>NC_137953.1:8365220-10877720 GCF_963924665.1 Micromys minutus
GTTCAGCTTCAAGCAACAGTTCAGAGAGGGATAAAAACAGTGACTTCAAAGTCATAGGCAGAGCAGATGAATAAATTCGGATGTGCTATTACACAGAAAGGTGATTACAGTTAACAACCTCAAAGACAAGATTTGATGTTCTCATCACAAAGAGATGGTGCTCCTGATGATGGATTGCTTAAATTTCCTGACTTCATCATTACACAATATATAAATGTGCCAAAAACATCACTAGCTACTCCATAAAAAGCTCAACTGTCTACCAATTACAAAATACACTTAGAGGCCAGCTATATGGCTCACTGGGTAAAGGCACTTGTCCGAAAGCTTCATGACCCAAGTTCATTGCTCAGTACCTTAATCGTAAAAGAAAAAAACTGATACCAACAAGCTGTCCTTTGACTCCGAGACATGTGAGCACGCATGTGCTCTCGTGCGCGCGCGCACACACACACACACCACACACACACACACAGATGTGCACATGTGAACAAAACAAAAAAACCTCAAAACTATGTTTTAAAATGATTCCAGAAAAATGTTAGTAGGTTATCTGACCAGTTATTAGACTCAGTGCCTGTGCCCTGCCAGCCATAAAAAGCGAGGCATGCCTACCCAAGCTCAGTACATCAATGAAAGCAATAATGAAAATTGGGAGGAGTAACCAGTGCCATTGGACTTTATTAAGAAGAATAAAGATGTTGATTAATACTCCCACCTGAAGTCCCTTTTCAGGTTTCTGTCATCAAGTTTACGTTTAGCTAGAAGGTAAGAGGGATGCCTAACTAAGCAGTCCTGAACCAGTGCTGTGGTCTTGTCCTTCAATGACCCCATCATTGTCTTTGCTCCTATCTGTCCTATAGGAAGAACGCATTGAGTGATTGAAGTCCTCAGCAAATCTGTCCCATTAACATGGCATGGTCATGTCAATGAGTTCAGAGCCTCAAACCCATGGAGGAATGAAATAACCTTCTCTCTGAGGGTAAAGTTCTAAAGGAAGTATTCACTATCATTTTCTCCCCCATCCAGATGTATGGCTGAAGACTGCTTTCTTGGATTGCTTCTATTGCAACTACCTAAACTTGTTTCTGTCATTTGGCTGTATGTGATAGCCTTGCCTCCTGGTTTATCTGCATGTAATAGCATCACCTTGTTGTGCAACTATATGTAAGAAGCCACCTGTCTGTGCTTATCTGTATTGTAAACAGGTTGAGATTCTGGTGCTGTAACTTCTCCATCTGAAAGCCTAGCTTGCCTGATTCTTGCTTTCTCTGTGCCAATCTGTCTGGTTTTTTTTTTTTTTTTTTTTTTTTTTATTCCATCATTACTCAGGTCTGGCCCAATTCTCTGGAGCTATCCAAGGACATGACACTGTCCCACAAGGTAATCTGACAAGTTATGAGAATTCGATAGCCTTTTTTCTGGAAGACACTTTCCTTTACTGACTAGTGCCAGGATTTCGTTTTTGTTTTTGTTTTTTCTCCTCTGCGTTTTGTTGTTAGTAGAAACTTATGAGGTACTAGAAATTGAACTCAGGGTGTTGTGCACAGGAGGCACACACATTCACACTCAGCTATCTCCACAGCTCTTAACCCAGGCTGACCCTCCTTCCTCCTTTCTTGATGACATTCCTAAGGAAACCCAATTTGTTGGTGTCCATTCTATCTATAACCTGATAGATTAAGGGAGGGGCCAAAGTGTGTGTTTTCTTTGTCCTCACTTCTGCTGTGATAGTTACTGGAGGGACTCTCTCTAAACAGAGCCAGGATCCCATAGCCTGTGCTAGGCTGATATGATGGAAAATATGAAGATAACCTCATCTCTCCAGCAACTCTGAGGGAATGGACAGTGCTGTGTGGTCTTTTTTCTTCTGGAAAGCTCACAGAATAATGACTCTGAGACTTAAATATATGTACAAACACCTTGGTCATAAGCTTTGGCTTGTTCTCTAACTAGCTCATAACTTAAAAATCATGTTTATTCTAATCTAATTTTTGCCATGTGGCTGCTTACCTCTGCTTGGCTATCAGTTGTCTGCTCTCCTTTATGTCTAGGGTAAAACCTACTACCCTTGACTCTATCCCAAAATCCTTTCTTCCTGGATATCTCACTTTCTAATCTACCATATGCTATATGCTATAGTTTTGATTTTTAATTGACAGGTGATGGATCTATACAGTACACAAGAGATTCTTTCTGCAGAACAGAAATATCCCAGGGCAAAAGAATGTTCAACATTTGCCACTCAAAAGCTATAATTCACTAAGGGGCAAGTTCTTACCCCAGGTTGAAATTTAGGGGAGGCCCAGTTGTGTTTGTTCAGCAGTGTCCCTGGTTTAGTTTGTTTGTTGGGTTTTGATGGATAAATTGCAGTACCCACTGTTTATATATTGCCTCTCAGCTCCATGCCAATTTCCTATGTGCCAATCTGGAGATACTGGGGATAGATGTTTATTCATTTTAAGTTCCTATAATATTAGCTTCGTATTCGTAGTAGCTTTGGAATGACTGGCCTTGGAAGCCAGATCTATTTGCCTGCAAATATCATGCCCTGCTCTACAGTCCCTATACCCCTCCTTTAGCAGGTATCTTTGGAGAACGTAGATGCAGAGAGTGGTGAGAAATGTTCCCTCTCAGACTCCTAGCCCTCGCATGTGGAACTTTTATGGTTAGGAGAATGACAGGATTATTCAGAGCTTTTTTTGGGTACAATCTACTTATCAATGAATACATACCATGTGTGTTCTTTCGTGACTGGGTTACCTCAGGATGATAGTTTCTAGTTCCATCCATTTGCCTAGGAATTTCATGAAGTCATTGTTTCTAATAGCTGAGTAAATGAGTACTCCATTGAGTAAATGTATCACAGTTTCTGTATCCATTCCTCTATTGAAGAATATCTGGCCTCTTTCCAGCTTCTGGCTATTATAAATAAGGCTGCTATGAACTTAGTGGAGCATGTGTACTTGTTATATGTTGCAACATCTTTTGAATATATATCCAGGAGTGGTATAGCTGGGTCCTCAAATAGTACTATGTCTAATTTACTGAGGAAGTGCCTGACGGTTGTACCAGCTTGCAACCCTACCACAATGGAGGAGTGTTCTTCTTTCTCCACATCCTTGCCAGCATCTGCCGTCACCTAGGACTTTTGATCTTAGCAATTCTGACCAGGGTGATGTGGAATCTCCTGGTGGTTTGGATTTGCATTTCTCTGATGACTATGGATGCTGAGCATTTCTTTAGGTACTTCCCAGCCACTTGGTATTCTTCAGTTGAGAATTCTCTGTAACCCATTTTTAATGAAATTATTTGATTCTCTGGGGTATAACTTCTTGAGTTCTTTGTATATATTGGATATTAGTCCTATATCAGATGTAGAATTTTTAAAAATCATTTCTCAACCTGTTGGTATGAATCTCAAAAAAATGGAAGGCCAGAATGTGGATTCCTCAGTTCTTCTTAGAAGTGAGAGTGAAGCACTCATGGGAAGAAATACAGGGACAAATAGAGGAGCAGGGATTAAAGAAAAGATGATTCAGAGACTGCATCACACTGGGGATCCACCCTATATGCAGCCACCAAACCCAAGCACTATTGCTAATGCCCAAAAGTGCTTACTGGTAGGAGCCAAATATAGATGCCTTCTCAGAGGCTCTGCCAGAGTCATAAAGATACAGTTGAGGATGCTTGCAGCTAACCATAGGACTAAACATGGGGTCCCCAATGAGGGGGCAGAAGGAGCTGAATAGGTCTGCAACCCCATTGGAAGAACAACATTATCAACCAACCAAACCCTCCAGAACACCCAGGGACTAAATCACCAATCAATAAGCACACATGAAGAGACCCATGGCTCCAGTTTCATATGTAGCAGAGGACAGCATTATCTGGCATCAACAGGAGAAGATGCCTGTGGTCCAGTGAAGGTGCATTTTCCCAGTGTAAGGGAATGCCAAGCTGCTGAGGTGGAGAGAGTGGTTGGAAGAGGGAGCACCTTCATAGAAACAACTAGAGGGGGAGGGGAGGGGAGTAGGAGTAAAGGTAATAACATTTGGAATGTAAATACAGATCATAGCCAATAAAAAACTTTCAAAAAAGGGGGGAAGAAAACAGCAGTACCTAAAATAGTGGTGTATGGAAAAGAAGTTAAAAGGTGAAATTGTTAAAGTTGTCAGTGAACTTTAAACAAGTGAATTTGAATTAACGCTCTGTTTTCCATTTGTTTTAACTGGCTTTGGGAAAATAGAAAATTACTTTACTGTTGAAGTCAGATATCAGAAAAACACATGCACACACACTGTTCTTCAAGCCACTGGTGAACAGAATTTCAACACCAAACAGATCCATCATTTGGAATTACACTGTCACAGCCCATCTGCCTATAACAGCCAACTGTTAAAAACCCCACCAGATAACAATTCCATCCCAGATCATAACTGGTTTCCCATCCCTTCTGGAAATGGGTGGTGGATTTGTCATTAGAATCCCCATGTTCCGTCAGCATATCGTTCTTATAGCACTTAAAGGGAAAGAAAAGAATCTGAGGCAATCTGCATCTTTGAATTAGACCACTTGAAAACTTTGAGATAAAACAATCCTTGCAAAAGGCCCAGACAGTCTTACTGAACAATATAAAAAATGAAGCCCATAAAAAGAGAGTCACCAGTACTCATATTAAAATGAAAGGTCATCCTTCTAATTGTGAGGTCTCAGAAGCTGTAAGGGAAATTAATAGTGTGGATGAATTTTTCCTAGGTGGCCAGAGACTTGTTTTCCCTACAAGGCAGTAACTTTCCATGTACACAGTGATGTTAAAAGCATCCATGACAAATTTGCAAGAGACACATGCTACCTAGGTGATGCAGAAATGGGGGCATCCTAGCAAACAATTAAGCCAAAATTTCAAGAAAGCCATCTGAATAACCTTGTCAAATTTATTTTCCTTGACTTCCTTTGGCAAATGTTCTGTGTCTCCATGAAGCCTCATTTTCTTATCTTTTGCCAAAAGCTACCATTTCATATCACACAACAAAGCTTGAGAAATGTCAAGGTAATGAAAACTGATGAGGTGGCAAAAAGAAGGTGAGTCACAGCCATTGTGGTGGAAGTTGAGTCCAGCTCCATCAAAGCCGAGTTACCACAACACACAGGTCCTATGATGTTGTGCTTATTCACCACAATAACTGCACAGACAACAGGAAAAATAATTCTCAAATCACAGCCACAAAAGCCAATTTGGATTTGAAATACAACTATGGCCGGAAAAGCAGTGAGGTTTATGCATTCAAAGTTTAATCCACCTTCTGCCTTGAAGGAATCACATGTTCAATTCAACTTATTTAACTCTTTCTCAGGGGAAAGAATAGTTAAATCATGAATTTGGATCATCTGTCATCTCTTTGCAGAAACTATAGCTCATAATTCAGGACATTGAGCATCTGAAGGCTTTGGTTTGAAACATAAATAAAGTCCCATTCTATACTGTGTCTTTGGCCATGTCAAGAAAATTTCAGTTTGAGCATTTTTTTTAATTTTAAAAAGAGTAAACTTTATATAAAATCTTCAATTGTTTCTTATTCAACTTCTAGGGATTCTTTTCTGCAAAAAAACTGAAATGCTGGTGCCTCCTTATCCACAAAGGACATAGGGACAAATGCTATACTTAAAATAATCAGTAGAATCATTTGGAATGAACTGATTTTGCTTGCAGACTCCCAGAGCTCTGTGGACCCTCCTAGAGCTGCACAGGCATGCAAAGCCACTGATTAGAAGCTGATGTTGCTTAGAGGCAAAAAATAACCCTGAAAGAAGAATGATTTAAGGGCTAAGAAGGTTAATGTTCTTATCTAGAGTCAGGACTGCCTCTTGATTGAAGACTTGGAAGCCACAACTGGGATCATTTCCTAGCAAAACAGGAGAGATGAGAAACTAACCTCTTGAGAAGTAAATGCCCTTAGGCGATCCCACTGCAGCCTTTATATTAGTCTTCTTTTGGAGTGTTTTATTCCTTACTGGGATATAAGTAGTAGGAAATCTCATGTTTAGACACATATTCTTGGCTTTGCCTGGCTTGTACCGAAAGGCACGACTCATGTATTTAGTATTGATACTCAGTTATGAAAGGATGTTAGAAGACAGCCTGGGACACACCTGCCTCCTATGATGTCTAAAGCAGTTCACTGTGCCAAGTTCATTAGCTATGCAAGCTTTAGGACATCAACCGTGTTGACTCCATCACATGCCTTCTTACTCTGAATTAGCCCATTTCCCCAAGTATCAAGAACCTTGTGGATGTCATTCCCCTTAGTCAGGCAACATGGAGCTACTCCAATACACTGTAACCATTTATGAGTTTTAAGTGTGTTTGTGATGACCTGTTGTCTTTTGTCTCTATGACCATCCATCACTCTGAACCCTCTCACCTTCTTGTCGCCCACCGCCATCTTCTTGCTCCCTAAACTGCTGTCCTTTTGTATCTGCATCTATTAATTTTTTTTCCTTCTGCTTCATTGAGACTTCTGTGTCTTCTCAACATATTCTATTTTTTTCCTGGGGTATTTGGGTTTCGTTAGCTTAATGCAACAGGACAGAACTCATTAGTTTACAGATTTATATTTGAAATAAGATTAAAGTTCAGCAGCTTCAGATGTTTGCTTCAGAAGGGATGGCTAGAGTTGAGGATTAAATGATCAAAAAAAAAAAAAAAAAAAAAAAAGAACTCCATGGTGCTTTTGTACTAGGGACGACTGTGGTTTTAGTAGGATTTCTGTTGGTTTGATAAAACACCATGAGGAAAAGCAACTTCAAGAAGAAGGGCTTATTTCTTCTTCCAACTCACAGCTCAAATTTCATGACAGAAGAAAATCAGAGCAGGAACTTGAAGGTAGGAACTGAAGCAAAGACCATGGAGAAACAGACAGTATTTACAGGCTTTCTCCTCCATGCTTGCTCAGATTGCTATCTTATACATCTTAGGACCATCTGAGTAATGTTCTTACCACTCACAATGACCTGGGTCATACCACATCAATGGGTCAAAAACAATTCCTGATGAAATACTCTGTAGGCTACCATTATAATGGCATTTTCTGAATTGAGATTCCTATTCCCAAATGACCATTGGCTCAAATTGACATAAAACTTACCAACACAACTAGCATTCAAAAGATATGAGTTGTATAAGATCAGAGATGTATTAGTGTTTCTTCTGCTTCTATAACAAAACATCATAATTAAGGCAGCAAATAGGAGGAAGACATATTTGGACTTATATCACCGGAAGAGGAATCCACAATAGCAGAATGCACACAGCAGCACAAGGCTGGGATAGGGAATTAAAAATCACATCTTCATCAGTGCACACAAAAACAGGAGAGCCAACTAAAAGTGAGATAAACCTGTAGACTTCCAAAGTTATTCTCAGAAAGACACTTCCTTCACCATGTCCGTAATACCTTCTCAAAGACGGCTTTGGACTGTACATCAAGAGTTCAAATACCTGAGCCTATAAGCAATAGTTTTCATTTTAGCTCAAGATGTCAAGAACCAAAGTCAGCAAATCAGGAGTCCATGGGATAGACCATCAATCAGTTCTCTCCGTTAACCTTTCTCTGCCATGGCAGTGGTTCTTAATCTCAATAGCAAGTGAAATGAAATTCGGGGCACTCAGGAGCTATCAAAAATATTTAAAGCACTCCTCTTTGCAAAGTGCCAAATGTTATTTCTTTGCCTCAGACCCTTTGCCTGGGAAGTGAAGAGGTTAACTATGGACCCTGAGGTTCAAGGAGAAATGCACATTCATGGCTTTTTTGGTGCTGAGATCACACGAGGATACTTTATTGTCTAGGCAATAGAGACACATGTAGCTCCATATGGCTGTTTTCATCCCTCCGAGAGTATGTTTGAAGGTGTTGCTTTTCTGGAAAACACACACTCTACAGGTGTACCTGTGACTCTGCCTTCGGATCAGTGGGTTGTGACAGAAATTTGCACACTTGTCCAACTAAATAACAAGGTTACCCAAGTGATAGAAAAGGGACAAATGAGCAATCACTCCTGGGAGACAAGGACTCTGAGAAGAGGTACTTTTCCATCCTTGTTCAGCCTTGTGCAGAAAGAATCATTTTGTGTTGTTTCCAACCCAGGTAGGGGCTTTTCACCAAGTGCACTGCCCTCAAGGGTGAGGATATGCTGCCCCCTGCTGGCTAATTGCTTCATTACAACAAGAAATGCTTCCTGAAGTCAGAATGAATCAGAGTCTCTCAGTGGTTACTAATCTATTAATTTTGGAACCCTGACATCATCTTCAGAGGGTTACAGATGAAATATTTACAATATTTTATGTGTATATTCCGAGTCACACAAAGAACTTAATTGAAAGTCCAGTGACCAATGTTCAGAAAAAGTCCTTCAGAAAATTGCAAAAGCTCATTTTTGCATAATAGAAGTTTCTATCCTGGAGTAATTCTGTCAGTCTTCTATTTCGTGTGAGAGAGTTGAAAGTGGTTTTACATTCCAAGTTGATATGCATGTCACATTTCAAGAATAAAATGGTAATGAAATGGTATTTTCGTTTTAGGCATGTGGTATGGTCAGAAAAAAATCAGAGCAGACTTCATTGATTCAGGTCATTAGGCCCTGTGATTAATTTCTCCAGTTGGAACTGTGCAGAGGCTAAAAGTGAACATAGATATCAATACTACTAGTTCTCTATTTGATCATGCAAGGGGTTTAGGGATTTGAAGCTGGCGTACAGGAGCAGTGTTTTATTGAAAATTACATTTTTGGGTTTTTTTTACTCTTTGGTTCTAGAACTCTGGAAATTCCATAGTTGTGGCTTTGTGTGGGCAATGTGCAGGTGTGCAAGTTTACATGTGCATCCATGTATGGGTGTGCATAACATTTGTGCATGTGGAAGCCCAAGGTCGCTCTTGTAAAATTCCATCAGCAATTTGCACTTTGCTTTTGGGATAATGTATTTACCTGAAGCTCAGCAAGCAGGCTAAGTCCCAGACATCTGCTTTTGTCCTACTCCCCCGGGCTGGGACTTCAGAGGCACTGCCTCACACAACTCAGGGCTCATGCTTGCTGAGGAAGCACTTTACTGTCTACCCAAGCTGTCTACACCTCTAAGTGTCCTTAGATCCTGAACTAACTGTTTACAGTCTGGATGTGAAATATTTAATAACCTAGACACCGTTCCCTATTTTCACCTTGATAAACCACTGGAAACATTTGCATTCTTTTCTATACAAGCCATCCATTCATCACTCTCTTGTATTCTTCCAATCCACAGCTACATTTGGCTTTGATTTTTGTCTTTGCATAAAGATAGTATCCACTAAAAGGTTATATTGGCCCCTGTTAAAAATCCCATTCTTTTCAGCTACCAGGTGTGGGGGCGGGCTTATGCTCTCTAGCCAGCAAGGCTTTTAGAAATATCAATATCCAGCATCAGATCAACTTATTCCATAAACCTAATGGGGTAGGAAAAGAAACTCACCCTTCTTCAGCATCTCTTCCCCTTGGTGTTTCCTTTCATTCTGTCAAGATACCAAACTCTTCCAAAGTTGCTAAATAAGTGGAAATCAATTTCACAGATGAAGAGCTAACCTTCCTCCACACAGAACATCCCCAGATATCCCAGAAGAACAGAAACAAAAGGAGATACTGCCCACCGAACCCCTTCTATAGGCTTTAATCTTGTTGATGAAAAAATTCAAAGACAAACTCCTAAGTTACAGTGGGTGCCCAGACCCTGCTACCTTGGCAGCACAACTCTAATGGCTGCCCCTGAAGCTCTGGGAAAACTGCTAGAACAGTGGCAATACCGATGCAAACACACAAGCATAGAGGCAGAAAATCCCACGGAACCCCACCCATAGACAAAGAATCAGGAATGCTGTGAGCTGGAAAGAGATAATATTTTCCATATGATCAGCCATAAAATCATATGTATACACTATGGACACTAACTAGTAGCACTAAACACACTGAGCAAGGGTGTGTGTGTGTGTGTGTGTGTGTGTGTGTGTATGTGTGTGTGTGTGTGTGTGTGTGTGTGTGTGTGTGTGTGTGTGTGTAAAACAATAACAATGAAATAAAAAGAGTGTGATTTTAATTTGGGGTAGTACATTGGGAGAGGGTGAAGAAAGGAAATAGAAGAATGATGCTTTTTGTAGTGTGGCAGGAAGGGAAGAAGGCCATATCCTCTGTGCTACCACTAGAAGAGTGGATGCAGAAAGTGGGCAAGCTTCACGGTGAGTCTTCAAGCCAGCACGGTGAGCTAGGGTCTTTCTTTTAGGAAATAAAATGCCATTTCCCACAAACAAAATAGTTAATCCACACATGTTATTACTATGTCTGCAATTACATCATATTTCTTTTCAGCCTGGGGCTTTAATCAAGCTATGTGAAGAAAGGTTTCTTTTATATCTTTTACCTTGGAATTGAAACTTTCCCTCCTGAAGAGAACCCAGAGGCATGAAAGATCCAGTAACTAAATGAAACCAGTTTGCCACAGGAAGCACATAAAAGTTACAAGGTCCAGAGTATTTCTTTCTAAGGTTACTTAAGCATTAAAAAAAAATGCGGAAGAAAAGCCTTTTTTTTTTTTTTTTTTTTTTTTTTTTTTAATGGAGAGATCTACAAACTGGGCAGGAAACTTCACAGTTTATATATTCATTCTGGGATAGGCTTTTCACACACAATATTGTAAGCAACACAAATGAATTCACTAATTTACAGAGCTAGACTAATTTGGGTGGGGTCAAGTCTTTGGTCCTTTGATCATGTGTCCCTAAGGAAAAGTCACCAGACGGGACTACTGCCTATAGGTCATACTAGTAGTGTTGAGAGGATGCCAACATATTGAGAGTCTCATATCTCCAAGGGGGTCTTTCATGCTGGAGGTACCCACTGTCTATGACAGAAGGATGATATCAGCCATGGACCATGCCTTATGTACCTGAAGCTACCTAAACAGATTACCATATATCCCAACTTGTACCTGAGATACAGTTGGCTGTGGATCAACGTTTACTTTCTCTTCTTTTCTGCCTAGCATTCCTGATGTCAATAACATTGTTGGCTCACATTCCAAACCATTATGGTATTCCTTTCAAATATATGCCCTTCTTGCACTGGTTCCCCTAATATATGGCAACCATGTCTCTGGCAGGCAAGGCTGTATGTTCTAGTGTAAGAAGCACGGGAATAGAAGGAGCATAACTTCAACTTGGAATAACTGTGTGGAGTTTGCCCCATGTCTCTAACACTTACAGCATCTGCCTTCCTAGAAAAATTCCTCAGACCTGTGAGAATCCATTTTCCCAAAGGTCCCATTGTTGTTGTGGACATACTAATAATATTCACTTCTCCATATGCCAAACACCTATGCACATTAGCTTTATGGCTCTCTCCCCATCCTTCTTACTTTCCAGGTAAATGACAAAGGCAAAAAGGAAAGTTAGAATATTTCTTCTTAGGCAATCGAGTGTGTTTTGGGCATCCCAACAATGGAGATCCGACATTGGAGATGAAGTCGACTTTGAAACACAGATTCCAAAGCCTAGAGATTGTGTCTGGAAACTAGTGTATAGAAGACCAATTATATGCATTATGCCAGCCAAGAACACAGATCAAGTTTCCAACTTTACGATCAAGTATCAGGATACTTGATATTGTATCCTGGACATAGGTGGCTTTGAGGACCAAATGTTTCTTTCATTCTACCATTTCAAAAAAGATACACATATGTACATATTCATTTAACTAAAGCTTCTTCTTAGATTGCCAACATATAGCATCATTAACTGTGAACTCAGAAACATCACCAGTGTATAGTCTTCCTGTTATAGAACACTTAGAGTTAAAGGTAAACAGAGCCATGTCCTCTCTAAACTAATACCATTTGTTGAAAACATTATTTTTCTGAAGAATATCACAGTAACTTCATACCTTGATTATCAAATTGACTTTCTTCATTAAGAGAGTCCTCTGAATAACTGCTTCTGCAGGGAGGACACTCGGTGAGTGGTGAGGGAGAACAGGCATTCCTACCTTGACATGCAGAGCAGCTGGATAAATACTAGGTGATAGATGTGACTCTCAGATCACCCACAGACCCCACCTTAGATGCTGGCACATGAGAAAAGGAAATAAGAGCACAAAAATTAGGAAGGCCTGGGACAAGTTTGGGTATGTATCTCAGGGAAAGGCATTTGAATGGCTAATCAGCATTAGTGTTAGAAAAATATCGACACCCACCATCCAAAGTTAACATGCTTTTCAAAGAAAATAAGACGCACAAATCGGAGAGTTCTGCTTAGCCCATAGCAATCCTCTAGTTCTACTGTCTGCAGAATTATGCTGTGCCTCAAGTCTCTCCTAGGATGTGCCTCTACTGAAGAAACATTTATCCTCAAGCAGACTGATGTCCACAACCTTCAACAAGGCAGCCACATCTACAGCATTGTCTCTGGATTTTGCGTGTTCTCTTGTGAGACAGCAATCCATACCTGCCTACACAGAACACCGAGTCAGAACGATCAGTTTGATTTAAAAGAAGAAGTTTTACTACTTTGCATTATCCTTGGAGATGACATGGCTTCCTACACTGTCAAATCTGGTTTCTGAGCACTTGTCTGTGTGACGCTGGAATTGGCGGTGGTAAGAATGGGTAGCTAAAACTCTTCAAGGCAATGGGAAGTGAGATTCAGTGACTTTTGGTTTGTCTGCTGCTGAAGCCAGCCAGGGAAAATTAACCCACCTCTTTAATCACAATTGTGCATCCCAGAATCTTCAGCTGACAGAAGTGATGATCATTTGGTTCATTGATTCTGGGATTAATCACTGGAGTTAATCTTGGCATGTATTGATCCCATTTCTGCTGGCTGTAAGTACAGTTCTCAAATTACTTATTCTGGGTCTGACAGGAATGGGTTCCCAAAACAAAGGGATTCAAAGATGAGCTATTACACCTGACAGTTCTGCACAGCCCCTAGTGACAGCACTGTCTACCCATCTTTCTACAAGAGGGGCCCCTAATAGGGAAGGATCAAGCACCTGTTCTTGCTGGTGTATAGTGCTGTTTCAGAAAGTAGATCCATCAGTGTCTGGAGGAATCGGAAGCAGTTTTATCTCAAAGAATCTGAGCTCAACATTTGGCTGAAAGGCAAGTGAAGTATGTAGGCAGCATAGCAACACAGGTCCATCACACACACTTAGCTTCTATGTCAAAACATTGGTGTCTGTCACCTTGAAGTTATATTAAGGTAGCTGAGCAGACTAATCACGAGCCTCAGAAGCTTTATTCTAAAAATATAACCTTTCTATATAACAACACATTATCACCCCTTCTGTATCCCAGTCCATAAACTTTTGGCTCTGACTAAAGTGTCAAAATTCACTTATTTCAGCTTGGACTGAAATGGATCACAAACATAGGTACCCATTGTAGCCTTATATGTAGTGTGACCTATTGCTTATTAGGAATACTTTTGTAGCTTGTTCCAAAAGGGACATAAGAAGGAAAGAATGGAAGATACATTACATTTGAATCATGCATGGTATTGTATTATACATGGTATTTATTATACATAGTATTTATTATACATGGTATTATATGTGGTATTATATGTGGTATTAGATATGGTATTATACATGGTATTTATTATACATCATATTATATGTGTTATTATACGTGGTGTTAGACATGGTATTATACATGGTATTTATTATACATGGTATTATACAAGAAGTCATAAGCTGAGTTTCATAGGGGTTGGGAGGAAGTGTCACCTCTGGTCAAGGAGGTATTCCAAGGCAAACTTCATAGCTGTAATCTTGGAGAGCTGTAATGATGTATGTCTGGACCCAAATTATTTGTAGCTATCATTACCCTCACCACCAACACGCATTAGCAGTTCATTGCCCACTTTTTAATTGGACAATAACTCTGTAATTGTCTAATCTAATTCTTTTGGAATGTACTAATAAACTCCTACCATCTAACAACCCAAAGGTTAACAAGGTTATCAGGCAGCATCTGAGATCTAAAGCAGAGACTTCTCTGCTTTTCTGTAACCTGATAATCCACCAACATATTTAACAAGTGTCTTAATTATTGACGTTTTTCCCCATTTTCTATTTTCAGTTACTTTAAAACCTTTAGGAAACTGTTATCAACTGGAACGGAGGTATTTAGATATGTTCCCAATTGTGGTCATTTATTTAGCTCCAGAGTAAACTATTTCTTATCTGCTTTGAGGTTACAGCTCTACTTTTGCATTGACAGTATGAAAACCCTCAAAATGTAGTAACAATAAGCAAGATCAAGAGTGAAAAATGGTGAAATCAAGAGATTTAATTAGAAAGATAGAACTAAGATGATGTATTCAAGCAGGTTTTCCACTGATGAGTACAGTGGCTGTTGTATGTGCCCAGACCTCCCACATCTGAAATAATAAATAAGTAAATAGATAAATAAATAAATAAATAAATAAATTTTTAAAGAATACAGAAACTGGGTGTCATTGGCATATGCATTTAATCTTAGTACTCAGGAGGCAGAAGTAGGCAGAACTCTGTGAATTCAAGCCAGCCTGGGCTACATAGAGAGTGCCAGGAAATCCAAAGATACACAGAAATCCTATCCTGAAAAAAATAAAAAAAATAAAAAAGCAAATATGACTATGTCTATCATAATATAGAGTTTTGTTTCTAAAAAGTGCAATAAAGAGTTGTATGAACTTGAACTCTATAAATTGTATTGTCTTAAAACAAATCCCTGAATTTTTTCTAAGGGCAAATCAGGAATACGAAATTTCAGTTGGGTTTGAATCTATAAAATCCTGGTGAAAACTATTTGCACTGGGACTTAATTGCCCTCTCCTTTGCTACCACTGCAACTCAATCCTATAGTCATGTGGTGAACTGGGGGCCACTCTAACATCTGAAAGACACATTCAGTCAAATCCAGAAAAGACCAGATTTATAGCATAGATGATAAATGTTACTTCTCCAAATAAAAATGTCAAAAATATTGAGAATAGCCAAATCTTATTTTCATTTATGATCTGTGTTGGTGCAAGGTGTGAAATATGGCTTCCCCCTTTGGGGCTAACAGGATCTACCACCAAGGACAAAGGCTGCACTGCCAACCTACAGTAACCTTGGCTGTGTAATCCCAGAAATCAAACAAGAAGATCAATACAAAGATAACTAGGTCTGTGGTAATGACAATAGACTTGTGACACTTCCGCAGCATATGAGAAAGGAGAATGTTATGGGATGCTTATTGGAATTCCAGCTACTGCTTCTTTCTCAGTCACAGCTGAAGCTACTAAATTATATAAGGGGAGAAAAGCTGGCTAAAAGACAGCCATCATTGTTGAAAGCTTCGTCTTCTCACATTGTCTACTGTGAGGCTTGAAAGTTTTATAGGTATGCTGGGATCATTTTTGCTGTGATGTGTAGCCCCTTACTCATGATCTTGCAAAATAAACCCAATGAATTCTGTTGCAAAACACTTCACTCTATTCTCTATGCGACTAGCTTCTCCCTTAGATTCCTGGTTTCCATAATGATTTTACATTTCACGACTGCCTCAGCTAGTATATCCACACACCAGTGTTACCAAGATGGACTTGGGTGACAAAAAAATATCTTCATCATTGGTGCAGTACTTGAGATGAAGAATTAGTTTACATTTTAACAGGAACAGGAATGCCACACTAAAATTCAGTTCCACACATTTACAGGACATTCATCAACTTTAAGTAAGACAGTATACCCAATTCATCGCTAGGGCTCTAGTGATTCATTCAGAGATGATCATGTGACCCTAAGTTTGAAGTTTCTAATCACATAGATATATACGTTTCTAGGTCTACGTGGGCAAACATGAGTTAATGGTATAGGCTGTTCCTCTAGACATGTTAGTGTGTGGGTGTGCACTGCCTGGTACAGCAATAAAATGTCAAACCATAATGGACATAAAGAATGTAAGGAACACAGTAGCAGCATTGAGAACAGAATGCAGCGTGTCACATCTGAATACAAATAGTCTCTTGAACAGCCTGCCCCAAAACTTAACTCTTCAGTTAGCTAAGACAACGCCTTAATTTCATAAACCAAGACAAAAGAACCTTTAACTTACAGAAATCTTTCCAAAGCCTTCCCAGGGAGGTAGCCACTGGAAACAAACACTGTTCTTAAAGGTTGGAAAATAACCATATCATATCAAGGAAAAGGTCAGCAATAAAAATATCAAAATGCCTCTAATCAGACACTAGTTCTCCTAATTGATGAAGCCTCCCATTAATTTTAGGTTGTAATTGGCATTCAGCCTGAGAATCATAACTAAGTGGTCAGACATAAAGTAAGACTCATTTGCTTGTTTCAATAGCTATATTAATAAATTTTAGATCTCTGAGATTCCTTATGATTCTGTTAAGTTATTGTTTTTATCACTGTTTAGCTCAGTAAATAGGTTACTTTTAACTGCTGGGAGGGTAACAATCTTCAACCTGCAGTCAGCTTAATGACTAATACAACTGGACACTTGACTTAAAAACACATGGACAGGAAGTCATTATTAAACAGTGCTCACACTCCATTCAATATTCTGGAAAGAGAGTTGCGAATATTCAGAGATAGAGACTGGAGGTGGGGTGTTGGCCCAGTGAATTAAGCAGATCCCACACAGAGAGTGGGATAGAGTAGCATGCATCTCCAGTCCCAGTGCGCCTGTACTGAGATGGGAATCAGAGTCAAGTATCCCCGAAGTCATGGCCCAGATACCTTGGCATAACAGGAAGGAATGAGATACAGTGGCTCAAATGAGGCAGAAGCAAATACTGATAGCTAGGGTTGTCTTCCAACCCACCACAGGAGGATTGTCATGCACCCACACACACAGACACACATACAGACACACACACACACACACACACACACACACACACACACACACACACACACACACACACACACACTGGAATGGGAGAGAGACAGAGAGAAAAAGACAGAGACAGAGACAGAGAGAGCAAGTCACATATTCCCTGCTAGCTTCCAATTTATTATACAGCAGAAGATATATGTGAACTTGTGATCTTCCTGCCTCTACTGCCCAAGTACTGTGGGGATCACAGGTGTGGATAAAGCTCAAAATTTCCATTTGAAAATGTTAAGTCTCTTCACTTTCCTTATTGGATATTTTCGAAATGGGGGGAAAATACTTTTGAGAAAGACCAGAAAATTGAGAGCAAACACTATCAAAATGTGACTCAGTGTTCACAATTTTTCAGATATTCACAGATGTTCAGATATTTAATAACATTTGAACATTTAGACTGAGTTTTTTTTTTTTTTTTTTTTTTTTTTATATGCTATGTCTGAAATGCTGCTCCAATCTAGCTTCTGAATCTTAGTTTAAACTCTGGCCCTATGAGGTCTTAGGACCTGTGACTCATACATTTTTATTGAACCTAGTAATAATATTTGTGCTAATAAGTCTAGTCTAGTGATGACTTCTAAAACAGAAGAAGTCAATTTGGACATTTTTCCAACCTTCCATACTTATGGAACTTCTCAAATGTCACTTAATAATCGGTTTTACAAAGACTGAGTAATGAATGTTGTAGGAAAATTTTCTCATAGTTTCCTCCTGTGGTTAGTTAAGATTTCCTATTCTAGCTAGATATTTTGTCCAAATATGGTTCCTTCAAACTTTTGAAAACTGCGAGAAGGCTTTCATTTAATTTCATAGTCATGCATGAACATGCATAAATTGAAATATTATTTTTATTTATTTACTTATATATTTATTTTACATTTATGTGTGTTTGAGTGTATGTATCTTCACCCTGTGTGTGTGGGAGCCCATAAATGCCAAAAAAAAAAAATGTTGCTGGGTTGCCCAAAACTACAGTCTATTGAACAGTATACTTTTCGCTTTGCCTCCTCCTACCCCCCTCCCAATATACTTCCTGCAGATCATTAGTGATATGCATATGCAATCCACAGGGTGACTTTCATTTCCATAATCATCCCCTACAGCTGCATGTTGGTGGTTGTTCTTTAGCTCTGACTATTCAGATGTTAAATTCTGTGCCCCAAGATCTAGATACATGACATTGCCATGGGCATGGTCATGAATATTGACGAATCTCTTGTATCAATCTGGTGTGAAGAGTATTCCCCAATTATTGCTGATTAGTTACTAAAAGATAGAACAGCCAGTGACTGGACAGAAGAGATAAACTCCTGGACTTCCAATCCCAGCCATGAGTCCTGGGGAAAAGAATGAGGGAGATGGGTTCACCACAAGATAGGTGAGGGTCCAGAAGAAGAAGGGGCATGAAGTAAATGAGGAAGAAGGTAACCATAAGGGCAGATATGAGGACAAGTCACCAAGGGAGTTCTCCATGAGGACATACAGCTCAAGCAAAGTGAGTCAAGGAAATACCAAATACAAGGAACTTAGGACATATGGCTGAGAAATAGCTAGATAGCACAAAGTGGAGGAAATATCTGTTCAGTTGTTGTGCTTAAAAATTGTTGAATAAATTTATATGCCTCCATCTCAACTATTTGGGAGCTAAGTGGTTTAGAAGAACTACCACCTTTAAGTTTATCCTATAGCTGAGCAATATTGATGTCATACATTTATTATACACACTCCTCACTGGATACATACACTCTACAAATCTGATAAAATATGCAGAATAAATTATTCATTAAAAATCAAACCCATATGAAAACTTGTGTGTTCAGCCCTGTCTCCAAGATCTCCACCTTCTTCAGCATTTTAACATTCATGCAATTCCTGGTTTTCTACTAATAAGTCTTGGGCAATCTATTTCTATATTACAATATTTTCATTAATCAAAAAATATAAATACCATGACTGATTACTAAGTCATCAGGGCAGACAGGAGACAGTTTTATTATTTACCACAGATTGGCCAATCACAGCACTAGAAGAAGCAGGATCAGGGTTCTTATAGTCACCTAGAGTCTACCAATTTCTACTACTCTGTTTCTTTGAGAAGAACGTGAAGCATGGAGCCTTTAGGAACAGTTTTCACCTACTGCACCATTAACCTGCAGCACTATCTGCAAAGCTTTTGCTTGTCCTTGAAGAACCTGCTTTTCAATCTTTAGTAGTATCATCCAGAAGTTCCAGCTGTCTTCTTTCAACCACAATCAGCTGATAATGTCATCTAAGGCTTTAACATTCTTCTGCTAATGGCACTTTCCATGGCCTGAGGATATGTTATGAACTGCATGTTTGATGCCCCCATATCTTCTGTCCTTATGTGTTGAAGTCCTAATTGGGGTATTTGGAGAAAAGGACTTTGGAGCATTGTTAGGTAATAAGAAGAAGCCTCAAAATGAGACCAACACTCTTAATAAAGAGATGGAAAGCGTGTGTCTTCTCATAAAGAATGGCAGCCATCTATGAACCAGGAAGAAGGTTCTAACCAGCATTAGATCTTCTGGTACCTTTATCATGGGCTTCTGAGCATTTAGACCTATGTGAATCTTCTGTTTTTAAGATGACAACCATCTAGTACACAGTTATAAAAGCCAGAGACGACAGAACTATGATGCTGTTCAATTTTTCTTTAAATTTTATTTTAGTTCATGTGTATAAGTATTTGCTTACGTATATATACACATATATGCACTGGCTGGGTGCCTTGTGCCTTCAGAGGCCTGGAGATGGTACTAGATCCTCTGGAGTAGAAAAGTAGAAATAAGTAGAAATAAGTAGAAATAAGACTGATCATAAGCTGTTGATGATAGAAACATGGATCTTCCACAAAGACAATAAATTATCTTAAGTGCTGGGCCATTTCTCCAGCCGTAGGCTCCATTTAATTAACATGTGTGTGTGTGTGTGTGTGTGTGTGTGTGTGTGTGTGTGTGTGTTCATTCACTTAATAACCCTAGGAAGTAGCAATAGCTAGAAACCATTGAAAGATGAAAATTTGAGTCCCTTTAATGATTTCTTTATTACTGAAGATCACACAGACACTTTGCATAACAATAGAAAATCTTAACAAACAAGTGGTTTCAAAGACAGGTTCTAGAGACCTGTGTTAAAATAATGGGTTTTGGATATAATTTTACTCAACTGTTCCTTCATCTTTCATGTACATGCTTAAATTGTTTCAAAGATCACACCCCACCTCTGGCTACCAAATGTTACTTTGTTGTTCTAGACATAATTATTCCTATTGTATTCCTATTGTCTAACCCTGACTACTCCTTTAAAATAGATGCCAAAAAAATGAGTAAAATCTTAATCCTACCTCTCAGAATCCTATGGTTAGAGGTGTAACCTGTGTTTTGTTACATGTGAACCTCTGGAAGAGATGGTCTAGTCATCCATTCTACAGTCTTTAGTGATGACAAAGATTTCCATCAAACTCAAGTTTCTAAACATGTGCTAAAAAAGAATCTTCCAAACCCTAGATGGCCATTATTTTGAAACTAAGATTCTCCCCATTGTTTCTCAATATGGCCATCACAATGTGCCACAGTTGAGTGTTACATTCAGGCAGTGGCTACCTACCTCTTCATTTCTATCATCCTCTCCAGTTACTCTGTCCCTATGTCACATGGAGCCACTTGCTCATTTTAATTATCTTCTGGCATTAACTTTCTCCTATGGTCTGTCATAACCTCTGCTCTCCTTGACTTATAAACTGATCCACAGTCCCCATTAGAGCTCCCCACTGTCTGTACTTCAGTTTCTACTTCCAAGTTTTTGTCTTGCCCTCTTTCCTTGGCTTCCCTCAGTGATTGCCTATGATAGAGGCATGTAATCCAGATAAACTCTTTCCTCCTCAAGTCACTTTTGGTCATGGTGTTACATCTCAGCAGTTAGAAACCTAGGGCAGTTATTATCTCCTATGTTATTTGTGCTCCAAAATTCCCAGAGTAATATCTAATTTCTGACCTGTCGTAAAACTGCACAAGCTTTTTTCCAAAACAGTCTTTGTCCCCCACCCATGTGATTTAGCCTCCATTTAGTGTAGTATGCCATCTGTGTTTGCAACGGTTTTGTGTTTTTCCTATTCTGTGAATTTCCTTTCCTGCTCAGTGTACTTCTGCAAACCTTTGGCCCCACTGGTATTATCTTCCTCATTCAAAGTCAAACTAAATATATTAGGGAGGAAGAGAGGGAGAAATGAAGATAGAAAGAAGGAGATGAGGAAAGAAGATAGGAAGGGAGAGGATGGAAAAGGAAAGGAGAGCTTAAGAGAGGAGAGGAAGGGGGAAGAGAGAAGACAAGTTGTAAGAGCACAGTACATATTGTCACTGTGTATTTTTGTCCTTCATAGAGGGTAGTAGAAATGGCCCTGAGAAGATATTCAGAATAGGTAGGAGTCTAGATTACATAGTATCATAGGTCTGTTTATATGTTTTCTTATTAATGGCATAACTGTGTGTGTGTGTGTGTGTGTGTGTGTGTGTGTGTGTGTGTGTGTGTGTGGCTGTGTGTGTGGCTGTGTGTGTGTCAGTGTGTGCAGTGGGGGAGAATGAGGACATGCATGCCAGGATACACATGTGGATTTCAGAGGACAACTTGCTGGAGCCTGTTTTCTTTTCTACTGTGTGCATTCAGAAAATCAAGCTCAGGTCATCAGGCTTGCAGGCCAAGTGCTTTTACTAGATGACCCAACTTGCCAGCCTTCTCAGGTAAATTTTCACCCAAGAAAGTGTTAAGAAGCTCCCATGGGTTTAAAAGAGATCTATATAAATATTAAGTTTTTAAGAGGCCAATGAGTAAAGGCTGCACTTGTGTAGAGTTAGAGAGTTGCGGACTGTATAAAAATCATCTGGATTCTTGGACAGTTCCAAGATGCTCATTGCTCTCTGACCTATGTCTATGAAGTATTTCTGACCTAACACTCCATGTCTACATAATCCTTTAAAATATACTCCCAGAAAACCACTGACTTTTACTAGTTCAAAGCTGTTGATGCCATTGTCATCTCAAAGGTACAGCAGAGTTTACCCTCTTTGCAATAACCCCTCTTCCTGTGGTCTTCCTGTATTAATAAGTGCATGGCTTTAGGGTCACTTTGTGGTTGTGTTTGTTGTTCTGTAACTAAGACAGTCATATAACCACTTCTTCAGTGGGACATGTTACTTGAGAAAGCCTAAACCTGTACTCCAATACCATAGCCACTAACAATTTGTCTCTAAACTCAACTATCTATTGTTTTTTTCATGGTCAGAGCTGTGCTGTGCTTGCATAGGCAAAAGCTAATCAGCCATAAGGTAGCCACCCGAAGGTCCTATTTACTGAAGCATGAAGTTTACAGAGCAACAGTTTGTGCCATATGTAGGTCTATGGCTCTCCTATCCCCCATATAGCAGAGGCCTCATAGTTACAGTAGGTCTTCAATTGGGGGATGGGGAGTATGACATGACCTGCTTTGGATCTAAATTCCCTTTCCGGTGGTTTTTATTTGTAAATGATGATCCAGAGAGGAGCTGCACCTTTAGAGTTGTAGAGAGGGAGTATGCCCTGGGAAGAGGTATCACTCCTGAATGGTTTGGTATTTGGCCAGACTTAATGTGAGTGTATGAGTGGCTGAAAACTGGGTAATACCTAGCATTAGCTAAAACTGAAAATCAAAAAGCAAGGAAGAGAGGGAAAAAAGACAAAGAAAAAACCCCCAGCACTTCATCAAAGTCCCCTCTCCTTCACATAAGGGGACTCTGTTGGTCATAAAGATCAGAGGTTCCAGTCCTTTGTTTTGAGTTTTTAGCTTCTGTGCACTTAGCTATGTTTCAGAGGTAATCTGTTTATTCTTGCCTGTCTTTCTTGACTTTCTTATTTTTAGACAACATATTCTGTTGTAGTGTATAACTGTACACGGAGAAAACTACAGCATGTTCCTACAATGTCTGGGATAGAAGGCCCAGGATGGATTCTGATGCTCAACCCCTTCTCAGTGCACAGACAGTTTGATTTGGACACTGGTCATCTCCAGACCTTGTTTTTCTAAGTGCCTTTCTGATAGTTATTTCCCAACACAGTTTTCCTCCTCTCCCTTCCCTCCACCCTGTGCTTGCTCTTATTATCTCTATATCATCTTAAGAAAAACGCTTGCATTTTAGCTACAAAGCTGAAATTATTTTTGTGTTTTTCTGAATAGCCACCAGAGGGAGCACCAAATTACTGAGCTTCACTGAGGCTTGGAGGGCAGCACTGTGCTTTGATTTTTCTTTTCTTTCTTTTTCTTTTCACTTTTTCTTTCTTTTTTAAGTATAGATTAGAGTTTATTCGGGACATGGGGAGGTGGGGAGGGGAGTTAATAGGGTAGTAGAAGCAGGAAGAGAAGAGGAGATGAAGAGGGGAAGAGAATTGGGAAAGGGAGGACAAAGGGGTAAGAGCAAGAGGAGAAAGAGGGAAAGAGAGTGAGAGATTTTTTTTTTTTTAATTTCTCAAACGTTCATCTCTGCCCTTTCTAAGTGGCTATGTAACACTTCTCTGTTCAGGGCTCCACAGTCTTCTTCCCAGCCCTATAAGATGCCTTCGATGCTAACCTCTACAGGTCCTCAGCTACTTTTTCTGCTTTCCAGCAGAGAATCTTAGCACTGCCATTTCAGTTCAGGTATTCTTTGTTAGTGCACCATGGCCAGATTCCACATATTGTTCCTTGACCATATGGATACCTGTGCTTGGCAAGATGGGACTTCACCTGTTATCACTTGTGACTAAATTTCAATAGCAGCAGATGTCACTGCAGGCACCCAGGTTGCCACCTTACAGAGGCAATTAACCTCCCTTTTAGTCTCACTCTGAATGTCTTCACCCTGTACATTCTAGGTTAACATCGAGAATTTGCCCTCTACTACCTTCAGACAACTCAGAGATCTATAAAAGCTTCTACACACACCCAGAGAACCACTAATTCTGAGCCTACATTCTCCAGATACATTAAGGAGGGACTCCAAGGGACAGCTTCTGGAACATCCAGGGGTCTTTAGAAAATGTGCATCTTCTTGCCCGCCAAGGATCCAAGATCTAGATGCATATGCAAGACAGATGGTTATTCCATTTCAAGCTCTCCCAACTCCTCCAGCTTCTCTACTCCTCTGGGGGTGGGGTTACTGGTGGGAGATTTGGAGTAAGGGGAACCTTTTCTGGTCTTGTTTCAAGTGTCAGGAAACCTCTGTTTCCTGTTTTCTCTATAGTTACCAATAGGTGATCAATATTTCTTTTTCTTAAGCTCAAGCACTCATAAGACACAGCCCATTGGATGCTAGGAAAGAAGGAGTGATGGGACGAGGGAGGGAGACAGAGAGGGAGGGAAGGAGAGAACATAAAATAGAAATAAAAATAAAAAGAGGAAAGAAAAATAGAAAAAAAATGACAAAATGAAAAATTGTACTTTGGCAAAACCTCAGAACCTACCTTCTGATCCTGGTTCTCAGTGAGTATAAGTGTAATGGGGATCCAGATTTTCTAGGCTTCCATACCTTAGTATAACTGCTTCTGTGAAAGAAATACTATTCAGGCTGTAAAATTTAGAATGTTCAATATATCAGCTACCACAACTAAAGCAA
The DNA here is from genome assembly GCF_963924665.1 of Micromys minutus. Taxonomy (NCBI): domain Eukaryota; kingdom Metazoa; phylum Chordata; class Mammalia; order Rodentia; family Muridae; genus Micromys; species Micromys minutus. Next base: position 8,389,821 of record NC_137953.1, read on the forward strand.
AGGTCTAACCCATCAAAGTTCACCCAGTTGTGGGATAGTCTCAAGATGCACTAACTTTGCTTTCTGAATTCTTTAGTTCTGCTTCTGGCTAACTGTTCTAGTTAACTGGAGAATGCCAACAGAGTAAATCTTTTTTAAAGCTCAACAAGAGGGTGGCTTCTGGCTACACTGGGACCCCTAATGACAATGTGGTCCATTGCTGTCTATAAATGACTCTCTCTTGTCTTTAACTTATACTCAAGCAGTCTTCTCTGGTAAGTACCCTACAATAGGAATCCTTGTTTGTGAGCTGCTTTAAAACTCTTTACATTGTAGGCTATTGATAACATGTTAACCTGTCTTTTAGAGACAGACCCTGAAATTCTGTTCACATAAGCCTCTCCCCTGCTCATGCTAGCAGAAACACAAGTTTTATGACTATATTCCAACTCCTTCAGTAACCCTGCTATATAGTTTTCAAAGCTCTGCTAAGTTCCTCTTAGTTATTTTTTTAATGAGACAAATAAAATATTTCACACTTTAATTTGGTTTCTCTAGTCATCATTTTAACCATTTTGATATGAGCTTTTGATAAAATCTATCTCAGTTAAAGTGGCTATTCGTACAGTGAAGCACTATAACCAAAAAGCAAGATGGGGATAAAGATGTTTGCTTGACTTCTACTTCCACCTCTCTGTTTACCAACAGAGAAAGTCAAGACAGGAACTGTAACAGTTGAAACCTGGTGGCAGGAGTTGATGCAAACATGGAAGATTGCTGCATACTAGCTTGACACTCGTGGCTTCTCAATCCTACTTTCTAATAAAACCTAGAAATTACAGACCAGGGTGTGACCACCCACAATGGGCTGGACCCATCCCTATCAATCATTAATTAAGAAAATGCCTTATGGGCCGAAGAGATGGCTCAGTGGTTAGGAGCACTGGCTGTTCTTCTAGAGATCCTGAGTTCAAATCCCAGCCACCAAATGGTGGCTCACAAGCATTTGTAATAAAATCTGATGCCCTCTTCTGATGTGTCTAAAGACAGCTACAATGTACTTACGTAAAATAAACAAATAAATCTTTTTATAAAATGAAAATACCTTATGAACCTGCCTACAATCACATGGAGGCATTTTCTTAATTGGTTTCCTCCTAGCTTGGTTCGAGTTGACATAAAACTATACAACCAAAAATATGTATGACCGGTGATACTGTTTTTCACTTTTTATACGTAAGGTTGCTTTGGTGACACACGTCTGTAATCCCAGCCCTGGTGAAGCAGAGGCAGAAGAATTACAAGTTTGAATCCAAGTGAACTACATAGCACCTTGTCTTAAATAAATAAAGACAGGTGATAGGTAGGTAGGTAGACAGACAGTTGATATAAAATATTGTTGTCGAATCTGAGAATGGAAGGGGAAGACTTACTTGGCTAGCCTTAAAGACCACCTTGTATTTTAACTCTATAGCCAAGTCTTCCCTTAACACACATACTTCTAAGTCAAAGGCTCTCAACCTTGCTAATGATCCAAGCCTTTAATACAGTCTCCCATGCTGCGGTAACTCCCAACCATAAAAGTTTTTTATTGCTACTTCATAACTGTAATTGTGCTATAGTTGTGAACTGTAATGTAAATATATATGTTTGTTTGGCTTTTTTTTTTTTTTCCATGCTATTGGCAAACCCCTGTGTAAGGATTCATTACTCCCCAGTGAACTCAAAACCAAACCACAGATTCGGGAACGGCTGCTCTAAATGATACCTCATAATACCCTATCTGGCTGTGCACACTGAAGGAAAGAGAAAACAGATTCCATTCCCTGGATCCCATTCAGCCTCCACACAGCTCTCACCTGGTGCCCTGCAGGTAATCTTCGACATTTTCCAGTAACTTTTCACTCCCCACCTCCAGTCCTCAAAGGACAATGGGTGTTTGCTTCCAGCAGAGGGCGCCTAGTTCCTGCTCTGAGCAGCCTTTCTTGAATTCTACTCTGTATGCATCCTCCTCCGTCCTGCTCCAGTTGTAGACCACCCTCTCAGTGTCCCCTGAGTCAAAGAGCAGTGTCTCTCCAACATCAAATTGTCAGCTTTTTATTGATCTCCAGTGCCAGACTTTGCTCACTTTTTCTTTCACTCCCAACAAAGGACATCTTTGCTTTCTGATCCTGCCTGCTTTTCTACCCTGAGACATCTAAACACCAGGGAGTAATGTATTTGATTGGGAAAACTCTATGAGGGTAAATGACGACACTGGAAAAAAAATCACAAGCAAACTCAGATCTTCTGAAAGCAGCAAGAGGTATTGACTGCTTTGGCATCTGTCCAGCCCTTTAAAATGTTACTGATAATAGATTACTTTTAATGAGAAATATAAACTCGTATTCCAAAGTGTTATTAGTATTTGAAAATGTTATTTTCTTTTTCACGCTTGCTTTTGTTTTACTTGTTTTGAGGTGGGATCACACAGTGTAGCTCAGACAGGTATTGAATTTAAAAATCTTCTTCCATCTCTGAAGGGCTGGACTCCAGGCCTGAGGCATGTGGTAGAAATGGCCAGGTAGAAAAATTCTGGTCACTGCACCCATTGGTCTCTAACAAGAAATGACAGAAGTGACAGGGAGGCAGAATCAAATAAATCCAACCATCCTTCACTTTCATAAAGAGAAGACCAACAGACCAACAAACAACAACAGAAACTAACAAAGCAAACAAAAATCAAGATCTATGAAGTATGAAGTAAGTACTACTTAAGCAAGTGTATTTGGGGTCTTTGGTTTGAGTCAACTGTTTAGGAGAGCTACCTTTCCCTGCATCAGGAAGGCACTTCATGATCTACTCAGAAGTGTTACATACTCATATTTGCAGTGTTTGCTGAAAGCTTCAGCTCAAGGACTGCCTCATTTTTGTATTCCATCCACAGGAGACATTGACTTTCAGGCCTAAGAGAAGTTTGCATTGTGTTGCTATGAAACACAAAGGACTAACAGTATCTTCAATGTGGGTTAAGCTGGCTTTAAGAGTTAACCCATTGCAGGCCTTCAGAAAAGCCCCACCTCAGAATGTTCTTCACTGGCCCTCATATATGGGGGAAGATGGGACCCAAGAGCCTCTCCACATGTCTGTTTCACCCACAGAGATGAAGAATTTCTAAGAAGTAGAAAGTTCCAAGTTCAGTGAGAGAACACATTTCATAAAATAACATGGAGAGTGCTAGAAGGTACTTGCTGTCAATCTGTGGCTTTCACATGCACACATACACATATGTACACTTCCACACACATGTGCACAGACTCACACACAACACAGGCAAACACAAAAATAAAACTGGAAAAAATTGGTTGTGAATCCTGTCTGATGTTTATGTGACTGCCTCTGTTTTACCCCTAGCCAAGCATGAACTATAATTCTTACAAACTGTCCCTGATAATCAATACAACTACTAGTAAAACAAAGATTTATTATTGGGGTTTTGAAAAAAATATAAGTGTGAGAGAAGATTAAGGGCTCAAGGAGACAGGTCAATAAAACTACTTCTTTTATCCCTGCCCAGGTCTTTCCTTTGGATAACTATGATGCTATATCCACCTGCGATGTGCCTCAGGTGTAACAGGTGTTTATAATGCAAACTGTTTACATTACAATGACAGATGTTACTGCAACTTTTGTAAATGGTGAGCCTTAACTAGGGACTCTTTTCTTGGGTAACAGGGGGAACCAGATAAGAAGCTTTCACATAGTCTGATTTGTAATAAACCCAGGTTAGAGGCATCCCTGGGACCATCATACAATGCCCCTTTTCTCTTCATTGATCCTTCCATTCCACTCATGAGAATTAATCCTTATTGGCAACTAGACTGGACTTAAAATTGCCTTAGCAACATGTCTCTGAAAAATACCTGTCTGGACATTTCCTAAAGGTTTATCTACAGAAAAAAAAAAAAAAAAAAAAAAAAAAAAACACCCTGAATAGGTATCATCACCCATGGGCTATAGTTAGGAACTGCAAAACAAGAGGAACTTACAAAGCACAAGGAGCATCAGCAACCATTTCTCTCTGACTCCTGGTCCAACATTATGTGAGGAACCCCAGCCACATGATAACACCAGGAACCCTATCATAGCTTCCCCACCATAATGATGTATGAGCCCAGATAAATTCGTTCAACCCTGGTGCCGCTGCTTCATAAAGATTGCACTGCCCACATTAGGCTGGCCCTCTTGCATCAATTAGCAATCAATAACATGTCCCATATGCATACGCACAGGCAATCTGATGGAGGAAGTCGTTCAGGTGAGGCTTTCTCATTGTGCCTAGTTTGTGTCAAGTTAACAATAAAAAACAAGTGACTGTAGTTTGGTACCCAGTATCCACTTTAGACAGCTCACAGCAGCCTGTAACCCCATCATTGTTTTCTGCTCTCAAAAAGCACACATGTGTACTCTTCTACAAACACACACACACACACACACACACACACACACATTATATATAGACAGACAGAGAGACAGATCAAAATAAAATAATTCTTTAAGCTATGGGAAAAGATGTGGGATGTATGCAGTGCTACATTATTTTCTATAAAAAGCTTGAGCATCTGCTGTGGATCTTCTTATCTTCAGGAGTTCAAACCCTAAGGATGTCTAGGGATAGCCTATATTCTCAGGCCTGATTACCCCCGCCAACCGCACCACCCCTGCAATTTCCATATCTAATCTTCTCACTAGTCCCCACTACCAGGCTTGGCTCTAGATTCTGAACGATTCAATTCTGGCTGACCAGGGTAAGTCATGAAACTTCCAACACTAATATCTCCCAGGCATTTGTTATTGTATGGACAGATTAACTATGTCAGTTATAGGAAAGATCTCAATTTCAGAACTAAGAAAAAGATCTGAGTACGGAACAAAACCCACCTACTGAAAAACCACTGGGGCACACTCACAGAGGCAGCTGGCACACTCTTGCCTCTTGTCAAGCTCTACTTGGAGATCAATATATCAGGTGGCCACAGAAATCAGAGTCAGCATTGAAAAGAGGAAGGCTTGCCACAGAGTTGCAGGTTTTATCATGGGATTATGGTGCCCTCTTGTGGTTCTTTCTAAGACATGCAGATTTCATCTGGAATTTGATGCTCTCATTTTTAAAAGTTTTATTTAATTTAAGATTTTCTGTGAAATTTCAATATATGTATCTGACATCATGTAGAATAACTTTAGAATGTTTTATCAAATTTGTTCATTGACAATTGAATACATGTACATATTTTAGACAATATATTATTTCTATTGCTATGTGTTACTGCACCATTACCACAATGCATGTGGAATCCAGATGTTGGCATCAAACCTGCTGGGCTGAGGTGGACATACATGTAGTTGTGAGCCACCCACTTACATGCTAGTTATTCGTGTCCTCTAGAAGAGCAGCAAGTGAGCCATTTCTGTAGCACTTTAATACTTACATATTAAAAAAAAAAAAAATGTCTAACAATTCAATATCCAGGCCATGTGAGAAAAAAGAAACCATTTCAATAGATAGTTAAGGGTTTACGGGTGATGGGGGGGGGTGGAGGTTTGGAATGGGGGATTAAGTGGGGAGGTGGATGGAAGAGTAGGATAGGGAGAGACTATCAGGATGGATAACTAGAATTACGGGTCCTTTGATGAAAACCTAATACAGCGGGAGCTTTCTAAAATATAAACACACATGACAGAACGCAGCAAATATGGGAGGAGAGGGAGCACCAACTGTGCATTTCTAGCCACCAAATAAAAATTATAAGTACTCGGAATGTGTTATATCTAATTGATAGATAGATAGTAGATAAATGATAGATAGATAGAGATAGAGATATATCTCCATTCCATCCATTCTATTTTCTTGAGAGCACAAGTATAGAATATATTTGTTAGATTATATGTGTTAGATAGTATCTGAAAAATCAGATACATAAAAGCATTAGCTAGAAAGATAAATAGAAACACCGAAGGAGCAGAAGCAGGCAGGGCTAGGCTGAGGTCAATGCCTCTGTGTCTGTGCAAAGGAAAGTGTCCACTTCAAGGTTGGCGCCACACAGCTGCAATATGAATACCAGGCATCAGAAGATCCCTTCGTGCTGGTTACATCACAGACCTCTGCTTCCACAGAGCGAGTAAATGGGCTTTCATCCTGAGTCCGAGCTTCTCCTTTCTATAGCCATGAAAGCAGACTCATCTGAAGACATTGCCTCCTGCCTTCTTTCTGTGTTTTGAGGTTATAAAGCAGTGAGCCTCCTCTAGAGAGAAGTCCCACCTCACTCAAAGGCTGCACTGATGGATGTCCCATACAGATTGCTCAGCAGTTTCCAAAGTTCAACAAGGATTCATCCACAGCCTAGGCTTCGAAGGTAGCCTCTGACAGTATAAGTCAAAAGTCCTGTGAATTGTCATGTCAGGTCACCCGCTCTTCTATCTCCACCACGAATGAGAAAGCATGCTGTACAGAGTACCCACAGCTGGAGACCCTCACAGTGTCGGTAGTTCCCAGTGTACATCTCCCCACAGTCCACAGGGCAGGGCCTCCTTGGGTACCACTATGCCAAGTGTCCATCACTTATTACCTAGAGTCCCCTCTTGCAGTTGTCAACCAAGTCAAACAACAGAGTCACCCAAGTCTGTGACCTTATTACAAAGTGAAATATTGCTTAGTTCAGCAAATCTTCTATTCAGCCCCCCCCCCTTTTTTTTCCTGCTTCTGGGTGTTTTTTCAACGTTTTAATATTTATTTCCTAGCATATGATACTTCCATACTTCTGTATATCCTGTAGTATTTAAGACAGAGTAAGTATATTATCACCTGACCTCATGTATTTTTCATGCCTTTGAGGCCAAATATTCATAATCTCATTTTAAAAATGTATATATTTGCTATATATATTGATATTTGTTGTTTATACCTGGAGCTCAATACTTATTGATGAATTTCTCACCCTGCTATGTATTTCTTCTGAGGATTTATTGATCTGTGTATACTTATGTGTATTGGAGCTATGTGCATATCTGAATACAAGTTATTTCTGGCTTGTTTTATGTCAAGTTGACACAAACTGAAATTGTCAGAGAGGAGAGAGCCTCAGTTTAGGAACTTCCTCTATGAGATACAGATGTAAGTGTTTTCTCAATTAATGATGAGTGAGGTAGGATTCAGTACACTGTGAGTTGTGCCATCCCTAGACTGGTTGTCCTAGGATCTATAAGAAAGCAGGACAGAAAAGGCATGTCAGTAGGAAATACCCTTCAATGGCCTCTACATAAGTCCTGCCTCCAGGTTCCTGCCCTGTTTGGGTTTTTATTCTGACTTCCTTCAATGATAAACAGCAATATGGAAGTATAAAACAAATGAAACATTTCTTCCCTATTTGCTTTTTGGTTATGGCAGTTTATCACAGCAGTAGAAGCCAGAGAGGCAAGGAGTGGGAGTTAGATACTAAACCTGAAGTGACAGATGGCTAGGAGCTGCTTGCCATGGGTATTCAGAATGGATTGAAGGTCTTCTGCAAGCAGAGTTTGTGCTTCAAAAGCTAAGCCTTATTCCCAGCCCTGCAATGAGCGTTCCTTAAATAATTAACGAAAACCAGCAAACAATAAAACAAAAACCCAGAGCCATTTTAACAACAAATCATTGTTTTAATCAAAGCCTGCCTGGCCCTGGGTATGTTTGCTGGCTCTCTAAGAACACGAACATGATGCTTTATAATGTTACTCTTAGGGCACCTTTCATCTTACAGAGAGTCAGTCTTTAGATCACAATTCTTTGGTGTGACAGCATCTGACAGTCACTGTGGAGGGCACTGGGGTCAGCAGACAGTGAAGATTGAAGCTGGACTCTAGCCATTAGGCCTGCATCCTGCAGGATTGACGACAACATAACTGAAGATCAGGGATATTGATTATCTGAAGCCTGTGTACAGAGTCTGACCTTTGGAGAATGCCAGGCGATGAACAGATTTGTTTTCAGGAATAGGGGCCATAAATGTTTGCTGACAGCTTATTATTTATTGGAATTTGCCACTCTGTTAACATATTACCTTATTAAAAATAGACAGCCAGGGAGGAAGGTAGATATTTTTTTCTTCATAGCCAATGAAAGCAAGTCCAATATGCAGACACTAGCTTGAAATACTGTAAACTATATGACACATTGTTTTTTGGACCGTTCCACCATTTGTGCAGTAAAGGATTAAGACAGCTAGAAATTTAAGGTCACAGACACAGAAACACTGACCCTCCTTTACACTAGATGAATATGTGGGGAGTGATAAGATTCGTGAAGATGAGGGAGTGAGAGAGAAAAAGAGAGAAATAAAAGAAGTTATGTGGCAGATAAGTACATGACAGATAAGAGATGATAGATAAATAGAGTGAATAATGCATTGGTAGATGACAGGTGGTAAGAACTTGTAAGAAAGAAAGACAGCTCTTCTGTGTGACAGCCCCTGACAGCCACCGAGGAGAGCACTGAGGTCAGATGATAGATAAATAAATTAATAGATGAATGGACAGACATATCTATGCTTCAAACCTCACTGAATGATTACCTATTAAAATACCATACTAATGAGTATAAAATTTTAAAAAATCAGCATCATGATGCACAGCACAAAGGTGGATGATGTCTTGAGAGTTTTTGTAACATGTTTGTCACAGCATCTTATCACATCATAAATTGCTCTGACTGGCCATCAGGCTACTGCTTCACTGGGAGCTTTGCAGACTGCACCCTCTCAGTGAACAGTGTGTCTGCAGTTCAAAAACAGCCAGCATGACAACATTCTAGGACACATCACCAAACTGAAATCCCTTTCTCCTGGTAAACCCTGCTCTGTACTATGAATTCCACAGTCTGCAAAAGTTTTCAAAAACAGAATAAAATCTCCTCCTGGAATTAAATTTCACAGAAAAGGAAAAGTCTGTCAATTACAAGTTTATTCCTCCATATTTTAAAACTGTTTTTATTCACTAAATGGAGACATTTTTGTGCTCAAAAAACAAACAAACAAACAGAAAAACAAACAAAAACCAAAACAAACAAAAAACACTTCTTTGCCTTCACAAATAACAAGTAGGAGAGAGGTCAGAGCCCAGGTGGACTTGGTTCCGTCCTTTTCAATTCTGGTCTATTTCCTTTAAAAGAATAGCATCTTAAAAATAATTTTTTCCATTTTTCTGTTTGCTGATCATCAATTTCTGTCTTATCTAGGGTTTTCATTGCTTTGAAGAGACTCAGTGATAAAAGCAACTCTTATAAAAGACAATACCAAATTGGCTATCAGCTCCAATGTTTGAGGTTCAGTCCAACATAATCATGGCAGGAAGCATGGCATCATCCAGGCAGGCAGTCATGGTGCTGGTTGAGCTGAGAACTCTACATCTTGAACTGAAGGCAGCTAGGAAAAGATGGGCTCCTAGACAGCTAGAATGAAGGTCTCTCAAACCCTACCACCCTAGTGAAACATTGCCTTCCACAAGGCTACACATATTTCAAAAAGGCCAGACCTCCTAATAATTCCAATCCTTGGGTCAAAAATATTCAAACCACCACATTCCACTCCCTGGCCATGCCCAAACATAGCATAATGCAAAATATATTTAGTCAAAAGTGAGAAGTCCCCATAGTCTATAGCAGTCTCAACCATGTTAAAAGTCCAAAAGTCTTTTTGGAGATTCATTTAATTACTTAATTGTAATCCCATATAAAATCAAATAGCAGATCACATACCTCCAATGTCACTGGGTCTACATTAGTATTCCAAAATTCCATGGTGAGGAAACACTGGGGGAGAAATCAAGGCAGAAAACCAGTCGACCAAACGCCAAACTCTGCATATCCAAGTTTGATGTCAATGTACTCTCAGATCTTCAACTCCTTCCATCTTTAAATGTGATAAACTACTTCCTCCTGGGCTGGTTCCTTTTTCTGTTAGTAGCTTTCCCCAGCAGGTATCTCACAGCTTTGATATATTTAACATCCTGAAGACTTTAAGGCAACTTCAACATTATAGTTTCTTGTTTCAGTTTCTGGGATCCACATACAGTCTTCTGAGATTCTCCAAAGACCCTGGGTCACTTCTCCAGCTCTGACCTGTATAGCACAATAAGCTTTGGTTGAGACCCCTCCATCGCTGCTGCTGGGTCTGGTGGCCACTCTATGACATCAACATCTCCAATTCACTGGGATCTTCTGAAATAAGCTTCACTAATAGTCTCTCATAAGCTCTCTTCATGGTATCAAGCCTCAGATTCTTTGCATGACCCCTTCAGTTCAACTGCAACTGAGGCAGAACCTTTTCACCAATGGCATTTCCTGCCCTCTCACAGTAACAAGACTCAGCTGTTCTCCATGACTCCTTCATGCGTACGAAACCAGTACTGCCTGGGTGAATCTTACATATTTCCAAGTCTAGCTGCCGCATAAGGTACAACTTTGGCTAGCTCTAGAACATGGTTTCTTTGTGCTCTTAGAAAACACTTCTCATATGTCATCTTGGTAAAGTTGGTCTTTTCTTAATCATTTGAAATTTCTTAATTTCACCTAACCACCATCAATTTTCTCAGTAGTCTCTTCAGTTTTGTATTCTAAAGCCAGAATTACATGGCTGAAGCTGTCTGTCAAGTTCTGCTTCTTGCTGGGGCTAGAACTTGGCCCCTTTTGTTACATTATGGCCACCTTTCTGTTTTCTAACTCCTTCACCATCTAGTTTTTGCTCTTCTGGAACTTTATCTTTAAATTGACCTCAAACTTAGACATCTTAAGGGCCTTGTTTCCTGCATGTTGTGATTAATGACATATATCACCATCGGAACATATGCTTGGAACTTTCTCTGTACCAGCTGACCTTAAATTCAGAGATCTGCTTGCCCCTGTCTCCTGGGATTAAAGGCATGTACTACCATGCCCAAACCTAGGCATTTTTATGGCCACTATTTCTGAAGGTGTGGATCAAAAGCCTGTGTCCTCCATTTCTACACAGTAGCTCATTTGAAATTAAAACAATAGCCAGGTAACAAATTCTAGCATGATATAGCAATTTCTTTTTCAACCATGAGCACATAATCAATCAGCTTAGCTGGGTGAGGTCTTGCCCAGAGGTCACCACTCCTTTAATCCATTTATGTCCTTGAACATAGAATTCAGTTCAATTTTACTTCTAGGTGCTTCTTTATAATTTAAACCATACATTTTGTACTTTTCTTTTTGAGGTTTGCTACGCTTGATTAAAGAATTCTTCATGATACTAAGCAAGAGAACTAAGACTCTTCTGGCCTCTTTTGAGACTTCCTTTGTCACTGCAATTAATATAAATCTCTTTACCTTAGCATCAGGTATACTCTTCACACAAGGGGGAAAAAAGCCACATTCTTCACTAAAATACCACAAAAAAAGTCTCTAGGCCATATTCTGAAACTCTTCTTCACTGAAAACTCTTGGCATACAGAGTTCAAATCACACTCAGAACCAATGTTTTCTATTTCCCTACTAGAATCGCCTATTAAGCCCCACTTAAAGCATTCCACTGCTTTCCAGAGTCCCAAAATTCATATCCCCTGAACAAAAGCATGGGCTGACATATCATACCAATACCCGATTCTTTGGTGCCAACTACTGTCTTAGGCTATTCCATTGCTGTGAAGAGACAACATGGCTGAGGCAACAGCTACATAGGACAACATTCAGTTGGGCCTGGTTTGCAAACATGAAGGTTCAATAGATTATCCTCATGAAAGAAAGCCTGGCAACATCTAGGCAGGCCTGGCACTGGAGGAGTAGATTCTGCATCTTGATCAGAAGTCAGCTAGGAGAAGACTGGCTCTCAGACAGCTAGAAGGAAGGTCTCTCAAAGTACAGCCCCATATTCACACCCTTCCTCCTAAAAAGGCCACACCTACTCCAATGAGGTTTTACTTCCTAACAGTGCCAGTCCCTGGGCTGAGCATAATCAAACCACCAAAAAGCATATATGCTGCTTAGGTTTATGTCAACTTTACATGAGCTAACCTCACGTGAAAGGAGGGAATCTTAATTAAGAATATGCCTCTGTAAGATTGGGTTGTATAAAGGCTTTTAGGCATTTTCTTACTAATTGATGGGGAGGGCACAGCTCATTGTGGGTGGAGCTATCCCTGATCTGATGGTGATAGAGTCAGGAGGAGCAAGCCAGGAAACATCATTTTTCCATGGCCTTTGTACCAGCTCTTTCCTCCTTATTCTTTCCTTGCTTGAGTTCCTGTCACTGAATTTCTTTAATGATAAAGGATAGAGAAGTATAAGCCAAATAAACTCTTTTATCGTCAACTTTCTTTTTGGACATGGTGTTTTATCACAGAAAATAGACAGTTATCTTCACCAACACTAGTTACAAACATCTTCCAATATTTATGTTGCCCAATGTAAATTAACATAATTACAGTCTAATCTCTCACTATTTCACATGATGGTCCTGAGTGAGATCCCTAGTCACAGAGCTTTAGGAAGTAAGCCTTTTGTGCTTTCTACTCAGCCATGTAAACTGGGTTTAGCAGGTCTAACCTAGCTAATCAGCAAAGAACACTTATTGGAAACAGGAGGCATTATTAGGCCAGAAAATAGGACATCATGCTGCAGAGGCTCTGTATGAATGATTAAATCAATTAAATTAATTTAATTGCTTGGTGCAGGAAACTAGGTATATTTCTGATGGCTTACAAATGAGTTAACACAATGTTCCTATTTCCGGAGACTACTTCACATAGAATACCTCTACCGAATCAAACTAGAAAAGGAGATATAAAGTTGGGTCTAACAAAGAGGGAATGTTTCAGGTAAGGGGAAAGTGGAAAAGGAAGAGAGCATTCTAAGCCCATCAAGACCAGCATTTCCAAAGAGGTTTAACCTTGTGTGAGCATTCATAAAGAGCCTATAGCCTGCAGGGCTGTGCCAAAGACAATTACTGTGAAGTCAAGGTGAGGGGTCCTGAAAGTAGAGCAGTATGTTTTTGTCAGAGGTGTAGACTCCATAAATCATACAGAGATGTGCCCTGAAGATGAGAACTCACATCACTTGTGATTGAATCAGATCACATTCTATTAACAGATGCCTCTAACTGGCCATTGGCTAACCACAGAAGAAACTTGACTCCGAAGCACAGGAACCTGTCCTTCTTTATGCCCCTTTTTCATGGATATGAAAGTTGGGTTCCTGTGTGAGAACACAGTTTGAGCCATTTTCAATAGAAGCAGCCTTCTCAGCTGGTGGCTCAAAGCTCCCCAGTTCTGGGACAAAAGCAGAAAAATGCTCAGAATTCCTCATCTTCAATTCCTGGGTAGGAAGGAGTCATAGAAGGAGGCAGTTGCCAGTTCAGGTGAACAAGAAAACCTTAGTTACTATTTCAGTAGAATGGGGTCTAACTGTGCTGGGGAGAAAAGGCAGGAGTGATGCAAAGCTGAGGGATCTCATAAAACATACTATTTTAGTTATGACATATGTTTTTCTTCTGCTAGTGTTACAGTCACCTAAGGGCATTGGTTGACTAAAGAGAGGAAGCTTTCTTGACTCATAGTTTAAAGGGTTCAGTCTATGCTTTTGCTAAGTCTTTATTCAGGCAGCAGACCATCATGGAATTGTGTGGTGAATATATATATATATATATATATATATATATATATATATATATATATATATAGATAGATAGATATATATATAGATATATATATATTGGGGATATATATATATCCCCAAATGTCTCTACTTAAATCTTTGGTGCTATTTTTATTGTTAATATGTTTGTTTTTCTTTTGCTTTGAGACATGGTCCTATGTACCCAGAATGGAATTAAGCTAGTTTTCTAGACAAGAATGACCTTGAACTCTTGATATTCTTGCCTCTACCTCCTACTTGATGAGATATAAGCTATGTTCTCTATACATGTACATTGTAATTTAGTTTTATAGAGTCATGTATGTTGCTACATGCTTTATTTTCTTATAAAAATCGCCACCAAGGTTTGTTCTTCAAATATTCATGTAGGCACACACTGCTTCCCCCTATCCCAACTTGCTTTAGCCATGGTCAAACTCACAGTATTCACAGACATCTTTGGTGATGCAAGCCTTTGGGTGGCTTGTACTTTGAGCTATTTGTAGACAACACTCCAAAGACAGAAGAAAACATTCATGTTCAGAGAACTGGAGAAAAGGAAATTGGAATATGGGTTTCTCCTTTCTTAGAATTATTTTAGCATTCATGTACCATGGTGTTGACTTCACAGGCCATAATAGCATTGGCAGCAGATCCATCTATGGAGAGTAATTTGAAGATGAGCATTTCATCATTACACATACTTGTACTGCCATCTTGTCCATAGCAAATACTGGACCAAACATAAGCAGATGCCTTGGTTTTTATTTGCACTGCCAAGACTGAGTGTCTAAATAGGAAATATGTCATATTTAGTAAGGTTAAAGAAGGCATGAGCATTGTAGAAGTCATGGAACATTTTGGGTCCAGTAATGGCAAGACCGGTAAGATCACCATCTCTGACTGTACACAACTCTAATTATTCTCACTTGCATGCCACTGTTTCTGTAACTCAGAAGAGAGCTCCCACTCCATCTGCTCATAATGCTCTGTAATCTTAAATCACACTTATGAGAACCGCATGAGGAGACAAAATAAATGAAATGAAAAATACTCCTTAAGAAGAGAAAACGGATAGAAGATTAGCCAAAAAACAAACAACTTAGGACACTACTGCCTTCATTCATCAGCATTCAAGAGACACCACTTAACTGGTGTCCAGAGACAGAAACAAATATGACTTTTTTTGGAATTGGTAGCTTCTAGTTTATTGAGAGTAAGGGAGAAATTAGAGTTTGAAACAGTAAACTAACTCAGAGAGGTGATATTCACTTTTTTTCTCCTAAGTGTAATTTATGGGCATAAGAAAAGACAATTGGGATGTATTTTAATTATTTACAAGATAATTGATAGTTTGTTTGTAAAGACCAGAAAGAGTCTAAATAGTAGACAGACACATCCTAAGTTTTTGTGGTTCAGGTTCACAGTGATGTTGGTATGAACCATGGTAATATTCCTGAAGATAGTTACAAAAGATTTTTATACGGATGATGTTTATATTTATTATTTGCTTGATACTTTGTGTGCATGTGTCCATGTGTGTATGTATGTGTGTGTCTGTGTGTGTATGAGTGAACATGTACATAGGTATGCATATACAGAAGAGCATGAATAGTGGTTGGAGTGCAATTTGCAACTCATAATGTGGGTTCTGTGCATTGACCTTATCAGTTTTGGTGGCAGGTACCTTTACCAGCTGACTAATATTTCTGGTTATCTATCCATTTTACTGATTGAATTATCAGTGATTAAAGCAAGGGGCATTCAGAAGACCTCTGGTGTTTGTTCCGGGTATCTGGGTAGAAGGTGATACTACTTATGGAAATAAGAAAGGTGGAAGAGAAGCATTTTTGAACAATGAACATCCCCACATTTCAAAGACCTTTGGATGACCCTTTGCTGGAAATACATTAGGTACTAGAGTAATTCCAGAATTTGGGTGAAGATAGACAATGTGATGGAAAGAACTGATTGCTATACCTTTATTTTCCGTTAATGTTTTCCTTCCAGAGACTTCCAGGATGTCTTTCCCACCCATTAAATGTAACCCTAATATATCAGGATGTAAGCATATCAACAGGGACCACTCATCTAATCCAGCTAACCCGAAAAGTATGTTCTGAACTATTGTTTCTGGGAGAGTACTTCCTTATTTTTAACAAATGTATTTACTTTTACACATATGCTCTGAAGATGACAGGATGTTCCTTTGGAGCTCATATGCTGGTGATGTCAGACAACAAGAAAAGATACAAGTAAATGGGTGAGTTGTGTTAAGAGGAAAAGGCTGTGAAATGCGGTGGGGAGAGTGGGTATTTAGGAAGGTTTATATAGAAGTTTTGCTAAGAAGGTGATATGTTGTTTTGTAACATGGTTGATATGTATGCAGCTATTGTAAAAATGAAACAAAAACAAAAACACCATGACCCTCACTTTGGCTATTATACTATTAAAAAGGTAGACACTAAGAAACTAGAATCTCATACTGAGAGAAGGCTAAAGTCTTACCTAGCCAAAGGAAGTCCTTCTCTTTTGAAAGACTTTTCTAACCTTTCAGATCACCTTGCAGGAGAGACTTGACCAATGATAGAGTGGGTGGGAACCACAGGTTTAACAAAGACTACTTAGCTATATGCATAATTATGACCCTTTACTTTCATGTCAAGAGCTATTCTAGTACCCGTAAAAATGGACTTGGAAAGGGGTTTATTGTATTTTTTCCCAAAATGCCTCATTGAACAAAATCTGCTTCTGCTTTTCATGATTAATTCAGATATCTTGATTGGCCTATTGAGGATGGGGGTTTGGCTTGTTTTGGCCAGAGCCCAGTTCTGCCCTTAACATTAGGAACAGGTTGTGAAGAATTAACTACACAGTCAGGGTAAGAGATGTTCCAAATGGAAGATGAATCAATGAAAATGGTAATTCCAGAAGATGCTCAAGATGTTTGCAGCTGACTGTGTACAGAGATCTGGGCAAGAGTTGTGTGGAACTCTAAAGATTTCAGTTTTCTCTGGTACTCAGATCTGCGGAGCTTGCACTCCATCTCTTTTGTGTGCTGTTTACCTCATGGGACCTAACCAGGGTTACAAATGTAAGAAATGTAAGAGACATAGTAGAATGGAACTAAACCATATGGGAACTGGTGAAGGCTGAGTTATAAGCAGGCCACGAAACAAGACCCACTGTTTGCTTCTTCTGACTTGGTGTTTATATATCAACTCCCCCCAGTGAGTTTTCTGCTTCCTGAACACTCCTTCCAGTGCTGAGATGTGGATCTCCCACTTTGAAATGCCTCTAACATCACCTCCATGGGCAGTTTCACATCCACGACCCCATTACTTCTCTGGAAAATCAGTATCTACTCTTTCTAGCCACCCTTGGTTTCTCTTATACCATTGGCAGGGAGCCCTCTTCTCAGCATTGCATAGACTCAGTGCTACCAACACTGAAGGTCTTTCTAGTGAAAGAACACCATGATACTTGTAGGAAAATTCTATCTCCCCAAATACAACATCAAGTTCTCTTACAAAATTTAAAACTCCTCTAAGAAAACACACTTTACATTTGCACACCCTGTGGACTTTTGGAAACAGAAAGGTAAAACTAATTTAAGGCAAATCAGAGGAGTACAAAGATCAGAAAATCATTTGACATGAAGAGAGGAACTCAGGGGCACTGGGATACAAAGTTGTCTTATATTAGGTAAGAAATAGCTCCAGGTTTAGGATCCTCCACACAAACGGCTATCAGTCCCACCCCAGGCCAGCAACTTCAGAGTGCATGGTATTACTAAAATACAAAAATGGCTCTCAGGGACACAAAGAGGATGAGCTTTGGGGGATAAAAAAAAAAAAAAAAAAAACTTATTCTCAATTCCTAGGTGATAACATAGAGAAAAGATGAAAGAGAGGCATGGGAGCTCCTGTATAGCAAGAACAGGTCCTTGGGCTGCTGTTTGGGTTGCAAAGTCTCCAGTGTGCTGAAGCATTGTTGTGGATACTGAGTTGTTCATGAAGCACTTAATATTAGTGTCTGGACTAGGGTTTGGGCCAATTCCTCACGAATTCTGCTCAAGCAGCTGTGTTCACATAGGTACTATGGAAAAGAACAAGGGCCTCAAGGCAAAGCCTGAATTCCTGCCTGGTTTTAGCATTTCAGGCCTTTGGGCTGGGACAGAATTGCCTATAATACTATAAACTTTTGCATCTTCTGGGCAAGGACAAGAGGCAGGAAGCTCATTTTCTCAAGACCTTGATCTAAAATAATTGTCTGAACAGGTTCTCCTCCTAATACCATTTACTAATAAAAGATCAGTTTCTTAAAAACCTAAACTCCAATTATGCTGGGAGCTGTCAGGTCAACAAGGCCACAGACAATGTAAAAAAGAGGTTATTCCTTTTTAATTACTAGTAATTACAGACTGGTGTTGTTTGCACCTTGATCAGTCAGTTCAATTTCCTTGAAAAGCAGTGGACTTTGCTCGGGCCTTGATTGCACCTCAGTGTTTAAAATTGCTTATCAGCCCTTTATCTGGGAAGGTGATTTATAATAACACACAGAAAAGTAGGCCATCATCCAAGAGACACCAAATGAAAGAAAGGTTAAGAGACCCAAGCAGGACCCAAGTGTTGACAAGAGACTCTTCCCTGAAGGAAAGATTCAGAAGACTGGAAAAGGAAGCCATGTGGCTCAAGAGAATGGGTATTTCTTCCTCCAACTTTTCCACAGAATCTCTGTTGATTCAGATGCACTCTGGATTTCTGGGGATGCCTGTTGTCTGGACTTTTGTGAAATGTCTTACAATCACTCATCAGTGCTAAGATATGGGTGGGAAGTGGGCTGGGCTATTGGCTCATTCTTTTTGCTGAGTCCACAGATATCATTTTTGACTGTTTATCCCTTGTACTTCCTCTCTCTCTTTGATTTTTAAAAGATTTTATTTATTTTATGTACATGAGTATGCTGTACCTATATTCAGACACACCAGAAGAGGGAAATGGATCCCATTACAAATGGTTCTGAACCTACATGTGGTTGCTAGGACATTCTGAAAGAGCAATAAGTATGCTTAATCACTGAGCCTTCTCTCCAGTCTCTCTTTTTTATTTTTATGTACACACATTAATTTGGGTGTATGTTTTCATGTTTGTAGACACATGTGCTAGTGTATGTGTCAGTCAAAGAAAACCTTCAAGAGTTGTTCTTGCCTTTCATCAGGGGCCTAGGGATTGAACTCTGATCATCAGGATTAACAGCAAACACCTTTTATACACTGAGCCATTTTCTTCTGGCCTTCTGATAATTTGAAGTTACATACTCTTATTATTTAAGACTTATTAGACCAAGTAAATTGTATTTGAAATGTGTTATCATTATTACTAGTTGAGAGAGAGAGGGGGTAGGGGAAGAGAGAAGGAGAGAAAGAGGTCTATGAATGAAAGTTCATGTACTGTGGAATACATGTACAGATCAAAGGATAACATTTGAGGGTCAGTTCTCTTTCTGAGATTAGGTTCTGTGATTGACCTCAAGTCCTCAAGCATAGTTAATAAACACTTTTATACAATGACGCCATCTTTGGATATCCTTAGGTATTATATGTTTTGTTTTCAGGAAAATTACAGCAATTACAGCAGTATATGTGGCTCCCTAATATTTCTCTGGGACAGAATGAATTTAGACATTTATAACAGTTTATTGTGTAAGTGCAGTGAATTTTATTGATAAACAAGAGAGTGGGACTCCCTAATCTCCTCCTCTTCTTCTGGGGCTCTGATTAAAACCTGTGAGGAGAGACTGTCCGTGATTTGAGTTGGGACAGGGACACCCTATCAGCTGAGTGATTCTTTCTTGGTCTCGTATTCTTGATGAAGTGAATGGTTAAGGGATTCTTACATCTTGGAGGCCATGACATCTATGAGATTTATCCCTGACCACTGCTATAGACAAATTTATTGTCATACTAGGAAATGATCTTTACAAAGTTGTCACTGAGACCAATGCTAGCACCAGCATCAAAGACAGAAAAGGAAACATCACTATTAAAGTTTGAGGAGATAATTTGGCACTCAGTAAAGACCAGGATGCCCTTTAGTTGCCCCTCCATACCTGCTTCAACACATTCTTCATGCCATCACTCTTGTCATCCTTTGTTAGGGGTAATATGAGATCAATGATGAACCCATCAAAGGTAAAAACAGAAGATTATGCCAGTGAGCCTCCTGTTCAGCTTCAGAATGACCTTGCCCACAGACTTGGCAGCACCAGTGGATGCGGAGAAGATGTCCTGCGTAGCCTCCTGGTGATAAACCACAGCTTCTCAGAGGGAACATCGCCAGTATTCTGGATGGCAGTGTTCTAACAGAGTGTGGTCAGGAGTATTTTCACAATGACAAAGTTGTCATGAATGACCTTTACCAAGAGCCTATGAAGTCTGTGATGTAGAAAGCATTGCTGACAATCTTGAATGAGTTGCCATACTTCTTGTGGTTCACACCCATCAGAAACATGGGTGCATCAGCAGAAGTGGCAGAAATGATGACCCATTCAGAACAACCCATAAGGTTGGCTCCAGAGTTCTCTGTGTTGGTGAAGAAACCAGTAGATGCCACAAACATACTCATTGGCATAATCACTCCTTTGATGTTAGCAGGATCTTGGTCCTGAAAGATGATGAAGTATTTCCCACTGATAACAAGTTTTTGTTGTCAGCCTTGACTATGCAGTTGAACTTGACACTTGTAGAGTTGTACTGGAATGAATAGGCCATATAACCTAAGCCATTGATGGCAACAATATCTACTTTGCCACAGATGAAGACAGCCCTGGTTAAGGCACCAAATATGGCCAAATCTGTTCATTCCGACTTTTGCGATCCTATCTCAGGGATGAAGCTAGTTCAGCTTTGGATCATTTCATATTCACTCATTATGTGTCTCATGCTGGTCTTCAACTCATAGAAATCTTCCTGCATCAGCCTCTTGAGAGCTTGAATCACAAACTTGGACCATCAAATTCCAAGTGGTACTACTATCCCACTTCATTTTAAAAATGATACAATTTAAGCTAGTAATTTATCCATGCTCACAAGGCTAGCAGCAAAATAGATTTTGAATCTTCCAACAGAAAGCCTGATATCTATACAGAAATCCAGGGACAATATCATCTCTGCTGATACAACACTGGATTTAGGGCTCAGATATCAAATTGAATTTAAAACTTCACTCAACCTGTATATTTTCTTCAAAGATAATTTTCCTTTCATTCTAGGGATTAGAGACAGATAGAAGGATGAGGCTTGTGTCAGTGAGGGCTCAGAGGAAAGCTTTGCACTGTAAGGGAGTGGGATTAAGTCTCACTCTTTTAGCAGACAAGAGGAATTCCTTTTCAGGGGAAATAAATTAAATAAGCTGACCTCCCAGCTATTTCAACCTCAAGCCATCCTCCACTTTCTTAACTTGGCAAGGACTGATTCAAACAGTTCTCAATACTGTTCCAGTTCTCTCTCCATCAAACACGTGCTGCCTTTACACCAGTGATGATCAGCGTTAGCATCTAGCCATTGCTAGGCTACTAAAAAGTGAAAATCTGTGACATCATGCTCCTCTATAATGGATGAGCGCCATGTGTGAGGCAGAATTAAAACACAGTTCTCCCTCATTGGAGGGATACAGTTTAGAATAAATTTTGTCAGTCCTGGCTAGATAAAGAACCTTGGCCCATGGGATTATGAGCAAGTACTCTATCAAGGACATACATCCCTGGGAAGAGTTGATTCAGAAAAAAAATAGACTATCTTAACTCCAAGAGTCAATAATTTTATACAAAGGGATATTTGGGAAGATACTTCCTCCTAGATGGTGACCCCTACCAT
The DNA here is from genome assembly GCF_963924665.1 of Micromys minutus. Lineage (NCBI taxonomy): Eukaryota > Metazoa > Chordata > Mammalia > Rodentia > Muridae > Micromys > Micromys minutus. Next base: position 8,411,333 of record NC_137953.1, read on the forward strand.
ATCTTCAAACCTTCATTCTTTGGATACTAATATTGAGAGTCACCTCTACCTCTGTAGTGATATCCATTCCTGGCTTCAAGATAGTTGAGTTTTAAACAATGCAGATGAGCAGATGAGTGTAGAAATGTAGACATCCTGACTGACAAGAAAGAAAAAAAAAAAGGAAGAAAACAAACAAACAAAAAAGCTATTAAGGCAGCTGGGATTTGTCTAGAAGTTTATAAAAGGACAGAGTCCGGCAAAGAATATATAACCCTAATGACTCTCCTGATACCTTCCCGTAAAAATGTTGAGACTTCCTGGATTACAGCCCCAGCATTTCTCCAATGTCAATAATAATTCCAGGTGTACTAAAAGTCCTAAGCCTCCCTCAGGGTCTTCCCTTGCGTAATGACAGTTAATTATACTAGACATTGGCTTTTACCCACCCCTTAGAATCACTGTCATAAGTTCTGAAGGATGTGCTCTGCATGTTTTTTTTTTCTTCTCTGTGGTGTTTTATGGTAGTTTTCTTATCTCCCAAATCCAGAATGACTTCTCAAAATATGCTGAAATCAAATTCTTATAATGACTACAACGGGAAGATTTATGAGGAAAGACACTGGCTGAGCACTCCCAGAACAAGTGTTCTATCGAAGCAAAACAAGCACATATAACCTATGTTTGCATAGACGTATGCTTCTATGTATAGACATGACAATCTAAACATGCCCAGAAAAATTGCCCAAAAATATCAGTCTTATGTCCCATACTATAAGAATGATTTAGAGAAATTTCTATTTGTTTTCAAAAATAATGTCCCTTGAATTACATATATTTATAAAAGATAATATTTAAACTTCACTTGACACTCAGAAAAAGCAACTATGTAATCACCTGTGTAAAATTCCATTAGCAGAAAGCAAATAAGATTAATGAATTCCTAAAATTAATGAATCTGTCTACTATGGTGAGTTTTAATAGTTCTAACTCAGAAAAAATTAATTTGTTATTTTTATAAGTTAATTCATGGTTGATGAATGCCTGAAGAATCCTACCTGAAATGACATAATAACTGCGAAATACCTCAAAGGAAAAACTCACTGGTATCTGTCACTTTCGTTTCCTACCCAGGCTCTAACATGTAGTGTTTCGTAGACCAAGGCATGTGCCCTTTGTCTTCCTGTGTTCATTCACCATAATACAGAGATAATACCTGCCCTTAAAAATATAAAGGATAATTTGAAGACAGAGAAAACTTGTGTACCATATGAATAAATGAGACAATGGCTTAAATTAAAGAAAGGCTGGAACTTTCTTTAAGAATTCAGACAATTTATAAGAAGATGTGGGCCAGTAACTATCTTTTTCTAAGAAAAAGAAGTTGGTGCTATTGTATTTTGAATAAGTAAAGGATATCCAATGATTCCACTGAGCTCAAAATGTTGATTAAGGCAATGTGGCTTAGCAAATAACCATACTGGACTATTGGCCACAAAAGTTCCCCAGAGTGTTCAATCCTTCCATGTATAACAGGATGCTGATTTTCTATGCTTAAGTCTTAAAGTCAGATATATCCAATGGCAAATTAAGCATGTTTAAGACACTTTTCCTTTCACCTCATGTAGTAATAAAGGGTTTATAGCAAAATCCAATACACCCAAATCTTCCCTTCTCTTGCCCTCAGTGGACATTGGTGGTAGTGAGCTGAGAATCACTTTGGCCTTCCATGCCACTTCTTCTAATCCATGACAAGATTACTCAGTCACTCCAGATTTGCATTCCTTTATGTGAAAAATGAAGGCTTGACTAGTTGTTTCCTAATGATAATCTGGATGTTTACTTAATGGGTGCTGAATTCCGACCACAGTGGCTAGCACAAAATTAGTCCTGAATAAATGGCAGTCATTATTGAAGTTTTTCACAAATTAGTCCAATAATTCTTTGATAACACTCTTTAAAAATTCCTTATTGAGTAATACCTCAATTCCTTTTTAAAAATTAATATGATTTTATTACACTTAAGCATATTCTGAACATAAAGAAAGGTGGACAAGTATTGATCACTTACCCCCAGGGAACATCATTAAAGGTTAAAGACAGATCACAATGATTGCAGCTAATAGCTAAGTGAAAAAATTAAGTCAGAGAGGTTTCTTCTCAAAAACTTAACCTCCAGATCAAATGTTGCTCTTTACATCAAAAATTAAGCAGATTATATCATTATCCAGTGTTAAGAATAATAGTTTCTATTTACTATGCTAATTATGAGACACCGTGGTAAGTGACATGTATGTATTGTTTTACCTAATTAACATTCCACATTAACATAATAAAATAGACTGAGCTCATCCTGAAGCCCAACTCCTTAATCACTGTGGTTTCTGCTACTCTACTGTTTGCACTACCACTTGTCACAGATAGATGACACGGATGTGTCTGAGAGATTTGGAGGACATCATGAGTAGAGAAAGTATTACCATATTTTTCAAGCATCTATAATATCTTGGACAATCTCCACGCTAAAATGTCTGGTGGGAATCCCAATTTCATATATTCCTACTGCAACACACATGGATTCCCTACTCAGATAGAATAACCTGACTTCAAAACCTTTTGGAATACTGAAGTTGGTATTTCTTCCTCTACCCTCAAAGAACCCTGGGAACCTGGATTTGTCTTGGTTGTGTTCATGTTACTCTGCTAGTTACTTTCCAGTGTTGTGATGTGAATTCCATTTCTGAGACACACCATGACCTTTCTCTCTATCCTTTAGTGTGTATGCATGCTTCTCCCATCACTGTTTTACAGTCCACAAGGTTGTGGTTGCATTTTGCTTCCTAATTCGTGATCTTTCCTGCAGTTATACTCTTGTTATTATCTGGATTCTTCTCTAAGCAATATATGAACATGATGAGAAGACACTGGGAGATATGGGGATAATATCCCAAATACTCCTGAAATTTCTGAGATGTCTTTTTTATGAAACTTACTTTTAATCTGTGGTTCCTAATTCAAGCTATGAATTCTGAACTCCATGGAGCAAAGTTTCCTTTATTTTGAGTTCTTGTTAAGTAACAAGTTCCAGTATCTTGAAGAAGCTACCATACCAGAGTTTATATCTGGTCTCCTTTACTCCTTCCAATTTTCCTTCATTCCCTCCCTCTGTTCATTTTGCCCTTGTACTTCCTTTACTTCCTCTTTCCTTACTTCATTTCTTCCTTTTAGTAAACTTCAATCTAAAAGTTGACCATGAGGACCAATTCTGTATTTTGAACCCAGATCTATTTGAAATATATCTGTAGAAGTTTCCATGCTAACTTCTGTATGCAAGGTAGGCTTTTTTGTAAAGCCACTTTGGGAATAAACTCAAAGGCTTAGAAAATAGTCACCCTTTGAACAAAGTTATTCAATCTAAATTGCCATGAGACAGCTTTATATTTTGTTTATACAAACTACAGGGAAGGGCCAGAGAATATGTTCTCATTTTAGAATGCTATTTCTAATAGAGAATTCATAATAAAGCACTGAGAATTATCTGCAATTGCTCCACTTGCAGGTTAAGTCTGCTTTATTTTTTTTTTATTTCCACAGATTCTCATAGAAGACCTCATTGAATAATACAAAATTGTTCTTCATGTAGATTGAGATTTTAGCATAAAAACAACAAGCTCTTTTCTCAGGGCTCTCTGCTGCACATTCATGATAGTTTAGTATTCCTCAACAGTAGAAAACAGATAAATGGGATCTCAGAGATTTTGTGTCTACTGTCTCATTAAAGAATTGAGAAACACAGGTCACTACTCAAAACTACATTTAATTATGGAAATAAAATTAAACTCCCATTTTTTCAAGTTTAAAATACATTGTGAAGTTTAGATAATTATGGCTAAATATATTATTGAATAAATTTTAAAGGATTTAATATGCTAGTTGGAAATGTACAAATATAAAACACATTTAGAATTAGAGAATGGTCAAAATGTCTGCCAATCCATTAGTCTGCCTGCCTTTTGGGGTTCTGTGAGTGGTGGGCATTTATACAAGTACAGGCATGTATGTATGCAGGTATGGGGAGGATGCAGCATCTCAGCTGCTGTTCCACAGGTGTTTACGATCTTGTCTCTTACCTGGCCTGGAACTCAACAAGGAGGCAAAGCTTGTTGGTTAATGAGCCACAGAAATCCACCAATCCATGCTTCCCCAGCACGGAGGTTACAAGTAAGCAGTGCCACACCTGGCCTTTTGTAGCCTGGGTTCTAGATTGCACTGAAAGACCCCCTCCTGCTTTAGCTGCAGTAACGCCATTTTGTGCTAGGCCCAGAGCAGGCAGGGATAAAAAAAAAAAAAATACTGAAACAAAAGTGAGCCAGAGGACAGCCCAGTCTCTGTCAGAACAAAAATATCTGCAGTTGACCACCTGGACCAAGGCAAGGACACCCTGCCACACATGTTGAGGCAAGGACATCCTGCCACACATGTTAAAGCAAGGATGAAAAACAACTCCCTGTCCCAAAGGAGGGGCCAAGGCCGCCCTCCTCTTCCGAGAACTTGGGTCTGTAAGGCTGTGCAGGCTAGGTCAGGGTCCCAGGTGGCCAAGCAAGACATGGGTGGGCGGCCAGCTAGGAATAGACAAAGAAAGGAAGACATTCAGACAAGCCCAGCTTTCAGATAAGCTGCAGCCCCCGACTAGGACCAAGAGTTGTGTCCTTGGAGCCATATGTCTGCCACAATTCCCACACTTAGATAAGCCCAAGGCAACTATTCTCAGGAGCTGCAGCCCCAGCTGGTATCCAGAGCTGTTTCCTTAGAGCCATGTCCTTGGGCTCACTCCCTGGCCACATTTAAACTAACCAATTAAAACCCTGTTGCTATGCTTCTGCTTCTGTACCTTGCTTCTGCCCCCCAAGCCCTATAAAAAGGGGACTGCCCCTGTGTCCGGCGCGCAAGTCCTCCGAGAGACTGTGTGCCCACAGGTACCTGTGTATCTAAATAAACCTCTTGCTACTTGCATCCGAAGTGAGTGGTCTCGCTGTTCCTTGGGACGGGTCTCTTCAGACGGAAGATACCCTCCAGGGGTCTTTCAGCACAAGAGACCACAAAGAGAAATGCAGTCACCTTGCAGGACCATGAGGAACAATAATAACTTGTTGTTTCAAATAACTAACATTGGGGAATGTTCATTAATCTGCCATCAGAGAAACTCAAATAGGCAAGATTCCACAGAGAGATTCAAGAGGAAGGTGATGATATATTTACATTTATCACTGAATTGACTAGCTTGGACCCCTGAGATCTCTCAGACACTGAGCCACCAACCGGGCTGAATCTCCCAGGTTATATGGGGCCCCTGACACATATACAGCAGAGGACTGCCTGCTCTGGCCTCAGTGAGAGAAGGTGCTTCTTACCCTTGAGAGACTTGAGGCTGCAGGGAGTGGGGAGATCTGTTAGGGTGGGAGGAGGTGGGTGCATCCTCTTGGAGTTGAGGGGTCCAGGAACAGAATGAGGAAGAGTCAGAGGTCAGACCAGGACTGGGATAAAGACTGGATTGTAAAACAGATTATAGAATAACAAAAAGATAAAAACAGTGTCCTCTACTTTCACCTTACAGTCAGTTATGTAGAGTTTTGAAGACAGCTAAAGGGAACTGGGGTGAAGTACTCCCTTCTGCATCCAAATGGTATTTAATAGGTACACAAAAGTTTACCAGTGGGGGGAAAAGGTGTGACAAGCACTAGAGAACACATTACTTGTGACCTAAGATTTTAACACTGGTCATCAGTTAGGAAGCCTCCCTGGAGAAGAGGCAGGCAAGGTAGGAGGTAGAGTGGGAAGAACAGGAGGATCAGGTGAAAAGGAAGAGAGAAGATGATATTGAAGAAGAGGATGAGGGGCTAGGTAAAATCAAAGGGCATTTAAAAGTAAACTCCCTAGTGCATTGGAAGGTGAATAAGATTGCTAATGACATTCTGTTATATGAATAAGTCAGTACCTTCATTTAGCCATCATCAGAGACACTTACTCTTGAGAAGATGGTTATAAATACAAATACCCACCACGAGAATTATTCAGAGAGTGGGAGGGAGAGAGAGAGAGAGAGAGAGAGACAGAGAGAGAGAGAGAGACAGAGACAGAGACAGAGAGACAGAAAGACAGAGAGACAGACAGACAGAGGCACAGAAACAGACAGAGAGAGACAGATACAGAGAGACAGAGACAGAGAAGGACAGAGAAAGACAGAGAGACAGAGACAGAGAGGGACAGAGAAAGACAGAGAGACAGAGACAGAGAAGGCAAAGAGGGAGAAAGGGGGTGGAAAGGAGGGAGGGAAAAAAGGGAGAAGGAAAGGGAAAGAGAGACCTCTTGGAACACACAGCCCTGAACTAGATCCCTTTATGAAAATCTCTACAGAGTTTGAAGTGGAAGTCTGAGCTCAGAGTTCAGAGATTGAACCCCATAATTGAGAAGGCAGAAGGACTGCGGAAGATAGTGAGGTATGGGGGACACCAGTCGATCAATTGTCTCTAAAACAACTCAAATGAACTCACAGAAACTGAAGTGGCAATTCTAGGGTTAACATGGGTCTGCAACAGTTTCCCTGTATATAATATGCTATATATAGATATTTTTTGTATACTATAGCTTATAAGTTTAGGAATTTTATTTGACTTCTTATTCTGTGAGCAAGTCAATCTCTGATTCTTCTGCCTTCTCTTGGGGCTAGTTCATTTTTTTCTTCGTTTGTCTTATCCAAATTATGATATGATGGCTGTTATGATGACTTGTTTTATCTCACTATATTTTACTTTGTTATTTGTTGTTATCTTCTAGAGGCCTGGTGTCTTCTAGAGAAAGACAGATAGGGAGTAGATCTGGAGGAGAGAAGGTGTGGAAGAATAGGAGGAGTAGAGGGAGAGGACACTATTCAGATTATATTGTATGAGAACAGAATCTATGTTTTATAAAAAAAGAAAAGAGTAGTGTCATTGCTAAGAACACCTTTTCTAACTCTGTTGCTAAAATATGTATTTAATTAGAATTTATATGTTGAAAATATTTTTCATGCTTATTAAATTATTTTATAAGCTCTAATGATTAATTTAGACATTGTTAAGCATTTTCTTCTTTGGAAAAATGGAATATTTGTACAAATGCTTATAGTTCTATTTACTTTTTGATGGTTTATTTTCTTTATTTATTTTTAGAAGTATGCTTTCTGTAACACAATACTGTTGAATCATATTATAAGGCTGTGGAACTTAAGTTCCTTGTTTTGAAAGAAACAATTTCAGTATTTTGATTTTGAGCCATTGATTTTTTTTTAATCCTATTGAAGTACTAATATGTACATTTTATTGCCAAGTTTTATAACTCATTAATGAAAGTTAGATTTTACTAAGTACATTTTTTTTCTTTCTAGAATATTATTTCCAGTTAAATTTCTCAATATGATGAAAGAATAGTGGTTGTTACCGAGGAAACTATATGTGCCTTTCTGGGGCTAATTCTATCTCTTCATTTATTATTTATTTTCATATATGCTTTCAAGGGAAATTGGTCTTTCAATTCTTTCTCAATATAGTTCTGAGTTTTCTTCTCCTCCCCACATTCCTTTTTAACCAACATCTTCTGAAAACTCTCACAGAAATCGAGAGAGAACTAAATTCTTAATATCCAAATGACTGTTGCTAAGAGATAGCAATGAATGATTTCTTTATTACCCCCTTCTTTCATCAAAACCACCATCTTTGTAACTAACATGGTATATTCATGAAACATATATCTCATGTAAGTATTGTGTTAAGCTCAACATGATACAAGTATCTCAAGTAATAAATTTTCAAATTTTATGTCAACATATAAGTACATGTTATATGTTCATGTTTTACCCATCATCTCATAACGATTATTTTACCACTGAATTTTTCCATATAAAACTTTAAATGTAATATACATAATGGACTTCTCATATATTTCTCTCAAATATTGACTATTTTGTTATTTTATTTTCTTGTTTGAATTCAAACTTTTTTACTTTTGGTAGTTGCATATGTAATACTTACAAGTGCTCATGTTTCCCTCTCAGAAAACTTTATAAGCACAGTTATCTTCAAATTATTAACATCATTCGCATCAGCACATTTTATACCACTAAACATTTACAGACAGCAGGCTAGCATAACCACTCTCTACCAACAAGCTGATTGAGAGAGATGCAAATTCTCACTGCCAAACACTGGACAGGGATCCAGGACCCTTATGGAAGAGATGGAGGAGAATCAAAGGCCCTGAAGGGATTAGGGACCCCACAGGAAAACCAATATGTCAACTAAGCTGGACTCCTGGGAGCTCTCAGAGACTGAATCATCAACAAAAGAGTATCCGAGGTCTGAACAGAGGGTCCTGACACATGAGTAGCAGAGGATTCATTTGTCTGCCCTCTGTGGGAAGAATCTGTGCCTAATTTGACAGAGATGTGCCAAAGTTGGGGTATATCCTGGGGAGCCCACCCTCTCTGAGGTGAAAGGAGGAGGAATGGGGAGAGACTCTCTGAGGGGGAATTGAGGGGGACAGCATTGGGATATAATTAGATAGATAAATAACAACATTTTACCAATTATATTTGAGCATTTTTTAAAGCATGTTGTAAAATGTGCCCATATTTTGAAAACCATATGTGTGTCAAGTCATTTTAGCCTTGCTTTTCATCAGGACAACAATTAGTCTTCAGGGGGAAGATAGTATTTTAAAGTATTTAAATGATAAAATTTGTTAACATGAATTACCTTATTTGTTTGGTATAGTTCAAAGTCATTCTAATGTAAAATATCAAACTTCTTTCTGCCGGAACATTCATTGGTGATGGACACAAGCTAAAGACCCTGGCGGAATTAATGCTAAGGCACACGGTATTTATATACAGTTTCCTTAACCTCATGAACACAATACAAGTTTTGGTAACATAAAATAATCACATACAGCATTTAATTGCATCGAAGCCATTTTGAGGGAATCTTAAAGACCCCACAAATGCCTGATCAAACGTTAAGGATAAGACACACACATCAAGTGGAAAAATCAGAATTACAGTGAACTGAGGCATTATTTCTTGACCTTCCCACAAAGAGTCAACAGGAAAGCAAGCCCATTCAACCACTGCTCCTTTAAGCCTCAGCTAAAATATTGACTCAAAAGATTATTATCAAGGTTCCTATAAATCTTGGTATAAAGTTCAGACATTTTCTCCTTTGTTTAAACTTTTCCATCCTTTTGACTAGTGCAGTACCCTCATCAATTGTTATTATTTCTAACTAAAAATTTTATCATTAATATATTTTAAATATTACAAAACAAATTACCAAAACTTATACAGGTGAATCCACAGTAACAACTCCTTCTTTGATGTACAACAAAAGTACTCAGCTAATATTTATTTTCTTCACTAAACCCAAGGTTAGAATATTTTGAAGATGTCACAACGTAATAAGTAGTGCAGCGACCAACTTCCTGTTTTCCAGAACAAAGTATCTGGGAGAGGCTGGAGAAAGTTCAAACCACACCCATGCCTGAAAATCCAGCATGACTGTTGACAGGAAAGGGTCACATATGTAATAGTTTATAGTATTTGCCAGGAAGAAGCTCAAAATTTGATGGGAACCCTCTACTGTCCATGCCAAGCACCACCTATCTCCCTCCCTCACATGAGCGTTTGGTTATTCATTCCAATGTCCCTCCCTTAAACTCTATTATAAAAGCAGTCATCTCTGTCCTGACAATCCATTCAAGGTTTGCAAGACAGGTAAGTAGGAGCTTTGTAGGGGCTCACCCATCTAACTGCAGGAGAGTACCCATCCTCCCAGAACAAAATCAGCACAGGCTTCCTGGGGAATTTTACGGGGAAGGGAACAAGATGTATTCTTCTATTAATTCCAGAATCAAAGAAGGAGAAAAATGGAGTGAAAATGAGTGTTTCCTGGAGTTATTTAAAGGAGACTGAACATGTTCTCTCACCATGGTCTCTAGACCATATTCTCCATCATAACCTGCTTTTTCCTTCCTCACAGACAAGATGCTGCCTCGTGTGACCCTCACCATCATGTCCTGGATGCTGCTCTCCTGCCTGATGCTCTTAGCACAGGTGCAAGGTAAAGTTTAGAGTGACCACTGAGTGACCAGTGAGTGTCCAGAGCCAAAAAGTAAAGGAAGGTTCTGGAGAGTCTCATGTGGTAATGATGAAGAGAGTCTCTCATAAGATAACTGCCTAAAACATAACCTGTTTCACTCTAAGTCACTAATGATGGACGGGATTATAGCAGCCCATTACTGAAATTAAAGAGGTTCCTTTTAGTTGGTGGGTTTAAGAAAAACGTGGAAGTCAGTAATGAACTGTTGAGAAAAAAAAAGTGCTGTATAGGACAATTTAGAAATCGGCAGCCCTAGAATTTGGGATCTGTTAATAATATGAGAAAAGTGAAGCATGAAAATAAAAAATGAAAATGCCCCATGAAGTAGATTAAACTCAAGACTCAGATGACTCTTAGAATGGATATTCTATATTTTGTAGTTCAAATTCTATATTCTGATACTCTGTATTTTTGACCTAATCTAAAAAGGCAAGCCTCATCAACATGTGCTAAATTGACCTTCCTATCCATTTCAGCACACCACTTTATCTCCTTCCACTCCAGGTGAAGATGCCAAGGCAGATGTGCCCTCTTCACGCATCAGCTGCCCCAAGGGCTCCCGTGCCTATGGCTCCTATTGCTATGCCTTGTTTAGTGTATCTAAATCTTGGTTTGATGCAGATGTGAGTACGTGAGGGTGCAGGGGAGGGAATCCATGGGAAGTATGTGAAAAAGAAGATGGCTACAAATTTCATGGTTCCTTGAGAATCAGAATGAACATCCTGTGTTTCATTCAGTACCCTGTCATCTATGTTTGCTTGCTATTATCTAATGAAATTTCAGTCTGTCACTCATTCTGCCCCTCTTACCCAGCTGGCCTGCCAGAAGAGGCCCTCAGGACATCTTGTGTCTTTGCTAAGTGGAGCTGAAGCTTCCTTTGTGTCCTCCATGATTAAAAGCAGTGGTAACAATGGCCAAAACGTGTGGATTGGGCTCCATGATCCAACACTGGTGAGATACCATCTCCTCCCATCTGGTTCTTCTCTCATTGATTCTGTTCCAAAGCTTATTTTCTGTGTTTTCATGAGAAAATCTCCAATTATAGCTAGAGCTACTATTCTGGATTGTAACTAGGGCAAAATAAAGTTCCTGAGCTCTGTGGAGGCACCTAGCCTTCAGATGAAGTCAATGTGACCATGGTAACCCTTTACAAAATCCCTCAGTGAAGATTTGGAAATCTTTTTTGTGAGATTGCGGGTGTTTGCACCTATTATTTTGAGAGAATGCCAAAGGGAGTATATCTGTATTTGTTCTTTACAGAATCTACTTGTGCCTTGAAATTCAGAGAAACTTACAAAAGCATAACCTGCTATATTCTTCACTATCCATGTTATTTTTTTTTTCTGGGTTTAACAGCTTGTGATTATCACCAGGGATCTGGTAATAGGAGGGAGGTATTCAGGTTGAATTCTGGGCAGCATCTGTAAGATCAATTCCATGATGATGAACATAGGTATCAGCTATTCCCAGTAAAGGATCGTGTGAGCAGAGCTTCAGTGGCTACTTTTTTTTCCCCATGGCTGCCCCAATTCTAGGGCCAAGAACCCAACAGAGGTGGATGGGAGTGGAGTAATGCAGATGTGATGAATTACTTCAACTGGGAGACAAATACTGCTGCCTCGGGCAGTCACTGTGGTACCCTGTCACGAACTTCAGGTAAGCCAGAGGGCAGAGCTCTCTGCAAACCAGTGCTTTTCTACTCTTTCATTGTTGATCTCATGTTTTTCATGTCTCCCCTTCCTTTTCTTCTCCTTCCCCTGGGATGAGACACTGGTAAAGATGATACAATGGCCCTAACATCTAGACCTCTTACTCTTCTGTTTCTGCAGGATATCTGAGGTGGAGAGAGAATTATTGTACCTCAGAGCTACCCTATGTCTGCAAGTTCAAGGCCTAGAGTGTAGAGTTGATATCATGAGTTCATATATACCTCACCACGATCAAGAACCCAAATGTGAAGCCAGAAGAAAAAGGGAATGTTCTCCCCACACTGGAAGTCTGACCTAATTTTCTCCTCCCATTCCCATTCCCTCCTGTCATTTGAGGCTCTTCTGCATGTACTGTGGCCTGAATTCTCAAAGCATAATAAAAAATATATAACTTATATTTATATATGCTTGTGCTCTATTCACTTGGTAAATAAAATATATCAGTTAAAAGAAAGAGATAAGAACAGCTGAATTTTAATGGGAGGGGGAGAGACATTTTCTTCATTAGTGTAACTACCAGAAGAGTTTTCATGGTCCTATAAGGTGTTCTCATGCTCCTGTACATAGTTCAAACTAAATCTATTGGGTCACATACACAAAATGGCATAAATATTAAAGGAGAAGGAGTGTTATAAGAAAGATGAATTAGTGATAGTAAGCAGATGAGAAATGGTGACTGTATACTACATACATGGCTTACATATGTGAAAGTGTCATAAATAGAAGTATGTGTGGTGAATGTGTGGGGCTGTCAGTTTATTATTATTAATTAATTTTTATAGTAAAGTCATTGTCTCCTCTCAGTCTGTCCTCCAACTGTTCCTCATCTTATTCTTCCTTCTCCATCTTTAAGAGCATGTCCCCATCCCCACCCCCACTCCAGCAGATTTTTCCACTCTGTGGAGACCCAAGCCTCTCAATGGTTAAGTGCCTCTTTTCTCACTTAGGCTAGACCAAGCATTCCTTTTTTGCATATGTGTCGGGGCTTCATATCAGCTAGTGTATGCTGCCTGGTTGGTGGCTTAGTATCACAGAGATTAGTTGAGACTGCTGGTGTTCCTATGGGCCTACCCTCTTCCCCTAATTCTTATAGGAATATCAATTTAAATACAAATATATTTGTTAAAAAGAAAAAGGATGGAGAAAGATAAGCCATTGTATTATTAGAACATATTCCGGACTGAATTTGTTAAATTTATCCAAGTCAAATTTCAGTAAACAGAACATTATTGAGAATCAAAAGAACAATTTGGAAACCTTAAATGTGCTCAGTTCTTTATAAGCATGTTCCTGGGAGCAGAGCTACAAATCAGTGAGTCAATAACTTACAGAGCTGCTGTAGAAATGGAAAAATCTACTTCAGATCTTCTACTTATGGCAGGGCTGCTTCTGCTAAATACACTGGAATTTACTAACATAGTAGTTCAAATTGATCTGACTTCATCTAGCTCATCAAATACCAAAGGTGAGTAGGGCAGGGTATGCTTTGAAGAAAGTACGACTTACCGTGTTCCTAGTGTTACTTGTCACTCATTGGTATTCTTACAGTTTCATAGACTATGAATTTCCCAAGAATATATTCCAGGTGTATTTACTAATGGATCCATAAGGTTTTGGATGTTTATAAAGTCAAAAAAAAAAAAGATTTTAAGGTTAACTATTTTAAGTTGCTTTTAACACATTATTTTAGGAATTGATAAGTCAACAGACAGAACACATGGAAGAAAAGAATTGACTTGACACATACAATCATTCCACATAATGTACTCAACATTTAGAGAAAATGCAAGCCAGGTTTGCTATGGGGGCACATACCCATGTCCCAGTGCTTAGAAGACTGAGACAGGAGACCTACTCTGACTTCAAGGCTTATCTAGGATATGTAGAGAATCCTAAAGCAGTTCTGGGTACAGTGTAAGACCCCGCAAAGAAAGAATACATTGGTTAGTTGTAAGATATACATCCTTCTCGAGGTCAAATGGAACAGTCGCCACAATAGGTCAAATTAGTAACAAATATGAACTTGGAAAAATGATACAAAATATTTTAACAAATCTTAATGTGATTAAACATCAAGGCAATCTCAGTAATTTTTGAGACAGAAGTGGATACTTCTAACTAATACATGGAAAAAATGAGAAGTCACAGGAGAGTTTTTAATAGTTTGAAAAGATGAATATACAATGTATTAAAGCAAAATGTATACTGCTAAGCCAGCATTTAGAGAGAAACTAATAACATTAAAGGCATGAGAACAAAGAACAAAGATGTAGTCCCGAAAATGCAGTTATTCTCAACCTTCTTATTGCTCTGACACTTTAAGACAGTTGGTGTTGTGGTGACTCCACCCATTAACTTATTTTTGCTGCTACTTCACAACTCTAATGTTGCCACTATTATGAATGATAATGTAAATATATGTGTTTTGTGATGGTCATGGGCAATCCATGGGACAGTATTGTTTGATATTCAAAGGGTTTGCAACCAAGAGGTTGAGAATTATTGTGAGTACAGTTTATGCTAGTTCTGAGGAAATAAAAGAAGCAAGCAATGGAATCATAAAATAAGCAGAGGAGAAAGAGTAAGACAAAAATCATTCAAACTTAAAACATAAAATCACTGAGCAATAATCAACAAAATGGAAATAACAATCTTTTTTTTAATAATGTGTAAAAATTTTTAAATAATGTGTGAATCCATAGCCATCCAACTAAAAATCAAGAAGCCACATGTGGGTGATATTACAAGTGGAAAATATATTGCTATGAAAATATATGTTCTGAAAATAAAAGAAAGCAATAAAGTTAAAACACTGTCTAAAACACTGCTTTATAAAGTCTGGACTTTAGCTTAGTGGTGCTTGAAAGCAATAAGTTACATCTTTGAATAGTACTATAACTGTCTAAATAAAAAGGCTGGAGTATAAAAGTCACATTCTATTGAGTAAACTTACAAAACTATTGTGTATGAAGTTTTTGTTTCAATTGTATCATCATAAGTAGATATTATTGGTATAAAATTACATTTCTGCTTTTCCATGCTGAATTTCGAATGCAGGGTGTTCTGTATGCTGAGCTATCACTCAAGCACTCAGCTTCAGCATTCCCCAAAAAAGACTTTCTTATTGTGAATAGCAGCTAAACTTAGGAATTCCATTCAAAAATAACGCAGAAACTTTGAGCTAACAATAGATGATTTAAAACAACTACCAGTAGAGGGAGATTTGGGCCGAAACACAGTATTGTTCTAGGGATAAAAGAGAAATAAGTTGTCTTTGTGAAAGAAACAAAAGTAAAGAACATATATTAGGAAACTAGATATGTTTATTATGTCTGTATTTGCTGTGAGATGCAGATTGTAGTTGATCTCACAGAAGTGGGGGGTGAATCTTGTGTCTGAAAGCAGGAAGCATGTAAAAAGAAGGGAGGTGCCAAACTGTAACCCCGAAGCTAACTAGGAAACCAGAAATGTGAGTTGCAGAAAGCAATTTGCAAGTGAAAATCTAGAATATGAAGGTCTCTTATACCTACCATTTCATGTGATTTCCTAGGTACACTGCTGTCCCTATCTTGCTACCCAGAAATGTTTTGGTGCTGTTTGTAGATTCTGTAAGGCATAGATTCTGCAATAAAAACCTAAAAGGGAAGACAGTAGAACTGCCGCCAAGCTTCTGGCACATTGTGTCACAGCTATGACTGACACTAGTAGGCTAATGGAATGCGGGCTACAGAGGAAGAGAAAGAGGAAAAGGGAGGAGGAGAAGGGAGGGGAAAAGAAGGGAGAGGGGAGGGGAGTGGGAGGGGAGGGGGAGAGGAGGAGGAGGGACTGTGGGAGGGAGAGGGAGGGGAAGGGGAGGGGGAAGAGAAAAAGATTCTTAGTGAAGGTTGGGGAGGATCCCCTCAGTGGAAATAATCAAATTTTATCATTTGTTACATGTAACTTCACAAGCAAATTGATCTAAATATGTCACCTTATGGGTATAACATTTAAAATGTAAATACACAGAATATCCAATAAAATTGAAAAAAATAGTTTATGTTGCCTAACTTTCCTGAGTTTGCTTGCCTTCTATTTGAATAGAGGCTTGAAGAAATCTTTGATGCATTATAAGGAACTTCCATGTTTTCCTTGTCATCCTTGGTGGATTTGTTCTAACTAAGAGAACATGAAAAAATGATAGGCTTGCATGTCTCTGATGAGGTCACAAGACTATTCGCCTCACTTTCTTTTTTTGAAAAAGATGATCTGAGAATCAGTAACAAGTTATCTTCTGACCTCCACAGGCATAGGCTAGATGTATACACACACACACACACACACACACACACACACACACACACACACACACACTGTCAGTTCATTTGAGATTGGGCAAACCCTATTCAGCCTTCAAATAAGACCGAATTCCATGACAACATGTTGAGTACAAGATAAGATTATCTCGCCAAAGAATAATTCAGCATTGGAATTCAGTTGATGTTTGCTGTTATAAGAATGTGTGCTCCTACAAAAAATAATACCAGTAGTTTCTTAATATGATATAGAATAATTGATTTTATTTCAAGAAAAATGGATCATTTTGGAGAGAATGCATCTAACTGTTGTATTCGTTATCCAAGTCAATGCAGCAGGGCCTTTAAAACCTAGCATTAAATTATGTTGGATTAAAATTATACTTGGACTGCAAAGTGATGAAATGTTGTAGTTAGAAAAATTAATTTGAGGCTTTTTTGATTCTTAAGTGTACCTGTTTACACATGGTTGCTTTCCCTGTGGTATATCTATTCACAAATTTTGTTTATGCATAAGGTGTCCTATTTGGTTTTGGTAGCAGTAGTGGTGGTGGTAGTAGTAGTAGTAGTGATAGTGTGTGTGTGTATGTGTGTGTGTGTGTGTGTGTGTGTGTGTGTATGAGAAGTGATAAGCACACTTATTTAAGATGTGTCCTCAAAAATAAAATAAAAATGATTTGTTCTAAAATGTTAAAAGCTGTTCTTCACTTTAAGCTATATGCAATCAGAAACTGTCCCAGATCCCGACAAGCACAGCTAATGTCAGGAAAATTCTATCAATGCATTGGGCTCTTTAAGAACAGACCAAGGCCTAGAGAAGTTGCTGATTGGTTAAGAGCATTTGAGCTCAGGAAGAAGATCTAGCTTAGGTTTTTGTATCCACATTAAGTAGCTCACAACTTCTTGTGACACCAGTTCTAAGGGAGACCTGATGCCCCATTCTAGCACCTGAAGGCACCTGTACACATGTGTTAAACACAAAAAATTGGGGCGCTTATATACACATAAACTAAACAAAACAGAAGGAAATGAGTAACGGAAGGGAGAGAGGAAGGAAGGATAATAGATTCTGAGATATGTCATGGATTTATAAATTGTTATATACCAAGTCTCCTTTAAAGTGTGGATAATTCATACATTGTTAATATTTCTAAAAGTAGGAAATAAAAGCTCAGAAATAAACCTGAAGCTCATAATTCAATAACTTTGTTTCTTTTGAATAGGACACATCTCAGAATGTATTTTTTCGATTAACATTCACACAGCAAATCAGTTAATGACGAAAACCTTCATCCATCAGCATAGAGTAGATGCCCTTGGGTTCTGCTTCTTCAGGTCTCTTGTCTCAAGTGTTCCTTTCACTTAGGAATGCATCTTCTCCCATTGCAATGCATTAGGCTTTGAAACCATCAGTCCCTAGCTAGTGTTCCTGTTTCAGAAATTTGTGCCAAAGTTAGGAGGTGGATGAGAGGGTATAGATCTTCAGGTTTAATAGCCTGGTCCCATTTCCTGGGTCACTCACCTTCCTGACTGCTGTGACACTAAACAGTCCTTTCACCATACCTGCCTTGGCTATGGCCCTGCCTACCCCACAATGATGGATTGACCTGGCATAATGACTTTTTTTTTCTCACAAAAGCTGTTTCTTGTTTTGTTTTGATTTTTTTAAAGATTTTTTATTGCTCATTTTATTTATATTTTGAATGTTATCTTCCCTTCCCAGGTTCCCCTTCACAAACCCCCTATTCCATCTCCCCTCACCACAGCTTCTATGAGGATGCTCCCCCACCCAGTCACACCCTCCCACATCTCCCTCCCCACCCTGGCTTTTCTCTACACTTGGGTATCAAGCCTTCACAGGACCAAGGGCCTCTCCTCTCATTGATGCTGATTAAGGCCATCCTCTTCCACACATGCAGCCAGAGCCATGGGTCCCTCTATGTGTACTCTTTCACTGGTGGTTTAGTCCCTGGGAGCTATGGGAGGGGGTTTGGTTGCTTGATATTGTTGTTCTTTCTATGGGGTTGAAAACTCCTTCATCTCTTTCAGTCATTCCCCTAACTCCTCCATTTGGATCCCCCTGCTCAGTCTTCAAGCATTTGCATTTGTTTTGGTCAGGCTTTGGCAGAAGCCTTTTAGGAGAATTGAGGAGTTATCTATTTCTCTACAAAGCATCACTATGAGACCCTCTTTGTAGATTTTCAGAGGTCTACTCAATAGGGTGGGATAATACCTAGTGATTGTAATATATGTTTAATAAATAACAGGAAAAGTATATTAATACCAGGAACCTTTCCTACGAAGATTGCCTTCTAGGCCTTGCCTATGAGAACAATTATATTGTGGAATATTATAATATTGGGAATATCATTTGCTAGGTATTAGCTTGTCCTATGATGGCTTCTGACAGGTTTTTCACTTGTTTTGCATCTGGTTACATTGAGATTATTAAGTTGTACTGTCACTGGACCTCCATCATATAGTTCATAGCTCTGCCTGCTTACCCAAGGATACCTGTTATCTTCCAGGAACATCCAGGTTAGTCACTGAGTCCCAAGTCTGTTGCCTGCCAGGTCCATCTGTGGCATGGCTAATAGAGGTGAGCCAGAGGCTGTTCCATGACCTCTGTACTTAGGCCCATAGCTCTGCCTGTCTTCTCAAGAAGATCTGTTTTAAAATAATTGGTCATTAACATCTCACAACATTAATGGTCTCAATTCCCCAATAATAGGACACAGGCTAACATAATGAATATGAAAACAGGATCCATCATCCTATTGTATACAAGAAACATACCTCACAGGCAAAGGTAGATATTACCTCAGAGTAAAGGACAGAAAATACACTTTATAACTAAACAGACCCAAGAAACAAGCAGGAGTAGTCATTCTAACATCTAAGAAAACAGACTTTCAAACAAAATCAATTAAAAATGACACTGTACTCATCAAAGGTAAATTACATCAAGATGATATGTCAATTCTGAACATCTATGCACCAAATGCAAGGACACATATGTTCATAAATATTTTACTTATAGCTTAAATGTGCATAGAAGCTCACACAAAAGGAACTACAGACTGATCTCTCTTATGAACATTGGTGCAAGAAAACTCAATAAAGTACTTGCGAATTGAATCCAAGAACAAATCAAAACATCAATCATCATTAAGTAGGCTCATTACAAGGATATGGGGATGGTTCAATAAATGAAAATCCATCAATGTAATCCACTATATAAAGAAACTAAAAGAAAAAAATTACATGATATATCATTAGATACTGAAAAATCTTTTTAAAAAATCCATGATCCCTTCATTGTTAAAGGCCTTGGTGCGATCAAGAATACAAGGTACATACCTAAACACAATAAAGGCATTATACAGCAATCCAATAGACAGGATCAAATTGAATGGAATGAAGCTTAAAGCTATTCTGATAACATTAGGGTCAAGATAAGGCTGCCCACTTTCTTTTTGTCTATTAATGATAGTATTATAATATTTCAGTTCTTGGCAGAGCAATAAGGCAACTAATAGAGATCAATAGGATATAAATTGAAAAGAAAGATGAAAACAATGCATTACCATTTGAAGGTGATATAGTGCCATACATAAATGAGCCCAAAATTCCACCAGAGAGCTTGTACAGCTCCAAAACACATTCAGCAAAGTGGCTAGATACACATTCAGCTAAAAATATTAATAACTCTTCTTTATAAATGATAAACAAGATGAAAAATAAATTATACAAACAATACCCTTCACAATAACCACAAATAATATATCTTGGTGCAACCCTAACCAAAAATGTGAAAGACCTGTACTACAAGAATTTCAAGTCTCTGAAAAAGAAATTGAAGACAGGAAGACCTCCCATGCTTGTGGATTAGTGAGGCTATCCTTATAAAATTTGCATTTGGTTACATATATTTAACATTTCCATATGTGTATGTGATTAGAGTAAGCCACTGGTCTCTAAATAAAACTGATTTTCCCTTTCTCAGCAACCACCACTTGTTGGTAGGTGATTATCTAAGGCTGGGACCTTTGGAAAATTTCCCCACCCATGTTGGCATGGCAACCAGTGGCAGCATCACACAGCTCTTGCTTAGGCAACCATGTTGTTGAGATAGATGTAACTTTCTAGACATATCTATAAGACCCTTTCAGCAGCAAGCATCCAGGACTTTTGTTTCTTTTACTATTTTATCCTCTTCTTGATGATTTGCCCATACAAACTTTTAAGTACTTCCTTTCCTGCCCCCTGTCTTCTTTACAAATCTCTTTTCCATATTTACTAGTTTTTGTTTTGCTAAGTTTCCAACAGAGTTCAACTAGGGTCATTAGGGTGGCTCTGAGTTTGAAAATAAACTTAGCCTGGTGCATCCTTCATTGTGTATACGGCTTAGTGACACATTCCTCCTCTTCCAGACATTATTAGTTGCCATTAGATTAACAGTAAGTGGTAAAGCCAGTGAGCCTCTGCCCTCCTATCTGATGGGTAGAAAGCGCAGCAGCTCTAATTCACAATTGACCAATTTATGTTATCTTAAAACATGGCATTATATGGTGTCTGCCTCTTCTTTCACTAACTATTGTTCGTGATAGCATTTCTTGTTTCCAGTGATCAGACAAGATTTCTTTCTAGTTGACAAGAGAATGCATTTGAGTGCTGCTGGGTCAAGGAAAACATAGCTATGTGGGCTGTGCACATTCTTCATGTTATGGTGACTACCAACTATAAAGTTATCTTTTTGCCACTTTATAGCTGTAATTTTGGAAAGCTGATATGCAACCCCTGTGAAAAAGTCTATCGACCCCCTTGGAGATGTTGAGCCCTACAGATTGGGAACAGCTGATTTTGATCTTTTTAAATGTATTACCCACCCCACCTGAGGGCCTTCTCCCTTTCTTGACTCTATTGATTGTGTTATGTTGAAACCTACAACTTTGTAGTAATATATCTATATATTACAAATTTTCACCCTGTTTTTTGTATTTATTTTGTGTGTCTATTTTATATATGCTGATTAATACTTTTTTATCAAAATATTTTATTTTATCAAAATAAAAAGGATCCTCTTTTAGAAACTGTTATAGGGCTCGAGAAATGGCGTGGTTGTAAGCTGGTGCAACTACTCTGGAAATCAGTCTGGTGGTTCCTCAGAAAATTAAACATAGTACTACCTGAAGACCTAGCTATTCCATAATTGGAATAGCTATACCCCAAAGATCCTCCAACCTGTAACAAGCACACATGCTCCATCATGTTTATTGCAGACTTATTTATCCAGCCAGATGCCGGAAAGAACCCAGATGTCCTTCAACACATGAATGGATACAGAAAGTGTAGTACATTTACACAATGGAGTACTACTCAGCTATTAGAAACAATGACTTCATGAAATTCCTAGGCAAATGGATGGAACTAGAGAATATCATCCTGAGTTAGTTAACCCAGTTACAAAAGAGCACACATGCTATGCACTCACTGATAATGTGATACTAGCCCCAGAAAGCTCTAAATACCCAAAGAAACAATTCACAGACATTATGAAGCTCAAAAAGGAGGAAGGCCAAAATGGGGATGCCTTAGTCCTTCTTAGGAGAGAGAACAAAACACTCTCATGAGGAAATGCAAAGTCAAATACAGAAAAGGAATTGAAGAAAAAATCACTCAGATGCTGCCTCACCCAGGGATCCCCACACATACAGCCACCAGATTCAAACCCTATTGCTGATGCTAAGATGTACTTACTGTCAGGAACCAAATAAAGCTACTTCCTCGGGGACTCTGTTAGAGTTATATAGATACAGCTGAACATGCTTGCAGCTAACCATCAGACTCAACCTGGGGACCCTAACGAAGGTACTAAAGAAAGGACTGAAGGAGCCGAAAGGGGTTGCAAACTCAAGGGAAGAACAACATTATCAACCAACCAAACCCTTCAAAGCTCCCATGGATTAAAACACCAAACTTTGAGCACACATTAAGAGACCTATTGATCTAGTTTCATATGTAGCTGAAGACATCAGTGTCTGGCATCAATGTGAGAAAAGGCCTTTGATCTAGGGAGGGCACCTTTTCCCAGTGTAGGGGAATGCCAAGGCAATGGGGTGGAGAGCATGATTAGGAGGGAGTGTACCTTTTTTGAAGGCAAATGGATGTAGGGGGAGGCAATGGGAGTGGGGTGGGGGAAAGGGATAACATCTCAAATGTAAATTCAGAGTAGCTAATTAAAAAAAATCTAACATGCACGTGGATAGATTTTTTTTTAAACATCTCTTTATCAAAGGAATCCTGAGAATCCCCTTCTATCCAAGAAGACACTGTGTGACCGGTGTGCGTAAATGAGTCAGAATATGGCATTGTAAAGGTATTTTTATTTCGGTTATACAGGGTTCCAGAAAATAATGTAGATAAAGATACTTTAGGGCAGTGATGCAAGTGTTCCTGTCCATAAATATAGGGTCTAATTTGCTTCGGGATAGATGGTCAAGTTTAATTTTTGACTCCATAGTATTTTCTGGTCTACTTCTAGATGACTATTTTTTTCAGGTGACTTCAGGCTTTGAACTTGCAGACAAATGAGTACTGGGCATCACAATTGTCATCTTTCCATTTCTTGTATCCTACAAACAAAGTTGGAAAAGTCAGACCAGGAGGTTACTTAAGACACTGGATAAGAAATGAAGAAGACTGTCATTTCATGAGTATAGAATTCTTCTGCCTTGTGTCCCAGACCCATCCCAGCTCCATCCCAAGACTTTAACAAAAGCAAATAGTAGTATGGGGATTCTTTGTCTCTCACCTGTGTTTGAAGTCATAGATGCACAGTAGCCACGATTGGAACTGTTAGGAGATCCAGTAGCCCAGGATTTGTAGAGAAACAGAGATCCACTGCTCCAGTGCCAACGGCGGTTCTGCAAGAGAAGAGATAAGATAAGGGCATCTGCAAATCAGAAAGGAGTGAAAGAAACTGTCTATGTTAACACTTGAAAACAATAAAAAATATATACAAAACAAAATATGTTTCAAGAATGAGCAGAATGATCATTCTGAATTTCATTAGGTTTCATGGGCTTTCATTCTAAGATTCACTTTTAAATAAATGTCCAGGTTCTTCCTCTGTACCACAAAAAAGTAATGTTTTCAATACAGAATTTATAAATACGTGTTACAAACAGTGGTTCCTAAATTTTCTCTCTGGAGGCCAGAAAGCAACTTCTTGCATAACCTGGCACAGCATTGACTGCTGGGATCTGGACAGTAGATTTGCTTCCCATGCATCACTTGTAAGGTATTTCTTTCTAACTCAGAGATTACCAAGACAGGTAAGAATAGGGTCGAGAAACAGAGGCTCCTTGAAATAGAATTATTCTGTTTATGAATGAAAGGAATGCTAGAGAGCTGACCCTTCAGCCTTCTCCACACCTACCTGGGGTGGTCCTTTCAAGCCTCATACATTGTAAGGTCTGGAGAGATATTGCTGTCTTATGAATACCACACAGGGCCTCTTGCATTACAGCCCAAACTCCCCCACTTGCACTGGGGATTAGGAGAAAAAGAAGCCACAAACTTACCTTTTTGGGGTCGTGGAGGCCAGTCCAGACATTGGCATCTGTAGTACCACTCTCCTTAATCAGAGAGGCCACAAAGTTGCCCTCAGCCTGGCTGAGCACTGACACCAGGTAGCCTGAATTCATGTTCTGGCAAAAAAGCTGTGTAAGTGGGAGAAAAATAGATTACTCCATGAAGAAAGAAGTTTTGAACAATAGACTCTGTTCTTCCAAGGTATGAATTAGGAAAGGACAACAAAGACCTGTTCCTGATGGGGCTATGACTCACCCCCTGGATGTTTGTTTGGAAAGGTTTAAAATAAGAGACAGACTTGAGGAATAACACCATAGAGATGTGTCAAGTAAGTGATCTAGTGAAGCTTCTGAAGATATGAGAAAATGTCAGTGGCATCTGAATTCCGATGCATCCCACCTCTATATTTCCCTACTCACATCTGCATCAGCCCAAGTTAAATGGTCTTCATTGAAGTAGTAACAGTGAGAACTGTAGGCATTGGAACCTTCTGGACAAGTTATCCTGGCAGATGGCAGGTCTTCTTCAGCCTCCTTACCTGTGAAAAAGTGGTTAAAGGGTATGCTCAGGACTGGCTAGGGTTAGAAGATGAGCAACTGGGAGAGCTCCTCTGTAGAACCTCAAATATAGCACAGACATAGAATGATCACATACTCCATTCTCTGCATCTTTGATCTTCGCTGACACTTTTCATTCCGTAAGACAAGAATTAAAAAGGAATTGCCCTATGAAATTTATTTCATTACTTCTAACTGCCACCTTTCCCTATACAGGAATTACCCCACTTTCTCATCTCTGTTACTACCACAAACCCTCTCAAATCTTTTATTAGATTCATAGTCAAACAGATGATCCAGTCGATCTTCAGTGGCCAAAATTAGAGGTGGTTTTACATTTCTCCCCCCAAGTCCCAGAAGAGATGGAATTAGAGAAGTAGTAAAGATCAACTCATGACTGACATTGCTTCTGCCTTTGTCCAAGTGAATCAGGTTGATGGAGTTGGGGTGATAGCTTTGGGTGATAATTTCCAAAAATATAATCTATGAAAAAGTGCTCACCTTGGCTCGGAGACAGGACCATCAGGCATGAGAGCAGGATGAAGTAGGCGTTTCTAGCCATGCTGAGCAGCAGACTGTCTTTGGCTTAGAATGCAACTCAACGATCTACGTTAAAGAACACAGAAGAAAACTCTGAGTAAACACCCTTGATCCTTTTCAAGGCCTCTTTTCAATTCTCAGTGCATGAAGGCTGTCTGAGAACAAGACTTGTTTAAACATTCCTCACCATTGTATCATATGGACCCTGAACCTCAAAGGCAGCTGTGGCTCATCTGAGGCATCATTCCTATTGGCTTTTGTATGAAAACATCCTTGTTACATTTCTCAGATATAAGGGGACTAACTTACATTTCACATGCCTTTCTATAATAAGTACTTACCTGCAGGTCTGACCACAGTTGGTTGTCAGGCTAGCCAAACATAGGTCTTTTATATACTGAATGAATGAATAGAAAATCTAGGGTGGGTAAAAGAATGGGAGGGGCAAGTGATGTCAAATATCCTGCATTAGTCATGATGCACAGAACCTGGCAGCAGTAACAGCCCCTTACTGATACACCCAGGGAACAGTCACAGATGGAGTTCTTTTCCCATCAGTTAGTTGGCAAATTTCCTGGGTTAAAGACCAATGTTTATCATTTCCCAGAAGCAAATATGCCCTGTTCCTATGTCTCTCAGTAGCCTAGGTGGGAGCAGAGTCTTTCCAGAAACTTAAACAGGGTATCTGAGGATAGGAGGTGAGGAAAGCCTTATGTGCTCCAGAGGAGGGTCCTCCATGGGGGCAGGGACAGGAGAAGCCTTTCTAGGAGGACATGGTATGAAGCAGACAGTGAGAAAAGCAACGCAAACTCCAAGTTGCATGGCCATGTTCTCTCCCATTCTATTGTCTGAGAACGTTGCTAGATCTCCACTCTCTAGACTTCTATATTTATTGATCCTTCTCAGGCTAACAGTCTGTAAAGCCATGAATGTCTTGCCCTGTGTTGATTTTTTTTCATTAGTAGGATTTTTTTTTAAATCAAAGCATATAACAAGAAGGGTTCTCCTCAACTTCTTTTTTAGGTTCCTAAGCAGTAGGATTAGAATACGGCAAAAGTGGGTTCATATTTCTCAGGTAAAATTTTAGACTTATATAGACTTAAGCTTTGGATGATGGCAAGAGAGAGTTCTGGGTATTTAAAATCTTTATCATGATGTACTTGAAACAGAACACACATTTTCCTGCAAATTAAATCATTTTATTCTTGTTTATGCTGTTTTTAGGGAGCTACTACAATGATCTTTCTGTTTGGAATACTTTTTGCTGAAGACAGTGAAAAGCCTGATTCTGATTTTACAATAGTTCTACTTGCTTAGTTTGTTTTAAGAACATTCATTTTTTTTTAAAAAAATTGAACAACTTTATTTTAAAAAACAAAGATAAATGTACAGATTTTAAGCATTTTTGAATAAAAGTATACAAATACATTTTTGTCAGTACTTGATTTTTTTAAAGGTTTGATAGTATGCATTAAAATCTTACTATTTACAATGAGCATAAACTACATGTAAAACAAGATGTAACATGGAAATAGTAAAAGTTATCTTGTTGTGTAAAGATTAAGCATAATGCTTTTTCATTTTCTATTTTTTTTTTTTTTTGGCCTTTGTTTTTTCTTGAACTTCATATAGTCAGGGGTCAGTAGTTACATCTTGGACAGAAGCTTCAGCCTTATGCTAAAGAGGCTTCTTTAAGTTATTTTAAATATCTGTAATAAGCTATAGAATTTACAAAAAAGGGTGAGTATAGATATTTATCATATTATTTGAATATGAATACAATTCATAAGAACAGCAACAATAACAACAAAAAGTAGAACCAATTTTCTTAATAAAAGAGTATACTTTTTTGAGTATATGCCCAAGAGTGTTATAGCTGGATCCTCAAGTAGTACTATGTACAATTTTCTGAGGAACTGCCAAACTGATTTCCAGAGTGGTTGTATCAGTTTGAAATCCAACCAACATTGGAGGAGTGTTCCTTTTTTTCCAGATCCTCACAAGCATCTGCTATCACCTGAGTTTTTTATCTTAGCCATCCTGACTGGTGTGAGGTGGAATCTCAGGGTTGTTTTGATTTGCATTACGCTGATGGTTAGGGATGTTGAACATTTCTTTAGGTGCTTCTCGGCCAGTCAGTATTCCTCAGTTGCAAATTCTTTCTTTAGCTCTGTACTCCACTTTAATAGGATTATTTCATTCTTTAGTTTAATTTCCTGAGTTCTTTATATATGTTGGATATTAGCCCTGTATCAGATATAGGATAGGAAAAGATCTTTCCCCAATCTGTTGGTTGTCATTTTGTCTTTTTGACAGTGTCCTTTGCCTTACAGCAGTTTTGCAATTTTATGAGGTCTCATTTATTAATTCTTGATCATAGAGCATAAGCTATTGATGTTCTATTCAGGAAAAAATTTCCCCAGTGCCTATATGTTCTAATCTCTTCACCACTTTATCTTCTATTAGTTTCAGTGTACCTGGTTTTATGTGGAGTTCTTTGATCCAGTTGGACTTGAGCTTTGTACAAGGAAATAAGAAAGGATTGATATGCATTCTTCTGCATGCTGACTGCCAGTTAAACCAGCACCATTTGTTGAAGACGCTGTCTTTTTTCCATTGAATGTCTTTAGCTCCTTTATCAAAGATCAAGTGATCATAGGTATGTGGGTTCATTTCTGGGTCTTCAGTTTTATTTCATTGATCTACCTGCCTGGCTCTGTACCAATACCAGTCATGTTTTTGTTTGTTTGTTTGTTTGTTTGTTTTGTTTTGTTTGGGTTGGGTTTGGATTTTACCATGATTGATTTATAATACAGCTTGAGATTAGGGCAGGTGATTTTTCCCATAAATTCTTTTATTGTTGAGAATAGTTTTTGCTATCCTGGGTTTAAGTGGTAAAATCCCAAATGTCCTTCAATAGTGGAATGGATACAGAACGCATGGTACATTCACACAATTTGTACTACTCAGCTATTAAAAGCAATGACTTCATGAAATTTTTAGGCAAATGGATGGAACTAGAAGCTATCATCCTGAGTGAGGTACCCAGTCACAAAAAACATGCATGGTATGCATTCACTGATAAGTAGATAATAGCCCCAGAAGCACGGAATACTCATGAAAAATTCACAGCCCTTATGAAGCTCAAAGAGAAGGAAAGCCAGAATGTTAATGTCTCAGTCCTTCTTAGAAGGGAGAAGAAAACATTCAAGGGAGGAAAGAAAGGGACAAATAGAGGAGCAGGGATTAAAGAAACAATCATCCAGAGACTGCCTCACTTGGGTATCCATCCCATATGCAGCCACCAAACTCATGCACTATTGCTGATGCCTTACTGGCAGGAGCCTGATATGAATGTTTCCTCAGAAGCTCTGACAGAGCCATACTGATAGAAATGAGGATGCTTGAAGCTAACCATAGGACTGAACACAGGGACCCCAATGAAGAAGCTAGAGAAAGGACTGAAGGAGCTGAAATGGTCTGCTACCCCATGGGAAGAACAATTTTATCAACCAACCAAATACTTTATAACTACCACAGACTAAAACTCCAACCAATTAGCACCCATGGCTCCAGTTGCATATGTAGCAAAGGATAAGAGTTTCTAGCATCAGTGGGAGGATAGGCCTTTGGTGCTGTGAAGGGCTCATTTTCTTGCAGTGTAGGAGAATGCCTAGGTTCTGCGGTGAGAGTTGGTGGCTGGAAGAGGGAGCACATTCATGGAAGCCAGGAGAGAAGAAATGGAAATGGGAGTGGGGGGACAGGGGCTAACACTTGAAATGTAAATACAGAGAATATCCAATTTTAAAAAGGGTAGAAAAGAGGGTACTCTTTAGAAGGTCACCTTAATAAAGACATTTCCCATGCTCAATGAAAACAGATCCTGAAATTTGAAGTCTGAGTGTTCTACCATAAGCCAACAGGAAAGAATGGGTATCTCTTATGTCTGAACATGGAAAGAGATCAATTTCAAGGTGTTGTCCTCTATTTTCATACTGTTGGACCAGTGAACTTTGTAAATGATAACAGTGTAACTAATGCATTCACAGGAGTTTGATAGTGCATAGCAATCAATCTCAGTTCTGTCAGTCCAGCATTATTCTCTGCACATGTCATTCTGCTGTGTCAGCACTACTCTTGTTCATTTAATGATAGCCATTCTGGCAGGAGGGTGATGGCATCTTAATGCCATTTGCTTTGCATTTCCGAAAAGCTTAGGGATGTTGAACATTGTTAAATGTGTCTAATGCACACCGAATTTGGTCCATTTGAAAAATGTCTGTTCTTTTCACTGGTCTGTCAACTGTTTGAATTTTGGGCACTTCTGGGATTTAATTGTTTAGAGGCTTGTATATTTTAGATATAAATTCCATGTTCAGTATCATAATGATGAAAAATTTCTGCCATTCATGAGGATGTCTTTTTGTCTATTAATTGCTTCTTTTGCTGTACAGAATTTGGAAGTAATTCCCAATCTCACAAACATCATTGCTAAAATGGAAAAGTTTTTAGAAAACATATTGCCCTAAATGTGTTATGTTCACTCAAATTTACACAAAAGTTTGCTTGTCACCTAAATCTCAATCTTAACTCCTTAATAAAGCAATAAATGGGCTAAAGTTTAAGCTACATTAAAATGGCATGGACTGTCTTCTGACTCACTATTAAAAGGAACATGAAAAGTCTCCAAAGGGGGCAAAGGTCACAAATGTGACATTGCAAAGAGAGCCACAATGCAGCAATAAGCACCTCATAAAAATAATAAAAACAACTCACCAAAGAGCTGCCTACTTATTAGAAAGATATCAACTATTGATTTACTATCATGGAACATTGTAATATAAGTATCTCTACAAATATTCATACTGTGTGCCAGTTTGTGTTGAGTG
The DNA here is from genome assembly GCF_963924665.1 of Micromys minutus. NCBI lineage: Eukaryota > Metazoa > Chordata > Mammalia > Rodentia > Muridae > Micromys > Micromys minutus. The sequence continues at coordinate 8,441,082 of NC_137953.1, forward strand.
AGTGTGTGTGAGTGTGTGTGTGTGTGTGTCTGTCTGTGTGTGTGTGTGTGTGTGTGTGTGTTTGGAGTATTGGCTGGGCCCGTAAAGTAGACATAGCTCCTACTATATTTTTCAAATGTAAATTTTTGCAATAAAGCAAATCTGTCTAGGGATTTCTTCTATATTCAGTTGAAAGAGGTTTGATCATCTTTTTACCATCCTGATCAGCCACTAGTAGAATCTATACAGGTAGGATTGGTGATTTTCATGTTATTTGGGGTTAAATGAAGAACTAAAGTGTACCACCAATGAAAGGAACTCTCCCTGCTCTTTCCCACTGCTTTTCTCATTTCCCCTCTCACAACTTCATTGTTTACCAGTGACCCTTCTCTTCCTTTCTTGGCTTCAATTTTATCTTCCACTTGTGCACTTTCCTGAAAGCCTTCTTTTGGTCCCCCTGCATCTATGGGTGATGGGAATTGGACACCTGTGAACATTTAAAACACAAGGGAAATCCAAAACAGAGGTTTGTTCTTATTGTGGTTATCTTTCTATAATCTCAGTCTCTGCCTGGAAGAGCATCTCACTGTGCCAGAATCTCCCTGGACTACCCACCCATGTGCTTCTTAGTGCCTTGGCTGCCTTGAACATTCTGTTCTTCATGTATTAGTCTTATTTGCCAGACATTGACTGGGTATTGATTCCAGTTCACTCCCTCTGGTGATATGTGACCCACTTTCTCCTTTTATCCTAGTGACTATTCAAAGTAGACTACAAGTAAGAGAATGTTTTTTTTTTTTTTTTTAAAAAAAGGCTATCTAAACTTCCTCCCAAATCTGTGTCTACTTTTCTGACAACAAATATGACATTTCATTAATTATAATAATAAATTAATAAATTTAATTTCTTACTTGCACTCTCTCTTAACAAAAAGGAATTCAAGTATTGTTATTATGTACAATAATTTTTATTTTTAATGCTAGGATAATAGAGATTTTATTTTTAAATTTCTTCAGTGCTTTGTAATTTTCATTTCAAGGAGCTTGTTTGGATTTATTATTGTACATTTTTAAAGATTAGTGTCAGAGGATTTGCCTGGTTGTTTTTCTATTCTAGAAGGCAGAGGGGGCAAGAAAAAGTTTATTTAAGCTTCTATTCCCATTAAGGAGGAAAGTCAGGGCAGGAACTCAGAGCAGGAACATGGAAACAGGAGGTGATATCAAGACCATGAATAAGTGCTTCTTACTGGTTTGGCCTCATGACTTATTCATCCTGCCTTCATATAAAATGTAGGCCTTCCTCTGTTAATCACTAATTAAGAAATACCCTACAGTACTGCATATACTCTGATCTTAGAGAGACATTTTCTTTCTTTGTTTTTTTAATAATTGATAATAGATTCTTCTCTCATACAACCACAGTTTCACCTCCCTCTTCTCCTCCCAGCTTCCCTCCTCTCTCCCCAGATCCATTTCCACTCTATTTCATTTCAGAAAAAAAAAGCAAGTCTTCAGGAAACAACCACCAATCTAGGTATAGAGCTTGTATCAAGACCGATAGATTTTGAGTTCTTTGTGTGGGCACTTTGGGATTTACTGATCGAAAATCTGGCTGGTAAATTACAAGCTGCTGGAGTTTTCAGGTCATAGGACTAGGGGATCAGAATGGGGAAAGCCAGTTTTGGCTTGCTAGCCTCAGGAGGTAGACGGCTTGGGAATATGGAGCAGTTCAAGGACAGGTTAACCATGGAAACCTCAAGAGAATATCATCTGTGGATGCAAATGGGTGTGGTGAGACCACTGTGGCTGGTGCCTAGCCAGCGACAGCATACGTTAATTTTTAATAACTACACAATCCTAGGATTAACTAGTAAATGCTCTCCATTTATGTAGGTTTTCTCTACAACCTGGCAAGTGGAGTGATCCTTTGTTGTGCATTAATCTCTCAGTTTTAAGAAACCTCAGCTGTTAATTATTGGCACTGTTTCCTTCGCAATTCAAGTCCAGTTCAGAAGATTCTTGCCTTGTTTTCTATAGCTTTTCCTCTCTACAGATTAAGATTTCAAGTCCTAGCTTAAGGATTCTGATCCATTTGGAATTTATTTTCATATAGTATGGGACATGGAGCTCTAATTTTATTCTTCCCTGTGTGGGTGTCCAGTTTATAAGCATCTTGGTTGAAGAGGTATTCATTTTATAAGATTTTACAAAACTTGTTATACAAAATTAAAATATTTAAAATAAATTTATTGATATATTAATCTGTAGACTCAGGTGATACAAAATAACCACACTAAGGTGAGAATAAATATATTCTGTGTAAAAAGACAATAGACAATAGGATGTCATAAAAGTTCTTTCTCACATACATGCACACACACACACACACACTCACTCACTCACACACACACACACACACACACACACAGAGAGAGAGAGAGAGAGAGAGAGAGAGAGAGAGAGAGAGAGAGAGAGAGATCAATATAGCTGGTGAAAACAAACACAAGAGTCTTAAAATATTTACAAACAGAATTCAAAAATTTGTGAAAAAAGCATAATTGTCAAGTTCAATTTATTCCAGTGTTACAGATGTGGTTCAACATATAAATTCATAAATGTAAAGAAACACAAAATGGGTTATAGATAAAAGCCATATGATTATGTCAATTAATGTATAGTTAGGGTTTTAAATATACCCAATAATCCTTTGTGATAAAAGCCCAAAATAAAATTTAGGGACATATTTCACCGTGATATAGGTTACATAACACTAATAAAGCTGTACATCATAAATATTATGGTACATGAAGAAAACTGGAATAATTTACTATAAAACTGGAATCAAATGAAGGACAACCACTTTCTTTCTTTAGTCTTATTTAATGCACTGCTTCACACATTAGTTAGAGTAATAAGACAAGACTGGAAACTAAAGGGGATGGTAGCAAAAACACTTGGGTCTCAGTACCTTTGAATCTATCAATTTTGACAGATGCATATGAAAATCTGGCATGTACTAGGATATGTCTCTCGATCAACTTATGGATGTCTTTTTCTATCTCAACTTCTGGTTCATAAATACTAGAAATATGCTTAATTTTGAGGCATGGACCCTAGAAGCCTGAGGTTTTCTGACAATCATTGCATAATATTTTATTTTTATATTATATTATATTATATTATATTATATTATATTATATTATATATTATATACTACAGCTATTGCTCTACATAGGATCTTTCTTTCTAACTTGGCCACACATGGGTGAGTGTTCCAATTATAACATCTTAGGTAATCTTATTTTTTTTTTGGATATTTTCTGTATTTACATTTCAGATGTTATCCCCTTAATGGCAGCAATGGAAGGGGAGGGGGGTGAGACTGGAGAGAAAGGGGATAACAATTTAAGTAATCTTATATCAATACATTTCAATCCTTTTGGACTTATTTCTATCATATCTTTTCCATACTTTCTTTTGAAACTATTTCTATATTTCAATAAACTCATTTATCCTATATATACAATGGATATGTGAATTCCTATTTGCATCTTAGTGTGTTTTTCATACTGTGTGGTTATAGTTATACTTCTAATTGACAGCATGTGTTTTTGATTAGATTGGATTGTTTTATCAATTTTTTAAAATATTCTCATTGATATATTTAGAGCTTGGTGAAAATTTATATTCCCAAATTTATTAAAAATCATAATTCTTTTATCTATTGCTATATCAAGTCTCTCAGGAGACGGTTACACAAGGTCCATATCTGCAAGCATGGCCAAATATTATTAACAGTATCAGGGTTTAGCATCACTCACAGGTTGGGTCTCAAGTTTGGACAAGCATTGGTTGTCTTTTTCTTCATTATCTTTTCCATTTTTATCCTTGCCCATCAGGTAGGCAGGACAGATTTTGGTTGAAGGTTTTGTGGGTTCGTTGATGTTCCACTCTTTCCACTAGAAGTCTTGCCTGACTACAGGATGCAGAGTATAATAGCCAAACATCAGGTGAAATTTGGGGAGTCTTGTGTAAGTAGGAGGAACAGGATAGAGCACTCCTGAGTAGTCAAAGATACCACAAGAATACCTGGGCCCATGGGCGCTCATAGAAACTGAACCACCAACTAAAGATCATGCAAGGTCTCACCCTAGGCCCTGTACACATTTGGAGCAGATATATCAGCTTGGTCTTCATGTGGGTCCCCTAACAATTGGATTGAAGTGGGGGTGGAGGTGGGGTGAAAGTGGGGGAGCTGTCTCTGACTCTGTTACCTGCCATTAGGTCCTCTTCTCCTACCTGTACTGCCTGGTTGGGCCACAGTGGGAGAGAATATGGTTAGATCCCCTGGGAGTTGATGTCCCAGGGTGGAGTGCTACCCAAGGGGTTTTCCCCTTCTCTTAGAAGGGGGAAATTATAAGATGGATTTGTAAGGGCATGATTGGGAGGAGAGGAGGGAGGGGTGGTCATCAAGATGTAAAGTGAATAAAAATAAACTACTGAAAAAAAAATTCTAACTCTTGACTATATTTGGAAAAGGGGTCTTTTAAAATGTGGCTATTCACTATTTCTATATATTGTGTTTTCTTAAATCATCAGGTTTTCTTTACTAGTTCATTCAAAGAATGGCATTTATCAAACTATGCTTACCTTTAAGCTTCTAGTCTCTCATCAATTTTTCAATATTTTAGAACTAGCAACTTTCCTTAAAAAATATCTCAAAACAATTATGGCTTTAAATTGTTTCCCTGAGCACGAAAGTGGCTTCCTTAGAACTCAAACTTATGAAATCCCATAGAGTACCAAAATACCTATGTCATTCGTGAGCCTATAATCTAACAATTTCTACAAACCACAGTCTAAGCAAATGCAAGGAGTACCTGGACTTTAAATGTATCATAAGCAAAGGCAAAAATTATTCAAGAAGGATAAAATTTTAACACTGTCTACACCAGAGCAAGCTATGCCAAAGCAAGCTTGACATGCTAGAATTCCTTCCATACTAGTTACACAACCACTGGCAACTTATTTAATGAACAAAAAATAAAACACAATTGAGGAACATAACCTTAGCTCATGGTTTTAAAAAATGGAGTATGCATACATGGTTTCTGATTTTCTATCTATGTAACTGTCATTTATTTGGGGCTTTTATCACTTGTTTGTATCTCTTGCTTTCTTTATATGTTTTAGTACATTTTTGTTATATATTGTTGTTTTATACTGGTTTGCTTGGGTTTTATTAGTTTTTATCTGCTTGGATTATTTTTATAAGTAAGAGAGAAAGAATGCACGAAGTTGAATGGTTAGAGAGACTGATGATATTCAGGACATAATCAGGGAAACCATGATCAGAATATGTGAAAATTATTTTCAGTGAAAAAGATAAGAGAGAAAAACATACTGCAAGTCTCTTGTAAGTTCTACAGAAAAGAGTATTTAATTTGCAGGTAGATGAGCTTCTTTCATTTTCAAGTCCATAATAACAGAGTTCTGGATATCTGCTGTTCAGGTGACTTTAGGCTTTGAACTTGCAGACAAAGGAGTACTGTGAATCACAGGTTTTGTCCTTCCATTTCTTGTATGCTACAAGTCAACAATGAAAAAAAAAGTCAGATGGAGAAATTATGGTCTCACCTAGTGCTAAGATTCCTTGGGCCAAGAAATAAATGGAAAACTCTTTTTTTTTCTCTTTTTTTTTTGCATAAGTAACTCTTCCTCTATCAGCAGCCCCAAGTACCTCCCAAGAGCTGAGCAGAAACAAAACAATGTGAGATTCTGCTTCATACCTTTGTTTGAAGTCAGTGAAACACAATAACCATGATTGGCAGTGCATGGAGCTCAGGTGGCCCATGATTTGTAGAGAAACAGAGAGCCACTGCTCCAGTGCCAGCGGTGGTTCTACAGTGAAAGAGTTAAATTGGGTCAATGTCACTCAAAGCTGCAGAAATACCTGGACTGTGTGCATGTTCAGAAGGGGACCAAAATACAGAAAAAAGTAAATGTCACAATTCCACTACAAATCATAATGATCATTTGTTTTGTTTTTGTACATTCCTAAAATATTCAATGACTTCCATTCTACTTCAGAGAAGTAAGTACTCTGAATTTTATAAAACTCATAAACATTACAGAAAGCCATTTCCAGAGTCTTGTTCTTGATGCTTAAACATTGCCTACTTCAGCATACCCCTAAATGTACTCGATCGGTTATTACAACAACAAATTTGCAAAAACAAATAATACATTTTTTTCTGTCATTTGGAAAGGATTCTCCTCTAACTCATAAATCTTTAAGATATATAATAGGTAATAATATGTATATAGAAAATGCTACTCATGTAATACAATAAATTGACAGTGAATCCATGAAACTATAAAGAAGTTGTACCAGGGGTATCTCTACAACCACCTTTAGTAAACCATAACATGTTCATGTATTCCGGCATCCACAAAATGCATTGCTTTTCTATGAGTGCTGTAACATTGGATTTTCACAGGCTACACTTGGTTCTCCCACTTCTCCTTCACCTGATTATTAGACAATAAAGAGAACAAGCACTCACACTTTTGTGGTCATGAAGTCCAATCCAGACATTGGTAGCTGAAGTACCACTCTCCTTAACCAGGAAGGCCACAAAGTTGTTCTCAGCCTGGCTGAGTATCGACACCAGGTGGCCTGTATTCATGTTCTGGCAAAGCAGCTATGGTGATTTGGAGAGAAGATAGATTACTAAATGGAGAAGGGAGTTTTGAACAATATACTAGTCTTCCTAAGGAATGTTTGAGGAAAAGTACAGTCCAGAAATGTTCATGATGATACTGTGATTCAGCATCAAGGTCCCTCTGGGAAGATTCAAAGTGAAAATCAAAGTGAAAAACTTCTGTTGGTGATGGGGAAAACTGGTGATTTCTCCTGTCTTATGAAGCCACTAGCAAACAGTAACTGTCTATCTTCAGATACCTCCCACCACCATATATCTCTTTACTTACATCTGCCTCCCCCCAGGGCAAGCGATCTTCAATTAAGTAGTAGCAGTAGGAACCATAGGCATTGGCACCCTCTGGGCAGTTGATTTTGGCAGAAGGGGGGGGTCTTTTTTGGCCAAAGGTAAGTCTTCTTCAGCCTCATGGCCTAGGAAAGGAGAGGGAAGTGAAGGAGATGAGGATGTGGCAAAGCCTGGAAAACGAAATAGCCATTGTCATCTCTTCTGTACGTATTCAACAATGTATCATGGCCCCACTCTACTCTCCCCCACCCTTGCTTGTCTTTTCCAGGCTTTCTTTCCTTGAGACAAAACCTTGCTATTAATTCCTGAGGCAATTTATCTACAGTTGTTCACTTATTAATATGAAGCTCTTACCCATTTTTTGTCTATCAGATAGATTTCCCTATAATTAGATTCTACATAATTTTATATTCTTCGCATACAAGCCTCCCCAAATTAATAGTAAAATAAATTTACCAGATCAACTAAGAAAATACCACTTGTTGTAAATAATGGAAAATTTAATATTGTACCTCAAATGGTTGAGGAAGTCTGTGATCACTGAAGCAATAAGAATGCTGGTCAACCTCCAATACTTACCATTTCTTTTCCCAAAGCACATAAGCACAAAGCCTTCGGGTCTGTAAGAGTCATGGTTTAACAGGCTTACCATGGCTGTATGACAGGAACTTCAGTCATATGAACAGGATAAGGTAGACATTGTTCTGAGCCTTGCTGATCAGCAGAATATCTTCGATTTAAATTTTAAATCAATTTCTATTGAAGAATAAAGCATATTGAACTCTAGGAGAGACAAACTCAGCAAACTTGATCCTACTGAAGTCTTCCTGTCTCTTGAGTTCATATTGTGAGAAGGAACCCTTGAACCCCAATATATTGAATTTCTTTTCTTGACACTTTAAAAATTGATAGACCTAGTCACAGGTCCACAGTACAATAAGCCTATAGTTGAAAGAGAATAGCATGTGTTAGAGGAGTCTTCCTATTGTAAAAACTCTTACCTGTCAGCTGAGAATAACAAATATTGCCCGGTTATTTTATGGTAGGTCTTTTATATGCAACAGGATAGGACAGAAGGGTCATGACAAATGATCAAAGGGAGGGGCAAGGTGTCCAAAAGACTTCCTTTTGGCACAAATGGCATAAAGAATTTCAGGCAGTAGGAGTTATTCCTTTCTGGACCATCATGGAAATGATTACAGGTGATGAACTCACCATACCCTCACTTGGGAAACTTCTCAAAGAAAAACATTTTGCTGGATAATGTCACCCAGAGTCCTAGTTTCCTTGTCCCTGACTAGGAACAGAGACCTTCCAGGAACTCAAGACAGCCAATGCAAGAGGGAAGGCAGCAGGATAACCTAAAGGAGATGTGTGACCCTAGAATAGGAAAATCTGTGTGGCCTGGGAAAGCCACACAGAACAGGGTACAAATCTTCTTGAGACAGCAAGCAAAGTCCTTTAAAACTTAGACAAAGTAGGTGTTGTTTCTCCGATCCAACTATATGAGAAAAAGGAAAACTCATTTTTTTTTTTTTTTTTTTTTTTTTTTGCTATTCTGGTATTTCCCCCCTTCTACATTTCTCTTAACTTCATACCACACACTCACACACTCTTTTTTCTTCTCTAAACTTTACCACTTACAGATTAATGTTCAGGCTGCCTTACACACTTCCCCAGATGTCAGCTGCCTCTGTAATATACTTAGTCCTCTCTTGATCTTCTTCCTCTTCTAAGCTGCTTAAGATCACTTCACCTGTCTCACAAACAAAAAGTCCACATTACTCTCTTTCTCTTCAGTGAGTTCTCATACTAATAAGGATTATAATTCACCCTATACGAAACAGCTTTCATGCACACCCTCATTGTATGTGCTGGCCCACATTTGGATTCTGCTAGCTGGTTGATTTTTGTATTGATGTTCCCCATAGTAATATGTATTTTCTTTTTAAGTTAAAGAATGTACCATAAATAGTTCTTCTTTATTTTTTCCCTAAATCATGCACTCGCATACACCTGAAGATAATGTAGAATTTATCAGTGAAGATTGTCAGGAGCTGGGGAAATGGCTTAGCAATTAAGACTACTTGCTGCTCTTGCAGAAGACCCAAGTTCAGTCCTTATTATCCATATCAGGTGGATCCAATGCTCTCTTTTTATCCATACAACAACATGTACATATGTGTACAAATAAACAAATATATACACATATATAGAAATTAAATTAAATTTTTGAAGTAGGAGTTTGTAGATTTCTAGACTTTGATCTTTGGAGGACTATGACTCTCTAGAGAGTAGTGATTCTAGCCTGGGCCTCATATACTCTTCTTCTAGTACTGTGTGAATTGTTTAATTAGGGCTTTGTGGTAAATTCCTACTTTTATTTTGATGGGGGCAGTGAACTAACTTCCTGAATTGCAAATGTACAGCACTGAAATCCCCATTTTCTCTCTGGTATTCTTAACAGTAATCCTTGGAACAAGATCATTTTCATCTTCTAAAATAATGACTTCATTGATATTTTTGGTAATTTGAATATACTCCTCCTCATATTGTCAACTAGAGACAATCTTCCACTTTACAAAAGATTGCATAGCAAGGATGGATTCATCTCCAAATCACTAGCATCTCCATTTTTACAAAATCAAATTCAGTTGGATACTGGTAACACTTTTCTCTTCCTGAATTTCATTGTCTGTAGGAAACAGCATTATTGAGAGCTTATATCACATAGTTTGTATACCTTCTGTACATACTCAAAAAATGCTCACTGTATGTAATTGAGACTTGCTGAGGTTCCTTTAGAATTCACATAACACACTTGTGAAAGAACTTTCAACCTAGGAACCTCTTTCTGTTAGTTTTTAGGTCTCTGCCACTTGGTTATTTTCCCTATTCTATAACTGAAACCATCTGTAAGGACTTCAGCTCTAAATGGTCTATGAACATTTTTAAAGAAAATTCTGATTGGTCAAATTATAAATAATAATCAACAAAATCAAGCTATTGATCCATGAAAATATCTGAAGCTCACCACATGCTCCACTTAAATTTCTATAGCACATGATCCTCCTCTTCTAAGTTACAATGAACCTTTGAAAATGGATAAAACATTGTAATAAAAGTAAAGCACACATTAATAATTATACAACTGTAACACTTTCATCATCTTTATTATACATTTGCACATGTGCTGAAGATGCAGGCAGATCCTGCAGAGAACATTCTTTTTAAATATTTTTAAAATTTTCTAAATATTCCCCAAATTCAAACAATATGTATCTCTATATAATAAGCTATTTATTGTTCAAAGCACTTCCCCTTTTGTTTTGGTGTGTCACTATATCCTATAATGTGACAGTGTGCCCATGTAATTACTGTTTCCTGCCAGTCTCCACTCTCTTCTCTGCTTATATCTTTTCTATTTTCATGTCAGGATGGGCATTTGTACATACCTACCTTTATACATGTGAGTTTAGATGTATACTTGCCTTCATGAAAGTGTGTGTGCATGCTATATGTGTGAGGGTGCATGCTGTGTGTGTGTGTGTGTGTGTGTGTGTGTGTAAATTCTAGATTTCACAAGTAAGCATATGAGGAAATACATTATCTTTGCCTTCTCTGATTTGGCTCAATTCAGAACTAAAAATAAGCTTAGTGTTACTTCTAATTAATTATTTACTTATGCTTCTCCTTCAGGATACTCCAAGAAACCCTCCCTGGAAATCTATGCCCCATTCAAATTAATAGCTTTTTGTTCTTTGATTTTATTGGTACATGTATGTGATGTGTGTGTGTGTGTGTGTGTGTGTGTGTGTGCTTCTATGGCTCAAGGAACACCAGGGAGGAAGAGGTGAAGAGGGTGCAAGAGCCAGAATGCTAGGAAGTGTGTAGCCATCAGATTCTACATAAGTTTTAGCTCACTCATTTTCGTTTACTGGAGTAAAAGCATATAATATAATAAATTTTGTCTCTTCTTTCCTGAAACTCTTTTCTTCATCTGTTCTCTCCCTTTTTGTCTCTACTCTTCCCTATACTCTGTATTCTTGGCTATACCGTAATGATTTGCACGCTCTCCTGGAAGATCTTTTCTTGTCCTTTCAGAGTCTCAAGACTGTGGGAATTTGCCATCTGGGTACATCCCCCAAAGCAGTGCAACTGCATCAGTGCCTGGAGGAAAGTTTGCTTTGATTAGGTTATCTGACTATGCCTGGAAGACTGGCTTAGTGTGCCAGATCCTTGACCTACTTGTCTTTCTCTTCTTGGCATCGTGGTGGCTGCTCTGTGCAACTTTCACCATGCTGCATTGTGACTGTCTCCACAACACCTTCTGGAGTTTCATTCATTGGCTGAGCACCGATTTCTGCTTTGGGTAATTTGTAATAGGTCTTCCCTGTATGCCCTGGTAGGAGCTGAGCCATAAATGAGTCTGCAGAAAGTGTTCTGGAAGTGCATTTGGCTTTGCACTTACTTGTATGTACCTTTTGGAATTTAACAAATAGGAATTTTTAAATCACTGTTAAGAATGGTGAAAGTCCACTAAGGTCAACTGTCTCACCACAATTTTTCCCTTGAGATGGGATCTCTCAGAATTTTCCCAAGATTAGTTTGTAACTCACTTTGTAGCAGAGGCTTTTCAGAAACTCACAATGGTTCTTTTGCCTCAGATTTCATTACTGCTATTGGTTATAGACATGAGCTATATGCCTTGACTTTCTTCTTAAATACATCTATTTTGCTAAAAATTTTTTTCATTTTTGAAATATTTATTTGATTTTTCATTATGTGTTTCTGCGTCTGGGGTGGGGAATATCTTTCGTATGAATACACATGCCTGTGCTATCCAGGAGAACTTTTTAGATTCCCTGGAGCTAGAGATAACTTTGAGCTCCTTGCTAAAGTGGGTGCTAGGAACTAAACTAGGGTTCTTTCCCAAAGCAAAATACACTTTTAACCTACTGAGTCATCTTTTTAGTGTGCACACTCACATTGAGAAAAAGAAACTTTAAAAACCAAACGTTAAATGAGAAAAATAAATATTTAAAAATACAGTCTCTTAAAATATTTCAACTGCACAAGACTATGACAATGGTGTGCTTTTGGCATATTAACACAAAACACAGTTGTTTTCTAACAATGCCTTGCAGCATACAAAGATGTGATTTTTCTCTGTATTTTTATAGAATCACTGACAGTCACTTGCCCCATAGACTGAGATTTCCAAGCAACCTCACTGAACTGTAGGTTACATATTTTCACTTTTATTCTCTCTTGAAAGAGAAACAGTGTCCAATCTAAGACTGACTTAGAGAGACAAAGCTTCAGAATATTAAGCCATAGTATTGCAAATCTTCCCTTCCCTTTCAATATCCCTGACAAGAGGGTGCCATTTTTATTTAACTTTTTAGACTGACTCTTCTCTCACTACCTCATTTCCTAAAATGAACATCAGCAACTTTAGATATAAAACTCATGTCATCAAAATTTCAATATTATTGAGCTTGGTTACTTTCAGGAGACTGAGTATAGTCAAGATTCAGTTAGAGAAATATCTGACCCTCCCCCAGGCAAAAAAAAAATTGTAAATGACACATTTCAAAAAGAACTGAAAACAGAAAAATTGATAAATTTAAGACAGACTAACAGTATGTAGCCCTATGCTGTCTGTGAACTCACAGTACCTTGTTCCATTATCTGAGTGGTAGGAATACAGGGAAATTAAAGCTATGTACCTCCACACTTGGCCAAGGGGTGAGTGTTTTATAGCTGCAAAGCATCAGTACTGAAGTGACATCATGAAATTGGGTTTTTGATTTCCTGAGGCTATTGCATTGGGATACTTCCTATGAACACGTCTGCACCTTCTTTGATTGGTTCATTGTATTTCTTTAATTATGTATTTTTCTTTAACTTCTGTGTGGTGTTCCGTGTGTGTGTGTGTGTGTGTGTGTGTGTGTGTGTGTGTTCCCAAGGGTTTTCTTCCTTTGTTAGCATGGATGCATGTTGAATGAGTACATGTATTCCCATGAGTGTAGACCAAACGTTGACTCTGGGTGTCTTTCTCAATCATGCTTCTTCTAATTTTAGAGTCTCTGGCTAAACCTGAAGCTCATTTATTTTGCAAGACAATGAGCTTTAAGAGTCCACCCAACTCCATCCCACTGATCTCCCCTCCCCCATCCCTACAGGTGTAACCCCTCCACCCTCAGGATTTTAAATGGGTGCTGGGATCTGAACACAGAGCTCCAGAGTTGTACAGCAGAAACTTCAATGACAACCAGTTCCCTGGCCTTGTTTATTTTTTAAGCTTTGTTGTTGTTGTTGAGGATGACAGAAAACTGTGAGGCCAAGTTTGGCCTTAAAGTCATAGCAATTGTCCTGCCTCAGGTTCCCAAATAATGGCTAATTCTGCCTTTGCCTTGTTTTTTTTTTTTTTTTTTTTGGAGGTCAGTAATAAAAGGAATATTACTGGATGAAAGGGGCATAAACATTACATGTTTTCAATTTTTTTGAATGTTTGATTCCAGCATCACATGTCACCATCTTCCTGTTGTTTGCCTGGATAATTAATTTCATAAATTAAAGAAAGAGATTGCATTTCCCCTTATTGGGGGGCGAGGGGCTTGGGAAGGGGTAGTTCTAGTTACTTATTGCTTCCATGTTAAGCTGTGAAAGAGAGCAAGAAGCAGGAAAACTATGTAGATGAGAAAGAGTTCAGGCAACTTCCAACCCAGAGCAATGGCATTTGAGCTCTGAAGAAAAAGACAGTCTTACTACTAGAGTTATAAAATAGTTGATCTCAAAATTTTCCTTGTTGGAATTTGAAGGATCCTTTCTGTAGACACTTTCACACGCAACATTTGATGTTCTATGTCTAGGTTATTTCAATTAATATAATATCATCCAGGTTCATTGAGGTGCTAAAAGTTAGACAGAATTTCCTTGTATCTGAAGGTACTCTGCCATGAATATACCAGATAAGAAAGTCAAGGCTGGGAGAGATGCTCTTGCAGAAGACTTGAGTTCCCTTCCCAGTAGCCATGTCCACTGGCTCACATGTATGTAACTCTAGCTCCAGAATCCCTAACACCTTTTTCTGGCCTGCCCAGGAACATGACTCTTAGATGACCCTCCCCCACCCATACATACATAATTAAAATAAAATAAATTCTGGTCATCTGTATCTTTTCTACTATGAACAATGCTGAAAGAAATAGCTAGGCTAAAGAAGTCTCATTTCATACTGATGTTTCCATCAGGTGTTTACTCATCAGAGGTCTATTGTATCACATGCCAGATCTATTTTTAGCTCTTTGAGGAAGCCACATACTTTACATGTTGGCTTCCTATTTGCAAAATTACCTTCCTATTAAATATATACAACGATCCCCTTTTCTCTGCATCCTCCCCAGCCCTTGTCTTTCATCTGTTGTGAATGGTCATGGTAACAGGTGCAAGGGGAGGTCATGTGATGCTTTTAATTTGCATTTTCCTGACAATTAGTGATGGTAAGCCTTGTCTTTCAAATACAGCTGTGGGCATTTATAAATCCTTTTGAGTGGTCTCTATTCAGTTGCTTTTGCCTGCTCTTGATTGGGCTAATTCTTTTCACATGGTTGAATTGTTGGCGCTCCTTGTACATTTTGTGTAGGAGCCACTGGCCTCATATACAACCTGTACTGTGTCCTGTTCTGTAGATCTGCTCACCATCCTATTAGCTGCTTCACTGTCTGTCACACACATTTTTAACCTATTCTTATTTGTGGATTTATAATGTAAGTACACCAGTTCTCCTTTTAGATTTCTCTATCCAAACCCTTCAACACACCCCTTCCCATTCTCCTGAAAGACCCTCGTCTAGAGGACCTTTCTCTGAGGAGACCCCGGGACCCAAGAACCAGCCGAGACCACTGGCTGCAATCAGCATGAGGGTTTATTTGATCAAAGTACACAGGTACCTGTGGGCACACAGTCTCTCAGAGGACTGGCGTCCCGGACAAAGGGGCAGTCCCCTTTTTATAAGGCTTGGGGGGCAGAAGCAAGGCACAGAAGCAGAAGCATACTTACAGGACTCTAATTGGTTAGTTTAAATGTGGCCAGGGAGTGAGCCCAAGGACATGGCTCCAAGGACACAGCTCCGGGCTGTGGCTTTTTTTGAGAATGGCTGCTTTGGGCTCTTCTGAGAGCAGCTGCCTTATAGGGCTTATCTGAGAGCAGTTGCCTTGGGTTTATTTGGGTGCTTTCTGTTCTCTGTCTGTTGCAATTTGGCCGCCCACCGACTTGTTTGGCCACCTGGGTTTCTGGCCTGGCCCACCCTGTGTGTGCGCAGCCTTGCAGAAATGGCATTATTGCTGCTAAGTGGGGGTCTTTTACTCCTCCATATATTAGGCCTCTTTTTTCACTAATTATTGTGGCTTGTATAAATGTATTTTGAAATATAGCCTGTTTACTCTGTATTGACTTACATGTATGTAGGTTTTCAGGCAGATACTTTTCGTCTTTGACATGCTCACTTTTCTTTTGTTTGGCTTTGTTGCCTGACCTTTTGGACTTAGATGAGAAACTATGGCCCAGAGTAATATATCACTAAATTCTCACCAATTATTTCTTTCAGATCCTGGTAATACAATCAAATTGTTAATTTATTTGGGGTTAATTTTTATTTCACTTGCTTTTTTTTTCGTTTCATAAATTTCATTTATTAATAAGCATATTGTGAAAAAAATCTACATTTGACTTAGATTTCATGTTTACAGAGCTTTCCCACATGGTGTTAGGATTCCTCATAGCTACCCTCTCTCATTTATGACTAGTGAAGTAAAGAATCTGGCTCATTGACTCTATTCATAGAGTTCCCCTTGGTTCACTGAGTAAATAAATAGGTTCCTTAGAGTTAATCAAGAGATCCATGGGAAGTTCTTTGGTTAACCTACTGGACTATATAGAGGGAACCAATGGAAAACTCATATATATATATGAGTTTTAACATATATATATATATATATATATATATATATATATATATATATATTAAACAGTATTTACATGAAAATTGGCCAGTTTTCTTTCTTAGATTAGCAGCTATAAAAATGAGCACTGCCATTTAAAGAGTAGGCAATTTTGCCATCAGTCTATAGGTGAAATATGATTCTCACCAATAACATACCATCACATACTAGGTATTAGATGGAGCTTGATATGACCTGCCTTGTAAGTCACCAACACTTCTCAGGGATTACATACTGCCTATGCTTGGTTTATCTAACTTGTATTATGGACTACTTTCAGTGTACATACAAATGTTCATGCATCAGAAGCCAGTTCTTTTTTTTAACAGTACGTCAAATTTTGGTGAGCTAAGAAACACTTCAACTTAAATAATGGCATTGTTAAGGATCAAATTCCACTATTAGTCTTGTTAACACCACTGGTACACACACTGCATATATATATATATATATATATATATATATATATATATATATATATATATATATGTATGTATGTATGTATGTAGGTATGTATGTATTATCCTAAGATAAAATTCCTCTCAGAATTTCTTTACTTTTTATTATACACCAACTAGTTTATATTTTAGTTTTTTACATAGAAAATTCTAAGAAAATTAAAATCACATATCATGGTATTAAAATCATAATTCCAGATTTCTTTACATATAAGATGGAATGTCCAGCAGCTATGTCCACTGTCACAGACTTTAGTTTTGTTCAATTGATATGGCACATTCTGCAAAATTAACTAGTCACACGCACGAAAAAAGTCTCAAATACAGTAAAAATGTACACATAATAAAGGTAATTTACAGTTACAAATAAGGAATGTAATTTATCTTGGCTGTGTTTCAGAAATCTAGGGTCAGTAGCCTTAGTCAAGGCACAGAAGGATGAGTAAGTACAACTGTCTCTAGGAGCAGGCAAAGTATATACAATCACGGATGAGGTATGCATGCACGCAGAGTATTCAAAATCGCTCAGTCTTGCTATGAAAATTGTTCTGAGTTAAGGAAACTCTGTGGTTTCCCCTATTTTCCACTTCTGGATTACTTCCACAATCTTTAAATAAAATTTGCCAGGATATCCAAAAGCAATCACTATTTGGGCAAATGAAACAAAGACTTCACTAATCTGAATTGTCAGTAGTGCCTATTGGACTAGAAGCATTTTGTAGACAAAGGAGTGTTTCACAAAATTGAAATGTCGTTCAGAAGAAGGACAAGAAAATTTCCACACACTTAAGATTTCAAAAATGTTCAAGTGTCCTTTTACAGTTGGACCACCATTTGTTACAGTACTGGGGACTCTGGGGATCCTTTAGTAGCAAATATCAACTTAGAGGCTCGGGTCTCTTGGAGTTAATCTGCTTGCTAGCTTGCTCTTCTTCTTGTATCGCTGCACGAAAAGATTTCACTTCATCATGTAACTCAGTTAAAATGTCCATGTTTTGCTCAAGAATAGCTTCAAGTTGTGTAGCTTATGAGTTTACATCATAGTCTGCTTCTTCAGTCATCTCTCGGAGAGACTTTTCATCTTCTATCCAGCAAATGGACTCCTGGAACACTGCCCTATGATCTTCTACAAAGTGCTCTTCCATCTCTACCATCATCGAGACAGCTTCGTGGAAAGTAGACAATTGTGGAGAAACTTCTTCATTTTGTTCACAAAGAAGTTTTAGATCATCTCTCTATGGGGAACTTCCCACACCACACTGTGACTCTAAGTCATCAATTTGGCTTGGTGGATGGTACATTATTGGATGGACATCACCAGCAGCAGTTGGATCTACAGTCAGTTCTTTCACCCTATTTGCATATCTTAACATATTAAGACTATTTTCACAGGATGCCATTCCTGGAGAGATTGTGGTATTTCACTTAGTTTTAAGTATTATTTTTTGTTTATTTTGTATACATATGTATGTTGAAGGAGGTGTACATGTGCTACATGTATGTAGATTCAGGGTTTTCTGCTAATATCATTCAGATTCTTAAATTTAGCTCCTGTCCTCATGCTCAAGCTTGACAGCCAGGACCTTTATTCATTGAGTTATGTCTCTGGTCTTTCGGTTAATTTTTTTATGCTATGATCTAAGCATTCATATTTCTGTGTGATTATCAAGTGAGTATAGATATGTGAAATATATATGAATATGTATGTGTGTATGTATGTGTGTGACTGTGTGTATAGTTTTTGTTTAATCAATTCTTGATAAATGTTCCTTGTTTTGTATTTTTACAGCTTTCTACTACATATTAACAGACAGCCTAATCACTAGGGCGCCTGAAAATCTAGCTTCACAGGCATTAATTTGATCCACAACTTTATTGGAGTTCACAGGTGTGAGCATTACTGGTTCCTATAGCTATAGATCTAGCCTTGATGAAGTGCTTGCTATAGGAGAATATCAAATACTAAGGTCAGCTTGAATGGGATTGATTCAGTGTTAAATAGAAAACAAGAAAAAGCAGCCCACAGATTAAAGGCAGGGAAGGCATTCAGTATTTCTGAAGTCTATATCTGTGAGTTCTGACCTTGTGGCTATGTCCACAGGGATGGCTTGGAGTCTATCACTACAGAGTCTAGCCTAAATATAAGGTAGGTAGGCCTAGCAATTGACACTGTGAGGCTTAAAGAACTCTGAATCAACTGGATGAGGTTTAGCTGATTATATGACCACCTTAACTTCCTGAACACATCCTTGGTGATAGTGAAGGCCAGCTTAGAGCCAAAGCATAGAGTGGCTTCTGGGAACCTAGGCCAACAGAGCTGAAATGATGTAAGGGGTGGGCCTGAGGGCTCAGTCCATGGATACAAACTAAAGAATCACTGGACTGGACTTAACTTAGTTACCCTACTGTTACTGCCCTAAGGAAATGTGGAGGCCAATCTTGCCCCCCTTTGCCAAGCAACAATGGAGTGAGGGGATGGTCATCTATCTTTAAGAGAACAGTCTAGAGTCCACTATCACCATAACACACAGGGTGGGATACATTGATCTGTAGTGAACAGATAGTTTTCTTTCCGAACCCTTGGCCAAGTCTTACCATAGGATTCAAACACGAAGTACAAACAAAAGGTTTTCTTTATTGTTGATCTGCAAAACTGCAAAGCAAGAACCATACAGAAAAGCCTGAAATAAGGGGAAGGAGAAGGCTGAAAGAAGAGAGAAAGCCAGAAGAGCATGTCTGATACACAATGCTGCTTGTCTACTGCTTGAACTTGCAGACAAAGGGTAATTCCCCATCACAGTGATGGTCTCCCCACTTCAGAAACCCTGGAGAGAGATAGAGAGAAGACACCTTGGTTCTTAGGGGTTAATCATGGCAGGACACCTTAGAATCTGTACTAGTCTCAGAGCCTTTACTTCAGCTTCATTCATTCACTAGGTAGAAACATGAAAGATATAAAGACACAAATCCATACTGTTTTCACTAGTTCTAGAGGATAGCCATAAGGTCAGACTCTGTGGCAGAGGAGAAGAGTGAATATATTGGGTAAAGATGGTGTTTCTTTCATTGTTTACCTGAGGTTGCTGTTAGACTCCCACAGTGACCACGATTGACAGTAGAGGAAGGATCCCCATCCCAATTAAGATAATTCAGCACATCGGAGTTACTCCACTCCCATCCACCTCCATTGGGTTGTTGGCCCTGCACAGCAGAGGTAGGAGGAGAGCTTCATGAAATTTGATCTATTCCTTCTTGCTGTTCAGGCTACATTCCACTTCAAGTTCTGTTTAAAGTCTATTTCCTACAAGGTCTTCCTTGTCAATAGTATCAAGAACTTAAGTAACAAGGCCACTCAATGAATAAAGATATATTGCAGAATAGCCTATGGATCTCACAGTATCAATAGCCAGCACGATTAGAAGGCAGAGAGATGGCTCGGCAGAAAGAGTATGGCCTGCTCCTATGGACTGGCTGCCAGCACCCATAAAGAGGATCACAACTGTCTATAACTCCAGTTCTAAGGGACCAGAACCTCATTTCCGACCTCTTCAAGTGCCAAACAAGCTTATGGCACACACACACACACACACACACACACACACACACACACACACACACAAACACACACACACACATACACACACACACACATACACACATACACACATACACACATACACACATACACACATACACACATACATTTAGAGAAAACATAAAAATAAAATAAATAAACCTAAATTTAATGAATAAATGTAAATCTTAATTTACAATGATCTCAGAATTTTTTTTTTGTGGGGGGTCCTGGAAGACAAAAGAAGTCACCAGTTGGCTTTCTTAAATAAAAGAAAAATGCAAAAGTTGAAAATAGGTAAACAAATTAAGCTGAATACTAGGAACCTCCATTGAATTCAGTCTTTCACTCTGGTGCTGAGGATGTCTTTACTGTAATGTCATTCAACATGAGTGCTAGAACTTTGTTACATTATACACAGACAGGAGAAAGTGAAAATTGTGTTTGGGAGACAGCTCCTAGAGATAAAACGGAGGGAAAATTAGAATCTCACCATTGTTGGATCATGGAGCCCAATCCAGATGTCTCGGTAGTTGTTCACTCTGCTGTTCACCAGGGAGGACACAAAGGAAGCCTCACCTTCACTAAGAATAGACACAAGGTGTCCTAAGGGTCTCTTCTGGCAGGCCAGCTATGTGAGGGACAGGACGAGAGAGAGAGAGAGAGAGAGAGAGAGAGAGAGAGAGAGAGAGAGAGAGAGAGAGAGAGAGAGACTAAGACTCCATTGTCCAGTTGTGGGATATATGTGCACGAGTAGACAGATTATATAAAAGCAAGCAATAATGAAAAAGTAAGGTCTCTTCTCCTGCCAGCAGCATTCACTTTATGCTGGTATCTTCAATGCAACCCTTTATCACTCACATCTGCTTGAAACCAGGATTTGGGTGTCAGAACCAAGACATAGCAGTGGGAACGATAAGCCTTGGATCCCCTGGGGCAGCTGGTTCTTGGAGAGGGCACTTCCTTTTGGGAGTCTTTACCTAGAGATAGAGGGAGATAAAGAAAGGGATGCCAAGAGATGGAGAGTGGGAGTTTGATGAGAAGGAAAATTCAAGGGAATGTTTACAAAGGCCATTCTTGTTCAGTGGGTGGCTATAATTAAGACAGTGACAGCTACACTAAACTTTCCTTCTGTGATTCTGTTGCTTGATTGCTGGTTTTTTCTTCCCTTGTTACAAAGTCTCTCTGTAACCCCAAATGTCCTGTAATTTACTATGAATTACAGGTGAAGTTGGCCTTGAACTCATACATATCCTCTTGCAACTCCCTCCTGAATTCTGGTTTTCAAGGTATACACCACTACACCTAACTAGGTACCTCATTTATTTTTTTTAATGATTTTCATTATAGAAGAGCTGCTCCTTTCATTTTATCCTTCCTACATATGCCACTGTCTGTGACACTCCATTCTCTGCAGGGTCTATTTGTATGCCTCATTAGTGGTCCTCATACTTCCTTCTCCACATACATACTGTCATAATTGAAAGCTTCCTGACAAAATAAAAACCTTCTCACTCCGGTGCTGATGAAACCCTTTGATACTTTTCACCACCAGCAACACGGACAAAAGCAAGAGGATGGATGAGGTGCAGGTTACTTTCCTGTGTGGATACCCTTCACAATTACCACATGAGACATCTAAGACCTCCCCTTGCTCCTTTTCTCTCAACCTTCAGAAATAATGCAGTGCTATATACAAAGAAGTCTTACCTTGTACCTGAAATGTGAACAACAGGCAGGAGAGCAGCATCCAGGACACACTGTTGAGAGCCAGGTGAAACAGCATCTTGTCTTCCAGGAAGCAGCAAACAGGACACTAGAGTGTAGTCAGAGAGAACAAACAAAAGAGGACCCTCCCTCCCTTTGCCCAGATCTGCAGGGATACCATAGTCTTAGCCCCATCTCTGCTCTGCTGTAATCTGGAATGAAATGAAGAATCTAACTATTCCCCTTGTCCGGAAAACCACTCAGGGAGCCTTTGCTAATTCTCAGAGCCCTACTTTCAGTTAGGACAGAGATCCTCCTGTATCTGCTCTCTATAGTATGAGGGATGATCCCCTGCTAGGCTCTCACCAACTTTCAGCTCCCACTTACTTCTCTTGCAGAGATCTGAGGTGGTTTGTCAGGACAAAAATGACTGCTTTTATGATAGGGTTTGAAGGAGGAGCATCAAAGTGAAGAAGTGAATGCTTATGTAAGTCAGGGTAATGGGTAGTATTTGGCATACATTCAGAGAGCTTCCCAGCAAAAACTCTAGGACATTTCCTGGCAAAGATAGGAACTAACACAAGAGAGACTATCTCCTGTTAGCAAATATGCTCTGCCCTCAGGTACAGGTGCTGTTTGAAATTCTGCAATTGACTGTAACATGGCAACATTTAAAATAGTTTATGCTGCACAAGCATTACTACTTTAGAACATCTGGCCGTATTTTCTATAGATGCATCACTGAAGGTTCTTTGTCTGCTCATTTTTAAATGCATGAAAATCGTGACTTACTACACAACTGAGCAACATTTGTCTTAAACATTGTGACCACTGAGTTCAATTTTAAACTTCCTACACAGCCACACAGACTGATAAAAGGTGCTTATACGCAGGTCTTTCCTTCAGTTGTATATTCCATGGAATCATCAAATTCATGGGCTTTTAGAAAAATAATGTCTTTTGTCAAATGCAAATGCATAGATGTAATTCACACATGCTGATGATACTGACCCAATTAACATTAAAGAATTATATTTTTTAACCATCTTTCTTTTGCCTCTATGAGGACAAGTGTCAGCACAGTGAAAACAGCTAATAGCATTTAAAATACATACTATAAAAACTAGGAGGCTGGAGAGATGGGTCAACAGCTAATAACACATAGTATTTTTCCAGAGCACCAGTTCGGTTCCTAGCTCTTATGATTGGCAAGTTCAGCACCATCTACAATCAGTTCCAGAAGATATGATACCCTCTTTTGGTCTTCTTGAGCACGTACATGAACATGGATACTCTCTCGAAATGACACATATTCACACAGACACACGCATGGCCATATTTAAAAGTATAAATTTTTAAAAGAAAGAAAGCTAGAGTCATTGCTGAAAAGCTCATGAAATCCCTATGAATATTCGATCATAGGAAGCAGACCCTGGAGCTGGAGGAGCTCCAATGGTAGAGTAACCCCTCTTTTG
Organism: Micromys minutus; assembly: GCF_963924665.1. Classification (NCBI taxonomy): domain Eukaryota; kingdom Metazoa; phylum Chordata; class Mammalia; order Rodentia; family Muridae; genus Micromys; species Micromys minutus. Next base: position 8,464,292 of record NC_137953.1, read on the forward strand.
CTGCAGGTAGAGTAACCCCTCTTTTGCTGCAGGTAGAGTAACCCCTCTTTTGCTGCAGGTAGAGTAACCCCCTCTGTTGTCAGGTCCGGAGTGACTTGGACTTGAGTCTCCGGTAGTGAGAAGCCACTTCTGACTAAACCAAGTATGATATTTTGCAGTATAATTCAGAGCTGCATATGCAGCAGGAAACTCTCACTTGGTGTTCATCCATGAAGGTAGCTAAGAAGAAAATCTATTCAGTTCCTGAAAACTTTGGCTAAGATGTTGTCTCACTGATTGCTTTACACTTTCTGTCCTTCTAACAAAAAAGTTGAAGCAGCAACTGAACAGGTAATTCTACTTTGTTCTATAAACTTGTTTCTCCACCACTTGACAAAGTTTTAACACTCAAAATGCACAACTATTAATGTACCTAAAAATTTACTCGCTATGCACAAAACTGCACACTTGCCTACAAGAAGTCAGTTCTTCAATACAACTGAGGATGCATGCTTGGTTTTGTACAACTATCCACATTTCCTTAAAAACCAAGCATTGTAATGGTTATAAATTGTGATTTTTCTTTATAAAACTACCTAATTGGTAGCAGGAGATTGCCTGTGATTACTTGAGTTTCCCAGAACTTGACCTAGTGGAGGGGTAGCACTTTGCAAACACAATCAATATCTGCAGTCAGAACTGGATTTACAGGAAAGGAACAACATGTGTGGCACTTCTCACTCTCTGCATGAATAGTCCTACATTCTTACTGGAAAACTCCTGGAATCCTTGCCAAGCACTACCCACCTACCGCAGAGAGTGACATGAGCTGTCCCTTATTCACTTGGACACCCCTCCCTCAGACGTTGTTTTAAAATTGAAGTCACCTTTGTCTTGTCAAACCGTCCCAGATCTCCATAAATACAGGTAAGTGGAGCTGAAAGATAATGAAAGGCTGACAGGTATTTGCCTCCCACACTGCAGATAGAAGTGTAGAACTTTCTCTGCCCTCATAAGGCAAATCTCTAAAACTCAGAAGAACTAGGAACTGAAGGGTGAATGTGTCCCTTGCATTTTGCACTAGAACCAGAGAAAAAAGGGGAAATTAGGCCCAGATCAAGTCTTCCTTGAAGAGCTACATAAATAGGAGTGCAAGTGGTTGTGTTCTCTTTTTATGTCACTTCCGGCCACACTCTTTTTAGGGGCTTATTTCTTCTACCTCCCAGATACCACGATACCTTGCATGACCCCCTATACCATGACCTGGATGCTGCTGTCTTGACTGATGCTCATTTATTGGGTACAAGATAAAGTTGTTCTCTGTCTAGCACTGAATTCCCCATGAATATTCAGAGCCAAGGAGAAATAAGGACTCTGGACAGTCACATAGGTTAGCTATGAGGAGAATCCACAAAGAAAAAGTCTTCCATGTTCTTTCCTCTAGATTATTGGAGGAGGGGGTTATACCACAGTGCTTCATCATTATAGAATGAAACCTTCCCCATGTTATCAGCAAACTTAAGTTGGAAGTTTGGAAAAGGAAAGCTTAAAGGTCAGTAACGAACTCTAAGGAAGGAGACAGAGGACAGAGGCTCAAGCTCCCAGCCTGTTATCCCCAAAAAAGGAGAACAAAAGATGATGGAGATGGTAAAATATAATCATGCTTCTTAACATTAAAATGTTTTGTTACATTAGGAACCTAATGTTAGGCATACAGACTCTCAGCCAGTGAAGTCTTCTTAAGCAAGCACAAGAAGTCAAGTTGAATACCTAAAACCCAGATAAATTAAACTTGACATCGTTCTGAATGGTTTTAATCCAAAAGCTGGTTAGGAGGGGAGAGGAATAACTATGGGTGTCCCTGGATAGTCAATCTAGCAAAATCTATAAACTGGGGTAAGTTAGGGAGGAACCTCTTTTTAAATGTCCAATAGAAATACAGACCAAGAAATTATCTTTGGCATCACGTCCACATGCTATAGGATAACCCAGAACGTGTTTTGTTTTTCACACTCTCAGGATAGGTATCATAAAAGACAGCTTTGTTGAGTGTTCCAAGGTCAGAGATCTCACCAAGTCATAGGACAAGGATCAGGTTCTTAGACATCTTTCCTCCACAATCTTGATATTCCTACATTTGATTCAGTGTAAAATTAGTAACACTAATCAGTCCTGTAGATCAGGAAAATTAGACTAGAAGATGACCAGTCTCAGAGTAAACCCCTGCCAATGGTAGTTTGCATTCTTCTCACATGGAATTCCTGGTTGATTGGTGTCTATCTTTCCTTGGTCACAATGACTTTAAAGAAGCCACCCCCTATGCCAGTGCACTGATCAGATCAGATCTGATCATACCATTCAACCCAGTCATTAGGAACTTGGATAAGGTCACCCCCTCTTAAGTTGTCTCTCAGTTCAATACCCCAAGAATATGTTGATGAGGACAAAATTTTTTCCAGTGCCAGATCACCTCCAAGGTCACCTTAGACTATTTCTGAATTTGCTTTCTTCTGGGAAGCTCAGGCTCATAGTACCTGACCCTGTCTCACCCTTAGCCAAGGTTCTGGTTACATTCTTATTCCTATGATGAAACATCCTGAAAAAAAAAACTGCAGCATGGGTGAGCAGAGGCTTATTTTAGTTTATTTTCCTAGCTAGGGTCCATCATTGGGATGAAGTCATAGTAGCAGTAGCTTCAGACAGCTAGTTGCACCATATGGTCAAGAGCAGAAAGAAATAAATTTTCACTTGCTGACTTGCCTGCTGGCTTCTTCTCAGCTTAAAAGCAGAGGTTCACTTGTTTAGAGAATGATGCTAACCTGAAATTCCCTGGATCTTAATATATCAATTAACTACCAAGACAATTGCAGACAGATACTCCAACAGGCCAACCTGAGGTAAACGACTGCTCATAGAGATCCTCTTCACACTTGATTCCACACTGTCGCACATTAACAATATAACTAACCATTAAGGGAAGACTCAGTTCCTTGTTTCCTCCTTTTTGCTGCTATCTGGTCACTTCTAGGACTCTGTTTCCTCCTTCTTTCACTGGCGTGAAGTCTATTTCTTTAAGTCTCATTCTATTTACTGTTAAATCTGGTCTCAAAAAGCAGTTCTCATCTTAATTCTGCCTTGTGGAGAAGCAGTCAAGTACTGGATCCTCTTATAAGCCCTCTTCTATATATGTCTCAGTGCAATCAAAGTTAAATATCCTGTTACACACTGGCCCACCAGTTGTGCCATATCTGAGTCTAGTTCTGATGGTCATGATATTTACCGGAGCTATGGAGCACAATTTATAATGTGTTTTGACAGTTGTACACAAAATCTTATTTGGAATGTCAGAGAATAAAGAGGTTTCTATAATAGCCGTGGCAATTTCAATTGTTCTCACTGCATGATGGACTAGTAGGAAATTCAACAACAGCCTGTGTCTTACATTCCTGTGGGAATTCCCTGGGAATTCTTCTTTTAATAGACTAGGTACCTCATAACTGGACACTTATTCACTATTGCTTTGTGTTGGATTTGTCTGGAAGTGCCTTTTTAAAAAGATGCAGTGGCATATATCAGTCGTCTGAGAGTGAAGACTGACATATGTCAGCTATCGGGGTGAACTGAGAAATTCAGACCACTGAAACACCTGTATTACAAAACAAGTTAGACAGAGTCTGGGGGGGGGGGTAACATTTCATGAAAAAACACAAGGGCTATTACTAAAACAAGTAAATATGCCCACTAAAACACAAACATAAAGAATTAAATAAAGCATAAATATCAGCACTTATGTGGTCCTACATACCAAGTCAAAAATTGCAAAGCAGTTTCTTATGTTTCTCCACTTTAGAAAAAGGAGGAAGTATAGAAAATGAAAAAAGGGTGTAAGTACTTTGCCCAAGCTATGACAAGACTTAAGTTTTAAGGCTTACTTCAAAGGGCTAGTTTCTCTTTGTCAAAAGAATCTTGATTACTTTGGCTTTTATCATAAGACTCTGATTTGAAATGTAAGGAAAAGTATCCTATAAAAATATTGGTGTTGCCTTAGAAATAAGGCCTACAGGAGTGTCTTCTTCTCCCTACGAATCTAAACTTAGCACTGAGTTCTTCTATAAGCTGTACAGAGAAGCTATACTTTTATTCTTCTGGAAACAACAAAAGGGGATGTTTTCTACTGTTTTAATTCTCTCATTAGTCCAAAGAGAATATGTTCTAATACTTTCAAATTTTCTTCTTGTCGTGTTGAAAAGGGAATAAGAAGGTTCTAGAGTTCTTATGTCTGTACTGTTCTGGTAATTTAATTTTTACCTGTTGTTAACAAAACATAATATCATATAGATTTTAATATCAATGTCAAAGATGATAATTGAGCTAATAAAAATGTAAATCACCTGCCTCCACCATAAGTAATGACTTCGAGAGAACAATGCATTCCTATGGTTACAACAGACTCTTCAATGAGATCAATCACATTCTTAGTTACAGTGGAGTGGTAAGCACACACCATAAGGCACTGTCTATACACGTGGAACCAAGAAGCAATTGTCCTGTCTCTTCTCTCTTCTTGATAATCTTTGCCACTGTTCATTTGCTTTATAGTTTATGTTTCAATCTTCATATCTTTGCAGGATTTGTGTCTGGTTTGTGTTGTTTTTTTTTTTTTCAAATGAGAAAGAAATAAAGGGGCATGGAGTTGTCTTAGCAGGAATGTATTGAAGATCTGAAGTTGGGGAAGGGGAAACTGCTCAGAGTATATCTGATTTACATTTTAAATACAATTAAAATGGGGCACAGGGGTAGCAAGATGGCTTGGTAGGTAAAAATGTTCTTTCTCAAGCCAGAGTATTAAATTAGTTTCCCCTTATGAAACTTACTTAAAATTAGCTGAATACTGTTACACCTATTGATAAACTCATCACCAATATGGAAATATGTAGAGGAGATAAGACAATTTTTTTGAAGATTGTTTACTTTGCAGCAAAAATACTATAGTCCTTGTCACAAGAGAAGGCAAAAATTAATTTCTTAAAGTTATCTCCTGATCTTCTTGGACACACTGTGACACTCATACATACTTGCATGCATTCATAACACAAACAATGATAATATTAATGAAACACAAAATTCAAAGAGTGACTGGAGATTTATTATTGCTTTCTGAGACTTGAGGCCACAAGTCATACAAAATTGGCTAAAGAATAATTAGGGCTCCAATGTGTACTGTAGATAAAATATACATTTTCTAAGCAAGTCTTTACATTTTGTCCCTTCTCCAGGATGCACTTTAGGACAAACTGAGTCTGTTTGCTGTCTGGTAAGCTTAACTTGTAAATTTGCAGACATAGGGCAACTTCACTTCACATATAATATCTCTCCATTTTAGAAATCCTGGGAATAAAAATGAAATTAAGTTATTGAGAACCATGAATCTTGGGAAACTTAAAGAATTTACCCCTTAATGTAATAACTTTGAAAGTCACTCACTCCCTCATGCTCACCAGTGTTACCAGTGTTAGCCAGGAATCCAAGAAGAAAGATAAGAGAGAGAGAGAGAGAGAGAGAGAGAGAGAGAGAGAGAGAGAGAGAACAAGAACACATTCCATTTTCTATCTCAAGGATTTGAGAGGAGCGGTATGTGTTTGGCTCTTTTCTTTCTTACCAGAAGCTCTCGACAAGCTGCCACAGAAACCACGGTCTAAGGCAGTAGATGGGTTCCTCTCCCAGTTAAAGTAATTCATCACATCACTGTTACTCCATTCCCATCCACCTCCATTGGGTTCTGCACCCTAGTGATGAAATATGAAGATGAAAGTAAGTGTCCTGAAAGATCTGCATTTGTAAAACCATCAATAAAAACTTTCATTTCCCCCCAATGAACCAGAAATTGACTTATTATATGTAACTTTCAAGAACACACCAGTAGAAATTATTGTTGACTTCGCTTCTATTTAGAAACACAGAAAGTACTGATTAAATTAGTACCCATTGAACTTTATTCAAAATATAATTGCTGCTAAATCAGCAATTTACTCTAAAGTAGAAGAAAAATGGCTATGCTATTAAGAGAAAACATAAATTGTCCTTTTCTGCCGTGTTTCTTGACCCTACAATGTGAAGGGTTTCTAAAACTGGCAGAGAATAAATCCAGTCCCTCATATAGACCTCCCCAAATGTCAATAACGGGCACATGGTCTTCATCTGAAGTTGAGGACTATCATAGCACTCAAACTCTACAACTCTCCATGATGGTTTCCCTGGTCCTAATGTCATGCAGTATCTGATCTCTGTTGTTTAGGGTTCTTTCTGGTGATGTGATAAGAGAATTGAGAGAAAACAGAGAAGATGGTGTCATACCAGAGTAGGGTCATGGAGCCCAATCCAGGTATATTGGTAGCTATTTCCAGTGTTCTTCACCATGGAGGACAGGAATGCAGCTTCAGCTGAATTGAGTACAGATACAAGGTGTCCTTCAGGTCTCTTCTGGCAGGCCAGCTATGTGAGGAGCAAAATGAAAAGTAGATGTAAACTTCACTGGAAGACAGAACTAGGTAAGAGGAAAGGTTACCTTTAAAGTCAGTTATTCATCTCAGACAGCAAGAACTAATAAGAATGGTACCTAACTTTCCCGCATGATCCACATATACCTTTTTCTTCCCAGCACTTACTTCTGCATCAAACCAGGTCTGTGGTATCTGAAACAAGGCATAGCAGTAAGAGCCATAAGCCTGGGAGCCTTTTGGGCAACTACTGCGTGCAGAGTGTACTTGCTTCAGAGCGTCTTCTCCTGGGGTAGAGTACGATAAATAGAGCAATGGGTGAGATAAAAAGTGAGATTTAGATGCAATGTCAGAATAGGGATATTTTTGTAGATTATCCTTTAGAAGGAAATCAATATCAAGTCTTCCCTTAGTCTTTGATAAAAATTGCGTTGAATAGACATAGTAAATGAAGCAGTAGCGTTTTTCTCTTCTTTCCTATACATTAACCCAAGACTCTACCAATTCGGGGCAGAAAGGCTAAAATCCAGCCATCCATCTTTCTTCTCCCATAGAGTTCATTATTAACCATTATGTTTTCCCTTTTAATCCTAGCAACATAAATTGTAGCATTGTGACAAAATGAGAAATCTCATCTTTCCACAGAGACAGATCACTATGATAACTTCTTCAACTAACGGCCTGGAGGAAGGCAGTTTACCTGTGTGAATTTTCCTAATTACCACATGAAACTTTCCCGTCTTGAAACACTTGTAAGAGCTCATTGCTACAGGCAGAAAGGCCCTACCTTGCACCTGAGATAAGAGCATCAGGCAGGAGAGCAGCATCCAGGACATGGCAGAGAGAGCCATTCGGGACAGCATCTTGTCTGCGAGAGAGGAACAGCCAGAGTTATTCCAGGCAGTGTGTTTAGTGAAGACACTCAAAGAGAGCTACCCCTGTTGTTCCTGGATTAACTCTCAGAGGAAATATGTGATAGAGGAATTATGTGGAAATCATTTTTCCCTCTTTCTAAGAGCTTCCTAAATTGCCAGAATTACAAAGCTCTGTCTTGTGTGTGAGAGATGAGCCAATATCTACCTCTCATCATCTGTCATCTCCCCCTTACCTGTCTTGCAGAAATCAGGATGGTTTTTCAGGACAGAGATGACTGTTTTTATAACAGGACTCGAGGGAGGGGCATCAGAATGAGTAACTGGAAGGAATGTGAAGTTTAGGATAGTGGGTAGCATTTGGCATGGGCTCCAAGAGTTTCCAAGAAAGAGCAGGTTACTCTTCTGGTAACTACTGATAATTGTCATAAGTACTACCTCCTTCCTGTACGAAGCCCTGCTTGACTGCAGGTGTGAGTGAAGTTTGAACTTTCCACACCCTCTTTCAGATACTCTGTTCTGGGAAACATAAGCAAACAATGGCAGCACTGGGACACAAATTATGCTGTGACATAGGTATAAATTATTATTATCCCATCAGTTAAGGAAAATAAAACTCTTAATTAAGGAAAATAAATATGAGTGTACTAAGAATCAATTTGGAAAACCTCTTGTATAGAGATTTCTTAAAGTTCATCTAGAAGCCTAAAAATTAGTAATAACTGAGAAGATTAGACATTGGAGGTATAAATTAACTTGATTGAAAGTGATAAGTATATATTTAAGTAAGAAAAGATAATTTTAGATATGTTTATAAAGTTTCATACCATTAAGTAAAGTCAACTTTTAATAAGTAAATATTCTAGTACAAAACTTAAGATAAGGCACTGTTTGCATTAAGTTTAAGTTTATTGTATTCTAACCTGGTAATTTTTTATTTGGGTACGACTCAGAGACTAAGGTCTCATAGTACCAGGGATCTTGTGGAACCTTTTACAATAACTGTGTATGTTTACTTTTCATTGTATAGTGAATGTTCATTTCTGTTTTTACACTGTGACATCTTTACTCATGGTACCAAAGAGGGGATCTAGTTCCATAGATTTAAACATCGGCCCCCAGTCTGTGTTCTTCGTGTATACTTATAAGTAGCAAATAACCACTGTCCTGCCTTGTGGCACAGATCTGCAATCCAAACTATTCTGAGTGCTGAGGCAGAAGGGTTGCAAGTGTAAGCATGACCTGCATGTGCTAAAGAATAAGATCAAGGCCAATATGAGCATCTTATTAAAAGCCTGACTCAAAGCAAAATTAGAGAGAGGTCTGTAGACATAAGCATTTACCTACTGTGGGCTAATCCTTAGGATGCATCCACAGTGGCACATGCACATAAAGACATCATTACTTTGCAATATATTTGGCTTTGGTTATCAGAAAATTAGTTAACTGAACTAAATATCAAATCATATGTCCACCTGTTTGATAGTGTTCATGACTAAGTAGAAAATCTTCAGAATGAACTAGAGCTATTGCTTTTTAGAAAAGCAACAAGAGCTCTAACACCAATGGAACTAAATGTTTTGTGTCAGTTACTCTTCCTGTTACCTGAAAAGCAAGTTGAGAAAAATGACTTGTTATCCTGTAAAAATTTTATTAACATATATTAAAAGTGACCAATGCAAATTGGTAAATACTTACTTTAAAATGCCCCATCACAGAACTTCAAATAGTTCATTAGGAAAATGAAATTTGGACCCTTAATAACTTTTAGTGGTTGAATTAGGGAAAATATGGAAGAAGATGAGGAGGAGGGTGACCCTGTAGGAGGACCCAAAGTCTCAGTTAACCTGGACCTCAGAGATCTCTCAGACACTGAACCACCAACCAGGCAGCATACACCGGCTGATATGAGGCTCCCATCTCATATACAGCAGAAGACTGAATGGTCTGCATTCAATCATAGAAAATGCACCTAACCCTCAAGAGACTGAAGGCCCCAAGGAGTTTAGAGGTCTGGTGGGTGTTGGGGATAAGGGGTGGGGATGTCCTTATTGAGACAGGGAGATGGGGAGGAGGTATGGTATGGGGAACAGAGAGAGGACTGGGACTGGGATAAAACCTGGAGTATTAAAAAAAAAGATTACATAAAGTTTAAAAAAAGAAATGGCATTGTATGCACTGTATCCTATTGATAATGTTATTAGCCTTCAAAAGTTTTTAGTTTCAGAAGATGCTTAATTATTGATCTTAGTACCTGAGCTATTAGTGTTTTGTTCAGGGAATTGTCTCAAGTGTCAATATGTTCAAGACACCTCCCCATCATCTTTTCTATTAGATTAAGCAGTTTGGTTTTATACTGAAATCTTTGATCCACTTAGACTTGTGTTTTGTGTGGGGTGATAGATATGAATCAATTTACATTGTTCTACATGAATACATCTAGTTAAACCAGCACCATTTGTTGAAAATTCTTTTTTTTTCTATTGTATAGATTGTTTTTCATCAAAGCCTGTGTCCATAAGTATGTGTGGGATTATTTCCAGGTCTTTGGATTCTAGAGAATGGGGAAATATCTTCACCAACCCTACAATCCTAGAGAGGGTTACTGTCTCAAATATATAATGAACTCTAGAAATTAGACATCAACAAACTAAAAACCCAATTAAATCAGATAATTCTCAAAACAGGAATTTTGAATGCCATAGAAGTGCTTAAAAATGTTCAACATCTTTATTCATCAGGGACATGCTAACCAAAACAACTTTGAGAATCTATTTTAGCCTATCAGATTACTCTACAATCAAAACCTCAAGTGACAGCACATGCTGGCCAGGGACTACTGATAGGAATGAAAGTTACACAACCACTTTGAAAATCAATTTGGCACTTTCTCATGAAATTGAGAATAGTTCTACCCTAACACCCATCTATAACACTCCTAGGCATAAACCTCAAAGATAACCCACCATAGCACAAAAACACATGTTCAGCTACATTCATAGCAGCTTTACTTGTAATAGCCAAAAAACTAGAAACAACCTTGATGTCCCTGAACTGAAGAACAGATAAAGAAAATGTGATACATTTTCTACACAATTCTGCACAATACAGTGCTATTCAGTTATTAAAAATACATTGTGAAATTTGCAGGAAAATAGATGGAAACTGAGAATATCATCCTGAGTGAGGTAACCAGAAACAGAAAGGCATGCATAGTACATACTGATTACACACAAGTGTATTCACTAAAGTGTATATTGTTGATCTGTAGGACCACAAGCCACCACACACAAACAAAACGACAGAAGAATTAAGAAGAGTAGATGATAAAATTCAGAATAGAAATAAAAATTGGGAGGCCTTAAATCATTAATAACTCAAGAACTAAGAAGATAGCTTTGTGGCAATTTTGGTATTTAAAAATCATTATCTTTAATCTAAACACACCAAGAAAACTTTGACTCTTTCCATGTCACATTTTGTTTTACATGTACCTTATGCTTATGGTAACTAGTAAAGTTTCAATGCATACTATCAAACCTTTAAAAAAAGTCAAGTATTGACAAAAATATATTCATATAGTTTTGTTCCAAAATGTTTTTAAAAATTTGTACATGTATCTATTTTTTTAAAAAATAAAGTTGTAAGAAAAAAAGCATTGTGAAGCTTTATATTTGGCCCTTTAGGACAAGTGTACTATAAATTACTATAAATTTTTGGTTACTGACTCCTTATTTTCCTATTCTTCATATTTGCAAATATCTCACTATTGTAATCTCTCCACTTCAGAAGACTTAGAGTGAGAAGACATAAAGTATATATAAAGGAGGTGGGTGTTGTGAACCCAGAAAAGCTGCACCTTTGGTTGTGATCCAAGTCTTAGCACAGGACAAACAGAAAGAATAAAACGAGATGAGAAAAGACAAAGCAACAAGTTATTTTATGAATTTGAGGAATCCTCATTGCTAAGACCTTGAACTGAGACAGACAAGATAGAAAACACAACTCATATATTTCCTATTCCTTACATGAGCATTCTTACAGATTCCTACAATTTTCATGGTCTGGATCAATAGAAGTTTTCCTCTCCTGTTTGAAGTAATTCAATATACTCATATTACTTCCGTTCCATCCTCTTTTACTACTTGTTAACCTAACAAAGGAGTTTAGTCTCTTCACCACATGCTACCAAGCATAAGTTCAATCTGAATTATTCACTCCCATCAAATCCCAAAAAGTTACTAAGGAAAAGTACTTGGAAGACATCAAAATTTATATTTCACCCTAGAAAATATATATTCTGTATATATAGTTCCCTTGGCAACTGGGCAGTTAATATTTAATAAATAAAGAGATATTATAAATATTATCTGCATATGAGTTCACTGGGAAAATTCCGTGCAGCATTTGAAGCTCAAAGCAGAAATTTCTCAGAAGTCACATGAGAAATGTATATACAAAAAGTATAGACTCATGCACTTTGTCTAAAGAAAGGGATGATCACAGATTTCAGCAACTCGGTTGGCAGTGGACAATTCCTTTTACTGAAGTTTTCACCCAGCATCTGAGCTGTGTCCTCTGAGGTTCTGCTCTGGGGAGGAACAGAAGTGTGCCTGGGAAGCAATGGCATTTGAGAGGAAGTAAAGAAGGTATTATGGAATTTCAATAAGATGTGTTAATAGTTGAACACAGTTGTCACCAACGAAGACCGTTGTGGAAGTTTCAGTTCTATTAAGCACAGATAGGACATGACCTGGGGGCTTTTTTGGAAAGGGAGAAGAACAAGAGAAAGTGATGTGTCATGGCAAATAGAATGACAAAGATAAGTAAAGGAAGTGGATGACATGAAAAAAAAATGTGGTTTCTTTTTTATGTTGATTCCTAATTAATCACAGAAATTGAAGAGCCCTTCTCCTGTGACTGACAAATACTTCTCACATTAGCCCTACTCCAGGCATGCCCCTATCATAAACACTGTCTAAGTGCTCAACATCTGCAGCAAACTAACACTGTTTTAAACAAAGCATAACAGTGGCAGCCAGGGGGCTTAGGACTATTAGGACAGCTGCTACATGGAGAAGGCATTCCTTCTCCAAGTGTTCACCTAGGGTAATGAGAGAAAAATAAGGAAATGGTCTAAAGGAAAGTGAACATTTGGTGGAGATGTAAGTTTAGAAAACATTTAAAGGTTTTATGTTTTGGGACAGTGCCTAAACATAACATCTTCACCTTCTTTCATTATCTCTTCTTCAGCTATTCATATTCATTAAATACACTTCCTCTTAAGAAAATCTTTTTATACCTCCCTCTTCTACTTCATTATAGAACATTATAGTTCAACATTGTTACACTGCTTTTCCTGTTTCAGGTTTTCACACTTCAACCTACCCACTGACATAAATGAGGATTTCTGATGATGCTACTTCACATTAATAGGATATGTGGATCTAGAAGAAGGCAGGATGATAGAGTTGTAGGCAGTTTTCTCACGTGGAACATTTCTTATACATACCACAGGAGAGTCTGAAGAACATTCACCTGCCTTCAACATTCTTTTTTTTAATGAAGATACAGAAATAACTTTATATGTTCAGTTATACAAATATTAGATTCTATTTTTCAATTTTTTATTGAATATTCTCTGTATTTACATTTAAAATGTTATCCCCTTTCCTCCCAGTTCCATTCCCCCTTCTTCTCCACTTGTTTCCATGAAGGTGCTTTCACTTCCGACCACTCTCTTCACCATAGCACCTTGGCATTCCCCTACACTATGAAAACACAACTTCACTGGACAAAAGGCCTCTTTTCCCATTGATACCAGACAATGCTATTCTCTGCTACATATGTACCTGGAGCCATGGGTCTCTCCATGTGTGCTTGTTGGGGTTTTAATCCCTGACAGTTCTAGATGGTTTATTTGATTAATGATGTTTTCCTTACCATGGGGTCACAAACCCTTTCAGCTCCTTCAGTCCTTTCTCTAGCTCCTTCATTGGGGACCCCATGTTCAGTTCAATGGTTAGCTGCAAGCATCCTCATCTGTATCTGTATGAATCTGGCAGAGACTTTGAGGAGGCATCCATATCTGGCTCCTGCCTGTAAGCACTTCTTGGTAATAGCAATAGTGCTTGGGTTTGGTAGCTGCATATGGGGTGGATCCCCAGAGAAGATCGTCTCTGAATGATCTTTTCTTCAATCCCTGCTCCTCTATTATTTCCTGTATTTCCTGTGAGTGTTTTATTTTACCTTCTAAGGAGGACTGAGGTATCCATATTCTGTCCTTTCTTTTTTCTCTCTTTTTTTTTTTTTTTTTTTTTTTTTTTTTTTTTTTTTTTTTTTTTTGAGCTTCATAAGATCTGTGAATTTTTTTCTTGGTTATCCAGAGCTTTTGGGGCCAGTATCCACTCATCCTTGAACATTCTTAAAGAGGCCAGTGATGCCAACAGAGAAACCTAATATTGCAGCTGACACAGAATTATACATCAGAGAGTCGTCACTGAGTAACATGTTGGGAATAATCAGGGGATACATAAGACCTAGTGTCACAGCTGCAAGGAAGCCATCAGAGTCACTAAAGGGTATATGATCATAGAGAAGATATTTCATGCCCTCACTACCTCTTGCCTACTGCCTGTGTTGAATCTACTACCTCTTACTCCCAAGTTCCTTTTCTTTTTCTGAGTATTAGTGCTTATACTCTATGCTTTCACTGAGAATTTCTATATGAGCAGTTGTTGTGAGACAACTCTTATGTTAGAGTTAGAGTATTAGAAAACTAGTAGAGACTATTCATGCTCTCTGATAAAGACACTGTTTCATATCCTCTACTACAGAAACTAGAGCCTCTTCTAGGACATTTATCTTTCTCTCCTACTAATCTATCTGTTATCATTTTCTCTTGTTTGTAGAGACAGAAAATAGATATTGAGATTACTTAAGAGTATGTCAGTAAAGGGCACTTATGTGAATGACAGGAATGGGTATGATAAGGTCTTCGGTAGGGTTTGTTGTTGCTTCCTGAAATTTTCCACTCCACACAGATCTGGTTTGCAAAGAATACTTCCTTTATCCAATGAGCATGTCAGGTTTTTCTTTAAGTTCAAGGAGGATTTTTTTTCTTAGCTCCTTTCTTATTGCTGTTTGTGGTGTGAAGTCTTGTACTAGATGTTCAAAGAATAATAATGATTATTTGAAGAACCTAAAGCTAATTTAGTTAATATGACTATAGCACTATAGGATCATTATATAGAATTTTGGGTCTTGAGAGCAGTTGCTCAAATGAATTAGAATCTGTCCCAACATTTAAGGTTAAATAAGGTACTGAGGTTTAGAGCAGCCATGGTGAGTCAAGTATGGTGTCTTTGATGAACAATGGCTTTGGCATGACAAAAGAGTCCTACATAGAGAGGGCAACAAGATAATCACTGGAGGTAGAGAGAAGTCATGAATAAATGCATTTTTATAAAATATATTCAGAACTATGTAAGTAAAAAAGCCAGTACAATCAGAAACTTTGCAAAGACTTGGTAGAGAAATTTAAAAATTTTTAAATATTAGAAGGTAAACTTTGGAGATATTCTACACAGAGTTGGAAAATGGTGGTAGATATGATCACTTCATTGTAAGTATGAATTAAATTCTCAGAGATTAAAAAAAATAGCAATTATAGGGGTAAAGTGATGGCTCAGAATTTAAGAGTGTAAGCTTATGTTGTAAAGGTTCACAGTTCACTTCCCAGCATCCAAGTTGGTCAACTTAAAATTGACAATAACAACAGCTCAAAGAGATCTTTGTCATTTTAGTCTTCGCACACATAAACTTTCCTAGCTCTCTCTCTCTCTCTCTCTCTCTCTCTCTCTCTCTCTCTCTCTCTCACACACACACACACACACACACACATACACACACAGCAATAGAGAAAGAGAGAAAGTAAAAACAATAAGAAAAAATTAAGAAATTTTTTTACATAGGATTCTTCAGATAAATGTATATTAAAATAATCGTTTTGGAAAAGTGATTACTAGCAAATGAATCAAGGAGGAAATACAATGCAAACTAAAATTTTTCACTGAAAAAAACAATTTAAGATTAAAAGTACACGGAGGATTAGTATGGTGAGAGCTGGCCAGCAACGTGCTTGCCTTACAGTCATCAGTCTTGAATACATGAGTTCATCACCAGAACCCACATTTTAAAACAAAATCTGAACTGAAGATGTTCCCTTTTAAGCCCAGTGATGGGAATGGGGAAGAAGAGAAAAGTGGCTCTTGAAGGGTTCACAATCAGTCATCATAGGTTGTAAATAATAAAAAGAAGACTGGGTGTTTTTCTGAGTCCTTCAGTACTAGCCTAGCATGTGTGAGTCCCTGTCCAATCCCTGCCAGAAAAACAAGGCTGATGATGGCATGACACTTAAGAATAAAGCCCAAAGGCTATCCAATGGCTACTGCATGCATGTGCATACAGCTATACACAAACGATACAGACATATAAATGCATGGACAAACAAAAAATTCTAAAGAATATGAAAACAAAATCTAATAGGAAAACTTACTGAGTACTATTTAATAAGATGTCGTTTGGAAATCAACTGAGTAGCTGTGAATATATAACAATATTTAGTTATTAAAAATCTAAAATTTCTCTATTATGATGAATTTGTGCATAAGTAAGGTTTGTAAGTGTGCAAAGCTGCTCAGTGTATAGAAGCACTACCTAGTTTGTCTGCTGACATGAGTTGTATCTTAATAACTGACCATCCTACCCAACACTGACCTACAACTTACAGACACAAACATATACACACTTTAACACATGTGTCCATACATTTTCATCCCATATATATGAATATGTATATAGATGTGTATATGTATATGTATGTGTATGTGTATGTGTATGTGTATGTGTATGTGTATGTACATGTACATGTACATGTACATGTACATGTACATGTACATGTACATGTACATGTACATGTATATGTATATGTATATGTATATGTATATGATGTATATGTGTATTGTATATGTAGACAGAGAGAGAGAGCATGAGCAGGTGAGCGAGGTGGTGGGAAGCAAGCAATTTTCTTGTACTATGGATGTATGTGATTAAAATATTATCATATACTTTTGAAATATTTTGTTCTTATGAAACTTAGGATAAAAAAGGATATATTTGCCTCTCAAACAGTTCAAGACCAAAGAGACAAAGTTGGTCTGAAAATAGAGACACAAATCTAATACTCTAAATTTTAAAAAGTTATAATCTAAAATGTAGATATGGGAGTACTTATATTTGTTTTCTACTTTGCTGTATGTTTAAATTTTTCCTAAGACAATATTCCAATTTACTATACACACTTCTATTGAATGACAACAAATGTAGCTTTTCTACTACTATGATAAAGAAAAATAATTGTATAACCGAGTAATATTTAATATGTAGAATTATATAATTTAAATATATCAGAAAATGCATAAATATATATAAAACAATATGCACTGTTGATTTTTCTTTTAACATTGATGTTTGCATCCTTCTGTGAGAGCTCACAAAACTCAGCCATAATCACAAAAAATACAAGTAATTGTAAAAAAAACCTCAGTCAAATTTTGTCTTTCTTTGAAATAATATTCTTGCCATAAAACTTTGGGGTATAATGTCTCTAACTGCAATGTAACACCTTTCTTTCACTGCTGAGTAGCCAGACATGAAAAGTTCTTCAATTTCTATGCCTACTGAGTTGGCCTTCGGATATTTAAACTTTATTTCTTGGCAAGGAAGGAATCCTTGTTCTTGGAATGGCCAAAGCAAGAGGTTAATGTCTCCTCTGTCAAAAAATAAGATATCCTCTTTGTACCTTTTATCTATCTTCTCTCCTGTTTCAAATAATATTTGGATGGCTTCAAGTAATTATATTTAGAACAGGAGTGGGAAATGATCCCTTTACCACGAGTCCCATATCCTTATTCCAAGCATGACATACGTGGAGAGTTATTGGAAGGTGTTGTATAAGTCTTCAAGTCAAAATAGCCTTTAGCTGGTTTTTATTGAACATGGGCCAGTAAGAACAGCTTGCTTCAAGATATAGCAAACTTATGTCCAAAGTGTTACTTTAGGTTTTCCATCTCATTTTAAGGTGATCAGAAAAAATAAAAAAATGACAGAGATAAAATGAGGATATGTGCTCCATGTAAAATAGAACTGAGTTAAAGACTTCAAAATCTCTGAGACCAATAAGCAAAGCTACTAAATAAGTGATATGTCGACATAAATTACTGGAATTTGGGCAGTCATGGGCAGTCATTCAACTGTGCATATATCATGACCTGTGCCTTTATTGAAGCCAATGATGTCTTTATCAGAAAATTGTAGTGACATCATTTGATTTCTAACTCACACATTGAACCTGGAAAGGTTCCATATTCTATCATGTTAGCTGCAATGCTAGAAAAACAACTACCTATTTCATAATGGTGTTGCCCATTGTTAATCTTTATTTTAGGCCAATCTAGATATAATATCAAATGGTTATCACTCAGGAAAATCAAAGGTTATGTTTCAGTCTCATGATCTCATGTTTACTCAAACAGCTTCCTCAAGTCAGTCTAAGCTTGTACTTCTCAAAGTGAACCTTTCAGTGGGAGATAAAAAAATAAGCATAGTAAGTACTTCCTTGACCATGCTGTTTTTCTTTTCATTATAAGTTATTAGACGATGAACAATCTAAAGGTTTAGGTGATTGAATATTGTCATCCTTCTTAATTGGAGAGAGTCTCACACATGCCAGGCAAGCACATAAATACTCAGATAAACACCCCCTCTTCTACTATTTACCTTTGAGGCAGAGTTTCACTCTGTTCTCAGGCTACCTAAAAATGTGCGATCCCCCTGCCTTTGTATCCTTGATAGCAAGAGTTATAAGCCTGTATCACTAAGCCCAGCTTGTATTTTCATATTTTCCCAAGAGAAATAAAGAAGAGTCAGAGATAGCAAAATATGAGTCCATAATTTTTTATTGAAAATTTTTCTAATTTTGTTTTACTGAGAATAAGTACAGTTTTTCTTATGATCTATTCTGATTATGGTTTCCTCTCCTCACTGCTACTCCAAGATCCTTTCCCCATCTCCTCTCATAGGTATCCACAGCCTTTCTGTCTTTCATCAGAAAATATACATCTAAAACAATAATAATAAGATAACTTAAGATAAACAAAGTCAAACAAACTGTAACAGGAGGAAACAAACGAGCAAAAGTGCCCAGGAAAATATACAAGAAACAGGGATGCAAACATTGTGAGATAAAGTACCGCCAAAGATGCCACTGAGTTTGTCTTGTGCTGGCCATCTACTGCCACACACTAGACCTGACCTTAAGAGTAGTTTTTATTTCAAGTGAGACTATATAGGAAAAAAATTAATTTCTAACATTTCCTTTGCAAGTTGCTGTTAATTGGAGTTATTTTCTGGGCTATAGATGGGGGCTTGTGCCCGCTTCTTGCCACAGCTCAGGGATTTCACCTAGCATAGACACATACAGGTCCTGTATATGCTGTCTCAGCCACTGTGCATTCATAGGTGCATAGTACATAGTGTGCTTGGATAAACCTTTTCTTGGTGTCTTCCATTCACTGTCTCTTACACATTTTCCACCTCCTCTTTCACAAGGCTCTCTGAACCCTGAGCAGAGGAATTTTATAAGGCCACCCCACCTAGGACTGTGTGTACCAACATTTTCTCATTCTCTGCATATAGTCTGGCTCTGGGTCTCCATTTTTTTCATGGAACACATGAGAAAGCTCCTCTGATGACTGAGTAAGGCACTGATCTATAAGGTATAGCAATACATTGTTAGGAGTCATTTTACTGCTACATACCTTTACCAGAATATTTGGCTTTTCTCCTAGGACACTAGCCTGTCCAGTCTCAGATTTTCAGCCACCGAAAAAGTATGAAGCATGGGTTGAGTTTAATGGCATGGTCTTAAATCCAGTCGGTTGTTGGTAAATTACTCTCACAAGCTTTGTGACACTATTGCATTAGTAGCTCGTGCGAGCAGGTCATCTTATAAATTGAAGGGTTTCTAGCTGGGTTGGTGTTTGTCTTTCTCCTTTGGTGCCATGCAGAGTACGTCAGAGGACAATGAACAATAGTCCACAGGGATAGGGTTTTAGGTAGGCACTAGTTTAAGTTTTCTATATTCAGTGAATTATGTGGGTGTTGTATTAAGTAATATAAGATCACAGTGGGAGGCTTGAAGAGCAAGCAATAGCCTCTATATCCTGGTTTGAGGGTCCCCATATGTCCCATTGTCCAACAACTTGATTAGATAAAACATATTCCTAATTTGGTGACAAGAAACATGTTTTGTGTTCTGTTTCCTCTATTGTTCGGTTATTTTAGTTAGATTGCTTTCATATACGTATATAATTTTCAGGAGATATAAGATTTTTGTTTTCTATTCTCACCCTCAAATGCCCTTTAATTTCATCTGACCACCCTCCCACTTTCTCTCTTGCCCCCTCTTGCCTATACCCCTCCATTTGATCTTCTGATTTTTTCCCAGCCACCCTTATCTATCCATATCTATCTACTCTATTTCCCTTATCTAGGTCTATTATTCTCCACATAACTACTGTGGTTATATAGACTATAACTTGCTTATCAAGGATTTAAAAGTTGATATTCACAGATGAGCAAATATGTATCATATTTATCATTGCGTGCATGGGTTACTTAACTCAGGATAATTTCTCAAGCTCCACCCAAATACTTGCAAATTTCATTATTTTATTTTTTGAATGGATGAGTAATATTCCATTGTACAAATTTACAATATTGTATTTTTTCATTTAACCATTGATTGATATATTGTTTGATTTTGGCTGTAACCTTGCTATGAATTTCCTCTATTATTTTGTAATCCTGTTTTATCTGGGACTTTTATCAAGAAATGGTGTTGTACTTGTGTGAAATACCTTTTATGGATATAATAAATCAATAATGTAATTTCATTTCAGTTCTGTTTATATTCCAGATTATATTTAGTGATTTATATATGTTGAACTATCTCTGCATCTCTTGGAAAAGCATACTTGGTAAATTATTTATTGTTTGTCTTTGGATTCATTTTACAAGTATTTAATTAAGAACTTTTATATCTGTGTTTATAAGGGATATAGGTCTATAGTTATTTCTCTGTTAGGTCTTTATATGTTTTTGTGAACTGTGGCCTTGTAAAATGAGTCGGGCATGAGTATTATTATTTCTCTTTCTATCTGGTAAAATAATTGAAGGAATATTGGTTAATACTTAGAACTTTCTAGCCTCATCTTTTGGAGGAGAGGGATTTTAGACTACAACTTCTATTTCCCTAGGATATCTAGATCTTTTTCAATTGTTTATTTGATCTTCCTTTAACTTTGGTGGATTGATACAGCAGAAAAATTATTTATTTCTTTTAGGTGTTTCATTTTGTCGGGTACAGCATTTTAAAGTATGTGCTTATGATTCACACTAGATTTCCTTTGTATGTGTCATCTTCATTTACATTTTACTCTCTAATTTTCTTAATTTGGATTCACTCTTTCTGTCTTTTAGTTAATTTAGCTAGGGTTTTTTTCAATCTTACTTTGTTAAATGATCATCTACTTGTTTTATTAATTTTTTTTGTAATTTGTTTCTTTCCAATGTTACCTTAGTTTGGGTTTTCTTTAGTGAACTTACTTTTACTTTTGTATCTTGAACCATTTTTTTTTCTTTTATTCTATTCTGTGTATGTGCTTCCATATATTTTATTAATGGATGAATTTATACCTTCTTTCAATCCTTGAGCATCTTCATAATAGTTTAAAGTGCTCATCCTATCCTTCCTTCGTGTTGCATTTCTCGGGGCTTACTCTAATAGGGTTGATGGGCTCTAGTGGAGTTATAATGACCTTGATGTTATTGGCTGTGTTTTTGCATTGTTATCTAGGCATCTGGTTTTAGGATGATTGTAGCCTTCAGTAGTGAAATCTGGTCTTTTGTTCCTTAGAGTGGGTGTTCTATTCCTTGGTTTCTGCTGTTTCTTCTAGATAGTGTGATGACTGTGGTTGCCTGCTTCTATAAACCTACTATGTGTGGCCACTAGAGGTCCTAGGTAGGATGCATGTCTAGATATTGACATAGTAGGCATGAGTAGGAATGGGCTAGAAAATAGAGTGCCTAAGAGGGTCCTTGATAAGGAGCAAAGATGGTTATAACCAGGATCTATGTAGACCCCGATGATAGGACCATAAAGAATGGGTTATGTCAGCAGGTTGACTGCTACAGGCCTTAGAAAAATATAAGCTTGGAATTGGAGAATAGAAAAGATAGTAAAACTCATGGACCTAAATCCCTGGCCCAGGAGTTCATCTTTGCTTCATCTGTTTTATAGAACAATTTTTTTTTAACAATCAACATATTGAAAGGTACAGAAGTAAAGCTTAAGGTTTGTGTCCAGTTCTAATGTCTACATTTAGAAAAATTTCAAGTTTAAGGCCTAGAAAAAAAAGTTACTTATTGCAGGATAGTCCAAGGTTGAAAACAGTTCAACTTGAAATGAAAAGATCAAAATTCTACCTTTAGTGATGATGTTCAGTAGCGGTATATGATCCATGACCACAGGTCCTAATCACACACAATCATTGATTGGTCAGTTTGAAGATCAAGAGTGAGATTTCAGGAGAAAGCCCTGGTTGTGTTTCTTATCTTATTCCAATTCTAAATTTTAAGTCATCATTCTAAACTTTTCTCCCATGTGTCACTTTAGTATGGTAAATTCTCCTAAGTTTTATCCTCCTATTCATCTTCTCACTCCAATCTAACATATGTGCATCCCCAAGAATTAATCTCCATTCTTGCCTATTACAATTTTCACATCTGATATTCCTTTTTTATATCTGTTATTGTTTTCAAATAGACTTTCTTTGTTCTTGTTTCAATGTGCAATGCTGATTCTCAGCATCATTGTTAGCATTAAATTATAAAGTATATTTACATATAAATATATATATTTCTCAACTTTTCTTTTTTTATACTCTTCAATTTATGTTTTTCTATGTGCCTATATATGACTGAAAAATGAAACAGAAAGCCTGAGATCTCACCTGAGTACATGCACACTAAGAATCATGGCACAAGGAACACCACTGTGAGGTACATACCTGTGAAATAAAAGAAATGCTGCATAGCTTCAGGAACTCAGTGCTTGATGAAATGTAATCTCATGGTTTTTTATCACACTGTCAGTCCTGATTTATTTGCTCCTTTCATACTTTTGGGTACTGTATTTGTGGATACACTGGCCAAAGGATCTTATATCTTTTTAAAGGTCCATACAGGATATGGAAGCCTCCACTGAAAGTGAGAAACCTCTGCAGTTTTTCTTACTGATAAGATGCTGTGTTGAAAATTAGAAATTGGATTCATAATTCATGCATATAAGTAATCAAAGGTCTGTGAGAATAATACCGCATGCACACATGAAACAATAGAACATTAATCATATGTTTTCTAAAAATAAGGTAAAGAAAAATATTTGAAAAATGTAAAACCCCCCAAGGCTAGTCTGGAAGCATACAGTATAATTTATAACAAACATATTCCTATTATATGATTATTTCCTTAAAATCAATTTAAAGAAACTAGCAACTCAGCAGGATGACATTTCAGGGAATATGGACATTTGAGCAATGGTAAATGAAATATAGTCTTTTGATCATATAAAAATCTGGACAAGTTATTATAATATTTATATCATAAATTTCATAATTTATAACTATTACATATTCAGTCACATTGTACCATATAGAAACATTCTATTTTTCTGCTCCATTTTATTATAAACCTGTAACATAAGAAAATAGTCCATTAATTCACATAAAACTATGCTGAATCTGTCAGACTGGGAAAGGTCTAGAGGTCTAATTACAAACTGTATGAAGAGAATTTCTGGGAAATAGAATTCTTATACTTGAAAGGAGGGCAGATAAATTGGTGTCATACTTAATCTTCTGTAAGGGCAATTTGATTATGTTTATCAAAATTAAAAATGTGTGCTCCTTTTGGCCTAGAATTTTTCTTCCTAATATTTATTCCACAAATGTGATTATTTACATCTAAACTTAATTATGTTGAAGGTTGTTCACTGTCAAAGTTTTAGTGATGGAAAATGAATGAAAATAAAACTATATACATTACATAAAAGTATAAATACATGGTATCTTCATTCATTAAAATCCATGATGGCCCACTTAGCACCATATTTGTTGTGACATTCTGAATATTTGCAACAGAAGGTAATATAAGAGCATATTACACAATACTTCTGTGAGAATTAAAGCCAGATCCTCCACATCAATTACATCAATGTGGTGCAGCAATATGTTTGGAGAAAAGCACATTACGTTATATACATAAAGCCACAAGTATTTATATGTTCTGTCAGTAGTTATTCAGTTCAATTAAGACAGGGTGAGACATTGATAAGTGTGGGGAAATATGGAAACTCAAAGACATCCATGTCTCATTTTCTCAAAAGTATGAGTTCTAGCTACATCAATTGTATCACTGGGCTAAAAGACAAAAGAGACTTTACAGATGCAATTAGTGTAATGGACACTAATAGGGCACATTGTCATGTAGCTTCTATATTTCTAAAATCTAATTAATTATCTAAGAGATTAAAGAGAGAATGGAATGTTTGTACAGAAGAAGTGGAAGTGAAAAGCACCGGAGATGTGGCAGAAGGAAATGTCACAAACAAAGATTATGTGCACCCTTCGTGTCTGAAAGTAGAAAGCAACAAAACAGAAAACAGCACCTGAAATTTGTGTGTGTGTGTGTAAAGCAGCAGGCAACAAAGATCACATTAGAAGGAGCTTTGGACCTGCTAAGGTCAAGACACAGAATTATGTCTCTACAAAAGAGGTGAGATAATCTTATTTTACAATGAAAACACACAAGTGTGGCAAGAAGTTTTATAAAACCATGATTAGATTTAAAACTAAAACATGATTTTTGTTTAAGTTCTCCACGGGAAACAGGCTATGCCTAGTGCTTCCAGAGTTTAACTATGGCACATGACTTTCTATATTAAGAGAAATTAGAAACCCATGCATTGGCACCCATGAAAACCTTGTATGTATTGTGCAAGTGAAAATCTATGTGTTTTTGTGTGAGTGTGTATGTGTGCATTTGTATATTTGTGTTTCTTCATCTAGACATAGAAATGTTGTTTTAATCCTTTATGTTTTTAAACTAGATACAGGCAGATCTTTCATTATAATGTTCTTTATGAGTTGTAGTCCTTGGAATCATTAATAGATGTGTAAAATCTCTTTCCTCTTTTAACTCAATAATACACCAAAATGTAATTCCATAGTACCATAAAACTCAAATTTTTGAAGTAAAAATACACAGGAAAATCTTTCAGTTTTTTTTTCCACTTCATCAATAAGGCTGTCTTTGTCTGTTTAGCCAAAGTAACTCAGCAGAAGTTTAGACACTTATGATTTTGTTTTTGGTTATATTTTATACTTTATTAATGTTTATTTTATTTATTTACACTTCAAATGCTGTCCCCTTTCCCAGTTTCCCCTCCACAAACTACCCATCCCATCCTCCTTTGCCTGAACTCTATGGGGATGCTACCTCACCACCCAACCAACTGCCCCACCTCACCACCTGAGCAATGCCTAGGCTAGGGACTCACACCTCCACATAACTAAGGGCCTCCCTTCCCACTGATGCCAGATAAAGCATTCTTCTGCTACTAATGCAGCTGGAGCCATGGGTCCCTCCATGTGTGCTCTTAGGTTGGTGGTTTAGCCTCTGGGAGCTCCGGGGGTCCAGTTAGTTGATATTGTTTTTCCTATGTGGTTGAAATCCTCTTTAGAATGTTCAGTGCTACCCCTAACTCTTCTATTGGTGTCCTTGTGCTCAATCCGATCATTGGCTACAAGCAACCAAATTTGTATTTGTCGGGTGATGGCAGAGCCGCTCAGGGAACAGCCACACCAGGTTCCTGTCAGCAAGTACTTCTTGGCATTAGCAATAGTGTCTGAGTTTGGTGTTTGTGGTGAAGTGGTGGCTGGATAAGTTTTCTCTCAGTCCATGCTCCACTCATTATCTCTGCACTTCCTTTAGATGAGAATAATTCCAGATTAAAATGTTTGAGGTGGGTGGGTGGCCCCACCCCTTAACTGAAAGCCATGCTTAACCACTGAATATGGCCTCTACAGGTTCTATGTTCTCTGTTGGGTATTTTCGGCTAATGTCATCATGTTGAGTCCTAGCATAGGGAACCTATTGCTTCCCTAGCATTTTGGACTTTCTAGTGGCTACTCCATAACCCTATCACTACACAGCTCTGTCCATTTTTCTGACCCTCTGTATTTCTCCTCAGTCTCCTTCTTCTCCAGCAGCTCCTGCTCCCCTTTTTTTCCTTTCCCCTTCTCTCTTCCTCCCAGATTCCTCCCTTTATTTCTTACTATTATATTGTCCTGTCTTCTGAGTAAGACTGAAGCATCCATACTTTGGTTTTCCTTCTTGAGTGCCATACTCTGTGAGTTGCATCATGGGTACTCTGAACTTTGGAGCTAACATCCATTTGTCATTGAGTACATACCATGCCTTATCTTTTCTGACTGGGTTATCTCACTCAGGATACTTTTTAGTTCCATGGATTTGGCTATGAATTTCATGAAGTTACTGTTTTACAAAGGTAAATAGTACTCCATTTTGTAAAGGTACCAAATTTTCTGTATCCATTCCTCTGTTGAGGGACACCTAGGCTGTTTCTAGCTTCTGGCTATTATAAATAAACCTGCTATAAACATAGTGAAGCATGTGACCTTGTTGGATTGTCTTTTGGGGACATGCACAGGAATGGTAAATCTTCATCTACTCAAAGGATAAACAAACTGAGAAAGAAATCAGGAAATGAACACCCATCACAATAATTACAAATAATATAAAATATACCGGTGTGACTCTAACCAAGCAAGTGAAGTTCTATACAATAAGAACTTCGAGTTTCTAAAGAGAGACACCAAAAAATTTCTCAGAAGATGGAAAGATTTCTCATGCTCATGGATTGGCAGTATTAAGAATAAAAGCAGCTATCTTACCAAAAGCAATCTACAGATTCAATGTACTCTCCATTAAAATTCCAACTCAATTCTTCACAGAGATAGGAAAAGCAATTCTCAGGTTCATTTAGAATGTAAAAAAAAAAACCAAAAAAACACAAAATAAAAACTTAAAAAAGCAAAAAACAAATAAACAAACACAAAACACAAAACCCAGAATACTAAAAACTTTTCACATCAATAAAAGAACTTCTGGGGGATTCAGCATCCCTGATCTCAAGCTATACTACAGAGCAATGGTATAAAAAAAACAAAACAAACAAAAAGATGGTAAGATGGTATAGATACATGGACAGACAGATAGACCATTGGAATAGAAATGAACCCACACACGCCTATGGTCACTTTATCTTTGACAAAGGAGCCATAACCATCAAGTGGAAAAAAAAGACAGCATTTTCAAAAAAATTGTGCTGGTTCAACTGGAGGTGAACATGTAGAAGAATTCAAATTGATCCCTTCTTGTTGCCTTGTACAAAACTCAAGTCCAAATGAATCAAGCACTTCCACTTGAAACCAGATACATTGAATCTAATAGAAGAGAAATTGGGAAAGAGCCTCAGATACATTGGCACAGGGGAAATTTTCCTATGCCAATGGCTCAGGATCTAAAATCAACTATTGGCAAATGGAATCTCATAAAATTGAAAAGCTCCTATAAGGAAAAGTACACTTTCAATAGGACAAAATGGCAACGGACAGATTGGGAAAAGATCTTTACTAACCCTATGTCTGAAAAAGGGTAAATATCCAATCTATAAAATGATTCAAGAAGGTAGACTCCAGAGAACCAAATGACCATATTAAAAAAATAGGGAACAGAGCTATACAAAGAATTCTTAACTGGGGATTCTAGAATGGCTGAGAAGCATCTTTTTAGATGTTCTAAGTCCTTAATTCAATATACTTAGTTATCTGAGAAATGCAGATCAAAACCACCCTGAAATTCTGCCTCACACCACTCAGAATGTCTAAGATCAAAAACAGAGGCGACAGCAGTTGCTAACAAGAAGGTGGAGAAAAGGAACACTCCTTCACTGCTGCTTGGATTGCAAACTAGTACAACCACTATGAAAATCAGTCTGGCAGTTCTTCAGAAAATTGGAAATAGTTCTACTTTTGTTTGTATGTTTGTTTTATTTTCCTTAAGATTTACTTTTTTAAATTAGATAGTCTGTATTTACATTTGAAATGTTATCCCCTTCTCCCTTCCCACTCCCATCCCCCTACCCCCCATTTGTCTTTACAAAGATGCACTGGCTCCTAATCATCCTCACCACCTCAGTGCCTTGGCATTCCCCTACTTTTTTTTTTTTTTTTTTAATGTGAGTAGACTTGTAACTCTCTTCAGACACACCAGGAGAGGACATTTGGTCCCATTACAGATTGTTGTAAGCTACCATATGGTTGCTGGAAATTGAACCCAGGACCTCTGAATGAGCAGTCAGTGTTCTTAACTGCTGAACTATCTCTCTAGGGACAGTAACTGTTTTTACATAACCACTTGGTATTTTTATTTTTTTTCCTCAAACATACTGATCTACAACATTGCTATACTAGAATAAAAGGTATGGCTTAGATTCTTCTAAAATGATTGATATAGATAGATAGATAGATAGATAGATAGATAGATAGATAGATAGATAGATAGATGAGTAGGTAGATATATGGATGGCTGAATGGATGGATAGAGAGATAGATAGATGATAGATAGATAAATAGATAGATAGATAGATAGATAGATAGATAGATAGATAGATAGATAGATGATAGATAGATAAATAATGGCTGGATAGGTACACATATAGATGAAAAATAATAGGGTGATTGATGAGTACATTGATAGATAAATGGTAGATCTGAGAAATTGAGGGAATGTTTGTATTGTAGCTGAAAGGACAAACACCACTGTTTCCTCTTTTCATAATATAATTTTTTCCAGCAGCCTGAGCTTCTGAGATGATCAAGTTCATGACCACTAGGCATTCTTGTCTCCTGATCTTTTATGGTTCTCTTGCTGCAAAGCATAAAATATATGTCAAGCTATGTACTCTGCACTCACATAAAGGCAAACAACACTATGCCTGGGAAAGTGGCTCAGTGATGCCTGGTCCCAAGTTAATGTTCAATAAAAGCTTGCACCAGTTTCTTCCTATCAGCACCATAAATCTAACTTCCTCTGCAGAAGGGACTATCATAATTTATGGCTACATTTCAAAAAAAAAAAAAAAAAAAAAAAACAGCCAATATACTGAGCAAGTCTTCCCATTCATTTCTCGTAAGACATGCATGCAATTTATGACCCTTCTAACTTATCATCACTCCAAGAATGTATTGATTTATCTTTTTTAAACTGCACAGCTGG
Source organism: Micromys minutus (assembly GCF_963924665.1). Taxonomy (NCBI): domain Eukaryota; kingdom Metazoa; phylum Chordata; class Mammalia; order Rodentia; family Muridae; genus Micromys; species Micromys minutus. The sequence goes on from NC_137953.1 coordinate 8,493,183, forward strand.
CAACTGTGATTTGTGGCTCCAAGTGAAACTGATATTTAAACACTCCAATTCATTTCAGTCTTCATATTTGAAAGGGGTCAGTGATTTTCATTATTGTACCCTACTTTCTGTAGTCTTTCAGCTGAGATGGTATGGAATTTTTCAACCTTTGTGTTGAATGAATAAATGAACAATTCTCAACTTTTTAAATATTTCTTAAGATGTCCAAATCGATATTCTCATATCTTTGTTTCAGTATCACACTAATTCATATGCTGTCGCCAAACAATGCTTTGGAAATGTAATTAAGATTACTAATCAACTGACTTTAACATGCATATGTTATTTTGGACTATATGGTCCAGTCCAACATACGCATAGTTCATAAAATCTGAAGAGAAAGACAAAGTATGATGACTAGACATGGCAAAAAAAGACAGTATGATGCAGAATTTAAAACCATAGACATTTGAAGTTGATAACAATTAAACTCATTATTATTAATTTTCAAAACAGATAAAGGGGGCATTAACCATCAGAAGTAGCTGTCCTTCAGAAGCTGAACCCAACTCCCAGATGCAGGATCCATTAATCTTAGCTAGTTCAACTGAGCCATTCTGGTGCCCACAGAGAAAATGTGTAGCTTAGGAGACAAGTAGGTTTATCTTCTATTTCTTTAATTTAACACATATTTTTTATTTGGTTTTACTTCAACCAATATGATTTGTTTATTAATTAATTGGTTGATGTGTTCATTTATGCTACATACTCAGAGATATAATGCTAAAATGTCTGTACTTCTTAATTCACCTGTGAATAAAACAATATAATGACTGTTATATTTATAATTATTTTATTTTATATGCATGAGTATTTTGCCTGTATATATGTAAGTTCTTTGCATATGTGCCTGATGAATGAAGAATACAAAAGTGACCTGGAATACAGATGGTTGTAAGGCATTTGTGAATGCTGGAAATTAAACTAGGGTTTTGTGTAAGAGCTGCAAGAGTGCTCATAACTGCAATGTAATCTCTGTGTCCCTTTACAGCTGTTAATCTTGCCCTGAAAAAAAAAAAAACTGTAGGATACTCCATGGGTTGTAGGTTGACTCATCTATGTATTCCTTAGATACTTTTAATTTTCTTATTAGTGTCTGGACTGGAGGACTCTTCTTGGTGATGAGTAAGTGTAATATGTTATACTTGAAGTGCTTGGGTGGAGGAGTTAGGAGAAGCATCTTGAGTGAACTGGTAGAATCAAGGAGCTGGCAGCTGCTTACTCTAATTTAGGTAAATGCTCTTAGCACTTGCCAAATTGGAAAAACCATCTGCCTAAGGGCTGGCTATGCATGTTTTTCTCATGGTAGTACTTGACTACCCAAAAGTTCACCCTCTGAGGAGAGCAAGTTACCTTTTTGGAAAACAAGGGACATAACATTTCTTCCATCCCCAACTTTGTGCTGCTGGTTAACTTATCTCAACTGTCATCTGAGACTGAAGATCTAGGCCTCAGATCTTCTCTAATTCTCTACTGTGCTTCATTCTTATATTCTTTAGAATCTTTACAAACTAAGTGTTCCAAATGGCTTTTATAATAGGGCTCCATTTTGTTGAGGGTCTATTTATATTTATAAAAATACAAAAGCAAGTAAATTTTTGTTTGAATTTCTTTACTACCAAATAACCCAGAATATTTACAAATCTCATCTATTTGCTTTCAGTTGAATGTCCTAAGAACTTCTATTAATCTTAATTCTGCTTGTGGGTTAGGTAGTGGTGGTGGTGGGTGTAAATATGAATGCAGTGCCCTCAAGACCTGAAGAGTCCACTAGATCACAGACAACTGGAGTTACAGTTGATTGTGAGATGACCCAGGTACAGAAGGAAATAGAACTTTGTTCCATTATTCTATAAGAACAGGGTATTATTCTTAACTGCTGATCCATTTCTTCGGCCCCTAATAGTCCAATACTAATGATATCTATGGGAAGTTTGTTTGATACTTGATTAATCTTTCAGTGTAAAATTAAAACAACATCTCAGGAGGGAACTCTCTAGATATCTCACCCTTTCCTAATCTCTTACAACCATTAGTTGGTTCAAAGAGATGACTCAGTGGAAAAAGGTGGTAACTGTGTAATCATGATTAACTATGTTTGATCCCTAGAGCTCATCAAAAGATGGAAGGAGAGAAGCTACTTCACAAATTAGTCCTCTGTCCTCTATAAATATGGTGTGACAGAAATAGATGATAGATGATTGATAGATCGATAGATTATGATTATAATTATAAATGTATCAGAGATAAATAGAAGATAGAAGATAGGTAAATGATAGGTAAAAGAGGATAAAGAGATTAGTAGAGAGAGGAAGGGTGATAGTCCCAGGAGAGGAAGGGTCTGCAACCCCATGGTAAGAACAAAATTATCAACTATCCAAACCCACCACAGTGTCCAGGTACTAAAACACCAACCAATGAGTGTGCATGGAAAGACCTTTGCATAGTACATATGCAAGGAAGGATAGCATTTTCTGACATCAATAAAAGGAGAGGCCTTGAGTCCAAGGAAGGCTCATTTTCTCAGTGTAGCAGAATGCTAAGCTGCTGAAATGGGAGAGTGTGGTTGGGAGAGGGAGCACCTTCATGGAAACTCAGGGGGAGGGGGGACGGGACTGAAAGAAAATGATAACATTTGAAATTTAATGCAGAGAATTTTCAATTAAAAGAATTTGGGAAAATAGGGAAATAGTACAGTTTTAAATTTTAATCTATTTCTATAATTACTTATCCTGTTGTTAAAATTAGTATGTTGTATGCAAAGTAATCTTAATAAATTATCAAATTGTACCTTAATTTTTTAATAGACATCATTCATCACCTGAATTACATAACATTCTCTGAACTTTATTAAAAAGAAAGGAAGGAAGGAAGTAAGGAAGGAAATAAGGAAGAAAGGAAGAAAGAAAGAAGAAACTCCAGCCCAAAACATTATCCACCATATACATAGCAATGATGACTTTTACCTAGAACTTGTGAGATGTTGACCCCCTTTACTCATCATTACTGACTTTGTATTATTGATCAATGGAGCAAAAAAAAAAAAAAAAAAAAAAAAAACAGGGAGATAACTTTGTATAAAACACACAGCAAAGAAATAGTGGACTCGTGATGTGAACCAAGACTGTTTCAGCAGCATCTCAAAATCCTTAATCCAGTAAACAATTAATTCCTCCAATATTAACATATTTTGCAAATTTTTGAGATGATCATTGTAGGGGCTTGAAATCTTAACAGCTCTGATAGATTAATGTATTTGAATACTTGCCCCATAGGTTAAGATAATTCTAGGAGGTATGTGATTGTAAGTGATTGTATCCTTGATGGAGGAACTCTGTCACTGTGGAGCCAGGTTTTGAGGTCTCCTTTATTTAAGCTACGCCCACTGTGATAATCTCCTTATGCAGCTGGCAGATGAAGATGTAAAACTCTCTGCTTCTCCTCGAGAAGATAGAATCTCCAGGGCAAAGCAAACCATAAAAATCATTGATACAACAGTCAGAAAAAATTCAAAAAAATAAAAAGCTTCTAACTCAAAACATTCAGAAAATTCAGGACACAATATGACCAAACCTAAGGATAATAGGTGAATAAGAGAGCTAACTTCTACCTAACAGGCCCAGTAAATATCTTCAACAAAATTATAGGAAAAAAAAAAAAAAAAAACTTCCCTAACCTAAAGAAAGAGATGACCATGAATGCACAAGAAGCCTACAGATCTCCAAATAAATTAGAATAGAAAAGAAATTCCTCCTGAAACATAATAGCCAAAACACCAAATGTTCAAAACAAAGAAAGTATTCTAAAAGTAGTAAAGGAAAAAAGGACAACTAATATATAAAGGCAGATCAATCAGAATTGCATCAGACTTCTCAACAGAGACTGCATGGTACTGGTACAGAAATAGGCACATGGATTAATAGAATAGAATAGAAGATCCAGAAATGATCCCTCGCATATATGGTCACCTGAATTTTGACAAAGGAGCTGTAACATTCAATGGAAAAAGGACAGCCTATTCAACAAATGGTGTTGGTCCAACTGGCACTCAGAATGCAGAAGAATGAAAATAGACCCTTTCTTATCTCCTTGTACAAAGCTCAAGTGCAAGTGGATCAAAGATCTCCACATTAAACCAGGTACACTGAAACTATTAGATGAGAAAGTAGGGAAAACCTTAGAACTCATAGGCACAGGAGAAAATTTATTAAAAGAACACCAATAGCTCGAGCTCTAAGGTCAAAGATTGACAAATGGGACTTAATGAGATTGCAAAGTTTCTATAAGGCTAAAGACATTATCATGAAAACAAAACTGCAGCCAACAGAGTGGGAAAAAATATTTGCCAACCCCACATCAGATAGAGGCCTAATATCCAAGGTATACAAGAACTCAAAAAGTGAGATACCAAAGAATCAAACAACCCTATTAAAAAAATGGGGTACAGACGTAAACAAAAATTTCTCAATTGAGGAATATCGAATGGCTGAGAAACATCTAAGAAAGTGCTCAACATCCTTACCCATCAGGGAAATGCAAATCAAAACAACCCTGAGATTCCACCTCACACCAGTCAGATTGGCCAAGGTACAAAATTCAGATGACAATAGATGCTGGCGAGAATGTGGAGAAAGAGGAACACTTCTCCACTGCTGGTGGGGTTGAAAACTGGTACAGCCACTCTAGAAATCATTCTGGCAGTTCCTCAAAAAAAAAAAAAAAAAAAAAAATGGACATAGTACTACCTGAAGACCCACTTATTTCACTTCTGGGCATTTACTCCAGAGAAGTTCCAATGTACAACAAAGACACATGCACCACAATGTTCATTGCAGCTCTATTTATAATAGCCAGAAGCTGGAAAGAACCCAGATGTCCTTCAGTAGATGAATGGATACAAAAATTGTGGTACATTTACACAATGGAGTACTACTCTGCTATCAGAAACAATGACTTTATGAAATTCTTAAGAAAATGGATGCATCTAGAGAATATCATCCTGAGTGAGATAACCCAGTCACAAAAGAACAGACATAACATGCAGTCACTGATAATGGGATACTAACCCCAGAAAGCCCTGAACACCCCAGAAACATCCCACAGACTGTGTAAAGATCAAGAAAAAAAGAAAAAGGAATATATTTTAATTAAAATAGAACTGTATCACATCCCCCCTTTTTTCCTACAGCCCCTCCCAGTTTCTCTCCTATCTCCTCAAATTAATAACCTCTTTTTCTATATTATTGTTACATATATACATATGTGTTTGCATAGGAACCCACAAATACTTAATTACAACCTTATAAAAAATGTGTTTGTATACTTTTATGCAAAAATGCTTAGAAATCTGTACATTTATCTTTGCTTTTTAAAATAAAGTTAAAAAATGTTAAAAAAAAAAAAAAAACAAAGAAAGCTAGAAGATACTGGACAAACGTCATACAAGGAAACAAATGCCTACAAGAAAACAAATGCCAGGCTAGGTTGCTATATTCAGCATAACTCTCAATTTCTATAGATGAAAAACCAAGATATTCTAGAACAAAAGCAAATTTACACAATATATGTCCACAAGCCCAGCCCTACAAATGATAATATACTAAAAAATCCAACACAAGGAGGGAAACTATACCCTAGAAAAGCAAGAAAATAATCTTGCAACAAAACTAAAAGAAGAAAACCACATAAACATAATTCTACCTCTACTAACAAAAATAAGAGGAAACAAAAAGCATTATTCCTTAATATCTCAACATCAATAGAGTCAATTCCCCAACAAAAAGACATAAACTCTCAGACTGGATATGTAAACAGGATCCAGCTTTTTGATGCATACAGAAAATTCATCTTAGCAACAAAGACAGGAACTACTGCAGAATAAAAGTCTGAAAAAAATCTATCCAAGTAAATGATCCCAAGAAACAAGCTGGAGTAGCCATCCTAATATATTAAAAAAAAAAGATTTTAAACCAAAAGTTATCAAAAAATAAGGAAGGACACTTTTTACTTATCAAAGGAACAATCTATCAGCTTAAACTCTCAATCCTGAATATCTATGCTGCAAATACAAAGGCACCCACATTTAAAAAAAAAAAAAAGAGCTACTAATGCTTAAGCATATATTACACCATACATGATAATAGTGGGAGACTTCAACATCCCACTGTCTTCAATGGACAGATCATAGAAGCAGAAACTAAACATAGACACAGTGAAACTAAAAGAAGTTATGAAACAAGTGAATTTAACTGAGAAATATAGAAAATTTCATCCTAAAACAAAATAACATTTCTTCTTCTCTGCACTTCACAGTTCCATCTCCAAACCTGACCATATAGTTAGTCACAAACCAGGCCTCAACAGATAGAAGAAGATCAAAATAATCCCATGAATTCTAACAGATCACCATGGACAAAGGCTTGTCTTCAACAAAAACAAAAACAAAAACAAAAACAAAAGCCCACATGCACATGAAAGCTGAACAGTGTTCTACTCAATGATAACTTGGTCAAGAAACAAAGAAAGAAATAAAAGACTTTTTAGAATTTGATAAAAATGAAGTCATGACATATCCAAACTCATGGAATACAATGAAAGCAAAAATAAGAGGAAAACTGAATGCCCCCCAAAAAAACCAAAAAAAAAAAACCAAAAACAAACAAAATAAAAGGGAGAGAGAATACACAATCAGGTTGACAGCACACCTGAAAGATTTAGAACAAAAAGAAAAAAAAAGAAAAAAAAAGAAAAAGAAAAATCAGACACACCCAAGAGGAGTAGACAGCAAAATAAATAAATAAATAAATAAATAAATAAATAAATAAATAAATAAATAAAATTTAAAAAATCAAACTCAGAACTGAAATTTTAAAAAAAAACAAAGGATTAACAAACAAAACGAAGAGCTGGTCTTTGAGAAAAATCAACATGATTAATAAACCTTCAGCTAGACTAAAAGAGGGGGCAGAAAGAGTAACCAAATTAACAAAATCAGAAAGGAAAGGAGAGACATACACCAAAAGAAACTGGGGGATTTCAAGAAATCATCATATCCTACGACAAAATCCTTTACTCAACAAAACTAGAAAATCTAGAGGAAATGGACAATTTTCAAGACAGATACCAGGTACCAAAGTTAAATCAGGATCAGGTAAAACACCTAAAGAGTCCCATAATCCATAAACAAATATAAGCAGTCATCAAAAGTCTCCAAGCCAAAAATGGTCCAGGATCAGATGGGTTTAGGACAGAATTCTATCAGACCTTCATAAAAGACCAAATTTGAATACTCACCAAAATATTCCACAAAATAGAAACAGAGGGAACACAACCCAACTCATTCTTAAAAATAACAATTACACTCATACCTAAACCACACAAAGAGCATACAAAGAAAGAGAACTATAGATCAATTTTCCACATGAACATCTATGCAAAAATACTCAGTAGCATTCTTGGAAACTAAATCTAAGAACACATCAAAACTATCATTCACGATGATCAAGTAGGCTTTATTCCAGGGATACAGGGTATGGTTCAATATAAAGAAATTCATCAACATAATCCACTATACAAACAAAATCAAAGAAAATTATCACATGATCATCTTATTAGATACTGAGAAAGCATTTGTCAAAATTCAACACCCCTTCATGTTAAAAGTCTTGGACAGATCAGGAATCCAAGGCCCGTATTTAAATATAGTGAAAGCAACATACAGTAAGCCAGTAGCCAATGTCAAACTAAATGGTGAGAAACTTGAAGAAATCCCACTAAAATCAGGGATTAGACAAGGCTGCCTACTGTTCCCCTTCCTATTCAATATAGTACTAGGAGTCCTAACCAGAGCAATCAGAAAGCAAAAGGTAGTCAGAGTGATACAAATTAGAAAGGAAGAAGTCAAAATATCACTATTTTCAGATGATATACTAGTATACTTAAGTGACCCCAAAAATTCCACCAGAGAACTCTTACATCAGATAAACAATTTAAGCATAACAGCTGGATATAATCTCAACTCGAACCAATCAGTAGCCTTCCTCTACTCAAGGGATAAACAGGATCTTGGTGTGATTCTAATTAAGTAAGTGAAGGATCTGTATGACAAGAATTTTACTTCTCTGAAGGAGAAAATTGAAGAAGATCCCAGAAGGTGAAAAGATCTCTCATGTTCATGGATTGGAAGGAACAACATAGTAAAAATGGCCATTTTGCCAAAAGCAATCTACAGATTCAGTGAAATTTCCATCAACATTCCAACTTCATTCTTTATAGAATTAGAAAGAGCAACTTGCAAAATCATTTGGAATAACATAAAACCCAAGATTTCAAAAACTATTCTCAACAATAAAAAAAACTTAGGGATTCCAGCTTCCCTGACCTCAAGCTGTATTACAGATCAATTTGATTTAAAAAAAAAAAAAAACTGCTTGGTATTGGTACAGTGCAGGCAGACAGATCAATGGAATAGAATTGAAAATACAGAAATAAACCAACACACCTATGGTTATTTAATCTTTGATAAAGGAGTTAAAAACATTCAGTGGAAAAAGGGCGGCATCTTCCACAAATGATGCTGGTTCAACTGGCAATCAGCATGCAGAAGAATGCAAATTGACCCATTCTTATTGACTTGTACAAAGCTCAAGCCCAACTGGATCAAAGACCTACACATAAAACCAGGTACACTAAAACTAATAAAAGAGAAATTGGAGAAAATCTTAAAACACTTAGGCACAGTGGAAATTTTCCTTAATGGAACACCAATGGCTTATGCTCTAATATTAAGAATCGATAAATGGGACTTCGTAAAATTGCAAAGCTTCTGTAACGCAAAGGACACTGTCAAAAGGACAAAATGGCAAGCAACAGATTGGAAGAAAAAAAAAAAAAACAATGACATCATGAAATTTCTAGGCAAGTAGATGAAACTAGAAGTTATCGCCCTGAGTGTGGTAACCAGTCACAAAAGAACACTCATAGTAAGACAGATACTAGGCCTAAAAGCTCGGAATACCCAGGAAACAATTCACAGACCTTATGAAGCTCAAAAAGTAGGAAGGCCAGAATGTGGATGCCTCAGTATTTTTTATAAGTAAGAACAAAACACTAATGGGAGGAAAGAAAGGGACAAATAGAAGATCGGGGATTGAAAAAAAGATCATCCAGAGACCACTTCACCTGGGGATCTATCCCATATGCAGCCACCCAACTCAAGCACTACTGCTGATGCCTAGAAGCGCTTACTGGCAGGAGCCAGATATAGATACCTCCTTAGAGTCTCTACCAGAGCAATACAGATATAGATGAGGATGCTTGCTGCTAAGCGTCAGACTGAACACAGGGACCCCAATGAAAGACTGAAGGAGCTGAAAGGGTTTGCAACCTGACAAGAAGAACAACATAATCAACCAACCAAAGCCACCACAGCTCCCAGGGACTAAAACAGCAACCAGCTAAAATACCAACTACTGGACACACATGGAGAGAACCATGGCTCCTAATGCATATGTAGCAGAGGATAGCATTGTCTGACATCAATGGGAGGAAAGACCTTTTGTTCATTGAAGGCTTATTTCACAATGTATTGTAATGCCGAGGCATTTTGAGAGTGGGTAGAAAGGGGATAACATTTGAAGTAAATACAGAGAAAATCCAATAAAAAAGGGAGAAAAAAAATCACTTTCATTGATATTGTAGCTACTATCATTGTATTTGTATCATTGAGAAAACAAATTGTGAATTGAGATATGGCAACCTTAATGGGCTTAGAAGAGAAATGAATGAAAACCTTCCTGGTTTAGAGAGCTTCTGAAGCTATGTTAGCTTAATTTATAAGGAAAATGGGTTGAAAAAAGGTCAAAGGCCATGAGTAGCCTCTGGGGGTATTGATCACCCATAATGTTTAATAACCTATGATTTTACTTTCCCTGTGTTTTTAACTTTATCAGGAAACAGAAACTGGCAATAGGAGAGTTGATCCTCTTTCTCCTCCCATGAGTCTGTGGACCTATGACTACTTATACAAAACCATGATAAAAAGGCCAAAACATATATAAACTGTGCCATCAATGAGAAGTTATATGGAGCTTTTTTGGAGTTAAGTGTCTAAGGCCTAAATCAGTTTCATGGTTTCTGGCTCACCAAACATGACTACAAGTGGTTAGAACTTGAACTATCTCCTCTGTCTCTTTAGAATTCCTTGGAGCGGAGCTTATGTGTTTATAAAGAACCACACTGCTCAGATGGATATATGACCACAATGAATACATTTTTAATGAGCTATGGTTACTTTCACCACATTGAACATGTCCAGTAATTCATGCAGGAAGGAACACTGAACAATAATTGGCAGTGATCAGGCCCATCCCTCTCTTAGCCAGTCCTCTTCAATTTTACTTTCACCTTTAGCAAACTCAAATGGGGGAGGGATATGCATGAGCATCAGAAAAAGAAAAAATGAGGAAGAAAATGAGACATTTTATTACATTTTATCCAACAAAGGCCTGCAGAAATCATCTCTCTATTCCATTAGATAAAAGATTTCAGCAGTCTCTTCCCAGCGTCACCTGAGGGGGGGAATGCCAGTCACGTCTTATGATATCCATAGCTGTGGTCTCTCTCCTCATCAGTTATTCATCTCGGGCCAGGAAATGTTGGCACTGATAATATTAACAGTCAAAGGTTAAGCCTTTTCATTTCTTGCCTATTAAGGAGTGTTTCAGTATTTAAAGCAACAATAATGGGATTTCAGAATGGCAGCGCCAGAAGGAACCTTAGAAGTTACCAAGTTCGACATCCTATTTTACAAATGAAGACACAGGAATCCCAGAGGGGAAGCCCGACACTGTGGACTAGTAACACACGGCTCTGAAACTTAGAGTATAAGGTTGGCAATTTCTTATTTACATACTATCTTCCTATAAATATATGAGGAGGATATAAATTATATTCCAAAATAGTGATAGAGTCAGAGCCACGGCTGGATACCTCTCATTACAAAATGTAGTTTCCAGTTTTGAAATGTGTGATATATAATCTAGTTGTTGACCAAAGGGGCCCCATGAAATCCTGAGAACCCTACACTATTACCATGACTATTGGGTCCTCCCCACAGAATGATAGTAAGGCCATATCCCAAGACAAGCCTATACAATTCATGGAACATAAAGAAGTAGAGATGGTGCCCATCAAGAACCTTCACCCCTAAAGCATATTGTTCATGATACTAGAAGGGCTCTAAATTCTACTGAAAGAAAAAGGTAAACACAAAAGCATCTACAAACTCTCTAGTCTAGAATGGTGACTTATCTTCTAGACATTTTAGTACACTAGTGGAACAAAGCTTGTGGGAGTAACCTAAAAATGTCTGATGAAATTTAAAGACAACTTTATGAGAGGGAACTCAACACCAACATGGCTTGAGTAGCCAATGACCTCGGACCAGATGAGCAGGGACCTAGGTAAAATCAAATGCTACTGGTCTGATAAAGGAATATAACAATACAATAACTCATCACAATACTTTGCTATATTCAAGATCAGAGTCTTGCTCAGTAATTATCAGAGAAGCTTCCTTCTGTAGTACATGGGGACAAATATAAAGAGCAACATCTGGACAATGTGCAGAAAGTCAGAGACCTTGGATCATTCAGTCCTAATAGGCTGGCTTCATCAATATTTGCCCATCCTGCAGAAGGAACGGCAGAAAGATTGTGAAAATGTGTAAATGGAGGACATCGAGGAAACCAGCCTTGCTAAACCCAGCAAGACCAATGCACCCATGAAATGTACACAGACTGTGGCAGCACTCACAGGGCCTGTAAAGGTCTATGACAGATGTGTTCCCAGTGCTGAGAAGGAAGTGGATACAAGCACAAATCCCTAGCTCAGAAGGTGTCTCCAGTTGATAACTGTAGTTTCCTCCTGTGGAATCTCATTAGGTACACAAAACATTTATAAGGCCAGACCTCATACCCAGCAGTTCATAGCCAACACCAAATGAACTCACTGGCATCTTTGTCTTATAATGCTTTACCAGGATGCTTTTTGTTTACCCTTAAAGTCTCTTGTGAACATATTATAATTTCTATTTGTTATATTTTTGTGAATGTCTTTGTATCAATATGCCTTCTTGTGCTTTCCGTTGGCTCCTTTGCTTCTGCTTATTTGTTTGTTCTGTTTAATTCTGATTAATTTGTTTTCATTTTACCTAACTTTATTACATAATTATTTTTAGATGCCTGTTTATATTCTAGTGAAAATGAGACAGAAAATGTGTTGATTCTTATGGGAGGAGAAATGGAAAAGATCTAGAAAGAGTTTTGGGGAAGAAAACAAAACATAATCAGAAGATACTTATTAAAAACCCTATTTTTCATAAAAATAGATTTTATATATTTTTATTCCCAATTTTATATGAATCAGTTGCATCACTAAAGGAATAGGCTAAACAATAACACCTCAGAAGAATCTATTATCTGGACTGATAACCTTTGGTTGAAAATCTATTTTATTCGATATTAGAACAGCTACTCCAGCTTGTTTACTGGGACCATTGACTTGGAAGGTTTTTTCCAACCTTTTACCCTGAGATATTGTCTGTATTTGTCTCTGAGGTGTGTTTCCTTTATACAGCAAAATGCCAGACCCTGTTTATGTATCCATTCTGATCGTCTATGTCTCTTTATTGGGGGAATTGAGTCCATTGATGTTAAGAGATATTAACGAATAGTGTTTGTTGTTTCCTGTTATTTTCGTTGTTAGACGTAGACTTACATTTGTGTGCTTTTCTTCTTTTGGTTTTATTGCACGATTTTTTTTTTCTTATTTTGCTTTTCCTTGGGTATAGTTTCTTGCACTTTCCTCTTGCCATCTTGTTATCTGTGATTATAGGTGATCTTGTTGTCTCTGGCTAGAGCTTGTCTCTCCTGTGTGTCGGAGGGCCTGTTGGCTTAGGAAGAAGATTGCTCCTGGGTGTTTGGCTCTTTGCGGGCAGGCAATGAGTTCTGGTGGCAGTGACTCACTTCTGTCTCCATTGGCTCTGGTGCAAGAGTGCTTGTGAGGCTCTTCTGGGAGCTCAACTGTAGGCAGGCAGGTGCTGAGTCCTTCTGGTAGTCACCCCGTCCTCTCTCTGGGCCTGAAAGGGTGCCCAGAGTGCACCTGTTGTAAGACCCCGAGGAGTCTTAGCTCAGGAGCACGCAACCAACAGACCACAATTAGATGATAGACCGCTATAATAACAAGAGGTTTATTTGAAGCCAGTGCACCGGGGTTCTGAAGCTCTCACTCAGGAGAGCAGAAGGCGGAACCCCGGAGTAACAAAAAGGCACATTCGTTTAAAGCCAAAAACTTCGAATTGGGGTTGGGGGGGGGTGGCGTGTACTTTTGGTGGTTTGCTTTGTCATATAACAGCTCAAGTCCCGGTCACTACCCCTCACCCCTTTCTTTTATTTTTTTATGATTGTTTGAGCAAGGTCAGGATATCTTAATTAGTAACTGTCAGTCTCCTGGCTGCTCAGTCTTCTAATCAGTAACTGCCAGCCACCTGGCCCAGCAATTTCCTGCAGGGGAAGGGGCATGGGTGCTGGACCTAATTTGAGCTTTCTTTGCTTCTTTGTTCTTCGGAAATTAATTGATAGGAATAGCTAAAGCAAAATGAGTTTCTCACACCATGCTATCTGTGCTTCGAGAGTTCCCGGAGTTCCTTGCCTGGATAGCCAGTGGCGTTGTGGTGGGCTTAGGGCTTACCATGGGTTCAGGTAGGAGAGCACTTGTGATGCTGTTCTGGGAGCTCAGCTGTCTGTGGGCAAGTCCTGAGTCCTGATGGCAATCACCTGGCCCTCTCTTTTGGAGACTGAAATATTCCTGGGAGGAAATACAAGTTCAAATAGAGGAGCAGGGATTGAAGGAAAGATCACTCATAGGCCAGCTCACCCAGGGATCTACCACATATGCAGCCACCAAATTCAAGCACTATTGCTGATGCCAAGAAGTACTTACTGCCAGGAACCAGAAAGAGATGCCTCCTCGGGGACTTTGTCCGTGTCATATGGATACAGCTGAGGATGCTCACAACTAACCATTGGACTGAACATTCGGTCCCCAATGAGGTTGCTAAAGAGAGGACTGAAGGAGCTGAAAGGGGTTGCAACCTCATAGCAAGAACAACATTATCAGCCAACCAAACCCTCCACAACTCCCATGGACTAAAACACCAACAATTGAGCACACACTGAGAGACCTATTGATCCAGTTGCATATGTAGCTGAAGATAGCAGTGTCTGGCATCAATGTGAGAAGAGGCTTTTGGTCCAGGGAGGATATGTTTTCCCTATGTAGGGGAATGCCAAGGAAATGGGGTGGAGAGGGTAATTAAGTGGGTGTGCACCTTAGTGAGGACAAGTGGAGGGAGAGTGGGGATGGGGGCATATAACATCTCAAATGTAAATACAAAGTATCTAATAAAAAATAGCCATGTGTAATAGGATCTGAAGTTCTCTTCTGATGTGTCTGAGGAAAGCTATGGTGTACTCATATACATAAAATAAATTATTCCTTTAAAAGTATTTATAAAAACAAGAAAAGGAAAAGAATGATTCCATATGGGAATTAGAATGTGCTTTGATCATATCCAACTTTGCCCCTTCCTTTCCAACACCTCAGACATGCCCCACCTTTTCCTCCCAACCTCAGGCTCCTACTAGTGCTCAGCCCTGCACACATACATATAATTGTAATAGTAATTGGACTCAGTGGGTTAAAAATTATGTGTGTATTATTGTACTTTATTTTCTATATCATTAAAATTGTATCATGAAATTTTTCTTATATACTAAAAATACCAGTTTTAGTAACTGCCTAATATTCTATTACACATTGATGTTACTATTCAGATGATCGATATTTTGTGACTGAATGTTAATTTTTCTTTTTTATATAATGCTATAAATAATAAGAACCAGTGTTTCCTAAAAACCCTTATAAACTTTCATTGGCAAACAAAGGCCTAATATAATCCAATAGCAAATATTGGGAGAGTAGAAAAGAAGTTTAACTTATTCCAAGTAACTGAGTTCTTTCTATGCAATTGATTCAGCTAAAGAATTACAATTGTTACTTAAGTGAACTTTTATGAATGTAAATAGCCACAGGTGGTGAGTGAATCCTGGTAGCTGAAGGACATGCTTGTGTGTGTAAACATCCCCATCTTGTGGCTTCTTATATTATTGCTTCTAAAAGAGTCATTCAATGCTTAGAAATGTTTGGAGCCAGTATAGCTCGCTTGACCTTTTTGCTTCATGCTGCAAATAACCATAAATGCTAATCCAGCAATCTGTAGAAAGGATCTGCCCATTTAAAACCTGATGTTGTTGAAACACAGCCATTGACCAATGTATACATGAGATCACTCCTTAGTGATCACATGCAACATGCCTGACTGATGTGCCTTTGCTGCGTGCGGTGTCCCTCTGTGGTAGGGTCCCTTAAATGAGCACTTAAAATTAAGCTCTTTTTCCTTGGTTTTAGTATTCAAAAGGATTCTGCTTTAACAAATTGTTTTAAACTCCCATTTCTTCTAGCTTTCTTTCTGGATCTACCAATACACCTGTGGACCTGCCTGTTGTGGAGAATCCTTAGTGACCACACTGAACATTCTATTAGTCTGTCTTCACTGTTGAATCAACTATTGGCAAATCCCCTGAGTTATTGTACACAATTCTGAAAAAAACATCTAGAGAAGGAACACACATGCACATAAACATACCCATGCACAACCATATACATGAGGCTCAAAAGAACACACACATGTATTTACACATGCACAAATTTTATATAGACTCGTACTGCATTATGACATCAAGATATATATATATATATATGTAAGACATGTACATATCTACATTTTAAATTTTAATATATGAGTTGCTTGTGATACTTGGCAGAAATAAAAACCTTCTTTCTCCTTGACTTAATGAACTTGGAGCAACTAATGACTGGCCACAGAGGAAGACAAATCAATTAGACAACGCATACTTTGTTACTGACAAAGCAGTTCAAGAATGTGACTTTACAATGTATCTAGGATAAAATTCCCAGAGTGAAGCTGGAATTAGACATTTACTAAATCAAAATTTGTTCTGGGAGACTATAGGCCTCTGCCAAGAGACATGGCTCTGTAAGAGAGGCAAGATAAAGAGAACAATTTCAAGGTACATACTGTGAGCAGATGAGTCCTAGAGAGACGAGCTGTCTGAGTGCAAGAAGGGCACCCATAACAACTGATGGTAACCCTGTGCTCCCTAAGGTCCCTATTCCAACAGAATGGCATGTGGATCAGACTGATAAAAGTCATCCTTCCAGAACCTGAGAAAATATTCACAAACATAGGACTGAAAAAAAAGCATTCATATATTAACACATAATCCAAATGCCCGAAGTGAGTTAAGATTCACCTACAAGCAGTGTAAAAAAATGGGTATTCATTCATCCTCACAACTGGAGAATACAATCTCATATTTTCCAGCCAAAAGTGATTCAGATTAAGCAACAATAATAAAAAATAAACTACTGAAAACAACAGAATAATACTGTTGTCAACCTTGTTATTAGAAAGTACTTGGCTTCAATACTGTGAGAGACCCTGCTAGCCCAACAGGGACTAAATCTCACTGTATTATCCAGTTGTTGGGAAGACAGGCAGCTTATATATAAAAGAGGAAAAGAATCAATATATAGCTTCCTTGCATCAACAATAATATAATAAAATACAAGAATAATGTTCCATTCATCACAGCAAATAAAAATACCAAATTCTGATTGTAGGAATTCACCCTGAAGGGTTTTCCTGAAGTTCTGCCAAAAAGTTTGTAATGGGAATATTCATTGTAGAAATGTTATACCCACCCTCATAAAGATGGTAATAGATTCCTCTACCGATGTTAATTCAGCAAATTTCTGGGGCGGGGTGGGGAAACTCAACATTATCTCCACTACCACTCTACAGTCATGAAGCAGTAAATCTCAGACACGTTGTTTTCTTTACCTAGGGTACCCCTCTAGTAAGTGGAATTTAAGGGGCAAAATATTGGACATATACAAAATGCAGGCAAGTCAGACAGAGGTAATCTTCTCTAATAAGAAAAGGCATCAGTCAATTTGCTGTAAATCGTGTCATTGAAAATGAGCACCCACCCAGTATACTGGGAAATTCATCTGAGGACCAGTGTCTATGGAAAGCATCCTCTGTGATAGATATGAGGTCCAGATTGTTTGAGTATGCAGTGCTATTGTATTGTTCGTATGCTTGTTTACAAATAGAAAACAAGGTCTAGAGGGAGTTCTCTGCAACTAAGAATGTTTTCTGTGCAAGCCTGAAGACCTAAGTTTAAATCTCAAGCAGCCAAGTCAAAGCCCTTGTATGGCACCATGCATGTTTGAAATTCTAGTGTAATTAAGAATGAAGACAAGAAGACCACTGGGGGTTTCTGGTGTTCAGCCTAGTACCAGGTTCACTGTGAGACCCTGTCTCAAGTACATAGGAGGGAGAATAAGAATAGAATAAATACCCAGTCTCTGCTTCTACAGAGTGTATAGGGATGCATACCCACACACATTTGTGAACATATATTACACACTACACCATATTTTCTCTCAATCTCTTTCATATACATCTTTCTTTCTCTATCTCACATACATACACAAACACATGCACACAAATTATAAAGATAAAGAATAAGTTAATTGTGTATAATCTATGTCAAGAAATTAAAGCTGAAGTCACCCAGCCCCTGTTAGCTATCCAGGCAGAAAAGAGAAGCTACATCCAGCCCTAGAACAGTTGTTCTGAGGATTGGAGTTTCACTGTCTGAGAGGTGGGAGTCAATCCCTGCTGCTTCCTGTTTAAACCTGGCATCAAAACAGAATTATAAAAATAAATATTGTAAGACATCAATTAGGCAATACAAAGGTTTGGCTCAACCTTGGTGTAAAACAGAGATGTAAAACAGATAGTAACAATAGGCAGTAAATATGTAGGGTCAACTCAACCTCTCTGGAGGGCTGCATTTAGCTCACAGGCAGATGGTTTCTGACCTTTGAAAGAGGCAGGGAATTAGTCCTCTTGGCAGAGCCTAGAAGAAAAGTTGCTGGTAAGCATTCTCTATGCAGAGCCATCAAGCTGTCATGTTGCAGGGCTATACCAGCAGTGATGTTACAGTGCAGTGAAGGGCAGGAGTGAGTATGACCTCTTCCAAGTCCCTGAATCCTTTAGTGCTTCGTTATGGAGCAGATAGAGAAGGTGAGAAATGAGCTAGGAAAACCATACACAAGATTGTGCTTAGGGTATCATAATATTTTCAAATATGTTTCATTTGCCTCCTTTCTTGTTTTCTTCATTTTCTTTTAACCTCCTCCTCTTCCTCTTTTTAACCTCTCCTTTTTCCTCTTTCACTCTATCATTTTTTTCTATTTATGGATTGAATGTTTATGTATTATATGTTTGATATGTTCACAACCTACCCCCTGAAGTGGTGATATTTTAGGAGGTAGACTCTGCAGAGGCAGTTGGGTGATAAGGACAAAGCCTTACAAATAAACTCAATACCTTCTCAAAAGAAACCTCAACATTCTCATGGTATTTTCTGTACTGCAATAACACAATGAGAAATTGACAGTCTATGGTCAGAAAGATGGCATCATCAGAGTCTGAGTCTGAGAAAAATGCTGGCGTCTTGATCTCAGACTTTCTGCCTCCAAAAACATAGAAAAGTATATGTATATATATATATATATATATATATATATATATATATATATATATATATGTGTGTGTGTGTGTGTGTGTGTGTGTGTGTGTGTGTGTGTGTGTGTGTGTGTATGTGTGTGTGTATGTGTGTGTGTGTATGTATGAATACATACTCTTTAAAAGACGTTATGTCTGTGGGAATTTGTCATAGCATCACAAAGACACTGAGTCAATATATTTTATTATGAGTCTTATCAGTTCATACTTTCAGGGTATATATTGTGAAATGTCTGTTTTTCGGCTGGAGATGTAGCAGAATGGATACTCTTTGTCCTCAGTTTCAGTTCATAATTGTTGAACTTGGGAAATCCTCTTTTATTCTTCCTCCCCCTCTCCTTCTGCCCTCCCTCTTCATTTCCTGCCCCTCTCCTGCACTTGCTAGAGGTACTACAATTGGGCAAAGAATACATGAAAGATAGATGGACCTTTGCCCATGCATCCATTGATTGTTTCTTTGTTTTTTTCTTCACACCCTCATCTTGCCATATTTTTAAAAAATTTTTACATCCAAACATACAAGTACATTGGCAGCCTGTAAGAGAACTAAGCAGACAGTTGGTGGCACTGCTTCTCAGCAGAAACCCCTGATGCATTAGAAAAGGCATACTTCTCTTTTTATTTCCAAAAGGTTGACAAGCCTTAAGGACATGAGAACTGTTGCAGAAGTTGATTCCTGAACTTCCAAAATAGAGACTAGTTGAGCAGGTCTTCGAAGCTGCAAGCTTAATTAATTCCCAAGAAGCTCAAATGTGAGTTTCCTTGTATTATAGGAGTGTAGTTTAGAAAAGAAGACATAGAATGATGAGGCTTTGAACCTATAAATGGATTGGAATAAAAAAATAAAAAACCTTTGACATGTTTCTCAGCAGCTTGTCAAGGCACAAGGAGGTAACTGTTCTTCTACAGTTTCCCATTCAAATTCCTAATTGTTTTAGAGATCTTCTGTCTGTTAGAGCATTCAGTGTTATGCATGTAGATTTTCAGAACAGCCTAGATTGTATTCCCTTCCTGTCTCAGAGTAATATCAAAATAAATCAATAATTCTAGGAAACCAATAAATGGCAAAAAGATATATAGACAAAGCTAAGGAGAGGTAAATAGCACGTAGATAAGGATATGGTAGATGGTAGGCAAATAAGTAATAAAAGGTGTTTATTGACATTGTTTCTAACATTTAATAATTGTCAAGCTCAGATGTACTAATGAGTAAGAAGATTTACCATGAAAGACCAAACACTTGCAGGTTGGACCCTGTGGTTTGTCCTTTATTCTTGTGGTTTCATTAATATATCTTTGCATCATTCTGTTAGTGATTAATTTCATATTATATTTTGATAAATCCCAGTGTAAATTAGACATATCTGTCCAACCACTTCACTATATATTCAGCAACTGGGATTCAAAATTTGTTTATGGTTTTCATGTGAAATATGAGCCATAAGATATTTCTGAGTAACAGTTGTCTGCAAGCCAACTCACATTAACATACATAGTTGAATAACCTAATTTCCTAGCAAAATAGAGACCACAAAGATGAAAACATAAAGATGCAGAGCATTACCTTCAAAGAAGATGTTCTCTCACCCATCCTCCCAATCAACCTCATTATTATAATCATTTTCCATTAGAAGTCACATCTGCCTATCTGGAGTTTCATATAATTGGGTTTATAATTAAGTATTTTATTATGTGTAGGGATACTTTTAATTAGTCTAGATTTCTTACTATCCATCTATGTGTGTATTTTGTTTTATTGCTGAATAATCTTAAAGCATATAAAAATATAGTACAATTCACTCACTAGCTATGTTTCTGTTTTCAGGTTATTATGAATAAAATCACTATGAGTACTAGATTAAAACAACATTTTGTAACAATAAGTTTTTGATTTGGGGGGTAAATATTTAATAATAGATTCTCCCTGTTTTATTGTTAAAATGTCAATTTTTATCATTTTATTTATTTCCCCTCCCTGATCCTTCTCCAGGAGGTCTTACCCCACCCCTCCCTTCCCTTTGTTTCTGAGAAAGTGCTTCACCACCCACCTGCCCTTTCCCAATTCACTCTTTTAGCATCCCACTTCTCTGAGGCATCATAATTCTACAGGATTAAGTACATCTTTACCACTGAGGCTAGACAAGGCAATCCTCTGCTAAATATGCAGTGGGGGCCATGGATCAGACTATATATGCTTTTAGGTTGGTGGCTTGGTCTATGTAAGCTCTGAGAGGTCCTGATTAGTTGATACTGTTGTTCTTTCTATGGGGTTACAGTCTTCTTCAAGTTCTTCAATCCTAACCATAACTCCCTAACTCTTCAATAGGGGTCCCGATATCAATGGATGGCTGTAAGTATCTGCATCTGTCTCATTCAGATGCAAGTAGAGCCTCTCAGAGGACAGCCATGCTAGGCTTTAGTCACAAGCATTAAGAGCATCAGAAATAGTGTCTGGGATTGGTTCCTGTGCATGAGATATATCCCAAGTTGGGCTGGTCCTTGGATTGTCTTTCCTTCAGTCTCTGCTACATTTTTGCCCTGCATTTCCTTTATACAGAAACAATTCTGGGTCAAAAAAATGGCAGATGGGTAGGAGATCCCGTATTTCAGATGGAGGCCTTGTCTATCTACTTGGAGTGATCTCTTTAAGTTCCATTGGCTAAAGTCATCCCCATTGTGGTCTCGAAGCTTCTTACATCCTGGTGACTGGGATTTGATACAGCCCCACAACCAATGCCACACCCCATGTTGCATGTCTCTCTGGGCTTTTCTATGAAATTAGACTCCAGAAAATCAAATAACCCAAATAAAAACTGGGATATAAAGCTAAACAGAGAATTATCTATTGAGGAATGTGAAATAACCAAGAAGCACTTAGAGAAATGTTCTACATCCTTAGTCATAAGAAAAATGCAAATCAATATAACCCTGGGATTCCACCTTACACCAGTCAGAATGGCTAAAATCAAAAACTCAGGTGACAGCCAGCACATGCTTCTGAGGACATGGAGAAAGAAGAAGACTCCTCCATTGCTGGTGGAATTGCAAACTAGTGCAAACCACTTTGGACATCAGTCTTGCAGTTCATAAAGAAGTAGTTCTACCTGAAGACCCAACTATAATAATTCTGGGCATATGCCCCAACATATAACAAGGACACAAGTTTCACCATGTTCATAGCAGCCTTAGTTCTAACAGCAGCCAGAAGTAGAAAACAACCCATATGTCCCTCAACCAAAAAATGAATACATATTAAAATAAGAATGAATTTTTCAGGCAAATAGATAGAACTAGAAAATATCCTGAGTGAGGTAACCCAGACACAAAAGAATGTGCTTGTTATATACACACTGATAAGTGGATATTAGCTAAGAAGTTCAGAATACCCACAATACAATTTAAAGACAGCCCTACTGTGGATATTTAAATCTGACTTAGAAGGGGGAACAGAATAATCATGGGAGGCAGAGAGGGAGAGGAAGAAAGGAGGACTAAATCAGGTATGGGAGAAAACAAAAATGTTAACTTTTAATAAAAATGATTGCATTATTCAAAGTAATTTGCCCTCCCATTAACATCACATTTGACCTGCACTTGCTTCATACTTTTGCAAATATTTAACACTATAAATCTTTTCAATTTGTTTACAGTACATACATTAAAATATGAAGAATTTTATCTGTCTTTTGGTAAGCTCTTGATTGAATCATAGTTTACTTCTATAATTTGAGTCATTTATAAATAAGTTCTCAAAGCATGTTGACTATCAGTCTTGTGTATAGAGTTCTTAGGAGGTGTGATTCAACATGGGGAAGTAACTTCTTCCATGCTTCTATAACGTTCTAATTACAACTCAGAAGCACCATGGACAGATCTCTGGGCATGGACTAACAGTCCTTTTTAAGACTGAAATTGCATTTCCCTTTGACAGTGAGATTCTTGTGTTCTGCCCACTCCCTAACTTGAGCCCTCTTAATACTTAGGTGGACAGGGTAGAAGTAGGGGTTTAGGATGAGGAAGTGGGAATAAGAACAGGAGGGATAAGATTGGAGAAGGATGGAGAGAGAATTAGGAGAGAGAACTGAAATCTGGGAGCATCTCTGGAAGAAGCTAAAAACCCAGTGCAATGGAAACTTCCAGAAATCTGTAAAGATGATCCTAGTTAAGACTCTTATCAAAGAAGTATACAGAACCTGGACAGGCAATCTCTTGTAACCAGGCAAGTTACAAGAAAAAAGGTGACACACCAATCTAGCAAAAAATTCTTTTACCTACAATTGGCCCTGCCTACAATACGTAATGGGGAGAAATGAAGTAGAAATCAAATGACAAATTAACCAAAGACTGGTTCAGCTTGAGTCCCATCCTTTGAGAGAGGCCCACCTTGACACTGCCTAAAAGGCCAAGCCTCAAAGACTGGATAGCTCAAAAACCTAGAATAGAACCAAATACACGTGACAAAAACAAACAAACAGCAATAGCAACAAAACCTAATCATATTCTGCTATATTTATATTGATGCCTAGCATCCAACAACTTATGGAAACAGATGCATAGACCTACAGCCAAACATTAGACAGAGGTTGGGGGAATACTGACGAATAGGAACAGGAGGAAGGAATATAGGCAACCAAGGGGTGAAGAACATCACAGGAACAAACAGAAGCAACTAAACTAAGCTCATAAGGACTCACAGAGACTGAACTTCCAAAAAAGGAGTCAGCATTGGACTGACCTATTGTCTCTGCACATTTGTTACAGTTGTGTAGCTTAGCCTTCTTGTGGGATTCCTAATAGTGAGAGTAGGGCATGTGTCTAATTCTGTTGCCTGGTTTTGAAAACCTTCCTTCTACCTGGCTCGCCTTGTTTAACCTTAATAGGAAAGGAGGTGCCTGATCTTACTGTAGCTTAATATGTCATGGCTAGTTTATATCCATTGGATGCCTGGCCTTTTTTTAAAGAGAAATGAAGGAGAACTGGATGGGGCAAGGGGTGGACTTGGAAGGGAGAAGAGAAGAGAAACTGCATTTAGAACTAATAAAAAGTAAAGAAATAAATGGAGTAAAATACCATTACTTCCCTGTCTTTCTTTTAGCAATGAGTTTAAGTTGTCACTTTGCCAGTTTTCACATTACTTACAATTTCACGTTTTTTAGAAGTTTGTGTGTTGTACACATGAGAGAAAAAGGTCAAAGCAAAATAAGCATCTGTAAGCTTATGGAGTGTGACCTATTGACCTATTAACCTATTAACCTTAACTCAACCTAGAGTCACCTGAGAAGTGAGTCCCAACTGAGAAATTGCCCATACCCGATTGGTCCATCGGCTTGTCTCTGGGGAATAGTCTTGGATGTCAATTGGTATTGGAAGGTCCAGCTAATGCTGTCCTGGGCTGTATTAGAAAGCTAGCCCAGAATAATCTTGCTGCTCAGGCAAACATCAGCATCCCTGTGTAGTTTCTGCTTCAGGTTTCTCCTTAAATTTCTCAAGTGATGGACTCTATTCTGAAAATATAGTCCCACCTATAAGATAATCGTGTTTGTCCTCCCCCCCCCCCCAGATAATGGAACTATTCTTAAAGGAATTGAACTCACTAGCTCACAGGTTCTTCATCTCCTTGTCTGGGGTAAAAGCAGAACTAAACTCAATGATTTCAAGGATTACACTGAACAAAAAATGTAAGAACATTCTGATGCCTGTATTAAGGCTGTGATAGAATAGACAAGTCTGGAAAGCTTTTAAAGAAAAATAAATCCAATTCATGATTCTGAAGACAGGCAGAAATTACTAAAGAGGCTAGGTGTGAAGTGAAGGCTAGCTTCACAAAGACATGTTATTATAGTAACTAAAACACTGATGGAATAATGTCAGACCAAGGATTCACACAAGAAAACATTAATAAATCAATCTAGGTATCTCATAAATGACCCCTTTTCTCACACTTTTTCTCACTGCTCTAATTACAATTTAATCCTTAACAAGAATTTTGGTGGAGATAGACATATTCTGTTGTTTTTTTTTTTTTTTTTTTTTTTTTTTTTTTTCATGTGTTTAACATAGTCCCTGGCTCAAGCAGCAACAACTATTCTTTGTATTCTGTTTGATCACAAGGTCTACATCATCCAAAGCTTCACTCTTTTCATATCACAAGTATTAAGAGCAGAGAGAGAGAGAGAGAGAGAGAGAGAGAGAGAGAGAGAGAGAGAGAGAGAGAGAGAGAGAGAGAGAGAGAGAGAGATCACTGATACCACTGGGATCAGAATCTTTTGTCTTGGGTTTCAAGTCAGATTTTTCTGACTTGTGTTATTACATCTTTAAATATGGTTAATACCACATACATCTCTGCAATATTTTGCTATAATGTAAATTAGCAGATCTAAGGTGTTCTAAGGCTGATCTATGTTTAAAATTCATGCCTGACAGGAACATTGAGTGAGAAGTGAGTATTAGGCTGGGGAATGGTTCTATGATGATGATGATGGCAGAACTTATATTAATAGGTCTGAGTTTCTGGGGACATTGTTTTTACAGTTAACTCTTGGGAGGCACAGTTTTTTGTTCAAACTTATAAACAAAGAGTTTTGTCTATTTTAGGATCATCCAGCTGCAAAACCTCTCCCCTCGAAATATTGTTTCCATCATTGCCTGATACTTTAAGTTCTTGGGTAACTGTGTTGAAGGATGTTAAGGTATGGGTCTAAAATGAACCCCAGTCTTATATGTTTAATGTAAGGCTTGGTTCTGGGGCAGCAGTGTTAAGAGATGAATAGATTACAAGTGCTCTGATTTCTAATCATAGGTGATTGAATTTTGAGGATTTTGAATTATGAATAGATTGATGGATTGTTGGAGTTGTATCATAATGTGCTATCTTTAGGTAAACATTTAGAAGGTAGAACCCCATTAAATGATGTAAGTTCTTGAACATATGACTTTGAAATATACATTTGGTCCCCAGATCCCTGCCTCTCTCTTTCTTTCATGAAAGCTTTGTTCCAAATTTGCTAACTACCATAGTATTATGCCACTTGACAGGCCAAGAGACCAAGAACTGAAAACATTAAAATCACCAGAAAAAACAAATTATTTAACTTTATATCACATTTTTCAGAGCCATAGAAAACTTCATGACTCGAGTAAAAGCCATTCTGGAAGAGTTATAATGAGACAAGCCTTTAAGAGATTAGAGTAAACTTGCTCACCAGAGGAATATACCCAAAATTAGAATTATATTTTGAGAACATAGTACAAAGTAAAAGAGATTACTCTAAACTCAGGGCAGCTCAGACAGGCAAACAAATGTTTCCAAGGTGGAACAGCAAATGCCATTGCATAATATATTCAAAGTGTCTGATATAACACTACAGGTTGATTTTTTTCATTAAATTGTTCCCTTCCTGGTTCTACCTCCCAGAGTTCTTTACCCCATTGCCCCTTTCTGTTACCTCTAAGAGAGTGCTTCTGCACCCACATCACCCTAAACCACACAGCCTCCCCCAACTCACCACCCTAGCATACCCCTTTCCTTGAGCAACATAGTGAACATGACCATCTTTTTAAAAAGTCATCTATAAGGTCAATGCAATCCCCATCAGAATTCTAGCACAATTCTTTGCAGACTTGGAAAAAGAAATTCTCAACTTCATATGGAAAAACAAAACACCCAGGAGTTTAATTCTACCAATGACATTTATGTAGACTTGGAAAGATGACTTTTAGAACATGTGTGTTCTTTTTAATATAATGGAGACATTTTTATTCTATTATTTCACGGATCTAGACACTTTAGCCCTATTTTCCATATGATATCATAAAAAACAAACAACATACATCATCTTTTACAATATTCTGTACATATGGTTAGTTCAGTAGCACAGAAAATGTGGAAAAGATTATGAAACAGCAAGTCTGTCACAAGAAAAAAATGGAGACCCTTTAGTTAATTGGAGTGACCAAAACTTTTAACAAAGAAAATTCGAAAGCATAGCATACTGGTTTGTTTTATGTCTAGGTGTCCTGAAACGAAGAACTCCACTAAGGCACAAACGGTAAGATACTTGAAATATTACTGAAAAAGAAGAGTATAAAACATGCTAGATTATCAATTCATAGTCCAAACAAATGAAATATTGAGAAACCTACCACCAAGTAGAAATTATAAGAGAAGCAAAATATAGATCTTGAGAAATCTCAATTTTCTGAACCATTTTTTGTTCATCAATCTTTAACTGCTTGGTTAAACAACTTTCATATTTCTGGAGATACATGTTAAAACATGTCTGGTTACTAGTGTAGTCAAGATACACTGGTGAAACTTGTAAAACAAATGAACAAAGTACCTTAGTAAAGGACTGAATGATGCTACTCAACATGTGCCAGTTCATAGACTGAGGTCTGCGGGAGATGAGGTATACATGGTTTGTGACTATAGAATTTTGAAAAAATAAAATAAAACCCTGAGTCTGAAGAAGTGAGGACAGCTTATCTATCTTGGTCACTATGCATCCCCTTTGTTGGTTTCCACTGTCTATCCTTTTCCAGGAAAAGTTTGTCTCTCTTTGCCCTTTACCTTTCTGCTCCGACCCTTCATTTTGATGTTTTGCCAACTACCCTATTCTTTAGTTTTTTGAGATCCAGCCAATTTAATCCCCTGTAGTGAAACATAATGATTTTTTTTCAACACATAAATAACTTGATAGCAGAGCTATTTCTTATTCTCGATAATATTTTAGAATTTTTACCTGCTGGGAACCAATCCCTACAAAACTTGCATTGGTCATTTTTGTAATTTCTAGAAATACTTACCACTCCAAGATATTTACTAACCATCTGGATTTATGCTCAATATTTTACAAACAATATGGGCCCAGTTTGGTGTTAAATGCTGAAAAGTCCCTCAAATGATTCAAGAAGCTTTAACCCTGATGATGTTGCAGAGAAAACAGAAGTTACAGTAACTTCATGCTGAGAAGATTGCAGCTAAATTTGAGAAGTGTGTGCATAATCAAAGAATTACAGCAGTTAAATTTTTATGGAGAATGACTGTTGAAGGAGATTACTGAAGAGGACAAATCACAAGTTATCATGTGCTATTAAATAATTATGTGGAAGAGTGGGTCAGTTGTAAAGCTCTGATCTGACAGATTAGGGAGAAAACCTTTATTTGTTCTCAAATAGTTAATGGGTTATTAAATCATGAAGGGGATTTTCTTAGTCACTCTATTCAAGAAAGTGGAAGAAGTATCTTGGAGATTAGATTTGGAGAAATAGATTTGGCCTCAATACAATAAATGATCTCTAATCAATGAAGTTATCCAAAGATGGCATATTCTCTTTCTTTACTTGATGATTTTTACTAGATGTTTTCTTTTCTTCAAGAGCCCAAGTCAGCAGTAAGACTTGCTAACACCTATAACATTCTAGTCTTTCATCACATCTTCAACTTTATTTTCATATATTCCTTCCATCCTTCTCCCAGCATTAAGAACAACAAATTTACTGAATGCCTCTAGAGCTCTGCCTGCTATGTTAACTCTCATCAATACAATTACGTGTTACATAACTGGCTTCTTTCAAGGTTTTCAGAATTTAGCCATGCTAAAACAAGAATCAACTCTTAATTCCTTTTCAGATGAATACTTGACTTCTGTATGAGCATTCCATTTTTATTTATCATTTACCAGATGGTGACTATTCAAAATTATTTCCACCTTTTGGCTATTGTGAATTATGAGCATACATGAACATGTTTCTATATTGACATGTATTTTTATTTTCTTATATAAATATGGATGTAGAAATTAAATGGCTGGTCCAGTGGTAATTATGCTTATTACTTGAAAAAGGAAAGATGCTTTCCCATATTGCTATGTTATTTCCAATAACTCTTATGGTTATTTATCTAGTCATCTTAGTAGCTATGAAGTTGTAATATGCTATAAATTTGGATTTCATTTTCTTAATGGGTAATGACATTTAGAATCTTTTTACATGATTATAGCTGTTTTCCATTTTTGTTTTGGTCTGCTTTATTTTTGCAGCTCCAAGCATCAAATTCAGAACACACACACACACACACACACACACACACACACACACACACACACTTATAAATAATTTCCAAATCGAGAATTAGTCATTCCTCTTTCTTAAAATGTTGAAAATTTTAATTTTGCTAATGTCCAGTTTGACTATATTTTGTGGTTAATTTTTCTTTTGGTATCATATATATGAATTCATGTCAAATATGATCCCATTCAGTTTTATTCCTGTTTTGTTATTCTTAGACTTTTCAGCTCTTCCATTTTGATCAATCATCTATTATTTAAATAATTCTTATGCATAAGAAAAGAATATGCTTGCATTTGATATAAAATTCTATTAGGGAATGTTTTAAAATAAAATTATTTAAGTCAAATATGGATCTATTTAAAGAAAATGTAAAACAGTAACACAACCTGACATGAATGTGACTTCAAATCTGAAATGATATAAACAACATTTAATTTATATCATTTAATGATAATAATTTAATTAATGATCGCTTAGGATTTCTCTCACTCTGAGTAATGTTGAATCACACAATAATATCCACAGTGGCAATCAACAAAACGGTTTTTATAGAAATGTTAACTTTGAAAATTTTCAAATCTGTCATGAATTCATAGATTTGTTACCCTAAAGTCACCAATGGTTCATCCTTGACTATATTTAATTAGTTTTCTGGGTAGTGAGGTGTGTTAACTTGTCATGAAGAACAATGTCTGTAAGGCTTGTAATATGACAAGGAAAAATAATTTACTGGGCCTTTGACCTGGCCAAGCAGTAAAGTTGCTTGTCATCAAGCATGAGGACCAGAGTTCAATCTCCAGGATACACATATTAGAACAAAAGGAATAAACATTGTTCTTCTGATCCCCATATATATGCTTTCACACATACATGTGTGCATGTAAAATATTAAGTATTTTTAGTAGAAATGATTTGCCAAGGTTACAAATAGCCAAAGAGAGAATGTATCAATATATACTGCAAGGCATCAGTGAGAAAGCACCCAGAAAGAGGGTTATGATCAATAGGGTGTGAAAGTTTTTACTAATGGCAAAGGAGAAAGAATATTTGTATATGTCACTTTCTAGATAGACAGAAGTCTGAATTTGATCCTGCCTCATTGAAAATGATCTTAAAATCCTTGCAATTTCCTTAAAGATGGAAGTATCTCTCATTCATGAAAAATCCCCTTTCAGCACATCTTATACTTAGCATGACAAAGTGACTCATTGTGTGACTGGCCATGTTCCAAAGAGCAATGTCTAAGCCAAGGTTTCATTGCTGTGAAAGGACAACATGGTCAAGGCAACACTCATAGGGGACAACATTTAACTGGGGCCGACTCACAGTTTCAGTGATTCAGTCCATTATCATTGTGACAGGAAGCATGATAAGTAACATTCAAGCAAACTCAATGATGGAGAAGAAGCCATAAGATCTACAGCTTGAGTTGAAGGCTGCCAATAGTAGAAGACTCCTGTGTGATACACCAGGCAGAGCTTGAGCTTGTATATTGTTCTCAATGCCCCATCTCACACAACTCCTCCACCAGGCCACACATCCCAACATACCACTCCATGAATCAAGACTTTAAGACCACATTCCATTCTCTGGCTCTAGTAGGCTTGTTCAAACACATGAGACTATGAGGGTCACATCTAGCCACATTAAAATAAAAAAAAATATGTTTTAGCCCAACTTCAAGATTCGCCATAGTCTATGACAGATTCAACATGCTAGAAGTCTATAAAGTTCAAAGACTTTTAACTGTTAAATATCCAAGTTTTAAAATCTTTCCAAAGATTCAAGCAAACTGCTAACTGTAACCCCCTGTAAAATAAGAAATAGACAGCAGATCACATGCAATATCAGGGAAATAAAAATTGGTTGCCATTCCAACAATAGCAAGAAAATAGTAAACCAAAGGAAGACCAGAAAACAGCCAGGCAAGCTGCAAACTCTGCATTCCATATCTGATGTTCAATCTGTTTCATTTTTGTTGACTGAAACACAACTCTTTGCCTTTGGCTGATTCCACTCTCTGAAACACCAGGCAGAGTGTAAAGCATGTGTGAATCAGGGGTCATATGATACTGGGTCTCATGCCTCTACTATATGAAGCAGAGTGCAAAGGGTGAGAGGCAATGTCAACTATACACCATAAATATGAGCAGCAATATTCAACAAGCTAGGATCCAGAACCAGAAAGACACTAAGTTGACCCTCAACTTTCAACCTTCTATGCATCCAGACTGTGTGTCACATGATCAGACACCTCACACTCCTACCACCACAATCAATAAAGCTCTCAGAGATGTAGGGCTTTGGGTCATTTTAGATCAGTACTACGTCTGAAGTAAAGGTGCTGAAAATTGAGTCTAATCAGGTCAGTTTATCGCAGATAAGTAACAAAGTCTCACAAAGAAGCATGTAATCTCAGTTAAGCTTGACAAATTGACCTATGTATTCACTGTCGCATTTGTGCTAGAAGGCTAGAGAGCATCCTAAACATGATGAAAGTTTTATATTTATTTTGCATTTATTTTTATTTGAGTCCTTGGGAAAAATTCTAGAGAAAAATAGAAGTAAATATAAAAGATGTTATATGGAAATTGGCTCATACTGTTTTGAGAGTCTAAAGACCCATAAAATGCATTCTGCCCTCTGAAAAACTAGAAAAGCCAATGAGACAATCTAGGCACAATCTACATGGATGGGGTACATGGAATGGGGAGGTGTTGTTCCCCATCCAGTGGGTTAAGCTTTTAAAATAGTTTGCAATTTAAGTTTTGGAACCTAAAGTTTGGAGATCTAAAAGCCATTATCAGAGGGCAAGGAAATATGGATATTCCACCTAACAAGACTATAATTTACCCCACCCAGACCTTCTTCTATATTACAGTTGGTCCCAAATGCAATGATTGGCATCCATGTGATACACATTCTGTCAGGCATTCAATCATTCCCATAACATAAAAAAATAAATCTTTTAAATAAATTCAAAAACATAAAAAAACTAAATGATCTCTAGTGTGAGTGATATTCTTTTCACAACTCACAAATTAAAATATCACTCTCTTACAGAAACATCATGAACATGTCCCTATCACTACCTGAGTGTCCTTGAACCTTCTTGTTGGCAGAGCCTCACTCTGATCCAACTCACAGATTTCTGCCTCTGTGTATAGATGAGACACTGAGAGCCTGCTAAAAGATAGTTGGAATCTACTGCAGAGTTGAGTACAGTATTCTTAAGGAGTGAGAATAGACTATGGGTTACTTGCATTTTAGGGTTTTGTACTATTTCGAAAGTTTCATGGGAAACTTTCCCTTAGAGTTATTTTGAAGTTTGGTTGATTGGCTACTATTATAAGAAAGAACAGTGGGCTGTCCTTGTTCCTTACCAGCAAGCCTTGCACTAGATAGTGATCTTATGACCTTCTAGTTAGTTTTGTCAATGCCAAGTCCCCAGGTAGGGCAGAGGAAGACTCAAATCTAATTCTTCTGATAACCAGATTCTACAGTCTCACTTGGTGTTTTTCTAAGCTGCTGGTACCTAGGAGGCAGACATCCATCCCCAGTGACCTTGTAGCCTGCTAATATCTGATTAGCTACCTATCGCCATCAAGTTCAGAAAGAAAAGCAGCCATCACAGTGATAATAAGTAGATTATAATCATAAGTGAGAAGTTTCCTGAGTGCCATCAATTGTTCCCCTCAAATGCTGAACTCCAGGGTTGTTTGGCTTTAGTGGGGAAGAAAAAGCATCAAGAGAGGTGTTAAGTCAAATTGTACTTCAGCTCAGTGGACTATTCATGAAGGTAGCAATACATCAGGGGTCTAAGATAGGGTGCACTTCACCACACCACATCCTGAGAAACAGAATTCATCTCCTTATGAGGCTCTTATGGAAAGGAAAGTCTCTGCAGCATGAAGAAGCTTGGTTGGTGAAAATGTTACTATGGTTGTGTGCCTAGTCATTCTTCCTCGGGTAGATAAATTGAACCACATTTTATGAGTTATGCTATATATGAGTAACACGTTCTCTGAGTAAGAAAAGTTGGCTTGGTTAATATGCAATCCACATTAGATGACAGGTCATTTAATCCACCCCTAGTCAGTGCAACCATTTAGGCTATAGCTACATCATTAATTTGTTTCTAGGAGTGGTAAGCTTTCTTGACAACGTGGTATGACATTTATAAGGAGTACTTTAGGGAAAACAATTTTGAAATTGATGTCAGAAATGAGAAGCGTCTTATCGGGACTTATTTATCACCTGCAGTTTCCTTAATTATTGATTCTACCTGGGAATAAAATTCTAAATCGTAGGCATCTCTAATCTCTTCAACACTTGTGTTTTACAAACGAAAGAGTAGCCTTCCAGAGAGTAGAATAAAAATACCTGCTGCCTGTGCCCTGGACTACATGCTGCTCAGCCCTACCTGCACTTGGGAATTGGAGGTGAGGTGGTGCACAGAATCAATGACACAGACTCCAAAAGCAGGTGAGAAATGCCCCAGCAAGCTCATCTGAATGCTGCTACAAGCTCCTTTAATACCTTCCACTCATGCCTCATTGCTGGTGAGGATATCAAGAAAGAGGAACACTCATCCACTGTTGGTGGGTGGGGTTGTAAACTGGTGCAACCACTCTGGAATTCAGTCTGGCAGTTCCTCAGAAAATTGTAGTACCGTAGGACCCAGCTGTACTATTCCTGGGCATGTACCCAAAAGAAGCTCTAACATCCAACAAGAATACATGTTCCTCCATGTTCATAGCAGCCTTATTTATAATAACCAGAAGCTGGAAAGAACCCAGATGTCCTTCAACTGAGGAATGGAGACAGAAATTGGTGTACATATACACAACGGAGTACTATTCAACTATTAAAAACAATGATTTTAAGAAATTCCTAGGCAAATGGATTGAACTTGAAGCTATCATCCTGAGTGAGATAACCCAGTCACAAAAGAACACTTATGGTATGTACTCACTGATAAGTGGATACTAGCCTCCAAAGGCTTGGAATAACCAAGAAACAATTCACAGAAATTATGAAGCTGAAAGAGAAGGATGACCAGAAGGAGGATGACTCAGTGCTTCTTAGAAGGAAGAACAAAACATTCATGGGAAAAAATAAAGGGACAAATATAAGAGCAGGGATTGGAGAACAAATCATCCAGACAGTCTCACCTGAGGATCCACTATGCAGCCACTAAACCCATGCACTATTGTTGACGCTAACAAGTGCTTACTGGCAGGAACCTAATATGGATGCCTTCTCAGAGGCTCTGCTAGAGGTATACTGATACAGAGGAGGATGCTTGCATCTAACCATCAGACTGAACACAGGGACCCCAATGAAGGAGCTAGAGAAAGGACTGAAGGAGCTGAAGGAGTCTACAACCCCATGGGAATTAAAAAATGATCAACTAACCAAACCGACCACAGCTCCCAGGAAATAAAACACCAACCAATGACTTCATTTTTTAAAAAAGGATGTTTTCTATTCAGGTGATTCAGATCATTTGATTGAGCTTTGAGTTATAAGCAAGGCAATAGTATATTTTGGTTCTTCCCCAGGAAACCTCTACTAAATGGTAGTCTTGTGATCTTTGGGCAGTTTTTAATGTTGGATCTCTACCCATAGTCAGAATTATTACTTAGATTCTCTGCTTCAGTTTTTAAATAACATAAATCATCTTATAAATGAGTGGGTTAAAAAGGAATGAAAGGAAAACAATGAAAGTCTCTAAAATAGCTACACTTTACAAAATAAAATAGTACCCTTTCCTTAGTGGTTCTCAGCAGAGCCCTGTTCCCTCCATCTTCCTTGCTTGCAACAGGTAAATCTGAAGGAGGGGCAAGCCTTTTAAATTTAGTGTGGGGGTGGAGATATATTACAAGCAGAAGTATGTGAGCTAGAGCGTGCATTCTGTGCATTCTCAGATCACTCAGACAAGCTGAATATATTGAAGTCAGGTTGGTGACTTTGAATCCCAACTTCTAGGACAGTGGGAGACAAGCCATGTTCAGCAAGAAATTTGGCCTCAGGAATAAAATAAACAAAACAAAAATGATTAGCAAGATACTGGATGTAAACATTGGGTCTACACACACACACTCACACACACAACAACACACAAACACACACAGCAAAAAGAAAAAAAAAACTTGGTGTATTACTAAGGACATAGAAGATGGGAGTCCAAAGCTCATTATGAGGAAAAGGTCCATGCTTAACCTGCAAGCATGCTGATTTGTAACTAGTTATGTAACATAGCACTGGCACAAAACCATTTGAGATCCATCCTAATGTGTATTTTTCTTTTCTTTTGTCAGTACTGGCTAGAACCCTGGCTTTCCACATATGCTCAGCAAGCATTCTATCTGTGAGCTGCATCCCTAATCCTTTTAGTTTTGTTCTGAAACAAGATCATTTTAATTTCGTAGGCTGGCCCTGCATTTGTGATCCTCCTATATCAACTTCTAATATAGCTGAGATTATATGGACGTACCCTTCCACCTGACTTCCAGCGTTGTACTGTGTCTTGAAGATGATAACATTAAGGAGAGAAAGTATAAGATTTAATAAAACATAAGATGCTGTTATGGTTTAGGTTTTTATTCTCTATCTCAGTTTGCAGGCAAATTTTGAAGTGGAGGAATGTGAGAAAACAAGGGAATAAAGAGAGCTTTGGAGTAGAGCTACTAACGCCAAAGCATTTTCACAGTAAGTATAGTCAAAAGAATATATCATAGGTTGTCCCGGGTGAAAGGAAAACAGTGCCATAAGGCAAAGAACGTTTTAACTAAGAAAGCAACCACAGCCAGGTAAGCTGTGGAAGCCTGCACTGAGAAGCTCATTTTGCTAAAAAGTAATGACCCCTGGCTTATGCCCCTCCCCTCAGTTATGAGAGTCGTACATTCCTTTCACCTGGAGAGTATGTGTGCCTAACATTAGTTGAAAAGTAGAACTGTTGAAGCTGATCTCCAGCTGGATTCCAGGACAATGGCAAGTGTTTTTATTTTCTCATAGTAGTTATAGACGCTGGGACACCAGAGGGCTTAAATTACAGAATGTAGAAGTCTCGCCACCACTGCCTCCTGTCCTTTCATATAAATGCTTAATGACACTTTTAGAAATAACAAACTATTTCTTTCTAAACCATGAGTTTTTACTGTAGAGGACCTAATCACAATGTGTGAGAATAGAAGCCTGAGATTTCTACATTTCTATTTTGGGCACTTTGTTTGGTTAGCTGGTTTTGTTTTCATCAAATTTTATTGAGCCTGGTGTATGTGCTAAGCATTTTCCAGAAGTTGAGTTCCAGTGTTGAAAACACAGGTAATATTTTCTCTGAAACTCACTTTTAAAGATGCCAGTAACAACAATAAAAAAAGAAGAAAAGAAAAAATGCCACTTTGAATAATTATAGCAATAATCTAGTGTTTAAAGTAGAATTCCATCTAGAGTTGCCTTTAATGAGAATCGTAATGAAGGTGATTTAGTTTTCTGTAAGCTGAAACCCAAATATCAAGTTTTCAGCTACAATAGGTATAGGAGAAACAAGCAAACAAACAAACAAACAAAAATGATTGCATGAAAAACCTTCCCATTTGGAAGGATAAGTTTGCAACATGAATAATTTAGTCTTTATCTCTTACCCCTTGCTCAGTTCCTGCAGTTTCCCATGGCTATAATTTTCCTTTCAAGAGTGAAGATATTCATGTCCCTCCTTGTGCAATCAGACTGCTACAACCACAGTCCTCCTGGAAGGGGAAAACTGGAATTCTGGTGTCAGCCAGAAAAAAAAGTTACATCCTGGTACAAAATTTTAAACAGCTCTCAGATCATAATATGTCAGATCAGTTTGCAGAAAAAAACTGTAGCGAAAACAACAATGGACTCACAGAAGAATAGACCACACTTAATTATAAAAAGAGAAGAGCATCAGACTTGTGGAAAGGAACTGAGAAATTACTCTTCAGTATGAGTAATTATGAGACAGAGAGAAATGCACTTCCCAGGGGTGTGAGGGTAAGAACAGATCTTGAAAAAAAAAGAGAGAGCCTTTACTCAAATTCCAAGATGAATTACTTTAGGGTCTAGGGAACAGGGCTTCAAATCTCAAAAGCAAGGGGGGCTTCTGGCAGTATAGGTTTGTAGGATGTAGTGGGAACTTCTTTA
Organism: Micromys minutus; assembly: GCF_963924665.1. Taxonomy (NCBI): domain Eukaryota; kingdom Metazoa; phylum Chordata; class Mammalia; order Rodentia; family Muridae; genus Micromys; species Micromys minutus. The sequence goes on from NC_137953.1 coordinate 8,530,267, forward strand.
GCATAATACTTAGCCCAGCCTCTGCCTCAACAAGAGACCCAGAGACATACACAAAGATAGGAATGTAGGATCATAAACTTATCTGTAGGTTGAAAGGCTTAGAGACATATGCATTGTGTTCCTCCCATGGGTGAGTCTGAGCCCTGGTCTACCCATGAAGTGATTCTGTAGGGATCGTGCACTAATAAATTTAGCTTTGTGATGGTGTGTTTGGTTTCAGTTCAAAATATTTCCTTTTGGGAAAATGATACTTTATTAGCTTCTCTTGTCAGTTGCCTTACTAGGTGTTATAGACACAAACAGCAATAGGATTTAACTGCTAACTCAACTTTTTGGTGCTGGATAAATATTTCCAAGTTGACTCAGCCAAGGACCTTTCTTAAGATTGTGGTTTGTGAGGTATTTTATGGTTTATATATGGTTTGAGTGTGTTTGGCAAGGTGTTACAAGAATTAGTCAGCTTGGAGCCCACTGAGCTTGTACCCCTCTCTCATGATAGGCTCTGGACTCCACCTTCAATTTTCCTGGTAATAATAGAAATGGAAGTGTCAAAATCCTCCTCAACATTTAATGTGCCATATGCATGTTAGGCAAGCATGAGACTGAACAACATCCTCTGTCCTTTTACAATTTTGTATGTCCTAGTAAACCTCACGTTTAGTGGAATGGCTTGCACTTGTATTGTAGTACAGTTAGTCCTAAACTTGTAATCCTCCTGCCTCAACCTCCTACATAGCCAAGATTATAAAATGCACCTGATTATCTAGCTTGCAACTACTCTTTTTCTAATGTACCTGCCACACTATTTGAGGTTGTGGACCAGATAGTCTTTAAACCTTCAAGCCATATTCCTCAAGATTTTATATGGACTCCAACTGGATCAGAATATACTGCTGGTAACAGTCTTTTCAATGCCTATTTTTTAGTGATAGTTCTTAAATGCTTTAACCTCCCTTTTAGCCCACGACACATCAGATGTAGTAGAAAAGAAAAATACAGGGGAAGTGGACCTGTAAAAATGGTTCTGTGGAGTAACTTTCATCTGTGTTGCCTGGAAATCACCAGTTCAGTTAACAGGTCAGAGGTGGTAGCTCAATCTAGTCTTCATATAGCAAGCTGTCTAGTTTGGTATTGTTGCAATATCAAACACAAATCAGTAATGGTGGCAGTACCTAGCAGAGACAGCCAGGCCTCAGCCTCAGCACACACAAGTCAGCAGTAAAGTCTGGGACCCACAGGAATGATGGAAGAACTTCTCAGCTGTGCCTCTCTCAGCAAAGGTAGGATCAGTGAAGACTTGAGACTAAGAAGCATTGCACAGCTAGTTCTATAAGTAAGCTTATCTCAGTCTCTGTCACTGTCCACCTCGTCCTTTTTATACTCCCTCCAAACATCGTGTGCCCTCCATGGCTCTTTCCTCAGCATGCATCGTGCCTTAGCATAGGCGTCTGTTCCAGCTGACATCACTCTGCCAATTGGCTCAAGAAAAGTGAAACTTCATATCACCAGTAGTTTTTTGGTGTGTTTCTCTCTATGGAGTCCCAAGAAATGCGGTTCAACTACACAATGTAAGGAGGAGCAAGGGATCCTTCATCATGTGTCCTTTCGTGTGTTTTGTTTAGCAGAGCATCCCTTTACCTGTGTCTGATTCTGAGAAATGTCTCTTCCTGTTCCTTCACAAGTGTGCTTTATTCTCAGCTGGATCCACTTCAGGAAAATACTCCTTCACATGTTTGCCCCAGCAAAACACCATCGAACACAGCTGACTTTCCAAAGAGCCTTTAAGTTTCCACTTCAACTTTTTAATTCTTACTGCTAAGAAAACAATAGATCTTTTATCCCACTGTTTTTGCTTAATTTTCCTCCAATGCTGAATCCATGTCATTTTCTGTAATAAGCAAGTGTCTACATCAGATACTGTCTGCATGTGATACATAATGTTTCCACAATACCTGCTAAACTTCCATATAAGTCTTTGCAATTTAAGTGTCGGTGGCCTTCTTGGTTTTACTAACAAAATGCTGTCAGTAAGATCTCCAGAAAGTTTTTCTCAAGGAGTAAAATAAGGAAACAAAAGCAATGAACTGCCTAAGAACACAGGAAATTTATATTTCCAAGTGGTTATTACATCGCATGCAGGCTTTCAGATCATCTACTGTTAGTTGGACTTCTAAAAATGTAGGAGACACATTAAGAATGGCTCTGAGTAATGATTCTCTTTATTGAATGAAAGGGAAGAAATCACAACTTTAAGGTTGATGGGGGGAAGGAATGCTTTCTTTGGCACCAAACTGATGCATTTCTAACCACACCAGCTTCATTTGAGATAGAAGCATGAGAATCACAAGACCTTAACTCTTGAGAATAGAGATTGAAGACCCTGGCTAAAGTGTTTGAATTATAGCATCCTAGGTCACAGCACACTGAGTACCAGACCTTCATATTGGGTCATGAATCACTCGCTAAATAGAACATTTAGTCATTACCCAGGTGATTCTGTAGTCATAGCCATGAGACCTGATATTGATGTAGCAGGACTGAATTTCCTACTGAGGCCAATGATGAGGGCATACTCTGGCACCTTCTAGAAGTAGTGCTGTGTTGGTCAGAGTTCTGTCACTGTTCTGCTATGGTTTCTGTTGTTGTGATGAAATATTCTGACCAAAAACACTTTAGATAAGGAAGCTTACTTCAGCTTACAATTCCAGATCAGAGTCCATCATTGGGAAAAACCAGGATAAAACCTTAAAGGCTGGTTGAGTTGCTATGCCATGCAGCATACTTCTGACTAAAGAACTCGATTCATCGCCAAGAAGTAAGGCAAGAACCGTGAAGAATTCTGCTTACTAGAAGGCTCTCAGGCAGGCTTATACTAACTCAACTGTCATACAGTCTAGGACAGTGGTTCTCAATTTTCCTAACTCTCTGGCCCTTCAGTACAGTTTCTCATGTTGTGGCGACCCCATGCAGAAAATTATTTTGGTTGCTACTTCAGAACTGCAATTTTAATACTGCTGTGAAATATAATGTAACATTTTGGATATAGAGGTTTTCCAAAGGGGTCATAAGCCACAGGTTGGGAAGTTTTGTTCTTGAATCAAGAAATAGCTCTACCCAAAATACAATGAGCCAGTATAAAACAAGCAAGACAGTCCTTCGCAGACATGTTCAAAGGCCATTCTGCTTGAGATTCCCTTCTCAGGTGACGCTACCTCAACTGTGTCAAATTGACAATCACGATGAAATTACCTGAACAAAATCAGGATAAAAAAAAAAAAAAACTATTTTAGCTTAAAATTTCTGAGGTTTTGATCCATGCGTGGGTGGGTCAATTACTTTTTGGCCAGTGATAAGACAAGGACATCATGGCAGAAGCGCATTGTTAATCAACTGCTTGCCATATGCATGTTGGTTCCAAAGAGAGTGGTCCGGGTTTTCAATAGTCCCGTCAAAGTCATATCCATTAACTACTCATTTCAAACAAATTCCAATAAAATTCCCCTCCTACACTTTCTAGTATCTTTTAATAATGCTGGCATCTGGGACCAAGTGCCCAGAAAATGAGTTTAGGAGAAGTTTAAGACACATGCTACAATCCCTCATCTTATATTTGCCTAAGAAATCTTTCCAAATGACTTACAGGCATTGAGGTTTGTGGACCTGGAGTCGATGAACCTTGTGTACTCTTCCACTTTCAAAAACCTATCATTTCCCACAATGCATTTGGGTCCCTGGTTTCTCTCCAGCCCAAGGGGCCCTTCTTATTTCCTCTGCTTTTAATATTTTTTCTCCTTTTAATTTTTAATAGGAAGCATTTTGGACTTAAATAAAGTTGGTAGTTTCATTGGATTTTGAATATGTCAAATGAATTAATCATTAGAAAACAAATCTGAAGAGTTTAGAAAGTGCCATTTTAAGATGCCATTACATTTGCTCTTGCTAAACTATAGTATGTGGATATCCTTTAAACTTAGTTTTGAGCAATGGTTTTTAATGTATGGGTTGCAATTTTTGGGGCTAAGCAATATTTTACAGGAGTCAGATTTCAGATATCCTGCATATCAGAAATTTACATTGCATTTTTTAATGGTAGCAAAATGATAGTTTTGGAGTAGTAATAAAAAGAATTATATGGCTGGGGACCACCTTAACAAGAGATATTAAAAGGTCATAGCATTAGGGAGGTGGAGAACTACAAGTTTAAAGCATGATATTTATTTGTTTATCTCTCGTGCTAAGTCAGGACTTCTTTTTATTTTGTCTCTACTACCTTCTAGCACAGTGGAGTGAGGATACTTAAATCAACCTGTTCTGTCCTGGCCAGAAGCCCAGAGAGTCCTTGTTTCTACTGGCTGTCCTATTTTGGCTAGAAGTTCTGTCTTGGATGGAGGTCCAAAACTGCCAGAATTTTTTTGGCAAGAGGCATTGCTTCATGTCCTAAATTTTTGACAAGTTTAATCTCTCACTTTGTGCACAGCAATCTAATGAACACAGCTGCCTGAAAGTTATATGTGAGGAGACATAATGAGTATGGGGATAACCCAGTCACCTCACGTGGATGGAGAGACTCATGGACACCTCATACTTTGGGTCAGCTGGGATGAATAGCACACATTGCCTAACATAGTCTAGTCACTTCAAAGAACTATTTATTTCATTAGTAGAAAAGACTATTTAATCTCTAGATAAATGGCCCTCAAAAAGCAAACACTTCTCCTTTTGGAGACCCCCTTCAGTAACCCAGGAATCCTGATCTTTTCAGAAACCCTCTCTTGTGACCTCTCTTATGGATTCTTTCCATATTTTCTGCTTCTTTACCCTACATTTAATAAAACTCCTCTTAAAACTCACAGTTTCCTGTGCATGAAGTTCATCTTAGTGGATTTTTGGTAATGAACATGAGTTTCTATTATTCTTACTCCTGAGTTATGTCAGTAAGTTCACCTGAGAAAAGAAAGTGTTCATGATATTTGATTAAGATGAAATGCTGGCTACTATTAATATAAAAGGGTTGTTGCAGGTATGATTAAGACTTAAAAGAATGAGTTTGGTCTTCATGATTTAGGTGAAGCCAGTGTATATCTGTTGGTGTTCCATTTTTTATAAAAACAGAAGAAAAGAAAGAATTAAACATCAGAGCTATGACACAATGTCAGCATGATTGAAGATGCCATGTTGCTGATCTCAAAAATGAAAATGAAAGAATGTGGCATGAAATTGTAGTTCTGAAATATGGTAAAGATGAACAAATGGACCACAAATGGACTGTCCACAATTGGATATAAGGTATTTCGAGCAACTGGCCTAATGAAAGATGGAAGAATAAATTTGCATCGCTTTCTATGCCCATTGGCAGTAATTTCTTACAGCAAAAAATTTGAAACCCAATACAGCTTATACATGTGACTCAGAAGCTGATTTTATTCTTATTAAGCAAAATGGTGGGTAATTAGCCTCTACTCTTTTTATTCTGAGTGCAACATAATTGCCCCATCTCAGTGTCCACCCTTTCTCAATAGGACCAAAATAAGCACTTCCATGCTGAGGGCAATTCAAAGTCAATCATTTTCTGGTAAAAAGATAAGTGAGGTAAGTTTAAACTAGTGATAGCTACAGAGTGAGGGACAATGTATCCATGAAGCAACTGGTCAGAGCCAAACTCGTATTTATGGTCTCAGATATATGAATGATGAGATGCATGTATGCATAAATCTATGAGATGTATGTCCTTCCCAGGATTAAGCACATGTCCACCCTATGTTATATTACAATCCACCAATCTGTCAGGATATAGATCCATCCAGTGTCTGATCTTGTAATAATAATTGTAGGAGAATTGTAATAAGAATTGTAGGGGAAAACTTTGTCCACATGAGCCATCTGGTCTTAGATTGCTGTTCTTTTTCTCATTAGAATTATCAGCTTTCTACCAATTGTGATAATTTAGATGACAATGACCCCTGGGGGGACATATATTTGAATGCTTGATTCCCAGTTAGGGAGGATTGGTTGTGCCTTGTTAGAAGATATATGTTACTAGGAGTGAGCTTTGAGGTTTTAAACATATATCTAGAACTAGCATCATTTTTCTCTGCCTGCTGCCTGTGAATCAATTGCTATGCCAGCCTACCTCATGCCATGCTCCCGGCCTTGATAGCCAAGGAATAACCCTCTAAAACTGGAAGCAACCCCCCCCCATTAAATGTTTTTCTTTTATAAATGTCTCTAGTCATGATATCTCTTAACCGAAATAAAACAGTAACTCAGATACCAATAAAATTCTGGTTCCCTTTGAGTTTGTTCTTAATAAATGTATTTTGAGATAAATGGGAAAGGAAATATGATGATAATTTTATCATCATTTAAAAGATATGTATACAGGGGCTGGAGGGATGGCTCAGCAGTTAAGAGCACTGACTGCTCTTCCAGAGGTCCTGAGTTCAATTCCCAGCAACCACATGGTGGTTCACAACCATCTGTAACGGGATCTGATACTCTTTCTGGTATGTCTGAAGACAGCTACAGTGTACTCATATGCACTAAATAAATAAATCTTTAAAATAAAGATATGTATAAGAGCAGGAAAACTCTAAATCTCCACAGTTACTTTTAGGAAACAGATAAAGAAGAGAGAAAAATACCTTTTAAAGTTAAGGTAAGTCCTAAAATGTTCAGCAATAAGGGTGGGCAAGCAACCACATGCTCGAAAGAGAACATGATTGCAGAGAAAATGTGAGAAAACTCTAAGTTTCAAGTAATGAATGCCTTGGCTTTTGGGGTGGTGTGGGTAGGAAGTAGATAAAAAGAAAGTTACTCTGGGTGTTTTTGAGATAGAACCTAGGATAAGCGAACAAGCTAAATGGCACCAAGAATAGAAAGCCTATATAAGCTATTGATGATGGGTATGTTTGTGTCTTCTTGAAACCTCAAGCGCATTATCTCATTAAACGGGTAATTGTTTGCTAGCTAAAATCACTGTGTCTTAAAGCTGTACATTGTCTCAAGAGAATCCATTTTTCATGTAGCTTTTGATACCATTTTAAGAGTGGAGGGTGATTGTGAGGCTTGGTGAGCTTGTGAATATCACCATCCATCTGGCCCCACCCATTCAGTACTTGGTGCAAGAATAACAAATTGCTTGCCCCTTGGACTACAAAGAACTTTATTCTGCTAACTTATAAAGGTGAGTTGAGACTCTTGAGAAATATAGGCACATTAAAATCATATCAGGAACTCTACATAGACCAAACAATATATCAGATATGTCAGATAGAGAAGAGAGTGTGAATTGGTCCTCTGGTTCTCATAAAGTAGTAGACCCCTAACGTTATGCTATAGTTGCCCTGGTGACCTGTCATGTGATACACAATGTGTATCAGTGATGACAGAAAGAAAGCTCCCAGAGTCCCTGGAGATTAATTTCACCCCAGTTCTCCTGCCTCTTTGCTGACATGACTTATTCAACTGACATCTGCTCATTCATCTGATCAGCCATCCATCTGCTCTCTCCTCTGGATCCAGCTTCTATCTTCATCTCTGAAACTAAGTAAACTTTAATTCTCAATTGACTCTGCTGACGTCTAACCTTCCCTGAGACTAACTTAGGTTCAGTGTCTTATTGATACAAACTGTATCTGCATTTCTTTGCTTCCAACTATGAAGTCTTTTAAAGTCTACCATGGCCTTATTAACTTCCTAAATCACATACATACATAGCTATCTAGACATATTTACTATGAGCTGTACATATTTACTATGGTGTGTGAAGTGGCTGTTGATGTTAATAATTAATATCGTGGTTAAAAGAAGCTTCTTTAGCCTAGGGCAGATCATTAAAGTGACTAGGAATATATGACAAAATTCTTTCATTTTCTGTACATTGTGAAGTAATTATTATTCAATAACTTCTGACATTGTAGAAAGACAAAGATGTTCATTTGAGATTTTGGCACAGCTCAGTGAGAATACTACCCACTTCCTAGCATCTTTTCTGGTGAATCACTTTTGGAGGAAATGAACTCATGACCAGGTGATTGATAAGCCTTGCTGTATTGCCTCTTAAAGAGGATACAATAGTGCTTAATGTTTTAATCTATGAAGAAGATCAGAACACCATGTATCCATCCAAGGACTGATGTAGGTTCAATTACTTCAAGCATAATAAAGTGGTTTTCTCTTTTTGGACCCCAGAAACCCTCTGGTATATTCACTTTTTAATATGGTGAAGTAAATGCTAAGCAGTAATTGTGATTCCTCCTATTTTGAGTTAAGAAGCTTTCTTACTTGGTTGTGTATTGCTATGAAGAGATCTGACAACTAAGACAACACTCGTAAAGAAAGCAGGTAGAGAAAGGAAGCCAGGGTCTGGCACAGGTTTTGAAACCTCGAAGATAATCCTCAGTGGCACACTTCCCCCAACATAGCCACATCTATGCTTCCCTCTAATTCTTCTCAATTAGTAATATTCCCTTATGACAAAGTATTTGCTAGATATTAGCCTACGGAAGCCATTTTTATTTAAACGATTACTAATGGAAACAAACAATAGATACAGTCTAATGTGGACCATGTAATGGGGTCCTTCATTAGTAGAATCCAAGATAATCCCTTCAAATCTTTATATCAAGTTGTTTTGGTACGCTCCTTCAATTCTATACAGTAGCCAAGATGTTAAGACTTCTGACCAGTTGTAGAAACTGACAGTTACAAAAAAACCTTGTTGGCTGAGATGCCAGAATTTTGTGTTGATCTTTTATGCAAAAAGTCCAAAATACAAAATAAGGGGTCTTACTCTTCATATGAGCCATGTAACTTTCTTGGATCAGTTCTAGGCATGATAATACCTCAAAAGTCTATTAAGAAGCTAAATGGATATGCACCTGATACCACCTTCTTCAGGCCTGTGGGCTCACATATGCCCAAACTGTAGATAGTAGTCAGCTCCAGCCATGTCTGACTTAACGTTGATGTAGTTTTTTCTTTGGGACTTTGTTCAAATGTTATAACTAGTTGTGCTTCTGGAACTTCACAGTCTTTATCATTGTCTATTAGCTATCTAGATTTAGTTGTAACCACTATTTACATTACCACTCTGAGGTTTTAAAAATGAATACAGTTATCTTAGGCTCCTGTTTAAAATAAATGTTTATTTGAGAGAAAATTATTTACTTTGAGATCAAAGTACTCTCTCTCTCTCTCTCTCTCTCTCTCTCTCTCTCTCTCTCTCTCTCTCTCTCTCTCTCTCTCTCTCTCTCTGAGGCCATGGTTAACATCAGGGACTTTCTACGAACTCTTTGATGCCATATCTTTCATTACAAACAAATTTTAGCTAAGCTTAACTGATTTCTGCTTTTCTTAAATGCCACCCAAACCCAGATGGTGATTTCTATGATGCAGTCAACTAGAAGAACACTGAAATTTTACATAATGGCATTGTGACTGTAGTCCAAAGGCAGGCCAGAAACAGTAACGGTTTATGCTCAATTACTAATCTATGGTTCAAAACCTGCTGCTTTGGTTAAAAGGCCATCATACTTTTCTGAAAGTTGTAAGACTCCCTAGAGCAGAAAAAGCATGAGGTGGGGCATTCAGAGGACAGCCGAAGATACTAAGGTACCCATTCAGATATCCCATCTGATCCTGATTGTTCATGTCAGTGTGTTTTGTTATTTAATGAGCCTTTCATTGCTTTGCTGGCAGTACTATGGTGCTCAACATTCAACCAAATTCAAAGTCAACATTGGCCCCTATCTTGCAGGTTTGTTTTCATATGCCAAGCACTAAGAAATGAAGAAACAGAAAAGGCAATGCAAATGTATATTTACTAAGGAAAACTGAGAAAGACTTCCTAGAACAAGAGGATGTCCAAGAGGAATGCCACTACATTGCTATTACTAGTGGTCTTTTAGGAAACTCATGGAGGAATATTTGATGGATAGGAAAGCAATCTTGAGCTACTCATTCAAACAGGAGCATGACTACATGTGTAGTCACTTTAATCTACTTCCTTGTCTCATTTGGCTTATTAATTTGACTCTTCCTTTCTTGTTCTTTTTTAGAGATTTGTTTTTATTAATTATAATAACATATTTAGTTGTATGTACAGGTACCTGTAGCTGCCATAGGAGTTACAAAAGGTTGTTTCTCTTTCTGAGATATATTCAAGGAACCAAACTTAGCTTGTTTGTGTTCTGTAAGAACAATTAGATATTTTTAACCACCCTGCTGTCCTCCAGATTTCCCTCCTTGCTATAAGGTATATTTCTAGCATCATGGTCATTGTTCTGTGTTCTTAAGTGGACAGATTCTTTGTCATGACTCTTTACTGAAGCTTAATTTATTTTATTTGGACATGGAATGAATTTGCCAAATTACTTCTAACAACATGCATACAGCAAAGTATTGCAATATAAACTTAGAGATTGGAGTTAAAATCATCTGAAACCACTTTTACTTTCATTCACACATAAATTCTTTGTTCTGGAGAAAGACAAGTGATGTGTTGTAATTAGTATTCTTCAGAATTCCGTGTGAAAAGAAACTGATGAAGATCAACCGTATGACCATCTGTGGCATGAACTAGATTTTAAGTTGGTTCTATTTGGATATTGGGATGGCCACAGTCTTTGCTCATATTTTGTAGCCATTTAAAATGTTAAGTATAGAAGTATTTACCTGACATGTGCGTCACTGGAATTTCAGTGCAATGACCAGAAATATATGATGAAAATCAATATGTAGGAGATATATATTCTTATTTTTCCTGTCGATGCAGCAAAATTTCTTGAAAAGGGCAACTTAAGAGATAAAAGATTTGTTGTTTCTTTCTGTTTGAAAACAGAGTGCATTCTGTAAGGAAAGTCATGCAAGATGAGCCCTTAAGGTAAATGGGGTGGTTGTTATTGTTTGTACTGGTTGTTAGGAGGAGAGAGATGAATAACATTGTTTATCTTGCTTTTTTCTTCTATATTGCCCAGCATTAAACCCATGAGATGAAGCTATCCATGGTTAGGGTTGTTCATCATATTTCAGTTGAAGTAACACAGAGAATCACTTATAAAGATGCGTAGGAGATTTAGCAGCATACTGCTCCTCAATCCCATTAATCTGAAAGTCAAGAAACCATCAGGAGAACAGAAATAATGTAATCGTCTCTACAAGTTGTGTTCAGGAAATCAGTGGATCTGTTAAGTTTTTAGTGTTCATCCAACTCGCTGGAAAGTGGCTACACATAGGAAGAAATCTGTTTTCTTCATCTTCCTGGTAAATCAGCTTAGCAGGGGCAATAACACCTTGATTAAGAGGTTTTGCCAGCCATCATGGAATATGGCACTAAGTATACAGGGAGAGAGAGGCAGGAGGATGGCTAGTTCAAAACCATTCTGAGCACCACAATGTCTCAAACAGATAAGACATTTAAAGAACTGCTTGACCTTCACCAAATTGAATTTATTTTCTTTAGCTGTTATAGCCAGGTTATTATTAAGTAACTAAGATATTTAATTCTAGAAAAACTTTAAACTATATATATATACATATATATATGTACTTATATATATATACATATATATAGTTTATATATATACATATATATACATATATATAGTTTCTATACATATATATACATATATGTACTTATATATATACATATATATAGTTTATATATATACATATATATACATATATATAGTTTCTATACATATATATACATATATATAGTTTAAAGTTTTTCTAGAATTAAATATCTTAGTTACTTAATAATGTGATCCTTAATTTTATGAAAACCCAAACTTTTAAACTTCAATTTTTGTAGTTTTCTATATAACTTCAATTTTTCATATGGAATAACTAATATGGCTGAATTATTGTAAAATGTACAGCATGAAAAACAGATATAATCAGATTTTTAACCCTACTAAGCCAATTTTAATGCACCATATTCAGAATAATAGGCTTCCTCATTTATCTGGAATTGATATCAAGCAAAGATGTACATGGGTTTGGTTTTTTGTAGTTTGCCGTGTGTTTTGACTGGATTATCTTGGTTTAACTTTGAGCCAGGATCTTATGTAGTGTGGGCTAACCTCAAAATCCCTATGTACCCAAGGATGATCTTGAGCTCTTTATCATACAGCATCTACCTCCCAGAAACTGGGGAGAAAGGCATAAACTTCAGCTTAGAGTCTTCTACACTGGTCTGTGCAGTGTTTTTTTGGTACAGAAACTGGCCCCTGATATGATCCAAATTACTTCATTTCCATCATTGCAATGTTACAAGTTCATAATGCATTTTGTAATTGGTATGTCAGTGTGTTCCTCATTGCTCTCATTTTTGAAAATGTTCTTGGTTATTTTCTACTTTTTTAATGGACTTTAATTTTGTTGAGAACTGACAGTAAAATCCAGGTCAGTCTGACTGCAAAACTGATACAGTTAATCGTTACATAATATTAATTCTAACTCCCTATTGTGATTTTTCAGCATTGAACATAGAGAAAGTAAATGTGTGTAGGGCATGTTGACTTAATTAAATGCACACTCTAAAGTGTCCCTTTGTGTCACTGTAAGAGAACTTCATTGTGTATATGCATTTCTGTGTATTATGCTTATTCGTGCACAGCCATGTGTATCTGTGCATGTGATATGTTTATATATGTATGTTTGCTTGCCTATATGTGAATGCCATAAAACATTGATGGCATATGTGTGGCAGTCAGAAAACAAGAGTTAGTTCTCCCTTTCCACCTTGCTTAAGACAGGATCTTTAGGCTAGCTGGGCTATGAACTTATGTGTATTCACCATGTCAACCTCTTAACCTCCAATAAAAATATACAGTTGCACTGGGTTTGTAAATATTAATGGTACTTCTTCTGGTTGTCTCTGCTCTACAATTAGGCTATATGTGTGTGTGTATAAAGGCACTTTTACTCACTGGACCATGCCCCCAGCAATACATTACTTTTTAAAGATTAATTATTTTATTTATTTACATTGGTTGTTCCCTTTTCTGGCTCTCTCCACATTTCCTCATCACATTTCTCCTCCCCCTTGCCTCTGAGAGGAATGTAGTTATCTTGGAAACCCAGATCTCAGGAGTATAACTGGTGATCTTTGTCTCAGTTCCTCAACTTATAAATTAAAATGCTTGTTTAGATTATTTACATATGTGACTTATACATTCTATAACTCAATACATTCACAAATAGAAGAAAGAAGGCAAAACTCCCAAAATTGGCCTGGTCAAAGGTAGTTAATCTGTGTGCAATGTGGGAATATTTACTGACATTAAGGAGAAATGAGATCTCATTGAATAACACACATTGTGCATTTATGCAAAGTCTACTAATTAGCATGAGCAAACAAGAAATACATGTCCAGAGAAAAGACTGCCATTTGTTTTCTCAGTACTATATATTAATGGTCAAAATAAAAAATTCAAATTGCCCTGAATCTCTCTTCCAAGGTTAATATTATAATTTAGCAAGTTTTTAAACAGCTTTATCTGTCTAGCTGTGCTGGTTGGCTGCCAAAAAACCCAGCTTAACTCATTAATATCTAGTAATTTAAGACTAGTAGATATTAGTTACACAGAAGGATAATTTTGAATAAAAAAAATGAGAAGTGTAGGTGTTAATTTCTTCATGTAACTTTGTTCAGATTCAAATGTACAAATTGGAGTAAAGAGTAATATCTTGATTTTGCTTCCAGCCCACAACTAAGTTTGGGGCAGAACAGGTACTATAGACACAATCTCACACCCATAGAAAGATTGACTGCCAGGAGTTCCACAAAACCTGGGCACATAGGCTCCCAGAAGGGAATGGATCACATCAGGGAGAACAAGGTCAATTAACACCTGAGATAACCAGACAGTGTGAGGCAAGCGCAAGAACATGTACAACAGAAACTACGGCCACTTGGCAATATCAGAACCCAGTTCTCCCACCACAGCAAGTGATGGATACCATAACACACCTGAAAAGCAAGACTCTGACCTAAAATCTCATCTAATGAAGATGATAGAGACCTTTAAGAAGGACATAAATAACTCTTTTAAACAAATACAGGAGAACACAGATTAAACAGGTAGAATGTCTTAAAGAAGAAACATGTAACTTATAGAAATACAGGAAAACACAACCGAACAGGAGAAATAAGTGAACAAAACCATCCAGGATTTAAAAATGGAAATAGAAACAATAAATAAATCAAAGGAAGGCATCACTGGAGATGAAAAACCTAGAAAAGATATCAGGAGTTACACATGCAAGAATCACCAACAGAATTCAAGATATAGAGGAAAAAATTCTCAGGTGTAGAAGATGCCATAGAAGATATTAACATAACTGTCAAAGAAAATACAAAGTGTGAAAATGCTCCTAACCCAAAACATCCATGAATTCCAGGACAAAATGAAAGACTAAACTTCAAAATAATAGGAATAGAAGAGAGAGAAGATTCCTAATGCAAAGGGCCAAAACACATGTACAACAAAATAATAGAAGAAAACTTCCTTAAACTAAAGAAAGAGAGGGTAATGAACTTAAAAGACACCTTCAGAACACCAAATAGATTTGACCAGAAAAGAAATTCCCTATCACATAATAATCAGAACACTAAATACACAGAACAAAAAAATAAGAAAAGCAGTAAGGAAAGAATATCAAGCAACATATAAAGGCAGAGTTAGATACTCTACATGCCAGAAAATCTTGGGCAGATCCCATGCAGACAACTAAGACAACACAAATGCCTATCCAGGCTATTATACCCAACAACACTCTCAATCACCATAGATGGAGAAACCAAGATATTCCATGACAGTGTAAGCAACATTTTTCCACTAATTCAGCCCTACACAGGATAATAGAAGTAAAACTCCAACAGAAAGAGGGAAACTACACAAACAAAAAACCAAGAAATTAAATATGTCACCAAAAAAGAAGAGAACCACACATACATAATACCACAAATAACAACAAAAATAACAGGAACAAGCAATCATTGGTTTTTAATATTTCTCAGCATCAATGTACTTAATTCCCAAATAAAATGCCATAGGCGAACAGACTGATTACTTAAACAGGACCCAGCATTTTTTTTGCACAGAAGAAACACACACACACACACACACACACACACACACACACACACACACACACACATATATATATATTCCATATATATATGGAAAAGACAGAAACTAAATCAGATTCAAAAGCTGGAAAATAATTTGAGCAAATGATCCCAAGAAACAAGCTAAAGAAGTCATTATAATATCTAATAAAATATAGTTTTAACTAAAGGTTATCAAAAAAAAAGATGGAAAATAACATGGCATACTCATCAAAGGAACAAAAGTACCAAAGTAAACTCTCACTTCAGAACATTTATGCCCAAAATGCAAGGTCACTGACGTTTGTTTAAAAAAAAGGAAGGAAGGAAGGAAGGAAGGAAGGAAGGAAGGAAGGAAGGAAGAAAAAAGTACAGTCAGGCAGGTAGATCAATGGAATAGAATTGAAGTTCAGAAATAAATCTACACACCTATGGTCACTGAATCTTTTGCAAACAACCCAAAACCATACTTTCAACAAATGGTGTCGTCTAATTGGTGGTTTGTCAAGGACCTCCACAATAAATAAATAAATAAATAACCCCATATATCTAGAATCTAATAGAAGAGAAAGAAAGTATGGAAGAGCCTCAAACATTATCTGCACAGGAAAAATTTTCCTGAACAGAAAAACTAATGGTTCAGGCTCTAAGATCAACAGTTGACAAATGGGACCTCATGAATCTGAAAAGCTCTGTAAGGAAAAGGACAGTGCCAATAGGACAAAATGTTAACCTAAGGACTGGGAAAGACTTTTTTTACCAACCCTACATCTTATACACAGCTAGTATCTGAAATATACTATGAACTCAAGAAGTAATATTCTTGAGAGCCAAATAATTCAATTTTAAAATGTGGCATAAAACTAAACTATAAATTCTCAACTGAGTAATCTCTAATGGCCAAAAATTACCTAAAGAAACTTTCAACTTCTTTAGTAATTAGGGACATGTAAATCAAAGCAACCTTACACCCTTACACCAATCAGAATGGCTAAGATCAAAATCTCAGCCAAAGCAGATGCTGGTGAGGATGTGTAGAAAGAGGAACACTCCTCTGTAGAATGTCCTGAAGCTGTTTGTATGTTAATGTTAATTCCACTCCCCCAAGAAGGGCTGGCTAGTCTTATGACTCAAACTGAACCTTCCAATTTTAATTAGTAAAATAAAGAAAAGTCAGTGACTGGGCAGTGTGAGGGAATTATAGAGGGCTGAGAGATCAGAAGAAGGTCAGAGGATAGAGGTTAGAGGTCAAGGCAACATGAAGCTTCCCAAGGACCAGCCAGACCCAGGTGGAATTTATTGGTGTTAAAAAGCTATGAACATTAAGGATTTTACAGGTCTAATAACTCATATAGTAGAGCAATTTCTATCTTTGCCTATTCGATGCAATCTTGTTGTGTAGAGAATTTGTGGATTGAGAGTTGAATATATAAACCTATATAAAAAGCTATCGGACTGTGGAGTTGTGCTGGTGTGGGATTTTGGGGTACAAAAATACCCCTGTACAGATATGGTATATATATCCAAAAGATGTTTCAAAATATAACAAGGACACATATTCCACTATGTTCATAGCAGCCTCATTTATAATGGCCAGAAGTTGAAATCAACCCAGATTTCCTCAAGAAAGAATAGATACATAAAATATGCTACATTTACACAATGGAATACTACTCAGATACTTAAAATGACTTTGTGAAATTGTAGGCAAATGGATGGAACTAGGAAATATCATCCTGAGTGAAGTAACCCAGACCCAAATGGACACACAGGATTGATATGTACTCACTGATAAGTGGACTTTAGCCCAAAAGCTCAGAACACCCAGGATTCAACTCACAGATTTTATGAAGCTTTGCAAGAAGGAAGGCCAGATTATGGATGTTTCAAACTCAGTTAGAAGGAAGAAAAAATGTTCACGAAAAGCAGAAAAGGAAGGGGAAGGAAAAATGGGGGCAGAAAAAGGTATGGGAAGAGACAGGCGAGCAGTCCAGAAGGCCAGTAAAACAAATAGAAATAAGTAGCAGAGAGGGTGGCAAACTAGAGAACCACTGGATTGTCCAGACACCAGGGATGTTGGAGGCTTCCAGGGCCCAAAGCCATTAGCTGAAATACCCAACAGCAGGGAGATAGAACCTGAAGAACTCACCTATAGTAGATAGATATGGCTCCCAATAGAGTGATGCATCCAGTCACCCATCTTTAAAAAAACAACCCAGAATTGTCCCTGTATGAAGAAAATGCAGTGACAAAAATGGAGTAGATGATGAAAGAAAGGCCATCCAGAGACCACCCAATTGTGTGATCCATTCCATCTGGAATAACCAAACCATGACACTATTGTTGATGCCAAGATGTGATTGCAGACTGGAGCCTGGTATGACAGGTCTCTAAGACTAAGACAGACGCAGACACTCAGAGCCATCCATTAGACTGAGCCAGGGGACCCCAATGGAAGAGTTGGAGGAAGAGATTAAGGAGCTGGAGCAGATTGCAGCCTCATTGGAAGAACAATACTATCACTTTACTGGACCCTTCGGAGCACCCAGGGATTAAACCACCAACCAAAGAGTATACATAACCCAGTAATCCATAGCTCCCATTATATATGTAACAGAGGACTGCCTCATCTGGAAACAGTGGGAGAGGAGGGGCTTGGGCCTGTGGAGGCTTGATGTCTGAGAAAAAAAATTGTAGAAGTGTGAGGTAGAAGTGGGTAGGTGGGTGTGGCAGCAACCTCTTAGAGGCTAAGGAGAAGGGCATGGGGTGGTGGTTCATGAAGGGGTTGTCAAGAAGGAGGATAACATTTGAAATGTAAACAAAATGATTAATAATTAAAATTGTAATATCTCTCTTTATTGGTAACTTGACATCTTTGCTCATTTTTATTTGTTAATTATTTTTTGGAAAGATGAAGAATTTGTACATTTTCAATAATAAAGTCTCTGCCTATAGTTATCGGAATTTCTTGTCAATACCTGTAGGATTTTCTGTGGAAGAAGGAATGCATTTACAATGTGTGATTTGACTGGAGGAAGACTTTCCTTGTTAGCTTTCTGATGATGTGATAAAATATCACTATCAAAAGCAACATAGGCAGAAAGGGTTTAATTTAGCTTAAACTATCAAAGGCATAGAACTCTTTAAGTTGGAAAAATCATGACAGAAAGATCATGTTGCTTATAAATAACATTTCCTTATACACAAGTGGAGCAAATGGAGCTTGATGAAAGCTGCATCAGAATAGGATGTATATATATATATATATATATATATATATATATATATATATATATATATATATATATATATATATATATATATATATATATAAACATATGCACATCTATATGCACACATATATACATACATATATACATATTCTCAAACAATATATATGTATTATGTATGTATGTATGTATATTCTCAAACTCACTGCCATACTTCCTTCATAAGGCTCTACCTTTTAAAGGGTCCATAACCCTCCCTAACAGCACCAGAGGACCAAATGTTCAAGTACAAGACCTCTAGAAGATATTTCTCATTCAAATCACAATGACTAAGACAAAGATATGGATATTTCAGCAAAGAGCTCATAGTTTTATTCAAAGTCCAGCTTTAAAGTTCTTTGTTTAGGCTTTAGTTGAAAAAGTTTATGTCAAACCTCTTTAAGATAAGGTCCTGGTAGACATTGTCTTGCAGTTACTAGAAAACACCATAACCAAAAACAACCTGGGGAGGAAACGGCTTATTTCACTTTTAGCATGTAGTCGATAATTCAGAGAAGTCAGGTCACAAACATAAGACAGAGACTGACACAGAGGCCATGAAGCATGCTTCTTACTTGCTTGCTCCTTGATGCTAATTCAGTCATTATTGTTATATGTCTTACATTCACCTGCCACACTGTGCTAGTCCTACCACATCCGACACTAATTAAGAAAATGCACTGCAGTCCTGCCTACAGACACATCTGCTGGAGATATTTTCTCATCCCAAATGACTCTAGTTTGTGTCAATTTGATATAAAACTAGCTAGCACAGATAACCACTTGTTCAAAATGCAGCAGAGAAACATGGTCATATTCATTTGAGAATCATAAAAGCAACTATCAAGCCAGAATTTGTACAATACTGTTCCTATCACTGGCACAAAGTGAATTGCCTGGGGACTGATTCTATTACTTTTGTGTCAATTGCATACTTCAGCCAAAAATGTCTGTAGGTAAAATAATAAATATATATCTGCAGCAAATGGTCAGAGCAAACTTGAATTACCAACATATTATGCCTGTGATGACAGCATTATTTATATTATAAATGATAACCTCCATTTATTATAGTTCTTCCTATCCATAAATAGAATGAAATTTCATTGAAGTCTCTCTTACTAGAAAGAACTATCAACCTCAAAGGAGGTGGGAAAAACTGATATATTAATCCTGTGGCTTAAGAAAAGTAATCTGTTGTTTGGCTACAGAAAACTCACTGCATCATGTAGGACTTATCAGGAACCTAAGAGAAATGAACTGAAAAAATACAAATCAATTTAACACTTTAAAATTACATTTAATTATTTGAGAATTTTATATATGAAAACAATATATTTAACCCTGTTTCACTCTTCTGTATTACATCTCAACTCCTCCCATTGTCTCCCTTTTCAGTTTCTTCTCAACATACCTTTCTGAAATAATCATCATTAGTATACATACAGATATGTATAGATACGTAAACATACATACATACACATGCACAAATATAAACTATTGAGTTCAATTAATATTTCCCATATGTACATGGGTTTAAGGCTGCCTGCTTAGAGTTGAGCAACCTATCAGGGGTTTGTCTCTGAGGGAAACTGATTATTCCTTTCTCAGCAGCTGTCACTGCTTAGATGTCTTTACCTAGTGTTGAGACATCAAGACCATTTCCCCTATGTGTAGGCATGTTGACTGGTATGACCAGTCAACTATATTTCTGAAAGTTCATCCCTCTTAGGTCCAGAAGACATTTTCTTCTCATGGTCTTCCAGAATTCCTGACTTCCTAAGATCTTTCTGACTCTCTTGAATATTTATGAGCATTCAGTGTAGAGATGATGTTATAGATGACTTATTTAGACACTCCATGATTATTTATTCTCCACATTTTGGCCAATTCTGATCTCTGTAATAACCTCTATCTGAAAAAAAAGAAGAAGAAGAAAGAAAAGAAAAAAAAAAAAGCTAAAAAGCTTCTCCAGTGAAGATTAAGAACTTTACTTGTCTATGGATATGAATATTTATAGAGAGTTAAAAATGTTATTCATTTAGCAAAATAGTAGTATATATTCCCTGGTTTTCATTGCCTATCCAATGCCATGCATTCTTGGGTGACTGGGAACAGACATGAGTACCCTCCTTCTAACAGGAGGACCTAAATACAATCTGAAAGCTATTGATTCTACCCAAATATTCAAGTGCCACTAAAGCACTGTTAGCAATTCATTACCAGGCCAGTAATCATTGTGGTTCCTTCCTAGGCTCTACAGCTGAGTAGAACTGTTGATAACTTTTCTTTCTTGGAAGTTTGCATTACACATTTGAATAAAATACAATAAGCTCCAGCCCTGAGGAAGGAGTTTCCCAGTCAGTACAATCTTGATTTCATCAAGTGTTGTGATCTAAGTATTCAGTATATTCAGCATGGGATCAATATGCTCAAATGCAACCAAAGATCATTTGGTTATGTCCATAGGGGTCATGCCATTACTGCACTAGTAAGCACACTTGAGAGAGAGTAGATGGCACATGAATGGCCTGTCTTGGATTGCAAAAATAAGGCATTGACTTTTTCTTTGTTTTCTAGACAGTGAGAAAAATGAAATAAGAGGAATACATTGTGACAGAGTTACAACTGTGGTTTATGTGTTTACATTCGATAAAGAAACAAAGATAGTGTGATAACAGTTCAATGGGTATAAAGAAAAACACCCTGTTGAAAGAGCAAAAAGCATAACATAGGAGACAAATGAAAACATTTTTGAAAATTATTATTTATACTATTTGTTTTAATCAAACTTTAAGTATACTAATAAAATGTAGATATTAAATAAGTTTATAACAGAATAAAGTAATATCATTTGAATAGAAGAGAAATGGAAAATTAAGGTTATAACCAACTCTTCTAAGAACACAATTTTTTCTAAATGTGCAATGTGACAATTATATTTACTGACTAGCCATGACTACTTGCAATTGTGTTATTGGCTAATGAAATGAATAAAAGAAAGCCCCACATTCACAAT
Organism: Micromys minutus; assembly: GCF_963924665.1. Classification (NCBI taxonomy): domain Eukaryota; kingdom Metazoa; phylum Chordata; class Mammalia; order Rodentia; family Muridae; genus Micromys; species Micromys minutus. Next base: position 8,551,670 of record NC_137953.1, read on the forward strand.
CGCTGCCTCAATGGAATAACATTTGAATATTTTGTATGCAAAATGTTCTTGATACTTCAGTGTATCTTTAACAAGAACAAAGCTATTTTGAAGACTTTGGGAAAGATTATTTTTCAAGGAAACAAATTCTAGAGGGAATTGGAGGTAATTTGGACCATACACAAAGTTGTAAGGCAGCAAAGCTGCTCAATGTTCTTCTACACAATGCTCTTAAATTCTCTCTTTGTTGCTAAAACTCAGACCTATGTAACTATCATAAGATCTGATCATTGATAATGCTCATGAACTGAAGTGTTTCTTAGCTTCACTCCACAGTCTAAAGAGGGTATGCTCAAATTCAAGGACAAATTGTCTAAAGACTGTTGACTTTGTTGAGAATGAAGATTCTGGAGAAAAACTGCTGAGGCCAGACTCAGTCTGTACACCACAAATTCTAAAATGAAGATACTGTTCATGGCTACCTTGTGAAATTATTATAAAAATTAAATAAGTAAATCAATGACAAAGACCAGAACATTCAACTAACATACCATTCGTTGCTACCATAAATGCTATACATGAACAAAAAGGAATATAAGGGATAGAGGTGAGTGGCTGCCTAAGATTAGATAGAATACAATAGTCTTATGAACTTCACTCCTCCATATTAATTCACAAATGAATAGTCCAATGCTCAATGTCAAGTTTTACATCAAGGTTTGACACAGTCCTCTTCTAGTTCAAGTGTATTTGTGACTTTGTAACATATAATTTACAGAAGACAGTCACTAATAACTATGAAATGAAGGAAAGTATAAATTTATTAGTCAATAAAAGCAGTTAAGCTCTGTCATTATATCAGATGCTGTGCTAGCATCAAAACACTAATAAATAGCTAAAGGAATATGAAAAGAGACTGCTATATATTCTATCTACTACTTGCTCAAGAAAAATTCCTGTCAGGGTATTTTGGAGGAGTAGATGAATCAAGCCTGCTCTTTGGGAAGGATTATCTTCTCAAAGTCAGCAGCCTAGATCCAAAACTACTGAGTCAACTGTTTGATTCTTCAACATTGAGTAGCATATCATTTTTAGAAGCCAAATAGTCATTATTAATAAAGTATAGAAATGGTTAAAATAGTCACTTTTCCTTTGACAATTCTTCCTAGGTGCATGTGCTATGCATGTAGATAAATGTACGTGTATAGATGCATGAGGTTGCTGGTATATGTGGAGGCAAAAGTCTGATGTCATGAGTCATCCTTTGAACCTCTTCCACCTTATTCATTGAGGTAGGTAGGTATTCTTCTTTGGTCTCATAAACCACAGGTATGGCTACATTCCATAGCAAGCTTCCTCTGAGGATTCCCTGTTTGGCCTCTGCTTTCAAAGTCTGGGGTTGCATCAGGTAAGCCATCATGGCCATGTAGTACTTATATGATCTCTGGTCTTATCTTTATCTTCTGTGTCCTTTAACAACCAGGACATTTCCCCAAACTTCCAAAATATTTAGTAGTGTTTTTTATTTTCAATGTTTAAAATACAATGTATGTCACAGTGTTTGTTCAGAAAAATGTGTGTTGGTTTCCTCCCAAAATGCCATTGGCTTATAAAATACACAAACCATAAAAGGACTAGAAAAGCACTTTGAAATAGGATGGGTTTAAACTCTCCTTAGATAATCAATGAATTACTGAACTTTTGTTTTTTAATTGTTTTTTACTTTACAATTTTGAAACAATTTATCACCATTTGACTGGCCGAGAACACACTATGTAGATCAGACTTGCCTTGAACTCACAAAGGTCCACCTGCTTTTGACTCTAAAGTGCTAGAGTTAAATGTATGCACCACCAAAGCTGGGTAATTATTCAATTTTATGTGAAAAAATAATTTTCCTGCATTTCGTCTGCCTACATGTGTGCGGTGCCCACTGGAGGTCAGAAGAAAGGGTCAGAACCCTGAAACTGGAGTTAACAGACATTGGTGACCCACAGTCACAGTTATGGAAACTGAACCCTGTTTCTTTGTGAAAGTAGCCAGTGCTATTATTAAATAGGCATCTCTCCAGCTCCTTTCTCAATTTTTTGATGCTATAATATTTGAATCTTTATGGAACTCCTTTATTGGCTAGAGTTATAAAGTAGCACATTAGCAGACTGGAGAAATACACTATCTTGGATCTGTTTCAAAATCTTGCCTGAGAGTGCACGCAGAGGCAGAACAAATGGGTCATAATTAAAGACTGCCTCACACAGGTTTTACTTCATCTTTGCTTGTGGATGTATTAGATATTTTTCCATAGTCCACATTAAATAAGTAATTAAACATATGTTCAACATCAGCCACATGTAAGTCACACATATGCCAGAAAGAACATGTTGAGAGTCCTCTTAATCAATTTAAGTACTCTGTTTTATGTCTACCTCAAAGGAGGTATTGGGCTCAATCAACTGCAGACAATAGTGAAGTTTCTGTTCAAATACAGTAAATACACAGGTCATAGTCCACTGGTTTTGATTATCACAGTCATTAAGTGTCTTGATAATAGCATATGTATCAAGCAATGATGGAGAAGAGGAAAAGCAAGAGAAAAATCTTCCACAGGAAGGTAAAATTTAAATGAAGTCATGAAAAATGGGTAGGATTTCAAAAGAAGTCATAGAAAAGAGACAAAAAAGATAAAGAGAAAAAAAGGAGTCACATCTCACCAAAAAATACATCAAAGGGAGACTGGATCAAAAGGTACAAAGATCTTTAAAGAGATTAAAAGAGCTATCAAGAAGAAGAAAATGATTCGAATTACTTTGAGCAATTGTAAAGATGACCTTGGAAGACATCTGCTTGAGTTTCCAGGGTTCTCAAACAGGTTGACGTAAAGCATATGAATTTTTTTTCTTTCTTAGGGGCCAGAAATCCCAAATCAAGATATTTAAATAGCTATGCCTCCTTTGAAGCCTGATGACAACCCTTTGCATCTTCCTAACTCCTAATTGTTTGCTGGGAGTGTTTAGTACCCTTGGTTCCTAGTGGCAGAAAACTAGTTCCCTTGCTTTGCCTGTGGCTATCTTTCAAGATGGGACAATAATACCATAAGATTAGGGGTCAATATTCTCCAATATTATTTTTCATCATGGATTAACTAATCTCATTAACAAAATCTTATTTCAGAGTTAGGGATATATGTCTGTAAAGTGCATGTCTTGTAAACATAAGGACTGAAATTTAATCCTCACAAACATATACAAATATCACATAGCAGCCCATTCTTTTAATTCTGTCATGGGGGAGATGAAGACAGGGGTTCTTGAGTATCCCACCTAGTCCTCTTGATAAGTTTCAGGCCAAGTCTCAATAAAAAGCAATGGCCATGAATGCCTAAAAATGATATGTAAGCATATACTATGGCCTTTCCTTATACATACATTTATGTATATGTGCACCCACAGTCTTAGTGTAAAGTACATTGTTGCCAGGAACTAAAGTTATAAAAACATGGAACCATCTAATCATATTATAACCACACTCAAGAGAAGAGAACAACAGGTGAATGTTCTCTTGTACATCAGCTTGCCTTGCCTACATTTATTATTATTATTATTATTATTATTATTATTATTATTATTATTATTATATTATATTTTATTGGATACTCTCTGTATTTACATATCAAATTTTATCCCCTCCCCCCATTCCCATCCCCCACCCTGACACTTGTCTCCATGAAGGTGCTCCCTCTCCCAATAACCCTCTCCAACTAAGTACCTCTCCAACTATATATATATATATATATATATATATATATATATATATATATATATATATATATATATATATATATAATGTTTTCAATCATAAAAATGTTAAACCAGAAATATTTTCAAATGTAAGACCATAGAGTACAAATCTATGATATTATATATAAAAAAACGAAACTCTAGACTATGTACTCTGTTTGACCAATACTCATTCAGGTAACCTGTTTAAACAACTAACAAAGGTCTTTAAAGATGAAATAAAATGAAGTTTCAAATACTTTAAAAACACACATTTGGGGCCAGAGAAATGGTTAAGGGTATTGGTTGCCCTTCTAGATGCCCCGAATTCAACTCCCAGCAACCACATAGTGGCTCACAACCATCTGTAATTGTACCCAACAGTCTCTTCTTGTGTGCATGAAAACAAAATACTCACATAAGTTAAATTACTTAATTAATCTTTTTTTTTCAAATCAAGCAACCAAACAAGCAAACATCATCATCATGATCATCATCATCAACAATAACAACAGCATCTCAGCACTCTAAAATTGCTTTTGGCCAGTCACCTTACCATGCATATCTCATTAGCTGGTCCAGCATAGATCAGTTAAAATTACCATGGCTGTTGTGTGGAAACCTCTCTGAATGTGGCTGTAACTGAATCTGGCAGTGAAGCAAGGCAGGAAGGCATCACCCACCTTCCTTCTTCCCTGTCATCTGGAGGAAGTGTTCGCCTGTAGCCTCCCTCCTACTCAGTAGCACCCTTTTCACTTTCTTCCCACCAGGACATGAAGCAAATCTGTTCACTGTCTGGGTAAGAGCACATTGTGGAGTGGGTGCCTTTAAGCAGAGTAAAGACAGTCTAATTATCTCAGAAGTGTCTCAAAAAAAAAAAAAAAAAAACCTGGCTTTTTCTGCCCGCCTTGATGACTCACTGTTCTTTAGTCAGTTGGGGTTTATAAATATTACTATTTGTGTCATCTGAAATGATTCTACATGCACATACTATGATAAAACACTGGAGCTGCTTTGTTATTTGTGTTTTCATGAGGCTAAGATTTACTATGCAGTCAGGTATAGTCTTCAACTTATGAACTCACTAGTGCCTGAGTTTATTGAACACTGGGATTACAGGCACGAGCCACAATTCTGGCTTCAAAGATAATTTTCTCACTAAATATTTTGTTGTCTCTGTAAAACACAAATCACCAAAAACCTATGTCAAGACTCCTCACAGTCTAGAGCCTGATATAAAGAAAGAATTCCAGAACTTGGCTAGCTAAAAATGAAGAGAAGAATTTAAGTTCATCATAGCATATGAAATATTAAGTAGAAAATGACTATAAACCCAGGGACTGACTAAGCTTCACCCTCAATCCTTACGGCTGGCACAACTAGGCATTAATATCAACTGGAGATTAAACTTGGTTAAATTAATGTTAACTTTCATCTTAGCACAGACTAGATCCATCTGGGAAAAGACACTCAGTTGGATACTTCTGGGTTAGACTCACCTATGGCCATGTTTGTTGGAAATTGTTTGAATTGTTCCATAAAGTTGGAGGGCTCAGCCCACTCTGGGTGGCAACATATCCTTGTCAGATAGTTCAAGGCTGGTTAAGAAAGCAAGGTAAGCACAGTCCTGTGAGTCAGCTAGCTAATAAGATCTTCCATGGTTCCTGCTGTATTTCTTGGCTGTGAAATGAGTTTCTTGGCTGGAAAAAAAGACAGCGAAAATAGCAAGTGGTACCGCATTTAACTTTGTGCCTTGACTTTCTTCAATGATGACAACAAGAGCTGAATGTAGTAGTTTCTCCCTTAAGTTGCTTCTGGTCAGTATGTTTGATCAGAGCAAAGGAATGAAACTACAACAGAATTTTAACCCAAATATTAGGGAGAAAAGGAAACATTCAAGTTTCAAGATAGTTTAATTAATTGTTCTCCATATTTCCCTGTGTGGAAATAAATAAAATGTCTAGGTAATGTTGATAATAGTAATCTGTGGATATAACTTTATGTTGAGAGATGATGTTTTAGACTACACATTAAAGTGAGAAAATCACCTGGAGCAACATCTTGAGAGAAGAAGCATTTATTTCTATTCTTGCTTTCATAGGTCATGGTCCAGGCCCTTAACATTAAGTTCTATATCTCTGTCTGTGATGGATAATCACAGTGGTGCAAAGTTCTTGAACTCAAGATGACATTGGAAGCAGAATGTCTGTACCAGGAGGTTCCCTCATCCTTCTCTCTTTCATCCATCTAACACCCTGCATATTTGCTGGCCCACTCATATTCAGGATTATCCATCTTCTCTGAATTAATCATCTCTGTAAACATTCTCAAAGACATACTGAGAAGTGTATTTCACCTAGCTGCTCCTGCATCCAATCAAGCTGACAACCAAGTTTACTAATTACTAACTCTTCTCAAGTTGGCATCCAAATAGAGGACCTTAAAACACACAATTGCCAACAAAAATCATGAAGCATTTAAAATTCTGCGTAACACCAATAATCTTCTCTCAAAATAAATAAAATCAAACCAATTTCTCTCCCAACAACTTAACCTTTCAACAGCCCTTGGATGATCAAATTCAATGATCCCCTCCTATCCCCTAGTCCAAAAAGTGCTGCTAATGCTTCTGCGGTAGCAGCATGGAACTAGGTCTCTGGCAGAACATTAAACCCTTGTTAAGCATTTCTGTTTCCAAGGCCACAGCAACAAAAACCTGCCACTATAACCTTCTCAAAGATCAGAGTGCTGAACTTGTTGAACGGGAAGCCTGGGTTACCCAGTTTTCCTTGGTGTGTTCTGTAATGATTTGCACAGTCACATCGCTATCAAGACCAAGGAGCTTTCAGAATCCCCTCTGAAGCCAGAGCGTCTGCTCATGTGTAGTGCACTAGGAGGTGAAAAGATGTGGACCTGGTAGGCAGCCTTACATTAAATTCTGCCTCACCTTGTCAGAGTCTCTTTCACATTCATCACATAAGCTCTGCCCTCCCCCCAGCCTCCTTCCAGGGACCATATGCTGTGCTACTTCCCAGCCCTCACACTGCATTTTTCATTAGCCTTTTAAAGGATCTATAATAACCGGATAAGGAAGACTTATTCTCCCATCCATATTAAAATGCTTCAAGCAGGGCTGAATTGAACCTTGGGGAATTGTTCTAAAGAAAAACCCCAAAGCAATTTCACTCACATTCACTTAGCACTTCTCTGTCCCCAAATTGCCAGTTGGAAACAAATTCACCAGTCACCACAAATATTAGCAACAGATAACACACAACCATATGGAGGGAAGGCAGAATGCTTCACAAATCTGAGTCAGGCGACTCCAGTGATTAGTGAGACATAATATATTTTCATCCTAGAGATGAGCTGGAATGAGCTACCCAAACAGGAAAACTAGAAAGCAGTTCCATATGGAGCCAAGATGGACAGGCAGGGATGAGAGAAGGGGGGAGGGGAAAGGGAGAGATTAAAAAAATTACTGCTTCAGAGAATATCATGGCTAGGAAAACTCTAGCATCATACCAAATAGAAAATTATCAGGGTTGGCCCCCCGTTAAGTTTTAAAACAAGCCTGGACCCTAGGAAATCTCTCTTTGTGTCTGCAGGTAAATGGTGGTATTGTTTCTCATTTAGAAGTTGGGAGATATCATGACACAAAACTTACAAACTTAGAGGCAGAAAGATTGAGCCAAAGCCTAAGGTTTCTCTCACTATATTAGATTATAATCATTTTAATGTTTAAGTTACGATGACTCCATCATCAGAAAGAAGAATGAAAATGGCTCTAGATGTCCCAACAAATACAATTCCGTCTTTGTGTGTAGTGATTAAAATGAGAGAGCAGGATTAGGTGTGGGAGGAGACAGGCAAGATGTACAAAGGGTCAGGAAATTTAACAGAGCTGTGTAGCCATGAGGGATGGGGAACTGGGGGTAGTCCCACCAGAAAGTTCCAGATGCCAGGAAAGCAAGAGGCTACCAGAACCCAACAGAGATGACATTAGATGGAACACTCAACAAAGGGAGGGAGAACCTGTAGAGACCATATCCAGAGGTTAAGCATGGTCCCCAGTTGAGGGATAGGACCATTAGTCCTTCTCAAATTTTAATTGCTTCTGTCTAAAGGAAAGACCATCCAGAGACTGTCCCATCTGGGGATCCATCCCACATGCAGCCATGAAACATAGACACTAACGGGTGTCAAGAAATGTTTTCTGACAGGGAGCCTGATATGAATGTCTCCTGAGAGGTTGTCAGAACCTTACAGGTACAAATGTGGATGCTTGAAGCCAACCATCAGACTGAGCATGGAAAACCTAATGGAGGAGTTAGGAGAAGGACTGGAGGAGCAGAAGGTATTTGTAACCTCATAGGAAGAACAATATTAACCAACCAGATGCCCCCAAAGCTCCCAGGGACTAAACCACCAACCAAAGAATACATATGGAGGAACCCATGGCTTCAGATGTATATGTAGCAGAAGATGGCCTTGTCTGGCATCAGTGGGAGGGGAAGCCTTGGGTCCTGCAATAGCTTGTTGCCCCAGAGTAGGGAAATTATAGGGTGGTTGGGCAGAAGTGGGTGGGTAAGTGGGGAAGGACTCTCCTGGAGGCAGGGAGTGGAATGGGGCAGGGGTTGGAGTGGAAACCGAGAAAACAAAATAACCAACAAAAACAGGCAAATAGATAATATAGTCTGTTAGATTCAACTGTCTTTGAGGGGATGCTTAGAAAAGAATGAATATAGAAGTGGAAGCAGAGATAGTGGGGCTAATTGTCAAATTCGCAAACAGCAGGCAAATAATATCTTTTACCCTTTGCTATTCTAGAATGGAAGTGGTTTGCTATAGATTTGTAGACTTTACCTGTTTATGAACACTGAATTGTCTTAAGGACAAATCACAATGTAATTTAAAATATATTAACCACACGCTTTATAGAAATGCAGTGGGGTTCTTGACTGCACCACCCACCTGTGATTCTTTGATACCAGTCATCCTAACATCCTGCTGTCGGTATCTTCATCTCTGCCTCACTGGCTCCTATAAGAGTCTTGGGCCAGTTCCGCAGCAGGACTGACGTTCTGGATAGTGAGAATCCCCAGGAACCAGTATCAGACAATGCTTTTTTGGTTTCATGCACACAGCCTCCCAGTTTTGTCCAATGTAAATGACTCCAAGATGTATGTCTATGCTGGCCTCGGTGGGCACAGACATTAATGACCCATGGTGGTTGGTTTTGATAAGAGTTTCTTCCCTTCCTCATTTGTATTACTTTTCTCACAGCTGTCACAAAGCCACCAAGGTACTTAAGGAAGGAAGGCTATATTTTGAATTGTAGTACCTAGGCACAGCCCATCAAGACAAGACACTGTGGGAGAATCTTGAGGCTTCTCTCCACATGGGAGCTACCATCAGGACACACAGAGAGATACACACTGGTGCTCACTTTACTTTCTCTTTTTATTTAATATTTCTATCCAGTCTAGAATCCCATACATGAAACTGTACTGTCTGCTTTAAAGATGAGTCTTCTTATCTCAACTAACCTAATCTAAAAAAAAAAAAAAAAAAAAAAAAAAAAAATCCCTTGCATACACGATCAGATGCTTGTCTCCTATGTAAGCCCAGATGTTTATTAAACAATAGTAACTAACCAACATACATATTCATTCTTTGCTTATTATTGGTGTTTCTTGAGTTTATATTCCCAGTAAAATCTCAGACTGGAATATTTCAATACTGCCTCTGAGAATAGTCAGAACTCTGAAAGTAGCTGCATGGGGAGAAGCAGTTATGTGACTGTTGGTGATTACTGAAGGCAGGGCAGACATTGGCAGGCTGTCACACTAACCTGACTGATACCCTATGAGTGCTGGGATCCCCAGATGTACCTAATAGCTCCGATATATGAGGGACATGACAATAAACCTCTTGCATGATGCGAGAGAATGAAAACACAGTCTCCTGTGAGACCATACAAGACACAGCATTGCAGAAAGACAGTTGGCTTCAGGACTGCACAGAAGTTAACTCAGGATCCTAATAAACCAAAGATGTACTATAGTGAAAATTAGACCTAGAACTTTGGTCTAATACCTGGTTTTGGAGTCACTAAAATATAAAGTGGGTAGTCCCCAGAGAATCTCATATGAAGACCTTGATGACAGATCATCGGATCTTAACATGGAAGAACATTCAAAATTAGCTACGTTTGAGAAGCCTGAACACCTAGACTCATTTGCAAGGACAGTGACCCTTGTACTTTTTCTGGTGCCTGGCATCCTTTCATTCCCTACAGGGTTCCTAGGAAAAGACTTTGTTAAAGCAAGGTAAGACACTGTCAGAATCTTATAAGCATCAGAAATGCACTTTTAGCAGTTATGCAGGTGCCAGCAAATTCAGTGTTTGCTGATAGTCTAAAATCTGGTCTGACATAGCAGAAGCTGATGCAGTGTTAGAGCAAAACTGTTCTCTGAGGTCTAGCACAAATGAGGGCTGTATTTCCTAACTTCCTCACCTCAAAAGGATCTATCTTAAAATATCATAATATTGAGAGATATATTTTTAATAGGTATATTTAGAAGACACATTAATATCAGCAGGTAGCTGATAAAGCACTAGAAGACATATGCCTTCTCTACATAAACTAATAATTACAGACATATTCCAGCTTCTTTGCCTGGGTAATTCTCCATCACTCACCAGTACCTTAAGAATTACTAGAGATGAATCTTGATGATGCTCAATCAAAACCTGGTCCATTGATCCAAGTATAAGGAAAGGGAGCTTATCAACATGGGACAAAGTCCCAGGACTCATGTTTTATTCTTTGTGTGTTTGTTTGCTTTATTCTTTATTTTAAACATTTGTATATTTTTATATAAAGAAATACAATGCGATCCCAACCACGATGTACTAGAAGATGATTCAAACAAATGTTGAGATTGCTCCTGGGTGCTTAGAAAGAGGAGGATGTTCTGCAGTATGTGTGATAGGGATGAAAGTACTTCCCTCATGCAATATTAGAGAAAGGATCAAAATACTTCAGAGACCGGAGCTAATCAAATTATTATCAAATGCAAAAGATTAAATAGCCCAAAGGAAATGTCATCCTTAAAATTGCTAGTAAATTAATTAGATTCATTATGAAGAGAGGTGTCAGCAATACTTGAAGAGTGAAAAAAATGCCAGCAGTTATTGGAAGAAGAAGTATCATAGTTCTTTGTGGGTGTGGCCACTGGCAAGTTCCCATGCTTGGTGTATGGCCTCACTCCTGTGCATAAATGGACATTTTACATTAAATTTTACTGGGTTGTTGAGCAAAGACAGAGGTGAAGAAGAAAAGAGGAAGATAAATTAGGAAGAAGTAAACAGGAGGTGGATATGATCATATTTATTATGGACATGCATGAAATAGATTAAAATTTATAAAAAGAAAACTAAAGAATAAATTTAATCTGTTTTATGCCATGATGTTAAGACCAGTACAATAAATGTTAAGTCCTATCCACTGTCTCTCACTCCTGAGACACTTTTACTTTGCTTTGTTATTTTCTCAAATGCTCATCATCTTTCTTGATTCTTCTCATTCATCTTCCTCAGTCCCAACTCTATCAGCTACTTTCCACTGCTGTAGTAAAATACATGGTCAATAACAATTTAAAGAAGAAAGTTTATTTTGACTTGCAGTTCCTGAGGGCCAGAGTCTATCATGTCAGAAGCAGCATGAAAGTGGGAGAGAAAAGCTGGAGAATTACATTTGTGACCCCACAGGAATCGGAGTGAGCAAACTAAACAGTAATGAGAAACAACAAACTCCAAAGCCGCCCTTGGTGATTCAATTCCTCCATCAGGTGCTATAATCTAAAAATTCTGGAACCACTCAAAATAGTGACACCAAGAGGGGATCAAGGATTCAAACATATAGGGCTCATTCAAACTACAGCACTAGCATCATCTCAAATGACAGCTGCTAGTCCATGGACTCTTTGCCGATGTCTATCCATTTCTTGCCTAACCAGTTCTTAGTAATCTGGAGTACCTTCTCTAGCCCATTCTAGTTGTATAGCCAGAGCCCTAACCTCTCCACCCAGTAGTTTTACAGTTTCAGAAACTTATCCGATCCGCATGATGAACTTTTTCTCTGTGGAGTTCCCAACTCTTGGGAGTCTGGTTCTAGAGAATGTCAATGTCCTGGTGAGCATGATCTACTGTGTTCTTCTCTGTGTCCATGCACTGGAGACCAGAGTTCACTACATCAGATAAGCTTTTCCTGGAAGAAGAGTGATTTGGCAGAATATGAAAAAGAAAATAGAACTCTTATTTATTAGGGGAATTTTTCAGGGCTGAGGAGGTGGCTCACTTGATATAATGCCATGGAAGCATAAGGATATAGGTGTGGATGCCCAGTGCCCACTTACAAAGTATGTTGGGATGTGCCTGTAATATTGTCATTGGGGAAATTGCAATAAGAAAGAGCCTTGGGGTTCTATGGCTAGCCAATATAGCAAGAACGATAGCTTCCATGTTCTCTATGACATTCTGCCCCAAAACAGGAGGGAGGTTCACAATGATTGAAGAAGGCAGGTGCCAGTTGCATATGTAGCTGAAGATAGCAGTGTCTGGCATCAATGTGAGAAGATACTTTTGGTCCAGGGAGATCATGTTTTCCTAATGTAGGGGATGCCAAGGCAATGGGGTGGAGAGGGTGAATAGGAGGAAGTGCACCTTTGTGAATGCAAATGGAGGGGGTCAGGGGATGGGAGCTGGGCCGGGGAAAGGGATAACATCTCAATTGTAAATAAAGAATATTGGATTAAAAAAATAAACTACATACTTCAAGTACACATAACAGATTGGGAATACAATTAAAATTTTATTTCATTAAAAAAGAAGAAGAAGGCAGGTGCCATCAATCCAGGTCCTCAAAGTGCATGTGCATACCTGAACATGTACAGCCAAATATTCCAAATTATGTTAAGGGTTTATTATTTTATTTTTGATTTTGTGTTTTATTTTATTGAATGTATATGGATGCTTTTACTGCATGCATGTCTATGTAGCATGTGTATGTCTTATACTGTCAGAGGCTAGAGTACAGTGTTAGATCCCCTGGCACTAGAGATACAGACAATTGTGAGTTATCACACTGATGCTGGAAACCAACCATGAGTCCCCTGCAAGTGTTGTAATTTGCTCTTAACTTCTGATTCCTCTCTCCAGCCCCAAAAGAATATTTTTAAAAGCATATTCTCAGCCAGGAGTAGTAAGTTCATGCCTAAAATGTCAATTCCTGGGAGGCTAAAACAGGAGGATTGTCATGTCTGCAAGACAGCTTGTGTGATTTCTGAGTCAGATTGAGCTACAATGAGAGAAGATGTCTAGAAACAAACAGAACCAAGAAGAAGAAGAACCAACCCATCCATCCCCACATGGAGGAGAAGGAATGAATTGCACAGTGTTTTTTTCATCCAGGACAAAGAGATGGAGCATAGACATGTGCAAAGCTTTCCTCTTTATACCCTAGGGACCTGACTCTACCTGCTACCTTGATTTTAATCACTTCTTTCTCCACAGAAATGAAACCAGCCTCCCTTAGGAAACAGAAAACTGGAAATTGTTTAAAAGTTTCCTTATTAAAAACAAAAACAAAAACTGATCCAGGCAGAAATGAAGAATAGGCTATGTCTCAGTGGGTTGAGCTTATAGCTGCAGAGAAATACAGCTGTCAGGAAAGGAGTAAGCCAGGCATCAGACCTAAAGGAATTTTGTATTATGAGACACTATGAAAAGAGAGATCAGAAGGGAATGAGGCTTTTAAGGGAGCTGTCTCTGCCAAGCTACTCATTTAATAAGTAATGGTTGTTCTTTTTGTCTATATTGAGGATCGGATAGTAATAATTCTTAGTATTGTTGAAACAGTACAATAGAGCTATGACAAGGGGCTGAGCTCTACATGGGATACAGGAACATATCCAGATCTACAAACTACTGCTCTCAAGAGGTTACATCTTCTTGATGTGCACACATGGGCCCCTAAACCCAGACAAAAGTGTGTGAGTGACATAGAAGGTAACCCAAACAGAGTTCCTGGAGAGAATGACAGAGGATCGTTTACTGCCTGCTTCGTGGGGGAGACAAGAGGGGAAATCAAAGAGAAGAGGAAATAACAATTTATTACTTATGAAGTGGCTAATGTGATTAGCTTTTGGGTAGTGTGTGTGCAGAGGCCAGCTGCTAGAGAAGGCCTTTTGATCTCTGGCTGCCTGTCTGAAAGATCACACATAAGGTGGGGGCAGCTCTCAGATCTCCAGCTCTGGGCACTGAGCCTAGCTCTTTGAAGTGATTCCCTTTCCACATTTCCTGCTAATAGACAGTGAAGAAGGAGGCCATGTCCCTGGAGGAAAAGAAGGGCCTTGAAGTTTCCTCAGTCATGGGAAGTTAACAAAGATGACCATGGGCAAAGTTGTAGGTGGTACAATCTGCATTTCAAATCATGCTGATGCTTCTTGGCTCCATCCTCACTTGGGTGTTGCTAAGATCATTCTGATTGCTGAGAGTTCTCGAATCAACCTAGATTCAACTCTATGCCATGGCTTCCTGCTCTTCTGTCAAAACTGCCTTGAATACATTCCACAAGGGGCTTGGTGTGAACTGAATTTGTACTGTGCTCAAAACATAGTGCAATGCCTTATCCAGTGGAAGACAGCTATGTGGCAGACCTTACTTTAAGGTTTTTCTCTCTATTCACTTGTTTTCAGACTTGCAATTGCTCTGAAAAATCAATTAAAGGACACAGTAATTGCTATGGTAAATATGCTGCTGGACTAAAGGTTAGAAAACAAGAATAACATAATAATTCTTTGCAAGAATAGTGTTTATTATCCCCAGATCTTGGGTACTTCCCTGACCTTCTAAATCTTCCCTTGCTTATGTGCCTGCCATAAACAAAAACAGAAGAAAATGAGTAAAATAAAACTATCTTAGCTCCAACCTTTTAAAAATCAAGCACTAGGAGGGGTTGTGCAAAAGCATCCCCAAAAAGAATTTGCATCTTTCACAGATTCTAAGGCTTTATACAGATGAGAACTCCCATGGATGTACAGATGCTTGGACTTGTAAACTCTGGGCTTAATTAAAACTTCTGCATGGCTATATTTAGCTGTTCTCTACTCACGTCTGTATCTGACCTAACATCCCATGATGAACAGATAAAATCTTAATAAAATCATAGTCTCTACCAACCAAACGATAAAGAGTGTCAGCAGATAGCATCTGAGACAAACAGCACAGATTTCCCTGGTAGACTATAGCCTTCAAACATAAATTTTCCACCAGTGTATCTAAATGTGCCTGTGAAAACATCCTCAAACTACTACCATATGGATTTTAGGAACCATAAATCTGTGCTCTTGGGCCAGAGTCATTGATATTTGGCTTTAGAATAAACTACTCTTATATCTGTTGAGGAGAGATGTGTGCTCTCTGCATTGACAAGGAATTGTAAGAATCATTTGTAAAGACTGTATAATGTAATATATTCTAGACACAACAGGATTGGTGGACATATCAATTCATAGTGACTGCCGTAGCAGGCACAAAAAGCCATCTGAGCTATCATCAATTGGAGGCAGAAGGACACAGGGTCTCACAAAGAAACCATTTCCAAATGATACCTGCTGATAATGGTGTGTCTCCTGGGAAAACCAACTATACATCAATGGACATCCCATACCCAAGAGTAGTTGGGAAACCCAAAAACAATCCATGTTTTGCTTTTGCCTGTGTATAGACTTTTTGTTTTATTCAATCTTCTTGGGTTTTTTTCTTTTTGGTTTTGTTTTCTTTTTGTTTTTATTTGCATTTTATCAATATTTATTGGAAAAAAAGAAAGAGAACACAGAAATTTAAGTGGGGAGAGAAGTAGAAAGAGATGAGAGGAGTTGGGAGAGGAGAAACAATGGTGTACAAAAGTTTTAAATGCTATAAAAGAACAAAACCAAGAACTGGTTCTTTGAGAGAATTAAGAAGATTAATAAACCCTTAGCCAGACTAACTACAGGGCAAAGAGAGAGTATCCAAATTAACAAAATCAGAAATGAAAGTGGACACATAATAACTGAAACTGAGGAAATTCAAGAAATCATCAGATCCTACTATAAAAGCCTATACTCAACAAAGCTGAAAAATCTGGAGGAAATGGATGAATTCCTAGACAGATACCAGATGCTAAAGTTAAGCCAGGACCAGGTAAACCATCTAATTAATCCCATAATACCTAAAGAAATAGAAGCAGTCATCAAAAGAAAAAAAAAAAAAAAAAAAAGCCCAGGTCCAGATGGGTTCAGTGCAGAATTTTATCAGACATTTATTGTCAACATAATACCAATACTCTCCAAACTATTCCTCAAAATAGAATCAGATGGAACACTACCTAACTCATTTTTTGAAGCTACAATAACACTCATTTCTAAACAACAAAAAGACCATACAAGGAAAGAAAACTTCAGACCAATCTCACTTATAAACATTGATGCAAAAATACTCAACAAAATCCTTGCAAACCGAATCCAAGAACACATCAAAACGATCATTCATCATGACCAAGTAGGCTTCATCCCTGGGATGCAGGGAAGGTTTAACATACGGAAATCCATCAACATATTCCATCATATAAACAAATTCAAAGAAAAAAACCACATGGTCATCTCACTAGATGCTGAGAAAGCATTTGACAAAATTCAATACACCTTCTTGTTAAAAGTCTTGGAAAGAGCAGGAATCCAAGACCCATACCTAAACATAATAAAAGCAATATACAGCAAACCAACAGCCAACATCAAACTTAATGGTGGGAAACTTGAAACAATCCCACT
The DNA here is from genome assembly GCF_963924665.1 of Micromys minutus. Taxonomy (NCBI): domain Eukaryota; kingdom Metazoa; phylum Chordata; class Mammalia; order Rodentia; family Muridae; genus Micromys; species Micromys minutus. The sequence goes on from NC_137953.1 coordinate 8,568,303, forward strand.
AAAATCAGGGACTCGACATGGCTGCCCACTCTCCCCCTACCTATTCAACATAGTACTGGAAATCCTGGCCGGAGCAATTAGACAGCAAAAGGAAATCAACGGGATACAAATTGGAAAGAAAGAAGTAAAATAATCACTATTTGCAGATGACATGATAGTGTACTTAACTGACCACAAAAATTCCACCAGAGAACTCCTACAGCTGATAAGCAAGTTTAGCAAAGTGTCTTGATATAAAATTAACTCAAACAAATCAGTAGCCTTCCTCTACTCAAAGGACAAACGTGGAGAAAAAAATTAGGGAAAAGATACCCTTCACAATAGTCACAACAAATATGAAATACCTTGGTGTGATTCTAAGCAAGTGAAGGACCTGTATGACAAGAACTTTAAATGTCTAAAGAAGGAAATCGAGGAAGATCTCAGAAAATGGAAAGATCTCCCATGCTCATGGATTGGAGGGTTTAACATTTTAAAAATGGCCATCCTACCAAAAGCAGTCTACAGATTCAATGCAATCCCCATCAAAATACCAACCCAATTCCTCATAGAGTTGGAAAGAGCAATGTGCAATTTCATCTGGAATTACAAAGACCTAGAATAGCGAAATTCATCCTCAACAACAAGAAAACATCTTCGGGAGTCACTTTCCCTGACCTCAAGCTATATTTCAACGCAATTGTGCTAAAAACTGCATGGTTCTGGTACAGAGATAGGCATGTGGATCAATGGAATAGAATAGAAGATCTAGAAATGTGCCCGCACATATATGGTCACCTGATTTTTGACAAAGGAGCTGTAACATTCAATGGAAAAAAAACAGCCTATTTAACAAATGGTGTTGGTCCAACTGGCACTCAGCATGCAGAAGAGTGAAAATAGGTCATTTCTTATCTCATTGTACAAAGCTCAAGTGCAAGTGGATCAAAGATCTCCACATTAAACTGGGTACACTGAAACTATTAGATGATAAATTAAGAAAAACCTTAGAACACATAGGCACAGGAGAAAATTTCTTGAACAGAACACCAATGGCCCATGTTCAAAGGTCATAGATTAACAAATGGGACTTAATGAGATTGCAAAGTTTCTGTAAGGCTAAGGACACTCCTAAGAAAACAAACTAGCAGCCAACAAAGTGGAAAAAAATCTTTACCAACCCCACATAAGATAGAGGACTAATATCCAAGGTATACAAAGAACTCAAGAGTCTAGAGACCAGAGAACCATACAACCCTGTTAAAAATGGGGTACAGAGGTAAACAAAAAGTTCTCAATTGAGGAATATTGAATAGCTGAGAAGCATTTAAGGAAGTGCTCAACATCATTAGCCATCAGGGAAATGCAAATCAAAACAACCCTGAGATTCCACCTCACACCAGTCAGATTGGCCAAGAACAAAAATTCAGATGACATCAGATGCTGGTGAGGATGTGGAGAAAGAAGAACACTTCTACACTGTTGGTGGAGTTGTAAACTGATAAAACCACTCTGGAAATTAGTCTTGTGATTCCTCAGAAAATTGGACATAGTACTACCTGAAGACTCAGTTATTTCACTTCTGGGCATATAACCCAGAGCAGCTCAAACATACAACAAAGACACATGCACCACAATGTTTATAGCAGCTCTATTTATAATAACCAGAAGCTGGAAAGAACCCAGATGTCCTTCAGTAGATGAATGGATACAAAAATTGTGGTACATTTTCACAATGGAGTACTACTCAGCTACCAGAAACAATGACTTTATAAAATTAAGAAAATGGATGCATCTAGAAAACATCATCCTGAGTGAGATAACCCAGTCAAAAAAGAACAGACATAATATGCAGTCACTGATAATTGGATACTAACTCCAGAAAGCTCTGAACTCCCCAGAAACAACTCATAGACTATATGAAGTTCAAAAAAAGAAAAAAAAAAGAAATGAAAAGAAAAAACCATTACGCTTAATCCTTACACACCAAGTAAACTTTGACTAATTCCAGATTACATCCTGTTTTACATGTACTTTATGCTCATTGTATCAGGCAAGATCTTAACGCACACTATCAACCCTTTAAAATAAAAAAAAAATATAAATAAAAAAACAAAATAGAATAATAAGTAATAAAAAATAAGCTATATGTGTTTTTAGTGAAATGATCTGTAAATGTCTGATAGGTCCATTTAGTTCATATTAATAGTTTGCTCTAGCATATCAGTCTAGTTTTTGTCTGCACGATGTATCTATTGGTGAGGGTGGGTTTTCTCGTTTTTTATGTGAGAGCCAACATGTGATGTAAATTGTAGTCATGTTTCTTTTATGAAATTGTTTGCTCTTGTGTTTGATGCATAGATATTAAAAAATGTAATGTCCTCTAGGTGGATTTTTCTGTGATAAATGTGAGGTGAACTTCATGTCTTTTGATTAGCTTTGAAGTTAAGTATTTGGTTGAAATCCTTTTTATTTTTTTTCCTTAGAATGGAAAGATAAATTCTATCTATTTTGTTGCTGCATTGCTCTGTCATAGTATTGCAGAAAAGTGTACAGTGGATGAAAATGACAGAAACAACTTCTAGTCTTGATGACCTTAATATTTAGTGACTGTTTCTGGGCACCATTTGATATAGTAACTATACAAACACACAGTTAGTTTTCAAGACAAAGTTTCTATGTGTAATTGTCTTTTTTCAAGACAAGATTTTCTTGTGTAACTTTCCTGGGTCTCCTAGACATCACTAGGCTAGCCCAGAACTTACAGAGACATAGCTATTTCTACCTCCTGCGTGCTAGGATTGAAGGTGTGCATCTCCTTGTCTTAGTCAGGTTTTCTATTCCTACACAAACATCATGACCAAGAAGTAAGTTGGGGAGCAAGGGGTTTATTAAACTTATATTTCCACATGCTGTATATCACCAAAGGAAGCCAGGACTGGAATTCAAGCAGGTCAGGATGCAGAAGCTGATGCAGAGGCCATGGAGGGATGTTTCTTACTGACTTCCTTCCCCTGGCTTGCTCAGCTTGCTTTCTTATAGATCCCAGATCTACCAGTGCAGGGATGGCTCCACCCACAATGGGCTGGGCCCTTCCCCACTGATCTCTAGTTGAGAAAATGCCTTACAACTGGATCTCATGGAGGCATTTCGTCAACTGAGGCTCCTTTCTCTGTAATAACTTCAGCTTGTGTCAAGTTGACAAACAAAACCAGCCAGTACACACCACCTGAGGTACCTCCCTATTTTTACATGGTACCTTTTCCTTTCATCTTTTAAAGAAAAGTGTATATAAGAAGTAAAACTGGCTTTCATCATTTCATTCTAAATCATTGTGCATATGAATTCTTTTCATCCAGTGCTAGAGTTTCATATGTGTGTTTACTTGCTGTTAACTGCAAATTTTACTTTTGAAATTATTATAACTCTCTGCATCTGTGTGTTTGTGTCCATGTGAAAACATTGTGCATGTAAGTGTAGTTACTTAGAGATTCCAGAAGAAGGTGTTGGGTCTCCTGGAGCTGGAGTTTCAAGTGCTTGAGAGCCATTCAACCCTCATATTAGGAAGCAAAATTGGGTCTGACATAGCAGTGGTTGCTGTTAATCTCAACGCCATCTTTTCATCTCCTTCATGGTGAAATTTACCATCTAAGTTTACTGATAAATATGCACTAAATCTGTAAATGTACCCTAGGCTTCCCTTTTTGTCTGATACATCAACTTAGTCATTTTCTAGAAGAGAACTAACTGAATCAAATTTATGTGGTTCATGAAGTCAGTTATTAATTTAAAAAAAAATACAAACTTAAGGGTTTTGAGAACTGTTTTCATTAGGCTAGGCCCTCATGGTGTCAGTTTTTCCGACATTAAGTTTATTTACTCTTCCTTTCATGGCTGTGTCTTGGCCAATCAGCACAGAGACATTTTATCATATAACCACACCCTAAACAGTGATAATCAGCAAGAAACACTGTATAGCACCTGTTTTGCTTCAGAACGATTGCAGAATCTTTATAACCACTGACCGACGTCATCCTCCTTACAACCTAGAAGGAGGTGAGGGATCAAGATCGTTCAGCTGCTTTGTGTCTCTTTTTGGAAACATGCAATGCTATTTTTAACCTCTACTTTAGACAGAAGGACACAAACATGAAAGATAACTAGTAAAACATTGGGACGAAAGAAGATAGGGTTGAACAGCCAGGTTTTCTGAGCACAGGTTCTTCCTTGGCAAATGAGCACACTCCTGGGTTTGTAGTCTTCTCATTTTGCTGTAAATATCCCAGGAGTTTTTTGTTTTTTGTTTTTTTCTTATCGATATATTTGAAGTTCTCATTTCAGTTTCATTTTCCCATATGAATGTTTCCATCTTCCTTCTGACTTCTGAAAATTATAGATATATATGGGTTGGAGAATGAGCCTGCTTCCCACTGCTACTGTGGATAGCAATACTGCCTTCCAATATTGTGTGCTCTCTGATAGCTGGTGAGATTTTGGATGAGTAAGCAGAATGGTTTGGCTCTCATTCAACATCCTAGGAAAAAAATGTCTGCTTACCATTTTAAACATAGCAGACAAGCCAAGAGAGACTCTAGATGCTCAACTCAATCAGCTTGGCATATTGAAAGTGCACTGCTTTGACAGAGCCCTACACTGCAGAGTGGATGCTTCTGAGGACTTCTAGGCTGGGGCTTTATCTCACTACAACAGATTTCTTCTTCATATATTACATTTAACAATTAAACAATGGCTTTTATTTGCTTTGATTTTGTTTATCTAAACCATCTTTATATTCCCAGGATATTCTACCACGAAGATAGCCTAAATTATAGACGAGTAGAAAAACAAAATAAGGTGCTGTCTTTAACATTCAGATAACCTGTGTGTCACTTTTCAAGGTAGCAGGTCTTTTTATGAAGTAATGCACAAAAATGATTAAAGAAAATTTCTGACACATTTTGTTTTATTCTCTTTTCAAAACATCCAGCCTTAAGAGATGTTACTGTGTATTATATATAAATCCCAAAATATGACATATCTTTAATAAGAATGAATAAAATTTACAGAATAAATTATTGTTTCTAGCTTATAATTATTTCAAAATGTCAGCATTGCCTTAGCCCAACTTAAAGGTTACTGGGTGCCTGGGTGAATGATGAAATTGGTTATTTTTTAAGAGACTCTAAGCAGAGCTACAGAGCAGGTGAATGCTTTTAAAATCCTCATTTACATCTCAGTTGAAAATGTTATTTGATGTCTAAGGATCAAACCATACTCAGGTCATCACCTTGAAGGACCAGAGCTTCACTGTCATCATCTGAGAAGACCCAGCTATTCTCCTGAAGCAAAGAGATCAAAAGTCTGGCTGATGCCCACTGGCAGATTCATGAATTTGTAGGTGCTTTATGAGAGCAAGAACACTAGAGAAATGTTGTTCTGAAGGTATGGGTTCCACGCTCTATCAGGAACAAGGATGGCAGAGGCAACTAGATGCAATTTATATTTTGACCCAGAATTTCAACCAGAAGAGTCTAGAAAGGAACTAGAATGGTTCATTTTCGTTGTCTTCTTGCCTAGACCTGGAATCACTTACTAGTGCTTTAGCCAGGAAAAATGTTCATTCAGGATGTAAGAGGCAACATAGCTTGACATCCCAGACTCAACAAAGAAAAGGAAGGGGGAGTCAGCTGAGCACCAAGAGTTCCTTTCTCTGCCTCCTGACCTAAGATGCAATGGTCCCTCTAACTTCCCCTCTTTGTCATAATGGAGTCTTGTCTCCCAAACAATGAACCACAATGAACCTTCACTTTCTCACTGCATCTCTTATCAGGCAAGTGGATCACAACAATGAGAAAAATAACCAAGAACAGCACAGAGATCCCATGAAAGAGAGTCTGTCTAGGATGAGTTGGTGTGGAAAGGGCTACACAGAAAAAAGTAGTTATACCTAACAGAATGTGTGTGTGGATATTCTCATGGGGGCATCATGAGAAAAGGGTCAGTATAAACACCTCATTGGTGCCTCTCCACTCTGACAGGATCTGAGGTCCAAATGGTCAGAATGGAAGAAGCAGAAACTCTTGTGTTCCTGGCTTTGCCCACCATAAAGCATTCATTGAAGAAAAGAGAATTTATCACCACAACAAATTAAAACATGGATTACAACACAAGAGAAGGGATTATCATTGATCCATTAAAATTCTCTTGTGACTTTAAGTCAACACAGACCTTCTAATGCCAGCATGAGCCAAGGTGTCATGGGCACCTCTAAAGTGTTACTCAAAGGAAATGAAGCAGATACATTTTTAAATGATGAAAGACTGTGTGGGGGGGGGGGGTGAGCATGTGGTGTTGTGCCTAAATTTTGTGAATGCCTTGAATTCATTATATCTGCTGCACAAATTTCTCTCTATCAAAAATACTCTGTATGTGTGTGCAAGAAATTCTCTCTGAACTATATCCAAAACATAATTTTTTAACTAAAATATTAAAAATATTTCCTGAATGAATGGACCTGCTGATTTGGAAAGTTTATTTCCCCTGTGCATTACCAAACTATCATTAAAATGCCTAATGCTACACATAGTCTTCCAGGTGATAGACTCATAGTCTTTCAGGTGCACATAAATATAGCCTAAGATTCTGTTCTTATGTCTTGTTTTAATTAGACTTCTATTGCTGTGAACAGACACCATGACCAATGCCATTTTTATAGAGGACAACATTTCAATGAGTCTGACTTACAGGTTCAGAGGTTCAGTCCATTATCAACAAGGCAGGAACTTGGCAGCATCCAGGCAGGCATAGTGCAAGAGGAGCTGAGAGTTCTACATCTTCACCCAAAAGAAGCCAGGAACAGACTGAACATCCTCAGGCAGCTAGGAGGAGTATCTGCAAGCCCAGCGCCAGATTGACACACTTCCTCCAACAAGGCCACACCTTCTAATAGTTCCACTTCCTATATGTAAACTATCATATGCCTTAAACTTTAGAATATCTTCCATAGCTTCATTTTGTTTAATTGTCATTAAGGCAATAAATTTGGGTGTCATACCACACTCCTCTAATCCTGGCACCTGGGAGCCAGAAGCAGTTGGATCTTTAAGAGTTTTAGTCCAGCCTGGTCTGCATATTAAACCATTCTGGACAATCCAGGGATACACAGAGATGCTGTCTAACAATAAACAAATAAGATAGTATGGTTATCAAATGTTTTATCTTTTTTATTTTTTCTACAGAGTATTTTTAGGGTGGTATGGGGTATATGTTTGCTTGCTTGTTTTGTGTTATTGTTGTTTGTTTTTTAAATGGCTTTGCACCCATTTTACAACTCAACCCAACATTGAATAAATAGCAATTTTCCTGCATTAGCATCCTGGGTGTTACCATAGCAGGTAAGCACCATTATCTCTAGCTTTTAAATAATTTTTCCAGCGATGGAGTTGTTATGGAGTGAGAATAGTACTTACAATGGGCAGTCCATCAGCACTGAGAAAGATGGATTTTTGGTTCTCAGTGTGTGTGTGTGTGTGTGTGTGTGTGTGTTTCAAATTTGGAAAAAAACAGTTCCTTGCTACTAAGTTGCCCATACTGCACTTAAAAATCATTCAGTATCCCAGACAGGATTTAAAATGGTTATCCTCCTGAATATCTATGATTATGAATATGAACCACAAGAACCACAAGGTATGGTTTTAAACTCTCTCTCTCTCTCTCTCTCTCTCTCTCTCAGATTTATTTGGTGTAAGTCCATACAGGTATGTATTTACCCCCACATGCATGAACAAGGGCATGAATTATATGTGTGTGAGCTGCCATGTAGTTGTCTGGAGCCAAACCAGGGCTCTCTGAAAGAGTATCAAATGCTCTCAACCACTGAACTAACTCTCCAGCCCTAGCCTTCCAGTGTTTCTTGAAACCTCAAGTAGGAAATACAAATGATATCTGATCAACATGTGGTGCATAGTATCTGCCACAATTTTCCCCCATCTCTTAAGATTCCCACTCTAAATTGTCACTTAGAAGAAAAAAAGGATGTAGTATGTGGGATGCAGGAAACAACCGGGATATTAGGAGACTCAGAGTAGGCAGACAGCTCTGTACATCCTAACTGCACTGGAGTCTGTTTAAGTGGATGCCTGGAGACTTGAAAGTTAAGCTTGGGGGAACTTTGTGATATGTCTTGGCAGCTTTGAGCAACATTTCTTTTGAGGGCTGTTTTCCTGATGAATTTAGAAGTTTTTAGAAAGAACAAAGTATAGTCCATTTTCTCTGGAAATTCCTATTTTACTTCATTCTCAAAAAACACTCCATTTCTCTGTCTTGTATTTTTGATGAGTTCATCTCAGCCTTAACTAGAATTTGATCTCCTTGATGGAGAATCTCCTGGAAAATTACTCAACTATTCTAGGAACCCAAGGTTAAGATGCCTCAACCAACTTAGTTTAGTTTCTGTTAAAGTGCAAACTTGTGCAAACCTCACCTTGCAGCAATCAAGCAAGATACCAAGATATGGGTTTTGCCTATAAAAGCCTCTTACTCTTTCTCTCAACACTCAGGCCTGCACTTAGGTCCCAGATGTGTGTGTGTAGCCCTGGTCAGCTGAACTAAACACTTCCAATTGGCTATAAGTGGCCATCCATGTTGGTCTCTCTATAACAAGTGTATGGCTACTTTAGTCAGTTTTGCATTGTTGTGACAATAAACAACTTGAGGAGAAAAATGGTTTGGGGGGATTTGGTTTGCTTTGGTTTGCTTTGGATATTCAGAATTGATGAAGTTCCAGCTCAGTGTCAGCTGGTTTTAAAGCTTTGGGCTGTGGACAAGTTGAGCTTTAGGCAAGTTGAAATGCCTGGAAGGGCTGTTGTTTCACAGGGCAGCCAGCAAAGCATGGGTGTAAATATATATTTAAAACATAAATAAACAAGAAGGGAGGATGAATAAAAGAAAGGAGGGAAAGATCAACAAAAAAGATATCTTACTCTCCTAGTCATCTATCTCCTTTAAGTAGGCCCCACTGCAACTGATCCAATGAAAATCAAGATGCTAAAAAGATACTTGTGTATTTCAGCCTATCAGATTATTGAAATATTGGACTACAGCTGGATGTGGTGGCACAGGTCTTTCATACCAGTACTCAGAAGAATGAGGCAAGCATATCTCTGTGGATTTCAGGGACTGCCAAGGGCTATATGGAGTGAGAGTCTTTCTTAGAGTTTCATTGCTGTGAAAAGACACCATGACCAAGACAACTCTTACACAGAAAAATGTTTGGTTGAATCTGGCTTACAGTTTCTCAGGTTTTGGTCAGTTATCATCATGGCAGGAAGCAGGATGGCATGCTTGCTGACCCAGTGCTGAAAAGGGCATTCTACACTGACTGGGCAGCAGGAAAGAATGTAACAAACTTCCTCCAATAATGACAAACCTATTTCAACAAAGTCACATCTCCTAATACTCCCTATGGACCTATGAGGACAATTTTTATTCAAACCACTATGTCACCCATCCAAAACAAGCCAATTAAAGAGCCAAATTGGTAGTGGAAAGTATCAAATGGAGATTTATTTGATATAGTCAGAGTAGGGAAAAGGACAAAAGGATCCAATAAGTTCAAGTCCTTTGGGGCCTGAAGAAAGACTGATGTTTAAATAATGTTACGTATATGGACAGCCAAGCAATCTCAGTTAAGTATGGCACTGCCTGGTGTTGGTGCATCATTTCGTGGGCTCCAGCTTCATCCTGTAAGGTGGTCTGACAGAGTTGTAAATTTTCTACTCCCCCAAAATAACTGTTTCCCTGGGAAGTATATCTCCCTTTGTCTGACCCCTTTGTCGTTACTCAGAAGGAGGTCCTGGAGAACTCTCCATTTCTTTGGGGTCCATTATTTTTCCTTTCTGTTGTTTTTGGGACAGCTTCTCTGGTGACCTGAACATGTTTGGCTCCTGAGACTTGGCACAATCAGAAGATGTGGCCTTATTAGAGGAAATGTGTCACTTTGGGGGTGGATTTTGAGGCAAGACAGTCTGAAGCTCTGCACAGTGTAGAAACCCACCTCCTGAATACTTACAAAAGATGGGCTTCTTTTGGTTACCTTTAGATCAAGATGTAGAACTCTCAGCTCCTCCTCCAGCACCATCTCTGCCTGAACACTGCCATGCTTCCCACCATGATAATAATGGACTGAACTTCTGACACTGTAAGGTAGCCCTAATTAAATGTTTTCCTTTATGAGAGTTGCCTTGGTCATGGTGTTTCTTCACAGGAATAAAACCCTAACTTAAAACAGGTGCTAACCCTGGCTGGGGGTGCAGGCTGAGTTAGTATCAGGTGAGTCTTGTGACCCTCACCCCCCTCAAGCTCGGTAATATCAGCTTTAAAAACCCTTCATCTATGAACTCATCAATGGTTTAATCCATTGATGAACTCAGTCAGAACCTTCAAGATCCAGTTACCCCTGAAAGGTGCTGTGGGATGGAGCCTTCATGTGCTTTTGTGGTAATTTCATAATCAAGCTGTGGCATTTGGCAAGATGTTACCCTCTCTGTGGTGAAGCCAGGTATGATGAAGAGTGTCATCCTACAGCATGGTGTGAACATTGCAATGGACATGCACTGCACTTGGTGGTTTCTTCTTCTCCTTCAGCTTCAGTCTATACAACTACAGCTTCTTGGTCTCAGCAGACACCACTGCTGACATAGTTCAGTGACGGCCACTCCACTTTGTTCTATTTAAGAAAGACTGATTTGACTCTCCTAACACGCACTCTGCAAAGACATGAAAATGTCTGAGTACTGGGGATTCATACCACCTACCAGCATGCACACACGGCAAGCCCTGAGCCAAAGACAAATAGGCACTGCACTGTGAACTCTTGCTGAGACTCCACTTACACCCAATTCCTCGTCTACATGTCATGCTGAAACTATATTCAACCCCACATTTCCTGTGATCAATGCAAGGTTTACTTTCCCTTCTTTGCATTCCCATCCCCTAGTGTCTCCTGTTGTTTCTGCAGCCACACTGAAAGTATCATTAGTGTGCACATCCTTATCTCGGGTTGCACTTTAGAGGAATGAGAACAGAAGGAAGAGCCATCCTACCACAGTCTCAGGCAAGCTCCTAGTAGTTGTCGGAGATAATGGATATGACCACATAGCCAGCCCAGAACATGGATTTTAGTTGGTACTCTATCAAATCAGTCTGAATTATTATTATTATTATTATTATTATTATTATTATTATTATTATTATTATTATTATTATTATGTTCACAGTATAGTTTATAACCATAATAAGTTACCACTGCCCAGTATACTTTATATTTGTGAACTTTGGCGTGTGTTCCCTGAACACACTGATTTTTAACTTCAGTCATCTGCTACGACTTCCTACGATTAGAAGAGAAATCAAATTAGCTAATGCTTCAAGGGTTACTTGGGTTTGAACATTCAACAAACATGGGCACCCTAATAATAATAAGAGGCTTTTGTGGTGTGTGAGTACTCTCGGAGGTCACTTTCGATCACTGTGTGAGCATCTCCCAGTACTACTATTGCTCTGTTCCCAGCATTGCTTAGAACACATTATCGAGGACACCTGCACTTGACTTCTTCCTGCTTTGTCGATGTACATCCGGGATTCTAGAGTCCATAGCTAAACTTTCAGAGACTATGCTGAACTTGGGTCAGCAGTTTGGTTACCGGTCCTATACTAGCATCAGCCATAAAAAGACACTGCAGACCTCTGCACTTTATCTTTGGGAACTCTACCATTTTGGCACGGGTTTCCTGAGCACATCAATTTTTAGAGTCAAGGTATCTGTTATAACTCCCAATGATTAAAGGAGAGATCACAATTAACTAGTGGCTCAGTTTTCCAATGGTATTTTGACCAATCAGGTCTAATATTATCTGACTAGCAAAACATATAGAGCACCTTTTTCCTTCCTTCCCTTTCCCTCCCCTCCCTTCCTTCTCCTTCCAGCCCCCTTTCTCTGCTTTTTCTTCCATCTCACTGCCTTTCCTGCCTTGCCCTTCCCTCCCCATCCCTGCATTTCCCACCCCACCTTTTCCTCCCCCTTATTCTTGTCATACCTTCTCCTCCCCTCCTTACTCCCCTTTCCACCATCTCTCCCTCTCCCCATTTTTACTTTCTATTCTAACTTCATTTTCTTTTCCTTCCCCTTCTTGTTTTCCTATTTTCTATCCCTCATCATTCCTCTATTCTTGTATCACTTGAGTTCTTTTCTCCTGCCTGCCCTTCCCCCACTTGCTATACCAGCATGCAAGCTGGGGATAGGAATAGTTGGGTTGCTAAAACCACCAGCTACAGGAAAACTCTGACTGGATACCTGGCAAAAATGTCCCTGTAGAAATGAGAGAGAGGGAGAAGGGGAGGAGAGAGGAAGGGAAGGGAGAGAAAGAGGGAGGGAAAGAGAAAAGGAGAAAGAGAGAGAGAGAGAGAGAGAGAGAGAGAGAGAGAGAGAGAGAGAGAGAGAGAGAGAGAGAGAGAGAGAGAGAATCTTTTTCACCTAAACTAATACAGTTTAATTGTGGGCATTGTATTTTATGTGGAAATAGATAAGCCAAGCAGGTGGTAAAGATGGTAAGGAACAAATGCTTATCATTTTAATAATTGTAGGTACTTTTGTGCTGCTATGACCAAAATACTTGAGAAACAATGGAAGAAAGGGGAAGATAAGGGGAAGATGCTTTTGACTCTTGCTTTTAGAGGGCCTGAATCCACCATCCTCTATGATGTAAGTATGGCAGGGATGCTCAGGTAATGATTAAAGTGTAACAGCTTTGAATGAGACATTTCCCCCTACAGAAGTTCTGCCACAGGCTGCAGGAAAGTTTCCCCAATGCTCTGCTTCAGGCTCTGGATGGTTTCCCCTCCTGAAAGTGTGACAACTCTGCTCTGGCAGGCAGGGCTTCCTCACTGAGGGCTCTGCCCCAGTAAAAGCAGCACTGGCTCTGCTCTGAATGGTATCCTGTAAAGCTCGCTCCAAATTACTTCCTGACTTCCCTCAGTGAAGGACTGGGACCTGGAAATAAAATAGGAAGTTATCCCTTTCTTCCTCAAGGTGCTCTCATCAAATGTTTTATCAAAGCTTTAGAAAAAAAAAAAAAAAAAAAAACTGGAACAAGACACCACCACCCCTATACACACATACACACACACATAAACACAAACACACCATTTTCATGATATACCAAGATTCCATTCAACTTAATTGTTTTGTTTTAAAATAGACCATTAGGATGTAGAAACCTCTGTCACATTGAGACCTGTTACTTCCAACTACCACACTGAGACCTGTCTTTCTACTTCAGAATTTACAGCCAATCCTCACTCTCCCTAGACTACCTGTAAAATATTCAAACCTGACGATTTGGTTTCTTCCACATTGGGCTTCCACTCACTTCTCAGTGCTCTGTCATGATTGTCCTTGTGACTCAAGAGGGCAGACTGCAGACCGTCCTTCCTCATTTCCATGCAGCAGTGATGCAGAAGATGAATGCTGTCAGAGTCAGGCAAAGCAAACCCAGTGCTCTCCTCTTGCGGTTTTCTTTAGAGGGTTGTTTGGTTTTGTGATCTGCATGTAAGCACTTCATATGACAAACCCAGGTGTCACGATGACCATAAGAAAGACGGGGTTATTTGTAAAAGAGTACAGAAATCAAATTCTAGATCCCTGGGAATAGATTTGGATGGTGCTGGGATGGTGAGTGGCTTAGATTCCTGTATCCCTGTATCCCACATCCAAAGCTGGTGTGGTGACTCCCTCCTGTTCCTGTTTGCTGAGGGAGGCCCTGTGCCATTAGATACCACACTTACTCTGAAGACAGTGACATGGTCACCCAAATGTGAACTTCACTGATTATGTACTCAGCAAATTTGTATCATTTACAGAACCTCTGTACCTGCATTTGTTCTGTTTGTTTTTCTTTGATATGAGGACCTATAAAAGCCATGCCATATGGTTGTATGATGACATGAGCATCACAAAGACTTGCAAGACCTTCTAAAAGTCCAGCAATCAGTAGTAGTATTCAAGCTGACAACTATTCATTCAGGCCTTCAGGCTTACCTTAACTCCATCAATAAGCAGAAGGGATGAGGATGCAGAATTTGGAAAAGGCAGCAGGAAGAGGTTGTCAGCAGTTATTGGTGGGCTGAGAGATAAAAAATGATGAGGCCATACATTAGCACCCACCAGAGACTCACCCTACTGTAACCAGAACCTTGTCACTCACAGGGCACTAAACACTATAAAATGGAGCATGTTAGTAACAGAGGCACTAGCTGGGATTTTAAAAATGTAGTTAAGAGACAGCTTCCACACAGGAAGTACATTCAGAGGAATTTTCTAGATACTGATAGGAAGACAGAGGCCACTTTCCAGAACTCATGTCTGCCTTAGTCCCTGTCTCAGCTTCAGGAGTAGTCAGCTTTCAAATATCACAAATTGCATTCTCTACTAGAGTTTGGAACCACAGAAGATGTAGGTGCTTGGGATCAAATTCAAGTCCTTGTAAGGCAAACACTTCACTGACAACGCTGTCTTCCATAAGCCCCTGTTAGTAGTTTTTAAAAATTAGTATGTCAGTCCCAAATCTGCCATCACACAGGTGTACACAGGTGTACACTGAGGTGTAAACAAAGCACCTCCTGGAATACATTGTTCTCTACACTTAGGAAGGTTCTGGAGATATGGTTATGATTTCCTACTCTGACCACATGCTACATGTCAGGTCTGACTGCAGCAGACACAAAAACATCCCAGAGACGGGAATCTGTGTCTTGTTTTCCATCTCTAATAACTATAAAGCCTTTTTGAGAAAATGGTAGGCCAGAGCAAGACTAAAGTAAGCAAAGCACTTTTACGAGTACCTCATTTTAGTACCTCCCATGCATTTGTTTGTCTCTGCAAGGGTGAGATGCCTTCCATCTTGCACTAGAGAGTCCTAGTCACCCGAAAGCTGTGCCCTGAGAGTATTTACCTCATGAACGTCCTTACTTGGTATACATTGGTTAAGCAAACACAGATTCAAAGACCAGAAGCCACAGGAAAAATACTCCAGAGATTGACTCCTTGGGATAGGATACAAGATACCTATCCTTGTACTGTAAAGTGTGAGAAGGATGGGGAGATTTCTCTGGACTGAGGAGCAAGTGATCTGAAAGCAAAAATTGTAAATGACTTAGTATATGCAATGGTACGTGCTGAAATATTTTAAATCTAAGTACAGGCACTGTAAAAATCATAACGTTCCAAGGTGGTCATCAGATGTATATTGGCTTCAAAGAAATTTCCAGAAATTCTATGTAGTAAAGCTACATGTAAAAAACATCTCATCATCTTTTATAGATACTGTTTTAATATACCCTGTTTCCTGCATGAGAGCTGACATGCTGAGGTGTAACTGTAGCCAGCACTTAAGCTTATATGGGCTCCAAGATGACAGGCACCTACCTCCCCTTATTCTCCTTCTGTTATTTCTTTGATATCTTTGCAGAGGATGGGCATCTTTCACATTAAAATACAATATGTTCCTCTTTACTCAGATGTGTGGCAGTCCATGTCCCTGTTTTATTGTTAATTCTAATCCTTGTCTCAAGTAAATGGATTCACAAGGTAACTCACTAACAAGTCAGTGGCTTTGGCTGCATTATATATTAAGAGTCTCCTCAAAAATCATCAAGAGGCTGTCTCACCTAGGAATCAACTCCATATGCAGCCACCAAACCCAAGAACTATTACAGGTGCCAAGTAGTGCTTACAAGCAGGAATCTGATATGATATCTCAGAGACTCTGTCAGAGCCACACTGATACAGAGAAGGAGGCTTGCCGCTAAACATCAGACTGAACACAGGGACCACAATGAAGGAGCTAGAGAAAGGACTGAGAGACCTGAAAGGATCTGCAACCCCATGGGAAGAAAAAAATGATCAACTAACCAAACCCACCATAGCTCCCAGGGACTAAAACACCAACCAATGAGTTTTCATGGAGAGACCTATGGCCCCAGCTCATATGCAGCAGAGGATAGGATGTTCTGATATTAATGGGAAGAAAGGCCTTTGGTGCAGCAAAGGCTCATTTTTCCAATGTAGGGGAATGCCAGGGTGCTGAGAGGGGAGAGCATGGTTGGGAGAGGGAGCACATTCATGGAGGCAATAGGAGGGGGAGGGGTGATGGGATTGGGGGAAAGGGATAACATCCGAAATGTAAAGAGAATATCCAATGAAAAAAATAAAAGAATTGAAGTATACAATCATAATCTCCTTTTGGTAACTAAGCTAAAGTCATATCTTCACTGGTACGAATCTTTCTGACTGATACAAATTTAAAATTAAATTTTTTACAGTACTATAAAATTTATTTGATACAGATTTAAGGTTTATATGCTGTTTTTAATTGATTAAACAATACTAGTTAAGGGCTGGATAACAAACTCATGGTTCCCAGTCAATAAAAGTGTGTTTTTCAGATATTTCAATTGAAAACAAAAGGATTCTTTTCCAACTATGCTGAGTTGATCCCCAGAAAAGATGTCTCTTCTTCTTTTTTTTTTAAATATATCCTATCTACTTATTCAAAGAGATATTGTTTACTTGCAGGTCTTCATGGTTTCTATTGCTATTGGAGCCAAGTGATAGTATTATAAAGATGTGTGTCTGTGTGTGAGACAGGGGGCATAGGAGCAGGGGGAGAGAGAAAGAGAGAGAGAGAGAGGAGAATGCTGGGAGGGGTGTATGCAGGATCAACGAAAATTATATCAGGCCTTTGGATAAATACCTCCTCTAGTTAGGGCTTTTTGTAGGCAGAGCATCATCATAGAACCTGATGATTGGCTGTCTCTCAACTCACAGTGAAGTAGAATCTAGAGACAAGATAGATGGAAATACAATTAATTTGTCCATAGGAGTTCAGCTCACAGGGGTTGGTGTCCTAAAAATATAGAAAGAAAAAAAGAAAGAAAGAAAGAAGGAAGGAAGGAAGGAAGGAAGGAAGGAAGGAAGGAAAGAAAGAAAAAGAAAGAAAGAAAAGAAAAGAAACAAAACTTGATGGTCTTTGGCTTGCTTAATTAAAATTTTGAATCACTGTTGCCTTCATCAATCATTTTGGCTGCCCAAGAAAGCAATGATGGCTGTGGATAACCAGAACTGCACTCAATTCCCTGGAGCTGAAATAGAATGCTGTTTACCAGAGCACTTGAAGGACATTCTCTGTGCTGAGAGCTATATTTCACTCTGAGACCACTGAAAGCCAAGAGAGTTTCAGCTGATGCTTTAACCAGCTGCTCTTCTTTAAAAGGCAAACAGGAAGAGAAGCACAGGCTGAGTGACATGGACCCAAGGACCGTGCATGATTCATCACCTAGGTGGTCCACTGTGAGGCTTGATATCCTCCAAGGGGATAAAAAATACATACAGCTTTTCTTTTAAATTACCAGTTAATCTGCCCAATATGTTTTAGATGCCAGCTTAGATACAAGTGCTCCATTTCCCAGAGCTGGTCACTGAGGCCCAGGAGCAAAGATCTTTTCTGAACCACTAAGCAAATAAATGATAGAAATCTGAAGTGGAGAGAGAGAGAGAGAGAGAGAGAGAGAGAGAGAGAGAGAGAGAGAGAGAGAGAGAGAGAGAGAGAGAGAGAGAGAGTGTCCCGCGCAACCGTCTCGCCTGCAAGAACGACGCAGCACATGAAATAGAATCCTTCTGCGGTAAACTTTATTATCCTCGAGAACCAGTACTTGCTCCACGTGACGAAAAAGACGGAGAAAACCAAGAAATCCAAGAAGACAAACAGGACGAACAAGACGAACAAGATCCACGAGACGGACGAAACCAACGAGAGAGGAAGAGACGGAACTATCTAGCCCGTCCATTATAAAGGGATCAGTCCTTGCCTTGGACGCGGAGCCCCCTGATTGGTTGAAACTCATCAGGCCCTATGACGCCACGGAAGAGGCAGAGCTCAAGAAGTGGAAAGTTACCCAGCACGTGCGCACATGGCTTGCTTACTGCTAACTCCAGCCGGATATCAGCGCCATCTTGTAATGGAGAATGTGTGGGAATGTGTGGGCGGCGCCCCACAAGAGAGAGAGAGAGAGAGCTGGAGGGAAGGTGGGAGGGGAGGAGGGAGGGAGAAAGAGAGACCAAATTTTGAATAGAATGAGGATCCTAGTTAGCAAACTGGGCTTTTGTTTCTGAGCATCTTTGCCTTTAGTGCAAGAACTAAACAAAAGCATGTGGGCGCCTATGACCCTGTTCCAGCCTGCTTCTGCTGCAATGCTTCTAGGTGGGGACATTTCTCTGGACTGGGGATTATCTCCCTGGGTTAGTCATTATTGCCTTTTAATGGATATTTTCTGTTGTAATCTCTTTTTTAAATATTTTATGAGTCATGTGCTACTAGCCAAATGATGCCTTCAATCTCCCCAAACCTAACACACTTCCTTCTCTCAGTTTCAAAGGCCTTGTTGGCTCAACTCTAAACCATTCTCCCAGGCAAGTAGACCTTATTCCCTTAGTAGTCAAAAGTAAGCAGGTGTTTGTGGAGTTGGCTCTTAGAGCAGACCTCCTCTTTAAGACATCAATTTGCATTCAGGAGGCCACCAATGACATCAGCAGGTTTGCACCAAGGAGTTACATTTTGGAATTCACCAAGAAGCTGTGCAGAATTTAAATGTTGCTTTGTTTTTTGTTTTTCTTTTTGTTTTTTGTTTTTCTTTTTTTTTTTTTTTTGTTTCTTTTTTGTTTTTTTCAGGAAGTATGTCACCCAACTCCAATTCGGGAGTAGAAATGTGGTTTGGAAAAAAAAAAAAAAAAAAAAAAAAAAACAGAAAGAAATGAGAGCAGAAATTGCCTGACAGTCTTTTTTTCTCAAGGTTACTCTCTGGCCAGAAAGGAAAGTGATGTGAGTCCATACAGCAGCATGAACAATATGATACCCCATCAGATTTTAAAGGCACAGACAGTAAAAATGTTGGAAAATATTTTTACAGAGGCATTTGCTTTCAGCTAAGTGAAGATCAAAAGATATTTGAATCTGCATAAGATTGCTTATGTAAATTAGAGACACATATATGTAACTCCACTGTTTTATAACTTATTTATAAGTAGTGTAGTGACAACGTTCTTTTTAATCATAGAGAAGTTATCCATGGCAAACAGCTAAGCTAGGAAGGAAGAGCCTGCGTCTGATTGAACTTTTACATAAAGAAGCTGTAAGTTATCTCTCTCAGCAAAGCACTATTATCATCAAAATAGTTAAATCAGTACTCATACAAAACATGCTGTTTTAAATTTTTCTTTGTATTAAATACTAGATTCAGAATTATGTTTTTATGGAGCTACATAATTTTCATCCTAAGAAAGAGGCCAAGTATAAATAGCATTTCATCAAAGCTATTGAACATTTATGTTCTTCCAACTTTTCTCTAATTCAGAATGCTGCAATGAGAATATTATACAAAATTTGAAATATATATAACACATATATATGACTGCTTTTTAAATGTTTTCTTTCTCACATCAAAGATGTTAGCATGAATGACTCTGAGGATAGAGAACAGGAAGGAGCAAATATGTAGTAAATAAAAAATTGAAGTTTAGAAAAAGAGATTGTTTATATTAGTGAGTGAATATGTTCTAAAATGTGTCTTAGTTAGGGTTTTACCGCTGTTAAGAGACACCACGACCAAGGCAATTCTTATAATGACAACATTTAATTGGGGCTGGCTTACAGGCTTAGAGGTTCAGTCCAGTATCATCATGAGAGAATGACAGTTCCCAGGCATCCATGGTGCCAGAGGAACTGAAATTTCTATATCCTCATATGAATGTTGCTAGAATACTGGTTTCAATGGGGTTAGGAGGAGGGTCTCATGGCATCCCCACAACAAACCTACTCCAAACAGGATGCACCTCCAAACAGTGCCACTCCCTGGGCCAAGCATATACAAACCATCTATCACAAAATGCAAGTAACTCTGTGTTCTATTTCATGTTTAATGATGATAGGTATAAAAAGAAGGAAGACAAGGAAACAAAGAGGAAAACAACAAACAGCAAATTCCAAACAGAAAAAAAAATTCCAAGAGTGTATCATATTTACTGTTGCTGTGATAAAATACCATAACCAAAAGCAACTTGCCAAAAAAAAGAAGGAGGAGGAGGAGGAGGAGGAGGAGGAGGAGAAGGTGAAGGAGAAGGAGATGAAGAAGGAGAAGAAGAAGAAGAAGAAGAAGAAGAAGAAGAAGAAGAAGAAGAAGAAGAAGAAGAAGAAGAAGAAGAAGAAGAAGAAGAAGAAGAAGAAGAAGAATTTATCTGAGCCTATGGTTCCAGAGACAGAGCTGAGATATCACATTCCCAACCACAGAGCAGATACAGAAAACTGAAATTGGGACCTTGAGAAGCTACCACTTCTCAAAGCCCAAACCCTTGTTTCCTTTAATTTGGTAAAGTCCCTTACAAAACCAAAAGCTCACAATTTCAGCTAGACAGGCTGACCCGGATTCTGCATACATACACCATGCGGTGCTGGCTTTACAGCATGAACCAACACAACTGCCCTTTACAGAGGTTCTAGGAATATAAAATCATGTCTTCTCATTTGGGAAGCCAGCACATTTTCATTAATTTGTCACCAGAGCCTCCTCAATTGTTTACATCTTCTATGTCCCAAGAACCATGTGCTGAAAGCAGATTCTACTGCTCTGAGATCATAGAACAAATAAAGTTAGATTGCTTTCAGAACTTTCCTAATTGTAAATTTTGAATGGAATCCAGGGAAGATGAATTAAGAGAGTACATAGAGTAAGAGGAAAACATAAGGTACTACTAGCTCATTCAGTTCTGAAAGCTGATCCATCCCAATGTGTGCTGAAAGCATGCCAGAGGCTCAAAACAGAAAACAACATAGTTTCAGTCCAGATCCTACCAGACCTGAGAAGCAGATGGGTGGATAATACACAGTAGGAACTAGCTGGCAGCCCGGTTCAAAGTAGACAGGCAAGGAGTAGTGCTTGTCGTAGTGCTTGCAGGACCAGCCATTTTGTTCTTGTCATAGTCATTGTCCAGGTGAAGCCCACAAACCAGAGGAAGGGCTATCTGTTATATAGACACTCCCATCAAATGTCCAAGTCATTCCAAAATTCTCTCATAGACACAGTCCAAATAATAGCTGAGAAGGTGAGTGGGAACCACACTGAACAGGCTAGTCAGTCTATATCTATTGCTTCTCATCATAACACCCAGACACATCTCCTTAGAAGACAATCGCAAATAATCCAAGAAACACGGGTATTCTTAAAACAGGATCTAAAAGACCATGGACCCCAGCACTGAAGGAAAGAACAGAGGAAATGGTATTAAAAAAAAAAAACAGAAGCTGAGCACAGGAGATGGGTGAGTACCATCCATCATTCTACAGACAAAGCAGATTGACTGAAGACCCTTGTTCCCTCCCGATTGAGAAGAAACACCTACAGGACAAGAGAGGTGGCTGAAAGATCAAAGACCATGGCTGATGACCTGAACAAAATGTCCAGGATTCATATGGTGGAACTAAGATTTGTGAGTCATCTTCTGACCTCTACCTACTGTGATATATGCATGCTCTGTCTCTCTGTTTCCCAGTCTCTGTTTATATCTCTGTCTCCTCCTCCACACACAAACACCACACAAAATAAATAAATAAATAAATAAATAAATAAATTGGATTTAAAAATTTTGTAAAAAAAAAGTAACAAATCTGAAGAACCTAGTTTATGCTTCTTGCACTTTCAGTGTCACAGTCTTTATGAGGTTGAGTGAATCTACAATCCATGTCTCTTCATTTATCTTATTTTATTTTATTCATCAAGCAAGGTATTGAATAGCACTGTGGCATTTTGAGCAAAATGTGTTTTACTAGATTCTCTTCTCTACACATCTTCTTGTCAGACTCCACAAACTCCTTGTAACCCCTCCCCTTTTATGCCCCATGGACCCTTTCTCCTTACTTTTTCAGCACCATTTTCTACCCTATCTTGGTCTCCTTTCTAGGTCTCAGAATTTCCTATGTTTTATACCATTTACACACCTTCATGTATACAGTAAAAGCTAGAATGTACATAGGCAAGAAAGTATGCAGACTTTGTCCTTCTAAATTCACATATCCTTGCCTAATATATAATTTTCAAGTCCACTCACATTCTGAAACTTTCTCTCATTTTTTTTTATTCTCACCTGTATAAAACCCCCATTGCACATATGAACCCAGTTTTTACTATCTGCTCATCTGTTGAGGGATGTCTAGGCTGATTTCAATTTCTTATTGTGAATAGGGCAGAAATAGATGTGGATATACAAGTGTTTCTTTAGGTAAGCAGACAGGAGTGGTATAGCTGGCTCATATTAAAAACAGTTTTTTTCAAAGGGAAAGACTCTTGTATAGGATGATAATAATGGAGAATATACAGAATTACTTGTAGAGTTGAATAAAGAAATGTATGAAAGCACTGGTTTTAATTAGCATTGTCTGCTATATAAAAAGGCAGACAAGGGGCTGGAAGGAAGTCTTCACAGTTAAAGGCTGTTCCTTTCTACAGCAGAGATCTCAATAGTAACACTCAAATCTGATTCATAGAATTCACATTAGGTGGCTCACAACAACCTGTAATTCTAGCTCCAAGGAAATCTAATGCTTCTGTGCATTGAAATTCTGGGCACACACACATACACGTATTTGTTTTAAGTCTTTTATTAAAAGGTAGTTATATAAATGGCAGCAAACAAACTGGGAAAGAATCTTTACCAATCCCACATCTGATAGGGGACTAATATCTATCCAACATATACAAAGAACTCAAAAAATCAGACTCCAGAGAATCAAACAATCCTATTTTAAAATGGGGTAAAGAGCTAAACAAAGAATTCTCAAGTGAGGAAAATTGAATGTCTGAGAAGCACCCAAAGAAATGCTCAACATCACTAGTCATCAGGAAAATGCAAATCAAAACAACCCTAAGATTCTACCTCACACCAGCCAAAATGGCTAAGATCAAAAACTCAGATAAAAGCAGATGCTGGCAAGGATATGGAGAAATAGGAACACTCCTCCACTTTTGGTGGAGTTGTAAGCTGGCACAACCACTCTGGAAATCATTCTGGTGGTTCCTTAGAACATTGGACATAGTATTACCTGAAAACCCAACTATTCCACTTCTGGGCATATACCCCAAAGATGCACAAACACATAATAAGGACACATGCTCCACCATGTTCATAGCAGCCTTATATATAATAGCTAGAAGCTGGAAAGAACTGAGATGTCCTTCAGCAGAGGAATGGATACAAAAATTGTGGTACCTTTACATATGGAGAAACAGTCACTTTATGAAATTACTAGGCAAATGATAGGAACTAGAAATATCATCCTGAGTGAGGTAACCCAGTCACAAAAGGACAAACATGCTATGCAGTCACTGATAATTGGATACTAGCCCCCAAACCTTGGACTATCCAAGAAACAATTCACAGACCTTATGAAGGTCAAAAAGAAGGAAGGCCAAAATGTGATAGTTTCAGTCCTTCTTAGCAGGGAGAACAAAACACTCATGGGAGTAGGTACAGAACCAAGAGCAGGGATTGAAGTGGGGATCCTTCAGTTCCGGGGGGCTGCCTCACCTGGGGATCTACCCCATGTGTAGTCACTGGGTCCAAGCACTATAGCTGATGCTGGGAGGTGCTAGACGGCAGGATCCAGATAGGGGTGCCTCCTTGGGGGCCCTGCCAGAGTCATGCAGCTGACCATACTTGCAGTTAACCATCAGAATGAGCATGGGGACCCAAATGAGGGTGCTGGGGCAGGGGATGAAGGAGCTGAAGGGAATTTTGGTCTCATGGGAAGAACAACATTGTTGACCAACCAACTCCTCCACAGCTCCCATGGACTAAAACACCTACCATTGAGAAAGCCTTAAGAGGCCCATTGCTCCAGTTCCATATGCAGCAGAGAATAGCAGTGTCTGGTGTCAATGTGAGAAGAGGCCTTTGGTCCAGTGAGGGCACATTTTCCCAATGTAGGGGAAGTCTAGGCACTAAGATGGAGAGGGTGATTGGGAGCTAGTGCACCCTCGTGAAGACAAGTAGAGGGGGAGGGAGGAAGGGAGCAGGGTGGGCAAAGGGGATAACATTTCAAATGTAAATACAGAGGATCTAATAAAAACTTTAAAGGTAGTTATATAATATTTTTCATAGTTTTCTAGATTGGAAAGTCCAGGATCAAGGTGTCATGTCTTTTCCAGAGACAGAAAGAGAAAGGGAAAAAGAAGGGGGAGGGGAGGGAGAAAGGAGAGAGAGATGGGGAAGGGAAAGAGGGAATAAACTTTACTTGAAGTTTCTGAAGGACATTGATTTCATAGCATCAAGTCCCTGTCCTTACAGTCCTTTAACTTACTGAACTTAGTAGGAATTTGCTGGGAATTACTGACCAGAGAACTGAGCAGTTAGGGTTTAGTAGTGAACTGGGGGAGGGGAGCACAATTCAGTGCACATCAAACATTTAGGACAGCTCCAGAATGATGGCAAATATTCTTAACTGGAGGTTTCTGCCCCATACACAGTCCCTATATAATTCTTTGTCTCCATGGCACTAAACCAAGAGCAGACTATCAATTAGTGAACCTAGACTGAAAAGTAACTGACAACACCAGTTTTACAGATTGTCAGAAGGATTAAACTCAGTTTGCAATTTGCATGAAAATTCACTTACTCTTTTCATGTAGCTTGGCCTGCTCCATTTTCTATTCAACATGTCACAACCACAATTGTCCATTGTGATAAATGCAACAGTCGGCCCCTTAGCTGACACAGTGTATCCTAGTTTTTATAATGACTCTATAATTTATTCAACTGTTCTTTTCTTTTGGACATCTCTCTTATCAATTAATTATTGTGTTAAGGCTACAAGGAACAGACAGTTACACACACACACACACACATCCAAACACACTTATACACACACATTCACACACACACATTCACACATACACACACACACACACACACACACACACACACACACACTTGCATATGCTCATATTAGTCTTGATCAGGAAAACAGAGTGAAAGGCCATCCACACAATTCAGTATACATCATTTTGGAAGCATTCTAAATTTGCTTTAGAGAACATTCTTCACTATTCCACTACTTTCTTGCCCAGAACCATTTTTTATTTCCTTCTCCAGACAAAGGCCACCTTTTGTTCTCTTTCCATGCTGTTCCTTCTGGAGATAACCTTGGCACTTACCTTGCTGGGGAAAAAAAAAAAAAAAAAAAAAAACTACCCTTTCCTGCAAAGTCACTTATTCAACATGCAGACTTTAAAATTAAGCACAGAATTTGAGAGAATGTGGCTGGTGTGCTGGATTCCTCATGTTAATAAGATTCAAATTAAATGCAAGCTATAGGCCAGGAGTAAAAGGCCACCAACAAAGAGTGCCAATCCTTTCAATCATCAGGGAAGGTGCCTGTTCTGTACCTGGCTGGCTTTCTGGTGTGATTGTTTCATTCCCAGACCCCTACTCCCTGCCTCATCACCATCCCAAGCCAGGCAATTGTGCCTTCTTTTCTATCCATATGCACACAGCTCAAGAAGACAGAAAAGATAAAAATTCTTCTTCCCTGGCAAGAGCAGATGTGGAAAGTAGCAGGAGAATGAAATAAATTCACAAACTCTATACTTTGAAAACAACTGTGGGAAAGGACACTAGTTTACCTTTGTAAACCTCCACACAGCCAGACAGTGTGCTACCGACTGCTCTTTATAGCATCTCCTGGAGGAAATTTTCCACCTAGCAGGAGCTTCCTGAAACACATCATTAGATAAATGACTAGTTTTCAACAGCCTTTGCTAAATGTTTTGTGAGACCTGAATCTTGTTTTCCCCAACAGAAATAGCAGAAATGACTGCAAGTCTCAGTTGCCCCCATTTCTCATTTCTCTCTCTTTCTCTTTCCCTTCTTCCTCCATTTCCTCCTCTTCCTCCTCTACTCTTCTCTCCATTCCTCCCTCCCTATTTCCTTACCTTCATGTCTCCCTATATTTTGTGCCCTACTACAGTTATAAATAATCCACACTAATGCTTCTAAAATACTATGATGTAGGTTGGGAAGATTGCTAAGCAGTTTTGTCCAGCCTTATCTTAGTTTGATGCCTGGGGACCACGTGGTAGGAGAAGAGAACTGATTCTCACCAATCATCTTTTAACTTCCACATATGCATCAAGACACATTCCTCCCCTCAAACATGCACATAAATAAAAATATAATGGATAATGTAAGTGCTTAGTTGTCCACACTAGTGAAAAGACAGAGGGAGATCCTTGCTTCTTACATGGCTTATCACCAAATTTCTTAAAATCTGAGTGGATTCAAGACATGAGCAGAAGTACTTCACAGATCATTGCTGCACAGCAGAGAACAAGCCACTATCAGGCTAGGCTGTCCAATGAAGGAAGTTCAGTAGGCTGCATTTCTCAATATATGCAACTGCCCACTAACCTCTTGCAATTTGTAAAGAGTTGATAAAGTTTTGATAACTTCTGTAGGTTTGTAAACTCTTCAAAGAACTACGACAGCAGATACATTCTATCATGAAAGTGTTTATGCTTAGTCATGAAAACTTTCTGTTGAGTAAACAGCCCTTGAATATATGCTGCATGTTTTTCTTACTAAGTATGGCTATTGTTTTACTCTTCTTAGACCTATTTTGCTTTGTTTTTCGGGTGCCATTTATCCTGTGCACAGGTGACTGTGTCATTGTGCACTGAACATGATGTCATAAGATAAACAAAATCCCTATGCTCCTTGTGCTGACTGCATTCATAATGGAAGTTGAAAACATACATAACATACATTTACAGTAATGACACATGTTCACTAACATGCTGGATTTTGTTATTACCTTGATGTGTTCTACATCTGAAAAGTTAAACATATTCCACAGCTTTAGTAAACAGCAGTTTTTTTCTCTCTGCACAACAACTTATGTACGTATGTATGTATGTATGTATGCATGTATGTAAGTATGTATGTATACAGAAAATTGAAACAAACTACCAAAAACCAGAATCTCACCATGTCAATGCTGTGGGTCCACAGGTCTCTCTCACTCATTTGAACTCCATCTCAGAGAATTCAGAACATCAGGAAAGAGGCAGGAAAGAAACCTGCTTTGCAAATTTTGTCACCAGGAAGATCACCTTTTATCATACCAGCACTCAGGACATGGCCTTTGGAAATCACAGTTGAGGTTTATCTGGATGTTTGGAAAAGTGATGGGACAATTCAGTGCTTGGATTTACCCTCGAAGTTTGCTCAGCTTTTAGTGTTATTCTGATTGTTTAGCGGATTGTCATAGCTACAAAATACAAAACAAGAGAATCACCAATAAGGTTAAAAATGACAAACAAACACAGAAAAAAAAAAAAAAAACAACTCTGATTAAGTTCCATGAGGATTCAACAAGCTTCGTCCAGGTTAATTGAATTTTTATAGATTAATTCTCTGTTCTGTATTTGAACAGGTTTTTCCATTTCAGAGTCTACTGCCAAAGCAGTGATGGGTGAAATGAGAAAACCCCTAAACTAGATAGAACTTCTTTGCCTCATCTCAGGGACCAAGATCCTCGGGCAGAAGAGAGGACCTGTTAGGGAAGAGACAGGATGGAGTTCGAGCCATGTTTGAATATATCAGTAAGAATTCAGTGGAAGTCTCTGACTCCATAGCAAAAAGTCAGCCAAACTGAAGCTTTACAGGCTGCAGTGCTGTAAGAAGTTTAGAGAGACTGCGAATAATCCATTGAAATTCATTTCAGGCAAAAGTCCAGATAGTTTGAGTTTTTTACATTTCAAATCCATGCATACAAGGTGCTCTAGGAAAACAAGGTCATGCTGCACTGAACCCGGGGCTGCTCTCTGTTTCTGATCCTCAAAGTCAAACCCATGTAGTGGAAAATGTATGTTTTAATGGATATCTCTTCTGAAATGTGTTACGTTGATAGAAGTTGAGGAAAGGGATCAGACAGTCCAAATGCACACTTCCTGTCTATCTTTTATACACACATTTCCTTCTGTTCCTATTATGGGCCCATAATTTGTTATCATTGACGGGTCAAATTTAAACATTAGAATAACCAAAGCCCTTTCTTTATATTAGGATAGTCATATGTGTAGGATAGTTGAACACTCTGTGAATTTTGAAAAATCTATTATGATGTAGATCCAACAAGACAGCATCCTACAGAATCAGCACATTTCCCTTGAATCCTGCTGCACTCTTGTCTCTTCCTCCTCATCTCCATATCCTGCACCCACACCTGCCCAGTGTGTTCTTATCCAGGATTTTGCCTTTATCAATCTGTGATGGAGGCGAAACACACAGAACAGATTCTCTGTGGCCTGGAGATGTTCACATGAGGCAAGATTCCTCCCCTTCCTTGTCTCTTCATGACTTCTTAGCACCTCAGTACTTGGGATTTTTATGTTGTGATTGTTGCTGTTCTGATAAAAAAAAATTATTGATTGACATGATTCCCTTTCTTTTTAACTTTATAAATTAAGAACTTTAAATAACATTTTATTAATTCTTCGGTAATCTTTACAATGCATTTTAATCATATTCATTCCAATTTTTCCTCTAACCATATTTAGCCCTACACACTGAGTTTTATTTTATTTTTTAATAGCCATTTAGTCCAATTTGTGCTGACCACATACTTACTTACTCATGAGTGCAGTCTTATCCATCACGGTGTGCTGTTCCTCTTAGGAACAACACCCTTAGGGAAAACTGACTGCCTCCCCAAGACACCATCAATGGTCAAGTGTTCCTTAGTCTATTCCCATTATCCTATCTCCATTCAGTGACAACAGGTTTTTTTTTTTTTAATACACCAGCTAAATAATACCAATCTGTATAGAAATGCATATTTTCTCATAAGACCATAGGGTCCTCTCAAAGCCTAAAGACTATTTCCAGGTGTTGACTCTTGTTTCCTTTTCCTCCAGAGGGGACATATATTATCAATTGCATTTGATGAGAAAAAAAACGAATTGTGTATGGCAAATTTTTAGCATGTGATAACCAGAATATTTTCTGTCATCTCCCAATCAGGAATCTACACAAACTCCTTGCACCTACACTCCTAAGGTATGAAAACTCTCCTTACGGTTTTGAATTCCTCAGGTCATGCATTCTTTTCCAACCACCCGTGTCCAAATATTCAGGACTTTCTTGTCCTCCACAATGTGTTCCAATATCATAAACAACCTATCTTGGAGGAAAGAGTAAATTCTAAAGAGAGACTTATGTTCTCCTCTGTGGCAATGTACCTTACACGGGAGAAACGTGCAGTGATATAAATGGTGGTATAACTGATTTACTAATAAGCTTGCTTAGGAAATATCAAGTTCCAGGAAGTTGAATTTAGTGAAAGGGGTACTGCCTTTAATATGACTGGGAGATTAAACAGTGCACTAACCAGACTCGTTAGAAACATTAGAAGGAATACCTTCTACCATAACTGAAGTCTAAAGTTCCTGGGACAGTTTCTGCTAATGTTTGTTTACAAAGATTGACCTCCAAGTAGGATCCATTCTCATAACAAAAGGAGAAAACACTGATGTTCAAAAATCAGCTGCAACACCCAAACTCAGATGAAAGACTATGACTCTGAGTCAAATCAACTGCCATCCCTCAAAGCAGGGTAGCAAGCATCACTAAATCCAAGTCTGCCAACAGGTCCTCTGTTCTCTTATTAGGAAAAACATAATTTTGTCAGCCAGGCAAGGTGACTCTGCAAAACAACTACTTGAAAAGAACAACAATCCTGGACATAATAACACTGGCAGTATATTGGATGTGTAATTCTTCCATATGTACTAATGACCATATTTGCAGTCTCTGTCTCTTTAAACTGTTCAAAGTGTGACCTGATATTGTAAGCTAAAGGAACATTAGGAATGACAGTGTATGTGGATTGCATAAATCTAAGGGCCACATAAACCAGTTAAATTTTTCTATGTGTCACAATTTGCTCTTGTATATTTCCCCAAACCACTCATTTTCCTTCGATAATCTCTAAGTGTGTGGAGTGATTTCTCACCTGGAAGGCATATCAATTCCAGAAGTAATGGACATTAAGGCATTAGAGTTTTCTCTAGAAACCTTCTGCTTGGAGAAGACAGGGGCTTCTGGAGGAGTTTGTTTTCTGGAGAAAAATATTTGACTTGTCATATGACCTTGAAGTAGAGGCTCATATCTGAAATGATGAAGGTCACTAGACCACATCGTGCTCAAGTGCATATTTCTTGCTTTCTATTTAAGCCCCACCCTTACATCAGGACCCCAAATATTGACTAGCATGGGCTCACTGGATGTCTTTTTCCTTCTTGCCAATGTTGCCACATTGAATAAGCCTCTCCTTTCCCCTTTTGACTATTAATTTAGCTACTTTAATTAACCTAACAGGGATGGAAAGCTCAACCTGGCTTGTTGAGGCAGAGGCTCTAACCTCTTAGCCCTGAAACAGTAAGTCCTTTTATTCTCTGCTTTTAACCATAGCTCACTCCTAACTCTGCTCCTAACGTTGCTCCATACATCTTTGTGACTTGGGGAAGCTTTGCTTTAGTCTCCTAATATGTCAAATATCTATTTGTTTTTATGCTGTTCTTTTTTCTTCTGATCCATCATTGGTTCCTATTGACCTCAGTATTCCCTTTGGCTATTATTGAACATACTTCTTCATTCTTTTCTTTTTATTCCTACGACTATATTACACTTTCTATATTTTGGCAGTGCCTATTCATGGTCAACTTCACACTACTTTAGTTTTCTTGGAAGCATCGTACATCATGAGATATTTTCTCAAAATTAATTTCTTTCCACTCTCTGTGTCTGAGATGTATGAAGTGACTGGTGATGAAGTTTAATTATTTCCTTGTTTCTGTTTTTATATCTTCTAATTGTATCATATAAAACCAGTTCACATCTGTCACCCAATGTGCTTCAGGACTTAATATGATATAGTGCTATAGATGACAATGAATTTAATAAAGAAGCAGAAATCCATGGCCACACCACCTCCAGATTCATTACTAAGTATAGAGATCTTATAGTTATAACCTTGACAATTATTTCGAGGAAATATTTTTTTTAGATGAGTATAATGCCTGCAGAGGCCGGGGGACTGTTTCAGATTCCTTGAAGCTGGAGTGACAGATGTTTGTGAGCTACCTGGTGTGTGTGGATGCTTAGACTCTAATTTAGCTTGTCTGTAAAAACATTACTAAGCCATCTCTCCACTATCCAGCTAGGGTTCATTGGCTTTACATTGGCTTATTTCATTCTATACATATAGATATTTTTCAACAAGTATGTATGTGCATCACATGCATCTTTTAGTGCTTGGAGTGGACAGAAGAGGGCATCAGATACTCCACTGCTGAGCTACCCTTCTATTGCTTAAGCTGCTAGTCCTGAGAAGAAGGGTCAGAGCCAAAACAAGGACCATCAAGGAGGGAAATGGCATGACATTGTTGCTTGTCCTGTGGATGTCTTGGGACTTGCTCCCACATCTGCAAATGATGTTTCTTGGGGTTAATAGCTCTCTCTTATTGCTCATGTTTTACCTTCTTTGTGGCCTTGCATCCCCTTTGGACAGAAGGGAAGGATGGGGAACTGAACTGACAGGAGACAGTTTGCTCATTCCTCACCTGGTTCCACTGCAACATAGACCCTTAAGAGATAGCCTTACTCTTTAAACAAGAACCTTTAACTTGGCAAGTGAACTGATTGGAAGAGTTTTAATGGGATCAGCCTCTAAACCATAATGCTCAGGGTCCTCAAGACAATACTGCATCTCCAGTTCCCGGTTCCTCTCTGCCCTCTGCCTTCCTCAGGTTCCTGCTATTCATTTTCCCCTGGGTATAGCATTGATCCTTCCTCCCAGAGGCTGTTTTCTCATCTCAGTTTCAAAGACCAAACTAGATCAGCTCAACTGTACTTTCTTCTGTGACTTCACAGGAGAGAACAAGAAAGGGATGTGGAAGAGACAGAGAACATGTCTGATGTCTTTACTGCCCTCCCAGAGTCTTTACTTTAGGACATTTGAGCTGC
The DNA here is from genome assembly GCF_963924665.1 of Micromys minutus. Taxonomy (NCBI): domain Eukaryota; kingdom Metazoa; phylum Chordata; class Mammalia; order Rodentia; family Muridae; genus Micromys; species Micromys minutus. Next base: position 8,600,461 of record NC_137953.1, read on the forward strand.
CTCTACTCCCCTTCTTGCCAGGAACAATTAAAGATGTTCTCAATAAAGACTGAAGCATTTGATGAGAGAGCCATTAATAAATGAAGCATCCTCATTCTTTGGAATGGGATCCATTTTCGAAAAAGTACTCTTTCATGTCCTATGCAAATAAAGTCTGCTTTTTCGATTTTTAAGAAAGAGAGGAGCTCATTTTAATCTTCTGTTCAGTGCCAAGTATAAAACTCAGAGATTTGCATAAGTAGCTATCATTTCAATTTTCTCAACAACCATAATAATAAGTTTGCCAACATTTATCCAGCTCTAATTATGTGTCAAGACCTCTGTTAATAGATTTACTCGAGTTATCTAATTACAGCCTCCCAACCACACATAATATAGGTACTCTCAAATTATCTTTGTTTATAGATACAAATGCAACATACAAAGAAGTTAACCACTTTGCCCATGAAAACATAATTAGTGAGACAGGTCTGGAATTTCTCCTTAAGGCCAATTGGATCTGTGTCCAAATACAGAGGTAATATGGTGATCTTGGACTTTGAAGAATGCTTGCTCATGATACTGGTCCATGTATACTGTCAAAAAGCACAGACTGAGGACAGAAAAAATGCAACATGCAAAATGAGCTTCTCGGTTGTTAATTCAAAACCTTTGATTCAGATTGCCCTAGTAACATTTCTGTTCCTGTGATCTAAATATCCTTATGAAAATAACTTATAGGGGTAGGGTACTATTTATGTTTATAGTCCTAGTCCTTCAGTGAGAGATGTCAAGGAAGAAACTTGAGATAACTAGTCACATCATATCCACAGTCACGAAGAGAAAAAAAAGAAACACCAGCTTGTTTGTTTGTGTTCAACTTTGATTTTTTTAAAAATTTCTATACAGTTTAGAGCCCACAGCCCATGGAATGGCACTTCCTATCCTAAGCTATGTCTTCTCACACAAGTCAATTCAATTAAGCCAATCCCCCACAGACATGTTCAAAGGCTGTCTTAGTCACTGCTCTATTGCTGCGAAGAGATACCATGGTTAGGGAAATTCTTATTAAGGAAAGCATTTAATTGTGGATGGCTTATATTATAGTTTCAGAGGTTGAGTGCCTTATCATCATGATTAGAAGCAGGTTTGTGTAGGCATGGTGAATTACCACACTGGCCAATCCAATGTAAACATCCCTCACTGAGACTTTCTTTCCAGGTGATTCTACACTGTGTCAAATTGACAAAGTTAAGCCTTGTATCCATTTTTTCACTGTTTGAAATTATGACAGGATTTCCAACAATTTATAAAATGACCTTAAATATCCTTCTGTGGTTTTATACTATGTATTTATGCAAAGAAATGATCTCAGAATCAATGGTTGAAAAATCAAATTCTTCATCAAATGTGAAGAATGTTGAAGACACCCCATGTCTTGCAGTAACAAATGTTCAGACAAGATTTAATTCTTTACAAGAAAATGTAAAGCAATTCATATAATTAGTATGCAAATGTATTTAGTCTTTAATCTGTGGTAAAACTGTATATATACTAAAGGATTCTTTTAAAATACACTTATTTTTTTAATTTATCATCAGGAAATATTTGTATACCTATTGTTTATACCTATATATTCATGGTAATACGTTAAATTAATAGTCAAGAAAAGATCCAAAGTGGTAAAGGCTTAAAGAGGCTTGAATCAGCCCTGAAGTCAGATTCATACAAGTAACATTATATGAACTGAGCAAGTTGTATTTAGAAGTGTGTGTGTGTGTGTGTGTGTGTGTGTGTGTGTGTGTTACAACAATTAAAGAAAAAAGGCTATGAATTTAATACATAGCAAAGAAGTGCATTTCAGGCATTTGAGGGAGAAAAGGGAAAATAGGAAAACATTTAATTGAGATGAGCTTACAGTTTCAGAGGTTTACTCCATTATCATCATGGCAGGAAGCACGGCCAGCAAGCAGGCAGACAAGGTGCTGCAGAAGGAGCTGAGAGTTCTGCACCTTGGTCTGCCAGCAGCACAAGGCTCGCACCCTGGGCATAGTTTTAACACATATAACTGCAAAGCCCATCTCCAAAGTGACACACTTCCTCCAACAAGGCCAAATCTACTCCAACAGGGCCACACCTCCTAATAGTGTTCCCCCCTGTGATTCAAGCATTCAAACATATGGCTTTAGGAGAACCACATGTATTTAATCAACCACAGAAAACACAATCTAGACTGGCCACAGTGACGTTTGGACAGAGATGTTTCAAAGTACAATTGAGAAGGTTAAACACAATCTGAGTGGATAATGAAGGCATATAAAGTTATGGGAATCTGTGCTATACATTTATTCACTGCAGATGTCACTGTGGAGACAGGATGATGTAACTGGAACTGCTATCCATGATAGCAATTTTGATTTGATATCTTCACACAAAGATTCTATTTTGAGTTTTCACCTGTTTTAGAAGAGATGAGGCAGGATATTGCTTCCTGGAGAAAACATCTATTAGAGTCCTGTAGATATCCAGATAAACTAATGATGTGGGTTCTCAAAGCAAAGGATAAAGTACACAACACACACACACACACACAGAGAGAGAGAGAGAGGGGGGGGGAGGGAGAGACAGAGAGAGAGAAAGACAGAGAGACAGAGAGAGAGACAGACAGACAGGCATACAGACAGACAGGCATACAGACAGACAGAGACATAGACAAAGAGAGAAAGACAAGGAGAGGAGGAAGAGAGAAGGAACATGTGTCACCCTCATCCTCTTGTGGTTGCTTTTCTTTTCATAATCTTTCTCTCTCTCTCTCTCTCTCTCTCTCTCTCTCTCTCTCTCTCTCTCTCTCTCTCTCTGTATGCCATGTATACTTAGGTACATGTGGAAGGCAGAAGAATGTAGCAGGTCTTGCCTTACAGATGTTCTGAACCACTAGTGTCTAGTATTCTTACTTTATTTTTATGTTAGAATCTACCAGTGGTACAGGTTAGCTGATATTGTCAGCTCCTTCAGCTCCTTCAATCCTTCGCTAACTCTTACATAGGGGTTCCCAACTTCCGTTTTGGTATTCTTATAGTGAGAAAATGTGCTCTTAACTGCTATTAAGGAGCCACTCTGTACCCCAATTATCACTTTTCTATTAAAATTAATGGCACCATATTAAGTTATTAATAAATCTTTTTCTCAAGAATCCAGTACATATTTTTATAGAGATGAAGAATTAAGCAAAGACAAACTGGAAAAATTCAGTTATGTGCAGAGTTTTGGATTATACGGGATATGTGTATACTGTTTAAAAGATTGTACCTGGGCTCATAGACCAGCGAAGTAGAGAACTCCAGAATTCCCAGGTAGTTTCAATGGGTAATAGCTTGTATAACTTGCTATCAGTATAAACAAACCTCAAAGTAAACAGTTCACTTAGGTTTCCATCTTTGCCGTGAAGTCCAGAGTGACGCAAGCCAAGATGCCCAGGAGAGTCTATGCAAAAATCTCAAGAGAGTGGGCACACCCACCGCCAGGTATAGTCTACATGCAGAAGTGTGTAGCACCACATCTCAGGATAATCACGGGGACTAAAGAGAGAAATATAAAGTTATTTCAAATCAACATAAAGAATGCCGGACAGAAAAAGGTTAACTGATTCTTTTGTGTCATAAATTTAATATCCGTATTGGTGTATGCACGTTAAAGTGCGTAGGTACATATTTGATGCTATTCTTATTGTATCCGTATTGATGTATGCACGTTAAAGTGCGTAGGTACATATTTGATGCTATTCTTATTGTATTTGGTTCTTTTTAAATCAATCTATGTATGGAATGCCAATTGTTGGTTTCATTTTCCATTCTTTTTACCAAATCAATCCCCTTCCTCTCATTTCTTTTGATCTGCAATATTAAATAAGTAATGTCATGGACTCTCCTGTGGACTTCCCAGCTCCTTCAGTTTATCTCTCACTGACCCATTTCCACAGTGTCCACCAAGTCTTACCTAATTCGAATCCATTGCTATTTTTGCATGATTGTGTTACTTATTGATTCATACAATCAGCCTGACTTTTTCACTAAAATGCTCATCCCCAGACCTACCCACACCTTTATCGTGTGACCTATCCACATGTCAGAACAGGTCATTGCATACATTGAGAGAAATGTAGAGCAGTTCCATTAGATAATTAACAAAGCATGGCATCCTTCCAAGATCACACATTTTAAAAATATTTCATGATGTATGTATTAGTCAGGGTTCCCTAGAGTTACAGAACTTATGGGTAGTCTCTATATAGTAAGGGACATATCTAAACATTGCATAATGCAAAATATATTTAGTCCAACTTCAAAAGTACCCATATTCTATAGCAGTCTCAACAATGTTAAAAGTCCAAAGTTCTAAGTCTCTTCTGAGTTTCATCCAATCACTTAACTGTAATTCCCAAAGCAGTTGGGCCAACTTCAAACTCTGTATCTCCATATCTGATGTGAAAGCAGTCTTCAGATCTCCAACTTCATTTTTATATTTGTTGACAGCAACAAACTTCTTTTTTGGATGGTTCCATTTTCTGTTAACAGACTTCTTTAGAAGATAGACCACGGCTCTGGCATCTCCAACATCTTGTGGTCTCCAAGGCAACTTCAATGTTTCCACTCCTTGTTCCCATGTCTGGGATCCACACACGATCTTCTTTCTGAACTCCTCCAAAGGGCTGGCATCACTTCTCCAGCTCTGCCCTCTGTAGCACTCTAAGCTCAGGTTTATCCACTACACTGCTGCTGCTGTTCTTGGTGATCATCCCATGGTACTGGCATCTCCAATATACTGGGGTTTTCCACTGCAACTAGGCTTCACCAATAGCCTCTCATAGGCTCTCTTCATGGTGCCAAGCCTCAGCTTTTTGCATGACCCTCCAGTCCTGAGCCATTAACTGCCACTGAGGCTGCACCTTCACCAAAAGCCTTCCATGGCCTTTCACAGCACCAAGCCTCAGCGGCTTTTCATGACCTCTGCATGCCTTCAAAACCAGCACCACCTGGGTGACTCTTTCACCTTACCAAGTACAGCTGCAGCATGAGGTACAGCCTTGGGTATCTCTGGAACACAGCTCCTCTGTGCTCTTAGAAAAACTTCCCAGATTTCACCCCAGTGATGCCAGTCTCTTCTCCCTACACTCCACCCCTTGGAATCTTTTTACTTTACTTCATTTTTTACTAAAATAGATTTTTTTCATATAATACATTTGTGTTTTAAAATTGGATATTTTATTTGTTTACATTTCAAATGTTATCCCATTTCCAAGTTCCCCCTCTGCAATACCCCCATCCCATTCCCCAAATCGCTGCTCATTTCTTAGCTCCAACTAACCAGCATCAATTGTCCCAGTAGTCCTTCTATTTTTCACTCTAAAGCTAGAGCTACATGGACAAAGCTGCCAAGTTCTGCTGACTGTAGGAGCTGAAAAATGTCTCCTTTGTTCTGTTACCAACAGGTTTCTGTTTTCCAACTCCTTCACTCTTTAAACTAGGCTGTCCTGGAAATTGCTCTGTAGACGGACTTTGATTTCAGAGATCTGCATGCCTGTCTCCTAAGCATTGGTATTATAGGTGTGGTCCACCAAATCTGGATTTGAAGTTTGTCTTTTTCTAGACCTTGCTCTGTTCTAGTCTGGCCTTGAATTTAGAGATTTTCTTGTCTTTGCCTCCAAGGATTGAAGGTTTATACTGCCATGCCTAGATCTAAACTTAGCTGGATAGGATCTTGCCCCAAGTGCGCTACTCCCTTAATTCACTTAATATACTTGAATATAGGATTCAGCTTCCTTTCACTTTCTGGTGCCTCTTTAATACGGAAACCATATATTTTATATGTTTCCTTTCTCCTATTGCTTTACTTCTTTAAAATGTTCTTCATAAGAATTAACCAGAGAACAAAGTCTATAATTTGAGTTTCTTCACTTTAGCCATAGTCAGACTCTTCAGACAGGGGCAAAAAGTAGTCACATTCTTCACCAAAATATCACAAAAACAGTCTCTAGGCCACATCCTGAAATCCACTGAAAGCTCTTGGGCCAGGTCTGCACAATTCGGATCATACTCAGCAACAAAGTCTTCCATATTTTTCTAGGATAGGCCCTTAAGCCAATTTAAAGTTTTCCACTGTTTTCCAATGCCCTCACATCCTCATTCCTCTACACAAAACCATGGTCAGGCCTATCACAGCAATACCACACTCCCAGTACCAACTTCCATGTTATTCAGGGTTCTCTAGAGTCACAAAACATATGGGTAGTTTTCTCTATATAGTAAGGAAAGTTATTATGATGACTTACAGTCTGTAGTCCAACTCCCCAACAATCAGCAGCAGCTGTGAATGGAAGTCCAAGGATCTAGCAGTTGCTCAGTCCCACAAGGCAAGCAGGTGAGGAAGAAAGAGAATCTTCTTGCTTCCAATATCTTGTGTAGGTCTCCAGCAGAAGGTGTAGCCCAGAGTAAAGATGTGTAAAGGCCTGGATCTGGTTACTCTCAGATGACCGAGAACTCAAAGATCTCCTTGCCTTAGGCTCCTAGAATTCATAGCCACTATGCCTCAAGATCTGGATCACAGGGGAGCCTCCCAATTCTGGACTGTAGTTCACTCCAGATATAGTCAAGTTGACAACCAGGAATAGCCACTACAATTGTGAGAGTGTATCTGTGTACTTGTATATGAAGATGCTCATGAAAGCTAGGAAAGGGAACCAGATACCCGGGAACCAGAGTGATAAGCAGTCGTGACCTATCTTATATGTGCACTGGGTAGCAGACTCAATTATTATTATTTTATTTTGTATATTCAAACATATTTTTCTCTCATATAATGTATTCCTACCACAGTTTCCCTGCCCTCCACATCTCTCAGCTCCCCACATCGCCCCTCTTGCCCATATCAACTCTGCCTCTATTTCCTAGTCAGGAAACAGCAAGCCACCAACAGATGACAGCCAAATCGGACAGATATTAACTACTGACTGAGCCATCTCCTCAGTTTGTAAGTTAACACATTTTGGCGAATATTTATAGCTATTTCAAGTAATGATGCAATGAATATTCTTGCCCATTTATGCAAATTTTTGTTTAACTGTGACATTTTAGATTCCATATCAAATACTTGATATATGAATATTTAATTTTGCTATTCCTTCAAATAGCTCTCAAAACAATTGCCTGCTTTTATTTTATAATTCGTTTTGTCAGTGTTCTCATTAGAGTCTCATTTTATCTGACTTAAATACTTTACTAATGAATTTTTTTCTTGGACAGTTTCATACATGTGGAAGGTGCTTTTGCTCACTCTCACCATACTGTCTGATATTTCTATCACCTTTGTCCAATCTGCCTCCTCCTCACAAATCTCTCTTTACACGTGTCTGTCCATCTTGTTTTGTGAATCACTTAACCATGGTATTCTTCATGTCCATAGATATAGAGCTGCTCTTTTTGGGGCTCAGTAAGATCAATACTGGGCCTACAACTAAAGACATGGATTACCCCTCTCTCATATCCAACAGTGTTAGAAGGTAGAGAACACCCAGGATCTCCTCTACTACCCATGACTGACTGTAGATAGGATGGACTTTATATGGGCCAAATGAAAGCAATGACATTTGTTGAGAGGTAAGGATTACAAGAGGCTTATCAGTCATTATCTACAAGATGAGATTTCATAGCTCTTCAACTTGTGAGTTCATAGCTGTGCAATTTAGGATATTCAAATGGATAGATGATGATTAACATTATTTTAATTCACACATATGTGATAATTATGAGGCAGAATCGCTTTCCTTGCCTACTAGTCATTTGGCTTCTGTCTCTGGGTATTGTCTAGTCTTACTTTGCCATATTTGTATTTCAATGACCTTCTTACTTGTGCTGATTTGCACACTTCCTATATAATCTGAAACTGTGCATATACATATGCATATATACCTGAACATTTTACCTTTTACATCTGTGTGCTATTTAACTGTGTTGTCTTTAGATTCAAACATTATTTGAGCAGGTGTTGGTCTAGAGTTTAGTAAACTCTTTTCCCTTTCTATATTTTTATCACAACATCTTCAGGCTGAACTTCAATATATAAGAATATTGTTATTATTTCCTTTGGTTTGAGTATAATATAAATTAACCCCGCTCTATGTGTGTGTGTGTGTGTGTGGCTGTGTGTGTGTATGTGTGTGTGTGTATGTGTGTGTGTGTGTGTGTGTGTGTGTGTGTGTGTGTGTGTATTCTAAACATCTCCAAATCACTTATCAACCAACTCCTTTTTTGATGGTTAATGCTGTCTTTGCCATTCAACAGGACCATTTTGCTTTGTGTGTCTCTGGTTTCTCCAAACTGTTTATCTTTTTGTCTCTCCATGACCCATTTCTCCACTGTCTTAATTATACTTCCATGTAATATGATGAATATGATGTAATATGTCATAATATTGATTCTTCTAGTTTGCTTGTCAGTTGCTGTAATAAAAACTCTGGCCAAAAGCAGTATCAAGAGGAAAGGGTTCACTTGGGTCACACATTCTAGGTCACAATCTATCCCTGCAGGAATTCAGAGCAAGAACTTAAATAGAAATATGAAAAAGAAATCATGGAGAAATACTGCTTGCTGTGAAGGTAGTACTATCTATCCTGACTACATTTTGTGTTTACTTAAACTTTTCTTCCTCAACAGTCAACTTTGCCTTGGTAACAGATTTGCAATTCCTATGACCCTGACCGTGATTGAGATAGATTAACTTAAATCATTTGTGTTTATATACACTAAGCATAACTAAAGTAATAGAAGAAGGTATGAGTCAAGAATAACTGTCCTGCTCTGTCTGAAGTAGCCACTGTGTTTTTCCAAAACCAGACTTTGCAGCATCATCCTTACCATCATTGTACATTAATGGAATTGTGACTTCTGTGAGGTTTATCCACATGGTACCCCTGAGCTTTGGCACCAAGACATTTTGAGGCATATTCTTTCTCTTGAATACCAGGCGAAATTAAAGGATTCATAATCTATATTGTCTTAATCAGTGTATTGGTATGTACCATATTTGAGTGAACTGTTTCAGCTGCCTTGCTCTCTGGCTTTCTTTATGGTTCATTTTTTGTTTGTTTACTTAGTCAGCCCAGGCCTACTGTGGGCTGGGCCTTCCCACACCAACCATCACTCAAGTTAGCTCTGCATAGACAGGCCAATCTCATGTCAGCAATCCCTTAATTAAGACAGACTCGGACAACCCTAGGCTGTATGTGTCAGGCTGGCAGCCTAGGCATTGCTCTTTTGGGGACTTCTTTTCCTTCCTCTTTTCAAATTTGATTTTTGCTTAACAGGGAGAATCAAATTGACATATTTTCATTATTAAGTCCTTGGATCCACATCAAAAAAAAATTTCCATACTCCTTTTAAAAAATTGTATGTTCTTTAATAATGCAATTTAATTTTATTCATAAAATGTCATGCATTGCAGATAATTTCTAAGTGAATTTGTTTTGTTTTGTCTTCTTTCAAGTATATTCTCGAACCGGTAGTTGACTTCTCAGCAGGTAAAAGGGTCTATTCATCAATACAGACAGCCTGAGTTTGATCTCCCAAGACACACATGATGGAAGAGGAGAACTGGTTCCTGCAATGAGTCCTCTGACCTCCACATGTATTCTGTGCTGTGCACATCTGTGCACATGCATGGGCATGCATGCACACACAAACACACATAGACAGACACACATGGATGCACACAAAATAAATAAACAAATGTAAAACTTAGGTTTTACTCACTAATTTAGTAGTTTTTTTCTAATAACTTTTTACCTAATTTTTCTTACATTGTTGATTCTCTTTCGTTTCTATATATAGGATCACATACGTAAACTGCACAGTTGTCCTTCCTTTCAGGCTGTCTGTTAAGTGACAAAAAGTTCTAATTACATTGAATGAATCTTCCAGCTATATGGAAAGCACTCACAGTGACAATAGAAGACTTGATGCATACCCAAGTGAAGAGAATGGCTCTACACTTCCTTCACATTTCCTAATTTTTCTGGTCAATTTGCAAATGACAAGAATGTTCCCTGTTAAAATTTCTGAGTACTTATATTTTAAATCCAATATGGCTGACATCATACACATTGCATAATATGCTTCCCTTAAGCTTATCTAGAACACCTTTACGTTTCTGTCACAAATCCTTCCAAGCACAGGGTAAGAGAGGAGTACTCAGAGACTAGATGTTTCTCTTCTAGACACTGTTAGATAAATTCAATCCTTGACTATGCAGTTTCTCGATCTGCTCCACATGGGGAACAAAAGGTTTGGGAGAGGTCTCAAGACACACGCTCTAGCTGAATTTTAGAAGAGAATGTTTATTTTATTTTTATCTAAAGAGATTTTAGAGGAGAAAGTAAGAAATTTGGACAGTTCATGTCAGCATGGTCTGGAATCCTGAGAGAGAATGAGAAAAGGGGAAAGGACTTACATACCATCGGCTAAGACTTCCAAAAGAGTATTTTCAGAAATCTTAGTCATCTGTTAATGTCCCTTTTCATTTTTTTACATTGATTGATTGGTTGATTGATTGATTTAACTTGTGTTGCGGGTGCATGCATTGGATGAGCATGCAGGTCAGAGGACAGCTTGCCGAAGTGAGTTTCCCTCCTACCTCAGAGGTTTCTGGTTATGAAACTCAGGACATCAACCTTGATAGTGAGCCTGTTTAGCCACTGAGCCGTAATGATGGCCCTGCAATCTTTCTGTTTCACAGAGTAAAGTGGAAAAATTGTTTTCCATTTCCTTCTGGGTCTCAGTCTCTCTCTCTCTCTCTCTCTCTCTCTCTCTCTCTCTCTGTCTCTGTGTGTGTGTGTGTGTGTGTTTAATGGCCACCTGTGGGAAGACTGATACTATACACAAATGGCTCAATTTCAGATAACACACACTTTAGCTTGAGCACTCCTAATTTCTCTACTTGTTAAGTTTGAAGAATGAAGCAAGCAGAGAAGCTAGAATTTGGATTTGTGCATCCTATGGAAAAGTCCTCCATAAGTGTGCACCCTTTACAAGCCACTTACTTAAAACTGAGCCCAACATGGTAGTGCTTGCTGAAAAAAAAAAGTTAATAGAAACCATTTCTATAGGATTCTTTGGTGTTGATATTCTGTAATTGCCTCTCAGAGTTGGTGAGAAAGCAAACCAGTTCCAGAGGATGTCAATCTTTTGCACTCACAGTAAAAGACGTGACTCAGCCTCCCTTTAGTGGCTACAAAAAAAAAAAAAAATCAGCAACTTCCCAGGACTGGAGAAAATGACTCAGTTAGTACAGTGTTTATCCTGCAAACAGAAGGACATGAAATTGACTGCCAGAATCCATGTTAAAAAAAAAGTTCAGGGACAGTGATTGTACATTCAATCCCATTGCATGGGAAGAAGGTGGATTCCCATGGCTCCTTCACCATACAGCCTACAGTAGTTGGATTATGTTTGGCAAACATTAGATCCTAAATCAAAGGTACAAAGAAAAACGAAGGCAGTGATTGACAAACAACACTCCGATTATCCTTTGTCCTGGTGTGTGTGTGTGTGTGTGTGTATTTCTTCCTGGAACTCAGAATTTTGGGGAACACTCATCACTGCTGCCACTGTCACTGCCACCACCACCATGACAACTTAGAGCAGATTAATCATCTATAACAATATGACTTCCTAGGAAAATTTATTTTAAATGAGTCTGGATCCACCTATGATAGACCCTGAAGTCTCAATATATAGTAGACAAAGCCTGTGGTAAATGAAGTGTTCCATGGTAAGTTTAAATAATGTCCTAGACCTTCACCCAAAGGGCAAAGCATTAAACCAAATGTTTGTCACTTAGCATTCTAATATCCCGACAAAGATGGGCTGTATGAATCACACTTCAGTCTTATCAGAAAGGTAAAACAATGGTATGATTTAGTCTGCTGGGTTTTTCTAGTTTAAATCTAATCACTTTTATTTAACCATGATCCTTTCTGAGAAAAAAAAGAAAAAAGAAAAGAAAACCTAGCTGGCTTTTAATTACGTAAATGCAACCAGTAGTAAGCTTTTCCTTTTTGTAATTATTGTTTGTGCACAGAGCAATTAATTAGATTACAGTATTAGCCATGTTTTTTTCTCACTTGAGAATCTAAAGAAACCAAAATGCTGATGTCTAAAAAAATAAAATTACTTTACTGACTTTGATTAATTAACTATAAACAATCCTCAGGCCCTCACTAGACAGAGCACTCTGTGGACTCACTTTCTTTCTACATTATGTTATGAAACAAACTGAGATATGAGTATAATTGCTTCAGAGCAAAGCTACTGCATCAAACAAGGTGGTTCAATCTCATGCCACTATAGGTGAAGCATTTTACTTATATAAATAAGCACTTTATTAATCTGGGCTTCACATGTGGTCTAGATAGGCAATAGCAAATTCTTGCACAGTGAGATGTAGGATGACCAGCATCTTCACTTTCCCCTTCTAAAGAAATCAACCTCTTGGTGAGGGCTCAGCTATAAATGGATATCTTTAGGGGTTTCCTGCTACACCCAGGCTTAGGAAACATCAAGACAGAAAAAGTAGAATGATAAACCAGAAAATAAGATGTGCTAAAAATGTGCCATCTTCTGAACATGTGGCTATTGCACTCATGAACTGGTAACAGCTGGGAGTATCCTCAGAAGAACAAGTCACCCGAAATCCCTACATAGATTGGGGTGGAGCTCATGAGGTCACACCCACATCATAGCAGTGGCTAGTGATTGACAGTTGATAGGAGAGGAAGGATCATTCTTCTATAAGCAGGGTCCCACTGTTCACTGTCCAGTGAATAGCCCAACAACAATGAACACAAGGACAACACTAAGTAGACTTTGTGGGTTACTACAAGAAGAATGAGGTGGAACAGGACTATGGCAGGATGAGGTTAGGAGTGGCATGTATTGAGGTGAGATATCCAGGAAAGATAGAGGCATGGAATGAGGTAGAATATGATGATCCTTAATTGTATGCATGCATTTGCAAATAAAAATATGCTTTAATAAAATGTAGTCAACAGCTGCTTTGTGACACAGAGTAATCCAGAAGGAGGCTCAGCTTAAAAGTCATAGCATGCTGTGGGGTGATGTAGTGCAGGGATCAGAATACTGAGAGCCACAGAGAAAAGAGTCTCTCGAAGGTGTTCCTGGGGTTGAGAGTATTTGTATTCAATGGTGGAAGTAGAGATCCCTCTCACTGTTTGAATCAGTTGCCTTGAACTTTCAGGTCTGGATAATGGTGGCATCTTAACTGTACCCTGCTGCTTTGTAGGACTCTTGCTGGCAGGACATAAGGTATTAACTCTTAAACAGATTACAATTGGAGCATTCTGTTGTTAGCAACTTGAAATGAGAGAGACAATATATGTGGCAGTCTGTAACCAGGGTCAAGCCAGTTCCACTGTGAAGTTTTAAAGGAGCAAGTGAAGCTCGACAAACAGGGAGTGGGTGTATCTGGGTTTCCCCGACTTCCTGTGCCTTGGCTACAGGGAATATTTACCCTACTTAGGGCATATGCACTGTACTACTGTCCAATACTTAACCCTGGAGAGTGAAAGCTGGTTCAGTTTGTCTAGAATGTGAAGACTCTAGGAAGAACCTAGAGCAGACCTTTTCAAGAAGGTGAATTGGCCTGCCTCGAGCCATGATCTCACATTCTGTCAAGACAGCACAGACTAAAAAGAATCGTCTGTATTACACCTTATTGATCCGAAGTAACAGTAATTTTTATTTCCATTTGGACAAGCTTCCCATGCCAATGGACTTCTCATTTCTATATTTCCAGGAACTATGGTGCCCAAAAAAAATTACGGTCAGTCTTGAACATTAAGTGTACTCACACATACTCAGACTCATTCAGTTCTAAAACACAGATACACCCCCCACACACAAATACATACACACAGAAACACACTCACATGCCCATATTGTTTACATGCACACACACACTTTTATTCACACACATAGATACATAAATACACTCACATACACATACATTCTTTTACTCAGACAGCAACACATTTATAAGCATACTTCCCCACACATGCACACACATGCTCCTATGTGTATCTGAGCACAGACTCATACTTACACACACATTTAAAAACATAACCTATGCATGCACATACAATTTTATGAGCACACTCACATCTATAACCAGACACATGCAAACAATTTCATGACTTCTCACATTTACAAACATACATGTACATACATGTGTATACAAACTTTACTGCACACACACATACACACTCATGGTCACACCCATTCACCTACTGACAAATACACGTACACATCACAGTTTGGTGGCAGTTTTTAGTGAAGAATACTAAATGTCTTTGCCCCCTGCCTCAACTGTCCCCACTTTCTGCCTTCTCCCAAGCAAGGTAGAAAATAGTTCAAAAAGAGGCCACACTGACAAAGCTAAGAGTGAATACACCTGAGGTACAGATGTTTCCAGTCAGAGAATTAGGCCAGGACTCAGCAGTCTAACATGGGCTGGGGGTAGGGGTGGGGTAGGGTGGGGGTGAAATGGAGCCACAGAAGTCTACTATTCTCTGGTAGGTCTGAAATCCCTGCCTTCTAAGCTGTTTTTGGATGCTGTCTTCTGAAAGATAAAGGATGGTCTCCCTTTTATTGGATGATTAAGATAAGAAGTTAGTTCAGACCCTCGTACCCATCTCCCCGAGTTTCAGAGAGCATCAACAAGGAAGCACACTGGAGAGAAAGGCAGTGTATGGATGCAAAAGAACTCTTAAGGCTGCTTTCTCCCAAGGCTCAGATCTTACAGACAGTCAGATTACCCTTTCAAACCATTTGAAAGGAATGTTCTCTTACAATAATCGTTCAAATTGAATCTTCCAGAAAGCAAAGATGGGGCAAACTGTAACTGCAGAGATACAGAGAATCTACATAAGAATGAACGCCATTACCCACACTGTGCTCTTCAAAGAACATTTCAGAGTTTGATGTGCTGCTAGCTGGGACTGATAGGCTAGAAATTTGGACTCCTAAATTCTTTTCTCTAAGAAACTTACAAAACAAGATAGCCATTGTCCTAGAGAAATCAATCAGAAAAAAAATTCCCTAGGTATAATATTGCTGCTCAAAGGTGGCTGTGTTCTCAACAGAATAGTGCTATGCAACATACATCACGGCCAGCCGTCCGTTAATAGTCACAACAATGCCAACCGTCCAGGTAAAGAGCTTCCCCAGGCCCCTAGTTGTCCTATGTCTTCTATTGCATCACAGTGGTTTTGTTGGTTCTGGTTCGTTTGTTTCGGGGATTTTTGTTGTTGCTGTTGTTGGTTTTTTTTTTTGTTTTTTTTTAATTTTTTCTTAGAATTTCGAACTTGAATAGCACAGTAGCTTCTAGGACCGCAGCCATGTAGCTTAGGAAGTCTACCCTACATAACATTTCACATTTTTGTTTTCTATTTCTGTTCTAGGAATTCTGTACCTAATACCTACTGCTTTGGACTCCCTTCCTTTATCGTTAAAGCTCTCTTCCCATCAGGATCTGCCTTGTCCACCAAGAAGTTGGCCTCTGTTCTGCTTAGTGCAAAAATGGCACACCTCCTCATTCTTTCTCTTCTCCATTGCTCTCTGTGCAGCTGCCTACACTTACACTTTAAATGCCCTGGAGTTTTCTGAAACTGAAAATTGTCCTCTGGGTCCATTTGAAACCAGTTTATATTCTTTTATTAATAAAGCCAACAGAAAACCCCATTTACCTGGTACCACTGGCAGACCCAGACTCCTTCATTAGCACTCGGCATTGAAAAGTCAAAACTCAATATGAATAAATAAAATAAAGATAAAAATAAAAGCCACGTGTAGGGGAGAGTAGGTCTCTTCCTATGGATTTGCCTCTCAGTTTCTGTCTAACTGAGGACACTAACGATGAGACATCACCAATACGGTAAAAGAAACTGTAGAGGTTCAGTTTACCAGATGGTCCCATGGACCTACAGACACCAAAGCCAGACTGGTCTGCCTTGCTGAGTAAAGGGAGAATTTGGTGTTTGTCTGTCTGTTTTCTTCACTTTTGCTATTGCCTTTTCTATTTTCAGTCCATTTGCTCTTGAACACAGACTGAATTCTCAGCATTGTTTTCTATAAAAATTAAGTCAAATCTCAAAACTCATTTCCACTTGCAACGTGACTGTATAGGTAAGCATGGATCACTGATTATGGAAATATTTCAAAATTCACACAGCAATGAAGACATGGGACTTATGAAATCATTTCTATAGTTGAAGAATAAAGGTTTGTGGAAGCTCTGGGCATTCTTCTCTCAGAAATTGATTTACCACCAGTGTAAAATGAAAAAAAAATGTTTATTTTCTTTTAAACAAGCTTTGAGAATTTTGCTCTGCCCAAAAGCAAACCAACATAAAATAAGAGCTTCAAAATAAAATAACAACAGTATATTTAGAGAAACTCAGAAACAAAAATTAAGAATGGATGTTTTACAAGCGCAGACATTTCTGTTTTAACACAGAAAGAAAAAATTTAGAAACAAAATATCTTTTGGAAAAGGGAACTACACACAACCAAGGACTAAAGTCTGCACACAGTAGGTCGCCTGCTAATAGAGAGCAAAGCCAGGGGCACATGAGCAATCAAACAAGTGTGTGGACTTAAATTGAGACAATTGATTTGGTTACAGGAAGATCCTAACACTGACTGGTACAGCTTTCAGATTCAATCAATAAGACATGAGTCACAAATGCACAGAAAGTAGGTAAAAGTACTTTCTTAATCCACCCCCAAAGAAAGGAGCTTAGGTTGGCTGCACTTCTGCCTTTAGTGAATCTTTCATTTTTATGTGTATAATACAGAAAGAGATTGTGACAGACTGAAAGCATTTCTCCTAAGGATTTTTCTGGCAATGCTACCTCAATGTATCCCCGAAACTCATGGAAGTGTTAAGATGAAGAATTTAACATGGCTGGAAATGTGGGGAAGCAGTACTGGTAATTTCTTTTTAAATATCAAAACCATCTTCTCTACACTAAATTAGACAGAAAATATATCTGTGTTACAATATAATGTTGAAAATGATTGGTAGGCTAGATGTATAGATCACTGATAGAACGGTCCCCAAGGCAAAATCAAAAATGGGTAGGAGTAAAGTTAAATCTTGGATGTATATCTATTTTAAAATAATAAGGCAATAGTAACCAATAGAGATGTGGTAACTTGTTTATGAAACAAAGCTGGCCTAGTCGAGTAGTCAAGGAGCCCTACCCTTAAGCATCACACTTTCTCTCTTTGCTATAAAGGGAAGAAGCACACCAGCAGATAATGTATAGGACTTGCAAATGAAATAACAGTCACAGCAGAATTTGAGACAAGAGAGATAGTAAAGTGTAGCTTAGGGTCTTTTTACTTTCTGTTAGAGTACAGACATTCTGAGGGTTGGTCACACTGGAGAGATAAAGATCAATAAATTATAGGCGGTAATGCATGCTGTAGTCTTGGGTGATATAGAATTTACAGTGTGATGAAGGGAGAGAGAGGATATGAAGGAGAAAAAGATTGCTGGAGTTGACATGCAATAGCATAGGCTCACCAAAAAAAAAAACTATTGCCTTCTGGCCATGAGGATGGAAATCTGAGGGCTGGTGGAGACTTAACATTTCATTAGGGAAGGCTGATCACCCAGCCAAGGAAGACCTTCAGGTAACGGGGCCACTCCCAGGAAAGGGCCTTACATCATGCTGTGAGATGAATGAAATAATTGTCGCTTTATTGAGATACTACACTGTCTCTTTTCAGAATCCCCATGCCCTTCCCAGTCCCCACAAGCTTTCATGGGGATCTGTTGAATGTATCTACATTTCTGAGCTCTATATAGAAAGTTTTCAATTTTCATTTATTTTATCTTCGTTTTGAATGCTAGCCACAACCTAAACATGCTTTCTCTGATACTTTGGCTTTCCTTACTCTTTTTCTAAAGTTACCCCTGCCACCACCACCACATAATAGCATACCCATCCTGGCTCTGACCCCATTCCTGTTCAACTCAAGCAGCATGCACTTTTAAAAATTCTCCTTCACAGCTTTATTCTCCTACTCCAGGCAGCTGCCAAGATTTACAGCTTGGCAGCCTTAGGATTTGCCTTTTAAACTCTAATAAAATTGTCTTCCAGCTTCCACTGGGGTCTGCCCTTAAACTGATTAATTAAGGAGACTAAGAATATCAGGAGGGGACCCAGATTACCCCAGGATCATCTGGCAAACAGGAAGGAGCTTCCCAAAATGTCTGATAACAGAAGGATCAAATGCCTGGTAGTGGTTATTTACCAAAACCCTGCAGTATATGCATAGGCAGAAAGACGTTCATTTACACTTTGAGCCAAGAATAGAAGAAAATATTTCTCATCTTTCTGCTTTGCCTGCAGCAGTGTTACAATTTATGGCAAGGTGAAAGACATACTAAGAAATGTAGATATGTAGACTTAGCTGTGAGCCACATTAGGACTGTTTTTCCTGAGAAATGCTTTTTCTTCTGGCTGTTCTACATCCAGATTTCATCTTCTGAGACTCAGAAATGTTCTGGAGATATCCCAATATTTCAGAGTCTGTCTCAGGCTGTTACAAAATATATACATACATACATACATACATACATACATACATACATACATACATACATACATACATATATATATATATATATATATATATATACATATATATAAAGCACTGTGATGAGAAGACAGGGAAGGTGAAAACAAAGAAAACAGAGAGGAGGAGTGTTTCCGGTTTGGAGTTCAAGCATGACACTTATGTAAATTGTGTCCAGGGCTAAGAGGTTTATCAGAGTTATTAACAGGCTGAGCACCATCGTAGTTGAGGCATCCAGGAGACTCCTGTCCCTTGTGCCAGAGGGGGAGTCGCTCCTTATAAGTTTAGAGGAAGTGCAAAGTTTATGTGCCTTCTTGTTGACAGATTTGCAGACATGCCATCTCTGAGTTCTGAAACATAAAGAGTTTTGCATTTCAGAAAAAAAAAAAAAAGAAATGTGTGACTTTGAGGATGGAAACAGGGTGTTAAAGGCACAGTCAGTGTGTGCTGACTTCAGGGGCAGGGACAGGAGCAGGGGCAAGGACAGGGGCAGGGGCAGAGGCAGGCAGATCTCTAGAGTGTGCCTTTCCCTAGTGTTTTTGAGATGTCATAAGACTATTGCTGGGCATGATCTTGTGTACTTCATATCCAAATTTGTGACTTTAACCTTGCCACTAATTCCACATGCACCAATTCCTCTCTAATCAGAATCTGTTTCCCTTACTAGTCTCAAGAACTTTGACTGGCCCTAGGAAGGATCCCAGGTTTCTGAACAAAGCCTTGAAGTTATCACCATAAGCTGAAAACTGCTCTGCAGGAGCAATATGGGCAAACCTGTCTAGGCTGAGACATTCGTAGGTATGTGATTGACTGAACATGTAAAATAGTATTTCAGGGATCTGCTTCATTGAATGTACTGAGATGGTTTATAAAATATCTC
Organism: Micromys minutus; assembly: GCF_963924665.1. Lineage (NCBI taxonomy): Eukaryota > Metazoa > Chordata > Mammalia > Rodentia > Muridae > Micromys > Micromys minutus. Next base: position 8,620,033 of record NC_137953.1, read on the forward strand.
CTTTACAACCGAAAGATTCCTCTCTGCCATCTGACCATCTTTGTGACACTAGAGAAATTACCAAGACCCTCTTCATCTCGAATTATTCTTCTGTGAACAGCCAAGTTTATTGACTGAACAAGTACTTACTAAAAACCTCTTCGCTGTCATGTATTAAGGAAACAGTGAGTCAAATTAGAAAGGGTCTGCATCTATATTGAGCTTTGACTTTGGTGGAGAAAAACAAAACAAAATCACTTATTTGATACTTCCAAGCTGTGATAAGTGCTACTAAAAATAAAATAAAGAAATGTCATGGAGTGCTGATTTATTTGAAGAGGAAAAAAAACTCTAGAGGTGATAATATTTGTGAAGTGGATAAAAAGATTATGTCCAAGTAAGTGGCTTAGATGAATGCACCAGTTTGTGTTGTGCCTGTGAATATCTCTCCTACCCTCCTTTCTGTCTCTCCCCTTTCCTCCCTCCACCTTTCTCCCTCTCTGTGAATGTTCACATATACCCACGCTTATATTGTGTGAAATAAAATTGGAGATAGAAAGAATAGTATTCAGAGTAGGTCCAGTAGGATGGAGAAAAATGATATACCAAAAATAGTAGCCTCTGTTGAGAGTCTAAAGATTAGTATGGTGCAAAGATTGGGTTTTAACAGTCTTAGAACCATAGGATGTAAGAAGATCTCAGCATTATCAGGGAAGTGTGAAGAGAAGAAATGTTGAACCATTGTATTCTCTTTTCGTGTTACATTTAGCCTGTTTGAATTAGCTGGAAGAAGGATAGGTCCAGATTCATAGTTTAAAGATGGTAGAAACCCACATCACTATCTGGGCAATGGATGCTCACAGCTTAGCCTCAGGTAACAAACACAATGTCAAACATCATTTTAAAGCAGTAACATTAAATGAAGCTTGTGATGAATTACATACAAGCAGGGACAAAGCTAGAAAAACTATCTTATGTCTTCTGTCTCAATGTGTGCACTGGTGAAGTCTATGATTATCAAAAATAGTACATACTGTATTCCAGGTATGTCAAGTTCCAATACAAAACACAACTCTCTCTTCAAAGGCAATAAGATCATTTTTAGTTATATATGAGTATCTGTTGCTCCAGAACATAAAGGCACTGTTATTCATTCTAGTTAGTCCAAACACCACAGTTCCGAATCATGATTCCTAACATTTGAACCGGGAATAATCTTGAGAGTTGTATTTGGTGTTAATTCTTCACATTCCTGAAAAAGCTTATCATACATTGGCCATAAGCCATGCTGATCATGGGATTCCCTGAGAGCCCTCAAGAGCTGTTATTTAGGGACTCAGAAGGCTTCAGTGAGGGGATATTTGGAAGTCATTTACAAGGACTAGTTATTTGAAGTAGTAAGATTTAGGTAGATTATGTACGCAGAGAGTAAAGCATATGGTGGCTCAGGACTGAGCCCTGCAAAATTACAGCTGGAGAGGAAGCATTGAAAAATGACACAAGGACTAAGGCAAGCTCTCTGAGGACACCAACAAGGTTATTACCATAGTAACCAAGAGGGCAGTGTTTTGAGTAAACAGGAACTTAAGTGCTACCAGGAGGTTAAGAAGAAAGGCATCTGAGGAAATCTCATTGGAATTGGGCAATACAACCAAAAAGAGCCTCATAGGAATTAGCACCAGATCTCAGGATACTGTTGCCATGGATACCTGATGTACATAGTCAACAATGGCAATATATAGCTCTGAAGTTTCAGACCTGTATCCAGCCAAATGTAGGAGTGTATTTTTAAGATAGCGAATCCTTTTATTATTATGGCCCATTGCAATTTTTAAACTGTCTTTCTAACCTAAGTTGTCACATTTGATAGTAACAGTCCATCTTCCAGATTGCAGGCCTACAATTTTTACTCTACAAATAATCAAACTGTGGTTCACAAAGTTTTAGTGGTGTGACAAATGTCACACAGTTAGATCTGGGCAGAGGGCAAAAACCCAGACATCTTGATTTTAACTCCAGCCAAGGAGGCTGGAGAGAGCCACCCCAGGCAACCTGATTTATAATGGAGAAAAACCTTTTAAAAGAAAAATAAAGCAATGCCATTCAAGCTGTTACCCGGGGCTTTTCTAGCTTAAAAAACTGAGTTCCAATGCAGAGGAGGTCATTTTATGGGCTCTAGAAAGACTGTCTGTTCCAAGTAAAATAGTTTCTAAGAGACTATTGTCATTTCCCATTCCTTTCCCAAGGGCCGTTCTAGTCTGCAGGTAGCCTTAGGTAGTCACTTGACACACGACACAGCCAGATTTCTGCTAAAGATCAGTGCCCAATTCTCAAAGACATTATTAATAGTGCCAAGTATAAACCTGAGGGTAAGCAAAGGGTAAGACAAAGAGAGGGATGTCTTACTAAGGAAAAGGAAGGGGCCCTATCTTACCAAGAGAAAGACTCAAAGTGTTGTAACTATTATTTTCCATAGATGAAAGGGACAATTAGAATGCATTGTCTATTTTATGCTGAATGGAAAGACATTTCCTTTCTCTTCTTTTCCTTCTTCAATCCTGCTTTTTTCCTTTTTCATTCTCATTCACTCCCTCTCTCTGTCTCTCTCTCTGTCTGTCTGTCTTTTTCTGTGAGAGAAAGAGGATGTGTGCATGTATGAGTCACATGTGTGAGGTTGATGATAACCTCTGTTGGTGTGTGTGAGTGAACATGCACAATCATGTGTGCTAGTGTACTCAGGCATGCATGAGGAACATGTGTGAGGTGGGTGATAAGAAGGGAGAGGAGAAACAACCAAGAGAAATTGCTTTCCAGTCCTGAGTTCTACCTGATAGCATAGGATGACTCTGGAGGTCCTTTGCACTTATCAACAAAGAGAATGGAGTCAGAACTAAAGCGGTTCATTTATTTCCTACTCCAAACCCAGATAACAAAGTCTGTTCTTCCCCAGACAGGTGACCAGAGTACTGAACAGAGATTAAGAGAAGTTCAAAGAAACCTATAAAACCCTGTGTTCAACAACAAAATCATCAGGGTACATTGGTAGATATTCTAACAGATATCAGAGCTACAAACAACTGAATAAGCAAATGAGAACAAATCCTGAACACCAGCACTTTGAATGACCCTTGATAAGAAAGGACACAATTCTTCAAGCATTCAACAAACACACATTGAGTTTTTGCTATCATACAAATGGCTATAACCATGTTATTTCATTGTCCTCAAAAAGGGGCTTTTATGATTCTCTTTTAGCAGAGAAGAAAACAAAATCCAATATTTATCAATCACTTGGTGAATGATTGAGTCAGGATCTTACCTTTAAAGGCTGCTTATTCCTGGATATCTAAAAGCAGCTAGGATTCAGACCTCAGAATCACGTCATCAAGGAAGACTAGAAAAATCAACAAACACTTAAAATGCAGGGCCATTAACTAGTGGCCAAGGAAACATGTTCATAATAGTCAGATTCCCTAACTATACATTTCCAATCAGATCCATCTTTGCACTGGCCAGTTTGAAGGGTAGTAGGCAGTTTCAAAGGGCAGTTGGAAGCATGGTAGATAGACACAAAACCAACCAGAGGAGAAGCCGTGGAGAATGATGTGCATGAGGTTTCACAGACCTGCCTGGTTTGAACTGTGACTCCTCTACTCTGAGTCTGAGCAGACATCTTCCTGGATAACCATGACTCCCACACATGGTTAGACCATCTGTCCCTTGTTCTGAAATCTTCAAGAATGCTGGGACAGCAATGAGTCTTGAAAGAGAAAGGTACCATTTCCTTTTGGAAAGAGTTCATGTGCAATCACCATAAAAAATAACATATAAAATGCCCATTTTCATGGCTTAAGGCAGCCCATTATGAGTAATTTGTGTTCACTGAATTCAGGATCGTTTTCCACTGAGTCAACCCACAGACTGTGTATGTTGTTACTTGACCCTATGGCATTGTATTGTATCTGGAATAAGAGCTCAGATGAACAAGCACAAATGATGAGATTTTGGCTACAACAGCACTGGAATGGATACACCCGTTCGTCCTCTTCTATCTAACGTTCCTTTGCTTCTCTGCATGAGTTCAAAACAGGGGTAAGTTAACTCATTCCAGACAATTATAACCATATAATCTCAGACCTATCACCATTTTTGATGTGCAAATCATTTTTAGTAAAATAATATATTAATGATTTTTTGTTTATGTGTACATGTGTGTATGTCTGTAATTGTGCATATGCTTGAGGTGAGAGGCATCCCCTGGTGCTGGAGTTACAAGCAGTTGTGAGCTTCCTAATGTGGGTGCGGGCGCTCTCACTTGGATCCTCTGTAAGGGACAATACATATTCTTGTATTTTTTTGATATCTGAGATAAAATATATTTAAATAAAATGATGCCTCTGAATAATGTCTATTGAATCTTGTAGCTGACGTTGAATATATAGATTCAACTTAATACCACTGAGCCATTTCTCCAACCCCAGTGTACAATTGAAAAATGTTTTATCTTATGTAGACAGCATTTTTTTAACCACTGAGGCATGTCTCCAGGTCCTCATCACTGTTCTTGACAATAACTATTCAAGGGACAACTTGTTTAAATCAACTTCAAGTTATTTAGCCACCATGCAGAATATAGTTAAATGACTCAATAACAGTATATGGTACCTGATTCAATAACTTATTTACATTTCTGCACTCAGAGGATATAACATGTTCTGTCAACAAGAGCTCACACTTATATGAGAAACAAGCCTGAAAAGACAGAGATACAAAAGTTAGTAATATGGGTATTTACTGCTGATTTGGGGAGGATTTCTTTGATATCTGAGATAAAATATATTTAAATAAAATGATGCCTCTGAATAATGTCTATTGAATCTTGTAGCTGAAGTTGAATATATAGATTCAACTTAATTGGAGAAGATGTCTGGGCAGATTAATGATGCCTGCAATACTTCCAGACCATAAGTTGAGTACATGTTCCACATATTTCCCTCTTTAAACAGTATGAATCTTACGGCCTCTTTTATTCTTACAGAGTCTTTAATGCACATTGCATTCTGTGAAGAACAACATAATTCACACTATTGTTGTAGAAGATAGAGCTGTTTTAGTCATTTTATTTAGTTCTCTAAAGACACACTGACTATGAGTTTATCTTGAGGGCAGTATCAGGCTGGTACAGTTCTGCAATGTGGTGGTTTGAGTGTGAGTAGGTCCTATAGATTAATGGGCTTGAATACTTGGTTGCTAAACACTTTGGGAAGAATTAAGAGGTGTGGTGTTGTTGGAGGAGGCTTATCATTGGGATGGAATTTGAGATTTCAAAAGATTCTCTTTCTCTCTCTCTCACTCTCTCTCTCTTTCTCTCTCTCCCTCACCCAACCCCCAGTTTCCCTCTCCCTCTCCGCTCCATCCACCCCACCTTTCTTTCCTCTTCCTCCCTTCCTCTCTTTCTGCCTCTAACTTGAAGATTAAGATTTAAGTTCTCAGCTCTTTCTAGTGTCCTTCCTTTGCTCTACCATTACAGAATCTAACCCTCTGTAATAATAGACACTAACTAAACACTCTCTTCTTTAATTCACTTGGTCATGCTGTCTTATCATTGCAAGAGTAAAATAACCAAGAAAAGTTCTTACAATTAGACATGCTGGATTTGAGAGTGCTAAGCCTCATCAATGTATCTCACTCAAGAACCTCTCTTATTGGGTATTCTTCAGATGCAAACTCACAAATGTATACCTTCACTACCTTGAGAACTGATTATTCATCATTATGTATTTAGAGAGTATTCTAGAGAAAAGAGGCAACATTAAAAACAAAAATAGGACTTGTCATATAAACATGAAGTTCATTTCCAATTTTGAAAAATAAATAAATAAATAGATAAACAAACAAGTAAATAAATTGAAGTAAAGCCTAGCCTAGGTCTGGAGACAAGAGGACATTAGTAGCAATTTTGTAGGCAGCATGCACTTTTTTTTTTTGCTTTTTTTTTTTTTTTTTTTTTTTTTAAACAAAGTATCACTTACAGGCCTGGAACTCAGCCTGGCTAGCCAGCAAGTCCCAGGAAACCTGCTTGTTATTGGTACACTAGTATAATTTTAAAAACCACCTTAACATTTTTCATCTGGAAATAAACAAATGAATTGTGACAATTTATAGTGACTTTTATATCATGAATATACATGTCAATTTACTATGCATAGTAAATTTAGTATTAATATTGAGTATTTAGACAAAATAAATAAGTTTTATAATATAGTATTAATGAATTGGTATATGACCTTTAGGGTTAATATAGATATAAATAAAATATATACAAATGGGTTTTGCATAGAAGAAGATCTTTATTCTACTTTGTCTCCTCAGGTGTAGAAAGTGTCTGCTGTGTAGGGAAGCTCTATGTTCTCCTTTTGGAGAACTTACCAGTTCTTAGGAGCCGCAGTGTCAGATCCAAGGTGAGTTCCTTCTGTACCCTACATTTCTTTAGTGTCTTCTAGAGGCAGGATATTGACTACTTACCCACTGAAGACAGCTTTTCTGGGACTGTTGATCAATGTGTCTTCTCCTTCATAGGCAAGCTGAGAGGCACGTGATGCAGTCTCCACTCTTAGGGGATTTAGGTAATGAGAACAGCAAAGGAAATGAATATCCCCTAGTTCTATAACTATAGACTTAAGGAACAAATGGCTGTTTCCTTTGTTTGCTTTTGTTTGCTTTATTTTTTGTTTTGTCTCTCTTGAAACAAAGAACACTGTTGTTTCTACTCTTTCTTGTTCTTTTTTAAATTTAGCTTTCTGTAGGTTTTGATTCTTGACCCTTGCTTTAACCTTCTGATATGTAAGATTTTGTTAAAGTTACCCACAGTGGCTTGTTTGTCATAGAGTTAAGAACCCACCAATTGGCAAAGTAAAAATACATGATGTATTCTTTATGAGCTGGGCATCCCATCTGCTTCTCATCCTACGGCTTCACTTCCCTTTTTTTTTCTTACAACTTTATTTTGGAAAAAAAAAAAACAGAGATACATATACAGATTCTTAAAAGCATTCTGGCATAAAACTATATGAATATATATTTGTAAGTACGTTATTTTTTAAGGTTTGATAGTATGCATTGAAATCTTACTAGTTACAATGAGAATAAAGTACATATAAAACAAAATGTAACATGAAAAAAGTCAAAGTTTTCCTGCTGTGTAAAGATTGAACATCATGATTTTTAAATACCAAAAACTGTCACAAGGCTAACTTAGCTCTTGAGTTATTAATGATTTAAGGTCTAAATGTACCCCACTCTGAAAGGGTTCTATACACTTATTGGGTTTTCTTTTCTAAGAAGGACTGAGGCTTCCACTTTTTGAGCTTTCTTTTTTTTGAACTTCATATGGTCTGTGAGTTGTTTCTTGGGAATTTAGAGCTCTCTGGGGCTAGTAGCTAATTATTAGTGACTGCATATTATGTCTGTTCTTTTGTGGCTGAGTTACCTCATTCAGGATAGTATTCTCTAGATACATCCATTTTCCTATGAATTTCATAAAGTCATTGTTTCTAATAGCTGAGTAGTACTCCATTATGTAAATAAACCACAATTTCTGTAACCATTCATCTACTGAAGGACATCTGGGTTCTTTCCAGCTTCTGGCTATTATAAATAGGGCTGCTATGAACATTGTGGTGCATGTGTCTTTGTTGTATGTTGGAGATTCTCTGGGTATATGCCCAAAAGTGGAATAACTAGGTCTTCGGCTAGTACTATATCCAATTTTCTGAGGAACTGCCAGACTGATTTTCAGAGTGGTTGTACCAGCTTACAATTCCACCAACAGTGGAGGAGTGTTTCTCTTTCTCTGCATCCTCACCAGCATCTTCCCTTTTAATCTCCTGATTTAATCTCTTTTATCTTTATTTCCTGTGGCAAGATACTGGTCCTAGGGTATTCCCGCAGATCTTGCTTTCCTTCATTTATTTTATGTGCCTCTTTCCCTGGTAGTTATGGATCGACACAATGCCCAGTGTGGCAGTTTCCAGTTAGCGTATCTGTGAATTGCTAAATGCCCCAGAATTCACAGGTACTTATGTGACTACTGCTCACAAGTCCCTGAACTCATCTCACGCAGATGATTGACCTTGTCACCTGATAACAAGTAAATCATATTTAGGTTCCAGTACTTGTTAATTTTAATGCAGATTATTTGACTTTCTGGGAAGACAGCATTCTTTCTCTAGTGACAGTCACTGCTCCAGTGGCACTTTCTGTCCAAGAGGCTTCAATTAAGTGATAATACAATCTCTAAATAACTATGAAAGGCCTAAGCTTGGCTTTGAAAATTTTTTGCTTTGTGGAAATTTGGCAGGACAGGACATGAATTATGCAAAAGTAAGCCAAAGCTATAAAAAAATAAAGTAGACTCTTACACACTGAGGCTGTTGGGAGCTACTTCTGAATATTCCCACAATGCTTTCATCATAAATAATTTCCTTTTACTCTTCCCATTGAGTCTTCCATGACAACTCAAAAAGCAAATCATCTCTCATTAATCCAGGCCAAACATAATAAAAAGCATATCAATTTTGTTATCTGAACTAGGGTAGGTACTTGTAAATGTAATTAGGTCCTATGAGTTTTATCAAATTGCTTAACTTTCTTAGAATTAGTTTTCCCTCCATAAATATGTGTGGATTCTAAGGACATAAAGAACGAATAAGGTGATATATATTAAATATCTGGTACTTGGGAGGTGTGAGCGCTCCTCCTAAGTTTCAAGTCATCTTGTGGGCCTAGAGCAATGATTCTTAACCTTCTTAATGCTGTGAACCTTTAAGACATTTCCTCATATTGCAATGATCCCAATCATAAAATTATTTTTGTTCTTCATAACTGTAACTTTTCTGCTGTTGTTAATTTTAATTATAATGTTTTCTGATGATCTTAGAGGACCCTTGTTGAATGGTTCTTTAACCCTCAAAGGTATTTGTGACTGAAAGGTTGAAAACCACTTCTTTTTCTTTTTCTTTTTTTTATTGGATATATTTTATTTACATTTCAACTGTCATCCCTTTTGCCAGTTTTTCCTCCATAAACCCCCTGCCCAACCCCCCCTTGTCCTGATTCTATAAGGGTGCTCTCCCATCCACCCACTCCCTCCCACCTCCTCACTCTGACTTTCCCCTACACTGGAGCATTAAGCCTTAGCAGAAACAAGGGTTTCTCCTCCCATTAATGCCCACAAGGCCATCCTTTGATACATGTGCAGCTGGAGCCATGGGTCCATCCATGTGTACTCTTCGGATAGTGGTTTAGTTCCTGGGAGCTCTGTTTGGTTGTATTGTTGATATTATGGGGTTGCAAACCTCTTCAGCTCCTTCAATCCTTTTTCCAACTCCTCCATTGGGCACCCAGTTCTCAGTTCAACAGCTGGCTGTGAGCATCTGTCTCTGTATTTGTCATGATCTTTTAGGAGACAGCTATATCAGACTCCTGTCAGCAAGTACTTTTTGGTATCAGCAATAGTGTCTAGGTTTGGTGGTTGTATATGGGCTGGATCTCCAGGTGGGGCAGTCTCCTTTGCTTCAGTCTTTGCTTCAAATTTTGTCTCCATATATTTTCCTGTGAATATTTTTGGAGAACCACTGTTCTAAAGAAATTATTAAGCAATTAAGGATGCTTGCTGACATTCTCAAGCATCAGTGCCCAGAACCTGTGTGCGGTTGCTCACAATCACTTGTAACTCCAGCTGCAGGGAAGAAAATGCCTGTTCTGTACATCAGCTGCACGCACATCATCCCCACATCCACAAACACACAAGCATGCACACATCAGTAAATCAACAAATTTTTAATGATATGAAATGTCAACTTCAGAGGGTCTGAAAGCTCACACTCACAGTGACACACCTATTCCAACAAGGCCACATCTCAAAATAGTGGCACTCTCTATGCCAAACATAATCAAATCAGGACATCTGTCTTGACTATGTCTTGATGTAAAAGATCCAGCACACTGTGGCAACACTGTTCCCTAGACAGGGCGTTCTAAATGGTATAAGACAAGAGAAATAAAAATGAGAGTAAATAGGTAGAAAGTCATTAGTTTCTCTCTGCTAATAAATGAGAATGTGATGAAACTATCTGCCAGAGCTTTCCTGCCTTTGCTTACCCTCACTGATGGACTGTCATTGAAAACTGTAAACTGAAAATTCCCTTCCATCTTCTAAGCTTCTTTTGGTCAGTGTTTCATCAGAGCACCAGAAATAAAACATGAATAGGAGGAATGCATCAGATATCAAACCCCATATGTTTTTTCTTTATCATTATCATTATATTATTATTACTATTATTATTATTGGATATTCTTTGTAGTTACATTTCAAATGTTATCTGCTTCCCCCTCCCATCCCTCTACCCTTCCACTTGTTTCCATGACAGTGCACCCTCTCCCAATCACCCTCTCCACCTCAGTGCCTTGTCATTCACCGACACTAGGAAAATGCACCTTCACTGGACCAAAGGCCTCTTCTCCCATTGTATTATTATTGTTGTTATTATTATTAATTGAAAATAGATTCTTCTCTCATACAGAACACCTCAACTCCAGTTTCACCTCCATTCACTATGACCAGATACCCACTACCTGCCCTCCTCCCCAGATCTATTCCTCTTCCTTTTCCTCTCCAAGAAAAAAAAAGATCCAATAAGACAAGAAGCAGGAAAAGAGTTAAAGAAACACCCCCATTGTTAGGAGTCCACAAGAACGGCAAGCTAACAGCCATAATGTATGTGCAGAGGACCTGGCATAGCCCCATGAAGGCCCTGCTTTAGTCTCTGTGAGCCAATGTGAACCCTGATATTTGACTTGGTGGGCCATGCTCTGCCGGTGCCCACTCTTCCCCGTGACTCTTGTAGTTTTTCCTCTCTCTCTTCACAAGCTTCCCAGATATTATAGGGGAGAGATGGGATGAAGTTTAGATTCTCTCTCCACATAATTTTTGGCTGTCTGTTTGCTACATGTTACTACACAAGGTATGCATTCTATTCCAATGATACTGATTTCCCATTGCTCATATTTTGTCATGGATTAAAAAGCAAAAGAAAGGGAACAAGTAAAACATTATCAAGTACTGTTATTTTTGAGAATAGGAAAAGCTCAATATTTTATTCTTCTATTGACCCACAGATATTATCACCACAGATTTTACACACACTGGCCCACTGATAAATCAGCCTTTGGTAAAAAAAGTATATCTAGCTATAACAATATGCCTTTCATTTGAATGACATTAAACTGCTCTTAAAATTGTTTTGGACTAATTGTAAGCACTGTAGGAGTCCCCTGTGTTCTCTCATGGGAAACACTGGCCCTTGAGTTCACTTCACAATGTATACAATGCTTGCAAGGACAATGTGAATATTCATGGTCCAACAAGATGAAAATATAAAGACACAGATGTTTTTAACTCACATATGTACATCTTTGTTCCTTCACCCTCCTCCATTATTTCAAAACCTATTTTGGAGAATTAGTTGAACTCTAGATGTAACTTGGTTGGTAAATTGCTTGCCTAGCATGAACAAAGTATAGTATTCAATGAGCAGCACCAGATAAAATGAATCTAGATACATAACTATAATCCCAGGGATTGGAACTAAAGATTCAATGATCAGAAATGTCTGAGGACAGACAGCCTGAGGTACATACATAAGATTCTGTAAAAGCAAAAAACAAAACGAAGAAAACACACATACACACACACAGACACACACACACACACACACACACATACACACACACACATACACACACACACACACATACACACAGAGATGGGGGAAGGGAGAAGGAGGAGAACCAGAAAAAAAAATCCAAAGAGAATTATTCAGTAAACAGTAGAATTCTGTCTATTTATATACATATATATTTATTTATTTATTTATTTATTTATTTATTTATTTATTTATTTATTTATTTATTTGGTTAGGCATCTTGGTAGACAAGAAAAAAAGATTAAAAAAAGGTTATGAATTCAAAAAGAAGCAAAGAAGGTGCTACAAAACTTTAAATGCTTTGCAGGGAGGATAGGGAAGGGGGAAATTACTGGAATATAATCTCCCAAAAAAAGCAGTTAAAGAAAACTAACAAAATCATTTTGATAAGAAAAGCTCAATTTTTTTTGAGAGTTGGCCCCTGCTCTTTTCCCTATTCAGTTTGCTGAAGTTGGGTAGGCTGTCAGACATACAGGAGACAGCTGTCCGGATATGTAATTAAATACTGACAGTACTTTGCTGCCGGTACTGTCAAGTGATGGCTGATGTTTTCTTGGGGCCCACTTCCTGTATCTTAGGAGGTTCAAGCCACATAGCAAGTGCTTTATTTAAAGGCATCCAACCCTACGTGCCTATCTTCCTGTGGCACTATATTCATGACAGGACCTTGGGCTCAGAGACCTCAGGTACCACCTTAAGGATCACTCAAATAAACCAAAACCTTGGCATCTACACCCAGAGGTCCTGCTTGTTTCATAAGACATTTACTTATGAATATAGAAGAAGAGAATTTGCACACAGTTTTCCCCCCAAAAGTCAAATCTTTCATAAAACATGCTTTTATGAATTAGCTAAAAATAGATTATCAGTATTTGATATAAGTTAAACTTTCCAGACATACCCGTTTTCTGTGAGGTGTTGATAATGCTCATGTTCTTTGAACGCCTCTGACTTAAGGCAATTGCTGTCATAATGTCCTGCATGTCCCTAAGGAATTCTGAAGTAGAGCAGAGTGCAATGGAGCAGATACATAAATAAGAATGAAAAAGACAAAGGGAAACCCACTGCATGTCAATCTAATGAGAATATAAACAAATGCATAAATTTTATGGAAAAATTCCAGACTAATTTTTAGGATTTTTTTTTTTTTTTGGTTTGGTTATTTGTTGTTGTCTGTTTGTTTTGTGTATAGAATGAGGCAAATCTGGGCTCGACTTGGATAATTTTCTCAGTCTCACTAAGCATTTTTTCTTTCAATAGAAAAGTGAGCACAATAGTGTGGTTCTGTTCTGCCTGGACGCTGGGGTGACGGGAAGCCTCTTGGAAAGTAGAAATGCAGAGGTGCACGATTCTTCCTGCCACCATCAGGGTTCCAGGCTCATGGGTCATGCCGACAGCCTCTCAGGGGCAGCAAAGATAGGGGCCGCAGCCCATGTTTCTCTGGGTGAGAAAAAGAGCAGGCCGGGGCAAGGCTGTGGTGCTTGAACTTCTGGGCATCCAAACGCCACCACAAGCAGGCCTGAGATGAACCTGGGACAGAGAGAATCTGGCTTAGCACAGGGGGAGTTCCAGGAGTATGAAGAACTTTTCTGTCGGAGACGTAGGCGCAGCTCAGGGTTGAGGAACAGCCACACCTCAAGTGGTGGTCACTGAAGAAAGAAACATTCCTTGTTTTTCAAAACTGTTTATTCATGGTGGAAAGAGGATATGTACAGCTTACTCAGGTGGGCCAGAAATTAAATACATTTTGCAGGAAAGAATGCCAAGGAAGGGATGTTCACTGATTAGATAATCCAGGCCTATCTACATTTTTCATTAGCCCAAAGAAGTCTAGGCTCTATGCTACATGACTAGTTGTCATGGTTCTCTTAGTAGGGTATCGTAGTCACATACTCCAGGAAAGGAACTGGGTCAGGAGCAGATTCAAAAGCCGGACCACTCTCATTATTGAAGATTTTGTGCCACGGGGTATGCATAAATTAAATGATTATTATTTTTGTCACAGTCTTAGTTAGGATTTTACTGCTGTGAACAGACACCATGACCAAGTCTTATAAAAGACAACATTTAACTGGGGCTAGCTTCCAGGTTCAGAGCTTCAGTCCATTATCATGAGGCAGGAACATGGCAGCATCTGTGCAGGCATGATGCAGGAGGAGCTGAGAGTTCTATATTTTCATCTGAAAGCTGCTGGTGGAAGACTAACTTGCAGGAAGCAAGGAGAGGGTCTTAAAGCCCACACCCACAGTGATACATATATTCAAACAAGGCCACACCTTCACATAGTGCCATTCCCTGGGAAAACCATATTCAAATCTTCAGCACCTACAATTACCTATAATTTTTCATCTAGGGGTAAGGACCATTACTGCTGACAGGTTGACTGGTGGGATTATTATGTAGATTGCATTTAGGCAACCATATTTTTGAGATGTCATGAGTTCAGCATCCCTGTCATGTCTAGAAGACACTGTCGTGAAGAAGGCTTCCTGGTCCTCTACCTCTTAGATTATTTTCGGTTCTACTCCATCCATGTTTCCTGAGCCTTAGATGGAGGGATAGTTTTATAGATTGTGGCTTTGTACACCCTGGTCACTTGTTGCCTGCAATGTGATTGCTTGTGCGTTTTTGTAATATCCTCTGCCGGTTGAAAAAAAAAATATAAGATTTTCTGATTAGGAGTGATAGCTACACTTCTGTGTTGTTTATAGTGATAGCGAGTTAGAAGGAAATGGCGGTTCTAGATTCTCCTCTAGAATCTGTGACTTCTTCAGCCACAACTCGTTGACTATGTTTACAGCACCAGGCCTGTATTTCCTTGCACTGAACAAATGTTAAGTTCATTATATTTCTTAATAACTTATGTAATATAAATTCATACACTTCCCTGACGAAGGAACTAAGGCCAAGAAATGCCTCAATTATCTGATCTGAGTCTTAGAGTTGGAAATGGTGAGTTATTCTAGGGGTATAGTTTGCTGATATCTACATTGGGGCTTGACTGTACTAAGGTCAAGGTGTGAGTAGAATTCATCACAGAAGACACTGAAGGTTAAACAGTCAGAGAAGCAAGAGATCATCACTATAGCCTGGGAGATCTGAAGGATGACAGACATGTGAATCCCAAAGCATCAGGTACCTGGAGACATGAAATTCTCTTTCTATGTAAAAAATAACAACCTGAGCTTAAGGGTTTTATAACACACTTAGGGAAAACTAGGGCATGTAGTTAATTGTCTGGTTCATGGGTGCCTCCAGGATACATCCATTTAAACAGTGAGTTAACAGACAAAATACTTAAGCATAAGTTCTCTGATAAAATTCTACTAGCCTTGATCTGCTGGGTCTCTCACCTCCTGAAAGTCTCCTTTGTTCTTCTGCCGTCTTCCTTTAATATGGTCACAGGAAACTGTGAGGCAGCTGCTGGCCTTGCCCATGCCAATACTCAGAAAGCTGCTATATTAGTCTCATTAAAGACACGAAATCAAATTGCAACTGGCAGAGTCAAATTACTTGCGAAGCATTACTGAATACCAATACTATATTAAGATAGCAGTCATGATATGTAAAATGAAAATTCCTCTTAGGGATATTAGCTGGTTCACATTGTTTCCCATTTGATAGGTCATGCATATTGATAGTGCAGCTTTTTCTACGTATTCTGATTACACAGTGGGTGGGATGCAGGCAAGGGTAAAATGTAAGTTAATAGACAGGGCATTTTACCAGCAAATGGGGGATGATTTTGAGAAGATATTTTACAGGACTTATATCCAGTCCTCTGTGACTAACTATTCTCTCCACTAGCATGTACTCTGCACCTGGTTTGTTAACCATAGTGCCCCCTGTTATTCTGAAGGTCTTCTGTTCAAATAAGCATGGTGTTTATTTGTTCTTGGTATTTATACTGGCTGGTTTTGTGTCAATTTGACACAGCTGGAGTTATCACAGGGAAAGAAATATCAGTTGAGGAAATGCTTCTATGAGATCCAGCTGTAAGGCATTTTCTCAACTAGTGATCAAAAAGGGAGGGTCCAACCCACTGTGGGTGGTGCCATCCCTGAACTGGTGGTCTTGGGTTCTATAAAAAAACAAGCTGAGCAAGGCTAGGGAAGGAAGCCAGTAAGTAACATCCCTCCATGGCCTCTGCATCAACTTCTGCTTCCTGACCTGTTTGAGTTCCAGTCCTGACTTCCTCTGGTGATGAACAGCGATATGTAAGTGTAAGATGAATAAACCCTTCCCTCCCCAACTTGCTTCTTGATCATGGAATTTGTGCAGGAATAGAATAGAAACCCTGACTAAGACAGTATTTAATACAGGATCACTGGGATTAGATTTGCCCCACATGGTTATGATTCAGGATAAACTTCTCTTATAGAGTAGATATACCTTAGAAATAAGATGAAAATAAGAGGAAGAAGAACATGAGTTTGAATAATATAAAATCTAAAATTAATAACAGTAAATTTATACAAACGCAGACTGAACACAAGAAAGTACAATATTGAACTGGGTGATAAGTTAAAATATCACCTCATAGCAAATTAAGAAAAATTCAAGACAAGATAAAACAAGATGACATAAAGGAAGTGGAGGCTCCCAAGGCAAGAGCAGAATATGCAGATGAAATATTTGGGAAAGTAGTGATAGATAATTTCCCACAAGTTGATCGGCATCAAGCAAAAGCTTTGAGAGACTTCTCAGTGGACAAGGTCACATGTTGCTGTTGTTGAAGATCCAAGTTCACTTCCCAGCATCTACTTGACAGCTCATAGCTGCCTACAGCTCTGGGTCCAAGGGTCTAATGCCTGCTTCTAGCATGCAGTGCACAGAAATTCAAGCAGTTACATACACAAAATATATAAATAAACCTTTAAAAGATACTAGGATGATAAGGAACAAAAGAAAAAGAAGGAAAGAGGAAAAAGCAGAGCTAGACACATCATGAATTACCTACTATAATTAAAGATTTTAAAAGGGCTTACAACAGCCAGCAGAAAAACAATTCACTTCTGTTAACTGAGCAACAGTAGGTCTATTAATTTCTAAAAAATCAAAACATGAACAAATACCACTGAAATTAGAATTTTATGGGACTGGAGGTGGTAAAATGTCTGCCAGAAGAAAACACAGCAAACAAATAAAACCTTGCCCTTAGATTCCTGGAACCAGCGGTAAACCGAGCAGGATGTGAGCATCTTTAACCCTAGCATAAGGAGCCATAGAATGTAAACTATGCATTGGGTTCCATGAGTTCATGCACGTGCTCACAAACACATACAGAGAAGCCGTGGAGGCTAACCTAGTCTACCCTTACACACACACACACACACACACACACACACACACACACACACATACACACATACTACACAGACAAAGCCCCTTCTCTAACCCCAAGTCCCCCAAACTTCATAATGCAGGAAAAACAAAAGTGGTTTTGCATCCATGAAGAAGATGTGAATCACTATGGAATCCTGCAGACACACTTTCGTCCTTACTGCAGAATTGGCTCTCAGTCTCTCTCCTCACTGCCCCCTCTCTTTTGAGGCCATGCCAAGCTTGAATCATCATTTATTCTTCCCATTGGGTCTCATTATCTTACAGTCATAATTTTCTGAAAGGGAGCAAAGAACTAAATTAGATAAAGGCCGAAGACATTTCATCGTGTTCAAGGACAACCTTTGTGATAGTTGATTCTGGGCTGAAACCTTTAGTCCTACATGCAAGCTTAGACAAGAGAGCTGCTGTTTATATTTGGAAGGGAAGAAGTGCTTAGCTCAATTCTTTATTTAAAAAGGAAGCAAGAACAGGTCAGGGACAGATGAGCCACATAGAACTGGAAAAGAATATACACAAGGATTGTAGCCCAAGGATACTGGCTCCCTGTCAGAAAGCAGAAACAGCAACATTAAACACACCATAGGCTTTTTAACCAGGAAGACTTCCTTTTATAGATGAGTCACACGCCACCTTAGAGAACTGAGTTAAACACTCCATTTAAGCTTATTTAGGCATTTAGTGGCCGAATCAAGTGTTGCAACCAAGTTTCCCATGTTCTATGTCTTCACTCAGAAACTTGGTGGTGGTGTTATTCCTGTTCTCCAAATCAGAGAACCCAAACGCTCTCTCCCCAGAACCTTTGTATGCACGAGTACAGCATTGCCCATTCTTTTTATTAATGGGATGTATATTTAATTTGTTTACTTGTAGTATCAGATTTGGGGTTAGTTTAGAACTATCTCTGACTTTCAGAGAAAAGAAAGAAAGTGTTTTTCTGACAAACTTGGAGACGGTCATCATTCATTGTTCATGCCTTGAGAGGGAAAAGCCCAAACCCATCACTTACAGTGTCTACGTTTTCCACTGTAGTTAAAATGTCCCTCATCCCATCTTCTCCTCCTCCTCCATTTTATACGTTTTTGTTTTCTTTTATTGGATTTAAAAAAAAATTTACATTTCAAATGGTATCTCCTTTCCCGGTTTCCCCTTCGGAAACCCTTTAACCCATCCACTTTTCCCTACCCATGTGCCCACACCATGCCCCCTCCCTGCCCTGAGATTGTCGTACACTGGGACATCGAGCCTTGACAGGACCAAGGGCTTCTCCCCTCACTGGTGCCTCCGATACATATGCAGCTGGAGCCATGGATTCATGCCTGTGTACTCTTTGAATGGTGGTTTAGTCCGTGGGAGCTCTGGGGGATTTTGGTTGGTTGATATTGTTGTTCTTCCTGTGGGGTTGCAAACACTTTCAGCTTCTTCAGTACTTTTTATAATTCCTCCATTGGGGACCCTGCTCTCAGTTCAGTGGTTGGCCGTAAGCATGTGCCTCTGTATTTGTCAGGCTCTGGAAGAGTCTCTCAGGAGACAGCTGTATCAGGCTCCTGTCAGCATGCATTTCTTGGCATCAGAAATATTGTCTGGGTTTGGTGGCTGTATATGGGATAGATCCCAAAGTAGGGCAGTCTCTGGATTACCTGACCTTCAGTCTCTGCTCTAAACGTTGTCTCTGTATTTCCTCCTGTGAATATATTTGTACTCCCTGCTAAGAAAGACAGAAGCATCTACACTTTGGTCTTCCTTCTTTTTGAGCTTCATGTGATTTATGAATTGCAACTTGGGTAATCTGAGGTTTTAGGCTAACATTCACTTACCAGTGAGTATATACCGTGTGTGTGTGTGTGTGTGTGTGTGTGTGTATGCATGTTTTTTTTTCTTTTGATTGGGTTATGTCACCAGGCTGATATTATCTAGTTCCATCTGTTTGCCTAAGAATTTCATGAAGTCATTGTTTTTAATAGCTGAGTAGTACTCCATTGTGTAATGTCGCACATTTTCTGTATCTATTCATTTGTTGAAGGGCATCTGGGTTGTTTCCAGCTTCTGGCTATTATAAATAAGGCTGCTATGAATATAGTGAAGAAAACTTCAGACCAATTTTCCTCATAAGTATCGATTCACAGATAATCACTAAAATTCTCAAAAACTGAATCCAAGTACATTTCAAAACAATCATCCATTATGATCAAATAGGCTTCATCCCAGAGATGAAGAGATGGTACAATACACAGAAATTCATCAACGTAGTCCACTATATAAACAAACTTTAAAAAAAAGAAAACACATGCTGAGAAAGCATTTGACAAAATCCAACACCCCTTCACGGTAAACAGTCTTAGAAAAATCAGGAATTGAAGGCACATACTTAAATATAGCAAAAGTAATATAGATCAAACCAGTAGCTGATAGCAAACTAGACACAGAGAAACTTGAAGCAATCCCACTAAAATCAGGGGCTAGACAAGGCTCCCCTCTCTCATCCTACCTATTCAATATAGTACTCAAAGTCCTAGCTTTTTTTTGTTAGACAACAAAAAGAGAGTCAAGGAGATACAAATGGAAAAGGAAGAAGTAAAAATGTTATTATTTGCAGATGACATGATAGTATACTTAACTGACCCCCAAAAATTCAACCAGAGAACTCCTACAGCTGATAAAAAAAAGAAAAAAAAAAACTTCAGCAAAGTGACTGGATATAAAGTTAACTCAAACAAATCAGTAGCTTTCCTCTACTCAAAGGATAAAAAGGTTGAGAAAGAAATTATGAAAATGACACCCTTCACAATATGAAGCACCTAAAGAAATGTTCAATATCCCTAGTCATCAGGGAAATGCAAATCAAAACAACCCTGGGATTCCACCTCACACCAGTTAGAATGAGTAAGATCAAAAACTCTGGTGACAGCAGATGCTGGTGAGGATATGAAGAAAGAGGAACACTTCTCCATTGTTGGTAGGATTGCCAGCTATTACAACCACTGTAGAAATCACTCTGTAGGTTTCTCAGAAAATTGGACATCGTATTGCCTGAGGATCCAGCTACACCACTCCTGGACATATACCCTAAAGATACTCCCACAAATAACAAGGACACATGCTCCACTAATGAGTGGTACTCATTCTAAAACCAGAAACAGATGACTTCTGAAGACCCCTGCTCATCCTATAGGCCTAAGCATTACCTGACAGTTAATATTCCTAAATGCACTAACATTCATATTTGAATATGATCTAGAAAGATAGGCAAAAAATAGATAATTTTTTAAAATTTTTATTTGCTTTATTTTTATATGTATGGGTTGCTGCTTGTCTGTCTTTCTGTATACTGTGTGCATGATTGGTTCACACAGTGTTCAGAATGGGACTTCAGATCTCCTGGTACTGGGATCTGAATTGTGACTGCTTGTGGATTCTGGAAAGCCAGATTGCATCTCTTATAAGGGCAGTATATTTTAGTGATGAGTCTGTTTACCTCTAAAATAGTTACCATTTCATGCAGAAAGAATGAGGAGGCTATAAGAATGTAATAGTAGAAATCTAGGCCACAATTTCTGTACAGGCCATTTTCCATTTAGAGATACAGGCAAGCTACTGAGGCATTGCCTGTGATCAGTAGCTAACTGGCTTCCTGGAGTCAATGTCTCTTACCTGGGGAAGTGAATTTATGCCAATATCAAAAAGGCTTTTAGTGGCTGCATACCTATTTCTCTCCTTCCCTGCCTTTTGCTTGCACATTAGAGTCTTGACATTGGCTTGTACTGAGAACGCTTCTGTTTCCTCAGAGAAATATAAGCACTCTATGACCCATCTTCTGCAATGTGTACTTTGTTATTTCTTCCATTGGAGCTTGTCCATGCTGTATATCTCTGGTAGCAGGTGTAAACACTCCTCAGAACTCTCATTATATTATTGCCTCTGTGTCTATCTGTGGAACATAATAACTGTTCTAAACACCTCACCTTGAATCCCCACCCAAAATCCATCAGAATCTTTACTTGGCACCATAGTAGAGGATAGAGCAAAAAGTAATATACAAGGGTGGGGTGTAAAGTTGCTGGGAAAAGAGAGTGTTCCATACCTATTGTGGAAGTCAAAGGGACTAAATTATTGAAAACACTTAGGCATATTACAAGGTTCATTATGTCTTAATCTTCCTAACATAGTTTCAATGTATCAAGAATCTGAGACCATCATGGTGAGACTTACCAGAGTTGTGAGAATAGATTTCTCCACAGATGTGAAGGACTAAAAAAAGGCAGGGAAGGCAAGACTTCAGCACTCAGCCCAGTTTTATTGAAGGCAGAAACACACTCACAGCAAAGTACACAAGAAGATGGGGTCCCCAGCTTGAGAAGGTGCACCAGAGATGAAGTCTGAACCTACTATAAGGTCTGATTTTATAGGTTTGTGGATTGGATGAGGTCACTTATCTTTCAGAAGAGACTGGTTTGTTCATTCATAGGAGACTGGATGATCCAGACAATGAGAGGAAGGCTAATTGTTTCTCACCACAGGAACCTTCCAAGGAGACAAGTATGTCCAGCAGAATAGTCTTCTCTAATGAGGATTGGTACATCCACCAAAGTTGTGTCTTAGAGATGAAGAATTTGGGAGGTAACCATCTTAAACATTTAAGTGAAAATCACATTACCTTTAGCCACTGTGTTTCTTTACTCTCTGCCTCTTAGAGAGCTGTATGACTTATATTTCCCAACAATAGAATTTAAAACATGGCTCCAGGATGACATTCCTGGTGATACAATCCTCATCACAAAGTGATGACTTTGAGTCCTATTGTTACCTGCTTTTCCTGGGTGCTTATATTAGGCCGCACATTTATTTCACAGTATTCTAGGCATTGAACTAACACCAACAGTCATCCATATTTATGTCAGTCATCAAGAAGGCTAATATGGACCAGCATCAAGCCTCTTTCCTTGAAAGTTCCCCAAGAGTACCATGCTGTACCTCCATGAGATACTCCTAGACCGTTTGCATAAGCTCCTCTTATTCAGAACAAAATAGCCAAAGATTTTGCACAGGTTGTAGTTCACTGTTTCCCAAGTACAGACACTGCCTACTAAGAAGACATTCAGGGATCTGAAAAGAATATTTTTTATACCAAGAGTAAAGAATTATAGCTTTTAGTGTTCTTCATCTCTTGTGGAATTATGGTGGATTTTTTCGATGGCTACTTAGCATGTGAGGTATCCTAGTTTGCTCTTCTGTGGCTGTGACTAAGAACAATGATCAAGGGGCTAGAGAGATAGCTCAGTGATTAAGAGTAGTCTCTCTAGATGAGGACCTGGTTTTGTTTCCCAGCATCCACGTGGTTGCTCATAATCAAGTGTAACTCCAATTCCAGAATTTCTGTTGCCCTCTTTTAACATCTGCAGGCATCAGAAATGTCTATGGTATACATATATTATTGTACACAAAACATCCATACCTATGAAATGATATAAATACATTTAAAATCATTTTTTAAATTATCCAAACATGATTTGGAGAGGAAAGGGTTTGTTTGGATTACACTTCTTGATCCCAGTCCATCAGGAAGATAATTCAAAACAGGAGTAGAAGCAGGAACTTATGAGCAGAAACTGAAGCAGAAATTACAGGAAACTACTGCTACTGGCTTCCTATGCTTTATATAAGACACATGACTACTTTCCCACATTGGGATGGTCCCTTCCACATCACTATACTATATTATACCATACCATATTATACTATACTATACTATACTATACTATACTATACTATACTATACTATACTATACTAATCATATGATGCATTGATGAAAATGCAGCACAGTCTTACTTACATGACAATACAATGGAGGCTTTCTTTAAGATGTCTACTTCCCCAATGATCCTATCTTTAGTCAAGCTGACAGAAAAATGTAGCCTTGCACATGAAAATGTCAAAACATAGATAGTTAATGGATATGTGCTTGAGCCTGTCTTGATTTAAAGTTCATGCAGTTTAATTTCTAATGTGACTAATAAATGTTAAATTTGTACAAATAATGCTTCTTAGAAATACTAGACAATTAAGAGTGTCAAGAAACTTGGGGCCAACTTGGTTGAGAATTGATATTATAATTCAAAAATGACCATAAAGCTGCTATGATGACCAAGTTATCTGGCTTTCTAGTTAGAGAAAAATATTCTAGTCTCCTAATGAGGTGTATGTTTGAGGGTCTCTGTTGCTTGGTTCATTGCTATAATAAAACATTCAACTGGAGCAACTTAGCTTGGGATAGGTTCTCAGTAGATAGGAAAGCTGTTTACCACTATGGAGAAAGCACTGTGAGGAGAGCAGCTCACATCTGTTGCTGCAGAACCGTGAAGGCTTGTTGCTTGTTTTTATCTATGAGAGTCAGAAAACAGCAAGCAGGCAATTATGTCATTCACCTGGATTCCTCCTTGACCCCTTTTTATTCAGTCTATGTGCCAGTCCGTTGATGCTATTCATGTTTAGGACTGGTCTTCCTTTCTCAGTTCCACTTTTCTGTAAGTTCCATCACAGAAACACTCAGAGGTGTGTCCCCAAGGTGATTCTAAGAGCCAGGTAAGTTGCCAGACAAAATTATCACAGTGCAGAATATCCATAAGGCCGAACTCAAGGAAACACATTCTTGGTTATTGTAAAGTTCATCTACTGAAAACCAAAGCCAGAAGAAGAGGCTTAAAACTATCAGTGGTCAAGGAGATGCTACACTCAAAGAAGCAGCTGTAACATTGGCAGCTTCCAAGTAAGACAAGAGCAAGCAATGTTAGTAGGACTAGAATCTTGAGGGATCACCCTTTTAGAGGCAAAGGGAAGGGGGTTATAGTGTGATGGGGTTCATGGAAAAGGAACCAGGGAGAATGATATTTGAAATGTTAATAAATATAATTAATAAAAACTAAGAAAATTAGTTTTTTTATAATTTTATATAATTAATAATCAAAGAGAAGGCATGAAACACCTTTGAATATCCTTTATATCTTGCTAATCTTATAAATCAACTTGATGTGGTCTGAATCAATTGAAAGGCATGCTTTTGGAGATGCACATAAGAACATTTCCAAGAAGGATTAAGTAGATAAACTATCTTTTACTTTTGATAGGTAACACATATGTAAAAATGTCTAGGGAAAGCACTTTTCATGTATTCATAGCCTGCTGGTAAGTGCACCTCTCTCTATGTTGCTGCTGCAGGCATTCTCCACTGACTTCAGACTGAGATTCTCCAGTCTTTCAACAGTGACTGAAGACCAGCACGGCCCACAGACCTTCCAAGCCTTCAGCACCAAAACTGAGGTGTCCAGTTTTACTGACAGATTCTCCTGAATGCAGACTGCACAGTTAGACCAATACACCCTATCTATGGTAACCCATAAAAACAAATTTTCTTTAATGGTGTGTGTGTGTGTGTTCAGTTCTATTCTTCTAGAACATCATGACAAAGATAGACATTACAAAAACCACATCAAAAATGATTTCTTTTCTATAGAGCTGGTTCATTGTCCTTCTCCTGATTTTTTAAAATTTCAGATTAAGATGATCTTTACAAACATATCCATTGGGTATCTGTTATCTTAAAGCCATACTACTCTGACAGGGAGCTACAAAATAACTTTAGTAAAAGCAAGACATTTTATATCTTCATTTCTGAAGATTGGGATTGCTGACTTTCTAAAAATAAACTTTAACCTTATGTGTGATCTTAATCAAGGTGACTGTACATAGGAAGAAAGAAACATGTGGTTAAATCTTAACTTGTAGAGCCCACCTCTAGCAGAAAGACAGGGTATCACATGAGGGATGGGGTTGCTATCCCACAGTCGAAAATCTGACCCATAATTGTTCCTGTCTAAAAGAACTACAGGGGTGGAAATGGAGAAGAGCCTGAAGAAAAGAAGGTCCAATGACAGTCCAAAAGTGAGACCCAGCACAACGGGAGGCCCCAAGGCCTGACACCATTACTGAGCCTATGGAGCAGTCATAAAGAGGGACCTATCATGAATGCCCTCCAAAAGACACACCAAGTGGCTGAAAGAGTCAGATGTAGAGGTTTGCACCCAACCAATGAACAGAAGCTGTGGAACCCCTTGTTTGAATTAGGGAAAACCTAGAAGAAGCTTAGGGGAGCAACCCTGCAGGAGACCCAGCAGTCTCAATTAACCTGGATCCCCTAAGATCTCTCAGACACTGGATCACCAACCAGGCAACATACACCAGCTGATATGAGGCCCCAACACGCATACAGCAGAGGATTCTCAGATCTGGGTTCAATCAGAGAAGATGTACCTTACCCTCAAGAGACTGGAGGCTCCAGGGAGTTTAAAGTCTGGAGGGATAAGGTGGGTGCAGCAGTAACATCCTTGTGGATACAGGAGGAATGGGAAGGAGGTATGGGATGTGGAACAGTTGGAAGGTGGACCAAGAGGGAAATAAAATCTGGAGTATAAAAAGAAAAGAAAAGAAAAAATAATAAAAAGAATGTCAGAGAAAGGGGTGCAGGAGGGAGAGGGAGAGAGCGAAGGAGGGAGGGAGTAAGAGAGAGAAAGAGGGAGAGAAGGAGGGAGTGAGAGAGAGAGAGAGAGAGAGAGAGAGAGAGAGAGAGAGAGAGAGAGAGAGAGAGAGAGAGAGAGAGAGAGAGAGAGAGAACTGGAAAGGAATAGTAAGTCATGTAAGGATAGCAGAGGGCCAACACCTGAGCTCTGAAGGCTTGGCACTAATGGGATATGCTAAGCAAGTATAGCTTAGGTAACTTAAACTTAAACATCTCATCTTTTTCTCACAAAGTTTTATCTTGTGAAGGAGTAACTAAAAGATTTTAAAAACTTAAGTAAAAACTTCTTGAGCTGTGAACAGCTTTCCTTTGCTCTTAATACTGATAGTTACATTTTCTCCACTGAAATCAACTAGCCAGACTGTGAAGAGATGCTGAGGTGGGGTCTGGGTGTTCCTGGATGAGTGAAAAGCCTACTCAGTTCAGAGAAAGGCTGGGGAGCATGTCCTGATTCTATTCTGTCTTCCAACACAGAGAAAACGTTGTGTATTATCAGTAGTAATACAGGTAATCCTAGCCCCAAGAATGTGACAACATAAAAGAAAGCGCAGTCACCAGGTAGAAGAATCTGGAACCAAGTTCAAGGTTGTCAGAACACTTGTGCAACATGATAGTAAAATGGATAAATATAAATAACGATTAAGACAGATAATTCTTAGAGCCTTATATAGTCATTGTGCTGATTAAGGACACAAGTAAAATTTTTTGAGAAAATATTTTAAAGTAAAGTGAACAGAAGGAGGGAAAATATATTCACCCAAAACTTGACATCAAGATGCACCCTGGATCTTGACCGGTTCTGTGGTAGAACACTTTTTATTCTGTAACAAAATACATGATAAAAGTAACAATGTAGGAAAGGTTTATTCTGCTACTCAGGGCAATACAGTCATGGCATAGGAGCATAAGACAGCTGGTTAGGCTGTAAGGAGATATGAGGTTGGCATTTATCTGCTTCTTCATACTTGTTTGGTAAAGAATGTGAGACGCTTGCATGGTACTACTCACATTCAGAGAAAATTAACCTCAGTTAACTTAGCCTAGAAACTCCCTTTATAGACATGCAGAGGGGTTTGTTTTCTAGCTGATTCAAGATCCTGTCAAGATGTCAATCTATGTTACCCACTGCAGGGAAAGCAAACATCTTCTTCTCTCTGGGTATCAGCCACAACTCATAATACCAGTATTACCCACACACATGCCAAATTTCCCTTGACAATGAAGTGAGTGACGCATAGCAGACATGACTTCATGATTGGATATGATGCACCGGAAGGCAAGGTACCAGAGTCTGTGGTGTCCTTCCCAGTGAAAGGCATTTTCTTTCTCCAGAGGACAGTTTGGTAATGAGCTAGCTGATTACATGTCTTGTTTGGAAGGATCTTGATCTAAAAATAACCCCTCAAGATCCTATAATGAGTTCTGCAATAGAATGGATGCCTTTGCCCTGAATGTAACCATCGCTCTAATTTCTGATTGGCTGTTTTTCAGAATGCTTAGCAGTGTCAAGGATTTAAAAGAAATGAAAATGAAAATGCAATTGACATTTTCTGAGGTAGGGCTGGGGATGTAGTCATGGGTAAAGAGGTAACAATTGAAGTATGAAATAAATTATTTGAAGTTTGCCTCATTTGTATGATGCATAGCAGGAAACCTCCAGAAAGGGTTGGTAACAGAGAGAGGGAAAACAAAAGATGTGGATGGTAGTACTTCCTCTCTCCTACACCTTCTCTGAGACTTTACATAAAAATTCTTCCTTTGTCTATCAGGGATTATATGAGAGAATTCAAAGTTAGTCATTGATCATATTAAAAACTTTTCTAGAATAAGTGTGTCAGTTTGAATACACATGACCCCTCCCCCCAGACTCATGTGTTTGAATGCTTGGTTCGCTGGAAGTTGCACTATTAAGAGGTGTGGTCTCATTGGAGTAGATGTGGCCTTGTTGGAGGCAGGTTTCAAGATCTCATATTCACTCTAACTACACTCAGTGTAAAACAAAGACTCCTTCCGCAGGCTGCAGATCAGATGTGGGAATCAGCTCCTTCTCCAGCACCATGTCTGTCTGCAGACCACATGTTTCTCTGTCATGATAATGGATTAAAAGCATTAACCTCTAAATCACCCACAAGTAAATATTTTTCTTTATAAGAGTTGCTGTGGTCATGGTGTTTGTTTTGTTTTGCTTTGTTTCAGCAGCAAGAAATCTCAAGCTAAGACAGAAGTACTTACCAGGGACAGGGGTATTTCTGTGGTAGGCCTGACCATGTTTTTGATTGGAGGAATGTGGACTTTGGGAATTTTGGATTAAGAAGACACTGGGATGTTTTAAGTGGGCCATACCAGTAGAAACTTGGAAGACAGTGGTGTTGAGGGTCATTTAAACTATAGGGGCTTGGATCAAGGGATTTCAGAGGGAAAGGATTTTAGTATATTTCCTAGAGATTATAATTTTAATACTTTGGTGAAGAATGTGGCTGCTTGTTGCCCTTGTACAAAAAGTCTGCCTGAGGCTAGTATGAAGTGACCTAGCTTAACTGCATCGGCAAAGAATATCTCAAAACAGCCTAGTATAGACTCTGCTGTGTGGCTACTAGTATTCAGTCTTCCGAGGAACATTTTGATGCAAACGACCAAGCTGAGCAAAGACAAATGCAAAATATATGGATCAAGGAGAAAGGGGTTCCAGGAAGTAGAATAGACATAAATCCTGGGTTCAAGAAAATAAACATGTTAAATATATTAAATGACATAAAAGGAGTGGTGACCTCAGACTCAGACTCCACAAGGCTAGGTTTCGGTCTTATAGAAAGATATCACAGAAAAGCTTAGGTCTAGGAATAGGTAGTGCACGTATTTCATCCCTCTATTCATGATACAGAGAAATGCTGGTCTCTGGGCCTATTTTCCTATGACTCGTTTATAGGAATAAACAGACAGAATTATTAAACTGATAGGAAAAGGTATTAATATCTGGTGTAAGTCAAAGGCCTAGAAGTAATCAAATGGACATGTACATGTGTGCCTATGTCTGTTATGTTTGTAAACTGACTTGTGCTGTCTGAAGTCATTAAAATGGCTCATCAAGTTACCTTGCAGCTATTCATTTCTGGCTCAGATGTCCTTCAAAACCTCTCATCAGGATACAGGTTAACAGTCCTAAATTTGTGACATGGAGGAATGAAAAAATAAGACAGTCCAAGAGTAAAATCTCATGACATTAACAACATCTAGAAAGTAATCTATTTCCAGCGGGTATTACTGCTGTTTCTCCCATGATATACAAATGGGAAAGAGACACCAGAAGTTCGGCCATGCAAAGCGCAACCACAGAGTAAAAGCTTAATGGGGAATTACAGCAGATGGCTTGAACTTCTGTACGGTGATTCTCCTAGATGTTGTTAAAACCTGAGGTGACCATTTCTTCCCTGTCTATTGTTATTTGTTATTTAGTTTGGATGTATCACCCAAATGAAGATTTAGCTCTGTTCATGACTCTGGCTATCACAAACTCCACTTGACTAGCTAGTTGACTTTTGCAGGGTGTCCTAAGTGCCCATTCTAATGGTTTACTGTCTATCTGCACCTTCCATCTGCCATTTGCTATTTATTCTTTGATTTTTCTTTGCTACATGCTTGATAAATTCACTTATTCAAACCCTAAAATATAGTTGTTTTAAATAAATCTCTGTGTTATCTATAAATATCAATGAACCATATAGAATCACACACACTCACAAATATACATACTCACATATGTTTAATTTTCATGAGGTGTTATGTTGTTCCATGTTTCAAATTGTTAGTATATATGCATATATGTCTGTGTGTGCATCTGCTTGTGCGTATGTATAATGCTGGTTCAAATATCAATTACATTATAGGTTTTATTCATGTAATAACATTCCTTATAGTTTATTTCCATATCATACCTTATAGAAAATGTTCTACTTCATGTAGTATAATCATAGCATATTCATAGTATAATCCACTATGAATGGAATTAACCCTACCTGGAGGAAGTCTCTGGAGTAAGGAACAAGAGTTTTCTTCTGCTTTTTTTATAAACCCAGGATAAAAATTTCTAAACAGATATTCAGGATGTATGCCATGCCAAGCCTTTACAGGGCTGAGGAGCAAATGAATTATGTAGCCAAGTATTACCACTAAATCAACCCTGTGCAAGAAGCAATCCACAACAGGCAATCGACTATATCGGAGCCAGGCTAGAATGCAAATGGAGAGCAGAGGGATAGGTCATACAAGACTGAATGTTACTGAGAAAGTCAAAGAAAATTGCTGAGTCCTGCTTAGTAATGGTTATCCAGATCATAGGCTGTGTGCCTGGTGTGACTTGAACTGGATAAAATCAAATCTGCGCATATTTTAACACATGCAAGGTACCATTCTGACACAGCAAACCATGAAATTTAAACTACTTTATGGTGCCAGGTCTTTGAGAGAGAAGAAAACCTACCAGCAAGATGCTCCCAGATTAAGTAATTTAGTTGATTGCTCGTGAATATAGCAAACAGGGATGTTTTCTGTCTATCTTCTAACCAAATATAACCAAAGCTTCACCAAGATGAGTATTCATTCACAACTGTGTGTCTTCTTGGGTTTATATAACAATTGATATATTTATACTGAAGTCTGTAAGATTAGATATATTTACAATTCAACAAACTTCTTCCCATGTCTCAGTCCAGACAAATCTACTGACACTAGAATCGTGTTGTATTTAGAAATTGTAGAAATATGTTGCAATTTTCAGGATTCTCAGAAATACTACTAGTTAGAATTATACAATTTAGTAAATTGATCTGTGGATAAAGTGCTTACTGAGCTAGCACGAGGGCAGGTTTTCATATCTCAAGAATCCATGTAAAGCTGGGTGCAGTACTGTATTCCCACTGCATT
This sequence comes from Micromys minutus, assembly GCF_963924665.1. Classification (NCBI taxonomy): domain Eukaryota; kingdom Metazoa; phylum Chordata; class Mammalia; order Rodentia; family Muridae; genus Micromys; species Micromys minutus. Next base: position 8,650,610 of record NC_137953.1, read on the forward strand.
TTACAATAAAGAAGGCAGTAGAGACTGCAGAATCTCCTGATGTTCTTGGGTCAACTGGCCTGTCATCTAGAGTGCTAAGATTAAAGACTGTGTCTCAAGCAAGGATGAGTACAGGGACTAGCATCACCATCCAAGCTGTCATTGGACTTACATGCATCTATGTGCTCATGTTCTTCCCTGCCTCAAATTAACACCACACACACAAACACACACACACAGACACACACACACACACACACACACACACACACACACCTTTTTAAATTATCTCAGTAGTTTATGAAGTTGTTCTGATAAACTATTATGCATTATTCTCTTAATCCTTAATGCATTAAATGAAATCAACACCTTGATGGAAATTTGGGTCCCCTCATCATGTTTAGTCAAATAGTAGAAAACCTCTCAGCAATGTTAGTGTAAATAAATTTTAGATGGAAATTTTTCAAAGTCTAAAGAATATCTAGAAGGAAAGTGTTGCTTCAGTCTTCATTAAAGTCATTTGTGGTCAAAAACACCTTTTTTATGTAAATAAAGGGGAACATTTTTAAAAAACAAAAGGTTGTAAGAGTAATTTATTAGAAATTAAGGGCATAAGAAATACTGAATTCTCCATTTCAATTTTAAATATGGTTTTCTTTCTTCCAAACCTAGTGCTTTTAGCTTTATCTTTCAAAATCATTCCACAATGCTCAAACTTGTGCTAGAATTATACTGTGGCATTTTATTCCTCAGTGGATGTAACCTGTTTGACTATGTGTTCAAAATCTGCAAATGAGCATTCAGAGACTGATGACTCCACCTGCATCCTTAGAGATGGAACTGACACACCTCCTTTATGTTTTTTTCCACCATTGCTTTGTTCAGCTTTGTGCTCTCTCTCTCTCTCTCTCTCTCTCTCTCTCTCTCTCTCTCTCTCTCTCTCTCTCTCTCTCTCTCTCTCTCTCTCTCTCTCTCCAACCAAGAAATGTGGAGAATAAAATGACATCTGAGTCCTATGATAGTATCACTTCTGGTCCCCATAACTCACACTTTGATTCACCCCAGATTACTAGCCATTGTGATGAGTTGTGATTGCTACATAGTCTCAAGCTTTCATCAAGGTTATTTCGGGAAGCTTAACATTCAGTTGACCCACAGCACTTACAAGATGGAAAAGGAACTTTCTATTAGATATTCCTTAGGATCAGCTATAAGTCTGGACTCTGAAAGGACTGCAGTGCTGTGCAGAGTTTATACATAATGACTGTTTTTATATTAAGCAGGCAAAGTTGGGGGTCCATGGACAATTAGAACCAAATTTTTTTTATTTAGGAGATGCTCAGAATGAGGATACAATGCCCCAATTGGCTGAATTAGTAAATAAATAAATAGGGCATCTATCTTCCCACAACATTCAGAATTCACTTCATTCAATCAATTGTGCTGTTTCTACACCAAGTAGAGACACACAATTGTCAACAGAGACATTGCTTCTCATATTAGGGATGGTAAACACATTTCCAGTGTTTTCAAGGTTGGTGTTGGTTTTCGTTTCCTAAGTAAGTTTCTTGTCAAGCTTTTCTATGTGAGGCTGAATAGATGCCAGAGCAAAGATTCTGGTGGGATTTGTTCCTCACTGAAGAGAGTTTGTGTATTTGGACCAAAGGCTGCATGGTTCTAGTTTGTTGATTTATTTATAAATCCCTAATATGAGTGTTTAGTAAAAAAAGACAATCTCCTTACAAACCAAAGCTCATGTGACACTTTAACCTCCATTTGATAATACTTTGAGAAAGAACCTTTGAGTAACAATGGATGTTCAATTAGATCATGAGCGTGCATAGCTCATGATGTGGGACATACTGTTTTTCTTATCACTCAAGTTTGGAAGACAAGCCATGTGAGGACATAACAAAAAGTCAGTTCCCTGAAATCAGAAAACAAGAAGTGATTCAAAAAGAACCTTTAGCTTGATCTTCCAGCCTCCAGAGCTGTAAGAAAATAAACTTCTGTGAAGGCACCCTGGCCTGTGACATTTGGTGAAGGTGACCCAAAACAGATAAAAGATTGGCTTAAAGGAGAAAGAAAAAAATACAACCTACAAAAAAAGAATGGCATGGTTAACCCAGGAAAGGAAACCAGAGGGGCCTTGAGCTGGCTATGTTTATTTCCATGGAAATTCAGAGACATTTGCATACCTGGAGACACTTGGGAAGCTAGAGAAACTGGGTGGGTTGCAGGAAGCTAATAGAAGAGAGGGTGTTGCTATAACGCCTTCTAGACTGTGTACAAGGAAGGAATCTGACTTTTCTGACAGCTGAGTAAAGAACAAACTAAAAGAGGCAGGATAGAGAGGCAGAAAAAGATCTCAAGGCCTGTTACTATACAATCCAGAGAATAATAGATTTAGGCACTACAAGACTGGCCCAGAGTGTTTAGAAATTGGACTGGAACTGACAAGATGACTCAGCTGTTCCTCAGTTGCTCCTGCTCTTGCAGAATCCCCAGGTTAGATCCCCAAATACCCACTGAACATGGCTCACAACTACCTCTGACTCTGTCTCCAAGGAATAGAACATCTTTGGCTTCTTCAGAAAACTGAGCCCATATATAGACACACAAACACTAGATGCACACACACACACACACACACACACAGAGAGAGAGAGAGAGAGAGAGGGAGAGAGAGAGAGAGAGAGAGATGTTTAAAATAAAATAAAACATTTATTGGTTATTTTATTAATTTATATTTCAAATGTTGTCACCCATACCAGTTTCCCCTCTCTGCAAACCCCTTATCCCATCTCCCATTTCCAGATTCTGTGAGGGTGCTTCTCCACCCACCCATCCCCACCTCACTGCCCTAGCATTCCCCTAAGCTGGGGCATCAAACCTCCACAGGACCAAGGGCTACTCCTCCTGTTGATGCCAGATAAAGCATCCTCTGCTATAAATGCAGGCAGAGCTATGGGTCCTTCCATGTATACTCTTTGGTTTGTGGTTTAGTTCCAAGAAGCCCTGAGAGTTCTCGTTCATTGATGAGAATGTTGTTCTGCCTATGGAGTTGCAAACACCTTCAGCTCCTTTCCCCATCTCCTCCATTGGGGTCGCTGTGCTCGGTCCAATGTTTGGCTGCAAGTATTCGTACCTCTATTGGCCAGACAATAGCAAAGCATTTATTTTACATTGGTGTGTCTGTGTGCCTAAACATATGTACTACATGTGTGCAGTAGCTCATGGAGGCCGGAAGACAATACCAGATTCCTAGATCTGGAGGTATAAGCAATGACGCTGGGAAAAGAATTGAAGTTCTCTGTCCTCTGCAAGACCAACAAGTGTTCTTTACTGCCAAGTCATGTCCAAAGTCTAAGATGTTTTTAAAATTAGCATTTGAAAAGACTACAATATGATACTGTGCTTTATTGGACAATAAGGGCAACAGCTTCCAGGGCAGCACCCTAGGCTAAGCAACACACTTGATTATCTCAGTGAGTCTTTCTAACTCTCTGCAGTAGATTTTGTTCAGCTTCAGTCTGCTTAGTCCATAGTCTGCAGGTTTCATATTTTGGTTTCTGTACACATTAGAGAAAATAAATGTAGCTCTTTCCCAGGTTATAGTGAAGAGAAGATTTTAGCATCCATGTAGACCTCCTGGCTTCCACCTGACACAGAGTGCTGCTCTGGAAGGTTGCTAACTGCAAGGGAGGTGATTGGAACTGAGGAAGTAGAGCCCTCACATTCCACCCTCTGCAGACTCATGGGAGAGGAAGGGTAGGTCTCTACATATTTAACTATTTCACTGTGTAGTTTTAAAATTTCAATCTCAACACCTTCTTTTCATTCGTTATTGTTGTTTTCTGTTGTTGTTTTTTTTTTTTTCCTGGTGTTCAGTGGGAACCTAGGAATTAGAGTTTAGTTTTAGGTCAAGGAAAAGAATGAATAAACACCTGGAAAAAAAATAGAGTTTCTGCATTTAATAGAAGACTTCCATTTAATAGATCTTTCCATGACCTTTGCCTATAGACATGATCCAGCAATTCCATTTATCTGCTCAGACATTCTTCTCTTATTCTTGTCTCCTCAAATGTGTTCCTTCCCATTCTAAACACAGTAGGATACATTTTTATGACCTTGTGATGCTCAGAATTTGTTTCTGTACTAGACCTTTTCCACAGGGTCATCCCCTTAGGCCATTTCCCCTAAGCAGAACAACAGAACTCCCATCCCAGAATTCCAGCACATAAACAGTTGCATCAATAGATACCGTAAGATTTCCTTTCCATATTTGTTGATGGTTTGCTTTGAAATAAACTCCACTTTTTGCATTGTATTTGTGTATAGTGTGTATGTGTGCTTGTGTGTGTCTGTGTATATGTGCCTGCACAGGCATACTCCATGTACTGAGGACTGAGTACTGTTCTGAGAACTTGATACATCAATTTCTGATTTATTCTCTGTAGGAGAGGTTTCTCAGTATACCTGTGCCATCCAGCTTGATCCCAAAACCCTCCGTTCTCCACCCTCCACAGCACTGAAGTTCCAGGCATATGTCCCAAGTTCCAAGGTTATGCTTCAAACTGTCATATAAAGTCATATCCCCAGCCAAATCTGGACCTTGTTTTTTTGTTTTCTTTCTTTCTTTTTTTTTTTTTTTTGGAAAAAAAAAGTTTTTACTTTAAAACTTCAAATGTCAGCAGAGAACTCTGTGTCCCCTTCAGGGTTCTTCAACAGCATGCATGCTGAGCTCCTCCACAATTTGTGAGAGCTGCCAGCTGCTATATCTGGTACCACAGCGCAAGTTTTCTAGATAGAGAAAGGTTGTGTTTCTCCTTCCAGTAATGCCTTGGCCTTTATCAGGGTTACTGTGTGATTTTTGCTGGTGAGGCCTGGACAAACTTCACTGTGCCTCTCATGGGGCACTGATGACAGATCAAGCAGGTCCGGATGGTGCAACCTGAGTTTATGACTTCTCTATGAGGGCATGGGTGACACAAATCCTTATGCCTCAGCATGAGTAACAACCCGGGAAAGCTGCTGCGTGTGAGCTCCCTGTCATTTTGTGAACAGCTGTGCCATCGAGACTCTGCTCCCCAACTATTATCTTCTGCTTCTTTAACTGAGGGGTGGGGCTTCCCAAGTCCTCCCAAACATCCTAAATCCATCTGTCTTTTCTGTGTTTCCAGAATCTGGTAACCACAGTGAGTTTCCTGGGCTAACTGTTTCATTAACTTCCTGACTGTTATGAGCTATCTTCCCCCTTCTAATAGAAAATATGTGAAAAACATAACTATGCTTTAATCACACACGTGCACTGTGGTTACAGCACACCATCTCCAGTCTACGGTGCATCTCCAGTGCTGAAAATTCCTTAGTCACCACCCACTACACAGCCACAGATGCTTCACAGAGAGCCCTCAATGCTCCAAGTGCTCAATCAAGTTTCCAAGTTTTACCCAGTCTTGACATAGCTTTTCTCCAAGAGCGACTTCTCCTTGTGTTAGACAGCATCTTTGGCTTTACTTAATATGTGGCTTCACCTACTTCTGCCCTTTGAACACTACTTCCTCCGAACTTCACCAGAAGTGTCTTCTATTCACTGTGGGTTTAAATTCTTTCCAAAATTGAAGAGTCTGCTATTATTATTTCTGTTCTGACCTCTTTGGAATTGACCCAGTTCTAGGAGACTGCTTTAGGAATAACTATAGCCTGGTAGTTTCATAATTATTTGTCTTCTCCTTGTTTTGCTTCTTTGAATTTTGTCTATGAACCTGCGAGAAACACAAGACAAAGATCAGGAGACTGTATCAATATTTAGTGAAGTTCTAGGTAGACAGTACATATTCCTCATTCCTGATGCCACTGCAACCAAGTTCACTTACAGGAAGGCATGTGATATCTATTTCAGCTCTTGGTTTGGTGGAGCTAGACATTAAGTTTCAAACAGTGGTGGTGCCCATTTACATATCAAGGTGGACATGACCTTCAGGTTCTTCCAACATCTCTCAGATGTGCCTGGCATATTTCTCTTTCTACCTAGAACTCTCCAGCCCCAGGCTGCTCTTCCTCCACACTCTCTTCCCTATATAAATCAGACATTTTGGTTACCCACCCTTATTTTTATATAACTTTGAGCTCCTGACTGCTGCACCTGGTTGTTTCTCCTCTCCTCTACCCTCCTCTCCTCTCCACATGGGCCAGCTTAGTTTGTTCATGTCTACTCTGGACTCTCCAAATTTCTCCACCTCTACCTATGCACTCTCTTTCACCTACAATAAACATTTTCTTCAAACATATCTAGGAAACATGTCCTTTGGATGCCTTCCCAAGATTCTAATGGCAAATGTGCAAAACTATGTGTTCATGTCTCCATGGACCAGGCAACCAAGATGGAAGAGAAAATAGGACCAAGGAAAGCTTCAAATTCCATCTATCTACTTACCCCAAGTGACCTGCCACCTCCAGCTAGAACCCCATCTTCTCAACATTTTACAATTCTACAAAACAGCACTCAATTTGTTCTCATGAATGAACTTGTAAGAGAATTTTATTCCCAGATTACAATAAAGGAGATGCTCACCTTTGTGAAAATAATTAGACCAATGCTTTCAAGGATAAATACCTGAGATTTATTTAGGCACTTCCATGTGACCAGGAGATTCTTGCTGCTAGTGAGGGAGCACAATTTTGCTTTTAGTACCACTTATCATGAGTATAGCAGTCTGGATATTAGGTTGGTCTTTTGTCTTATAGTTTATTTGCTGACTTTATTTTAAAATATTTATTTTAAAATTTACTCCATCTCTCTTTCTCTTTTTCATCTTCTCCCCTACTCGTTTGTGTGTGTGTGTGTGTGTGTGTGTGTCTGTGTGTGTCTGTCTGTGTGTGTGTGTGTGTGTGTGTGTGTGTGTGTGTGTCTGTATGTATGTGCCCAGGAAACCCAGGAGGGTTTGGGGTTCCATTAACAAGAAGTTACAGTTATTTGTGATCCATACAACATAGAGGCTGTCCACTGAATTCAGATCCTCTTAAAGAGCTGAAAGTGCCCTTAACCACTAAACCATTTTCTTCAGCATTGTGACTTTTCATACCTTGGTCTTTTGGAGGTTTAAGGGCAAAAATGTCTGGATAGATGTCATCATAGTGTTCTGAACACAGGAGGAGAAGAGAGGCCCCAAGATCAAATAGAAACTGGAGAAAGACCTCTTCTGCTCTTTGACACCCACACCTTACAAGAATTAATTGTGGTCCCATAAAAACATCATTGAACTCTAGGCACAGTGCTTAAATGGCCTCCTACTATGTGTTTTAACTTGAAGGCCCAAGCACCTTCAACATTTTCGTGTCACACACTTAGCTCCAAACAAATCAAGTGTTGGCAACAGGACACATCTAAACCACAGCAACAAAGATCTCAACTTTCAGAGCTGAAGAGTAGTTCACAGGCTGTATAACCCAAGCTTAGAGGATGAATTTGCCCATCAGGTCAGTAAGATTTCTTGTCTTGGATCTCAGAGCAGATGAACAGTCTGGCCAGGAACAGGCTCCAAGCCCCTAGAATGCCCAGCTATATGACATAAGAGAATATTCAAAAGTTAGCACTTTGCATTTCTAGTTGGTAGCTACTGAAAAAAAAATTTCATAAGTACTCTGAATATTTTCTCTGCTTCTCAGTATGGGATTTGTGGACTATAAAGATGAAAAATGAAAATATGATGTTAAGCCCATCTTTGCCTTTAGGACTCCAGAGTTCTCTGTTTCCTTCTGGAAAGCAATGTTCTTACATTGTTTTTTGAATTATCTAACCCACTGAGAACATAATTACAGTTATACACTCAGGAGAAAGCATCTATGTGGGACTTTACAATGCAGAGCACTTCACTTCATAGCTTTGTAGAGCACTCAGAACTCGTGGTTGCCCACACTTAGTGACACTCTGGCAAGCTTCTTCTCATCACCTTTGAAAATGGAGCTACAGTTTTTATAATTTACAGAGTCCAGATGCTAGTCCTAGCTCCCCATCCCCACCCCCTTCCCTTCTGAGTGACTGGAGGGAAGAAATCACAGCTTGCCTGAACCCTAAATAAATAAGCAGTTCCCTGAGTGCTCAGCTCCATTGCTGTGGATGTCACACTGAATGAATGGTTCATTTAGGGCTCAGCAGGGCCAGGTCATGCACCATGCTGATCAGCCTTTCTGTGCCCTGCCCTTGCCACTCAGAGATGCTTCCCTGCCACTCTGCCTGTTTGGAAAATCCACAATCCCATTAGGAGGTCTTGGGAACATGATGGGCTCTAGAGAGGGTTTGGATAACCCAAAGGAGAGGAGGGGCCTGTCCCTCACACAATGCTGGTAAATGCCTGTGTGTGTTTTGAGTGACAGTTGCAGAATCAAAGACACAGTTTGAAGGAACAATTCTTGCAGGGGCTTCAACAGACACAAGAATGTGGTAGGCAGATGTGACAAGCAAGGGAATACACTGTGGGGATGCTACTTAAGTGAGAGGGTAGGAGAAAGCAGACAAAGCCAGCAGAAGACAGAGGAAAAGACCTATATATATGGCAGGAAATTCTTAAGGCTCAGAAGCTGGCTTGGAGCTTAAGAGCACTTGCTATTCTTTCAGACAACCAAATTTCAGTTGCCAGCATCAACTGTGGAGTGGCTCGCAATTACTTGTAAGTTCAGCTCCAGGGAATCTGGAAGAATGAAAGGAAAAAAAAAAAGAGAGAGAGAGAAAGAAAGAGAAGGGAAAGGAAATGGCTGCACGACTGTTCCTAGGTATGGTGAGGGGAAAGTTTAGTGTTGCTAAAAGGGAGAGCATAGGCAGAAACAGACATCTGGGAGGATTCAAAGTGGGCATGACCCTGAGCTCGCCTGGCCCATGTGGGAGATGTGGAGGGAAAAGGAAAGGGGAAAGAAGGGGACCACGTGAAGTAGACAAGAGGGTAAAGGTACATAATAGAGGAAAATAACAAAGATGTATGAATTGTATAGGGAAGAGCTGCTGGAGGAAGAGCCACCCAGCCCCTGGGCTGAAAGGTTCAGAGTACAGGGCCTGGGTCCCATGTAACAGGTAGAGAATGAGGGATGCTGGGAGAACCTGGAGGCCAGATCCATTTTTATGTGCTAAATAAGCACCGCAGCTGTCTGTCCTAGATCTGAATCTTAACACTGACCTCTGGCACCTGCACACAGTGCACATACACCAAGGCACACACACAAAATTATTTTAAAGTAAGCATTTATTTTAAGTAAGATGAAGTGGTGTCTTTAGAAACACAGTTGTATCACATGACATTTTTTTCTGTAAGCTGGATTGTAAAAGGATGTTTTGCTGAAACTGACATGTGAGAAGATATTTTGCTGAAGCCGACTTGTGAAAAAACATGTGATGTTTTGCCTGAGCATGATGTTCGGAATGAGTATGAATGAAACCTAATAAACACTGAGAGGGAAACTCTTAACAATACTGATGCCTGGGCATTTGTGACCTGAGCAATTGTGCTATGTTTGTAGGAATCATGGCAGATACAAGTGAGTGCAAATGCCCAACTGGCCTGTTGACTCTTGATTGGCAGAATTACCTGATGTCAAGAGCCTAACAGCCAGGGAGAACCATGAAGCCTCCACATCTAGACAAGGCATCAATGCATTTGGCTGATTGGAGAAGGAAAGGCCTCCTGTGACTACACTGTCTCGAGTCCTCACTGTCACTCTTCTGAAGAAAAGCATAAAATTGATGGAAACTGCCTTGGATAAGATTAAGCAGTTCTACTCATGCATTTAATCTTGACTTCCAGGAACTACAAAAAATGAGTCTCCAGAGTATGTGTGCAGGTTGTTCCCATGCCTAAGAAGATTACATGTCCCCAAAATGTCATTCTCACCACTTAAAACAGCCCAGCTACCCATCCATTCTCCTCCTTGTGTTCTGTGATTAGCAGCAAGGAGCCAAGTAATTCTAGGGAAAAGAAAATGACAAAACTATAAATACATAGAAGAGTAGATAGATGTACAAATATATATGGTTCATTAATGGAAGATAGATCAATAGATAGATAGATAGATAGATAGATAGACAGACAGATAGATAGGTAGATAGAAGACAGATAATAGGGATATATAGAGATGGTAGTAGGTATATGTATGGATATATGGACAGACACAAAAATGAGAAGGTGGTGTAGGTGACAGATTATAGGTAGAATTGTGACAGTTAATATAGTTAATACAGTTAATATAGATAGATATAGATGATATATGTAGATAAATAATAAATGAAAGGCATATAGAGAGTATATATATATATATATATATATATATATATATATATGTAATATATATATATATATATATAAGTAGGAAGAGAGTAGGTGACAGATAATAGGTAAATTATATAGTTCAGATAGACAGGCAGACAGACAGATAAAAGATGAAAAGATAGAAACATGTATACATAGAGAGACGATAACAGGTAGACGTAGAGTTATTTGGATAGACATAGGTATTAGATGATAGATGACAATAGACAGATGATAATGTTGCAGTTAATGGTTTAAAGTTGCAGAATTAAAACCTGCCCCATACCTATTAAACAATGATTTCACTGGATCATGATAGTCCAGAAGTCAAATGCCATCATTCTTTTGCCTTGTACTTTTTAGCCTTTAGTTTAGGATGATAAGCTTAACTAGAAGACAGGAACAAATATTAAAATAAATCTCTGCCCCCAAATACCTACCTTCTGGTTAGTGGTAACAGAACAAGCACAGAAAGTTCCATGAGGTCGGACACAGTAAAACCACCAAACTAAGCCACTCTATGGGTAGAAAGAAAAGTTTATCGGAGGAATAAACTCCCAGACTGCCTCTGAAAATAGACGACAGCAGCCTGACATGAAAGCAAGGTGATTTGATGTAATACTCATCAGGACTGTAGTCTTTGAGCTGCTGCAGGCTATTTAGATTAATGGGAAGTCAGATGTCTGTGCTTGAGGCAGTTGACCGTTGGTGTTGACAAGGGAGGCACTCGTTTTTCAGTAAACAGAAACATGCCTTATGAGATTCCTAAGAAATGTTCCTATTTACCAAGTGACAGTATTTCTGTTTACCTGGTCAGAGTTGTTTTTTTGAATACATTATCACCAGCACCAAAATTTTTGGAACCTGTGTTGGACCTAACACGCAGGAAGAAATTTTAATAAGTGGTATGCACCTTAAATGTTGTAGGTGTTGGAGGACAGTATAGAATCAACAAGTTCTTACATTTGCTTCTCAATGTCCAATTATGTGTACCTTCATTATTTCAGTCATATATGTGTATGTGTGTATGGGGGGGGATGTGTGTGTGTCCTATGTGTGGTTACAAGACAATGCTTGCCATGATGCCCATGGGGAGGTGGAAGAACTGTTCAGTGCTGTTCTTTGTCTTTCTATCTTGATCAAGAAAAAAATTTATCACTGTTGCATGTCCCAGACTGACTGCTCTGCTATTTTCTAGAGACTACCATCTCTGCCTCCCATCTTCTGTAGGCTCACTGGGATTAGAGAGACACTTGAGCTGCTGCATGCACCTTTTACGTGTATAACAATGTATATCATTAAGCTTTGGCAACAGGAACACTTATCCCTATCCTTCTTTCTTAGTTCATCAATTCATTATCTGTTGTGATTACTGTAACAACCCCCATTTTACAGAGGAGGAAGTTGGGAACTCACACTGGTGAAGCAGCTGATCTGAGGCCAAAAATTTAGGTCTCAGGACAGGTGGCAGAATCTCAATGCCAAGCTGTATTTGAGGCCAGAAGAGCATCTTCAGGAGCCCAGCCTCAGCATCATGCTATATTCATATCATCCACATAATTTATATAGCAAGATGTTTAATTTTTTGGATCCAGGTTTTTGAAACACATCACCCACTGTGATTAGGAATATCTAATATGCATAATAGGATTTTTGACTTTCTCCATCTGGAAAGTCTGTGATTTTCCATTGTTATCATTGCCGGCCATAGAATCAGCAATATAACGAGAGGGTATGCTTCTACTAGTTACAGGAAAATCTTATCTGGCTACCCTGTTCATAACAATGCATACTCCTCCAGTCTTGGGTCCTGATGCTTCCTAGAATTAACATTTCTGAAAGAATACAGAAAGAGATGCCACAAGGCATCAGTTCCACATTTTGATTGCTATAAAATAATTATACCCAACAATGAGATTACCGCATATAAAATTTTGTTACAATATTTAAGACTTATAGCTAGAGACTGTAGAAAGAGATGAGCATTTTCTTGTCTCCCGCTAGAGAACCACCGCTTTTGTTTGTTTGTTTCCTTGGAAATGAGCACCATTATATTAACTCTTTTATTTTAAAGAATATATTACTGTTTAACTATGCTTCTCTAAATTTAATTTAGTCAATATCCTTCCTGATCTGGCTAATTCTTGTCACAAATTTTAGCTTCTGAAGTTGCAATGTATTTTTGTCCTTTTGTATGTTGGTATTTCAGTAGGGATTTTGAAAATGATGCATTGGAGATAACTATCCAAGGAATATTTTAAATAGAAAGCAAATGAAAATATATTTATTTGTATATTTAAGTAAGATATGGTCTTTTTAATTGAGTTATTTATTTACTTTACTCCCTCCTTTTCTCCCAGTCACTCTTTCTCTCTTTCACTCCTTCTCCTCCTCCCCATTGATCCCTCCCTTTTATCTTTTCCTCTTGAGGAAAGGAGAGGTCTTCTATCTTCGATCGAGAGCAACCAGCCTTGGCATATCAAGTTGCAGTAATACTAGCCACATCTATGGATGCTAGACACAGCAGTTCAGCTACAGAAAAGGAATTCAAAGAGAGGCAGTGTGGACAGTGACAGCCCCTGCTCTCCCTTGAAGAGTCCCACATGAAGACCTGACAACACAACAGTCACCTATGTGCAGAGGGCCTAGGCCAGTCTACACATGTTTTCTGGTTGGCAATTCAGTGAACACAGATTAATTAATTCAGTAGGTTTTCTTGTGTTGTCCTTTACCACTCACTCTGGCTTTTTCAGTCCTTCCTCCCATCTTTCTCAGGACTTCCCAAGGTACACTTAATGTTGTTTGGCTGTGGGTCTCTGCATTAATTTTCATAAGTTGATGCATGAAGCCTCTACATCAACAGTTATGCTAGGCTCTTGTCTACACATATAACAGACTATCATTAATCATGCCAGTGGTGGGGGCTCCTTCTCACGGAAAGAGTCTCAATCTGGGCCAGTCATTGGTTAGCCATTTCCGACATTTTTGCTCTCTTTTTTTAGCCAGGCACATCTTTTATCCAGAAAAAAAAATTATGGGTTTAAGGTTTTGTGACTGCCTTGGTATCCTAATCTCTCCATTGGGAGTCTAGCCTGGTTACAGAAGAATGCCAGTTAAGGCTCCATATTTCCCATTGCAATGAGTCTTAGGTAGGTTCACCCTCAGAAACCTGGGAGTTTTTGTTGTTCTAGGTTTCTAGCTTATCCCAGAGATGCCCTTTCACAATACAGTTGTCTCTCTCAGTACTTTCTTCTCCCAACTGTATCCTTCCTGTTCCCATCCCCACACCAATTCCCATCCAGTACTACAAACGTTAACCTCACAAAGATATTTTTCCCTTCCACCGAGTTTGTTGCTCCTTCCCATTAGCCATATTCCAATAGTACAAATCAGCAATTTGACTGGAAGTAGAAAAAGATTCATTCCATTTCAGTTTTGGATATGAGAGTTAAGAAGTCAGGCTCCTGGCCCATATACTAATTTCTAATCCAATAAAAAATTTAAGTGCTTGAATTATTAACAGAGAGCAAGAGATAGAGACTAGAATGGAGACATTCATAATAGGGTATGATTCCAGTGTAACATTTTCTCCTTACTTAAGGAGCATCAAACACACCCAGTCTTTGCCTCCTCTATATCCTATAAATTGTTGTTGGTACAGTAAGGTAAAATCTCCTTCCTGCCCTGAAGAGATGGCTCAGTGGTTAAGAGCACTCACAGCTCTTTCAGAAGAACATATTCTCAGTATTCATATAAAGCAGCTCACAGTCTTCTGCAATTTCAGCTCCATACGATCAAGGACCCCCTTCTTGCTTTAAGAGATACAAGAAAACACGTATTATACTCTCCTACACACATGCAATTCTTCTTCCCACGATAAACATATTTATGGGCCCTACACAGAGACACATACATAAAAATAAATGTTTGTATACAGTATTATGAAATGGCTTTTATGAAGCCATTTAAAGATTTATTTTTATTTTCTGTATATGAGTGTTTTGCACGCACGTATGCATGTGTGTCCTGTGCACCATTTCTGGTGCTCACAGAGGCAAGAAGAGGACCCTGAATCTCTTAGAACTGAAGATACTGGCAGTTATAAGTGGCTTGACATGAATGTAACCAAAACAAGTTCTTCTTCAAGAGAAACTTATTACTGGGCTACCTCAACTGCTCTCTGAAATACAATTTGTAGAAAGCTATGTAGGGAACTAAAGCCAAAATTGACAAAATGTTTTTCTTGTGACTTAGAACTTTTATATTTCCATTTTTAACCTGATATTGATAAATAGCTGGTTACATTCAGCAGGTTAAGGTAATGCTAGCAGTGTTTTCTTCAGACAGTATTTTACTGTGTCAAGGAATTCAAGGCTATTCCCAACCTTTCTTCCATCTTGTTCAGTGTCTCTAGTCTTACACTGAGATTATTCGTCCATTTGGACTTGGGTTTTATACCGAGTGATAAGTATAGATCTCTTTGGAATATTCTTTATGCAGCCAGTTGGACGAGTACCATTTGTTAAAGATGCAATTTTTCTAGTTGGTATTTCTGTATTCTTTACTAAAGAACAGATATTGATGATATGTATGAGGGTTTATGCCTTGGTATTCCGTTCAATTTCATTGATAAATGTCTCTCTCCCCTCCTTCCATCCCTCCCTCCCTTCCCCCTTCCTCCTTCCCTCCTTCCCTCCCCCCCCCCCGCAAATACTATGGTGTGTTTATTGCTATAGCTCTGCATTACAACTTGAAATCTGGATGGTGAGACCTTTAAGAATTATTTTATTATTCAGTATTGTTTTACTTATCCTGACAGTTTGTGTGTGTGTGTGTGTGTGTGTGTTCCCATGTTAAGCTGAAGATTGTCATTTCAAGAGCTGTGAAAATGTACCCTGTAATTTTGATTGGGATTGCATTGTATCTGTAGATTGCTTTTGGTAGGATGACCAATTTTACAATAATAATCCTACTAACCCAGGAGCCAGGAGCATGAGAGATCTTTCCATATTCTGATATTTTCTTCATTTTTTAAAGACTTGAAGCTTTTGTCATACAAGATTTTTATTGACTTTGTTAGAGTTGCCCAACAATATTTTATAATATTTGAGATTACCATGGAAAGTATTATTTCCCTACTTTTTTTCCCTCAGTGTGATTGCCATTTGTATGTCAAAGGGCTACTGAATTTTGAAAGTCAGTTTTGTAAACAGCTGCATTTCTGAGAGTGTTTATCAGCTGGAGGAGATTCCTTGTGGAATTTTTATAGTTACATATGAACACTGTCATATTATCTGTAAATAAAGATACTTTGACTTCTTCCTTTCCAATTTATATCTCCTGGACCTCATTTCCTTGCCTTTTTGCTTTAGCTAAGACTTCAAATACTGTGCTAAATAGGTTTTAAGAACATGGACAACTTTGAATTGTTCCTGATTTTAGTGGAATTACTTTCCTTTTTTCTACTTTAAGTTGATGTTGTCTATGGGCTTGCTGTAAACTACTCTCATTATGTTGAAGTATGTCCCTTGTATCCCTTAGTGCTCCAGGACACTTATTTTAAAGGAATATTGGACTTTGTCCAAGGTTTTTCCTGCATCGAATATGATTATATGTGCTTTTTTTCCTCTCAGTTTGTGTATATGGTGAATTAACCCGACTGATTTGCTCACATTGAACTTACCTTACATCTCTGGCTAAAACATATTTGATCACAGGGAATAATCTACATGTAATATTTGCATTTTGTTTGTTTATTTCAATTGTATTGATTTCAGCCCCATGTTTCATTATTTCTTCCTATCTACTCCTTTTATGAGTGATTTCTTCTTTTTGTGGTTGAGCTTTCAGGTGTGCGTTAGGTTGCTAGGTTGCTAGTATGCAATATCTCTGTGTACTGGCTCTTTTGTGTCAACTTGACACAAACTGGAGTTATCACAGAGAAAGGAGCCTGAGTTGAGGAAATGCCTCCATGAGATCCATCTGTAAGGCATTTTTTCAACTAGTAATCAAGGGGGGAGGGCCTAGCTCATTGTGGGTGGTGCCATCACTGGGCTGGTAGACCTGGGTTCTTCTATAAGAAAGCAAGCTGAGCAAGCCAGGGGAAGCAAGCCAGAAAGTGACATCCCTCCATGGCCTCTGCATCAGCTTCTACTTCCTGACCTGCTTGGGTTCTAGTCCTGACTTCCTTTGGTGATGAACAGCAATGTGGAAGTGTAAGCTGAATAAAACCATTTTTCCCCCAACTTGCTTCTTGGTCATTATATTTCTGCAGGAATAGAAACCCTGACTAGGACAAATTGGTACCAGCATAGTGGGGTATTCCTGTGACAACCTGACCATGTTTTGGGGAGGACTATGGAAGGACTTTGGAACTTTGAGCTAGAAGAGACATTGCCATATAAGAGCTCTTTGGGATGTTCTGTAGGAGCTTGGAAGATAATGCTGAGAACAGTGTAGAAAATAGATGCTTAGCTTGTGCAATTTCAGAAGGAAAATTTAAAGACTCTTGTCAGGGCTGTTGCTGTTTTGATTGTGAAGATTCTGTAACTTTGGTTAGCCGGAGCTGAAGAATCAGCTGTGATTAACAAGATACTAGAACTAAAGCAAAACCTTTGCAATACTGGGACTATTGATGCTGGTCAGCTAGAGCTAAGAAATTAGTAGTGATTAAGAAGAGACCAGCATCATTGAAGTGAAATCTTCTGGGAAGTGTTTTCTGTGAGCACAAAGAGACTGTTTTCCAGAGATAGCCAGTGTTGTACCTCGTGCTGTGGCTGGACTTGGTAATGTGTAAAAGTCACCCAGGTGATACTGGTTTAGAAGGAATAACAGGGTCATGAAGAGCAGCAGAGGCTTGGCACTGTGAGAGGCCATGGAAGGCCATTGGTGATGGTGCAGCCTCAGTTGCAGTGAGTGCCCCAGGACTGAAATGCCCATGCCATGAGATAACAACCAAGAACAGCAGCGGCAGGGGAGAACAGGCAGCTGGAGCCTAGAAGATAAAATGTGTGCTACAAATGGCAGAGCTGGAAAAGTGACCAGAGCCCTTGGAGGAACCCAGAAGTTTGTAAGTGGATACACAGATACTGGATGGTAAGAGTTTGATTTTGCTTTTGATTGTAACTGTGCCCTGATAGTTTTCCCTCTTGAAGGAAGAAGTGGAGCCCACAGTTAAAAGACTTTAAGCTGTAAAAAGACTTTGATTTTTTAAAAGAGACTGGATATTTTAAAGGAATTGCAATTTTAATATGTAAGACTTTGTAAATATGTGGGACACATAAGGTTATTTAGATCTTGCGGATGAATAAGAAAGAATGAGTTGAGGCTTAATAGTGATGTGTTTGTGTGTCAAGCTGACACAGGGTCAATTGTACTGGCTGGTTTTGTGTCAACTTGACTTGAGCTGGAGTTATCACAGAGAAAGGAGCCTCAGTTGTGATGGTATTAGTGATGGTGGTAGTGGTGCTGTGTGTCTTCTTCTGAAGGTATTGATTTATAGAAAATGTTGCTTAATTTGGTATTATCTTGGAATGTCTTATTTTCTCCATCTATTGTAATAGAAGGTTTTGCTAGAAATAGTAACTTGTGCTGGCATATGTGTTTTCTTAGTCTGTAGGGCATCTATGTGTCCAGGCCCTTAGTCTTTTAGGTCTCCATTGAGAAATCAGGTGTTGTTCTAATACATGTACCTTTATATGTTATTTGGTCTTTTCCCCTTGCAGATTTTATTATTCTTTTTCTTATTTTTAAAAGTCCAGTATGCTTAGTGTTTTGATTATTATGTGGAAAGTGAAATTTCTTTTCTGATCCAGTTGATGTTATATTCTTTGTACATTGATAGGCACCTTTTTCTTTAGGTTAAGAAAATTCTCTTTTGTGATTTTATTGAAAATATATTTTGTTTTTTCATAGTGTCCCAAATATTTTGATTTTTTGGTGTCAGTTTAATTTAATACTTTTTTTTTATGATTGCATGATCCATCTCTTATATCCTTAATACCTGGCAATTGTCTCCTTAACCTGTCATGTTCTGTTGGTGAGGCTTGCCTCTGAGGCTCATGTCCAACCTTTTGAGTTTTTTATTTTCCAATTTCCCTCAGTTTGAGTTTTCTTATTATTCTCTTTTCACTTTCAGATCTTTAATTGTTTTATTCATTTCTTTCCACTGTTCACTTATATTTTCATAGATTTCTTTAAGGAGTTTATTCGTCTCCTCTTTAAGGACCTCTACCATGTTCATAAAGGTTATTTTAAGGTGTTTTTCCAGTGCTTCAGCTACATTGGAATATTTAAGGCCTACTGTGTCAGGCTTGCTGTACTCTAGTAAAGACATATTGTTCTGCCTACTAGTAAGGACATTTTTTATGCTAGAGTCTAGGTATCTGGGTTTGGGAAGACTGTAAAATGAAGGTCTACAATTAGCCTTCCTGCTTCCCTGGAAGTTGCCTGTGTGTTTTCAGAGAATGGGTACTAAAGCTGGAGGCTGGTAATTAATGGGGGGGGTGGGTATCAGGGTTAGAGGTGAAGATCTGTGTGATCCATTGACAATGTGGATGAGTTATGTCTCTAGCAGGTAGTCTGCTACAGAGTTGGGAGCAAGAATAAGGGATTGGATTTAAAAGAGGAGAGGAAAATGTGAAGGTCTACAATTGTATGCATGAATACTTCCCCAGCCAGAGTGAAAATTTGATATTTTAATAATTTAAAAATGTTGTTACTAGAAAATTTTAAATGAATTCTACATTGAGATTTGGTCTTGCTTGAGCTGATACAGCCTTTGTATATGGTGTATCAATCATTCCAAGCATATACATCCAACTGTAACACATCTTCTTTGTATGACCACTGCCTTTGGCTCTAACAATCTTTCTCACCCCCTAGTCACAAGACTTTCTGAGCCTCGGAAGGAGAGGGTGTAGCATAAGTTCCTATTTAGGACTGAGCATTCTGTAATCTCTTATTCTCTTTACCTTGATGGGTCTGTCAGAGTAAATCATCAGCTACTGCACACAGGAGCTTCTTTGATGAGGGTTGAGTAACTCATTGATCTCCTGGTATAACAACAACTCATTAGTAGTTAAGTTAATACTATGTCCAGTGATGGCACACATTTATTTCTGTTGAGCAGAGCCAACAGTGTTCTGTATATAGTGCTAAATAATGATACTATAACAGAGGCACTTCTTGCTTTCATAGTATCTCAAAGACCAATAGGACTTACAAAACTGAATATAGATACTAATTTTGTAAGTACTAAGGTTAAAGACAGACTGTAGTGTCATAGCAAAGAGTGTTAAAAGTATGCTGCAAAACGTGACTCTGGCTTGAAACATGTGACAAACACTTACATGAGCCAATAAGGTTCTTACCAAGAGAAATAATGAAGACATTCGAATAATATCAGCACTTTAATTGAGGAGTTAGAAGGCTCTTGTGGTCTATGATGAAGCTGTTGTTAAAGGTGATGTTGAATAAAAAGGTTAGAGGTAGAACTGATAAGTGCATGATCAGAAAGGAAATCAGAGTCACATTGCAGCACATACTCATAAAATGATGGAGATGCCTAGAAGGCAAACAGATAGAGAGAGTAAGGACATATGTACACATACTTGTAGAAAAGGCACTATAGGGTGTACTCAAAGTTGCTTTCCATCTACGAGTTTCAGTTAGCTTTCTGGTCCAATGTGTTTCTTCTGCCTTGAATTTATGAAAAACTTATCAGTGTTGAGCACAGTATTATTTGTTTTTTAATAATTATGTCAAGATTAGTTGATAGGTGTTACAATCTTCAGATCAAAATGATACAGCTAGGAATAAAGGGAAGAGATGAAGGTGTGTCCTGTCATGATATTGATCTATCCAGTACCTGTTGTTCAAGCCGCTTCTTTGATCAACAGATGTCAGACACTGGAATATATGAGAAACCAGTGGGAGTTTGCTGCTCCAGCACAGGATCCAACTTCAGTACCCAGAATCTATATTGGGTTACTCATAACCCTCTCTAAATCTGAATATAATTGGTCTGACACCCTCCTCTGAGTTCTGTGATCACTATACACACACATTGTGTGTGTGTGTGTGTGTGTCTGTGTGTGTTCGTGCCTATATTATGCACGCAAAACACACATACACATAAAAGTAAGACAAAAAATATTAAAAAAAGAAATAAAAAAGAAAACCATGGGTAGGACAAAAGAGAAACCAAATTAAGTGAGGAAGAAGGTAACTCCCCTTAATTTTACTCCTGACCCAAGATCCAAGATCCACATCAATATACAAACTCATGAATGGCAATGCTAAAACATTCATTTTGTGTCTGGACAATGGCTTAGTAAGTATAAGGACTGCCATATAAACATTAAGAAGTGAGTTCAGACCCACACTTACCCACATAAAAGCCAGACACTATGGCAAGTGTACCCTGACAATATGGTAGGATACATGGGGATAGGTGAATTTTTGTAGTTGGTTGGCCAATCAGCTTTACCAAATGGATGAGATCTAGGTTCGGTCAAAGAACCTCTACCAAATGGCATAGGAATTAGCATGGGTAACAGGTATGACTGATACCATAATACCATTAGTACACACATGAAATTATCAAAGGAAAAGCATTTGACAACAACAAAAAACATGATAGAGGCAGAAGCCATCAAAGAAAATGCCTAATATCAGTCTCTGTCCTTCCACCTTCATGGATACATATGCACAGAGATCTGTACACAAGCATGAACCACACATGTGAACTTGAAATTACATCATGCACACAAGTACACAGCATTCAGTTTTATCATTATGAAGAACACCTAGCTGTCTTGCATTTCCACAACTGGTAGAGACCTGCTAAATTTGTTTATAAATACATGTTTATAAATACATGTTGACTTTATTGCATAGTTACTTCTTCCTATGTAGAAAACAAAACCAAACAACTTATTATAATCTCAGTTCTGGACAAAATTTTTGTTTCAAAATAAAACAAAACAGAGGTGATGTATCTCGTAGCCACTTGTGCCTGAAAGTCTTGTACAGAGACATGGGTTTCATGGTAAATTAAAGTAAGATGAGCTGGAAAAGAATGAGATGTTTTCTATCTTGCTTTGTGGAAAAGTGAATAAGGTCTGGGGCCTGGGCTATTCCAAGACCGAAAGTTTCACCATGATCACCCCAAAGGCTACAGTCACTTCTCTCTCATGCCTTCTTTTGTCCACTTTATGGAAATAAAACTTCTATGACTTTGACACTCATTACTCGTTCATAACAACATGGGCTCAAAGAGACACAGTCATAGGTGGTAGATGGCAGCCTTTTCTCATGCAGAACTGCACAGCAAGGGACATGGGCCAAAGGAGCACATAGGTTTTATTTTAATCTAGAGATCCCGAGCCATCTCAATGCAAAGTTTAAACTTTGGCTGCACTTCTGTAAGCATTTGATATTTTTTCTTTTCTTCAAATAAGCAAATCACTACGGAGAAAGAAGAAGAAATTTCAAGGTTTGCAACATCTGGATAAGCAAAATTATATGTGGTGCAGAGACGGGATGGTGGTTCTCCACCACACATTTTACCAAGAGCAGAAAGCATGTAAATAAGAAGATAGGTTCCAGTCCTGCCAAGACTTCTGGATTACCAAACTCTTCCATTGTCAAGTGATGGTGCGGAAGAGTCAGATTAAGACACAGTTTACTCAGAATCTCAGCGAAGATGGCCACAGTCTCTAAGGACACTTATACTCTAGATATATGAAGTACACTTTCCCTAGCACAGTACAGGCAGCAGCCCACACTCTGAGGATAAGTTAGAAAAAAGGTAAGAGCTAAAGATAGTTGATCACTGCAGAAGGATTGCATTGAATTTGCATTGCATTTTCCAGAAACACACCAGTAATATGAATTAGAAATATAGTCATTTATAAAACAAAACAAAACTAAACAAAAAAATCCCCTGAAATTATGGAAGTTGAATAAAATGACTGGAACAGCATTAAGTGAAAGGCAAATGCTGTGTATTTTGTATTATACATAGATTCCAGCTTAGAATTGTTACATATGCCTCTTAGTATGAGAGGAAGTATACATGCCAGGGAACTAGACAGGAACCTAGGAACGATTTTCCAAAGAGCAACGGCAATATAATCATTTTATTGATTACTTTGAAGTTCATATGATGCATCCTGATCTCATTCACTTCCTAGTCTTCCATGTCTACCTGCCACTGCCTTTGTGACCTCCAAAGAAAAGAAGAAACAACAGAAAAGAACAAAGAATCACTGAGTCAAATTTGCTTTGCCCATATACTCATTAGAACATGGTCAACCTCCCAGTAAAACATGGTAAAACTTCTCCTTTAAAGAAAACTGAGGTTTTTCCCATCTCTGCCCCTGGCAGAAGCCATCAACTGTAAAGAATTACACTTCAGGATTCTCATCACTATTTTGAAGAGCTCCTTTCCTATCTGTACAGTCTCTCTTTGTTTTCAGGGAAAGTTGGTACAGAAGTGTTTGACTCTCAGCTGTGAGTCTGCCGCCCTCAGCACCAATGGAAAAGAAGCTTCTTTACCCTTTATAGTCAGGCCAGCTCAGATCAACTGCTGCTACCTACCTTCCAGTGAAGCTTTAGGGAGTGGAATAGGAGTACAGTGGAGCTTATGTGACCTGAAAATGGGAGGGGCTACATTAGGACCCAAGTGAACACAGGAGCTAAGGGGAGAAAGGTAACATGGTCCGGGATCTGGAGAGGGCAGGGAAATAAACTAAAACTAAGTATGGATGAATATGAGCTAAGGGAATGTGTTAACTTGTATGATTCTTTTAAAGATTTATTTATTCCATGTATGTAAGTACAATGTAGCTTTCTTCAGACACACAAGAAGGGGCATTGGATCCCATTACAGATGGTTGTGAGCCACCATGTGGTTGCTCCGAATTGAACTCAGGACCTTGGGAAGAGCAGTTGGTACTCTTAACCGCTGAGCCATCTCTCCAGCCCTGTATGATACTTTTAAAAGTAAAATTTTAAAATTAATAAAATGAATATGCACATTTTATTTCATCGTTTAGGTGAGAAATTGGAAAATTTTCCCAAAAATACTAGATCTAGTAAACATAAAGCATGTTAAGGCAAGGGTTTAGTTAAGGTGTCAAGCTCCTCTACAGGGTCAAGAAGTCACCCACTCTAGTGCCCTTAATTTACAGTGGAAAAATATGAGACCCAAGTGCCCAGGAATCCATATTATTAAATGAAAAATGGGGGCACAAAACCAGTCATAAGCACTTGTATACGCACACATGTAAACACACAGTCACATTCAACCCCCCACACACAATTAAATAATTAAAGTAATGTTTTAAAAATACAAAGTTCAAATGCAAAATTGCCAGAGAGACAAGGAGTCTTCCAGAGCATCTCAATATGCTACTAGTCAGTAAAATCTCTTTTGACCTTTGCTGTGTACTGCACTGTAATCTTCCTTCCTTTTGCTGAATCATTTGCAAGTTTTGTCCAATTAGTCGAAACCCATGGGGCCAGCAGGTGCTCTATATATCTTTCTACTACAGGTGGCAGGGAAGCTAAGGAAGAAGAGTGCTGGCATTAAGCCAGCCTATGATCTATAGAAAGACCTTATCTTTAAAGAAAATGCCCAGCAAGTTTTAAATGTGTTTGAGTTATACTTAAAATGTTAAGTATCTTGGCCAAATTGCACATATCCATTACATCCAAAGAAGCCCTTACGACTTATTGAATATTTCTGGGTTAAACTGGGTGGCAACTAGTCTCATGACATTTTGTAAATGAGGCTAATACTTCAGCTGAAGAAAAGACTGATATTTCCAAAAGCTTCTTCTTGTTCAGAAACTCTGACAGTCTTTAACAGCTCTGTATTTATTTAGTGTCCACTCAGAGCTGTCTAGGGCATAAAAGTTGGTACCATAAACATCTGTTTTCTGGGGGCTAATAAGTTAGAGTAGTTCAGTTGTGAAGAGAATTATTTCTTCCTCAGCCAGGTTCTGGCTAATCGATTTCTAGCTTGTCTTCAAGTACTTGAAATATCGCCATGCTTAATCTAATGCATGAATTTAAAGGAAGGTAAAAGAATGCCTCTGTGCCTGGTAATCCAATATTTCTGGGTGTTTCTGAGAGTTGTTTTAAAACAAAATGGCATTTCACTCTGCAGACTGAGAAAGAAGACTATTCTTTCAGTTTGAGGACTCATCATCCAAACTCTTGAAAGACGGAAGTGTGAAAAACACTCTATATGTCTGGTGCATCCACAGGCTGCTGCTCGTGGACACTGTACTCTCATTCTAAGGCTGTTGGACTCCCATGAATTCTAGGCTGCGTGTCTTGAACCTGCAAGGGCAGCTTTCTTGGGCCTCATGTTCATGAAGAGAGGATCATGAGAAATCTCAGCCCCAGTTCCCTGCTGGATCAGTAGCTATGCGTTCCTCTGGAAATTCAGATAGACTGCCCTTTTACAGATACGATTTCTTTTGGTGCCCTCCCTCCAGACAATACCCACAATCCCCCTCCCTTCCTCATCACCAGTGTTCCACACCCCAGCTAAGGTAAAAACCCCCACCATACTCAACCAGATGTCAGAAGACCAGACAAGAAACAGAAACCATGGAGTAAATCACCAATTTAACAAAGACAAATCCAAACATCAGCATTTAGTCCTAAAATATCCTAAAACCTCCAAAGCAGGTTATTGGACATTAGCACAAGAAAATAACAAACATCCAGGATAATATGTCACTAACAGAGCACAGCTATACAACTACTGCAAGCCCTGACTATTCCAGTGCATCTAAAGCACAAAGGAAAGACATAAATACAACTTTATGAATATGCTAGAGGTCTCCTTAAAGAGGAAATTAATCAATCCCTTAAGGAAAGCCAAAAACAGTTGAAGAAAATAAAGAAAACTTTTTAAGAGTAGAACATAGAAGTAAAAGGAATAAAGAAAGAAGGAATTCAGGAAATTCAGGAAATAAAAAGGCTAGCTAAGCAAAGGGGAACTAAAGAGGCAAGCTTCACCAACAGAATACAAGAGATGAAAGAGAATAAATATCTCAGACAATAAAGATCCAATAAGATGCAAATGTTAAATCTGACAGACACATCCAGAAAATCTGGGACACTATGAAAGGACCAAACCTTAGAATAATTAGAATAGAAGAAGAATCTCAGCTCAGTGACGCAGAATATATTTTTGAAAAAAAAAAAAAAAACATAGAAGTAAAATTTTCTTAACCTACAGAAGGAGATCCCTAAAAAGATACAAGAAGCATGCAGAACACCAAATATATTGGACCAGAAAAGAGAGTCACTTTGTCACATGATGATCAAAGCAGGAAACATACAGAAAAAATAAAGGATTATACCTGACTTCTCAATGTAGACTCTAAGAAACCACAGACATCTATATCCAGAAAAAAAAATCAATCACTATAGGTGGAGAAAACACACTATTATTTGATACTAAAGTGATATTTTATATATATATATATATATATATATATATATATATATAATATCTACATATCTAGACCTATAGAAGATATTAGAAGGAAGACTCCAATTTAAGGTGGTTAATTATATGTATGGAAACACAGGAAATAAGTAATCTAATAATCAGCAAAACCAGAAGACTAGAGAAACACACATATATATAGCACCAAAAACAGCAAGAAAATAACTGTCATTTGTCATTGATATCTCTCAATATCAGTGGACTCAATTCCCAGAGAAAAAGACAGAGAGTAACATAATAGATAGGAGAAAGAGTCCATCCTTCTGCTGATATAAGAAACATTTCAATATCAGAGATAGACATTCCCTCAGAATAAAGGATTTAAAAAAGATTCTGGAAGCAAATGGACCTAAGAAGCAAGCTGGAGTAGTCATTCTAATATCTTACAAAATGAACTTTTAACCAAGAATAATCAAGAGGGATAGGAATGAACATTTCATACTCAACAAAGGAAAACTCCATCAAGATGAAATTTTAATTCTTAACCTCTTTGTCCCAAATGCTACAACACCTAAGTTTGTGAAAATAAATAAATAAATGAACAAACAAATAAATATATGTTACTAGTACTTAAATAACATATTTGTCCTCACATATTAATAGTAGGAGACTTCAATATATGACTCTCATCAACAGACAGGTTAGCCAGACCAAAACCATAAACACAGACATACTGGAGTGAACAGATGTTATAAATGAAATGAACCTTTCAGATATCTATATAACATTTCATCCAACACGGCATTTTTTTCAGTAACTCATGGAACTTCATTGAAAATTGACTGCGTAATTGGGTAAAAACCAAGTCTCAACAGATTGAAGAAAATTGAACCCCCTGCATCTTTATTAGACTACTACAGATTGAAGCTGGATTTCAACAACAGAACACTTACAAACATATGCAAACTGAACATTTCAGAACTGAATGACTACCATATTAGTACAGAAGTAAATTAGAGGCTTCCTATAATTCAAAGAAAATGAATGTTCATCATCTACAAATTTATAGGGCACAATGAAAGTTTTTCTAAAAAGAAGTCTCATAGTACTAAGTGTCAAAAAAAATTGGGATCTCATACTAGCAACTGAACAGCCCACTTGAAAGTTCTAGAACAAAAGTACATCCAAGAAGAGTAGACTACAGAAAATAAACAAACTGATGGGTTACATCAATAAAATAGAGACAAAAAGAACTATATAAAAAAATCAATGAAACCAAGAATTTGTTTGAGAAAACTAACAGGACAGATAAATTCTTAACTGGAGTTGAAGCTTAAGGGTTTTTTGGAAAGTTAATTGGATGGTGTTTTGCTGGAACAAACATCTGAAGGAACATTTCCTTAAAATGGACACAGGTGTGAACAGCTAAGGCAGAACATTTTGCTGAAGCAGACACAGGAGAAAGGATGTCCTGCCAAAGCAAGCACATGAAAGGACACATGACAAAAGATTCTTTGCTAATAACACATATGTATTCTTCTGCCTTACTTTGCATAGTTGAGCTGCATTTGTCCAGGTACCATAGAAATAAATGCACACACAAAAAGCTTCTGGTGATGTAGTACAGTCTCTTGCCAATTCCAAGGACACGGGCTTATTGGATTCATGTGCCAAGGCTAAAGCTATGCACATGGACAACACATGTGTTTAGAGGGTATAACTAGGACTCCACAGAGTGATGGAGACATCTTGGTTTGCTGGTACAGCTAGCTGTGCCATGTTTGTGGGTCTTCAGTCTTTGCTGTTGTTTGCTTCCCTGAGAGAGGCACAGCTGAGAACTTCTCCTTATGTTTCTGCTGGTCCCTCCTGTTGACTCAAACAATGACTTCTGTTGCTAACCCCACTCTACCTAACTGGACAGCCTGTGGGTTTGGGAGATGCTTGTGAGTGGATAGAGCTGCTGCCGCCTGCTAGCCTGTGAGCTGAATTGCTAAATTCCAGATAACACAGATGGGAATTACTCTAAAGAACCTTTATAAACAGGTCCACTCCCTGTATCTTTTTTTTCCACTCTTTGGTGAGTGGTAGGTGACAAGGAAGGTCAATGCATCTAAGAACCATCATTAATAATATGCTTTAAAATATTAACGTTATACTTAATGAAACTAAGAGACTATAAAATAAAGAGTATAGAAATTAAGCAAATCAGAAAAAATATAGAGCAACAGATACCAAAAAAAAATCCAAAGATTCATTAAATCATGCTTCATAAACTTGTACTCTACAAAGTTGAAAATCTAAAATAAATGAATAATTTTCTAGGTAGATACCATTTACTAAAATTAAATCAAGATCATAAAAACAATCGAATCCACCTTTAACCCCTAAAGACATATAAACCAAGCCTTGAACTATATACGTAAGTGTATATGACAGTATACATAAGCAACCTCCAAAATTCTACCAGGGAACAACAGCTGATAAGCACCTTCAGCAAAATGGCTAGATAAAAGATTAAATTAAAAAATAGTGGTCCTTCAATATAAAACTGACAGACTAAGAAATCAGGGAAAGGACGCCCTTCACAATGGCCACTAACAATATAAAATGTTCTTGATTAACTCTAGCCATCAAAGTTGAAGATTTATATGACAAAAACATAAAATCTTTGAAGAAGGAAATTGATGAAGATATCAGAAGATGAACCAGTCTTCCAGGTTCATATATTGGCAGAATTTACATAGTAAAAATGGCCATCCTACCAAGAGCTATCTACAGTTTAAATGCAATCCCTCTTAAAACACCAACACAATTCTTTACAGACCTTGAAAAGAATATACTCAATTTAATGTGGAGATAGACAAAAACATCATGAACAACACAAGAACAGTTGCAGGTATGAGCATCCCTGGTTTCAAGCTGTATTTCAGAATTACAGAGATAAAAACAGAATGGTATTGGCATCAAGGCAGGTATGTTGATCAATAGAATCTAATCAAACACCCCAACAGAAATCTACAGCTGAGTTTTAATAAAGAAGCCAGAAATGTACAATGGGAAAAAAGAAAGCATTTTGAACAAATATTACTAGTCTAACTGGAAATAGAAGGATGCAACTTGATCTGTGTCTACAAACCTACAGAAAAGTCAATTCCAAGTGTATCAAAGACCTTAACATAAAACCAAATACACTGAACCTCATAAAACAGTAAGTGAGGAATAGTCTTGAGTCCATCAACATAATATAACTTTCTGAACAGAATACCCATAACACAGGCACTAAAACCAACAATTAGTAAATGGGACCTCAAGAAACTGAAAAGCTTGTGAAAGGCAAAGGACACCATTAACAGGACAAAACAGCAGCTTGCAGAATGGAAAAATATCTTTAACAACTCCACATGTGACAAAGAGCTAATATTTAACATATAAAAACAATGTAAGAAACTAGACACCAAGAACCCAAATAATCAAATTTTAAAAATGGGGTAGAGACCTGAACAGAATTCTCAACAGGGAAGCGCAAAAGGGTAAGAACAACCTAAAGAAATATTTAACATCCTTAGCCATAATGGAATGGAAATCAAAAGTACTTTGAGATACATCTTACACCCATCAGAATGGCCAAGGTCAATAACTCAAAGTGCCACTTTATACTGGTGAGGATGTGGGGCAAGAGGAACACTCCTCCATTGCTGGTAAGACAGATGGGAGTACAAAATGAGGCAAACCAGAGCCAGAAAGACAAAGTGGTATGTATTCACTTAAAACAGAATATAAATTGTTAAGTGAAGTCCTAAAATCCACAGGCCTAGAGAAGTTAAGTAAGAAAGAGGGCTCTAGATGGGGACAAAAGGTTCTCTCCAGAAGGTAAAATAGAATAGATTTTGCAGGTATACCTGGAGTAGGTGCTTATGGGAAGAGGAGGGGAACTAGGGAGGAACTGAGGGAGAGAACATGGGGAGAGATGATAGGAATTAGGAGGCATTTGGGGGTGATACAGAAATTTAGTATGGTGGAAACTTTCTGGAATCTTTGAGGGTGGCCTTAGCTAGGACTCCTAATGATAGAGGATCTTCTGCAACCAGGCAAGGCTTCTAGAGGTGGGATTGGGACATGACCCAAGAGGAAGTCAGTGTCCAATTTTCTGGCTAGAGAGACACACCTGAAGAGGAAAGTACAGAGCCTGAAAGAGACTGTGCTTAATCCTCTGCGTATATGTTATAGTTATTCTGGCTGGAGTTTCTGTAGGACTCCTTCCAGTGGAAGTAGACGTGTCATGAATTCTTTTGCCTCCTTTGGGGACATTTGTCCTTCTACTGGGTTGCCTCATTCAGCCTTGTCTTATTGTATCTTGTCATGACGTATTGGGCTGATATTCCTGGTAGGCCTGCTCTTTTATGAAGAGAAATGGAGGAATAGTAGAGCTTGGAAAATGGGGGTTTAGGAGGTGACCTAGGAGGAGTGGAGAGAGAAAAAAAAACTCTCATCAGATGTATTGTACAATAAATGAATAAATAAAAAGAAATTCTCAGCCCTATGTTCATAGTCAATCCTCCAACTCAGCCTCTCCTACCTTCTCCTATCTTTTCTCTCACTCTTCTTCTCACTCCCATTATCTTTCTTCATCCTCTTTCTCATTTCCTATATTTTTGTTTACATAACCAAAAAGCCACACAATATACACACGTGCATGCACACACATTAATTTTTCTCCTCAGAAGTACCCTAGTGCATATTTTCAGAAAGGAAGGCTCAGGTTATCTTCTATGATTTCTCAACCTAGAATCCAGCCACAGAATAAAAGTTATTCAGAGAGCTTAGATCATCATTAGGAACCATTTCATGCATTTAAACCTGTCTAAAAATTATATAGATTACCTGGAAATTCAATACATTTCTTGTCATTAGAAGTGCTGCAGCCAACACTGCCCTCTCCCCAGTGCTATATTGTGAAAATGAAAATAAGAAATATTTGAATAAAGAGTTTTATTCATTCTGTTGTTCTAATAGGCCAATATTTTATGATGGTTTTTAATCTGAGGAAGTTATAGATCAAATGCATTAAGGATTTGTAACTCTCATTTGGTGAATCTGTTTGTGTAAGATCTGGAGCAGAAAATGAAGTCCTTTCCACAAAGGGACTTTTTTTATTACCCAAGAGACAAGGAAAATTCACCAGTATATCATACAAAATAACACATGGCATACAAGCAAGCATCTGATTGACGCAGTTATGCATTCAATAGGTTCTGGGCAAACAGTAACACAACTGAATGAATAAGCTAAATTTGAGCGAAGATGTCAAAGAATAAATGGAAGTAATGTGGATAAAAGAACGTTGTGAAAGCACACTCCATGGAGAGGAGAATGTAACTTACAGTAAGAAACAACAATATGCATGACTTAAGATGGTTTTCTGCAAAGTCCTGGCAAACACTCACTGGGCTCAGTGGACAACTAATAAAAAGAGGAGGTGGCTTTTCCTTTCTTCCCTATTCCCGGGAGGCAGGAGGCTCTCTCTGAGTTTGAAGTCAACCTGATCTAAGTAGTGAGTCCCGTGTCAACCAGGGCTACCCAGTGTTAAATAAACAAACAAGCGAAACCGAAAACTACAACAAAAGGCATTAAGTTGGGAGGAAGAAGTGAGGTCAGTGAGGGGAGTGGGGTAAGTGGGTGGGTCAGGGAGAAATGAGCAAGGTGTACTCTTTTCATGTAGGAGGTTATCAAATAATATATTTCAAATTAATTTAAAATAAGAGATTTGTGTACATGTACAATCATAGCACATATACATTAGTAAAACCCAGCAGCTACCTAAGTAGACTTAGGATACACTCAACAAGAAAAAATAGCATGCCTCATACTGGAAATCTAGTCTACTATCGAGGCTCATGAAGTCATGATCTTGGAGGAAAACCTACAACTTGCACTTTCTACATAGCATAATAAATAAATAAATACATTTTAGGTATTTTTCTTATTCTCGAAGACAATTGTAGTCCTTATTCCTCATCAAGTGATGTTCTTTTTGCAACAGATATAAGGATTATTAAAGAAAACTACAACCAATTAAAATGCGGAGTTGTGGAACCCAGCCTCAGTGAATACATCTACAAAACAAGTCCTGCATCCAAAGCTCAGTATCAGACAGCTCGTAAAAGCCAGAGGATTTGGGAGTTTGCTGTGCAACTGTGCCTCCTAGTAATGTCAGATCCATGAAGATTCACCAATATGACTGCTTAAAAATGAGTTGAGGGAAACATGAATAAGCTTGCTCATTGGTCTAAGAAGTCTCAACCCTATACAAAGAACTAGAAGCAACCAAGGAATGTTGAGGGGGGAGAAATAGTCTCCCCAAAGAACAGTACACAATTTGGTTATGCAACACCAAGTCATCAGCCTTAAAAACCTACAAACAAATAATAATATACTTAATGTGCAGGTTGTTTTTAGTAATACTTATAACAAAAATTAGTTTTAAAAAAGAGGCCATGAAATTTAAAGAGAGCATGAAAAGGTGTATGGAAGGGTTAGAAAAGGGAAAGGGAAGGAGAAATTGTGTAATATTATACTATGTTCTAGAAATTATACTATAATTTCAAAAAGTAAAGAAAGAAATATACAAAAGAGAGATTTGGAATGCATGGAGTAAATATGTGTTAACTTCCATGTGTTCAGACAGCCTAGTAACTACTGCAGCAAATGGGTGTGAGTGCTGAGCCCTTCCTGTCTTGACCTGGGCCCTAAGCAATACTCTTATCTCTAACAAGCAGTACAAATAAATCAGATTTAAACAGCAGAGACAGCATTCCACTAAATTTGACCTTTGGGCTCATTTGATGAGTTCCGTGTGATTTCAATGCAATTTCTTTTCCATCAAATTAATCAGTTTTTCTTTGTTTCATGGAAACTGAGTAAGTGGTGGTGGGTATTCAGGTCCCTAGACTTCTAGGAGAAAGTAAATAGCCTGCCTTTGTTTGCACATCGGGGCTGTTTACAGCATTTAGAAAGAACAGTTAAGGAAAAACAGAGTGGGTACTATTATCCAGGCCTATCTAAAATAATTGTGGTCTCAAGAAAGAAAAGGGCAAATGAAATTGG
Organism: Micromys minutus; assembly: GCF_963924665.1. Lineage (NCBI taxonomy): Eukaryota > Metazoa > Chordata > Mammalia > Rodentia > Muridae > Micromys > Micromys minutus. The sequence goes on from NC_137953.1 coordinate 8,683,466, forward strand.
AGGCTGTTATAGCAATACCTCCTAAGGAATGGCAATCATTTAAGAACTGAACAAGGCAAAGGCAATGGAACAGTTGGCTCCCAAACCATCCCAGGATTTGTCCAAGTTACCACAAGAGTCTATGACTTTAAAAAATAAAGAATGAAATAATCAGAGTAAATTACAGGGTCCATCCTTCATGTCACCTTAATTAGAAAGCATTTCATCATTTTGAGTTTAAATATCTCTTTCTCTAGTCTCACAACTAGATCCTATGGTAGCAAAATAAAAAATATAAAATATAAAAGACAAACAAAAAGCCCAACAACTTTGTTTTCAAATTCTGTCTGTACAAGGAAAGCATTTTTATCTTATCTTCTGGTAACTTGAATATTTTGTCTCTCCATTTTGCTCCATTCAGGGTACTGTGTTATTTTAGGTATTCAAGCTGATGAGGACGTCAAACACATTGAAATAAAGGTTATGAAGAGAGTGGGTGTTGAAGTAGTTTTGTAATCCACAGAGTGGAAAAGTTTTAAACAATAGATGCATGAGGAGGCACTTATGATGCTAGGTACTCAGGATGCTTGGTGATCAGAATGCCAGGCATTGAAGATGGTAGATCCTCAGGATGCCAGGCCCTGAGCAACCTAGGTACTCAGGACAACTCCAAGGACACTGTAATTCTTTTCAAAAAGAAAAGATAACAGTAGGATAGCTTGTTTCCATTGCTTGCTGCACAGGCTCTGTATGTTTGGGACAACTAACCCTTTTAACACTTACCTCCACCCCCAGATCTCCTTATCAAAGTCTTAGGTAATTTGAAGGGCAGCACCTTGTTTCTGAGATCTCCATCCTCATTACTTGTTGAAGAGATGGAAAGAATAGCTCAAACCAATATGTTCGCGTTTTAAATATGATTCCAAATCACATAGAAGTCACTCCCCCAAAGGGCCTTGTTATTTTAGAAAAGAAAATGCTGGTACTGAACTGATTTCTTGAGTCTTAGCTGAATAAATTTTTTAGTATTTAAATGCCCCTTAAATGTAAAGCAATATCATTTATCATATATATACATATATTTTTTTCTGTTTCTTTTGATGTGTATTCATTTGTTCTCTTTCTTCTGCCCCCTTTCTCCCTCTCTGTGTACATAACAGTGTACATATAAAAGTCAAAGGACAGTATTAGTTTTCCCCTTCCACACTATGAATCCTGGAGAGTGAACATAGATTCAGCCTTGACAGCCGCTGCCTTTACTTGCTGACCCATATTGTAGGTCGTTGTGTATTGTCTTATTCTTAATTTTTGACCTGTTTCTGTCTTTGTATATTGACATTTAAAACTCTTACAAGAACTATGTCCTCTTCAATGTGTTATAAATTCAGTTCCCACCAATGTACTTGTTATTGTCAACTCATTGGTATCCCACTGCCCAACATAAACATGACTCTAAGGCCTGATAGATTTTTATATAGGTTTATATATCAAACTCTCAATCCACAAACCCTATACATAATAAGATTACATCAAATGACAAAGATACAAACTGCCCTTCTCTATGAGATAAAAAACTTATAAAATTCTTAAAATGTTAGCTGCCTGAAACCAATTAGGTCCACCTGGATTCAGTCCATCCTTCCCAAGCTCCATCTTGGTCCTTTTTCTCTCCCTCTCACTCTCTCTTCCCCTCACCTCTGACCCTCCCTTCCCCTGCCCAATCACTGGCTCTTGCCTTTATTTTACTAATTAAAATTGGAAGGTTCAGACAAAGTCACCTGAGTATGTGACTAAGCAGCTCTTCTTGGGGAAGTGGACTTAACATCAAAATACAAACAGCTGCAGGGCAATCTACACCTATATTTTTCCTTGCACTTTTGTGATCTATTTTATGTGTGTATATAGGAGTATGTGTACATGGCCACTTGAGGATAGGTACAATTGTGTATATTTATGTGTAGTGGCCAGAGGACAACCTTGGGAATCACTCTGAGTGACATTTGTCTCCCATGAGACATTCTGCTGAAGCTCAGCAAGTAGCCTAGATTGGATGGCCATTAAGTCCAAGGGGTCCTCCTATCTCCATTATCCCAGCACTGATACTAGAAATACATCATACTCTATCATGCATTTTAACTCGGGTCCTCATGTTTGTAAGGCAAATATTTCCTAACTGAGCTACTATTTCCCACCCCTGGAGTCGTTATTTTTGTCCTTTCAATTTCTCCATTTCACTTTTAGATTTCTTGAGGTGAGAAATCTGGAATATCTAGTCATTATTATTCAGCAAGTCTATTTGTTCTTATTGTGATCCTGTTCCCTTTATGACCCTAAAGCTACCTCTGGGCATTGCTTTGAGAAACTGGTTGTATGTGCCTTCCTTTTAGGTTCCCTTTTGAATCAATCTTGCCTACTTTAATATTGAGTTTCATACAGTCATTAGAGTATAACACTTAAGAATTTTCCTAGCAACCTAGACTAGTATTCCCTGGTTATACCCTAAGGACAGTCATTAGTCTCATCTTCTTTCTGATATAGGTTTTCTGCTTTGGGAAGTGCAGCTTTTTTTTGTAAGCCCTCAGAACTTGACAATCTTTTTTTGTGGATTCCATCTCCTGGTCTTGTTTAATAGTAATTACTGTCAAGACTCTTTCTCAAGCTTTCTACTTTAATTTTAGTACAACAGGGAAACTCTTCTATACTCTGAACTTTGTTTTCTCTCATCCTGGGTTATGTTTTGGTTATATGGAAGCATCATCAAGATAGAAGTAGCCCAGATCCAAGCCACCATTGAGCACAATAGTAAAGTCGACATTTAGAAGATGAATCCAGCTTTAGGCCTTGGACCTAGAGAAATATCTATATTGGCCAAAATATCAAGTCAAAATGGTATTTTCCCTGTGCATGTTCTGTTTTACCAGTCCAACTAAGAGTGTTTTCTATTCCAAGAACTATAAGAGCTCATAAGTAGTAAATCTGAAAACTCTGATTAAAGAAATGAAAACTCAAAAGATGGCAAAGCTGTGAAAACTCAGGCATGCAAACAAGCAACAAACCAGATACAGACTACAGAACAAAAGAAAGCCTCTCCCTCACCTTCTCCTTCTTCTTATGATAAGAAAGGAAGTAGGAAAGAAATACTAGCATTAGGACCACTCCTGCAAAAATTCTCTTTCTTCCAAACAAAGAGTATGTTTTTGCTCTATTGGAAGGGAGAATATGATTGTTGAAACAATGTCCTTATGCAATTAGACTTAATTAGTTAATAAGAAGAAGTATCACAAATCCTATAATGTATGTGTGTGTGTGTGTGTGTGTGTATGTGTGTGTGTGTGTGTGTGTGTGTGTATTCCAGCATCTTTTCAAGTCCAGGTGCTTATTACATCTAGAACAGCTCCAGAGACACAACCTACAAATACTTCAACATTTTCTCGAAGACACAGACACATCTATTGGATCTGTTCCTTCTAGCCTATCCTCAGATGGTTCCACAGATCCTGGACAACAAGGAAACAACAAACTCTAAGAGAAAACAAACATCCCCATTCCCACTTTTTTAGGTTCACTGAAGAAATATCACCCCAAAGCAAGTGTGAAGCAGTTAGAGATTACAATGGCCCTATTTCTACTCAACTATTGCCTTTAATTTTTATTTTTACTTAAGCTAAATCTGGGAAATGTTGAAATTCTGTAAGCCCCACCCCACAGTTATCTGGCAACAGTCAGGTATACTTAAATTCCACAGTTACCTGGCAACAACCAGGTATGCTCTGCCCCAGTTACCTGATACTTTTTTACTTGTCTTCTCTCTCTCTGCCCCTACTACCCTCATAACTTCCCTCCTCCCAAATGCCCTGAATAAACTCTATTCTATACTTTAAAAAAAGTGTCTATCTTGAATCCAAGAGTATGTTTTTGCTCTATTGGAAGGGAGAATATGATTGTTGAAACAATGTCCTTATGCAATTAGACTTAATTAGTTAATAAGAAGAAGTATCACAAATCCTTTAAAGTCACAAATGAAAACTGAAGATGAGTGTTCTAGATAAATGCGTGTTCTGTATAAACCTCTTCTTCTAGTAGTCACCCCAAGATCCTAGTATCTTAAAAGAGTAAACATTACCATGCCATTTACCATCTCTTTCTTTCTTATATGATGGAGAAGGCCTTCTAGCTTGATCACTTAGAAATTTAACTGACTACTCTTTTATTTATAGACTTTTCTATAGATCTATGTGTGGTTGGAGATAAGCTGATGATTAGAATTTACTGTGGTAAATGTTTTTTTTTTTTTTTTTTTTTCTTGTAGGAAAAAATAGTCTTGAGAAGAAGCCAAAAAGACTTTACAAAGTGTTGTTTTGATGTTGGTTAAAATACAAGAGGAAGGGAAAACTTCTAGAAGTTTTTGAACTAAGAATGAATGTTAAACAAAACATTAATATAAATCCCTTGTTTACAATTTTTTGGCATAATTAACCATCTTGTTCAACCACAACAAAACAGAATTAACTCTAAAGAAATAGCACCAGAGGTATTTGCTAAATGACATTATTGACTAATAGAGTTCTTCATTTCCCAAAATTACTTATTCAGAAAGCAAGAAATATCAAACAAGGTATTAGATATATTCACAGACAGGGTTTCATGTTCATGACTTTCTTCACTCACATTGATGCAACTGTGAACAAGCTCAGGGAGTAAGTAGCAAGGTATGTCCTTGGGATTCGTCTAGCCCTGTCCTTATGCTTTCCATATATTGTCCAGCTGGTACATGTATATAAAAATCCATTGATAACAAAGAAAGCCACTGAAAGAGACTTCTTTTCCAAATCTTTCCAGCCTTTTATATCCCATTGCATAGTCTACCTATTTCTTGCATTTCTATTTTTGAATTCCTCTTACTAAATCTATCTATTAGCATACAAACATTATAAAATACCCAGGGTGCCTGCCTTCATCCAAATACTATATTCCCCCTGCTGAAAAAAAAAAAAAAAAAACTTACCTACATTTACTCATAATTTATCTGCCTTGGTTTCAGACATACTGGACACAAGCCAAAATTAATCTTATTTTGAGATTCTATGGGCTTAAGTCTTTAAGAAAAGTAAAAAATAAAAATAATAATCTTATTTGAAAGATCGCCAGTTAATTGTATATGTGAAAATCTGTTAAAATTATAACATATTATAAATATTTTGTTTAAGCAATGCTGGTGACTGGTTTTATATTCTACCACTGGCTCTCCTAACCTCTTAAAACTTTTATAATTTAAAGTAAAAATTCAGAGCATATGACCAAGCCAGCTCAGTCAGTCAACAGGTTCTCCAGAACAGGAGTGAGGATTTAAAAAAAAAAAAAAACAAAAAACAAAAAACAAAAACAAACAAACAAAAAAACCACAATTAGACAGCACAGTAGCATGACCCCAGCCAGTTCTGAGGTTGAGGTCAGTTTATTTCCTCCCAATCTGCTTTTATACAAATTTAATTACATGCAAGTAATAAGGTCAGTTCTAGGTTAAGGGGACAATCCAGACAATAAACACAAATAGTCAAGGAACAAGCAAGGAACAAACCATGATCACTATTTTTAAGGGCTTATTGGTATCTGAGTCTACTTCCTTCTCCTAGCCCAAAGTCAAATTATTGCCTGAAGCCTACTTCTTTGTTCTAGCTTAAAATCAAATTCCTGCCTGAGTTTTCTTCCCTGTCCTGGCCCAAAGTCAAACTTGTGACTGCAGTAGGCTACTTCCTTGTCCTGGCCCAATGTCAAATTCTTGGCAAGTGGCCCCAAAAGCTCTACAGAAAGATATATTGATATTAACATAACATAAACAGAAGTATATACTTAAAACCCACTGTGTGATAGGATGACTCAGTAGATGAAAATCTTTTTTGTCAAGTATGATAACCTTTGTCTGGTCCCTAAATTTTCATGGAAGAAGGAAAGAAATATTTCCTAAAAATTGCCCTTTGCCATTTTCATGTACTCTTAGGTACGCACATGCATACACAATGAACAAACAAACAAGTGCATTTTTTGTGTGTGCTGGTCCATGCGAATGAGTTCACTTATTTGAACTATAAGTCTGACTGCTAGAACCTGGCTTTCGCCAATTAACAATGTTAGTCCAACCTATAACTAACACATATCCTAAAACACAACCTAGACATATTAAAAGGAGACTATTTGGCATAGTCACCTCAAGTCTAACAGACCTAGAATGCCAGTCACATGGATCTTGTTCCCTTACATTTTCATGAGGCAGGGAACCTACAAATGACCCACTGCAATTCACAGACTAAAACCCTGGGGAATCCCACAGTCTTGAACAATTTTCTGACACAAACAAGACAGAAGAAAAGGCCAAATATGGCACTTTCTATAAATTTCCTAAGTGTGCTGAGTGTATATATGCTTTGTTTAAGGGAAATTCTTGTCATCTTCAGTTTAAAAGAGGAGTGAAGGCAATTTTTCTCAACGAAAGATTTGTTTCCTTTCAAAGTGATTTTGAGTGATGCACAAAATTATGAGAAAGCCCATCTTGGCCCAGCGTTATAATTTACACCGTCAGTAAGTTGCCTTGTCTTAGACTTTTTAACATCAAAGAAAATGTAGGCACGGATTAAGATGTTTCTGTCCCTGCATTCTGAGCTTAGCTATTTTGCAATTTCTTCTTCTTTCAATAAGGTTAATTAAGAGAAAAATATATTTTTCACTCAAAGGTAATAATTGATGTTATGTGCCCTAGGACTATACAGTTATATCATCAGCAAATAATGGTTATGTAGAACAGTTAATTACTTTCTTGATTGCTTCAGTGTATACACCAAAGGAAACCTCACTTGCTCCTTCAAATGCATAAAAGCTTAGTTTTATAAACCCTCAGTGAAAACATTTTCATCTGTTCTTAACTCTTGGAAGTACACCTGTTTGTCTTTGCCCCCTGGGTATCAGCATTACCTTGCTTGCTGGCAATTCTTCACATTGGCAGAGGTTGGAGAGAGAGCCTGCTGGAGGCTTGTGCAAGAGAGATATACCTAGAAACTAATTAATTTGATTTATTTCTTTTGGCAGCACTTTGCATATCTCTTCCTATGTTTTATTTAAAACTTGATTGCTTACATAGCAATAAACAAGCCACTGATTCAGGCTGATAATTGTATTGAATGCCATCTATTTATCAGAAATGAAACACATGATCTTAAGTATACTGATACTTAAGTGGACAGTGATGACCTGTCCACTGTTTATGTCATTGGTTTCACCACAGGGTCCACACTTACAGGATTTCTGCATCTCTAGTAAAGAAATCACATTAGTTAGTATCTCTTTGTTCAAATGCTTCCACCTTTACCAGGCCTTTGACTATTTCATGCAGATGCAGCTTTTTTCATTCTAAATTTCAATAATGAGTTGACAGTTTACTTATGGTCTATGTCTCACTGTAACTTGAGATGTTGAACACCCAAGTGACACATCAACATTGTCCACTCAGAACAGGTCTCTGAACAAATATTTTAGTTATTTGTTGTGATTGTATGGTATCTAATAATAGCACCCTTTGTAGAATAGAAATAATAAGTACTTTTATATGTATACCCAACAGTCCTGAGCAACAGAAATGTGCATGTTTTTATTGGCTTATCTATCTATTATTTGTTCTCTAAGGTTCAGGAAATGTTCTACAATGACCATTGCTTCAGTTTTTAATCAGTTATGATTGTTAATTATATATCAAGCAAAAGTGAAAGGATAAAAGGCAAGTAGCAGATAGAGAGAAGTAATAAATGGATGCTAAAACATCATCCAATTGGGCGTTCAAAGTTAAACCCCTGGCACATAGTGTATACACCAAAAGAAAAGCCACTCACCTTAGTGACAGGAGTCAAAACCTCTACTGCAAAATCAACTTCTTTGTTATCTGTATTTACTTCACAGTGAATTTGTGGGTGTGGACCTTTTATGTCCCAGAATTTCTTAATAATCCTAAAGGCTAGACCAACATCTCTTCACATCTTTATTCTTCTACTAGGGCAATCATAATGAAGCAAGGCACATTTCTTTCTTTTATCGCTGGAGTCTGAGATCAAGTTCTGAGCAGGGGAAGCTTCTCTAACGGCATCTCCTTTTGTCAGTGGATGACTTTTTTTCTCATTCTGTCTTTACTTTTCTTTCCACCTGCTCCCTTCTTGCGTCTTGGAATCCTGTGTTGTTTCTTTCTTGTAAAGATGCCTGTCACAGTTCAATAGATACCGACCACTGAATCCTTAGGAAATGCCTTCCAATGACACATTAACATTGAAATTATGGCCACCATATATGAAACCGGTTGGGATATAATTCAATTCCTAGACTATGCATCTCAGGACTTTGTAAACCAACACTGGACCAAACAATTGAAGGGGCTTTGGGTGAAGCAGATTGGAGTAGCAGTTTTATAAGATAACACTTGACATACTTAGGAAAGTTTGGGCAAAGCAGACTGGGAGTAGCAGCGATTGTCAAAACTCTAGTTTGTGGCCAAGGGGTAAATCAGCACTGAAGGTATCTGCCGTCTACGTAGATATTCAAGAACAGTGATCTTAGAATGGGACTCAAACCAGTATAATTTAGATAAATATTCTCAAATCAAGGGGGGTCTCACAAAGCACCCACAGAGTGCTACAAAGTAGAAGGTAGAAAAAAGCTGAGAAAGGACCCCCCTCTTTGTTCTGTCTTCTTGCTTATTATTTTTTGGGGCCTCTTTTAGTTTACTTAGGTGATTAGAAAAAAAAAAAAAAAAAACTAAAGCTTTGTTACAAGTGTCCTGAGCTCATCTCATCAGATGTAAAGCATTAGTCTGAGCAAGCTCTTATTGCCAGTTAGCAACAGAAATATTTGAAAAATGTTTTTTTCCTCCAGATTTCCATGTCTTTCCATATTTTCCCTTTTGAGAATTTTGTTTTCTTTTTTCCTGGTTTACTAAACTCTACCCTGATATACTGAACACTATGAGAATCCCAGATGATACCATTTTTTTGCACAAATGTTATTGGTTTTCCTTTCTAACCTGTATATTTCTCTATCTCCTCTGCATTCTTCTTAATGTCACCCTATGCAACAGGATACTAGATTCCTTGGTCACCTAAAAGATGAAATCTCAAGTAATAAACATAGAATTATACCTAAAATGGCATTCAGTTAATTGAAGAATTTCAAGATGTTAAAGTTTTCAATTCTATGTATGTATTTAACATTTTATGTATGCTAATATATTAAACTTTGTGAATTTCACTGGAAAACCTGGTACAAATCTTCCAGTTGGCTTAATATGAGGCTTGAGTTTATATATAAATATAGGAGGGAGAGTCTGGTAAGAATAAGAAGAAAACTTTGGAAGCATCATTCTGAACTTAGACCTCATTGAAAAATACTCAATGTTTGGCTCAACAGAAAGGCATGTCAGCTTCAAATACCATCTGATTCTTACTGTGGAGAGTCAAAAGCATGTACTCTTAAAACTAGACACCAAGTAGCACATCAAGATCCCCAAATACCATCTACTTGTTACATATTGTTTTTCTAACGTATAAACAGTTTTGATACACAAAAAAATATTTCTAAAGAGAGGTCTGCAGACAAACTCAGAATGCCAGCTCGTTTTTTAAATGAGGCACTGTTGTCAGCACGGTTTCTGTTGCCTGTGACTTCTTTTATGATACACATGCATAGCTGAGGAAAAGGCTGCAGGTCATAAAAAGTAATCTGTTTATCATCTGACCCTTTGCAGAAAAGCTTGTTCACTTGGAGTGAGTCCACCCAGTTATTTAAAATACGCTGATCAATGACAATGGGGAAAAGACACTTTCTGCAGAAAGAAAAAAAATGTTCTTCTAGGTGCTGTTCCTCCTCCCAGGAGCAGACAATGAAGATTAGTATGCAGGATCTTACTGGAGTCTTTACAGTCACCGAAATCCTATGTCCTGAGAGCCTCAACAAAGGAGGTTCAGCCATCTGGCACCATAAACCTCATATTGAGAAAGGGGAAAATGAGAGCAGGACAGGAGATTCATTCAGTGGATCTGCATCAGAATAAAGAATAGAGTATCTCACTGACCCCTCAAGACTGCCTTTGGGAACTCACAGAAAGTTTGTGCTAAACTTGGCCTTGTTAACAGAGCCTCTCCTCACCCATTCCTCTCCCTCCCTCCACATCTACCCTCCCTACTCCTTCATAGCTGCTCTAAAAAGGATGGCAGACCTCCTACTGTGGCCATTTCCGGAGTCTAATTTCCATTTCCCTAAAGGAAGTTTATTTTACCGAACACCTCAAACTATCCCAGGCTTCAGGTAGCACATTTTATTTTAAGGATACACATTATCTAAAAGACAAAAATCACCAGGAGAATCAGACAATCTGACTACAAGCTCATACTAAGATTTACTTACTGCAAGGCATGCGACCTCCCCTCTTTGCCTTAAAACTATAAGAAGGAACCACTACTTAGGCTCACAGGCTTGAATTTTCAGAACCTTACAGCATATTGTTCCGCTATGGTGTGAACCCTTCTAATATTTTATTACCTAAAGGGCAATCTTTCTCAGTGTCCAACATGAACCTGGAAATCAGGAAGCGAAAGGCAGGCATAACTGAGCAGTCCTGGCCAAGGTATGGTCCTGCCTGCTATAGACCCCTTTCTGTTTTATTCCACACTGTCTGGCAAGGTGGTCTGAAAAGTTTTCAGAACTGTATGAAATCTTTTCCTGGTAGTTAAGTTTCTCCTCTATCTAGTATCAGGGCTTCACCACCTCTCTTCTCCCAGCATGAGATTCCTGAGGAGAATTTAATTCTTTGGGCTTCAAAATTTGAATGGGCTGACTGCATGAAGGGAGGTGCTGCAAATTCACTTAGAATGCTGTCTCCTGCCAGGGTTGTCAGGACTTGTCATAGAAGTTGCCTCCCCTAATGGGATTCAGTGGACACCTGTGGGTCCCCACAGATCTCAGTCAAAGGCAAATAGTTTTAAGTCAAGAATAGGATTGAATGACCCCGAAGCCCAGCTCCCTTCAGGATCTGCTTAAATTCCCTGACTTCTGTGCAGCCCTGCAAGGCTGCCTAGACTCCCAGGCACCACCTGCCTTCCCTGTTATGGGTCATTCAGTTTCCTCTGGCTCCAGTTCTCAGAAAATGGAACCACTGACCCTTAGGTTCAGGTGCTGACAGAAATCCTATTATCTGAGTGCCAACTCCCACTGAGGTCACTAATGTAGGAATTCACTTTGTACTCACAGTCACCTTGGGGTCCAGCAGTCACATACTCTCACCAGTTAGAAGCTTCAGGAAAATTCTATTTCTCTCTCTCTCTCTCTCTCTCTCTCTCTCTCTCTCTCTCTCTCTCTCTCTCTCTCTCTCTCCCTCACTCTCTGTCTCTCCCTCTCTCTTTTTCTCCCTCTCTCTGTCTCTCTCTACCCCCCCCCCCCCCCCCGGATGAGCACTGTCCTTGTCTGCTTCCCAGTTGCTGTGATAAAACCTTAACCAAAGCTAAGTCTGGGGAGAGAAAGTTTCTTTGGCTTCCACTTCCTACATTCTCACATCACAGTGAAGAAAGCTAGGGCAGGAGGTCAAAACAAACTTGAAGGAAAGAATTGAGGCAGAGGCCCTAGAGGATCATGGCTTACTGACTTGCTCTCAAAGCTTGCTCAGTCTGCTTTCTAAGACAACCCGGGATCACCAGCCTAGCACTGAGACCTTCCTACTATGGGCTTGACCTCACCAGTTCAAGCACTGATCTAGCAAATTTCTGTGGTGGACCTTCCTACAGGCCAGATTGGTGGGAACAATTCCTCAATAAAGGTTCCCTTTTCCCAAGTTAATTTAGTTTGTGTCTGCTTGACAATAAATTAAATAGCACATGCACTCAGGGCTGACTTTGAACACAATTTTTGCTTCTATTTATTGTTCTGTGTATATATATTTTTTATTCCTCATTGCTCTCTGCCAATCACTGGGCATCCTCAATACCTCATTTCCTATGACCTGAAGCAGAGCCTCAGGCAGAGAGCTGCCCTTGTGCCTCAAACCACAGCACAGCTGGTGAGTCTGACTGTAACATCAGTGGTGAACATTGCCAGGCTAAATGATTAGACATTCTAAGAGTAGACACACTGAAATCAAGCCTATTGAACAATAAATTGTTATTCATGGATTAGCAACCAAGTGACAGAAGTTGAACAATCAAACGCTCACCATGGAGACAGCAACATGAACCCTTTGTGTCTGGAAGTGTGACATGACATTGGCTCACTGGTATAAATTTGGAGGTTTGACAGTTCATACCTGAGCTTAAAAGAAATTCAACCTTCTCAAACGCACAGACTGATAGACACATCGCTCCTTGGCATCTTCCTGGTCCCACTATATCAGAATCTAAAACACAGATCCTGGCAATAGTATGCATCCTGCAATGGTTAATTTTCATGACCAACTTGAAAAAGAACCTAGAATCACCTAAGATACAGACCTCTGGGCATGTTTGTGAAGCAGCTTCATGACCATGTTGGGGTGAGAAGATTCATCCTGAATGTGTGCATTACTTCATGGCCTTTCTTTCAAGATGAGCAAAAAGCAGATGGTGAGCTACACATCTGCCTTCCTTGCTTTAGGCTGTAGATACAATGTGACCAGCTGTCTCAGACTTCTGCTGACATGACTCCCTACTCTAATAATGTACATCTTACAATGAGCCAAAGAAGACCCTTCTTTTCTTAAATTGCTTTGCTTGACAAATTTGTCACAGCAACAAGAAAACCGATTAGTGTACTTGTCCTTTACTCTTGCCCTCAAACTGACCTACAAAATCTATGGAACACACACACACACACACACACACACACACACACACACACACACACACATAGACTCTTAGGATGAAGTGGATTAAGTGGACAGTTTCACTTCTTCAGTACCTTCAACTGGCTACTGAGAGTGGGCGAGAATCACTAGAGAAGGGGCAGAACATGTAGACAGATGTTTGTCAATAAAATTTAAATATACTTTTTTCCCATATTTGCATATGGAATATAAAGATAATGGCCATTGTAATTAACATTTTTGAAGATTATACAGCATCATGGAAATTACCTGTCCTGTTTTGTTTCCTGCATCCATTAAGGTGCTCAGTTACTTTTAGTAACTCTCCAATTATAGAGTGGAAATCAGAGCCATAGGAATGTTATATGACATGCTGCATGCATTTTCCTAACTCATTTTTCCCAAGACATGCCTCTATAAAAATCCTGTTAAAATCTCCGATGCCAAAAGTGATTTTCAGAAGTGTTTGTTTGTTTGTTTCCCAATACTACATTTGCACAATCTAAGAATCCAAATGTGTTCTTCACTTTCCTATGTATATTCAAAAAGGTACCCAGGAACAGGGTGACTGCCACTTCCAGATTGTAGTCCACTTGCTATTTTCATTGATGTTATTAATAATATTAGAAGGTATCAAGAGGAAAATTTGTATCAGCTCAGGAAAGGTTGAAATGTAGCCATCTGAGCTTTTAGAAATATGTTCTCCTAGGGTCTCTGATAAGAGGTAGTCAAGAGCTTGGTATGGTTTAACATATAGGTTGCGTATGAAAATGCCTAGAAAAAATACTATGAAATGCAAGCAAGCATCAGGTCCATGATCTAACAGTACATTATGGAGGCTTTGATACAAGGCAGTAATTAATTACTTTAAATTCTGACTCTAAAACCACTTACTCTCTAGATGGCTTTAATGATTGGACAGTACTGAACTTCCATAAAATTCAGGATTTTATTTTGTGCAGTTAATATTATAAGGCAGACCAGAAAGATCCCAGTATGACAGGTCTCAGTATAAATAACAATTCTTTCTGTTCTGCTTTGTTTATTGTTTTGTTTTGTTTTGTTTTGTTTTGTTTAGGAAGTAGAGAGCTATGGGGCTGGAAAGATGACTTAGGGGTTAAGAGCACTGACTGCTCTTCTAGAGGCAAATCCCAGCAAGCAAATGGTGGCTCACAACCATCTACAATAAGATCTGATGCCCTGTTCTGGTATGTCTGAAGACAGAAAGTGGAGCCCAAAAGAAGAAAGTTACATCATTGGAGCATATCCTTAGAAATTATAGTAGGACATCTCTCCCCACTCTCTCCTTTGGCACAGGGTCTCATGAAGCCCAGGCTACTCTCAAATTCTCTATGTAGCTATCAATAACCTTGAGCATCTGGTTTTGCTGCCTCCATCTCCCAAGTGCTGGAGTTTTAAACATGTGTCACAATGTTTGCTTATGAGGTGCTAAGGATTGAGCCCAGGGTTTGGTGAACTTTGTGTAAGAACTCTCTTGGCTGAACAATATTTCCTACCATGCATAGCAATCATAACACAGCATGTAAGACAAAGTAGGCTTTCTCAACAAGTCACCAGTTTAACTGGAAGCCAAGATAGTTAAAAGTTACAGTATTCCATAAGCATTGATTTTTTTGTTAACTTGTGGTGAATGCACACATAAATTCCTGATTCAGCTGAATAAGATCATATAGTTTATTTTTGTTGTGTTTTTTATTTGTTGGTTGGTTTTGTTTGTAAATATTTTAGGTATCAAAGGCATTTTTGTCCTAATAGGTTCAAGACAACTAAGTCTTCCTTTTGTGTCTCATAAGACTTCAGGGATCCATTTGGTCTTTATCTTTGTAGTGCACCTGAGACAGAGGCTGTAGACATGGGAGACAGCATTAAGAACTTTCCAACCTAACACACTACTGCTCAGTTTTACTTGTCCAATTAAAACCTCATTTGAAACATATCAAGTATTTAGGTTTGTGTCTTTCTTTACTTGTATATTTTGTCTGTGTGCACCCCCCCCACACACAAAAGAATGGCACAGCACCTCTATAAAGTCAGAATATGGTTTGAAGAATTCAGTTCTTTCCTTTTACTAGGTGTGGGGGAGAAGGCTGGGAATGTAACTCAAGTTGTCCCCATTGACACGGGCATATTTCCAGGCTGAGCCATCTCTCCAGTTCATTAAGGAGTTTGGTACATATTTGAAGGCTATCCTGGGGCTCTGATTGGAGAATATTGACAAATATTCTCCAGTTTCTGCCTGGCAGAAATGTGACTTTAGGTTATCACTTGCATTCTCAAATAATAAGGGGGGAAGTTTAAGAAAGTATTCATTAAATTGGGAAGAAAAAAAAAAAAACTTTTCCTATCTTCTTTAATAGGCATACTAACTCAGGGCAAGAAAATCACCATGGATTGCCTTCTTAGGCCAGGGGTTTGGAAATTACTGTAGCAAAAATTCTCAGGCTTAACTGTACAACAGAGTTACCTGGAGGGCTTGTTAAGAACTCAGTGTTTGGGCCTCATTCACAGATTTCTGGTTCAATAGGACAGAGAAAGACTTCATATCTCTAACAAGCTCCTATATATGTTGGTACTGTTGACCCAGGACCACAGTTTGAAAATATCAACATTATTCTAAACAGTGAATCTTTCTCATCTTGAGCGGTACTATCTTTTACTGATAAGATCTCCTTGGCAGTCTAAGATTTAAATTTACAGTGGTGCGGGTTTTTAAGTGAGAAATGTGTCTTCTCTAAATCTGACCCTTTCTCTCTCTAAAAACACTATTTTCATATTTTTGTTTTTTCTTTCTTCCTAGCAACCTTCTGCATGGCTTTTATCACTTGGCAGTTAATGCCCTATGTTCCCTTTCTAACTTTCTTTTCTCTGCTGAGATCCACATCTAGGATAAGGTGTGTTCTGATTTAACAGAAAAACTGGAACAAACGAATAAATGTGTGGATAGCTAGATATTCAAACCACCGCACTTGAGTGAGAAAATTTCTTTCTATAACTATAACTCAAACTGTACTTTGGTTCTAAATATATAATCCTAATAAAAACTAACCACGAAATGGTTTCTAATTCTCTATGATATTTTATGGAAATATAGATGAGCCAGAGAAGATGGGCAAGAAGAAAAGTGAAAAATGCTAGGACTATGTAGAAAATCAGATAAACAGACTGGTGTATTAAACTTGGTGCAGAGTTATGAGGCCTTCACCAGTTTTTATTTGTGTTTAGAACATTACCCAGAAATAACTTTGATCACCTTAATTACTAGTATTGGCTACAGAATATCATATCCTAATTTGAAGCAGTTATTTTCAGACTGTCTGCTACCTCCATCTTTTCCAAACTGAGACAAACTTGGAGCATAGATCAGCTATTCTAGTTCACTGTTGCCAACCCCTGGGTTTGAGATTCATTCTGTCTGGATCTGTTCCCAGGAGTTTGTTTTCAAACCAGTTTTCAGTTTGTTTTGATGCTGCTCACCAGGGAGTGCCAAGAACCAACCATAACTTCTTAAGACTGTCTGATGGCTATACTCTATCCCCTCCAGTAATAAGTTTGGAAGTGCCCTTGAAATGTATGCATAGCATTATAGGCTGCTCCAAAAGAGTGGAGAACTATGCTCAGTATCTACAAATGACATAGGAAGAATCTCGGAAAAGCCACCATTGTATGATCATGAGAACACCAGCACAAAGGAAAGAAAGCAGTGTTCAGTGATGAACAGCAGTTGCTGTTCTTCAAGGAACCTTAAGTTCAGTTGCCTGAACTCACATCGGGCAGCTCACGAACACTGTAACTCCTGCTCCAGAAGACTGAATCCCCTCTGCTGTTGTTCTCAAGCATCTTTACCCATGCTTGAACACACATACACACACACACACACACACACACACACACACACAAACACACACACACACACACACATACACACACACACACTTACACATACACTCACACACACATACACTCACACACATACATTCACTCACACACACACTCACATACATACACTCACACACAAACACACTCACATACATACATACACACAAAGAAAAAAATAATTCTCAGAAAACCATCTGCATCCCAGCAGACATGTACCTGTGCACACACAGCTGCACTGAACTACATTTGAACCTGACTATACATACCAGAGAAATTTTCACCGAAGCTGTTGAGATATAATTTTTCATAAGCCTGGTTAGTGGGTTTCATTTTTTAAAAATTTCACAGTGTGGCGTTTAAGTAGTATGGTAGAACAGTGTGATTAAACTGTAGTCGAGAATTCTGCCTCTCTAAGACACTTATTTTGGCTGTTACTCATTCTCTGACTATGGATAGAACTTACAGGGTAAGTTTTGCTCTGCAATATTAACCGTGTTGCTTAGAAACTATTGTGTTCTAAGGCTTAAACTGTGAGACACAGAGAACTGAGGATTTTTTTTTTTTTTTTTTTTTTTTTTTTTTTTTTTTTTGCTCTCTGTCTTTACACTTATAATGGCCTGCTAAATGAACTTCTTAGAATATTTGTATATGGTACTATATGTATGTACATGGGACTTCTTTCTGTGAATTATGTGGGAACTTGTGGAGAGATATTTGTTTTTTCCACATATAAGAACAACATCAGTGTCTATCGCCAGTGAAATAGAAAGGGAAAAATAAGAAAGATCCAGCATAAATCATCTTTGATGTATTCAGAAGCAAAGGAATGCTTTGTACTGTACCTGTAGAAACTTTGTTTTGTTTCATTCTTAATTGACATACTGGTGATTACACCAAGGTTTGCAGGCATGCTAAACAGGTGCCCCTATTGTTGAGCTATACCCACAGTCCAATCGTATATTATATGTAGATTATGAAAATAGTTATTTAGACAAAATCTAGAAAGAAAACCTGTTATATAGCACAAATTATCCAGATTAAATTCATACATAGTATTCCATACTTTAAATAAATGCTTTAAAAATTCTAACATTCATAAGTCAAGTAATTTTATTTTATTTTATTAACTTTATTTTAAAAAACCAAAGATAAATGTACAGATTTGTAAGCATTTTTGCATAAAAGTATACAAATACATTTTTATAAGGTTGTAATTAAGTATTTGTGGGTACATATACATACACATATGTATATATGTAACAATAATATAGGAAAAGAGGTTATTAATTTGAGGAGATAGGAGAGAAACTGGGAGGGGCTGTAGGAAGGAAAGGGGGATGTGATACAGTTCTATTTTAATTAAAATATATTCTTTTTTTTTTATTTCTTGATCTTCACATAGTCTACGGATTGTTTCTGGGGTGTTCAGAGTAATTTTAACTAAGCAACTCTGAAAATAATTGGATTGGGTTATAGTAGTATAATATAAATTTAAAAGAAAGCAAGTAAATAAAAATTGAGCTAAAGAAGGTTATGATATTCATGCTGCAATTTAAAGGTAAGTCGAAGACTAATGCCATTTGTAGTGATGGAGATGAGGGTAAAAAGAGACATTTGAGTAGTAAGGTCAATCCTATTGCATGCATAGTATATGACCCTAAGGGAAACTAAAACAAGTCTGTTTGTTTGATTGTTTTTATAAAAAAGACTACTATGTACTGAAACCTATGGAAATGAAAATTTTTATCAGTTTCAAATTGTGTAATGAATTGTCTAACTTGCAAAGACACCTACATAGACTAAGTTACAGCAGGATGAGTGCTTGGTAAAAGGTAAGGCAGGGATGCAGATAAAGAACTACTCAGCTATCAAAAACAATGGCTTCATGATATTTCTAGGCAAACAGATGGAACTTGAAACTATCATTCTGAGTGAGGTAATACAGTCACAAAAAAAAAAAACACTCATAGTATATACTCATTTATAAGTGGATACCAGCCCACAAAGCTTGGAATACCCAAGAAACCATCCACAGAATGTATGAAGCTCAAAGAGAAGAAAGCTCAGAAAATGCATGCCTCAGTATTTCTTAGAAGGACAAACAAAATGTTCATGGAAGAAAATAAAGGGACAAATAGAGGAGCCTGGATTGGAGAAAAGATCATTCAGAGACTGCCTCACCTGGGGATACACCCCAAATGTGCCCAATAAACTCAAGCGCTATTGCTGATGCAAAGTAGTGTTTACTGGCAAGAACCTGATACAGATGACTCCTCAGAGGCTCTGCCAGAGCCATACTGATACAGGGGAGGATGCTTATAGCTAACCCTAGGGCTTGCTGGACAAGCAGAATGGTGGAATCAGTAAGTTCCAGATTCAGTGTGAAACCATATTATAAAAATAAAGTACTGGTACTTTTATAAATGAGCATGTTGTCAAACATACCTCTAAATATTTGTTTACACACTAAGTTACATATATTAGTGCTGCTCTTAGCCTTGGTCACAGAATCTTTTCTTTCATTGGGAGATTCATTCACAAGCTTATAATGTGTCAAAGTGCTTAGAATTAGTGAAAGGCTCAGCATAAAGAACAAAAGAACTTCAATATTAAATGTTTTAATGCTCAGAGAAGAGGAAAAAAGGAATGTAAGTGTCAGAAGCTGGAGAGTAGTCATGTGAAATATTGTTTTCCAGAGAGGACACTCTTCCCATTGTACATATGAACTAACATCATCTATGGTTACATCACAAAGATGGGCCGATTGATTCATCACAGATGGAAGAGGTCTTCACCTTGCCTTCTTGAAGATTATAGGCAGCTAATGATTGCTGAAGTCATTTTCCTCAGTGATGTAGCTGTTGATAAGTTGCCTTTACTTTAAGTAACCTACATGCTTATGCAGCAAGTCCAATTAAATGGAGTTGATCACACAAACAATGTAGACATGAATGTAGAAGGACTTTGTGTAAAGAAAAAGAACATTGGTGCAAGTTGGGTAAGAAAGAAAGAATAACAGACAGAGATATTGGCAGAATACATTGTATATAGGAGATTTAAAAATATTTAAACAAATAAGAGAGCAATGAATGCACATACTGTATGCTGACCTCCTGCTTCTTCATATTTATACACATACATGTGCTTACATATCCAAATGACCACACACACACACACACACAAATGCACCACATCGAAGGGTTTAGAATAATGTGGATATATTCAACAGATAACCTCATAACTAACATCTATGAAGCCCTGAGCACCATTCTCAACACCACAAGCACAAAATGGTACTTAGGGCTGACAGAATCAAAGCAGTGGAGCTGGCCTCTTTGTCTCTCCCTTACTGGCTTTGAAGAGCCATGAGTCCTACAGCCACAAGAAAACCAATTTCATCTACAACCCGAGAGAACTTAAAAGAGGGCAAAGACTCAAAGGAGACCATAGCCCTGGGTGGCAATTTGATCTCAACCTTGTGGGACCTTGAGAAGAAGACCTAATTAAATAGAGCCCAGACTCCTGACCCGTGGGAACTGTTTATTGAAACATCTGTTGCTTTGAGTTTGGAGGCTCCCGATAATTTGTTACACAGCAATAGAAAACTAATGCAAAAATTGAACCTGGGCTGCTTGCCTGGAACAGCCAAGAAACAGGATGACACTGACACTGATGATTGTATCCGAAATAACATCCATAATTAAAAGAGGAAATCTTTTCAACATTAATGAGGTCATGTTTCTAAAATATGACCAAGAATTATAACACAGAATTTAAGGATGAAGGAAATCCAAAACAACAGAATACTATGAAATGCTGAAGAATCTCAAGATGAAAGCAAATACAGCTGGCAAGTGCTTACCAAAGAAGGTCTCTGGCATTGTACAGAATAAAGCGGTTTTAACCATCAATTCCAAGTCCCAAAGATCCATGGCCATCTGAGCTTAGATAAACAGTAGCATTGACCTGAAGTTCAGAGGAACAATCAAATTCACAACATTAGGAAAAGTCAACTTCATTTAGTGTTACAAAAGGAGGCATGGGGCTGAGATGTCCAAGCTGCTGAAAGTAAAGGGTGCCTAAGTTAGCTTTCCAGAACTCATATTGCGGTGTAGTTCATAACCATGCAAATATACCTATAAGGAATCAGATGCCTTCCTCTGGCCCCCATGGTTAGCCACACTTACACACACACACACACACACACACACACACACACACACCCTACACGGGTATGTGTGCACATACAGTCTCACAAAAAGTCCCATTTTTAAATTTTGTATTAGATACTCTCTGTATTTACATTTGAATACAAATTGAATGATTTCCACTTTGCCAGCCCTGCTCCCTTTCCCCCTCCTCACAAAGGTGCACTAGCTCCCAATCACTCTCTTCACCTCAGTGCCTTGGCTTCCCCCTACATCGGGAAAACATGCCCTCACTGGACCAAAGGCCTCTTCTCACACTGATGCCAGACACTGCTATTCTACACTGCATATGCACCTGGAGCCATGGGCCTCTCAATGAGTGCTCAGTGGTTGGTGTTCTGTCAGACCACAGCACAAACTTGGGGCAATTCTACATGTCTCAACTTTATAACTTCCAATGTTTAACCATCTGCCCCACTGAGGACCCACAGAGCTTTCTAGAAGATTTGGGAGCAGATGTCCATTTGTTTAAGTTTCTTCTCCAAAGCAGCATGATATCATGAGTTCCTGATTACTCAGTAACACATACCAGCCATGAGGTTAAGACGTCTCTATATTTGTAAGAGCTTGAAATGTTAATTTGCTACAATCTAGAATTATCTGGGAAGCGTGTATCAGATTAAGAATTCTCTTGATCAGCTTGTCCTTTGAGCATGGTTGTAGAGAGTTGCCCTGATATCTATGACTCGGCCCACTATGAGCAACATCATTCTCTGCATTGGGCCCTTAACTGTACAAGAATAGAGAAAGATAGCAGGTAACAGACAACTCAGGATATGTTTATTCTTTCATTCCTCTTGTTGTAAATGCAATTATTAAATTTCCGCCATGGCTTTCCCACAATAGGGAGTATGATTTGGAATTGTTAACCAAATAAACCCTTTCTTCTATGACAGCTATTTGTTGGAATATTTTTATGTCAGCAACAGACATGAACCTAGTAAAGCAACTTATGGCCACTTAGGTCATGGTTGCCATTACTTTAAATATGGATTGTTCATATAAGAAATTTGAACTAAAATTTAATTTAAAATTTAAAAATTCAAAATATAAAATATATGAGAACAACAGACAAATCCTTAGGACAAAAGACACACAATATATCCCTACACTTTTCTGCCCTTTCAAATGGAAGAAATCCTCATAGACATGCTGAAATGCCTCAGAGAGTGGTATAGAATCCTGACATCATCCACAGGCTGTTGAGTCTTTGTTAGGATGGTGCCAAATCTCTCTTATTTACCCTCAGCTCTTTAATTTTAGTTGGGTAACTACTCTGATCTGAAAAGCCACGTGTATTCAAAAGTCTTTCTCTGTTGCAATCCTGTATTACTGTTCTGTTGTAATCAAACCCTGTAAAAAGCAAGGGAAGGAAGAAAAGATTTATTTGGAAGCTTCCTAAGTAATGCAGTCCATCATGGAAGAGGGGACTTGTCCACAGGAGCATGAAGCTGGCCTGGCAGCAGGAAGACTGATCACATTTAATCTTTACAGAGGAAGCAGAGAGGGGCAGGCTATAGTAATACACTAGTGATGTACTTGGTCCAGAAAGTCTTCACCTCCTGAAAGTTTCATGACCTCCTCAGACTATGCCACCACCTGAAGAACAAGTGTTCAAATACATGAGCTTCTGGGGGACATTGCTCATTTAAACTACACAGATCTCATCTCAGACATCGTTCAAACTAACTTTTTAGTTCTATTCTAGGTTTATCTATGTATTCTGTTTCGACTAATAGCCATGCTATCCGGTGGGTTAATCTGATAAAACTAAGATGATTGACACAGTTGTATCACAAATCTTTTACCTATGAATATGTTACTGTGGGTTAAAGTAGCCAATTTGGGGACTGTCCAAATGACACTGAGGTTAAATGTGTGCTGGGGAACCAGGTTCAGGCTCCAACACATCATGGAACTCATAACCAACTGTTAACTAAACTTCCAGATGATTGGACACCTTCCTCTTCATGTCACCCACTTACGTGTTGTATATATCATCTGAAAAAGCATAGTTATATACACATAAATATTAACAAAAAGTGTACAAGAATACTTTAATTACTCCTGAATATGTTGGGTTTCTGAGGAAGAATCTGACTCTTTTACATCAACTCCAGTTTACAACTAAGAATTGTAAATCCCAAATAATGGAGAAGATGGCTGTAGCAGCTGGGAAGGTAAATCTGCCATATAAACACATTCTGGAGGGCAAATTTCTGTCTAATACCAGGAAAAGGAAGACATATTTTCTTCTTACTGTTTTGCTTCCATCATGAACTACTTTTCTTACATACCCACACACACTGTGTGCACATTCACACACTCACCCAACCTGCACACACCTTATGATGCTTCCTCACCCATCTCTAGTTCATCATTTTCAATAATAAGATCAAAGAAATCCTTTTTCAGGTCATAGCATATTGAGGTAGAAGGAGGCCAAATCTAAGGCATAGCCAGGAGTTAAAGACTTTCAAGGCTGAAAGTGTGCTTGCCAGATAAACATGAGAACCTGAGTTCAGAAGCCTAGAACTCATGTAGAAGGTCCATGCATACCTGTAACCTCGGGTCTCTGATGGTGAGATGGGAGGTAATGTCATGTGATTCTCTGGGAGTTTAGGAGCCAGATATGCTGTTTGACATAACTCTGAACAATAAGTGCCACAATTTTAAACAAGGTGAAAGGTAAATTCTGAAAACAAATGTCTGTTAATCGTCACTTGTGTGTTGTGGCATACATGTCCCTATACGAACACACACAGCCAAGTATTCATATATACATGCAACTATTATTGGATTACTCAGACTGGACTATATAAGCTAGTCTGGTAAATATAATTTTAACATATATTAATTTCATTCCTATAGACAACCTTGAGTAATACAAAGTAGAAACTAAATTCTGACAAGCAGGAGGCAAGAAAATGAACCATACACTGGCTGAATTATTTCTTTATAATTAAGCTGAGTTCCTTATATATTTAGATAGTAATCCCGTATCAGACGTATTGCTCAAAAATAGATTCTCTCATTCTCTTTGATTTATTGATTACTGCCACTAGTATGAAGAGGTTGTTTGGTTTGATAAAAACATCTCTCTGTTTTTACAGGAACAGTGTGAAACTCAAGCCTGTAACTTTACAAAACTAATAAGCTCGGTAATCAATATAATAAAATCTTCACTATTGTTAAATCTAAAATAATGATCAACATAGCCAACATAGGTCTTGCCATCATTAGTACCTGGTCATAACAAAAAGTATTTAAGTTCTTGTCTCTCTATTTTACTTGCCATAAAAATGATGACAGCTAATATTTTCCCAGACCTGAGCTATAATCTAAGACACATTCTTGAATAATAAGTCCTATCCTCTAGGGATATTAGCAGAACAAAGGGATTGTGTGAAGAGTGATGATTAAAGAAGAAACGCTGTCTGGACAAGAAGGTTTTCTGTAATGGTGAACACACCAGTTCAGGGAGCTGCCACACACATATAACATACTGTCAGGACATGTATATTTAATCCTCTATAAATCTAATAATATACTGTTTGTTCTGAAAAGTTCTGTAGTTTACTGAACTGTTTTCATTGCTGTCTGTTCTAACATAGACATACTTTCCTCTATAGAAGCTTCAATCAAATTATGACCTGGAATCTCGCAAGGTTTTATAAATATTGGCCAACTAAATGCACTGAAAATCATGTATTCCAAGCCATAGCCCACAAAGCCTTTATATTCTGCTATTATCTGCTTGCTTGCCTTTAAAATATCAAGTAAAAGGTAGGGCTGATTTCCTCCAATATATACACAGTATGATGTACCATGTGGCGCAACACTACCTGTGATTTAGCACTGACCACCAGATGCATGAGTGAGGTTGTTGTAGGCCACCTAGACCTTTCAAACCATCAGATGGCTGCAGCCTGCAAATTTTTTTTCTAGACCATACTATAGAAATTGCAAACCCAGAGAATCTTTTTAAAAATGCAAAATTTGTTGTCCTATATTAAGTTTGGAGCAGTTGTAACACAGAAATAGGTAGCTGACACCACTTAATTTCAACCACTTTTTTTTTTAAGCTGACTTCAGCATTAAACTCTTAACTTCATTAATCACCTAAAATCTATAGGAACTCACTTTGGGAAATGAGGAGACAAATAATTTCATCGTTGTATTACTTATGCTGGATTCTTTCTGTTGGTGGCATGTGAGACAATTAAACCATGCCAGAAAGCTTGGTGGGTAGAGCGGGTTAAGACCCTGAGACTCAGTGGACACAAACCTGAGACTTAGGCCCTTTCCACTTCCTGCCAGATTCCTGCTCTGAAACACCACACTCCCCACATAAGAAAACCTGACCTGTGGTCACATAGGCCCAGAACAGAGTTCTCCATGCTAATGAGGCACTGAGGGTTTAACTAATAAGTTTCCTTTCCAAGGATTCCTCACTGCAAAAGGTATTTAATCTTGGGTCAGACCCAGAGAAGTAGGTATGCATCCATTTTCCACAATGACCAGTCAATAATCCAAAGAGACAAACATGGACGTTCTCATCTACCACCACATGAGGAACGTTAAGCAGACCTTCGCCTACAGAGCCGCAGCTAAATCTCCCGTGGAAGTTTTCTCTGGGCTCCCAGACAACTGCCCGCAAGCCTAGGAAATTACCTCTGAGCTCAGCTTCCTCTGGTCCCAGGGTGCAAGAGACTCTGTTCTAGGCTCTTCCTCAACTTCCTGCAGGGCCTGGATATCCAAGAGTCAGAGAACGCACTTGGCCCTGGCCTAGTCTCAGGCCCAGGAACGGCTGAACTAGCTCTGGCTTTCCTCAGACTGCGTTTTCTCACCCCCAGAGTGGTATCTCTTGACTCCCTGAAGGCAGCATCAGCAGCAGCGGGGGGGGGGGGGGGGGGGTGAGGGGAGATGCTGACAAACAGTGGGATAGTTAAGGAAGAGGCAATTTACCGGAGGAGTACCGGAGGAGGAACAAGTTTATTTGGCTTACAGGTCAAGGTCACATTCATCACCAAAGGAAGAAGATGTAGGCATTTAAGCATTTTTTTTTTTTTGGACCAGAAACCATTGAGGAATGTTGCTTGCTGATTTTTTCTCAGACACAAGTTTAGCTAGACTTAGACAGGACATCACCATCTTCCTAGGAAATGATGCTGCCCACAGAGGGCTGCTTCTTCCTGGTTTAGTTAACAATGTGGACAGCCTCCGCAGACATGCAACAGGCCAATCTGTTCTAGGCAATGCCTTAATTGCAACTCCTGTGAGATGTGTCAAAATGACATTTAAAGCTAATTATGATATAATCTAACTTACTTAGTATCCCTAGAGATATTATTTTCGAAAATAGAATACAGCCAGATTATTGTTAAGAAAGTCTTTTTTCAGCAGACCTTTCCAAAATTCTATTATATCTGATCAGGTATTTCTTTAATGATCTAAAAAGTAAATTGTTACTAAATCATACTTCTCCCCAGTGGGGACTCAGACATGGTCCTGAACATTAAGTGGATCTGTGCTTCTACATATTTTCATTGGATCTAAGTAAACGTTGACAAATTAAGGATGAAAACATTCTTACCATAGAAGCCGCGTCTGTCATTTGTCAAAGTTTGTATTAGGTTATAATTTTCTTTCTTTGTTAAATGTTTCCAGACCTAAATCTTGCTTCGTTTATCACAAGAATTATGATGGTCTCATCATTTAAATTGGATAAACACTAAAAGCAAATCACTGGAAGCTACAGGCAGCTATTAAGACACTTGAATCAACTGAGCTAAATGATTTTAGCATCCTTCCTGTTTGTATTTCATTAGAAATCTTCCTCAACATATTATCCTCTTAGCTTCATCACCACACTCATGTTCCTTTACATTTGGAGCAAGGATATATGTCTCCTGCTTTTCACTCTTTTCTTTCTTGTCTCTCACTCATAAATAGCAACATCTTCTGTGAGAGCCATTCTGTAACTAAATGGTAATTTTGTGTTTTGTTTTTCTGTCCCAAACCCATAGTTTAAGCTTATTCCAAAGATTCTCTCTAAAGCTTTACTTGAGTCATTTATATGCACAAGGTTTACTTCAATGGATCTGAATTAAGCATCACCATCTCTCCCACAGAAGGGGATCTTGGTATTGGTAAAAGGTGTGTTTATCTGAAAATTTCATGTGCTAGAGTACTGGAAAAACCCTCACGTCATAAAACACCTGTCCTATTTATAAAAGTTCCATCATTATGTGTTCATTTACTTGGACATTATACTTTGTGTTCTTTGGGATAATGTAAAAAATTCCCTGTTCCTGGAAGAGATTAAATTCTTTCAGTTAGCACATGGGTTAAAAACTAAGTATGTATTTGACATTTCCAGAAGACAGGCTTATAAGAATAAGACACACAGTTGGGATTTGGTGTAGTAGAGAAAATTTCTTACATCTGTGACCACTGGTAAATTTTTATTATTTTTTTGTTATTAATCTTTTAAAACATTTAATTTATTCATCTTATGTGTACATGTGGTATATACATAGGACTTCTTGTGCATGAATAGGCCAGAAGAGAGCCTTGTAGTTTTTTGGAGATGGCCTAACAGACAGTTCTGAACCACCTAATGTGGGTACGGGGACCAGCATAGGCCTCTGCAAGAGCTGCCAGTGCTCTTACCTAGAAAATCATTGGTCCAGCCACAGCTACAGAAAAATTGGAAGCAGATTGGTTACTCCGTACCTCACCTCAGTCTGTTTATTTATTATTATTATATTTTTATTATTTATATCTTTAAATGAAAAAAAGTTTCTAACCATAAATTTAGACAGGACTTCCCATACTCAAAGATTCAGACATAAAGGATCTCACTGAGTAAAGAAACATATATTTGTCAGGTGATAGTAGGCTGGGTAGAGTGTTTTCTGTTGCTGCCACAGTAAGGAACTTTGCTTATGAAACTATATCTGTCCCCAACATAAGTGCACACTGCAAAATCATGCTAGGCTATTTATACCAGATGTTCTAAATATTTAGACAGCGTTGGGACAATAAAACCCTTAGGAGGACTCCAAGGAGATGAACTATGGTTTAAAATCCTGTCAGCTTATTTTGGTTTTTAAGAAAGATCAGAGCAAATCTTGGTGCTGTTTCTAAACAAGCCTAGGATTTGCACTTCATGATCCAGATGGATGTTCACATCATCATTCTGGAGACTAGGAGGAAAAGAATTTGCCAGAAGCAAGAAGGATGGCTCAGCTAGGAAAGGGAACTGCAGCCATACCTGATGACTTCAGAAACTATATGGTAGAAGAAGAAAACCAAATTCTGCAAGTTGTCCTTTGACCTCTAATGTATGCCATGATATATGCACATACACATGTGCTTGCACACATACATATACAATAAACAACAAAAGTTGAGAAGCATTTGAATTAAACATATCAATATCTCTGCAACATATAATGCTTTTCCATGATAATGTGCTTTCTTGTAGCTGTGGTTGGGAACTTTGTGTTTAGAAGAAAATTGAGGAGCTGGAGAGATAGCTCAGTGGTCAGCAAGCCGCTCTTGCAAAGGACCTGAGTTCAACTCCCAGCACTCACATTACTGCCCACAAGCTCTTGTAATTTCAGTTTCAAGGGATCTGATGCCTTCTTCTGGCTTCCATGACAACCAGGTATACACAAGGTTCACATACCATATATAGAGGAAAAACATTCATACACATAACACAAGTAAATTCATACATACATATATCTTAAAAGAAATTTAAGACAATAAAAGAAAGGCCTGTAGAACATTCCAGAAGAACTTGAAAATGGTCACTAGTGGAATGAGTCAGCATGTGTTTTATAAAGATTGAGACATTACTAAGAATCACCTGCATCTGCGTTTCTAAGAATTTTCTATTGGTTCCATTTTTTTTTCCTCGTCCAGTGACATGTCCTACAAAGTTGAAAGTCTGTTTTATTTTCAGAATGAATTTTTCTTCGGAAAATTTCTGCTTATACTGCCTTTGCTATCCCTTAAAACCTTTCACTTATTAAACACTATTCTGATGGCCCATGTCTAGGTATGACTCATCTCTAAGCATGGGTGTCCCTAGAGAACAGAAACTGGATCCTGTGTGTTTATCTGCTACTGTGTACCATGAAGTTTGCCCCTGCTACTATGAGTCAAAGGATAATCACTGTCTCTTTACAGTGACTTAGTGCCTTCCTCCGTGTATGGCATATAGGTATAAATCATTGAAGAAATCATGAAAGACTCCCATCATTACCTAGACAAATGTATATGTGTGTGTGTGTGTGTGTGTGTGTGTGTGTGTAAAACACTGGAGTTTAGTTCTCAGCATCTATGTGAGGTGACTAACACCATCCCAGAACTCCAGACCCATAACATCCATTACTTTGCTGGCCTCCATTGGCATGTGCACACAAACACACACACACACACACACACACACACACACACACACACACACACACAAATACACTCAGACACACTTTAAAAATAAAATAATCCTCTAAAATACTTTTAAAATTATAATTCATAGCAAACAGGTTATCTTGAGCACCTAAATAATGAGATTATGATATATGTATGGAGAACATCTATTCATACACAGATCATTAATGCTATGCTGGAGTATTGTTGCCAGGAAAGCGTGCTAAAGATATCTTTTGCATCTGCTCCCGCCTCCTGGCTTTTGGGGGGCAGAAAGTCAAGCTGAGTGTTGTTGATAGGGAAGATACTCTATAGGAGTACACACCTGAACAATCAGTATTTAGACCCAGAGTCTTGTCATGTTTCTTATGCTACGTAATTTTGTCAGACAAGGGTGCCAGCTCAAAGAGCATGTGTGTATATTAAATAGCCATATTAAAAAATAAGGCTAGTCAATAATAATGTATCATTGTTGACTCATTAGTTATAAAAAAGATAAGGTTTTGCAAGCTGTTAGTAACTAGAGAAATGGGGATATGAGATGTGTGAGAGAGTGGACTAGAGATGGCTAATGGAATTATTATTTTCCATAATTTTTACTCATTGTTGTTCTGTATACATGTGACAACTTGGAAAAAGACTCAAAAATAATAATTTGGGCAAGATTTCTAGGTTAGATTAAAAACATTATTACTGTTTCAAAATGGTTATAGATTTGTACCCTTATGTGTTATTTTTCTAGCAGGAAGAAACATTCTCCCATCACTGACATATGAAAACTTAATAAGTTAAAACCAAACTTTATAATGCCAGGGTTTTAATCAAATAGCACAAACAGGTGGATTACCTTAGAAATAACCTTCGGATGATTAGTGATTAATATCACACAGACACTGGAAGAATATTTTCCTCCATTTATCCTATCATGAAGGTTTATATTTGTTTTCCTTATAGTTTATGATTATTATTCTTGTTCTGATATCCCCTCTAGCTTTTTGGTGAATTCACTTTATCACACTATGATGTTGATTTCTCAGCTACAGTGTCAGTTTAGCAAAAAGGAAGAAACAGATAAAATATGAGGAACTTAAAACAGTGCGGGACTTTATTTGAAGGGGGGGAAAAACTTGCAGAGAGTGTCCCTGTAAAACTCAATGCTGGTGACCACTCAAAGGCTAGGGTGCTCATAGTGCCTGGCAGGAAAGGTTGACGAGTTTCTCTGCCACTGGCCATTGTTAGTGAGTAGAAGCATGACCAGGCCAAGTAACCCAAAAAGACCTGTGATGACCAGGCAGCATCTGTGTGTCAGAAATCTAGGCTGTGGTTCTCGGATGGAGTGTTAGTTAGGGTTTTACTGCTGCAAACAGATATTATGATTAACCTTATAAGGACAATATTTATTTAATTGAGGATGGTTTACAGGTTCAGATGTTCAGTCCATTATCATCAAGGCAGGAGCATGGCAGTGTGCAGGCAGGCATGGTGCAGACAGAGCTGACAGTTTTACATCTTTATCTGAAGGCTTCTAGCAGAATACTGATGTCCAGGCAGTTAAGATGAGGCTCCTAAAGCCCGCATCCACAAAGAAAAACATATTCCAACAAGGCCATACCTCCAAATTGTGCCACTCACTGGACCATGCATATACACCCCATAACATTCTACTCCCTGGTACCCATAGGCTTCTTCAAACACATGCTCAATGGGGGGCATATCTAGCCACACAATAATTTTAAAAAATGCATTTAGTCCAACTTCCAAAGTCCCCATAGTCTGTAGCAACATCAACAAGGTTAAATGTTCAAGGTTCAGTCTCTTCTGAGATCCATCCAAGCTCTTAACTATAATCCCTGAATCAAGACAGGGACACAGCTAAGCAAACTTCAAACTCTGCATCTCCATGTCTGATGTCAAAGCAGTTTTCAGATGCCAACTTTTTTTCATCTTTGTTGACTGCAACAAATTTATTTTCCTGAGCTAGCTCCACTCCCTGTTAGCAGATTTCCCTCCAGAGATATTCTATGGCTCAGGCATCTCAAATATCTTGGGGTCTCCAAGGCAACAGCAATGTTAGAGGTTCTTGTTTCAATATCTATAATCCACACATGATCTGTTGTGCACCTCCAAAGGGCTGGTGTCACTTCTCCAGCTCTGCCCTCTGTAGCACTCTAAGTTCAGGTTAATCCATTCCACACTGCTGCTATTTTTAGTGATCACCCTATGGTACTGGCATCTCCAATATACTGCAGTTTTTGGATGCAACTAAGCTTCACCAATAGCCTCTCATAGGCTCTCTTCATGGTGCCAATCCTCAAATTATTTGCATGACCACTTCAGTTCTAGGCTGTCGACTGCAACGGAGGCTGCACTTGCACCAATGGCCTTCCATGACCTCTCATAGTGCCAAGCCTCAGCTGCTCTTCATGACACCTTCATTCCTTCAAAATCAGTACCACCTGGGTGATTCTTTCACATTACCAAGTACAGCTGCAGCAGGTTCAGAGGTTCAATCCATTATCATCAAGGCAGGAACTTGGCAGTATCTAGGCAAGCTTGGTGCAGGCAGACCTAACAATTCTACATCTTCATCTGAAGGCTCCTAGTGCAAGACTGACTTCTAGGCAGCTAGAATAAGGCTCCTAAAGCCCACACTGATAGTGACACACCTATTCCAACAAGGTCATAATTCCAGATAGTGTTACTTCCTAGACAAGCATATTCAAACCACTAAAAGCTTATTTTCCCTGGATATCATCAGCTTCCTTTCCAGCCTTAGGTGGCCCCTAGTCTGGTCTTGTGAGATGGCTCTCATTTTGTGTTTCATTCTTGACATTGAAACACAGAAAACTTCCTGGCTTCTGATTGCCAGCTATCCTAGACATCATCCCAATGGATCTTACAAAGCCTTTCAATCAATGGGAGTAAAAAATACAATAGACCATGTGAACTAAGTACGAAATAGATGCAAATAATGCTTCCCAACTGGAAGGAATTCTTTCCCTGTTTCAGCCCTTACAAGCTTTTTTTCTAGAGTTGGTCCCTGAACCAAATTTGGCTGAACCTAAAATAAGTTGGTCAATCACATCTTAGTAAAAGCTAACTACACAAAATCCTGTCTTACAAAAAGAGTTTTAGAAAGGCAAAAATAGCATAGGGCATTTAGTAAAAGACAAAGCAAGCATGACAATACAGACTCTGTCAGGATGGTGACTCACTTGGAAAAAGAGAAAATCAAATAGACTCTCTGGAAAGAAAGGGGAAAGTCTATGCCTTGATCCTACCCACGGTTGTTTAATATACTGAACTCAGGCAAGTTGCTTAATTTCTCAGAGCCTAGGTTTTATCGTAAGCAAATGAGGCTAATTTGGTACTTACATCAGTAAAAATGTTTCTCTAGGTTACTTGTCAAGTGAGTTAGTTAACATCACCACTACAGGCTCAAATTTTCATGAAAACAATACCCTTTACAGGAACTGGACACATTTGATCCCCGTAAGAATGCTTGAATGCAATTAAGACAATGCTATCCATGTTTGGTATACAGGATTATGGTTCTGAGAGGGCAAGTAGTCTAGGAAGAGCAAATTTATATCTGTTTCCATGACTTCAGAGCTACTTGGTGTAGAGAACTCAGCACATTCCATCCTCCAAGAAATTCTGGGATACAAGCACGACTGGCCTCAGGTTATCTAAAGAGCCACGAGTACTTTTAATCACTGTGCCACCTAAGCAGCTCCAGATGCCACCTCTTGCTAACTGATGGATCGTGCCTAGGCTTTGGAAGGGATACTACCAAATCATAGTAATCCTGAGTGCTTTTTCTTTTGTATTAAAGAACATGTTTTCTACATTGCTTTCTTTAAGAAATATTCTCTCATCTAGAAAAATACATTTCCAGTGGGATTAGATCCTGAGGAACTCATCCTTTGTGTATATTGTAAGTCAGAACTATGTTTAACACAGATGACCTAACATCACCATGGCTTAGGCACACAGTATACTATTGGGAAGCTCTTGCTTACCCTTATGATTATATAACTCACTGGAGACGGGACTTTATTGACTCTTTTCAGCATTGCAGGTGTTTTGACACATGCCAGTAACCTGGGAAAACACTGAAATTCAAAATATCACATCTACTGAATGTATATGACCTTCCTACCACAGTAAAGTTGCTATCTCATAAGTTAAACTTTTATTATCTTAGGGATCATCTACATCCCTAAATTTGACACCATAATAGACTAAGTAGAAAAATAATAAAACACAGTCTCTTGTAAGAATAAAGATTACTGGGCTGTGGAGATGGCTCAGCAGATACTTGCTGCTCAAGTCTGAGGACCTGAACTCTGAACCCCATAACTCACATAAAAGTCAAGTGGAAGTGGCAGCCCACCCGAGATCCCACGTCACAGGAGACTAAGGGTCCTCCTGCAAAGCTAACTAACTAGAGCTAGAATATAAGAATATTTGATATAGAATTTCACTTAGATTTAGTAGGCTCCAGATTTAGTGATAGACCCTTTCTCAGTTAATAAAGTGGATCACAATTAAGAAGACACCTTATGTTAGCCTCTAGTCTCCATATATGTGCACATACAAATATAAACTGATTAATGTATAAGATCACACGCACGGCCAATATATAGATGGATACTATACACACAGGAATACACATGCAAATATATATACATGTTGGTTTATGTTTACAAATTTTAATGAAAATTGTAGATATCCATAAAGTAAACAGCATGCTAGTAATTAATAATAAGCATGCAAATAAAATGCTTATGACTATTACACTGGACATATAGACACATTATGACTTATGAATAAGGAAATCATAAGAACAATGCTATAACATGAGACCTACCTTCTTTACCTTGACATATATCCAAACACTCGGGAAGCTAGGCAAAAGAATTCATGTGAATAAAAGATTAGGTTAGACTATGTGGTAAGTTCAAGGCTATTCTAACCTTCATAGTGAAAATTCTTAAGATTCTTTATGTTCATTCATGAACTGATGCTGCTTGCTGGATTGCTGGTCTGCTGAATTGCTGGTGGGAGATACCCTGATGACTTTGAACCAAGGAACTTAATGCTCCTTGCATTAAGCAGGAAGTAGTCTAAGGAGATCAACGTCTCCTTTCCCATCTAACCTTCTCTCTCAACTATCTAGTGTTGGGAGACTGGTGGGGATCAGGGTGGAGAAGGGTGGTAGATATAATAACCAAATAAAGTAGCCAAAGCCTATTGTTTATAATATGGCACATGAAATCTTCAACTCTGGCCAAAAGACATTAAATTTATTTAGATAAATACAGATTAATTTGAGTTTGAATTTTGGAAGCAAATGCATAGGACTCAGGTGCCAGAGAACAATACTTTCAATAGGACTAGTCAGAGCTGACCCAGAAGACAGTTCATATCTGACCAATGGCACTATGGTAAACATTGGTTGTCAACATTACAAGGACTATAATCATCCAGGAGACAGTTGCTGTGTGTACCTGAGAGGGATTGTTTAGATTAGAAGTGGGGGTTAGGAGCTGAACTCTGGTTTTCTGGAAGTGCAGTGTGCTCTTTAAATTGCTGAGCATCTAAACACACACATACACACACACACACACACACACACACACACACACACACACCACTCCCTACTTTTCATGTCATTTGATTTTGGTGTTTCTTTATTGCCCACTATATTTAATTTGGGCAAGTGGCATAAACATATGTGAGAAATTCCCCTCTTGAGCACAGAGAACTCATTAGTGACCTTATGATTGAAGTAAATGACTTTCCTTCAAGACTTAGGTGTCACTTGCTCCAATGGGTTGGGCAGGACACCATGAGACCCTACCCATTTATAACTAAATGCTTGCAAGCTCAACCTTGTGTGGTATGAAGGCAAATAGAGTTGTGAGTTCATGTTGTTTGGCATTCTTTACATCTCCTCTTCCACAGTGTTCCCTGAGCCCTTAGTGCAGTGATTCCTAACTCTACATTGCTATTTACTTTTTGATAATGTTAAACTGGCTTACACAAATGACTGTTATAAAGAACAATATGCCTTAGGAAAAATTATCCCGATGACTGATGATTTTTTTTTGACCCTGTGTTTTTGAGACTTGGCACTACAGCCATATCATACTTGTGGGTGGCACAATCATTTTGACTTTGTTTCCTGTAGTGTTTTATTGTCTTTTTTGCTCCTTTATTAATAGATTCCTTCAGGCCTACAGCTATACATTTCTAACTGCCTTAGTCAGGTTAATAAAGTTTTGTTGAGTCAATGTTATCTGCCAGGCACTGTTTCTGTCTCTGGAGACATATAAATGAATTCAATAGGAGCAAGGTCTTTCCCTCAAGGAGATTAAATAAAAGTGGGAACAAGATAATAAGCAAATGAATAAGACAACTTCATAGTGCGAACAGTGCAGTAAAAGAAATAAAAATGTGCCTTGTGCAGAGAAATCGTAGCTGTTAATTATCTGCCACTCTTTCAGTAATTGTATAGGAATGTGGAAGTTTTACACCTTGTCCCAGGATACCTACTCGCTCAGAGATTAGCTCTCAGTGGCAGTGCTTGTGGGAGTATTCCCTCCTTCCTTCCCCATCTCCCTCTCCTTTTCCCACTATTGATTTTCCTCCCCTCTTCCCCCCTGCCTCCTGCTCTCTTTCTCTCTCTCTTTCTCTTTGCACTTCCTCCTTCTTCCTCTCCCTCCCTCCTTCACCTCAGTCCTTCTTTCTCTGTTTGACCTCTCTTCTAAGACTCGGTTCATATTACTAAAACTCCAATGTCCTTCAAAAAGCTTTTATTATTTAATCTTTACTAGCTCTTGATTGATGTTCGCCATATGATTTTACCACATGGATTTGCATATATATCTAAAGTTTATATGAGTTCACTTTACAATATTAAATATTGTTATTACATCTTAATCATTTCTTGTGTATGTGGGGAAGGATTTCATGTATCTATGGGGGTTATGCATATGTTACTGCAAGACTGTGAAAGTCAAATGACAACTTGTAGTAGTTAATTTTTTCCTTCAACCTTGTGAGTCTCAGGGATTGGTCTGAAATCATCAGGATTTACAGTAGAAACCTATATTTTCTGTGCTATATCAGACAGATATACCTTTTCTGAGCCCTATTGTCTTTACAACATTATTATCAAGTTGCCACTGCTCTGCTTCCCCAAAGTAATTTCTATTTTATAATTACTAAAATACTAACCTAAAGTTGATACTGTTAATGGTATAAACCTTAGCTCCATCTCTGACAGGAATATACAGTCTACAGCAGTCACATTATTAGTCCCAAATGCCACAAACATTGTCATGTCCTGGGGCTGCCTTTCTCAAAACTTATCAAACCTTGTGATTCCCCAAGATGTCTCAGTCGAAAAGAGTGCTCAGCTCCTAGACTACTTAATTCTTTGGACCAACATTAGGCTTTCATTTACAACCACTAGAAACTCCAGCTCCACTGTATTTGACACAGGCACCTCATTCATGTGCACCAGCACCCACACACAGATACACATGCATACACATAATTAAAAATAAAATAATTATTGAAATCCGAACTCAAACTCCTTAATCTCTTTGCTTCATGTTGAATATAAGATCATTTATCTGTCTTCAAAATACCAACATATCTTCATTTTGTCTTTCTTCTTTAATTTTTATGTAGAATGTTAGCTCTTTTTTTTAAATCTCCTGACCTCAAATTTTAGTAAATAGATTCCTCAATCAAAAAGTAATTTTATTTCAAATATGAATTAGGTATCTGCCTGAAAACATGAAACATCTCACTGTTTTCAATTTTTCTTTTAGCCTTGTGCCTGATAATGCTTCTTGGCTCACCATCCCCCAGTCTCTTATTTTAGTGCTTCCTGATGGGACCAAAGATAAAGGCCCTAAGGATGAGCAGAAACTGTTATCCCTCCCATCGCTAGCAGGAGAGCACTTGGTAGAGTGAAAGAGTAATTATAGATTTACTGAAAAGCAAGGGGATCCTGTAGTTGCAAGTGCCAAAGCAGTGGCAAACACCTTTAAAACATAGTCCAAGATGTAGAGACAAAGATTTGAACCACTAAAGTTTATGTGTAACAGATCTCAGCAAATAGCATGTACCATGGAAACAAGTACAAATACAAACACAAAGCCCAACAACCTACCCAATAAACCGAGGGTTAAATAGGGCCAGTAGATAATAATAACCCTCCTGAGAACAGAACATAGTGCCCATAATGTTTTGGTATGCTGGAACCAAGGGCTAGAGTGATCAATCAGATGAGTGATGAACCCTCCAAAATCCTAATAAGATGGCTTACTTCAGAGGGCATGATGGTCCCAATATACAATAGATACAGGGTTAAGACTAGGGGTGATCTGATTTCAGTGTTCAAAATTGTTTTCTCCTGTCTGCAGCATCTATACCAGTACAAGGTCTTCCCATTCAGGTATCTTGGCGATCTTACTGTCTTTGTGATTATTAAATATTGATTTAAGAATGTCTTATTGTTAATATAATGAAAGGAAAGTTGTTCTTTAAATACATTTAGCTTGTCCTATTATGATATTGTCTCAGTCAGAGTTTCTATTGCTGGGATAAAACACCATGACCAAAAACCAAACTGGAAAGGAAAGGGCTTTTTGGCTCATACATCTACATTATAGTCCATCACTGAAGGAAGCCAGGACAAGAACTCAAAACAGGGCAGAAATCAGGAAGCAGAGTTGATATTGAGATCATGTAACAGTGCTGCTTACTAGCTAATTCACATGACTTCTTATCCCACTTTTTTTTCTTATCACTGGATATTTTATTTATTGACATTTCAAATATTATTCTCCTTCCCAGTTTCCCCTCCACAAGCTCCATATCCTCTCCTCCCTCTCCCTCTGCCTCTATGAGGGTGCTCCCCCACCCACCCACTCCTGATTTAGCAGCCTAGTGTTCCCCTATCCTGGGTTACCAAGCCAGCACAGGACTAAGGTGCTTCCTTATCAGGATAAGGCAATCCTCTGCTAGTGTCCACCTGGAGCCATGGGTACCCCACTGGGTACTCTTTGGTTGATGGTTTAGTCCCAGGGAGCTTTGAGGGGTCTAATATTGTTGTTCTTCCAATGAAGATGCAAACCCTTCAGCTCCTACAGTCATTGCCCTAACTTGCTCACTGGGGTCCCCATGCTTAGTCCAATGTTTGGCTGTGTATATCCACATGTGTATTGGCCTGGCTCTGGCAGAGCCTCTCAGGGGACAGCCATACCGGCTTAGCTCACTTTCTTATAGAACCCAGGACTACTAGACCAGAGGTAGCCTCACCAACAATGGGTTGGTTCCTTCCACATTAATTAGGAAAATGCTCTACAAGTTTGCCTATAAATGTTATGGAGACATTTCCTCAATTAGGGCTCTTTCCTTTCAAACGACATTAGTCTGTGTCAAGTTGACATAAAATAGCCATGAACTTGTTAGCCTACAAATAAAGGCTTTTATTTTGACATTTGATACATACATATCCTTTTATATTATTCTTTTCAAAACTTATTTTATTTTTGTATTTGCTTGTACATGTGAGTATGTGCCATATGTATTAGGTTGCCTATGGATGCTAGACTAGGGTACTGAATCCCCTGGAGCTTATGTTACATATTTATACATTATTTTTATTGACGCTCACTGGTCCATCCTATCCTCTCTTTCTGATTTGCTTCCTCTCATACTCAGATCCCATGCTGCTTCCGTGGCACATAGATCCCTCTCATAATATGCTATTTTCAATTTGTGGCTATATTCCACACTGGAAATTGTTGAAGAGCCTGAATTCTGGTTTTCAGAAATACAACTGCTATTATCTTTCTAAAACCCAGTAACCAGCCTGTAAAATGAGAATGGCAACAAGAATCAAAAGTGCCCCTTTTTGAAAACTTATTACATAAGTAAACTCATACCCAGAGCATTGTGACTGAGGAGCTCAGGGTCAGTAATATTCTCACTGTGTCACGTGTGTCATTGTGACCATTGCTGTGGTTTCAGTAGAAAATGGCCTCACAGGCTTGCATGCTGAATTGCTTGAGACTTAATTGCTAGCCCTGCTTGGGGAGAGCCAAAAACTTTATCATGTGGGACTTAGTTGAGGAAGTGGGTCACTGGGGGTTGTATCTTTGAAGATTAGAGCTAATCTTTAGTCTTTTCCTGTCTGGCTGGAGGGGATGCAACTTCTCCATCACATGTTCCCACTGGCATGTCCAAGTAGCCATGAACTGACATTCTGTGTGAGTATGAGTCCAAATATATGCTAGACAGTCTTTCCCAGCAGTGAGAAAGATAACTAACACAATTGTATTATTGTACCATACAGGAAATGTGTAAGACGTTCATTAAGTAAACTTGAACTTAGTCTTTCGTAGCAAATTCCTAGAAATCATCATTTTTCTACTGGCAACCAGAACTCCAAATTTTACAGAGTAAAAAAATATATATATATTTTACACTAGTAAATAAACCTCCACTGCAGAGGAACTTACCAGTGTAAAATTTTAGGGATATTAGGAAACCATGACCGCAGATTTTTCTCCAACTAGAAATATGCAGATTTTAAGCTGAACTAGAGTTTTCTCATAAAACTCTAAGGGCAAATGTGGTCTATCCAAGAAAAGTGACAGAACCAAAGCATGGCAATTTAATAACTAAACACAAAGTGGAAAGAAATATGTAAAATTCAACAGAACTAATGCTAAAATGAACATCTTATAGCCTGGTCTGTGTGCTTTAAGATTAAAAAAAAAAAAAAAAAAAAAAGATTGCACCTAACTTCTATGTAGTAATGCAAGTTCTTGTGTGGGTGAAATTTTAACATCGTTAAGAATATTAGTCTCTAGTAGATCTGGCCTGGCTAGCAAAGTGGGGAGTGAGCCAGCCCAGAGGACATGAGCCCTGGAGTATTATAGCATCCATAGGTACTTTAATTATTTTAATACCCCAGCTCATCTGCCATGGGTGCTGTAAACAAGGAAGAAATGCCCTTGCCCCCTGCTGCAGGAAGAAGAACTGGTTCTGCCTGTGCCAGCTGCAGCATATTAGAAAGCCAACCTTGACCCTCTTCTGGGCAGCACAGAAAAGCTGGCGCTCTAGTGGCATGAGAATGCAGAAGAACAAAAGCAGACCTTGCCTGTTGCTGGCTGCATCACTGGGTGAGCTGGTTCTCTGAGCAGTCCTGGAGGCTTGCCCTGGGCTGACTAGCTCAGGTAGCATCTAGGCCCAGTTCTGGTGGCTTAAGTTGGCCCAACCCAATATCTATGAGCTGCTGGAGCATGAAGAGCATCACCCCTGCAGAACAGTACCAGTAACAGGATCCATTACTGATGGTGTAGCCGAAGCCACAGGCCTCAAACCAGACCAATGACTGATTGAAAGGAACATTGACAAATTTGATGTGTGGGCAAAAGTGCATACTGTGGAACATACTGAGATGCACTATAGCTTCCAAGGGAAAAATACTGGTTTGGGGGAGGGGGGTTCTTGTTGTTGTTTGTTTTTTATATTGTTTTGTATTTTCTATCGAGGGGCAAGTAGTGAGAGCATAAGGCTGATTGGAAAGGATGGGGAGTTGAGTGGGATTGGGGTGCATGACGTGAAACTCACAAATAACCTATAAAAGTTAAACAAACAAACAAACAAACAAATAAATAAATAAATAAATAAATAATAGTCTCCAAGGGGATTTTTTTTTTTGGTGATGTTTTTTCCCTCATACAAATATTAGAAGATGAAAATCTGATCTCCACATACAAAACCTGAAGCGACACACTGCAGGCTACCGAGCTGGAGAGGGACAAAATTCTCAAGCTCTGTGCCTGAGAGATGGCTGCCTGCGTCTCAGTCATAAGTCACGGTCTCTGCCTCTCTGAGCGATGATGAGTCCAGCTGTACTGAAGAGCTGTAACTCATGGAGGTTGTTCCAATGCTCTTGCCTCAAAGGCCCAAGGGGCAAAGGGAAAATAATGCTTCTGAAATTGAAATAGATCACACATCAGGCCTTTCTATCATTGACCGATCATTTACTAGCTCTTGTTTTTCTAGGATTGGTAATTTGGGCTGGAGAAATACAGGGAAGTCTCTTATAAAAGAAAATATGTGATTTTACCTCAGTGTCAAGAGCTAGAAAATCAGCGAGTGGTCTGAGTTTAAAACAGTACCTTCTAAAACAAAGAAAATAATTCAAAAGAATCATTCACGGAAACAACAAAATCATCATTTAAAAAGTCAATTATTTTGTGCTAAAATACTGTGGCTGTCTCTGATTCAGCTGTGTTCCCTGTACTCTAGTGAACCATCTGCAGGAGTTATTTCCCTAACTCTCATATTTCTCTGAGTAAATGTATCGAAGTCTATTTTATTTATAGTGCAAATGAACATTAATGGGTTATTTGGTTTATAGTTGCCATTAAGAAACTTCAAATTAAAATAATTAAAGTACCTATGGATGCTATAATACTCCAAAACCAATTCCTTAATAGTTCCCATATGTGTGTGTATATATATATATATTTCAGTGTTCCAATAAATACAGACATATTCCATATAAGGCAAGCTATAAGTAATTACTATTATATGGTATTTTTATAAAAGTCTTCATATATTAGAATTGAAAATTAAAAATATATTGACACCCTATTTTAATTGTCTCTGGAGTGCCCATGTTTTTACTTTTGTATACATTTTTCAGGAGAGGATCTAAAACAATATTTCCATCCTGAAAGGAGGCTTGTAATACCCAAAAGTCAATATCCCCAAAATTTACAAGATCCAATGTCCAATGTCCTCCCTTCTAGTGATTAAGAAGATCAGGGTACTGATGGCAAACAAAAGAAATTATTGTTCCAAAATCCAATTTGGATAATCAATGAGCTTATTGGGATTATTTACAGAAATATGGATGTAGGGTTACAGACATGGGCAGGAAGGACTCAAAGGCTGCTGCATTTCTGCAAAGTCTACTGCAACATAGGCAGTAGACGACAGCTCAATAAAGCTGCAGCTCTGCACAACTTGAAAGCAGCTCCACCGATGGAGAATCTCTTTCTCACTTAAAAGTCTTCACTGCTACCATAACCAGGAAGAAGGATGGCACTGTGAATCTTGTAAGTTTCAGGGAGTCTTTGATTTGTGAGCTGGTTTCTTCCCAGGTAATAAAAAGCATCTGTCCAGGAGGAAATGTTTGTAATATGACTTCTGTAGAAAACAAGCAAGGCACTTTGAGGTTAGTCCTAGTACTATGAAAAATAAAAGCACCCCTTGTTCTCACTTTTGAAGCTATATCTGTGAATAGCCATCCTGTGCAGGAAGAACAGACAGACCTTCCCTGAGCTGGATATAAAAAAGTTCAGATGAATAAATCATAGTTAGATGAATGTCATCTTTACTTTATCCTGATATAAATTTACTCATTCCTATTGCCAGGCATTATTCTAGAGACTATTAAGTGTCTTGCTTGATATCCATGATAACCTTAAATACTGTCACAACCCATGTAACCTAGGAACAAAAGCAGGGAAAGACATCAATGTAAGTGATTTAACAACAGAACATGTATTTTAATTCAGGCTCCAAATATGAATAATCACATTGTGTTTTGGTACAGAGTTTCTTCTGAAGTCTTGAGGAGTACCATCTAACTGAAAAACTCCAGAAGAAAAAGAAATGTGAAAATTTCATTGCCTAAATACATTCTCTTCGGATATATCACCTACCAC
Source organism: Micromys minutus (assembly GCF_963924665.1). Classification (NCBI taxonomy): domain Eukaryota; kingdom Metazoa; phylum Chordata; class Mammalia; order Rodentia; family Muridae; genus Micromys; species Micromys minutus. The sequence goes on from NC_137953.1 coordinate 8,726,626, forward strand.
TCTTGAACATGTTCTTTTGGTAAACAAATTTAGTTTTTACTTAATACAATTAAGAGGTATAACCCTGGGGCTGGAGAGATGGTTCTACTGTTAAGAGCACTGACTGCTCTGCCAAACTTCCTGAGCTCAGTTCCCAATAATCACATGGTAGCTCACAACCATCTTTAATGGGATCCAACACTCTCTTCCGGTATGTCTGAAGACAGATATAGTGTACTCATAAACATAAAATAAAAAAATAAATCCTTAAAAATAAGAAAGAGGCATAACCCTTCTGTCCCTGTAGGAAAGGACAAAATAGAACCAGAGATTCCACTGCTGGTAAGAGTATAGTCTTTATTTGGACATTATAAATGTGTTCTCTTTCAAATCCAGGGCATACCACCTTTAATAAGGAGATAAGCTATATTTTTCAGTCACTATAAGCTCCTATATTATTTAAGGTACAGGCAACCAGGTGATAAAGGGTTTGTCTTCACTCTAGGCCTGGATGCTGGTGATCTTTAGAATGAAAAGATACGCTCTAGTTTTGGATGCTTAATATGAAATTATGAAACATGATGAGAACATATCTAGTAACAGCTGTGATCAGGGAATGCCAAAAGGTCAATCAGCACTGAATCTCTGAAACCCTGTACAGAAAGTGTTATATAGTACCCTGATGTAGATATGAGGAAAATAGATTAATTATAAGTCATGATGTCATAGGTTACTCTTTTTATTTTGTTAAAAGCAACCTCATTTTCTCACACACATTCCCTGTGATTGTCTATATTTTCTTAAATTTCCACTAGTAAATTTCTTCAAAATATCCTCACATGATTTATAACACTGGCACAGAACAAAAGCCAAATGAAATGTTTAGAAAATAAAAGAGTGATCAGCCAAAACTACTCTGAAATAGTTGTAATTATCAAGAATATTTGCTGGTATCTCAGGCAAGTTAGTATCTCATTCAAGGTTACATAACCAGAAATGTAACTGACTCCTAAACTTATGTCAGCTCAAGCAAATGGTGCCATAAAGTGTCATCTACATGGAGATGCAGCTGAAGTTATTAAAAAGGTTAACTGGTCATGGTACCTCACAATTTTACTCCTGCCACCAGATTAAAGCAAGAGGACTGACTGGTAAAAGTTCAAGGTTATGACCGGCTACAGGATGACTTACAAGACATCTTGGACCACAGCATGAGACCCTATATCTGGATGGTGGGTGGAGTAGAAAAAGTAACTTTTTTGCATCCCACTAGAATCCAGTAAAATTTGACCATGTAATTAGTCACAATTGCATCCTTAGAAACATCTAGATTGTTGTTACTGTTCCTTTGGTTTTGTTTTGCTTCTTCTTTGTTATTGCTATTTTGTCTAGATTTTAGTAATAAGTAGTTGAACCATTTGGTCTTATGGAGTTATGGATTCCTAGACTTCTATTTACTCAATCACTCTCTTCTGGTCCAAAATTTTAACTGAAGCCCTTTACTCCAGCCAAATAGAAGAAGGATAGACTAAAACTATGCACTCACAAGGTTAATGACTTAGAAAATGTCACACTGAGAGATCAATCACACTTTCCATAGTAGATTCCTGCTTTATTGCTAACGTTGGAGATCTGTACATCTATTTTCTGGTCAGAAGGTGTGGCTCTGCCAGAGCAGCAATCAAAGAGAAACTTGCTCTGCCAGTTACATCAAGAACCCACTCTGGCTATGTGCTCAAAAAGCCTTTTGCACTTTCATCTGTTCCCCCTGTAATAGAGGTTTCTCTTTGGAATCATCTTCAGTGGAATACGACAACACTCTTTACATGGGACTCTGGCCAAATTTAATAGGTCTGTCAAAACAAATGGTTAAGTTGGAAGAAGACCACCTGGAGCATCCCTGTTCATAAGAGAGGCTGTTTTCAGATAGCAACTGGAGGAAATGCTGCAGCTGCAACTCACACTGAGGCTGGTGCCAGCATGTGGCAGAAAGAAAAGGCAGCCAACTTTCAGGAGATCCTTCCAATGGCTGTGTTCCATCCCCAGTTCACACTGCATTCCTTCACACCAGCTTGGTGTTTGTGGAGAACTTTACACTTGATTCTCACTTGGGTAGTATTTTCAAATCAGAAAACACTTTTAGATGATTGTGTTTGGGGAAAAAACGGAGTAATTCATTCCTAGACCCAAATTGGCTCAAGAATAAAAGCCAAGGCACAAGAGGACTACCCTTAAGACCTATCATGTGGAAACCTGGCTAATGAGAATAAAAATAGAAATTTAGATGTAAACCAGTGAGATCTCAAATAACTTCATAACTACTCAGATATAACCTACCAGCCATGTTATTGCAAATATATAAAGGTTGTGTGGTTGTCTCTTTTTTTTTTTTTCTTGTTTTGTAAATATATTTTTTTGTTTTCTTTATTTCCTGGACTTCATACAGTCTGTGAGTTGTTTCTGGGGAAGTGCAAGCCTCTGGGGTTAGCATCCCAATATCAGTGACTGCATATTATGTCTGTTGTTTTGTGACTGGGTTATCTCACTCAGGATGATATTCTCTAGATGCAGCCATTTTCTTAAGAATTTGGTTAAGTCATTGTTTCTGGTGGCTGAGTAGTATTCCATTGTGTAAATGTTCCACAATTTTTGTATCCATTCATCTTCTGAAGGACATCTGGGTTCTTTCCAGCTTCTGGCTACTATAAATAGAGCCGCTGTGAACATTGTGGAGAATGTATCTTTGTTGAATATTGGAGTGTCCTGGGGTATATGCCCAGAAGTGGAATAGCTGGGTCTTCAGGTAGTACTATATCCAATTTTCTGAGGTATCGCCAGACTGATTTCCAGAGTGGTTGTATCAGTTTACAACCCCACCAACAGTGGAGAAGTGTTCCTCTTTCTCCGCAGCCTCGCCAGCATCTGCTGTCATCTGATTTTTGGATCTTGGCCAATCTGACAGGTGTGAGGTGGAATCTCAGGGTTGTTTTGATTTGCATTTCCCTGATGGCTAAGGATGTGGAGCACTTCCTCAAATGTTTCTGGGCCATTCGGTGTTCCTCAACTGAGAACGTTTTGTTTAGCTCTGTACCCCATTTTTTAATAAGGTTATTTGATTCTCTGGTGTCTAGCTTTCTGAGTTCCTTGTATACCTTGGATATTAGGCCTCTATCTGATGTGGTGTTGGTAAAGATCTTTTCCCATTCTGTTGGTTGCCGTTTTGTTTTCTTGACGATGTCCTTAGCCTTACAGAAACTTTGCAATCTCATTAAGTCCCATTTGTTAATCTTTGACCTTAGAGCTTGAGCCATTGTTGTTTTGTTCAGGAAATTTTCTCCTGTGCCTATGTGTTCTAAGGTTTTCCCTACTTTCTCATCTAATGGTTTCAGTGTATCTGGTTTAATGTGGAAATCTTTGATCCACTTACCCTTGAGCTTTGTACAAGGAGATAAGAAAGGGTCTATTTTCATTCTTTTACATGCTGAGTGCCAGTTGGACCAGCACAATTTGTTGAATAGGCTGTCCTTTTTCCATTGAATGTTTACTGCTCCTTTGTCAAAAATCAGGTGACCATATACATGAGGGCTCATTTCTGGATCTTCTATTCTATTCCATTGATCCACATGCCTATTTCTGTACCAGTACCATGCAGTTTTCAGCACAATTGCCTTGTAATATAGCTTGAGGTCAGGGATAGTGATTCCCGCAGATGCTTTTTTGTTGTTGAGGATGGATTTAGCTATTCTAGGTCTTTTGTTATTCCATATGAAATTACACATTGATCTTTCCAATTCCATGAAGAACTGGATTGGAATTTTGATGGGGATTGCATTAAATCTGTAGATTGCTTTTGGTAGGATGGCCATTTTTAAGATGTTGATCTTTCTAATCCATGAGCATGGGAGATCTTTCCATTTTCTGAGATCCTCCTCAATTTCTTTCTTTAGAGGTTTGAAGTTCTTGTTGTACAGGTCCTTCACTTGCTTAGTTAGAGTCACACCAAGGTATTTCATAGTTTTTGTGACGATTGTGAAGGGTACCTTTTCCCTAATTTCTTTCTCCACATGTTTGTTCTTTGATTATAGGAAGGTTACTGATTTGAGTTAATTTTGTATCCTGCCATTTTGCTGAACTTGTTTATCAGCTGTAGGAGTTCTCTGGTAGAATTTTTGGGGTCACTCAAGTACACTATCATGTCATCTGCAAAGAGTGATATTTTTATCTCTTCCTTTCCGATTTGTATTCCCTTGATCTCCTTTTGCTGTCTAATTGCTCCAGCCAGGACTTCCAGTACTATGTTGAAAAGGTAGGGGGAGAGTGGGCAACCTTGCAGAGTCCCTGATTTTAGTGGGATTGCTTCAAGTTTCTCGCCATTAAGTTTGATGTTGGCTGTTGGTTTGCTGTATATTGCTTTTATTATGTTTAGGTATGGACCTTGGATTCCTGTTCTTTCCAGGACTTTTAACATGAAGGGGTGTTGGATTTTGTCAAATGCTTTCTCAGCATCTAGTGAGATGACCATGTGATTTTGATCTTTGAGTTTGTTTATATGGTGGATTACATTGATGGATTTCCTTATATTAAACCATCCCTGCATCCCAGGGATGAAGCCTACTTGGTCATGATGAATGATCGTTTTAATGTGTTCTTGGATTCGGTTTGGAAGGATTTTGTTGAGTATTTTTGCATCAATGTTCATAAGTGAGATTGGTCTGAAGTTCTCTTTCCTTGTAAAGTCTTTGTGTGGTTTAGGTACGAGGGTTATTGTAGCCTCAAAAAATGAGTTAGGTAGTATTCCATCTGATTCTATCTTTTGGAATAGTTTGGAGAGTATTAGTGTTATATCCCCAATAAATGTCTGATAGAATTCTGCACTGAACCCATCTGGACCTGGGCTTTTTTTGGTTGGGAGACTTTTGATGACTTCTACTATTTCTTTAGGTGTTATAGGGTTATTTAGATGGTTTACTTGGTCCTGGTTTAACTTTGGGAGCTTGTATCTTTTTAGGAATTCATCCATTTCCTCCAGATTTTCCAATTTTGTGGAGTATAAGTTTTTGTAGTAGGATCTGATGATTTCTTGAATTTCCTCAGTTTCAGTTGTTATGTCCCCACGTTCCTTTCTGATGTTGTTAATTTGTATACTCTCTCTTTGCCCTCTAGTTAGTCTTGCTAGGGGTTTATCAATCTTGTTGATTTTTTCAAAGAACCAACTTTTGGTTTTGTTGATTTTTTCAATGGTTCTTTTTGATTCTATTTGGTCTATTTCTGCCCTAATTTTGATTATTTCTTGCCGTGTACACTTTTTGGGTATATCTGCTTCCTTCTGTTCTAGGGCTTTTAGCTGTGCTGTCAGGTTGCTGATATAAGCTCTCTCCAGTTTCTTTTTGGAAGCACTTAGGGCTATGAGTTTTCCTCTCAGTGCTGCTTTCATTGCATCCCAGAGCTTTGGGTATGTTGTGTTTTCGTTTTCATTGAATTCTAGAAAATCCTTAATTCTTTTTTTTATTTCTTCTTTGATCCTGCTATCGTTTAACGGAGCGTTGTTTAGTTTTTATGTGTATGTGGGCTTTTTGTTGTCTTTGTTGTTGTTAAAGACCAGCCGTAGACCATGGTGATCAGAAAGGATGCATGGGAGTATTTCAATCTTCTTATATCAATTGAGGCTCGCTCTGTGTCCAATTATGTGGTCAATTTTCGAGAAGGTGCCATGGGGTGGTGAGAAGAAGGTGTATTCTTTTACTTTAGGATAATATGTTCTGTATATATCTATTAATTCTAGTTGGTTCAAAATCTCTGTTAGTTTTGCAGTGTCCTTGTTCATTTTCCGTTTCTATGATCTGTCCATTGGTGAGAGTGGGGTATTAAAGTCTCCCACTATTATTGTGTGGGGTGAAATGAATTTTTTGAGCTTTAGTAGGATTTCTTTTATGAATGTGGGTGCTTTTTTATTTGGAGCATATATGTTAAGGATTGAGAGTTTCTTCTGACAGATTTCCCTGGTTATGAGTAAAAAGTGTCCTTCCTTATCTTTTTTGATAACTTTTGGTTGGAAATTTACTTTATTCAATATTAGAATATCCACTCCAGCTTGCTTCTTGGAGCTGTTTTCTTGGAATTTTTTTTCCCAACCTTTAACTCTGAGATAGTGTCTGTCTTTGTCTCTGAGATGAGTTTCCTGTATGCAGCAAAAGGGCTGGATTTTGTTTATGTATCCAGTCTGATAACCTATGTCTCTTTATTGGGGAGTTGAGTCCATTTATGTTAATAGATATCAAGGAATAATTGTTTCTGTTTCCTGCCATTATTGCTTTTGTGGGTTGAGTTGTGTCTGTGTCTTTTTCTTCTATTAGTTTTCTTGTTTAGGAGTTTTCTTGTTTTTACTAGGCTGTATTTTCCCTCATTGTATTGGTTTTCCACATATAATTTGTTGTAGTGCTGGGTTTGTGGTCAGATATTGTGTAAATTTTGATTTGTCTTGAAATATCTTCATCTCTCCATCGATGGTGATTGATAGTTTTGCTGGGTATAGCAGCTTGGGCTGGCACTTGTGCTCTCTTAGGGTGTGCATGATGTCTGTCCAGGCTCTCTAGCTTTCATAGTCTCTGTTGAGAAATCGGGTGTGAGTCTGATTGGCCTGCCTTTATATGTTACCTGACCTTTTTCCCTTACTGCTTTTAGTATTCTTTCTTTGCTTTGGGCACTTGATGTTTTTACTATTTTATGTCGGGAGGTATTTCTTTTCTGGTCCAACCTATTTGGAGTTCTGAAGGATTCTTTTATGCTTGTGGTCATCTCATTCTTGAGGGTAGGGAAGTTTTCTTCTATGATTTTGTTGAAAATATTTACTGTGCCTCTTAGTTGATACTCTTCTCTCTCTTCTATTCCTATTATCCTTAGGTTCAGTCTTCTCATTGTGTCCTGGATTTCCTGGACATTTTGGGTTAGGAGCTTTTTGTTTTTTTGCATCTTCTCTGGCTGTTTTTTCTATGTTTACAATGTTGTCTTCTGCCCCCGAGATTCTCTCTTCCATCTCTTGTAATCTATTGGAAATGCTTGCTTCTGTAATTCCTGATTTCTTTTTTAGGTGTTCTCCCTCTAGGGTTATCTCTTTTTGTGTTTTCTTTATAGTGTCAATTTCCGTTTTAAATTCCCTCTTCCATTCCTTCATCTCTTTGATTCTGTTTTCCTCTAGTTCTTTGAATTCTTTGAGTGTTTTTCTTGTTTCCTCTTTAAAAGCTTCTGAATCTTTTTGCTTTTCCTCTCATTCTTGTTTAAGTATCTCTATCAGCATCTTGAGGTATGATTTCAGGTCTGTGTCTTTCTTTTCTGGAGTGTTTGGAATTCCGATGTTTGCTGTTATGGGAGAGCTGGGTTCTGGTGTTGCCAGATTGTCTTGGTTTCCTTGGGATATACTCTTTCGCTTTCCTCTTGCCATTTTGTTGTCAGTGATATGTTCTTGCCTTTCCCTTTTATCTTGTCTGTGTCCCTGGATCTCCACTGGTCCAGGTGGCAGATGGGTCGAGCCCTGTTCTATGCCTCAGAGTAGTAGGGTGGGAACAGAAGTTCCAAAGTTCTATTCCTGGTCACTGGATCAGACATGGCGGGGCAGGGCAAGGCAGGGGGTGCACTTTAAGTGTGCACTCCGCAGAGATCTCTCTGCTCCCTGGCAGCCCAGGTCTCCCACCCACAAGTTGCTCAGCCTTTATGAGTTGCCGTTCTGGGTGGCAGATGGGCCAGGCTCCGCTCTGCGTCCTGAAGTCACCACTGGGTGGAAACAAGTTCGCAATTTCTGTTCCTGGTAGCTGGATCAGACAGGGTAGGGCAAGGTAGGGGGTGCACTCCGCAGAGATCTCTCTGCTCCCTGGCAGCCCAGGTCTCCCACCCACCGGTTGCTCAGCCTCTGTGAGCCGCCGTTCCGGGTGGCAGATCTGATTGTCTCTTGATACTTGACTTTTTTTTTTAAAGGAGTGTGTGTCTGTGTGTGTGTGTGTGTGTGTGTGTGTGTGTGTGTGTGTGTGTGTATGAGTGTATGTGCACATGAGTGTATGTGTGCTATTTGATGTGTTCAAGTATCTGTCGCTACAGATGCAGGTATGTGCATATGGAGTCCAGAGGGTGATGATTGGTGTGTTTCTCAATCATTCTCCATTTCATTTACTGAGGAACATTCTGCAATTGTACCCAGAACTTGCTGATCCAGCTTGTTTATCCAACTTATTTTCCCAGGGACCATTTGTATTTATTTCTTGAGTGTTAGAATCAGAAGCAGGTTATAAGACTCTCCAGAATTTAGCATAGGATCAGGAGATCAAACACAAGTTCTCATGCATATATAACAAGTACTTTATATACTAAGATATTTCTCCAGTAGTCCTCTCCTTTTTTGAAGATAATTGTAGAACTAGGCCCACGGTTCTAAAGCCATTCCTATGATGACATATAAATATTATGAGATACAATTTGTAAATTTCACAGTCATTTCAATTCCCTGTTATGGAAAACTGGTTGATAATCTCATTATATATCTCCAAAGAATGGTGAGGGAGGGTGCCATCTTGTCTAAAAAAACAGGACAAACTAATGTCATAAAAACTTGTGGACAGAAGATGTTTAATATGATAAAACAATAAGAAAAATATTTAAGAAATACAGGACATAACAGAAAAGTAGAGTGAGAAAATAAAAAAAAGAGTCACATCCATTTAATATTCTAAAAATTTAAGAGGCATAACAATTTCATTTGTAAGAGTATGCATGCAGCTAACGATCAGACTGAACATGGGGACCCCAGTGAAGGAGTTAGAGAAAGGACTGAAGGAGCTGAAAGGGTCTGAAACCCCATGGGAAGAACAGAATTATCAACTGACCAAACTCATCACAGCTTCTAGAGACTAAAACACCAACCAATGAGTTCCCATGGAGAGACCCATCACTCCAAGTGCAAATGCAGCAGAGGATATCATTTCTGGCATCAGTGGAAGGAGATTCCTTTGGTCCAGCTAAGGGGAATGTCAAGGTACTGAGGTGGGAAAGGGTAGTTTGGAGAAGAAACACCTTCCTGGAGGCAATGGGAGGGGGATGAGGGATGGGATTGGGGGAAATGCTAACATCTGAAATGTAAATACAGGGAATATCCGATAAAAAATTATAGCAAGAACTGATATATCATGGCTGATGTTGAAATATTTGCCGGTAGCCAAAGGACTAAAAACTAGCAGACAAGGAGTAATGTGGAAGGAACAAAATGGGCAGATTTGAGCCAAGGTCTGATGTAGCTTAGGTGTGACTCAAAGTAACTAGAACTTGCTATAGGGCTAAGGATTACCTTGAGTTTCTGAACCCCCTTCTCTTTCATGCTGAGATCACAGGTGTATGACACCACAACTGACTCATTCAATAATGGGAGTCAAAACAGTGCCTTGTGCATACTAGGCAAACACTGTCCAAACAAAACTACATGTAGGGCCCACTGGTCCTATTTTTAATTAAGCCAATGTTCATTAAAATAATAGCCCTCAAAAAAAATCACAGAAGTTTAAAATTCAGCAACATAGAAAAGTACAGAACATTCTGAAGAGGAAATCCAAATTTTCTAGTATTCAGAGAATTTTCAGGTTCAAAGAAATATAAAAGATGAGCTAGCTGGAGTTCAAAGAATAAAACCTGAGCTCCCATGTTTGGTCAATACTTCCCCTGCTGAGAACCAGCTGTTCTCTAACCCTGAAGACTTGGAATGAGAAGCCCTGAGGATCTTATAGGCTGAGACTAGAGAAAAACATGCCTACTCTACAAGATCCTGGCTGACCCAAATTATAAATGGCTGAGAATCCTAAAAGATAAGAACAAACAACGAAGTCTTACTAGGTCAACACAAATAAGCACACTCATGAAAGCTCCATCTCTGATGGGCCCCCAAATGCTACAAAGTCATCATCCCTACACCAGTTCCAAAGTACCAGTAGTGTTCTTTCTTCTAGCAGCATGGTAAGGAAGCAGAATAAGGATGGGCATTCTATTCTTCCATCTTATGCATCACATTGTATACTCAGTTTGCCATTCAATGTGATGTCCAGTCACCTCTTCAAACTTATCAGCTGCAGGAAAATATTATTGGAAGAAGAGCTCAAGGCTCAACTATACTTCTCAAATGAGCTCCAAGTGCTACTGAGGTAGGCTAGCATAAGGAACTGTTTAGCCAATTAGTAGTACGTTTCAACAATAAGCTAGGATGACCACTGAATTGAGTTACATGCTATCTGCTCATATTCTTCTCTGAACAATAAAATATGCTTGTTTCTTTGATGACAACCAGTAGAATTTAGATTCTATTCAATCACACTAAAGTTCTGTAATACTCAGATGGTACAAAATCAAGCTGGCCTGTACTAGTTTGGGGTGTTTTGACAATAAGGCATATTGTCCTCAACGTGAAATTTTAGAGAGAATTTTCTATTTGTCATCTCACACATAGGTATGCAATATGTAATAGAATATGCTTATTGTTAAAAATTAGAATCTTACATCCTGTTTTACATGTACTTTATGCCCATTGTAACTAGTAAGATCTTAATACACACTATCAAACCTTTAAAAAAATCAAGCACTGACAAAATGTATTTGTATACTTTTATGCAAAAATGCTTAAACTTTGTACATTTATCTTTGCTTTTTAAAATAAAGTTGTTCAAGTAAATTAATAAATAAATTAGAATCATTTTGGGAAAAATTTTTTCACAGTTAAAGTAGTTATGTAACTTAAAATACATCAATAAAAATAGAGAACCAATCAAACTATATCTCTACTAACCAAACTCCATATCCTCCTGAACTCCATTCAAAAAACCACCAGAAATAGTTGGGATCTTTGAACATCTTCACTCAATGACAATTGTTCCCCTGACTGCTCCCAGAAAGTTTGGATTCCATCATGGAGGGTCACACTGAGAATATGCATTGAGGAGATACACTCTGGAGCCTGGTTGTGTTTAATGCTGAGTTCATAGTATTGTCATAGTGGGCATGCATGCCTCTGTATCTATGTCAGGCAAGAGGTCAACTTCAACTTCAGATATTATTTTGCAGAATACTCCCCATTCTTTAGTTCTTTCTACACCCCTCACACAAACACACACTACACATACATTGTATGCATACATGCATGTGTGTGTGTGTGAGAGAGAGAGAAAGAGAGAGAGAGAGAGAGAGAATATGTGTACCTTTAAGGGTGTCTATAGAGACCAGGTGAGGGTGTCAAATCTCAAAGCTGAAGTTTCAGATAGCTGTGCAGTATATATCAGCTGGGATCTGAAATCTGTTTCTCTGCAAGAACACTACGCATTCTGAACCATGAAGCCATTGAGCCAGTCTATTTACCATATAGGGTATCTGATTTTCTAGAAACCTTTTTGATTCATCTGAGTGGACTTGTCATGAAGCCTTAGGATTCATCCTGAAACTGAAGACACCTGGACAGCCTGTAATTTCGCCATTTTCTTACTAGAGAAACTGAAATGTTTTTGTTTTTGTTGTAGGGTTTTTTTTTTTTTTTTTTTTTTTGCCTCCTTGATTGAACTTCATCAAATGAAGAGGAAGTAGAAAAGGTGGAAGAAAGCCTCAGATGCTGTGAATCTGTCATTAAAAAAAGGAAAAAACAGAGCAAGAACAGGTAACTGCTAGGAGATAGACCTACATCTTATATGGAGATGCTGAGACAGAAAGCATCCCGGAGATCACAATTTTGTCAGTGAGTAGAGGGATTTCTAAGAAACATTCTTCCTGCTTCATTGTCTTTAGTACAGACTAAACACTGTTTCCACTAGTGTTCTGAGAACTGAAATGCACGTGGTTAGCTAAAGTAGAGCTATCAGTTATCTCACTTACTTTACCTGTCAAAGACGGTTTCATTCATAGAAGTGAAACTTCCATTTTGTATGATATGCCTCAACCCCTATCAAATGGGATGGTTGACTTTACTATTTCAGGGATTCTTAATTAGTGTAGCATTTATGTAGAAAATTGTTGCTAGCTCTCACAAGAGGGTCCTTGTGAGTTGTAGTAGTTTAACAGCAGCCCTAGAAAATGAGATGCCAGTAGAATAACTTTTGTGGCAACCAAAAATGTCTCATGTCATGTTCAAATGTCCCTTTGACAGTAACATTATTCCAGACATACAGACACCATCGTAGAAATAAGGGTTTATAATCTGAACCCACACTGAGAGTAGTATTCTTCAAACATTTGTAACCATGAGCACCACTGGAAGTTTGAGTGGATATTGTTCCAAAGACTATAAATGTTCAAGAATCACATAATAACATGCTCAAATTCATCATGATGTGGGAAATATTATTCAAAACCAAATAAGCTGTTACTTTGCAAACAATACACTAGCTAAATTAAAAATATAGGCAACAGTGTCTATTGATATAGATGCATAGAAACAAGAAACTTTAGTAGTCAGAGATTGTTTATTTATTCATTAACCTCCTTAAAAACAATATTGAAGGTCCTCTAAAGGCTAAAGACAGAGTCATCACATAATCTAGTCAGAATTCTTCTAAGTATTTTTCCAAAAGAACTGAAAACTCATTATACACAAATCTGCAAAATGATGTTAATAGCATTACTGTTTATACCAAGCCAAAAAGTGGATCTAATGCTGTTGTCATTTGATATTTCTGGGACTAGGTAAATAGACACCTGCTCTCCCTAGATGAAGAAGCCAGGACAGACCACAGCAATGATTCCACCCAAGTTCAACTTGATGAACCAATGAATTTGCTGGGGTTACTTAAGTGAGGAATTATGTAAAGGATTGTGCATAACTCACAAGTAGATGCATCACAGAGAGACCATACCAGGGTGAGCAATGACTCAGGAAACCTGAAATCTGGAATTTTCCTGGATGAATAAAAATAGTGAAAAGGTTCAGAGTTTCCATCCCTCAATAACAATCAAGCAGGACAGAGGTTTTGTGGATCTAGTAAACTTCTGGGAGTTACTTAGTCTTGTTGTTTGCTTCCTGTGTTGCACATGTGTTAACTCAAAGAAAATTGGCACAGAACAAATGTTGACTGATGAATGGATATTCAATACATAAACACAAGCAGACACTGATTCATAGGAGGAATATAGCAGCAATGATGCATGTTCAAATAGATACCTCATTGAAGCCTGCTGACTAAAATTAGCCAGAAATAAAGACCTCATCTTGTAAGGTATCATGTATGTTGTTTTAGCTTGCTTTCTAATTCTGTGCTAAAGATCATGACCAAAAACAAGTTGGGGAAGAAAAAGTTCATTAGACTTACAGGTTCTGATAACATGCATTGTGAATGTTAGTCAGGGTATTGTTTCATGTAGGACAAGAACGTGGAAGCAGAAACTGAAGCAGAGGAAATGGAGGAATACTGCTTAATGCCTTGCTTCTGGTTGTTTGCTCAGCTTGACTTTTTTCCCTTATTATATATTTTTGATTATTTTTTGGATATGCAATGTATTTATATTTCAAAAGTTATGCCCCTTCCTCCTCCCCTCTCCCATTTTGCTTGTTTCCATGTAGGTGCACCCTCTCCCAATCACCCTCCTCACCTCAGAGTCTTGGCATTCCCCTACAGTGGGAAAACACGCCTTTACTGGACCAATGGCCTCTTCTCCCATTGATGCCAGACAATGGTATCCTCTGCTCCATATTCATCTGGAGCCATAGGTCTCCCCAGGTATGCTCAGTAGTTGGTGTTTTAGTCCATGGTAGTTCTAGAGGGTTAGGTTGATTGATAATGTTGTTTTTCCCATGAGGTTGCAAACTCTTTCAGCTCCTCCAGTCCTTTCTCTAGCTCCTTCATTGGGGATCCCCATGTTCAGTCCAATGGTTAGTTGCAAGCATCCTCATCTGTATCTGTATGACTCCAGAAGAGCTTCTGAGGAGGCATCCATATCTGCTTCCTTCCATTAAGCACTTCTTGGCATCAGCAATAGTGCTTTAATTTGGTAACTATATATGGTGTGGATCTCCAGGTGAGACAGTCTCTGAATGATCTTTTCTTTAATCTCTGCTCCTCTATTTGACTTTATATTTCCTACTGTGGGTGTTTAGTTTTCCCTTCTAAGAAGAATAGAGGCATTCACATTCCAGCCTTTCTTCATTTTGAGCTTCGTAAGTTGTATGAATTATTTCTTCTGTATTCAAATAGTTTGAGGGCTAGTATCTGCTTATCAGTGAGTGCATACAATGTGTGCTCTCTTGTGACTGGGTTACCTCACTCAGAATGATAGTTTCCAGTTCCATCTATATGCCTAAAAATTTCATAAAATTGTCATTTCTAATAGAGGAGTAGTACTCCATTGTGTAAATGTATCACAACTTCTGTATTCATTGCTCTGTTGAAGAACATCTGGGTTCTTTCCAAGTTCTGGCTATTATAAATGAGGCTGCTATGAACATGGTAGAGCATGTGTCTTTGTTAGATGTTCAAGCAATTTTGGGGTATATACCCAGAAGTGGAATTACCTGGGTCTTCAGGTAGTACTATGTCCAAATTTCTGAGGAACAGCCAGACTGACTTCCAGAATGGTTGTACCAGCTTGCAATCTTACCAACAATCAAGGAGTGTCCCTCTTTCTCAAAATCCTTGCCAACAACACCTGAGCTTTTTAGCCATTCTGACTGGAGAAAGGTGGATTCTCAGGGTTGTTTTGATCTGCATTTTCCTGATGACTAGGGATGTTGAGCATTTCTTTAGGTGCTTCTCAGGCATTCAGTAGTCCTCAGCTGAGAATTCCTTGTTTAGCTCTGTCCCCCACTTTTTAATAAGACTATTTTATTCTCTGGAGTCTAACTTCTTGAGTTCTTCCTATATATTGGATATTAGGCCTCTATCAGATGTAGGATTAGTAAAGATCATTTACCAATCTTTCAGCTTTTGTTTTGTCTTCTTGACAGTGTCCTTAGCCTTATGAAACTTTGCAATTTCATGAGGTTCCATTTGTTGATTCTTGATCTTAGCGCATAAGCCATTGGTGTTCTGTACAGGGATTTTTCCCCTGTGCCTATGTGTGCTAAGATCTTCTTCACTTTCTCTTCTAATAGTTTCAATGTACCTGCTTTTATGTGGAGGTCTTTGATCCACTTGTATTTGAACTTCATACAAGGAGATAGGAAAGGATCTATTTGGATTCTTCTGCATACTGACTGCCAGTTGAACCATTTTTGAAGAGGCTGTCATTTTTTCATTGAATGTTTTTATCTCCTTTGTCAAAAATCAAGTTACTATAGGTATTTGGATTCATTTCTGTCTAATTGCTCTTGCCAGGACTTCCAGTACTATGTTGAATAGGTAGGGGAAGAGAGCCTTGTCTAGTCCCTGACTTTAGTGGGATTGATTCAAGTCCCACCATTTAGTTTGATGTTAACTACTGGTTTGCTGTATATTGCTTTTACTATATTTATGGATGGGCCTTGAATTCCTGATCGTTCCAAAACTTTTAACATGGAGGGGTGTTGAATTTCCTCAAATGCTTTCTCAGCAACTAGTGAGATGATCATGTAGTTTTTTTTTCTTTTATTTTGTTTATATAGTAGATACGTTGATGAATTTCCATATACTGAAACATCCCTGCATTCCCTGGGATGAAGCATACTTGTTCATGGTGAATGATCATTATGATGTGTTCTTGGATTTGGTTTGCAAGAATTTTATTGAGTATTTTTGTATTGATGTTCATGAGGGAAATTGGTCTGAAGTTTTCTTTCTATGTAGGGTCTTTGTATGGTTTAGGTATGAGTGTAATTGTGGCTTTGAAGACTGAGTTGAGTAGTGTTCCTCCTGTTTCTATTTCATAGAATAGTTTGGAAAGTATCAGTATTATGTCTTCTATGAAAGTCTCATAGATTTCTGCACTGAACCCATCTGTTACTAGGATTTTTTTGTTGTTGTTGTTATTTGAATGCTTTTCATGACTGTTGCTATGGGACATGTTCCTCTAGGGGTCATAGGACTCTTTTGATTGTTTATCTGATCCTGATTTAACTTTGGTTTCTAGTATCTGTCTAGAAATTTGTCCATTTTCTGTAGACTTTTTTCAATGTTGTTGAGTATAGGCTTTTATAGTGAGATCTGAAGATTTTGGGAATTTCCTCAGTTTCTGTTGTTATGTCTCCCCTTTCATTTCTGATTTTGTTAATTTGGATACTCTCTCGGTGCCCTCTGGTTAGTCTGGCTAAGGGTTTATTCATCTTGTTGATTTTCTTAAAGGACCAGCTTCTGGTTTTGTTAATTCTTTGTATAGTTCTTTTTGTTTCTACTTGGTTCATTTCTGCTCTGAGTATTTCCTGCCATCTACTCTTCTTGAGTGTATTTGCTTCTTCTTCTTCTTCTTCTTTTTCTTCTTTTTCTTCTTCTTCTTCTTCTTCTTCTTCTTCTTCTTCTTCTTCTTCTTCTTCTTCTTCTTCTTCTTCTTCTTCTTCTTCTTCTTTTGAGCTTTCAAGCGTGCTATTAAGCTGCTAGTATATTGCTCTCTAGTCTCTTTCTGGAGGCACTCAGAGCTAAGAGTTTTCATTTTAGTACTGCTTTCGTTACATCCTATAAGTTTGGATAAGTTGTGCTTTCATTTTCATTAAATTATAAAAAAAATACTTAATTTATTCCTTGCCCATGTTATCATTGAGTAGAACATTGCTCTGCTTCCATGTGTATGTGGTTTTTTTCTGTTTTTTTTTTTTTTTTTTTTTTTTTTTTTGTTATTAAAGACTACCCTTATTCCATGGTGATCTGATAGAATGCATGGGAGTATCTCGATCTTCTTGTATATATTGAGGCCTGTTTTATGACCAAGTACATGGTCAATTTTGGAGAAGGTAATGTGAGGTGCTGAGAAAGCAGGTATGTTCTTTTGCTGTAGGATGACATGTTATATAGATATCTGCTAAATCCAATTGGTTCATAATCTCTGCTAGTTTCATTGTGTCTCTGTTCAATTTCTGCCTCCATGATCTGTACATTGCTAAGAGTGGGGTCTTGGAGTCTCCCACTATTATTGTGTGTGTTGCTATATATTCTTTGAACTTTAGTAAGGTTTCTTTTATGAATGTGGGTGCCCTTGTATTTGGAGCATAGATGTTCAGGATTGAGAGTTAGTCTTGACAGATTTTTCCTGTGATGAGTAAAATGTGTCCTTCCTTATCTTTTTGTTTTTTAAAAAATAACTTTTGGTTGGAAATCTATTTTATTCAATATTAGAATGGCTACTACAGTTTCTTTTCTTGGGACCATTTTCTTAGAAAGTTTTTTTCCAAGTCTTGTACAAAGTCTGTCTTTGTTGCATAGATGAGTTTCCTGTATGCAGCAAAATGTTGGAACCTGTTTACATATCCAGTCTGATAGTCTATAGTCTGTATCTTTTTATTAGGGAATTAAGTTCATTTTTGTTAAGAGATATTAAGAAACAGTGATTGTTGTTTTCTGTTAATTTTTTTCTTAGATGTAGAATTATGTTTTGTGCTTTTCTCCTTTTCCTTTCCTTTCAAGAAGTTTATTTATTTATTTATTTTTGCTTTTATTGGGGGGGGGGAGATGGTTTACCTCCTTGTGTTAAAGTTTTCTATATATTATCCTTTGTAGGGCTAGATTTGTGGACAGATGTTTGCAAATTTGGCTTTGTTCTGGAAGATCTTGGTTTTTCCATCTATGGTAATTGAGAGTTTTGCTGGATGTTGTATCCTGAGCTGGCATTTGTATTATCTTAGGGTCTATATGATGTCAGTCCAGGATCTTCTAGCTTTCATAGTCTCTGTTGAGAAGTTTGGTGTAATTCTGATCAGTCTGCATATATATGTTACTTGTCCTTTTCCCCTTATTGCTTTAGCTTTCTTTCTCTGTTTTGAACATTTGGTGTTTTGACTATTATGTGTTGGGAGGAGTTTTTTTTCTGGTCCAATCTATTTGTCTGTTCATGGCTATCTCATTCCTAAGGTTAGGTAAGTTTTCTTCTATGATTCTGTTGAACATATTTACTGTGCCTTTTAGTTGGGAGTCTTTGCTCTCTTCTACACCTATAATCGTTACAGTTGTTCTTTTCATTGTGTTCTGGATATCCTGGATGTTTTGAATTAGGAGCTTTTTGATTTTTGCATTTTATGAGACTATTGTGTCAATGTTTTTTCTGTTATCTTCTGCCCCTGAGATCTTCTCTTCTATCTCTTGTAGTCTGTTGGTACTCCTTGCATCTATGACTCCTGATTTCTTTCCAAGTTTTCTATCTCCAGGGTTGTCTCCTTTTATATTTCTTTATTGTTTCTCTTTCCATTTTCAATTCCGTCACCTCTTTGGTTGTCTTTTCCTATAGCTCTTTAAGTAATTTTTGTGTTTCTTTTTTAAAAGCATTTACTTGTTTATGTGTGTTCTCCTGTAATTCTTTTAAGTGAGTTATTCATGTGCTTCTTCAGGACCTCCATGATTATCATAACATATGATTTTAAGTGCATATCTTGTTTTTCTGGTCTGTTGGGAAATCCACTACTTCCTATGGTAAGAGAACTGGGTTCAGATGTTGCCAGGTTGTTTTGGTTCCCATTACTTTGGTTCTTGTGCTTACCTCTTGCCATCTTCTTATCTGTGATGTTAAGTGATCTTGTTGTCTCTGACTGGAGCTTGTCCCTCCTGTGGGCCTGAGGACCCGTGAGCTCAGGAGGGAGATTGCTCTTTAGTTCTCAGCAATCTGCAGGCAGGCCAGAGTCCTAATGATGGTGACCCCCACAATTCTGTGAGAGGCCTAAGAAACCTTTCTCTCGTAAATACCATGTAAATGTATTTTATCCATATGTTTTGGGAGCCCAAAATTGGTCCCTAGAAAATTTTAATCATGCATTTAAAATAATGTTAAGAGTAAAATAACATCTTTGTTCATGTATATGCTTATAGTCTTAACACTTGAGTGGTGTCCAGGATGGTTAGAGTTAAAGGTAAAAGTTGGGTATAAAGCAATTTCTAGGTCACCTTGAACAACATAAGATCCTCTCTCCAATATATACACAGAGAGACTCACACAGACCTACACACATTTTACAAACAAATATGTACACACATATATGCACACATATACACAGTGTAATTAGGAATTATACTAATTTACTAAACTGGCAGCTATAGGTTCTTCTCCAAAATCCATGCCTTCCCTACCCATCGATAGTTGCACAAGACACTATTTCTCTTTTATTTAATAAACCTTATGTTCAATTAGAATGCTGCTGGTTACATCCAAGTTATACTTAACACTGTCACACCTGTTAGGTTATTGTAACATGCTGGACATTCTATTAGTACATAAGTTTCCTAGATAGGTAGGACTGTTTGTGGCTTCTCTCATTTGGTAGCTTGCATAACACATTCTGATACTTTGAAAGCTAGTTCCCCATAAATGAAAATTTTAATTGTTTCTAAGTGAAGGATCTCTGGGCCATTTCTGAAATACACAGTGTCCTCAGAAATAGGGCTTACCTTCCACCTCTAGGAGAAACCACAAAGTCAATATGTGTAGCCTATAACATTTGGGGAGTCTATTGGACTACACTATTCAAGAAGGGTTTCTTTTTTATGCCTGGTGTTACAGTTTCTGTTAAATTATATTTGCCTCTTAGAAGGAGCATTTTCAGCCCAGATGGGAAATATTTATTTAAACTTTATATTCAGCGAGGACTGATGACTGCAATACAGAAATAAAAGAGAGAAAGTGGGCATCTCCAAAACCAGGATATGACTTTTCTTGTCAGAATAACTGAAGGACCACAGTCTTTTGAGAAAGTAGAGACCATGTGCTCTAGCACCAGAGGCTTGAGGGTGTACATGGCTTGAACTGGGGAAGGACATGTCAGGATTAGGGGTTCAGTGGATAATTTTCTAGCCTTAGATCTCATTCTGCGATTTGAAATAGGAACGGTTTTTGCTGACAGTTATTCTTGAGAATGGGGTTTTCTGGGCACACATTTGCCAGACTGAGTTTCTCTTACCCATTACTCTATCTGTGTATTTGTATAGACTCATATGTATTTTCATTTTGTGCTAAGTTCCACACACCTCATCAACGAAATGTCTATTTCATCAGATGGAGACTCTTACATAATATCATAGGCAACTGAAATGCAGCCTTGTATATCCCTGTCCTAACAGAAACAGCTACAATACAAAACTCCTGCTCTAAGGCTCAAGAACCACTCCATAAGTGGAAAGATTGTAAATGCCAGAAAACAGGGAGTTTAACATGAGACTGAGTCTCCCAGGAATGCCAGGAAATACAGCCATAAAGTCTCACCAGCAAGACTGTCACATGCAATCTAAACTAGGACAATAACAATACCTACACAAAAATGGAAGAATAAATTTCACAATTACTTTAACCCTTCACAAAGAGCTACAAACAACTTAATGATCCCAAGAGGGTAAGAAATAGCATTTACCAGGAAACAGGATATCATTTGGTTATCCAAAACAAGATGGTCACCTCTGAACACATACAACCAAGTAAAAATACAGAGGCATTATACATGCATACATATATACCTGTAAAAGTTGTCAATGAAAAAAATTCCATGAATATAAAAGAGAGAAAGATGTGTACATTTTAGGTTGTGGAAGTTGGAAAAGAAAAGGGAAAATGTTATAATAAGGGTATAATCTCAAAAACCTAAACAAATAATTAATGATAAGAAAAATAAAATATGTAGAATCTTTTGTATATTAATATTGTAGACTACACAAAATACTACATAGGAACCATTTGCAGTTTGCTACGTAGAACAAATGAAGAAAACAAAATGAGTAAATTGAATTGTAGAAGGAAAAGGAAATCTTTGTTTTTAATGCTAAGTAAATGTGCTTTTTTTATTAAAAAAGAAAAAATCCTGTGTGTTGTTTATTTACATTGTTTCAAGAGAAGGCAGGAGATATGATACAAAGGCCTGGTTCTTAGGAATTAATCTTTTTTCCTATTGCTGTGACCATGTACCTGTTATAAAAAACCATTCTAGGAGCCTTCTGCCAGGGCAGGTAATGAGATTGACTACTCCTCTGTAGAACCCACAGTCTGAAGGCCTGCTTAGAAGATCTGCTTCACAACAGGGAAACAGGTCAGCAGCTTGTCTGCACCTCTGAATACACCACATTCTGAAGGCCTCCCAGGAGGTCTCCTACAGCCAGGGCTACAGACCTCACAGGAGACCTGAAGCATCCCAGAGATACAGGAGACACCCAGGACAGTAAACACCAGAGATAACCAGATAGTGAGAGGCAAGCACAAAACCAAAAGTAACCGAAGCCATTATACTCTCCCAAAACAGCAAGCCCTGGATGCACCAACAGCCCTGAAAACCAGGATGCTGATACACAATACTATGTCACGAAGATAATAGAGTTCTTTAAGGGGGATGTAAATAACTCACTGAAAGAAATACAGGAAAACACAATTAATACAGGTAAAAGCACCTAAAGAGAAAACAAATTAGTCCCTTAAAAACACAGGAAAACACAATCAAACAGGTGAAGGAATTTAACAAAACAGTCCAAGACCTAAAAATGGAAGTAGAAATAGTAAAGTAAAACAAATGGAGGCAATTATGGAAGTGAAACACTAGGAAAGAAGTCAGGAGTTACAGATGCAAGCATCACCAACAGAATACAAGAGACAGAAGAGAGAATTCCAGGCATAGAGGATACTTTAGAAGATACAGACACAATTATTATAGAAAATTTAAAACAATAACAACAAAAAAACCCTGTAATCCCAAACATCCAGGAAATCTGAGACACATGAAATGACCAAATATAATAACAGGAATAGAAGAAAGCCAAGATTCCCAACTCTAAGGACCTGACAACATCTTCAACAAAGTCATAGAAGAAAACTTTCCCAACCTAAAGAAATAGATGGCCATAAGTGTGCAAGAAGCCTATAGAGCACCAAATAATTGGGACCAGAAAAGAAAATTCCTTCATCACATCATACTCAAAACACTAAGTACACAGAACAAAGAAAAATATTTCAAGCTGCAAGGGAAAAATATCAGGTCATATATATAGGCAGATCTATCAGAATTATATAGCAGACTTCTAAACAAAGGCACTAAAAGCCAGAAAAGCCTAGACAGAAGTCATGCAGACTATAAGAGAATGCAAATGCCAGCCAAGATTACCAAACACAGCAGAATTTTCAATCAATATAGATGGCAAAAGCAAAATATTTCAAGACTAACCCTAATTCAAATAGTATCTATCTACCAATCCAGCCCTACAGAGAATTCTAGAAGAAAACTTTCAGCACAAGGAGGATACTTACACCAAAGAAAAAACAAGATACTAATCATCTCAAAACAAAGCCAAAGAGGAACGAATTGCCTGAGCATAATGCTACCTTCAACAAAAATAAGAGGAACTAACAAGAATCTGTCTTTAATATCTCTCAATATCAACAAACTCAATTCCCCAATAAAAACATATAAGCTAACAGACTCGACACATAAACAGGATCCAACATTTTGCTGCATACAAGAAGCACACCTCTATAACAAAGGCAGATACTATCTGAAAGTAGAAGGCTAGAAGAAAAGTTTTCCAAGCAAATAGTCCCAAGAAACAAGCTGGACTTGCTATCTTAGTATCTAATAAAATAGACTTTCAACCACAAGTTATCAAGTGAGATGGAGAAGGACACTTGATTTTCATTAAAGGAAAAATCCACCAAGAGAAGTCTCCATTCTGAACATCTATGACCCAAATGCAAGGACAACATTCATAAAAGAAATTTCACTAAAACTCAAACACACATTACACCCTACACAATAATAATGGAAGATTTCAACACCCCACTCTCAGTAATGGACAGGTCAATGAAACAGAAACTAAACAGAAACACAGTGAAACTAATAGAGGTTATGAACCAATTGAATTTATCAGATATTTACAGTACATTTCATCCTAAAAAAAAGAATGTACCTCCTTCTCAGGACCTCATTGTACCTTCTCCAAAACTGATCCTATATTCGGTCACAAAACAAGCCTCAACATATAAAAGAGGATTGAAATAATTGCATGCATCCCATCAGATCCTTGAGGACTAAGGCTAGACTTCAATGACAACAAAAACAGCAGAAAACCTACATATGCGTGGAAATTGAACAACTTTGTACTCGATGATAATTTAGGCAGGGAAGAAATAAAGAAATTAAAGGCTTCCTAGAATTCAGTGAAAATGATGACATGCCATACCCAAACTTATGGGACACAATGAGCACACTGCTAAGAGGAAAGTTCATAACACTTAGAAACTGAAGAGATCCTACACTAGGAACTTAACAGCACTCCTGAAAGCCCTAGAACACAAAGAAGCAAATATACACATGAAAAGTAGACAGAAAAAAAAAAAAAAAAAAAAAAAAAAAAAAAAAAAAACTCAGAGCCACAACCAAATAGAAACAAAGAGAATGATACAAAGAATCACCAAAACAAAAAAAACTGGTTCTTTGAGAAAATCAACAAGATTGGTTATTGTATTTATTTATGTTTCAAATATAATTCCCTTTCCCAGTTTCCCCTCTGGAAAACCCCCATCCCATTCTACTTCCCCCTGATTCTATGAGGATGCTCCCCTACCCACCCTTGCCTCCCCACCCTGGCATTTCCCTACACTGGACCATCCAGCCTTCCTGGGACCAAGGGCCTCTCTTTCCATTGTTGTCCACCGAGGTCATCCTCTGCTACATATTTGGCTGAAGCCATGAGTCCCCCCATGTGTACTCTGGTTGGTGGTTTAGTCCTTGAGAGCTCTGAACAGATCAGGTTGGTTGATATTATTGCCCTTCCTATGGGTTGCAAACCCATTTGGCTATTTCAGTCCTTTCTTTATCTCCTCCAATGGGAGGAGTCCAATTGGGTCTGTCCAATTGTTGGCTGCGAGCATCCACCACTGTATTTGTCAGACTCTGGCAGAGCCTCTCAGGAAACAGCTACATCAGACTCCTGTCAGCATGCACTTCTTTGTACCTGGCAGTGTCTGGATGACCTTTCCTTCAGTCTCTGCTCCACATTTTGTCTCTATATTTTGTCCCCTGATTCTTTTGTCCCCCCTTCTAAGAAAGACTGAGGTGTCCATGCTTTTGTTTTTCTTCTTTAGCTTCCTTTGGTCTGTGTAATTTATCATGGGTATCCCGAATTTGTGGGCTAATATCCACTTATCAGTGAGTGCATATCATGTGTGTTCTTTTGTGACTGGGTTACCTCAACAGTATATTTTGTAATTCCATCCCTTTTCTTTTATACACACAAGTCTTTTGGGGGACATTACATATTCAAACCACAAAAGGAAGGGAGTTCTACAGAAAGATGTTTTCACTCAGAGTGTACTCTCAGCCTTGAAACTAAAAGACTACATGGTATATCTTGGTTGGACATATTCTCTTTTCTGGGCAGTAGCTTAAAAGTTTCTCTCTCTCTCCCTCTCTCTCTCTCTCTCTCTCTCTCTCTCTCTCTCTCTCTCTCTCTGTCTGTCTCTCTCTCTCACTCTCTATCTATCTATCTCTATCTCTTTCTCTGACTCTCTGGCTCTCTGGCTCTGTTTCTCTCTAATATGTTTTGTGTGTGTGTTTGTGTGTTGTGTTACTTTTTTACCATTTCTTTATGTTTTAAGGAAAGATCAATCTGTAACATTAAGACATTGTTCTTAGAAGATCATTTCTACAGAGCTTGCTTAATACCTGCATGTTAAATAATTGTCACCCCGATACCTAAATGCCCCTTGGTCAAAGTGAGACCTGCAATTAATTAAGACATCGTGAGTTACTTATTCACTAAAGAGCCATTTTCTGATCTGAAGAGTGAATGAGCTCTTCTCATCTCTAATTTATTGCCAGAAAAGAGCTTAGCCTTAGGAAGAGTTGAGTCTCTCCGCTTATCACTGACTGACAGCCTCATGAATCACATAGAGTTCCAGAAACACTGACAATTTCCCCTGTGGTCTAGCTTCATGCCTCCTGTACCATCCATCCTCAGGGCTCTTTCCCAAACTCAACAGTGGGGTCCGCTTTTTCACTTTTGCCCTTGTAAAAATATAAAGCCCATAGTGTTATTTAATCAAATTATTTCACAGTTTTAAGCCAGATTAGATTTTGAGACCTTTTGTAGAATCACCCCATAGAGAAGGGTGTGGTCAGGTATCAACTGCTATAGAATGTTCAAACAGCTTTCAGTTGACTATGAAATTTCTGGAATAACATTTACTTTTCCAATTGGTTGACTTATTTAGATACAGAATTTCCCTATTTCAAACTGAGAATTGTACTTACCTATCGTCTAAAGAAATGTAAGATTACAGCTTAAGCAACACATTCTTTTCTCAGGATTTCTGCTAAACTCTACCAGTTACTCATGATGTTTCTCTTAAAACATCAAAATTGTTCTGTTACACTTGTAGCTACTATGTATGTTGTGTCTATAAATTTTTAAAAAGATTTATTTTATTTTAGTGGTGTGTGTATGTGTATGTATGTGTCTGTGTGTATAAGTATTATTTACTAGTGTGTAAATGTGCCCATGGAAGACAAATATAGCATCAGATCCTTTGGACCTGAAGTTTCAGTCCTTTTTGAGCCATCCAGTATTGGAGCATGAATCCAAAGTCTGCCTTAATGAAAATTGAATAACAATTTTCCTTAACTGCTGCTCCACCTCTGCAGCATCATTATATCTATACATAAAAATCGTTACCACAGTGATACTAAGTCCTTTTTCCATAGGCTTATTACTTATGTACCATGACACACTGAGGTGCTGAAGGAAAATATTAGAAACATGTTTTCATTCTCTTTCTTGTCTATTATTCAACCAGCAGCAAGCGAATCATATTTATTTCCCTTACACATTTGATCCGTCAGTTCTCTTTTTTTTTTTTTTTTTTTGGCATAACATTATATAAACATATTTTTGTCAGTGCTTAATTCTTTTACAGGTTCATAGTATGCATTGAAATCTTACTAGTTACCATAAGCATAAAGTACATGTAGAACAAGATGTAAAATGGAAACATTGAGAGTTTTCTTGGTGTGCATAGATTGAACATAATGATTTTTGAATACCAAAAATTTCCACAAAGCTATATTCTTAGCTCTTGAATTATTAATGATTTAAGGTATAGGTGTACCCCACTCTGAGAGGGTGCTATACACTTATTTTTTTTTCCTCAGAAGGACTGAGGCTTTCACTTTTTGTCCTTTGTTTTATGGTTTGTTTGTTTGCTTGTTTGTTTTGAGCTTTATATAGCCTGTGAGTTGTTTCTGGGGTATTCAGAGCTTTCTAGGACTAGTATCCAATTATCAGTGAGTGCATATTATGTTTGTTTTTTTGTGACTGGGTTATCTCACTCGGGATGATATTATGTAGATATATCCATTTTCTTGGAATTTCATAAAGTCATTGTTTCTAATAGCTGAGTAGTACTCCATTGTGTAAATATACCACAATTTTTGTCTCCACTCATCTACTAAAGGACATCTGAACCATCACATATATGGTCATTTGATTTTTGACAAAGAAGCTGTAAACATTCAATGGAAAAAGGATAGCCTCTTCAACAAATGGGGTTGGCTAAATTGGCAATCAGCATAAAGAAGAATGAAAATGAACCCTTTCTTATCTCCTTGTACATACCTCATGTGCAAGTGGATCAAAGATCTCCACATTAAACCAGGTACACTGAAACTATTAGAAGAGAAAGTAGGGAAAACCTTAGAACACATAGGCACAGGGGAAAATTTCCTGAACAGAATATCAATGGCTTGTGCTATAAGACCAAAGATCTAGAAATGGGACTTAATGAGATTTTAAAGTTTCTGTAAGGCTAAGGACACTGTTAAGAAAACAAAACAGGAGCCAACAGATTGGGAAAAGATCTTTACCAACCCCACATCTGATAGAGGTCTAATATCCAATGTATACAAAGAACTCAAGAAGTTGGAAGCCAGAGAGTCAAATAATCCTATTGAAAAATGAGGTACAGAGCTAAACAAAAAATTCTCAATTGAGGAATATTGAATGGCTGGGAAGCATCTTAGGAAGTGCTCAACATCCTTAGTTATCAGGGAAATGCAAATTAAAACAACCCTGTGATTCCACCTTGCCCCAGTCAGAATGGCTAAGATCAAAAATTAAGATGACAACAGATACTGGCAAAGATGTGGAGAAACAGGAATGCTCCTCCACTGTTAGTGGGGTTGTAAGCTGGTATAACCACTCTGGAAATTAGTCTGGCTGTTCCTCAGAAAATTGAACATAGTCCTACCTGAAGATCCAGTTATTCCACTTCTGGGCATATACCCCAGAGATGCTCCAACATACAATAAGGACACATGCACCACAATGTTCATAGCATCCCTATTTATAATAGCCAGAAGCTGGAAAGATCAGTCAGTTCTTGTTCATGTTTCTATAAGCCGAGGCATGATTTTCCTGTTTTCTCCATTTTTCTCTTCCCCAGACAAGCTTGAAAGTGATGTTCTTGAAGCAATTACAAGTACTTTTCTTCCATGGCTCCCAATAGTTCTAAATAACTTCCCATAACAATGACACATTAAAACTGTCCCTGACTACCTCTTTTTCTGAAAATTATAGGCCTGCGGGTAGGATGGTTTTCTTTCCCATCTTAGAAGTCAAATATTATCCACTCTGAGACTTTAGGATTGCTTTCCAAACGCCAGAAAAACATGGTATCTTCAGTTTTCACAAGTCTTTTCATTTTGCAGTGCTGAGGCTAATTTTGTTCTTTCAGAATGATTTTCTGTGACTAATGAGGAATTAGTTCTTATTCTTTCCCACGCTGCACAATTTATTTTTCTTCATACGACTCTGTCACAACTGAAAGTGTTTTAAGTATTTGTTTGCTATCATGCTAATCTGTTTTCTTGACATGGGCTTTTACTCCATGAAGACAGAAATGTGTCTACTTTGTTATGTTATCCAATGGCTAGTGTCTAGAATGACTATAAAACATTATCTCCAAAGTGCCATCAACTGATGGCCCAGCATGCCTTTTTGCTTCTCAAGGATCCTGTAAATAGGAAGAACTGTTATGATTTTGTTAAGCATCCCGAGGGCACTGGGGTGCCAGTCATCACCTAAAACAAGCTAACAAAGGGACAGGAAAATGGCTGCTAGCATTATCCAGACAACACAGATACTTTCTCAAAATGCACTGTTGCCTTATTCCTTTTTCTTTATGCTTGTCATTATTTTTTCTCTTTTAATTTCCTCCTTTTTTTTTTTTGGAAATTTGGTGTAAATATATTTCCCTTGACTACCAACTCAGTTTTTTTTTTTTAAACCATACCCTCTCCCTTCCTCACCCACACATGTGATTTAAATGAATTATTTTGTGAGACGATTAATAAAAGTATCTGGAAGGGGAAAGTATTTAGTTTGCCCAGTATGTGGAAAGCATATGGTTCAACCCTCAGCACTGAAGAAACCAAAAGATCACACTCTACATTAGTAAATATAGTAAGCATATGTAATATGGCATTACCTATCACTTCATTCTTTTTACCCTTGGTCACACGTTAGGGGATTTAAACTGAGCACCATGTTTAGATTAAAAATAGCCCACTATGTGTCACTTTAACACAACTATTCTTGGACCCTTTTTAATTACTAGTGATAGACACCAGACACCATATTGTTTCAATCCCATAGACATTCCTGGCTATCACCCTTTAATGCTACCTCCAGTTTTGTGAAGAGTGTGAGTGTGAAATGTCTGCCCCAGGCTTATTCAAACACTTGGTCCTCAGCTGGTGGTAAAACTTTTGAATGTTTTGGAATCTGTGACACTGACTTAGCCATTAATAATCAGTCACTGGAGAAGGGCTTGGACATCTGTTTCTATGTTGAGCGTCAACTCTTTACTTCCTGCTTTGCCTAGTGAGAAATGTATGGATGTAAGCTTACTACCGCAGACCAGACATCTCAATTCTCTAAGCCTTGAGTTAAATATAGCCTCCTCACTTTCTGGTGGCTTCTATTAGTGTTTGGTCACAGTGACATAAGACTGATTCATACAGCACCACAAATGTACTGCTAATCATCCCAAACTCTGGTCTTTCTTTGTGATGACACATCAATCTTTGATAAATGTCACTTTAAAATCCTGACAAGAGAATTTGGGGGTAATTGTGTTTTCTGTTAGCTCTTATAATTTATTTATTTAGTGTATTAGTCACCATTTTTCAAGAAAACAAAATGAATAGGATATATAAAACAAATATTTTTTAGTTCTAGAAGTTGAGATGTCACTTCCTACCTATAAGCAGAAGGTCTGAGGAAGCTGCTTGTTGGTTTATTCTAATCCAGCCCTGATGGTCCATGTGGGTTTATGAGCCATAGTGATACCAGAGTGCGTGGAGAGATGAAGGCGCCAAGGAACCAAACTGAGTAAGTTAGAAGCTGCTCTTTTCTAGCCACATTTTCAACTGAGACATGATACTTAAAATCTAGCCTGTACTCCTCAGTGAAGCTTGAAATACATTTCCCAACTAAGTTTTCTTCAGATTCTTGATCTAATGGAATAATCAATGTGGCCTTTTGAGTACATAAAGATGGAATTAAATTACCTTACCATGGTAGCTAACAATACAAACTTGACACAAGCTACAATAATGCTGGGATAATTTGAAACTTATATTTTGAAAAACAAAGGGATCAATTGTTTTTTTTAAGTACTTGTTAATTTATTGCTTAATTATTATCTAATTATTGCATTTTACAGAATGCATTCAATGAAATAATGTATTTTGTTAGAACTCCAACTAGTCAGAGGCATTTAGCTTTGTACCCACAGAGTTCCTAGTTTACAATGTGCTCTGAAGCACGCTGTTGATTAAAGCTACTGAGATCTCTCCTCCCCATCATCATTCAGATTCCACTCACCCAGGAATATAAAACTCACAAGCTCCAGGTATTACAACAGGCTTCTGAGGTGTCCAATTACCCATAACAGAGGTTACCTTTTTATTTCCAGAGTTACTTTATTCACAATTTATTTACTTAAAACTTTCCAAAGGTTCTTCACTTCGACTCTATCTTAAGATCTGTTTTCTTTCTTTGTTTGTCTTGGTTTGTTTGTTTTTTCCTTCCTTACTTCTTTCCTTTTTCCTTTCTTTCTTTCTTTCTTTCTTTCTTTCTTTCTTTATTCTTTCTTTCTTCCTTTCTTTCCTTCTCTTCAGTATATGTCAAAAGGGTGAGTGATTTTCAAAAAGAAAAATTCTTACAAAAATAAATGCTTTGTTTTTGCAGTGTTTGTAATAGTGAAATATGACTGGTGACTCACTCTTTGGAATCCTCTTCCTTGTATTTAGAAAATGAGAAAATAAGAACATTTTTGGCCAGACCTAGAACATTTTGAGATAAAGCTAATTGTTAACTCTTAATCACCATTTTCTAAAACAGAAACCTCTTTGAGCTTGACCTTGTGATATTTTACTTCTCTGTTGAGACTGCAGAGTTTAGAGTAACCCTGGTGCAAGAATAGTTGTTTTATTTTTTTATTTTTAATTGAACAACTTTATTTTAAAAAGCAAAGATAAATGTACAGATTTTAAAAGCATCTTTTATAACAGTATATGAATACATTTTTGTCCATACTTGCTATTTTTAAAGGTTTGATAGTATGCCTTAAAATTTTACTAGTTACAATAAGCATAAAGTACATGTAAAACAAGATGTAACGTGGAAATAGTCAAAGTTTTCTTGGTGTGTAAAGATTAAACATAATGATTTTTCATTTATTATTTTTTTGGCCTTTGTTTTTCTAGAACTTCATATAGTCTGTAAGTTGTTTCTGGGG
Source organism: Micromys minutus (assembly GCF_963924665.1). Classification (NCBI taxonomy): domain Eukaryota; kingdom Metazoa; phylum Chordata; class Mammalia; order Rodentia; family Muridae; genus Micromys; species Micromys minutus. The sequence continues at coordinate 8,757,478 of NC_137953.1, forward strand.
TGTTCAGAGATTTTTGGGGGTTAGTATCCAATTATCAGTGACTGCGTATTATGTCTGTTCTTTTGTGACTGGGTTACCTCACTCAGGATGATATTCTCTAGATGCATTCATTTTCTTAAGAATTTTATAAAGTCATTGCTTCCGATAGAAATACAATTTTTGTATCCACTCATCTACTGAAGGACATCTGGGTTCTTTCCAGCTTCTGGCTATTATAAATACGGCTGCTATGTGTCTTTGATGTATGTTGGAGCATCTCTGGGGTATATGCCCAGAAGTGAAATAACTGGGTCTTCAGGTAGTACTATGTCCAGTTTTCTGAGGAATCACCAGACTGATTTCCAGAGTGTTTGTACCAGTTTACAACCACACCAACAGTGGAGAAGTGTTCCTCTTTCTCCCCATCTGCGCCAGCATCTGCGGATCAATTGTTTTTGAGGGTTCTAGATAAGAATGGTTAGCAGATAAATCAAATGAATTCAATTTTGTGTTATTTCAATTTCTACATAGGCATTTGGAATCCTTTTTTTCTTATTAATTTTATTTTCTTTTCCTGCCTGATTTCTCTTGAGTAGGAATTTTCCCCAAAGCCTGAAATAGAAGTCACAGGTTTCTACTTACAAAGGAGGGAGGGACTTTACCATGAGCCTGGTTTTTCAAATACTTTGTCTTTGTCCTGGAAGCATAGAAGTCAAAAGTATCTAGGTGTGCTGAGCTGTGATCACTGCTGTGGTATTGATTTTGCTACATGGCCTCTGGCCAAGTGTGGAAGTTACCTTAGTTCTTTCTCCTTATCTGTGAAATGGAGATGAAAATTCGGTGCCTCAGAGTGATTTGGTGGGAATTAAATGATAGCTTGGAGCTCTTTGAAAGGGCAAAATAATAAGTGTTTCCAGGTAGCTTCTATCAGATGTGATATAATTTTCCATTTTAGTGAAAATGAACTTCAAACCTATCACTCTCTCCTTCGATCCTAATCACCTGTTGATGAGTGATTCAAAAGTATCAGTGTAAGTCAGAAGTAGCAAGCCTTAGTAACCACATGGCAAGCTCACAATTGACCTAGTCCTGAGGAAAAGCCCTCCTTCCCTATATTTTCTTTCATGTTCCAGTCTTTTCAAATAGTTGGCATATGAAGTTTAATAGGAATTTTAAACACTGCATCCTTTTAATTTGTTCCTAAACAACTCACAAATATTCTACAATTTCCAGGAAGTGTGTAACTGAAGGTCATCCTTATGGTCTATAAGCATTTTCTATTCATATAGTTGTTTTATTTGCAGAGCTGGTTAAACCTTGCCTGTCAGGTAAAGTAAATTCTTTAAATGACAGAAAGCAACACATTGATAAATTTCTCCAAGATCTAAATAGACTTAAGAGAAGTTCTGACATGTTTTATTTAAAAGCAGTGTGACATTTTAGTGCCTGAGCTGCAATCTGGACTCTAACTCAGTTTAAGCTTCAACTTCGGGTCAGTTCCCAACAGAAAAAAGTAAATTTGAATCTTTCTATTCTTTCTTTCTTTGTTTGTTTCTTTATTTCTTTCTTTCTTTTTTTTGTATGTCAAAGAACGTGACTTATTAGCTCTCCTATCTGAGCATCTAACTCAGAGTTTAAGGTTGATAAATCATTATAAAATTATTTAGATTAATAAGTGTCAGGCACTCCATAATCCTAAAAAAAAACTTAAATAATTATACCTGCAAATTGGTGTAACTTCAAGTAGCCCCACATATAAGGCCAATAAAGGAAATGTGGCTATCCATATGTTTAGGCAAATACCAAGGGCACTAGTCTGTAAATTTGCTCCACAGGGATTTAGAAGAAAGTGCAGTAGCAGCTGCAGAATTGCTACTGAAGGACTTGTGTGCCCTCCTAGAAAACACTACAGTAGTTTTATCAGGCCAATTTGCTTAGGAAAGTAAAATTCTCTTCTTGCACAAGAGTGAAATTACTCTTGTACCCAGCTTCCCATAACATTTAACTATTTGTCTAGGCTGTGCGTAGCTTCTAATGGTCTATCTTTTGGTGATGGGGAACATATCATATGCCTGTCACACTGATGGAATACAACAGGCTATCAGCTTCCTGTTCCCAAAGGGAAGAAATATTTCATCCTAAGCTAGAGAACAAACTAGATTAGAAGGAACAGAAATCACACCACTGTGACTGCCATTGAAAATGGGAACTTAAGATTTTTGATCAATTACTGCCAAGGCTCTTGTGAAAACCTTTAGTCCCGAATCAACTCTACAGAAAGCTTTGACGGGGCTGTTGGATTTTTCTCGTGCACATGTTAAGCTCTTCCCTTGTTTTCCTATTAAGGTGATTATAGTATAGCCAAACAGTGATGTCATATCAAATGCATATCTAGTCTTCTAATGGATCTGAGAAAAATAATGCCCCAGGGTTAGGGTTCAGGGCTGGGTCAATTTCCCTAACCCTGTCCTTGTGGCCCCAACCTTTGTAAATTTCTATTATTATCATCTACCTCCTTAGGAAGGTTTGTTTCCTTGGTGTCGTCCATCTCCATTGATTCTTACAACCTTTCTGCCTCCTCTCCTGCAATGTATAAGGGCACTGGGTTTCAAGCCCCAGATCTATTACCACCAGCTCAATGACCTCATCTGAGACAACAGCAGGCATCTGACTGACTGAGTTTCCCTCTGGAAATATGTGTGCTGTAAAATGTGCTTACTCAACAGAAGGCTCAGGGCAGATGTTCTGTCTGTTTGCATCTCGCTGGCTGGAGTCAGCTGAGCTCACTTTCACATGTAAACCGTAGCCTATACTGAGAGAGTTAAGGAAGTCTCCATTCACCTGGAGAGAAGGAAGAAGTTAAGATTTTGGTTTGCTGCCCTTTGGAAAATGAAAGCAAAAGGTTTGGGATGCCATCAGATATTGGGCAGTTCTACTGTGGGGATGTAGAAAGGAAGCAAGGAATGAGTCTGATGTATTAAGACCTGAAATTTAATGCTAGGAGAGATGGCTTAGTGCTTGCTACTCTTGCAAAGGTCACAAATTTATTTAATAGCACCTATATTAGGCAGCTCACAATTTCCTGTAACAGTAGTATTAGGGAATCTGATACATCTTCCTAATGACAAGGACTAGAAGATGCATTTAGATCCTCATATTCACAACCTCCTTCATGCACACACATATGAATTCTTTTAAAGAATATTTTTAAAATAAAAAATCCTCAAGTTATTTCTCGAAATAATAGGCCAATAATGAATTAATCTATTTTCTATAGGTTACATATAAATAATATCTCTAGATACAAACGTGATAAATGTTCTATTTTTGAAAATAATATTTTTTAAATGCTCACAATAGCTCTAATAAGCTCTTTGTGAATTCTTAACAAGACATTGTGAAGTATATACCATGATTTTGAATATTTAGAATAGAGTGAGTTTAAAAGACATTTACTATTTAATACCTGTAAGTTTTATATATGCTTCTTCAGGTACTTTAGATTTTTATTATTTTACCTTGAGATGACTCAACATAAACAACAGCTTTTGTATAAATGGAATTTTGTGCTGTTTATATATTGTCTGTTTAACACAGAGAAATTCTGAGAATAAAAAGCCTTTCCACTTTTGAGATTTTTTACTTTGCTTCAAAGAAATCACATATGTGTTTCCTAGAATCTCAGGTGGTTACAAAGTACAAATATGCTGAGTTAACACTCTACTTGCAACATGAATCCAAAGAATTGTATAACATGGTTGCTTATATCTCATAGCATATGGGGTCATCAAAAAGACTCAGCTTCCACCTTCAAGCTCAAAGCGTTGACTTCAATCCCCAGAAGTCACATAGTGGATAGAGAGAAGTAGCTCTCTCAGGTTGTCCTCTGAATTCTATATGTACACCTTGGTGTGCATGTGTGTATGTGTGTGTGTGTGTGTATGTGTGTGTGTGTGTGTGTGTGTATGTGTGTGTGTGTGTGTGTGTGTGTGTGTGTGTGTGTGTGTGTGTGTACATGCACCATACATCCAAAGGGAAAAAAAACCCAGAAACCAGCTAATTTTAAAAAACTACCTGTATCCATGTACTCTACTTCTACATGGAAGAAATAGGTAACATTTCACCTAGAATAGAGATGTACAGATAATCAATATTTATAAATATAGATGGGCAGAAGCTGTTTGACTACTTTGGTTTGTGTGTTAGCTATTCTGCTATTCTATCTGTTCAAAGATTCGTGGAACTAACTGACATCAAGTTAGGCAAATCTGCAAAATGAACAGAGAAAAACAAGGCTTAAGAACTTGACCCCTATAGGCTCTAAGGAATAAGACCTGTCTCAATGTACTAAACATTGTATTGAAAGGAACCATACTGAAAGTATATGTGCTTGCACAATTCAGAAGAGTCAAAAAAAGCAAGTTGCCACAAGAAAAAGTCAGAAAATACACATGTGACTCATAGCAAGTTCTGCTGATACAAATATTATATTTGAAAAATGCATGGTTCACTTTCCCCAACCTGTTCCTAAAGACAATTGCTTCTTAGGCATTGTGGAAAGGCATCTATCAAAACTTAAAGTGGAAAGTCAAAATTATATCATAGTGAGCAATAAGTCTAGTGAAAAGTATCAGGGTATTCATGATTTGTGGATACACAGGAAGGACTCTCTCTCTCTCTCTCTCTCTCTCTCTCTCTCTCTCTCTCTCTCTCTCTCTCTTTCATCAGTTTTGAATGGGAGAAGAGATGTTTTAAAATTTTGCAAAGTATAATTGTCTTAGAACAGAAAAGAGATTAAAATACCTTGATTAATAAGCATGAACATCCCCTAGGCAATCTGGAGGTGATGAGATATGAACTAATATAAGAAAGAAACTCCTCAGTATATGAGAGTTTATGTTAGTTACTCATGATGCTTTTCTTTCCAGCAGGCAGACAGCCTCTCAAACACTCACAAGAATGATGTAAATATTTATATCTATAAGAATGACTCTCAAGTCTAAAATAGAAATGATATCGGTGTTAAAAGAAATAGCATACTGATGACATTTTTTATTTACATTTGTTTATTTCTTTCTAACGGTGTATTTTGCTTTCCTTTGCTCTCCAAGTTGAGCATGTTGTTTCAAGAGAAGTGCAGAAAATCACCACCAGCTTGTTACTTCACAGAAGCTTCATCCTCCAGGGCTATTAATGACTCCCAACCACTGTGTGACAGCTAGTGTGAACTGTCAACTTGACACCATCTGTAATTGTCTGGAAAGAGGGTCTCAGTGAGGGATTGTCTAGATCAGGCCCTGGTCTGTGGAAAGTTGTCTTATTCATATTAAATGATAAGGCAAGACCTTCCCACTATGAGCAGTTTCATTTGCAAGATAGGCAATCCATCTTATCAGGATAAAGGAGAGTACAAACAAGGATGCAGCCATTGTTTTTTCCCCCTTGACTCTGACTGTGCTCTGACTCGCCATTTCAATCTCCTTCTGCTTTGACTTGACTTCTTGTCAATGTTGGATGGTAACCTGGATTGGGGAGATAAAATATACTCTTTCTCCTGTAGGTTGCTTTTGTTTGTTGTTTTTTTTTTTTTTATTTATTTACAGATTTTTTTAATTGCAAGAACTGAGATTAAACTAGGATACCAAACATCAACCTATCATAGGCCATGTTTGACACTTGATTTAATTTCCTGTAGAAATCGGTAGGCTCACATTGAATACATATCAATATTTGGGTAAAACACTTAGAGTAAATAAAAAGTTCCTGTACTCAGCAACTCAAAACTACCTGTTGATCCAGCTTCGTGGCATCTGATACCATCTAAATACCTGTAGTATTCGTAATGTTTTCCATGACTCATGGACACATGGTCACATGTTACACATAGTCATTCACAAACACATGAAAAATAAAATAGAAATTGAGAACAGAAAATATTCAATATATTACTTGTAAAAATCTGACTTTAATTTTAAACTAAACAATAGTTAACAAGACCAAACCAGAATGAAATCATAAGCTATTACCTTTGAAATTCCAGAAAACTTATTTACACAAGTGAAATACTTTTAAGGAAAACAAAAAGAATCTTCTGATCTCCAGACAATGATTGTTTGAGTTGACTGAGAAATGGCATTATGTATGTAGCTGCCTATGAACTGAGTCAAGTGACCTATATACACGGTCATGGTACAGGTTTCATGTCTAGGATATCAACTTTATTCCAGGAATCACAGAGCTATACACCACGTGCATCAAAATGTATGCTTTAATGGTAATATCTTATGTAAATAGTGCATACCTGTGGGCAAATTCTGTGGCTAAGTCATTGTTTAGGGAAAATTAATGGTGATGTCCAACCATTCAAATAAAGCCAGCTCGGGAAGTTGAAATTGTTTTAAACTTTCCAGGGATATAATAATTTTAAGACTTTTCTCATATACTTTTAACAACAACATCATAACCAACCAACTGAAAATACTTTTAAGTATGACCCTTGGCACTATTATTTTAATTGAGATGATTGATAGATATGTGGCAAGGGGATGTGTGACTAGAAGTGTTAAAGACTGACAAGTTCTCAAAAATGTGTTCAGACACACACATTAGAAAACCACAGTATTCTGCCATGGTAAGAAATGATTGGGTCTGAGTCCCTAAGCTATCCTGCTAAAGTTATGTCATATATGACCACTGACAAATTTGAACCCCTGATCCTGGAAGATTCAAATGTCTCACTTTTTCTGAACCAGTTTAAGAAAATAACATAGCTCTTATGTTTTGCCATTGTTGATTGTTTTATCTGTTTGTTTTTACAAGAGACTAGGTCTATGTTCCAAATGAGACAGAAGATGATTGACTGCTCAGCAAATCATCAACTACTTTAATCCTAGAAAAATGCTACAAGAGGTCTTGTTGCCATATTGTCACAAACACTAAAAGTCAAAGTAATTTTTGAGAAGAGAGAATTTATCTCATGTCCCAAGGTATAATCGAATGTTGACTGACATTAGAACAAGAATTCAAGCAGGAGTTTGAAGTAGAAACTATGGAGGAAGTTTGCTTGCTGGCTTACTTGTTGATTAGTGTTAAGTTAGCTTTCTTATTAATCTTCAAGACCACATAGTAAGGAAATCATGCAATTCATGTTGTGAACTGAATCCCCCTGTGCCAATTAAAATCAAGATACCCCACTCAAAAATTCCTATAGGCCAATCTAATCTTGGAAGTGTCTCAATTGAGACTTCATTCCTATGAGAACTTAAGCTACGCTAGTTTGACATTCAATCATTATTTCAAGATTATTTCTAAGATCTTTTGCTTAGGTGGCAGTCAAAAGAGATGGAGAGAGAGAAAGGAATGTAAGTTAGTTTGGAATGGGTGACTTTCCAAGGCCACAACAATCTAGTATTGGCTTTTTCATGACACCCATCCTTTGTTCCCTCATGGCCTCCCTGTTTGGTATGAGTAGACATGCATAGCATGTCCCCAGTAAGTTTTATCACACAACTGATGTATGTCACTCTCCATGGCGCTGCAGTGGCAGTGACTGACCATGTTCAAGTTTAACCACTTAAATAGCATGTAGCATAAATCCTGGGATCTGCACAGTACATACCACTGGATATGTTAGTAAAAAAAAAAAAAAAGGTGGGAATGAGAAAGAGAGGGAGAGAGGGGGAGGGAGGGAGGAAGGGAAGGAGAGAGAGAGAGAGAGAGAGAGAGAGAGAGAGAGAGAGAGAGAGAGAGAGAGAGAGAGAGAGAGAGAGAAATCAACTTTGAAATCTAGAAAAGTGGGAAGAAGTGACATGTGAGTGTGCATGTAGGAAGAAACTTTTTTAAAAAATTCATTATGCTTATGCATTACTACATTACAAGACATTTATATGTGTTCCTAAGCATAAGACAATCATTCTAGCCTCTATCATATATCCAATAAGTGTAGATAAACTATGTACCATGGGAATGACATTTTTAGACTATGATTTTTTTCTATGCACTTATTCTCCTAATAGACCATGCTATGCTCTATAGCAACAGCAACAGCACTTGGGAGGGGTGCTTAGTAAATGAAGAATGGAAATAGCACTGGAGAAAGGGACCAGATTGAAGTCATTGTGTTACTTATGACCCCCTCTGAGATCATTATTGCCTGCCTATGTCTCCATTTCTGTCAGGGCACCCTCTCTGCCCACAGATTTTTCTATTTATAGATATGGCAGACACAGTGTTGGCTCCTAGTGAGTGATAATGTCAAGAGACCCTCATAGCCTCAGAATGTTCCAGTATCTCTTATTATTTTCTATTGCCTTCACAAAGCTTTGGAAATAAATGATTTTAAAAAGTTCTTGAAAACTATTTTGCACAACTTATTAACTGTCTCTTGGGACTCCAAACTATTAAAAGATAAACAATTATGAATTAAAATTACTGCAAATGGACAGAAAGTGGTATATGCCACTCTGGGCAATTGAAAAGCCTGGAAGATAGTCAAGTTTAGGGGGAATCAGCTTACCATTTAATACTGTATGCCTTCAGATATAGTGACCCATTTTCTCACCATTAATCTTTGACATATAGGTAAGTGAGATAAACAAGACTCATTATATTATGGTAAAGAGCCAGTACATTGCTTACAGTATGGTATTTAGTTTGACAATATCTAGGTAAAAGATCACAAATAGTCACTTCATTTTACTACTAGCCGAGTTAACCATAGAAACAATAAATCACTCACCCTGCAAGTGCTAAAAAATCTGAAATTATCTTTCCCTTATTAAAGACTCCTTATATGCACATACACAGATGCCATAGTGAGCTTCTTGTGTATATTTCATGTATATCACTAACAAACACAGACCCAGCAAATAATGGTTAAGGCAAAATTTATCCATGGCATTCTGCATAAAAGCAGAACATTGGCTTTATTTTTACTACTAAGTTGACAGTTCATTCAACCTTTAAAACCATTTTCTTCATATTTTTGAATTGATTAAGCAATCAAAAGAAACCTAAACTGGAGTTCATTTGTATGTTTTTTATTAAGTGCTTAAAAGTTGTTCACGCTAAAGCTATAGTCAAGTGAAATATACTCAGTATTGTTTCTTTTGTGAAATCTTTTACCTTAGTCTCCCCAAAGTATGTTGACATTAAACTTCAGATTCTGCTCTATTGTATATGTGCTTTACAAACCCAGGAGAACTGTTATACAAAATTTCACATGTTTCCTGGGAAAAAGTAGGTTTTGCTGCTTGTGTAAAATTAAAATCTGCAGAATAAAATGATCCTTCACAATGCTGAAATTACTAACCTTGCCTTCACAGTACTAGAATCAGCTTGCAACACAGCAGCTATGTTTTGTGTGACTCTGCCTGTGGAATAAAGGGGAAAAAGTTGAAATACCTACAGCGTAACGTAAATGCAGAGAAGTATTTCCATATCACAGAATGCCAGAAACAAAAACAAATTGTGGGAATTACTTTGAGATGGCCGTGGGAATGAAAGAGCTATCAGGAAACTGTCCTTCAAGAGCCTACAGTATCCATGTATAGCAAAGATGATTGTTTAATTGTTATATTTCTGAGTCACAGAGTTCATTGTATAGATACATTTCCCAATAAAAAATAAAATACTGAGGATTGTTAATAAAAAGAAAATGACTGTCAATGCATGTGTATAAATTTACTTAAGGAAAATTTAGACCTTTTATTATGAAAATATCCACTGACCCTTGAATCCTGTACCCAATAAAAGCTAAGACGCAGGTGTAAATACATGCTTGTGATGAGCATTTTAGTAATATCAAGGATCTTTCTTTTTAACAGAGCATATCTTTTGACCAGCCCTTACCTAAGGCATTAAGGACAGAGGACAGCAGGGTTTTTGACATAGTTCATGATCTCAGTGACTGTTATACAATCATCAAAGGGGCCGAAGCCAAGGGCTCAATGTATTTCCTCTATACAATTATAACAAACAGGCATTGTCTGCAACAAATTCCTGATTTTTAGACCATCATGTTCTGTTATAGGGTTTATGTAGATTCTTCCAGATTACATCTTAGAATCCTGTAACTGACCTTAGCCATTGCATAGAAATTCTCCATGAAATTTACTTTGACATTTATTGTCAGTTTCAGTGTTTCAGCATCAGATAGGAAATTGCTGAGGCTCATCCTCTATGGCATGCTTATTGGATCATCTGACTTAGAGGGGAAGCCATTTTGAATGTGGGTAGCACTGCCCCTGGGTCTGGAAATCTAGAGACAAAGAAGAAAAGGAAATTCAGTCAATCATCAGCATCCCATTTCATCTCTGTTTTTCTTGTTGAACCGTGTTGTTCCACTGTACCTGCCCAGCCATAGCCCACTAAAACCAGGAGTGAAACTCTCCCATCACCGGAGAAGTGTCTCACTATACAAGAGCACTGACTGCTCCTCCAGCAGACCCCTTTGATTCTTAGCAACCACATGGCCTAGTCCAGTCTCAGAGAACCCAATGTCTTCTTTTGTACTTCTTGGTCACCAGGCCTGCACATGGTACACAAGCATATATTCCTACACATAAATCTAAATAAACAAGATTAGCTAAAATAAAAATGCCATTATTGTGTTACTTTAGCCCGATATTTGACTGAAGCTAGACTGAAGTAACAAATAGAGTTCAGCATCACAAGGACGTTTCATTTTTAATTTTAATGCCCATCTTTTAAAAGAAATTTGTTACATATAATTTTTACCTTATGAAGTAATGGGGCTTTTGATGTCTTTTTTTTTCAGATCTTTATATGATTTGAACAATCTCTCTATAATGATGTTTTTATTCTTTAGAAGTTCACACATGTATATAATGTACTTTGATTTTATCTGTCTCCTATTTTTGCTGCTCACATTCGTCCAGACCACACTGTGTCTTTCTCGAAATGCTGAGTCCTTTTTATAACTCTCTCAGGCTGTGTCCAGGTGTCACGTTGCACATTGATAGATGTCAGGGTGCTTGGAGGAAGAAGAGCATCTCACGAAAAAGCACATCGGTAAAGAAAACTCAGTTCTCCCTTCTTTGGCAACCCCCATTATTTCTTTTTCTGAGAGCAGAGTTTTGTAAGTTTCTCCTCCATCCAATGTATAATATGGATTGACTTGGTTTTGGGCAGACCTTATAAAGACAACCTCATACACAATGCCATTTGTCCAGTTCTGTCTAGAAAATGCTATCTAGTGCCATTCCTCTCCAATTTCTGTCTCTTACAATTTTTGCGTCCATCTTTCCATGATTATTGCTCAGTCTTGGAAATAACTTCAATATGCATGTGTTGCCTGGGAAAATATGGAAGCATTCATTTTACTTCTTAGGGAGTAAATGTCTCTTTTTTGAAATGAGCAAGTTTGAAAAAGAAACAACCTCTAATGCTTTGCCGAAAGTTTAAGAGCAAGTGTGACCAAACTGAAAAGAATTTGAACACCCTGAGCTCTGTGCTGGAATACAGCCCTCTGAGATGATGCTTAGTGAAAGGACCATAGTGGGAGGTTTGTCCTGAGTGACCACGTTGAGGGGATAAAATAGACACTTAATTTGTCTTTTCATCAAAATGGAATTCTTCTTTTGCATTTGTTTCTTTTTATTGTTGTTATTTCTTTGCTAGTTTGTAATTAAAGTCAGGGATGGTCTCGGTATGTAGCCTTGGCTACTGTGTTTATCAGTCACTGTGTATATCGGTCACTGTGTATATCGGTCACTGTGTATATCAGTCACTGTGTATATCAGTCACTGTGTATATCAGTCACTCTGTATATCGGTCACTGTGTATATTGGTCACTGTGTAGATCAGTGACAGTTTATATCAGACACTGTGTATATCAGTCACTGTTTATATCAGTCACTGTGTATATCAGACACTGTGTATATCAGTCACTGTGTATATCAGTCACTGTGTATATCAGTCACTGTGTATATCAGACACTGTGTATATCAGTCACTGTGTATATCAGACAATGTGAATATCAGTCACTGTGTATATCGGTCACTGTGTATATCAGTCACTGTGTATATAAGTCACTCTGTATATCAGTCACTCTGTATATCAGTCACTGTATATATCAGTCACTGTGTATATCAGTCACTGTGTATATCGGTCACTGTGTATATCAGTCACTGTGTATATCAGTCACTGTGTATATCAGTCACTGTGTATATCAGTCACTCTGTATATCAGTCACTCTGTATATCAGTCACTCTGTATATCAGTCACTCTGTATATCAGTCACTGTATATATCAGTCACTGTGTAGATCAGTCACTGTGTAGATCAGACACTGTGTATATCAGTCACTCTGTATATCGGTCACTGTGTATATCAGTCACTGTGTATATCAGTCACTGTGTATATCGGTCACTGTGTAGATCAGACACTGTGTATATCAGACACTGTGTATATCAGACACTGTGTATATCAGACACTGGGTATATCGGTCACTGTGTAGATCAGTGACAGTGTATATCAGACAGGCCTCAATTTCAGAGATCTCCCTACCTATGTCTCCCTAACAGTGAAATTAAAGGCATGAAACACTCCACCAAACACAAATTCTTTTTTTCTTCTTCTTCTTTTTTTAATTAGATATATTTTATTTACATTTTAAATGTTACCTGCTTTCCCGGTTTCTCCACCCTAACCCCCTTATCCTATTGCCCTCCCTCTGCTTTTATGAGGGTTTCTTCCCTCCCAATCTCCCCACCCTGACATTCCCCTACATGAGGGCATCGAGCTTCTCTCCCACTGATGTTCAACAATGCAATCCTCTGCTACATATGCAGCTGGAGCCATGGGTCCATCCATGTGTACTCTTTGGATATTGCTTTAATCTCTGAGAACTCTAGTTGGTAGGTACTGTTGTTCATATGGGGTTGCAAACTCCTTCCAATTCTTTGATCCATTCTCTCACTCCTCCATTGATGACCCCCTTCTCAGTTCAATGGTTGGCTATGAGCATACATCTCTGTATTTGTCATGATCTGGAAAAGCCTCTCAGGAGACAGCTATATCAGGCTCCCGTCAGTATGTACCCCTTGGTATCAGCAATATTGTCTGAGTTTTGTGTCTGTATATGGGATGAATACCCAGGTGGGGCAGTCTCTAGATGGCCTTTGCTTCAGTCTCTGCTTCAATCATTATTTATATGTTTTATCCAGTGAATATTTTTGTTCTCCCTTCTAAGAAAGACTGAAGCATCTGCACTTTGGTCTTCTTGAGATTCATGGGATCTATGAATTATATTTTGGGTAATCCGAGCTTTTAGGCTAATAACCACTTCTCAGTGAGTACATGCTACGTGTTATTATTATTATTATTATTATTATTATTATTATTATTATTATTATTATTATTATTTGTATGTGTGTATGTTATTGGGTTACCTCACTTAGGATGATATTTTTTTAGTTCCATCCATTTGCCTAAGAATTCTATGAAGTCATTGTTTTAATAACCGAGTAGTACTCCATTCTGGCTATTATAAATAAGGCTGCTATGAACATAGTGAAACATGTGCATATATAACATGTCCTTGTTATATGTGGGAGCATCTTTTGGGTATATATATCTAGGAATGTTAAAGCTGGGTTCTCAGGTAATACTAAGTTTAGTTTTCTGAGGAACCACTGAATTGATTTCCACAGTGTTTATAACAGCATGCAATCCCACGAACAGTGGGGGAGTGTTCCACTTTCCATACATCCTTGCCAGCATCTGCTGTCACCCAAACTTTTATCTTAGCCATTCTGAAATCTCAGAGTTGTTTTGATTTGCATATCCCTGATGACTAAGGATGTTGAACATTTCTTTAGGTTCTTCTTGGCCATTCAGTAGTCCTCAGTTGAGAATTTTTTTTTTTTTAGTTCTGTTCCCCAATTTTAAATAGGATTATTTGACTCTCTGGAGTCTAACTTCTTAGGTTCTTTGTATATATTGGATACTAGATATCTAACAGATGTAGGATTGGCAAAGATATACTTTCCACTTTTTCTTATATTAATTTGAGGGTATCTGGTTTTATGTGGAGGTCCTTGGTTCACTTGGATTTGAGCTTTGTACAGGGCAATAACAGTGGATCAATTTCCATTCTTCTACATGACAACGGCCAGTTGAACCAGCACCATTTCTTGAAAATGTTATTTTTTTCACTAGATAGTTTTAGCTCCTTTGACAAAGATCAAGTGACCATAAGTGTGTGGGTACATTTCTGGCTCTTCAATTCTATTTAATTGATCTACCTTCCTGTGTCTGTACCAATACCATACAGTTTTTAATCACTATTGTTCTGTAATACAGCATAGGGTCAGAAATCATTATTCCCCAAAAGATCTTTTATAGTTAAGAATAGTTTTTGATATTCTGAGTTTTTTGTTATTCCAAATGAATCTGCAAATTGTTCTTTCTAAAACTATGAACAACTGAGTTGAAATTTTGATGGGGATTCAATCTATATTGAATCTGTAAATTGCTCTTGGCAAGATGGCCATATTCACTGTACTAATCCTGCTAATCCATGAGCATGGGAGATATTTCCATCTTCTGAGATCTTTCTCTATTTCTTTCTTCAGAGATCTGAAGTTCTTGCCATACAGATCTTTCACTTTCTTAAAGTCACACCAAGGCAGTTTATGTTATCTGTGACTATTTTGAAGAGAATTTTTTCTCTAATTTCTTTCTCAACTTGTTTATCCTTTGAGTAGAAGAAGGCTACTGATTTGTTTGTGTTAATTTTATATCCAGCCATATTGCTGGAGTTGTTTTTCAGGTGTATGAACTCTTTGGTAAAATTTTGGGGGTTATTTAAGTATACTATCATATCGTCTGCAAATAGCAATATTTTGACTTCTTCCTTTCCAATATTTATCCCGTTGACTTTCTTTTGTTGTCTAACTACTTTGGCTAGGACTTCAGGTACTATATTGAATAGGTAGCGGGGAGAGTGGGCAGCATTATTTAGTCCCTGATTTTAGTGGGATTGCTTCATGTTTCTCACCATTTAATTTAATGTTGGCTACTAGTTTGCTGTATATTGCTTTTACTATGTTTAGGTATGGGCATTGAATTCCTGATATTTCCAATAATTTTATCATAAAGTGTTGCTGAAGTTTGTCAAATGCTTTCTCAGCATCTAATGAGATGATCATGTGGGGTGTTTTTTTTCTTTAAGTTTCTTTATTTAATGGATTTTGTTTATGGACATTCTTATATTAAACCATCCCTGGATCCCTGGGATGAAGCCTACTTCATCATGATGAAAGATCAATCTTTTGATGTGTTCTTGGATTCATTTAAAAAAAATTGAGTATTTTTCCATTGATGTTTATAAGGAAAATTGGTTTGAAGTTATCTATTTTGTAGGGTCTCTGTGTGGTTTAGGTATAAGCATGATTGTGGTTTCTAAGAATGAATTGGGTAGTGTTCCTTTGGATTCTATTTTGTGTAATAATTTGGATAGTATTGGTATTAGGTCTTCTATGAAGGTTTGATAGAATTCTGTACTAAGCCCATTTAGTCCTAGGGCTTTTTTGGTTGGGAGACCTTTGATGACTGGTTCTATTTCTTTAGGAGTTATGGGACTATTTAGATGTTTTTATCTGATCCTTATTTAACTTTGGTACGTGGTATCTGTCTAGAAAATTGTCTATTTTATCCAAATTTTCTAGTTTTGTTGAGTATAGGCTTTTGTAATAGGACCTAATGATTTCTTGAATTTCCTGGTTTTTTTGTTGTTATTTTTCCCCTTTCTTTTCTGATTTTGTGAATTTGAAAACTCTCTCTGTGCCTTCTTGTTAGTCTGGATAAGGGTTTATCTATATTCTTGATTTTCTCAAAGAACCAGCTGCTGGTTTTGTTGATTCTTTGTATAATTCTTTTTGTCTCCATTTAGTTAATTTCAGTTCTGAGTTTGAGTATTTCTTACTGTCTTATGCTCTTTGGAATATTTGCTTTTTTTTTCTAGAGTATTTAAGTGTGCTTTCAAGCAGCTAGTGTATGCTCTCTCCAGCTTGTTTTTGGAGGCACTCAGAGCTATGAGTTTTCCTCTTAGCACTGCTTTCATTCAATCCCATAAATTTGAGTATGTTGTGCCTTTATTTTCAACACATTTAAAAATTTCTTTAATTTCTTTCTTTATTTCTTCCTTGACTGAGTTATCATTGAGTAGAGAACTGTTCAGCTTCCATGTGTATGTGACCTTCCTGTTGTTCTGTTGTTATTAAATTCCTGTCTTAGTCCACGATGATCTGACAGAATATATGTTATTATTTCAGTCTTCCTGTATCTGTTTAGGCTTGGTTCGTGACCAATTATATGGTCAATTTTGGAGACATTCCAAATTTGAATGTCAGCTCTCTGCCAGCAGGATTTGGGTACAGAGAGCTGTGGCACAGGTGGAAACCAGAAAGATTCTGTCTCAGCCTGCTTCTTGGTTTCTGTTTCCTGAGGGCTCCGGGTGGGTTCATCTTGGGCCAGGAATTTGAACAAAATTGGTGGTTTCACCTGTGCTCTCAGATGTGTCAGCACTCCTGGGAGACCAGCTCTCTCCCAGAGGGGACTGTGTAGAGAGGTCTCTGGCACAGTGTCAAATTCGGATGCAGGCAGGAACCTCTAAAATTCCTTTTAAAAGTAATTATATGATTACTTCTAAGATGTGTGCTGTTGAGGTTTTATCCTTTGCTGTCTATTGAAATGCTAAGTTTGAGCCTGCAAAGAACAGGATTCTTCAGGCAGGCCCTGTGATCCTGCCCCCAAGTTAATTCTGATTGGTTAATAAAGGTACCAAAGGCTAATAGCTGGGCAAAAGAGCCAGAGACAGAGTTTAAGTTTCCCCAACTTGGAGAGAGACAAGAACCATGAGGAAGAAGAAGATGCAGGTGAGGAAAAAGAAGAGCTGCCATGGGTTAAGTGTCAAGGGAATGTGGCCCAGAGAGCTGCTCAGTTGGTGCTAAGAGCTGCCCAGAAAGAATTATAGCAATAAATCAGAGCTATCAATAAGAAAGTGGATTCTTGAACTCCCTGGCAGGATTTTAAATATCTAATACTTTTTGCAATAGTGGGTAGCCATGCGCACACTGATGAAGGTGTCTAATGAGATGAATCGTTGGATACCATGGAGCTGGACTTACAGGTGTCTGTGATTCTTCTATCAAGGCTTCTGGGAACCAAACCTGGGTCCTTAACAAGAGCAGCAAGTGCTCTAAGCCTCTGTGCTATGTCTTTATTATGATATAAGAATTCTCTAGTTTGTTTCTACCCAGTCCCATCAAAAAGTCATTCTTTACTTTGCCTTTGACAAGGCGATGAGCTGGTGCTCTCTTGTATTGAAAGGAAAAATGAATTTTCTTTATATTTGCCATTCTTTACAGAAAAGTTTCTAGGAAGAATGGATCTGGGCTGGAACTTTAACCACTTAATTTTCCCATTTCGCAGCATGAAGGAAAAAAAATGTTTAGGCTCTCCACCTGCTGAACTAATTTCTTTATCTATTGCACTTCGCTCAGAAAAAAATGAATGTTAATAATTATGTCTTCAGAGTGGAGCTGCCCACTGTGAAAATGGTTCACCTACTCCTTCTTTAAAATAAAAAATGTGGAGTGCAGCAAAGCTTCTGCCTAGATTACAGATAATTCAGAAAATAACTATTCCAAAACTACAATTCTCTCCAGAGAAAAAAAAGAAATGGATGGGAATGATTTGGTTTTTATGCACGTTTAACCACGTTAACATTACCAGTGAAAGCTGTCGGCATTTAAAATATGATTGCATAGGAGTTACATTCGAAATAAAAATGTCTCACCCTTATTCCATCCGAAGTGACACAGAAAAGAAACTAAATGGTGAATTAAGTTTCAAAATCAAATTTCTTGGAAGGTTTTTCTTTTTTTCAAGATCTCATGTTTAAGCATTTAAGATGTCAATTTTAAATAAAATGTGAAATTAAAATTTTATTTTTATTTATGCATCTCTCTCTCTCTCTCTCTCTCTCTCTCTCTCTCTCTCTCTCTCGTGTGTTTGTGTGTGTACATAAGTACAGATGCCTGAGAAGGAATAAATAGTGTTTCACATGCCTTGTGACTACAGGTTTATGTGGTGTAAGCAGCACAGTATGACAGGAATGCTGGGAATCAAACTCAGGTCCTCTGCAAACAAAATATATGGTCCTAATCATTGAACCATCTCTTTAGCACAAGTAATAATTAATTTGATACTTCATAGTTCTAGACTAGTGAACTTCTCAGATTAGTGTATATCTCTTCAAATATTTAAGAAAAATATATAAACAAATAATAACCAACTTGTGACTAAAAAGTATTTATATTATAGAGGTGAGTCCCCCAATACATTCTATGTTGACCTTAAATCAACAGGCCTACTGCTTTAGCCTCTTCATCATTAGCATGACAAATGTGCAGCAGCATACCTAACAGACATTTTATTATTATTATTATTATTATTATTATTATTATTATTATTATTGGAGAGAAATGTTAGAACATACTGTCCTAAGCACATAGCATAGTCAGTAGTAACCTAAGAAGTCACAGTGTTTTTCTTATCAAAAGAATATCTAAATTTAATTTCTTTTGAGTTGTTTCTTTCTACTCATAGTAGCATTTGCAGAGTAACTGGGGAAAGCAGTAAAAACTTGGCTTTCATGAATTCTCTCTAGTAGCCCTGATTGCAAAGGCAGAGCCACAGCCCCAAACAGCATCAAGAAGGAAATCTCCTGATTGCACAGTTCTTTCACACTGTTCCTCCAGAACACTAAGTAACTGAGATTATATGGTTCCTGATTTTCCTTCAGCTTCTCAGATCTGCTTCTTTGTATCTCTTTGCAAGTCTGTCTAGCTGCCATCTATTCTGAGTTTACCATTATCATTTTGAAGATCTAGCCTTAGCATTTAACAACTGTTTCAAATTTCATTTATTTGTCCATCTGATTGTTACTTTTCTTCTCCTGATACAATGAAATATTCACCAGAATAGAAATGGTTCTTCCATGATTGACTTTGTGTACAGAAACCCATATCTACCATCTTCTTTAGGCTCCTCTCTAAGAACTAATATTCTTATGACCTCAAAATCTACAACCTCGTTGTAATACCTTTTTCAAGTTCTAGACCTTTTAAACAAACCATCTAATCAGAGATCTAAATCCCTGAAATTCAGACTCTTAAAACTCAACTACATCTGTAGTTAATGACTATATCGTTATGCCATATGATTCAATAATATATGTATAGTAAATAACAACCTCAGACTATTCAATTGTGCCAAATGCACTGACAAAGAGCAAATGTATTGTACCCTGTATTTCATCCTCTCATCTCCACATGTGCACCATGGCTTGAATGTGACAGACAGCAGTAGATTCACACATGTATGCATACATACCGCACATATGTGATCTTATACCCAAACAGACAAGTACAAATATGTAAAAAGAGAATTCTGCTCTTAAATACACTCTGGCAGGAAAATAAAACACAGTACACCCAGTCAAGTGTGTCCTACTAATGGTTTCAAGAAAGAATGTTCTGGGCACAGCTGATAACTCAGTGCCCCAACCCTGAGACTTCATGCACAGATCCATAGGGTTTGCTGACTAGGCAGCCTACCTTAATCATCAGCCATGGCCTCATTGAAACATCTGTCCTTAAAAACAAGCCTCACTTCCCTGAGAAAGATGAATGAGGCTTACCTCTGACCTCCAAGTTCTTTGCTACCTTGTGACAGCAGGTTGTACTTCCTATGGTAATGCTGATATTTACTTTCTAGGGGAGACCTCAAGACCATGGTCTTTTTTTTTTTTTTTTTTTTTTTTCTTTTTTTTTTGTTTACAATGAGCAAAAAGTATATGTAATACAGGGTGTAACCCCGAATTTGTCAATATGTTCTTGGTCTGTAAGGATTGAACATGACTTTTTTTTTTGTTTGTTTTGTTTTCTTTTCTTTTTTTCTTGGACTTCACACTGTCTGTGAGTTGTTTCTGGGGGCAGTGCGAGCCTCTGGGGTTAGCATCCCACTATCAGTGACTGCATATTATGTCTGTTCTTTTGTGACTGTGTTATCTCACTCAGGATGATATTCTCTAGATGCAGCCATTTTCTTAAGAATTTGGTTAAGTCATTGTTTCTGGTGGCTGAGTAGTATTCCATTGTGTAAATGTACCACAATTTTTGTATCCATTCATTCACTGAAGGACATCTGGGTTCTTTCCAGCTTCTGGCTATTATAAATAGAGCCGCTGTGAACATTGTGGTGCATGTATCTTCGTTGTATATTAAAGTGTCTCTGGGGTATAGGCCCAGAAGTGGAATAGCTGAGTCTTCAGGTAGTACTATGTCCAATTTTCTGAGGAACAGCCAGACTGATTTCCAGAGTGGTTGTATCAGTTTACAACCCCACCAACAGTGGAGAAGTGTTCCTCTTTCTCCGCAACCTCGCCAGCATCTGCTGTCATCTGAGTTTTGGATCTTGGCCAATCTGACTGGTGTGAGGTGGAATCTCAGGGTTGTTTTGATTTGCATTTCCCTGATGGCTAAGGATGTGGAGCACTTCCTCAGATGTTTCTCAGCCAGTCGATATTCCTCAATTGAGAACGTTTTGTTTAGCTCTGTACCCCATTTTTTAATAGGGTTGTTTGATTCTCTGGTGTCTAGCTTATTGAGTTCTTTGTATACCTTGGATATTAGGCCTCTATCTGATGTGGAGTTGGTAAGGATCTTTTCCCATTCTGTTGGTCTTGACATTTCAAATTCCTACCAGCTTTCTCTTCTTCCTCACTTGCTCATTCTCCGAGGGCATTGGCTTTGATTGTTTCCCAGGTTCTTAGCAAAATCAGCTCACACTGGTAGTGCATGTACAACAGGTAGGCTTTTTGCATTGTGTCCCTTAATGTCTTCCAACTTAACCCAACACTTATCCCCGATGTTGTGGCTGCCTGCAGGCTTTAGCTATTGAATAGCTAAAGAAAAGAATATAAGCCCTACAAACCCAAGTTACTCAAAGAACATCAGATGAGCTCAAATATCTGTCACTCACAAGGGTCACATGCAACACAGTTTCAATGATGAAAACAACCCAGCAACCACATGGTGGTCCGAAGTCCTCTTCTGGTGTGTCTGACAGCTACATTATACTCATGTATTTGAAATAAAATAAATCTAAAGAAAAAGAAGAAGAAGAATTAACAAAAAGAAAGAAAGAAAAGGTGGTATGCACCAAATTATGTCTCCCATACCTAAATCTGTGTATTAAGGCCTTGGGTGGTTTAAATGACAATATGGGTTCATATGTTTGAATAAAAGGATTAGAAGAAATAAAAAAAAAAAAACTCTTGAGTAAGCCACTAAAGGACTCATTGCATACTGAATAGCAAAGAAATAATGTGCTGTATTTCAAAAACTGTAGATACCATGAAATGAGTTATACTTTCAAAGTGTTGATAGAAATTATCAACCATGGATTCTACAGCTGGTAAATGTTTAAAATAAGTAATTTTAAAGAAACTCTAGCCACCCAGTCCTAGCATATCAAACATGGCTCTGCCATGGGATATGTAACATTACATTTCAAGGTTAAAACAAAACCCCCATGAAAACATCTATGCCAACTCATCCTGTGGAAAAGAAGGGGTGATAAACAGAAGCAAAATTCTTTTCAGAGTCAATGAATCAAAAAATAAGCAAACAAAACCACATTCAGATCACAATAAAAATGAATGACTCACTCAAACAGTGGTAAGATAAATCTCAAAATCAACCTGTTAACAGGTAAAAATTCAGTTTGTTAGACTTACAATCTGTATTCTATCCTTTACAGCATTCTGAAGCAGAATGATTTGCAAAACATATTAGTGGTTGCAACATATTGGCAATGGATGAGGCCATGTATATAATGTAACAAGAAAAGGGAATATGCACTAAGGAGATAAATCTTACTGTAATTAAACTACTCTTTAATATTAAAAAAAATCCCTTTTATATTTAAGGCAACAATATGTAAAAGCTTAATAACCACTATAATAAATTATAATATGTATTAATGAAATGCTTTTTAATAACTATAGTATCTAAGACATCATTTATTTTTCAGAGATAGCCTTATAAGTTTAGGAATGGAGGTATATTTTTTAAAATGTGCTTTTCATTTCTAGCTATTAACTGTGGATAACCGAAGCTTCTCATTTTTCAGGGATCTGTTAGCCAGCTCTTTTCACCATATGCCTTCATCAAACCATTCTGTTTTTCATTCTACTTGAATCTTCCCTAAACTTCATGGGTTCCTTCTGGTACATCTATGAACTCTGAACTCTTCAATCATTACAAAAACAACTAGTAGTCAGGGACCATGCCATATTATCATAGCAATGGGAAGACACCTTCACATTGTTGCTTGTTTACAACAAACATGATAACATGAGATCACCTGACAAAAGAGAAGCCACCTCTAAATCTAGTACAATGGCCTGGAAGAATCACTCCCATATAGATGCGCACAGAGTTTCAGTACATTTTCCACCTTGAAATACATTTCATAATCAGCTCTGAGACATAAATCATAGATAAAGGCTGAAACGTATTCTCTGAAGAAATTATGAACATATAAATGCCTACCCCACCCCAAAAAAATAGAGTAAAAATCAGTCTCACAGTTGTTCTTTAGTTTGAAATAGAATCATTTCCTTTGTGCTGGGTCAAATGCAGGAAATAAAATGAAAGTAAGTACGGTCAGAAGTGTCAAAATTGTTCTCATTTTTCCTAAGAGGCAAGTTTTCTATATTCCTACTTCATGAACTTTATGTATGAGCTGCACTGAACAAAGCCATTGTGGTGTGTTATTTGAAAGAAATGCTCCTACTAGAAATATAGTAGTATTTTTACTATACTATGAGTATAGGAACCAATTTATATACGTATAATATATATACACATATTATTATTAGCTCTACAAAATTTTCATTTTCTTAGAATAACTAGTAATATCTTACAAATACTCTTCTGAGTTGCAACACACAGTACTTTACTTTTTCCATATGCCGGTTAATTTTTATCCCCTTAACACAAAATATAGTCATCTAGGAGGAAGAGACCTCAGTTGATGTGTTACCTCCATCATGCTGAGTCTATGAAGCATTTTCCCGATTAATGATTGATATGGGGGAATGCCAGTTACTGTAGGTGTGTTACTGCAAGTAGGTATGTCACCCTGGGTTATATAAGAAAGCAGAGGAATGAGCCAATAAAGAACATTTAACCATGGTTCTGCCCAGAGTTCCATACATGGTGAACAATAAACAACCCAAATAAACTCTTCTTACTTAAGGTGATCATAGTGATTTATACAGCAACAAAAATCAACTAAAATGTTGAGTGTCTCTTTCTTTTATTTATACTTCATCAATTACTTCCCACAATAAGTCATTATTCTAATTATATAACATTTTGTATGTTAGTTTTCAGTCAAATGAAAACAAGTTAACAGTTCACAATCTATACTTTATATTTTTTGCTGTGCTAATAATGTATACACAATCTATAAAGGAAACATTAAAGATAGATGAGGGTCATTTGACCAAAAATAAATTTAACATGAATTATGAGTTTTACACAGCAGCAAATTTATTTATTTAAACAAAATTTTAATAGCTGAACACAACAGGACTTTGACTTCCTAAAACACTGATATTTTATTTGTAGAATTAAATCCATTATTTTAATTATAATTTTAACTATAGAGAGACTCAATAAGTTGTTGAAGCTTAGTCTTTTGAGATGCATTATACTACTAAATACTGGCCCGAAGGCCTGATTGCTCCCAAGGACAAGAGCATAGTGCAAGGTGATTGCTTCTTAATTTAATACTATTGATTAAATAAAGATGCCAACAGCCAACAGCTGTTCAGAAAAGACATAATCAGGGTTTGGGGTTGCATCGCTTGAGGTATGAAGAAAGCGATGAAGGAAAGAAGAAGGAGAGAAGAGGAAGCCATTATGGGGTAAGAAAGTCTTTAAATATGGCCATGAGAGCTGGCTAATTGGAGTTAATACTTTTCCAGGTAGAACATGGCAAATTATAAGATGAGATTATGAATGGGGAGGTAGTTTCTAAAAGCATAGATAATAGATATCTGCCAGTCTCTAGTCCTGCTTAGGGTCTATTAGAAAAATAAATTTGTATATCTTCTTTTTCATCTGGGAACTGACTAATTAGTGGTAGGGTAGAAGCTCCTAATTAAAGTTAAATGTTTCTGCAAAAATAAGTATAAACTAAAACTATGAATATATATATATGTATACATCTGCATATAAGCATATATATATATATATATATGCAGTGAGAAAAATTGAGACTGCTAAGAGGAATCAGGCAGTTTGACATTGATGGCTGTTATCTGAACCACACAGGAATAATTAAGCACAAAGACATTTGTTTACATCTGATAAAAGTCTGATGGCATTGGCACTGTACAGACATGAGCATTTTCTCAGAAACGGGGACTCAGAAAGTAATAAAGAAATTCTAAACACCCACAATTTCCATTTAGAAGGGAGCCCCCATGGGAACCTAGACAATTTACAGGGAACTTTTTAAAGAGTCTAGTACTAGGAAGCTAACCAACCAAAAATAATCAGTCAATCATACTTGATACTTATTATTTGATTACTAAACTGATAGGATATAGCATCACCTAGGAAACAAATCTCTTAGTATATCTGTACAAAGGTTTCCAGATTTGTTGAGTTGAGGGGGGGAAGACTCATTCTAATTGTCTGTAGCAGCATCTCATTGGCTGAGGATCCGGACTGGATACGAGGGAAATGCGAGCTGAACAGCATCCTGACTACGGATGCACAATGAACAGACACCTGAAGCTCTGGTGACATGTTTTCCCAATTCTTTTCCTTTTCTCCCTCCCAATATATTTTTCTGAATTATTTAGGAATTTTGAGCAATGCACCCTGATCACATCTGCTTACCATCCCTCCCTTGTCAGCCCTTTCAGTCCCACAAAACATGACAAAATGCCAAGTCTATTTTTTTATCACCCAAATACTCACTGGAACATGTTCAAACGCCCAGTGGTCAGCCCCTTAAAGAAAACTGAAGCCCCCTCTTCTCCCTGCCAGAAGCCCACTGTGACGAGCTGTATTTCAGCATCTTTGGAACATTTTAAGGATTTTCTTTAATAGCTGTCTGGACTGCTTGTCACAGAAGCCTTCAATGTCTTTTATTATCATGTATGAATCTGAAGCATCTTTGCTCATTGCTGCATGGATCATGGAGTTCCACACTCTCGACTTTCTTTAATTTGTTTCTGTCTGGTATTTTGTGACATTTCATTTCATTCCATTTCAAATCATTTTATTTTTGCTTACAAATATGAATGGATGGGTATCTGAGATGCAATGAATATTCTCTATTTGCTTGTGAGCTTACATGTTTAAGAGAAGTCCGGGATCAGACATGAATGAAGATAGGTAAAAAAGAAGATATGAACATGCTCCAATTGTAAATGTTGTGCTAAAGCCTCCCAGCTAGTGGAATAAGTGACCAAAGTCACGTGATTTTTCTGGCCAGCCTTTCTTTCACTTGACTTAGTAGAACTGGTCAATCTGTCTGTGCCTCTTATAGTTATTTTTAAATGATGTGAAGATGCAGCCTTCAAGACAGATTGAAATCTGATGTTATGTGAACTGTGTCACCTTGTGTATCAATAAAACATTCAAATTCAGTTAAAGTTAATTTCTGTATCTTATTCTACATTGAACTATTTCTCCTGAGATAGTCTTGTCTACCACCGCTGGGTTCATCCGCCCTCACAGCACCTCGATCACCCTGTCAAAAATATTTTAAACAAAAGCAATACCGAGAAGAAAGAGGTTTATTTTCGCTCCCAATTCCAGATTGTGCTCTTTCATTGCCAAGAAGTGAAGGCAAGAACTCAAGGCAGTTATTCATATTATATCAATTGTCAAGAGCAGAGCAGAGGAAAAGAGCAAGAGAGCAAGAATGACAGCGAGAGTGAGAGAGCAAAAGAGACAGTGATGGGGAGAGAGTAGTGTTCAGTCCCTGTTCTAAACTATAAAAGTCTAGTATTCAACACATTAAAGTGCTGACTACATTAAAGGCGAGTCTTCCCACATCAATTAAGGAAATCTCTCATAGGCATGTCCACAGGCCAACCCAGTCCAAAAGATTCCTCACTGAGACTATCTTATTATGGGATTCTAGATTGGGTCAAGTTGAGAATTAAAATTAATCACCATGGATTCCAACCTTTTAAAGACTAGAGCTGGATGGCCAGAGGTTGAGAAAGACTAGCTAAAAGGTGAGTATGATTGAACTAGTGTGTGTGTGTGTGTGTGTGTGTGTGTGTGTGTGTGTGTGTGCATGTGTGCACGTGTGTGAGCTCTTGAACACGTGCACATGAGCACATTGCACACATATGTATGTACTTTCCTTTTTTTTTCAAATTTGTTGTGATTCACTTTTTTGAATGGTCATTAGCAGTGTTGGATAATTTAGTCAGAGATCTCTTGGGCATATCTCCTCTAAGATATTCTTCTTTTTCTTCTTTTCTGCCCAGAAAGAGAAACCTGTGGATCACTCAAAGGCAAAGGCAACAGATGACAGGAGTCCTATTCTTTTGATCGCTGATAGGAGGTGCAGCCCAATCAAAAGAAAGAAAATGTGACAGAAATGAGGAATAACTTATTGCATTAAATCTGAAAGATTGATTGCCATTTCTTATGGCTGTTCATTTCTTGAGCCCTAATTAATACCAAGAGCCAGAAAGAAAATAGAGAAAAGAATAATTGCATGGCTTGAACATACAGCTTCAAGGAGCAACCCCAAGGGAATATTTTGCACTTTTTGTCAGCATATGTCTTGACTATGGTGATAACTTCTCCTCTAACTTCTTGCTTACATTTTATTCTGCTCTTTTTGGCACTGATTATTATACCCAGTTTTCCCCCTTATGATACTTCCTTGATTATCCACTGATAATATCCACTTAGCTCTGCATCATACATGACCTCAACCACTTCATTGAGAATAGTACTACAGCCTTTCCTCCCTGAAGTTCTGAAAGCCCTTGCTGTCTTTCTTTGTCCATCTCCGTCTCATGACCTCTGCCTTCTCCATCAGTACAACAGCTTCCCAGCTTGGCAGTAAACAAGAATCCGCAATGCTTAATTTTTTTCTTTTACATGTTATCCAATTGCATTTTGGTATCTTCCCCCAAATGCAGAAAATAGCTCTGAAATAAATAAGATGACTTATTTCTTACATTCACTCTGAATGCAAGTCATTGATCTCTCTCATGAAGTTTATTGAAGAGACAGAATACTATGGTATGGGCACCTTTTGGGGTATAATTCAAAAGACATTGTATGTTCTTCAACAGTTTTCTTTACTTGCCCTGCACCCCAGAAAACGCCTTTGACATTTGAACTCCTGCATGCATCTCACTTAAACTGCTGGGAATACCCAATTTGATCCACCATCTTCCTTGGGAGTGCTATTATCTACTGGATATGATTGCTTTGAAACTTCAATTCATATTATTAAACTTCTCAACATAGAATTTTAGAACTTATGGTGATTTCTGGTCAGAGATGTCCCAATATAGTGGAGTGATCATATAACAAGCAAGCGTATCATACAGATCTTATTTAATTGTATCTCATTTCTCCTATCCCTAACTCCCATCCTTCCTTTCTCCCTCCCTCCTTTCTCTCTCTCTCTCTCCCTCCCTATCTCTCTCCTTCTCCCTCGCTCTGTGTGTCTTTCTGTCTGTTTCTAGTTCACAAGTTCTCCCGCCCCGTTTTTGGATGACTCGGGCTCTTCTGAGCTGAGATTTGATTTAATTACAGCACAAGTTTAGAAACTTCATTTTTTCCAGGAGACTTTCAGTGTTAATCAGAAGTTTTTAATCTGCAGATCAAGATCATTCTTCAGAAAATTGATCTTATATTTCTTCAGATACAGGATCTAATTATTTAAAAGTTGTTATGTATTTCTATAAGTACTAGCTTATACGCACTGAAACAATTCTTACATATGTTTACGCTTTTCATCTGATTCTTGCTTGGTTATATTATTCCGTTGAATTTTTAGCTAATAACCCTTCAAGTTGACTTACAAATCTCTTCCATCACCATGCACTCTATTCATTGGATGTCTTGCTGGTTAAATTTGGCAACATTCTTTTGGTGGTTCAATTCATTCTGTCACTGTGTACACAATCTCCTCCCTATAATCACCCATTAGATCACACTGAGTCTGTAAATCACAATCTCGTTGCAGTTTTCAACTTCTTGTTTGTTTGAATTTGTTATTGCCATTGTTCCCTCTTTCCAACTGGTGGTTCCATTCAAGAGTCTAATGACAAGTCTTTTACTGTCGGCTCTTCACCAACTTCTAAGTACTGCCCTTTACATGTTTGATTTTTTTTTTCCCTCTTACAACTTTATTTTAAAAAAGAAGGATATATGTACAGATTATTAAAGGCCTTTTGGCATAAAATTATATGAATATAATTTTTGTCAGTACTCAATTCTTTTAGAGGATTGATAGCATGCATTGAAATCCCACTAGTTACCTAAGCATAAAGTACATGTAGAACAGAACGTAACATGGAAACAGTCAGTTTTCTTGGTGTGTATAAATTAAACATAATGATCTTTGAATACCAAAAATTGCCACAAGGTTATGTTCTTAGCTCTTGGATTATTAATGATTTAAGTTCAGGTGTACCACACTGAGAGGATGCTGTACATTTATTTATTTTTTCTAAGAACGACTGAAGCTTTCACTTTTTGGCCTTTGTTTTTCTCAAGCTTCATATGGCCTGTGAGTTGTTTCAGGAGTGTTCAGAGCTTTCTTGGGTTTACAATCACCCCATGCCCTTTATGTCTGGGGAAATGCAAACAGTTTACAAAACTATGAAAGTCAGAGTCATTTTTTTCACATAATCATAAGCAAAATATAATTATGAGTAAATTGAATATTTGAAAGCACTTTGGCAGCCCAAATCAAATTATATTTATAATAGTTTAGTTGAAAAAAAATGACATATGTTGTATTTTGAATGCAGTTCTTCTGGACTTGGCCTTGTAGATGTGTTAGAAAAAACTATGGGGAAATCACTTTATAACCTTCTAGATAGTATTAACATGTAAATAATTTTACTTATGTACATCCATATACATATATATATACATATATGTACACACACACACACACACACACACACACACACATATATATACATATGCCATGAAAAAGCAAGAGGAAAAGTCAGTCTCATAGTACATTCTCATTGGTAACAGCTTAAAGAAGAGTTGACCAAGAGTAGTTGGCTTCCCTCCAACCCCCCTTTTTTGACCACTTGAGCTCTTCTGCTTCTGGATTTCTCATCAATGACTGGGCTGTATTCTGTCATGAGCAACCTTTTCTACGTCAAGAGTAATACAAACCAGGTACTGAGGACAAAAACAGAAACAGAAGAAAGAGCTAGCTCCACAAGATTACCATCACAATTACATACAGACCTTGAAAGGAAAATTCTCAACTTCATATGAAAGAAAGCCAAAATCCAAAGACAGCTATGACAACCTTTCTAGGGGTATCACCATCTCTGATTACAAGTATTCCAAAGAGTTATAGTAATAAAATCTTCATGGTATTCACAAGAAAGAGACGTGTTGATCAAGAGAATTGAATTGAAGGTCCAGATATAAATTCAAATACATTTGGACAGCTGATTTTTCATAAGTTAGACAGGAAGATAAGCTGAGTAAAAGACAGCATCTTCAACAAATGGTGCTGGTTAAACCAGATAGGTGTCTGAAAAATGAGAATAGATCCATGTTTATGACCCTGCCCAGAGCTAAAGTCCAAGTGAATCAAACACCTCAATAATAAGCCATGTATACTGAACCCAGTAGAAGAGAAAGAGGGAAATAGGCGTGATGCATTGGCATAGGAGCCTACATCTTTAACATAATACTGATAGCACAGGCACTAAGATCAACAATGGATAAATGAAGCCTCATAAAACCCATAAGCTTCTGTAAGGCAAATGACACTGTCAATAAGACAGTCTACACAATGGAAAAAGATCTTTATCATCTCTATGCCTTATAGGCGTCTACTATCCAAAGTACGTAAAGAACTGAAGAAAATAGGTATCAAAGAACAAACAATCTCATTTAAAATGCAATACATATCTAAATAGAAAAGCTTCAATAGAGGAACCTCAATTTACTAATAAACAGTTAAAGAAATGTTCAATACCCTCAGACATCAGACAAATGCAAATCAAAACGACTTTGAGATTCCATTTTTCACCTGTCAGAATGGCTAAGATCAATAACACAAGTGACAGCTCATGCTGGTGAGGATGTGGAGCAAGGGGAACTCTTCTTCATTGCTGGTGAAAATTCAGACTTATACAGCCATATGAAAATCAATATGACATTTCCTCAGAAAATTAAGAATCCGTCGACATCAAGTTGAAGTCTTGGGCATATGCCCAAAGGACACTTCATCTTAACACAAGGACACTTTCTAAGCCCTATTCACTCTGGTTTTATGAATAAGAGTAAGAAACTGCAAACAGCCTAGACTTCCCACAAAACGGGAATAAATAAAATAAATGTGGTAAATTTACACAAAGGAATATTACTTAATGGTTTAATAAAATGACATTGTGGAGCATGTAGACAAACGTGTGGAAGTAGTAAAAATCATCCTGGGTACGGTAACTGAGACCCCAAAAGGTAAATGTGGTGTGTACTTACTTGTAATCTGATGTTAACTGCAAAGTAAATGATAATCAAGCTCTAACCTATAAACTGAGAAAGGTAGGGTAAAAAGAAATAGTCTAGGGAGGAATGCATGGATTTCCCTGGGATGGTAAAATTAATAAATATTATGAGTGGATGATGAGTGGGCAGGGATGGGATCAGGGTGTACCTGGAGTAGATATAGATATAGAATCAAGATGTAGAACTCTTGGCTCCTCCATCACCAAATCTGCCTGCATACTGCTACATTCTCTCTATGAGAACAATGAACTAAAACATCTGAAACTTCAAGTCATCACCATTAAATGTTTCTCTTTATAAGATTTGTTGTACTCCTAGTGTCTTCCTTACAGCAATGGAAACCTGACTAAGACACAAGTACAGTGGGCTTTTCTTAGAGTCTATGACAATAATCCCAAGGAGGACTCCTAGTAATGGGAGCTACAAAGTCATAACTGGCTGTGTTTTATAGCCAGGCAATGCTCACAGTGCTGGACTAAATTGTACTCAATTGAGCTGTTGGCAAATAGGGTCCCAAGAAAATCCCCAGGTAGATGCTAAGACGAGAGGGAGAGTTGCTGTTCCCAAACTGAAAGCAGGGCCCCACTTCCAAGCACAACTCCATACAACTCATGATGAACATGGAGAAGTCAAACTGGTGCATTCATGGACCTTTCATACAAATGTTCTAGTCCCTTTAATACGGGAAGTTACTATGCAAGCTATTGTAAGAGAAACATAGACACCAGGCCAACCACAAAACCTTTATGTACAATCTGTCCTCCCTGCAACATTTGCTAGGACAGTGGTGACACACAATAAGTGGAAGTAGCCAACCAATGGCTGATTTGACTAAATTACCACTTCACAAGAAGTAACACATAACTGATACTGCTTAGAGAAATGAGGACCAGAGAGGAGATAGTCCAAAGACTTAGAATAAAAGAAAAATCATTCCGGATGAAGAAATGGTTCAGCAGTTAATAGCACTAACTAGTCTTGCAGAGGTTGACTAGTCAGTTTAATTCCCAGCAACCACATGGTGCCTCACAGCTATCTGTAGTGGGTTCGGATGTCCTCTTTTGGTGTGTCTCAAGTGAGTGCTGGTGTAGTCACATACCTAAAGTAAATAAATACATGTTTTAAAAAGCTAAGTACTACTGGTCTAAAAAATAATAAAATCAATAAAAAGGTTCCTAATGATATTCTGCTATTCTCATAGCAGTGGCTTATTTGGGAACCACCCTAGAGGCTTCCTATGGAGACAGATCCACAACAGATACATAGACCCACAACCAACTATTCTGTGGAGTGAATAAACCATCAGAGTCCTCCCTTCAGAGTTCAGGAAATCCTGAGAAAACAGCTGGAAAGATCATAAGAGCCTGAATGGTTGGATTACACCAGAGAATATGTCCTTCTGAATCAACCCAAAAAGGCTACTGTGAGATCCCAAAGACTACATCATCAAACACAAGGCCTACGTGGGTCTATACTGGTTCTTAAACATATAAAATTATAGCTATTAGGTTAGTTATTTTATGAGACTCCTGACTAAGAGAAAGGATAGGTCTCTGCCTCTTTTGCCTGCTCTTGGGACTCTTTCTTGCTTGCTGTGTTACTGTGTACAACTTAGATGTTAGGTTTTTTTTTTTTTTTTTTTTTTTTTTTTTTTTTTTTTTTTTTTTTTTTTTTTTTTTGCTTCATCCTATTATATTTTACTTTGCCATGTCCAGTTGTTGTTATCTTTTAGAAGCCTGATACTTTTTACTGAGAGACAGAAAGGGAATAGGTCTGGAGGACAGGGGAGGTAGGAATGAACTAGCAAGAATAGAGGGAGAGAAAACTATAATCAAGATATATTGTATGAGAAAGAATCTATTTTAAATGAAAAGGGGATCAATTTGTAATAATTTAATTCTTCTGTGTCAATAAGTCTTAGTGGTTGTCTGTTTTGGAGTCAATTTTGATAGTGAATGTACATTTATTTTTATTAGTTGATATAAATTTTTCTGGAATTCTATTTCATAATTTAATAACTCCTCTAAATTCAAATTATTATTTCTAGTGCTTTATATTTGTATTTCTCCTTTCATTGCTTTAAGCTCTTTGATGTGAGTTTTAATAAAAGTTTTAGCACTTGAGATTATTTTTAAAATGATTGTTGTTAACATCAATTGTTGCTAGCAAACATGCATATGTGCATACACACACAGGACTCATACATGCACACACACACACACACACACACAAACACACACACACACACAAAACACAAGGCACTACAGTCACATTTGGTTGGGGTATTTTACTCGGAAGAAGCCAATCATGTGTAATCCAATAGTTTGAACACTCACACCTGCAATACATTAAATCCAATGCTTTCAGTCCAGTAGGCTGAAGACGACTGTGTTATGGTCTCAGTTTAGAGTTTTAATGCATGTGGGGTGTGTGTGGGGGTGGGGGATGTTCATACATAAGCAACTGCCACCTTGAAGTCAGAGGTGTTTCTTAGTTACCTCTGCCTTAGTTTTTGAAATAGGGTCTTCTGATGAGCTTACAACTTACTGATTTGATAAGCTGGTTGGCTAGTGCCCTCCAGAGATTCTCCCATCATTGCTTCACAGTGGAAGGGCTACAGACACATACTAGGCTTAACTTTACACACTACTGCTGTGTATCTAAACATAGGTCCTCATATTTATGAAGAAAGCTCCATACCTCTGAACCATCTCCCCAGCCCAAATGTCTTTGTCTTCCTAACAATATTATATATGAATAAGAAAAGTAATATATATTATAATGGTGTTGTAATATACTTGGTATAACATTCATTTATATGGAAGGATAAAAAAGATTGTATTTTACAAAATGTCAGTGATATTTAAGGAAGGTGAATGGAAACTAGATCTGTGGTTTTAACTCCTTGCTAATGTCAAAGCAGGTAAAAGTCCAACATGAAGGTCTGGGAAAATGGCTCTATGGTGAAGACTCCTCCAGAGTCTCTGAGTTCAATTCTCAGCATTCATTTCAGCCAAATCACATGCTTCATACCTTTAGATTCAGGTGATCCAATACCTTTTTTAAACGTCTATGACATATGTCACTTGACTCCATGGAATCACATATGCAACTATATTATTGGAAGTAAAAAATCTAAATCTTGGAAAGAAGTTCAAGATAAAAGGGGAAATAGATTATCTTCAACAATTCCCCTATCTCTGGCTTGCATGGAGTTCCAAGGATGGTTTTCTATTGTGACTGAATTCAACTGCATCATTCAGAGCATCTTAGCTGTCTAGGTTATTAGCAAAGAGCTGATTAGTCCCTAACATAAGAAAAAGTATATAAAGGCCAAGGAATTATTATTGTTAGCTTTGTTACCTAATGAAATGATAACACATGAGATTAGGCTGGACATCCAGTTTTACATTTTCCTATGAACTAGATGTAAAGTTTATAGTCAAGAAACATTACGAAAGAAGTTCAAAAGAACTTAGTGGTGATGAACACAATACTTTTGACAAGGATCAGAGTCAGTGCCTTTCTCCCACATGATAGCCCACAACTTCTTGTAACTCCAGGTCCAGGGATATATGTGAGCTTCTGACATATTTGAACTCTTACATGTAAGTAGTACATATAAACACTCACAGATACACATGCATATATGTAAAATATTTAAAATGTAAATATGTATAATTTTTTTATTCCTTCAACATAGCTCTAAAGGGAAAGTCTCTGTTTCTCTGTGTGCCTCTGTCTTTATCTCTCTCTATCTCTCTAATTCAAACACACACACACACACACACACACACACACAAGACAAAATCTACATATGTCAAGGGGTTGAAGAAAGAATCCTAAGTAATCATGCATAGTATACGTTATTTTATGCCATAAGAATGGCAGGCGGTGACTTTCATTAAGTCACTCATAAGTAAAGAAGACCTCATAAGTCAAGAAGAGCAGAGGAGAGCAGTGACTTTCAGCCAAAGAAATTGTCCTCTAAAAGAGATATTAGCCAGTGTGTAGAGATGGTCTTTATTGCCACACTTTAAACAGTTTGTGAGCATTGGGTCTGCCTTCTTGTTCACAGGAACCACTAATGATATCTTTTATTGACTAAAGAGGATAGACCTTTACCCAAGAAAATGCCAGGGATGCCAAAGAAGAAATATTCCAGACCAAAAGATGCTGAGGATCAAAAACTACTAAGACCTCATATATTTATAGCATAAAGGTTTAGTTCTCTTTTGTGCTGTGGGTTATGATGAGCAAATCAATTTCCTCTTGTCTCTAGTTCCATGTCCCTTCATGTTGAATTCACTTTGAATTTGACAAGGCAAAGAAAGAGGAATATACTCAATTAGACCCTGTTTTTGAAAGTTCTTAATAGAAATATTATACTTTTTGTGTCTTTCAAAAATTCTTTGACTAACCAAACTCCATCATTGGTCGTTACTACATAACACATGACTCCGAAGTCTAGTTTGCTAAAGCAGTAAAGATATGGCCACCTGTTGTTTCTGTCAGAAAGAATATAGATGGGGATCGCTTTCTTTTCTTTGGGTTCTTACAGGAGCTGCTGTCTAGGAGCCACACAGAGCCACAGTCCCCCCCCCCCCCCCAGATTTTAACCCTTAGTATAAGTTTTTGTGAGGATCAAGCATCCTTTGTGTACATGGGTTAAAGGCTTTGTTTCCTGGCTGACTGTGGACACAGGATGTCTTTGGTATTTTGCCAGGCATCCCTCTTCATTAGACACACAAGCCCAGAGCCAGAAACAAACACAGAATGTCCTTTTAGGCAGGCTGCAAGGTCCAACCCACTGACATAAATGGGGAGGCTATTATATAAGAGAGTGAACAACATGAACAGGAATTATAAAGGTAATGTCAGAAGCTGCTTCGGGGACCTTGACATTCCCAAATACTACACAGTTGGGTGCATCATTCTTTCTCAAAACAGAGCATCCTCATAGTGCATACCTGAAATATTTAGTGAAGGTTAATTTGGTCCATCTTTTAAGAAGAATTGTTTTTATTTCCTATTTTATTAGTCTCAGAACTGCGATATCTTTGAGCTCAGCATTGACACCACATACCCCCAAGCATATTATTGTCATAGAAAAAAATACTCTAGAAGCTTGGTGATGGGATAGGGTTGTGGTTATGACACATTACTTTTCCCATACTGAAGCCTCTTGTGCTCCTCAAGTTTGCACACTTTAAAGATTTCTGTGAGGTGGAAACCCATATTCTTTCCTAGCAAAGACAGATACTTCTTGTTTAACATGCCTGCACCATCTCAGTAAGAACTGGAGAGATAAAAATATTCTAACTCCTATCTAAGCATTCACCATTTATTCTTGTAAGATACAAAAAAAGAAAAAAGAAAAAAACTAGTAGAGTCAAGCAGTCACACCTTAGGTCACCTATTCCTCACTTGTGTCACTTTATAAACAATCATTGTAGATTGTTATTTGCAGACAGAGAATTAGGTGATGGCTGCCACTTCCCTCACTCATTTGTACATTTACACATTCCACTTATGAACCAGAAATGTTTCTATAGTAAAGGAAAAACCAACATCTTTTCTCCCTTTAAAAAATAATATAGCTTCCAGATTACCTGCACCCAATGGATGAACTGTTTTGAACTGAAGTAATATTAAAGTCTAAATGTGCACATAAAATACCCTTTATGTTGAAAAGAAATGTGTCTCTCCAGACAATGAAGGTACTATAGTTTATATGTTGTGCAAAATTAGGGAAATGGGGTGGGAAAACAAAAATAAAATGGACTTCTGCATTGCTCTTGGGTTTACAAGCTACTTCATGAGTTCATTTTACTTGATCATCAGAATGACCACATTAAGATAAAATCTGGTTGGCTTTGTCAAGTGTGGAAACAAGACAGAATTCTGCTGTGTTTACTGACAATAGCAGAGCCAGAGATCTGACAATCGAGCTAGTCCTCCTTCAACTTGACAGACTGGACTGTTATGCCTGAGTAGGCTGGATAGTGACATTAAAGGAGAAATTCTTCCAGTCATTCAAGTGGCTCTCATTGCCACTACTGGCAATACCTGACCTCAGTCCCATAGAACTCTTTCAGGCTCTGAAGTGGCCTTTGGATGGGAAACCTTATATACTTTCCTCCCTTCCAACATACCTGGTCAATAGTTGACTTCACCTTGGAGATCTCATACAGTGTCACCACACCAGAAATCTATAAACTCACAGATCATGATGAAAATGTTTCATAGCTATGCAATAGTAGAAAGTACGAGCATCATCGAACATTAAAATGCTAAAGAATGATGACATAATTAGTATAGCCTAGAGCTGGTGAGATGACTCAGTACACCAATCGTGACTTACTTCCAAGATTAAAAACAAGAGTTTAATCCCCTGTATTGACATGACAGAAGAGGAGAACCAACTCTTGCAAATAGTCTTCTGAGCTCTACATGTACTCCAAGATATGTGCATGGTATGTGTGGTTATGAGCTCATGCATAAAAACACATGAAAAATAAATAAATTACATAAATTATATAATGTAAATTTTGATATTTGAATATTTGCTTTGAGTACTGAAAATTAATCAAGATTAGCTCTTCAGCATTATTTGAAAAGACAACATTCTAAAGTGCTTTTGGAGTAAATCCCATGATACATGTGTGGTATCACATACAGAAGCAGAAGGCATATATTTAATGTACAGAAATTCTATCTATCTAGGTAAATGAGAAGGAAAAGTGTATGGAGAAACAGACATTAATCAATTGTTGGTCCTTTTAAAGTTTTAGTCAAGTTCAAAATTAGTTTAACATATGTACTAATATATACTCTTCTGTTTGTGATTTGGTCTGTTTCAATCTTTTATAATTTTTTTTTTATTTTTTAAACGACTTTATTTTGCAAAACAAAGATAAATGTACAGATTTTAAACATTTTTTGCTTAAAATTATACATTTTTGTCAGTACTGTTTTTTCAGACATTAAAATAAATTTTACATAAAACCATGTGAATATATTTTTTAGTCAGTACTTGATTTTTTTCAAGGGCTTGACAGTATGCATTGAAAACCTACTAGTTGCAATAAGCGTAAAGTACATGCAAAACAAAATGCAACATGGAAATAGTCAGTCTTCTTGTTTTGTGAATATATGTATATTTTTTGTTTTCTTTATTTCTTGGACTTCATACAGATATATTTATGACATATATCTTTTAAAGATTTATATTAAATCTTTCATGTAACCCAGCTAGACAACTCTTGAGTATATTCACAGGACGTCCTTTTCCTACTTACAGGAAAATTGCATGTAAAAAGTCATCTGTAACATTTGAGTGAATAATAAAATGAGACTTTCCTCTTGCTTTGCCTTCAGTCTTTATAGCAAACATCCTACTGCTCCTTTTCCACCCCTTCCTCCTCTTCCTCTTCCTTCTCCTTTTCTCTTCACTGACTTCCGTGGTCCATCCACATCACCCTCAAGCAGTCCAGCTGCTTCTCCTATCGTCTCCTGTGCCTCCCTCTTACTTTCGTAAATGTAATTAGATTTCCACATTCTTCTACAACCTTTCTCATTCCTTTGCCAGTGCTATCTCTTTCCTATTATTCAACCTTACAACTTCTTCTACAGATAAAACATAAACTGATATAACCTGCTCTCTTTTTATCTTTAGACACCGAATACATCTGAAATTGCATTTTAACCTCAAGGAACAGGAGCTCTCCTTGATAGCATAAAATGATAGTATAGTCAAAAAATTGGAGTACATAAATTACCTGTATTCAAGCTCTTATTTTTCTCTATGGTGGAGGTAAACATTTAGACAACAATGGTAAATGAGAAACAAGGGCTCACCTTGTTATTACAATGTTGTTTGTACCCACAGGAGATTCAGAGCTTTCTGCTAAGCAGGCTTAGGGATAAGTTCTAAGAAGACTAAATCTTCCTGTGTTGATTTTCAATGTAAAATGTTCTCTCTATGAGATCATATGTTTAATCACTTGCTCCCTGTTGTAACACTTGCAACATGGCTGTTCTGTTCAGGAAATTTGTGAAACCTATATGAAGTGGATTTTTGACTGTAAGCTCTGAGGCTTATTACCCAATACCCACTTCCTACATACTCTCTACTTCCTGAGGGTAGATATAATGTGATCAGTTAGCTTCCTCCTCCTCTAGCTGCTATGCCTTCATTGGTATGATGAAATATACATCCCCCACCACACACATACAACCTGTGAGCCAAAATAAACATTTTATTCTCTAAGTTGCTTTTCTGATTATATCAAGCAGAAAAGCTATGGCAATGTACCAACTTTAATTTCAATTTTCCTTTTGAATGAAGATGAAAAAATAAAATAAATATCCACTTCTGCAAAATACGAGTCTTTGACTTAATTTTTCCTTTATATTGTACATGAAGAAATGCCCATCAATAGGAAACAGGAAAGAGTGAGATATTCCAAAGTTTATGTACTCCTCATGCACGAAGATCTAATTTATAAGCAACTCAGGCAAAAATCATTAGTTTGAAACCTGCCTCTGTCACACTTGCTTTACTTGAAAGTAGAGGTGTGTAGATGTGTGCATAGTCCTGGATTCATGACCTTCTCCTACCACCTGTGCTGACTCTCTCTCAGGGAAGGCCTTTACTTGTCCACCTAATCATCAATGTAATTTTTCATTTATGAATGGATCCCATGCACTATGGCCTGCTATTTGCTAACTTAATAGTCCAGGAATGGAGCCCAGTTCATTCATCTGGTGACCTAGTTCTTGCCAAATTTCATCAATATGGTATCTCTGGCATTCTGTGAAAATACATTGATCAATTCCAGAGACCAGAATAGGTATCAGATCCCATGGAGCTAGAGGTCAGACCTAGATATGGGTCCTAGAAATTGAACTCTGTTGCTGTATGAGAGCAAATGATACTCTTAATGCATGAGCCATCTCTATAGTCCCTTACCCACATACTCTCTTATACATACATTGCAATTACAAATTGAGCTAGCAGGACAATGCCAGTGTTTATTACCTTCTGTGGTCATGTGGCTTTAAATGCCTGCTTGTTTTTGTCAGGGATAACTTTTTCTTGGAACAGAGTGACACATTTACAGCCATACATCACTGACTGCCTCTCATTCGAACCTGAGCCAGTGTAGAAAAATTCAAAGAGAGGCAAAAGAACTATGAGAACTCCCCAAAATAGGGATGTGCTTTCAACTGCATCAAATCATGATGAGTTTAATATTTTAAGATTTGAACTGATGGCAGTTCTATTTAGAAAATAACTACCCATCCCCAAGCCACAGCTCTACCTGCCTCCCTGAAGTTCTGCTGCTACCCAGGAAAACTAGGCAAAATACCTGCACCTCAATACCCCACCTGCTGGGCTCCAAGCAAATCAGCAGACTTGAAGACTGTCTGGTCCTCTCTGTTTCCATCTTCCAGTCCACACCTCTATCTGCAGTCTGGATCTGAACTCTACTCCCAGGGCTACATTCCAGTCTCCTTTCTGAAGTCCTGTTGCCACTCAGGACAAACAGCCCTGCCTGGAGTTCCAGAGGCCTGACACAACTAGGGACTACTAAGCCAGCAAATTCAGAGAAACCAAATGGCTGAAGGCCAGTGCAAGTTGTACAAAAATCAACAAAAGCCAAGGAAATATGGTACCTTCAGAATACAGCTCTTCTGCAGCAAGCTTGTAATATCCTAACATCCCTGAAGAGCAAAACAATGACCCAGAATTTCATCTTATGAAGATAATAGAGGTCTTTAAATAAGAAAGGAATAAATCGATTCAAGAAATAAAGGGAAATACAATCAAACAGGTAGAGGCCTTTTAAAAAGAAACATATAAATAAAAAGGAATATAGAAAAATGGCATCAAAACATGAAGGAAATGAATAAAACTGTCCAAGACATGAAAATGGAAACAGAAGCAATAAAGAAAACCAAAACGGAGACAACTCTGTATACAGAAAACCTAAAAAAGGGAGCATGAACTACAGATGCAATCTTCACCAACAAAAGTAAGATATGGAAGAGATAATCTTAGATTTAAAAAAATGCAATAGAAGAAATTAATCGGTTGGTTAAATAAAATGCCAAAACTAAAAAGGTTCTAACACAAAATACTCAGGAAACTTGGACTTTATGAGAACAAACCTAAGAATGATAGGTTAGTAAGAAGGGGATGATTTCTAGATCAAAGGCTGAGAATATATCTGCAAAAAACATCATAGAATGAAATTTATTCCTAACCTAAAGAAAGACATGGCTATAAATGTAGAGGAAGCATAGAGAATACCAAATAGATTGCACCATAAATGCAAATTCCCCAAGCATATAATAAAGTACAAAATGTACAGAACAAAGAAAAAATATTATTTTAACCTGCAAGAGAAATGGGCAAGTAATCTTTAAAGACACACCTATCAGAATTTTGCCTAAATTCTCAACAGATACTCTAAAAGCCAAAATTATCTGGACAGATGTCTTGCAAGCCCTAAGAGATTACAGATGTTGTTTGAGATTAATATATTCTGAAAAACTTTCAATCACCATACATGGAGTAACTAAGATATTCCATGGTGAAACCAAATAAAAGTGCTATCATTCCACTAATCCAGCCCTACAAAGAATACTAGAAGAAAAACTTCAACACATGGGGAGTAACTACCCCGAACATAACACAAAAAAACTTTATTTCACAGCAAAACCAAAAAAAATATTTCTCTCTGTCTCTCTCTCTCTCTGTCTCTCTCTCTCTCTCTCTCTCTCTCTCTCTCTCTCTCTCTCTCTCTCTCACACACACACACACACACACACACACAAACACACACACCACTGACATCAAAATAACAGGAACTAACAATCATTGGTCATTACTATGTCCTAACATCAATGGACTGAATTAACCAATACAAAGACACAGACTAGCACAATGGAAGCATAAGCATAATCAATCATTCAGCTGCATACAAGAAGCACACCTAACTAACAAAGATTGACACTATCTCAAGTCAAGGGCTGGAAAATGATTTTCCAAGCAAATGGATTCAAGAGAAAAAAAAAACTGGAGTAGACATTCTAATACCTAATATAACAGACTTTCAAATAAAAGTAGTCAAGAGAGATGGCAAAGGATACTTCATACTCATCAAAGGAAAAATCCATCACAATGACATCTCAATTCTGAACAGCTACGCCCCAATGAAAATAAGAGTAGAAGTCTGACACGCATTTTTTCATGACCTAGCATAAACTACTAGTGCAGTATTCCTCTGCCCCGGTGTAGCATGAACATAATGGCAATAGGAAGAGCTTTAATTTTCCCCTAAAACTGTGGACAGTTACATGTCTAAAGATTCCCATCAAATCACATAAACAGTTAAAAACCTACCAGAAATTAAAAAATGAGCTGAAAAAATTAAGGAAAATAAAATCCAATATTTTTTATATTTGCCCAATTCTACACATATATGTGCTTGATTTTTATGTCTTTAGTTTATAAGTTTGATTTTGAAAATTGTTCATTTATATTTGGTACAACTTGTGCATTATTTTTAAGTATATGGTTAAGGGACCATGAACAAGGCTGTATTTGGAAGACCCAATAGTCGAAAAGCCTAATGCCCGCCATTCTCTAGCTCCTAAGCACTTGAAAAATTTAATAGCAGAGAAGCTGAGAGAATGTCAAGAGTATTCATGCATGCACTATGTTTTAAAAAGTCATCTATAAATACTAAGAATGTAGATTTAAGTAGCCATTGTCAACATAAATCCAGAGCAATAAAAGGGTTTGTTTTTTCTAGCTATGCTAAGAAGGCATAAAGGCATTACTAAGACTTGTATCTTTCATACAATACTTAGAAGAGTTGAAAGGCTTGGTTCTAGACAAGGACTAACAGGAGCTTCTGAGAACACATACCTAGGCCTAAAGGGGAGGCAAACACCTTACATTCCCAGTAGAAAGATGCAGAATGTGACCCTGCTACTAGATGTGTCCAGCTGAAGACCGCAAACTACAGAAAAGCTTGGAGGCTCAACCGACACCTAATTGCTGCTTTAGAGATTTTACATAGATACCTGAAGAACAAGAGAGCAGTTTTGAGCATGCTTCTACACAGCAGTAGAAAAACCAATAGAAGATAGCCCTCTTCTCATTTCATACACAAGAAAAGTTTTATTCACATATGTCTGTATCATAAACCAAAATCTGCAACAGATCCCATTGCATGGATATCTAAGATTTTGTAGAATCAATCCATATACTCACTTTAAAATATAAAAAGATGAGTTAAAAGAGAGCTATGGCTATTTTGTACATACTTCTTATTTGTGACCCCAATAAATACACATCTTTTTACTATAACAGGTACTATCTTGAAACAAAATAATAATCAATATTTTGTATTTCATCAATATTTTGTATTTAAATGATATCTATACATCGTTTTCTGTCTAGTATATCTGTAATTATCATTGTTACCATT
This sequence comes from Micromys minutus, assembly GCF_963924665.1. NCBI lineage: Eukaryota > Metazoa > Chordata > Mammalia > Rodentia > Muridae > Micromys > Micromys minutus. The sequence continues at coordinate 8,800,831 of NC_137953.1, forward strand.
ATTATTTTAAGAATCATTTCTTAAATTATGTGTGTGTGTCTGTGGACAGGTATGCTTAGGTATCCAAAGGAGTCAGAAAAGTTATTTTGAGATTGGGGTTTCAAATTATGATATAGCTCGTGTGGTTTCTTGTAGCCAAACTCAGGTCCTCTGAAAGATTGATGCACACTCTTACTCACTGAATGATCTCTCTACACCCAGCATTGCTAGTTTCAATATTTAAGTAGGTAGAACTTTTGTATATTTAAATGTGACCCTTTAGCTATGATTAACTCTAAGTTATATATACAAGTAATCACCATAGAGATTTGATTTTGTTTGAATGTTGATTAATTTACTCAGAGTATTAGATTAGTTGAAAGAGTTTTACATTTGCTATGTTTGTGCATTTATTTATAAGATTCATTATTGTTTAGGCTTTATACTAACCAGACAATGACACTTCATGCAAAGAAATTACAATATATGAAGTACCTTGAAATATTGAAATATTTAAACTCTATGAAGTAGGAAAGATTGTTTATAGTGTGAATAAAATTATTCCAATATTTAGAAAACTGACAAGAATAATCTCTGTTTAAAAGATTAAGAGCTACTAGACATGTAAATGAACCTTCTAGTGGTGTGGCGGTGAACACCTATAACCCCAGTATTTCTGAGACAGCCAAGAAGTGCAATGAACATCTCATATAAGAGCAGCTACTACATTTACCTCTAGTTGTTAGCAATGAGAATCATTATACAGAAAATTCTATGGCTTATCAATACTGAAATGATAAACAATAGAGTCAATGCTTTAGTCAGAAGTTTACCATAGAAGTATCACTTGTTTTTCTGTATATTAATGAATAATTTAATATGAAGCTTAGTAATTCCATTTATAAAGACCAAAAGAAATGAAACATATAAATGAGTACAGAACTAAGACTATAGCTTTTTTAAAAAATCAAAACCACAATATGTTGTTGAAACAAGTAAGTCTACCTAAATGAATGTGGAGATACCATGTTATGTATCATAAGTCTTCCAAAACTGAGTTTTTGCTTTAATAAAGTTTCTTTTAAAATCATCTTGTTTCTCTTTTATAAATTGATGAACCGATCCTAAAAGCTGTATAAAATATTCTTTCTAGTCACCTACTCATCTAACATTTAAGTTGTTTGCAAAAGTAATGGGATCATGAGTATTCTGTACTGTCATCAAACCAGACAGATTCATAGACTCTAATTAAGACTTCAGAAAGAAAACATATTAATAATTAAATCTCTGCACCAAGGTCAAGATGACCCTGTGAAGACAGTTGTGTTCCACAAATAGGACTACTGTACATACATGTACAAAAGAAAGACTTTGCCTGTTCTGTTTATTTGTACAAAAGTTAATTAGAGTTGGAGAAAGTGATTCAATTCTCTTTTCTTGCAAACATGAAGACTTGAGTTTGCATTCCAGATGCTGTGTATGCATAGAAAGTTGGACATAATCTCAGAGCTTGGGGAGTGGAGATAGGGGAGTCTTAGAAAAAAGCTGGCTAGCCAAACTAATACAACAGCGAGTACTCAGTTCATCAAGAACCCTACATTAAGGTAGACAGTATACACTAAAGCAAGAAGACATTGGATATTAGTCTAATGTATTCACAAATAATCTCCCACATGTCCACATTCAGCAGACTTATGTGTTTATATATACATGCACATCACACACATACTTGTGCAAAACACTAAGTAAAATTTAGTGAATGTGGATGTGTGTGCATGTGTGTGTGTGTTCATGTGTGCAATAGTTACAACATAAAAATTCTATACTAATTCTATACTAAAATCATAAATGTAAGCCTTGGATTGCAGTGCTCTCTTAACTATCACAGTAAAAGTGCAAATGATAAGGAAAATAAATCGAGTTTTATTAAAATTAGATATTTTATATAAAAAATACCTTGCAGCAAAGAAATGAAAGTCCTTCATATGACACAGGGTTTTTATCTAGAATATAAATGTGTTTTTAATTCAACAATAAAAATGTGAATAATTAAGTATTGACAGAGATTTAGGAAGAAAAATCAACCTGTCTTCACAAAAGTTAAACAAGTGGGTAAGGAGATAGGAATATTTGCTTATAGTCACCATCATTTAGACAAGTGTAAATGAAAAGCCAAATGATATATTAATTAACACCAACAAGTTCAATCAGAGTTAGAAAGAAAAGTATTGTGTTTCTAAGGATATAAAGAAACTGGTGTCTTCATATACTGTTTGTGGAAGGGCCAATCACTTTGGTAAATGAATCATTTGTTCCTTAAAAATAAAAGCAATACCTGTGAAACAGAGCTGCATTTTCAACGTGTCTTCCCAAGAAGAAGTTAAGCACACCCACAAACTTTTGTTGATAAATTTTTTATCAGAATTATTAAAATTTCCCAAATTGGAAATAACTACAGTTTATCAATTGACAAAGAGATAAACCAAATACATTATATTCACAAATAGACATATTACTTATTGTCATAATCTTTATTGTTAACTTGCAGGATTTGTGATAACATTGCCGGCTGACAAAAGATGTATTTGAGAGGGTGTCACCAGAGAAAGATCCATGGTTGGTGAAGTTACAAGGCAAGAAATCCCTAGACTAAAAGCAAGAGACCTGTTTCAACCTCTCTTTGCTTTCTGTCTGAGGATGCAGTGTGACCAGTAACTTATTCCTGACATAATACCTTTTCTGCCACAAAGAATTTATTTTATATCCCATCTTTCAGAAATTAATTTTGTTGATTCACCTGTTCATTTATTATGTACATGTGTGTGGGCAGTTGTATGCCACAGCAGGTGTGTGACAGTTGAAGAAAATTTAGGGGATTTTGTTCTTTCTCAGCATTTTATGGTGCCTGAGCATCACATTCTTGGATTTGGTTTGCAATCATTTTAGTACTTTTGCATTGACATTTATAAGGGAAATTGGTCTAAAGTTCTCTTTCTTCGTAGGGTCTTTGTCTTTTTTAGGTATAAGTATTATTGTGGCTTCATAGAACAAATTGGGTAGTGTTCCTTCTCTTTCTATATTGTGAAATTGTGTGAAGAGTATTGGTATTAGGTCTTCCTTAAAAGTCTGATAGAATTCTTCACTAAACCCATCTGGTCCTGGGCTTCATTTGGTTGGGAGATTTTTAATGACTGCTTCTAATTCTTTAGGGGTTTATGAGACTGATTAGAAGCTGTATTTGTTACCTGGTATTTATCTAGAAAATTGTCTATTTTGTTGAGTATAGGCTTTTTTAGTAGGATCTGATGATTTTTGGATTTTCTCAGTTTGTGTTGTTATCTCTTCTTTTCATTTCTGATTATGTTAATTTTGCTTCTGTCACTGTGCCCTCTGGTTAGTCTGGCTAAGTGTTTGTCTATCTCTCAGTATTATGCATTCAGACCTATAGAAGCAAGCTAGTATAGGCATTTTAATATCTGACAAAATAGTCTTCAAACCAAAACAAACTAGAATTGATAGGGAAGAACATTATGTATACATTAAGAAAAACTCCAACAAGAGAAAAATTTCAGTTCTTACCATCTGTGCTGTGAACACAAGTGCACCCAAATTTGTAAAAGAAACACTTCAACAACATAAATCTTACATTGATAGTGAGAGACTTCATTAACCCACTCTCACCAACATACATGTCATCCAGACAAAAACAGAAATGCTGGAATTAACTGCAGGTATAAGCTTAGTGGACCTAGCAATTATTTATAGAATATTTAACCCCAAAATAATAATATTTCCCTTTTTTGTATCTCGTTAGTTATAGATCAGTTTATCTTGTCTCATCTAGATTTGCCTTTGGTAGGTGGTATCTAGCTATAAAATATCTTTTATATTTTGCATACATTGTGTCATGGTGTCTCTTCAGAGCAATAAGACCCAAATGAAGACATTTTGATTGTCCTAATTTGCCTTATTTTTAATTTCTATAAGGGATTGCCAATCTTACTTATTTTATTAAAGAACAGACACTTTGTTTTTGTTTGTCTCCATATTATTGATTTTAGCCCTGGGATTGATAATTTCTAGTGATCTACTTCTTTTGGGTGTTCTTCCTCCTCCTCCTCCTCCTCCTCCTCCTCCTCCTCCTCCACCTTTTCCTCCTCCTTCTTCTGTTCTAGAATTCTCAGGTGTGGTATTAAATTGCTAATATGAAGTCTCTCCATTTTTTTTATGTAGGCACTTAGAGTTGTGTACTCTCCCCCTAGAGCATCTTCATTTTGTCCCATAAGCTTCTGGATGCTGTGTGTCCATTTTCATTCAGTTCATGAAAGCATTTAATTTCATTATTAATTCCTATCATGCCATCTTTTATTATGAGGTAAATTCCAGGTTGAAATGTTCTTTAAATGCATGTAGGTCCATTCAGTTTGCTTGTGCAGTTAGCTCTAGCTTTACTCTGTTTAGTTTTATCTGGATGACCTGTCGATTGGTGAGGATGGTGATTGATGTCTCACCCTATCAGTGTGTGATGGTCAATACATTATTTAAGATGTAGTAATATTTCTTTTCTGGGTACCGTAGTGTTTGGTGCACAGATGTTAAAAAATGCAATTTTCTTTTGTTAGATTTTTACTTTGAGAAATATGTAATGTCCTTCCCTATCTCTTCTTGTTAGGTTTTGTTTGAAGTCTATTTCCTCCAATATTAAAATGGTTCTATTGGGAAACTGAGAATATTGAAGTTATCAGTGAGCAGTACATTTTCTTCCTATTACTTTCTTGTAGTGTGGTATTTCCATATTTCTTTTGATTTTCTTGTCCTGTGTTTTATTAATAGGCTTATCCTCTTAAGCTTAAACTTTTCCTTCTAGGACCTTTTGTTTGAATTTGTAAATAGATACTACTTACTTTTTCTTAGAATTTTTTTTATCTCCATCTCTTCTGTAATTGAAGGTTTTGTAGTCTATAGTAGTCTGGACTGGCACATGAGGGTTCTAAGATTCTGCAGAATAACTTTCCAGGCCCATTTGGCTCTTAGAGTATATGTTGAAAAGCTGGATGTTATTCTAATAGGTCTGCCATTATGCATACTTGTTCGTTTTCCCTTGCATCTTTTAATGTTATCTTTGTAATTTATGTTTAATAGTTTGATTATAATATGTCATTGAGATTTATTTTGTGGTTCAGTGTATTTCAGGTTCTGTATTGGTCCTTTACCTTGATATGCAACTGCCTCTTTAGGTTTGGGAAATTTCCTGTATGATTTTAACAAAAATATTTTTCTGTGATTTTTACCTGTGTTTATTTCCTTTCCATGTCTACTGCTTTTATTCTTAGATTTGATTTTACCATAGTATCCAAGATTTTTTTGGATACATTTTGCCATGAGGGTTTTTTTTTTCTTTTTGTTAGATTCAACATTTTCTTTGACCAAAATGTCCATTTCATTTACCTTGTCTTCAATGACTGAGATTCTCTCTTCTATTTCTTGTATCCTGTTGGCTCCAGTTTAATTACCTAAAATTTTCATTTCCACTTTTGCTTCAACTTGAGTTTACTTTATTTGTCCTACTTGCATGTCTTGAATTGTTTTCTTCATTTCATTCCATTGTTTGTGTCTCCATTTTGAAATTGGTTCATTTGTTTTCTCTTCAATCACATTGGCAAACCTGTTTTAAAGTTCTTGTCTCGTGCTTTATTTACATTGCATTTTTTTTCAAAACTCACTGTGAGCTAGATAGAGATAGGCAAGAAAGGGGCTGGATTCTCCAGTAGAGGTAGAGTAAGATAAAAGGCAGCATATACCACTGTGATCTTCTTAGTCCCTTGGGATTATGTGCATAGAGTCAGGAGAAGGCACAGCAGGTAGTCTGCAACAGAGCTGGGGATGAGATGGAGAGATTTAGATTCGGAAAAGAAGAGGTATGAGAAGGTCTGAGACTTGCCTTTCTATTTCCTTTGCTGGTGTGCCCAGCATGTTCTGGGGAATGCTTGCAGGAACTGACAGTCAAAGCACTGAGGTTATGAGTGAGACTGTGGGAACAGAGTTTTCCCACTAAGCATCTAGTCACCCCTGCATACCTTCTTAAACTGTGAACAGGAACAAGTTCTTTCTCAGTTTTTGTCATAACAATGAGAAAAGTAACTATCTCCTCTAGGATGGAGCAATGAAGATGATATTCATTCTTGCTGAGCATCCATATGCCTTTGTAAATGAAGTAATTTATAATGGATGAGGAATTTTGTTCTTGCCTAATGTGAAATCCCCATAACAGACAAACCTATACCAATGGGAACTAGACTAATGGTTTACAAGACCCAAGTTCACTGGAGAGTAGAGAAGAAAAGGACCATGAATTCCTAGTAATAGATTTATGTCTTCAGAGAAGTGATAATATTTACTAAATGTAGATAGTGATAGTTGTTTGGGGATATATTAAAATTATTCAACTGTATACTTGATGTGTTTATTCTAAACAAATAATCTGAAATTTCTACCAGGGCAGGAGAGATAGCTCAGAAAGTAACATACTTGCTGTGAAAACTGGAGGAAATAAATTTAATACCCATAACTCACATGAAATAAAGCAAAGCATAGCAGCATGTGTTTGTAATTTCAACAGGAATGAGGCTCATTTCTTACACAGAAAGGTTCAGAAGTGTGTGTGTGTGTATGGGAGGGGGTATCAAATAGTAGTAGAGGCAGAGATAAAATGTGTTCATTTTTCTTCTGCACTGGTTTTGCATGCCTGCTTCCCTTCACTCACCCAGTTCAGCTTTCAGGGTTCCAGTGTCATCTGTTTTTACCACAATCCTCTGGTCTAGTGTTCTCACAGAGGCAGTGCTATGTAGATGTCACCCTGGTCAGCGGTGCTCAACCTTCCTAATTCTGTGACCCTTAATACCGTTTCTCATGTTGTGGTGAGCCCTAACAATAAAATTATTTTGTTCCTACTTCATAATTGTAATTCTGATTTTGTTATACATTGGAATGTAAATATCTGATATTCAGGGTGTCTAATATGTGATTCCCCCAAGGGGTCATGACCCACAGGTTGAGAACTACTATGACAAAAGCACTGAGTGTTCTGGTCTTCATGAACTTGATAAGGTCTTGTGGCACCGTCTGCAACTTCGAAACTCCACTTTGTTTTATCTGCATCTGCTTCTATTTGTTTACCAGAGCTGCCACTATATTGTAGTTTCTGAATTAGACCTTCATCTTACTTTTTGTTTTTCTAAATTTTTGTATGCTCTATGGTTTTAATTGGGTTGTAAGTAGGCTCAAAAAACAGATTTCAAATATAGGATATTTGAGGGAGATATGTTATGGAACTTTAATATACTACTGACTTGAGTACAAGATGGAAGACGATTGCTTCTTAACTGATAATTGTTGAAATTTAAGTATAAGTCATGGTGAAATAATTAAAGGATTGTTTTCTTCGGGGGAATTACTCTCCATCAGATCACAGCAAATGAGTCTTATGGTCACCAAGTCATTGCTTTGCTGGAGGTAGTAATTGATAAGGCCAACTTTGAAATTGCCTGTCCAATATGGATGGGAATGATGGATCTCTGAATTGCAGAAGGAAAGCAGTGATGTTATATGCTAGAGCAAATATGTCCATATTGACATGATGTGTGGCTATCATCCAGAGAGAAATTCTCTGGCTTCTGCAGGGACAAATCAAAGGAATTATGTGCAAGGTGGCTCTCAAGGTAGGTGCAGAGATTCTTGAAGGGCTTAATATTAGGTTATTCTTATCCAAGTGCTCCAATTATTTTTCTAGCTGAAATAAAAAAAAAATCAACAGTTGAGATCAAAATTAGACCGCAGTGAAGCATAATTCCTTGTGACAGCCAGACATATCAGTTTGATTTTTTAAAAACATACTCTACTTTAAAATAAAAAATGTATTTGTGCTCCCTTTGTACACCTAAAAGTAGATATTGGCTTTGGTTCTTTTGTTGTTTGTTTGCAATACCTGATTCATGATCAAAATCAAATGACTTCGATATGGCTTATTCACAATATGGATACTCTACACATTGTTGCTTCTGAGCAATGCTTGATTTTCGCAGCAAAAGAACTTCAACCATTGGGTGGGATAGAATTTATGATCATTGACATGAAGTAGAATTGTCTTGAAAGAATCCCTCCATGAAAGGGTCTTTGAGTGTCTTGTTAAAGAATCAAACACAAGACCAGCTAAGTGACTAAACAATGAAGTAATTCCATCCAAGGTGTAATATCTGGTAATAGATGTCAGATGACACTTTTCTGCCTTTAACTCATTAACTAAGTGTAGCAGTGAGCCATATTTTTTCCCCAATGACCAACTTTGGTCTCTCTTTATTAAGGGCGACTATTTTTATAGAAATAATTTAATTGTTGGAAGGTGGGTAATTCACCAGGCCATTTTGGGCTTTTCAAATCACTGAGACAATAGAAAAATAATTCTTATAATTTATGATTACCATGGAGTGACTGGGTTGCTAGACAATAATTAATTCAAGGAAAATGTATATAAACATTTGGGATCCTTTTCTTCTCAATGAGAATGTTAATGGACAGGGATTGAGATACAGCTCAATTATTGATGGCTGGAGTACAAGTAATGTCCTAGCTAGTAGACCGGAGTTTAAATTCATACTTGGGTGCCTTCCAACTATCTACAACTCCAACTTCAGGCAATCCAATGCCTCTAGCCTCCTCAGGCACCTGCATTCACCTATATGCTTGTATACATGTGTGCACGCACACACACACACAGACACACACACACAGAGAGAGAGAGAGAGAGAGAGAGAGAGAGAGAGAGAGAGAGAGAGATACACAAACAAGAAACAAATGAAAAACAAAAACTTAAAATGACCACCTCACCAACAAAAAAAGATTTAGCTAGCATCCAGCCATAAATAACTATATTAACTGAGACCATGTTTAGTGTAAACACTGAATAACTAGAAAATGAAGGAAATTTTCTTTGTGTTAGTACTATGGTGAAGCGTTGCAGGATAGACTATATATTCATGTCTTTGCTTTTTCTTTTCTGATATACAGAATAATAATAGGAGCTAAATTTACAAGTTAGTCTTTTGGGGATAGAGTATTCAGATGGATATGTAGGTGATAAGGTTTTCTGTTTTCTACATTTAAGGAGAGAAGAAAAAAAAGCATTTCCCATTAGGCAACATTGTTTGCATTTTGGTTAGAAATATTTTGATATTGCTTACTTTTGATTGCAACATTTTAAGTGTTGATAGTGGGGCCTATGGATGCTGAGTTATCAAAGGGAGGGACTAGTTGGTAATCTGAGTGAGCTATCTCCTTCCTAGGTCCCCCTCTTCACTGTCTTCGTTGGGTTTTTCTGCTGATAAAATGATGATGAAAGCCAACTAAGGAAGGAAAGGGTTTATTTGACTTACACTTGCCAATTAGCATTCACCACTGAGGGAAGACAATGCAGGAACTCAAACAGGGGATGTACCCAGAGGCAGGAACTGAAGCTAAGATTGCTCAGTAACACTACTAACTGGCTTTCTGCCATGGCTTGCTCACCTTGTTTTCTTATATCACCAGGACCACCTACAGTGTGCAGATCCTTCTCACATCAATCATTAATCATGTCATACCCCAAATACTTGTCTACTGGCCATTTGATCAAGGCATCTTCTTGATCCCTGTTTCCTTTTTCCAGATGACTCTAGTTTATGTCACATTGACACATTTGACCAGTGCACCCACTTTTCTTTCTAAGCAGAGCACATGTTAAATTTCCAATAATGCATTTCTAGTTGGCCTCTTCTCTTCACAGAGGCCACCTTGGACAGATTGAAAAACATGGAGAGAAGAAACACTGCTCTTACATTTCTTTCTTGTCACACCTGGAGGTGGTGGTTGCTCTCCTTTAGGCATGGGCGCTTCTCTTCATTGTTCTCACAGTCATTCAAAGACTTCTTTCTTGTTGATGCTCTTAGCCTCAGTTCTGCAATGGTACCTCCCTCCTTACAATCCCCAACTTAGCATGCTAAATGCTTCCAAGAATTTCTAATCTTCATTTGCATCCCCCTCTTTCAATACCCTTGCCCCATCTTCCCAGCATGCCATCCCTAAGCCTTGACCAGTGCTTTGCATTGAATGCTATTTTGTTTTTTATCTAGAAACAGTGGTTTAATTTTTCCTGCCTGGATCTGGCATGAGACACTCATAAAATGACTGAGTCACTTCCTTGTTTTACACCCACATGCCATTAAGACCCAAAGGAATATGGCTAGTTCTTCTATTAGCAGTCTTTAAAAGAAAATTGTTTCTCAGAAGCCATCAAAAAGTTCTCCACTGTGGGCCCAAATTCCATCATATATCAAATCTTATGCCAAATGCTGTAGTCTGAGAATGAAATGTAGTCATGGGGGTAAGACTTTAATTTTTCTAACCAACATGTTGGATTTGGTGCACAGAATCCCACTTATTTAAGGTTTCTTTGTGGACACATGGTCAGCCTTACCTCAGCGTGGAACATATGGGCTTCATGGAAGAGGCTGCATAGCTCTTAGAATGAGAGCAGATGCATGAACTCCGGAGAAGCTCTCTGCCTTGTATTATACATGTTTTCATTCCTACATATTGCACTTACTTTGTTCACTACTTCTTTCTTTAATAACTGTGAGATTAGCCTGATTTTGTCTTTTAGTAAAAATATTCAAGATTGAGAACTTTGATTGTTATTCAATAGGTAAGTGTCAAATATTTCTTGAAAGAAACTTTTAGACCAATGTGTCAGATTTTCAGTGTCTGTTACTGGACAAGATTTGAAGCTCCAGTAGGACAGTGAAAATAGCAACAATATCAGAAGACAGCAAAAGTCTAGACTTTATACTATTAGAAATCTGCTTGTTCAGTGGCCTTTATTTTTAAATCAGAATAAAACATTGTTAAATAAATGCTACATCAAATATATGTAGATGTCCATTTGTGACATTTTCATAGGCAGAAGGGAATCACCTGTATTGTGATAGGTTGCCTAAATATTTGATAGGCATTTATTGTTGCCTTTTTAAATGACTCAAACTCCTTTTCAAATATTCTGATGCCCATGTTAAAGGTATATCTTTATCTACCACCTCCAAGCTTAATTAAGAACTCAGTGTTTTTACTCACCCAAGAAAGCAGTTTTCTTCTATTAGCAAGAGAAACATAAAAAAATAGTGTGGACTTTGCATTCTAATTGTGTAGAATAGGAACCCAACCAAACTCAGCCCATCACTTGTCAGTTCTGTCCTCTGATGTAAAAGCTGTCCCCACCAGAATAAATACAATGGTCATTTTTAATGTCATTGGGCCCAGCTTTGATTAAAAAAATGCAATGTGGTTTAAATTATGTATTCTAAAACTGTCAAAGATTCTATTTCTTTTTTTGGTAGGTTGAAAGAACTTTGTCCAGTTTGCAATACTAGTAAATAATTTATAAATGACATTGACTAGGATTATGTATTTTACAATCATATTTGGTAATCAAAACTAATGTAGACAGTACTATACATTTGCCAACCTGGAGAGTCTATATTCACATAAAATTCAACCATTTATAAAAGATGTCGGGTTGCCTGTGTAGGGCTAACTGCTGTTTTTCTACTCTGTAACATCTTGGATTATGTTTTATGCCCAATACAGAAACCAATCCTGGTCCAGATCAATAATTGATTGCTTACTTTCTCTATATAATGATGATAACTAGACTCTATTCTCTGCTGAGTTTGCTTAGGTCTTAAAATTACCACACATGCAATGTTATTATCAAGGAAAGCTCAGTGACTGTTCTGTTATCTTGTGGAAAAATAATGCTCACTCTTGGCTTCTGAGTCTTTAAAATAAAGAGGCTTAATAAAAAAGGGTCATCAATAAAATAAAATACCTTTATTCTAAAATTGTTCTCCTCTCTCTCTCCTCTCTCTCTCATCCCCCCTCTCTCCCCGTGTGTGTGTGTGTGTGTGTGTGTGTGTGTGTGTGTCTGTGTGTGTGTGTGTGTGTGTGTGTGTGTGTGTGTGTGTGTGTGTGTGTGTGTGTGCTATATCTTGAGGTCAGAGGTTGACTTTGGATGTTTTCCACTATCATTTGCTACTTTATTTACAGAAGCAAGCTCTCTTACTAAACCTGGTGCTGCTGGCTTTCTTGTCTAGTCTGGGCAGACAGCTCGCTCTGAACAATCCCTGTCTTTGCTGCAAGAAACAAACTCATTAGAACAGCATAGTAAGTGAAAAGGAAGCTTGCCTTTTACCAAGGATGTTCCTTAGAACTCTTGTCAGGACAGCTACATTGAGGGGGAGAGTTCCTTGATCATATATGTATAGTAAACATTATTGATGAGGTAGTTGCCTTAAATAATCTCTGTGCTTTTGTGTATAATATCTACATGAAAATGAAAGTTCATGTTAAGGGCTGTTAAAATATGCTGTCCTTCAAAAGGAAGACATCTTAATAAGTAAGTATCTCATAACAAACTTATTTATTCTGAAACAATCAAAGATAAATCATGTAATTTGTTTATTTTTAAACATGTTTGCTTAAAAACATATCATACGCATGTGACTATCTAAGTGTATCAATAAGAATCTTGCCCAAAAATATAATGTTTAGAATTGACATTTTATATGGCCTGGTTTGAGAAAATAAGAACTGCAGAAAGAAAGTTATCTTAGAAGAATTCAGACTAAAAGGCATATATACAAACAACTAATGTTAGGGTTTCCTTGTTTGCCTATCTTTTAAGCAATAGTAAAAAGCTGGTGGCTGATATCCAAGAATAAGATAGGCCTATATAGAGTACAACTGACAGGTAGTCAGTTGATAAGTCTGACATAATTAATAGGTTATTGAAGTTGAAATTTTAGGGTAGTTTTCTTTATGATTCTCCAAAATTAGAATCAACAAAGTTCTTCAGTAGATGAATGGGTAAACTTTATCTCAAACATTATTAATAGATTATTATTCGGTGTTAAAGATAAATAGTCATCTGGGAAAGAAATTATTTATGGGTTGGGAGGGTGGGTTTTATATATATGGAACATAATATAACTACATATCATATATCACATATTACATAACATATCTTGTATATAAATATAACCTTGTATATCATACATCATATATTGTATAGCATATATCATATATTCTATCATATGTCATATATTGTATATCATATATTATACATCATTTATCATATATCATACATCATATATCACACATAATATATTACATATCATATATTATATATTATATTACATATTACATAATACACACTGCACATTATGTATTATATGTTGTATGTATATCACCAAATAAAAGGACACCATCTGAAAAATTACTTTCAGTATGATTCCAATAGTGGGACAACTTGGGAGGTGTGAAATTGCAGGTAGAGTACAAAGACAAAAGGGGAATGAGAGTCTAGGTTGTCTAAGGAAGGCCCAGTACCCTGGTGTTAGGGAATGCTAGGACAGGGAGATGAGTGGGAGTCAATGGTTGGGGGAACACTCTCATAGATGTAGGGGGAGGGGGAAGGGAATGGAAGGTCCAAAAGTGGAAACCAGGAAAGGGGATAACATTTGAAATGTAAGTAAAGAACATATCCAACAAAGGGAATTAAATATAACTCTTTTTGCAGAAGACCTGGGCTCAGTTTGCAGCACCCACATTGTGTAGCTCATGACCACCTTACCATCCCCCAATTAAGGGACCTGAAATCTACTTTTAGCTTTCCGAGACACCTCCATTTATGTGCACCATACACATAGTTAGAAGATTAAAGCATAAATCATAACAAGAGACAAATGATCGCCAGGGGGTGAAAGAGTAAAGGGATGGATAGAGTACTGAGGATTTTTAGGCAGTAGAATCATTCCTTGTGATATTATGTTTTGTGATACATGTGATTACATTGTTTGTAGAATCTAAAGTGTGCAACCAACCAAGAAGAAACTTTACTGTAAATTCAGGACTTGGGGGCTAATGATAGGTCTATGTAAAAGGTACATGATTGTGTGAAAAGCTGTAAATGATTTATAGACTTTCCACTCTCCACTCACTTTTCCTGTGAATCTAAGGTAGAAACCCTATTAAAAAGAGAAATTTCTCAGGAGAACATCACAGAAACAAATCTCCAGAGCTGACAGACTGAATAAAGGCCTCATTCTACAGAGTTCTGACATATAAATGTATAAGCTCTAGGTGTAATTTTACTTAAGATTGTCAGTGTTGTTTTTGGAGTCTTTTCTAAAAAATCTAGATGTCACACCATGGCAGATAAAATTATACTTAATTTATCTGATACTTTTCCATTTGAACACAAAAATGTGGATTTAACAATACTCTTTGTTATTTTTTGGCATTTATATTTTGAATGAATGGGGGAAGGGGAAGGCTGATGTTTTCTGAGGGCTGTATATAAGGGCACCAGTTTGAATACAGAAAAATCAAAGATGTAAAAGAAAGTAGCCAGTAACAGAAGAAATAAAGATAAATGGAAAAGACAAAATGACAGCTTTGTGGAATACAATGACAGATGTGACATTATGTATAATGTTTATACTATTTGAAAAAATATGACAAATTTCAAGTTCTGTTTGGATTTTCAATAGAACTAAGCAGGAGGGCTTCCCTTCTTTCAAAACACTACCGAGTTATTAAATCCCTTGGAAGTGGAGAGCAAAACCATCAGCTGCCATTTACCTGATTGTGCCTTAAATCTATAGTCTGAATAATCTCCTTAGACAATCTGACAGATACCAGTTTGGTTCACTTTGAAAGCAAGTGCAATGCCCAGGATATTTAAAAAAAATGGAGATACTTCTGTAGTGTATTTATAATTAACACTAATTTAGACATTACACAAACAAGAAGCTTACAAATTACTTCCAAATTTCTTTTAGTAATATCTTGTCGTGATAATCACTAGAGATATCCAAGGGAAATCTCATTTTCACATGGAAATACATGGTGTAGACTAATTCATCGACAATTAGAGCAGAATTACAAACGTGAGCCTAATTAAAAGAACCAAAAATCGATATATTTCTGTTTAAGTTCACCCAAACACGTGGGGAAAATATCACAGTAATATCCGGACAGTGATACAGGTCTTTAACACCAGCATTTGGGAGGCAGAGGCAGGTGCATCTTGGGCCTCTGAATTTGAGATTAGCATGGTCTCCAGAGAGTTTCAGGCCATCTAGGGCTGTGCAGATAATCATCGTCTGAAAAACAAACAAAAGGCAGCCCTCTGAATGTTGCACCCCATTTAACTGGTACTGTTTAGTCCTTATTCTGGGTATATTTAAAATTCAAGGTGGTTATTGCTTTCTGGGTGGCACCATGAAGCTCTGCTATTGGGTTTCTCTGCTTTTATAGAAGCACTTCACCAGCCAGACTCTTGCCAGTTCCACAATACAAGATCTTGCAAGTGCTTACTCTAAACCAATGATTTTTCTTTGTTTCTTTCTCTCCCCCACCCCCCAGCCTGCTCCAGTTCGCGGGGTCATATATTATAGCACAGATTCTTTAAGTGGGCTCTTTGTAGATTTTATTTATTTAGCTAGTTACTCCATCTATTGTGTTCATTGACTGTCTCCCATCCCCAGCCCCAGTATTTCTCTAGTTTCTATAGGAGAAAGAAAAGACTGTAGCTGGCCGCCTGCAGTGCTACTGTCCGTGGTCCTGAAGCATCCTTATGTGATAATGGTGTTTAGAAATCTTCGTTTTGGTTGTATTTGATTAAATTGTCCACTTTCCCCAGACGTTTTCAGTATGATCAGCGGTTATGGGAAAGAACACACAGGCAAGAAAGAAGAAGAGCATACAGAGGTAGTCTAGAGATAGTAAGACACTTGAATTCCAAGTAACTTCCCAACAACTGAAAATGTTCAATTTAGGAGCAACAGTAGATGAAAATATCGCGACGCTGCCAAGAATAAAAGGGCATTAGAAATGAGTGTATCCAGCAATACAGGGTCATCTAAGTATAGAATGAACAAAATATCCGATGGCAGTGGACAAAGATTCCAGATGGAATAAGTGTAGGCTGCATTCCAAGTTGCCAGAAGCTTTCTTCCACTTTCTCCGCTTTGATGTAGTACAGACAAAGCCAAAGTTGTCATTCGCCACCGTGATCGAACAAAGACAATTGTAACTTCTGCTTCTTGCTGTATATAGCTGGTATCTGTGTACCGTTTTTTGCCTCTAAACAAATCTCGCGTTAGAGCCCATCAACAAGATCCCAGTACTTCTCGCTGGCAAGGCACACATGTCTCTATGAATATTCCCAACTCATGGAACCCCTAATAAGACAGAGTGACCTTAAACACTTCGGATAGTTCAGCATGCCTAGGGTGCTTAATACAAACAACTGCAATGCCTTCTTTCGCAGAGGCTTGTTAAACAGTCACAACCCTGGTTTCTCTAACAGTTCCATCCTCTGCCAGGTTCTCTGGCGTTCGGGGTTACAGGTCCGCCTGGGCTGCACCGGGCCCTGGACTCCTGCTGCCATGTGGTATGGCCTTTCTGAGTGTGGAACTCCATCCTTTGCCTTTGCAGATCATTCAGGAGTCCAGCCCCTCCCTTCAGGGCCCGTATCAAGCTCCTGGTCCCCGCCCAGAGAGTAACGCCATTGCCATGGAGACGGCACCTGCGCCCTCTGTGGCTCCTTTCTCCAGTCCCTCCCACTCGGGCTCTCCCGGGCGGCGCGCCCGCGTGCCCATCCTTTGCTATAGCCCCGGCGAGTCGCGGGCACGAGCCAGCGAGCGAGCAAGTGAGCGGCCGCGCGTGCGCACTGGGCACCTCCCCTAGCGGCAATCCGGGCCGCTGCCGCTCGCTTGGGCAGGACGCGGGGCGGGCGGGGGGAGGGGGGAGCGGCTTTGCTGGCAGCCCTGAGTGAGGCGGAGACCCGGGCGGAGCGGGCGGCACCGCACCTCGGCCAGAAGCAGCTGCAGCAGCTGCCCTAGTCCCCACCGCCGCCTCTCTAACCCCTTCTGTCATTCCGTGCCAGCTGCTGCAGACAGAGGACGAGGAGGAGGAGGCGAGAAACTCCCACCGACCCACAGAGGTGAGTCCCGGGCAGAGCATCCTCCATCCTTTCCTGCCTCCCTCCCTTCCTGCCTCCCTCCCATCCTTTTCGTCCTCCCCTCCCTCCCGCTCCCCAGCCCTCCCGCCCTCATCCTTCCCAACATCCCTCTCTCCTCTCTGCTCCTTTCTCCTTTCCAGCCTTTCTTTCATCCTTTCTTCTCTCACCCAGCCCTACTTCCTTCCCACCCTTTCTTTCTTCCCGGTCGGTCTTCCTTTTAGCCTCTCACCCTCCAACTCATCTTTGCTTACCTTTTATCTATCTTCTCTTCATCTCCCACCCTTCCTTATCCTCACCCCCTTCCCGGAGGGTGGGATAGTGGGAGCATCCTTGCCTGGTACAACTGTCCGGATTCAGGGGTTTCTTGAAAATTGGTTTCCTGTACCAAGAGAGGCACGCTCGCGCAGAGGATGCCCCGCAGTTCTTTACATTGTCAGGATTAAGGGTCAAGTTGGACAGAGTACTGGGAACTGGAAGCGATAAGAGTCCAGGAACAATCTATGGATATGTGCTATAAAGTGTGGGGGTGGGGAGGTTGTCACTTAGATATGTTACCAATCGTCCCCCACTCCCCTCTTCAACAGTTTCTTCCTTTCTTTTCTTTCTTTCTTTTTTTTTCCTCCTGGGGATTACACATTCCCAGTGTGTATCACATTAATTTAAAACCCAGCCTTTTCTGCTTTGATTGTCGTCTCCATGAGAAACCACAAGGAAAAAAAGAAGCCTGGAAGGGAACAAGAGAGAAAAGAGGGGTGGGGAGAGGAAGGTTGGCAACAGTAGAAGCCTGAATCCCTTCCTCTAGGCCTTTCTGAATTGACGTTTTTCAAACCACCCGCCTAATATTCAGCTTGGACTTGAACCTGTGTGTCCTTGGCTCCGTCACTACTTCCCAAACAGAAACTCTCTCAACTTTAATAGCCGAGCATTACACATTGTGTTTGGCTTGGTATGCAAAACACCCGGAGAAGTTCCTTTGAGGCGATAGAAAGATAACACTTTTTGTTCATCCGTGGTTAATTTCAAGACACTGAGAACGGCTAGCCAGCTATTGAAGAATGAGGCTGTACTGTACCATCTTGTAAACATCATTTTGAGAGCTTTAGCTGGGTGGTAGGATTCAGCACAGGCACCCTCAGTCCTGCTCAGCCACCTTATAGAAATCCTGATGTTTTGGAAAACAAAAATGTTCCAAGTGACTGTGCTAATTCCTTAGATGTATTTATAGCAATGGGGAAGTTCGATTTGACTCTGGGAGGACTGTTCCAAAGAATTTTAAAATTTCTGTCAGCTTTGCATCGGTTACTTGCGTTCCCATTGCTATCTTCAGCTTTAAGCACTTCAGAGCATCTCAGTCTTTCTAGAGTATGGTTTGGCAGGTTTTTTTTTTTTTTTTTTTCTGTTTGCAAATGTTGTTTCTCCAAAGCTTAACTTATACATGGTGGCATGGCCGTGCTGTTTCAGAACATCATCTCAGTAGTTCTAACTGTGTGCATAAAAATAAACTGAAAAAAAAAATCAAAGACTTAGCCTGCCCTATTGAGAGTCTTCTAATGGCAGCACCTTCCCCAACCTGAACTTTAAAATAGCTACTTATATGTATAAGTAGCATGTGCAGAGGAACTGTCCGGATTCAGGGGTTTCTTGAAAACTGGTTTCACTGAATTCACTGAAGTTACAGTCAATAACTGTAGTGTAGAGGAAGTCATGGATTTATTTCTCTTGTTGAAATTTTGGTGACATTCTAGCAGTGTCATCGCGGTTTTGCATTTGATGTGACTGTAAAGAGAATGCCTTCATTAGTGACAGTGTGCAGACCTGCCTAAATGGTCATGTGGATTAGTACTCGGGAAGTATATGACATTAGGAAAGAAGAGAAGCCTCTCCCCTTCACCTTCCCTGGGGGAATGCAGTTCTTTTCATGGTTTCTCAAGCTTATGATCACTGTGGCAGAAGCTTGGTTGGAGTACCCGTTACTAATGTCTCCAGGTAGAACTGTGGTCAACCGTGTATGGGTTTGAATAGGTATATTAGTTGCCAGTGACTTCCATACAGGTGTGCTTTTGCTGTTGCTGTTTCCTTCGTTGCCCCTAGTTTTGGCTGTGGCAATCGTATTTGGTGGCCACAAGTTTGTTTTGTTCTAACTTACTTTGAAAGGGCACTCTGCCTGCCAACCTATTACACTTGCTTTGTGGAGTTTTGAGTGTGGGAGGGAGCACTTCCTCCTCAGCCTGATGTTTCTATGTTGCAAATTTCTCTCACAGAATGATGAGGGAGTATTTCTGATAAGAAGACAGTGCTTGCTACGGAATGAAAGGCACATTTTATCTTTCTTTTTATAAATATTCATCAATATTGTGAAAGGAGAGTGAAGTTATTAAAGAAATAGAAAATGAAATATTTTGTTTATGACAATATCTTTGGGGAGTGGATGAGTTAAATGAATAAAATATGAGCTAGAAAGGGAATTAATGCATAAAAAGGCAATTTGATGTCGCTGGGGTATAGCTCAGTGTTAGTGTTCTTGCCGGGCATGAGCCAGGCCCTTGGCTTTTTCCACAGCAGGCCCCAAAACAGAACACAAACAACAAAAGAGCAGCTAGATCCCAACCAAACAAACGCATTTGCATACATTCCCTGACTTCTCATGAATTTTATTTCCACAAGTATTTGTTTATAATTGCAAGGACCTTTAGTATACAAATAAAGACCACATAGACCATGCTATGATCCTTCACATGAAATATTCTGTGTAGGTCCCTCCCTTCGAGCTCTTAACACACCTGCAAGCTAATGCTGAGTAGTGAGAGCTGTAGAAAGAAGTGGAAAGAAGAAAAGGACACTGTCTTTGACCTCAGTTTGGAGGATAGTTGAAGATAAAGGGTA
The DNA here is from genome assembly GCF_963924665.1 of Micromys minutus. Classification (NCBI taxonomy): domain Eukaryota; kingdom Metazoa; phylum Chordata; class Mammalia; order Rodentia; family Muridae; genus Micromys; species Micromys minutus. The sequence continues at coordinate 8,820,806 of NC_137953.1, forward strand.
TTTGCATGAGGTCCAGTTTCACAGCCACAATGAGCTAGATCTTTGTAGAAGGCTTCCGAACTGAGTTCAGCTTCTCTCGCTTAAGAACATTGCATGTTTCACATACTGTTTTAGAAACTCACTTTATCAGTGATCTGAGATTATCATTCCTGGAGTTTCCTTAGAGGTTAATTCTGTTTAGCAGATTTGAAGCAAAGTATGTTTTTTTTTTCTCTTTTCATTAGCATTATTTTAATCAGGAGGACAGGTTTTAAAGCATTCTGACTTGTTACAGAATTATGGAAGAGAGGCATGGCAGTAGCTCTGAAGGGGAGAGACATTTGTGTGACCAAGGACACTTTGCTATATTAGAAGCATTCATCCATGTATGGAGATCACAGAGATGACTGTCAGGCAGGCGGGAGTCAGAGCAGAAATGGAGGAGAAAGCCTGGTGTGATGAGAGGCAGCACATCAAGACTATTCGTTTTCTGGACTGTAGGCTAAATTGTACTTTAAAAGGTGTTACACATATCATCACAGCAAATATTCTATCACCTTAGACAAGTCAATTGATTGTACTTTGGGACCCACTTTCTCACTGGAGATCCAGTTTCCAACCATCTGGCTTTAATTTAATTTCTGTATGTTATCAGATCCAGTACTTGGTGCCTCCTTAAGACATAGAACTCAAAGTCTTTGCCACAGACAAACTCACAATATTCTTTTCATGGTTTTTCCTTACACTGTGAGACAGAGGAAACACTTGACTTTTGCTAGATAATAATGGTTTCATACTTTTGCTAACACACCTCCTTTCCTTATTCCTCTGGTGTTCCAGGACTATATCTGTCTGAAGATTTTCTATTTAACATATGCAAGAACAGAACTTCTTGAAGTAGTTATATTTCTTAGAGCTTTATGCTTCACTCATGACATTACCCAATTACTAATTTTTCTATTTACTGGAATGCAAAGAATATTAAAGATGTCAAAAGAGAGTTCTTTTTAGGTGTTTTATTTGTATATTAACATGTGTGGACAGCAAGAGGAGGTGTCTGGAACTTGTTTGGATCAGGTTAGATATCTGTCAAAGATGGTGGGGGAGATAGATGCTTATAGACATAATTTGCTAGTCAACCTTCAATTTTGGTTGAAGTTCATAAATAGTCTCGTGATGTTTCCCCATTAACAGCAGAAAAAAAAAAGATGAAAAGTGAATAACTGAATTCCTACTTCTGATATTAGATTTCCAGAATATTCTCTCTCCCTGCAACAAAGTTCAAAGTGGCAGTGATTATGTGCTTATAGAGTTGACCTCTTCTGATTTTTGTGGGTGCTCACAACTTCCTTTCATTCTTTCTAGTAGTAAAGAGTTTACTTAGTGGTAAAACGTAATAGTCACATGATTCATAAGCAAGTGTGCTTCCAAAAATACATAGTATATAAACTGTAGTGTTCAAATGTTTATCATCATCATCATCATCATCATTATTTTATACTGTCACCCATATAAATCACTCCACCTCCTTACCACACCCCTCCCCACAAATATCTCTTAAATACAGTGTTTGTTTTGTTTGTAACCCACTGAGATGAAATGGAAAATGTATGTGACAATGGTCTAGAAGGGTCCATTGTCTTTACTGGGATCAGTAGGTGAAGAGCAGGCAGCACCTCTGTCTTGGATGGATTGTTGCTGATGCAGGTCCTGGGTATGTATGGTACAGGTAACTACAGATGTGCGTTAATGGTGACAATGGCCGTGTTTAGTCTAGATAATGACATTTCACTGCCATTTCTGTCTTCTGCCTTTTTTTACACTGCTGACCCTCACTTTCAATGTTCTGCATACTTGGTATGCGTGACTTATTTAAGGCTGTGGTGTTTTTACCTTCTACTTTGAATTCTATCTCTGTATCCTTGAAAGATTCCACAAACTAAATAAAATATTTCTACTGTCTTTTGCATTTAAACAACTGAAGACTTTGAATAAACAAGTATGTTGGGTATTTTTCGTATCCTGCTATGATGTTTTGCCTTTAAAAATCAATTTGAACACAGCCATGAATATGCATTTTACACCTCTTGGAAATGATTGCTTAGGGCATATTATAATAAGAGACAGTGATAGTCTCATTTTATAGTGCTTAATACTTCAGGTCTTTACTTTGAAAAGTGATATTATTACTCAGTTTGATTTGATAGCTTGATCCATAAACACAGCTCTTACATTATTACTTTCATGTGCATTAGCAATAGAAAGTTTTATGTGTGAAATGTAATTATTTTCCCAAGTAAAGATACTTAGCAAACAGGAAGACTGAGTATGGATGACCCAAAATGGGCTAATTTTGTGTATTGACCTGTAAAGTTTATAACTGCTGTTTAGTTAATGGTCTCTTCTGTTTTTGCCATCATGATGCTAGAATGCATGTATTAACTTTTGTTCAAATACACACACATATATAATTTAACTTTCCTGTATCTAAATATGTTTGCAAGGTGTTTGGGTGTTTATGCTTGTGTGTGTGTGCTTGCAGAGATCAAAAGTTGATGTTTGATGTATTTTTAGATTCTGCTTGACTTTATGTATTCAAACAGAGTCGTTTGCTGAGGTGAAAACTCAGCTATTTGGGATAATCTAGTACGCTATCTTTCCCAGGAAAGTTCTCTGTTTCTTACTCTGGATTGCTGAGATTACAGGTGGCCAGTATTCCTGCCCAGCATTTATGTGAGGGTTGTGGGCAAAGACTCAGGTTCTCAGATCTGTGAAACAGATGCTTTAGCCACTGAGCCATATCTCCAGGCCAGGTGTTTCTTTTTTTCTTACACAAATGATGAATATTTAAAAGCCACAGAGTGGAGGGAAGGAGGTGGTACTGTGATTAAGAACATCGTTGCTCTTGCAGAGAACCCAACTGCCTGTAACTCCAGCTCCAGGCGATCTGAAGCTTCTGTCATCCCCAGGTACCTGAACTCATCTGCACACTCTGACACATACCATGCATATACACATAACTGAAAGTAAATAAAACCTGGAAAAACAATGTGATGGCCCAACATTAATCATGAAGTTTCTATATGAAAAATGCCAACATCACCTTTAGGGAAGAATAAGAAGCAACTGTATGCAACCCTTACACTTGACTTCTGACAATGCAATACTTTGGAAAACAGTTTGACACTTCCTTTAATTGGAAAAGTGTTTTCAGTCCATAGCTGAGAAAAATAACAAAGCATCAAACTTTTTTTATTAAAAACTTGTGACAGATTTATTCATTGTATCTTTAAAATTCAAACAAGGAGAAACCCTGTCAAATTCCCATCTAAGCTTATTCCTTGCAAAAAGTTAGCAACGATGCTGCTGCTGCTGGTATTAGTGGTGGTATTGGTGGTGGTGGTGGTGGTGGTGGTGGTGGTGGTGATGGTGGTGGCGGTGGTGCTGGTGGTGGTGATGGTGGTGGTGGTGGTGATGGTGGTGGTGGTGGTGGTGGTGGTGGTGGCATCTGTCTGAGTTTATCAATGCACTTTGAAAAGCAGTTGTGTATGACCTGTTCAAACGGGGGGGAGGGGAATGCATTTGAAAGTACCCATGAAAGTAGCCAGAGAGTAGAAAACTGTGTTCAGCTCTTCCTTTCTGGCCTGCTCTCTGGCCTCACTGTCACCCTCATGCACTGCCAGTACAAGGGCAGCTGCTCTCCTTTCTAACAGATTGTAGGCAGTAGCCTCTAAATGAGGGGACGTTTGCCAGAATCCATCGGGCAGCATGCTTTCTCATCTGACTGTTCAGCACTGGGCAATGCCAATGGAAGGCTTGATGTGCACAAAACCTTGCATGGCTAGGAAGTTTTGCTGTTCGTTTAAAGTGCATTCACCGGCTTCAGTGGCACTCTTGGACTTGGAAGGACCCTGAAATAAAAGGCCCTGTGTGCTTTGGGAGAGCTTATTATTTGGGCAAGTGGGCAGGAACAGGTATCAGAAGGTCCTCTAGAAAAGGAGGAAGAAATTCACATCCGAGTCAAAACCTGAGCTGGCAGGGGAGGGGAAGAAATTTAGACTCAGAGCAACAGATGAAAAGCAGGCAAGCACACAACATGGTCAAGTAGTGCAAAGCAACCAGGACCCTTGGGGCTGGGACAGGAGTCAAACGTGAGTGTTGGCAAGAGTCTGGGTTCCAGGCAAGCAAGCTTGATTGCAGTTTGCCCATCTGTGAAATCAGGACCTCAGGCAAGAACGTTTACATGTTTTGCTTGTTCAGGATGAAGCCAGAACAGTAATTATTCTTGTGCTCTTTTCAGTCTTTTTCATGGATAAAAACAGTAGCTTCTTTTTTTTTTCTAACATATTTTTCTATTACAGTTCCTTCTTAAACACTTGTTGATTGAATTAAGTCTCTGAACTCATCTTTGAACAAATCCTACAGGTCTCAGTTGGAATAAATCACTCATTAAATAGTGTGTGTGTGTGTGTGTGTGTGTGTGTGTGTGTGTGAGTGTGTGTGTGTGTGTGTGTGTGTGTGTGTGTGTGTGTGTAGCAGCAACTCAAAATCCATAGAAGAATAAGACATGGTATTTTATCTCACAAATTGGCAGCCCACACACTGATAAAATACTCCCCAGAACAGCTTATTGCTACACAGTAGAGTGTGTGGAATTCTCTTCTAATTCTGCAGTGAAATGGCTCAGAAATCCAGTCTTTGACTGAAGAAAAACTCGGCTCCTGAAATAAGATTATAGATGAGAATGTGATCTTACATTAGAAACTTCTCCTTCAGCCCTGCCGTGATCTGGGGACTGGGGTAGAACTATTCCTGCAGGGCGGTGGGATCAATGCTGAGCAGTGGGAGAGATGGCAAAACAGCATCCCAGACACAAAAGGCTAAGACTCTGATTGATATCTGCTGAGAAAACAGCTGCTAAGGGACACCCAGGGAGAAGACAGGCTGGGAATGCAAAAATGTTGAAACATTGTGTACATGGAGGTATCTTAAGAATGAAACAAGGGACACATTGTTTCAAAAGAACACCATTTGTATTTGATACTCACACAGTAACACTACTGACTGTCCAGAAAATAACAAGGAAAACTCCAGTGGAAACTCAAAACAAACCAAAAAAAGGCAGCCAACTAACTGCCCAGTGAATATTTGGTAAATTTCTAGTTACCCCCCCCCCCATCATGAATAGGTTCCAGTTTATTTTCTAGCAATATCATTTGACAACTCTGCTTAGAATGTACCATTTTTTTTTTTATCTTATTTTGAAACCAAATGCATTTAAGAACTATCTGGCATAATAAAAACTCTTCTACATAGTTTTGGGATAACAACACATCCACTGGAAATTATGTTTGTAGTTTTTGAGTGTGCACAGATATGAAAGGCCTGGTTTGCTTTGCCTTTTAATGTGACCTATGCCATGAGCAACAAATTGTGTTTAGGTTCCCAATGTCTATGGTTAATGTGGTTATTAGTAGGTACGAAAACAGGCAATCAATGTATGCACACTCATGCACATGAGCGCACACAGATGCACAAAGGCTTGCTTAACCGAGGTAATACTTTTTATCTATATGTCACATCATGTGCACGTCTAGAAGACCATCACACCATCATCAGGTGGCTTACGAAGGTCTATAACTCCACTGGTAAGGGATCTGACACCCTTTTCTGGCCTTCAAGTATACTGCATTCACCCACAAGGTATCAGATTCACTAGAATCTGATGACTTCAGCCATTATTTTCCATGGCACTGACTTGCTGTCCATGGTGGGCCTCCTTGGCTTCTCGAATCTTTGTGCTTCCATAGGCAGTTTGTTCTGCTGCTTTACTATTTTAGGCAAGGCTGTAAGAAACATCTTTCCACACCTTTACTTTCCACATGGAGCAGCACCTTTTGTTTTAACGCTGCTAACTACAACTGCTAGTTCAGGCTGGGTGTGCACTTTCTACTCTGATAGTCAATTCCAGGTTTCTCTTAGAACAGTACACAAGTTCTGTTCCACCTGCGAACATCAAGATGCCTGATTCCACACCTCTCTCCAAATACAAGCTAACTGTGCTTGTGTAAAAGTTTTCTAATAAGTACATGGAAGGGATTGACGTCTTTTATATGTTTTTTTTTTTTAATTCTGTGATTTCTAAAGAGTCTTAGTAATGCTGTGTCTCATGGTTGCCTCTGCTAAGAGTAACATCAGTGTTTTAGATTGACCCATTTATGTGCTTTCACTTTGGACGTCTTGTTTGTATTCTCTGGCTAAGAAGAGTTTTGTTAGAATTCCAGAAGCCATGATAGAATGCTATAGTCCCTGTAGTTTATAGAGTGTACTGTGGTATCCAAATGATTCTCTCTCTCTAAAGCGGCATATTCACTTATACCCATTTAAAAAGTAGGCTATGGTGGTCTAGTAGTTATTACATTTCATAACAAGCATTTTTGTTGTTTTAACTTTCCCTCTAAGGTAATTTTGAGGGAGAAGTGATGGCAACCTTTGAGAATTGTGTCAGTTTTCAGTGTTTGTTCCTGCCTCTTTCAGGATCTTGAGTCACTTTCATCACAGAAGGAGGTCCTTTTAGTGTTGTTCTGTTTGTTACCATCTGTGTCTCCATTGCTCTGCTTTCACTGTGGGAAGTGGAAAGTTTCCTATACAGTTTCTACTGATTCTTCTCTGATAAAGAGAACATGTCTTTTGGTTTTTGTCCAGAGTTTGGTTCTGATTCGCCTTTTCTGTTTCAAAAATTTGTAATAAGAAACTAAGTGTAGATATAACATTCAATGGTAGAAAAACAATGCCCAATGTTCAAAAGGCTGTAGGCACAACTCTAGTAAAAATAACAATACTTATGATAATAGTTAAAAAAAATGAGACTAATAGGGCATGGGTCAAATAAAAATTTGAAAATGAAAAATAAACACTAATTTCCATACAGTTTCCACTAATATTAAACTTCAAGTAATTTTTATCATGGATTAAGTATGTATTGGGTATCCTTATATCCTAAATACTTGGTCTAAGCAGCAACTTATCAAAGAAACTTTAGATATCTGTTGGGAACAGGTACCTCAGAGCATTAATATGCATATCTTTTTGCTCATGAATTCCTTTTTGGATGAGACATATTGTATAAATAAAATCTATATACTCTCTTGTATATACTGACATGGCAATTTTCTGGGTCTCTCTGAATATTTTATGAAGATTGTTTTGTGTGTAGCTCCCAGGAGTCTGAAAGTACCCTTCTAAATTGCGAGTTAGTTGAGTGAACAATGATCTGCTTGATTTTGAAAATATTTGGTATATTTTTAAATTATAGAACAACTGTATTTGTTGGATGCTTGGTGTCTTATTTAGACACTTGTGTGCTTAAGGTGCTGTGCAAGATAGTGTTCCAGTTTCATCTCGTGCTGGCTTTAAAGAATGTGGATGTATTAAAACATGGCCATCTGACCCATAGGAGACTTTTGTTTCCTCAAGTTCTTGGCCCAAATTTCCCTTTATTTTTTGACTAAAGACAATATTTTTTAAGCTTGAGAAGAAAGGCTCACTTCATTCCTCCTCCTCCTCCTCCTCCTCCTCCTCCTGCTCCTCCTCTTCTTCTTCTTCTCCTTCTCCTTCTCCTCCTCCTCCTCCTCCTCCTCCTCCTCCTCCTCCTTCGTATTATTATTATTATATTATATCAAACTTTTAATGTGCATGTGTGTATTATGTGTAAATATGTGCATGTGATTTAGATACCAATAGAGACAAGAAGAGAATGTGGGATCCCCTGGAACTAGAGTTACAGACAGTTGAGAAGCATTTGACTCCAGGACTGGGAACCAGATGTGGCTCTTCTGCAGGAGCAATAACTAACTACCAAGCCACCTCTCTGCCCCTGAAACATCAAATAAAAATCAATAAAGAACTTTTACTGATTATGCAGATTGAGAAAAATGACTCATTCTTTAAAGTGTAATTATTCATCTGGATTAGATTTTGTGTATATGTATTGCTAATGTTTTATTATTTTTTTCTTCCTCTATCCTTCCTTCCCCTTTAGTGGTATAGGTCAAATTTGGGCCCATAACAGTGAACTGCTTGTCCAGTATGTATTTATGCTGGCATGTTTAGCCAGAGTCATCTGACTTGAGGGATTGAGAAAATGCCTTTATAAGACTGGGCTTTAGAACAAGCTTTAGGGGATTTTCTTAACAAGTTATTGATGTGGGAGGGTCCAGCCCATGTCATTCCTGGGCTGGTAATCCTGGAGTTGCTAATGAAGCAGGTTGAGCAACAAGTGGGCTCAAGCCAGGAACGCAGCATTCCTGCATGGCCTCCGTATCAGCTCCTGCGCCAAGGTGCTTGGATTTTTTGAGTTCTTGACTTAAATTCTTCCTTTCTATGATGAACTGGTATATGAAAGTGTGAACCAAATATAACTTTTTTGTTACTTTTGGTCACCCTGTTTCATCACAATAATAGAATCTAAACTAAGACAGTGTTTATTCTCAGTGAAGACATCCCTGCTAAGACCATATGTAGTTAGATCACATAATGGAGTTAGATCTCATTAGTGGTTTAAAAAAAAAGCATTTCTATGTGTGTGTGTGTGTGTGTGTGTGTGTGTGTGTGTGTGTGTGTAGAATAAGGAATGTGGATGTAAAATCAGGGGCAAGTGTCAAGGCACAGTTTATGAAACAACAAAATATCTTTATGGATGATGGATCATTGCTTTTGCAAACGTTATCTTCAATAGTTTTATATTTCTGTAAAAACTATACCAATAAGCATGGATTCAAATCACATGAACATTATAATTATGAATAAGTCTTTCAGCCCATAGATAATTTCTGTTTTAGATTGTTAGATTAATTTGAGATGGAGCTATTTATCTAATGGAATTTTCATAATGTCTGAATGGCTTTTTACAGACAGTTTGTGTGTGTGTGTGTGTGTGTGTTTGTGCTGTTGCTGTGGTGAATAGGTGACCCCTTAAATCCAGGTCTGTCACCATTTACTGTAGCTCTTGATAGGTTGTGAATTACTTTCAGCTAAAGTAAGTTAGCACATGAAATAAATGTTCCTTTTTGAATGTGTTAAACATGCTTGATATCAAAATCATAAATATATGTCATTATTAAGCACTTTATTGGATAGAAGGTTACCACAGAAGTACAATGCTACTTGTAACTTATTGTTATCTGGATAAAGTATTAAATAACAAAAAAAATTAAATAAAGGTAAATACATTGGTGTACACAGGTGAAGAAAATATTATTAAAAAGACAAAGTTATCCACAGAGACAATGCTATTGCTTTCTAATTACTAGCTTAAAAAAAGAAAGAAATTGTTAAATTCTCCCTAAAATTCATTTGTTACACAAACATTGCCAAGAAAAATCTTTATGAAGAACAAAACTGCAAGATGCACACATAGGTGCTTTCCAAGCTGATTGTGAGCTTTCGTGTTGGAGATGCTATGGCTGTGGAGTAAGAACAGACACAGAGGCCCTCAGACTACAAGTACACATTCAGAAATGAACCCACCCTCAGACTACAAGTACACATTCAGAAATGAACCCACCCTCAGACTACAAGTACACATTCAGAAATGAACCCACCTTCAGACTCCAAGTACACATTCAGAAATAAACCCACACTCAGACTACAAGTACACATTCAGAAACGAACCCGTATGTTTGAAGTCAATTTTTTCCTCAGTATGGGTGAAAAGGTAATTCAATGGGCAAGAGTCTTTGAGGGGCAGACTAACATGACTCCACAGGTAAAGGTTCTTGCAGTTCTAATGAGTGGAATTCAACCCTCAAACCCATGTTGCACACATTCACATGCACACATTATGTGAACACACGAAATGAAAAAAGTCTCCAATAAATGGGCAATGAATATCCATATGCAAGGAATGAGTTTGAACCATTACTTCATCTCACTTATAAAGTTAACAGAAAATGCATTGGATTTGTAAATGTAATAGCAAAATTTAAGGCACTTTAGAGAAAGCATAGGTGTCAATCATATGAATCTTGAGTTATGAAGTGCATCCTTAGCTGTAACACCCACACACTATATATAAAAAGAAAGTAATACCAAACTTAAGTTGAACATTAGAGTAGGTTAAAACGTTTAGTGTGTCAGAGCCACCACCAAGAAAGCTGAAAGATGCCCTATAAACAGATCAAAATATGTGTGAGCCATGCAATTAGGAGCAGTTCCTCCAATATATACCTGGACTAAAAGTAAGTACATCACGGCAATATAGATGGTAATGTCTTCTACAGAGGACATCCAGCATTCTAAAAGAAGCAGATGTAAACGTCATTAGTAATCAGGTTACTACAAGTCAGAGCCACTAGACAGCTTCAAAGCAAATATCATGAGAAACAGATGCTAGATAAGTTGCAAAGGAACTGAAGTCGAATGTAACGTGGTGCAGCCATGTTGGAAAACAGCTTTGCAGTCCCCCCAAAATTTAAATATAATTTATGACCTAAGATTTCTACTCTTTAGAATATCCTTAAAATAAGGAAAAAATGAGTGTCCATAACAACCCTGTGCTTTTATGTGATAACATTATTACTTATCACAGTGGATAATTGGAAAGAGTAAATGGCTAGAATATGATCCATATGTTCAATGAGGTAATATTCAGCCATAAATATGAATAGTCACTGATAGGTTAAAAAAGCAGAAAGTATTATGCTAAATGGAACAAACCCAGACACAAAACAACTAGATTGTATACTTTTTGTCTTTTTTATTGGATATTTTATGTATTTACATTTCAAATTTTATCCCATTTCCTTCCTCTCCCATGCCCTCTTCCTCCTCCCCTTGCCTCCTTGAAGATGCTCCACTTCCACCAACCCACCCTCTCCTCATTACCCTGGCCTCCTCCTATACTGGGGAAACAAGTCTTTACAGGATCAAAGGCTTCTCCTCCTATTGATGCCAGAAAATGCTATCCTCTTCTACATTTGCACCTGGAGCCATGGGTCCCTCCATGTGTACTCTTTAGTTGGTGGTGTAGTCCTTTGGAACTCTGGGGGATTTGGTTGGTTGATATTGTTGATCTTCCTATGGGGTAGCAAACCTCTTCAGCTCCTGCAGTCCTTTCTCTAGCTCTACAGTTGGTGTCCCCATGCTCAGTCAGATGGTGAGCTGCAAGCATCCTCATCTGTATTAGCATGGCTGTGGCAGAGCCTCTCAGGAGACATCTATATCAGGTTCCTGTCAGCAAGCACTTCTTGGCATCAGCCATAGTGACTGGGTTTGGTGACTGTATATGGGATGGATCTGCAGGTGAGGTAGTTATTGGATGATCTTTTCTCCAATCCCTGCTCCTCTATTTGTCCCTTTATTTTCTCCCATGAGTGTTTTGTTCTCCCTTCTAAGGACTGAAACATCCACATTTTGGTCTTTCTTCTTTTTGAACTTTATATGGCCTGTGAATTGTTTCTTGTGTATTCTGAGCTTTTGGGCTAGAATCAACTTATTAGTAAGTGCATAGCATGTGTGTTTGTTATGACTGGGTTACCCAACTCTATATGATAGCATCTAGTTTCATCCATTTGTCTAAGAATTTCATGTAGTTATTGTTTTTGATAGCTGAGTAGTAGTACTTCATTGTGTAAACGTACCACATTTTCTGTATCCATTCATCTGTTGAAGGACATCTGGGTTCTTTCCAGCTTCTAGCTATTACAAATTTTATTTGTATAAAATATAAAGAATCATGAACTCTTTGTGGAGAGCATGTAGACAAACGAATGTCAAAGAGTTGGGGGAGAGGAAGAGTAGTGACTGGTGCCAGAGAAGGTCATTTTTCTATATATGGTGTTGAGGTCAGTGGTGCTTGTACATACACCCCTGAATTATACAATTAGAATCTATGACTGTTATCACAGATAATTTGTTTCTCAAAAATGAGAGCAAACAAATCAAGTGATTATTTTTAGTTTTATCAAAAAAAAATACAAGTGAAGTCTTGTTATACTTTTAAACACTATTTTCCCCCCAAAGGTTTTGATTTGGTGATGTATGATGTCTAATTGCAACACTATTTTTTCTGTTTCTATCACTCATCCATTATATGATATCTATTCAAAATAACATGTTGTATGTTTATTATGTATATTTATATTATATACTTACATATATATATATTTATATAAGTATACATTGCTCATATTTATAACATTATATTCTATTTCTGCTTCCTAAGAAAAATCACTCTCTCACCTGGTCCCTTATTAGCTACTTAGGCTCTGTGAGTATTCTAAATGAAACCACATATCTACAGCATAAAAGCTATGACCCACAGATAAGAAAAAACATGAGAGCTTTTCTTTCTGGGTATGGTTTATCTTACTCATGATAATGGTAGCTCCATTCAATTTACTTGCAAACCTTGATTCCATTCACCTTAACATCGGAACACTTTTCCACTATGATATGTGAGCTTAAGTATAATACATCAGGTACAACAAAACTGTCCTGTGTTCATTGTGATCCTGAATGCAAATGTTTCACTTTTAAAATAATATTTAATCAATCCATTCACATTTATGTGTGAAGTAGTTAAAATAGTATGCCTGTGGAGATGCTTTATTGCCTTTCTTGGGAAAGGTGCACATTTTGGATTACCAAGATGATTGAAGCACTATTTTGAATCTTAGTAGGAAGTGCCGACCCACAAATCGTGAAAATCCAAAACATGACGAGTGGTTTAGGGAGAGTTATTGTCAGCAACAACTAAGTGCCTAAAGTCATAAATAATTAGTCAATGAATAGAAAATACACATTTGAATGCAAATTTGAAGAGAACATAAAAGTTTCCAACATAGGCTGAGGAGAAAGAAGTAAAGTAACTAAATTTGAGAACCAGAAAAACTGTAGTTGTGTGAGTTTTTGAGGGACCCTGGTAAGGGGGCAGAAGAAACATCAAAAAACAGCTGTGACTGAATAAATGAGAGAGGGACCAGGGAGATATGGGACCCGGGAACCAGAGAACAAAGGCAGACACAGGAACGACTGAGTTCTATCACATATCCTCCTGTCCTAAACAGACTAGGGAAGAATTTGGTGTGTGTTTTGGGTGATGTTGAACTGGAAGTGCCCAAGCAATTCTTCATTAGCCATTGTGAATGGGATTTGAATGTCTCTGTCTCTGGCCCTTGATGTGGCATGGAGCTTGGTAAAAGCATGGCTCTGTTCCTCAGCAATGCCCATTATGACTATGGGGAAAAAAAGTGTACAGGACCCTCTCAGAGTGTGGTACACCTAGACCTTAAATCATTAATAATTCAAGAGCTAAGAATGTAGCCTTGTGGCAATTCTTGCTATTTAAAAATCATTATGTTTAATCTTTACACACCAAGAAAACTTTGATTATTTCCATGTTATGTTTTGTTTTATATGTACTGTAGGCTCATTGTAACTAGCAAGATTTCAATGCATACTATCAAACCTTTAAAAAAAATCAAGTACTGACAAAAATATATTCATATAGTTTCATGCAAAATACTTTTAAAATCTGTACAGTTTTCTGTGTGTTTTTTTTAAAATAAAGTTGTTTAATTGAAAAAAAGGAAGGTAGGAAATGTATGAGTCCTGTATTGATATTTGTCCTTGAAGTCCAGGGAATCAGCAATGAAAATAAAACACTATCAATATAGAGACACTTTTTGTTAAGCTCTTGCCTTGGGTTTTTGCTCAGGATGAGCTAACTCAAGAAAACCCAGAGAGTGAGAGCAAACCTAGAACTGGATTTTTGCTTCTATCCATGAAGTCTTTTCAGACATCCAATGAATGGTGAATGAATGGTACAAATGCCAGAGCAGATGCTGTAGGTAGAAGCTGGGATAATGCAGAGCTGGGGTTGCAGAATTCATGACTTGTGGACCTGGGAGCAACTGTCAGAGGTGGCCACAGTAACACTCAAATATTGGACCCGTGATCAACTTGTGGTCTTCTTCGAAGGCTTTTCTCTGGTAGGAGAAGTTGGGCTTGTGGTCTCTTCCTCCTGATTTCTGATTTGTCAGTGGGCAACATTTTCCTCCTAGGTATGAACACTATCTTATTACATATATTGATTATTAGTATGAGGAACATTTTAAAAATGGAGCCTGGTAAGCTAAACTGTGGCTAAAATATATTTTCTGAAAAAGAAAACCAAAGCCTTACCTCACATGAATAGCTTTTCTCTTATCTTCCAAGAAAACAGAGATACTTTACTAATACTGTCCACAGGACTATCAGGGGTGGTTTTATCATTGAAAAGAAAACTTGAGAGATATGATTAAGACAATGCTTGATGTTCTCATAGAAGACTTGGTTTTGGTTCCCATTGCCCTTAGAGAGTAACCTACAATCCCTTTGTCTTTGGCTCCAAAGGACCTGGTGCCCTCTTCTGGCTTCCAGAGTCACCTACACTCACAGCACACAGACACACAGACACACACACACACACACACACACACACGCACACAGAGAGAGAGAGAGGAGAGAGAGAGAGAGAGAGAGAGAGAGAGAGAGAGAGAGAGAGAGATTTACACAAATCTTTTCAAAAGAGGAAACATCTGCTACTATTAAACTGGCCCTGGTGTCCACTGACCTTGTGAGTTATGACAAGGGATAGTGAGTGTAGTTAGCCCACAGGCAATCCAACTGGCAGCAACTCACACTCCACTTGCTGCTACCAGGGGAACCAGCTGTGCTAGGTGCTGTGCATTAAAGGACCCCTGTTACCCTGAGATTTCTGTGCTCACTTCCATCTCTCCTCAACTTCTCTCTATCTCTCACTATCTCTGTTTCTCTCTTCTGTTTCTCTGTCTCTGTTCTTTTCTCTGTCTCTCTTTCTCTCTCTGTGTGTGTCTGTCTCTGTCTCTTTTTTCTCCTTCTGTCTCTCTATCTCTCCTTTATGTCCTTACTGTGGTCTGTCCATTTCCTCTCTCCTCTCTCAGTAAACACACACTCAATCTTTCTGGTGTAGTTTCTCAGGGGCACACCCTGGACCTGTCTGCCAAATGTTTCTCACTTTCACTTTCATCTTCTCAAGTGTCCAGTTGAGTGATGATTTTCAACTTCTAAGTCATGATACGGATTTCCAAGTTTCCTATACTTTGGGAAGAAACAAGGTTCTGCTTGGAGGGATGCTAGGGACTAAGGAAGAGTTGGAAGGATTGGTGATGTTTTCCAAAATGGCTTCAGCCTGATGCTTAGCTCAGAAATTTTTACAGTACTGAGCCAAAGAGGGATTATGAAGGGAGCAGCTCGAAGTTGTAGATGGACATTATAACAGGCAAGACATGGGGACGATTTAGTTTGCTTTGTGTTAAGTAGAGAGAGGAGCCGTTGGCAACAGAAATACTCGAGACAGGGAATCCAGGGTGAGTTACCTTTACTAGTGAGGCATTTTCCCTTTGTGGTGGCCTGAAAGTAAAACAAAGGGAAAGAAAGAGAATTTCTGAGCTGGTAGAGTGTTTTCCTATGTGCATGAAGCCCTGGGTTTGATCCTTAGCATCACATAAACTGGATGTGATGTTCATGCCTGTAATTTCAACACTTATGAGATAAAGGCAGGAGGAAAAGTCTAAGGTTATCTTTAGCTACATATTGAATTTGAGGCCAGCCTGGGCCATCTGAGCTCATGTCTCAAAAGATGGCCAAATGGAGAATGTGCAGAAGATGAAGAGGAGGAGAAAGAGGAGAAGGAAGGGCAGAAGTACACCTAGGTCCCAGAATAAATTCAAAAGGTAGCCCACAGTGACACAACTTCTTTCCATGAGGCTCCAGTAGCAAGGCTTCTCCCACCTCCTAACAGTACCTTCAGTTGCTGTGAATCAACACAGAGGCCCAAAGCACACTAGACAAAGCAAAGAACATAACCGTGTCACTTTTCTCTTATTAGAATAATGCCGGAGTGAGGATATCCTTTTCTATTCCTATCTAAAACCCATTATGGGTTATCACCAAGAGGGAAGATTTAAAGAAAGCCTCCCACCTGTACTGGATCAAGGGTGTATAGATAGATTTTATATGCATTTTGGAAGAAAAATAAACAGCATGCATGCCCATTGTTTTATTCCATACTTACATCTTGTAAAACAAAACAAGTTATAAGCATTTAAATGCAAGGCAGGTTAAGCTTTTAATTCTTACTTGGAACAAAAAGTATTGAAAGCACTGGGGGAGGGGCTTGCCTTCAGACACAAACAATAGAGTTGGTCACCAAACTTGAGAAATAATCAGAAGCTGTGGCTTTGCATTTATATACCTACTAATTAGGAAATTAAATTATATTTCCATAGCAACAGAGACAATCTCCTTGAACACAAGTTTTATGCCTGCAATAACCCACAGCAGGGTCTAGATGAGTGGGAGCCTCAGGTCTGAGTTAGGCAAGGCAGGTAAGTATTCGCACCTAAGCACACACACCAGGGTGTTATTAGACTTGCAATGAAGTGAATAGTTAAATTTACATTAGGAAATATTTTTTTTTAAATAAACCCTCCAAATGAGTGATGTTGTTTTGAAGGCTTAAATAAGTTTTTCTGAAATCTGTTGTATATTCTGCCTTCCACAAATGACTTTTTTATGGCTAAAAACTCTCCCCCACACCCCACCCTACCCTCCACCCCCCCATCTTGATAGACTTGTAGATGTAAAGCTGGCTAATTTCATTTCTGCTTTTTTATAGTCTTCACAGATAAATTAATAGTATGCTAGCATCCCGTTAGGTCACAGGAAATGAAATATATGGCATCCAGTCATTTTGCCTCAAGGTGCTGAGGAACAAATCCAAGATGCAATTCACAAACCATATGAAGCTCAAGAGAAGGAAGACCAAAATGTGAATGCTTCAGTCCTTCTTAAAGGGGGAAACAAAATATTCATGGGAGGTAGAGGGTGGGAGGGACTTGGGAGGAAGAGAAGAGTGGGAGGGGGAAATGGGAGGAAGGATCTGGTATGGGAGAAGACAGAAGGTCAGGAATTTGAACAGAAGTGTGTAGCAATGAGGGGTGGGGAATAGGAGGTAGCCACCAGCAAGTCCCAGATGCCAGGAAAGCAAGAGACTCTCAGGATGCAACAGAGATGACATTAGCTGAAATAACCAACAAAGGGGAAGAAGAACCTGTAGAGACCATATCCAGAGGTTAGGCATGGCCGCTGGTTGAGGGATGGGACCACCACCATCTCCAAATTCTTAACCCAGAAGGGTCCCTGTTTAAAGGAAATACAGGGACAATATGTGAAGCAGAGACTGAAGAAAAGGCCATGGGGAAAGTGCCCCCACTTGCTGACAGTAGCCTGCTGTAGCTGTCTCCTGAAATGCACCAGCAGAGTCTAAGGCTAACAGCCAACCATTTGTCTGAGCATGGGGTTCCCAATGGAGGAGTTGTAGAAATGACTGAAGGAGCTGAAGGGGTGTGCAACCCATAGGAAAAACAACATTATCAACCAACTAGATACCCCAGAGCTCCCAGGGACTAAACTACCAACCAAAGAATACACATGAAGAGACCCATGGCTCCAGCTGCATATGTAGCAGAGGATGGCCTTGGTGAACATCAATGTGAGGAGAGGTTCTTGTTCCTGTGAAGGCTTGATGTCCCACTGTAGGGGAATGCTGGTACAGAAAGGCAAGAGGAAGTAGGTAGGTGCCGGAGCACTCTCCTAGAAGCAGGAGAGGGGGAAATGGGGTAGTGGGGTTCCAGCAGGGAAACCGAGAAAGGCAATAACATTTAACATGTAAATACATAAAATATCCAATAAAAATAATGCAGATTATCTTCACTGGAGTTTTCTAACCTGAATGAAATTGGGAGAGTTGGAAGGAGCATTTGCTAGAATGTTCCTACCCATTTGCACCCCAAATGTGTATCGGGTGTGAGTTACCTTTCAGCACAGCACGGCTCCAGGGATGGGATGAAGATGTAAACACAAGTTTACAGATGTTGTAAATTTTGTTTCTGGTTTTTAGTTGGCTAGTTGATTTTGTTGTTGATGATGTTGTTGTTTCTATTGACAATTCCTGATGCATGAACTTTTCAAACTCCTTCTGCTTGCTGCCTTTTGGCAGCAAACTTGTAAGTGGTGCAAACATCTAAGTAGCTTATTAATTCTGAAATTATTTGGTGCTGTCCCTCCCTGCTTCTCCTTCTCCTCTATTCTTCTCTCCTCTCTCCTTCCCCCTGCTTCTGTCTTTCTCCTCACTCTTTCCTTTTTCTTTTCTTTCCTTCTCTATTTATAAGCAATATTTTTATCTTCACGTACCAGCATAAGATGAATTAGATCATTAACAATTTCCGTAGTTTACATTCTGGAAGAAAATGTTTAGTATCTTTCTGTAGCTACCAAAGGTAATTTAAATTCTGTAGAGTGCTGACACGTCCTTAACGTTTTAGGTACAAAGTCGAATTTCAAAGAAGATCCCCACACAGTCCCTTAGGAGAACCCTCTTTCTGCCAGGTTTGAATCATATTCCAAACGTGTTCCTCTTCCTCTTCTGCTCTTTGTGGGATATTGTGTGTGACATTTTGGTCCAGCAATGCCTTGCTTGATGAAGTTCCACCTATTCTCTTTCAAGCAGTCCTGCCCACCCCCTTCTTTGCTTCTGTCTCCTTTTTGTACCTCATTTTCATCTTTCTTTGCCATGTAGATACTGCTGTGTTTGTTGGACTAACAGTATTCCATTTTACATTCTTGATGGTGAATGTCTCTAATGCATGGACAAGCTTTCTTCATCTAATAACCCTTATAAAATTATATGCTTCTAAATTATGTGCTATCTATCTATACATGCATCTATTTATTACATAAATAGATATCACAGAATGTAGAACAAGGCCAATAAGTATGTAGTAATTCATTCAATGCATTCAATCTAAATGCAATAACATCTCTAAAATATGAATGACTAGCAGCTTATAAGCATAGTGGTGTGTTTGAAAATAGTAATTTTACCGCATCTGGAAGGGCACCATGCCAACTATTCATTAAGCTGAGGAAGTGGGATTGGGACAGAGGCTAAAGAATGAACTCAGGCCCTCACACATTCTGCAAGCACACTACATGTCCAGTACAGCCATTTGAGACTGAACGAAAGCATACTGTGTTTTCATGTGTCCCACAGTTCTTCTAGGGTCACAAGGCTACATTTTGTTAACCTCAGTACATGTATGAACAACTAAAACCATGAGCATGTGTGCTATATGTTCTGAGAAAAGCTGCTTCTAAACTAATTAAGGCCTTAATAGTGAGAAATGTTTCTGGTAGATTCAGCAGAATCAGAGTGCACATTGGAGTGCTCTATGGGGTGTCAATTCCAATGTAAGTAAGCTCTCTATACTAGTAAGCATGGGAAATGTGCTGATTTCTTGTCCTTCTCTAGTACCTGAGAGTTTCAGGCAAACAAACAAACATGTTCCCAATCAACGAGTAGAACACAATTAAGTCTACCTCAAACCTTATAGAACCAGATATATTTCTTAGTCAAACCCTATATAACCAGATATATTCCTTTACACAAAAACACCTTATCATCTCGTTCTCTCACTTGGGGCACTGCAGGGATAACAGGCACCAGGCAGGATACATCTGAGGACACTGTGTGTGTGTGTGTGTGTGTGTGTGTTTGTGTGTATGTGTGTGTGTGTATATGTGTGTGTGTGTTTGTGTGTATGTGTGTGTGTATGTGTGTGTGTATGTGTGTGTGTGTTTGTGTGTATGTGTATGTGTATGTGTGTGTGTGTGTGTGTGTGTGTGCATGTGGTGTTGCTCAAAGAGGTCTGAAGAAGACCTCAGATCCCCATTAACTGAAGTTAGACCACTAATAGTGAGCTGCCTTATGGGTGCTGGGAATCCAATCCTGGTTCTCTATAAAAACAGGAAATGCTTTTAACTGCTAAACCATCTCCCTAGCCACTAGTTTTTAAAACTACACACACACACACACACACACACACACACACACACACATACACACTATTATTTTATGAATATATATTTTTTTAAAAAATCATTATCTAGGACAGAAGAGATAGTCCGGTTGTTAAATGTGCATACCATTTTTACAGAGGACAAGAGTCACAACTGCCTGTAACTCCTGTTCCATGGGAACCTTTCTTTTGTGGGCACCTGCACAGACATGTGTATACAGAAACACAATTAAAAATAAAATAAATATTTTTAAAAGGACAGTTTTACAAAATAAATTTTAACGGAGCCTCAGTTTTCAGGGATAAAGTCCAAAAAGAAGGAAGAAATGAAATGTTAAGGCATGTTTTACAGAAAGACTTTGAGAACCAGACCAAAATGAAACATTATTATTATTATTACTATCATCATTATTATTATTATTTTTTGCTAGAAGGGGTGAGAAAAGGCCAATGCAGTGACTGTTACTACAGCAGGCTAGCCATAAACTATCACTGCTGTTGGAGGGGAAGGGATTCTCTCAAAGAGTCTGGTGGCTTAGGACTGTGTGGGGCTATGGAGGTAGTACTTTCTGTTGACAGATACTTTGCAGTGGACTTACTAACCTATGGCCCAAGGTTCTGAGCAATATCTGCTGAGAGCACAGGGCTTGTGGCCACGAAGCCAGAGAGCACCAAAGAAAACAATATATGCATTCTAGTTACCAAGTTTGCTTTCCCCAGAAGCGAGGCTTCAAGTAGTTTGTCAAAGCATTGAGTGATGAAACTAGTGAGAAAAACTGCAGAGACCACTATGCAGAGGGGATGAAAATGGCGGCACATGTGCTTGCTCTCCTAATGTAGAAGGACACACGGCTTCATTTATAGAGCCCATGGAAATGACAACTATGAATCAAAAAGAGGCAGATATTGTTGATCCTACAGTTCCAGTTTTAAAAGGATTTATTTGTGTGCGCAGGTGTGTGTGTGTTTGTGTGCTTGTGAGCTTGTGTACATGCCCATGTGCACGCACATATGTATGGGAGTCAGTGCTCCCCTATAGGCCAGAAAAGGGTGTCTAAGCTTCTGAAGCTGGACTGGCAGGCAGTTCTGAGCTGCCTGTCATGAGTACCGGGAAACACACTCAGCAAGCACACATTCTTAACTGCGCTCTGATCCAGCCCTTCAGCCCCTAAATTACAATTTAATACTATGAAAATTGCCATGAATATATTTCGACCAATAATGTTCAACAAGAATAACTATGAGAGTCAACTTTTCTGAGTTATTAAATTGACACACATACCTTAGTACCTCTAAGGATATCATGTGTGAGTGGGCGGCATGTGCTCGCGCATGCACATCTCTGTCCCTCTTCATGTCACGGTGTAGAATTGAGTGGAAAGGCTCCTCTGTGTCTCTGGGCCTTTCAGTTTTCTCTGTGTGCTTGGAGATGCTCATTTCCTGCTCTCACTGTTGGCCGAGTTGGCCATTCTTGCCTTCAATCTCTCCTGCATCATGACCAAGTGGTAGTCCTGTTGTTGATGGAGACGTTTTACACTGCTCCACCCTCCAGTCCTCCTTACTGTCCAATGATCATTATTTCTAGAAAGCAGGGATCCTTTGAAATAATTATTGATAAGCCCGTTTAGTCCCTTGATACTTCTCTGAGCATCCTGTCATCTCTTATCTCAGAAGACTCATTGTATGATGCATGCTGCTGTGTAATTGCTTGCTGGAGGCTGAGCCTGATGAACTTGCATCCTATATAATCCTAATATATGTTTGAAGTGACACTGTGAGAGAGGAGACAGCTGAGCAGAGCAAAGCAGAGCAGAGAGAGAGTGAGAGCCAGCTAGCCCCACCCCCACACTGAGTTTGCATCTCTAAATGGCCTGGAATTTACCAAGTAATATTACAGTTACTGGACTATGAGCCGGGGATCCATCCATCTCCATTACTGAGGCTACAAATGATCAATGACATTCACACTTCTTTTTTTAAAATATGGGTTTTAGTGCTCAAACTCATGTTCCCATACTTGTAGGATAATCACGTGATTACGGCTATTCCCTTAAACCTATGGAGCATTTTAGTTTATTATTTTTCATCTTAGTGAGAGTCACCATGCATCAGACTTTGGGGAAGCCTAGTTCTCTGGCTTTCTGGCAGGAAGGTATATCTGCCTTCCTGCCCATATCAGTATTTGAAATCTGTTATCCATCAGTTGGGAGGGTTCCCCCAGCAGCAAAAGCCATTTCCTGTCTACAGGAATGTAGAACGTGGTAATTGTCAGAAGGAATTTCACCTCTAGACAATAAACACTCACTATGTCAGTAACACTTCAGGCTGATGAAAACCAAGAATAATCGTGTTCAATGTACATTTATTGATTTACCTACTGTGTGTGTTTGCTCTACCCTCAGGATGATATGTATATAGCTTGAATGCCAGCAGTTTCTCTTTCATTTGTAGAGTTTTATAATTTTACTCTCCAAATACAAAATCTAGGGTCACTTTACATAGGTTTGGCTTGATTGACTTTTTAAATGCTGCCATTATTTCAGTGATTCATACAAAAAGAATGTGACTATGCCAAGGCAAAAAAAAAAAAAAAAAATCAAAGTATTCATAGTGTTAAGTAGTGTTAAATGGTTGTACTTGTACACTGAAGTAATTACAAAAGTATAAATTCATAATCTTAGATTCCATGAAGTGCATGTAGTAGCAGCAATGTATGTAGAGCTGGTAATAAAGACCGGAGAAATGCTTGTCAGAATGTAAACTGTAACCAAGAACCTGCTAGCCTCGACTTCAGATAACTCAGTTGACTATATGTTTTCAGTTCAAGGAAACAATGCTTTTAGTAGTGACCTTTTGAATTTATAATTTAGGATGTTTGCTTCAGCCTGTGAATTGTGTACAACACATAATCATGGGGGCACATCACAGGAATAGCAAAAATAAATATATAATGTTAGGTACATTATAGAGTTTGGATTTTCAGTAAGCTTAGGCTTACCATTGGACACTTTGCATTTGGGACAACCCATGCCAGATTTATCTGCACCATCACAAGTAGAAGAGCACCTGTTGGTCAGGAACATGTATCTCTGACAGCAGAATATTAACCTTCCTCCAATTTTATAGTTAACAGCTATTATAATTTTCTTGTCATCTCTCCGTCTCTTTGAGAAGTTGGCCAGGACAATCTCTATTATGACAGCTGTAAAATATTTAGAATTATAGGAGTTGTTGGGAAGTGATAGTTGCACAAGACATTGTGGTAGAATAAGGGACGCCAGCAGAGAGGATGGGAAAAATAAAAACTGAAAAATAAGATCTTCCATTCTAGCTGACTTTGAAAGCAGAAGGGTCAGAAAGCTGTGCTAGCAGTGCAGAGAGGCAGAGCTAAGGGATGAATGAATGTATATGGTTGATCCAAGGACAGGCGGGACCAGAGCCAACGGGAAGAGAGCTAGGGCATGGTTTTGCAGGGATGCTAGCCTGCAGGATCTGTCTTTGTATCTATTCAAGACAAAGCTGTCTAATTAATGTTCAGTAATGTCTGAAGCATGACACATGACCGTGCCAACCTCGGATCATAATTGGAAAAGGTGGTGGCAGAGGAATCAATTAAAAGGCCCTTGTAGCGAGGCAGGTGGGGCCTTCTAAATGTTTGAACGGGGCAGTGTACTCCAAAAATGGAATAACCCTGCGCAGGCATCTGCTGTCATTAAAGTCAAGATCAATAAAGCCAGTCCAGGTTGCTCTCATGCATGAAAACATCCAAATCATTGCACTGATAATGCTTAAGAAAAGACTAGCTAGGCAGGCACGAGTACAGCAGACAGTGAGACCTGGGTCCAAGAGGACCATATGGCAATTGTGAGTCAGCAGTGTGGTGCTGTTATTAAAAACCAGAACCGCGCCATGGAGAAATATATTAATAGGAGCGAGGCATGCAGGCAGCAGGAAGTAGCCTTTCTGCTCTCTTCAGAGTGCTTCAAACTTCTCATTTTCTTGTGGACTCTGTTGGGCTTCACATTTCATGGCTGTGTTTAGAAAGCACAAAGAGGCCCAGCAAAGCCCACTTCAAATGCCAGAGAGGATAGAAAGGATTGTCTGTCATCCTGGATGCAGGGGATACAGTGATGATTAAAGTACAATAAACTGTTTGGACCAGATGAGCCCCATGGAAGTGGCTAATGTGAACTTTAACAGCTTAAGAAATTAAGGTTTCACAAGAAACTTTAGGAGACAGCATTATCCTTAATTTCTGGCTATGGGAGGCAGAAATAGGGGAGGTAGGAGCTTTCCTCTTACCCTCACATAGGGTGTGTTTGCTCTCAGTGTCTGGTCCTGTGACCTCACAGAATGCATTTCTGGATCACAGTTTCCGAATCGTACTTGCCTGTGTTGGGAAGTTTCTGGGTCAAAGCTCAGAGCTAGTTACCTCATCATATTGGGTCAGTAGGAATGGCCACTCATGCTGCTTAGACAGGTAAGAACGTGTGGTGTCCATGAATGTCATTTTATGGCCTCTGACACTGATTTCAGAGCTCCTGCTGAGCCTCGCTGTGAAGGAAGCTTAAACCAACTGCACAGCCCGTCAGGATTCCCATCACACAATGACAGGAAACTCATCCTCACATACGGTTGCAGGCAATTCAACATGCAAGTGAACAGCATCAGGCGCATCCTCCATGAGAATCAGTGCTGTGATTTTGATTATTGATGTGTCCCAGAATGCGTAAATAATGACTGTATGAAATAATGAAGTTCTACCCATATTAAGTAGGATGAGGTCAGCAGGAGGTGTCTGAAAAGCACATTGTTAGGGAAGTTATCATGCAAGTGGAGAAAGGATAGGAGGTGTTAACACCTCATCTGGAAGAAGACAGTGCCATATTTGTTACACTAGTTTTGGGAGTCAGGGATGGGGCAATGGGAGACTTGGAGAAAGGTTTGGTGTATATGTAGCACTGTACCTTCTAAAGTAGACACATAGGCCAGCTCTAGTAAACTAATTATTTCAAAATATCTGGTAAAGAAGGTTTGTAGTGTCATCATAAAGTGACAAATGTTTCTTTTTTTTTTTTTTTTTTTTTTGATTCCTTACCGCTTTATTAAAAAAAAAAGAGGGATACATTTACAGATTTTAAAGGCATTTTGGCATAACATTATATGAATAATTTTGTCAGTACTTAACACTTTTAGAGGTTTGATAGCATGCATAGAAATCCCACTAGTTACTGTAAGAATATAGCACATGTAGGACAGAACGTAACATGGAAACAGATTTCTTGTTGGGTATAGATGAAGCAGAATAATCTGTGAATAATAAAAATTGTGAGGTGTACCACACTCTGAGAAGGTGCTATACATTTTTTTTTCCCTAAGAAGGACTGAGGGTTTCAATTTTTTTGCCCTTTGTTTTTCTTGGGATTCATATAGTCTATGAGTTGTTTCTGGGGTGTTTAGAGCTTTCTGGGGTTAGTATCAAATTATCAGTGACTGCATATTGTGTCTGTTCTTTTTTGTGACTAGATTACCTCACTCAGGATGATATTCTCTAGATGCATCCATATTCTTAGGAATTTCATAATGTCATTGTTTCTGATAACTGAGTAGTGCTCCATTGTGTAATTATACCAAAATTTTTGTATCAATTCATCTACTGAAGGACATCTGTGTTCTTTCCAGCTTCTGGCTATTATAAATAGGGCTGTTATGAACATTGTGGTGCATGTGTCTTTGTTGTATGTTGGGCCTTCTCTGGGGTATATGCCCAGAAGTGGGATAACTGGGTCTTCAGATAGTACCATGTCAAATTTTCTGAGGAATCGCCAGACTGATTTCCAGAGTGGTTGTACCAGTTTACAACCCCACCAACAATGGAGAAGTGTTCTTCTTTCTCCACATACTTGCCAACATCTGCTGTCATCTGAATTTTTGATCTTAGCCATTTTGACTGGTGTGAGGTGGAATCTCAGGGTTGTTTTGATTTGCATTTCCCTGATGGCTAATGATGTCAAGCACTTCCTTAGATGTTTCTCAGGCATTCAATATTCCTCAGTTGAGAACTTTTTGTTTAGCTCTATACCACATTTTTTATAGGATTGTTTGATTCTCTGGTGTATAACTACTTGAGTTCTTTGTATACCTTGGATATTAGGCCTCTATCTGATGTGGAGTTGGTAAAGATCTTTTCCCAATCTGTTGTCTGCCATTTTCTTTTTTTCTTGACAGTGTCCTTAGCCTTATAGAAACTTTAAAATCTCATTAAGTCCTATTTGTTGATCTTTCCATCTTTGACCTTAGAGCACTAGCCATTGTTGTTCTGTTCAGGAAATTTTCCACTGTACCTATGTGTTCTAAGGTTTCCCCTACTTTCTCTTCTAATAGTTTCAGGGTACCTGGTTTAATGTGGAGACCTTTGATCCACTTGCATTTTAGCTTTGTACAAGGAGATAAGAAAGGTTCTATTTTCATTCTTCTGCATGCTGAGTGCCAGTTGGACCAACACCATTTGTTGAAGAGACTGTCCTTTTTCCATTGAATGTTTACAGCTCCTTTGTCAAAAATCAAGTAACCATATATGTGAGGGCTCATTTCTGGGTCTTCCATTCTATTCTATTGTACCACGTGCCTATCTATGTACCAGTACCATGCAGTTTTTAACACAAGTGCCTTGTAATATACCTTGAGGACAAGGATGGTGATTCCTGCAGATGTTTTCTTGTTGTTGAGGATGGATTTCACTATTCTAGGTATTTTGTTATTCCAGATGAAATGGCACATTGCTCTTTACAACTCTATGAAGGATTGGGTTGGAATTTTGATGGGGATTGCATTGAATCTGTAGATTGCTTTTGGTAAAATGGCCATTTTTACAATGTTGATCCTTCCAATCCATGAGCATGGGAGATCTTTCCATTTTCTGAGATCTTCCATGATTTCCTTCTTCAGAGTTTTGAAGTTGTTGTCATACAGGTCCTTCACTTGCTTAGTTAGAGTCACGCCAAGGTATTTTATATTGTTTGTGACTATTGTAAAGGATATATTTTCCCTAATTTCTTTCTCTGCATGTTTGTCCTTTGAGTAGAGGAAGGCTACTGATTTGTTTGAGTTAATTTTATATCCAGCCACTTTGCTGAACTTGTTTATTAGTTGTAGAATTTCTCTGGTGGAATTTTTGGGGTCACTTACATACACTATTATGTCATCTGCAAACCATGATATTTTTACTTCTTCCTTTTCAATTTGTATTCCTTTGATTGCCTTTTGCTGTCTAATTGCTCTGTCCAGGATTTACAGTAATATGTTCAATAGGTAGGTGGAGAGTGGTCAGCCTTGTCTAGTCCCCACTTTAGTGAGACTGCTTCAAGTTTCTCACTGTAAAGTTTGATATTGTCTCTTGGTTTGCTGTATATTGCTTTTATTATGTTTAGGTATAAGCCTTGGATTCCTGTTCTTTCCAGGACTTTTAACATGAAGGGGTATTAAATTTTTTCAAATACCTTCTCAGTATCTAGTGTGATGGCCATTTGGTTTTTTCTTTGAGATTGTTTATATAGTGGATTGCATTGATGGATTTCTGTATATTAAACCATCCCTGCATTTCAGGGATGAATCCTACTTGATCATGGTGTATGATCATTTTGAAGTGTTCCTATATTTGGTTTGCAAGAATTTTGTTGAGTATTTTTTCATCAATGATCATAAGTGAGATTGGTCTGAAGTTCTCTTTCCTTGTGTGGTCTTTGAGTGGTTCAGGAACGAGGCTTATTGTAGTCTCAAAATAAGAGTTAGGTAGTGTTCCATCTGACTCTATTTTTTGGAGTTGTTTGGATAGTATTAGTATTAGGTCATCAATAAATGTCTGATAGAATTCTGCACTGAACCCATCTGTACCTGGGCTTTTATTTTTTGGGAGGCTTTTGAAGACTGCCTCTATTTCTTTAGGTGTTATGGGATTATTTATATGGTTTACCTGGTCCTGGTTTAACTTTAGTATCTGGTATCTGTCTAGAAATTCATCCATTTCCTCCAAATTTTTCAGTTTTTTGAGTATTGACTTTTGTAGTAGAATCTGATGATTTCTTGAGTTTCCTCAGTTTCAAGTGTTATGTCTCCACTTTCCTTTCTGATTTTGTTAATTTGGATACTCTCTCTTTTTCCTCTAGTTAGTCTGGCTAAGGGTTTATCAATCTTGTTAATTTTCTCAAAGAACCAGCTCTTGGTTTTGTTCATTCTTTCAATGGTTCTTTTTGTTTCTATTTGGTCTATTTCTGCCTTAAGTTTGATTATTTCTTGCTGTCTATTTCTCTTGGGTGTATGTGCTTCCTTTTGTTCTAGAGCTTTCAACTGTGCTGTCAAATTGCTAGTGTATGCTCTCTCCAGTTTTTTTTTTTTGGAAGCACTCAGAGCTGTGAGTTTTCTTCTCAGTACTACTTTCATTGCATCCCATAGGTTTAGGTATATTGTGTTTTCATTTTCATGAAATTCTAGAAAATCCTTATTTTCTTCTTTATTTCTTCTTTTACCCTGCTATTGTTTAATAGAGCATTGTTTAGTTTCCATGTGTATATGGGCTTTTTGTTGTCTTTGTTGTTATTAAAGACCAGCCTTAGACCATGGTGATCTGATATGATGCATGGGAGTATTTCAATCTTCTTATATCTATTGAGGCTTGTTTTGCAACTGGTAACATGGTCGATTTTGGAGAAGGTGCCATGAGGTTCTGAGAAGAAGGTGTATTCTTTTGGTTTAGGATGATATGTTCTCTAGATATATATTATTTCCAATTGGTTCATAACCTCCTCTAGTTTTACTGTGTCCTTGTTCAGTTTCTGTTTCCATGACCTGTCCATTTGATGTTAGTGGGGTGTTGAGATCTCCCACTATTATTGTTTGGGGTGCAATGTATTTTTTGAGCTTTAGTAGGGTTTCTTTTATGAATATGGGTGCTCTTGTATTTAGAGAATATATGTTAAGGACTGAGAGTTCCTCCTGACAAATTTCCCCAGTAATGAGTAAAAAGTGTCCTTCCTTATCTTTTTTGATAACTTTTGGTTTAAAGTCCACTTTATTTGATTTTAGATTGGCCACTCTGGCTTACGTCTTGTAGCCATTTTCTTGGAAGGTTTTTTCCCAACCTTTTACTCTGAGATAGTGTCTTTCTTTTTCTCTGAGATTAGTTTCCTTTATGCAGCAAAATGCTGGGTTTTGTTTATGTATCCAGTCTGATAACCTATATCTTTTTATTGGGGAATTGAGTCCATGTATGTTAACAGATATCAAGAAATAGTGGTTGCTGTTTCCTGCTATTTTTGCTTTTGGAGGTAGAATTGTGCCTGTGTGTCTTTCTTCTTTTGGATTCCTTGCTTAGGAGTTTTCTTGTTTTTACTAGGATGTAGTTTCCCCTCCTCGTATTGGGCTTTTCACCTATAATTCGTTGTAGTGCTGTGTTTGTGGTCAGATATTGTGTAAATTTAGTTTTGTCTTGGAATATTTTGGTCTCTCCATCTATGGTGATTGAGAGTTTTGCTGGGTATAGCAGCTTGGGCTGACACTTGTGTTCTCTTAGGGTCTGCATGATGTCTGTCCAGGAGTCTCTGTTGAGAAATCAGGTGTAATTCTGATTGGTCTCCCTTTAGATATTACTTGACTTTTTCCCCTCTCTGATTTCAGTATTCTTTCTTTGCTTTGAGCACTTAGCATTTTGACTATTATGTGTTGGGAGGAATTTATTTTCTCGTCCACTCTATTTGAAGTTCTGTAGGCTTCTTTTATGCTCATGGTCATCTCATTCTTAAGGGTAGGGAAGTTTTGTTCTACAATTTTGTTGAAGATATTTACTGTGCCTCTTAGTTGATATTCTTTGCCATCTTCTATTCCTATTATCCTTAGGTTTGGTCTTCTCATTGTGCCCTGGATCTCCTGGACATTTTGGGTTAGGTTTTGCATCATTTCTGACTGTTTTGTCTATATTTTTAAGTTGTCTTTGGAGATTCTCTCTTCCATCTCTTGTAGTCTGTTGGAGATGCTTGCATCTGTGACTCCTGATTTCTTTTTTAGGTTTTCTAGCTCTAGGGTTGTCTCTTTTAGTGTTTTCTTTATTATTTCCATTTCCATTTTAAATTTCTTCTTCCATTCTTTCATCTCTTTGATTCTGTTTTCCTCTAGTTCTTTGAGTTCTTTGAGTGTTTTTCTTGTTTCCTCTTAAAAAGCTTCTATTTCTTTATGCTTTTCCTCTCGCTCTTGTTAAAGACTCTCTATCATCATCTTGAGGTATGATTTAGGGTCTGATTCTTCTTTTTCTGGAGTGTTTGGCATTCATCTGTTTGCTGTGATGGGAGAGGTGGGTTCTTGTGTTGCCAGGTTGTCTTGGTTTCCTTCGGGTATGTTCTTTTGCTTTCCTCTTGCCATCTTGTTGTCTCTAATTATATGTGGTCTTATCGGCGATTGGTTCTCCTCTCTCTTGTACCTGGCCTGTGTTTCTGGATCTCCGGTGTTCCTGGTGGTAGATGTCCTGAGTACCTGTTCTGCATGCAAGGCCTGCCAGGTGGAAGCAGACACCCAAAAGCAGGGTTCCTGCTCCCCTGAACCAGTGAGCGTGGACGCACTTTCTATGTACTTGGTAGAGACCTTTCTGCTCCCTGGCTACTGGGAATGCTATCTCACCAGGCCTGTGTCCCTGGATCTTTGCTGTTCCTGGTGGCAGATGGCCTGAGCGCTTGGTCTGCATGCGATTGCTTTCTGGGCGGATAACAAGTTTCTATTCCAGGGTTCTTGCTCCCCTGAACCAGTTGGGGGGGCTGCCCTTTCCACGTGCTCGGCCCTGACCTCTCTGTACCCTGGCCACTCATGGTGTAGTTTCATCAGGCCTGTGTCCCTGGATCTCCGCTGTTCCTGGTGACAAATGGCTTGAGCGTTTGTCTTCATGCAAGGGCCTTCTGGGTTGGACACAGAGACCCTACAGCAGAATTACTAATCCCCTGAATCAACTGGAGGGCCGCACTTGCCATATGCTAGGCCTAACCCTCTCTATGCCGCGGCTACTCACAGCTCACTACAGTCTCACCTGGCCTTTGTCCCTAAATCTCCGCTGTTCCTGGTGGCTGTGACAAATGTTTCTAACAGTAGATATTCCAGCGTCTGTGACCTGATCATTTTACATTATATTATCTACGGCAATATCCGATGCATACTGTAAGTGTGAACAATTAATATGTGTCTGTTTTAATTTTTAAAATTAAAACACAAGTTATCTTAAAACAAAAGACAAATGAGTGGGGAACAGAATGAAAGCAGGAGACAGGATAGATTAGCAGCTATAGGAACAGACTTTCAGAGTCTAGATCTTGGCTCCTCCACTGCTTAGTGTGGAGAAGGTGTTGACCCTCCCTGTACCTAACCCTTCTCATCTGTAGGAATTAGGGAACCCTGGTATTCCCCTCATCCTGTTGCTATGCAACTCAGAGGCTTATGTGCAGAAAGGACTTTAAGCAGTTCCTGGCATACAGTGCTTGCCACATAAGCCCTTAAAATGCACAGAAGAGAAGCAAAGTCTGACCATTTGAGCTGACCCCTCTGCATGTGGATAATCCTCCCAGCAAAGCTGCACCTGCCACCAAAAGAAGACTGATCTCTGTGTTCTTATAATCATTTATAGTTGAGCTTATAAACTTTAGAGCGGTGGTTCTCACCCATGGGCTACTCTATTAGGGATGGAATGGCCCTTTTATGCAGGTATCTAAGACTATCAGAAAACACCGATATTTACATTATGATTCATAACAGTAGAACATTACAGTTATGAAATAGCTGTGCAGACTTAAGGTTGGGGTCATCATGGACGAGAGACTATATTAAAGCATTGCAGCATTTGGAGGGCTAAGAACCATTGCTTTCGATTCTAACATGGGGCGTGGCTGCCACAAGCTTCATGTTGAGCAAAGTACAATTATTTTAGAAAAGTATGAGGATAATAAAATGTAAGTATTGACACATATTGATAACTAGAAAATTGAATAGATGCATTCATTACTATGTCTATATGGTAATAAGTTTTAGTCATATGTAACTCAGTTTACTGAAAGATCCATGAAATCAGTTAATGGATTTTAAAAACTCTTTAGTTGTATGTTTGCTGCATGATATTTCCTAACATCGTTTACCTTTTCAGGGTTATTTTATTTTTCTGCATTCTTTGTAGGACTCATTTTTTTTCCTCCTCCATTTGTCACTTTTGCTTAATCAATTTCAGGCTGTTCTCAGTAAATGATTAATTGTAATATAATATAGGTCAACAGGCTTTGATTATTTTTTTCCGGTCAGGATTGTCATGTGCTGACAGGAAACTCATCCTCTTAGCAGTGATGTATGTCCATTATGTCATGATGCCTCTGATTCCTGTCTACCTTCCACCATTAGTGAGATTAACAATAGCTGCCATGCCCCATCTGTTAAGAACTGCTCTTGCTGCTTGCGAGTGTCACAGAATACCATGAAGAGCGTCAGGGGTAGGCTTTCTCTCGTGATATGGGTCTTAAGTTGGTCCAGTCGTTGTTTGGCAATTTCCTCCAATTTCTACTCTATCTATCTCTGCACATCTCACAGCCAGGACAAATTATGGGGCAGAGGTTTTGCAGCTGGGTTGGTAACTCTATTCCTTCATTGGAAGTTTGAGCTGGTTACAGGAGGTAGCTGTTTTAGATTCTATATCTTATATTGCTAACAATTTTAGCTATGCTCACCTCATAGATTGCTGGGTATTTCCATTGTCCTAGGTTTCTAGTTTGTCCCAGAGATGGCCGCTTACCAATTTCAGTTGTCATAACCTCAGTCCTCTCTAGACTTGAACCCTCCTGTATCTCTCCATCCTCTCTACACCCTTTTACCTCCATCCATCCATCTCCAATGACTATTGAGTTTTCCTTTCTTAGAGAGGGTCAAGCCTAGCATAACTGTCATCTCAGAGCCTTCAGCCACCAACTGATGGGAGTAGATGCAGAGACCCACAGTCAAACATTAGGCAGAACTCGGGGAATCTTGTGGAAGAGGGGAGTAAGGATTGAGGAAGCCAGAGAGGTCAAAGACACCACAATAAAACCTACAGAATCAACTAACCTAGGCCCACAGGGACTGAACTACCAACCAAGCAGTATTTATGGGATGGACCTAGGCCTCCTACAAATATGTAGGAGATGAGCAGCTTATTTTTTATGTGAGTCCCCCAACAGTAGGAGCCAGGCTGTCTCTTGATTTGGCAACCAACCTTTGGATCACTTTCCCCTAACTGGGCTGTTTTGTTCAGTCTCAATGGAAGATGTGACTAGACTTATTGCAACTTGATATGCCAAAGCAGATTTACATCCATGGGAGACCTCTCCTTCTCTGAGGAGAGAGTAGAAATAGAGGGAAGGAAGGTAAGAGCATGGGACAGTAGGAGAGGAGGGAGAGGAAGCTGTGGTTGTGATGTAAAGTCAATAAATTAATTAACAAAATAAATTGATGCTAAAAAATTGTTCTTCCTAGTGAGAAACCCTTCTATGATTCTGTTCTTTTTAATAAAGAATTTATTATCTCCCACACTGAGAACACTCATACACTACCTTATTTTTACCATGAAGATATTGTCCATAACCAGGTCCTAAAGAGCTATTCCTTGTGACTTAAGTTAAAATTTTAACTGTGTGTTAGGTCAGGATTTTCAGCCTTCAGAGTGCATATGGCATATATTTACTGTATACTTATGTTCATATTTATATATGTGCTATGTCTATGATCAATGATCTATTTAATATGAATAGAGTCAGTTTTCTTATAATACACATCCCTAAGGCTTATAAATTCATAAATAATGTGACCCTCAGGTCTCAGCCTGAATGGCACCTTAGAAAACACTTAAAATTTGCATTTCCCCAATCTGCCTGATTAGATCACATATTTCACTTTAGTGCTTGTAGTGATAATTTTCAGAGTGCTAGAAAACTATGCAGTATTCAACCAAAAGCTTTCTGGCTCCTAAATCTGGTTCTCTCTCTCTCTCTCTCTCTCTCTCTCTCTCTCTCTCTCTCTCTCTCTCTCTCTCTCTCTCTCTCTCTCTCTCTCTCTCTCCTTCCCTCCCTTCCTCTTTCTCTTCCTCCCTCCCTCTTTCTTTCCCTCTCTCTCTCCCTCCCTTCCTCCTTCTCTCCCTCTCTTCCTCTGTCCCTCTCCCCCTCCCTTCCTTCTTTTTTCCATTTCTCCCTCTTTCCTTTCCTCTGTCTCTCTCCTTCCCCTTCCCTCCCTTTCCCCCTTACTCCCTCTCTCTGTCTCTTTCCCTTCCTTCTCTTCCTCTCTCCCTTCTTCCCTCCCTCTCTTTTAGCTTTTACAACCCTGCGTTTTATGTGCCAAAAGCTGAACAGGGCCCAGCCTTTCATACTGAAAATGCTTTACATTTCGTGAGAACATTTGTAAGTCATTAGGTTGCCAAAATTACCTGGAAAATTTTTTTCTGGATGCTGCAGCTAGTCTTAGTACCCACCTTTAAAAAAGAAACTCAGTCAGCTTTTGTTATCACCACTTCAATATCCAGAGAATGAAATATGCCTTTAAAAAATTCTTTTAAATAAATGATATTAAGAAGAAAAGATTCACTCCAAAAAAATGACTTTTGAATTTTTTGTGTATAGTTGCCATTTGTGTGTTTGTGAATTGAACATTGAATTTTATATTGCAGACATCTAAATAGCATCAATCTCACTTCAAGACCCTCAGCCTCTGCAATTTCTTGAGCTTTGGATAAAAAGTTTAGATTTGAATTAGCTTTATTGGCGCCTAGTACTGGAGGGTGGATTCATGAGCATTTCTGAGCCCTCACTTACCTATCATAAGCCAGGACCAGTTTTCATGGCTGGCAGGTGGTTAGTATTAATGGGCAGAAGTTTATGATGTGGTGCCTGACCCTTGTTTCAGAAGAGCACTAGGACAGAGTCATTCAGGTTTGGTAATGTCTCTTCATCGCATGTGCATGCAAATAAACAGTTATTATATCAAAGGACAGTGGCCAGTAAATGGCGAACAGAAAGTTCTCAACCCTCATCTAAGACCATTCTGTTTGCAGTAGAAGGTGATTAATACTGGGTAACGTTCCATATCTGGCTAAAGTGCAGAGAATAAGAGAGCACAGTCTTAAAGGAATTAAACATACCCCATCCTATTCCTGAAGCTTAGCAGTCAGTGCAGAAGACAGAGTGGGAAAAAGACTGTAAGGGCCACAGGTGGTAGTTTAGTAGAAGAAAACATTTTCTTCACACAGCATGGCAGCTGCACACACATGTACACATTGCACATTTATGCACAAAGCTTGTACAATCCTAAGGTAGACCCAAGTTCAGCACTGAGAGGGGATTTGGACACACAAACTCACCTTGAGACTAGGAGCCTAATTGTCCATTAAGAGCTGCTGGGAGTGGAGAGTATACCCCTTAATAAAGATGACTATGTTCCAGAATAAGATCACACTTTCAAGAATATTTAAACTTCCCACATTGGTCTTAAAGTCCTTGTTTAAAAGATGACAGAGTTGGGTGGGTAGTGAGGGGTGTGATGAGTTTGGGATGAGTTTGGAGAGAGGGATGAATATGGTCACAACACATGCAAAACTCAACTCTCAAAGATCTAATAAAACAGAGATGAATATACTGTCAAAATGCAGTAATATCTTTATCATCTTCAAACATTTTATTCAGCGTAGAACATTTCAATTCCTACTATAACATTAGGAATTTGTTGGCCAGGTGAACATGAACTGTTCTGAAATACTTTCTGAGAGCTTCAGGATAGAACCCACTTGACCACTTACCTGAGGTGTGTTTATGTACCCGGGCAAAAACAAATCACCTACCACACAACCCAGCTGCCCTGATAGCTGAAGGTTTCTTTAAGTTTGTAGAACTTAACATTTGTTTGTTGGTTCTCATCTGGTTTTGATTAATGAACTGAGGGATGTTGGGGACTTCTTTCTCCAGGTGGTTAGCCATTCTTCCTCTTTGGTGATATTTTATGGGCATGCTGTCTAGAAGGCACACAGAGGAAGTTAGCAGGGAATCCTTAGTAGAAGTAGTAGTAGACCCCCCAACAGTAGAATTAATTTTTTTTCCATATATTCTTCCATTAAACCATTTAGGCTGGTAAGAGAACCATTTGGTTACATCTGCAAGTCTTCCATGACCCTGGTGTCTGGAATTCTATTTACTCTCTCACTCCTAGGTTTTCTGCTATAACTAGGCTGACTCAAAAGTTTCTAGAGGCAGAAGCATGGTATTTCAGGTCACTGGACAGTAATGTTAACTGCTAAATTTTTAAATACTGGATTCTTTTCTGTACTGTGTGCATACATTTTAAAAGATGACTGATTCCCCTTATATATTTCTGGGAGTTCAAGAGCTGAATTAGCTCCGGAGTTAGTTTTTGGAATAAAGGAACCAGGTCTTAGGTTCCCTCAAATTGACATATCATCAGACTAATCTTTCTCAGAGGAGGGAATTTGACCCTGCAAAAGTCAGCCATTCTTTAGTCAAAAGCAAGTTCTAGAAGGAGACACAGTTGTGAGCCACCATACACACCACTCCTGGCATATCGGATTTTGGACATCATCATAAATGGTCCTTGGAACTGTAGCATTGTTTGAGTCTTAACTTAGCAGAGCATACTTCCTTTAGTCTTTAGGCATTGATCATTTAGGACGTAGACCAGAAGACTAGTTTAATCACACCACACATGTGAGAAGGGGAAGAAGGGAGCCTGGACCATAATTCTTCAGCCAAAGATCATTGAACACTTACTGTTACATTAGATGTTCTTTAGTACTAACCACAGATTCATTGCCTAAGATGTACATAGAACGTGGAGTTTGGGATAGCTTACATGACTCCATCAATAAGGAACTTATAAGTGAAGAAAACTGATTTGGGAAATGCTAAAGAATTATAACTGGCTCTTACATCTTGCATCTATTTTGGTATTTTTGTACTATTGCCAATATATATCTAGAAGTAGATTTTGGTTACTGAATGGTTATACTCATCTCTCATTCTTCAAAGTCAGAGCTGTGTGAGCTTTTCCTACATTAAACAATGGCGTGAAGTGAGCGGCACATCATTAGTGTGCTGGCTATTTTTTTATAACAACTTTATTTATTTGAATGACTCTGAATATTGAAAACAATATTAGTAGCTTTCTATAACTTAAGAAAATAATGTTTCTATTTGGTCTATTTCTGCCCTAATTTTGATTTTCTTGCCGTCTACTCTTTTTGGGTATATCTGCTTCCTTTTGTTCTAGGGCTTTTAGCTGTGCTGTCAGGTTGCTGATGTGAGCTCTCTCCAGTTTCTTTTTGGAAGCCCTTAAAGCTATGAGTTTTCCTCTCAATACTGCTTTCATTGCATCCCATAGGTTTGGGTATGTTGTGTTTTTGTTTTCGTTGAATTCTATAAAATCCTTAATTTCTTTCTTTATTACTTCTTTGACCCTGCTATCCTTTAACAGAGCATTGTTTAGTTTCCATGTGTATGTGGACTTTTTTGTCGTTGTTGTTAAAGATCAGCAGTAGACCATGGTGATCTGAGAGGATGCATGGGAGTATTTCAATCTTCTTATATCAATGGAGGCTCGTTCTGTGTCCAAATATGTGGTCAATTTTCGAGAAGGTGCCATGGGGTGGTGAGAAGAAGGTGTATTCTTTTACTTTAGGATAGTATTTTCTGTATATATCTATTAACTCTAGTTGGTTCAAAGACCAAATAGAAACAAAAAGAACCATTGAAAAAATCAACAAAACAAAGAGTTGGTTCTTTGAGAAAATCAACAAGATTGATAAACCCCTAGCCAGACTAACTAGAGGGCAAAGAGAGAGTATCCAAATTAACAAAATCAGAAAGGAAAGTGGGGACATAACAACTGACACTGAAAAAATTCAAGAAATCATCAGATCCTACTACAAAAACTTATACTCCAAAAAATTGGAAAATATGGAGGAAATGGACAAATTCCTAGACAGATACAAGGTCCCAAAGTTAAACCAGGACCAAGTAAACCATCTAAATAACCCTATAACACCTAAAGAAATAGAAGAATCATCAAAAGCCTCCCAACCAAAAAAAGCCCAGGTCAAGACGGGTTCAGTGCAGAATTTTATCAGACATTTATTGAGGATATAACACCAATACTCTCCAAACTATTCCAAAAGATAGAATCAGATGGAATATTACCCAACTCATTTTTTGAGGCTACAATAACCCTCGTACCTAAACCACACAAAGACCCTACAAGGAAAGAGAACTTCAGACCAATCTCACTTATGAACATAGATGCAAAAATACTCAACAAAATCCTTGCAAACCGAATCCAAGAACACATCAAAACGATCATTCATCATGACCAAGTAGGCTTCATCCCTGGGATGCAGGGATGGTTTAACAGAAGGAAATCCATCAACGTAATCCACCATATAAACAAACTCAAAGACCAAAATCACATGGTCATCTCACTAGACACTGAGAAAGCATTCGACAAAATCCAACACCCCTTCATGTTAAAAGTCCTGGAAAGAACAGGAATCCAAGGCCCATACTTAAACATAATAAAAGCAATATACAGCAAACCAACAGCCAACATCAAACTTAATGGTGAGAAACTTGAAGCAATCCACTAAAATCAGGTACTAGACAAGGCTGCCCACTCTCCCCCTACCTATTCAACATAGTACTGGAAGTCCTGGCTGGAGCAATTAGATAGCAAAAGAAGATCAAGGGGATACAAATCGGAAAGGAAGAGATAAAAACATCACTCTTTGCAGATGACATGATAGTGTACTTGAGTGACCCCCAAAATTCCACCAGAGAACTCCTACAGCTGATAAACAAGTTCAGCAAAGTGGCTGGATACAAAATTAACTCAAACAAATCAGTAGCCTTCCTATACTCAAAGGACAAACATGTGGAGAAAGAAATTAGGGAAAAGGTACCCTTCACAATCGTCATAAAAACTATGAAATACCTTGGTGTGACTCTAACTAAGCAAGTGAAGGACCTGTATGACAAGAACTTCAAACCTCTAAAGAAAGAAATTGAGGAGGATCTCAGATCCTCCATGCTCATGGATTGGAACGATCAACATTTTAAAAGTGGCCATCCTACCAAAAGCTATCTACAGATTCAATGCAATCCCCTTCAAAATTCCAACCCAGTTCCTCGTGGAATTGGAAAGATCAATGTGAAATTTCATATGGAATAACAAAAGACCTAGAATAGCGAAATCCATCCTCAACAACAAAAAAAATCTGTGGGAATCACTATCCCTGACCTCAAGCTATATTACAAGACAATTGTGCTGAAAACTGCATGGTACTGGTACAGAAATAGGCATGTGGATCAATGGAATAGAATAGAAGATCCAGAAATGAGCCCTCATGTATATGGTCACCTGATTTTT
This sequence comes from Micromys minutus, assembly GCF_963924665.1. Lineage (NCBI taxonomy): Eukaryota > Metazoa > Chordata > Mammalia > Rodentia > Muridae > Micromys > Micromys minutus. The sequence continues at coordinate 8,860,183 of NC_137953.1, forward strand.
GACAAAGGAGCAGTAAACATTCAATGGAAAAAGGACAGCCTATTCAACAAATGGTGCTGGTCCAACTGGCACTCAGCATGCAAAAGAATGAAAATAGACCCTTTCTTACCTCCTTGTAAAAAGCTCAAGGGTAAGTGGATCAAAGATCTCCACATTAAACCAGATACACTGAAACTATTAGATGAGAAAGTAGGGAAAACCTTAGAACACATAGGCACAGGAGAAAATTTCCTGAACAAAACACCAATGGCTCAAGCTCTTAGGTCAAAGATTAACAAATGGGACTTAATGAGATTGTAAAGTTTCTGTAAGGCTAAGGACATCGTTGAGAAAACAAAACGGCAACCAACAGAATGGGAAAAGATCTTTACCAACACCACATCAGATAGAGGCCTAATATCCAAGGTATATAAGGAACTCAAAAAGCTAGACACCAGAGAATCAAATAACCCTATTAAAAAATGGGGTACAGAGCGAAACAAACGTTTTCAGTTGAGGAACACCGAATGGCCGAGAAACATCTGAGGAAGTGCTCTACATCCTTAGCCATCAAGGAAATGCAAATCAAAACAACCCTGAAATTCCACCTCACACCAGTCAGATTGGCCAAGGTCCAAAACTCAAATGACAGCAAATTTTTGGCGAGGCTGCGGAGAAAGAGGAACACTTCTCCACTGTTGGTGGGGTTGCAAGCTAATACAACCACTCTGGAAATCTGTCTGGCGATTCCTCAGAAAATTGGATATAGTACTACCTGAAGACCCAGCTATTCCACTTCTGGGCATATACCCCAGAGACACTTTAATACACAACAAAGATATATGCACCACAATGTTCATAGCGGCTCTATTTTATAATAGCCAGAAGCTGGAAGGAACCCAGATGTCCTTCAGAAGATGAATGGATACAAAAATCGTGGTACATATACACAATGGAATACTACTCAGCCACCAGAAACAATGACTTAACCAAATTCTTAAGAAAATGGCTGCATCTAGAGAATATCATCCTGAGTGAGATAACCCAGTCACAAAAGAACAGACATAATATGCAGTCACTGATAGTGGGATGCTAACCCCAGAGGCTTGCACTCCCCCAGAAACAACTCACAGACTCTATGAAGTCCAAGAAATAAAGAAAACAAAAGAAAAAAAATATTTACAAAACAAGAAAGCTTTAACTATTTCCATGTTACATTTTGTTTTACATGTACTTTAGCTCATTGTAACTATTAAGTTTTCAAGACATACAATCAAACCTTGAAAAAAATCAATTACTGACTAAAAAAATATATTCATATAGTTTTATGTAAAAATTATGTTAAAACCTGAAAAAAAGTACTGACAAAAATGTATAATTTTAAGCAAAAAAATGTTTAAAATCTGTACATGTATCTTTGTTTTGTAAAATAAAGTTGTTTAAAAAAAAAAAAAGAAAATAATGACCTTTCAGCTTCAGTTGACAAAAATCACCTAAAGTACGTTTGCTTTTAATTGATGGAAGTGCCTCCATTGAGGTTATTTAGTACTATGAACATGGTCAAAAGCCTAAAGCTAGAGAGTTTCCAGGCCCTAGTTGGGAAATATACACGTTTTTTTTGATAATTGATCAGAGAGTCAAACCATATCTAAATGTTCTTGTTTATATTCATGGACTAGAAATACCATCAGCCATGGCCAAAGTAAGTTTTTATAGTGGACTATGATTGAGGCAGACACAAATACATCATCAAAGTGATAAGAGTGAGTACTCAGCCCCCAAGAAGAACATGTGTATCAACCTACCTTGAGCATTGAAGAAGACAAGCAGGAAGAATATAGGGACTAGAGGATGGGGAGGCATGCGGTAAAACAATGCTCTGGACAACACATGATATTAATGTTGCAGTCATGAACTCATAACATCTATGGTGGTTTCCTGTGAAAGACTTCAGTATTCTTTCCAGGATAAGAGTGAGCCTCATGACCCGAGAGGCTAGTGGCAGCTAGAGAGTTAATGGTTACATGGTAAGGAAGACATGTTTTCAGCACTGGTAAGTTGTCTTCAGACCAGAAACCAATCTGTAACTTATACAAACAACCCTAATTAAATGCAGTGGCTCCCACATACATAAGTTGGGAAGACAGATATTAGAAGGAGTGGAAAGGATAAGACAAGGTAATGTTTATGCATATGATCATAGTGCATTGTTTCTATGTACAAAGTTACAAAGCAATTAAAGACAAAAAGAAATTTGGAGAAATATAGGCATACAGGTAGTAGACATGAAAGAAGATAAGCTTTGGTATGACATTGTCACTTTCTGCATTGTACTCTTTCAAACCCAGGGATAATTCTGTCATTTACCTTCCAGTAGAAATGGCAAACATAATTCTTTTTTTAAAGATAAATTCTTAAAAAAATATTGCCTCAAACATGGAGAATAACTGTGAACCTCTGTAATTTCTTGAGTGCTGATATTGCAGACATGCGTAGTGCAGGAATTCTAACTGAGGGGCCTTCTGAGTGCTTGGCAGGTACTTCACCACATGAGCAACCAGCACAGCTCAGATACTTTGAGTTCTTGAAAGGAGACATGTAATTCTTAATGCAAATTTCTCATGGCTATTGCCAAACCAGAGCCTATGACGAATTGCCCAGTAAGTGTGCATCCAGTGTTTATTGGACTGCTGGTTTCCTGTGGATATGCTCAGTTCAAGATGAGGAAACAGATCTGTCCACATTCTTAGTTTACTGTTCTTATTTTACTTCCTAGTGAATCTGCTCCATGCTATCCCATCCAGGCAGGATCTCTACAACGCAAAGAGAACAGTATGGGTATTAACCAATTGATAGCTAGAATCGGCATATTTAAGCTCACTTACAAGTAATGTCATTAGGTTTTCTCATTTTAGAGATGAAAAGAGCCATGGGCTCTGTGTGGATGAGGCAGCAGTGGCAACTGAATGATAGAAGGGCTTATCATCTTTGAGCTTGCACCAGTTTAGTACAGACTGTTTTGCTAGGCACATTTTCTGTGTGCAGAATACGATGCAGACAATGTTGTTCTTTAACCAAGTAACCAAGTGGAGTGACACAAAATTTAAAAATTAAACAAAACAAAAACAAAACCTAAAAATACCCCCCCCCCAAAAAAAACAAAGATAACTAGCAACTTTGAATAAACAATTCCGTCAAACTCAAACAGTTCCGTCTCTCTGTCATTTACGCTGTATTCACTCTTCTCTTTCAAAACTGAACTGAGGAAGCTTCCATAGAGTCTGCTACAGCTGAGAACATGCCTTGCAGCATGAATAGTAGACAGTTTCTGGAAATGCGTCTTAGGACTAGGCAGTACAATCTTGGGAAGGACAACTAGGGACCAGACTGCAGTTAAGTTAATCTGAATGTTACTGAAAAGGATCCTCCTTGTGTTAGTTTCCATAATTAGGATGGGAGTATTAACCACTTGGAAGGAATCATCCTAAGAAACAAATTCTAACATTTTAACCTCTTTGTTATGTTTGAGCCATTCCTGACTATATCTCATTCTCAACTGTATCTAAAAGCATTTCATACAAGAAACAAGCTCATCCCTTGCATTACTGTGTGCCTTGGATGTGCCTGCTACTTGATAACATTGTTTCACAGAAGGCTGAAAACAAGGTGGGATAAAATATTATTTAATCAGAAGACAACTGGTTTAGTCAAAATTGGAACACAGCTTACTTTCATTCATGGACCTTGACTGAAGAAACAGCTCAGAGATACCTCTTAGTAGAGAAAGAGCTCTGCCAAGAACACATGTGGAATGTGTACCCGTTTTGTTAACAGAGAAGTCAATTCCTGATTAAAAAATTTGAGATACTGACTGCTTGATGCCTTTGTGTTTCTGTAAATGGGCCTATTGAAGTTTTGAAAGAGTGAGTTACATTGACATTGAAACACATTAACCTCGATTTTCAGAGAGACTAGGGCTGTCGCTTTTGCTTGAATTTTAATTGAACAGTACTTCATGATTTGGTAGCTGGGTCCCTGTTCTTCAGAGAGAAGATCACTTTGCTGATGTAGCATTCACAGAACAGGTTATGTCCCTGGTAAAAATGATGGACCTGTATTGAGTCATGTTCTCATTGGGTCTGTCTCAGCACTATTAAGAATGTCTTTTATCCATTTACCTTCTTCCTGGGCAATGCTAGAAAGAAGTGGTGGCCAAACCTCAGAACATGTGTCCTCTCTTGTTGCTTTATTATTTCACAGTAACATTTGACGCTAAAAAATATCCCTCATTATTCTTCAGGTTTTTTTTTTTTTCAGCAATTAACTCCTTTGCCAATAATAAGATATCAGGGCCTCAGGAATCATGTTTAGTTTCTATGTGTGCCCACATCTTCCAGCTCTGCATTGTCTCTGATCAACAAGAGATGCTCTATATCTGAAATGGGGAACAGAGTGGGAAGGTGAGTTTGAAAGTTTGGAGTTGAGGAAATATCTCTGAACTACAGCAGGGAATGTTTTAAAATTAGCTACTCTTCCAGGTCGTTTACTTCTAAAAATTGCTTCTACCTCGAACTCTTCCATTTCCAAAGCTTTACCAATGGTTTCATTTACATTCTCTCACCTACAGTGTGAACCCATTACTCCTTTCAGATTAAAAAACTCTCATGGAACATAATAAAGCTTAGAAAATTAACTTCCTTCCTCCCAGCTATCTTTTTTTCCCTCTCTCCAAGTGACAGCTCTTCTCATGGAGGCACAATCCATAGCGGCTTGTGTGACTCGGGACTCCATCACACTCTTCCTGTCTGTGGTGTTAGTTACATTTCTGGCATATGACTATATATCTAACAAGAAGTAATTGAAAAAAAAAAGGGGGGGGGGTTTCTTACCAGGCCAAGGGTATCATTCCATCATGGCAGAAAAGACAGCAGCAGCTAAGAAAGGCTTTGTGACAGAGGAATGGATCTGTTAACTGGTCATGATGCCTTACAGAAAAGGGAGGTGAGGAAGAAAAGCTGGCTTCTGAAACCTCAAAGACTTCCCCAAGGCTAGACCTCCCTGGAAGAGAAGGAGGTTTGACCTTCTAAAGCTTGCACCAGGTTCCCAAACAGTGCCCCCTGCTGGGGAAGGATAAATAAACATATGATCCTATGGGGGATGTTTCACATCTAACACAAAATTACCCATGGTTCATAGGAAGAATTGATTGCAGCTGTATCAACATGGGCTAGATGTCCTAAAAGGAAAAATAAAATTACTGCATCAGTACATGCTTCTGTTTTGAGCCTAATTAAATGAAATATTTCAGCTCAGTGGGAGTCTTTGTTTACCTGTACATAAGATTGTTATGGAAAGAACTGGCCTTAGTTTAAATTTGTCCATTGATAGAGTGTGATGGGTCATGGCATAGAATTACATAGAGTTTCCAGAGGTAAAATGTACCGGTAAACAAGCAGCCCCAAAGAAGTGCTCTCATATCAGAAAAGAGCACAGCTCTAAGAAGATTCTGGAACTTTCTTAAGAAATGTAAATAATATTTTTCATGTGATTATTCAGTATAAAAGGATAGGAAGACTGTAGTTCATAGCTAAACATTAGCACAGTGTTTGCTAGCTCCTTACTGAATATGATGCTATTATGCTGACTGATTCAGTTGTTTAGTGATGTGAGAATGAATGTGTGTCTCATTATTAATGCCAACTTAATGAGATTTTGCTTTATATTGATGATGCCAATTTAGCAAACATCTGGTGTGATAAAAGATGTAATATGTAGCACCATTTATCTTTTATGAAAATATTAGTTACATGTGAGCCTCTTTTGTAAATATCAGTTTGGTATATAGTAGTTGCTGGGATGAATCAGTAGGCTGTGTTTTGAATCCTGGCCTAAGGATTTTTGATGATATACCACACTAGGAAAATGAAATATACATGATATTTATGCTGAAGCACAGAAGAAACCCACTCGACGCAGAGTTGCTGAGCTCTGTCCAAGATGGCTTCAATTGTCAACTTGACACAGCCTGGACAAAAGCCTGGGCTGAGGAATTACCAAGATAACACTGGCTTGTGAAGATGTCTATGCAGGATATAGAAGGCTCAGTCTATGCTGAGCAACACCATTGCTGAGAGGGTGTTCTTACAGTAGATAAGAAGGTATCTGAGTATAAGCATGTGAGTGCACAGGCAAACAGTGATCCTTCATAACTCCTGGGCTGACTTTCTTCACTGACTTGTCCTCACTTGAAAGCATAAACTCTTTGTTCTCTAAGCTGCAGTTTGGTGAAAGTGTTCCATCACGGCAAAAGAGAGGAAGTAAGAACAAGCTCCAAGTGGCAGGAGAGTTCTGTTTCCATAGAGTGTCAAGGATGGGTTTCAACAGAAGGCAGTGGAAGTGAAACAAAATCTTATATGCAAAAAGACTCAGAGGTTTATGGGAATTTTGGGGAGCTATTGAACTTCATTGGTGTTTGTGTAAAGCTGGTAACTAAGGAAGATGCTAGACAGTGGATGTGTTGAATATAAAACTAAGGAGAAAATTGATTCCAATTAATTCAAACGCTGTTTAATGTCATAGAAGTTTTTGACTATGTATCTATTTGTCTCCTCCTCGAACATACCCCTGATTATGAAATTTTTTGCTACTTAGAGGTTTAGTCTTTGGATTCCATAGATCCAGCACCTATTATTATAGATGGCTAAAGACAGTTTGATGAATTAATATTGAAAAATTAAGATAAACTTTACATGGTAGAGAGTTTGGCATGTTTTAGACAAGATGTTTCAAAATCAGAATGTTAAAAAGATCTAGCTAGGTAAGAAGGAACTTTGAAAAGTTCTGGGATTAGAATTAGACTGACAGTGACTGTTTTTAAAAATATATATCAGTACATTTGAATTTCACAATTTATAAAAAAATTGCCTGGGGACTCTTCAATAGTGCTGATTACAATCCAGGAAATGCATAACTCTCTGGAGGTTCTGGTTGTGTAGGTGTGTGTACGTTAGGTTCCTGTGACCTGGATTCTATCAGTGACATTTTCAGTGTGTGGGGTATAGAAGGGGTATGACTCACTTCCTTATGGAAATAGAGGTTATCCATGGGAGAGTCTCAAAGACATAGCTAAGCAAATTAGGGACACATTGTTTCTCCACATAGGGCACATCCAAGCTAGTACCACGCCTTGAGAAGTGACACCTGCGAGGGTGGTCCTGATAGACTGTAATTGTGGCTCCGGGAAAAGACAATGAGCTACACTTGTGTAGGTCAGTGAGTAAACAAGTAAGCGAGAGCTTGGAAAACACAACCGAGTCCAGGGAAGAGCTTGATTTTCACAGAGGAGAATAGAATACTAGAGACATGACAGAAAGATGAAAATTATTAATTAAAACGAAACTAGCATCAGTGTCCAGTCACTAAAATTATGTATACATGTATAAAAACAAACACACATGGTATATATATATATATATATATATATATATATATATATATATATATATATATATATAAACTTTATAGAATATGACTATTATTGAAGTGTGATGAAAACTTTATGATAGAAAAGAAAAAGTGAAAATCCTGAAAAGTTAGCTCAACTGGTGTGTGGATGTGATGTTTCAGATGACTCCAGGGCCTGACTCATTCACTACTCTGTGAAACTGTTGTGCCCTGAAGCAAAAGCAGTGGAGGTAGGAAGATTGACTGCAAAAGACTTTGACTATTAAAAGAAAAATCAAAAAGAAAGGGAAGGGAGGGGAGTAAAGGAGGTAGAAGAAGAGAAGAGAAAATTGAAGTTCCGGAAAAGTTGACTTCAAGATGATTCAGCAAAGTCAATTGGTGTCATCACTAGGGGAAATCTTCCATCCAGGATAAGGAAGGGATTTTTATCACTCATTCGATTTAGAATTCAGTGAAGTGACAATTGAGGAAAGTAGAAGGCAATGTATGCTAGGCTTCTTTCACTTGATGAGTAAGTATGGAAAGAAATTCAAAAATAGGATGGTGCCATCTGAATACCCAGAGGAGCAGTGTTGACACAGTTAAAATGTGAGGCAATATTTGGAAGGATTCTGGACATTTCACATTGTATAAGTGAAATTACACAGCATGGTATGGAACTAGAGATGTGGTTAAATCAGTGACATCATTGCCAGGGAAGAGTTTGAATCATCACTCCCAAACAAACAAAACAAAACAAAGGGAAACCAATAGACAGGTATGTGCCTGTAATTTCAGTGCAGAGGAGGAGACAGGTAGGTCCCTGGGACTCACAGACCCACAACATTATATAAGCTATTAAATTGCAGAATGACTGGGAGACCCTATCTTAATCTAAATGAATAAATAAATAGCTGATGGGTTTCCATACTTACCTTCACTCCTATATACACAATACTTCCACATACAAGTGTGTGTGTGTAGTTGCTCCCTTAAGTAGACACGCAAACAGTTCTTGAGGGTTGATAGCATGGCTCTGTGTTAGATATGTATATTGCATGCCGGGTCCCTGACATGGATGTAGGATAGTCATATGGAAATTGGCTTTTCTTCATGCAGGTGTTAGTAAGGATGAGAGAAATCATGGGGAAATGGATACACTAGAAATGCAGGAAAGATCGAGGCCATAGGTGCTCTGTCAAGTATATGCTTTTCCTTATAGGACAGAACAGAATGGGGATTAAAGACAAAGTGTTTTTTTTCCTAGAAAATATCTCATGGGTCTCTCTCTGAAGATTGATTGTGGCCTTCAACCATCCTAATGCTGTGACCTCTTAATACACCTCCTCATGCTGTGGTTACCCCCATCTATAAAATCATTTTTGTTATTACTTCATAATTGTGATGTTGCTACTGTCATGAATCCTAAGGTAAATACCTGTGTTTTCTGATGATCTTAGGTAACGCCTGTGAAAGGGTCATTCAATCCTAAATGTGTTGGGATCCTCAGTTTGAGAACTTCTGCCTTAGACAGCTATTCAGTTGTGGGTATGATCTGTTCCAGTACTGCAATGCCAGAGGGCTGGGCACTAGCGCTTAGCTTTTACTAACTGCATGGGGAGGGTTTTCACTTGTATCGTTAAGAGAAAGAGCTGCTTCACTTACTAATACTTCTAGTTTTTTTTGCAAATTTTATCATTTTAATATTATTTTTTCCATTTTCATACTTCATTCATATGATTCATCTTATTTTTATGATAATTTGTAAAGGTCACCCCTTAAAAGTACACAACATATGCTTTTCTTTTTAGAATATTTGAGAAATTACGGCGCCAAGGTGCCATAAACACCATATAATTCTAGAGCATTTTTCAGTATGTAAATAGTCAGTAGCTGAATTTTTTTCTCTCCCTCTTTCCTTCCTTTCTCCCTCCCATCCGCTTCAATCTGGTATCCAGAGTCACTCTACAAATCAGCACATTCTGGATATTTTATATTCTCCGAGGGCAGTTATGTAGACTGAGACTTTTATAATCAACCTTCTCGGTTACTATATTACAGCCAAAGCTCCTGGATGGTATTCACTAGAATTTTCATTTCTTTCTGCCATAATAATACAATGCAGTCTGCACAGATTATACTATTTGTCCACTCATGAGTAGAGAGACTCTTGGGTGTCTCTATTAGGAATGATACTGCTATGGGGACAGCAGGCCAGCATCTGTGACTCTATGTGGTAGAGGTGCATAGTGACATTGCAACTGTTTAATTTCTAGAACATCTGCCACACTATTTCTAAAGCTCCTGCACGACTAGACTTGCATGGATGAGGATGAAGTTCACAGCGTATTCACATCGTGCTTGACTTGCTGTGTTATGTATTGGTAATTATAGGCACTCTAGTGGGGGAGAAGTGATGCCACTTTTTATGGATGTTGGTTATGCTATAGAAGGGCTCTACTGCTGAACAATACCTCAAACCGTCTCATGTTATATTTTGAGACACAGTCTTGTGAGGTTGCTAAGGCTGGCTTGGAGTCAGGATCCACCTGTCTAAGCCTCCTGATTGGCTCTGGTTATGGGCAGGCATCATCGTCCCACATGTGTTTTGATCTAGAGTTTCCCAGTGACTACTGATGCAGAAAATCTTAAATATGGTCGATGTCTCTATGTCTTTAAGTTGGTGACTATTTAAATCACTTTATTATATCGACGGGGATATTTGTAGATGTGTTGGTCTTTGACAATGTTATACTTGTGCCACATGAGTTTGGAGCAAACCCAGCATGAATCCGTCCCTTCAGCTCTTTCCCAGTCTTCATCACTTCTGCATGTAGAAGTCCTACAAAGTCCTTTTAATGCTGGTAGTGTATATTCTAGGTAAATTCTATGCATCGCAACAGACATGATCTTTCTATATGTGTCAGCTTTACCGCTTACGGGAGTTTACCTCAACCCAGTCATTTTCTTTTCAGAATCATATGAACGGAGCCCGGAATGTTTGGAAATCAGTTCAGTCAGATTAATGATTCTTTTGGTTTCACTCCCATTTAGCATTTGAACAAAGTCATTGTCTCACTCAAAAGCAACAATATTTATGGGTATATTTCAAGGATTTCAATACTTTAAACCTTGATATGTGTGTTTTTGAACCATTTTATCAAAGCTATGCATGTGGGATGGGGTAGGTTTGCGATAGCTTTCTTTGTCAGTCCATTAGGTATTTTTGAAACGGAGTCTCACTCTGTAAGTGAGGCTGGCCTCAAATTTCCCATCCTTCTCCTTCCACCTGACAAGAGCAGGGATTATGGCTGTGTAGGACAGTGCTTTGCTGCTGACATCCCGTCTCTTTATTTCAGTATGATCGGTCTTTCAAGGTCAGCAACCCATCAAGTTGTAGATGCTCATTATTATTCTGTTATTCTTCCTTTGGTTCTGGCTCCATTGTGATTGCGTACTCCATGTTTTTAGAGCCCACAGAGGCCAGCTGAGGACCTTATATGAGCTATAGATAACTGTCAGCTGTAGTGGAAGTTCTTGGAATCAAACCCTTATCCTTCGGAAAACCAGCCCGTGCTCTGAATTACTGAGCTGTCTCTTCATCTCTGTCCTTTATTTTTCATACCTGTATCTTTATGGGAGTACCACACTGTTTTGATAACAGTAAGTTTATAATACAAATTTTTAAAAAACTTCATATCGTGGCAATAAACATTATTCCAAAGCCGTGTTTTAGAAAATAAATAATTAGCCTCCACTGATAGCTTGAGCTATGTTCTTCATCCCAACTGAAACGTTACTTGACAGCGTATTATAGCCTTTGATGTCTATGAGTGAACACAGAGGGGAAACTGTCTCACTAGAAACAGTCAGTCTTAGTAGAAGCTGATGAGTATGATGAAATGAACGAACGAGTAAATGAATACTAAATAAGGCACCGGCCAGCCTTTCAGTACAGTTTGAACAGTATGTGTAGTTTTTACTCTCATTTCATGTGGATCCTAAACATTTATGGAAGTTCAGGTAGTGTGAACACAATCGCTTCCCATATACCGTCTGTTGCTATTCATCAGCAGTCAAGCTGCCATGTACCATGAGTACAGGAAACGCTCTCTGTGAAGCTGTGTGCTATCACTTTCCTTCATATTGATTTGAAAGAACATCTAAAGGTAAAATAAAGATAGCTGCTTAAATTGTGGAGTCCTCTTTAGTGCTGCAATGGTGTGTGTCTGTGTGTGTGTGTGTGTGTGTGTGTGCAGGTGCCTGTGCGTGTGCATGTGTGTGTGTGCTGTTGTGAGTGTGTGTGTGTTTGCATATCACAGAGGAGAAAAGAGAATTCAGAAGAAACTTATTATTTAAAATATTGTTAGAACACATAAATGCCCACCATAGGGCTGTTTACATCACTCAGTGGGTAAAGTTGCTGCCGAGCCAGACAACCTCAATTCAAGACACAGAACACACAAAATGGAAGGAGAGAACTGACTTCTACAAGTTTTCCTCTGACTCTCACTTATACATACCACGTACTCATACGTGCCATGCATATGAATGGCAGACTCCTTAAATTCTATCACTCAGGAGGCAGAGGCAGGTGGATGTCTGAGATCTGTGTGCTTGAGATCAGCCTGATCTGATTAGGGAGTTCTGTGCCAAGACTACACAGAGAGAACCTGTCTGAAAAATAATAAATAAACAAATAAAAGTGAAAAATAAAAATTCAAACTACCAGTAACAAGCCATCAGCAGAGCCACATCTGAGTAGAGAGAATATCTTCTGTCTATATGGATGTGACTCCAGTCAACAGTAAATCTGCTGGCCTATGCCTCAGGCAGGAAATAGGAGGTGGGACATCCCCAAGGCAAGGAAATTCTAGGAGAGAGTCAAGTTTGAGAAGATCCACCCAGGTAGATGTGAGGAGACAGAGCAAAGGTAACCAGCCACGTGGCAGATGTAGATTAAAATAATTGAATTACTAACTTTTAAAAACTTATTTACTTACATCCTGCTTACTGCCCCCCGTCCTGGTCACCTCCTCCCACAGTCCTTCCTCCATCCCTCCTCCCCTTCTCCTTTGAGCGGGTGGGGATTCCCTGGTATCCCTCCACCCAGGCATGTTGAGTCTTTGTAAGGCTATGGGCTTCCTCTGCCCTGAAGCCAGACAAGGCAGCCCAGCTAGAAGAGCAAATCCCACATACAGGCAACAGCTTTTGGAACAGGTCCTGCTCCAGTTGTTCTTGAACCCACACAAAGACCAAGCTGCCCATCTACTACATATGTGAAGGGAGGCCTAAGTCCATCACATGTATGTTCTGTGATTGGTGGATGAGTCTCAGAGCCCTAAGGGTCAAACTTAGTTGATTCAGTTGGTCTTCCTATGGAGTTCTTGTCCCCACAGGGGCTGCAATCCTTCCTCCTATTTTTCCATAAGAGTTCCTAATCTCTATCCAAGGTTTGGCAGTTGGTGTCTATGTCTGTCTAAGTCAGCTGCTGTGTCTGAGACCAGCTTGGACACCCAACAGGTTCTCTCGGAACTGGAGCAAGGATTGAAAGAAAAACACAAGTTAGTTAAAGCTGCAATATGACTTTGGCCAGCATTGAGGTTGAAACCTCATGGCTGAACCAAAGTATTTGTCTGCTTTTCAATTGTTTTAATTACATGCAAAAATGGTAACAACTGTTCTGAAACAGGGATCAAGTGAGATAACAACCAAAGATCCTGCAAACATCTTACTGGACATCAGATGAAAAGGTCAAGACAAAAATGGATTGTTGCTGTGCCTACATCCTGAAATCTATCCTGCTCTGAGGTATATTTCTAAGCATACAGCCTGGAGCATCAAATACTAATGTACTTCCCTATGCCACATTCTTAAAAGCCCTTCCCCGAACTTCAGATGTAGATGTGCTTGATAATAGCCCTTACAGGGTGTAGCACAGAAGCCAGATTTCTGCCTTGGCTAGCCCCAAAATATCCTGGGGTAATATTAATATTACTCTGCCATCAACTGTTCACGGGTGCCAAAAGCGCTAGACTCTCCTGTCTATAAGCATAACAGAATATCATTAGTACAGTCAGGGATTAATGCCTGTCCATGGGATGGGTCTCAAGTTGGGCCAGTTATTGCTTGGTCCTCGGTCTCTATTCCATCCCCTATTCTTTTATTTCTTGTGGACAGGATACTTCCTGGGTCAAAAGTTTTGTGGTTGAGTTAATAGGACTATGGCTCCACCAGACTTTCTTCCTGGCCACAGCAGGTAGCTTCTCTAGGCTCTATAATCCTAAAAATTCTACTAGAAAACTTCTACACCAAATAAATAGCATCAGCAAAGGGGCTGGATACAGAGAAATCAGTAGCCCTCCTTTATACAAATAATAACCTGGCCAAAAAAAAAAAAAAAAAAAAAAAGAAAAAGAAAAATAAAGAAAGAAATCAGTTTGAAACACCCATTACAATAGATAACAATGAATAATATAAAATACCTGGTGTAACTCTAATTTTTGATCTAGTCAAAGTAGAACCTCACTATATCACCAAGGCATTTGTAAATATATTTTGAGTCTGAGTCTTAATTCTGGAAACATTAGGCTGGGATGCAGAACTGGACCTAACTTTCACACATGTGTACTTACATGGTGAGACTGTGTCCATCCAGGGCGTAGTGCAGTCACTATGGCGGTTCAGAGTAAAGCAGTCCTTTGGCAATATGGCTGATACTATTTGTGGCTTTAGTGTTTTGGGAAAACCAAGCATCTGATGATCAGCGTGGACATGCTCATTCTAACTCTCAAGGTCACTTTCTTCTGAATGTGTCTACTGAGACACTGAGTCATATAAACACACACATGCACACGCACACACACACTGGATGACTAATGCTAGGGTTCAGAATTGTCTGGGAGAGACGGGAGTCTTCCAATTTCTAGGAAATAACATGTTTTTTTGTCTGCTTAGGGTAAAAAGAAATCATTTTGATAAGTGGAGAATGATGCGTTATCACTTTAACTTTCAGGGGGAAAATAAGTGGCTCAGTTTGAGAATTGTCCTATTTGGAGTGATGTAAGGACAGTATTGAGACTGCATCTCATTACCACAACATCAGTACCAGTGTCTGATAGGTTAAGTCCCATATCCTAGCAACATGGGCACACGTGGCGCATATTCTCTCACAGGAAAATAACTCTCAAGAAAACTAGGCATATAGGATTTGGTGCTAATGTATGCAAACAAAATCAATACTATCTGTAATTTAAAAATTAAGTATTTCATAAAAATCATCCATTATCATTTAAGTCAACCTCTAATTATACTATGTGGAATTCAGCAGTGTACTGATGATGTAATGGGTTAGCGTTTTTTTTTTTTTTTTTTTTTTTTTTTTTTTTTTTTTTTTATTTTTTATTTAGAAGAAATAGGATTTGATAAAATGTGCCCTGGCCACTCAAAGCCATCATACTAATTGTCATGGCAGGCCACACTTCCTGAAATTCCTGGTTTGTGGGTTTTATCACCTATAGCAATTGGGCCTGGCCATTGTTCTTTGTATACTTAATGAAGGCTGCTGCCAAGCAACCTTCCTGGAAGTCCATTCTGACTGGAGGGCATCAGAAGGGGCAGAGCCAGAAACAAATGCTGCTGTGTGGATGTTTGTCCACATTTCTCCATTACAAACAAATGCTGCTGTCCTTATGTTAGAAGTGCACACTGCACATGCATTGAGTTTACTTTTCTTCTCAGGTGAGCACTATTCCACTGTGTAAATGCATCAGATATTTCACTATCCTTTCATCTGTCAATGGACATCTAGGTTGTTTCCTTATCCTCCTTACTGTCAGTAGAGCAGAAATGGCCTTGGATGAGCACACTTTTCTGTAGTGGAACACAGTTAGAATGGGTATATGACCCAGGAGTCATGTAGCAGGGTCAAATGCAGTGTTACCGTTAGCCTTTAGGAAAAGTTCCAGATTAATTTCTACAATACTGTCCCAAGACTAAGCCAGCCAGAATTCCAGCAGAGCGGGGTAGGTGGTCTTCAGGCCAAACCCTTTAATGTGGGTGTGTTGGGAGGGGAGTATTCTTCTTTTACATATAGCTACAAATAGGTGTTCCTTGCTCCAGTGGATGACCCATGCTTATATGCATATAGGCAGCCTGAACTTGAGTTGATGTATTACCAAAAAGCTAAGACAGTTATGAAGCTTGGGGTGTTGAAAAGATATGAGGGGCGATGAGGACAGTGATGGTTACATTTTTATACCTTGTACAGAATTCTCAGGAATAAGTATAAAACGTTTTTCTAATGAACACTGAAGCACAAGGCACTGTAAAAAAATACCTTGTTAAATCCCATTTTATGATTTTTTTTTTCACATACTTCTGAGGCCTCAACCAATGTTTATATAATAAATGTCAGTTTGAAAGTCACGTTCTTACTGCATAACTTTCAAATATAGTACATACCCATTCCCTTCAGTGGAAGGTAGTTTCCAAAAATCAAATTAAACATCATGAATAATCTCTCACACATTTAATGGAAGAGACTGACAGAGTATTTCCAACTCAGTATGGTGGAGGTAACTGAATCTTGTTTTAAATGGAGGCCTCACACTTTCCTAGCTATTTTGGGGCTCCAGTCTCAGGAACATGCCTGTTTGCATTGATTTTCATGACTCAAAAGGGAACTTAATTCACACCTCCCTAAACCAGTGTATTTTATAACACCTTTGTCCTATGTGATAAAGGTGCTGAAAAATGGTGTGCTCACATTTTTTTTTTCTCCCTCCAAACATGTCAAAACCTGGTGTATTGCCCGGAACTAGGACTAGAGAGTTTTATCAACTGCTTCCTAGGTTTTTGTTATTGATATATTTTTTAAATATTTGCATAGGGAGTAATGCTAACTGGGCTTGAGGGCACTATTCCCAGTGCGCAGGAGGCAGAAGCTGCTGAACCATTGAGGCCAAGCTGTTATGCACAGTAAGGTGCAAGACATCAAGGGCTTTTGCACAGTGATGCTGTCTCAAAAGATTAAAAGGAAATGAATATAGTGATGACATTGTTAATGTGTATCAATATGCTTTCTTATTTATTCTTCTCTTCCCTATCTTCCCTACCTCTCCTGTCCCCTCCTGCTGTCCCTTCCTCTCCCAAATAGACTCCATTTCTGCTTCCATGGTAACATGTATTCCATTATTAACATTTCCCTTCCTTCTCTCCACTGCCTTAAGATCTATTCGTTCTCTTTCATTACACATGCTCATGAGCGCGTGCGCGCGTGCGCGCACACATGCGCGCACACACACACAAACACACACACACACACACAGATACAGATCCTACGTTTGAGAGGAATCATAGAGCAGTTGTCTTCTTCAGATACACAACATAAAAATTCTATCTGACTTATTTCACACAACATAACTTCTAATTCTTTCCATTTTACTGCAACTACTATGATTTTTCCTTGTATGGAAGTTGCACATTTTCATTATCCACTCATCTGTCGATGAGCATATCACCGATTCTGCTCTAGGATGTGCACATCCCTTTCTGTTATGTTGACTCGTGGCCCTAGAAGCAGAGGCGAAGTATAGCTAAGTCTATGGTTTACAAAACGTAAGGTTTGCATGCTTCATACTTCAGTTGCAAGTTTACTGTTATATACTTTCGTGCCTATGTAAAGTATCTTTGAATTCCTGTGTTCCATCTACTCCCTTTCCTGATTTATGTCTTTTAATTTTTATTTTATTTCTTTGAGACCTCGTAGGGTTATCCAGGGTCATCTAACAGCTAGGGGTTTGGAACTGCCTTTTGGAATCTGGTGAGCTTCTTAGGAAGCATACAATTAAAGACAATTTCTATGCCTCTCTCAGAATCCCTCAGTAGCTAACAGTTCAGTACACAGGCAAAAGGCCATCTGCCACACCCAACCAGGGTCAATTTTCTCCCAGACTTATAATTGATGGTTGACTCAAGTAGCCTTGCGTCAAATCTTTCCAAGCAACCATATCTGCCTCTCCTATGAGCTCCCTGGAGGTTGTATTAGTTTTCATCTACACTGTTGTTCCTTCTTTACATCATGATAGCCAATCCAAATGGGATGGGATGGGGACTCCAAGCAATACTGATGTATTTTTACCTGCTGGCTAAGACAGTTGAACAGTTTTTCAGACATTTATTATCCCCTTGTATTTTTTCTCGTGAAAATTGTCTATGTAGATTATTGACCAATTTATTGACTTAATGATTGATTTTTGATATTTAATTCTTTAAGTTCTTCATGTATTCTGGATACCAAAGACTGGTGTGGCATATAATTAGATTTTCTTGTCTCCTATTCTTTTGGCTAATACTTTATTCTGTTGACTGTTTTGTCGGTTGTGCAGACACATTTAATTTAATGTAATTCCAACATTCAGTTCTTGGCATTCTTTCCCTCATTCTTGGCATCCCTATTAGAAAGTTTGGGTTTTGTCTCTGCAGTACTTTACCTGCTTCTTACAGCAGATCTTACCTGGAGATCTCTATTTTTAATTATTCTTTTGTGCAGGGTGAGAAGAACCCAGTTTCAGTCTTCCCCATCTGAGTATCCACTTTTCCTAGCAACATTTGTTACAGAGTGCATTTTTGGTTTGCTTGTCTGTTGCTTGCTGTTTTGCTTGCTTTTTGTTTTTCTGACAATGTGTTTTTTTTTTTTTTTTTTTTTTTCTGTCACTGTTGAAAATTACTTTTCTGTATAAGGATGGATTTATTTCTGGGTCCTGTAGTTGATTCCATATATATTCTAAATATTTATATATTCTAATAATATATTTATAATAAACACAATAGAAATTATATATGTGCTAAATAAAATAGTATGCCAAAAAAGGTAGACAGAAATTTATGGAAGTGTGAAAGTCTAAGGTAAAAAAGCAACATGAAGAGAAGAAGAAGAAGACCAAATATATATATTTCTAGTTCCCTGCTGCATTTGTTACTTAGGCTCTCCACTATAACAAGATCAGATAATATAGGATCTCCAGCATTGTTCTTTCTACGTGGGCGTTACGTTAGCTATCCATGGTATTTGGTGTGTTCATATGAATTCTCAGGATTTTTGTAGTGTTTTACCATGCTAATCATACTGACATCTAACCACCTGCAGGCTCTTTTATCTCCGGGTATCTATTTAATTGAAGCTATCTGGGGAACTCCTAGACAGCTTGGAGCGGGTGAAGGTGCTTTCTTCCAAGCCCGTGTTACATCTCCAGGGTCCACACAATGGAGAGAATTGACTTCTGCCAGTTGTCTTCTGACTCCAACATATGTCATGTGTGCTGAATCAAGCAACCCCTCCTACACACAATAAATAAAACTTTACTCAAGATAATAAACAATGAATCGGACTATTTGAATAGAACCCGGTTTCATTTGCTTTTTTTTTCCTGGTCATCTTCTACCATCAATTGACCTAGCAAGATCTTATGTTTAGAAGCTGGTTATTGTTGGGAAGCATTCGGTAGTATGTGTCTTTGGTGTGGGGTGGGGTGTGAGGACGTAAGTAAGGGAATGTCTTTATCAGGCTAACAGGATTACTGAGAGCAGGCAGAGTTTGGAGAAGGACCTTGATGATCTTGTCTGGAGACAGGCAGGAAGGAATTAGCTGTCACGGACATGGAGAAGGCAACACCAGTGGGGAGGTGGAAACTCACGGAGGAATTTGAGGCACATTACCGAGAAGAAGCAAGGCTTGATGCATGCTTTAAATGTTAGTATTCATGAGGAGGAGTTCAGGAACAGACTGGGCTACATGGTGAAGTTTCATTAGCGAAAGGATAGCAGCTTTGGAATTCTGTGCTTGAAGGAGAGAAGGAATGAGTGAAAGGAAAAGTCAAGATTTACTATCAGGCTCCCTCCTGCTTAGCTGTTGAAGTAGAGTACAAGGAGATGTGACTGCTTTGTGATTAAAATGAAATCCTTAAGGGTCCGGTTCTCCTGGATACAATGTCCAGCAGATTGTTGCAGATGTGAATTTAGAAATGCAGTTAATGAAACCTCAATAAACTTCCCAGCCAAACATTAGAGGAGAGAGAAGGATGAGGGTGTGCTTAAGAGGGACAGGGGAAGCCATGGGACAGGTAGATGAATTAGTGTCTAAGAAGAGTAAATAAAGTAGCATCTCAGAATGGCAGACAAAAAATGGAGGGAGTGGAAAGCTCTGCAGGGCCTTTGGGAGACTCTCGTGGTGGTAACATCCTTAGGAGAGGCAGCAAGTGGGCTGTCTAAAAGACATTTCTTATGCCGTCAGTGAAACATCATCATCAGGGCTGGCTGTGCAGAAAGGACTTTGAATAAACCTGAGTCAGCCACCTGATTAAAGGATCTTTCATTAAAAAAATATCATCCCAATATCCTAATCCTGTTTGTATTATCTAACCTTTCTGAATAGAAAGCTGCAAAGAACTATCTCTCTCATATAGGAACTGTGTGTGTGTGTGTGTGTGTGTGTGTGTGTGTGTGTGTGTGTGTGTGTGTGTAGCAAAGGTTCTTTATTCAAGTTTAACTACATAATTCACAGAACAATGCTTTGTTCAGGTGAAGAATTATTTCATTAAAGGAACATAGGAAGTTTAACTTACTAACTGGAATGATTCTTTTATTTCCAATGAAGACACATATGGTAAATGTTTGAAATTAAATCCTTATGTACACAGCCCAAAAGATGAAATACTGACACACTTAAACTGTTAGCTTTTTAAAAGGTGCATTTGTTTTTATTTGGATGTATCTATTTGTCAGTATGTGCACCACATGCTTGCAGGTACCCACAAAGGCCACTAAATGGTGTCCTTAGAACCGGAGTTAAAGCTGAGCCACCTAATGGGAGTGCTGGGAACTAAACTCAAATCTCCTTGCAAGAGCACCAAGTATTATTCACGGCTGAGCCATCATTCCACCCATAAAATATTTCTTTACTTTTATTTTCTCAGCATCTGTTGCGTGCAGAGAGAAACCTGTAATCAAAATGTGTTACTGGCAATGAAAGAAAACATTGGAAGATGATAAAATACACTTCAAATTCGTTGGGGAAAAATGTACACCAACCCTGAAATTATTTCTTGGTTGCTGGCCTTAAGAGCGTACAACTCACTCGTGCCAAGAGTGTTGATCTTTATCTACACCTACCAGCAAAGACACAGTAGTGCAGTGCTGGCTGGTGCACTTGACAGTCCTTGAGCCTTTAGCCTTTGCTTGGACACCGGCTGGAGAACAGATCGCCTTCACTTCTGAGGGCCATGAAGTGGTATCAGGGCAGAGATTCATGAGTAGGAAGAAACCATACAGTAGGTACAAGCCCTCAGCTCAGTTGAAGACAGGTTTTAGGTAATCCAAAGTGGAAGATACATCCGGGAACAAGGAGATGGATAGGAAAGGGAAGTGATGGCTCCAGGCATACAAAGAAGACTTCAGTATGTCTGGCCAGTGGTGGGAAAGCAGCTTGCCATGCAAGCCATGAGCTACAAATACTGCCAGGGCATGTGGCGAATTGACTTAGTGACTATCCTGGGCTGTGAGAAGAGTAGGCAAGTATAAACACAGAGAGACTCTGCAGTGTGGGATGCCACATACTGAAGAATCAGTTTCACTCTTTGAGAAGAACCATAGGGTATAAAAGGCATCCAAGGCTTTGCTTTCCACCTAGTCTTTGATGCCCCATCTCAGAAAGCATTCTATCCACAAGAACAACATGTGGATTTTACAGCTGCTTAATGGTGGTGTCTGTGCAGAAAATGCCTTTCCTTAGTCAGTGAGCCCTTTACTAAAGCTATATCTAGTGTCGGGGAGGTTTGTAAAACGCACAGAGATTTTCATTTTTTAAATGTCTGTTAGTTAGCGGGGCTGGAGAGACAGGTCAGCAGGAGCTGAGTAAGAAGGGGACTGGGAGGAGAGGGGACAGATACTGGGATACAAAGGGAATTTTTTTTTTTTTTAAATGCACTGTTCTTTCAAGAACCAGAAATTGGTTTCTAACACCTGTATTTCAAGTCTAAAGACACCTGTAACATTAGCTCCAGGATCCCAATATCCTCTTCTGCCTTTCTTGTGTACTATAACCACATGAATATAATCCTACTCAGCCACTCAGCTCAAAATACACATACGCGCACACACACGCATACACACATGTACATACAGGCATACAACACAACATACAATCAATCATAATATCTTTAAAAAATAGTCTTTTAGAGTAAGTATACAACATTATCACATTCTTATCAAGGCTCTTCAGAATTAAATGGTTGATATTTATTGTAGGGCTATCTAGGGTATATGTTTAAAAATTATTTTATTATATTATATTAAGAACCTGTAGGTAGAATTTGCTGATTATAACCGATTAGCAAAAGAGAAGACAGTGATAGCTACAGATCACTCTTGGAATAATTGACCCACAGGTTACACAGGCATTTTAACAAATTGGAAGAGATGAAGAAAGTCTATCAGTTTTTATTCAGGGAAGGACATTTAAGAATAGCACGGCTGTAATTTGCACATGAAATGTTTAGGTTTATTTAATAAGGTAAAAGTTATGGTGGACTGAGTGGACATGAATTAGTTATCTGTTTTCTTTCCAGGGAAATGTATATTACATACTATTCTGAGTTATAAAGAAAATTTTACACACACACATACACACACACACACACATACACACACACACACAAACACACTTATATATCTTGACCCCACGAGACTAACAGGGGAGAAAATATAACACACCACTCACACTGTAAAGTATACATAACACATTCATAGGCTGATGTTATTTTTCCTAGATTGCATATTATTTGGTCTATGGGGCCAGATGGAAGGGGTACATGACAAACTGTTCTGCAGTATTTTATTGTGTCACCGACAACCTCATTTTTCACTCTTAAGTCATTTTCTTTTTCTCATAAGTATATTTGTATTTAATCTTTGAGAATTTGTTATATGTGCACAGTGTTATTTGATCACATTTATTCCCTTCCTGCCAAATTCTTTCCAAATTTCTCTTCATAATCTCATGTTCTCTTCTTTCTTTCTTTTTCTATAATCTGTTGAGTCCAATCTGTGCTGTCCATGCATGTAGGACCTCCCACTGGAGGGCTGTTCCTCCCCCCAAAATTGCTGACACCTAGCCGCCATCAACTGACAATAGATCCTTAACTGGGTGTGTGGTTTTGTTAGCCCCTTACCTTAAGCCATCTCCTTGATATGTAGCCTAAAAAATGAGGTTCAATAAGTTATGAGAAAAACAGCATAGCACCATACTATTAGATTTTGCTTTTTAACTATTAAAGCATTTTAGAAAATGCTGGCCCCATTTTCATTTCTATTTCAGAATGCTCAATAGTAGATGAATAGTTCATCTTGGATAACATAGCATGTTCTTGTAATGACTCCCATGACAACCTTTAAATTTAGTAATTTAAAGATCTTATTTTCCTGGCGCATGCATTCCATTGAACATCAGATTAAGAAGGGATGATTAGAAGTCACACAGTTCAATTATCTTTTGAGATCCTTAAGTCCTTTGCAAGAGTAGTTACAGAATATTTTTTTTTCAAATATCTGCAGTGACAAGTCTAAATCTGTTCAGAGACTGCTTATTGATAATTGATCTAGCCCTGTCTTTTTGATTGTTTTCACGGCTTGATGTCAGCAAATTGACAGATATCTTAACTGATCTTTTTTTCTACTATCTTCCTGTTCTAGATTATATCCATGCCTCTCTCTGAATCAAATCCCTGATCGACTTTGATCGACCTTGTACAAAAGCCTTTGGTCATTCCTGTGGCCTATGGGATAACTTGGAGCTCATTAACTTGAAGTGACCCGTTCCTGACAGAGGTCTGCATTTGGCTTAATCTATCTGAGCCTCCCACACTCCTCTTTGAGCTTAGTCGAGTTACCCACCTTCGATGCTGTGAGACAGACATTCTTTCTTGTTTGCCAGCATCTTGTTCCTGTTAGTTTTACACCTCCATACTCTACTGTCTTCCCCCTCTTATTTCAGTACAGT
The DNA here is from genome assembly GCF_963924665.1 of Micromys minutus. Classification (NCBI taxonomy): domain Eukaryota; kingdom Metazoa; phylum Chordata; class Mammalia; order Rodentia; family Muridae; genus Micromys; species Micromys minutus. Next base: position 8,883,659 of record NC_137953.1, read on the forward strand.
CCATATTTTGAGACCATCTTCCTTTCTGTGATGTCATAATTTACTACAGACCATAGCCCCCACTCTGAGGTTTTCCTTTTTCAATCACTCCGGTTGCACATTTTCAGCCTCATTGATTTTGTGATTAATCATAAGCTAACCCAAAGAGTTTTCATAATTTTCTATTGAATTATAATAAATCTTTTGTATTGATGTTTAATTCTTCACATATTTAGACTTGGCTTCTTTCCACATTAATTTCATGAGATGACTTGGTAAAAAGCAGATGGTTCTCCGACTGTATTCAACCAAACTCTAGGGATTCTTGGAAACACAGTGGGGGAAGGGAGGATGACTGAGATTTGTGTACCTCCAGCTGCAGCCAAAACATCTCTGCTTTCATCTTTTTAGAGTTTCTATTGAGCTTCTGTCTCTAATTATTTTCAAGAAAAATGTAAAGGCTAAACATATTTGAGAACAAGTATGTGGAGGAAAAGAACCCAGGCTTGTGGGAAGAGACATGTATACCTGGAATGTCTCTTTGCCCTGCCTTTGGTGACTCAAGTTTACAGTTAGAATATGGGGATGGAAAGATGCTTCAGTGGGTGTGAACTTGTCCTACTCTTGAAGAGCATGTGAGTTCTGTTGCTAAAACCACTTCAAATGGCTCACTACTTCCTTTAGCTTTATCTCCAGCTGACCCTGTACCTTCTTCTAGACTTTGTGTACCCGTAGTTATAAACACACATACACACATACACTAAAAAGTTTGATTAAACTTCTAAAGATCCAAAGGCAGAATCTGTGCTCACATCTATTGTAAAAGATTCTGATTTCCATCACTATCATTATAATAAAGACACTTTTGTAAGTATAAAAGTGTCCACTAAAAGTATGTTACAGATCTTATGGCCAGGAAGCTTGCTGGCTTCCATAGCAGAATGTTTAACATATGGCTCATTATTTCTATGATAATTGAATGTGAAGTAGGGAAATTATATTTTACTTTTTCTTTTGATCTACCACCCCACATAACACATTCATTTGACTTTTATTTCTGTTTTTACCTCTTAAGAAAGAATTGGACTAGTTTTTTTTTTTTTTTTGCATCTTTAGAACATTTAGCAATACTAACTTCAGAAACTACATATTTGATTTTTTAAAGTGTCAGATGTACAGAATATATGATATATGATGGCTAGATGGGCAGGATGGCTGAGACTGTAAAGGTGTTTGCTGCCAGGACTGAAGGTTTCAGTTCAATCTCAGAGCCTACCAGATGGAAGTCTAGTCAACTCTCATAAGTAGTCTTCTAAACTCCATATCTGTACACACACAGACACACACACACACACACACACACACATACTCATGCACACATGTGAACACGTGTATGTGCACATACTTGCACATGCATGAACGTGCACAGACCGTGAAGCACAGTATGGCATTAGTTCTGTGATAGTAAGAGCATACTGTTTCACATAGTCCCATTACTCTTTGTTAAGATGGGAGTGTCTGTAAATATGGATAACAAGTTCCAGTGTTTGTTTTCAAGCTCCTACTTTTTTAAAAACCATCTATGGACAAATTAAGAATTTTCTGAAGTCTGAAAATTGGAAGAACTTAAATCCTAACATACAAGTCCTCCTAGCTCCCTTTAAACAGAAGCTAGAGAGAAATGGGTTAGTGTGTGGGTTTGGGCTTATTTCAACATTGTGTTCCTCATCCCATTCAACCACAGACAGCAACTCAGACTTCTCCTAACTCAAAATTGGACTCAGGATTCTTTCATTCCTGTTTACCTTCATATTTTAGAAAAAAAATAGGCAGAGCATATTATATAAAAAACTAATTTTAATAAAAAAATAGAAAACAGAATGACCATGGTTACAAAGGACAACAAACAGGGCTGGAAGCCACCCAGATACAAAGAGATAGAAGCACCCAGCCTGCTATGATGGCTACAGGCTGTAATATGTGGTTACTGCTGCAAATGTGATGTTTTTGTATCATAGAATGGATGAGAGGTTATATGTGCTAATGCAGGTCTTACTAGACTGGCTGGACTGTAAGCTCTAGGAGAGAGGCTACTGCTTGCATCCCTTAGTGGGGACATAGCACTGTGCCACAGCACTCACAGGGATGCTGGGATCCAGGTCCTAGTATTCCGGCAAAAAGCACCTCACCTCTGAGCCATCTTCCAAGTTCCCAAGTGAGAGTTTTCTACGATGACGGGACTTTTGGAGAATGACTTCTACTTCATGGTCTGGAAATTGTTGAATTGCCCACCAAGATGTTTTAGAAAAGCTTAAGTAGTGGTTACTTTTAGCACATTTCTACTGAGACAAGTGTCTGAGAAGTCCGGATGTATGGCCCAAATCCTGTGCGTTTTCCCTCCAAACAAATGTGAGTTTCTGTGAGGCAGTTCAGCCCTGATCTACCACATTAGCTCATCAAGAATTACTTGAGGTATTGATGCCATACCCTGGAAGAAAAATTTTCAGAACAGTGTTTTCCTTTTAAATTGTCTCCATTTAGATCCAACACTTTGGAAGAGGGAGTTTTTGATTTCAAATCTATATGCATGGTATGTTTCTGGTTGTTTGCTGACAGAGGTAATCTTGTAATGCAATATAACTGGCTGCTCTAGTTTGAGAACATGACAATAATATATTTTATATATAGACCTAATTGGAATGATGCTGTTTGTAGGGATGATGTGCCGCTGTTTGTACGGAAGACTGCTTTCTGGTCAAACCATACCATGAAGGGGCTGAAGTGTCCACAGTTCTCAGGAGCCCTGTATCTTCATGGTTGACAAGAGTCCAATCTTCATCCAGCTTTGTTGTATCAACACTTGCTACCAGGAAGCTATTTGCATGGGCAGTGACAGCAGAAAGTCTTTGTACAACAAGTCAAGACAGAGTCTATATGAGCTGTAGCCATAAGGCATCAGCTTTTGACTATAAGATCTGAGCTTGTACCCTGGCGATAGAAATGAGTCCTAGCCAGGCAGCTGACTATTGTTGAATCTTGATCAACTGATTTCCAAATGTACAAGAAACATGGCTATCCCCTAGGATAGCTGTGAGCACCCAGGAAGGACAACACAAAGAGGCTAGTGAGGGGCTTGACATGTAAGGTTTCACCAGCCTTTTGTTTTTTTCTGTAACTACATGGTTTCTATATTGGGCTGACTTAGGAATTACTGGCTAGACTTTTCTTTTTTCTTTCTATTTTTTTTTAATCAAGCACATACGGGAAGAAAGTTTATCACCATTAGTCTTTAAACACACTTTCCAGTGATGAACATTGTTTATCAGCAGTGGGTATCTTAGTGCAGTAAGTCACCAGTCAAGAGTTTTTGAAGCTTTGCTAATATCCAGTCATGTATCTGAGGAGAGCAGCGAACTTAACAGAAAGGAGTGAGTGTGCTTCTATGGGAAATAGTTTTTTCACACCGTGTTGTGTCATTATTACGTCACTGTTTATCAGTAGGAAGACTCAGTAATCTATGTATGTGCTCTCATGCATCTCTTTATTAGAGAATACATTTTCCATTATTCATTTAAAAATAGCAAATAAAAAGAAAATTCCTTCTTTTGTTTTACTTTCATTGGGTCACACATTGTTCAGAATATTAAGTATTAATGCATTTAAAATTAAGTTTAGCAACTCTGTAAGTTTACTGATAAATGGTATCATGCAATTTTAGGGAACTTTTTTCCTAAGTCTGAAATCCATATGTCCACTGAGGATTGAGTCTATTTGTAAAACTCCTAGTTATTTATACAGTTTGTGTGAAAAAGCTCCTGTGCATCCAACATTGCTTTTAAATAAAATGCAGAGGTCCGAGAGTTCGCTCAGCAACTAAGCGCATCTATTATATGCAAAGATTGCCAGAGTTTTTTTCCCAGCACCCACACTGTTGCACATAATAGCTAGTAACTTCAGCTCCAGGGCATCTGATGCCCTGTCTGGCCTCTGCAGGCAATGCATGCATGCACCTCTCTCTCTCTCTCTCTCTCTCTCTCTCTCTCTCTCTCTCTCTCTCTCTCTCTCCCTCTCTCTCTCTCTCTCTCTCTCTCTTTCTCTCTCTGTCTTTCTCTCTCTCTCTCTCTCTCTCACACACACACATACACACATTTACTTTTTTATTCGGTTCTTAAATATAATAAATTGCATTATTTTATTCATAAATGAGTAAGTCCAGAGATTGTTTTCCAAAGTCAATTACTTTATTATGTAGCATTTATAAAAATAAAGAGCTATTGAGTGTTTGTAATGTAATTTTCAGTTTAGTTTGAACACATTACCCATGCCCCTGAAAGTGAGAATGTGGAAGTCAGCTACCATGTCTTCATGTGGGTTCCACGTCTTTAAGCTTATATCAGTGTATTATATCACTCATAGTTCTTAATGAAGTTCAATTCGAACTCTTTAGCGGAGAACCACAGTTCACTTGATTTATGTATGTGTTAGATAGTATACAGTTATTTTTCCATTCTAAAACTTCTATAACAGGACTAGAAAATTTATATATTCATGTTTTTTATCATGACCTATCAGACAGGACAGGATTCAGAGTGTTTCAAGCCTTCTATGTTCATTGAAACAATGACAGTATTATAAGTTTCAATATATGAGCGATACAAAATGTACTTATGATTTATGTTCACACATATAGTTAAAATCTATATTTTTATCACCTAAGATTTAGATATAATTCTCATGTAGACATGGAATTTGATAAGGTTTTATAATGCTACTAGTAATTTGGAAATGTGTGATCCTTGAGAGAGACTTGTAGTACAATTTGTGTCAGGCTTGGGTCTGTAGGATGACTTACAAGTTAAGCATATTTGTTTTTGCAGAGGCCGTGAGAACAATTGTTAGCATTCAAGTCAGGAAGCGCATAGCTCCACTGCCAGGATTTTTATGATGACAGATATCCACCCAAGCTACGCATATACAGGTAAATAAAAATAAAATCTAAATACAATAATAAAAATGATCTGAATAGGAAAAATATGGTGTGCTAGCTAATTGTATGCTAACTTGATACAAGCATTTGGGAAGTACCCATCATTGAGTAACTCCCCCCATCAAGGGCAAGCCTGTGTTGCATTTTCTTTATTAGTAATTGATGTGATTGGGCATGGGCCAATGGCCAAAGTGGGCAAGGGATCCCTGCTGTAAGAAAGCAAACTGAACAATTCTGAGAACCACGTTTCCTGCCCTGACTGAGTGAGTTCGTGCCCTGACTCCCTTCAGTGATGGATTATGATGAAGAACTGTAATCTCAAATAAACTCTCTCCTTCCCAAGTTGCTTTTAATCATGCTGTTTAGCATAGCAATAAAAGCACTAAGACAAATGACAAAGAAGATTACGGTAAACCTCATTAATGTATGCTATTAATATTGTTATAAATATCAATTAATTAGCAGTTAGGGAGGATAACATAATATTATTTACGGAAAATTTATTTTTATTAATTCTAAATTGTTATAGATAGTGTATGTTTTATTTTTAAATACTGATTACTTTGGAGTTTTAAAATAATGATAATATTTTCCTCCCCATGTAATCACCAAATCCAAGTAAATCACGTGTGCAGCAGGAATTGGCATTGAAAAGTGTTCGATTCAGTTTTTGTATTTCAGAAAGTGATTGTGTCTTTCTACTAATAACTGTTTTGTTTTAAAATGTTTTCCATTTTATTATATGTAAATATGTTTGTCTATATGCACATGAGTGCAGTACACACTCTTAACCACTGAGCTGTCTCCAGACTACCTATATCTTTACCTGATGAATTTCTACAAGTCCAGTTATTTAAATGGTTCATCTGAATTGTTGACTTAACTGCATTTGGAACCACCTAGGGAATGCACCTCTGGACGTTTCAGTTAGGATTTTTTCAGAGAGTTTTAACTGAGAAACAAAGACCAAGCCTGAATGTGGGTAGCATCTGGTGTCCCAGACTGATAAAGAAGAAAAAAAGGAAGAAAGTAGTAGAGGCCAGCATCCTTTTCCTCCTTCCAGACTGCAGATGTAGGTGATTATCTTGGTGGTTTGAATAGAAATGGTCCCCAGAGTCGCAGCTGTTTGAATATTTGGCCATTCAGAAACTGACACTATTAAAACCTTGTTGGAATGGTGTGGCATTGTGGAAGTCTGCCTCTGTGAGAGCAGGCTTTGTCTTTCATATCTTCGAGCTCCTCCCACTTGGTTTGCAGTCTCCTTCAGCAGCCTACAGTTCAAGATGTAAAACTCCCAGCTCCTCCTCCTGCACAATGTCTGCCTGTGCCCTGCCATGCTTCCCACCATGAGGAACTGTGGACTAAATCTCTGAAACTGTAAGCCAGCCTCAATTAACTGTTTTCGTTTCGAAGAGTTGCTGAGGTCATGGTGTCTGTTCACAAAAATAGAACCCGAACTAAGACAGCAACTTGTGTTCCCGGCTGTGACCCAGCAGTCAAAATTGAATTTTCCTTACGTTGCTTTACCAGGTGTTTTGTGACAGCAGAGAAGAAAGTAACTAGTGAAATAATATTAAATGAAAAACATTTGTAAGACTATACAGTCATACATGGGGCATACATGTAGCTACCTTCAATGAGGGACCACCTTCCATGTGTGCACAGTTGCCACGGAATGTCTTGTGTAGAACAGTGAACACTGTGTCCAGATTTTGAGTAACAGCTAATAACTGCTAGCCACAAGATGCCCCAGAGTTGAGCAGTAGCATTTACTAGCTCCAGGATGGAAGTAAATATCTGACTAATCATTTTGTGCTTCTGTCTCCTCTTTAGATTTCCTTTTTGTCTTTTCTCATTAACATGTATTATTTCAGTGTCTTTTTCCAAAACAACATTGCTAATTTTATAAGATTCAACAATATTTTACAGTATATAGCCTTTCATTTTATACTTTAACAAGTTACTTTGACGCCCCTACTACTTACAAGATATTTGACTATTTTTTCTGTATTTTGTCCTCTGTTACAGAAATATTAGTCTGAAGTTTTACTCTTTTTCACATTTAAGTTTCTGATTCATCTCAATTTTTTATTTAGATATAGTAGAAACATAAATTTTTATGTATAACAAATTTGCAAATAGCACTTAAATTCTCTCTTTTCTCCCAGGCCTTGTGCCCTCTCTCTTTTGACTCCCACAGGCTGTACAAGCAATCCAATTTCGATATCTGAGTTGGATTGCTATGGTCTGGGAGGTGATTGTTGAGTCTGTCCATTGTGTCTTGATCGCTACAGTTTTACATTTAGCCTCCACACTTTTCTTCTTGAGAATCTATTTGGCCTTATCCTCACTAGCTGTCTGTTTCCTTTGGTTCAGCCACTTTGTATCTAAGTGCTTGTCATGTAAAAGATCTGAATCTCAACATCTCCAAAAGCATTCTTTTGGGATCTGCCACTTAACTGTTGCTGCTGCCTCTGGCAGTGTATGTAGGTGGGAATCCTATCAGAACTGACATTACTGCTCAGATTGCACACGTTACCTTTCGCCCTCCCTCCTCTGCTTTTTAATTTTTTTTCTTCCAGATTGTATGTCACAATCTAGCAATAAAGCAGGTTCTATTTTCTATGCAGCAATGCTGCTGTGTTTTAAGGTCTTGGGAGAGCAGCTACCTATTAGAATGCATGCTTAAGGTGCGCAGACCTCGGTTCAATTCTTGCCAGTTTTCATTTATTTTCAGGATCTCTGCCATGGCTACCAGATTCCTCATTGTTTCTAACGTCTCATTAAAATTCAGTGCTCCCTTAAAGAGAGCTTGGGAGGTGCACTGAATAACTGACCTCCATCAGTGGGATAGGTTAATCATTTCTCCTCCTCTCCTTTTTGACTCAGATTAAAGTTCAGTGGTGCTTCATTTCTGCAACAGAAGTCCGTTTGTGGCTGAGTACACTTAGGCTGAGTAGTTGGTACTTCTTAAGAACTAAGGAAAGCCACTGATGGTAGAAACCCAAGAAGGGAAGCTATCGCTCTGATGTCCCTGACTTTATCAGTGCCTCAGGAAAGGTGGGAGGAGCCTGAGATGGCCAGGTAGTCAGGAGATACCCATCATGATAAACTCCACCTTGACATCAGGACACTTTGAGGAAAAGCTCCAGGGTCTTGTCACCTTTGTCATTCTCATGAATTACCTGTTTCACCTGTGGGTTAGTCAAGTTCCAATTTCCATAACTACAGCATGAATCCCAAGAATTGTTAAAAATACATTTCAAAAAATTAAGAAAGTAAAGAAATAAGCACATAGTAGTACTTTGAACATAGTTCAGCCTGGCTACTTCTTTGCCTCAAAGTGGCTTTATTTAACAAAGTAGGAAATAGATGGAATTTTAGCTTACTCCTTGCCCAGCAGGGTTGATATAGAAAAATGCCTTGTTTAATTGTTGGGCATTGCTCTTTTCATAAAAGAATACATTTTAAAACATATTTTGTTTATAAATATGCTGGAGAGATTTGGACATTGTCACCAGTAAAATATCTTCTAAACACATTTAAGAAAAATCATAGAAAGCTTTGGATTTTTAACAAATTTTATTGGTTGAAATTATACCATTATTGCCTATGTAGGTGTGTGTATGTGAATGTATATAGTGGTGCATGTGTGTTTGTGTGTGTGTGTGTGTGTGTGTGTATGTGTGTGTGTGCATGCGCACCTGTGCGAGTGCTCACACATGTGGTTAATTGTAGGTATATGTTGAAGCCAGAAGAGGCAGCAGATCAGATTTATTGGAGCTGGAACAGGTAGTTGTGAGCTGTGAGCTTTGGAAACTGAACTCCTATCGTCAATAAAGGCAAATACTCTTAAGCACTGAGCTATTACACCAGTGCCCAAAATTCTCAATGAATGAAGCTGAGTCTAGAGTGTTAGAAAAGAATTAGAAGGCAGGGGCAAGCAATGCTTGATATCACTGCCAACAATTAAACTGTATTTCTTCTTAGATCAGTATCATGAAGAAAATAAAATGAATATATTTCCCAGATTTTAGTTTAAATCTTGCTGTGTTGTATTGTTAAATGACATATTGTGTAGAAAGTATGTTTATCAAAGATGCACACAGTCTTATCTTCAGAACCCATGGATAGATATTTTAATGCCTGTGGCAAAGGGAAATCCTGTGGGTATGGAGACTTTCCTGAATTCCCTAGTCTATGTTTAGCAATCCTTAAAAGTAGAGGTGTTTTACTGTCAGAAGGAGAGGATTGGACATAAGAGTGATTAGCCAGATGTGGTGGGAAAAGTACTCTCCCTGCATCACCTTTCCCAGTACTGAAGGAACTGTGAGGCAGGGAGTGTAGGGGCCTAACACGCAGCTACCTAACAAAACAAGGTATGCAGATGGCCCTATGACCTCGTCTGAATTCAGCCAGAAAACCCAGCAAGAAAGGGTTTGGCCTTTCCAGTGTTGTATCCAAAAGGAAATACAATGCTGAGGTTACTTGATTTGGGCTTAAACAGGAGACTCATGTCAGATGCACAAACTCTGAGAGAGTGGGTTCCTGGGGGTCAGTTCAGCAAGTTGATAGTGATTGTTACAGTCTGACAGAAAACAAATACTCAGTATAATTATTTTTACTTTTCAGTTGTCATGGATGAAAAAGGAGAAATATAATGGAACTTTAAATGAACCGTTTTTAATATGAAATAGAACAAAGACCTATCTAACCTCTGTAATTAGAGCTCAGTGATTTTTTTTCCTATAATGCTGTTTCCTGGTGAATGGAAAAAATTACTGTTGTTTTCCATTTGTGGGAGACAAATTGAACAGTGATGTAAAATTCACTAAGAGCGTTGAGTTTAATGTTAAATGGCTTTGATTTTTGCCTTTGTTTTTACTTGTCCGTAAAGAAGAAATGACATTTAATGTATTGTTGGAATCAAAACAACCTTACACCAGTCAGAATGGCTTAGATCAAAAACTCAGGTGACAGCAGATGCTGGCAAGGATGTGGAGAAAGAGGAACACTCTTCCATTGCTTGTGGGATTGCAAGCTGGTACAACCACTCTGGAAATCAGTGTGGTGCTTCCTCAGAAAATTGGACATAGTACTACCTGAGTACTCAGCTATTCCACTCCTGGGCATATACCCCAAAGAAGTTCCAACATATAACAAGGACACATGCTCTACCATGTTCATAGCAGCCTTATTTATAATAGCTAGGAGCTGGAAAGAACCCAGATACCCTTCAACAGAGGAATGAATACAGAAAGTGTGGTACATTTACACAATGGAGTACTACTCAACTATTAAAAACAATGACTTTATAAAATTCCTAGGCAAATGGATGGAACTAGAGAATATCATCCTGGGTGAGGTAACCCAGTCACAGAAAACACACATGTTATGCACTTACTGATAAGTGGATACTAGCCCCCAAAGCTTGGAATACCCAAGAAACAATTCACAGACCTTATGAAGCTCAAAAAAAAAAAAAAAAAAAAAAAAAAAAAAAAAAAAAAAAAAGGTCAGAATGTGGATCTTTCCGTTCTTCCTAGAAGGAAGAACAAAATGCTCATGGGAGGAAATACAGGGACATATGGAAGAACAGGGATTGAAGAAAAGATCATCCAGTGACTGCCTCACCTGGGATCGGTCCCATATGCAGCCACCAAATCTATGCACTATTGCTGATGCCAAGAAGTGCTTACTGGCATGGATGCCTCCTCAGAGTCTCTGCCAGAGTCATCCTGATATAGATGAGGATGATTGCACTAACCATCAGACTGAACACAAAGACACCATTGAAGGAGCTAGAGAAAGGACTGAAGGAGCTGAAAGTGTTCAACCCCTTGGGAAGAACAACATTGTCAACCAACTGAACCATTCAGAGCTCTCATGGACTAAACCCCATCCAATGAGCACACACGGAGAGACCCAGGGCTCCAGTTGCATATGTAGCAGAGGATAGCATTGTCTGGCATCAATGGGAAGAGAGGCCTTTGGTCCAGTGAAGGTTCATTCTCCCAATGTAGGGGAACGTCAAGGCACTGAGGAGGAGAGGGTGGTTGGGAGATGGAGCAACTTTATGGAGGCAATGGGAGTGGGAGGGGAGATGGGAATAGGGAGGAGGAATGGGATAACATTTGAAATGTAAATAAAGGGAATATTTAATAAAAATAAATTTGGTTTTGTCCAAAAAAAATGTATTGTTAGGATCTTCCTTGGTTGCTGTTTGTTGTTTCTTTTATGTATTGATCCAGGTCCTTGCATTCAGCTCTGATGGATGTTTCGGTGTCAAGATCCCAAACAGAGCAGCCGTACTGCACACACATTTGGTTATTGTCTTATAGTCCATCTAAATGCTCTTATCTGTTACAACACCTCGCATTTTGCCAAGATGACTCTATTTCATCTGAATGATCACGGGAATTATGTTTTGCAATATTTCAGAATTTATCATTTTCCACAAATATAAAAATTCAAAAGTTCACATTTTTCTTTTTCCTTTTTAATCTTCAACTTAAAACAACTAATCATTTCTATACCCAACATTTTTAACCATAAAAAATTGTTTTATTTTCCTTTGTGTATGTGTATTCACATACATGCATGTGTACTCTTGTGGTTCATATGACCTTGAAGGCTTTGGAACTGGAGGGACAGGACATTTTGGGCTGCCTGATATGGATTTGGGAAATAAAACTCAGTCTTCTGAAAGAACAGCTGGGTCTCTTAACTTCTGAGCCGTTCTCCAGACTTGTCTCCCCACCTCCACGAAAAATAAATAAGTAAAAATAAAGAAAAAAAGAGAGAAGTCACATTAGGCTTAATGTGGCTGCAGCTGGTTGGGGAAGTATCATAGCTCTTAGTTATCTGTAATATAAAGAGAAGGCTGATGGCAGAGGAGGGCGGTGGGTGTGCACATTAAAGTACAAGGAAACAGTAGTACCATAGGTGTTATCATGGTCGTCTGATTCCTTTCCAGGCAAAGGTGTCAGGCACTATTGTCCTTTAAGCAGATTAATTTTACTATAACATATTACATTAGCATACACCATTTGTATCTTGAAGACTGACCTCTGCAGCTGGAATTTAGAGGGGGCATTTAGTCTGGTTTCTATCCTTGGTTTGTAAATATTGAACCAAATGAGGATAGATATGCAGGCAGATGATGAGCAAAGCATCCCACCCAGATATTAACCACAGTAGGTTTCCGAGAGGCTAAATAGCTGTTCAGTGTCTAGACACTTGACTAAGGATTCATTTTTAAAGCTGAGAGTGCCTCAGGTTTTTTAATGTGTAATGGGAACTACAACAGATCCTCTTCTCTTCATCGATAGAATGTGGCCTGGGAGTGTTTAAAGCCTTACAAACTCAACCACGTGCTCAGTAAACACCAGCTAGTATTTCCTTTGTTATAAGATGATATCAAACACGATAAGAAGTAGGGACTTGCTTATGTCACATATTTCCATTTTTATCTAATTGAAAGATGTTCATCATATGTATGCTACAGGTACCCCAAGACAGCAACATGTAAAACATCCATCTATTTTCTAGGCAACTGAACCTATCTTTATATGCTATAAGAGGTTCTAAAATGTGGAATCTAGGGACTAGAGAGATAGTTCAATGAGTAAGAGCTCTTGCTGTTCTTCTAGTGAACCCAGGTTCTATTCCCAGCAGCCACATGGACACTCAAAACTCTCTATAATTCCAGTCCAGGGAATCAGTCCGCTAATGTCAGTGGTTATGAGGCATACATATGACACATGTGTACAAACAATACATTTATACACATAAAATAAAATAATCTAAATATATTTGATGGAGATATGGACTTGATTCAAAGTTTAAGCATATCGCTAATATTCCAAGTTAAAGGACAACTTATACTTAACTCTGACCAAATAGGATTTTCTATTTCGCCTTAAAAGTGAATTTTTGCAGTTAAGTCAGAATTAATATACACAAAACACCTTCCCTTTCACAGACTCTTTTTCCTCCTTTTAACATAAGTTTTATAGCTATAGAATTTGCATTTACTGAAATTTACTAAGCTTTCTGAACATTTATTTAAAACTAAAGGTAGTTCTCCTACAATTCTCTTTTCTTTAATAGGGTGTATTTTCCCTTTTTAAATTAAAAAAAGTGTAGTTGATTTTTTTTTTTGGAAAATTTTGTGCAATATATTTACATCATATCCTTCCTCCTTCCCTCATCTATTTCGATCTTCTACCTCAACAACCCCTCTAACCAACTGCATGTACATTCTTTTGCTTAAAAACAAATTAAGAAAACATGGAGTTCAATTTGTGCTGGCTGACTGCTCCTGACCCAGCTCCAGCAGCTCTTCTTGTCTGTGTTGGAGAATTCCCCAGAGACTATGTCAAATAAATGGGGTAGCAATGGAAGACATATTTTGTCTATTCTGAATTAGTTCATCCTTGCTTCCTGAATTTCCTTGATAAGCAGGACCAGTTCTTTGTTACTCTGTTATTGCAGTGTGCAAATATAAAGCCAAGATTGGTTTAATCTCATGGCAGCCAACAAAATGAAAACTCCATTGTCATTAGTATCTTCATCTGTGGGAGCTGGAGAGGTAGGTGGCTTAGTGGATTGAGCGGTGACTCTGCAAGCATAGTGTTCTGATTCTGGATTCCCAGTTCTGGGTCTGTCTGTTGCCCATGGAATTTTAGTGCTGGCGTGCATAAGAGAAGAGAATATCCCAAGCCAATTAGTGCATATGAATGAAGGGATCTGGAGAAGAAGACCCCCTGTAACAACAAATAAAAAAATGGAGAGGGTTAAGAAGCCACCAAACCTAAACCTGTAGCCTCCTCACACATACAGGTAAATGCATGTGCACATAAGTGCAAAAAGCAAACATCATCTGTGATGCTATTTTAACTCTTTAATTTCTGTTGGTGAGTTCAGTCACATTCTTGTTTGTCTTTGCTAAATGTGGCCTATGTCTGCTCCAGCCCTGTAATCCTCCTGACAATAGGGCCAGAAGCCTGAGAAGTTCTTCCCTCATGGCTGTAGCCTCTCTCCTGGATCTTTTTCTCCTTATCCATTTGCCGTGGTTCTGGACTTTCTTCCCTGTATAATTGTGTGGAACATGACCTCACATCTATACCTGTTTGGGGTTGCTGAGCTAGTCAGCTGGAGTGAGGACCACCCTTGGGTGAGGGTGGGAAGGGAGAACATTCAATCTGGATGAGCCAGAGGAGGTTCAGAATAAAAGATTTTTCAGTTCATCAGTGCCATGAAGTCAACAAAGAATGAAAATGTTGGTTTTAGTATGAAATGACCCTATAGAAGAAATGGGGCATCTCAAGTGGTTGTTTGTCCAGCTTGGGGCACCAACACTCCACCTTTTTCATTTGCCATCAGCAGGGCGCAGCTGACACCGAGAACTTCTCACATTGTCGTCTCCTTGGCATCTCAGAGGTGTCATATTAAAAATAACAAGTGGGCACGCATGCCATAATCATTTGATTATGTTCTTTCACAAGTGCTATCCCCAGAAGCCTGGTTTCCCTTCTCATCAGCATCATGGTAGGTATAAAATCCACACTCTGGCTTGTTGCTTGTTCTTTATGCAGCCTCTGACAGATCCTCCCCTCTACAACTGCTTAAGTCTTCTGTCTTGTTGCCGTGGTACAAGGGTTTCAGCTTTCTTTTCTGTGAGGGCTTTTCAGCTTGTTGGATGCCCTGTCTGTGTACAGTTCAAGTTTAAATTTAATTATAGATTTTTCTTGTCTTCGTGCATGGCCTCTCAGTTATGACTCTAGAAGAGTTAAGGTCATTGAAGAGGAAAACTTTGAAACTTGAAATAGATGCCACGTGCAGCCACGTAAGGCTGTTTTGCCTTTGCCTTCACTAGGCAAAGGCAAACTCTTGCAAAGCCACCTAGCTTCTGAGCAGGATGTGTCTACTCATGCTCTGCCCATACTTTGACTCTTTATCTTTCTAATAATTCTCTTTTTGAATATCCTTGTACCTCCCCCACCCCCATCCCTTTTTTTTCTCTTTCCTGATTTGCTTTTTACCACAGTCTACCCTCCGGGGCACAGGCACATACATGAAGCAGAACAACTCATTGCTACATCTAGTTTGCACCCTGTCCTTGTTTTTGTGGTAGTATTCACATAGAGCTCAGACCCCTCGCTGAGAGAAAGTCACTCCCCTCTGGGGATATAGCTGTGTAGGTTGCATGCACACTCCCATGTGCATAGGGACAGCACAGATTGGACTCAGGAATCTTACTAACAAAAACAGAGAGGATGCAGTTTTCATGGAGATAGCATTTTAGGGGGTAGTTGCAAAGAGGTCTCTGCTACAGAGCTACCATTAATCTACAATGCCTAAGGGAATGTATAAACATTTCAAAGAATAAATTAAATGTGTTATTACTAAGAAACAACATCAAGCCTAGGTCCTCAAGGCTGGTCTGCTGGAAAGCGCCAACAGCTGATCCCAGGTTTGGTCAGGGTCCTTCATTTCCCAAGGACAGCGTATTAGCACAGGCTGGCTTTCCGATGTCATTCTAGTCTTCTCTGCTATTTTTCTCCCCTAGGCGCCTTGGCAGTGCTGTTGCCAAGCTCATTACTCAGAGAATAAATTCAGCGAGTGGAAAATGATAGGCCCAGTGTTCAGCCTGCTCACATCTAAGGCCTCATTTCTTTATCTTGATTTGAAATTGTTGTGGCCTTGCTTCCGGGACTCATGACTGACAGGTACTGTTCAAAGGAAAAAAAGAGACAGAGTCTCTAAAAGTTTCAAGATTCCCCAGGGGCCTTCTTCCAGGAGTGAAGGCAGCTTGTCCTATGCCTTTTTATACCAGAAACTCACATGAAGTGGAGTCAGAGTCTTGAATGTTGGTATGGGTCAAATTGTAGAGTGCAAATATGCCAGTGATTATCCTCTAGAGTTGCTGAGTGAGGAGTGGGAAGTCATCTCATTGTTGTAGTGGCTTTGAGCCAAAGATTTCTTTATTTTAACTAGGCTCCTGTGTGCGTGTGTGTGTGTGTGTGTGTGTGTGTGTGTGTGTGTGTGTGTGTATACAGTGTAGATTAGAACAGCGAGTCTTCTTAAAGAATGAAAGCTATTTTTCAATAATATGCAGTTTCTATGACAGAAGCAACTTTATAGAACATACACTCAGCGAATGCAATGGAACACCCTGGGAGGAACAAGCATAAGATACACCAATCCAGTAAATATTAGAGGCCCTTGTTCTCTAAGAAACTTTGAAAGCCAGAGACTTGATTCAAGGGTCCTTGGGAAGCAATAGAATGAAGATCAGCATTCAAGAGGCTGGGAAAAGATGGCTTGGCATTTAATAACTTACACTTGAGTTTGGTTTCCAGAACCAACATCACGTGACTGACAGTCTCCTGTAACTTGAGAGGAAGAGACTCCCCTCCTGCCTTTTTAACACCATCACACATGTGATGTCACTCACAGAAGCATACATATGGATGACAAAAAAAAAAAAAGAGAAAAAAATAAAAAAAGATTGGCCCTCACAATATTGGAAAACAAGTGGTTTTCATGTAAGATGAAAACTATGTAGAAGATAGAGAGAAGGCAACCAAGAGGAGGATATGATGCCATTAAACGTCTAATGATTTCTGTAACTTAATGAAGGAATGAGAAGCATGGCAGTACTATCATGGGACATGTCGGAGATAGATGGATAGTAGGTAAGGATTCAGCGTGCTGTTTGCCACTTTGTAGGTTCCCAGTTGATGTTAGTGTTGGGCATTACTAGGAATGATGGTTTGACTTCATTGTATTTTCTGTTCTGTATTTTCACCTGCACAGCTGGAATTGTTATCTGAGCGCAGTTCCTTTGCCTGAATTTAAGGACTCAGAAGAGCATGCATGCTTGAAGAGGAGAGACCATAAAGATTTCTTCTAAAATGTGCCAATGTTGTGTTACCAACCTGCTCTCTTAACCATTTCAAGTCTTTGCCATTGCTTGGAAAGGTGACTGAAGAGCCATTGTTCTTTGTAACAAGTATACACATTGAATTTTTGCTCCCCCCCCAAATCATCTATCACTCTTTTTTTGAGAGCCTAGAACTATTCATCATTACAAAATCCATAGGCTTATAAATTGGAAGTGTTTTGTTTATTCTATATTTTTTATTTCTCTCGATTTTATTATCTTTCTTCTTTCTTCTTTTATCTTTTTTTCATTGAAGAGTTTATGTATTTAAATATCAAATGTTATTCCCTTTCCTGGTTCCCCCACCATCTATGAGGATGCTTCCCCTCCCACCCAACCTCAACACCCTGGCATTTACCTATACCAGAAAAACAAACCTTAACAGGACCAAGGGATTCTTCTCCTATTGATGCCAGACAATGACATCCTCTGCTACATATGCAGCTGAAGCCATGGGACCCCCAAGTGTACTGGTTGCTGGTTTAGTCACTAGGAGCTCTGGGGGAGTCTGGTTGGCTGATGTAGTTCTGGTTATGGGATTGCAAACCCCTTTAGCTCCTTCAGTTCTTTCTCTAACTCCTCTGTTGGGGTCCCCAAAATCAGTTTGGTGATTACCTGCAAGCATCTTAATCTGTATCAGTAAGGATCTGGCAGAGCTTCTCAGTAGATAGCCATATCAGGCTCCTGTCAGCGAGCTCCACTATAGTCATAGCAGCCTTATTTATAGTAGCCAGAAGCTGGAGTGAACCCAGATGTCCTTCAAAAGAGCAATGAATACAGAAAACGTGCTTCACTTACACAGTGGAGTACTACTTGGCTATTAAAAACAATGAGTTCATGAACTTCTTCGGCAAATGGATGGAACTAGAGACTACCATCCCCAGTGACATAACCCAGTCACAAAAAACACACATGGCATGCACTAACTATTAAGTGGATATTAGCCCCGAACTCAGAATAACTTAAGATACAATTTGCAGGGCACATGAAGCTCAAGAAGAAGGAAGACAAAATGTTGATGCTTCAGTCCTTCTTAGGAGGGGGAACAAAATATTCTCAGGATGAAATAGAGGGGCACACAGTGGAACAGGATTGAAGGAAAGGTCATCCAGAGACTGCCCCAACTATGGATCCACCCCATATGCAGCCAGCAAACCCAAGCACTATTGCTGATGACAAAAAAGTGTTTTTTTCTAATGTTTTAAAGATATTTTTTTTGTATATATGTTTTGCTTGCAGTGTGTATGTTTGTACACAACACAATTTATACTGGGTATATAGTTCCCAAGATGGTCAGAAGAGGGAGATAGGTTTCCTATTTCTGGAGTTAACAATAATTAAGACTCCATGTATGTGTTAGGAACTGAAGAACCCAGTTACTCTGGAAAAGTAATCAGAGATTTAGTCATTGAAATATCTTTCTAGGCCCATTTTTTCCTAAACTTAATCTTCAGATACTTAATAAAATTACCAAAATAGTCTATATTTCTTATTTTTTTTCACATTTTTTTTTTTTTTAACTTTCTTAACTCCTATCACCGTGTAGAAGATGAGAAACCTTTCATTGGGAAAGAACTCTGTTACTTTAAGTATTTCCTCGGGCTAATGAATAATTAGAAGCAAATGGAATACCATAAGGGAAGGTGGTAAAGAGCACTCTTGCTAATTAAGAGGAGAGTGATGTCCATTCTGGGTCAGAATTGTTTTCATACAGCGTTCTGCAGGTTGCATTTCTCGGGGCACCGGTTTATCCCTGTAAGTATAGGAAAATTAGGAAAACTGTGTCAATGGCTACTGCAGGCATTAGTCACAGTCACTGAACGTCAGGGTTCTGTTAATTTATTTTTAGGAATCCGATGACCGAGGCTAGCAAACACAAAAGTGTGTGCTAACTTAGAAAGAAGAAAATGTTTAGAACTTCCAAAACTGAGGATGTGACTCAATGGGTGAAGTGCTGGCTGTTCAAGCAAGAGAGTCTGAGTTAGAGTCACTGGCTCCCATACAAAACCCCCGGTGTGATAACAGAGACACAGGGAGGCCAAGACAGGATTTAGCTGGGGGCACAGCCCAGCCGGAGGAATTAGGTATGTATCAGCCAATGAGAGACTGTCTCAGAATGATCTGGAAATAAATTTAAGATAACACCTGGAATTGCATGTGTGCCTGTACCTGCCCATACATGCACATTCATTCACACACCAACATACACATTTGCACTACATTCTTAGAGGAATAAAAGTTTTTGGTATCTGTCATCAGAATAAATAATTCGGCTGTAAATGTCTTTGAGAAGTTGACTCCTCGAGTTCTTTAGAATGGTTATTATCTCCTTGTTAGCAGAGCATGCACCAGAGTATTTCTTTAAAGTCTGACCCCAAGGGGATAAGCAGGCTTCTTTAAATTTTGATGAAAACAGCTTCATGTGGCACTCCTGCTGATTGATCTTTTGAAGGTGCTACTGAGGTTTCCTCCTGGAGACATTGCTGTGGCACACATAAGCAAGCTGTGATGTTTTGTGTTTTGAAGAATCTGTATGTGAAGGGAGTTTCAGCAAAATAAATACATATGTAAATAGAAAGGGACCTATTCCATCTCACAGAATGCAAAATGGTTATGTTTTAAAATCTTTCAGCTGCTCTCTTTTTAAGTAAAACCTAATGGCAGTTTGGCTTTTGGGTGTTTGGATTTGATATTTCCTAACCCATGGGGAAGGTTCAGATATACATATGGATAATGTTGTTCACCTAAAGTGTGGGTGTATGGTAATTTAATTTTTCCTTTCCTAGTTTGCAATTTTATGTAGATACATTGTAGTCTCATTAAAACTATATTTTTTTTGTACTTAACATTTATTCTTTGCTTTTTAGACAATAGTCCTGTTCTATGGATACTTACGTGCCACAAACATGTGACGTTCAATTTTTCTATGAAGGAACTGAAGCTGAATCCAGCAATGTTGTCTTATATTTGTTATATTTTGCTTCTTAACCTTCTCTGGGAACTGGTAGGATAAGAAAGGAATAATCATGGTTTATGGTTTATAAAACTCTACCGCTCCTAACTGTGAACATTTCAAGGGTTTCGGTAAAACGATAATTCCAATTGTTTCATATTGAGTCATTTAAACAGCATCAAAAGAGATACATGTATGTGGATCATGAGAACATATTTATAAATACTGTAACAATTTTTACTGCCATCAAACTGACATGTATAAACACCTCTGCCGACAGAGTCTTTCTTCCATTAGAAGATTGTCACCCATTTGGACATGGCATATAACTTTGTTCTGCTTTCTATTGTCTGAAGAGACACCATAACTATGGCAGCTCTTACAAAGCAACTATTTAACTGGGGGTGACTTACCGCTCAGAGCTTCAACCTGTTATCATTATGAAGGGAAGCATGGTGACGCACAGGCAGACATGGTGGTGGAAAGGGAACTGTAGCTGTGCATCTGGATCTGAAGGCAACAGAAAGGGTGACACATTCCTCTCACAAAGCCACACCTGCTCCAGCCAGGCCACATCTCCTAAAAATGTAACACCCTTCTAGACTATATGCATGTTGGTAGTGCTGGTGTCAATTTTTAATAGTTTCCTCCTTCCTTTTTTCCTTCCTTTCATTTTGTTTAAATTAAAATGATTTACTTGCATCCCAGACACTGCCCCATTCCCCGTGGTGCCCATCGCATAGACCCTTCTCCTCTCATCTGAGAGATCTGCATCTGCATCTGCAGCCAGCAGGAAGAGACTGAACAACTCGCCTTGCTTGAGCATCTGAGACATCAACATCTGCCCACCATGAGAAACTCCTTTCAAAAACAAAAACAAAAGCCACACCCACTGCAGTAAAGCCATACTTTCTAACAGTTCCACTCACTGTGAGCCATGGGGACCGTTTTCTTTCAAATTACCACAGCATTAGAGTCACATAGACATATAAAGAAAGACTCTCCTTGCAAGCAAGGGATGGAAGTAGAGAGTGGAACATGATGTAGTTTTAGTAAAATGAACTCCTTGTATGTCTTTATATAGGGCTAATAATCTTTTGTTGTTGGTTTGTTGGTTGGTGTGTGTGTGTGTGTGTGTGTGTGTATGTGTGTCTGTCTGTCTGTCTGTCTGTCTGTCTGTACTGTGTGCATCTATATAGGCAAGCACATGCCACAGTATGCCTATGGAATTCAGAGGGCAGTTTGCAGGAAGTAGTGATGAAACTCAGGTCCTTAGGCTTGGTAGCAAGAACCTTTACCTCTGACCCATCTGACTTGCTTACACTCATGAAGTATTGCTCTGCTTTCCTGCCTTTCTTGAAATTATAAACAGATGAACTGTTCTCTGTGCTGTTGCTAGGTCAACAGATGATGATGTGGGAAATTTCCTTTTTTACATCATTTAGTGAGCCTATTCTGAGATTAGAGCAGTATTATTATAAACTTGCTCTTATTTTTCTAAGTTTAACATAATATTAACAAACATATGCACACATACATACACAGCTATATACATATATACACATGTACACTCATACACATACACACTGACATACACATGTACAACATATTTATACATACATATACACACATATGTACATACTCAGACACACAGAAATATACTGATACACAAATAGATGTGCACATATACATATGCACTCAGATTCACACACCCATAGATAAGCACACAGGTGTTCAAGAACACTTATCTCCTCCATGTGTGTGTATGAGCATGCGTGTGTTTCTGTGTCTGCGACTGTAAGAGTATGGTGTGCATTACCTCTGCCTCTCTCCCACAAGACTCACCTCTAAACTATTAATTTCTTCCTCTTTCATCCCTCCTAGCTCCTATTGAACTTTCTTTTTCTAAAATTTGGATAGAATGCAGCATCTTCCTCCTGCTTTTCTACCTGTAGAGTTCCACACTGGTGCATGTAGTCACTTCTCCCTTCTGAAGACACAGTTGGCATCACGGCACGGCACATTCATGACCACCAGAGGCCGTTGTGCCCAGGGCTACCCATCTATTTTTCATTTCTTTCTTCTTTTGTTTTTGAGGCTTTGCTTGATTGTTGTTTGCTGTCATACTGTTCTGTCAATCCTGGATCTTGCTGTGTAGACCAGGCTGGCCTGGAACTTAGAGATCCCTCTGCCTGAGTGCTAGAATTATAGGTATGAAACACCAGAATTTGCAGTTGTTTCTTTTGACTCTTTGACAGCCCCCCTGCTATGTTCAGTAATTAAGATCTGTATCCAATACTAGCCCACTTATTCGTCACAATGGCTCAGACAGGTGTTATCATCTCTTTTATGGTGAAATATTAAAGACAAAGGAGGTAAATTGCTTATGGAGTCCAAAGCACAGGTTGCAGATCCGAGGTCTGAGGCCAGTGCCAGTGGCAACCTCTGCTCTTATGCCTGCTTTATTCCTGCTTGAATCATGAGTCTGACAATTGGGAGCAGATGTGGATCAGGGCAGAGGCTAGGAGTTCTGATGTGGATGAATGTGCCTTCCAATGCCTAAAATTCCTACCCCTTCCTGTCCTCAGCCTGTCTCTCTCTACATCTCTTTTCCACAGCATTACCCCATCTCTCAACAGTTCCACCTAGTTCCCACTTTTACCCAGAATCTTGTGTCCCTGTGTTCTTTGGGTAATTTACCCCATTTCCTTTGCTCATCTGCTGTGTTTACTGGGTGTGGTAATCAAGCATAGATCTCTATTTTGAGTTCAAAGCTCTTTCCTGGGCATTCAGACCTCTTTCCAGCTATTCCCTAGTTGTGAACACCCATGGGCTTCCCAAATTTAGGTTCAGCTAAAATTATACTTATTTTGTCCTGGATTGTCATACCATCTTCTACTTCAGTTTTAGTGGATATCTGTACTGTTTAGTTAGCCTTATGAAGTTAGGTGGTGGAAGCTCATTTTCTATATATTATATATCATTTTATATTACGTTGTATAAACTGCTGTTGATATCGTTGTTTTTTTAAAAATGGGAAACAAATACTTTCATTTTATTTTACCCCCCCCCCAATTCCAAAGATATCTTAAATGACCAAATATTAAGACACATAGTCCTTCACAGGAGAGATTTATAATTAGTTGGCCCTTTAAAAAACAGATATGGGGGGAGGTCAGAGAGACGTTTTTATGGCTAAGAGCTTGTACAGCTCTGCAAGAGGACTGGGTTCAATTCCCAGCACCTACATTGGGTAGCTTGAAACTGCTTGTGACTCCTGCTTAGGGGACTCCATTGCTTCTGTTCTTCATGGGAACCTGCCCTCATGTGCATATAGCAAAAAACACTGGCACACATAGTAAAATAAAGCATTTTTTAAAAAGAGGTGACAGTTTTATTTTCACATCTCACAGTATCCGTGAAAACTGCGCCTTTCTGTATCACTTCTCCAGAAACAGTCTCTCTTTTAGGAAGGAAGCTCCTTGTCATGTATCTAGTGAACACCCACTCTCAGCACCAAGGTCTCCAGGTGAATCAAGAAATACAAAATGACAGAGAGCAATTGTTTCAGCTCTTATCTGTCTGGCTGGGTCATGCCTGGCCATGTGGGCACCTCCATAGGGCGGGAGGGAGGTCTCATCATTGGAGGCCCGGGCATCATGGGCAAGTGGCCTCCCATGGGTGGTCTCATTCCAGGAGCTGGTCCCACAGGCATCATTCCTGCAGGAGGAGGGCCCATCACTGGCATCATGGGAGGGCCTCCAGTGTGGATAGCAGGCATCATGCCAGGCCAAGGAGGTCTGGGGAGACTTGGGGAAAGGTGGGATCATGACTCCTGCAGGCAGAGAGCAGAGAGTGGAGCTGGAGGGGTCTTCCTTGTAGAAATTCAGCCCTTGTTTGGTCAGTCAGGCACTGGGCCTGCTCTTTGTTCATTTCTGGTAATAGTCTTCCACATTCTCTTTGTGTTTCCAGCCACTAGTTACTCACATCTTTCTTCCTAAGTCATATATATATATATATATATATATATATATATATATATATATATATATGCCTATATATAAAATATTCATTTATTTTTATCTATACTAGTATGTATAAGTGTTTGCATGAGTTGCTTGGTGTGTGCCACATGTGTGCAAAGAACTTAAGAGGCCAGAAATGGACATTGGCTTCCCTCAAAATGGAATTATAGGTAGTTGCAGGTCACCATGTGGTTGCTGGGATCAGAACCCTGGTATTTTCTATCCCCCTTTAATTAGTTTTAAATATCACCCAATGTCTTAGCATAGACTTTGTTCACTTCTTGAACTCGTTTAAGAATTCTTGACTATGTAAATACTACAGTTCATCTTAGAAAAGGAAACACAATAGTCACAGGAGAAAATATGGAGACAAAGTTTGGAACAGAGACTGAGGGAAAGGCCATCCAGAGTCTGCCCCAGCTGGGGATCCATCCCATATACAGCCACTAAACACAGACAGTATTGTAGATGCCAAGAAGTGCTTGCTGGCAGGAGCCCGATATAACTGTCTCCTGAGAGGCTCTGCCAGAGCCTGACCAATACAGAGGTGGATGCTCACAGCCCACCATTGAATGAGAACTGGGTCCCCAATGGAGGAGTTAGAGAAAGGACTGAAGGAGCTGAAGGGGTTTTCAACCCCATAGGAAGAACAACAATGTCAACCAATCAGACCCCCAGAGCTCCCAGAGATCTAAACCACCATCCAAAGAGAAAACATGGGGGTATGCATGGCTCTAGCCACATATGTAGCAGTGGATGGTCTTGTCAGGCATCAATGGGAGGAGAGGTTCTTGGTCTTGTCAAGGCTTGATGCTCCAGTGTAGTGAAATGCCAGGGTGAGGAGTGGGTGCGTAGGTGGAAGAGCACCCATACATATAATGTATGCCATGCAACACTGGGCAGTGGCACCAACTTTTGGTCTCCATATAATTATGGTAATTGAGAACAGCCTGTATTTTATGTTTTTGCTAAGCTCTGGTGTTGGGAAGTTAAGGGGTGTCTTATTTAACTTATAATAGATTAAATCAGATGTAACTTCATCCTGAGGAAAGGAGTAACTACATCATTGAAATTATCCTTCTAGGCTATTAATCTAATTACAGTTGGCTTTGCTTGAGTGTCTTCGTTCTGTTCCGCCTGCGTTTTAAAATACATGGTCTTCCTTATCATCCAGCAGTAAACTCCTTTTACAGCCTCCACTCTTACTAGGACACCTCCTAGCCTAAGAGCACAGGTCTCCTATTCAGTGCTATGAATTCCTCTGTAATGCCTACATGCCCCCTCCCCTCATTCCATGGGAAACTTTATTCTCATTGCTAGACCTAGTTGGGCTGCTCTTAGTTTGAGGAAACCCACAATTGTTATTCTTCATTAATTCTCAGTCAGTTTTCTTTTTGTTGGCAGTCCGTATAATAATAGAAAACTGTGAGTGTCTGGATTATCTGGAAGCTGTTACATTCCCATATCTTCCACATACAGGGAAGCATGTGGAACTTAAGTCTTTAGTGAGTGTTTGTATGAACTTTAGAGTCAAGTGCTTCTAGACTCTGAAAGTGAAAGTTTGCCATTGATCTCACAGTAAAGGCTAAAGATTACGGTTATAAAAGAAGAAAGACGTTGGCCAAATTATGTGATGTACAAGGTTGGTGTGGAAAAGTAAGAAAGGAAGAAGAGGCTGGTACTTTGTATAGACACACACTGGAAAGTTGCCATGGAAAAGGTGAAAGAGGGTATCATCAAGCTTTTTTGACTGGGGCACCTGGAGCCTGATGTTGGAGCAACAGAAATTAATGGGCGGGCGACACCAAGAAAGTCCCAAGCAGCCAATGTTACCAGAAGAAGCAGAATCGAAGAAATGCCAGAAGAAATTGCTTGCAAAGGGTTTGCACATTTTTCTACATAGTGTCTAGTCAAAGCTTCTGTTTCTGTCTAACCCTCCCCTGCAAAGCACACTGAGCTCAACATGAATGCCCTGAAGTGTGATCTCACATGGAAACACTGTTGACAACAGCAGATACCCTGCTCATAGGGTCCTACTCTTCCCAAGGCCTTGTTGTTCAGCAACTGAATGCTAAAGAGATGTTTAAGGGAAAATGGTCGAGGTTAAAATGAGGAAATACATGTCCACAAGGGCAATATGGTCCACAGGCTTTACTGTTTGTAACATGAGCTTCATTCTTGCCTCACGGGGCTACAGAGACTATTGTCTTAAGGTCATTTCTGATATATTAGTTCTAATGCACATATCATATATTGTAGGATGAATAATCTTGCTGTAATCAACACCCTGTGTATTCCATCATCTCCTTTCAGTGTCCTCCAAATTCCCATTCTCTTTAACTGTGTAAAGATTAAACACTTGAGCAGATATAGGATGCATGTGAGTTTTTGTTTGTTTGTTTGTTTGTTTTGGGGTCTTTTCTTAGTCTGATAGCTGATTCATGCTTGAGGTTGAATATTATTTCTTTGTGTGGATGTGCATGCGTTTGATTCACTCACAAAATTGTGGAGACATTGGTGACATGCAGGTTTCTAAAGTTACAAGCCCGTTAGAATTATTGTGCATGAAAGATTTCTCTCATAGAGTTTGAATTCTTTTAAGTAATCACTAAGAATTGTAGCTATTTGTTCAATATGAGTACATATTATAAAATGACTCATTTTATTTAAAAAATTGTGAGAAACAAAGATCCTCACCTCATATGAAGCCTGCGAGTATATCAGCCTAATCATGGTTGGTGTGCTGATTTCACAAGAGGACAGTCTTTACAACCCACAATGTATGGCCCTCTCTCCCATTCCTTATCACCTGACATACCAGAAGAGTGTGGTCTTAATGACTAACGTATCTTTCATACTATAGCTTCCACCTATATTTTTTATCAATTAAAGGTTTGTTCACCTAAACCTTTCACCTGCTCACTGAACTTATTAGATGCATGATCTTGCAGGCAGACCTGGCTCTTAGTGACTTTCTAAGGCAAACTTGGGAATTAAGACAGGGTAACTTAGAAGGGTGTCAGCAGGGTTCCAGTGTTCTCTGCTCTTACTTATGTGAACGTAATCTGCATCATGGCATCTTCATAAAGGGATCACCAGGTTTAAACTCTTCCACTATCTAGAGGGCTTCCTAAGCAGCTGCATCAGTTTTCTGTCCTACCATCATTGAATGCAGAATTTTAATTCTACATCATCCCCTCCACGTTTCTGTTGTTCTATAATTTGCTCACTTTAATCAATGTGAATCAGTAGATTGTTGTTTTAATTTTCAGGCAAGGTGTATCTCTCTATATGGTCAGTCACAATCCATATTTTCTGAAGTTCTTCAGCCTGTTTTCCCATCAGACTATTCATCTACTTAGTGATGACTATTAAGGATTCTGTGTTAGATAACAGTTCTTTATCAGGTGTGCCTTTCCTGAATATTTTTTTTTTCCTAGTCCATGTCTATTTTCTCATGTGCCTACACTGTTCACAGAGCACAAATTTGTTGTTTACACCAGCTTCTTGATGAACTTTTTGTGATGTGTGCCTTGTTTTAGCTAATATCTCACTGTTATGTCCAAACTTATCCATATTCCTTCCTATGGTACCCTCTTGAAATATTATAATTTTACATATTATATTTAAGTCTATAGTGTAAGACCTAGCAAGCTGACTTTAGTCAAAATTTGAAGGTGTATATTCTGTATTTGGATATTGTTTTTGGCATATGACTAAGTGCATAGCACCAATTGTAGAAAAGACAAACTTTACTCATTCATGTGCCTTTGTCACTATTATTTACGTATGCATAGATCAGATTTGGACTCTCTATTCTGCATGTTAATTTATGCATCTATGCAGATTTTATTGCGATAGCTTTATAGTAACTCCTAAAGTCAGAGACTATCAGTATTTTTACTTCCAATGTTGATTTGACCATTATGAGTCTGAAATACGTTTAAAATTTTCATTATAATATATGTATTATATAGCATAGTACATGTATAGTATATGTAAAACAAACCTATAAATATTAAGGCTATATTCAAACATTGATGAATACTCTCTCTAATATTCTATGTACATTATGCTACTATAAAAACAAGTCTATACCTAGTAATTTTTATTAATGAATTATACACAGAACTAAATTTCTTTTCACAATTGGATCACTAAAGTTTCCCTATTAATTTATGATAGTGATAATTTTTTTGCAGCAAAGATATTCTGGTACCATAAATAAACAGAATTATATATTCAAGCCCCATGGCTGGAGCCAGCATTTTATTTAATAAAATTAAAGAAAGTCTTAGTAATTTCAAAGTGAAAATGAAAAATGTAATTTGATTTTTTGGATACAGAAAATCAATGTAAAAATGTAATTGAGAAATTCTAAAGAAAAATATTTGCAGAGAGTTATATACAGGGATGAGTACATTTTTATTTTCAGAAATGAAAGGTCCTTTGCTAACTTTATTTGTACTTCTTTAAGTAATACATGCCAAACTAACCATAGGCTGACACTCCTAACATTTCTTCCAGGAAGCAACTCTAACCCTAAGATGCTTAGTTTCATTGTCAATGTGAGGCAAACTAGAATCACACGAGAAAAGAATGCCACTGAGAAATCATTTGATTTGTAGAAGAGTATGACAAATTATTGTTCTAATGAAGATGGGAAGACTTGTCAACTGTGGGTAGCATCATTTCTTAAGTAGGAGGATGTAAAAGGGGAACATGCATATATTAAATTATTGCTCCCAAGATAATTATGTACATCTCTCCACATCTCAGAGGGTGTAGTAACCAAGAGGAAGTGAGTTACTCATACCTGGTAATTAGCAATATATATGTAAAAATTAGTGTAGAGAGTATTCATGCAGTAGTTGGAAGGGTTGCCAAATATACAAAACTACAATTGTATACATTCAACTTGACTATTATTATGCAAGACTGACTAGACTATAGGTACATGTATTTAATTGACTGTATTAGTTTGGCTGTTGTGATAGAATGACAAACATTATATGCTTTCACCAACACAGAATGATTTCAATCAGGGCTGTAAGGTAGAAAATCCAAGACAAAGTCATGAGGGATTCATTCTCAGGCAAGAATAGTTCCTGACTTGCTAATGGGTATTTCTCCATTGATCTCTATGGGAAAGATGAGAACAAAAATACAGATGATTTCTCTGGGGTTTCTTTTATAAGCTGCCAATCACATTTCTGAGGCCTGTAGTATATAGTATATAGTATATAGTGTATAGTGTATAGTGTACAGTGTACAGTATATAGTATATAGTATACAGCATATAATATACAGTATATAGTATACAGTATACAGTATATAGTTATCAGTATATAGTATGCAGAATACAGTATACAGTATATAATATACAGCATATAGTATACAGTTCACAGTATACAGTATATAGTATACAGTATATAGTATACAGTATATAATATACAATATACAGTATATAGTATACAGTATATAGTGCACAGTATACATTATATAGTATACAGTATACAGTAAATAGTATATAGTATATAGTATATAGCTACAATAGTTCTACCTCATATTGAAATCAGAATTTATAAAGTGACCCATTCAGTTTCAGTGTGCAAGCATGTATGTGTGTATACCAATAAGTCCCACATTCTAATAAGTGTGAGAGGACAAGGATACAGTAATTTACATTGCTTTATAGAAATAAAAATGTATAAATTACCATTGAAAGACTCTTGCCAAAAATATTAATATTGGCTTTTAATTAGTTTTTATTAATAAAATATTAATATAATAAAGTATTGGCTTTTATCACAAAGTCATATACAGCATTTATCTATGAGACTCAATGAGGCTAGCTTCCCAGTATCAGTCCTTAAGATGAAGACATGACAAGCATGTGACTCATTAAAGTCATTGCTAAGATACAGAGGGTTGTAACATGGCCAGATTAGTGTGATATAAAGCAAAGTTCCCTCGAGGGTTGATCTGAAACATAGGTGTTCCTCAAAATTTTACTGACTTGAGCCTGGAAATCTGGCTAACATCCTCTCCCTGTATCATCAGTGCCTCACAAATGAGCTCCCAGATGTTAGGAACTGGAAGTCTAAACATGCACTGCGATCCCATCTTACCCAATTCCAAAGGATTGTCCACTAGAAAATAATGGTGGGCAGGATGTGGAGCTATGGAGGCAGGGATACCTTATGCCCTGTCAATAAGCTTGTCACGTAGCCTGGTCATTACGGAAATCAGAAGAATAGCCCCTTAGAAATACAAACCTGTCATGAGATTCCACTGTCCCTTTCCTACTTGCCTATCTGGAGACTCTACAAAGCATCCTCCCACACTCTGTGTCCCCTGAAACTGTGTTAGAGTTGTGAAGTGATAGAATCAGCCTACATACCAATTAGTGTGTGAGTGGGTAAAGAAAATATGATAATATGTCCACTAGGAAGCATGGCTCTTTTCAAAACTAAACATGAGATTGTGTCATTTGTGGAAACACGAATGGATCTGGTCATTGTAGTAAAAGAAAACTGTCAGACTTGGGAAGGCAAGCCGTACTTGTTTTCTCTCTAGTATGAAAAATCTAAAAACTTGGATAAGGCAGGGCATAGAAAGGGGACAACAGCAGAAGTTGGTGGGGAAAAGAAGATAAAAGGGAATAAATTTGATTAAAACACACAGTAAATATGCATGAAACCTATATCTTCCTCATATTAAACTGAGAAAACTATGGAAAATAAGCTCATTTCATTTATTTTAATATAACTTATATGAACACTACCATCAAAGTATGGCACATGCTATAAATTGTTCATGTTAAAAGACTGTTATAACACAAAGTTTCTATGAGTTCATCAAATAATTAGAACCTTATAAAGTACTTGGGAAGTAAAAGGGTAAAAGCAGTTTGAGAACAGTTGGTTAGTTTCTTATTAATTTAAAAATCCACTAGCATATGTCATACAAAGACTTAAATATGAATATTTATAGCAACTTTGTTTATCAGAGTCAAACAGTAGAATGATTCTAAAGTTCATCACCAGATGCATTAGATGAATAAATGCATATGACACACCACAGGATTCTCAGGATTTAAAAGAGAGCACTGCTTACACACAGCATGGATGGCTCTCCTGACAGTTGTTCAGAAGGAAAGAAGGTAGATAAAAATATTAACCAGTTTCTTCCATTTGTATAAAATTTCAGTAGAAGCAACTTATGATAGAGGATGCATGAGAGTTTGCCTGAGAAGCAAGAACAAGAATGTGAAGGAACAACAGGGAAGCAGGAAGAGTCTTCAATCACTCATTCATTCATCCATCTATTCATCCATGCATCCATCCATCCATCCATGCATCCATCCATCCATCCATCATCCATCCGTCCATCCATCCATCCATCCATCCATCCATCCATCCATGCATCCATCTATCATCCATCCATCCATCCATCCATCCATCCGTCCATCTGTCTGTCCGTCCGTCCGACTGTCTGTCCGTCCATCCATCCATCCATTCATTCATCCATTCATCATCCATCCATCCATCCATCCATCCATCCATCCATCCATCATTGCATGCATGCATCCATCCATCCATCTATCATCCATCCATCCATCCATCCATCCATCCATCCATCCATCCATGCATCCATCCATCCATCCATTCATGCATCCATCCATCCATCCATCCATCCATCCATCCATCTATCCATCCATCCATCATCCATCCATCCATCCATCCATCCATCCATCCATCCATCATCTATCCATCCATCATCCATCCATCCATCCATCCATCCTATACTCTCTCTCACTGTGTCTTGTCATTGCTGCCTGTATGTACATGGATATGAAGCTGAGTGCTGGGACATGAGCTGCCTCGTTGAGGCTGCACCCCTAAAGAACAGTGAAGCCCCTCCCTCTAGAAGCCTCCAACTCCATGTTTCCTTAGCTGGGGTTGCCACCTTAGAAACCCTGCTGCAACTGCCCTCATGTTGGAATTGTAACTGGCCCCATCCTGTGTATTTAAGGTCACCTACTTTGCGTTCCAGTGTGTAACAGCCATGTTTTGTCTCGTGGTACTCTTTCTCATCCTCCAGCTCTATGATTCTCTTCCTCCACTTGCATCTGTTCCCTGAACTTTGATGTGGAGGAGATTATTCATATCTCTGTCTCAACAATGGTATTCACGGTTACTCTTAGCACTGGAACAAATCGTGAGTCACCATATAATAGTTTCATTTCAATAATTCGCTGTTACCTATAGGCAATGAAGACAAATATGTCCTCAAACTGTTGGAGGTAAACTATTATACAACTCTAAGACATTGGATGCTACTTATTCCAACCCCAGAACAGCATTCCAGGGATCTGTTTTACTGCAAGGCTGTTTTCAGTTACACTACTTGTAAACTTTGAGAATGCTGATATAGTTTTGTTGTTGTTATGTAGTATGTATGTCATGGTTTCTTTTTGTTTTGAGCACATTTTAGAGGGGCTTCTGCTGCCTTCTCTCAGGAGTCTGTAGTGGGAAATGTTTGAACATAGTAATAAAGCAATAATGGTTGTGTCAGATCAACTGTGCTCAGAGCAAACATCGTATGTTTGCTCCTGTCTTTCAGGAAATGTTATCTTGTGCTTCGCTTTTTACATCAAATATTTTGGATGGAAACTAAAGCCAAGCTTATAGATAGAAACTGTGACTAGTAGTAATTGGATTTAGTGAGGGTTCACCATATAGCGTGTGTGTGTGTGTGTGTGTGTGTGGTGGGGTTGGGGTGTGTTTTGTGTGCCTGTGCACAAGCAATGCCTGTGTATATATCTATACATATGGTTGTATGAATGAACATATATATGTGTGTGTGTGTGTATGTGTGTGTGTGTATACACATACATGTAATGGGTAGGAAGAATGTAAGATCCAGTTGGAGGGAGAAGTGCTGTGAAATGATATTTTTCTAGGTAAAACAGCAGTGCTTCATGAACTCCCAGAACCTGGAGAAGCCTGCTTTGGATCTGCCCAAGAACGGGTTAGGCAAGGCTGAAGGACAACCTCAGGAAGCTTGAAGGACAGTTTCTCCAGTCTGAGAGGAGGGAAAGCCATTACATTCAGTACCATATCCGCTGATGAACCCACTATGCTGCTCAGATAGCTCCAATCCAGTGGTCACACAGATGGTCCTGTCTAAAGAAAATGGTCACAGAAGAAACCCAAAAACTTTGAGCCTGGGAAAGGGCTAGTTAGGAGGAGAGTGTATTAATTGTGATGGGAGGGAAATAAAAAAGCATGGTGGAAGAGAATTATCAGAATTATATGAAGCTATCAAAGAATGCACAGAATTATTAATATTAAAATAGCATGTACTATCATGCCTGGCATTGGTCAAACATGTTTTCTGGGATTCAGACTCAGACTTTTCTGACTGACCTATCTTGCCAGCCCTGACACATTCTTTGTAAGTGGTGTCCACAGATTATCTAATTTGATGCCCACAACAAATCCAGAATGTCAGTTCTATTGTTGTGTCTCCTTTAGAGTTGGGCAGTGAGATCCAGTCTGGTCAGTCAACATGCTGACTGATGCAGAATCTGGTGCAAGCGAAAATGGACTCTGGGAGTCCACAGTATGCACTATGAAACTAAGACCTGGTGCTGTTCATCAGCAAACTGGCTTTTACGCAGCCATATTATTTATAGAACTGAGCTCTTTCGTTTGCAAATATTGCAGTTTAATGTAAAGGAGATAAATTGCTATATGCCAAATACCACGTTTACCCTACATTTTAAATTTTACTTAGGGAATACAAAATCCTACTTACTGTTAAACTTCATTCAATTACAGCGAGCAACACCGAGAAATACTAAATTTAGTTTAAGCAGGCAGTAATGGTTTTTAATTCTGCTTTATGAAAGATGTGGTCATGGATAAAATGAAGTTGTGAATAAAATTCACAGTTATGTGATTGTTGTGCAGATGTTGAATATGCAGCATTAACAAGCAAGCCCAATGTTAAAGGATGTATGTCTTGTTTTATGTGTTCTGTCGGGTTTGTTTACAGTGGAAGAAAAACACAATGTCAGAAAATGGATGTGACACTCAAAACACATTGTGCTTGTTTTATTAATTGGCACAAATACTGACAAAACACTTTGCATTTTATATATATATATATATATATATATATATATATATATATGTATGTATGTATATATCATTGTCTCAAGGTATCACTGAAGTACTAGATATGAACACATAACAATGTGTGCCAATATTTGGAGGCTTATGCCCCTTGAAAATAAATGGTTATAACCTGGTAGACTCTGAATGATATTCAACTTGGGGTATTCTTTTTAAAAAATGACTATGATAAAAATGAAATACAGGTCAAAATGTTAAAATAGTTTTAGTAAGGTTTGTGTGGTTGCAAATTTTTAAAAGTTGGTAAAAACTGCAGTGTCTAAAATTCGAACAAGTGAATAGTATCTAATACCTAACCTCCTCATAGTCATTCTTTCTACTTTGTGTGTGTGTGTGTGTGTGTGTGTGTGTGTGTGTTAGAGACTGGGGAAGGGAAGAGATGGAGACAGAAGGCCTGGAGGTGCCACATGTGCACAGGGAAGTCAGAGAAGAATCTTGGGTCTTGGTCTTCTTCCACACTGAATAGTGTCCTGTTGTTTATCACTGTGCAGTCCGGGGTGGCCGATCCATGGCCTTCCATGTCTCTCTTTGCTTCCCATTTCATCCTATGTGAGTTCTGAGACTACCAGAATGTGCTGCTGTGTCTGAAGTGATGTGAATCTGGGGATTGAAACTCTGATCTTTGGGATTACACACTTTACCCTTTTAACCATCTCCCCAGACTTCTAATTTCTTTTATCAGCTCTTTGACTCACCTCCTTATTTGCAAACTGGAATGATGAATGGTGCCCCAGCCTTACTTGTTTAGAAAAAAAACATCTTTCTGAATGGCCATTATTAATAATTTATGTTATGAAGTTCTTTTCAAACTTGAGCAACACCCTTAGTTTCTTTTATATGGGAACTGATACATTTATTAGAATTTCAGGTTGTTCCTGGACAGTGATTGTCCATACACAACATGAATCTATGTTACATATCAGCCTTTTTTGTCAATCAGAAAGTCAATGTATTTTCCTTGACAT
This sequence comes from Micromys minutus, assembly GCF_963924665.1. Lineage (NCBI taxonomy): Eukaryota > Metazoa > Chordata > Mammalia > Rodentia > Muridae > Micromys > Micromys minutus. The sequence continues at coordinate 8,918,723 of NC_137953.1, forward strand.
TTGTTGATGCCAATGTTCTATACAAAATCATGCTGAAATTTAATAATTTTCATGCTATTCATATTCTCAGTGTTCTACTTTATTAGATTATTAAGTAATCAACGTGCTTACTTATAAGTTATAAACTCAGCTTTAGTATAATCGTAAACAAATTTGCTGTAATTCATTTCTAAATGTCAGAGTGATTTTTCTCCTGATGTCATTATTCATATTCATCATGTTGTGCAACTGTTCATTTTTCTCCCAGTATTTCTTTGAATTTGGGGAGGGAAATGCATTTAAGTATTATTAACAGATTTTGACCTTTCTTCACAGACTAATTGAGAGTCCATAGTGGCTCTCCGTTTGTATGATACCATTCCACAACTTAAATCACAATAGAATGCCGGAGGTTTATTATTCCATTTCTATATGTAGTATAGCTAGTAAACATGCGCATCTGCATATGCTGGCTTGCGACATCTTATATTCATGAACCCAGAACATTCTCTGGCTATAAGCACTTCAAACTTTGCTTCTATTGTTTATGTGCATGCCTCTATAAGGCATACATACAGCACCATATATTGTCTGTTTCAGTTACTTGCTGGTCATCAAGAGAGTAGAAAAGGAAGTCCTGGAAGTCTGGAAGCTATAGCTCTGCCATGAAGATTGTGTGTGTGTGTGTGTGTGTGTGTGTGTGTGTGTGTGTGTGTGTGTAAGCCCCTGTGGCCACACCAATGCTGTACACCAAAACAGGGGTTAAGAGTTTTGGTTTCATACCTTGAAAATATTTTTCATCCTCTGCTACACAGAATAGCCTAGATGACTTCCAGGTTCTATTCCTGTCTGAATTCATCATCATAAGACATGGGAGGGAGTTAGCTTTGCCCCATATTGCACTATCATCAAATGTACTGCATACTCAGCTGAAATTCCAGCATTCAGGAAGATAGACTCAGGAGAGTAAATGGGGCTTGCTGGATGTTAGTCTAGCTGCAGATGTAGTGAGAGCTATCAGCCCAATGGAAGAAAGACAGCTACAATAGAGCAGAACATCTAAGGTTCTTTCCTGTCTTCCAGTGGAGAATAGTACTTGTACACTCTCATAAACACATGGTGTATACCACACACTAATAAGCAAATAAATAGTTAAACTCAATGAAGCAAAATGGAATTTCCAGACCCCTGAATGTTTCTTTGATATTGTGATGGTTTGCATATGCTTGGCCCAGGGAGTGGCACTAGTAGAAGGTGTGGTCTTGTTGGAGGAAGTGAGTCACTCTGGGGATGGGCTTGGAGACACTCTGCCTAGCTGCCTGAGGAAGCTCAGTCTGTTCCTGGCTTCCTTTGGATAAAGATGTATAACTCTTAGCTCCTCCTGCACCATGCCTACCTGGATGCTGCTATGCTTCTGCCTTGATACTGAACTGAACCTCTGAACCTGTAAGCCAGCATCAATTAAATGTTTTTGTTTATAAGACTTGCCTTGGTCATGGTGTCTGTTCACCACAATAAAACCCTAACTAAGACAGGTGTTATAATTTAAAAAGGGGTTAAAATGAACAAAATACAAAAAAAAAGTCCCTGGCTCATGTAGCACAACCCCTCCATTCCCAAATTATTGTAGCTATGTGACTGAATGGTCAGTCCTGAGCTGGGAGGCCATTAGAAGAGAATGTTAACAAGAGCTGATCATGGATGTGTCATAGAATAGCTACCATTGCTCATGTGCTTCTCAGTTTCAGGCCCCCTGGTGAGCAGAGACACTTTTAACTCTTGCAGCTAACTTAGGACAGTAAGGGAAAACAAGTAACCCAGATGAGCAAGTACTTCCTGCTGCCAAATCATCACTTGCATCTTCTTTACCATCTGAGCATCATCTCTCCTTCTTCCCCAATCCTTCTCTGCCTCCTCTTCCTCCTGCCTGTTCTCCTTCCTATACTCACTTTATTGCCATTTTCATGCCAGCTTAATTTGCTTCCACTCTTACAGAGAATCTTGGAGCCCTGGCATTGTTATTTTTAAAAGGGCTTTATGTTCAGTCCTGCTCTTGAATGAGATTTATCCCAGTAATAAGACTTCTCGGAGGATGGTTGCTCCTAAGTGTAATCGAAAACTGTGTCTCTTTGTCTTGGTGGTTATTGTTTCCTTCCCCTCTGTTCCCCATTAATATTAATTGCTTGCCTTTAATCTCCTATACTTTGCATTCCCAGCATCCTCTGCCTCAGAGAGAAAATATTTTCAGTTAGTACAAACTTTAGTACAAAACTTAGTATAAATTTCAGCCATGTATGCCTTCCGGAAGTGTCTCACTGGTGATTTTGGGGGTGGGGAATATTCCACTGGGTATCCTTAAAACCCACTCACTTTTGTCCAGTTTGTTTTTCTCAGGTTTTAACGTTTGATATTGTTGTTTCTAAGATCAGATTTTTCCTGTGTATCTGTTCAGTTTATTACCCTTCCAGTTATTGGTTATCTGGTCTGCTTCTTTATTTTAATATTCTTTATTTCCTGCTTAATATATATATTCAATGTATTTGACTCGTATTCTTTTTATTTAATGAACATCATTTTTACCTTTGAATTCCCAAATATTTTAAACATATTTTTTTTTACAAATTTGAATCTGTGTACACATAATAAGAGTTCAGGGAGATATTCTAGTTTTGTAATATTACTAGGTAAAAATATAGAGGATTACAGAAAGGACTTGGGCCCGCATAAGCCTAGAATTCTCCTGTACCCCTCCTCTTCATTCCAGAAAATTTTATTATGTATTCATAAACTTTAAAAAATGCATATCTCAAATCCCTTCTGGCATCATCTGAAATCTGTGTCTAAGGAGAACAAAGTCAGAAAAAAGACAATATTCAAGTGGGCTCTAGGGAACAAAATTATCTACATATCCATTTGATCAAAGATGGGTCTTACAACAAACATGCATACACAGATTAGTAGAGAGCAGTGTCTGAGGTGGGGCATAAGCATTGGGCCAAAGCATTTGGGAAGTAGTCTCTGTTTTATCTTGTGTTCAGAACCAACACCTAGGTTCAAACTTGATGCATTAGAATTTAATTCCTAGCACTGCTCAGATAGTTTAGACATTAGGAATATTCTATCACCCTTGCAAATCTCTGTGTTCTGTTCCCATCACCTAAAGCCATCAGCAGCTAATGTTCCAGAGGATGTTACCCATTCTTCTGGCCTCTGCGACCACTGCATGGACACATTGCACATGTATACTTGTATGCTAAACACATATAAATAAAAATAAAGAAAAAAAAAGAAAGGAATGTCTTTGTTAGTACATTTGATTTACTAATGACAGAACTTCTTAGCCCCTGAATCCAGTTTCTTCAATTCCTTAGGTACTGTACACATTAACTGTCCTCTCATGATTGTAGTTTGTAGCAGCTGAGGAGCTTCCTACTTTCCAGTCTTATATTTAATCCATAAGTCTTACAGCTCACTTTCATATAACCCATGGAACACTTAAACACTGACCTGAAAGTTAATCAGTTAGGATCAAAGTAGGCATGAGAGTATAGAAGGCCCTGTCACTATGCTTGACACCTTCTAGATATCCTGGTGGTAAAGAAGACTCTCAGGGGCTGGCTTTGCAGTTGCAGTGGAGGGCTGTGCCTGAGAAGATGTGTATTGGCAAGAGTGCTGGCTCCCATACATGATCTGCCTTTGACAGGAGAGATGTGAAAGGGAAGGCTCTGGGTTCTACAGCGGGAGTGGAAAGTAGTGACAGCTGGTGCCTGCCCTGCACTGTCAGAGGTACCTGCATCCCCCTGTTTGACATGTGCTCGAGAAGCAGCCTGTTTATGTTTACATGCACTGGGCCCTGCGGATGTTATTTATTACAGAATTCTAATTTTATTTCCTTCCTGATTTTCAAATTCTAATTTCCACCTCATACCTCACTTTGTTTTGACAGAAGATGTGAATCTCAAGATTTTAAAATACCTGATGTGAAGCTTCTTAATAGAGCCAGTGAATGGCTGTCATTAGGAAGGCATTAGAATATAGCATTGTATTTAATAGGAGTGGCATTCAAAGTATCACTTTTGCCATAGCTGCTCTGTTTACAATAAATGGCTCAGACGGGTTCTGCCTCTCATAATCTCACTCACATAAACCTGGACATATCTCATCTGGAAGTCTGGGAATCTACCCAGTGACTTTATGAGAATGAGGCACAAGTATTTTTCCTACTGCAGATAGATGTCTACAAAGCAATGTATACTAAGAGTTTCTTCATTATTAATGAATCACTTGCTATCCTGACTTTAAGGCTTTTCTGGTATATAAATGACAACAATCTGTATCCTAGAATGTGCATGAGATTTTGCACTTTGTTATTCCTCATTAAACAAAAAGTACTCTCAATGTGATATCCTTTGAGCTGCCTCTCATGTAGGTCTTGATCTCGTAGCTAAAGCAGAAAGACACTGGTAGCCAAGAGTTTCAGAAAGTATATTCCTGTTATCACTGGGCTTATGCTTTTGAAATAAGTTTCTCCAGTCCTGGACAACATTCTCTCTTCCCTTCTCTCTGTATAATCTGTCAAATTATTCATCCTGACCCCTCCAAGTGCTCGGGATGCTGAGATCCTTGGCTGCTACCCTTTAAAAGTTTTATTGTCTCCTGGAGTATTCCTGTCTTATTAGGTCAGTTGCAGTTTCATCTTATGCAAGAAGGCTCCTTGCATACTACTAAACTGTGTCATTCCCAGTAGAATGTCTTTTACTTTTGAATAAAGACTCAGGATTTATTCATGTCTGTGTCTAACATCTTTTTAAAAGGACTCTAAGGTAGTTATATATGTCCATTGAGTACCAAAAATTGAGAAAGAGGTTCATTTATAAGAACTCTGAACCATAACCCCCCCCTTTTGGATTGTTAATCTTCAAGGAAAGACCCCTGGAAATCTCATACCAAAACCTTTTAAACGTTCAGGTCTTCATTTTGAATGTCTTTGTCTGTCACATACTGTAGGCAGCCACTCCCATGGAAGCAGGGAGGGTCATTGGGTCAAAGTTCAGGCTGGCACATGCTCCTCACACAGCACTTTAAAGTCTGAATAGTAAATGCACTGATCTCATTTAGCAAGAAACAGTAGACCTGCCATGTGTGAGTAGTGACCAGTTCTTCAGTGTACATCTAGAAGTCACTCCCCTGTAGCTTCTACGTGCTAAGGTTTTGAGCTTGGAAGCCATGTCTGCAGTGACCTTCTTACATGGAGCCATCTTGACAAGCTCCACAGGATGATGAGTATGTTTGAGAACAGAGTAGTCGTCTCATTTTTATAAACAGTGCTATAGTCTATTATTTAATCCCATTTGAAGAGTGTATTTAAAAAGAGATACATCCGGAAGGGGCAGGAGTGAAGAATGAGATCAAGACAGGTATAGGCAGGCCGCTTGGTGTCAGATGGCATGACCTCAAATGAACCCAGTCTGCCTTTGCCACAACCCTTACCCACTTGTAAGGCTTGGGCCACAAAAGCCACGTGAGGCCACAGAGATACAATTCTTCTGATCGTGTTGACCACAGGTTATCACCTCTTTATGAGATTGCTGACCATTGGATAAACATGGGCTATGTGATTTTTGGTTGTGTTGGGATGAGAGTAAAGACACTTTTGGAAGACAAATAGATAAATATGAACCTATATGAACTTGCAATTCGTTTAATGAAGGTACAGGTATAGACATATGTATAGATATGTGTATTGTCACACATTTGTGTCAGGACGTATTTCTCAGTTGTCTAATAACTGAGAAGATCAAGTAACAGTGATCAATCTTCTAGGAAATCCAAAATATGATTCCCTAATATTCTTCTCTAAAAGGAATAAGGGCATCTTAGAAAAACACCCACCTCTAGGTAGAGACAAGTGTTTTCTACCTTGATCTTGACCATTTTGCCATTTCAGTAGTGAGACCACTACTGGACAAAGCTGGTCAAAGAGGAGTAGTACTAAGAAATGGTTTTAAGTCATAGCCTGAAAGGTGGCTTCAGATATCCAGACTTACATAAGAATATGATTGAATAAGTAGGTCCACAGATAAAATAAATTTGTCAACCAAATAATTTTTTAGTTTATGAAGTGAAACTCACTAGTTTAAGAAGAGTGAGAAGACAGGAGAGATCACACCCTTCCAATACACTGAGCACCGAAACTGAATGTCTACAGTACACGCCATTTTGACAGTTCACATAATTCTAACAGTTGTACTTTATTTCCACAATCTTCTTCTAAGAAACATGGGCAGTTATTTTTAAGATTTATCATATGTTTTATTAGGTGTTTCTGTGGGGTGCGTGCACCCATGAGTTGCTAATCACAGAGCAACTTGGATCTTGAAAAGCAGAGACTGGTTCTCTTCGAGAACATAGAATTCTTTTATGTTTCCTTATTCATTTTACACCATGCTCACTGTCTCTCTACCTGGTCACTTCCTACCATAATCCTTCATCTCATTCCCCTGCCATTCTCCTCTGAGGGGGTGGAGACACGCCTGGATATCCCCTCACCCTGGCACATCAAATCTCTACAACCTCTCCCACTGATGGCAGACAAGGAAGCCCAGCTAAAAGAACATATTTAATGAACAGGTAACTGCTTCTGGGTTTGAATGTTCTTTGTTTTGTGGTTCTGTCTCTAAGAGCTCTAGCAGTCCAGGTTAGTTGATTCTGTTGGGCTTTCTGTAGAGTTCCTATCCCCTTAGGACCTGCAGTCCTTCCATCATTTCTTCCATAAGAGTCTGTGAACGTCATTCAATGTTTGGCTGTGGGCCTTTCTTTATGTTTCAATCATCTGCTGGGTGGATCTTCTCAAGGAACAAAAACAGAGTAACATTAATAGTGCCAATGTTGGTTCTTTCCCTGTGGGATGAGTCACAAGTTGGGACAGTCATTGGTCGGCCATTCCCTCAGCCTCATCTCCATGCAGGACAAGAGACTGAATTCCTTGAAGACAGGATAAATTTGGGGCCAACGGTTTTGTGGGTGGGCTGGAGCATTCTTAACCACTGAGCTGAGCAATCTCTCTAGTTACAACTCCCCAGTTGGCATATCATCTACCTATTTGTCTATCTTTCTGTTCATCCATCCATTTGTCTCTCATCTATCCACCCACCCATCCATCCATTCATCCATCCATCCATCCATCCATCCATCCATCCATCCATCCATGCATCTATCTATCTATCTTTCTAATGTGAGTGTTTTGTGTGTATGTGTATCATATTCATGCCTGGTGCCCCCAGAAGACAGAATGTTTCATTTTATCTCCTGAAACTGTAGTTATAGAATATTATGAGCCATCATGTAGGTACTGAGGATTGAACCATGGTTCTCTGGATGTTCATTAAAAGTGCTTCTTAGCCTTGGCAAGAACAATTCTTAGTATTGTTTCTATCCTCAATAGCTCCAATTTAATGAAGAGAAAACATCAGACTGGTCTCATGCCTGGGGCATACTACATCCTTTAGCAGCACTTCTCAATTAGGTCAAGGTCACCCGAAATAATGGAATAGTAAGAAGCTCACATGCTACACCTGCCTTAAGAGACATGAAATGTAAACACAATGTGATACTTTGGAATGGACACTAGGTACTGAATAGGACCCTAGTGTAAAACCTAGGAATCTGAAGTATGTACTTTAAATAATATTTCTTAAATTTTCATTTTGAGTGCTTGCCTGCATTTATGTCTGTGGATCACATGCATGCAGTATCTCTGGAGGTCAGGAAAGAGTGTTGTCACCTCGATCTGCAATTCTATACAGCAACTTTCCTTTATTTGTTTGTTTGTTTGTTTGTTTTAGCAAAAGCAACAAAATAATAGTGGGTAAAAGGACAATATTTTGCAGTCTCTGCTCTAGTTATAGCGAGCGAAATGACAGACTAACACCTCCACATTCCAGGTTATTTCTGTGCCAGAGGTGTTCTCAACCTCTTTTAGGTAGAGGGTTATTTATGGTGACTCAGAAACATACATTTCCTTTCTCAAGGCTGAGCCATTCTTGCGACCTCGGAGTTCTTCCTTTCTAGACCTTCAGCTGGATGGAGTGACCGAGGACCACGGTTGAGATTATCAAGAGTTATCTCTGGATTGAATTTTCCTCCCAAACTTACTCACACCCAAGGTCCAAATACAGTGTCTTGAATAACGAAGAAAAATAGTGAGGAATCATTATCCTTTCAGAGTGTACTGCTTCTCCTTAACTGACCACAGATCCAGTCACTCATCAATAATTGACCAGGAGCTACGCCTAACATGAGTGTTCAGCAAATGGTTTTGCAAATTTTTTCACTAGATTGCTTTGTTGGGAAGCAACTAAAATAAGCCTTCCAGAAAGTGGTTGCATCTGATACATGTTCATGAATCATAAACTATCAACCTTTGTGGGGCTGCAGTGCTAAGTTTGGTGTTTTCTTTTTAATTTAGTTGTCTTTTGTTTTTTTATTATTATTAATTTGGTATTAATAATGTGATATTCCTGAGTATTTGAAAGGATAATAAGACTTTTTAACTTTGTGTTCACTTGACATTTTGAGAACATGGATATTTACCCATATTTTAAGCCACTGTGACTATCAAATTTCCTGAGAGGCTAGCTATGGTTAGCCTTGTAGACTAGCCCATTCATACATACAGGACAATGCAACCCTCAAAAAGCTTCTCTGGTAGGTCTGGGGACCTGAATAGTAAACATCATTGGTCTTTCTATGGACTTGCGGATGAGCTTATATTTTGAAATAAAGTATTACATACATTTGCATGATGTTAACACAGAATGTCAGATAGGGATAGGAGCTTTGTGCACATGCCTTCTGCATGTACTTTTGAGACCCAATACAGTGACTGGGAAATTTATTTACATTCTTAGACCATAAACATTTAATATTAAATAATTACTTTCTACTGCCATATATTTTCATTAAAAACTTAGTGCAAGTTGATATCAGTCTATCAATTTTACAAAAAAAAACCTGATTTTAGGCCAGTCATGTCGGCGCACCCTACAGTCCTGGCACTCTGGAGGCTGAGGCAGGAGACTCATGATATTAAGTCCAGGAAACCCTACCTCAAAGAGCTTCACCTAATTAAAAAAATATTAAATGAAAGAAAACAGAATAGGGCTTTAATAGATAACTGAACTAGTCTGTCTTGGGATTACTATGAATGAATTCCAAATGACATTTAAACCACTTTTTTGTTTGTTTGTTTGTTTGGTTGGTTGGTTGAAGGCATAGTCTTACTATGTAACTCTGGCTGTCTTGGAACTTGCTCTATAGACCAGACTGGCTTTGAACTCAAGGATCTGCAAGTGTATGCTTCCTTAGTGCTAGGATTAAAGACATGCAATACCAACACCATTATTTTTAAAAGAGTCTTGAGCCAAATAAAAGTTTCTGCCCTTCTCCTTTTATTGTTTTACTTGGCATATGTGTGTGTGTGTGTGTGTGTGTGTGTGTGTGTCTGTGTGTGTGTGTGTGTGTGCGAGCGTGTGCTTGTGTATGTATGTTTATATATATATATATGCACACACACACACACACACATATCATTTTTCTTGTACTACTTTTCACGGGAACTCCCAAAAGATGTTTTTCTTTCTTCATGGCATATGTAAGAGAAGCTCTTTTTTTTTTTTTAAAAGTCTAGTTTTTTAAAAAAGGAAAAGATTTTCCCTGAGTTCTGGGGGAGGATCAATGGTTTTAAATGGGAGCAAGAGATGAGGGGTTCAGCTGGGACTGAAAATAGCTACAGCTGTTAAGTAGGCCCATGAAACAGCTGTACATTTGGATAATAAGTAGGGAAATTTATTTGAATTTCATTAGGCATTTTTTTCTTCTACAGTTACCAAATATCTCACCTTCTAAAATTATTTCAGTTGTGATTCACTAACCATAAGCATGTAATTAAAATTGAAGAATGTTTACCAGGTAAGGGAAGTTGCTAAAAGGAGCTTGGGAAAGAGTTTGGAAATTGTGTGTAGAAGGGCACCTCCAGGAGCTTGTACAGTTGTGAGATATTTCAGGAACAGGGATATCAGGAGAATGATCAAGTAGATGTTGCTGGTCCCACACTTGCAAGCTAAGTCAGCAATATTGCAATGATTTAATTAACTCATCCATTATTGATTAATAATGTACAGTTACTTAGCTCCTGCAAGGAAGCCTACCTGAATTGCTATTGCCAGGGATTCTGTATTTTGTGCTGTTGTATTATAATCTAACAGTGGCAATCAGCACAGCATAAAATTTGCATGCATTTTGGTAAGTATGGTGGAGAATTGAGAATAAGTGTCAGTTTGGTGGAGCAAAAGACTTCTGCCCTCGTCTGGAAGTACGGTTAGTAGTAATGTCGTTTGTTTATCCCCCTTAAGATCTGAACACACAAAAACTGTTACAGGGAACCACAATATATCATCATTGGGTTAGTGTTTATGTTTCATTGACAGCATATTATGGACCCCCATACATCCACTAGATGCGTCACAGAGGCTCTGAAATAACTAAAAACTATGTCTAGAAGGAAGAGATAACACATTGCAGACTGATGTATTTGGGGAGATAACCCACACTTATTTTGAAGATAATGTTAAAAGCTAAGTGTGTTTGTATTGCTAAATATCAAAATAGTTAGATGGACCTTCTTAAATGTGATGCACTGGAGGAGAAAGTACTTGGAAAGGACCCTGTAGTCATATAACTGAATCCAACAAATACTTCTGTGGTTAATATGTAAGAAATGGTGATGTAATATTTGAAGTACCTGAGAACTGGAAAATTAGGACATTTTACAAAATTAATGATGTTTATTTATTTATTTCTCTTCAGCTCAAGCATTATGATTCTGAATAGTTTCATGTCATAGGATTCCACATCTGTGCTAATGTCTGCATAGATGGTGATGTATGTGCATTGGTTCTTCTTAGTTGGCTGTGAAATTGCTATGTGAGGCTTAGTAAACCCAAAATAGAATAAAGCTTCTGAGAACGATTCAGTAGTTCCAATTACTTAAGTGTACATCTGTGAGCTCTGGGTAGAGATCCAAGTCTGGAAATGGGTTAGTATCAGAGATATGGAGAAGGTTCTAAGATGGAGATTCCCAACCATTATTTTTAAATTATATATATATATATATATATATATATATATATATACCTGGAAAGAACCTGCTACAGTGTTGACAAGATTAGAGGCCAACTGCCTGACTGTTCTTGCTTAGGCTTCAGGAAGACAAAGTGTATTTGGTATGGTGATGGTACCTGTTCTTCAGTCCAGATGACAGCATTCACGTGTACTAAGTATGGGTGAATAGTCAGAGTAGCTGTGTTCCATTCTAGATAACTGACAAGCCAGGCTGCTTGGCTATGGGAGCATAACAATGTATGTGTGCATTTAATGAGGGGCATTGGATTCTTCACCACCCCCCCTCCCGCTTTAGAAGGATTTTTTTTTTTAAATTTGGTCCAGAACTTCAAGTCAGGTATTAGTGCTTCAGGGGGAATTTTATATAGGGCCAGCAGCCATTGGGAGTGACCCCGTGTCCTCCTTCAGTTCTAATGGAATGAGTACTGGGCTTGGGTACAGAGTGAGTGTTGAGAGAGTAGCTCTTCACCCAGACAGGGACCTTCTACCGTTATTGTCTGTACAGCTCCGTTTCAAATGATGTAATAGTATTTTGCCAATGAAGAAATTATTGTCTAACTGTAAAAGCACATTTTAAATTGTAAAAACAAGCGATGAAAATAAGGAGAAAATAAGCTTCCAGAGCTGTTTACGAAGAACTATGGAAGAGTTGGCCCTTGTAAGGCGGCTCTCCTCACTCTCAGCCCTGAATCCAGGCGTGTTTGTGAGATGATTCTTGGCTGCCAATACATTTCCCAGAGTGTGTGACAAATCTGGGTGAACCATAAAATGCTGGTTTGCTGTTCTGGTTCTGGTTATATCCCAACAGAAGGCAGAGCAAGGTAGTCTTTCTTTATAAACATCTGTTCTTCTCTTCATAAATCCTGGCACCTTGCTACTGAGTCCTGTCTTCTGATGCCAATATTAAGCTGATATTCCATTCTACTATATTTTGACAATTAATCTTTGGTGCTGCTAATATTTTACAAGTTTTTCACCTGAGTAAGTTCCAGTTTATGCTTTTCATTCATGCTTGACCGTGGGAATTTTTACCGGTCACACACTGCAAAAGCATTAGCATTTCTTGTTCAAGGCTCAAACTATTATTAAAAGTATCAGAAATATATTTCAGTATCAGCATTTTTATGCTGATCCCATAATAAAGCTCAGGGGTCATAGAGTAGATAAAGATAAATTCTGTGACATTAGGCTGCATTTCTATTTTACACAGAGCATGTACAATTTAAAACCATCAATGAGAAGAAAGTCCAATGGAATATTCATTGTATTTTGATTTATTTTTGTCGTATCTTACTGACAAATATTAACAAATTATTTTAAAATTTGTGAAATTGCTTTAATACACAGTTAACAATTGTAAACAGCTATATTTGTCACAAAAATGTAAAAAAAATATAAATATCCATGATTTTTAGAAAATTGGTAGCAATTTTATTTATTTTCCCATTTCTCTCCATTGCTTAAGTTGGAACCCAGGGTCTTTTTCAAGCTGACAGATCTTGAAACCCCTGGCCTAAATCCCCATTCTTAATAGTTCTTATAAAGGTGGGAGCCTTTCCTCTCATTTCCTTCAATGAGGTCCTTCAGGCTGTGGTTAAGATCTTTTCCTCCTGGTGGAACTTTTCTCTGATAGCTTTAAACAACTTCTGATTCCTAATTTTCTCCTCATTTTCTCCTCATTTCAGAAGGTTCATTGCTAATGTTCTTTTCCAATTCCAGTGGGTTTTTTCATGTGTCTTTTTACCTGTCTCCTAAGCCACAGTTTTGTCCTCTCCTCATATTTTTTTCTAGTCTTCACAGCCTTGTGCTTTTAAGATTTTACTTTCAGAAACAGAACTCTGACTAGCCCTTCTCCCTGTGAATGGAACAATGAAGCAACATAAGGTATCCAGACATGTTGCCTGCTGTGGAGACTCATGCCTTTTCTGACAATTCACAGAGAACAAGGTCCAGACTCTTGTGTACACCTCCTCTGAATCCTGACCTTACCAGGTCTCCAGTTCTGTCCTTTCTTGCCATTTCTTCTATATATAAGCCACATTGGGTTTCTGGCTCTTTTCCAAATGTCATGTACATACTTGTATTTTTGCATGATTTTTTTTTATCTAAATGATAAACTTCCAAGTAGTCTTTTTGATATAAAAGCATGGATATAAAATATTTAATAAACATGTAAAGATAACTTAAAGAGCACAGAGCTGTCTCATTCCAAAAGCATTTGTTTGTGAGAAAGAATGAGGAACTCCTGCTTCCCACACCTATCTGGACGCTCTAACTAGGCTTTCCTTTTCTTCCAGATATTTTAAAGTTGCTGCTATCCTGGGCATATTTCTTTCTTTATTCTTGGAAGGACTTCAGTTGGATTTGATGAATAATTTGCTTTAATTTCTGAACACTTGAACCTCTGGCAGCACTGCCTTTTGGAGAAATATGATCTCCCTCCCTCCCTCCCTCTCTTTCTCTCTCTCTCTCTCTCTCTCTCTCTCTCTCTCTCTCTCTCTCTCTCTCTCTCTCTCACACACACACACACACACATACACACACCTCTATGTGTCTATGGAAGACAATATTTAGCATGGTGATCCAATAAGTTTTTATTGGGGTGATTGAAGACAGGCAATGTGGTTGAGGGGTTAGGCATAAGAAGTGTCTATGGAGACAAGCATGAATAACCCAGAAATTGGAGTGAGGAAGAATAGGAGGCAGGTGCTGAAGGTATTCATGATCTGAATGTACCCATCTCATGGTACTGAGGGGAACTAGTAGCATGAAATACTGAAAATGCAAGCTGGCTTTAATCAGGTTGTATGCTTCGGGATTTCTGTATTTTGTTTTTCTTTGATATTCTAGAGACTTTGCAAACATGCACAGACTACTCTTCCTAGAGCTAGCTAATTTGTAAGAATAATGAGTTTGGTTGGGAGTACATTTCATATATATTGACCAGCTCATCTACAGAGCATGTCCTGTACACAGTAGCATTCTTCTTTATGTCACCATCCCTCATCATGATTCAGTTTTGCTATCTTTATGATATTCCAGAACCATACAGAGAGAGGTGTTATGTCAATAGGTCAGAGTTCACATGTTGCCACTGTACTATGTGCACTGAAAGAGTTCACAAGCCTCAGATATGCCATGAATTATGTTGAGGATTATTGTATTGAGTATGGGTATTATTTCTTATTGGTATCACTGTTGGGGTTGAAAGCATGGGTTGTGTTGTTCTGTGACACTGTGATTTTGATCAGCATTAGCCTTGTAGGGGGTTCATGATGACTGGCTCATAGAAAATGCACCCCATGAGAAATACTATGGGTGACACCATCCCCAGTGGATATTTGTTGGCATAGACTGGGGAAGGATATAAATTGTCTGAAAAAGCCAGATAGTATCATCAGCTTTGGAGAGGGTATGGTCTGTCACAACTACTCAACACTCTTAATGGTGGTTGTCTTTGTTAGAGTTTTACTTCTGTGAACAGACACTATGACCAAGGCAAGTCTTACAACATGTAATTGGGGCTGGCTTACAGGTTCAGAGTACAGTCTGTTACCATCAAGGAGGGAGCAAGGCAGCATCCAGGCAGGCATGGTGCAGAATTAGCTGAGAGTTCTACATCTTCATCTCAAGGCTGCTAGTGGAAGACTGACTTCCAGGAAGCTAAAGTGTGAGTCTTTTCTTTTTTTTAATTTTTAATTTTTTCCTTTTTCTTTTTTGTGAATCTTTATTTTAACAGAATTTTTCTATAAATTTCTTCAATGTTACCAGAAGTATTTTCCATGTAAATCTTCAATCTTATCAAAAGAATTTTTTCTACATGTCTCTCCAATTTTTTTTGAGAAATATTTTCTATGTCTTCTCTATTATCATGGTTTATTCCATGTGAATCTTCAATTTTAACAGCATTCTTTCTGCATATTTTTTCAAATTTCTCAGAAAGATTTTCGATGTAAATATTCTTTTTCTTTCAACAAAATTCCACATGCATCTTCAGGTTTTTGAAAAATGTTTTCTGTGTCTTCTATTTTATCATAATCTAATTCTTCCATGTGATTCTTCAATTTTGTCAGAATTCTTAAGCCCACATCCACAGTGACACACCTACTCCAAGAAGACCACAATTTCTAATAGTGTTAGTCTATAAGCCAAGAATATACAAACCATTACAGTGGTTGTAGACAACATACACAAAATAAAAGTAGCTGTGTGCTAGTAAAATAGTACTTTTAAAAATGCAATTACCATGCAAATGTAGCTACCAGACAATGCCTTCTATTTTTACAAAATAACAATGATTTTAGCCCTAAGAATGTGTTATGACAAATAAGTGTTAACCTGTTAGTAGTTACTGTGATTCAACTACAAATATCAAGTCATCAAATCTATTGTTAGTAAAGGCATGTAATTGCTAGTCACATCTATGATGTCTTAGGAGACTCCATTTCCTTTGACTATGGTCATGACCTCGTCTGTGTCATATATACATTTAATAATGTCATCATACATATTAACAGTACCAGAAAAGGAGACTAATATGCAATATATTATCCAATAAAATATGTTTTCAAACCATCCAGTCTACTCTCACTCAGAACTCTTTGGTAAACATTCCACATCTTAGTTAAGAGATAAAAAAGGGGTAAAAAGATACATGTTTATCATAGAATAATGATTTCAATATTCTTTGAACTGGAGTGACCCAGATTCAGCTTTAAAACAGACCACAGTGTGACTAAGATTTGATGAATTATGGTGTGATTCTGGTCTTAAAGAGAGGAAATGCCATTGACCAGGCATGAAGATGGTTTGGAGGATGGTGGTTGTGATATATAGCATATGACACTTGGATCATAACTCTATTGCAGACATTATTAAAGGTGCTTTGTCTTTGTTTCTTTACCAGTTAAAGAACACTTTCATTAATTTACATGTTGACCAAAAGTGCATATGCATGTTCTACTTACATACATATGCAAGTACCATGTTCATGTTTCTTGCATGCCCTGGAACTAGGGTCAGTAAAATTGTGGTGTACCATATCATCACTGAAAATGTAACCTTATTCTCCTTTGAGAGCAAAATGCTTTTAATCCCTGAGGAACCTCTCCAGCCCTGTTAACTCCAATCTTTACTTAGAGGAAAGTATAATATGGACCAAAACTAAGCCAATATTCAACATTACAGGGTCTCCCTCCCTCCCTCCCTCCCTCCCTCCCTCCCTCCCTCCCTCCCTCCCTCCCTCTCTCTCTCTCTCTCTCTCTCTCTCTCTCTCTCTCTCTCTCTCTCTCTCTTCTTATTGAAGAAATAGACTATCTTTATGTAGGTTAAAGTCATAAATATTAGTGTGAACAAAACAAGTGAATTTATGCAGAGCTACAGCCCAGCCTAGTAACATCCTCTGTACTGTACACCTCATTTATCCATTTTGACTGTTGTGATTGCTACTTTAAATATGGTCATAGAACTGTCCGTTGCCTTTAACGTTGGGTATACACCTAGAGGTGGAACATTTGGACTATATAGTCATTCTGTTTTTAACTTCTTTTAACTTAAGATGTACTCTAAAGAACCTATGAATAATAAACATCACACTGTGAAACTAAAAAAAAGAAAATAATTTATGAAAAAACATTTTTGAAGTATTAAAATTTTGTAATTTAGTGCAATTACAAATTTAAAGAATGAACTGGGTATAGGCTCAAAACATTTTTCTCCTATGATTCACATAGTTAAGTGATTTCCTCATGCAATAACATGGGAGATGGACAGAGAGAGGTGTAATTAAACCTGACTTTCCTATTTCTGTATGCATTGTTAACTACTGCATAGTGTGACTGCTTAGCAAATGTCATGTTTTTTAGTAGGCATGTTTCTAAGTCAAGTTTGCTCTCTACCACCACCCAAGGGATTTTTTTTTGAGTTATATAAATTGATAGGATTATTGTTAATCAAGTACTCTCAGATGAATCTTTGTGCCTTATGTTACTTTAGAATAATTTCTCTGTAATCTATTGTGGGTAAGTCTGTTCAAGGGATTGTACTTTGACTCTTCCCCTTAATGCCTGGTCTTGGAATATACTTCTCTGCCAATCATTTGCTTTTCTGCATATCACACACAAATTAAGCACACAGACCTGTCCTTTTTGATCCTGGAATTCAGGTATGGAAAACAACAAAAATAGGACATGATTGATAGCTCCCTCAGAGAAGCATGAGAGTCTCTGTGAGCAAAGATACTGGACAGGTCAGGAATTGATCAGACAGTGGCTTGAAGAATAAGAAAAGAAAATAGAGCAAGTCAAAAACAGGAGTATAGTTTCTATGTGATCCTAATAAAAAATTACTCAGTGGCAGGAAATGCTGAGAGATGTTTGCAGAGCCACTATCAGGTCTAGAGTTTAGGATGACTGAAGAAGTCAGGTAATCAGTAATTAGTATATAATTTCTTCTGGGGGACAGCTAAAATATATTTAACTACATATTTAGGCAACCACAGCTATAAGGCTTTTAAAAATAATACAGCAACATACTATAATCCATAATTTAGGAAATCCACTCTTGCTGCAATATAGAGGGTGAAGGCAAAATGAATAAGAATAACATGATGCCAGCAAACCAAGGAATGATTTTAACAAAGAAGAATTGGTGGAATCTTTAATTAATTCACAGGAATAGAGGTGGGGAGTTAGGGCTTAGATAGATATAGGTGGAGGTAGAGCTTGTTATAGATTACTGGCTTTTTGTTGTAGGAAGAGAGAAAAAGGAATCAAAGACAGTGGTTAGTTACACTTTTAGAGGATTTACATAAAAATGTAAATATAACCATTAATGTGTAATCGTGAGAGCTGGACCCAACATTGTGGGAAATCAAGTCATTTTAAGCACTTAGAAATATAGCCAATGGTCTAGAGCCAAGACAGGAGCCCTGAGCACAACGACAGAGCTTTGGGCAATTTCAATATCAGGTAATCTATGAACAGGAAGGAGATGAGCCAGAGACTATCTGAAGATCAGGTATCAGAGACCGACAGCGATGGGGTGTGAGTGGTAGATTTGAGAAGGGAGATAGAGAAAACAAGGTCTCCAAGAGAATTATGAACCATATGCTAAGAAGGTGGAGGACTACCAAGAGAATAAAGATGGTGTCCTTGAAACCAAGGACAAAACAAAATTTTCGAAACACTGCTGTGAGGGCAAATATGATGAGAACTGAAAGGGGCCTATGATATTTTAAGATAGATTTATTTTTATTTGGATAAGGACAATGCAATCATTACATAAGTAGCATGAATATATATGGTAGAAATATATAATTATGCATATAATTTGTCACCCCAAAATCCCATCATCCTGAATAACTACTGTTCAAATTTGATGCATCTTTCCAGACATTTCTATATGCAAATATATGCTCTGAATCAAAATATGCATCTATATATAACAAAATGAGTTCATACTGTAAAAATATGGAATGCTGCATGAATTTGCCTACGATTCCCCACTGGGGATCATAATAATCTCCACAACAATCTGACTTTAGTGTGTGAGCTGGCACGTCACGTTAGACCCAGTGAATCAAGCAACTAGGGGATCATTTGTAACTTTGCAAGGCTAATTTTTCTGGAATGAAGGGCAGAAGCCAGATTGTGGTGGGTGGGACTATGAGGAGCCAGTGAGGGAATGGTCTGATTACACTTGCTGCCTGGGAGGTCTGAGGGGAGAGCAGAAAGAGTCAAGAGAGGACTAGAAAGAAGACTGTACCTTATATGTATGTGCCTATGGGCATCCATGTTTGTGTGTGTGTGTGTGTGTGTGTGTGTGTGTGTGTGTGTGTGTGTGTGTTCACATGTGTGTGTATGCACATGTGTGCATGCATTTAGTCTTTTACTATGATAAGAATTTTCCAATGATTGTAAAATCCCAGAAAAAGACTGAGGAGACAAGGAAGAGGATATGTCTACAAAGTAATGCCATGAGCAAGAAAGGATCTGTTGTAGAAATATCTTATTTCTTATTCAAAAGACAACTATTTCATAGTAAAGATAGAGACATAAGCAGATATATTGCAGGTGTGTCCTCTGAGGTGGGTTTTCTCACCAAAGAATGTGGATATGGTATCCACATGTACTGAGTTATCTGCTGAAGATTTTTTGACCTTGCAGGAAACAAATGCCTTCTACATTAGATGTGATCTACCAGGTTTGCCTCATATAATTATGATAATAACAAGAGATTGGTGCTAGGAGAGTCTAGCCTTCTCTATGTGCAGGACAGAGGGCTCCTCGGTTCCTAGTGCTCATGTAGTGGCTCACAAACATCTGTAACTTCCATTCTGCATGGTCTGCCTCCCTCTGCTGGATACTCCAGGAACTGTCTACACATGGTGCATATAACTGTAGGCAGACAATTAGAAACCCACAATGAAAACAAACAGATCCTTATTTTAAAGAACCTATCCTTCTTTAGCAAGGTAAAGGCTTAGAAATACTAAACAAAACTTTAGTTGCCTTAAGTAACTCTGTGTGTCTTGGAATCCCCAATTTTTGAGAAGTTTATAGGAGGGCTTTGCTTCCCGCCCCATCCCCCAAGACTTACTATCTGGCAAGAAGTTGTGGTTATATTTTGAGAACTGTACTGGAAAGACAGATTTTGAACAAATTTGGATTGCATTCTGTGAAACTTCAGATAAGTGAATCTAAATCCTTCAGCTTTAGCTCTGTTCATTAAAACTGGGATCCTATCCTACTGTCCTTGCTGTCTGATGAGGCCACCCTAGGTAGTCTAAAAAGTGTTGGTGGGGCTGCTGCTCAGAAAAGACCACAGCATTTTCCCTAGTTCCTCTGCATGGTTGTCATGTGTTCATGTCACTCAGGCAATCCTGATCATCTCTACCACACCAGAATTTGATGACAACATGCACAGCTATTAGAAAATATAATCAACCTTATCAATGACATTGAGAGGTCAGTGTAACCACTCTTGTTGAGGAATATAAATATTGTGAATTTATTGGGAAGTGTTAAGTACCCCAAAAAGCACAGCCACAACAGACACCTCTTACATTTCCTAAATTCAGTGAAAGAGTTTGAATTCTTCATACTTATAGAAGCAGATCTCTCTAGGCAAATTTAGGTTCCCACACACTAACATCAACGCTGCGGATGACGAGATGGAATTTCACATTATAGTTTGCTTTTAAACACAGGACTCTCAAGACTAATCAGGTAATTTAGCAGTGAGCACACAAGCTAGTGCTGCTGATATTGAAATATCAATCCTCACAGTAAAAGTTTGCTAAACAAATATAATTGCTATAATGTGTTGGAACCTTTCCAATCCTGTCAGTTAATGGGAGTGGTCAATGCTAGCCTCGTTCAGGGAAACTAATTGCCATTTGTAACAGCTGCCATTGTAGAGAGACATTGTCTATGTGTTTATATTCTGTTCAGTAAACAAGCTACTTTAGGTCAGGAGAAACTTTGTGGAGCATGAGTATTAGGCTTAAATTTTATTACCATTCGTCTCTGCAACCTAAATCCTTGTTATGTCTACAGCACATCTGTGGATTTAACAGTGACTTTTAAAATACAATTCACTAATCCACTTGGACTTGCTCCAAAAGGCAAGGTATTATGTGCTAATAAAGTATTCTCATAACCACTCTGTTGCTTAGTATAGTTCTTAGTTAAATACCTTTATTTTTCTATTATATTATTATTACTGTCTACTTAAAAGTTTCCTCCCCTGAAGTGACTTGAAGGGCATTGTTATAATGTTGCCTTTGTTTTTGAACATTTTTCTGACTGGAACTCAAAGGTGCATTCATTCTTTAACTATTCATGTCCATTACGTTGTTAACCACTGCCTTCAATGTAGCTTCAGAAAGATGCTCAAACTGTGGGTGTCCTTTTGATTGGCTGTCCTCTGTCTGCTCCAAGTATCTTGTTTGCCTGTAAGGATACTTCTCCAATGACTATCCCTAGACGTGGTCTGTCTGTGAGACTCACCTCTGGAATGGAATCTGACTCTACCCTGGTATTGCTTTCCCTGACGCTGAGATTAAATACCTGATGAAAGGAACTTGGAGACAGAGCTTGTTTGGCCTTATTGTTTCAGAGTGCAGCCTACTATGGCAGAGAAGACATGGGTGCAGGAAGGTAAGATGGCTGCACACACAGCACTCATTCATAGTCAGGACGTAATGAACAATGAATGCCAGTGATCAGCTGGACTTTTCCTTCTTATTCAAGCTCGGATTCCAGCGTAAGGAGTGTTACCACTCACATAAGGGTTCATCTTCAAACCTCAGTTTATGGCAACCCTTTTATCACAGACATTCATTCGCACAGGTTTGGCCACTAAGTACTTCTAAATTGTTTCATGTTAATGGGGGATGTGAACCAGCAAAACTGATGATAACGAGAGTCATTCAAACTAGGTGAACATATTTGATCCAGATGTTTCTAGTACATTCCTGTAGGGCTTCCCTGGAATAAGCTTTTTGTTTACATGATGTGTTATAAGACATAAGGTGGGCTTATCTGTTTAGCATAGGAAGTCATTTGAGGTTGAACATCTTACTTATTTGTCAATTTATCTGGCATTTATCTAACAAGTGGCATCTAAAGGATATTATGGAGTCAAAGATCTTTTTTTATTCATAAGAATCTTGGTCTTCAGTTTTAACTGTTACTAACCTATGTGCAGTCTTCTGCATGCTTATAAGCATGCACACTCATGCACACCACACACACACACACACACACACACACACACACACACACACACAATATCCATATATTGAGACTTTGATATCCCTGGGAGCCATAATATGTCTCACTAAATGGCCAACCCTATGCTGCTCAGTGTGAGGGAGCAGAATATGTCCCAGGTAGTAACACTGGGAAATGTCAGAGATAGTGTATTATCACACTGTTGAATCCAAATTGGAGCCAAAGTTTGTGTAAAAAACATATGACCCAGTACTCCCTTGTCAGAAAAATGGAATTATGGCTCCATTGTAAAAAGTCCTTAGGATTTTTTGAAGAAGAGAATTAAGAAATCCTTAAAGTTATCTCTAAAAGAACGTTTAGGAAGGTTAGTTTGTGTGAGTTATATAGCGAAGCCAATGATAACAAGGGCAGTTTGGAAAATATTCCTCTGCATTCTGAAAACTGAATGCTGTGATTACATTGAATTGATTACATTGAAATGAATGTAGCAGACTAAAGTATTTAATTGCTGCACATGGAGTGGCAATTTATGGGAGGTTAGAGGGACAGAGAATAGGTTAATTTCTAAAGAAGTTATGCTCTGATTGGTTTATTCCAAGTTGCTCTTGGACCTTAAAGGGAATTTCAAAAAGTATCTTATCTAGAATGCTAATACTGCTGGCATGTAGTTGCATAATCTATCAGGCAGATCTGAACTGTATAATAGGGATCATTGCCCTGAGCCAGCCTGGCATGGAATGGGCTGAAGTGGGATATAGCATTGGATATAGAGGTAGTGTTGCAGACTGCTCGCTGGCCTTCTAGCTCTCTAACTATACTGAATGCTTGCTGACAAATTCTACAAAAGTCCTAAAAACTTTCTTGCTTAATCTGTGGTTAAAACCCACTGGTTTAGGATATTAACACCTGTTCTGTAGCATGGGAGGGATTAAGTAAATAAAAAAAAAATGCTATAGCTCTCTTCTTTGGCCAGGAAGCAGCAGCCTCTCTGACTAGGCTGGTTAACTCTTTGAGAACCAAAGAGGAAGAAAAAGAAGAGTTAAAATATTTTACACTGGCAAATCTTCACAGAAACATATACATTCAAACCATATTTACATTTTGATTCACAGTCTCATTTACAAATTAACACATTCACATTTTTGTTGAGCCCAACCATTTGTTCCACACACTCCCAAAGTATTCAAGGACATACATCCACATACATACTTATAGACAAACATCTAACTTTGGATGGATGAATGGGTGGATGGATGGATGGATGGATGGATGGATGGATGGATGGATGGACAGACAGATGGCTAGAAGACGCAGAGCTGCCCAAGTCAGTCATCAAACAACTTAATGTTTTTCCCTCTGGCCTTTTTATACCTTCTTAGACAAAACGTTCTTTAAAAAATTATCTGACAGATAAAATGTTATATAATGTGGGAATAATAGAAGGATATTAATAACAAGTTCAGAGCAGTGTTCCTTACTGCAAGCTGGTTATAAGTTCTAATCCACAATTTTTACATGGCCTGGCCCTGACCTGTGGCTTCATCCTTGGACCTAAATGGTTTTCCTTGAACACAACTTCGTTCTAAACCTATTTCTCTTTTTAGGGTGATTATGAAACTCATTGTATTTCTTATTATGAAGTCTTTACTTACTATTATAAGGAATGGGCATAGTTTATTCTTGCTTCTCATTTTATTGTATCTTTGCAGCAAAACCATTAAAACCATCACTTAAAACTTTCTTCCTAAAATTCTTTGAATCAAATCTGGAATTCTATAGAATCTTTAGTTCATCTAAACTGCATTAATTCATCAAAGTTCAATTTTATGCTAAGCTACAGGAAATCTGATCAATAGGGTGGGCTAATGCCCAGGGATTGTTATATTAATTTGATAATGTCAGGGAAGGCATATCAGCTTCAGGTAACAATTCTGAGTTGAAGTCCTTTGGGGCCTCACCATCGAGCAAAACCATCTCAGACCATGAAAAAGTGGTGAAGCATCTTTCAGGAAAGTTACCTGATAAGCCCTTAACCTCTCCTAGATGGCTTCCAACAGACCATGTTAGCTTTTAGTCCATCAGCTCAGCTTAGGAATCTCTATGCCATGTGTTAGAAGCTTGATGCATCCTATGCAAGTAGATTCTACAACCTGTATTTCCTATTCATTTCTAAACAAAAGTGAAACAAACCACATCGTAAAAAGTGATTCTGATTCTGCTTCCAGTAATAATTTGTAAATACAAATGATAAGATGCAGAGAGAAGCCTGGAAATGAACCAGGAAGGCAGCGAATCCATTTTCACTTCCAAATTATTGACTTTCTATCAGGATACCAAGGAATAGTGATGTTCTATTAAGATGTTACGTCATTCCATACTTTGCGAGTACACAATTCTCATTTTAGAAATCCATTAAAGCAACACTTAAGCAACATAAAAGACACAGATACTTCTTTTTAATCATTAAACTTTAGATTACAAATTATTAGTCTCACCTTGTCAACTAAAGGATGAGTAGATTCCATCCCATATTTCCACACTGAACTTTTGCTCTAACAGAGTGAGGAGATTGGGTGATTATATTCCTTTTGCTTTGTAATTTTTGCTCACACTGGGGGAGATAGAGTGATTAGATTCCTTTTGCTTTGTAATTCTTTTTCATAAGTCATCAAAGCATTGCTTACCAAGCACATAAGCTTTCACATGAAGTGTTATTATATAGTTTTTTTTGACATTATTAGAACGATATTTTAGTTCTGCAGAATTTGTTTATTTTCTTTCTTTCTTTCTTTCTTTCTTTTTTTTTTTTTTTTTTTTTTTTTGCACTTTGTTATTACAGGGAAGGCTACAGTGCTACTTCTCACTTTAACAGTAGCAGACTGCCTGACTCCTTTTCCCACAATAAAGCAAAGAATACTTGGAAACTGCATACTATCTCAGTTCCAAATAGACAAAGTGACCAATTGCAGCTGCATGTACATCTCATGTCACCTTTCAGTTCACTGATCCAGAGCTCTGGATGGTTATGTGTAAAGAGCAGGTTATCCTTAAAGTAAGGGGAGTGTGTTTAAATGAGCAGGGGCTGAGGGGACGGGGGGGAAAGGAAGATTTCCCTATACCACTTAGATCTGAGAGCATATGCAGCTCAAAGTTCCATCAGGAAAAATGATAGGCATCCCCCCTCCCTTGCTTCCATTCAGATGCACTGTCATTATAACACATATGCCAGCTGAGGTTTGGCATACATTTTACAATTTAGTCTCAATTATAACAAAAAATATTTGTAAGATCCTTGAGTATTAGCAGTTTTCCCCATTATTAACAAGTTAGACCTATTGTGTATTCTGGAAAAATATAATTAGAAAACCCTCTTTTTAGAATCCCTGAATAAGGGAAGGTGTTAGTTACATCAAAGTTATCTGGTGATGATATGATATCATCATAGTGGTTCTTAAAGAGTGAATTCTAGCCAAGTGTGAAACCCTGGTCTGGAAGCTTGACAGGAGTGCACATTCTCAGACCCAGTTAGTTATAGTGAGTCAGAAGCACTCTCTATGAGTCCTAACAGTCTTTATATAAATGTTCCCTTGGATGTGTTTTCAAGAAAAACAAGGTTGAAAAGCATTTACTCTCACAGCAGTGAAACTGCCACAAACTTTGTCCTTTATAGAAATCTACATTTATTAGCCCTTGTAGTCTTAGATCAGAGGTTCAGATAAATTTCACCGGAATCTCTTATCAGGAATTTCACAGTCTCAGAACCTCACATGATATTAAGGCACTGTCTCGAATGGAAGACAATGGATGGGGAGCTCAGGGAGGTTTCAAGATGCCCTGGTTTCTCTCAAGAGAAATGTCCGAAGAGAGCTCTTGCTTCCTAAGTGAAAACCCTGCCTAGAGTTCGTAAGTAATGCTGGGAAGTAAAATTCTAGTCCAGATCTTAACTCCTTCCTTGATTAGCATTGGAACTGTAACTATTAGATCATCATTTTAAAGGGTAATATAAAAGCCCAACTTCAGCCAGCTCATCTCTAAACCATATGAGGATTACTTCTTCAGAATGAAGAATGTTGCAATAAGGAAGGGAATCTAGCTATAGGTGGAGGTATGCCAATGTCTGCTTTCTTAAGAGTTAATTCAGTTGAGCATGTCTGTCTAAGGAACTACCTTCAGGAAGTTATGTAGGAAAGCTGGAGAAGGTGGTCCAGTGGTAAAGAGCACTGGCTGTGTTTCTAGGAGACACAGGGTTGATTTTCAGCATCCAGATGATGGTTCATACCATCTGTAACTCCAGTTCAGGTGATCCTATGTTCTATGTTCCTCTCAGTGGGTCTAAGGCAGACATGTAGCTCACAGACACATAAAAATCATTAAACTTAAAAAATATGGGAAAAACAATTAGTCCTTTAATGAAATAATGTAATATTCCTTTCTGGAATACTCCCTATCCCTACCATGAGGCTCATCTTTGGCTCCGTGTCCAGTGGGTCCTAATTCTGGAAGAGGTAGTTTTCACTCCTCCACTTTCTCCTCTTCTTCCTCCTACTCCTTCTTCTTTTCCTCTTCTCCTTCCTCTTTTAAAGACACCTATCAGAGCTTAAGCATTCTGTGCTACTGGTAGGTTATATTTCTCAGTGTTTCTCTAGAGCTGACCTACTACCCTACTGTGGCTCTTTATCTATCACATGTCTGTCTCAAAAGCTATCAGGTTTTTTTTTTTTTTTTGTTTTGTATTTATTTTTTTCTTCATCTCTTCTCTATTGTCTTGTTCCAGGCAACTGCCAAGATTGACAGCTTCTCTGCCACTTCTCTTGAGTTCATTCTTAAATTCTTTTCTTGATGAGACTAAGAACCCAAGAAGAGATCTCTGTGTGTCTTCAGTGTAATCTGGCAGCTATGAAGGAACCCTGACTCTTTCCTGTAACACTTGGTATAGTGGAACCTAGTCAGCTCCAAACTATTATCTAAGGCCACATACCAGGCTCAAGGGCATGAACTGTAAAAATCAAGATACCTACAGCTTAAATTTTATGGCTACAATCTACTTTAACTGTGGTTGTGTCCACAATATGAGGTAGTAACCGTGACATCTCATTAACCTATGTGATGCTTTCTATACATTAACCTATATATTACATTACATTGCCTTATATGATACATTTTCAAAATTTCCAGTTTCACTTTTATCCCGCTACACAACTTTGATGAGTAGACTGAGATTCCTATAAATATTACAAAGAAGAAATCAAATCACAGTTTTATATACAATTATTTAATTGATTTTTAAACCATGCATTCTCAACAAAATGTCACTGTACTTAGTTGCCAGGTGACAGACAGAAGCTTATATCAATAAAACGACTTTGTCAAATCTATTTGAAGGTATTTATCTATATAATAAGAATAGACATTATTAGTCCTGCCTGTCATTTGAATTTACACAAGAGGCAGGTGTTGACCTGTCTTATAGAAGTTCTTGTGGTATTTACTGGTAGCACTGAGAATGGGCTAGACTTCTTGATCTGGGTGTGAAGCTGGAACCACATAGATTGAAAACAGGTTGGGGAAGTCACATAGAAAATTAGAAAGAAGCATAATTATTTTTTTTAAAAAGCAGTAGAATGAAGAAAAGGGGTCCTTCAGGTGTTCAAAGGCAATTTCCAGGAAGATTTGCAAAGAGACAT
Organism: Micromys minutus; assembly: GCF_963924665.1. Lineage (NCBI taxonomy): Eukaryota > Metazoa > Chordata > Mammalia > Rodentia > Muridae > Micromys > Micromys minutus. The sequence goes on from NC_137953.1 coordinate 8,946,303, forward strand.
CTACAGGGAGTGATGCATTCCATAATTTTGGACATTTGAAAGCAGATGCTGGAGCAGTTGTCTTCAAGTTGGATTTTGCTTTTCAAACACAGAGACAAGCTACTTGACTCTCTCTCTGCTAAATGGGATTCCTTTTTCTTCTGACTTTGCTGTTTTTTAGATTTATCTTTCTATTTCTTATTTTTTTTATACATTTCCTCCTGCTCCTTGTCCTCCTCGTCCTCCTACTTTACCATAATCTAAGTGGTTGTCCCAACCTGTTTTCAATCTACATGGTTCAAGTCATTTCTGATTGGGAAATGACTGCTGACCAAAGCCACTTCCTTACCACTGGAGTTACTCCAAACTTATCAAAAGTATCACCCAGATAGGCTTTGTGATCACTATTTATGAATATACAATTCAGTATTTTTCAAGAAGTAAATCATCTCAGATATTAAATAAGTTGCCTTGAGATTTCTCTTGTTCTTATAAAACTATAATGTAGGATGAAAGCCACCCTTTCATCTTGCTATGCACTTTTAAGAAACACTCTGATGCTAATGGTACTATTTTAATAAGGGCAAATCTTAAGCAAACATATACATTGAGCATACTGTTCCCAACATGGCCTGCTTCCATTCCTTCCTCATCACCCCACCCCCAACTCATTTGTCCTCTTTTCCCCCAAGACAGAGTCATGTCCTACACTCATACATGATCTTATGTATCTATGTCAAAGAAAGCAGCCACACTTGAAGGAATACACACAATAATTGTTACTTTTTCCTCTCTATGTTTGAAGTCTCCCCTTGAAGTAAAATAAGATTCCTTTCCAATATGAAACGAAATTACTCCTGGGACACTTTTTTGTGGGCATAAGAAATTGTGTTAATTGTAGGATCCAGACTGGAAAAATGAAAGTGGCTGAAACTACAGATGTGATGTGTTTGTTTGTGTTTGAGTAAAGATCATTGGCTCAAACAGAAACCTATCATGCTGGGGTGCTAGTCTCCAACTTTTTGAACCTGGTCTTGTTGATGAGACTGTTTCAAATACAGATTTTCCTGTATCTTTGGTGAGGAAAACAGATATCATATTTTGGGGAAAATAATTACTGTTAACAAAAATAACCAAATCCTTTCAGAAATATTAATATGGATCCTTTTCACTGAAGTGTCTACTAGTGACCATGTAAAATACATGTAATAGTGATTGTTTTTTGTTCATGAGGAATCTGAGGAAAAGGTAAGACAAATGATCAGACATCATTCCCAAGCTGAATAGCTATAGGGATTTAATTTAAAAACATCTATGTGACATCATTGTGTTACCAAGCTGCTGGGTAACCATTATGACAAATGCTTGCTGAATTGTAATCTGTAAAAATAGTATGTTCTTTTTCACCACAATGGTTTTTCAGGCTTGTGGTATCTGGGCATGGTATCATGGCCCTAGGTGTGACTTCCCTGATTCTCTTCCTTGACTGCTCTAGCAGAATGCCACAGCACAAGTGGGGGTTTCCATTAGGAAAATACACTGTAGACCCGTGGCCTCAAAGTGCCCACAACATGTGTTCCACACTAGGAACCTGTGGTGGAAGGAGTGAACTACGTTTTTGACTTGCACACAAACACTGTGGCAGGCATGTGCCTGCAACCATCATCATCATCATCATCATCATCATCATCATCATCATCATAACTATTATTATTATTATAATCACCAACATCCTCATTAAAAACTATGGAGTTTGGGGGTTTATTTACTGGGGTGACCAATTTTGGTTGTTAACATGATACACCTGGGAGGAGGGAACCTCACCTGAAGTGAAACTTCATCAAATTGGACTGTAAGTGTATCAGTGGGACATTTTCTTGATTGCTAATTGATGCATTAGGGCTCAGCCCATTAAACGCATTGCTATCCATAAAGGAGTGGACTTAGATTGTATGAGAGTAGCTGACTTTGAACCTGGAAGCGAGCCAATGATCAGAATTCCTCTACAGTTTCTCCTCAGGCTCTTGGCCTGAGTTTCTGACTTGGAAGCCTTTGATGAAGGACTATGACTTGTAATCTCACAGAAAGCATCTTCTTCACAAAACGATATTTTTCACAGCAACAGAAGAAAACAAAACCAGTACAGAGACTTTATAAATACTGAATGTCATAGTAGGAAGTGCCCTCCACAGGATTCAGCCATATTAACTGTGTCATGGACCAGATGCCCAGTTGTCAATTCCTGTACTAACTTCTTATAGGCATGTGCAACCAATGACATCCAGGTTCCATTGGCTCCAGATAAAATTGTCACAACACTAAATCATAAACTTATTAACTTATGGAATCATGAATTTTTATGTGCACTTTGATTACTTAATTATGCATTCCTCCAAAGAGGCCTTTGTATATGGCAGCAATGTCAAAGGGTTGGGTGTGTCTGCTCCGTTCTTCTCTTCTATGTCTCCCCTTGTTCATTCGTACTCTAGAAGCAGAGGTTAATTGGTGAACTTAGAAGACTGTGGTCATAATGACTAAGATATACAGACTTTTATTTTTAACAGTTTCATGCAATTTCAACTGATTGCAGGCTTTCTCTTTAAGTGTTTCAGTTGGAGGAGAGTAGATGTTGTATAAAGAAAGCAATGGTGCTCTGAATAGTAAGGCAGACATTTATTGTAGAAAATAGCAGAACCACATTTTGACAGAAGTATTTAGCTATGCATACATCTTGCCTCTTTTTCTCAAACCTAACTCTCGTGATAACAGACCATAGATGGACCCGAGGCAGAGATCACTTAATTCTTCACCACCTCACTCCCTTTTGCCATATTGAGAATATCTCCTTTATACATTTTCTCTATAACCTGCAATTTAATTGGCATTTTGAGGATAGGTGGCTGCTTCCAGCTTGTTAGGACGTTGAGGAGTTGGTTTCGACTCCAGCCACTCCAGCAATGACAGCAATCTTGGGAAAATCAGCATTCAAGTTTCCTTTTAACAAATCCATCACCTGTAAACTTTTCTCATTTCTGTGACTCAATATGGCCAATGTAGCAAAGAAATGATTGAGGTTTCTGCCTAAGGGGATACATTGAGTGATTTGACAAGAACTTCTTTTATGTTTAGAAAAAGAATATTCCTGTGACCTTCAGGACTGGGCTGTGACTAACTCAGCTTCTTGGCTCACAGAAACCTTGGCATTCTGCTAAGAAGCCTTTCACTTTTCTATTTGAAGCCACATCAGTGGATCTGAGGTGACTGTGCCAGCATTTTTGGTTCTCACCCGTCTGTTTTTTTTTCCTTTGTGTTACTTTATGAAGTTATATATTAAAACACTGTGAAAGGACTCTCTGTGCCTTCCTTGCTCTGCTAACTTATATAACTATTCCAATCTCATTTTAATTTTATTTATAAATGAAATTCTCTAGTTTGTGTGGATCAGGAGGCGGGTATGTGAGGGTGTGTACAAGTGTTCATCTGTATGTGCACATACATTAGGGGGCTATAGAACAATATTGCCTGTCATTTATCTCAGATGAGATATATATATATGTATATGTATATGTATGTGTATGTGTATGTGTATGTGTATGTGTATGTGTATGTGTATGTATATGTATATGTATATGTATATATAAAGTCTGTGTTATTCTTATGCAAGTTCTTGTGCAGCTGCATTTGTTCATGTGTACTACACTACTACTCATGTGCAGTGACCCATGGAGGTTAGTGGGCAGTCAATTTCCTGGAACTGGAGTATTAGGCTGTTATAAGATGCCTGATGTAGGTACTGGCACCTGAACCTTGCTCCTCTGCAAGAGCAGTAAACAGTCAGTCTCTGAGCCATACAGATCTTTCTGATCCTCTACATTTTAGCCTCTCTTTGTCTGTCTTTATAACATGGCCAAGTTGATCAACTTACCTTTTAAATTTCTGCTTTTTTAAAAAACTATTAACTTGGTTGTTTAATTAACTTTTGGGGGACAGATGGCTGAACCTGGCTTCTTGTGGCACAGGCTATGACACCGAGTTGGGTAACAATATCAATGCAAGGAAAGCTATCAAAACACATGCAGGAAGCTTCTGGCATCCTTATTCCCCTCTATAGCAGGAGAAGTCCCATACCCAGCTGCAGAATTTCCTGCCTGTCATCACTGACTGTAGCAGTTGCTAGTGTGAATGTGGGAATTGTAAAGTATCTGTAGGTTTCTGTGCACCAGTAGCATGTGAATGCCAGTGATTGTTGTGTAAAGGAACCCAATTCTAAATCTGTGTACTTGGATTGCAGTACTCGGTTTATTTAGAACATGGCATTTGGAGAGAGATGAAATACCAGCATGCTGTGTTTTTGCCTTTTCTTGAGCAAATTGGTCTGGTCTTTTCACTGCATGATTAGCTAGTGCTAGGATGTAGGAGGGAGGACTGAAAGGTATTTTGTCATGGTTTCTATTGTGATAGAACCTCTTTGCATTGTTAATTTGAGTAGGAATAATCATCTGTATTGATTTATAAGGATGGAATTTTGTGGTGGCATTGATTCAAAATAAGAGAGCAGCCATGAACAATTTGATTTATGATAGTGTTAAGACAAATAATTCATATTCAGTTTCTACATTCTAAGGTCGCCTGCCCAGTGTTTAAATGTCAGAATATATTCAGCAATTTCTTGATGAGTAACATACCCCAGATGGAATGTATAATTTATTTTTTGAGGGCAGAGTCATATTTTGCTTTGACCTATTTGAGGCTAAGGAGGGTGGCTCTGCATTAGTTGTTCTGAGCTGAGACAAATAGGTTTTTTTAGACACTCATTCTGTGGAGTAAGTATGTAACTTTGCTGAGTGACTTGATTCTGGAGATAACTGGTAATGTTTATCCATGGGTGCCATGTTTACAAGATATTCTTCCTATTTATGTTGTGGAAACTATTGCCCCAAGGCTCATGGTACTCACAGGCTTAATTTAACAAGAAAACAGCCAAGTGGTCTTGTATTATCCTGGAGTCATGTATCTGATGACCATAAGGAATATACTTTGATTCACAGTTATTTTTGTATCCCTTTCTGCTGGCTATAATGTTACTTTCTCAATCTTCCCAGTTCTATTTGTATTCCTGAGTATATTTTTCACACCAAGACATAATGGTTCTCTGATTTATCGATCTTCAGTTTCAAGGCATAACTTGTATGAGGTCAAGATACAAGCCTTTGACTGCAGATTCTAGATGGGTACATGCTAAACACTGAGTAAATAAAATGTTTCTGTAACAACAGCTTCCTGAAATTTCTTGGATGTGCGTTTAGAAGAGACAGTGAGACACATTTTTGGTGTAAGGAGATTATTAGAAGAGTTATTCATGCCTTGGACAGACAGACATAGACAACAACATGGCAGGGTCTCTTAAGATGGTTGAGGTCCCAGCACCAGAGGCTGGCAGAGTGGTAGTTGCTTTGAAGAAGGGGGTCATAACCCATGAGACAGAGGCATGAGCCTTTTCTTAGAGCTCCCTAATGATAGAGGTTTTTTTTTTTTTTTTTTTTTAAATAAGAAGACTAAAGTTGATTCCTAAGCTGATTCCCAGGCTTTCTGATTCCCCAGCAGCAAGCGGGGAATGGGTGAGAAATAGTATGTTTGACTATTAACATCTTTGATGTCATCTCACTTCCCCAGGTGCTTTAATTAATCTTTGTTGACTTCACACCACTGGAAAGAAGGAATCTTTATTGAAAACTTGTCCCTATCAGATAGATCACTTGGTTATATCTCTGGAGCCTTTTCTTGATTAAAGAAAATAGATGTGAGGTGGTCTAGTTCATTGTGGATGTTGCTTCTGTCAGGTAGGTGATCTTAGGCTCTCTAAGAAACCTAATGATGAATAAAGCAGGAACAGGCATGTGTCTGCTACGTTTGTGTGATGAACTCCTGTTGAACTTCATAGTCATGGCATAAGTCCTTGAACAGTTTTTCTAATGGATGCTGTATGTTTCTACAGGGAGCATGACTTCGGCAACTTCACCTATAATTTTAAAATGGGATCCCAAAAGTTTGGAAATCCGGACACTCACAGTGGAAAGACTGTTGGAGCCACTTGTGACACAGGTAAGGGACATTTTTACTATGTATTTTTTTCTTTCTTTCTTTTTGTTTGTTTGTTTTTACTGGTGAGTTCCATGATCCTCTCAAGACTGTTGAAGTTTTTAAAGAGGATTTACCATGCCATCATGCTGACTATTAAGTACATATCATTCCTTCAACTGTGGACTGTCTCATTGCCTTATCTGATTTAAAGAAGCTTTTGGCAACACTTCAAAGGAATTTTTAAAATATTGATGAGATAGTTAAAGAGGAGGCCTTGGGTTAAGGGAGCTCTCACTTGCAACACTGGTTTCAGTGTCCAAATGAATCATTTTCCAATCACTTTCAAATGTAAATTCATAAGAAGGAAAAACTGTTGATTCTTCCTAGCAGTGTAAATTTATTTTATTATTTTCCTCTCAGTTTACTAGGGATAACTCTGTCTTGTTAGACTGGACAGTTGCCCAATTTTTGTGTTGACACATTTCTAAGAGGTGACTGTCAAGAGCACAGAATGTCATCAGGATTTTTGGTGTTGTGAATGGATGTTTAGTGTCTCATGAATCATGTCTTTTGCAATCTGAACCCTTCAGTTCCTGGAATATGAAAATGTGAACTTTTATGATGCATTTGTAGAGATTCATTATACCACAAGAAGCCTGAGGCTACTTTTATTGGTTTGTGCTGTGTGCTTTAACAAATTACTATCAAGTTAATGGCTTCAAGCAACATAGATTTATTGTTTGATGGTTTTAGAGGTCAAAAATTGTAAAGTCAAGGCACAGGCAGGGCTGCGTTCCTATTGGATACTTTAACAGAAAACCATGTCCTTGCTGTTTTTAGCTTCTAGAAGCCTCTTGACTTCTGTGACCTCTTCCTGTATATTTGACATCAGCAATATAGAATCTGCTCATTTCATTCCCTGGTCTCTGCTATATTCATGTGCCCTCTCTGATATTGATCCACTTAGGACTCTGTTATAATGGGTGTACTCAAATATACTAGCAAAATTACCTACATCTTTCTATTCTTAACCTAATTGCATCTTTAAAGGGCTGTTGCTATTTAAAGAAACATACTAAGTGTTTCTATGAATAAAATATAGCATTTTGAGGGGACTGGGGGTTATTGTTCATCATGACACAGGGTAGCTTCTGAGTATACCCCATGTGCAAAATATTTATTTATTTGAATTTTTATTAGATACTCTATATTTACATTTGAGATGCTATCCCTTTCCTCCACCCCACTCCTATTCCCCCCCTTCCCCTTCATTTGCCTTCATATAGGTGCACTCCCTCCTAATCACCCTCTCCATCTATCTTAGTCATGGGTTTCTATTCCTACACAAACATCATGACCAAGAAGCAAGTTGGGGAGGAAGAGGTTTATTCAGCTTACACTTCCATAACACTGCTCATCACCAGAGGAAGTCAGGACTGGAACTCAAACAGGCCAGGAAGCAGAAGCTGATGGAGAGGCCATGGAGGGATGTCACTTACTGGCTTGCTTTTCCTGGCTTGCTCAGCCTGCTTTCTTATAGAACCCAGGTCTACCAGCCCAGGGATGGCACTACCCACAATGGGCTGGGCCCTCCCACCTTGATTACTAGTTGAGAAAGTGGCTTACAGCTGGATCTCATGGAGGCATTTTCCCAACTGAGGCTCCTTTCTCTGTGATTAACTCCAGCTTGTGTCAACATACCAAACAACAAACAAAAACACTTTGCCAGCCTCAAGATTATATAGCTTTCTGTGGACAAGTGCCACTATATTCCAAGGCCTGTGAACAACCCTCTGGGGCTTGAAAATCTCCCATTGAATAATACTGTTTCTCTCCATGGAGTACTGGCCATCAATGCTCATGTTCATATGTGGCCCTCGTTTCTGCAGATCAAAATTGAGATTCTGACCTTTAAGTTGAAGCTTTTAACCTTTCCAAGAGTGCCATCTTTTCCTATGTGTACCTGTGATAACTCACTCTGTTGAGTAATATGTTTTAGAAAGTCTTTCTTCAATATTTCCATCCCCAGACACTGCCTCTGATGCAATGGTCAAGGAAACCCCATGTCACAGGTGTAGGTTCTTTGCAGCACCCTTTATTGACTTGATACTCTGAATCAGGTACTTGCAAAAGGCCCTTGGGTCATACAATAGGTTTCTTTTTTTGTTGAATAAGGAATGAAGAAAGTGTTGAAGTTTTGGAGTAAAGCCAATACATAATAATCCTTCAGTAATGAAATTTATTATAAGAAACTTTATTTGAGCCATGAGTTTCAGTGTATTAGTTGAAACTCTGTTTGAACCTTGAGTTGAGAAAGTAATAGAAGAAAACAATAATATGTCAAAAGCCACTTCACTGGACTTAAAAGAGGAAGGACTTACCTTTAAATTCTGAAGGAGATCTTCAGAATAAAATTAGTCATAATGACTCATACCTTTAATCTTTAAACTCAGAAGACTGAGGCAGACCTAGTGAGTTCTAGGTCAGCCACAGTACCCTAGGAGAGCATGTCTCAAAAAAAAAAAAAAAAAAAAAAAAAAAAAAAAAAAAAAAGAAGGAGGAGGGTGCTTTCAAGGTAATCCTCCAGCAAAGGCTCTGTCTCACATTTGTAAGTTGCTTGGGGCTGTTGGGAAGTTCCACATCATGTGATTAGATAGCCTATGAGGAAAAGAAGATGGAGTAGTCAGGTATCAGTTAGAATCATAAAGTTGAAGCTGAAACCACAGGGCAGAACAACTTCTTAATCTAGCTGCCAGTCAGGGTCTGGGGCCTCAGTGGGTATCTTCTGGCTGTGGGATCTCCCTTCTTAAGTGAGCATAGTTTTAAAGATTCAGACAGCAACTGAACATCTCCCAGCATGTTTTCCTGAAAAAGATTATTTTAACATTTGCTTTGTTTGCAATCTTCAAGAGCTAGAAACTTTCCAAATTATCAATTTCTGTTTCTTTTCTTTTTTAACTGTAATACTTCTTCCTTATGTTTACAAGTTTTCTCTACTATTTTTAAAATAACCAGCCTTGAGAAATAAAGCAATACATCAGTAGCTTTGCTTAGAAATGTCTCAGTTGAATATCTATGTTCATCACTGTTCTGGTTTCCACAGAGTTGTCAGAATCAATTCATCCTAAGTTTCTGTTACTCTCCAACAAAGTTTTACTTTTTCTTTCTAACATTATGTTTCTTACATAGTTCATTCTAAACCCCTGATAATGTCCCCTTTGATAATCAGATTTCTTTTTTATTTTTTTCACTTTTATTTTTTTTTACAACTTTATTTTTAAAAATGGGGGATACATATGCAGATTTTAAAGGCATTTTGGCATAACACTATATGAATATTTTTGTCAGTATTTAATTCTTTTAGAGGTTTGATAGCATGCATTGAAATCTCATTAGTTACCATAATCATGAAGTACACGTAGGACAGAACATAACATGGAAACAGTCAGGTTTTTTTGGTGTGTATAGATTAAGCACAATGATCTGTGAATACCAAAAATTGCCACAAGGCTATTATTATCTTAGCTCTTGGATTATTAATGATTTAAGGTCGAAGTGTACCACACTCTTAGAGGGTGCTATACATTTATTTTTTTCCTAAGCAGGACTGAGGTTATAATTTTTTGGCCTTTGTTTTTCTTGAGCTTCATATAGTCTGTGAGTTGTTTCTGGGGTGTTCATAGCTTTCTGGGGATAGTATGACCAGATTTCTAACAAGTCTCTTTATGATGCTTTGAGTAAGTCTCCACAATCACAGATACTGCTAGCACAAACAAAACAAAATAAAATCCACGGAAACCTTCCAGTGAGGAAAACAATTATTAAAACACCACATTCTTTCATTGTAGAGGGGTGAAGAGATAAGCAGACAGTTCTGAGAGTTCTCTTTTTCTACTTTCTGGAGGGTGGGGATAGAACTTAGATCATCAGACTTGTTGGAAAACAACTTTACCTGCTGAACCATCACACTGACCCAAGAAGGTTGATTATGTGTATTATCATTATTATTGTATCATCATCATTAATATTGATGCTTCTTTCATCCACTGTGTTCCTTTAATCAATCTGAGGACTACTAATGAAGCCCCATTTTGCAAAGACAGACGCTGCTGCTACCATGATTTACCACGGTTTTATCTAGTAACTTAAAGACTACAGACAAATAACTTTACAGTTGTGAGAAGGGATTTAGCTATGCATCTGACTATAATACCCACGAAATGCCTGCAGTATCTGTGTGCTTTAACTCGCATCCTCCAGTGTAATAAAAGTGCTCTCATTCATGTTGTTGTTAAGCTGAGAATTTATACTTGGTGGCACGTAACGAAGTATTTTCAGCCTTCGGATGAGCTCTTAGTGATCCATGGGATGTGACCACTGCTTCTTGGAGCTGTTATGGAAGACATAATAGAAATAAGAGAATATTAGGCATAAATTCCATAACTGACATTTAATGAAAATGTGCAACACAGGGAAAATTTGGACCACAACACCAGTATAGCAAATGCATACAACTTCATAAACAAAATACTGTTCAAAGCAAAAGTGACTGCACAGGAGAAGCCCTTTACTACTTCACACTTTTTTGAAAATTTGATAGTGAGTGAAATAAACAGCACAAGAAACAGAAGTTGTTGTGTTCAATCAAATTCCTCCCCTTACTATGAAAAATGACATTAGGCATTTTCTATTAATAAACATCAAATGGTATAGTATAACTTTAAATAATATTAATTCAGATGTATATGAAGGTTATTGATTTGTCTGAAAACATTGGCTTTGACAGATTATTTTTTAAGGAAATTTCCACTATTAAAGTCATGAAATTAAAAGAGAGAATTCACCCCCCATCGTTAGTAAGCTAATGAACCAAAGGTCATCTCATTAGAACAGGATAGCATTTACTGACATGCAGATCTTCATTTTCTTATATAAATGCCTGATAAATTACACCAGCTGTTATTTAAAAAGTATAATGAGTTCTTTTAAATTGTCCTGACAGGCAAGACATCTCAGTAGGGTTTTTCTTTTTTTTTTTTTCCCACTTCCCATGCCATTTTGAGGATGGTTCACTGGGCCCTATGTAGTTATGCAGCAGGGAATTCAACAGTCGAAATTGACTTTTACTCATAATTTTAGTAAGTATATCAGAAGCTAAGTGATTAGAGATGTATGGACTTTAATATCTTCAAACTGTGTTTTACACATTTTGAGAAAGTTTTAATTTTAGCCCTCTCCTGTAGTAATTTGTGCCTCAAGCAGACCATCCTTTCTTGATTCCCAAGAGTACTTACTTTCCTAAGTTACATATATAATGAGAGAAATGGAAGATTCATTTTCAACTCAGGGGCTTATGAAACACACCCAATTCTAAAAATAAAAACAACATTCATAAACAAAGTCCCTCTAAGAACCAATTCATCTCTCCCATTACCATTTTTCCTACACTATGTTATGTCATCTTAACAATTTCCACTATTTAATACTTTATGTACAAATTGACCAAAACAATGATAATATAAAATATAAGTAAAATATAAAAGGAGGTCACATTTTTCTATTTATCTTAAAAACATCCATATTATTAAGTGTCTTTATTCATGACTTATTCATGAGATTCACAGATTAATACATTTGGGTAGTTACTATGGCAACACTACAATGTTAAAGCAGCTGTGCATACATTTCTGTCAAAGAACTAAACAGGGGAAAGATAAGAGAGGCAAGAACACCATATGATGCAGAATCTGGTCAAAGTGTTAATTCTTTGATAACTTCCTATATCTTTTTCTCAACCTGTTTCCAAGTATTTCATCCTTTTTATGTTTTATTACGAGGTCCTATTCTCACTTTTGCATGGTGTTTTCTTTTCCTTAAATGCTAGTTTTCCTGTTTTTAAGTGGAGTTGAAGATACTTGTGTCTGAACCATATAAAATTTCTTAAGGATTTTTAATAGTTGAATAACTAACTTTTCTTCCTTAAAATACATATGCATAAATATACATTAATTAATTGCATGACTTGAATACAAGTAACCTGGTCAGAGTTCAGAGACTTATCTTTATCACTTATATTAACATTTAACTGAATGATGATGTAGTATCTTTAGTGGCTTACAAATCATCTGTTAGTGTCAACAGTTCTCCAGTCTCTAGGTTTACAAGTAAATGGCATATGTCTCAGATGGTCCTATTTAAATACTTCTTTGAATTAAGGTCACAAGAAAGATTGTGAAGCATTGATGACTACTTCTGAGATACAAATTTAATTGATGACTATGTAATCTGGAATCAGATTAATTTCTGTTTGGGCATTACTCTCAATAATGCCTTCAACAGATGGGAGTGATGTTCTTTCAGTTACATGTCCAGCTGTGTTGATCATGTATTGAAACTTGATTAATGCATGAAGGCTTTTTAAACGCACACACACACACACACACACACACGTCATGAGACAGTACAATGTGATTCTTAAAATATTAAAAGATGTAAGAATTCAATGTGTGTGTATATATATATATGTGTGTGTGTGTGTGTCTACTAGCATTTTTTTTGCAAAATAAGTCAAAGATGCATCCTCGTAAAAATTAGGATTAATTACATTGATGATATTTTCAGAGAAAAAGAATCATTGTACATGAGAAAAATATGTTGGTGTAATCCTGGCCTACTGATTTGTTTTATACACACATGCTACCCTGGAATACAATAAGAGTTATCCATGTCCCACTGTTAGAGACAGCTGCTTTCAATCACACATATCCAGAGCACTGTGGCATACTTTTCTGTGCTTGGCATACATTTATACTCTGTTAACTGGGTCCATCTGCCCATGCCTTTCCTAGGAACCCAGACTCAATCAGTAAACCATTATCATGGTTTGAGACTTATAAACTAACTCTCTTAATGATGAAACTACCGAATTTGCTTATATCAGAATATTTATTTGCAATAATGGCTGGGATAAATACAGTAATTATATTTTGTGATACTAAAACAAAAATAATAATCTTTCACTAGCCATGAGCTACTGCTGAGAGAGAGGGACAGAGACAGAGAAAGACAGACAGACAGAGAGAGAGAGAGAGAGAGAGAGAGAGAGAGAGAGAGAGAGAGTTATGGGTTTTGTAAATGTTTATACAATTCGAAGCAGTAAGCCTGAAGTCACATATACAAATGGACTCAAGGACTTCTATCTATCTATGTATCTATCTACATATTATCTATCTATCTATCATCTATCTATCTATCTATCTATCTATCTATCTATCTTCTTTCTTTGTATCTATTTGTGCATACTTATACATTCACACATACTCACTTATGTGGCAACAATAACCAAAGAAAGAGATGCTGTCCTTTTGTGAGTGGGGTCGTGGAATGGGTTTGAGGGAAGGAACTTGTTAGGGACTGGAGGAGGGAAGGAGAATGAGAAAAGTAATGCAATTATATTTCACTGTAAAATGCAAGTAATTAAAAAGTAAAAAATGATCTCAAATGATGTGATGTGAACATGCTTAATTAATATACCACTTCACTGAGTAATTTCTGTTCTTTAATTTTGAATGTTATTTTGGATATTCCTCTGTGTTTTCCTAAAGATAAGCTTATTCAATTCTGATCTCCCACATTCACATCTTCACACCTTCTCCCTCCCTTCCTCTCTCTCTCTCTCTCTCTCTCTCTCTCTCTCTCTCTCTCTCTCTCTCTCTGTGTGTGTGTGTGTGTGTGTGTGTGTGTGCATGTGTCTGTCTGTCTGTCTGTGTGTCTTTGTGTCTTTGTATTTGTGTGGGGGGGTTAAGGTGTTGGGTTGAGGGGGTGTGTGTGACTGAAAAGACATCATTCACTACATCTAACTTAGTCCTTCATGATTTTACAAGCACTTTACCAGCTGAATCATTTCCCTGGTTCTTTATTCTGACTTCTTTTGCAAGGGAAGCCCTCATAGGGGCTGGTTTAGGTGGCAATTAAAGGTGCTGACTCGGTTTCATTAGACTTTGATCTTACAAGTTACTCCCCTCCGTGAATATGCAGCTAATCACAGACAGAAAAGGAAAAAAGACACCCATGCTTCCCCAGGTCTCATACCATTGTAGGTCCCTCTATGAGTTTTTATTTATTTCATTTTATGATTTAGGAGGGTAACTAACTATCACATTTCTTTTGGTTGTTGTGTAAGCCAAGACTTGAAGTCGGGCTAAACTTGAGTTTTACTAAAACATGGACCAAGAAGACTGATATGCAGAATGTGTCAAATACAGAGAAGGACCAGCAGGAACGTTGACGAGGGTGGGGTTATATTTCAAGGCTGGGAGAGAGGTAAAAGAGAAAGACAAGATGAAACACATCCCACAGTAAAGGACAGCATGAAAAGTGAGTAACTTTTGGTGGAGATCTTGCTTTGGAAGATGGTCTACTTTCTCTTCTCTGTGTCACTTGATTCTGGTAAAAACCTGTAGTTTGCTGAAGTGGATCCTTTTTATAGCAAATGCCTCAATCTGCAAATGAACATGTTAAATCTTAAAAATCTCTTTTTTTAATCCAGTATGTATGACTGTCTCTTGTTTTTTTTTTTCCCCAAAACTCGTTCATTCTGTTTAACTACAAATTCAAGCTGTTAAAATGATATCTTCTCGTGTCCTTTCATTTTCTTTTTGTTAAATCTGAGTACTTCAGTGAATATTTTCAATGGAGAATAAAAATTTAAATGAATTTTATAAATGGAAGTCCCATCAGAGAAGAATAGGGTTTGAATGTATTTAAGACAAGACCATTAATGAAGTTTATGTGAGTTACTTCAGTAATTTCCAAATTATGGGAGAGCAGCAATCAAAATTATTCTGATGCAGATGGTAAAGAAACTTTACCTAAACTAGAGAGAGAGAGAAAAAAAGGGAAGAAAAGAAAACCCTCACCTGGACCAAAGAATGCCAATGGAGTAATAATGTTGCATTCACTCATTAAAGCTTGTCTTGTGTCTGAGCTGAAGGATCAGGACCTGTCAACAAAGCCTCTTCAACCTGTCTCCCATGCTACTGTTTAAAGTTTAAACTGTAAACCTTGCTTTCACATCATTCAAGAAAGACAAGCAGTAAAACACTGGGAAAATTCAACACATTTCTAAAAATAAGCCTCTCGGTTCAGTGACACTTATATTCCAGTTCGGTGGGCTCACTTTCTTTAAAGACTTAATTTTAGTTATTTCTTATGTGTATTGACTCTCTGTGTATGTGTGTGTCTCTGTGTGTGTCTGTCACCTGCACATACAGCTGCCAACAGAAGCCAGGAGAGGATGCCAGATACCCTAAAGCTGGCATCATAGGTTGCTTGAATTCTTAGTTGCACTTGTGAACAAACTCAGATCCACTGGAAAAGTAGCAAGTCCTTTTTGGCCCCCAGTCACTAGGAATCCCTGGTGGACTCTACATGGATTTCTGATCTACACCGGATGCTAAGTTTCATTGCTCTTGGATTCTCTGACTACACATTTTATATTCTTGATATCTGGACCTTCATTCTGGTAATCCTTTTCTTCCTTGATTTTCTTTCCAGTGGTGTCTGTTTGCCCCTATGGATTACACTATAACAATGCTGACAACCAGTCTCTATTTCAGCCCATCAGAAGTGACTCACCAGAAGTGAGCCCTGCTTTGTGGCCCCCTTTTCAAACCATCCTGTTTTTCATCAATATCAACCATCCAGGTTCTCCCTTGTGGGATTCAGAACCGTCATGTAAATCATGCAGCAATGATTCTTCACCTTTGCCTGTCTCTTCACGGGATGCAGACTTAGCACTGGAAGCAAGGAATAATTCATTACCCTCCTCCCCTCTTTAAGAAATTACACTTGTTTTAATCTCAGGATAAAGTGAAACGTGACTGAATACATCCTGACTTGGGAACTGTGCTCATCACCTAATGACAATGATGTGACTCAAGCTTGAAAAGCCATCTGTCAGTGTCTCAGACCCTGTAGACTGAGTTCTATCTCTACACTGTCATTTGCTAGAATCATTATCACACCTTTCAGCATGCCTATCTTCCCTGAAGTCATGAAGACTGAGAATTTCCCCACACTACTTTCTTTTCCTGTTTCTCTCTCCCACCTTTTCCCCAACTCCTCTCTACTCATATCCCTCCTGGGATTTGGTTTCCAAAGGATTCTTATACTGTGCTGGTTTGTTCCTTCTGTCTCACCACCATGTTCCTCCAAGCATTTACTCCCACCCCTGCTTGCATTACTGAGTAGATGTAATTGTCTGACTTATACACTGGATGGACAGATCCTTGAGACTGGGGCAGCATATGCCTAATCTGCATATTCAACTCCACTACCATCCACATAGAGAGTTGTAGGTGAACTTTTACTGAAGGACTGAATAAAACTCTCTCTTTAAAATATATTTTTTAAAAATATATTGATCTGTGTCCTACCTTCCTCCAGAATTAGCAAGTGGTGGAAAGTGATTACATACAGGGCACATGTTTCATGAAGACATTCACAAATTTAATAATTGTTTTTTGGGTTATTTTTAAAGGTAAAAACATTGATTAACTTTTAAATAAGGATGTATCAATGTTTATATACCTAGTAACAAAGCTGGGTAATAATGAGGCAATTTTCATCTACATAATAAAATGTATAATATATTTATACACATATATATTTATATATTTTTACCAAAATAATATGAACTTCCCTTTTATTAAACTGGCATTCAAATGCTAGTTCCATACACAATCACTTTTCCTGCTTTTTTCATTTTTTATGCACATACATGTGGTATGCATGTTTTCATGGTGGTATTATATTGGTGTGCATTGAAGTTGGTGTACATCTATGTGGAGGTCTGAGGCTGATGTCAGATTATCCTCATTCAAATATGCACCTTGAGGCAGCCTCTCCCAGTATTAGGGCTGCCTGATGTGGTTGATATTTCTGGCCAGATCACTCTGGGGATAGACTGTATCTTTCATTAGAGGTTTGAATTATAGACAAGCTGCCATATATACCTGATATTTATGTGGGTTCTGTGTACTCAGACTCAGATACACAGGCTTGCTGCACAAGTCTTGCCCACTGAGAGATGTCCCGACTGAATTCCCACTTCTGAGCAGGTTGAATGAGTAACTACACAAATCTCTATCTCCTGGCCATGGCTTTCAGACCTGCAATTACAAATTCAGGACAGCTAAGTAACATTGAACTTCCAGCAAACACACAACTCTGTCTAGCAAAATTATGGCATATTTGGGATATCTAGTCTTAGTAAAAAAAAAAAGTTTTATTTTTATGTTAACTCTAAATGGCAGTTGATTTATTGCTAATTTGTAACCTCTAGATATGTTTAATTTTGTAGCTCCGGTGAGTATTTTTAGCAGTGCTGGGAAGAAGAGATATCAGTAATGTTTTTCCAAAGTAGTTTTCTGACTAGAGATACAGCAGATTGTTGTGTGTACGAAAAAATTAATAAAGTAAAATTTGACCATTTTAAGTTAAGTACAAACTCTTTTCTAATTTCTTTCCTTAACCTGATCGGTCACCTTTCTTATGCTTTCTATAATGGTTTCAAGTCTCATTAACTTTCAGTGTAGAACTCACGGGTGTCTCAGTTCAGATGTGCACTGGAATGCTTTCCTGTTTGCTGATCTGGCTGGTCCCTGTGTATTCTTCTGGCGTACAACCCTCATGAGTCACTGTCTCCAGCTTTTCAATATTTAAAAAAAAGATTTATTCGCTTTTATTGCATGCCTTAATATTTTGTCCACATGTGCATACGTGTGTTCCATGTGTGTTTGGTATCTGTGGAGTCCTTAAGAGGGCATTTGATGCATTGGAGCTGAAGTAATGGGTGGTTGTGAGCTCCCTAGCAGGGCACTCAGAACCAAACCTATGTTTCTACAAGAGCAGCAAGTACTTTTAACTAAGGAACCTTCTCTCCAGCCCAAAATTCAGGACTTTTGGACAAAAAAGTTTTGCCATAGTCTCCTATTATCTTGTGCTTTCTTTGTCTGGTATCATTCTACACCATGTAAATCCTAGCATGTGTTTGTATGTGCACACGCATGCGCTTCACGATGCTTGTAACTCACAAGACCATGGACCCCTTCTCTTTAATTTCTTATCCTTATTTAAAAGTCATTTATTTTATGTTATTATGTTATTTCATTTATGTGTATGCCTATATGCCTCTATGGGCCAGTGGGAACCGGAAGAATTTCAGCCTCCCCTATTGCCTCTTTCCAGAGGGGTTACAGGTAGTTGTGGATGCCTCATGTGAATCCCAGGAATGAGTTCAGATCCCCTTCCTGGCAGAGAAGCAAGGATTATTAACGTCTAAGCCATCTCTCCAGCCTCACCTCTCTCTTGGCATAGCATGAATGAACGAATTCACGAGTTTCTAATGACTGGACTAATGAACACTGGCTGACATGGAAGGTGTCCATCTCTGAAAATTGTGAAATCTCCATGTCTTGGTTCCCCTGAACTCTCTCTCCACTGAGGCAAGACCCCAAGCTATGCACAGTTGACCTCCTGAGGGGGGAAGAAACTGCCTTGGAATGATTTCACAGGTGGTACTATCTATTTAAAGTATATTTTAAAACAGTGCTAATCTTAGGAAAATGTCAATTTTGTGAGCGAACTGTTTTGTACATTAAGGTCCAAGTACTGCTGATAATGTTACTATGTTATTTCTTCAGCTCTGAATAGTGACAGGAAAGGCAGGGAATAAGGTGGTTTGGTTTCCAAAGGTTTCTTATACTGTGCCGGTTAGTTACAAAAAGAAAAAAATAACATAAATGCTTGAATATGATGCTATTACAAAATATAGCTATTATTTCAAATGTACGGCGGCGCCTGTGGTAATGGCTGAGATGGTAATTTCATCCTATAGTGTGGTTTTTCAATGGCTTATTTAACACAAACTCCCAATTTACACTGTTGACTGAAACTTCTCAACCTTATTTTCATGCCCAGGGGGAGTTTCAGAAAGAGATGAGATAGAAATCTCTTTAGCTGTCTTATTGAAGCGTAGCAAATATATAACATTCTTCCAACTATTAAAATTTGGGTGTATTCTCGTGACATGTACATTTTAAATTCTTTCCAGTGATTTATCTGTCAAATAGGCATATTTTTCAGAAAAGACATGCTGCATAATTCAGCATACTCTTCAGACATTTAAAATAGTTGAACATAAAATGTTACAATTTTAATCATGAAAAAAATGCTTTTTTTTTTTTTTTTTAAATTCAGCATGGCTTCTATCAGACCACTTTGTTAGGGTGCTCTTAAAGAAGGCTAATATCACTAATATCACTTTTTTTTTTTTTTTTTTTTTTTTTGCTAAACGCTGTGCTGCATCCACATGCAGTAAGCTGGAAGTCACTCTCTTTCATACCTGTGTCTCTGAGCTCTTGTACATGATGCTCTTTTGTGTTCTTAATGCTTACTCGAGTCACAGTCAGCTTTTCCTTTTTCACTTGCATCCCCAAACTGCTCATAATCTGGTAGTTCTTGTGTCTTCTTTATGGAATTATCACTGTTGAGAGCATCATAGATGTTTCCAGTCTCCAGCTTGGACCTTTCAAGTCAGGATGTTTGGGAATAGAGAGTCTCAATTGAGAAAATGCATCTATCCATTGGGCCTGTAGGCAAGTTGGTGAGGTGCTCTTTTAATTAATGATAGATGGGGGTAGTTTACACATGAACAGGGATCCTTAAGTTATATAGCATAAAAATCTGAGCAAGCCACAAGGAGCAAGCCTGTTAGTGGTCTTTGCTTCAGATATTGCTTACAGTTTCCATCCTTGAGTTCCTGCTCCAGCTTCCCTTCATGGTGGACTGTAAGCTACAAGAACACACTTATCCTCATGCAGATATTGATCATGGTGTTTATAAGTGCAATGGAAGTCAAATCAGGACTTTAAGTATTGATTTCTTTTAGGATGAATTCTGTTTTCCTGGTCCAACCTATTTGGAGTTTTGTGGGCTTCTTGTATGTTCATGGGCATCTCTTTCTTTAGGTTATGGAAGTTTTCTTCTATAATTTTGTTGAAGATACTTATTGGCCCTTTGAGTTGGGAATCTTCACTCTCTTCTATATCTATTTTCTTTAGGTTTGTTCTTCTCTTTGTGTGTTGGATTTCCTGCATGTCTTGGTTTAAGAGCTTTTTGCTTTTTTGCATTTTCTTTTGACTTTTGTGTCAATGTTCCCAACTAAGATTCTCTCTTCTATCTCTTGTATTATGTTGGTGCTGCTTACATCTACGACTTCTGATCTTTAACCTAGGTTTTCTATCTCCAAGGTTGTCTATCTTTATTAGACAGGGTTGTTTCTCTTTGTGTTTACCTGTAACTCTTTAAGGCTTTTTGTGTTTCCTCTCTAAGGGCTTCTACTTGTTTACCTGTGTTCTCCTGTATTTCTTTAAGGGAGTTATTCATGTCCTTTTTAAAGCCCTCTATCGTCATAATGAGGTATGATTCTAAATCCAAATCTTGGTTTTATGGTGCGTTGGGGTATCCAGTACTTGTGGTGGGAGAACTGGGTTTGATGATGCCAAGTGGCGTTGGTTTCTGTTGCTTAAATTCTTGAGCTTGCCTCTTGCCGTCTTGTTATCTCTGCTGTTAGTTGATCTTGCTGTCTCTGACTAGAGCTTGTCCCTCCTGTGGGCTAGTGAGCCTGTGATCTTAGGAGTGAGAGCATTCCCGAGAGACCAGCTCTCTCTCAGGGTGTGTTTTGGGTCTGGATGTTCATGGGCAGACCCAGCTCCGGATGCAGATAGAGACTAGTAGGGTCTAGTCCTATGCAGCTCTGGGGTTCCTGTGCTCTGTGCCATGTGTGTTTCTGGTGAGTCTCTCTTTGGGAAGTCAGTGGGGGGAGAAAGTCAAGTCTCAACCATGGCCTTAGGAGTGAGAGCGCTCCTGGGAGATCAGCTCTCTGGGGGCAGATTTTCAGTTCAGAGGGCCTTGGGATAGCCTCAACTCTGGACACAGATGGAGACCAGAGGAATGCTGTTTTTTTTTTATCTTCCTTAAAATTTTAAAATTCCCAAGTTTGGAAGAATAAGTGGTCCTCACTTAATTCTATCATTCTTTACATATCTCTAATGGACTAGAAGTGGTTATATGTAGCCAAGGCAGAAAGGGAGTGCTATGATATATGAGGGTGGTTGACAACATTTGTTCTGCTCCTAGATTCATATCAGGAAGTGATTTTAAGGATGTCTTTTTTTTCCTGTGATCTCCAGTGGTTTTGTAAGCTTCACTATTTTTGTTTTTGCAGTTTTGTTTTTGTCAGTGGTCATGTATGTATATGTGAATTGATTTATATGCATGATTGTGTGTTTGTGTGTGTGTGTGTGTGTGTGTGTGTGTGTTGTGTTGTGTGTATGTTGGTGTATCCTATTGCACAGAGGCCAAAGATATCAAGAATCATCTTTGATCACTCTCTCATCCTGTTTACTGGGAAAAACACTTAAAACACACTGTGCTTGTAAGTTTTCCAGTTAGTCTTAACTGTCAATCTGATAAAGCTTAAAAGCACTGGCAAAGAGTCACTCACAACCGAGTAATTGTATGCACCAGGTAGTCTTGTGGGCAAGTCTGTGAAGGACTGTTGATTATCCTAATCAATATCATAGATCCAAACTGCTGCAGGCTCTACCATCTATTCTGCATTTAATCTTGGGCTGCATAAGAAAGCCGTCTTACCATGAGCCAATTAACTAGCCAGCCCAGACCTTTCCTCCATGTTTTCTGCTTGAGTTCTTCTTTTGACTTCTCTTGATATGGAGTGTGATATGTAGTATAAGCCAGGCAAGCCCCATTCTTCTCAGAAGGTGCTTTGGACCCACTTGATTTATTAGAGCTACAAGATAATCCTGGAATAGTCACTACTGTGTATGTTGTGTGGCACCAAGGACGCATGAAGAGGATTTGTAAGTTGTTTTGTTGTTGTTGTGATTATTGTTGTTTGCTTTTGGTTTTTTAAGGTTCATTTTATGTATATAAGTGCACTGTAGCTGTCGTAGACACACCAGAAGAGGGCATCGGATCCCATTACTGATGGTTGTGAGCCACCATGTGGTTGCTGGGGGTTGAATTCAGGACCTCTGGAAGAGCCGTCAGTGCTCTTAACTATTGAGCAATCTCTCCAGCCCATAAAAAGTTTTTTTTTTTTTTTTTAATGCTCCCTTTCTCTACCCCAGCTGCCCCTGCCTCCATCCTGGCCCCCACCGCTGCCCCCGCCCTCACCCTCTCTGTTTTATGCTTATGCTTAGAGTTAAATTGATTGATGGTTTTAAATGAATTTCAGGTGCTTTGTTTTTTCTCAGATGAGCCCACTTTTCCTTTTCCTGTCATTATTCTTCATTAAGAAACTATCTGAGTACACGCCCCCTCCGATTCAAATTTATTGAGGTCCAGTTGATTGTTTTTAAATAGTTGAGGTTCTATCTCTCAGTCAGGAGCAGTTTAAGACTAGGGAGTTTACTATAGACATCCATATAAAATTCTCAAAATGGAATTGCTGTTCACTATTTCTGTCTTTGGATTCTATAACTGGAAAATGAATCTGACATTTGTACATTAATAGCAAGCCATCTTATCATTTTCTGTTGCCAAAGAAACATGCTGTGAGTGGTTACTGTGCATTGAATTATTTCCAGAAGACACTAATGAACTATTCAGGGCTATAGAATTAAGCACATTCATGAAAACTATGGGGAGGGAGAATTAAACTTTATAATGTTATTTGTAGTATTTTAATGAAGCACACACTATTCTGAAATCCTATTCTCTTTCATGCCATTTTAGGAAATCATGGAGTTTTATCCCACAGTTTGTTTCTAGCTGGGCTGACTTTGTGAGTTAAAACTTTTGAAGAGATTTCACTGGGTCATTCATCTCAATTACCTGTTTTTGTTGTTGTTGCTGGTTTGGTTTTGTGGGATTGTCTGTTTATTTGTCCTTTTTTTTCAAGACAGAGTTTTTCTGTGTAGCCTTG
The DNA here is from genome assembly GCF_963924665.1 of Micromys minutus. Lineage (NCBI taxonomy): Eukaryota > Metazoa > Chordata > Mammalia > Rodentia > Muridae > Micromys > Micromys minutus. The sequence goes on from NC_137953.1 coordinate 8,969,374, forward strand.
ACTACTGTAGAACTAACTCTGTAAACTAGGCTGAACCAGAACTCCTGTTTTAAACCCTGTTACTGGTTTTAAGCCATTCATTATATTTATTCATGCTCGAGTCAGTGTGTGTGTGTGTGTGTGGTGGTGCATGTCAAAGTTGTAGGAGTCCATACTTTTCCATTTGTCTCATCATGTAGATTCTAGGATTTCATTCAGGTCACAAGTTGATTCATTTTAAGTTGTATATACTTAAGGGTATATATGATATATGTAAGGACATTCTGCTTTCTTAACACCAGTTAATTGAAGAGTCTTTAGTCTATGTATGCTTTTTTTGTTGTTGTTGTTATTTGGTTGATTTGTTGTTTTTTTAATGTGTGTACTTGTTGGAAACAAGACTACACATATCTGTTTCTGAACTCTGTGTTTCTCTGCATACGTGTTGAATACAGACTACTCATACTCATTTCTTTCTGAGTCCTGTGTTTCAGCAGTCAGTTTGGTTATGAGCACAATAAACTTCTATGAGATATTTTGATATTAGGTACCGTAATGTTCCTTCTCTTGTTTTAAACCAAAGTATTTTGGAAGGAGCTTTTCTTGTCTTTCCACTTGGATTTATAAAACTTTAAAAAAAAAAATTGAATGACTGTGACAAATCCATTAGTATTTTGGTTTTGATTTGAGTCTATAATGTGAACATTTTAGCAATGCTAATTTTTGCAGCCCATAAACATAAGTTCCATTTGCATACTGATGTATCCTCTTTAGATTAACTTGTCATTGATTTACAACAAAAGTTCAAACTCTTTTGAAGGTAATGAACAAAATTCAGCCAGGTTTCAAAGTAAATATATAAAACCCACTAACATTTTTATATACCAATAGTGAGTTTTCAAAACAAGACCATTTAAACTAGCTACAAAATTTAAAATGTATTACTAAATTTAACCACAGAGATATGTCCTTGATATCTCCTTTGCAGTCATTTATGTTAGTTGGTGATTTTGTATATTGACAATATCTGGGAATCTTTTTATGTCTCTCCCCCATTGCTAGTGTACTGATTTCATACTTCACACGTGTTTGTGATGATAGCTCTGTCCTGTGCACTTCAAGCTGCGGCACATCCTTACAGACATCTTTGAGGCTGATGTGGATGTGAGAAAGTCTCTAAATGTGTTTGTTTTTATGCTATCTTTATTCTTCTTCAATTATGAAGGATAGTCTTATTTATAAAAGTTGACTTTATCATTATGTTTGGATATGTCTGTGTATTTGTATGTGCATGTGTGTGCGCATAAGCACATCTTTGTGTAAGTACGCTCAGAGGCCAGAAGAGGGTACCAGATACTAGGAACTACTGTTACTGGATGCTGTGAGCTACCAGACATGGGTTCTGGGAACAGAATTTGAGTCCTCTGGAAGAGCAGTACATGCTCTTTACCAGCCCTTGAAAGATAACTTTTTAAATGGTATTTTCATCTTCACCCTATGTTTTCTTTTCAGGTTGTATGTGTGTTTGTGTTTGTGTGTGTGTGTGTGTGTGTATTTCCGAGTTTCAACTGAAGTCTGTTTTCAAGTCTTATGTAACCTATTTTTTTTCTTGCTGTTTTATATTTTTGAAAATTTAGCTAATATGTACCTTTAGAAGTCCTGTTTTGGTCCAAGCAATTTCTGGACCTCCACATCTGAATCTTTCTGAACATTAAGGAAAATTTCTCCTTCAAATCTGTTAAATATCGTTGTATGTTCTTTCCTCTATTGCCATTTGAAAAACCCATAATTCAGATATTTGCTTAATTACTAGAACATCATAATTTTAATAAGCTTAAATTATGTTTGTCTCCCTTTTCTTCCTTCTTCTAATTTCAAAATATTTGTTTTCAATCTTAGAAATTCTGGTACTGAGGGTTTTAATTGTAGTGCTTATTAATTTATTCATTTCTAAGAGTTTTTGAGGCTTTTGAAAAAAGTCTCTTTGCTAAACTCACTCAGATTGTGATTTTTTTTTATTTTTTTCAATTGTTAAAAATCTTATATTGATTATTTTTTTACAGAAGGCACCAATTTCAAATTTCTGAAGACCATTGTTCCAAACGTTATGCGTTTCTTTGATGATGATATTGGAGAGAGAGAGAGAGAGAGAGAGAGAGAGAGAGAGAGAGAGAGAGAGAGAGAGAGAGAGAGAGAGTATGGGGGAAGAAATGGGAAAGGCAAAGTTCTGGAATACATGTAGACAAACAAGGTGAGGTTGTAATGCTGACCTTTGAAATGGTATGGCCTCCAATGTTTCAAAGTAAATAGTCAGAGACTAACAAGATAATGCTTGGGAAACTCCCAGAACTTGGTTCACAATAAGTGTTGGCCCTTTTGACAGTATTAGGAAAATAAATTACACAGACTTTTTGACATATACCCGGTGAATGTGGACTCAGGCACTATGACACCAAGTATTTGCAGGTTTAATTTCTAGATTATCATCTTTCAAGCCACTGTGAGATGAAGCCTCATGGATCATGGATGTCTGCAGATTTCATTATCCAAGAGATGAGTGGGGGTTGGTCGGCAGGCAGGCTCTGGAAATTAAAAAAAAAAAAAAAATCCCACTGAGAATGGAAGATGAACACAACACAGGCAAATTAATTTACAGCTGAAAAGAGGAAATTGGATTTTTCTCAATATATACACATTTTATGAGCTAAACAAAAAGCTATATTCTATAAAGAAACTTTTTTTTTTTTTTTGCAAAATCAAGTTTTACACGATGCTATAGCAAGGCCAGAGTTCCAATTCCTTGAAGGTTAACACATTTTCTTCCCTAGCTGTAGTCTCAAAAGCATAGCTTGTTAGCAGCTATCCTTAAGATATTCATCATCTCTGCCTCAAGAGCAGTCAACAGTAAAGATGCTGAGAAAACATGCTGAAGAGTGTTAGCATGGCAACCATGGTATCCTACATGCCAATGGGATGCTGCTCAGGAGAGGCATGATGGTGGTCCTCACTCCATGTTTTGCCAGGAAGGAAGGGAAAGGCGGAGTTCAGGACAAGGCAGAGCCCCTTTCGATTCCAAGTGAGTGCTGAAAGCCCCTAACAATTTGATTGGCAGCACATCAGTGGTCCATTCCTAAAACCCTAGGAAAGAGGCTAGGGGGCAAAGGGGATTTTAGTCCTGCAACAATTCTTTAAATGGGAAGTCACCTGTGTAACCTTAAGGGAAGAGCTGGGGATTCCTCTGTTTCAGGTAGCTGAGGAAGAAAATACCATGTTAATTATGTATCTGGGATAGGCAGTAACAGCTTATCTGTGAAAAAGAAACTGGCTTAAGTAAACATTATTATTTTATTAGTTAAGGGTTGAATAATGGTTATTAAGGTAGTCTGTCTGGCTTGTGGGAGTTAGATCCAGTATGATTCTTTTGAAGCTCAAAAATTATTTGAAATAAAATCTTTTAGAATGATTGGGGTTTAAAAGCATTGACAGTGTTTCTGGTGTTCCTGCTAGAGAGAAGAGCAAGCGTCTACGCAAAGAAGCATGAAACAATAAGTTTTGGGTGAGCTCTGTTGTTCCAAGAGGTCCACGGCAGGATTCTCCCCATTATTTTTTTTGTTTGGCGGGCTCTTCCGGCCCAGATGGAAGGGGAGGGGCCTCTCTGCAGCAATGTTCACTGACCGACCCCCATCTGCACCCCCTGGGGGAGGGCAGGTCCTCCTTTCCACACCTGTGTGTCTTTGGCTTTGTACTTGACCCATAAGTGTTGCTTTCTGTAAACCCTGGGAAGCGGAGCAGAAAGAGAAGCGACATAGGGGCCTGGTGGCACTCTACAGGTAGGTCCATGGTGGGAGTGGGGATCGGGGTTTTGTTAATTCCTGAGCCGACATGGGTCAGACATGGGTCAGAGCAGTAGCTGCAACTGAACATGTAAGTTGGAAAAGGGCAGAGTGCCGGCCCTCAGAGTTGGGAGGCTTCGGTCTTTTGGGCTAGCACAAAAGCTATGGCCGAGGGCCCAGGGGCTACTCACACTTCTGCTTCAAACCAGAGTTCTTGTTTGAACCCACGTGGGCCACCAATTTGTAGCGTGTGTCAGCTGGTTATGCTTCGCATTGAGAGCCAGCCATTGTCCGCTGTGGAACCTGGCTCAGTAAAACAGCCAGAAGGTTGACGGTGCCACCAGACAGAAGAACTGGCAAAGCTGAGTGAGCCCTAACTCTGTCAAACTCAGAACTGAGAACTGCAGGAGTGGGGCCAACTCCCTGTCTACTTCTACCTGTTCTGGAAGATGTAGCCATGACACCCAACAGAGAGGACCAATGTAATCAGTCAGCTAGGGAAACCACTTCGAGTCCTATCCCGTGCAAATAGAGCATCAATCGGATCTCAAACTGAGCGAACACGTATCTACCATTGGATCCCACCCTACTCCTCAAAGTTTATAAGATCCCTATCCACATGGTTAAAGTCCCTATCCACAAGTTATTTCACCAAGAATCATCAGAGAGAGGCTGTTTTACTGAGCCATAACTCTTTGGGGAATGAGTTTTCTTTCCAGAAGCATGCATCTCTGAACTCTGTACCCATCTGGCAGGCCAGGCTCATACCCTGCCTCTCCTGCTGCAGCCACCACCTTTGTGCACCACGATTGATGCCCCTGCCGCTAGTATCGGCGCTGTCATGGGCCTAAGACTTTCAGGACCCTCTGGTTCCTCAGAGGATAACAGTAGCACATTTCTACAGGAAAAAAAAAATTCCAGTCTGAATTCCAGAAATGAGTGATTAATCATTAATCATTTGTGATCATTAATAAGGAGAAACAACAGTCAAACAAAGCCCACCTGATCAAGTTAGAGAGTAGACTAGGAAAAGTCCAGCTGTCCTGTGTTCAGCGGTGAGGAGCCGCCACGCCATGTTAATACAATGAGGGTTAGGAGGGAAACATCCCATCATGCACTTTAAAATGCTCTGAGAAACAAAAGCAGGACAGAATTATTCTGTGCTGTTTGCATGTTTTTACAAGTGAACATCTTTTAGATATTTTTATTACATCTATTAGATTCTCGGTGTATGTGGGGGGTGGATGTGCTGCCATGGCATACACACTTATACAGAAATCTGAAAACAACGTGGGTGAGTCAAGTTTCTCCTGCTGTCATGTGGGTTCCAAGCATTGAATCCCCGGTGGCAGCCTTGGTGGCAGGCATCTGGCTCACTATGCCATCTATTGACCCAAAGCAGACAGTCTTTAAAGATGGAAAGTCCTAAGCCTGAGCAGTTAAGAACATTACAATGAGTCCCCAAAATAGTCATTTACCCTCACTGTTTCCAAATTTCAAAAATTTCAGTGCGATTGAGATGAAGTAATTTACCTGATACCACGAATAAGAACATTGCCATTAAATGACTTCCTGTGTGATTTTTATGCTTTGTTATTAAATGTTATATAATCCATTGTTATATTGAATTAGTCATTGAGGAGTTGGCTTAAACAGCCCTTTTATCTAGATTTTCCGCGGTCTTTTTCATAATAACCTGAATTGCTGCAATTTAAATAGCATATTCTTATATTCCAGAGTTGGTTGACTTTATATCAATAATGCCTTTCATACAATTTATCCTTTGGGCTTTAAAAATTGCTAGCTGCTCATAAAGCTACTAATACTTTAAAGATAAGTTTTCAGAAACATGATTATTTTTTAGTTACGTATAAATAAACCTAGGTTCAAGAGAAATGGCTTAGAGGTTAAGAGTTTTTCCAGAAAATTCAAGCTCAGTTCCAAGCACTCCCATCAAGTACCTCAAAACCACATACATACATACATACATACACACATACATACACATGCATATATGTATAATACATATAATATATAAACGTACACACACATATCCTGTAATTATTTGCCCCAAATAATTACTTGCACAGTAATTATTGAACTGCCATCAGACATGGATAAATCATGTTTTTGAGTGGTGTAATGGTTTTATGAAATTTCACCATAGATGAATGTCACTTAAGGGGGAACATAGTGACTTGTAGGCTCTGAAGTCTCATCTGGATGATTATTCACATTTTTATAATATTTTGTGCGTATGTTTTTCTATTAGTTCTTTTGCAACAAGCTTTCATATTTCCAGGCTTCCAGGGTCATCAAAGCTGGCTTTGGGTTCTTTGTGCTCCTGCCTCAGCTTCTCAAGTGCTAGAATTGCAGTTATGAGCCACCATACCTGGCAGCATGCCAGACAAACAGCCATCAACACAAACAAACCAAAAATAGAAAACAGAAACAAAAACCACAGTGTGAAAAGCAGAACTGTTCTCCATGATACAAACAGATCCCGAACCCTTTTCTGAAAAAAATGACAGTTGTTTGGTTGCCTTGGGACCGCTCTGCAGTCCTTCTGTGACAAGGGAGACACTGAGAAGTGCACAGAGTTGTGATGCTCATCCTACGTGTGAGTCATGACCCCTTTGGGGGTCAAACGACCCTTTCACAGAGGTTGCCCAAGAATATCAGAAAACACTGATGTCTACATTACCGTTCATCACAGCAGCAAAACTATAGTGGCAGTAAAAGTGGATACGCAGATTACATATTTTTGAGACCTGGGTTAATTCAAAGCATTAGAACCAATTCCCAACAATCCCAGATTACTCTGACTACCTTACCTTTAAGTATTTATCTGGAATACTAGTTAGATATTAATAAAAGAAATCCAACTGAGACTATTCAGTGTCTTTCTTGAGGTTATTTACATTGGCTTACTTGAAAGGACCTTCTGTTCTCGGATAGAAAATGGGGGAAGGGGACATTAACTCAGGGGTCAAAACAGAGGGTTTTTTGTACTTTACTTCCAAATTAAAAATGATAGGATAATGGGTTCTTGGTCTCTTACCAGAAGCCATTGTAATAATAGGAATATAAACATAATTGATAGTTATTCAGGCTGTAAGAAAACTATAGCTCCTAATTTCATGGTAGAAATTAGGCACGCGAAAGAGAGAGAGAGAGAGAGAGAGAGAGAGAGAGAGAGAGAGAGAGAGAGAGAGAGAGAGAGAGAGAGAGAAGCATATGTATATCTTCTTTTAGCCAAAACACTCAGTTACATTAGATAAAACAATATTTTGTTAATCCTTGCTAGAGAGAGGAATTATTTTTGTTGTTGTGTCTTTCAGGAAGATGGATAGAAGTGAAAATAGTCATATTAAGTGAATTCAGACAGATCCAAAAAGCCATGGGGGACATGTTTCCTCTCATTTCTAGATCTTGTGCTTTACATAGATAAAATCATCTGTGTATTGTTCATATAAAGGTAGAAGTAAATAGTTTCTAGGAGAGAAAGAAAGACTATAGGGACAGCTGAGACACCAAGGAAGGAAAAGTCTTTGTGAGGATGTATGTATTCAAAATGCATTATACCTTAACATTAATATATCCTTGAAAACCAAGTACTGCGTACAAGGAAAACAAGCTGATTGTAATATTATTTGTAAACCTTAAACTAAAGATAATCCAAACACAGAAGGGGCATGAAATGGCTCTCTTTCACAATGTGACCCTTAGGCCCTAGAACAATGTTCAGCATGTACTCAGGAGCCGTTTCCAGAAGGAATGACTCTTTCTGACTTTATTTAACAAATATAAAATATATGTTTTCTTTTGTTTAACTAAACTCAACTTCTATTTTGAGTTCTCATTCTTGCGGGGTGGTAGAATATATTATTGATTCTAGTTTTTCTCATGTGATCCACTGGAATTATACCCAGGTTTTCAGGAGTTTGTATACTAGCAGACATTTCTTGCTTTCAACTTCATTTCCTGGTAGAAGCTTCATAACGGATCTCATTGGCCTAGTAGTAGGTCCCAGCTCCAGGCATTCAAGGGGATGTCTGCTGAGTGTGGTCTTTGGCGTTCACCTCCCTGTGAATTCTGAAGGACCATTCGAGGTCATTCTCCTGTCCCAAAGTTATAGAAATGGAAGAAAAGACATTTTAAATAAATATTTAAGCATAGGCATAAATAGATTTTAAAAAGATATTCTGTAACTGTGAAGAATCATCAAAATTAGAAGACAACTGCAGGGCAAAGCCCTGTGTGCATTTGCGCTGGTCAGCTTCAGTTACCTACATGTGGAACTTTCTCAGGAGAAGCAACCAGCTAACTCCCTATCTCTCATTCCTACCAGTGTCCTGCATGCTATAGTTTTCTGGACCCAGTTGCGAGTAGCAAATGTGAGATCTTGGTTTGTGAAAGCCAAGGTGACATGAGGGTCTAAGTATCCAAAGTCTTTGGAGTATCACCAAGCTTAGCCAGTGATCACCAGGAATAGGACTCTGGCCCTGTCAATAAATATTTCATTAATATGCTAGCAAAGGCTTCAACAAGTGGGTAATTTAAACAGCCAAAGCACACAGTGCAAGAGGGAGGTTCCCAAATTTAAATTTTAACACACAATTAAGAATCTACAAATATCATTGGGAAGTCAACCCTCAGGGAGAATTAATCCACATCAGCACATATTTGTATTTTAAACATGGATAAACCAGAGAGTAGGTGAGCCTGATGTGCAAGCCCTAGTATCGACATTCCAATCCTCAGCAGCACAGTGCACATGCTTGTAGCCACAGTGCAGTTAGGAGCAGAGATGGGAACCACGGAAGCTTGCCAGTCTCCAACCTGGTGCCAGGTTCAGTGAGAGATCTTGCCTCAAAAGAATAAAGTGGTGGTAGAGCGGGTCACCTCATGTCTTCAGGCCTCTACAGGACATGAATGTGTTTGTGTACCTGAACATACTTCATTTATACTCACAGAGAGATACATGGACAGACAGAAAGATAGACAGACACACATATACACAGAAGATGGGGGAGTTAGAGGGAGAAAGAAGAAGAGGAAGAGGGAGGAAGAGGAGGAGGATGAGGAAGAAGAAGGAGAAGGAGAAGAAGAAGGAGAAGGAGAAGGAGAAGGAGAAGGAGAAGGAGAAGGAGAAGGAGAAGGAGAAGGAGAAGGCACCTCTTCCTACTACAGTGATAATGGCCCTGGAATGTTTTGGGAATCTAGGCATAAGACTTTATATAATGCAGACTATTTTTTTTTTTTTTTAGTTTAATGTCCTTTAAGACTTACTTTAAAATTTGTATTAAGATATATATTGAAAATAGATAAATGTACAAATTTTTAAAAGAATTTTTGCATAAAACTATATGAATATATTTTGCCAGTATTTGATTTTTTAAAGATTTGATAGTATGCATTGAAATCTTACAAGGTACAATAAGCAACAAATACATGTAAAACAAATGTAACATGGAAATAGTCAAAGTTTTCTTGGTGTTAAAAGATTAAGCATAATGATTTTTTAAATACCAAGAATTGAAACAAGATTATACTTTTAGCTTTTGAATTATTAATGATTTAAGGTCTAGGTGTACCACACTCTGAGAAGGTGCTATATACTTTTTTTTTCTAAGAAGGAGTGAGGCCTCCACTTTCTAGCCTTTCTTCTTTTTGAGCTTCACATGGTCTGTGAGTTGTTTCTTGGGTATTCAGAGCTTTCTGGGGCTAGTATAGAATTATCAGTGAGCACATATTATACCTGTTCTTTTGTGACTGTGTTACCTCACTCAAGTTGATATTCTGTAGATCCATCCATTTGCCTAGCAATTTCTTAAAGTCATTGTTTCTAATAGGTGAGTAGTACTCCTTTGTGTAAACATACCACAATTTCTGTATCTATTCATCTACTGAAAGACATTTGGGTTCTTTCCAGCTTTTGGCTATTATAAATAAGGATGTTATGAACATGGTGGAGCATGTATCCTTATTAATGAACATGGTGGAGCATGTATCCTTATTATATGTTGGAGCATCTTTGAGGTATATGCCCGGAAGTGGAATAACTTGTTCTTCAGGTAGTACTATGTCCAATTTTCTGAGGAACCACCAGACTGATTTCCAGAGTGGTTGTTCCAGCTTACAACCCACCAACAGTAGAGGAGTGTTCCTCTTACTTTGCATCTTTGCCAGTATCTGCTGTCACCTGAGTTTTTGATCTTAGCCATTCTGACTGGTGTGAGGTGAAATCTCAGGGTTGTTTTGTTTTGCATTTCCCTGATGACTAGGGATGTAGAGCATTAACTTAGGTGCTTCTCAGCCATTTGATATTCCTCAGTTGAGAATTCTTTGTTTAGCTCTGTACCCCATTTTTAATAGGATTGTTTGATTCTCTGGTGTCTAGCTTTTTGAGTTCTTTGTATGTATTGGATATTAGACCTCTATTAGATGTCAGATTCTTTCCCAGTCTGTTGGCTGCCATTTTGTTTTCTTGACAGTGTTCTTAACATGTGGCAGAGTCTCCCTCACACATATTGAAGTGTTCATAAGTGGGGCTTTCAGTGATTGATGATATACTTTTCATTGGTTTAATCTAATGATGGACTCATAGTGTGATGAGCAGCTTTTCCCCATCACATTGACTACAGGTCCAAAAACAATGAAGCCCAGTGACCTTGGACTAAAACCACTGAATCAGTGAGCCCAAATGACTCTGTCCTTATTTCAGTTTATTTCCCAAGGTCTTTTGTCACAGCAATAGAGTAAAAGATAAAAGAGAAATTGAGATATGTCTCTGGAAGCCCGTGCTCTGTGTTCTCACTGGAAGCAAACCAACACATCCTGGCTGGCTGGCTTTTCTCTTTACAGCATTTATCACACTCTAATATAGAAACCCTCTTCATGTTTCCCACTGCAGTCCAAATGAGAGGATGTGTCCCTGTCTGACTCCCAGAGCCCTTACCTTCTCTACGTTTGCTTTGTGCAAGCTATGCGGCCCTCTGCGTTAGAGACACTTGCTTCTCCCCAGTAGTTACTTGCTTGAATCTTTCAAGACACCAGGGAGACCACCATCTTTATGTCTTACCATTTTCTGAACTACCCTCAGAAATATGATTTCTCTCAGCCCTTTGGGTCTTCTTGAAAATATCCACTGGTCTCTATACACAGTCTTTGATGGAAGACTCTGTGCAGTATGAACTGATAGCTCATGTTTGTCTGGAAACTCGGAAATACCGTCCACAGTGTTTTCTGTTCTAATAAATGAACTAAGCAACCGCTCCCCCCCCCCCCACATACCTCTTGGGCTTGATTTCTGCTGCTTGGATTTTGTTGTGTTTTGTCTTGTTCCTTGGCCCAGACTTTTTCAGAGAGAGAGAGAGAGAATTCTCAGTAACCTATAAGTTACATGGCATAGTTTGCCTATGATTTACATACAGCGATGCACACATATAAACTAAGTAATTTGGGAAATGATTACTTGCATTATAAAACAATGTACAACATTTCCTTGTCTTTGTAGTATCTGTTGTAATGTACTTTGAACGCCAAGTTTCCCTATTGTGGTAAAATACAGTTTACCCTCCTTCAAAAGATTGGTTTATCACCTAGAAAATAATGTATTGGGCAAATATAATGAAAGTGTTTGCTTTCTGATAATCACACAGTCCCTGGGCCATAGAATAATAGATGATGCTGATGTTGTGTGTTAAAACAAACCCTAGTGACATGTGAACTGATCTTGATCCCTGATGGTTGTGGAGCCCTGCTGCTTCAGCATACAGCTGTTAACCTCTTAATTCCTTTCCAATGTTTGTGGTTCTTTGACTTTCTCCTTCATTAGCTTCAGTTTTGCTGCTGGAAGCCCACAGTGCCCTGACTTTAGAGTGAGTATGTGCCACATAGATGTCTTCTGACTTACTCATTATTTTAAACTTTTCCTAGTTCACAAAGCCTCTCCCTTCTACATAAATGGATAACTGCCTAGCCAGTTTGTTTGCTTGTATAGAAGAACGGGCCATGGTCGAGAAGGGAGGGACTGGGTTCAGTCTCTCCTCATTTCTGGAATGATTCGTCAGGTAACATGTGCACAGGTGTCAATGTTTACTTCCACCCAGGATCCTCAGACCTCCCATCCCTCATGTCACATCCAAGTTACTGCAGCAAATGAGGCTATTTTCTATATTCATTCCTGTAATCTGGAAATTTCGCCACATAACAACCCAGGAACCGCAACTATTTTGGAAACCATTTGGTGATTATTATAAGCAATGGGAAGGAGAATGTGATTTGGATATGCATTTGTCCTTTGGGACCCTGCATTTTGAGACAGGCCTTTGCTCTCATTTCTCAGGCACTTTTAACTTGGGAAGTTCCTGGTTTTGGTGGTTTAAACTAGCCAGCACATGAAGGAAACAGAAAATCTCAGGGATTTAAAGATTTGCTTCTCTTAGGATGGTTGTCCTTCATGAATATTTATACTTTAGATCCTGTTAATTCCTTTGTACTGAAGAGGTAGGTTTTGCTGGTGTTATTTTTAGTGTGAGACCAATCAACATAGGGGGTTGCTGGTACAGATGTTTCTGTTCCACCACTGCCCTCCCCTGTAGGGATGAGGTAGTCCTCTGGAGAGTACACTATGAGCACATCTTGGCTCCCCCATAAGTAAGAGCTTAGGAAGGGAATAAAATCATTAGGGGTGAGGAGGTAGCTAAATAAGAGCACTTGTGTCTGGCAGGGGGCCAGAGTTTGGTTCCCAGCACCAGCGTTAGATGATTTTGTAAAGAGTGTTTTTATTACTGTGATGAAACACCATGACCAAGTTGGGGAGAAGGTGGCTTGATCCTCATGACCGTCTCCTTTACAGAACATAAGACAGCACAGGATGGCAGCACATGGTGTGCTAGACCAACCCTTCCATCACTAATGAAGAATGTGCCTTATCGGCTTACCTACACCCTGATTTTATGGAGAAGTTTTCTCAAATGAGGTTCTCTCTTTTCATATAATTCTACTTTATGCCATATATCATTAAAATTAGTCAAAACAGCCCCCAACTACCTGTAACTCCAGCTCTATGCAATTCTACATATTCCTAAACTTACACACCACACACACACACACACACACACACACACACACACACACACACACACACAAACACAGATAGAGAGAGAGGGAGAGAGGGAGAGAGAGAGAGCCTGTATGCATAAAGTCAATACAATTCCTTGAATGTATTATCATTTTATTGGGATTCCAACCATCTTAGAAATGGTGCTTTCCTTTCATACCTTTGTGAGTCTGAAATAATAGGAAGAACCCTAGGCATTTTCATGTTCAGATAGAAGAAGCCGTCTATATGTTACAGGTTTCAGAAGAGTTCCAGGCAGCGTTGATAATAAGACATTGCTGATGTATCAGTTTCCTCTAAAGAGTTGTCTGGAATGCAGAGACTCAATGTAAATATCGTGCCTCCTTATGATTGATGCGGTTTTCCCCTGGCCCCTCTCTTCCTCTTCCACCACAATTTCCGCTCCTTTTCAGATTGCTATAGCAGAATTCCCCGGTAAAGGCCATATGAGAAAGGAAGACTTGCTTTTGACCCACTCTTGGCAGAAATACTGTTCCTTGTGACAGGGAGGGTGTGTGCAATGCCGAATGAAGCAGTTGAGCACATTGCACCCACACTTAGAAAGCAGGTGTCTTTGTTCTTAATCCAGTCGGAAATCTCCACCTATAAAGTGTTAGCTGCCTTAGGTACAGTGAGGCTTTCTCCCATAACTGAAAACCACCTTGCACATATGTCCCAAGGTTTACCTTGGAGCTGATTCTGTAGCCTGTAAAGTTGGCAATGTTAGCTTTCCTACCCATGATTCTCTAAAATTAGATGAACTGGTCTGTGGTAGGGAAAGGATTAGGTAAGTGTGGCATGCCCAGCTTGCTTTCTAAATGGTTGCCCCAGGCCACATCTGTGACCTGGGGTTCCCATGCATCTGTTACCTCGAACAATTTTCATTTATTTTTATTATTATTACTTTTATCTTTCTTCTGTACTCAATGGAAGTAAAGTTTTTGGGGGCCCTGCCACCATGAAGACTTCCCGGGTTTGATTTTGTCTGCCTTCCCTTTATTAGTGGGACTACTCAGTCTCTTCAGCAGGGCTCCTGTATACACTGTTTTGCATATAATAAGAGCATCTGTCTTGTCTTAGCCTCAGATTTTTTAATTGATTTCCAGAGCTTCCTGCCCTCTTTTCTAGGCCTGGAAGGGTGATGGCAGTCACAGTGCCCACACCTTTCAGATTTGTAAAAGTTAAGTGGGATAAATACAAAGATCAGGGTCTTTAGATGAATATACATGGTTATTATGAATACAGTCTTAGCAAAATGAGGGGGACAAGAGACAGCTGGGACAGGTTAGCTTCACAATGGACATGTTTGCCACATGTCTTACAAGATGCCTCAGCCAATTAAAGGGCTTGTTGCAGAGCTGGATGACCTGGTTTTGGTCTTTGGAACAGAACTGATTCCCACAAATTGTTTTCTGATCTCTACCTTACACCACTACTAAATAAATTAATAAATTAACAAATAAATAACTTCCTTGCTTCACACTTTTAGTTTATCCCTTCTGAAAACCTCTAGGGCTGGAATGACAATGTAACACAACCTTTGTTTCTCACTAAACTTGTTACATACTGATATGTATGCAGATGGGCAGACCCACTATGTGTAGGTAAAAAATAGTACATAGTGTGTGGAATCTCATCTTGGCACAACATAATTGTCTGACTATTTACTAAGGCTATTGTCTCAAATTCAGTGTCTGCAGGAAGCTTACCTGGTTGACTGGCCGATTTGGGGATTTCATTTGCTATGCAGGCAAACAAAAAGACTGTCACTACTATGTCTCAAAAGATTGAGATGAGTGAAATCAAACTAAGAAAATTGTCTAAATGATGAAATCTCTCAATTCTTCTCTACCTGCTGTTTATCTTTTGAAATAGGGTTTTTGAAAAGATAATGTTTGTGGGCTGAATGTTAATAACTAAAAATTTTGTATGAAAACTCATAACCTGTGTTTATTTAGTTTAAAATGATCTGATTTTATTCCTGTAGCAAGACTGAAGGCATAAAGCCTCAGCAAAACACAGTAAGGCTTTATGCATTTCAAAACTGCCCACAAACCTCATAACATAAATAAAACAAATAGAAATGTTCCAAGTGTCTGGATTTACAAAGTCAAAGGGAGAAAAAATCCCTGTATAGATTCGTATGTCAATCCTCCTAGGGATTTATTAGGGATAAGTTGAAAACCAAAAAATTAAATTGCTTACAAAACCTGTGCTTCTGGATTTGGGTTTGTTCTTGGTATTTTAAAGAATATGTAGGAAATAAATTTTGTGATTTCTGATCAACCTGATTTACATCTTTACGTCGCTGCCTCAGGTTGTACCTAAGCCTTCAATGGGTGTGGGGAAGCGTTTGCTCATTACAAACAACAAACAAACTGCTGTTCTGCTAACATACAGATATTGTATTACTTGTTTTTAACTCTCATATACTTTTTAGAAGAGATTATGGAAATTATATTGAGTGGTACAAACAGCATGTACAGTTAGGTAAACACAAGACTAAAATCTGTTCAAGTTGGTGACATTTGGAACGTCCTGTCAGCTCAGCTCTTTGCTATTTAGATATGGTGTTGTTACTTTACTGACTTTAGTGGGGGCAATTCGACACTCAAATCCATTCTTTGTGCAGCTAATCCCTAAGGCACATGTCTTATTGACCGTGGGGACAGCCTTTTCATCCCCACGCCATGTAGTTTGATCTTGGTGTTCTCTTGGCCATCATGGAGATACTATAATTCCAACAGGAGCTCTATCTCCCTAAACTCTTGTCAAATACTGTACGCTGTCTGGTTGCTTTTATTACAATGTTATGACTTATGCCTATAAAAATTGTAGAAGTCTATTCTGTCTGGCTTCATTTTCTGTATGGCAATTAGTCTTTGAAGCACACAACATAAGACAATCTGAGGTTCCAGTGCAAACCCAAGAACAGACACGTGTTATCCTCTTTTGCTTGGAAGTGGTGGTTGTATTGAGCATAAGAGTTCCCCAGGGATCCTTCAGGGAATGGTATAGGTTTTCTTCCTAATGCATTAAAAAAAATCACTGGCATATATTAGCTACAAAATGCTTGTTCCCAAAATGCTAAGTGTCTCAGCTTCCCAGAGGCCCTTTCTTTCCTCTCCTGGTTTCCCTCTGTTAATTTCCATCTAATGGCTGACCTTTGGGGTTGAATTACACACAAGCGATAGAGACTCTCACTGCATGTAGCGCTTAGCAAAACAGACAGAGCAGACCCAAACAAGGAAAGAAAGCCACTTACATGGGTTTGGGGGTGGAAGATGTAGGTTTGGGATTTAAGAAGCACTTGATGTTTTTCAACTGTGGCACATCACACAAAAGCCTATTTTTACTTGGCAGAAAACAGAAGGTGGCCATGAAAATCAGCCCTGCTGCCACTGCAGGGGTGTTATCTTTCAGAGCATCGCTCCCTGGGACTAATCTTTTCTTCAGATCACTCAAGGAGCCAGTCAGTATTCAGATCAATGAATTCAGAACCATCTGGATGTACTGGTTAGCAATCCAGGCAGCACTTAAATTTGGGCAGGATGGAGTGAGAGGGCTTGGAGTCATGGTGATAAGAAAATAATTGTACTAAACCAACTAAGTCTGGAACTGGGCACTTGCAGTAACAGAGCTGCAAAATTCCTTGATGGATCTATGAAAAGTTGAATGTAATCAAGACGAATGCTCTTATCATATTAGCTGTGTGTATTCAATGCAATTGATTTCTTCTCTTCCCCTATGGCTTTCTTTCCATTTCTCCTTTTCTCCATCTTTTGGTTCTTTCTCCAGTTCTTGTCATCCCTCTGTCTTGTTTGTTAGTTCAGGACAGGGTTTCACAAGAACAGCTCAAGCTGGCTTTGAATTGATTATGTACTTAGGGTATCCTGGAACCCACTGCAAGGACCTTCCAGAATGCCCTTGACTATAGTAATGAGAGGTAGGCATCAGCCTACACAGCTTCCAGGCTTTCTTTCTAAAACTTTCTGTCCCTTCTGCTCTCTGTTCTTGTATAAAGTATATAGTATGATGTTAAAAGTCAAGTCCGATCTCAAATTAAGTGGATCATGCAAGTGACTAACACTTCAACGCTTCATCACTTGCAGCTTGAGAGAAGAACTGGTTTCTTTTTATTATAATTATGCAATAGTGAATGATAATAATCCATGCCTGTCCTGACCGTGGTGATATTTTATATTGCTTTTGGAGAGATTTGAGGAGATATTGTTTCTGTAAAGCAATCCTGATCACACTCCTCCCCATTTCTCTTTCAACTGAAATTGCTCCCTGCATAGGTCCTACCCCTCCTGGGCAAAACGCCTTTCTCTGTATGTTTAGCATTGTTTGTATATAAGGGGCTTCTGAAATTTTTATGTATTAATTTTCTCTTCTACTACTTTGTTGACTAGGTTTACTAGCTGCATGTTTACCATCGAGTCTTTAGGGTCCATTTGTATAAAATCACATCATCTACACATAACACATGGTATGATTTGTATAAAATTTTAACACCCACAGATCTACATGTCCTTTGACTTCTTTCTTTCCTAATTGTATTCTCTTTATTGCCCTTACTTGCTTACTGCCTTAGCCAAGACATTCAGTATTAGATTGAACAGCAGGAGGGAGCATGGATATCACTGTCTTATGTCTGATTTTTAGAAGGTGGCTGAATAATATAGTTAAAGCCTATTGAAAGTTTTGGCAGGACATAAAATCTTTTATTTGAGGATCTTTTGTTTATTTATGAAGCAAAGGTTACTAGACTGACAGTTTACTATATTGAATACTTGGAAAAGTAAACTGGAAAAATAATAATAGTGATAAACCTGGCAGATAAAATAACTGTTTTAGATAAGCCTCATGAGGGAATATTGTCCCACAGTCCATTGTCCCATATTTCTCCTTCTTTATGATAATGGAAAATTGAAGGTTTGTTGCAGATAGCTCCAAATGCTCCACTCTCACCCTTCCATCTGAGTTGATCTTTTACTTAACCTTTCAGCACTCAATTTCTCCAGAGCCAGAATCAAAATTAATGCTGACAGAGGAGAATGTGCATGACGCCTCCAAAACACATTGCTTTACTGTGTTTCTTCTGAGCTTTCAGCCTGAGAGTGGTATTTTTCATGACTGTGACCAGTGGGAGGCATACAAACAGGAATCTTGATATTACATCTTATAGGCTGCAATTAAATATAGTTATTTACATTAACTTACTCTTTAAAGACACTTTACCTTAGCAAAAGAATTTTTGGAAAATTTTGATATTCTATTGGAAATTCTGAGTCCATAATTTTAGATTCCTTGACCCTAACACTTAGGTGTCAACTTATGATTACAAAAAAAGTTGTATATAAAGTATACAGTAAATAAGGTATCTGTTCATCTCCAAGACAATACTTACAAGGAAAATGGGAAGTATACCCTGTGTTGGCCAAAATTATAAGCAGCTAAACTGTGGTTGTTCTAAGCAAGACAGGAGGAAATGCACACATAAGGGCCCTTAGCATTTCCTATAGAAAGGTCTAGAAGATATTAGGCAAGAAATAGAGGGGACACAAAGACTGTTCAAGAAAACTTGCAGCAAGGGGAGACGACTGAGCATCATACCATTTGTAAAGCATCTTGAAACCATAGCAGGAGGGAGAGAGCAGAGAACTGACCATAGCAGGGGATGCTCAGTAGATTGATGCCTGCACAAAATGCACAAAGGACCAACTACTGCAGTACCACATAAAAGGTTGCAGCTTTCCCACAAAGGTGGCGGTAATAGAGAAGGAAGTCGCTCTCCAGATAGGTCAGGACTGGAGGGCAAATGAACCCTGAAATGCAACAGGGAGATTATTACAATGAAAATAGTTTGAGTATCTAGAAACTTAGTTTTGTGGGTTAGGATATCAGTAGTCAAGTCCTAGAAGGCAGCTTTAAAAGTTCCACATGAGGGACATCAATTATGCCTTGCTCAGGGCTGCAGGGATGGGCTTGATTCTGTGGGCGAGAAGAATCTATTTAAGACTGTCAGATATGGCCATACGTTGAGTTTACTCAGGATCCCAGTTGTATCCTGAGTTAGAGCTAAGATGCTTGATTCTGTAGCCATAGGGAGGAGGCATGAGGGACATAAGGATTTATGTTATATTTTACTTTAGCTTACTCTAGATGTTTTAGCTGTAAGTCTTTATGGAGTGACTGATACCTGAATTTTCACCATACTATGTAGCCTCCTTGACTGACTTAGGCTATACGACATGAAGTAATATCTCACCACTCAACAATGACCTAAAATAGTTTTTCAATATTGAAAACAGATTGGTAGACGTCATGGGATACAAAGGTAACTTAACAAAATTCAAAGTTACCACAACACAAACAGTCAAACTACAGATGACATGAAATTGAAAGTGGTTCATGTTTATGGCTAAAAATAAAAGACAAAGAGATACCGGAGAATTTTCTTTCAAACTCCATTAAATCCCCATGCATTCTAGTGTATTCTTGACAGTAAGACTGCCCCAAGATACTGCTCTTGGTTTTCTAAATTTAACAGCTCTACAGAAGATTATATAAACAACAACCACAAAATATATCAGCCTGATTAGTATCCACACAAGAGAGGTCTGAGAGGTGCCTAAAATTATATAGAAAAAATATCTTGGATTGCATTTCATTAGTAAACATGAAGAATGTGAACATTGCAATGGTCCCACCCAGTAGGATGTTCCCCTCATTGTATTCACCTTACATTACTCCTTAGTTAAGCAATATAAAATCAAATCATAGTTGACCATGGGCTCCTTGAGAGAAGTGACTATAACCTAGCATAAAAATACCCTTAAAACATTTAAAATCACCTGTGAAGATATGTTCTGGCTGCCTCCAAATCCTAGTGTTTGTTTGTCCTATTATATTAGAAACGAGCTATCCAAAATCATACTCACTAAAGTATTTATTGTTCATGTCAAACTTTTTATGGCCACATTCGTCTCTAAAGTATAAAAATAAGGAAAACAGAGTTTGTGTTAAAATGGACAGGTAGATACAGTATCAAACAGGCTCAAGAAAGTAAATGATGTAATTTGGTGATACTTCATTTGGCTCCTGAGCTAACTTGTCTGGGTAAAATTTATTTTTATGTTTACTGGCCAAAGTACACAGACTGACAAAGTCCCCAGAAACTACACTCTTCTATTTTCCTTCCAATGCTTCTTTTTCTTTCCTTAGAACCATTAATTAGGTTACTTATTTAGATTACATCCCCAGCAGAGATTTTTTGCCCCCACTCTTTTTTCAGTCCATCCCTCTGACCACACTACCCCACCTTCTCCCGGAACAAAGGGAGACCTAACTTGGATATCAACCAGCCTTGGCTTCTCAAGTTGTAGTAGGACCAGGCACATCTTCTGCTGAGGCCAGACAAGGCAGCCCAGTTAGGGGAAAAATGATTCAACAGCAAGCAACAATTTTAGAGAAAGTCCCTGCCCCTGCTATTATGGGTCCCACAAGAAGACCCAACTGTACAACAGTTACATATGTGCAGAGGGCCTAGGTCCACACCATGCATGCTCTCTGATTGTCTGTTCCATCTCTATGAACCCTACAGGCCCTGGATAGTTGAATCTATGGTTTTCTTTTGGCATTCTTGACCCCTCCAGCTACTTTAATTCTTTCTTATCCACTCCCACAGGATCTCTATGTTCCACTTAATGTTTGGCTGTGGGTCTCTACATCAGTTTCCATTGACTGCCTGACGATGGTGAAACATCTCTTATAACAGTTCTGTTAGGTTCCTGTCTGCAAGCATAATATTGTATCATCAATAGTGTCAGGGGTGGACTCCCTTCCATGGGATGGGGCTCAAGCTAGACCAACCATTGTTTGACCTTCCCTCAAATTCTGCTATCTTTTTCTCCTGCATATTTTACAGAGAGGATAAACTATAGGTCTAAAGTATCATGGTTGGGTTAGTGTTCCAACTGCTTTTTCGGAAGTCTTGCCTAGTTACAGGAGTCAACTGGTTCATGCCACATATACCCCATTGCTAGAAGTCTTAGCTAGGATCATCCTTATAGATTGCCAGAAGTTTTCATTGTCCTAGGTTTCTAGCTCTTCCTATAGAGCTATTATTTGTAAAATTTAGCGTATTTATTCTTAGAGTCTCTGAAGAAAAATAGAAAACTTAAGGGGGAAGTAAATTTATAGATTGTAATTAAATCTGCAAAGTTAAGAAAATATTAAGCTGCAAATTCAAGAGCACTGCAAAATAGCTGCATGGAGGCATTCCAAAGGAAAACATACAAGATCACAGGTTAAAACAACACAAAACTTGAGATCACAATTCAATATCTAAAGGATGTTTATTAACTTTCATAGACAGGCTCTTTGATAGCCCAAGCTGGCCTGAAATTTATTAAGTTCCCAAGGATAACAGTAGATTTATGATTCTCCATCTTATGATGCCACTAAATCTTAGGGTCATATTGAACTTCTATTCCTCCATCTTTAGGTGACATTGGACTTTCAGGTTTTCCATCTTAGGATGACATTGACTCTCTGCTTTTCCATCTTACGGTAATAATGAATTTCTGATTCTCTGGTCTTCATAACTTAAGTAGTGCAATTATTAGTGAGCAACACTATATCAGTTTGTTTTTATATTAGATATTGAACCAAGTGACACATCTTTCAGGCTACATAAGTTCTTTAACAACTAAGCTAAATCCCCAACCTGAAACAATATATTGCTTATAATCAATTATATATTTGTGTGTGTGAGAGAGAGGGGGGGGAGAGAACATGAAACTGAGTAGGTAGAGAGGTGGGTAATATTGGGAAAAGAGAAAGAATTAATATGTTTTAATTTTGAGATTTCAACAATGTCTACATTGTAAGTTGATTACTCACTACTATTATTCTGTTTAACTGGTCAAAATTATTCAAGTAACTTACTTTTCAGAAAAACGAAAGGTAAATTTTAAGGATTAAATAAATCAGAGTGATAAAGAAACTAACTGCTCTTCTCCATTGTCTTTACCCACACAGCATTATTGCAAAACGTCTTTGTGATAAAGGCATTTCCGTGTAAATAAAACCTTAAAATTTGGCAGCAGCAGACATAAAGCAAAAGAAATACTGGAGGCAGTTTCCTGCTGAAGAAAATGTTATTGGGTAGAATGACAAAGAGAAAAAATTCAGAGAAAAGATTCCATATGTGCACAAACACAACTGGGTATTGAGTTATAAAAGTTTAATAAATATTATATATTAAGAAGAATTAGAAGAATTAGAATATGTCTGAGTAATTACACACACACACACACACACACACACACACACACACACACACAGTACTTCCCATGGATGGAAACAGCTGTAATGGAAATAAAGATTTTGTTGCTTTTATATTTTATCCTGAATGTTTTAATGTTTTTATTCAGTCATATCATCTGATGTTATGTTATTATCCATCCTTTCCACGTTGTCTTAGTGAAATCATTCAATCCATCATCTAGAAAATATGGCAATTTTTGATATGTATCAATAAGATATTGATGATATAAGTAATGTAATGATAATCGTAAGAATTTATATTATTTCAATCAAAATAAATTCAAAATATGCTAAAATACAAAATTAGGTGGTATTTTGCAAGTATGTCTTAATTACAATGGTATAAAAAGTAGGACATCAAATGTTGTGTAGCTGTAAATTTTTATGCCATAATTAGCCTCATCTGTCAACTTGATCAAACCTAAAATTATCTTGAAAGTAAATATCAAGTGAGAAATTACCAAGAACGTGTTGCCCTGTGGGACTGTTTTGGGGATTTTGTTTTAACTGTTAATTGATTTAAGAGGGCTCGACTATTGATGGTACCAATTCCTAGACAGGTAGTTCAGAACTGTATGTGAGCACTGGCTTAGTATAAGATTATCTACTGTCAAGCAAGTCCCTCTGTCATTCCTACTAATGTGCTCTATAAAAATGATGAAGAGAGAAGAAATATGTTAGGTGGGTGTGTCAAGTGTTGGGAAGGGTATGCCTCTGGGCGCCCAAGCTGAGGCACTCCTTCCCCCACAGGATCAGCCACCGGAGGACAGTATCGAATAAAATAGAGTTTATTTCGGGTATGGGAAAGGGAGTTGACAGGGTAGTCAAACAGAGAAAGATAGAGAGAGGGAAAGGGAGAAGGAGAAGGAGAGGGGGAAGGAAGGAGGAAAAGGGAGAGAGGAAGCATGAGTCCATGAAGAGAGGGGGTGGGAATAGGGGGAGAGGGGGAAGGGATGCGAGGACAGAGTGATCACAGGACGGCAAGAGAGAGCAGCGGAGAGAGCAAGCAGCTTCTTTTATAGTGAGTTATGCACACATGGCTGTTGCCAGGTAACTGTGGGGCGGAGCCTAGACAAAATGCTAACTCCTACCACCCTTCCTGGCTGTGAAGTTAGTTGATTATTAAGAGATAATGCTATGTGGAATAGAAAGTGGTCCTGCCTCAAATTCCTGCCTTGACTTCCATCATTGTTGCAGTTATAGACCAGATAAAACCCTTTCTTCCAAAAGTTGCTTTTGGACAAGGTTTCATCAAAACAGTAGAAATAACAGGATGTAATTCATCTTTAATATACATTTTTATAATAAAAAGTAGAATGCAAAATGTGAAGAAGGTGTCTGGGCCTAATGGATAATTAGAAATGAGTTGAGCTGGATATATATTAATTATTTTCGTCGTTGCTGGGAGACATCCCATTAGGATCTTTTATAACACTTTATTAGTCTTCAACATTATACAAGAATTTGACAATAGATGTTTGTGCCCTTGCGAGAAAAATCTCACAACTTTTGCTATATTAGTACTCTCATAGACCAATTAATGAGTGTTTTTTTGACCTAGTGGGTTTTGAATTTAATTTTCCACTCAGAAGAGAAAAGACATATTTCAGAATTTTAAGAGTGGGCAGTACCTGAAATTAAAGTTCTGGAGGGTCAAGAATAGATGGAGCCATGCGAGACAGGAGGGCTGTCTTTCAGGTGCAGGAGGGAACTCAGATTCCATATCAGGAGAGCAGTTATGTAGGACAACAGTATAGTGTTAGTAGGTGCACAAGTAGGCAGCAATGATGTGACGTAAGTGGTCTCATAGTTTCCGTTTTCCCCAGAAGTTAATTAAACAAGCTGCAAGGTGCTAGCCAGTTCAAAGTGAACTTGACAGAACTAGAGTTGGATTGAGGAGTAAGTGTGATATGAAGATATGGAATCTATACAAGACCTTAAGTTATCTTCAAAACCTTTATGTTTATTATTATAATGGCTATTTTTATCATGTGTGGGTGGCTTTGGGAAAAAAAAGGAAAATGTTTATTCAAGCACTGCAACTCGAAATTTGTAGACACATATGCAAGTATTCCAGCAATAGTTAATTTCAGAGAGTTTTGCTTAAAACCTAGGCAAGCACTTCAGGCCATTCAGACACCTGTACAGTTGGAAGGTTGTGATCCTTCATATGTTGTCAAGTGTTTTTATCTAAGTCAGAAGTGTTAAGTAAAAAAAGAAAAAAAACAACACCAATTTTTAGAAAGACATTAAGTACCCATAAGCTGGGAAATCTATTCATTCGTAGTATTTATTTAAGCTAAGTAAAGTTCAAAATGACAAAATAAATGGTTTGACCACTCCCTGGGAAAGGGAACGTTCAGTCCTTTGATTTTCCTGACCTTGCGTGCCTGGGAGGCTTTTTGATTGTAATCATGTCTCTTCTATTAATCTTCAGAACTGTTAAACAATACACAGTTTCAGAAGGACCTACTTTTAACTGATTCAGGGGAAGAAATGCCAGGCTCTTTTCTTGGTCAGCGATTAGCATTTCATTGAAAAACCTCCACTGTTTAGGTCTTATTTTTGTTCTTTTTCACTAGAAAAGGATGTCATGTGTGAACAGGGAGTGAAAGGAAGTATTAGCTGAGGTTCCTGCTTGTGTTGTGTTGTGTGTATTTGTGTGTGTGTATGTGTGTCCATGAGCATGTGTGTTTCATCTATGTGTGCATGTGTAGAAATGCCTATGTTGAGCATTGTGCAATGTTAAATTGGCTGGTAAAAATGTCATGACTACTGTATTTGAAATATTGCAGACACTGATCCTAAATTATCTTATAAGCTATTTATGCTCATGTCTGTATCATATCTAAATTCTTTTTTACTATCATGGGGAACCTGTGTAAAAGAGGAATCGGCCACACCCGTGGCACAGATTTACCCATTTACCAGAGGCTCCCCACTCTGTCCTTGAAAAGTGGCTTGATTTATGCTTTTCTTTGGACCTGTGACTGTAGAATATTGCTGGAGTCACAGCCAGTTTGGCACATACCACTGTGGGCAGCCTAAATCCATATTCATTACATATAAATCAAAGTTAGCGTTCTCTTGTGCTACCTGGGTTGCTTATGTGTTTTTGCATCCCCAGAGTTAAGAAATCATGAGGCCAGAAGCTTGTTTTGTTACTCCTTACCCGGGGTGATGAGCTACATAGGTCTTATATGCTGGTCATGACTTTTGGGGAAGACTCTGTATTTAAATCTGTTATTGCTCAAAGTTTATCACCTGCCCACTGGAGGATGGAAGTGAACAGAGAGTGGAGAACTGTAAGAGCTGAGTTAAGAATGGAGAAGACACAAGACAGACATAGGCTTATTTGTGGTGAGCTGAGTTCTTTAATGACTCATGACAAACCCAAGGGACAAAAACACAAGGCAGCCTTCATTGTTATAGGAAAACGTGGTGAGCTACAGCATCATTGAGCTGAGTCTTCAGGGCCATAGTAAGCCAGGCCTTACTTATTTTAGTAATTTTGTCAGAGGAAAAGTGTGGTCTTTTTACATCATCTTTTTTTTTTTAATCACACAGGAAAAGTATTAGGCACACTTAGAATTTTAACAACTGCTAATCTACATTCTATTATGTTCTGAAGGTCATGGATTCATTTATATTCATCCACAAGTATTTGGACATAGGGCACTCGTTTTTTCTTGAATATACTTTACTGGGTGCAGCTTTAGCCTGTATCATTTACGATAATCATGGGATCAAATATTAATTGTTATCATGTTTTATCAAAGTCATTTTCTGGATACCTCCATTTCGACATGTGAACTGAATGAAACATACCAATATGCACAGAAGCTCAGTTTTTGTCACAGCAGTAAGACACCCAACAATTTTTAATTACTCCCTCATAAGTTATTTCATTATAAAGACCATAGATTTTAAAATTACAGAGATCTGAGATTTTTTTTTTTTGTCTAAAACCATACTTCTATAAATGAGAAAATTTGGGAGTCAAGGTAAATTGGTTTGCTCAAGGTCATGTGCTTCGTATGTTAAACTGTTAGTCTTTTTGGATTATGGGACATAATACATTAAAATGATTACCAGTTAACAAATGTTGCATGTACTCTAACTGTCAAAAGGCAGCATCACTCAAAGGTCAAGCAAGTGTGAAAATCATTTTCTTACGGTCATGAAATGCCTGGCCCTGTGACACTTTGTATGGTCTCCGAGCTGTCATTGCCACTTAAAAGTCCGTATATTAAATGAATCTGTGTTGCTGCTGTATGTCTTGTGTATTATCCTCCCACGTGTTCTTCCTGAAGCTGCGCAGAGCTCTGACACTCTGTCAAAACAACCCGTCAAGCTCCCTGTCTTGCAATTTTCTGGCTATGGAGCTGATGCGTGCACCTAGAAATTACGTATCTGAGATGACTTGGCCGATGTGTTGCAAAGGAGTCCCAGGTCATGGACCAGTTTTCTCAGGCCACCACTCTCCTATCTGTGTCCAGAAGCTACTTGTGTAGGACATGTCATCATTAGCAAGCGTTTCTCCATTTCTTCAAATGTATTTCAAACTTTGTCACTACTGCACCTTTGAAAACATTACTACTGTTCCTGGAAAAAAAGGGTTTTTTCATCTCTAAATGGCATACTCTTCCAAAATAAGTTGTCTCTGTATTGTTTTACAAAATTACAGACTGCACAGGACACCCCATTTCTTCCAGTATTCAAAGCTAACTGTCTTCATAACTTTCATATACCCAGGGGGTTCAGGTAGGTATCAGGAGTAGGAAAGCACAGTACTACTCTGAGAACAAATATTGCCTAGAAATTGTCCTTCCCTGTAAATTTTCTTAGATAATGCTTTGGTTTTTTAATGGAATTGTAATAGTATTGGTACATGTGTTTGGGTGCATGCTTATAAGCTTCAAGTGAGCATGTTTTACATTTTAGGTACTATATTGTTTATGGAAGTTTGGATAACTCAGTTTTATGTATGACCCATAGATCACATTTGTTTCCAAACTCATGTTAAGGTCTTATAGTGGTTTGAATGAGAAGCCTCACATAACAGGTATTTAAACACTTGATCCAAGTTGATGATGATGCTTGAGAAGACTTAAGACATGCTGGAGGAAGTATGGCAGGAGAGACAGGAGTTGAGTGTTTACAGCCTCATGCCACTTCCCCCTCGCCTCTTGGATATCTTAGAATATCAGCTCTCAGATTCCCACTCATGCTATTCTGCCAGCCTTTTGCTGCCACTGCCATTCTTATTCAGCAGGACAGATTATTATCCTTCCTGAACTGAGCCCCAGTAAACTCTTCTTTAAGTTGCCCTGGTCATGGTGACTCATTATTACACCTTTGTCTTGCTGTGTGACTACATTCAGTAGTGAATAGAAACTTTTTAACTGGATATATTTTCTTCACTTACTGGGAGGACTAGTTTTGACTCAGTAACTCAAATTTTGGCTTAGAAAACATACTAATAAGTAAAACTCTAAATAATGCTGCCATGCCAACAGGTGGAGACAAAGTAGTTCTAAACCCTTGCTTACTAAACAATACAATGAATTATACATCTAAGTAGAAAAATTCTAAACTCTGGAATACTAACAAACAGAAATTGGGCTCACCATTGATTTCCTCTGGTAACTAGAAGTTACTTTGCTTTTATACATATGGTTCTTATAAGACAATAAAAAAACACATCAAAGAAATGAAGTTCATGCAAAGCCAATTTGATAGCGATGGTAGCATGTGTTAACGATTTAATAGATATCAGTTTATAATCATGGACACTGAAGCCTATTTTTCTTTAAGGATGAAAAATTTATGCTTTTAGAAAAAGTTGAGTATTAAAAAGTGTAATGTTTCCATAAATTGACACATTAGTAGTCATAACATTTGATCAGCACTAAAAGCACTATTTGTCAAGCCTGCTGATCTGAGTTTGATGCCTCAAGCCTAAGTATTGGAAGGGTACACTAATTAACATAGTCATCATCTGACTCCCATATGCATGCCATAGTATAAACATATCCATGCACAGACACACATAGTCATATATACGTACACACAAAATAAATAAAATGTGATATAAAAACAAGGGACAAGAGTGTTTTTAAAAATATTTGTTCATTGGCCCTTTTCTTTTGAATATTAAAAAGCACTCTGATGATTTCATATTTATATATTCATATATAAAATATATGATTTTGTATATTTTATAGTGAATGTCTGACACTTTTAAAATATCGTTAAATTCACTCAGTCTTACACATAAGAGAAATGACAAGAAGTTATTATACATACAATACAGTTATATATATATATAAAATATGTGTTTATGTATCTATGTATATATGAATATATATGACATCATACATACATAATACATTATGCATATAAATCTACATATTTGATCACAAGGACAGATGTAAAAGAAGATAATATTGCACACATTATAGGAGATGAGAGGTTTGTTTTTGGTTGCATTGTATGGGAGAAACCTTTGCTGAGGACCTAGGCATATTACATTATTCAAATGTAATCAGTCACCAATTTATATCCATTTGCAATGGTAGCAATTACCTAATCTTGCTTGTAAGAACTTCAGGATGTCTGGTTATGAATGTAACATTTCCATGCAGTAATTATCATAGTACTTTAGGTAATGCATGCTCCATCATGAAATTTATTTAAACGTTTTAGCAATAGGAATCTTACAATCCTTTCCTTTAGTCTAATGAACCATAGGGTTTGCTTCATAGCACTTTTGATGTGAAACTATTCTATTCAGTCAAGAAGAAAGACAGTTGGGACAGAAAGATTACAGCATTACAAAAAGAGATGCTCTTCTCATTGTTCACTTATTTTGATCTGGCTATCTCTATTGCCTTGTCGGACACACACAGTGGATATTTTCCTTCCTGGGACCAGGGATACTATAGGCATAGGGTTGCTATCTGTCTTTCAAAGAATGGATAGAAGCATAGAAGGATTGAATTCTCTCTCTCTCTCTCTCTCTCTCTCTCTCTCTCTCACACACACACACACACACACACTAGCACAAAGCTGGAAGACTTGCAAGTCCATGGTAAAATGTAAGGTCACAAATGGTACCTACTCCTTCCTGAATGTCACTGATATGTTGATATCATTTTGTCAAGATCAAAGTACTGGAGTAGGAGCAACATCTTTCATACAAAGGAAGCACCCTGTCATCTAGCACTCTTCAGTGAGACTTTATGAATAGTCAGCCCTCTTGGGTATTCTGTAACCATATAGGGAGTCTGAAGCAACTAGCTTCTGGATAAATATCAGTTGAGCTGATTGTAAAATTGTGGAGCTGTGAACTCTTGCTCTATGAGTAAATCCGTTTTATTATGTTGGTCCCACATTTCCAAATATATATTGGCAGTGCTCTAACAGCTCATAGAGTAAGTTCGCCAATTTTCTGGTGGAAAACACATATTATGTCATAATAAAAGTAAAAAATTCAGAACACAATTATCATTTAAATGTACCACTCCTTTGTTCTCCCACATGGACAAGTAAATGGCAACATGCATGTTAGATGGGACTGTCAAACCACAGAAACATGTAAAACACTCAAATATTTGACAATCAAATTAGAGGCTTGATTTTATGATTTGGTGGCTATGAAGAAGAGATAAGCACTCTGCCTCAAACAGGGCTGTCATCTACTTCTGTATATCTGTTTTGTTTTTACAGTTATAATTAAGAATTGTAAGAAAAATAATAGAAATCTGACTGTATTAGTGATGGTTCTCTAAAGGGAAAGAACTGATACAAGAAATGTACCTATATGTATCTGTCAGAACATATAAAATGAATATATGGTATGTTAACATGTCAAATATAGCTTATAGGAGGTGGTCCAGAAAGGCTGTTTCATGGCAGAAAGGCTGAGAATTTAGTATTTGTTCACTCCATGAGGGTGCATGTCCAATCAGGGTACTGGAGTTCTAGAGAATTCCTAAAGACCTACTGATTTTCAATCTGTGTTGGAATCCCAAAGAAGTTAGTTCTAACAATAAGCAAAGTAATGCCTCACCTACAAGACTGGTGGAATTACTAGTCAGAGTGGGGGCAAGCAGGTAAAATATAAAGGCGTCCTTCCTCCATGTCTTTTTATGTGGGCTGCCACCAGAAATTGTGGCCCAGATTTAGGGTAGGATTTTCTTTTTTTATCACAAGTGATTTGACCAAGAAAATCTCTCACAAACATACCCAGCTGTTTATAACTGATTGATTATAACTGATTTCAGATTTAGTCAGGTTAACAACCAAGCTAATATTTATATATTTTGTGATAAGTAAAAATTAGGTGATTCCAATATTAATATCAGTTGACTAAGTTATGTCCATGTGGTGGGCACAAATATTTATGTGTGTATGGGCACACATGTTTGAGTGTATATGGATATTTGTGTACACAATACAGAAATTGACATTAGGTGTCTTGCCAAATTCTCCTAATCACTATAGACTGAAGTAAGCTCTAGCATTTGAAACCAGACCGTGATGATTATCGTAGTAACTATTTCTCCAAGAATACCATCTCTGCCAACTGAACACAGGACTGTCAGCAGGATGCTAAGCCTGCCTGGCATTTGCATGTATGCTGAAGCTCTTAATCCAAGCCCTCACTTTTATATGCAAAGTCTTTATGCATAGAATAATTTTCTCAAACCCCAGAATTAAAGTTGTATCATAATACTATCATATAAATACTTTTTGTGCTGTTACTATTTTACTGTTTGTGGTTTTCTTTAGTTCAGGCTATGCCTGATGCCTGAAGGTATGTATGTATGTATGTATGTATGTATGTATGTATGTATGTATGTATGTATGTATGTTTTTAATTAATTTATTTTGGATTTTCAAGACAGCACTGGTAAATCTTGGCAGAAATCACAGTCTATGGTACATGGAACACTTTGCCTTTCATGCCAGAAAGTTTATAAAAAAGTGTTTTCAGAAGCATGGTAGATCATAAATGGTGATTTTTTTTTTGTTTCATATTGGAGTAAATTAATTGTGATCAGTTAAGGAAGGGTATTGTTTCAGCATCTCTCTGGTCATCATTATCATTTTTTAACATTACATTTGCACAGACAACTTTTCCTTTCAAATCTACTAGTCTGCTTTGGTCCCCTGCAGAAGAGGAACTCATATGTAGTTGGCTTTTACTCTGATTATTTCATACTGAAATCATTCTTGAAAAAAAAAAAAATTCAACTGTGACTACAGATTTGATTTACCTGCCAACCATTCTGTGTTTGTTAATTTTAATTCTAGTTCATCATAATTACTAAGCATGTACTTTGACCTGAATATTTTATTGGGCATGAATGCTGGATAGGTTTTAAATTTGGAGTTAATTTGAAAATATTAACCAACTATTTTTCAAGGACTTTACATTAAAACCTCTGATGTTAGTTATATAGAAAAGCAATGATTAAAAATTTAATATCTAAAAAAATTAAAGATTTTAACATTGTTCATGTTAGGTTTTATATTCTTTAGTTTCTTGCTGTGGTGATTATATATATATATGCCTTAAGAAAGGAACAGTGTATTTAGTTCACAATTTCATGTTATAGTCAAATATTTCAGAGAAGTTAAAGCAGCATGAAATTGAAACACCAGTCACATCAGTTTCACCGTCAAGAGCAGAGATGAGGCAATCAGTGCATATATTCTTGCCTGCACCTCTTTCTCTACATTAAGTTAAGAATAGCCTTCCCCGGGAATGGTGCTGTCCACAGTGGATGGGTCTTTATACCTCAATTAGTTTAAAGAAGACAATTATTTCCACTGACATGCCTAAAGGCCAACCCTAATCTACACAATCTCTTATAAATACACCTTCTAATATGATTTTAGATTATGTTAAATTGATAGTAATTATTAAGCATCATATAAATTTATTTATATATCATATATATATTAATTTATTAAAAATTCCATTGTATATGTACATTAATTATGATACATCTAAATTCTAAATTTAAACCTCATTTTAATAAAGAGGATTATTAATAGAAAGTTAATATACAGTTGGTAAAAATACTATACTATGTAACAAGTAGACCAATGTTTTCTATATAACTCAAATAGTATTCATTAACTCGATTAACTCGACATAAATTTTGAAGATGTTTAATTCTCACTTAGGTGTGATATTTAAATTAAATTGCTTTTTCTGTCTTTACACCATGAGTGGTTTTACTTACAAAGATGGGTTAATATACTCTAAAATATGGAAATTTTCAAATATATAGACCAGTGGTTCTCATATGAGACAATGTTGTATGCATGTATATATGTATATATTCCTTTGTATATACATGTCTGTATATGTGAAGGTATGTCTATGCAGAGACAAGAACATGCTTGTGTGTATCTATATTCACTACAGTGGTCCGTACTGGTTCATATGGTCCTTACTCCATTTTCATCTAATTCTTTAAGACAGGATTTTTCATTAAACCCGGGGCCCTATTGATTCAGTTAGACTGGCTGGTCAGCAAGTCCCAGAGAGTCATTGTTTCTGCATCTCCAGCACTGGGATTCTGGGCATAATACATCATATCTAACTTTTATGTGGATGCTAACGTCTAAACTGAGATACTCATGCTTTTGTGACAAGGACTTTACCTAATGACCCTTCTTCGAAGCCCTATCAACCTAGGGCCATCAAAAGCACCTCACTATGAAAGACATTGGTCATTGTGTAGAGGTTTTTTGTTATTTGCTTTTGTTTATTTTTCCCAGCAGCTGCATGGGTACTACTGGCTTCTAGAGACTAGGTTGTGCAAGATAATCACTACCTCCCTTCACACAAACAGTTATATGTACCACAATATGCATAGTGTCAAAGGTAAGAAGCTCTGTTGATGAAATTGGAGATAAGGAAGCTATCCACAGTAACTTAGGCAGTTTTGTCCAGAGACACAGTACAATTTAGGTCAGAATCAAAGTCTTTTAATTCCTTTATTTTATGCTATTGGCTGTCTAGGGTATAAGACACTGATTTTAGTTCATGATTACAATTCTTGTCTGTAATTGCATGTTCACCAAGACAGCAGGAACTTGAAACAGCTTCTCATGTCACATCCACATACAACAGTGAAGATGAATGAGTTAATGTGTGCATGTTAATCAGCTCTTACACCACCTAGACTCCCCAGCCTAGGAAATTTGGGCACACACAGTGATCTGAGTCTCCCTCCATCAGTTAGTATAATCACAAAAATCCTCACAGACATATTCACACATGAATCTGCTCTGCGCAACACATTGCTCTTCCTAGGTGATTCTAGGTTTTGTCAAAATGACAATTAAAACTACCCATCACAAATCCAAGGAAACTGAAACATGCACTTCCATATTTAAGGCTTTGTGGTGCCAGACATGGGAACAATGAAGATGTCCATATGTGAGAGAATGATTGAAGAAAATGTAAGAAGGTTTGTATATCTACACAATAGAATATTGTTCATCCATTAGCATAATTGGAGGAAAGAAAGTGGTGTTTGGAATAGGAGCAAAACAAAGTGAGAGATGAGAGTAACAGACATGCATTATATACAATATGGAGTTTCAAAAGCATATATATATAATTCATAAAGAAATATCAATGTTGTAATTAACATACATGGAACTGAAAGACCTCACTTTAAAATAAAAAGCCGGGCATTGAAAAACAGACGATATCTGTTCACATTCCCACAAGGAAGGTAAGATAAAGTGCTCTCCACACACATAAGCATCACGGTAACTGATGAGTGTGGGTTAGTAGTGAATACTGAGTCCT
Source organism: Micromys minutus (assembly GCF_963924665.1). NCBI lineage: Eukaryota > Metazoa > Chordata > Mammalia > Rodentia > Muridae > Micromys > Micromys minutus. The sequence goes on from NC_137953.1 coordinate 9,003,491, forward strand.
TCATCACACAGGAGCAGCGAGTTCTAGTGTTTTCCAAAACAGTGGGGTAGCTACACCTTCAGATGGCTTCTCATATAGTTTTCTAAGAATCTGAACAACTGGAATGTTCTGAATATTGAAACACATAGAAATGGTAATCACATTGATTGGATCATTACACAGAAAATGTATGTGTCAAATTATCACACTGAACCTCACAAATATGCATAAATTTTTGTGTTGTTAAATAATTATTACAGGTAATAGTAATTTAAAATATTCAATAAAAATCGAACAAATGAAAAAGATATATATCCCATCTCCAGCTCCGCTGTAATTGAGTCAAAGTTAACTGTTAATTGATGTGGTTTTCTTTTCTATTCAGTGCTGTAATAATATTTTGTTTGGAAAACAAAGTATGCCAGAACTACAGGAATGTCTCCTAAATATGACTAGACCAAGTGGTTGTGCAGGTTTCGTTAATCCTTCCCATTTCCACAGCAGGTTTTCCCAATCTGTTTTTCCTGTTTCCACATGCCACTCTTTTGAAACGCTTTTCAGTGTCTTTCTGAAAGTTGTAAGTGCTATCTCCCATAGTCGGCCTTATTCCTTGATTATTGCATTGTGATTACCCATACCCTGTAGATAGATAAGATGAAAGTGTTCCTCCTCATCTGGTTTATATCATGATTCTGTATTTTGACTTTGAGTAAAATCTTATTTCTATTTTGATGTTAATACCAAGTATTATAATTTAACTATTTTTTATGTATTATGTGTTTGTTTGTGTGTGCTAATATGCATTCCAAGAGTCCATGCACACTCAGAGGACAATGTGAAAACTTCATTATTTCCACCATATGAGTTCCAGGGATGCAGCTTGGGTCCTCGTATTTGGTTGTGAGCACCTTGATCTGTGGAGCCATCTCACTGACTGATCCTGTTTTCTTTTTTTAATACATGTTATAATAATTAGTATTAATCTTGTTTAAGTAGTGTCTTTGTTTCTAATAATTTGTATTTGTTTTGTGCTTGTTGCGTAATATAAACTTTATATGCTCCATACATAAGTATTTAAATTGATACTCATGGCATGCAGAATGTCTTCAAATGAAGTTAACAAATTTACATATGCCTTTATGGACTTTATGCAATTCAGAATTTGTCACTTTACTGCAATGCTTATTATATGGTTAAACTGGTATAATTTTACAAATAATAAGAAAACATTTTCAAGAAATTATATTGTTTTAGTAAACAGTTGTCTTCCACCTGTCATTTTCGTAGCAACTTTTATAAATTAGTACTTATGGACTTCATCTTAATAAAAAACAACTCTGCCTCCAAAGAGTGCTGTTTGTGATAATTTCTTCTTTTCTGTCGAGATTCAGGGAGCATTAGCAGTTCCTTACATTTTCCTAATGTAATTAGCAGGGCTAATGTACACGCTGACGCTCTTCAGTATGGTCTTGCTTTTTGCAAAGTGGGCAAAGAGTTTGGAGAGAGCCCTTGATGCTCTTGACCTATTGCAGTTTTAAACGTTTTATGTGCAGACTTCCATTTCAACCAAGCTGCTAGATTGGACTAAAATTGAAAGATAAAATAAATTATATCCCCCTATTGGTTATCACATATTAGAACAGGAGCCTTTAATTTGCATATAAGTGAGAAAGTGACATCTCTTTTTTGAATAGCGAACATTCTCATCTGGAGAAGGTGGCAGCTCTCACATTAAAACATGATGCAGCAGGTTCTCTACTAGTTATTCAAAGGCCATTCTATCTGAAGATGAAGAATTTAACAAAAAGTAATATTATCTGACTTAACATTATAATGCAAGAAAATGGGAAAGGGAGAAAATAGCTGTGGAAGAAGTATGTAAGAATGTAAAAATAAGCCTGGGACTAAGGAAAGTTTTTCACTGCTGTGACCCGGTACCTGATAAGGCTCAACAAAAGGGCCAGATAGTTTGTGTTGGTTTGTAGCCTGAAGGGACACAGTGCACTGTGGTGGGAGAACAGGGCCTGAGGAGCAGAAGACTGCTGGTTACCTTGTATCTGCCATCAAAAAGCAGAAAGAGCAAACCAGAAGTGAAACTGCACTGTCCAGCCTCTAGCCACCTAGCCACCCAGTTCTCTGCTAAAGGCTCCACCTCCCATAGGCTCTAGTACAGTGGTTCCCAAACTTCTGGATCATGACCTCTGTGGCTACAACCTATCTCTGAAAATATTTGCATTATGGCTTAGAACAGTAGCAAAATCACAGTTATGAAGTCGAAATAAAGATAATTTTATGGCAAGGGGGTCACCAAAACTTGAGCATCTGTACGGAAAGACCACATTAGGAAGGTGGAGAATTATAGAATTATAGAAGCTTCGCCAAATATCAACATCACCTAGATGCCTTGTGTTCAAACATCAGAGGCTGAGCAGCACCTCACTGTCCAAACACAGTGGGAGGTGACTGTATTTGTCTATAGTTAATTATTATTTACAAGGAAGTCGTACGAAGATGCAAGTTTTACAGAACTGCTCTCAAGACCAGGATTCATAAAATGAGCTGTTTGGAAGTCAGGAAGAAAATGGAGGCAGCCAGGAGAAGGGGCACAAACTTTATGAGTTTTACCTTTGATAGTACTTGATGGAAGATGGAAGCCCAATGAAGATTTGAGCATGTGTGACAACTGTATTACTTGAAAGCTCAGTAACTATGAGGATTGCTTATACAATATAGAAATCGGTACGAAGCTGCTGTACCAGGATCAGAGTGGGACGAGGTGCTGAGTTGGAATCCAACCACACAAGGGAGAATATGAATCAAAGCAGCATCTTTGGTGTTCTCATACTCTGATGTCACGTGTTTCCACCATGATTGACTCTCCTGTCAATCAATCTGTAAAATACATCCTCAGTATAATCTATCCATTCCTTCAGCAGCTTCTGGTCAGGCATTTTGTGACGGCAATGAGAAGAGTAGCTAATACACTTTCCCTTTGCTTTTAAGGTCTTCATAAAAGTGCTGCTAATGGTTGTGAGTGAGTGTTGTGATTGGCAGGAGAAAGCATTGCATATGCTCAGAGCACTCTTGCCCTTTCAATAAGTGATTCCATAGAGGTGTTAGGACTGTTTCAAAATCTGTCTCAGCTACTATAAAGGCAGTTTTCAAATATGGCAACTATTAAGAGTTCTAAGAGGAGACAATATATGTGCGTCTGTATGAAATGTGATTGTATGTCTTGCACATATTCACACATAGTCACGCATGCATTTTCTGATTTTTTTTCTGTGCTAGGAATGAAACACAGGGCCTTGTGTGCACTAGACAAATGATCTAAGTTCTCAACCTACATCCTCTGTTTTTTGAGAAAAACCTTAAACTTCCATAGCAGTACTTCCATTATTTTTATCTCCCATTTACTTCAGACTACTGTTTAATTGCAAGCTCTTTTGGCCTTGTGAACCTTGAGGCACCTGTGGTGATAAGAGGCTTTTGCACTCTTGGGAGTAGGGTTTTCTAACATACAGGAAGAATGAGACCTGGGAATGTTAATATGTTCCCATTTCTTACCTTTGATTTAATGGATGTGTTCTGGTGGATTCTTTTTTTTAAGTTCATACAATCTAGGGGCTTTGGGAAACAAGCAACTTCAACTGAGATCATGCCTCCATCAGATTGTCTTAGAGGCAACAATGTTAGGAATTTTCTTGATTTAATAATTGATATAGCAATGCCCAGCTCATTGTGACTGATGCCACTCCTAAACAAGTGGACTGGGTTGTATAAGGAAGTAGGGTGAGCAAGCTACAAGAAGCAAGTCATTAAGAAGTATTGCTTATCAATGGGAGAAGAGGCCTTAGGTCCAGTGAAGGTGCCTTTTCCCAGTGTAGGGGAGTGCCATTGCACTGAGGTAGAGTGGGGGACTGGGAGAGGGAGCACCTTCATGGAAGCTAGTGGAGGGGGAAGGGGATAGGAACAGGGTGGGGAGGGGACATTTGAAATGTAAATACAGAGAATAGTCAATCAAATAATTTTGCAAAATAATAAAAAGTTTACTCATCTAAGTTAAAAATAATAAATGATCTGCACTTTGATTTCTGACTTGTGTTGATTTCTTGCCTTGCTTCAGTGATAGACTGTTACCGTGAAGTACAAGATGAAATAAGCCTTTTGCTCGCCAAGTTGCATTTAGTCATGGTATTTATCACAGCAACAAAAAACCAGCTAATAGTGGCTTTATAGTTTCCAGAGGGATTAAGTCAAACGAAATGCACTGGCTACTCCCATGTGGCTGCTCCTTGGAACACTAACTCTAGCTGACTTTCAACTTTGTTTGAAATAAGATGGTCTTGGCAGTCTCCCAATGGATATGATTTGATTGATTGCTTCTTCATCTAGTGGGCAATGAGACTGGGCTGGTGTGAATGAGACAGAGTGGTGTGAAGACTGTTCTTGACAGTGTGTTTAGCTGAACGGTGCTGCCTTGTGTCTCTTTCTGCAGTTGCTTTTCGGATTGCAGATATACTTGAGGAGATCAGAGAAATAGCTTTTCTGAGTGGCTTCTGGTAGATATAGCTATTGGACATTGTTCAGCCCAATTTATTTCTTTCCTCTAAGTTCAAATAAATCAAGATACGTTAAAAAGAAAAAAGAAGAAGAAGCTTCATGGATTTTCATAACTTATCGTAATGGTAGCACACTGTTCAATCTTTCCGCTTTCAGCCATTTTCTTTGTCTTTACTAATAAGTGCCAAAATGTGTTATGTACAAATAATACAGAAATGAAATTAAGGGATTATGGTAAACCAAAGTCCATCAGAATGTTTGAATTTTATGGCAGAGGTTGGGAAACGTTTTCCATATGTATGTCTATTTTCATGGATAAAGTGATTCTAGGTAGTGAGTAAACAGGCAGATGAATCAGTTTCCATTGATGGATGTTTGGGTTCTTTGTAATATTCCTGGATTACTATTTTTGCTTTTCTAACAACAATGCTTGATATCAATATTGTTCTTGGTCTCTGGTTTTTATGCCATAGGAGGCAAGTGATGGCCCATATCTCACTCCACAGCCATAGAGATCACACATAGGAGAAAACCAATGTGCCTGTGGGAATGCAGCTCACACAACATGTACAGTGGCTACCATGTAAAAGTGCTGACTTTCCCTGAACTCTGTAACAGAGGATACTTTCATCTCTTTAATATGCACACCAGCTTGCCCTGTGACATTATTAACTCGATCTTTTGAGAACTTGTGGTTACTCAGGGAAGTCTACTAACTCTTACAGTACCACAATACTGGTAAACCAAAATCCTTGTGCTTTTCCCATGAAATTAACATGTCAATCTACTGAGGGATGGCTTTTCTTTCTCAGTGTAGACTCATCTCCTTTATTTATGGCAACACATGAAAGAGACTAGAGTGATCATGTTCAACATATTTTTATATTACTTACAATGGGTCTATCATAAAATTTGATATTATGCATAGTTTAACTATCCATGAAATTGGCTAATAAATTCTAAAATCTTAGCTTTTCTGGGCCAAGTAACTGACAGGGAGAGAAACCACCAGTCTTCACTACCCCATCAAAGTCTGTTACTTTGATGCATGGAGAAAACTCGTATAACTTGGGCTGTGACTTATGGAGGAAGCAGCACATATGTCTTATTTCTTTTTTCTATTTTTTTTCTTTTCCTTGTTCATGTGTGTGAATGGACAGAGACCTAGTTTTAGGGACTATGCATGTGTATGTGTGCAGGTGAATGTGAAGAGCTGACTTGTTTCTGGTTAGCTCTCCCAATTGGTCTCTGGTTTATTTATTTATTGAGTTCATCTCTCCCACTTGAATCCAAAATTCTCAAATTGCGCTATTCTAGACAGATAGCTTGTTTCAGAAATCCTCTCTCACTTGTTCTGAGATTGTAGGTGACCACTAGGCTCAGTTGGGAGTTATACTGATGCTGGGGATACAAACTCTGGTCCTCACACTTAACCTACCCACACATTTCCTCAGCCTCAGGAATAAATTATTTCTAAAAATCAAAAAATAGTCTTCAGTTGGTTAGAAAACATGTATCTTTTCCTTTAAGAAATATTGTGGAGGGGCTGGAAAATGGCTCAGTGTCTAAGAGCTTTCACTGTTCTTGTAAAAGAATGGAGTTCAGTAGCAGCATCAATATCCAGACACTTAAAATTGCCTGTAACTCCAAGTCTGGGGGATCCAATGTCTTCATATTGCTTCTGTGAGCACCCCTACATATGTAACACATACACACACACACATACACACACATACACACACACAAACACACACACACACACACACACACACACACATACTCTAATAAAAGTAAATATTTTAAAACTCCATTTGTTGTGATCTTTCACGGATTACTAAAGATCGATAACAGTCTGTGCATGAGAAGTTCCTGTCATTATCTTAAGGGGAGTTTTTACTGCATAGCAATTCTGGCAATGGACAGCAAAGGCTAAGGCACTTTCCTTCCAGCTTTGTTTTAACACTTCACATACACAAAAGGGAAAACATTCAAGTAGCGCAGTGTCCCCCATGTGTGTTTTATAATCAGAAGTTTATGTATCATATTAATTAATAAGGAACCTTATGCAGCAAAATTGTTCATTTATCTTCTTACTGGCCAGACAAAGATAATATTTACCATATTATCCTTCAATCTCCATTATTAAACTCAGGTTATTGAACAGTCTATCACATATTCATTGTATGTCCAGATACTTCTTCTCTAGTGGTAAGTTTAAGGTCTGTGTCATGTCTGCCTTTTCTTATTTACAAAGTGTTAGCAAAGAACCACAGTAAGACAGCTATGCCCAAATGCATGCACATTTACTTCCTGAGTATTATCCAGTAAAATTAATTTTTGTTATAGGCATCACAAATATTTTAAGGCTAGTGATTTACTAAAATAAGCTTTTATCTTTAATGTATTTTTATTTTTGAAATATTGCCAAGTATTTATAAAAACATTTGTTCATATCCATTCACCACTTCCTTTCACCAACTCCTTCTGAAACCCCACCTCGTTTCCTTCCTTACAGCACCTCTTTCTTTTAGTAATAACCACCTGAATTCACTTAGTGTTGCCCATGTGCACAAAGGTGTATCCATTGGAGTAGTATCTCATCTACTGAATGCCATACTTAGTGTTCAAATCAGAGTCTAACAGGTCAAATACACACTATCCTCATTTATCCTCCATATTTCTTTCTAATACCTCTGATGTGAATGGATACCAGCTTAGTTATGAAGGTACAACATGATACAATGAAAAATGGCCCATGATTTACCATAACATATTAGTATAGTGAGATAAGCCTGCGTTTTCTCATATCAGGACTAATAAATCATGGCAAAAATAAATATAAATTGTATAGAATATTTTTTTTGTATTTCCTTATGTAAGTTTTCCAATGAATTTTCCCAAAGCTGCTTTTATACTTATATTTGATTCAACTTTATAAAGAGTACATCACCCAAATATGCAGTAGGTTCCCATTGGTCATTTTACTCACTCTGACATTTCAGCTTTAGAGTATCTGCTGTGGATCATTCCGTGGGTGGGGCAAAGATGAGCAAAGGTATTTGAGTTCATCAAAAGACATAATGGGTTAAAATGCTCAATAAGTTTTAGAAACATGGCTCAGTGGGTGGAGTCCTTGGCACACAAGCCTGAGGACCTCAATTATTTCCCCATAACCCATTTAAAACTGAAAGCAGTAGGACATATCTGCAACCCAAGCCAATCTCTGGGGATGGAAGATGGATACAAATAATCTCTGGAGGTTCATAGGTCAGCTCGCCCAACATAAAAAGCATAAGCCATCAGACAGCATGTCTCAAACAAGGTAATGGAAAAGGTTGTCCGCTGACCTCCATCCTGGGATGTGCCACAACCTGGGCACAACTGTGCACATGTAGATGAGAGACAGAGTGGGGGAGAATATAGAGTATGGATTTTATGGGCTTATGCATAAGCCATTATAGGGTTTATGTTATTGGAGTGGGCGAGAGCACACTTGGAGTGATCATGTTTACAAAGTGTGCATGTGTTAATGTGCTCATATGATTAGTTGATATATTAGCATATGATATGGAGTGGTTAGAAATTCTTGTAGAATAAGAAAATACCCTCAAATACTTCATGGAGATGTGTCATCCTCAAGCAGTGATCAAGTCTCCTAATCTGCAGTCTTCTCAGATAATATAAATTGAGGTTTGACACACTGGTGTTTCCTTTCCTCTGTTTTTAAATTTAATGGTGTCATTTGAAAGAAAATCCTCCTTTTGTTTTGTTTTGTTTTGTTTTTGTTTTTGTTTTTGTTTTGGTTGCTTAAGCATATTCATGATTGCCTGCATATTGGTGGTCATTTAAACTTAGTATCTTCTCAATATGTAATCATCTGGTTTTTAGGTAATTGTAATCCACCAAGTTTGGATTCTGGGAACCAATCATGTGTCTTTTGCAAGGAAAATATACATTCTTAATGGCTGAGTTCTCCATCTGGCCCACCATTTTAATTTTATGAAAATTCTGTGTTAGTTCAATTGAAAAGATACTCAAGAAGGATCCATTACTTTGTTACTCCTCAAAAGCATGCAAAAAAGCCTTCTTATTAAAAATGTTTTAAATGTGTATATAACCTACTAACTTAGTTAAGGTAATCTCAAATTGCTTCTAATATCCAATGTAACATAAATGTGTATATGAGAAGTTTCTTTACCGTACTACTTAGGAAATAACACCAGTAAAATAAAATTTAGACTATTCATGTTGGGCTTCTGTAAACCCCACCCCTCAGTTACCTAGCAACAGCCATGTATACCCCACCCCTCAGTTACCTGGCAATAGCCAAGTGTGCTTCGCCCCAGTGACCTGACACTATAAAAGAGGCTGCTTACCCCCTCCTCTCTCTTGCCTCTCTTGCCCTTGTTCTCTCTCTTGCTCTCCCCCATTTATCCCTCCTCTTTCCCTTCCTTTTACCCCTCTCTATCCACTTGTTCATGGCCAGCTTCTACTACTTTACTTCTCTATTCCTCTCTCTCTCTCTCTCTCTCTCTCTCTCTCTCTCTCTCTGTACTACTCTTTTAACCCTCCCATGACTTGAATAAACTATTCCGTACTACATCATCACATGGCTGGTCCCTCAGGAGAAGGGATTTGCAATGTGGGCCTCCCAGAGGCATCTCCCTTGCCTCCAGGCCTCCTGGGCCCATATCTCCCCACCTCACTCTCTTCATTCTTTTCCTAACAATTCATGTAGATTAGTTAATTTTTTAAACTTTTTCAACTCATATATTTGAAACTCATGGATATGACTGTTTAAAAGAAAATTTAGATCATTAGTTGTGATAGAGAAAGAAATCCAAGAACCAATAGTCAAATTGATTTTTTTGTAGATGGGCAGAAGCCTTTTTTTTTATTTAAGAATATTTTAAACTAAAAAAGTGTGTGTGTGTGTGTGTGTGTGTGTGTGTGTGTGTGTGTGTGTGTGTGTGTGTGTTTGTGCTGGGAAATAGGCAGATGAATACAATATAGGCCAGATGAGTACCTTGACCCTTGGGTCCCATGGATTTGGATTCAGTAGTGGTTGAAAGGTTTACCATGAAACTGTTTGATGTTGAACTTAGATACTTGGCAAGGTCAACCCATGCTCAATATCTATTCTCCAGCCTCTTATCAATTTTAATCTTGTCACATTATCTACTGGAGAGGTAAGCAGTGAGGTGACCATCCATATTCCTCCCTGTGGTTTTGCATCCCCTCTAACTTTGCAGGCTCTGCTGCACCTGGAGGGACAGAATTCTAAAATACTGAGAGGAATGAAAGTAGAGCTCTCTTTAAACAACTCCACAGGATTTTCCTTGTCTTGTGAAGGTTTCACTTGCTCTGTTTATTAAGTCACTTCTGTAAAGCTGTTGCTCTTCTCCTACTGTTGTCAGTATTCCTACTGAGAGTGAACACCCAGTGAGACATTGTCAGCATGTTAACATCTTACTTGCTTCTTATTTTGACATTGTGATCCTAATATGCACGAACACTTTCTATCAAATGAGTTCCCAGGTTTACACTTGTCAGCAAGTGGCTAGCTCTTCATACACTGTATGTGTGTATGCCTCTGAGTTTTTTAAGGAGTCTAGGCTTGCTTTGCAAGCCTAATTCAAGGCTGAAGTCAGACCTGTCTTCCCCATCAATCACAAAAGGAGCAGCAAGCATTCATGAGACAAGTTTTCAGCTTGCTGTTCTCGAACTGAGTCCTGGTGCTCACTCACTGTACATATTCTCTGGCCAAAGTGGATGCTGTCATGTATGATCTAGTGGTCCTGGCTCCTACTACACTGATTTGACTTTTAGAATTAAGCTTTTAGCTCAGCTAAAGCTTGGGGACCTTGGGTCTTAATCTGTGCATTGTTCCTGTTCCTGTTTTCTTCTCACTAAGTCAGAAAATCTGAAACTTCTCTTCACACCCTTCAGCAGTTGCCTAACTATTGCTTCTCATGGACAGCTTGCCATGGGAAATGAGGTTATCAGTATAGCTACCTAAGCTGCGCCATCACTGACATTGTAGAATGACCCAGCCTCCAGTTCAAGCCTTGCCCATGGGGTATTACTAACTTTGATCTTGTGAAACTCAACCAGGAAGTAGATCTTAGTGGAAAGAGCACAAAAATAGAACCCTAAAGTTTCTGTTATGGTATAATGTTGTGCACAATCCTTTAGAGGTCCATTTGCTTCTTTAGTTTAGTTTATTGTATTTCCAGAACCCTTCCTTACTGGGGCAGTTTAAATGGGCTCAGCACTTATTTTTATCTAGCAATTCACTGCATTGAATAATTTCCTCTTACATCCATGCCTTTGTGATCTTTCCATTATAAGGTCTATTACCCATAGATTTAACGTAGACATTTTGTGATGCCTGCACTCTGGGTGTGTCCACGAAGAAACACTCAAAGGCACTGGAAAAAGTAGACGATGTTGCTGAGGAAGTACACATAAACCCAATTACCTCTCATGTCTGTACAGGCTAGGGGACCAATTGTTCTTTACATCCTCAGTGTAGGAATTCATGGGGTTGCACATGGTCATACAGAACTATCCTCCAAGTCAAAGTGGCATCAACTTTATTAGATCAGGAATATGGTTGGCAAAATAACATCACAACTAGAGTTGTGTGCTGTTGAAGCTCTTATAGAACGCAGTGCATAAAGGAGGTCATTGTACCTCATCCCATATCTAGCAACTTCCCCCACCTGTTATATGTAGTTCTATCATAATTACGTGATCGTTGTGCATATGGCTTGAGTATATAAGAAAGAAAGACTAAAGGAAGGAGTCTTGTCAATGTGGCCATGGAGGTGTGATCCTCCATGCTGGCTCAGAATTTCTACTGTCATATCTTTAAGGTCATCCACAGTCTGTCATAAATACCCTTACTCAGTGTTCTGTAAGTATGCTCCATGAACTCACTGGTGCCTCAGAGTACATTTTGATGGTGGAATCATACCACAGCTTGTCTTTAGGACCTTAGAAGGATGTGTAGACCAGCAATATGTAGTTTTCTACCAGAGAAAGAATTTTAGTAACTCATGCATACACCATATAAAAGTTGGCCTTACAATAATAATTTTCATTTAGATTTAAAGAACAAAGTTTCGTTTTTGTCTCTAGGTGCCTCTACCCCTTTTGATAAGAAATCACAAAGACTAATTTTTAATAAATATTATATGGGATATATATATATATATATATATATATATATATATATATATATTATGTGTATAGATTTAGATATATATTTATATTTCTCCATACAGTAGTAATGGTGGGAGAGTTATTGATTGCATAATGTATAAAACATTGATTTGAACAAGAAGAAAGTATAGGACTTTAGAGCACATATTATGCTTTAGTTTTTAATTGTGAGTTTAAACTTTTTCTTGGCTGTAAAAAACCAGTCAGTTTAAATAGTCTAATTAGGCAATCAGTTGTGTTCCTTATCTGCATCCACAAAGAGCTCACAGGAAACCGGAAGTGACTACATGTTGCCTAATTAGTCCAATTAAACACCTGCCTAAAATTTCCTAGCTTAGCAAGCTCCCCACTCTTGAAATCACTAGCACACTGCTAAAAATATAACTTCTAAAGGAAAGTATTTTATTTGAAAAGTTTGGGGAACTATTCTTTGAATTCTGCATGGAAAAACATTAAAAAAAATTGCATGTGAACTGTGAGCCTATCCTCCCCCCACCATCTTTTTAAAAGAATTAAGACTTTGTTTTCATGTTTTTGAAGGTAAGCTGGCTTTGTTGGTCACTTTAAGGGGATTATTCAAAGAGACCAAATTCATATCATAACTAAGTCCTCCAACTCTTCTTTGGCTTCATCTTTGCCTGGGGACATAGTACTGGCAAGAACAACATTGATGGTCACAGGCACAGAGGCATCAGCTAGGAACTCAGATGGATCAGTCAAGAAGACCTTGACCTTTTCAGCAAGGTGAGGAAGTATCCTCAGTTTACTCAAACAAATCCAGCACCCAGACATATCCATTGATACTAGAATGTGGCACTGAAGCAAAAGTAAGAGAATTTATCTGGAGACACACATGTAAAAACAACATAACACTCCAGAAAGCTAGCGCTTGTAGATTCTGGCTGACTCTTTTTATTTTATAGCTGAAAAGAAAGAAAGAGAGTGTTATGGTAAATATTAAATGGATGGTTTAACCTTTTATTGGCCCTTGTGGTCTCACTCGGCAGATGCCAATCCAGTGTGGACCCGAGCACACGGATCTGTCACTCTGTCGGCAAGCCGGCCTCTCCACACGGTTCCCTTCCCAGGCTATTCACTCTGCCTGCCCTACTGCCCTGTCCCAGGTGGATATGACCACCCCGGCACTGCCCTGTTGTCTTCTTTTCCTCCACTGCCTGAGTACAAACATGACTCCAAAGCCTGGTAGCTTATCGAGCAGATTTATATATAAATTCTCAATCCACAAACGCTCTACACACTAAACTTACCTCCAGTGGACAAAGATACAAACTGCCCTTCTATATGAGATAAGAAGACACATAAAAACCCTTAGAAATGATAATAACAACCTCATCCAGCTAGAGATGTGCCAAGAAAAACACACATTTGCCTCCATCTCAATTCCTCCTGGAATCTCCTCCTCCTCTCCTCTTCTGCCTTCCTAGACCTTTCTTTGCCTAGCTCTCTCATGTCTAATCATATATCACCTTAACATAAATCTAGAAAAGAGAGGAGAGAGAGAGAGAGAGAGAGAGAGAGAGAGAGAGAGAGAGAGAGAGAGAGAGAAGGAGGGGGAGGAGAGAAGTATCAAGAATTTGACTAATCTAAGGAGCACACTGCACATTAATGGCTAGTTGAAGTTTATATTCAAATATTGCTGGCCACGACATTATATGTCAGGACACTGCCCCATATGGTTAGTGATTATATGTTCATTATTATGATTGATGTTGATGCCACATTCGTTGCATAGCTAAAATGTCTCCGATAAACTGTTATATTTAAAATGTAAGGCCTTCCTGTGAATTCAGTGCCATTAATTATCATTTCAAAGTAGAACAGTGAATACCAGAGTCAGTCCTTTCCTGTTCATTAAGAAGTGGCAAGCTTCAGAAGCTGGAAAGATGGCTGAGGACAGGAATGAGTTTCTCTACCCTTGTAAAGACTCATGAATGTTGGCTAGATTTCATAATGTTCAAATATGGTATTCAGGCTGTAGGTGGAGAAAAATTGTAAGTTATTTACCCAGTAATGGACCGTGGATGTACAATACTGATCTGTCAGGAAAGATAAATGCACAGGTGTAACAGTAGCAAGACTGTTTAGGACCTAATAAACTGCTTACTGATTGGATTTGAGGCCTGTTCCAAAGAAGAGAAAGCATGCCTTATACTATAAATTTGGTCCAAAGCCATGGCTGGGCAGGACTAGGGCTTGAATGGGACACCTACTACTGCTGCTTGTGAAACATGCGTGCTGTTAAACTGCCTTTTAAACATTTATGTTTTTACCTATTGATTGGCACTGCTCTGACTTTGGACAGAAAAGCTTCTGCTTTGAAAACAGATGCAGAGACACAGAGTGCTGAGAATAACTGACTGTTGAGTAGTCAGATCTGAATGAGGTATCTATAGACACCCATCCAGCCAGACTCAGGAAACATCACAGCAGGGGAGTTGGGAAGAATTTGAGAGCTGAAGGATGGAAAAGAGGGATGTGAAATGCTGTCTCCTAGACAAGCAAGGCTCTTTCACTCATGAGCATTTATTTACCTAAGCAGAATCTACACAAGATGTGAACAGCGTTGCTAGATGTTTGGAAATCTCTAGGCTTGGGGGGTAAGGCCACTATCAGGTTGCCCACATTCATGCAGGCAACTCTTACTAACTGAGAGATTTAAAAGTAAACAGGACATGAAAGTTGGAGGAATTCTTATTAGAAGGATCTGGCAAAGTGGGAGTGAGGATATAGGGATAGATATGATCTAGGTAGATAGATAGATAGATAGATAGATAGATAGATTAGATAGATAGATAGATAGATAGATAGATAGATACATAGATACATAGATACATATATACATAGATACATAGATACACATATAGATAGATAGATAGATACGTAGATACATAGATACATATACATAGATACATAGATACACATATAGATACATAGATAGATAGATTATAGATAGATACATAGATACATAGATAGATTCATAGATAGATACATAGATACATAAATAGATAGATAGATAGATAGATAGATAGATAGATAGGTACATACATACATACATACATACATAGATACATAGATACATAAATACATGGATAGATCCAAGTATATTAGTGTGTGAATGTTGTGTCAGATTTGAAGAGGTAGAGAGAGGAGTAGCCCTGGAGCTTTTTATCAACCAGTCCAGGTGTATAAATGTGTCTATGTTCTCTGAGAAACCAGTCTCAGAAATATATATATATATATATATATATATATATATATATATATATATATATATATATCAGGCAGGATATACCCACCTATACACATGAATACATTACACATGTTACACAGGTAGAGACATATATGGGAACACATACATGCACACACATATGCATGCAAGAACACAGTCATACACATTCACTTCAACATACGCATACATGCACACACACACTCAGTCTTCATAGCTTCTGACTCCCCCCCAATTCATACCACTCCCATTTACTGTCATTTCATCCAGCAGCAATGAATGCCTCAGTCCTGATCACCCAAGACTCCCATTCCCATGCTCTAATAGTTTTAAAGAGGAATTACACCCTTAGTTAGAAAAGGGGCTGCCTCCCTTTTTTCCAAATTGTGCAAATGAAGGTGCAGGAGAGCAGTCTTGACAGGTATAATTACATCCTGCTCAGCGAGCCCTTCTTTCATCAACAATTCCACGGAAGGCTCAGAAAAGCAATGCTTGAGGAGCTCCGCTGCACACCGAGGCAGCGTGTTCAAGTGGAGTGTGAGCGTTCTGTCCGTGAAGATGACCCACAGCAAATGTCAGCCTGGTCTTTTGTCATGCTCTTGGCATTTCACCGACAGTTTGTAGTTTAATGGGAGAACAATAATTTACACATACATACCAAATCGAGAAAATGTCAGCAATTTAAGTCATTATCTTTTTGACAAAGTAAGAACTCTTTTAAAGTGGGCTCCGTCATGCATACCCCGAGAAAAATCTGCAGACACATCAGTGAGCTAGCCTTAAGAACGATTGATTTTCGTTTCAGAATTTTATAAAATATACCAAACAAAACAGTCCTACACTCACCATTGTTTCAAGTGGTAAACTGCAAGTCAGATAAATTAAAAGTTCAATTATTATGACTTGAAAGGCCCTCCAGCTTATGATGTGAATTTAAAAAAGAGTTCTTTGCTTTTGTTCTTTGGCAGTTCTATTCATTTATAAATATCCTCCTGATTACTGCCCCCACCCATCTCTCCAGTCTCCCTCTCACTTCTGTGAGGCCCTTCCTCCCTTTCAGTCATCAATTTCAGTTTCCTTTTGGTCATTAGTATCTTGTTTGAAAGTCACTGAGTTTTGACAGCACTATCTACCTGCTTCATCATGGATTTGTAAGTGTATATTGGAGACTTGTGGATGCCTGAAAGGATGCAAAGCTCAACACAATGTAGCTGATTCTGAGATCCAGTGTATTCTTTTCTGGTCTGTGGTGGGATGTTGGGAGTTTCAATCATTTGTATAATATATACATACATATCTATATATACATATATGTACAGATATATCTCTATCTATCTATCTGTCTATCTATCTATCTATCTATCTATCTATCTATCTATCTATCTACCTATCTATCTATCTATATTCACAGATGCTGGGAGCCCATGACAGCATTATCTGTGCAAGACTCATAAGGCAGCGTTTCACACCCTTGCTCCCCTTATTTTGACTTTTAAGTTTTTTCTACTCTGTGTCTTTAACAATCCCTGAGCCATTAGAGCAGGTTGTATAAATGTCCTCTAAATGAAATTGTATTTAGTTGATTTAAGGACTCTACTTAGAAATACTCATTCACAAGCACATGTGTGTAATGGACATGGAATAATTGGAGAGTGCTCAGTATTTGGAATTCATCAAGAAAAGGGCAAAGGACCATTATGAATCATCTCATATGATGTGATTGACTCTAGAAGAGAAGGTAATCAATCACTGAAAGATTAATATTTTGGAAACTTTATTTATCCATTTATTTTCTAAGAAACTTCCTGTGTGTGCTGATGTGGAAGTCTGAGTTTTTGTTGTAGTTCATAGCAGGTTTGTGTCATCCTGTCCTTCTATGGATTGCAAGTACTAGACACTATATGTGCAAACAGGGATCTTGCCTCCCTGCCAAGAAACACTAATTGAATACATGTGTGTGCACATATTCATTTTTATTTTTATTTTCTATTCTTAAGAAAGTTATTAATATAAAAAAAATAATCATTGGAATCTCTAAAAGGTGACCAGAAGTTAAGCTTGTCTATATATCCTAGCTATCAAGATTTTTCTAAAGTATATTTAAGATATAAGTCAAATAACAAAGCTGTAAATTCAAGGCCCAGATACCCAGAGACAAATTTACAACCAAACGTTTCTATAAAACATGTGTGGGCCTGTGTGGGGCATGCATGCATAAAGCTTAGTGTTATTATTTAAGTGAGAAAATAATGTGCATTAGTTTTATCTGAGAAGATGTTGCTTTTTCTTACTTTCAGTAATGTGCATGAGAGCAGTTGCATACAGAGGTAGATGAGCCTGTTACATCCTTTGACACCGCAGTCACAACCAGCTGTAAACAACCCTTTGTGGGTGGTAGGAATCAAACTAGGGTCCTCTGGGAGATCAACAAGTGTTCTTAAACACCGAGGCATTTTTTCAGCCCCATGTCAAATGATATTTTTGTTTGTGTTGCCCTGCACAAACATATCTTCCTTACCGTGCTTAAGATATTGAATCATAATATTATCATTAACTCAAGATGAGCATGCTATAGCACATTAGAACTGCTTCTGTTTCACTAATCACTACAAGGTTTCTTCCAGAGTTTGCTGCTTTTGGAAGTTTTCCCTACTAAATGAATGTAATGGACATAAATACTGGCTTGGAAATTTGATAACAGTGGACAAAACAGGGAAAGTAAGAAAGTGTGTCATTCACCCACATTGCTACCATGACTCTGGTGATGATTTAGGCCTGCTCCTTTGTGCTGCCATCTCTGGAAGCCGATATGTTTGATATATTTCTAAATAATTTCCTTTCTGATTTTTCAAGTTTACTATAACCTATATTGAAATTAGTGTTTAGGACTCTGGTACTCGAAGAGACAAGAAAGGTTATGAGCAATCCCCCACTTCTGAGTCATGTTTTAGGTTAGTTATGGAGTTTGGTTTATCATTTTAGCTCAAAGGTAAAGAACAATTTGAAAGTCTTTTCAACAGAAAACTTTGGTTTTATTTAAAATAATAGTTGTATGAACAGCACCTTCCTCTTTATTACTTTTATACATGTATATAATAATGTAATCCATTTATTCTCTCCACCCATCCTCTCCCACCTCCCTTCTACTCCAACCAACTCTCAACCCCATCTTTCCTAACATATTCTTTTCCAAATTCATAGATTTAAGGTAATTGTTATGTGACCGATTTGATTTAGTTAGAGTAATTTGTGCAAACGTAGCTAAAGACCATGATTCCTCAACAGGAAATAGTTCAACACTGAGAAACAGGCCCACTGAGTTCCTTCTGCATCTTTATATTGCTGTTATTGGGCTCATTCTGGGGCGGACACAGTGCAATAATCTATAGTATTTGAAAGTTCATGATTAACATAGTTGTATTGTTAGGAAGAAGGCCATTTCCTTTCTTCTATCTTTTATAGCCTTCCTACTTCCTCTTTGGAGTGATCCGAAATAACCAATTTATGACTGGCAATATTGCAAAGAGTCTTGTCAGTGGCAAATCTGACTTGAATGAAGCACCACCCTAAAGACCAGGTACTACGTTTTAATGGTTGCAACATTTTCCCATAAATCTATCCTGGTGATCAGTCCCTTAACTATGCATGGTTGAGGCACCCTTAAAAGACAAATGATAAAAGACATTAACTGGCTTTTCTATTGATTTTTAAAAACCTTTTTCCCTAAATATTTTTATTGGAAATTCTCTGCATTTATACTTCAGATGCCATTCCTTTCCCACAATCCCATCCCTCTCCCCCTCCCATTGCCTCCATGAAGGTGCTCCCTGTCCCAACCACCCTTTCCCGCCTCAGCACCTTGGCATTCCCTACACTGGGAAAACAAGCCTTCACTGTACCAAAAGACTCTCCTTCTATTAATGTCAGAAAATGCTATCCTCTGCTGCATATGTACCTCCAGCCATGGCCCTTCCATGCAAACTCATTGGTTAGTGTTGTAGTCCCCGGGAGTTGTGGTGGGTTTGGTTAGTTGATAATTTTGTCCTTCCCATGGAGTTGCAGACCCTTTTAAATCCTTCAGTTCTTTCTCTAGCTCCTTCATTGCAGTCTGATGGTTAGCTGCAAGCACCCTCCTCTGTATCAGTATGGCTCTGCCAGAGCCTCTGAGGAGGTATCCATATCAGGTTCTTGCCAGTAAGTACTACTTGGCATCAACAATAGTGTGTAGGTTTAGTGGCTGCATATGGGGTTGATCCCTAGGTGAGGCGGTCTCTGATCTTTGCTCCAATGTCTGCTCCTGTATTTGTCCCATTATTTCTTCCCATGAACGTTTTTTTTTTTTTTTTCTCCCTTCTAATAAAGACTGAGGCATCCACTTTCTGGCCTTCCTCTCTTTGAGCTTCTTAAGTTCTGTGGATGGTTTCTAGGGTATTCCAAGATTTTTGGACTACTATCCACTTATAAGTGAGTACATACCATGAATGTTCTATTGTTTTTCTAAACATTTTTAAAATTTTGGTTTTATGTGTGTATTTTTTTTTCCTGCCGGTTCCTAACTATTTTGTCTGTGTTGTGGGAGATGATAACTCAAAACCAGAAGAAAACATCGGATTCTCCAGTACTGGCGCTGCACACATTTTAATTGTGTAGGTGCTGGGGACAGAAGTCAGATCTTAGCAAGGACAGTAGGCTCATAACTGCTCAGCATCTCTCCAAACAAATAAAAAATCAATTATTTCTATTTTTGTGTATCAATGTATTCCATACGGATGAGGTACTCAAAAAAGCGAAATGAGGTTTCAGAGTCCATACAGTTAGAGTTACAGGCAGTTATGAAGGGCCATGTGAGTCTAAGAACTGAACTGTAGTCTTCCACAAGACCCGCAGTCACTCAAACCTACGATCTGGAAGTTTTGTAACTGACATTTCTTACATTCAGTAATGACACCTTTGCCTGGAGAAAGCATCTAGCTGTCTTGAGTGCCTTCAGATTTGTGATTAGTTTCTACGTTACAGATGTGAAAATGTATCCTGCTCCTTGAAACACTGCTTGATTTTAATCTTAGCCATTCTGACTGGTGTGAGGTAGAATCTCAGGGTTGTTTTGATTTGCATTTCTCTGATGACTAGGGATGTCGAGCATTTCTTTAGATGCTTCATACCTCAATTGAGAATTCTTTGGCTCTGTACCCCATTTTTGAATAGGATTGTTTGATTCTCTGGAGTCTAATTTCTTGAGTTCTTTGTATATGCCCTCTATCAGATGTTGGATTGGTAAAGATCCCTTCCTAGTTTTTTTGACTGCCATTTTGTTTTCTTGAAAGTGTCCTTATCTTTACAGAAGCTTTGCAATTTCATTTGTCCATTCTTAATCTTAGAGCATAGGCCATTGGTGTTCTGTTCAGGAAATTTTCTCCGTACCTATGTGTTCTAAGCTTTTCCTCACTTTCTGTTCTAAGAGTTTCAGTGTACCGGGTTTTATGTGGAGGTCTTTGATCCACTTGGACTGGAGCTTTGTACATGGAGAAAAGAAGGATCAATTTGCATTCTTCTGCATTCTAACTGCCAGTTGAACCAACACCATTTGTTGAAGAGGCTGTCATTTTTCCATTGATCTATCTGCCTACCTCTGTACCAATACCATGAATTTTTTATCATGATTGCTTTGTAATACAGCTTGAGGTCAGGGATGGTGATTCATGGTTTTTATTCTCATCCATGGCTTATACTCCTCTAAGGAAAAACTTGAGTTCTGAGTCTCCTTTTGCCTTTGGCACTTTTATCTTTATTAGCTGATGTTCAAGATTGTTAGGAAAATGATCACCGTCATACAAGCAGAAGAACCAGCATGTTCTACTGTCTATTGTCTGTTCATTGACCACATCAGATCCAAGTGAGGCTGACTAACTCCCATATTCAGTTAACCTGGCTGGTTCAAGGCTCAGTAATTCCTCTATATCCTCTCTGGTGTTTCTGTTACTGGTGCTTGCCTTGGTGGCTTGCTTTCATGTGGAATCTGGGGATGAAATTCACGCCACTCAGCTGGGTCTGTAAGTACTCTCTCTGCAGACACAGCTATCTCTCCAGACCTTAGATGAATTTTAGGAGAAGGCAAACTTTAATTAGAGCTGATTGGAAAAATATTTTGTACTTGCCCTGGTTTCATATTTTCTTCTTGTCTTCCTTTGAACAGTCTGGTTTTGTTTGGCTTTAGAGTTAGTAAATGCAAAACAGTGAATCATGAATAGAGCGGAATCCTTCTCTAATTATTTTAGGGACTTTCTAGACAGCATGGGTTTCCTGTCATGGGTGCTGATGACTAAACTACTTAAGGGTTTTAAAAAGACAGATGCCTTCTTCCTCACTTTACATTCCTGGTTCGAAACATTTGCTGTTTTGCTGAAAACAGGGCATTGCTGCCTTAGGGCACAGAAGGACACTGACCAGCGCTAACTGTGGATGACACAGCCCTCAGATTAGACTTGATCTGAATGAATGATGCTGCCTACAAGTGATGTTATGGTGACATTAAAGCTCTGTGTGGTTCCTTGAGTTTTTAAAGCATTTAGCAAAAAGAAAGAAGAAGGAAAACAAGAGAAAAACAAACTTGTTTCTATGTGTTTGGATTTGAACACAGTTACCGTCCTAATGTACATTTTACATGTAGTCTGATGGTCTGGAAGGGTCTGTAGCATGGAGAGACAGGCTAACATGAATGGTCCATAGACTTTTAATATTTTTCAAGTCAGTACAAAAGTAGATCATAATTATAACAAATTTAGTGGCCACAAGATAAATTTGAAGGTGTTTTAGAGCAGTATCAATATTTTAGTAGTAGCATTATAGAAACTTCTTTGTGTAATGAGAATTAGACCATCTCAACAGTAACTGCTCAGTGTTCACACTGAGATTCCTAAACATCTTGGTGGTTGCATTATTACATTGCTAAGATTAATGTCACAGAGTCAATATGCACATTTCAAAATGTGCTTTAAAAAAATCACAATTAAAACCACTTTTGTATGCCACAGATACTAACAAAAACACTAGAGATTTTCTATATACTATAAAGAAATTGTTAATAATTGAAAACATGGAAAAGTCATGTTTGTCTTATTGTTTTTCATAGGTTAAATGTACTTTTAAGACTCATCTTATATTGCCTAAGAAAAATCCCAGGAAATTTCTTGTGTACCAGCAGTCGGATGTTAACTCTATATCTCTTGTCCTGGCTCTGTGCTCTTCTATTTTTAGTCTCAAAATACGCACATACACTTGGAATCTGGTAAAGAGGAATAGGCAGCGTGTCCAGGATGAAAATTTAGGGTGTGGATTTGAGAATCTCTGTGTCGAGTAGGACATGCCCAGTCACTACCATGGACTGTTTCTTCTGTGAACGCAGGTTACTGGACACTTGAATGTCTCAATATGTCATTTAACCAAGACCATGTCAGTCTGGATATCCAGCCGTGGGCACAAAAACTGCAATAGTTCCATGAAAAGACTTTCATAGCAGAATACATCTTTGCTGCTCTGACCCATAGAAACACACTACCTTCCTGTAAGGATGCTGAATGTGCAAGTGCTGGAAAATCCCAGAGCCCCTTATGCGACAGGAGTTAAATGTATCTTTGAGGGTACTAGTGTTTTTCATTAACACTTTTAAAATTCTTGTTCATTAGTATTTCTTTGGATTATTTGTTTGCTTGCTATTTATAAGTGAAGAATCACTTTCTTTTCTTCTTTATCAATTAAGGCTCAGTTATAAGATCTTTGGAATGCATTTGTTTTTCTTATATGCTGCTGACTGTCTAACTTTATACCCTGGATGTGTCCTTGTTATAATTACTGCAAAACACCTGACAGAAACAATGTAGGCGAAGAGGGCTGGAATGTCTTTCATGATTTCAGGAACATTGTATGGATTTACTCTACATTTTTTAATGTGCTATTCCAAATCTAATCTGGAAAATTATATCCACACTACCTTGAGTCCTCCTAAGAGTGTGATACTCGATCAATTATTCACATTATCATTTATTAAGAGTTTATTAAGACTATCATTTTCCTCATGTATCACTATTGTTATTGTATTAGAAATATGTGTGGTAATGCAGAGTTGAGGTTTCAACCATTGAGAGTATCATATATATTAATTACTCATTTTATATATTACAAGTTAGTGCTGTTTTTTAGATTTTTTTAAAGATAATTTTTTAATCATTTATTTAAAATCAACCTCCTCTTTGTTCTTGTAGATGTTCAGGTTCTTTGAATTTTGAGGGTAATCTTTTTTAAAACTCACGAATGTATGCTATATTAAAACCATTTCCAGCCCCTGATGTGTTGCCCAGATTTTCCTTTTATCATTAGTTTTAACCCCCCCCACACACACATAGGCATACACATGCAAATATGCATGCATGTTTTACCTTCTAAGTTGTTTTAGTGTTGTGCATATGTATTTATTTTTAGCACTGATGACTTAGTATTGGATAATTAATTAGGGGCATAGACTTTGGGAAAACTGATTCTCTCTCAGCTTGTAGGTGATTAATTGCTTGTAGGTCTTGATCTCAGGTTTAGCTTGGTGATGTTTGCCTTATCTACACAAGGACACCAACTGCTAGTGTCATTTTTTCGATATTTTTTATGTAGCCATAGTGTTAATAATCTAAGAATGCAGATTTTTATACAAATATAGTGATATTCTGGTCTTCCAACTTTTGCAATCTTTCCACTAGTCGGTCTGGGTTTTGTTTTGTTTTGTTTTGCCCTGAGCCTTAGGTATAGGAATTGTGTTGCAGATGTATCAGTTTCAGCTTCGGCAGTCAATAATCCTCTGTGTTTTAACTAGTCATTTTCTTTAATGGTCTATGTTGATTTTATGAGCAGCAAGAGCTAAATTTGTTTCTGGATCTTAAAGCCACGGTGAGAGATTACATAGTTTAGAATTGTAGCAGTAGAGATTCTTCTGCTCTAGGTTTCATGGCCTCAGCAGTCACACTTGGTTGGTTAAGTCTATGCTAACGGGAACCCACTGAGCGGGAAGAGACATGAACCACTGTTGTACTTTCAGCGACAATTTGTCCTTCTGGTCATTGCTGTGGTTCATTGGTATGGCTGTACGGTGGGTCTCTTGATTCCGCCTTTTCCTCATCAACTTGAATGGTGACTTCTGGTTTGCAGTGAGGAGGCCTGTTGCTCAGATCCAGCTTGATTCCACTCAAGTGTGTGTGACGTACCTCCAGCAAGAGGGACTTACTTTAAAATGAAAGGGGTAATTTTTTAGATGTCTCTGCTAGTTTTCATCATGTCTTTATGTGATTTACATTTTGTTAGTTTTGCCCTTCAATAAAATAAAAAGAAAATAAAGAAATAACAACAGATAACATCTCAAAATGTGGGTAGTTAGGGGTTATTTGTTATTAACTGATGAATATATATATATATGCTTTTATGCATGCATATTATTTTCTATCTTATTTCTTTATTCACTTTCTTCCCAACTACTAGTGGGTAAATATGAGCTTTTACAAAAGTTAAATTGTTTTGCTTAGAAATAATCAAATTTTTCTTAGCAGCTTCCAGATTATTTTCTATCTATATTTTTGTTCATGCAAACAAATACTTAGTCTGCCTTTATGATGCTTTATAGAATCTAGAATCTCCAGCGGATGTAGTCTCAAGTGTGGATAATTTAAATTATGTTGTGTCTGGGCATATCTTCTGGATTGGGATATCTTGATTCAAAGAAGATCCAAAGCAGCGCCAGACCTTACCAGGTGATCCTGGGTTGTGGAGAAAGAACTGAGCCCTAATGCACAAGCATTAGTTCAGTTCTCTTTGCATAGGATTCTGGATGCAGTATATACTAGCTGCTTCAGTTTCAACCTGTGTTTACTTGTCTGAAACTATGTATGATGACAGGACTTCTTCATTAAGGTGTTTTTGTGAGGGTATTTTATGAAAGCATCCTGAAAGGAAACTAAGACAGCCTTGCTATTATGAACATCATCTAAATTATGCCTAATATAGTAATGTGCTGAGATAGCAGAAGAGTTGACATTGTGTTTGCCTTTTAGAAGATGAAAATGAAACTGTAATGTAGACATCCAGCTATTTTTGAAGCTTTATGCTTGAAGTTGGTAAAAAAAAAAAAAAAATGAAAACAACCTGTCAGGCGACCTAAAATTAATACTTTCTTCTCTTCACCATTCTATTCTTTTCTAATTTGAAAAGTGTAATAACACAGGTCACAAATCTTCACTAACATACAGATATGATGTGAATGCATAACAACTAAAGGAAGATAATATTTAACTAGAAAAAAAGGTCCACAGCCCACATAGCTGTTTACATGGTGGTTGCAGCTTGCTTGAGTTATTTGTATGTTGTTCCGAGGTTGGGAACTGGGATGGTTGGATTGTTCTAGAGCCTTGATCTTGCTGCATGAGGACCAATGTGTTGTGGTGATTTTGTCCACTACATGAAAAAAGATAGCTCCCAACAATGACCATCAAAGTACCTATTGATTTAAACCTTTGTTTCCTTTGGTGTTACCTAGGGCTGTATAAAGGCCTGAACACTAATTATGATGTTGACTGTTGGCTCTGCATGTTCTACTCTATGGAGTAGACTCTAGTGTTGTACCATTTGATAGAACTTTTCTTTGGGTTGACTTCCTCAACAAATCAAAGCACTTATATGGTTTCAGCATGCTACATGTAAATGTAAGCCGACCACAAAACTCTTTCTGTCTTGAAGGTGATAATATCCTTGTTCAACAGCAAACAAGAAAAGCAACAGTTATTGACAGATTATAGAACATCTGAATGTTTTCCTCCCTTCCAGTTTTTTTTTTTTCTGGTAGATTAAGGATTTTGTATCTATAGCTGTTAACAAGTCATTTGAAAGATATTAAAAGTTTTATTAGCAAATGACGTAGTTCTCTCTATATGGTGGTAAAGGAAATTTGAAAATGAGATACATATTTAGGAAGGAGTTAGAGCTGAATCTATGGCTTAGCAGTTAAGGCCATTTGTTCTTGCAGAGGTTCTAGGTTCGGTTCCATCACTCAGACTGGGCAGCTCATGACTGCCTGCAATCATAGCTCTAGAGTATCTGGTACCCTTTCCTGCCCTGAACGGATCCTTGGGAATTATGAGGCAACAGTCCATCTCTAGAATATCTTGCAGAATGCTTTTATGGTTTCTCTTTTGTGTTTCAGGTGACAACACTTGTCAACACAAGCAATAAAGGTCCATCTGGTAAAAAGAAAGGGAGGTCAAAGAAAGCCCATGTGCTGGCAGCATCTGTAGAACAAGCCACCCAGAACTTCCTTGAGAAGGGTGAACAGATAGCTAAGGAGAGCCAAGACCTCAAAGAAGAGTTGGCGGCAGCTGTAGAGGATGTGCGGAAGCAAGGTAGGTAGAGTAACATGGTCCTGAGGCCATGGGTGGCTGTGTGAACAGGGCGTTGCTCTTAAGAACCAGAGGAGTAGTTTGCCTTGTTTGCTCTCTGCAAGTACTGTTTTCAGTATTTTCTCGGGTTATTTGCACAAATATTTTGCTGTTCAAGTAGGGGCCTGGCTTCAAACAACCCACTTTCACTCTTACTTAGAAATCTTCCTGTTGCTCATGCATGGCGATGGGTTTGGAAGATTCGATCTTTATAAGATTGCCAAAATCAAAGATTTTAAGGTGAATGGAGAGAAGAATATAAAACCATGAACAGCAAATGTGACCATGATTCTAGAATTATCTTTTCTGTCCACAGCTTTGCTCACACATCCAGTTGCTTATCATACTGTGTATCTAGCATTTTGAATTTTCTTTATTTTTAATAAAATATGTGTAACATAAAAAATAACATGTGGACTGTTTCTAAGGTCATTTACAGTTCATGTTGGTAAGTCTGTGCACATTGTTGAAAAACTTATCACTAGACACTTTTCTCACTAGAAAAGTAAATATGTACTTATTCAACTACCCACATGCCCTTCCCAAAAGTCTCTGTATCACTTTTTGTCTGTTTGACAACTGTTCATAATTCCCTGAAGTGGGATCCTGCAGTATGTTCGTTTCTGGATATTTCTGGGATACTTCCTTAAGTAAAATGTCTTCAATGACCACACACATTATCATATACACCATTATTTATGTTTTAAGACTAAATAATAGTCATATACACGTGTATGTACATATACATACACAATATATACATGCTGATTCACAAACTTCTGGGTAGATTTCCCTATTTGTTCTTGTAAACAAAATTACTGTAATAGTATACAAAATTAAATAAACATACATATTTATGATGGTTAACTTTAACTATCAAATTGACACAACTTAAAATCACCTGGGAAAAGAAACTCAGTAAGAAATTGAAATACATTTGGCTTTCTGTAGGGAATTATCTTAAGTTAATAGATGTAACAAGACTAAGCCTTTTGAGGCAGCGCCATTTTTAGGCAAAGTTGTCCTGAACTGTATCAAAACTGAAATGAAAGTACAGACCAAATGATTTTCTAAACATTTATTTGTAATGCCTAGAGGAATAATGCACTAAATACTTGTTGAATGAATTTGTGGTACATTTATAGTCTTTACTCAATCTTATTGTCTTTTGAGGTTCATAGATGAATGTTTATCTTAAATTAAAAGCCTCTCTTTCTTCTATACAAACACACTTATTTTTTTCATTTCCTGTATGTATGATTGACACCTGTGTACTTAGTTTTGCATGTGTGTGAGCATACATACACTTGTTGTTTGTCTATGTTGGACATGAGATTGATGTGGTGACTCATTCTGTATTGATTTTTCTCTTTATTCATTGAAACATTATCTCTCAATCATACTTGGTGAATGCAATATAGCTAGTCTTGCTTACATCTTACTCAGAGAACCTGTCTCTCAATTTCTAAGACTACAGTTGCATACAGGTGACCACATCCATCTGAGATATACATGGGTTTCTGAAGGTCAGAAATCTAGTCCTGACAATCTTGTGGTCGGAGCTTTAGTTGCTAAGCTACATCCCAACCTCTCACTCAACTCCATGCCACTATACATTTCCTTTCACCTAAAAGTGAACTTCACTTATATGACACTGACTCACATTGTTTCTTCAACTGGGCAAGTTTAACGTTCCATAGTCTACCTGTGTGAACGGAGCATGACTGTGTACATGTCCCGGGAGCATGGATGAATCTAAAATTTGAAAGGCACCTGAAAGTTGATGATTTCCTGAAGTTAGACACCTGCTTGCCTGCACACATCTGCACCCTCTATAATTACTTGTTGTTGTTGTTTTCTCATATATACTAATGTGCACATGTGAAATGTTGAGGCGTGCTCAGGTTGACAAATGTTTACACCTGTGGAACTCTTAATGTTCTCAAAATACTGAACATATTTACAGTGGGGAGAGTTTTGGTTAGTCTCTACTTCCTTATGCATCCTCTTTGGTAATGAATTTTCTTGTTTAATTTCTGCAGTGACCCCTTAGAAACTCTTTCAATTTTTTTTGTATTCATCTAAGTTAGTTGCAGTCTTTTGAACTTATGTTTAGTTTTGATGAAGCTTAAAATTATGGTCCATCATAGCTCCAATAAAATAATGAATTGATTACACTTCTCTTGTGTTATGAGAACAAAAGATTCTACTTTAGAATAGCTTACACTGGTTGCTCTTCTGGGAATATGCAAAGATGACTTTGTGTTATGTTTCCTATTACATGGTTGATGCTTACATGTAACTTGTATGAAGCCCTGTGACAATGTGCCCTTTGTTCTGGGCAGCACCATATTCAAATGCATTCTTGTTATTTTCAAAGTAATAATCAAATTACTGAAAAACCCATGTACAACTTCCCTCTTAATGTCTTTGCTGTTGGTTATCTCCTTACACTTTCAGAAACGAACCAGCTGTCAGAGGTGGGACTCTTCCCAGGCAATGATGTCCTCAAGCTGGCGCCCTGCTACTGGGCCTGCAGATCCTCCCAATTTCTCTCTCTCTCCTTCCCCAATGACAACTAATTCTTTCTCTCATCTATGTGATCTCTGTGGCCCATCTGGTTTCAGTCAGTCTTTATTTGAGCTTTTATATACAAGTTAGTGCCTGAACTGATTTTCAGAGTGATAAGAAGAAAGGAGCCCACGGGAAGCAGCATGGGGCCGGGGAGGGGTACATAGTTATTTAACATACAGTACCAACCATCTTTCCCATCATAGAAATACATGCTTTTATCAGCAGAGAAGATAAAACCAATATGTGGTCATTTACCACTGAGGGTAATAGTTTTCTTTCAGAGTTTTCCTCAGTGTCTTATTTACTTATAAAGTATATATAGTATATACAGTTAACAATTTTAATATTACATAGAAATGCTCCCCCTGCCTTTCCTCCTTCCCTTCTTTTTATTTCTATTGTTCATGTTATTTCTTCCTCTTATCCCTCTTTCCTTTCTTCTCCCCTTTCTTTCTCCTTTTCTGTTTCATTTTCTTACATGTCTAGACAGATTCCAAGCTTTTGCCCACACCTGGCAGCCGATTTACCCCTGAGCTCCATTCCTCTGCCTTGTTTGATGATTTTCAAATAGAATCTTCAACCACTGTCATTTTTTTTTCTAGCACAGAGAGATGCTGTGGATTTTACATGTCCATTTTGAGATTTCTGACAGTCATTTGATTTTGTTCCTTTATAGTTTCTGGATGTTTGTGGTTTTAATTATCTAATATGGCAAGATCATATACAAAATTAGGCATTTATAGTATGATGTCGCTGGATCTCACTACGATTAATTTCAGTGCTGTTTAAATTTATTTATTATTATCTCCTTAAATTTTAAATCTAGGCTGCATGGAGTGCAGGGTAACTATTATTTAGCCATGGAATTTTCTGCATAGTATGCATTCTTTCAAATCATATACTAGGATTCTTTGAATAAGGCTATAATAATATTTATATGAGAAGCATGTAGTAAAAATACATTTTCAATATTTATACTCCTGAATTCAAAATATAGAACTCTGTTGACTTATACTTGGATGAAGATAAGATTTCAAAGTGCTTGTATCTGTCAACAGGCTATACTTGAGTAAATGCAAAAGAATCCAAGGCTGGGTTTGAGCTTTATCTGGAGAAGGACAACAGTTGCTATATTGTCTGTCAATCCCAGAGAGAAATTCTTAAACAGCCACTGGGTGATAATGAGGACAAAGCTGTCCTTGGTTAATTTACAATCACTATGAGAATTTGGGGCTCATGGTGGGTAGAATGTTAGCAGCCAGGCAAGCATGGTATTAGGTAAGCAACTGAAAGCTCACTTCTCAATCTACAAGTCTGAATCTTTGAAAGACACCAGAAATGGTATCATCTCTTGAAACCTCAAATCTCACTCTCAGTGACACACAGCATCCAACAATGTCACACTGATCTGTTTCAAATAGTTCAGCTCACAGGTGCATGCAAATTTCTGTGTCCAAGGCTCAATCTCATTGTCATTCAAACCCACATAGAGGCTTTTCTGGGAAATCAATAGATATTTAGAAGCCTAATTGAAATTAGATTTGAAATTCTAATACTACTTAGAACTAGAATATATGGTGTATGTTCAGAATCAGTAGATCCAGTTTTAAAATATAGACAATAACTGGGTTTACCCCAAGGTGATTGCTTTTACTCAAAAAGGTCAAGGACATTTTCAAAAACTAAGTGTCTATTGGGTTAGGTGACTCAGCAGGTAAAAGGTCTTGCCAGCAGGCCTGGACCCCTCATAGTAGAAGGAGAGCACCAGCTCCTCTAAGTTGTCTGTTGATGTCCATAAAACTTAAATCCTATGGTAGATTTTTGAGTCAAGATTTGTTAAGTTTTTCTGAAACTTTGGGAATTGCTCTCTTGCTGGAGGTTTTTTCCTTTTGTTTTTTTCTGTTTCGTGATCCAGAAAGTTCTATTGGAGTTGCTTACAGGAGAATGAGTGAGGGGTTATTTACAGAAGCATAGGCAATACTAATGGCCACAGCATTGAACAAAACAACTTTCCCTACCACAGGATTGGTAAAGGCCTGTAGACCTCATTTCCAGTCTACTAACAAGCTCAAGGTCTCTCGGGTAGAGTAGTATCTAGCAGTCTTTGTGAGGACTGATTGGCTGCAGGGCACAAAAATGGTAAGAGTTGAATATGTACCCAGCATGTCACAGGATAATGGATGTGTATATAAGAGCCACACATAGCAAAACTTTTCAAAACTGGAAACAGAGAGGTGGTTACCAACGCAGCTCTACACTGCAGCTCTGTGCTCAGAGAGCTTAAAGCATAGGGTACTTAGCCCCATATTTTCCTGTACTGAAAGCATGACACAAATGTTGGTTAGTATCAGGATCATATGAGAAGCTTTTAAAATCCAACATCCATTTCCTGCCAGAGAAATAAGATTCCTGAAGAGTAAACTGAACATCAGTGATTTAAGCCATGCTCTTGATTCCTCTGTGTAAATTATTTCTAAACAAATGGACAGTGTTTTATTCTGCATTATGTGTACATAGATGGTTGATAGCTCCTGTTAGCTAGAGGCACAGGTGGTCAATGCTAAGTGTATGTGTCCCTCTTAAATTAAATATGTGGGTGAATACACATCATCTCCCATTCACGAGTTTAATATCAGTGGAGGTTTTCAGTGTTTCTTAGTTTACATCAATGTGGGCACATAAACTTTTTTTTAATCATTTTTGGTTGGATATTCTATATACTTACATTCCAAATGGTATCCCCTTCTCCCCATAACCCCTCTTCTTGCTTCTATGACTATGCTCCCACTCCCAACCACCCATTCTTACTTCATTTCCCTGGCATTCCCCTACACTGGGGAAGTGAACCTTCATCAGACCAAAGGACTCTCCTCCCATTGACGCCAAAGGGCAAACAAAATACTCACAAGAGGAAATGCAGGGACAAGGGTGGAACGGGGACTGAAGAAAAGGTCATCCAGAGACTGTGTCACCTGAGAATCCATCCCATATGCAGCCACCAAAACCAGTCACTATTGTTGATGCTAAGAAAAGCTTGCTGACAGGAGCCAGATATGGATGTCACCTGAGAGGCTCTGCCAGAGCCATGCAAATACAGATGAGGATGCTTCTAACCATTGGACTGAGCACTGGGCCAAAGGAGGAGCTAGAAAAAGGACTAAAGGAGCCCAAAGTGTTTGAAACCCCATGGGAAGAACAAGATTATCAACCAACTAACCCCCCCCCCAAAGCTCCCAGAGCCTAAAACACAAACCAGTGGGTACACATGGAAAACTCCAGCCATACATGTACATAAACTTATATAGAAAACAATGACCTAATACTTCACATTACAATACAATAGCTATGTGATGTTAAATCTTCCAATCTCGATGCACTGCAGGCCCTCAAGAAATGTTTAACAATCTTGTATATTAGATTTTTACATATTAAATACAATTTAAAAAAGAAAGGTATTCTGATAAAATTAACAAGAAAGGTGGCGGTAAAGGTAAATGTCTATTGAAATTTTGTTAAAAAAAAAAAATGGAGATGAGGATTTAAAGTCAATCCCAAAGGCAAAGAGAAAGGAGTACTGTGGAGGAGTGATGATGGACACAGAAGATCAGATTGAATGAACTCTTATGTTTTAATGTAAGATTTCAGGTAGTCTGAGACATTGGGGACAGACCGAAGTGAGCAACATTTATTATTATTATTGCTATCATCATCATCATCATCATCATCATCATCATCATCATCATCATTTTACTTATTCACTTTACATCCTACTTACAGCCCCTTCCTGGTCACCCCTTCCCACTGCCTTCTCCCCTTTTCTCTGATAATTGGATGGGGCCCCTGTGGGTATTCCTCAACCCTGGCACATCAAATATCTGTGAGGCTAGCTGCATTCTCTTCCACTGAGGCCAGGCAAAGCAGACCTAGACTGAGCAAATTTCATAACTAAGATTATTACACACAACATAATGCAAAGAAGGAAGGGAAGAAGGGAAACAGAAACTAGATAGATAGTAGGGATTTGTTGAAAGACTAACATGCCAAGTGTCATGGTAAACTCTCCATGATAATAGCTCCCATATTTGAATACTTTAGAAGAGGCATTCAGAGATAAAGCCTTGTAGTAACATGTGTAGCTTTGCTGGAGGAAGTCACTGAGGGCCGCTGGGCTCTGAGGCTTCAGAAGCTGAAGCTAAGCCAGGTGGTTCACTCTGTCTTTGTGCTGCCTACCAATCCAGTTATAGATCTCACAGCTACCTCTCCAGCACCATGTCTGACAGTATGCTGCCTTGTTTACCTTCATGATAGAAATGGGCTAAACCTCTGAACAGTAAGCAAGCCTCCATTGTATGTTTGCTCTTTTCTATCCATTACTTAAATCGTAGTGTCTCTTTGTTGTAATAAGGCATTGACTAAAACACCAAGTTTGTAAAAGTCTAATTGAGTCAGGCACATGATTCATGTGTGGTTACCTCAACAAACAAAGGTAAACAGAAGCATCCTGCTACCATGTTTCTGGTGGTAGCCATGGGAAAAGCACACACAAAGAACTGAATGTTACAAAATTGTAGAAAAGAGTCAGTAACTTTCTGATTTATAGAAAGGAAGTAAGAGTGCACATTTGCTCTTGTGTGGGCCACAGGCAACATGCTTGGTGAGTCTTAAGACCAGAGTTAAAACCTGTTTGATTTTAGACGTTGATAAATTATGATCCCTTCCTAGCAGATGGTGGTGCCATAGGGATAGGACATGAAGAAACAAAGAGATTTTCAAGACTCTGAATTTGATAAATGTATTTCTCGGAGAAGTAATATTTCTTTGAGTTTGTGGGACCAGATGACAAAGGGAAACAATGAAGGTACAGTTTGGGAAGAAAGCCCACATTCGGAATTGAGACTGGGATATAAATGAATTAGAAAGGGGAAGTTGCCATGAAATGAGAAGAGAAACAATAGAGTTCTGAAATCCAAAGAAAGAGTACTTTTAATACAGGAGACCGTGATCCATCTGCTCCCTTAAGATGCTGTCAACATGCTGAATTTTTCTGACACTGCAGACCATGAACACTTTAGATTTTGCAAGAAAGGTGGCGTCTATTACATTTAATATTGAATTTTCAGAAAGCAGCAAAGACAGGAGCAAAAATAAATAGTATGTGGTGGATAGAGCGGGGGGGGGGGGGCTGTACAGACAGCCTAGCCAAACACATGTGATGTGTGAGCATCACTAAGAAACATGTTAAGGAGGGCACCAGACACTGACCTTGAGTGTCTACCTGCCACGCATACAGAGACACACATGTTCACTTCATACACAGATGAAATATGAAGGGAGCAGAGGACAGATGCTGAAGGAAGAGAGTAGATGATGAAGTAACTGAATGTGCAGGAAAGCAAAGTAAACCTGCCTTTTTCACTTGCGGACGATTTACTTCTTTACTTTCTGCCCCTGTAAATTCTGTAAGGTGAGATGAAGCTGAGTGACTGTGTGTTGCTACTTTTGGGAGACTAATTTAGTGCCTTCCACATGGGGACACCTAATAGATTCATTGGCTGATTGCCAAGGGATGGCAGGAAAGAAATAGAAGACCAATAAAGAAACATTAGGAGCAAATATTGCATATAGTCATTTCCTTGTTTATAATTTACAGCCTAAATTGGAGAGGGAGAAAAGCCATAAGTGGAAACTACACAGGAAAAGGACCCAGTGATTGAAACATGAGACTTATAAGAAACCTACCTTTACATGGAAATCAAATAAGGAGAGATCAAGTCTAGAGAGGCTTTTATAGGAAGCTGGAGAGGCAGCTCAGGAAGTCTCCCCAGCAAGCATACAGCTGGACACAGTAATACTTGTCTGTAATCTCAGTACCCCTATGGCAAAGTGGCAACGGAGAGCCAGAGAATTAAGAGCCTTCGTGGTGGCTGTAAGCAAGCTAGGCCTATGGAAATACTAGCAAATATTAAAAGAGAGACCCTAGATCAAATAAAGTAATGGAAAAGACCCATGCCTGAGATTTGTTCTCTGACTTCCCACATAAAAACATAAATATCAGCCATGTTGCCGGATTATAATTCTACATACTGTTATGTGTGCCAAAGCCCTTGGGTGTTCTCTAGTTTAAGCTAGCCTTCTAGGTGAATTGATAAATTGATATCAAATAGCTATTTACTTTTGGTTTTATTCATTTATCTTAATTCTTTTATTGCTACTCAGACAACACCTATTTAATGACTATTAACCAATGGATGGTGTCATATGAAGCAAAACAGGAAGGAAGAAACCCTTCCTACCCTCAAAAAGCTGTCAGATTGTCTACTTATGACCTAATAACCCTATCTCACATCCTGCTTGTTGGCTGTTTCCAGTGAAACTCCCCCTGGATGCTATTTGTGCTGCCTGGGTATCTGAGGATGATCTAGGAGATTTCATTCTCACATGGCTCTGTTATTCCACCTCCAAATGTGTAAATCACCCATGCAGAAGGGATGTCCTCAGGATGGGCGTTTCAGAGAAGACGTGGAGAATATATTGCTGAGATGCTGTTCCTTGTCCATGTGTCCCTTTACAGCCTTGGGTTTCTACTTTTCACACTCTGAATGCTGGTTGCACACTGGGGTTTATTTGATATGTAGTGTGCCCGCTCTTTTGCCAAGTGCCTGACTGCCTTATAGGTGTAGTGCACTGCCATGGTTAAAAATGTGCTCCTACACACTGGCGTGAACCTGTTATTTTACCCTTTTCTGGAGGGGAGTGCAGGTTCTATTCCACTAAGTTCATTTCTCTGAACTTAGTTTTTGCTGCACACAAATTATTTTGAAACTGTTTCCTCCTCAGATAACGTGCCCTTAGGAGTCTTTATGTGATTGGTCAGGAAATGTTCACAAATGTTCAAGCATCTTCCATGAAATTGTACACACGGTGCTTTGCTGGTAACTTGTGCTGATCTCTCTTTTCCCTTCAGATTGTTTTTAAAGCACTAGTGATGCCCAATCTACTGTAAGTCACTGTTGGGCTGTGTTATTTATGGGATATAACAACAATGATAAGATTGCACATGTTCAGTACAAGTGTAACTCGTCTTTTCAAATGTTTCTTGACAGTTGAATCTGCAGATTCTCAAGCTTCAGATATGGAGTGCTAACTGTAATGTAGGAAAGTCCTTGTGTATGGGAGCCTACGTCAAGCCTTTGATGCTGGGATGGCTGGTGACTTGTACTATAGGTTAGACATGCGACTGAACATCTTCAGATGTTTCCCTATAGGCATGCAAAACTGAAACTGCCTCTCTGACTATGGCCTCCTTCCCTTGCTCATAGAAGCTTCTTCTTCCATCTGTTTTTCGGAGGGAAGTTCATAGACAACCTGTATCAGACTCTGATTTGTTGTTGATGTTGTTAATGGTATTATGTTTTAATAACTATTCACTGTAATTTTTAGGCAAGATCTCTTGTTGAGAGGTAACTAATTGGTATCCAGTAAGCCATCTGCCTATCTTGGCCTCCCCATCACTGGGATTCTATGTGTGGACCATGACTCCTAGCCTTTGTTTTACAGCAGGTTCAATGGAAGTGAAACTCAAGTCCTTGTCTGGCAGATACTATTTTAGCCTTGGGTAGATCTTACTTCTTTTCAGAGTGATGCAATCAGGCTGGTGGTACAGAGGTAGTTTAGTGGTCTAGTGAATGTTTCTCATACATGAGACTCTGAGCTTTAATCCCCAGAACCATAAACAACAACAACAAATCAAAACCATAGAAACAAAACAAATCTCAACATTCCAAGCTGCTTCCAAAGAGGGAACTCACATTCCAGAAGTTTTGACCTCAGAAGTATGGAAAGAAACCCAAATATGCATGTGATGCTGGACAGATAGGAGGAGGACAGTCCTGAAAATAGCACAGAGATGCATTCCTATGGAAGTGGCACATGCCTGCAAATTCACTGCGATGAAGATGGCAACATTTGCAAGGGTTTGGTCCTCAAATCTCCGTATGCACACTCTGTTATGTACTGTCCTGGGCTACCATTCACCCATCGTGTACACACACACACACACACACACACAAACACACACAAACAAACACACACACACACACATACACACACACACAAACAAACACACATATACACACACATACAAACAAACACACACACATACACACATACACAAACACATACACACACACACAAACAAACACACACACATACACACACACACACACACACACACACACACACAATAACAGTATTTTTTAAAGTGAAAAATAAGAAAACACTAATAAAATGTAGAAAAGCCACACATTTGTACCCTACCTCTCTAATGAAAGATTTGCATTTATAATAACCCAAAGTACTCTTACAATTCAACAGTGATCGATGACAACCTAATTCAATAACTGAATGAGTGGTCGGAGTTGACATCTCATTAGAGAAGATGGGCAGACGGCACATAAGCACAGGAAAGAACGCTTCTGTTCTTGTGACTAGGGATGGGAGGACATTCCTTCCACAGTGGCTAAGATCTCTGAAGTGGGTCAATGCGCACGCTGGCAGAGGGCTGAGTGAGAGATACTTCATTCCATTCTGGTGGTGGTGAAGTGACATGGCCTTGCTTGCTAGAATCTATGCTGACAAACTTGTGAAAAGAAATGTCTTGAAAGTAATATCCAATCTTGTATATTAAAGTCTTGATTTCTAAATGTGTATGTACATGACAGTACCTATACATGTCACGTTTTTATCTATAATCTTTTCATTTCAGAATTGCAGAGATAGTCCTAAAACTTGCAACATGCTCCACACCCATTTTTTTCTTGTTTCTAATACCTGACACCATAGGTCTATGCAGAGGCAAATCTGAAATATAGTCTAGAATCTAGTTTAAATAGTCTTTGCGGATAGTGTCCTGTTTCTTCTAACACTTCTTATTTAGATATACATCTGTCAGTCTTAAAAAGGAAGTTAGGAAGTAAGGATAAAACAAAGAAAGGAAGGAGGGAAATATAAAAAGAGAGAAAGAAAGAAAAAAAATCACGGAAGCGGCTTAGAAAGACATCCACAGAAAGGACAAGGAAAGATGAAAGTCTATGCAAAGCCAGAGAGAAAATGAAGGTCAGAGGAGGAGTAGGACGGGGAAGTGTTTCAGGGTCACACACATCAGAAGGCAGGTGCCTTCTGTAGAATTGTGCATCCTAGACAGTGTGCTGGGGTGATGGGCAGCTTTGTGGGACGGTCCTTTCCAAGTTTCACTTTCACTTCCTAGGGTGCTCTTCTCATAACAGGGTTTTCAAGAGCTCACTGTTGCCCAGTCCTACAGACACACTTAGACACAGGGGAGGAGCAGTGAATGGGATGGTAGAATATTGTCGTCTTGAGAAGTCTTGAGAAACTCAGTCGCAAGGTCTTTACCGTTCTCATCATTGCAGTTGTTCTGGCCACTGTTGGGAATCCAAACTAGCTTGCTACTCTTCATAGATGATTGCTGGTAAAGCCTACTCAGAGATTGTTTCTTGTTTGTTTGTTGCTTTTATGTTCAAATACTGCTTTATTTCAGGCAGATTACCCATTCATTTCATTTTCGTTTTATTTTTTTTTCTTTTTAATTTGGGAATTTTATTTGTTTGCTTTCTTGTGTATTGTTGGAAATTGAACCTAGAACCTAAAAAGTGCTGGGCAAACACACTACCTTGGACTTATATCCCTAAAGCACTTTTGCTCCTTTTGTAACTCACCTTGAACTGAAAATCCAAAAATTAAAGGAAACTCCTTAAACCAATGATCTGATCCCAGGATGCTTAAAAGAAAGCACCCTGCATTCACACATAAAGAAACTTGGTCATCAAGGGCCTTCTGAGTGAGCTAAGTCTGTAATTCAATCAAACCATGCATTTCACATAATACTGTGACTAAGAGGGGGATGCGGTTTCTAAGATGAGACTGGCTCACTCCTGCTTCCCTAATTATGATCTATGTCAGTAACTCGATATAAGCCAGGCTGTCTTCATTATGTCTGTATCCTTCTGAAAGGGAGACTTCAGTGAGCATGCTTCTAAATTAGACCGCTTTTAGTAAGAAAATAAATGATGCCCGGGGAAAAATACTCCACAAACCATTAGGTGTTCTGCTAAGTGCTTGCTAATGCAAAGACCCAGAGGACTACGGCCCAGATCAGCATGCAATCAATACAATAATTTATCGAGAAGCCACCCCACAAGTCTTTGTCTTCAGAGTCTGAACCTGGGCCTCCAGATAAAATAGAAAGGAAACTGACAGACACGAAAGGAAGGATGGAGTGATGGCATTTAAGGGAAACTTGGATTCTTTTGAAGATCCTGACCATGTGTTTTTTCTTCTTCTTCTTCTTCTTCATATAAACAGAAATAAAAAGTTATTTCTCCCAGTCTTTCCAATGGTGCTACTGATATTTTTCTATGCTGTGCTTTGGAGAACTCTGT
Source organism: Micromys minutus (assembly GCF_963924665.1). Lineage (NCBI taxonomy): Eukaryota > Metazoa > Chordata > Mammalia > Rodentia > Muridae > Micromys > Micromys minutus. Next base: position 9,043,000 of record NC_137953.1, read on the forward strand.
AGATGATGGTCAAAGCCTCAAATTTCCAGTGCCTTCATTGTTATTGGTGCCATGCAAATGGCATACAGTTATGCCATATATCAAAACATAGAAAACCTTACCTAACTGGAGCACTGAAATCATTGAGTGCAGTACCCCTCCTGGCTTCTATACATGGACACTTCAGGTCTAACTCAGTTGCTCAGTCTCCTTCATTGATTCTTTAAAAAATATTTATTGTATTTTTCAGTATGTGTGTGTTTGTGGGTCTGTGTGTGGCTATATTAATATAAGTTGATGAAAGCCAGAAGAAGGCATCATGTCCTCTGGGATTGGAGTTAAAAAAGCATGTAACCTACTTGAACTTAGTGCTGGGAATTGAACTCAGGTTTTCTGCAAGATCAGCACTTTCAATGGCCGAGGCATCTTTTACTTTCTCATCATCATTTTTTAAAAACAATGCAAAACGAAATATTTAGTGGTATTATTATTGTAAAAGTTCTCAAAGCTTGTTCTCTGTTAGATTGTGATGTTGTTTGATGCTCCCTGTGATGATTCTGCTATAGAGCCCCGATGTAGATTTGTAGTAGTGTATTTATGGGATGAAAGGACAGAGTATTAAATATTTACATTCATTACAATGTGATCTTTTGGTATAGACAGAAGGAGGAGGAATTAATTTATTTCCAATCACAGGCTTTATAAACTTACTGCTTGGATAATTTCTTAAGTGTCGCAATTAAAAATATTGACCTATTTCTCTATAGACATTCATTGAAATGGTAGCAGCCATCTCTAATGTCACCTAATAAATTTAAAATATGGTCTTTATCTCAGAATACATCATCACTAGCGTTTCTCCCTGTCAAACCCAAGACTCTAAATAGTCAGAAATGTTTTTCTTCAGAGATTGTCCTCCTGAGACCTACAACATAATATGCTTGTCTCTTCAGTAGAGATAAACAGAGCAAAGTCCTCACCACACACTGGTCTGTCTTTCTCTAAACATGTCCTCCTTCATATCTGCTTTGAAATTCTAAAATTAAACAATAAATATTTTTTTTCTCTAACATCTCTTTACATTTTTGGGATAGAGCATCTCACTGACCTGGAACTCACTGAATAGGCTAGGTTACCTGCCTAGCCAGGGAGTAGTAGAAATTTGCCTGAGTTTACTTGATGAGTGATAGGGTCCTTTTATTTTTGTATAGATTCTAGGGACTAAACTCTAATCCTTATTGTTCTGGCTGAACCATCTCCACAGTTTACCCTTTCTATTCTTAAAGATCTGCAGTCTAGCTGAACAATGTAGTCTATAAATGTCCTGTTCCTCTAGTGGTAAAAGTTAGCATTGTCATGTTAATAATTCATAAACTAGGTGATCATCCAGAGTACATTTCCATAGAAAATGGAGGCTCTGACATACTTAAAAATACTGGGGTTGGTGGGGAATTTCCAAATGCTTCAGAACACCATACTTGTGTCCCCCACCCTCAACCCTGCTTTCCCAACAAGCGATGTTAAGGTCATCAGGATATGATGAATTTGTAGTCCTTAGGATAGGCTGGTTGAGGTTATAAAGGGGAATGAGATAGGCATTCCCAGATGCCATGGTGAGCCAGTGGCTGTGTGAGTTAGCTCTGTAGACTCCAGCAGAAAGTTGAGTCTGAAGATTGGAAGGAGTCTAGTTTTAACAGAGGAGACTGGTTTTAGAGCCTTCAATTGGCAAATTTTCATCCATAAAGACACATTCTTTAAAGATGTAGAATAACTACGTTTATTATAGGAAGCTACACATTACCTATCTCTCATTCGATGGGTTTACAGATATATAAAGGAAAATGGGTAAAGCCAGAGAACCTGTGTTGCACAGAGAGGTAGGACTGTTTGACAATATGACCTTTGATGGAGAGAAGGTTGCCAGGGTTGTGAATCTAGAGAAGTCCTTCATGACTGCTAGACATCCTGAATGTCTGAAGGCTATACCTGGCTCCTCATTCTACAGTATTAAAGACACCATATCTGTGTTGCTGATTGACACTTTGAGTCATTATGAACCACATAGTTTTGCTTTTTTGAGTAAAAGGTCAGTGGTAGAAGTGAGTTACAAGAATGTCTTCCTCTTCCCTGTGGGATCACAACATTCAGTCCAAAAGAGAGATTTACAACTGCTATGAACCTCTGGGGTTTGGGGAGGGACCTGCCAGTCCACTAAAAGCCCAAACACAAGGGGATCATCCAAATAATAATGATTACTATTGAGAACATGTAATGGAAATCTGAGAGCCTTGTAAAGTATGGGCAGAGCCAAAGGGAGTAGGATCTGGAGATTCTCTGAAAGACAAAAAGGAAGATAATTTAAAATAATAGTCTTTGATCCCAGTGACAAATCACAAGGTTGACATCAATGCTGTTTATTCGATCATTGCTGGGCTGATATGATTGTGGAAATACTTTCTGCATAAAATTATAGTAGCATCTGTACAGTGTGGTAGTCCAGGAGAGTTGTTTGTGATGTTACTAGGAAATTTTGCCATGAAGCCTTACTTTATACCTCATGCTGCATTATTTAGTTTTGGTTTTAGGTTTTTATTTGCTTGTTTGGTTGTTTTTGTTAATTTAATTTTGCTTTATTTGGTTTGGTTTGGTTTAGTTTTTGTGTTGGGGTAGTTGGGTTGATAGTGACTCTGACAATGTTTAACTTTCTTTCTCAAATCAAAATACTGCCTGCATGTCTATAGGAGAAATCTAGGCCACAATGCTTAGAGAATGCTGTTTTCTGTTTTACAGGGTGTTTTTGAGAAAAAGAAACAGTACCCTGTTCCTTTGCCCTCCTGTCCTCTCTCTTCTTGTCAGATCATTCACAGGCTTCCAAATCTACTCGTTGGAATGCCATGCCATCCCATAGATAAAGCTCAATGCTTAGTCTGAAGGCTTACTAGTGACCCAGAATTACCGCTTAATCACACCCCTGTTGGGAACCCAAAGGTGTCAGTTTGGCTTGTCCTACACTAAATAGACAACGTGTAAAAACAGAAGTACTTCAGTGAAATTTTGATTGCCATCATACACGTACACCCACAAGCTGCAAGTTTCTTCAGCTTTCTGGCTCCAGCCTCTGTCCTCTGTTCCTAGGGCAGCTATCTCTGCAGAAGATGAAGATGAACAGTTAGGTCACCTCAGACCTTACCCAAGCCTCCTTGCTATTTCTCCACTTTCATGTAAGTTCTGTCGTTTTCTCACAACCTTAACCATTCCTAGTTTTTTCTTCCATCTTACCTTTATTATAATTCCTCACAATACAGTAGAACTGGAAGGAATACCAGGTTGTGGATTAACAAATAAAAATGATTTGTTTTTGAAAGTAAAATTTAGAAAAAGATGAACTAAGCCAATTTGTTAAGCTCTGTAGGTGAATGGTTCTGAATGATCAATTCGGATACCGGTTGTCTCCTGCAAAGTTTTCTTTCTCACTGCAACAGTAGAGTCACCAGGGAAGACTCTGGAAAAGCTGTCAGTCAGCATGAGAGCATCTTCAAAACAAGGGTAGTTCTCTTGGGAGAGGTCTCTCAGCTTTTTGGTTTTCACATTGGGAAGAGATTGTCATCTTATTTGGGAGTCTCAATCCTATGACAGTAGTGAGACCACATAATTGTTATTAGTTTTGTTTCCAATTCTGAGAAAACTACCCTTTTTATCAAGTATGCTGGAGATGAAAGATGAAAATTTATCAGGTTTGCTGGGCCTTAAAGATAAAGATGAAATATTATAAATCAGAGTTTGAAGGACAATGTATTCAGTTCCTTCTTTATTTTTATCAGCAGGGTGTAGTTAAAATTGGCATTTTCACATTTGTCTATGTTTGGGATACCTTAGTTGAAATAAATGCTGTCACTGGGGAACTAGAGAGTCTGCCTTTTTCCTTTTTATTTTTCCTCGTGAGGAGCTTTCATGAAAAATATACACTCTGAAATATGCAGTTTACTGAATTTAATAATGGTTCTTGATTTAATTCTGGTGATATTTAATTAACCAAATTACACGCTCTAATATAATTTCATGTTGTCATTTCCAAATTTGAAATGAGTATCTCTGATTTGAAGAATAGCAACCCACATCTGTGGAGTCTTCAGGGATTAGGGCAAATTTTAGACAATAATTAATTAAAAATATCAGAACTCACATTATCCTGTCCCAGTAATCCAGAGCCTAATGACATTTCTTTATATTTTATATACAGATGCTTAAAACAACATTATCAACCAACCAAGCCCACAGCTCCCAGGTAGTAAAACATGATGAAATGGGAGGGGAAGGGGTGATGGGATTATGGGGAAGGGAAAACATCTGAAATATAAATGTATAGAGGATTTCCAATTAAAAAAAATGGAGGGGGGACATCAATCAGTGAGTACTCATGGAGAGACCTATGGTTCCATGTACATATGTAGCAGAGGATAGCATTGTCTGGCATCAGTGGGAGAAGAAGCCTTTGGTCCAGTTAAGGTGCGATTTTCCAGTGTAGGGGAACGCCAAGGCACTGAGGTGCTAGAGGGTGGTTGGGACAGGTAGCATCTTTATATAGGCAAGGAGAGGGGGAGGAGGGATAAGAGTGAAGGAAAAGGAATAGATAATATTTGAAATGTAAATACAGAACATATCCAAAAATGAAAGATGTTTAAAATAGAAAAGGAGTAACACAGCTCTGTGACATTCTAGGAATTAACAGTGCAGATTATAATTTGGTCCCTTCCAGTTTTCTACATTGTTATATATCAAGTCTCTATGTAACATTTGATCTTTTTTTAAAAAAACAAATTATAGATATGCATTTCTCCCAGTGAAAATGAAGTTATAAACTCTAACTGGATCTCCAGTTACAAAATGAGAACCATGTGGTTATATATCTTTCCTGTTTGACTGAATAATTCGGCCTCATGTTTGTTTTGAACAGACCATGATATTTTTTCTTTCATAAGACAGCAATTTGTTAGAATTTATTACACACTTTCATTCCAATTCCTTTCGCAGAAGATCTTCTTCTGTCTAGTTTTCTATCCAGAGAAAAACAGCCTGGTTGCTTATTACTAGTGTGATTTATTTTAACCCTGACTATCAATATTGACCATTTGCATCCCATCTATTTTATTTCAGACGGCATTCAAAAAGAAAGATTAGAGTAGACAAAAAAAATTACTTGCTATTTATATCATTTTCTATAATCTCTAGATAGTAAGATGATTCTAATCTCTGTAGTACTTTCTCATTCTTACACCGAATGTGTTATAGAAATTCTATTAATCTGCTCTGTGCTAAAGTCACAGCCACAAAACCATATGATTTTTTATCAGAAAAGGAATTGGAAGGTCGTCCTGTGTGTGTGGGGGGGGGGGCGGGTTCTGAATCTAAGGAATGTGGGACCTAGAAATGGCTCACTGGATTTCACAACTTATTAATGGAAAGCAGGGATACACTGTAACAATCATCTTCGGTATTATTCAATCCGGATACCAAATCTATAGCGGCCATATTTAAAAGATTGTTTCAGTTGTGTGGGGCATGCAGCTCATTAGGACTGGGGTTCAGGCACAGTGCGCTGAGTGTCTCCACACTCCTGGTCAAGAATGGAAACAGAAAAGTGAATCAATGACTAATGGACCAATGACGTCCTCGAGAGACACAGTGGTACAGGATGCTTTGCATCTTATAGGAGCCATGTAGGAGGGCAAGGGGCCTGTGAATTCCTCCACTAAATCCCACATTTCTATGTGGAAAGAAAGGCTTGGAGATGATTTTTTAAAAATTAGCAGAATTAATAGAACAACTCAGAGCCAATTTGAATTAGCAATATCTGGGGACTACCTTTGATTTAGTAATCAAGAGTTTTTTTTAAAGGCTGTTATCCTCCAAATTTAAAAATAATACAGTAGTGGGATTTTATTTATTTTAACAGTATGTTTCCTATTATTTCAGAATATTCGAGCCTCAGCCAATACATAGTAGCCAAATATCATTCATGCAACACAGTATGGGTTTACATTAACAGTGGGTGTGTACATAGGTTTCTAAGATATGCAAGTACATAGGCTGAATTCTAGTAATTTGAAAAAATAGGCTAAAATAGTGCTGAAGATTATGTACAATGTACAAATACAAAAAGATCAAATCAGCTGATGAAGCAGCTGGAGAAATAAGTGATCTAAGATAAAGAAACAGTAAGAACTAACTAACAACTAACTAACCAACTAACTAACTAACTAATATATCTGCCATCAAAGCGATTTTCATTTTTTTCTCCCCTTCACTGATGTAAGTAAGGTCTAATCTTTCATAAATTAGGTTGTGAGCCTAGCCTTTCACAGCTGAGCCATCTCCCCAGCCTGTAAGTTCTATTGTCATGCCTTCTGTGCCATGGTCCATCTTTCTTCACTGTTAGGTGATGGTGAGAGTTCACTGAGTAACCAAGACAGCAAAGGACATGAAGTCATTGTCCTGTTTGAGCTCTTCACCCTCACCCTTATTCCTCCTTACATTCCGACAAGGCAAGCAGAAATAAACGTATCTTACTATTTTCAGTTTTACGTTGGATCTCGGCCTTATCCCCAGTAGATATTAAAGTCACCTTTGTGGGAAGCAGAAGAGATGCTGAGTGATTGTGTATTGTTATATGTACACAGCCATGTCAAGGGGCCAAGACTCATAGGAGTAGCAAAGCCCTCACAGGTGAGGCTCAGAGAAATGCTGAATCCTTCCACTTTTCTACGTAACAAGTGTTTACAGAGTGTTGATCAGTGTGTGCAAAACATGTCAGCTGTAGCTTCATCCTCAGTGACTAGAGTCTGAGTGCTCCTGTACAGAGACCTCCTACTGAGAGCAGCTAAGCCTGCCTCCCTGTTCTTCGGGTGGAAATAAACGCTCTGAGGCTTTAGACTGCTACCATCCATCGGAGTGAGCATATCCTACCCAATCCCAGAATTTATGTACACATGACCGCGTGCCTGCCCTTTTCTTTTCACCCCCAGTTAGGCTGAGGTCACGTGTTCAACTGGACAAAGAACTGGCTTGTCAGGACAACTGTTTTCCAAAAGTTTGGGATTAATATTTTTAAAGTTTCTATTTTTTCCATATTATTTTCCCCTTATCATAATAGCAGAATTTAATCCCAGGAGTGTGGACACCCTTGGATTTCTCAGTCTAATGAGGAGGGAGGATGCATAGGCTTGAATGCTATCTGCCAAGCAGGGAAGAGATGTGAACCAAAGCCTGAAATGGGAACAATGCATGATCACTTTGTATGCTGTGGGAAGCTAGCTATCTTAAAACCAGTGAGGGTAAAATCTACATTCTGTTAAGGGTCATAAAACAAATTAAACCTTGTGGCCCAGAGCTAACTTCCTTTTGCAAATCCTTATATGAACACCCGTATATCTTTAGTTTATTGTTGGAAGCATCTTTATGCATAATGTGGTTAAGTTGAAATGAGGTTGTATATGTGAGTCTATTTGATGCTCCCTTGGAGATGCTATCCTATTGTTTTCTATAATATCAACAAAACCCCTCCCATGCAATATGCCTCTGTCTTTAAGAAAGGAGTGAGCTTCTCTTCCCCTTGAGTTTGGGCATGGAGACCCAGAGACCTAGTGATGTTTTTAACCAGTGCCTAAAGATACCATTTTTGTTTTTGCTGTTGTTACTATTTTGACATATTGAGGCATCAAGACCCAACCTGAAAAATTAGAAAAGAAACCCAAACCCAGCCCAGCCAGGGCCAACAACAGCACTATTTTTTTTATTCAAGATTTTATGTACTAATATTTCAAATGTTATTCCCCTTTCCAGTTTCCTCTCCAGAACCCCCTTCTCCATGCCCCCTCCACGTACTTCTATGAGGGTGCTCCCCCATCCACACACTCCTACCTCACCGCCCTGGCACTTATTGCTAACAATGAGTGGGGGCCATGTGCATCTTGCTGACATTCTAGAGATGATGGAATCTGAGTCCAGTGTAACTTCCCCTCCCCACTTTCTCCTAGTTATTTTAAGCCATGGAACTTGGAAGCATGTTTGCTGTTCATGGTGGTGGTTGGTTCCTTGGTTATTCATTCCTTACATAATTGTTGTTGTTTTAGACACAGGGCCTTAAATGTCTATAGGCAATCTAAAACTGGACATATAGCTAAGCTTCTGACCCTTTTATCTCTGTCTTAAGTGCTGGAACCACAGGCGTATATCACTGTGTAACACTCATGACTGAATGCAGTCAGCATACCAGGCAAGCCCTCTACCAACTGAGCTATATCTTCAGTCCTGCTTTTATTTTCAGCTAATCAAGAAGTAATTGTCATGTCATTCCTGCCATTGCATCCCATGGTTGGAGTAACATATGATCATGGCTGTGCCCTAGGTAATAGTTTGTATAGATATAGTGGCCAAAGTCTCTATTAGTGGATTTTAAGAAATGGCTATGAGAAGAAGGTAGGAGGACAATTAAAAAGTATAGCCAACAAATGTCTTTCAATTTTTCATATATACAAACTAAATTATTTCTTTGGCGTTTCTTCTTTTCCATTATCTTCTTTATTCACTTTACATCTCCATTACAGACCCCCACCTCCCAGTGCCCACCTCAAACATCTCTTTTCCCATTGCCCCTCCCCTTGTCCTCTGATGAGAAGAGAGGATACCCCTGGGTACCAACTCACCCTAACACATCAGAATTGCAGGACTGGGCCCATTTTTTCCCATAGAGGCTAGATGAGGCAGCCCAGTTAGGGAAATAGGATCCACATGAAGGCAACAGCATCAGGGTCAGCCCCACCCCCTCTAGTTGTTTGGGGATCCATCTGAAGGCTAAGCTCCACATCTGCTACATATGTGCAGGGGAGCCTAGGTCTAGCCTATGTATGCTTTTTGGTTAGTGATCAAGTCTCTGGGCACCAAGGAACCGGGTTAATTGACTCTATTGGTGTTCCTGTGGAGTTCCTATCCACTTTGGGGCCCTCAATCCTTCCCCCAACTCTTATATAAGCTCCATCTATTGTTAGACTGTAAGCCTCTATATCTGTTTCAGTCAGCTGTTGGAGGAACCATTCGGGGACAGTAATGATAGGTTCCTGTCTACAGTCATATTAAAGTATCATTAGTAGTATCAGGGATTTGTTCTTGCCCAGGGGATTTTTAAAAGAAATAAATATAATAATAATAATAATAGTAATAGTAATAATAATAATAGCATTTTAACCATGGTAAAATGTGTTCTCAAACAGATAATTTCTGTATGTTCCTCTCTCTACTTTGGTTAGCCTACTAACCAAAGCATAGATTCTTAAGACTTAGTGAAAAGGAAATCATTTTTTCTTTCACTGAGACGTGTGTAACTTTAGAAGATGAAGTAATCCTACATGCTGGGTGGCTTCAATGACATTGAGTGTCAAGCTTATCTCTAATGAATATTCATAACCATCCACTCAGGGCTGGCAATGTCTTTAGTACTCCAGAACTCCTCTGGCTTAAGATCTTCTTGAGAAGACTCAGTGTTTCTAACAATGTCAGCAGAGACACATGGGCAATGTTGGGTTTCCCTCATCTTGGTAGGACTGACGTGGCAAGAATGATCTTTAGAATGAGGTTTTGTTAGAAAACACCTCCAGTGCCAAGACTTGTTATATCTTCTTTTCAAGATCCTGAATGCAGATGGTGCTGTGGCTGTGGAAGCTGCACCTCTATGTCCAGTTCACATTTTCATTCTAAATTTTCCTTCTATTCACACTTTTTTTTTTTTTGCATGTGGAATGTGCATGTGTGTGTCACTGAGTGCAAGGAAAAAGTTCTTGGTGTTCCACCACCAGGATCTTCGGAATCTTTGGTATTGAACACAGGTTTACCTGCCTTATTGTCAGGAATGCTCACCACTGAACCATGTCATGGGCTCTACTTCATATTTTTGCTTATATTCTGTTCTTAATGTTTTCATCACCAGCAGTCATTGGGCAGACTACTTAGAATACTTGTTACATTGTCACATCACCAGCATAAGAATTCTATATTAAAAAGAATCAGCTCTGACTCAAAGGGGCAAATTCATAGCTTATAGGGTTTGGGGACTTAAGGATGGCAAGACAAAGTTTTTAACCTTTAGAAATAATGGATATGTAATCTGGAGAGATGGCTCCCTAATTAATAGTATACACTGTTTCTACAGAGATTAGAGTTTGGTTCTAATAATCCCTGTTAAATAGCATACAACTGTAATTCCAGCTTTATTAAACCTGATATTCTCTTATGGCCTCTACAGAAATGAAACTTCTGTATACATACCTACAGATATATGCACACATAGACACACAATTAAAATGTAAATCTTTAAAAATATAATAAACATGAAGACCCACTGAACATAGGCTGTGACATACTGGGAGTGGAGAATGCTTGGACATGAGGTTATTTTTCAAGGCTTATAGAAGAAGAGGAAGAGGAAGGAAGAAGGAAGAGGAAAAAGAACCTGATGTTCCCACTATTTTTAATCTTTGTCTTTGACCTTCAGTTTTTCAATTAGCTTTGATGAAAGTATGGTTTCTGTCTCAACCCTGCCCCTTCCATTGTTAAATGCCACCCCAGGAGAGCACAAGCAACTTTATTTCTCACTGTGGCTCCCAAATTTTCTCAAATAGAAAAAAACAGTAAATTATATTTTGTACCATAAAGAGTAAGGAAAAGCCAGGAAGGCTATGCCTTGATGGGAAACTCATAAAAGTAGACATTTAGCCATAGTCTATTAACACTTTGTAGGATAATGACCTTTGGTTATATTTTCGTTCAACTCTTAAAATATGAAAATAGAAGTCTACGTAAGAATTTATTTGAACAAAAAATTATTCTGATTCAGAATAAAGACAATCAAAATTCCATGTGTTTAGCTAAGATTGTGGAAATCCTTCAAAACTCGAACAATTTGGTCATTTTCTTAAAACAAAAACAGGATGAAGACTGAGAAGCCAGGTTAAAAAAAATAGGAAACTATTTTTTTTTTTTTTTTTGGCAAAGGGGTATGGACACCAGTGAAGCTATTTCCATGGCAATGGGTACAAAACAGTTGTGTATTAATAAAGGGCTTTCAGAGTTATATTGTTCTAAAAGCTTCATGAAAATTCTAAGTGAAGTCGAGTACATAATAGTCAAGGATAAACTACCATATAAGACAAATGCAATCTCTTAGACAATTAAGCCATTAACAACTCAGTTGGGGAAGAATCATTATCCAATCTATCTTTTCATTCAGGACTTCGAGTCTACATAGCATACTTTAATTCCACAATCCTAGCTAAACACATCACCACCCCTGCTTTGCTAGTCATATTTCGAAGGCACTGAGATGATTGCATTCCATTTTTGTAATAGTAGCATATACTTTCTAATTGAGAACAGATGGCTGGTTTATACTCTACAGATAATATATTTCCTGATTATGCATCCTAGGAGAGAAAAACCTTAGCTTAATCTTCAACCCTTTTAGTTATTTGAGCCAAAGCCACATGGAGTTTGTTAAGGAGCTTAGTCACATCAGTGCAATTTTAATTGTTTCTCTTTTTTTTTAAAAAGAGAAGCTAAGAACATTTTGTGTGATTAGCTCTCTATAAATAATGAGTGTTCTCCTTGGGGTTAATTCCAGTGTTGATTTTTGCAGGTTAGCTGACTGGGTTTCTGAAACCTCCTTGGGCTCCAGCCAAGTGACACAGTGTCTGAGCATTTCTATTCATGCCTAGGCTATAGTCAAATCAGTTTTCTCATGGTGACATGTGCCTCTCACAAAAGAAACAGACAGGGTTGTGCTTTGTGAGTCTGTGTGACTATGTGTGTGTATATGTGTGTGTGTGTTCATCACTGAGTTATCTCAGCTCTAGCAAACCTGCGCTTTGTGTGAAGAGATAGAAATAGTACCATGTAGACAGGAGAAAATGAAAATGGATTTACTGTGTAGATGCTTGTATACCACAGCAATTTCAAAGGTAAAAATCATTTTAATCTCCTGACCTAAAAACACACAGAACACACACAAAGCAGGTAAAGAGGAATTGTAAAGTAGTGTGGAGAATGCACTGCAATCAGAAAACAGCTGATCTCCATGTGCCTAGCCTGGAACCTGATATCAAGTGACAGTATAAACCAATGACTCTTTTTCAGTAGAAGATACGCCTTTGCTCAATGGACTCTTAACCTGTACTAGGGACTGTGTTTATTTGGTGAGGGGTGTGTTTCTATTTGTTTTTATTCTATTTCCTACCAAATTATGAATAATAAACTGTCATTATGACATATTTATGACTAGTGGGTATGGGAGATGGAATAATGGTTAAAATGCATACCAGTCTTGTAGAGGACGTAAGCTTGGATTCCAGCATCCAGGTAAAGCAGTTTACAACTGCACATAACTCTAGCTCTACTGAATGCAACATCCTCTTATTGCCTACCCAAGTACCTTTACTTGGTACATGAACACACACACACACACACACACAAACACACACACATACACCCATGTATACATATGCACACATACATATATATATGCACACAAATAAAATTACATACAATAAACTCAAACATTTTAGTTAAAAGTAGAAAAAAAATTGGAACTTAGAGAAACATTGATTTAATTTCCCATGGCCACAGGTTAATAGGGATTTCTTCTGAAGGGAGCAACCACAGTAAGCCACCGTATGATCCTACTACAGTACACTGGTTGCCTCATTCCTTATCTGTGCAGAACACTTGATAACCCAGTATAGAATGTGTGGTATAACCCATGATTCCAAAAATACAGCAAAGGAAAAGAACCACAATGCTTGAGTCTCAAGAAGTTATACAGATGTTTTCCCTTAAGTGGTTTTAAGAAGTATGTCTTTATTTCTAAATCCCAGATTCAACAGAACTGATCTCAAGAAAGTAAGGTTACAATAGACAGTTCTTTGCAAAGAAAAAATGCCCAGGCAGCTAAGCCCTGCACGACATTGAGTTATAGATGCATTCTACTTTTGCACATACATTTCCAAAACCAAGAACAAATCTATGAATCAAAACAATTTGTGCCACCCTTCCTGGTAGACTTTCAAAAATCATTTTGCATTATATTTTTCACTAAATACTTTTCCAGTGAGTATTCTTATAGGCTTATATTTCCAAAGCCTATCTTATTTAGGGTTCCAGAACATTTCATCTCACCAACAAGAGGTTATAAAAGAGGTTTATAGGGAAAGAGGATTGTGGACATATTTAGAAGCAGTCCTTTGGGCCTATTCTACACTTCATTGTCGGGATACTAACAGTCCAGTCCAATAGCAAATGCCAAGCATGAATCAGCAGCAGCAATCATCCCATAGCAAACACCAAACTTGAGTCAGTAGTAGCAGCTCAATCCAGCAGAAACCACAAGGTTCCTCTTAATTGGCACAAATCAGTGGAAGCAGCCTGAACCAGCAAGAATAGCACAAGAAGGTTTTTGGTACCTTTTTCTCTATGACACGAAGATCAGTGAAGATCAGTGAAGCACTGCATGGTGTTGCAATGTGAGTGGGTCCTTTCACTGTGAGTGTCTTAGTGAACAGACACCATGACCAAGGCAACTCTTATAAAGAACAACATTTAATTAGAATTGACAGGTTCTGAAAGTCAGTCCATTATCATCATGGCAGGCAGCATGGCAGCATCCAAGCAGGCATGGAGCTGGAGGAATTCAAAGTTCTATATCTTATCCCAAAGCCAAACAGGAGAAGACTAGCTTCAAAGAAGCTAGGAGGAAGATCTCAAAGCCTACCACTACAATGACACACTCCATCCAACAAGGCCACACCTACTCCAACAAGGTCATACCTCCTAATAGTGCCACTCCCTTGGACCAAGTATATTCAACCTTCCACAGTGTGGTACCATTTATATTTTCCCCAAACAGAACCCTCCTTTTCAGGTGTAAGCTCAAACCAAACCTCACATGCCCTTTCTCATGACTGCCTCAGTAAAACTTCCTCTCACCTGTCTGCGTTAGCAACACATTCTCACATGTCTGTTCTAGCAAAACATCTCTCAAGAGCCAGCTTCCAGAAAAACATCACATAACACAACTTGGTTTCCAAGGAAACAAGAAATGTTCATTTCATAAAGTAAAGTAGTCTTGGAAAAGTTTAAGCCTACAGATTCTAGTATTTCTAACTTAATCTTTCAGTATGGCAATAACATCTCTAAATAATCTGATGTGTATCAGTCTAGAATTCCTGAGAAAAACACTCTACTTGGTAGTGAAGAATATGTGTGTGCCTGTGTGTGTGTATGTGTGTGTCTCTGTGTGTGTGTAAAAAACTTTGAATTTACATGTAAATATTTTATTTAAAGTGTTAGCATTTCATGCTGATATATAGAATTATATTATATAATCATTTCACATTTTTCTTTTTCAATGATATTTGTTATTTAAATAAGACCTAGACAAACTTGTATATTCATGAGAGTATATGTCTATATGTGAATGTACGTTTGCAGTAAGAACTAAGCTATCTCAGGACTAGAAAACTATACTTCTAGGATATAAGTAATATAGTGTTTATAAGATAGGGAAGATAATTCAGATTACAGTATAATATAACCATTTACAATGATATATAGCATTCTTAGCTTCAGTTACTATAAAAACAAGTGACATGATTGTCCCCAATGGCCACATAGCTAGATTTTTAATTCTAACACAGTCTGCTGCCTTGTGACAGGTGTTTTATAATAGCTTATACTTTAGTTTGTATGCATGTGGTTCTGAAACATGTTTGACATTATATTTTATTTGTTTGAATTATAATTTGAATTATCAATTTTCCTGAGCGGGCAATTGATCTTGCACTTGTATCTGTTCCTTAGGAAGAAAGTTTCTCAAGTGACATTCACAATATATGGGGTAGATGGGAGTCCCTTGCAGTGTGCACTACTGAAAACTAACTTGTATCTTCAAGGGTGCTTTTCCACCAGAGGTTTGTACCAGGAAGGGATAGTTTAGGCTGGCTGGGAGATGTACCACCAGCACAGATAAGCATTGTGAGGCCAAGATAGCCTGAGACTAATCTGTAGTCTGACTACAGCATCTAAAGGAATAAGGTCCTGTTAAACTTCATCTTTCAGTACTCAAGTCCTTGTTGATTCTTGCCTGTGTGATTCATTTGCACGTGCTGCCACTGCTTTTATTTCCTATAAAGCATGGTGCCACTCTACTCAATGCAATTTAGGCAGTTGTTTTAATGGCAGAAAGTTTGGATTCATTGAATGTGACTGAAACCTCCATGTCTGTTTGAAATTATCTTGGGTGTGTGTTCTATAGGGAGCAATGACCAAATGGCAGTCAGGCAGAGAGGATGGGTTGATTGTGAATATCAAAGCACACCCTTATCTAGTGATCACATGTGACTCCCAGACCTCTGGCCTGCTGGGTGTATCTCAAAGACTCATAGAGCTCCGGCTGGTGGTTTGTAAGTCAGAAGCACATGTGGGCTTCTATAGGAAACCAAGGGCTCTTTTCTCCAGACAAGTGCATATACAGAATCCAAGGCACACTCAAACCAAGAGCAGGTATTCAAGTACCTTGTGTTCTCTAAATGGCCCAAGAAGGTGAATACAATATTAGAGCAGTACTTCCTTCCTCTAGATTCAAGTCCAAAGAGAATTTCTTTGAGTTACTAATTCAAAAATGTGTCTTATTTTTACATCATGATGATAAATAAACATATAAAGACATTCTCCATTTAATTCAAGGCTTTATTTGTAAATGTATTTGTTCAAATTCATCCAACATATCGTCTCAGGAAACTGAGAGGAAAATTTCAAGATAGTAGCTTTATTCCAATTTAATGTTCAAGAACCAAATTCTAAAAACATTTTATTTTTGTATGTTTTTTGTATGAGTGTACAAGCAAAGGCCAAATGATAACTTAGAGGTGTCAGTTTTCTTCTTCTATGAAATAGGACCTTGGGATAGTACTTGGGCTTGGTGGTAGATTCTGTTGCCCTCTAAGGCATCTTGACTACTTGGAATGAAAGTTTTATAAAGACAAATGTGATGAAGCTATTCTAATTACCTTATTCTGCTGCATGTTAGCTACATGGTGTTGGTAGTGAATGGCTTCTTAAATACAACCTGATTTCACTTTCTGTCATTTGGGAGAGCAAAATGATACCTGGTAAACACTTTATGTAATAGTCAAATTAGAATTAAATAGAGAAAAATGTTGTCAGCTCTTCACAGAAATAAAATTTGCGAAAATGAAGAATGGATTATAATTTTAAGTAAAATCATATATACTTAGGATAGAAAGGTGACAAAGTGGCTACAAGTTCTTGGTGCTCTTGTAGGGGACTCCATTTTAGATCCTAGCACCCACTTGAAAGGGATGGCTCAAGATTGCCTATAATTCCATTTCTAGTGGCCCTAACCCTTTACAAATCTCTCTGGATGCTGCACACAGGTGGCATCCACTCATACATAAATCAGGATTTTTTTAAATCAATCACTCAAAATATAATTTAAAGTCTACATAAAAAGCACAAAATATACTCTTTATTGTTGATTCTTTATTATTTTAATGAGAGTCTAAATATAACCATAGCTCCACTGCCAAATTTTCTTTCCCCCCACCCACCTCCTCTGTTTACTTTAAATGGAAAATCTGCTTTCACATTTGTCCCTGGATTTATAGTGCTTGAAGTAAAATGACAAATTATTTTGTGGTTTAGCGGTTTAATTGCCTGCCAAATTTCTAAACTTTCTTAGCATGTGTACCACATTCCCTTTGCCTCATTTTCTTGTAAAATGGAAATGAATTCATGTTCTTTGGAAGAGCTTAGATAATTTCAAGGTCTGATTCCTGCCTTCCTTAAAGTATACATTCTAGTCCAAGATTGTTTTATCTTTTTACTTTCCAAGGGAAAAAAATGCCTCTCTTCTCCCACAAATTCTGTATAGGCATACTGGCTGCCTTCCTTCTTGGGCAGTCTGCCTAAGTACTTAATTGTTCAATCTCTACATGAGAATCATTTTTTGCCTGACAGTTAAATGAAGCTGCTTCTGTGGAAGCAGGGAGCAGCTGTCGAAGGCATAAGCTCTGCTACCCTGCAGGCTGGGATCTGGCACAGGAAAGGATTCCTCTCTGTTACCAAGAAGGGAAGAGTGATGTTCCACAGCCCAATGGCATTTTAACTATTCTACAAACTTAGTTTTGCCTCCCTTTGTCATGCATATCACCTTTTTCATGTCTCTGGCTTGCTTTGACCACTGATCCACTGATATCTCTCTGTCTCTCTCTGTCTCTCTGTCTCTCTCTGTGTCTCTCTCTGTCTCTGTCTGTCTATCTGTCAGTCTCTCTCTTTCCCTCCCTCCCTCCCTTCCTCCCCCCCCCTCCCTCTCTTCTCTCTCTTTCTCATAGCAAATCCCCCAGTTTCTTTCCATTGGACTCAGTAATCTTTAGTTCTTAGTCTCAAGTCAGATGTCATCAAAAATGTTCCCTTAAATATTCAGAATTGATCTTAACATCCCTCTGTATACACAGCATGATGTGGATTCATGAAGATCCTGCAGGAGTGAGGAGGTTTATAGAAAACTAGATTGTGGAGGAATTGCCAGTAAGTGGAAACTCCATGCCAAAGAGTATCCAGGGACAGAATCCCAGGCTCATAGAGTTTTGAGTTAATTAGATTCAATCACATGACCTTTGTGTTTCTGCCAATGGCAAGAAATAATTGGACAACCATTGCCAGGTTGGCAGGGTTCTGCTGCTGTGTCTGGTTAAGACATGAGGTCTCTACTAGGGTTGTGTTCATGTAGACTTTCATAAAATCTTTCATACTGCCCTGGTATGGTTTATTTTATCTGCACTTGTTTAGCCTTCCTTGACATTGCACATTTTGCAGCCTATCACATACTTCTATACAGCTTCCTGTTCATAACCCTTTAGCTGGATAGTATAAAGAGCACTTGCTGTGTTCTATCTCAAGTCTCAATGTCTGTCACAATTATTTCTTATGTTTGGTCTGATTTCTCACTGCTCTCAGCAGCTCAAACCCTTTACTGACATCTCTCAGTTCTCCCTATGTTGTATTCTATTGCTCAGAAACCCAAAACCATCACTAATAGAAATAATTAAATTTCAGATACAAATGCAAAAAAAAAAAACCAAAAAACAAACAAACAAACAAACAAAAATCCTAAAACCCCAGTGACCGCAGTGATTTCTCTAAAGAAACGGACCTCCTACTTGTTCTAATATTGTAGCATATGGTGACAGTGCTGCTGGTACCCTTATGATTCTCGGGTTTATATGTTTGGCTTACATTTCTCCCCAAGACTACCTCTACAACTGCACCCTAGGGAGGGCTGAAACTCAAAATGGTTAACACTAAATTTCTTGCGTCACAGTTCAAACCTGTTCTCACAGTTGTCTGCACATGTCCAATTTCCCTGGTCTTAGATGCATGCCTGTCTCTCCACTCTGCTAACTCTCTGCATTACTTGCAATTTTGTTGTTATCACAACGTACTGTGATGGGAAATAATATAAGAAAATTGTTTGGATTATGGTTCCCAAATGCTAGGTGCCCATAAGTTGAGGAACAGCATGGTGGCAGGATCAAGAAGCTGACAGTTGCCTTCTCACTGCAGACAGTATACAGAATAAACTGGAAACTGGGGAAAGGGGATTATCAAAGCCCTTCTCCAATGATGAACTTGCTCCCACAATGATTGGATCCCAAACGTTCAATAACCTTCCAGAACAGCACCATCAACTAAGAATCAGGTGTTCAATACTTGAGCCTTTAGGTGTGCATGCTGAACAAGTACGCTCAGTACAAAGATGGTTCGTAGAAATCAACAGATATACTAGATTGAACATGGGACCACGAGTTCAATACCTGAACCTATGGGAGGAGGACATTTTTTTTTCTTTCTGATTTTCCTGTCTTCAAACATTGATTATATTTTTAAACTCTACACAAGACTTAAAATGTACAGTGTCATTCTGTTTCTACATTTGTTTAGTCTTGTGTCAGGGAGGAAACAGGCGATGTATACTTCAGGTGGCAGTGCAGATGAAAGTCTTACAAATGCCACTAAGAAAGAAGTAAAACCAAATTTATTAAACTATGCCTTTTTATCTTGAAGTACAGAATCAGACCAGATCATGACAGGTTGTTAGAATTTGTGTTTTATAATGTTTTCGGTTCCTGACAGAAAGAATCCTGTGAGAACTTGTGGGATGCTCTTTTGTTGAATACTACATCAGCTGCACACTTAGAATGCATGTGGTTTGTATCTATGATATCTCTATAAAACCACATGTGCACATCCTTCATTTTCTGACCCAAACTATCATCTTTGTTTGGTGTGTGTGTCTTTGTGTGTGTGTGTTTGTGTGTGTGTTCAACTTTTGAATAGTTTTATTTGTATTTGTTTCTTTGAGATAAGGTTTCTTGTAGTCCCAGATGATCTCCAACTTGCTGTGAAGAATTTTCCAGCCTCCCTAATGCTAGGATTTCAGACAGGTGCCATTAGGCCAAGTCCAAATTAAATCTTCCTTTACTCTTCTCCACCCCTGGCTCTCTGGCTTCTTTCATCCTCTATGTAAAATAGATCCTGAATAATCTCTTGAATTTTCAGCTCCATTCCTATCATGGCGATTTGGAAGCATCCACTGTTTGCTATAGAGCACAGTCTTCCTTTATAAACAACACTACACAACCTTCCTTCTATTTCCTCTACTTTTCAGTGTGCATTCATTTTGTACAAATGGTTGGAGTGATTCATCAGGAATAATTTTATTTGTATAGTACTTCAGCAATATAAGAGTCAGAAACAATGGTTTTTTTCTTAACTTTATTTTAAAAAACAAAGATAAATGTACAGATTTTTAAGCATTTTTGCATAAAAGTATACGAATACATTTTATAAGGTTGTGATTAAGTATTTGTCGGTACATATACATACACATAAGTATATATGTAACAATAATTAGGAAAAGAGGTTATTAATTTGAGGAGATAGGAGAGAAACTGGGAGGGGCTGTAGGAAAAAAAGGGGGATGTGATACAGTTCTATTTTAATTAAAATGTATTCTTTTTTTTTCTTTTTTCTTGAACTTCACACAGTCTGTGGGTTGTTTCTGGGGCGTTCAGAGCTTTCTGGGGTTAGTAGGGTTAGTAACCCATTATTAGTGACTGCATATTATGTCTGTTCTTTTGTGATTGGGTTATCTCACTCAGGATGATACTCTCTAGATGCATCCATTTTCTTAAGAATTTCCTTAGGCCATTGTTTCTGATAGCTGAGTAGTACTCCATTGTGTAAACGTACCACAATTTTTGTATCCACTCATCTACTGAAGACATCTGGGTTCTTTCCAGCTTCTGACTATTATAAATAGTGCTGCAATGAACATTGTGGTGCATGTATCTTTGTTGTATGTTGGAGTATCTCTGGGGTAAATGCCCAGAAGTGGAATAACTAGGTCTTGAGGTAGTACTATGTCCATTTTTCTGAGGAACTGCCAGACTGATTTCCAGAGTGGTTATATCAGTTTACAACCCCACCAGCAGTGGAGAAGTGTTCTTCTTTCTCCACATCCTTGCCAGCATCTATTGTCATCTGAGTTTTGGATCTTGGTCAATCTGACTGGTGTGAGGTGGAATCTCAGGGTTGTTTTAGTTTGCATTTCCCTGATGGCTAAGGATATTGAGCACTTCCTTAGATGTTTCTCAGCCATTCGATATTCCTTGGTTGAGAACTTTTTGTTTAAGTCTGTACCCCATTTTTAATAGGGTTGTTTGATTCTCTAGTATCTTGCTTTTTTTGTTCTTTGGATACCTTGGATATTAGGTCTGTATCTGATGTGGGGTTGGTAAATATCTTTTCCCACTCTGTTGGCTGCCATTTTGTTTTCAAACAATGGTTTTTAGTTAAAAATGTGACAAAAAATGAGCTAAATAAAAGCCATAAAACATGAGACCTGCTAAAATTAAGACAGTTTTTCTTTTGTGTTGATTTCATGTCCTAGTCTACAACAGACCAGACCAAATAAAAGTTATTCATTATCAGAGTCACATAATCGAACTGAATTCCTCAGGAAATAGAGAAGCACCTAAACAGAGCCTTCTGCTCCCCAAACTGGAAGTTGTAGTCTTCCAAGAAAGTAACAGAAAGTAATCTAATGTGATTCCTTCTGTTCCCTCCCATTGTTTTATTGCTCCCAATGTGCTTCTTTGAGAGATCCCTCATTCTATCCTACAAAATAAAGACTACCCAATTTACAAATTGTAACTATGCATTCCTTTGGTCTATGACTACATTTGTGCATTTCTGTCTTTTGACACAATAATTGAAAATATATTGCAAAATAATAAAATCTGTTTGAGGACTGAGTGAATACAAAGGAAGACTGTGATAGCTTTGCAGCCTGGATGATTGAAAAGATAGTTT
This sequence comes from Micromys minutus, assembly GCF_963924665.1. Taxonomy (NCBI): domain Eukaryota; kingdom Metazoa; phylum Chordata; class Mammalia; order Rodentia; family Muridae; genus Micromys; species Micromys minutus. Next base: position 9,064,471 of record NC_137953.1, read on the forward strand.
ATGGAAGCCATTGCACAGCAATTGGATACAGGTTTTTTTTTTTTTTTTTTTACAATGTATTCAAAATGAGATTTCTACCATAGTGAAATATTCACTGTCAAGAATATCAATGGTGTGATATATAATGTCAAAGCATGTCAAGAGATTGTGTGACATGATTGTTTAATCTGTAAAAGAAAGATAGACATTCTTTGGTACAAAAAGGAATAGGTTGAGAAAGAGCTTAGAAGAAGGGGTGGTTAAAGCCACATAGTGATAATGGGTCTACGAGTGAGATGCTGAGAAACGAAATGCATCAGACATTTTGGAGTAACACAGAGGGGGGTGGAGAACATTTTCTTCCCTATGGTACAAATTGATTAATTAATACAATACAATAATCATTAAACACATGCCTAATATTTATTATTTATTATAGATTGGCACTATTATTAAATATGCATTTCTCCTTTTATTTCACTGTCACTTGCTTTAATGTCACAGGTATCATGAAGTCACATGGAAGATCTTAGTGGTAGAGTTCAAAGCTGAGCCTACTGCTAGCCTTGTGGACACAGAATGCTTTGTGGGAATATTTCCCCTGGCATTCAGAGTCATACTACCCATTTCCCAATGTAGCCTGAGGCAGTTCCCAGCAGAATACAGTTTCCAGTGAGGCTGTGTACAGTACAGATCTCTGGTATGACATGCAGGCAGAAATGCCTGCTGCTAAGATGTGCTGTCATTTTCCTTCCACAGGACACGGTTCTGGTTTCCTTACCATGAGTTACCATGGCCTTTATTTTTACCTATAAATAAGTTTGTGACGTTTGGAAGAATGCTGGAATGAGTAGGAGATCACAATTATTGTCACTTTATTTTACAATAACCCGAGAAAGACACTTGTCCTGGAACTCTTCAGATTCTTAATCTGCAAAACAAAATTGATGACACTCTTAGTGGTGTTGATCTCAAGCATTCAACCAAATGACATATGACATATTTATATAACCCACGGGTCATTATCAATGATAAGGTATGTAAAACATAGTTATTATTGTCACATGTATGTGTCACACTGCCTTATAATTATATTAGAGCAGAATCTGCATAGTTTGTATTGTACTAGGGCCAGTTTACATAGAGTGTATATGTTAATGATATTTTCTGCTTCAAATATATTGATTAATTTAACAAATATTAGTTGTATATCCTCTGTACATTAAGCTGAATGGATATCTTGTAGAACATAGGGACACTGGGTACCTCTAGCTCTATGCTTTACTGTGGTATTGATGAAACAATCTGTCTGCAATGTGAAAAACTGCAAAACAAGAATGGAGTGACCCTGGTAGTGGGCAGACCTGATAACTTGTTATAGTTTCAGAGATGCTGGTAAGTGATAGGAGGGCCTCAGACAAAAGCCTTTATTATTCATACCATAGCCAGAAGCAGAAGCTTCATATTCTAACTGAAATGTCGACTGTGTGTGTGATTTGATGTGGAATGAATGCATGTTCAGAATATGTGAGAGGCCAGGTTTTAAACCTTGGTGTCACATAAATAAGTCAGCTGATCAATTAATGAGATTATCACACAGTGAAAACACTTTACAAAATAATGTTTAGAAATCTGCTTTTCTCTATGATATTATAAATAGATTTGTAAAATTAGAGGACAATAAATTTAATGACTATTAAAATGCTAAATCAGTTGCATTTAAATTATACCAAAATGTTTTGTTTTCAAAATTGAATTAAAGCCCATGAAATTGGCTTATGAAAATACATAATAGCAACTATAATTTAAAAAGCTTCATGTCGTGAAAATTAAACACTTACATTATAGCAAACTTGGGTTAATATATGTGAATGTCTATAAGTTAAAGACTACTGCTAATTGTTCAAATTATAATCTCCTGTTTTACACACAAATGGTGTCAATGCAGTGCTATTTTATGGCAGATTGGGAACCTTAATTTAAAACAAAAGTAGCATATATTTGGCTATTAAAATGTGATCCTCTAGACAATATATAGCTTTTATGTAGTCTTATGGGGAGGGCTCATTAATTAATTTGTCTTTTCAGTAAAATAAATCTTTCTCTTCAAGTCTCCATGTTCTCATAAAAGATACCTCTTTCTAACAACATCAAAGTATCCTTGGTATTTGAACAGCCCCCTTTTGTTTTGCAAAGAAAGGTCCTAGCACACCTTAACAACTGAGCATAAATTACTTTCTTTTCTCCTTGGGGAGAAAAATCTGGCAAAAGCAACTTGAGACAGGAAACGATTACTCTAACTCAAAGTTTGTGTGTACCAGTCATAATGACGAGAAGGCATGGCCTCAAGACAGAAGGTAGCTCATCGCATTGCATCTGTGTTCGGGTACCAGAGAGATGAGCACTGGTGTTCTGCTCAAGTCCTTCCTCCTCACTCTCTCAAGTGTCAGTCTATGGAGTGGTGGCACTTACACTTACAGTGGATTAATCCAATTTAGAAACCTCCTCAAATATTTGTCTGGAATTGTTTTTTCTTCAATGATCTAGATTCTGTCAAGTTACCATCAGTAGTAGCCATCCCAGTGCATATTTTCAGGTCCAGGATATATAGTGGTTCCGCTGGATGTAGAATCCTAGATTCACAGCCATGTTTCATGTTTATACTTTTTCTTTTGAAATGCTTGAGGCAGTATAAATGCTCTCTTTTGTTGCTTCAGGGATAGAAGTGGACCCTGTGAAGAGAGAAGAAGCTTAAGAATAAATCTCCATGCAACATAAAAAAAAAAAAAAGCTTTTGATGTTATAATTTTGAGAGGAATTTTAAATAGATGTAAAATATTCCCCAGGTTAATGGAGACTCTCTTAATGGAGAAATGTTTCACTTCCATTGCAAACCCAACAGTAGTCAGAAAAACCAAACCAGAACAAAAACTAAGGAAGAGACTTAAGGTGAAGGAATGCATGGTCACAGCTGGGCAGATACACAGACCATGCGATTCAATTAAACCAGGGACAGAGCACATGGGGGTGGGGGCAGTTAGATGCACGGGTACTGGGAATGGATGATAGACCTCTGGCAGGAATACTGTTCCAAGCCCAGAACAAACAAAAACTGTTAAGTCAGGATGAAAATGTGCAAACTTAAAGAAATGGCTAAAGTATGATCAGAGTGTATCCCTAGGAATGCAAATCCAGAATTTTCTCCTTCTAGGCTAGCAGCATGCAATCCAATAGAGCTTCACTAACTATTCATGCATAGCTTGGAGTTCAGAATGAGCTCTGTAAGACACAGGCTGTGGGAAGAATGAAACGGATATGGTTCACAAGGCTTATAGTCTGCTATGCATGAGAAACTGATCTCTTCAATAGTATTTGCACAGCTCTCCAAGGTTTTCTTTCTCCCTTGGTCTCTATTACTAAAAATTTCTATTAAGAATACTGGATAATGTTTTCAATCAATAAAGTTCAAAATATAGCCTACAAAAAGGGAAAGGCATTGTCATTTCAAGTTATTAGTAGTAGAATGGTGAGAGAGGGGCTTTTCATTAACTCTCTTCCCACATAAAAGAAATCAGGGAAAGTGAGAAGAGACAATGCTTAAGAGTCCTGTGTGGAAATCCCAGTGAAGGGTGGAGACTATGTTGTTTACACCAGCAGAAGAAGATGATCAGAAGATACATCTTATTTCTTTTGTTTAAATGGAAAACTTAAACGTTATTCAAGAGAAGCTCTTCTTGCCAGAAAAAAAAAAATACTGCTCTGGTTTTCTTGTACCTCATCATTGACAGAAAGAATTCAGAGCATATTATTGGTCACAGCAGATGTGAAGTCCAGCTTGCCTGTGGGCCTCTGGGGGATACCTCTGTCTCTAACTCCCATCTCAGTATAAAAGGTCTTGGATTATTGCTACATTTGTCACTGTGTCTTTTACCGTGTTTTCAGATGAGAAGTCAGTTCACCATGCTTTCAAGATAAACAGTTGCCTAATGAGTGATTTTCCTAAATCTTCCAAATTTAGAATTTGTAATGTTAAGTACCATATAGGATATAACAGGTAAAACACATTTCATGTAACATGTAAGTTTTATAATCAAACATGGTTTTTTAAAACAAAACAAAACAAAACAAAAAAAAAACAAAAAACAAAAAAACAAACAAACAAAAAAAAACCAGTACAAGTAGAAGGAAGAGCAAGTTACCATAAGGCACAGAGAGTTGATGGGAGAGGCCAATGTCACTGGCTAAACAGTAGATGAACACTTGTCCTCTACCAAGAACTGCAGGGTGACCACTTTGACAGAAAGCCCTGGAAGGTCTCTGAGACCTTGATCAACAAAGACTTATGAAGTTCATGCGCATCTTGCTCAGGGGTAGGATGCTTGCCTGGCTTCAGAGAGACTCTGGGCTGCATCTCACCTCCATAATGAATAAATAAACAAACAAGTAAATAAATAAAGACCCCTTTTTTTTTTCTTTTTTACCTTTGTTTTAACTCCCAGAAAGTGTGGGATAAAAAAGCAATGACTGCGGTCCTTGTCAAGTGCAATGCTGTTAAGGTCTGAGATGTTAGTTTGCCAGCCGTAGGGCAAATGCTAAGACTGATCCTCCTCTATGAGGTTGGTGAATTTCAATTGTGTTCTACTTTCTCCTTCTAGTCTTATTACTCATTTTGCTATGCTGGACGTGTGAGATTAGAGAACTTAAAAAAAAATAAAAAGAAAGAAAAAAGAGTTTTTCTAGGCAGCCCCTGAGTCTGCTTTTAGCAAACTGTAGCCAGTGTTCAGTGTTTTGTGTGTCTAATCTCTGATACATGCATTCAAGATATTTTATGGCCTAAAACAAAAATTTCAGATATATGCCCCATTTTGTGGTTTATGTTTGTGTGTGTTGTAATATTATATATACAGACACACAAGCAACCATATATACACAAGCACACTAACACAGAGATGTCCTCTCAGGTCAGACCGTCCTTTATTCCTGGAATACTGACCTCTCTGTGTGTAGAGCCCAATAGTAGTGATGATTGAAAAGTAACCTTGTGTATCAGTGTGGCTCTGGCCAAGCCTCTTGAAGAGGCTTTCATATAAGGCTCTTGTCAGCAATCATTACTTGGCATCAGCTATAGAGGCTGGGTTTGGTGGCTGCATGTGGGATGGATCCCCAGGTTAGTCAGTCTCTGTATGATGAGAATGTTTGCAGCTAACCATTGGACTGAACACAAGGACCCCAATGAAGGAGTTAGAGAAAAGTATAAAGGAACTGAAAGGGTCTGCAACCCCATGGGAAGAACAACATTATCAACCAACCAAACCCTCCAGAGCTCCCAGGGACTAAAACACCAACCAATGAGTACACATGGAGAGACCCATGGCTCCAGTTGCATATGTAGCAGAGGATAGCATTGTCTGCCATCAATGGGAAGAGAGACCTTGGGTGCAGTGAAGGCTTTTTTCCCAGTGTAGGGGAATACCAAGGTGCTGAGGTGAGAGAAGGTGGTTGGGAGAGGGAAGACCTTCATGGAGGTAAGGGGAGGGGGAGGATGAATGGGAGTGGGAAGGGAAAAGGGGATAACATTTGAAATGTAAATACAGAGAATATCCAATAAAAAAGGGGGGAAAAGAAAAAGAAAAGTGACCTTCTTGAACTGAGGAAGCTACCCTTGCTTGTGCTGAAAGGCATACAGTAAGCTCCTTTAAAATTATAATTGAAGAATTGTCCCATATAGGCTATCCAAAAGGCTACAGAAATGCTAATTCCCCATCATTACAGATATGGAGGCATTAGGTTGAGATAACTTCGGAACAAATAAGACAGTGTGGGCCCAGAGAAGGTGAAAACAGGATTACTGTGGCTTTTACAGTTTTTTCTCTTAAAAATTTTTTAGCATCATTCAACCACAAAGAGCCTCAAATTCACAGTGTTAATGTCACATTAGCATATTATTTTCATTCTATGAACTACATGTAAGTTCTTTTTCCCACAGGGTTATGGTAGTAATTATTATGAAAATGTATTTTATTCTATATGTCATGAATCAAGCAACATCTTAGACAGATGTAGGTCAGTAACCATGGTAATAATGCACTCTGTGAAATATTATCATAATAATAAGCTTTACTTAGAAGGAACACGTTCAAGGCCATGAAACTGACTGAATACTGAAAGAGAAATGATCACATGATCTGAACCGACAAATTGTCCATATATGTTTGAGGGCCAACCAAGGGAGCATCTTGTGCAAACACAAAGTTCTAGTCTCAATTATGTGACCAATCCAAGTTTTGCTAAATGCCATTTACTTCCTCCAAGAAAGGCTGAGAGGAATCTGTTGGAGATCTGGGCTGTGGTGAGTGTCATCCAAATGTGAAAAGTATATGTTCACTTGAAACAGGTTATAAAGCATTTTGTAAAGTTAGGAGCCTTGATGAGTATGAAAGAAAGAAAGACTGCAGGTCCCCGGTACTGGGCCTGTCCCTGGCTTTTGCTTACTCAGGACAGTATGGCCCTTTCTCTGTGGGTGTAGCATAGTCACTGTAAAGAGATCGCATGACCAAGGCAAGTCTTATAAAAGAAAGCATTGACTGGGGGCTAGCTGACAGTGACAGAGGTGACTCCATATCTTCATGATCAGAAGCACGGCAGGGAGCATGACAGCCAGCAGACACTCATGGTCTGTCTGAGAAATGGCTGAGAGCTGTACCCTTATCCACAGGCATCAGGTACAAGAAAAGACTGGCCCTGGCATGGTCTTTTAAAACCTTAATGCCCACACGTTCACCAACAAGACCACACCTACTTTAACTGGAACTCCATAGCATGGGATGGCACTCTTACATTCTTTCTGTTCCCCTTTCTAACATGTTCCTTTAGTCTTGGGCATAGAGGTTGCATTTGTGTATAATCAGTTAAGAATGGTTACTCTATAGTCTGTTGTTCCTTGCCTTTTGACTAGTTATTGTTCTGTGGTTCCAATAGTCTTCATCCAGTGGAAAATAAGCTTCTTTGATAAGGGGTGAGAGCTACACTTAGCTGAAAGAATAAGGATACATATTTAGAATGCAGATAGAAATTATGCTGATTTATTTTTGTCCTTAATGTGCAACAACAAGAAAATCAGAAATTATCTTTTAATGCCAGTTAAATGAAATGAAATGAGATAATGGCTTTGAAACATTTTCAGAAGTTAAAAGCTATAGGAAAAAAATGTTCTGTGTCAATTTAATATCACATAAGAAGCACCAATAAAACATGTGATTTATTGGTGCATGTGTTGGTCCGTTTCATTTGCACTGACTTGTGCAGAGCTTATGGACATTGCTGGGTTGTTTCTTCTATTTCTGTGTAATTAAATTCTTCTTACATTATTTCCCTCACAGAGTTGATTTTATGTGCTCCTTTCCTCATGTATTTGTTTTTGCATTCCAATAAAATGAAGACAATGTGTTTAATAGGAGGACTAGAAACCCAATAAAATCATATAATTCTTATACAGAAGAGTTGACTTTTCCCTCAGCAGTGAATGGATTTTTTTTCACTGCGATTCAATATGAATAAGAGATGAAATACAGAAAGATAAAATAAATTATAGTTCAGCTTAATCCATTGGGGGTGGATTATTTTAATGAGAATTACATTTGTGAGTTCTTAAATCCAAAAATGAGGAAAGTATGAATAGGTTAATTTAGACATTAAGCAGACATTTACCCAAACGATTTAGATAACAGATTGATGATTCAGAAATAAGTTAGTTGAAGATGATAAGAAATTGAAATGTAAGAACTAACATTTTTTTTTTTTTTTATGGATGGTGGAAAAGGCATCGTTTTGTTGTTGTTTTGTTTGGTTTGTGTTAAATCTGGTTTTTAAAAAAAATCTGTGGCTCTCTGAAAGAACTGTGTTCTAAGCTTTGTGAGTTTTAGAGTAAGGCTTTAGCTGAATGCCTCATGGTGTAGAATAAGAAAGAAGGGACTGGGCAAGGCAGGGCAGGTGGGTCGCCATAGTAATAGAGCTAGAAAGAGGTCCAAGCAAAGGGATGGTTGCTTGATGCACCCCCACCCCAGGGGGGATCTGATTTTGCTAAGGATTATGCTAATAAGAGTTTATCGAACTCATTTTTGTAGAAGACTGATATTGGTTATAATTTCCATGCTTTGGAGTGCCAGATCTGTCTAACAATTAAGAACATTAATAGGATTAATACAGAAATATAAGGGACAGTCAATGTGTTTCAAAACTAGTAAGTTAAAAATGATCCTGTAGGTATGCTTTGGTCATATAGGTTATCCACAGGGAAGCAAAATCAACTTCAGTCCTGCTCTGCTCAGCCGCTTTAGCTGAATAGTGACTATTCCTTAATATATCTTAAGGGGCTCAGAGTATGCTAGAGCTACACAGAATGCATCTTTTCTCGGTTTCTATTTCCTTCTTCTCCTCTTCTTCTTCCTCCTCTCCTTCTCCTTTTCCTTCTTTTCTTTGTCTTTTTATCTCCTTCTGTTCCTCCTCCATTCCTCCTTCTTCTTCCTATTCTTTCTCTTTCTTTTTCCCATTTTTTCCAGTTCTTCAGGTTCTGCTCCTCCAACACTGGCTTTTCAGTGTCCCTTTGAATCTGTTCTAGGTGCTCCCCAATCAACTTCACCCAAATTTCTATGCCTGCCACCTTTGGCGTCATTCTAATATTTTTTTTCCTAAGAACTTCTTCTTGCAAATATTTCTTTGTTTCTGTCATTCATTCTGAAATTTTAAGATTTTCTTCTGTTTGTATTTTTTTCTTTTTTGCTTACCTGCAGACTTGTGATTTTTCTCTTTCCATGTCTGCCCCTTCTGACAAAGATCTTTCTTCCTCTTTCCTACCTCTATAAGAACAAGTCATGCTTACTATAAGTTAAAGTCGAACTTGCTGTTTCACGTAATTGTTTGTTAAATTACTCTTTTCTCAAACCATGCAAAATTTACATATTCAAACATATTTCTTCATCTTAGTTTTGAACGTTTTTGTCTGTTTGGAAACAATTTCTGTTTCTTCCACCAAATGAATTCACACTCTGGTAAATTGTATTTGTCTTCTGGCTTCCATGGTTGTTTTAAGGCTTATTGAGTTTACATATTGTGTTATGTTCAAACAGTTATATTCATTTCTTGAAAGTTGGCAAAGTTTCTTTAAAAAAAATAAAGAGCTTACATTGAATGAGTAGTGATTTCATTATATATTTAAGAAAGGAAAGTGCTGATGTATTTAACGTCTTTTACTGAAGTAACAGCTGTCCCACTTGGCTTTAAAAAGCACAATGCTATCATGTGAACTCTACATAATACATTATTGTTCTGTGAAAAATGAAGCTAAAAATATTAGTAGGAAATGATACTCTCTGTTTTGGCGCATGCCTTTCCTGTGGTCCCACATTTGTAAAGCATTGCTTTGCTATCAAAGATTATAAGCTGATAATGCAAACTTGGGACATGGTTACACTTTTCAGGTTTCTCAGTTACTTGATATCCTCAGCCCCATTAAGGATTTACATCTATGATAGAAACTCTGCTACTTCACAGATCATTTTTTTTCAATGTTATTGGATATTTTCTGTATTTACATTTCACATGTTATACCCTCCCCCATACCCCTCCCCCCTCCCCCTCAACTTGCTTCCATGAAGGTGCTCCCTCTCCCAATCACCCTCTCTACCTCAGTGCCTTGGCTGTTGATGGTGTTGTTCTTCCCATGAGCATGCAAACCCTTCAGCTCTTTCAAAGCTTTTCAACCAGGCACCTCATGTGTATAACATGGTGTTTGCAATTGCAACACTCGGGGATGTAACTTAAAGTACATTTTCCCCATAGGCAATCTGTCCAGACTTACAGGCAATAATTCCTTATCTGCTGTGTTCTCTGAAGACAGATATTCAAAGCTCCTTTAGGGCCCACATATTTGAATACTAAAGGAGAGACAGGAGGAGGAGCAGAAATCAGAGGAAGGCCACAGCAGAGTGAGAGAGACCTCAGACTCTCCTTAGTCTAGTCTGAACAGATCATGGCTAAGCCAGTGTTGGTTCCAGTGACAAACTGCCTTTTGAGGATTATTTATTGAGCACAAACATCTAAAAGTTTATACTATCTTTGCAAAGCCTGGTTTTGATCTGGACATCATTGTGGCTCCCAAAGTATTTGTAAGGAGAGGCTGCCATTGAATCCTGCTTTCTTATGTTCTTCCCACTGAGCTTTTCAAAGATAGCATGTTATTTTTTTTATCTGCTGAAGAATATTTTATCAATTCTAATTTTATAAATTATTTCAGATGTATATTTAGAAAAATTCATATAGCTCAAGGCTATATCAGTTTTGTTTGTGGGATTCTGTGTACAACTTTCAGATTGTCATCTCAAGTCATTTTCAGCTAATACTTACATTATCACCAGAAAGGTAGGTTCAAGGCATCTATGCATTTGTGCCTGAATCCTTCATAAAAGTTTATAGTAGCATATGATTACAGATAACACTTGTTTTTTATATTTTCATGCATGCATAAACTATATTTTGGTTACATTTGCCTTCTGGTCATCTTTCTAACTGGCTTGGAATGAAGACAGTTTTGTTTATATTGCTTTATCTTTTTTTGCAATTCAATATTATTTTCTTTTTCTTCATTGACTAGGAAGAATTTTCATTATTTGTGAATTTGTTTATTTGGATTTGGGTTTGGTGGTGGTGATCGTGGTGGTGGTGGAGGTGGTACTGGTGGTGATAGTGGTGGTGGTGATGGTGGTGATGGTGGTGGTGGGGGTGATGGTGGTGGTGGTGATGGTGGTGGTGGTGGTGGTGGTGGTGGTGGAAGTGGTGTTGGTAATGATGGTGGTAGTGGTAATGGTGGTTGTTGGTGGTGGTGGTGGTGGTGGTGGAAGTGGGAGTGGTAATGATGGTGGTGGTGGTGGTGATGATGGTGATGGTGGTGGAAGTGGTGGTGGTAATAATGGTAGTGGTGGTAATGGTGGTGATGATGGTGGTGATGTGGGGGTTGGTGATGGTGATGGTGATGGTGATGGTGGTGGTGGTAGTGGTGATGATGATGCTGATGATGGTGGTGGTGGTGGTGATGGTGGTGGTGGTGATGATGGTGGTGGTGATGATTGTGGTGGTTGTAATGATGGTGGTGGTGATGATTGTGGTGGTTGTAATGATGGTGGTGGTGGTGACGGTGGTGGCGGTAATGATGGTGGTGGTGGTGATCATGGTGGTGGTGATGGTGGTGTTGGTGGTGATGGTGGTGGTGGTAATGATGGTGGTAGTGGTGATGATGGTGGTGATGGTGGTGGTGGTGATGGTGGTGGTAATGATGGTGGTAGTGGTAATGATGTTGGTGATGGTGATGATGGTAGTGATGATAGTGGTGGTGGTGGTGCTAATGATGGTGGTAATGATGGTGGTGGTGGTGATGGTGGTGGTGGTGATAATGATGGTGGTGGTGGTGATCATGGTGGTGGTGATGGTGGTGTTGGTGGTGATGGTGATAATGGTGGTGATGGTGGTGGTGGTAATGATCGTGGAAGTGGTAATGATGTTGGTGATGGTGATGATGGTGGTGATGATAGTAGAGGTGGTGGTGGTAGTGCTGATGGTGGTGGGGATGGTGATGATGGTGGTGGTGCTAATGATGGTGGTAGTGGTGATGATGGTGTTGATAGTGGTGGTGGTGGTTGTGATGGTGGTGGTGGTAATGATGCTGGTGGTGGTGATGGTGGTGGTGGTGGTGATGGTGGTGGTGATGATGGTGGTAGTAGTGGCTATGATGGTGATGGTGGTGGTAGTGGCAGTGATGGTCGTGGTGGTGATGATGGTGGTGGTGGTGGTGGTGATGGTGGTGTTGGTGGTGATGGTGGTGGTAGTGGCAGTGATGGTCGTGGTGGTGATGATGGTGGTGGTGGTAATGATGGTGTTGGTGGTGATGGTGATGGTGGTTATGATGATGGTGGTGATGGTGGTGGTGATGGTGGTGTTGGTGGTGATGGTGGTGGTAGTGGCAGTGATGGTCGTGGTGGTGATGATGGTGGTGGTGGTAATGATGGTGTTGGTGGTGATGGTGATGGTGGTTATGATGATGGTGGTGATGGTGGTGATGGTGGTGGTGGTGATGGTAGTGGTGGTGGTGGTGGTAGTGGTATTGGTGGTGATGGTGGTGGTGCTAATGATGGTAGTAGTGGTGGTGATAGTGGTGTTGTGATGGTGATGGTGGTGGTGGTGATGCTGATGATGGTGGTGGTGGTGGTGGTGGTGATGGTGGTGGTGGTGGTGATGGTGGTGGTGGTGGTGATGGTGGTGGTGGTGATGGTGGTGGTGGTGATGGTGGTGGTGGTGGTATGTGCACGTATTTGTGTGTTTCTCCATGTGGATATGTACATTTGAGTTCAGTTGCTCTCAAAGGCCAGAGAGGGTTCTTCTCCCAAGGAGAAAGAGGTATTACCAACTTCGAGCTCTTTTGTGTGGATGCTGGAAACTGAAGTGGGATCCTCTGCAAAAGCAAATGTTGGCCTGGTAGCTGTTGAGTCATCTCTCTATTCTCCCAATACAAAACTTTCCTTGAAGCTGCTTGGCACCAGATTAAGGGTGTGTGCCACAATGCACAGTTCTGGTTTGAGTATGATGGCATGAATGGTGATATCAGACATCCTTTCTGTGTTCCTGATGGAGAATATTTAGTCATTTGCTTTATGTAGTTATCAGCTATAGTTTGGCCATGAATTTTTTCACCAAGCTTTGGAAATCATTTCCTATTGTCAGTTTGTTAAGTCACTGACAGGACACATAATTTTTATTTATGATAATAATCTTAAAGATTATAATAACAGTAAAAGAAAAGGAATAGATCCATAAAGATTTCAGAGTCAAGGTTATTTTCTTTATCCTAATATATATATATATATATATATATATATATATATATATATATATATATATATAATTACCATCTCATTTCTATATTCAAACCTTCAGATTTCTTGTTCTGAACATGCATCTTCAGTTACTCTAAACAAAGTATTTCTTTGTAGATGTCTCATCCTCATATGTAGAAATGATGTATGAAGTGAATGGTATCATCAGCCACCCAGATTCCCCCTGATGTCTGAAGGGCATGGTCTCCAACTAAGTTATCAGTGCCCTGAAATTAAACTCTGACCAAGAAAGCTGCTTTCTTGTGCAAAGCCAGGCACTTCCCTAGAACTCTGGGTCTGACCTAGAGTGACAAAGACTTTACCCTCTCCCACCACAATTTAACAAAGACCATTTCTGAAAAAGCAGAGCAGCACCATGGTTCCCCTTGGGTTAACTTTGACCTTGCTATGACTGGTTACTCTCCTTAGGCATGTGAGCTAAGGTGAAGGGATTAAAGTTTGCTGGAAGCTCCGAGACTTCCCTGCCAATAGGAACATTCCTAAGTCATCCAGAAGGGCACATTTTCCCTGATCCTCATTGTCTGAGTTGTCTCTGAAAAATCCTGTATTCTTTCTCTCTGTCATAGTGGTGCTCTGGAGAATACTCCCTGCTTTCAGTGTCTGTCTTGTCCCCTCTCCTGGAGGATAGACCACAAAGAACAATGGGAGAAGTAGACAAGCCTTTAAGAGAAGCAAGGCATTATTCCATAAGAGGTAGCAGGTCAGACCTGTGGTGTTCTTCTTACCATTAGCTTCTAGTCATCAAAATGGTTTGATGTCGGTTTGGGTAGACACACACACACACACACACACACACACACACACACACACACACTCATATATATGAGCAAGTATGTTCTTTCCATGTTTTAATTATTATCTCCCAGTATTTTAATTTTATCAATAAACAAATCTTCAAATCACTGACATTTTGATTTTTAATCAAATATGTGAATCTCATTGGCCATGTTAGTATCTTTGTATGTATGTGCGCAAGCATGGAAGCATGTTATTCTGTATGTAGAGGCTAAAGAAAAACCTTGATTGTCATCCCTTAAGAATGAGTCTAACCAGTTTGAGACTTTGCTTTTAGGCTGACTTGAAGAGTATGAGCTATGCTCACATACCACAACACCTGGCTCATTGAACTCAGATTTTCAATATTGTATAGCAAACACTTAACTATTGATCCATCTCCAACACCCACCCCCCTCATTTTTACTTGCATTCTTTGGTTAGAAAACCAGAAAATGAATAACGATTTTTTTCTTTTGTCTTTTCCCTCATTTTCCATGTTGAATTTGCACCCCTGTATTAGACTCCTTCTTACAGTCTGACAGGGGCTGTGCATCGCTTTTGTCTGTACCTGTCCCATCTCTCTTGATGCTCCCTGATGCATAGTTACTTCTGCAGCCAGACTCTATCCCCGAGGGTCTGTGTTGTGTCACCCTTCCTCCTTGCTCACCTGTAATGGGTTTCTTTTCATGCCTTAGCACTTACATCACAAGAACTTTCTCCTGTAAGCTCTCTGGACAGGAGACAAGCAAGGCAACTGAACAAAGGCCATCCTCCAAGTGACAGAATAGAGCTTGCTTAGTTGTTTGAAAGGCAGTACACAGAACATACCATTGAACTTTCGCTGTCTTACTCTTAAAAACCAGCCCTCTCTTCCCCAAAAGAGAGCTGTGTAAAGATGTATGAGGGAGAAATTATGCTGTTCTTTGGAAATTCTATTTGCCCTTTTGTATATTTAGCTTCAGTTTTCAATTTACTGTTTTAAGCAGACCTCATTAACTACAGGGCTATTTATATATCCTTCCATTGCTCTCAGGTATTTGTTTCTCAGAGTATTGTTTAAATTAAAAATAATGGTCACAGTTACATAATTTAAACAAAATACAAGAGATTTAGTTGAGAATTCCACCTTTTGTTAACTTTCATATTAATTATTTTCATAAATTGGTACTGTCTACATAGTATCAAAATACCAAGATTAGCATATTCATCTTCTTAAACCCATATGATGAATTTTCTTTAAAAGACAGTGATCTGGGCTGGAGAAGTGACTCTGTGGTTAAGAATGCTTCATGATCTTTCAGAGGACCCGAGTTCAGTTCCTAGGACCCAACAGCAGTTGGCTCACAATTGACTGGAGCTGTAACCTACCCCATCTCTTCTTTGTGGTGTAACTGTATAGAGAACCCATTAGATGTCAAGGGAAATGGTCCACTTTGGTGGAAATAAAAATTTACTCATAAGAATGAAAAGTTACAAATCGGCACTTGCTATCTATTTCCTGGAGAGAAGCCATAAAACGTGCAGCCAGGACTGCTGTCTTCCTTTTGTGGCATCCATAGAACATGTGGTCTCAATTCTCAGTCTTCCTGCCATTTCTCTTCCATTTGTAGAAGTTCTCTGACCTTGCCCCTGGTGTGTTGTTCCTCAATCTGTACACCATCTAATGGGCTTGCTCATCTCCATCACTGCGGCACTTACAGCATATAGAAAACCACTTGCCCTTTTCCATGGCGTTGACATACTAGGCTGGGGGATGGTTGTTGCTGGAATAATGAATAGGTCTCTGCATTTTGTTCTCCTTTGAAGGCACGGATAAGAAAATAGTGACTGCATCCCTCCCTCTTGAGACCATCCGGGCTCCCTTCTCAACTTGCTTTGGTGATTTCAGACAGCTTCAAATGAAACATAAAATTAAAGGGCTTGCTGACTGGAAAAAAGATGAAGATACCACATGATTTCCAGACACAGTACTGATGGCAAGGGACAATGTTAGTGCAAGGCCCTTCAGTTTACTCCTTGTCATTATGAATCTTACATTCTAGTGCATCTTTTCCTAATTCAGTGAGAAATTTGATTCATACGTCATCATGTGTTTTTCTTTTTACTTCCTCCCTTTCTCGGCATTTCTGGAATTTCCATTCCGATTAAATATTGTAGGGCTCAAAGCAAAGTTTAGTTTCAAAAGTGGCCATTCAGTTGCCAGGAAACAGCGTGTCAGTCGTAAGAAATAGAAGTGGAATGGCAGATGGAAGCTGTAGATTTCCCACTTGGCCAGAATCTTCACTTCAAGATTGTCTCTTAAAGGATGCAGAATCTCCAGCCAGCCCTGGCTTCTCTACATCTCACACGATGTGCTTACTTCTTATGGAATGTTGTTCTGTGGCATTTCCTGGGGAGACGTGAATGTCTTCTTACCTCAGTCTGGATACTGGCCACAGATGGATGCAATGGTTCTACACAAGTTTGCTTGGGCAGTAATGGATTTACTGAGTCACAGATATGAGCAAAGTGACAGCTACATCATACTGTAGTAGAAAGGACAACTCACAAAAGGATCATCCCTCTCGTAATCCCCCTGCTCTATTTGCACAAAGCACCACTGACAAGGAAATTTCTCAATAGTTGTTCATTGTTTTCATAACCTTGGAAAGGGACCCTATAAAGCATGTTACCTTATGAGATCCTTTTTCACCTACTCATATGTTCTCCTTCATTTTTTATTTCTGCCTGTCTTTTGGTTTTGAACACTTTAACTACACTACTGAGAATCCCTTTTGAGAGTTGCTTGAGTGTTCATATTTGATTCCTAGATGTTTGTCTTGTTTCTTGATTAACTGAGAAAAAAATATCTTTTATTTAGGAAACTTACATTAAATCTCAAACCATGGAATCAGGGATTGCAGTTTTCACACAGCTGCTGCGAAAGGCTAGCTGTCTTTCATGCGTGTTCTTGTCTGTGTCCTTTTCCTCTGATGAATATCATACCCAATGACAACTTGAGGAAGAAAGGCTTTATTTTAGCTTTCAGGGTACCGTCTAGGGTGGGGGGGTTATGAGACAAGAACCTGGAGAGGATCTGAACAAGAGACCATAGGAAAAAATGCTGCTTAATGACTTCCTTACTCAGCTACTTTTCTTTTTTTTTTCTTTTTTTTTTTTTTTTTTTTTTTTTGTAGGCCAGGCTCGCCTGCCTAGGGATGACACTTCCAGAAATAGGCTGCACCCTCATGAATCTATTAGCAATTAAGAAAACACCCTACTTGTCTGTATCCACAGGGCAATGTGATGTGGTCAGTGCCTCAACTGAGGTTCCCTCATCCCTGGTGACTCTGGTTTGTGTCTACTTGACAAAACCTAACTAGCATGGTGGCACCAGCTCAATTCAGGGAACGTTTGTCATCCATTCAAAACAGTGCAGGCAATTATATCCTCTTTGAGGGATGATTGTATTTTCCTCTTATTTAAATGGAATTCTGTAAACTGCCTTTTGATTCCTCCTTCTCTGTCTCCCCTGGTGTCAGTCTTCCATACATCTGCTCATTTGCCTCAGAAATATCACTCATCACTTTTTTATTTCTCTCAATGGCCACTCTCTATTTCCTGGTCTCAAACCCTGCTTGTGTTCTAAGAACTTGTAATAGACTTCTCCCCAGCTTTGTGCACACGCTCTGACCCTGGTAGATTCCTCTCCTATGCAGTAGGAAGGATATTCCTAAGGCATAGATCTTATTATGGCCCAGGTTGAAAACACTAGAGGTAGAGATGGTTCTTAGCTCTCTTAGATTAAGGCCATGTGTGACTCAACTCCTCTAGATATCATTCATTCAACAGAATCTCATTCGGATCATGATTTTAGAAAATATTCATCCCTGACTTAACAGGATGCTTCTTACCCTGTGCTGGTCTTTTGTTAGGTGTTGTTTTTCCTTTCTTAGCAATATATTGTCACTTCCTCTTAAGAGTGTACCTTCACAGCCATTCCTGTCTCAAATTCCAGTTACACCTTGCAGTAGGCTAGCTTGTGTAACTGTTTATGGAATGAATTTGGTTATTTATATATGAATGTTTGAATATGTGTATGTATATGTCTGTATGCATGTATGTTTGTATGTATGTGTGTATGTGTGTATGTATTTATGTATGTATGTATGTATGTGTACATGTGTATGCAATATTTCTTCTTAAGTAGTTAGAAAGATCCAGAACTAGATAAACCATTTCCATATTTATATATTATTTTAATAGTTATATGAAGGACTAGTTTTAAGAATAGTAGGTAGTTGATTAATATCTAATATATCTTTGAAGCTGATTTATTAAAGTTACAATCAAGGGCATGGAGATATGGTCTAGCAGTTAAGATCAATGTGACTCTTACAGGGGCCCATGTTCAGTTCCCAGCACCTAGTGGTTGCTTACAATTGCACATGACTTCAGTACCAGGTAACTCATGCCCTCTTCCTGAACTTCACAGATTTCAGATGCACATAATTTTCACAGGTATATGTGCAAACAAGTTACTTACATACATAAAATAATAATTTAAATATTTAAATATCAAAGCTATGATTCTGAACTAAATAGAGTCCCAAGCCAAGTTATCCCATGGACTATACATATTCTGTATATCTCCAACATTTAATAAAAGATTGAAGTTTAAATTTCATATCTGTTAAAAATTCAGTTATGTAGGCTGAGCAGTTACTCTGAAGAATTCCATCATATAGCTAAAAATGTATGATACCCTTGCCATCTTAGCAATGCTTAGGTGCCACTGTGTACGTTTCTAGTTGTGGGAAAAGAGAAAATAGAGTTGAATGCCATTTTCCCTTCACCTTCCCCACTAAGTGTCCCAAATGTCACCAATTGCTCTGAGTTGATAACAACCTTAAGACCAGATTTTATATTTCGACTTTCTTGGAGATATATTTTAAAGTTTGTTTGTCCCTGTAGATTAAATTTGAAGACTTCTCAGAAGCCCAATATCACTAAATTCAAGAGAGTCATACTTAAAAGAGAAAGGAAATTAGATAAGATGCCCAAAGCATGCAGGGGAAATGAAAGCAGGCGCATCCCAGTGTTTATCTTTTCGAGCAATCTGCTATGCTTCAAGTTCCGAACATCTGAGAGTCCAAATAATGGTGTCTATATCAGATCTCCCCTGGAGTCTACTTTTGATGCTGATAAATGTTGTTTTCACAACTTGGCTCTTGCCAGATACGGTTTCTCAGAATTACCCACAGCCAAGCATCATTCTCTTATCTTTTCTTTTTCTTCTTTCATTTATTTTGCAGTTATACCTTAAGCATGAATCACCATAATTAGAAATAAATTTTATCACTAGCATTAGTCAATATGTGGTATTTACATGGAGGTTATGTGGTGATTTTCATAATACACATTTAGTTGTGTTTTGAGAACTTGTATATGTATGAAATAATGTATTTACATCTTGTCTACTCCTGGCTCATAATTTACAACTCTTTCTAGATTTTTCACCATATATTCTGCCAAACTTCATGTCTTCTTTTACTAATAAATAACCTACTGAGGTCAATTAGTGCCATTTACATGCATATGAGTATAGGACCATCCCAGGACCATGGACAAACAATCACTGTCTGCACCACTGTAGAAAACTGGTTCTCCTTCCTCTGGGCATCACCAGAGAATAATAGCTACTCAGATAGCTACAAGTGGAATTTTGTGAGCCACTCACCCACCTATGCTGAAATTTTGACTGGCTGCATCTTTTGCATGTCTTATGCAAGCAACTGAGGGTCCACAAGTGCAAGTGTTCCGTTTTGTCCTGAAGTCACACTTATATAGCAGTACTCCTGAACTCTGCCTATGGTAGTTCTTACATGACTCTTCTACAGTTTTCCATAAGCCTTGGCAAGGGTGATGTATGTGTCGCATTCAGTCCTGAATATTCTACTGTTAATACTTATTTTCTGTACTTTGACCAGTTGTGTATCTTTGGAGTACCTTTGCCATTAAAGAAAAAAAAAAGAGAACTGCACTAATCTCTAGGATCTATAGGTCAAAAGATACATACAAGGCAGTATATGTCCATTTAGCCAAATAATAGTATTATGTTCTCCTGTAGGGCCTTTGCACTGCTCAGCCACTGGTTCCTGGCCAAGTTTATAGTCTTAAATTTGGAATGGACTTGAAATACAATAAGGGAGTGGTTGGTTACCATATAATTGCTGTACCATATTGCACCAACTGGCATTGTGGGACCACAAGGGCCCAGGGTTATGGGGAAACATTCAAGGGTGCCTCAACCCTCTATACCTCAAACATAAGGACAGCAGTAGTTGGCTACCTCCCCACTGCCAACCTAGGGACATAAGTCCCATTCCCTACCATCTATCCTAATAAGAGTTTACTACCCTGACAGGTAGACCTCAAGGAATTAGGCTTCACTCCTTGTTTGACCTTATAAGGTTCCACACCCCTCCCACAACCCTTGAAGTTACAAAGAACCAGCTTCAGTCCTTTTGGGGTTCTCCAGAATGAGGGGATTGGATCAAGGCAAAATTAGAGTGTCAGGCAAAAATGCAGGCACAAGCTGACAGGTGAATCATTGCTTCTTTGAAGCTGCTGTACTCAAAGACAGCTTAGAGCCTCTCTCTCTCTCTCTCTCTCTCTCTCTCTCTCTCTCTCTCTCTCTCTCTCTCTCTCTCTCTGTTTCTCTCCCTCTCTCTTTCTCTCTCTCTCTCTCAGTTCACTCTGGTCTTTTATTGGTAACACTTCATTGTTATGCAATAATGAATAATCAAAAGCCTTTTCATTATTTTCCTCAAGCCATTATTTCTTATCAAAACAAAACAAAACTCTATAAATATGTTACCAGAAAGCACAATGCACACACAAAGTCCCAATCCAGTGAGTGCTAAAGCAAATTATACATTAACTTTTAACTCTCAGAAAAACCTCCAAATCTCAGATCATCTGGAAATAAACTTGGGGACACAGTAGTAGCATGAAAACCCAAAAGGAGCTAAACAGGTCAAAGTAATATTAGCTTTTTAATTTGTCTTGAATTTGCAAAATTTCTTTATCGAGCTTATTCAAATATCTGTTTCTATAATGCCTTTGAAAATATTTTCCAAATGCAGTATTTAATTCATTTTTCAGCCTCCGCAAGAGGATTTCATGAGCCGAAATTCTATCTTTTAAAATCTATACCCTAATTTACTTAGGCAGGCAATGCCAGGGTATCAAATCATTACATTCAAGTTCTTTAAGGAAGATCAATTCCCTGATCCAGTGGCCAGATAATGGGGTCCAAATTCTTCTATTCATCCTTTATCTTTTTATTATACATATATCTTCCAATTGTGTCCAGTAATATTCCTGGATTAAACGTTATACTACTAGAGACCTCCCGTTGTTGGGTCTCACCATTGCTTGCTAATCCAGTAGATGAGCTCTTTCTTCCTCTATCTTGTCTCTTGTGTTTTCTATGGACATCCCTGGCCTTAGTGACCCAGTGTTCCTTTTGCATGAGCTCTTCAAGTTTCTTAATTCCTAAAACTTTAGGTTTCTCAAAAATATTTTCTGCTTCAAATATTTTCTGTACAACTTAATCATCATGAGTTGGCTAAATATTTCCAGAGAGCAGTTGAGACTCTCAGCCTCCACATCTGCAACCCCTTGTCCTGTTATGCCTTGGTCGGCAGCTTGAGTGGCAAGGGCCAGAGGAGCTTGTTTCTAATAGACATCCTTCTCTAGTAGTGCTGTCAATTCTTTTCCCTGAATTTATTTTTAATAAAGTTGTATTTGAGGATGAATATAGTATAGGACGAGTGCAAAAAAGACAAACATAAAAAAAAAGAGCAACAGCATATAATACTAGAGATATAGCCAGAGATGCACTATTCAGGTTAATAGTGTTCCTGCAGACTAAACTCTGCCATGTATCTGTATGCACAACCGTGCTGAACTGGACAGAAATGTCTTCCCATACTCATGCCATAGCCACATAATCTTCCCACTAATAAACCCTCCCTCTGTTCCAGCTTAGTGCACAGCAGGCCTGGCTACCCCAAGGGAGAAGCAGATGACTGGTGGCAGAGCAAAGCTATGTATCATGCAAATAATGTTAAGAGCATTGACAATAAACCTTAGGAAGATACAACAATTTGAAAATGGTATAACTGTGTCTCTTTCTCCACATCTTCGGCAGCATCTGATGTCACCTGAGTTTTTGATCTTAACCATTTTGTCTGGTGTGAGGTGAAATCTCAGGTTTGTTTTGATTTGCATTTACCTGATGACTAAGGATGTTGAACATTTCTTTAGGTGCTTCTCAGCCATTTGATATTTCTCAGTTGAGAATTCTTTGTTTAGCTCTGTACCCCAGTTTTAATAAAATTATTTGATTCTCTGGAGTCTAACTTCTTGAGTTCTTTGTATATATTGTATACTAGCCCTCTATTAGATGGGAGATTGATAAAGAACTTTTCCCAATCTGTTGGTTGCCATTTTGTCCTTTTAACAGTATCCTTTGCCTTACAGAAGCTTTGCAATTTCATGAAGTTCCATTTGTCAATTCTTGATCTTTAGAGCATAAGTTATTGGTGTTCTGTTCAGGAAATTTTCCTCTGTACCTGTGTTCTAAGCTCTTCCCCACTTTCTGATCTATTGGTTTCAGTGTACTTGGTTTTATGTGGAAGTCTTTGATACACTTGGACTTGAGCTTTGTACAAGGAGATAAGAAAGGATTGTTTTGCATTCTTCTGCATGCTGACAGCCAGTTGAACCAACACCATTTGTTAAAGAGGCTGTCCTTTTTCCATTGAATGTTTTTAGCTCCTGTATCAAAGATCAAGTGTGACCATATGTGTGTGGGTTCATTTCTGGGTCTTTGATTCTATTCCATTGATCTACCAGCCTGTCCCTGTACCAATACCATGTAGTTTTTATCACAATTGATCTGAAATACAGCTTGAGGTCAGGGATGGTGATTAGCCCCAAAGTTTGTTTGTTTGTTTGTTTTTTAACTGCTGAGAATGCTTGGAAAAGATGTGGAGAAAGATGAACATTCCTCCACTGTTGGGGGGACTGGAAACTTATACCATCACTATGAAAATCAGACTGGCTGATCCTCAGAAAATTGGACACAGTACTTCATGAGGACACAGATATACCTACCACTCCTGGGCATATACCCAAAAGAAACTCCAACATCTAACAAGGACATATGCTCTACCATTTTCATAGCAGCCTTATTTACAATATCTAGGAGCTGGAAAGAATCAAGATGTCCTTCAACAGAGGAATGAATACAGAAATCATGGTACATTTACACAATGGAGTACTAGTCAGCTATCAAAAACAAAGACTTTATGAAATTCCTAGGCAAATGGGTAAAACTTGAAGCTATCATCCTGAATGAGGTAACCCAGTCACAAAGGAACGCTTATGGTATGTACTCACTTATAAGTGGATACTACTAACCCCAAAAGCTCAGAATACCCAAGAAACACATCCACAGAACTTATGAAGCTCAAAGCAAAGGAAGGCCAGAAAGTGGATATCTCAGTCTTTTTTAGAAGGAAGGACAAATATTCATGGGAGGTAATAAAGGGACAAATAGAGGAGAAGGGATTGGAGAAAAGATTATCCAGAGACTGCTTCACCAGTAATAATTATATACCACATATACACCATAGGCAGACAATAAAACCAACACTGTTTCTGATGCCAAGTAGTGCTTATTGGAAAGAACTTGATATTTATGCCTCCTAAGAGGTTCTGCCAGAGCCATACTGATACAGAGGAGGATGCTTGCAGCTAACCATCAGACTGAACACCAGGACCCCAATGAAGGAGCTAGAGAAAGGACTGAAGGAGCTGAAAGGGTCTGCCACCCCATGGGAAGAACAAAATTATCAACTCTCCAAACCCACCACAGCTTCCAGGGTCTAAAACACCAACCAATGGAAAGACCTGTGGCCTGAGGTACATATGCAGCAGAGGATAACATTTTCTGGCATCAATGGGAGGAGAGGACTTTGGTCGAGCAAAGGCTCGTTTTCCAGTGTAGGGGAATGCCAAGATACTGAGGTGGGAGAGAGTCATTGGGAGAGGGAACACTTTCATGAAGGCAATGGGATGGGGAGGAGGGATAGGATAGTGAGAAAGGGATAACACCTGAAATGTAAATGCAGTGAATTTCAAATAAAATAATTTTGGGGGAAAAACTCCATATTTCCAGATTATATTTTAAGGTGTGTCTGAAATTTCTCTATTTCTAACATGACCATTTTCTCTAAACATTGCCTATTTTCCCCAGAGAGCTTAGTTCTTATTTGCAGTTTATTAAAAATAAAACTTAATCTAAATGTCCTCATCTATATTTTCTGGATATGTTTTGTAAAATTAACTGAGACTGTACACATGTATTCTGTGTTTTATCCTTAAGTAGATGTTAAGTAACTATTATTTATCACTTGTAGGGTTGCCACAAAAGAGCAGATCCTCTTACAAGTGAGGCTATGTAAACCTTGCTCCCCAACTTAATGCTACTGGTTAAATTGAAATGGATACAGCTAATAATTAGCAAGAATAGGAGTAGATGGTGTTTCAGTTACTGAGCTGGGCATAGCAGGTAGGGATCACCAGGAAGAATGAGCAAGGAGGAGAAAGGAGGATAGGAAAAGGAAAATAGAGAGGACAGAAGGTTTCCATTAGACATGATGGACCAGAAGCATGTCCTGAAGTAGAATATGTACTGAGAACATACTGCTGGAACAGAAATAACCTGGAATCCTCAAGCTGCTTGAACTTGGGGAACACACCTGGGAAATTACAGTCTAGCATTAGAAAAAAAAATAGATTAGAGGAAATCTCCCCCTCTTCATTCATTGTGCCAAAGCTAAATAAATAAATCATAATATGAGTCTTTTTCATTTGGAAGCAAATGGTTATAGAAATAATTCAATTACTGTACAATCATAAAAATGATTTGTGACCCTGATATACCTCATAATGTCTAAAATGTCGATTATTATCATGAAGTGTTATCTTTGTATGTCACTGATACTTTATCATCTTTAGGTCTTGGTTTTGTATTTTGTGACTTTGCATTTCTATTTTTAGTTATTTACCATTAGAGTTATTAATTTTTAGTTAACTTTATGTATAAAGAGTTTTATAGCAGTACAAATAACAGCAGGTATCAAGGTTTGGGAGTCTGGAACCTGTGTCCTCAAACTGGGGGCCACCATGCCACGTATTTTGCTGGGAGTGAGGGTGCACAAATAAGTCGGCAGCAGTAAGAGGTTTCTGAATAAACAAAAGTTTATTTCAAACCAAACGTAGTTCATCTGCGGTGCTTCTGGCCTCATTCTCCATATTATATCATGGGACTTTCCTGCCCTCCGAGTTTTGAACTCATCACAGGAGCCCTTGGCTCTGCACATGCCCTGACACCATTTAATGCCACAGACAGCTGCCTGACGCACAGGAGGAGGGACTAGAATGTTGTGTGCTACAAAGTACAGTGTTTTCACTGTACAGAAAAATTTTAACTTTTGTAGAAATAATGAATGAAGTACAGAAAACAGAGACTGTATCTGCCTCCCATTATTCCTCAGTCTGCATTACACTGGTATGAGTTTGGATGGAATATTTATAGAATGCTTACTCATAAAAGGTTTTGTTATAATTGCTAAGAAGAATATCACTTAAAGATCATTCAACAAGCTTTTGCTTGATATTAGCACAGAATTTCCAACCATATCTGAAATAAATGACAGTAAAGATATTTCTGCCAGTTCATACTTTGTGTGTTAAGTGGCATTGATAACAGTGGTGATGATCAAATTAGAACATTGATTAACTCTGAAAAGCATTAAAGGTACTTCATGTCCTGTAGTATTCAACATTCAGTCAAGGTTTATGTCAAAAACAAACAAGCATGCCCATCTCATTAACATGCAAATTTGTGTCTGTCTTTAACCAATAGTAAAACTCTATGTATATTAGCTACATTAAAATGAGTTTATTTGTGTTTAATTTGTATACCTATTATATACATCACACACACACACACACACACACACACATATTTATATTTTCTTGGCCTTTTATAAAAGTTTGTCTATCAAAAACAAGCCAGAAATGCACGAACTTTTAAGCTGGAAACCTAAGACTTGACTCACCAGCCAACAACTCAGTAGTATTATGACTCTTTACTCACTGAGTTCTGTAGTTCAATGCCTGTCTTTATAAAGTGAGAACAATAATAGTAATTATCTGTTTAAATGCATTAAGATACACTAAGATCTAATAAAGGTTTTTGCCTTTATTATGCTAATATGTTGATAATTCTGCAATTGCCACCATCATACTTATTACTCTGTAACATTCATCATCAAGTGCCTACCGTATGTTGATCATGCCCCTGGCAAGGGGTGACACTGATGAATGGGGCACAAATTGATCGTACCCTGCAAGTACTGGAATCCTGGGGAGCAGGGATGATGAAAAAGCAAGGAGCATCCAGGTGGTCAATGAAGTAACTGAAGCAAATGGTTGAATTGTGATTTTAAATAACTAGAGAGAGAGATGCCCTTGAGTAGGGACAGTGACAGCAGGTCAGATGTGCCTTGATTATGGAATGCCAAGGGGGAGAGATGCAGTTATGTCAGGGACATGGACAGAACCACATGCAGAAAGAGGAAACATTCTGAACATGAAGGCATCCTGAACAAGCAGACAGGTGTGTGCTTTAGTGTATGCTATAGGTCGGCCACAGATGGAGGTAGAGATCCAGTTTTTAGTGGATAAGATGCATTTCATGGAATAATACACATGGCCATGCACAGACACGCAGATTTACCCATATATAAAAGATAACAGAACTACATTTTTAAAGTATGAGCTCTTTATTTTTGCATCATACTGTTCAATACGTTGGGTGTGTGTTTAAATAGTGGTGGGTAGTGAAATTACGAAGAGAGGAACCAAGGGGATGGAGGCTACATTCTAGATTGTGAGACAGAAGAGCTATATTTTGCAACGTGCTGTTGAATCCCTTGAGATAATTTTTCTAATCTATGAAAAGTTGAGTTATTACAAAATATATCCTGGACATAAAATGGCATATATGTTACGTTAAAATGAATGTTAAATATGTTTAGTACATTTCTTACTCCGAGTGTGGGTAATAACCAATATAAAGTATGAAGAAAATCAGACCTGCTGGTTGAAGTCTCTGACTTCAATAAGAGACTATCTACATAGTACCATAAAAACCTAAGTTTTATTTATCAAGACAGTGTAACAATCTCAGGTCTACTTGTGCTTATTAAAGCTGAGTCATGGTTACAAGAGTCTTCTTCACCTGCAAAACGTGAGGAATGCATTACATCAGAGGACAGTTTTATGCTGCAATATAGTATCATTTCTTAGTTCTCAGCCTCACCATTGTCTAATTCTTGATGTAATGAACAGCGATCAAAATCTCTAACCTAGAGTTTTGGCTTCAACCATATTAAGAACTCACAGGCTCCTAGACCATAGATAATCACTACAGTCTGGATTCCTAAATATTCTAGGATCTAAGGAACCTTTAAATCACCAAAGGTACAACACTGGACCAGGAGAATGACTCATTCAGGAAAGCACTTCCCTTGTGTTGGTGCCTGATCATGATTCTAGTGTTGAGCAAGGTAGATCCCTATTGGTCATTGTTATGTTGGTTTAGATTGCTTGGCAAGTTTCTAGCCAATGAGAGATTCTGTTTCAAATGAAAAAAGCAGCATTCCTAAGCATACACATGGGGGGGCGTGGTACTAAAGAGAGGGGGAGTGGGGAGAGAGAGGGAATGGGAGGAAGAGAGACAGAGAAGACAGATAACTACACGTATTTGCCCACAAATACCAGAAGTTCTTTTTGAGGCACTTGGGGATAAA
This sequence comes from Micromys minutus, assembly GCF_963924665.1. Lineage (NCBI taxonomy): Eukaryota > Metazoa > Chordata > Mammalia > Rodentia > Muridae > Micromys > Micromys minutus. Next base: position 9,092,102 of record NC_137953.1, read on the forward strand.
TTTCCATTGGCACACAGACTATTTATGGACTGTGTCCTGTCCCCTTGCTGTTTTGACAAAGGTTTGTGTTTGCATCTTCCTGTCAAAATGATGTGAACAGCTGTGATAGTCTGAATATGCTTGGCCCAGGAGGTGCCACTATTAGGAGGTGTGGCCTTGTTGGAATAGGTGTGGCCTTTTTGGTAGAAGTGTGTCACTATGTCTGTGGGCTTCAAGACTCTCCTCCTAGGTCTTAGTCTTCTGTTTGCCTTCAGAACAAGATGAATTCTCAGTTCCTAAAGCGCCATATCTGCCTAAGTAGCTCCATACTTCCCACCATGATAAGGGACTGAACCACTGAACCTCTAAGCCAGACCCAATTGATTGTTGTCTTTTATAAGAGTTGCCTTGGTCATAGTGTCTCTCCACAGCAACGAAAACCATAATTAAAATAATTATAGATGGCATCTCTTGCTCATTCCAATCTCAAGTAAATTTTATGTTCTTTCAAGATGTCCTGTTTTATTATTTATCTGTGTTTAAAAATATACTGCAACCTGAGTAATGTCTTAAAGCTAGAGTAGCTCTGTAAAAGGCACCATCTTCCATGTTTAGAAATACTCAGGACTGTCTGACCCTGTGTTTATGTCATTCACGGGACTAGCTGTCTTTACTAAAGAGAAAAGCTGTGATAATATTTAACAACAGCTAACTATTATCCTCAGTCAGGATGTCATCTTATTATCTCCTTTCACTGAATTATGACAATCTTTCTGCCAGGTCAAAAAACAAAACAAAACAAAAAATGTGTCCCAATAGGCCTGGAGATATTTTCAGATTTATTTACAAGGAGGAAATAGAGTCGTTTCTTTTACTAAATAAATAAATAAATAAATAAATAAATAAGTGAATGAATGAATGAATAAATAAATAAATAAACAATTAAGCCAAATAGAGTAATTTAGCCTATTAAGTATGTGTGGGTCAAATGACATTGATACATGACTTTCACAATTTGGCACTGAGAATAAAGGAGGGCAAGAATCAATTCCTTGCATTTGTAATTAAAAAGCATTCAAAGACAAGCCATTTCCGTCAGCTTGTGTTCCAGTTCCCCTGACTTAATATGCTAACATTTCATAACACACACACGCTGTGTTGTACCAGAGTTTGTGATCCACATGGATGATCAGGACTTGTAGAAAGTTGTGAGACATTATGTAGGTACTGAGGACAAGATTCTTCTAGACCTCTGCAAGAGCAGCAATTGCTTATAACCTCTGTGGCATCTCTCTAGCCTTTCATTAATGCTTCCTAAAGGGCACTGTGTATTTTCTTGGGGCTTATCATGCCAAATACTTAGAAATATGTAATCATGACAGTATTCACACATGCTAGAGCATAAGGAATCCATTACTTGTAATATAAGATTTTGACTGTAGTGTGTTTCCATGTCCACCAAAAGCAAATTCTAGCCAAGAATATAAGTAGAAGTCCATTTCATAGGACATGGTTCTACAAAACCCTGAAGGGACCCTGGAAATAGAGACAAACAGGGCAGAGTGACCACAGTGAGTTCTCTATATAATTGGGAACTTTTAGAATACAAGATATAACAGGAGTGAGAGATTCTGTAATAGCTTTCTGTCTGAGAAAGACCTTGATTATACCATACAGGGCAAGGTGAAGGGCTAGGCAAAGGTGAAGGACTACCTGTTCCAAAGTAGGCATGGTAGAGCAAATTAGGGTAATAAAAAAAAAACCAAAGACCAGTGGATACATTTACCATCATATTAATGCAAATTAAAACTGCATTCAGATTATATCCCATTGCAGTTAAAGCAACAGTATCATGCAAACAAATCACCTAAGGGACTAGAGCAAAATGGAACCCTCTAAACACTGCTGGTAGGAGTGTAAACTAACCTAGTTGTTATAGATATTGGTGTGGAGGTTCCTCAAATAACTAAAAATGACCCAGCTAAACAACTCCTGAGTATTTACCCACAGGACCATAAATCCGAATACCAGAGAAACATGTTGAATGCATGTTTTTTCTCTACTGCTAATGTCTAAGCAACCTAAATGTTCAAGAAGAGAGAAATGGGTAGAGAAAACAGGGTTTGCATTCACAGTGTTGTTATTCTTTCAGCCATACAGAAAAATGAAATTCTGCTATTTACAGGGTAATGGGTGCAACTGAAGACATTCACATTAAGCAAATAAAGTTATCCTTGGGGGGAAAAAACAAACAAACAAGCACAAATCATATTCTCTTTCAGTTGCGCATCCTGGGCTTAACAGATATCTAAAGTCACATATGTACAGAAGCTCATAAAGTATAAGCAACATCAGATAGGAAAAGTAAGGGAACTGACGGGTAGGGTACTTTTGGGGGGTGAAGGACAAATGTCCACAGTACACTTTGATTAAAATTGCATTGCGTAACTTAAGACAACATAATTCTAAGAGAGCCATTCCCAAGCCTCCCAAATAAAAGTGTTTGTTGTACAAATTTGATCAAGTGTGGTGCTAGCCATCCTAATCCATGAGTAATTATTTAACACTAACCTGTACTTGAAAATGTTATTGACTTCACGAATATAATAAAAGCAACAAGGCTCCTCACCTGAGGTGTCTGAAGGACTGATCTAGATGTAGGAAGCAGAACACTGGGACTCTAAGCCTCCATTAAAATGACAGATGCTGGCTGTATAGGGGTTGGCTCTGGTGTTTATGGAGGTCACAAATCAAATGCAGCCTGCATGGCTTTGATATGATGCCCCTTCTTACTGCTGGGCACTAGCACTTCTCACAGTTTTCCCCAGAGTCTCCAGAGCTACTCTTATGTTCTGCAGTGGCCCCAACACAATGAGCACAAGGTCTGCCAAAGTATAGGATATGTGCCTTGCAAATATAGGCTCAGAAAGAAGCCAGTGTAGATGGATTGTCTATGAAGAGTTTTGATAACAAACACAATGAGCTGTCACAAGGTCTATACAGGTCTATACTCCCTCCTTCCCTTCTTTTGTTCTCAATACAGAATTTTGAAAAAAAAATTACACACCAATCAACATGGATAAAGTGTGATGGTCCACATTACTGTACTTGACGTTATTTTTGAAATAACAATTATTATTTATTATTTTAAAATTAAATTACAAGTATCTCTCAGTAAACTTAAAAAGAATTTATTTTGTGTGTTGTTCATCTAAGAGAGACAGACAGACAGACAGAGAGAGAGAGAGAGAGAGAGAGAGAGAGAGAGAGAGAGAGATGCTTTTACTTCCCTGTTTGTCTTAAGTCTAAGAAATATTGATATCTGATATCTTGTTAAAAAGGAAAATGAGTTTTTCCCCTTCAGGTATATCACAGTTAATTTTAACTTTATTTTCATTTTCTCCCCTTTCTGCTGCCAGCAACATAACCATATTTACAATGGTTTCATTTTTAACATCTTGAATCATTCATGGACTTAACTCAAATGGCTCAGAATTTCTTCCCAGACATCTCCACATTTTTACCTAGTGTTTTTCCATAAGCAAGGTACTTTTTTTCCTCTTTGAGGTGTTTTGCATAGTTTAAAGAATCATCAAATCTCGTTCACTGTTTTCCTTTCATACAATTTGATTCTAAAATCATATCAGGAAATATCTAATTTATTTGGATAATGGTCCAGCTTTTTCTTCATAATGCTTATTGGGAGGTAATTGGTAATTTGGCTATTTGCTGGGCTTCATCACCAGCTGCAGCTGTCATTTTCCTAGACAGATTCTTTTCTTCTCAGTGTGTATTCATGGAAAGTACATGATTTTTTAAAAAATCATTACCGGTGCAACTTATTTTTCTCTACCATTAAATTTACAAAGTGCTTGCTCTGGGGTGCTGCCTTTAATTCTGTCCTTGGCAGTTTTGACCTCTGATATGTGGCAATCAATTCTCCAATCCGATTTGGTCAAATAACTAGCCAGTTGGAAGCCCTTCCCCATCCCCCAGAGGTACTAGAGAGTGAGCTGTAGCAATTATCTGAAACAATACATGGCTACTCTTCCATGTTGAACACTCTGACTTTGGACTATTGATTATTTTCATATGGCATCCCCGAATCCTGAAAATTCTGTGCCCTGGTGACTCTTCACATAAACACTGCTTCCTGAGCATTTCCTTAATGTCCACCTTAACATCTAATTTTCTTACAGTAATTTTATTACATGTATACTTCCTGTCACAATCCTTATGTTACTTAGGTTGACATGATCTGGCTTATGTTTTCCTTTACATTCCAGACCCTGGAAGTAATCTGCTTTGTGGGGTATGGCTGTCCTTGTATAGAAGGGTCAGTATGGGAAGAGTCAGGCCTCATTTTGCTGGAAGAGAGGCAATTTCAGCAGTTTGTCTTCATGTGCATTAAAAAGAAAGAGAGGAAAGAAAAGAGCAGGCCGACCCGTGACTTCATTGATTGAAGTCTTTAGTTCCGACCCATGAACTTCTAAAGCAATGAATATTAATCAAGAGCAGCATTTCTGTTAGGCACGAGACCCCTGTGCTAGTTGGTGCCCTGTACACAGTAGAACAAGCCATTGAACATCATCTTTTAGCTACATCTGCAATTGTGAAATCTTACCTGTTTTCTACTGTTGACAGTCAAAATTCCTCTCATCCTTTTTCTGCCTTACTTGCTTCTGGAGAAAAGAATCTGACTTACACATCAGTGCAATGTGTTTAAGCTCTAACATGTGTTTTTAATCATACTTACAAGTATGCAAATTAAAATCACACCTAGTAAAGTGGCAGACAGAATGGACCTTGGTTTTCTGTTATAATGTAAGATATGGCTCCCAACTTGTATATTTAAAAATATGTGGGATCCCTTTATATTTTGCAATACTGTTAGCATATTGGAACTATCAGTTGACACATTGCAATTTTACAAACTTTAGCATTAAACTCAATTGCATTGATTTGTGATAATTTTATTGTTGTTAAAATTGGGATTACACCTAAAAGAATGGGTAAGACATGAAGGTATAGCCCCATTGGTAAAGTTCTTAACTAGCATCCATAAGACAGTGGGCTTGATCCAAACAGCATAAAATGTTCATGCTGACTTTCCTAGTTTTATTTTATGAGGTAATAAAATTTCCTCAATAAAAGCAACTTAGGGGAGGGAGAAAGGAATAATTTTAGTGTCCAATGCCAGGGAAGTCACGTGAGCAAGAGCTTCAGAGAACTGACTCCATTATATCCAAAGTTACAAGAAGAGTGAAGCAATGAATGCTTCTCTGGGCTTGGCTGGCTTCTTCACTGTCACAGAGTTCCAGCTTTCTTGTCTAAGAATGGTGCCATCAGCACAGGGGCTGTATGATTATCAATACATAGAATGAAGACAAAACCCAAACACATGCCCACAGCCCAACCTAACCTAGATAACCTCTCGCTAACACCATCTTTCTAGATTGTTCTAATTAACAATGAAACCTTATTACCATTGTGAACATTTTTATAATGCTAAATTTTAGGAGTTGGAGGCAAGCAAAGTGAAGAATTGAAGGTTGCCTTCTTCTAGAATGTGTTTCACATCAGCCTAGGCGACATGGAACATGGAAAGTTTGTCTCATGGGGAATTTGTTCTGAATAGTGGGGGACCTTAGGTTCCATTTCTATTTCTTTTCATTCATACCTCTCCCTCTCCCTGTTCCCCTCCCTCTCCTTTTCCCTCCCCTCTTATCTTCTTTCTCCATCACACATCTGGAGCCTATCATGTGTAAATCCATCTTTCTCCATCCCCAGCCTTGCCTTCTTCCTTCCCTTTCAGAACATAGGAGCCACCATCTTTGTGAGAATCCATGATTGATCAAGCACACTGCTGCTATCTAACTTCTCAGGTTTTGCAGACCTTAGTGAACATTTTACATTAGGACCTTATTTCAGAAATTAATTGTTTTCCAGACAACCCATTCTTTAAACATTTTAAGAGTGAGGTTTGAGAAGAGAGACTGTAGACAACCCAGGAAAGGAAGATGAACCTCCTGGGTTAGGAGGGACAGGTAATATCTCCAGTTATTGAGGTTTGTTCTTGTGCTCTTGGCTACCTGTCATCAAAGAGGCCAGTGTTCTCATACCGGTGCACCACAAATCATCTTTTTATTGCCAGGCAAAAACCAAAAACAAAACACAAAAGCTATTCTGCAAGGATTTTTTTTTGTTTCTTTTCCTTAACCCTTGTCATAGAGCAACCTTATCAGAGTCCTTTAATTTAACTTTCATATATATATATATATATATATATATATATATATATATATATATATATGAAAATTTTATATATCCACATTTATATCTAATGGAACTTGTCTCACAAGAAAAGAAACCACCCCTTGAGACAGAAGCAAGAGAGTGTTAAGTAAAGATGAAGCAGAGAGTGAAGTTGTAGGGGGTGACAGTCCAGTAACAGTGTTGGAAGCAGATCATTTGACGCTGGAACGTGTCTAGGAAGAATTCCCACCATAGACTTTATTCTGAGCATGGTCTTGTCAATGTGTATATTCTATGTGTATATGAATGTATACACACACACACACATACACACACACACACACACACACACACACACACACACACATATATATATACACATATATACATAAGACAACTATACACATTATATATCTTGCCTAAGTACACACATGCACACACAAATATAATATTATATTAATATATATGAAAACTAAATATACATTGTTTTGGATCTTTTTGGTAGGCACGTTAATGGTGTTACATTAGAAATATTATTTACTAAATTAAAGTTTTCTTCCTGAAAGGCTCACATCCATACCTGTCTTAGAAGCTCCAGGTCAGCTTCCTAATATTGGATTTGGTGGATGGCTCCAGTTTCCCTAAAATTCCAGCTCAGCATCACCCTATATACCATCTGTAACACTGTCACATTGTATAGTCTTAGGAGTAGAGATGATGAAAGAAGAGTTTCAAAAATACATCTATGTTTCAAAATTCTGGAACTTGACTTTTGACAGACAATGATAATTACTCATATTTAAGTTTTTTCTTTTTGTTCTTTTTACAGCTGGAAAAAATGGTTTTGCTTTCTCATTTTATTAAAACAGAAACATAATTGATTTTATTAACATTTAAAATAGCCTTGAGATTTAAAGATACAATCAGTCAGCTGCATAGGAAGGCAAATGGTAGAACATTTCAGTCGATGTGCAATCTAAAACTCATTAGAATTAACCAAAGCAGTAAACTACTGGATGTTTGAAGTCCCTTTATTGTAGGTTGGTTATTCAAGTGTCTAGAATTTGAGCAACCCCCAGTCAGTAGCTCCTAAAATGTCTCCCCACCCATAATGCAGAGTTGACCCAAGTTTTCTATGTTCCCATTAGATAAGAAGGCCAAAGGCTTCTTGGCACTCTGTAATTGTCTGTTCTTCTCCTTTTTTTTTTCTCTTCTCCTATCAGTTACTTACACCTCACAGTATCTGGTGTGTAAGGCCTATGTGGATCTCCTTCCTCTCCTATCCACTTCTTTTCCATGCATGGAAGCATACCTCACTGACAGTTTCTGCCAATCAGAGTCAGGGCAGGGAAACATTTAAGACCCTTCCAGTTTAGTCTTTTGGGCATCAGATCTATTTCTCTCTTTCTCTCTCTCTCTCTGGCTCTGTCTCCGTCTCCTCTCTCTCTCTCTCTCTCTCTCTCTCTCTCTCTCTCTCTCTCTCTCTCTCTCTCTCTCTCTCTGCTCTGTGTGTCTCTGTGTGTCTCTATGTGTCTGCTGTCTCTATCTTTCTGTTTCTCTATACCTCAACACTCATGGGTCACTCTTTTCTTCCCCTCTCTCTAAGTTGATTACATTTTTATCTTTAGACATTTCAAATCAGGAGTTATTTAGAGAAACCAAACATTCTGGACAGTTTGGCCTTGGCTCGATAAAATTTTTCTGAGTATCAGTTTTAATGGCATTTTATCAAACTCTTAGTAATGCATTTTGGTAGCTGAGTGATTTTTTTTTCACTGTCTAACAACTTGAAGGAGAAAATATACAAAAATACTTTTGCCATATTGTCTCTGTTGCAACTCTTAATCAGGTCTTAGCATAGAATTAGCCTCAGAAAATGTAGCAAACAATCATGGCTTTGGATCAAATAAAACTAAACTCACAAACAACAAACATGCATATTTAGAAATATATACATACATACACACCACACACACACACACACACACACACACACAAACACATAAACACACACACACACACACACACACACACACACACAGAGAGAGAGAGAGAGAGAGAGAGAGAGAGAGCGAGAAAGAGAGTGTATATATTATCCAACATTTTCTAGAATTAGGGCATAAGTATATCACATCATATCTGTCTTCAGGTCATGCTATAAAGAAAGACCCATAAAGCAAAGTGGCTAAAGACCACAAACTTTGTTCTCTAGTTTCTGAGGATCCTAAACTCCCAGAGCTAATTATTGACAAGACCATGCTCTGTCTTAAACCTATAATGGGAGTTCTTCCTTGACTCTCCTCCGCATCTGGTGATCTGCTTCCAATGGACTTTTATCCCCAAATACATCACTCTCTGCTCCTTCTCCTCCTCCTCATTCTCCTCCTCCTCCTCCTCTTTCTTCTCCTTCTCTTTCTCCTCTTGCTCCTTCTCCTTCTCCTCCCAAAATCTTCTACTTCTGTTTCTATGAGTGGTTTCTTCTCTGTGCCACCAGTCACATTGGATCTGGGGACATTCCACTTGAATAAGGCCTCATCCTTAATTTGATTGAATCAAAAAAAAAAAAAAAAAAAAACTCTTTTAAAGTAAGATCATCTTCATAGGTACTGGAAGATAGGACTCTAAAGCCAAGGAAAATCCAAATTGTTTTCCCTCTATCTCATTCATTGTCTTACTCATTGGTACATATCATGATGAGAAAGTGTTGTTTAAAGGGTCAGCGCTTAGAAATATACCTGATACTTTTAGTCTATGGGGAAAGAGCATAGCTCTTCCACAAGATCTCTGCCTTTACTGTGCAGACATTTACAATTTTTCTTCATGATATAGTTACTTTTTTAAAAAAATTGGCCAATTTTTTAAAAAAGCATATGGTAATATTAGGCCGGTGTATAGCTCAATGTAACTTTAGTTTTCTGGTATCTAATATTGACATCTTTTTTGGTATTTGTTTTTTGATTCAGCTGTGCTTGTATTCCTTTGAGTGAAAAGGTCACTATTGAGCCAAAGGAAGGGTTAGAAATGAACCCCCGTATAATGTTCCACCCCATCTCCATATTTATCAGACACCTGCCAGCAGTATCCCAAGGCACCTGCTGCTAAGTCACTGGAACTCCTTAATGTGGAAATGAGATCGTTAAGAAACCAGGTGTGTGTGTGGGGGGGGGAGGGGGAATATACACTAGCTTTTGAGTTCTTAAGTTTTCTTTGACCTGCATAACATTCCTCTATAAGCAGGCCTACATGGGAAGGTAAATTACCCTCTAAGTGTGAGCATTTTAATTTATGAAAAGAAAAATATTTACCTAGAGACTATACACCTACTCCCACTGGCAGGCGTACATGGTGTGTACAGTTTCCAAGGCGTTCACCAGTGTTTTCTTATTCTACACTAAAGGGAACAAATTGAGTGAAACCTTTTTTTTATGGAGGCAGGTTTAAGAGGAAAAGGACTTAGCAACACAAGCTCATCTGACAGTGGATTCAAAAAATCTGTGCATAGAAACGAAAAACAGATGGAATACTTGTGCTATGAAAGTTTGCATCTGGGCCTTTGCTTGAAATTTCAATATACTTCGTATGAAGTACATAGTAGCCGGTCAGTGGGAAAATATCATGCGTGTTATTTGAAAAAAATGATGTGCATGTTTAAAAAGTGTGCCTGTTGCTTCTGCACTGGTGGGATGGAGAGGGACAAGACTTGGAGAACTCTAAGGCTAACTCCAGGTACATAAAGAGTGTCTCCATGGAGTAAGGTGGACAGGTGTAAAGGAAAACACACTAGCATCTTCTATAATCTCTGTGAGGCTATTCACAATGCTCATATGCCCACTCAGAGAGAGAGAGAGAAACAGAGACAGAGAGACAGAGATAGAGACAGAGATAGACAGAGACAGAGAGACACAGATAGACAGAGACAGAGAGACAGAGAGAAGAAGAGAGAGAAAGACACAGAGAGACAGAGACAAAGAGAGACAGACACAGAGACACAGGCAGAGACAGAGACACAGAGAAAGACTTGAATCTTCATTCTCTCATTTATCTCTCCCCTGTTTACTTAAATTTCAGTCAGCTGGTGTGGCTTAGCAATGTTTTATTTTTGTAAAACTTAATAAAAATAGGACCACACCTCTTAATCCCACTGTTCCTAGGAGGCTTGACTCTAGGAGGTAACTGGAGCAACCTAACATCTAACCATTGATCAGGTTGGGTCAATATGCATTAAAGACCTGCTTCCTGAAGAGTGCTGTCCAGAAGATTTCTGTCAGCACTCTGCTTCTGGTGGATTAGCTAGAAGTCTGGAGTAACCAGAAACTGCTTCTTGACAACCCACAGAGACACAGAAGAAAGTCATATTGGCAGTATAAAAGGGCAAGAAAAAACAAACCTAGAACTTGACACACATTATTTATAAATATTTCTTATCTTCTCTTACCTTTCATTGTAAGTAACTGAGTAACCACTCTTACATGCTTATGGTTCCGGACTTCTGAAATGCACTCATTCCTCTTTCATATTTGTGAATGCCTGCAGAGTGGCCATTTCCTTAAAGATTATTCATGTTTCCTTTCTACTGAGTCTTTCAGAGCCATCAGGCTACACGCCTGTGGACATGGGGACTGGGATTCCATATTGCATATGTTACATACAAGATGGCTAGCACTTGCTCATGGGCTGAGCATGACACACCACACACTCATCTCCTCTCATACTTTGCACATAGCACACTTTTCTACATACGATGATATTCTCAGCCCTACAAAGCCTGCAGAAGATGGTCAGTTCACTGCCACCAGGACTATGAGTTTTCTTCCATTTGAGGCTACATGTCATGCTTTATCTTTCTTGTTTATCTTAATCATATTTTACTTAATCTAGCAATATACCCTTGATTGAGAAGGTGGAAAGTCTCTTTCAGATCCATCATGACCACAGTGACTGAACTATTGATCATAGAAATGATATAAGCATTGATTAGCATCATTAGTTGGTTGTGGCTTTGAATTTAGGATTTTGCATTGCTTCAAATTGATGTTTATTAGCATTTGCTGGAACTACTCTATGGATATCTATAGACAGACTTTTTTAGCTGTATTTTCATATATTATACATAAATCCAAGTGTTTATGTATCAAAGTTTAGATGTTTATATACACACACATAATGGGAAAGACTGTCTTCTTGATGATTGATGGAAAATCAACAGTAGCTTTATATTAAAGCAGAGACTATAACAATGTTATTCTAGAACAAACCATTGAAGAAAATCATTTTTTTGGTCACACTTTAAAATACAGCCTACCTTGGCAGGGGTTTTATTATTCCTGTTGTGTGGGTCATATTCTACATGTGGAAAATCAGAAGATAACTCTCAAGCATTGGTGCCCTTGAGCCATGTGGGTTCAAGCATCTAATTCAAGACAGTAGGCTGGACCAGCGAACAGTTCATCCCACCGTGGAGCTGTCCTGCTGGCCTCTAAGCTAGAGTTTTCTTAGTGGTTATCATGAGAGCAGTTATTTGGATCAGTTTTTGTTTTCTTCTGTTTCTAATTTTGAAATATGAAATGATAGGATTTCCTAACTTTAACAACCTTTCTCATTTTTGGAATTGTTTCTGTTTCGTTTTCTTTGCCAAAGAGGGTGACTTTAGGAAAAGTTAATTTGACTTGCTTTTCGCTCTGTGCTGACTTCAAGCCTAGGTTTTCTAGCTGAAATTTGTATAATGTGAATTATGTAATGTACTTTAGAATACTTTCCATTTGCTGTATATATATATATATATATATATACATACATATATATATATATATATATATATATATAATATGTGTATGTATGTATGTATATATATATATATATATATATAATGTATGTATCAGCAGACATGAGATCAGAGACAGAGTACTATTTATTTTTACCAATGACAACACTTATTCCATAGGAAGTGACATATTTATACACATAACCATAATATCCAGGCATCTAAATTAATATAAAAAGCCTCCAGTTATGAGAACTGTCTTGGAGAAAGTCAGCTGTGAATTTGTACAAAGTACATTAGAAAGAGAGTTTCCTCCCTATGTTTTAGTAAACTTTAGCACAGAAGAAGCTCGGTGGAAATATTCATGAGGTCAGATACCCAGCATCTGGTCTAACCCTCCCTGTCTCTAGTTAGCCTGGGAAAGCTGAACTTGAAAGCCCTCATCAGTGTGGTGTCTTGTAAAGTTGAGGAAATAGGATCCACCAATACATTCCGTCAGCACCTCTCAAATGTATAACATAGTTTAGTAGCTAAAGTTGCTTAAAGGGACTTATACACTATCCTTTTCATTGGATATTCCAGGAACCAACTTCACTCGTTCCAAAGCCAACAGGGAAGACCTTTCATGTCACACACTAGCCTTAAAGCATGTGACAGCAAACCAGTTTTCTTGGCTAAGATGTTTCCTCAGGAGACCTAGAATCCTAGGGGAGATGTTTCTTCATTTCTGTACTCCTGGTCCCCTTTTCAATACAAAGATCATTAATCCCTAAGAAATACCCCTTTATTCTTTCTCTTCTATCAAGACATTTAAATTTTTCTCACACAATGTATCCTAGTAAAAAGAAGATTATAATTTTATTTTTAGTATAAAAGAACTTATCAAACACCAAATAGTAGAAAGAAAATGCACATAACAATAATAACTAAAAGCTAGCATTTTACATCTTCTGAAAATTCTATGCTAAAGGAAGGTTATGGCTGGATTTGGTGTCTGCTCCTAGTTTGACCATGGAACACACCCAGTGCTTTACCACACAAAACCATGCTGCAGGCATTTGAGCTTGAACTTTCAAGCACTGAGAGCAATGATCCTGACAGCAATTACATGAGTCTTGTTTTATTGTTTAAAGTCAACTTTATGCCTCTGGATCAGACATGTCCTTGTTTGCTTCAGATCCAGATTGGAGACATTTAGGCCCACCCCTCTTACTGTGCACTCACTCATTCCATATCAGCATGAGTTCATAGGACCCTGTATAATTCCATTCTGAGATTTTTAGTTCTGGGTGTTTTCTGAGCTCAACCAGATGTAGGTCATAACATTTTAAAACCTTACATTCATTTATTGTATGCAGGTATATGCATGTACACACACAAATTTGGGTGTCCTTGTGCTTGCATGTTTGGGTGCTTGTATGTGTGTACATGTAAGCACATATACTTCAGCATGCATGCGGATAGAAAAGAACAACTTATTTATAAGAGTCTGTTCTCTCAAATTCCTGCTTTTAGTCTTGGTGGCATTTACGGTGGCCACATTGTGTTTCCGGTGTATTCCAGATGCAAACTGTGGTGCAGTTCCTTTCTTTCTTTATTTCTTTTTCATCATATTCAAAGGTTCTGGGAGTCATCTTTCAACTACCTACTCCAGAACACTGTTACCAGTGTGCTGACATGTTAGTGGGTTTGATTTGTGTCATGGTTGTGAGGAGAATGGTAAGCTGAGCCAGAGGATTTCTTATTGACAAGAATATAAATAAATCAGCAGCATATTCTTTATACTCTTGCCTTATGTATATTGGATGTTGAAAACTTTGAAGTCATACAAATGTTAACATTTGATCCTTCTTGCTTTCCAAACTGAATTATAGGACATATGTGTGTTTCTTGTGCTTTTTAAAAATTCAGTTGTTTATTTGGATGTTCTCTAAAGGGTGAGAAAGGTTTTGGAGGCAAGTGGGTGGGAAGGGGCAGAAAATCCGGGAGGAGTGGGAAGAAAGGAGTCTGTGATCAGACTATATTGTATGGAAAACTCATTTTCAATAAAATATATAAAACATATATATCATAGTTTATTTTTGTGGGAATGCATTTATTTCACAATCAGGCATATATACCTGTCACATTTTTGTTTTTCTTTATAAGAATAGAAGCTGACTGGCTAGGAAGTAGGCTCAGCTGATAAAGAGCTCGCATTACAAACATGAAGAACTGAGATCAATTCCCAGCACCCACATTCATAATTGGGTCCTAGAGACTGATCCTGTAACCCTAGTGCTCTGGAGACATAGACAGGTGTCTCTCTGAGGTTGAATCAACAGCTAGTCCAGCACAGCTGCTGAGATCTAAGTTTTATGAGAGAACTTATCTAGAAGAATAAGTTTGACAACAACACAATATACCTAATACTGACTTCTAATTTCTACATGCTTCCTACAATTTAAAATTCACACAAACACATACACAGGGATACACCACACACATGTGCACACACACACACACACACACACACACACACACACACACACCACATACATACTTGCAAATAAAAAAACAATATATATGTATATTCTATATAATTATATAAATGCATATAAAATATATATACAATAAAATATAGTGCAACTTGTTTAATGATCTACTTAATTATTATATTTTATTATAATTAGCACATCACTGCTTAAAATCTCCAAGTTTATGGCCTTCTTTTGCACTCCAGCCCAAGATAATAATCTCCTTTTTATGGAACATGAGAATTGTTATATTTAACAGGCCTTTGCAAAGGGATCACGTAGAAAGTGTGTTATGCTGCAGCTTGATAGGCTCATAGTCTACCCCAATATAAAACTAGCTTTCACCCTCTCCTCCCATCCCTAAAGAAGACTATGGCCGAAATAATTAAAATCCATATGCTTAATGATCTGTGCTTTCTGCAAGGTGGTGCATTGCCATTTCTAACGATGTTTAATAGCTCATAACACTCAATACACTTAATCATCAGTTACTGACATTTGTTGTGGTTTTGCATACTGAACACAGATATCTCCAGAAAGTGAAAATAGCCTTGTAACCTTGATCAACCCTTACTGAAGAGTTGGGTTGACCAAATAAAGATCAGGTTGTGAGAACCTCTCAAGCCCTACTGGAAAAGGTCACCTGACTGAATAGGGATTTTTGTTTAGGGGAACTACAGTGATTAGTTACTGATACATTGTGCATTTCAGGTTTACCATCCCTGAAAACTGTGACCAGAACTTTCCATTGACACATCTAGTAGAGGGTAGAATACCAGCCCCCACCAGCTACCAGACATCCTTAAAGTGGCCTTTGTCGCTCACTCTCCATCTTTTGACTAAAGACAAAAGTGACGAGGTCTCATCAGGACCAGTGCTGCTCTAGTTTTACAGTCACTTCAGGGACTTTGATATCACCAGATCTCTGAGAGTTTCTACCTAATCTCTTTTATTCTCAGAGAGCTACTTGAGTAAAGGAAACAAAGATGACACATCCTACTGACTACCCTTTCTGGAAAGACATAGGGACAGGATGCTTTCTTACTTTGCAATATTGACATAGCCTTGGTGTGGCTTGGGTTAATGAATCCCTCCACCCCCTCTAGTGTGTGTGTGTGTGTGTGTGTGTGTGTGTGTGTGTGTGTGTGTGTGTGTGTGAAGAGAACAGAGGAGGATTCTATTACTTTCCACCACCTTCCCTTGAGATGGGCCCATCACTGAATCAAGAGCTGAACAGACAGCCAACATGTCTTAGCAACTCTCCTGTCTTCACTTCACACACTCCTAACACACACACACTCACACCTTATCCTCCCCCCACACCGGTGGTTGCAGGTACTCAGGTGACCACACCCAACTTGACATGAGTTCTGTGAATCTGAATTCTGATGTTAGCCACCAAACCATCTCCCCAGCTCCTTCTGATTTTTGGTTAAGCCAAGAAGTCTCTGACTACTGTGCGGTGGAAGAGGTGACCTGTGCCAGTTCCTCAGTAGGTGTTTAGGGCTTTGAGTGCTCTCAGAGGACATTAATTTAATGTAGATGTTCCCTTGGTAAATACTGTCTTTCACCAGTGCTGGTCCTCAGAGGGAAATC
Source organism: Micromys minutus (assembly GCF_963924665.1). Lineage (NCBI taxonomy): Eukaryota > Metazoa > Chordata > Mammalia > Rodentia > Muridae > Micromys > Micromys minutus. The sequence continues at coordinate 9,108,209 of NC_137953.1, forward strand.
TGATTATGAATTTCAGACCTTTTCCCTAACCATGGAGTTGAATCATAAGCACCTGGGGTAAAATGCATATCTTGCCTTTCATATTCTTTGCTGTTTCAAACAAATGTTCTAAAATTTCTCTCTTTTTGTGGCAACTTTTTCTGTGGGAAAGAAAGGAGGTGTGGCTTTTCCTGGCACCTGCCTATCTCAAATAGTACAGTTGCATGATACTTCCTAAACTGACTACAAAACAAGGAAGAAAGTAATGGGCAAATCAAATTATCCCATTATGAAGTTCAATAAATTTGAAACATCCTGGGATGTCTTCCCCTTGCTTCAGTATGACATCATGTAGGTCCAAAAGGACTGCAGCAAGCTTTCTTTTCTTCTTCACAACATTTGCTGACTAAGAGAAACCTTGTCTTGCTTTGGTTTGAATGCACTAGTGATATACTTGGAATCACCAATGTCACATTAATGGAAAAAAATGAAAAGCACCTCACCTTGGAATAATTTATCAAAGAGTAATTTAACCCAAATTTATATCATCTACTTTTCTTTCCTGGTGTCTATGTCTTTCTATTTCTTTCTTTTGTTTGAGTCTGAGTCTGTGCCTACCTGGAGGCTGTCTTGTAAATGTGTCTGTCTCTGTATCTCTCTCTATAACTGTGTCTTCCAAAAGGATTTTTTTTTCTCCCTGTTTTTGGAATAACACAGAAACCATCGTATGGGAATGATGGATACTTAATAGAAATCTCTATCAGGGTTCACAAGGGATAAAACTCTTTTGTTGTATCTGCCCCCAACTGACCTAGATTAGAAACAGTTCTGCAATTCTCACCATCAACAACTGCATAAGCCCATAGCCATGTAGCTTCCAACATTTGTGACATTTATTTGTTTTCAACATATTTGGTGTTTTCAGGATTTTTCCCATAATATGCAAGCTCACAAGCATTCATCTGGGTTTTGGGTCCCAGAAGAGGACACCATTTAAGATTATAGCTATGCATTTTTCCAAGGTGGTTGTAAAAGTTGATTATATGGGGGAAGGGAGATGAGCTGTTAAGTTGTTCTCTTAAAGGAAGGCTAAACAATCAGTCTGAGACACACTAAAAGAGCAGCCCTGATTTCAAGGTGTGGTGTAAAAAAAATGTTATGAGGTCCAGCAAATCCATAGTCTCTTAGAACAGGAGAGGTGTTATCATAATGAGTTATCACTATGTGGTCAAACAGGAGTTCCATGTCATGAGCAGAGAAAGTAACATGTTGTAATTATGGCTTCTACACTGACCAACCTTCTAGTCTAGGGCAATGGATGAAGACTCACATGTATATGGGCAGCCCCACATCAGTCTGGGCTGTGACAAGAACAAAGAGGTATACCTGGGAGTGATTTGTAGAAATGCCTCTGGTTAGCCCCTTTCTCCCTACCGCTTTTATCTCTTCTTCCTTACCTCCTTCACTCCTCCCTCTCTTCTGTCTTTCTACCTTTCCTTTTGTTTCTTTCTCTTTTTCTTTTTCTAGTTTGCTATGCTCCACAGACCGAATAAACATGTAGGTGTATCTCCAACTTCTAATCTCAGGCCACTCAGTAATATGTGGCTAGACTCTTTGAATGGAACGAGCAGATGTTAAGGGTTATTTCTGAAGCAGGATTTCTAGAGCTACTGGCTTTAAATACACACTCTGCTACTTACCACACAGTTGACCTTGGGATAATAAGCTTCTCTCTCCACTCAGTTGTTCTCTGGAAATGATGGCAAGAGAGTCATTTTGTCATCTGATGCATCCGCAGTCAGGCCATGGTGCAGTTAAAGTTTTCCGAATAGAACTTAGGACACTGAGTCCTCTTAACAAGACAGCAGTTCTCAAAATTGACAAGATGGAGACCCACCTATAACCATGTTCCAATACAGAGACAAATGCAAAGGATCCTACAATAGAGTCATTAAGCTTATATGCACGAGAGAAAATGGGATCCTTAATGCAGAAGAAATTGTGAGTCCTTTGGTACTAAGGGCTCCCTCTTCATGGAACCTCTCACAAAGTTACCCATACATTTGCATAACTCAGAGGTCTTCAGCTAGATCAGTCTTCTCATTGGAATCTTTTTGAACATCAGTCAACCCTGGATACTTCTTTGACAGGAGAATGACCCTACCCACTCCCATACAGGATAGGGGCAGGAATCAGGGAAAACACAATTTCTGTTCTTTTAGGTTGTTTCGTTTTGTTTTCTCCACTTCCATCATTTACATATTTCAGTTTGCTTTACAACAAGAGAAAATATTTTTCCAGTATGCTTTGAGAGTTAGCCAAAAGGAGCAGTGTTGGGTCTTTGAGTGCTGTAGCATTGTCTTAACATTTTATAAAACAGTCAAAATGGTAAAATGTTCAGAAGTTCCACACCGTCTATTCAATTGCTGTTTTAAAACATTATAAAAGCATGTGTGAATATTTAGTATATTTTAAAAGGAAATGGCTATCAAATAAAAGTATTATTTTAAGTCAGTGTTTACATTTAAATGGTACTAAGGTTAAAAAAAATACAAACCATAGTTTACTCAGCTTACCAGGGAAGCATGATATAGAATTGAGCATAAGCATAAGGTGATGTGCATGATGTGTATAAACATGAGCCAATAGGCATGGTGAACGTAAGTATTGAACCATGGTTATAACACACAGAGTCATAGACAACAGAAGTGTGTGAAGAGGAAATGTCTATGCTAATATAAGTGCAAATTGCTTGAATGGCCCAGGACTTAAGGAAACTTCTATTGTAATTCTATAATCTTATTTTCTTGAACAAAGACTTTATTATTTGTAGTTGTTGCATGGCTACATGCTATCTGTTTTTCAATACTCTTTAAAATACATTCCCAATGCTTAGGAAAAGGAGACCAGAGGACGAGGAGCTCAAGAACTCACCCTGTCATCCACAACAAATCTTATCCTGGGCTTCAGAAAACACTCGTTTAATAAACAACAATGGAGAGAAGTGGGAGGAGAGACAGACACAAAGACAGAAAGACAGAGGCACATTAAGACAATGAAAGATGAAGACTTCTTGTTCCTCCTCCTCCTCCTCCTCTTCCCCTCTTCCCCCCTACTCCTTCTCCTCCTCCTTTTCCTCACTTTCTTTATGAGTTCTGTGTTAGGAAGAGAGAAGAAAATCATTAACTATCAATATGTTTTGTAATTACTCAGAGGGGGAGAATGTAATCAGTTTAAATGCTGGTAAAAATACAGATGAGAACTATCCAGAGGGCAGTCATCAGTGGTTCCCTCATGGTTGGTCTTAACTTGTGAGAACTTAGAATGCTATTTTTAGTGCCTTTTAATAGTCTGTGGTTTTTGAGCTTCATATAGACCAACTGTTTACTTCGTAATTAAAGTGTTGTCAATGTATATTTGCACATCAGCCATATGAACAGTCATCGGAATGCCTCTCTCCCTTAGCTTCCTGACCAACATCTTCCTTCCCAGAGTACTCTTTGATTTCATGCCCTATGTGTCCTTGCTCTGGGAAGTAAAACATTAACTGAGGTGATTAAACTCAGAAAGACAAAAGCTTGTGTGCTCTTTCACATATGCAGATTTCTCCTTGTAATTTATATTTTACACACACACACACACACACACACACACACGACTATAAAGAGAGGTAATAGCTTTTCACCTTTAATCTGTGTTAAAATATATGGAACTTTTAGATCAATAAGCTTTTACATGAAAGAATTACACATGACTGGTTGCTGCTAAACCATCACTCATGTTACTTTTCTTTCTGGCAGATGAGTGGGACATGCCTTCACATGTCTTCACATGGGAACATGCCTTCGGTTAGATCTATAATCCAGTAACAGACATTGACTATTTCTACACATCTACACATACTAACCAGCAGATCCCTGCTTCTCTTTCCCCAGTACCCCTCCTCTCTCTTATATACTCTTCCATTTCCTGACTGATTATTTCAGTCTTATTGAACAGCAGTCCCCTGAGAAAATAGCTAATTTTATCATGATAAACTTGGCCATCATTTTGTAATATAGATTTCCGCTTTGTCCCAGTAATCCTAAAGCTACGGGGATATAAGACACATTAGTGTTATCGCTGATTTCGTGTCGACTTTCCATTGAAATCTTTAACAAAATAAGATCATTTGTACCTGCTCAGAATTGGCTTCTAGTTTTTAATTTCAACTGAATGAAATTACCTGCAATTTATCTCAGAGTCCTCTCAGAAGTCAGCCTGGTACTTACAAACATATTTTCTCTGGGGAGAATGTCCCCTTTCCTTCCGTTTCCTCCATCCCTCTCTCCCCATTCCCTTCTTCCCTCTCTTCCTCCCTGTGTCCTTCCCTCTCTCCTTCCTCTGTTTTTCCTCTGTCTGTTACTGCTCTCTTTCTTCATCTGTATCTCTGTCTTTCTTTCTTTCTCTTTTCCTCATCCCTCCTGTGCATCTATCAGACCACTTAGTGCCAGTAACAGTGGCTGAGGATTGGAATTAGAGAGCATCACAGGGTAGTTTCCACATTCTAGTTTCTCTGCAGAAATATTTGAAGAGAGGCCTACAGTTAACCTAGAAGCAGTGGTGGCCTGTTAAAAACAGGTAGATCGAGGGGGCAGTAGGCCACGGTAGGGAAATAACTCAACATCTTGAGGACAAGCTGTCCTATGAAAAAGTGCTTTTACATGACCATAGTGTTTGCTTTTTTGGATCATGATTATAACATAGGCACCCCGCTCACACTCTGTCACAGCAAGTTCTACATACAACATTGTGGGTCACGTGCTCTATTAGTATTCCATTACATTTTAACTTATTTATTTAGTCTGTTGAGGCAGGTACATATGTATGTGCCAGAGTATACACATGGAGATCAGAGAACAACCTTCAACAGTTGGCTCTCTACTTCTAAGATGTGGCTCAAACTCAGATTATCAGGTTTAATGGCACACACCTCTACCCAACTGAACCATCTTGACAGCAAAGTACTTATTTTTTTCTAACAGTGCTGGAACCTGAACCCAAGACATTGTTCTTGCTGGGTGAATGTTTTTCAATTAAGCTACAGTCTCAGCACCTTTGTCTTAATCTCCCTCAAGGGTATGTGCTCAATATTATAAGCCAGAAGTTGCTTTTAGACTCCCTGGAATGCTGCTGTGCATTTTAGCCTTTGTGTGGAAAGTGTAGATGTTCCATCTTTGCTCTTTGCCAGCAGGGGTTTCCATGCATTAGTTTTTTCATCAATCCCATGAGCCTTTCCAGCCCTAACCTCTGTCCATACTGACCTCCTGCTTCACCAGTAGGGCCTATGTGTGCCCCAAATTTATTGGCTAGAACTGTATCCTGATACCCTGTTATTTTGGGGGGTTTTACACACTTTTGGTCACCATGTGGCCAGCATGTGCGTGGAGTGGTGTTACATGATGCTATCCCAATCCATTGTATCTATTTGAAATGGAAAATCCAGTCAGTTTAGGCACAGTTTGGATATCAACACTAGCTTGTTATGTGCTGAGAGGTGATGAAACAAATTGTCATTTTGGAGTCATTTCTTCTAAGAGTAACATCAACATAGTGGTTTCCTCTCATCTAAGGTAGAGCTCACCCATTTAGCCTGTAGAAACTAGAATTGTCTAAGTAGATGCCCAGTGGGCTCTCTCTCTCTCTCTCTCTCTCTCTCTCTCTCTCTCTCTGTGTGTGTGTCTGTGTGTATGTGTGTGTCTGTGTGTGTGTGACTATGTTTGTGTGAACATGTGCTTTTTTTTTCTGCCTGGTACATATATATTTGCAATGTGGCTAAAAAAGAGATTAATCTCTCTCCCTCTCCTTTTCCCTCTCCCTCCCGCATGTGTGTGTGTGTGTGTGTGTGTGTGTGTCTGTGTGTGTGTGTGTGTGTGTATGTACATGCCAAGTAAAGGACATGTATACTGAATAAGTATTTGATAACTGCAGTCTCTAACTGAAATCTGTGTTAGACTTTCAAGGATTGTGTGTTTTAACTGTTCACTGTTTTAGAGATACAATAGTTAAATTTTGGGTTCTTCCTAAGGTGTTGTACAACATGGATTGTTTCCCTTTTCACCTCTGTAAAAGTCTAGGCTGGAAAATATAGTTTGTGTATGTGGCATAGCATCTTTCAGGGACCCAATAATATAATACATTTTCTTACATGTCCACATTTCTTAATTGAAACTCAGACTGCTGGGAAGGATGAATGAACTTTTAACACTAATGAGAGAATCACAGGCTATTTTTACCTGCGGGTAAAATGATTGGTTTCTTTCCACTTGTGTCTTAACATAAATGACAGAGTGTTCACAGTCAAACTATCATTGGCTTTATATAAATTGACTGGCTTTTCCTTAAGAATAGAACCATAATTATTTCTATTAAAATATTGATCTGCTTCATCATTAATCAAACAATCTTCCTCTCAACTGCACTTCTTGGGTTTGTTGAAGGTTTTCTATCTAGTACATGCTCCACTACACAAAGCTCTGTTCATGCTTTCTGCCAGCTCCTTCCTCCTAATTAGGTGTCCATCACTAATACAGTCTCAGGCCTGCTGTGCTCCCCACTCCTTGGTATCCCATTAAGCACACGTGTACCTGATTCCTGTATCCCTATTTGTCACTCTAGATTCTCTTTGCAAAACCCACTGGGTGTATTTCAATGACCTCTGTCACATCCACCCCTCCCCCCATATATTTGTGTCTTTTAATATCTGGTGCAAGCTTTATCATGCTCTAGCCCTAACTGTATCTGTCCTATTACCTAGTTTATCTTTCCCAGTCAAGTCCCCTCCAGTTGACTTTATGGAATACGGCTGACCTATCTTCTTAGAATAGACATCAGTTAGAGTCACTCTTCTCTGTGCCAATGGTACTATCGGAATCCCTTGCATGGTGTGGTGTCACAGCCTCTTTCTTACAGTGCCCCCCTAAGCAGCCAAGACTCTGAACATTCTCTGAGTACTCAGCCTCAGTCTCCAGGCTGCCAAGTCTCATGCAGAGTTCATCTTTGTGCCTGGGTGGGAAGGCACCTGTCTTCATCACAGTTCTGGGAGAAGACTGCTCTCCCGTGTATCACTCTCACACTAAATGAGGAAATCCCTCATTTTGCTCCATTACCTTCATTCTTGCTCATGAATCTGGCACATCATGGCTGCATTCAGTATGTGTTTAAGAACCTGTTTTCTTGTGAGACAAGAAACTCCTCAGGACAGGATGGCTATGCCTAGCCTTCATTCAATTTCCAAATCACAATTCGGAATGAGGCAAGGGTCAAAGGTAACCCAGCTTTCTAATTGTTCTCTAAAGAGGAAGCTTCAAGAGAGGGTTGGAAGCATGGATATTGGGTTTTTGTATACTGATTTTCCATCTTGTTAGCCCAGCATTCATGGAGTCTTCTCCTCTCTTTTCCTCTCCTCTCCTCTCCTCTCCCCCCAGCTCTGATACTATCTTCTCATGCAGGTTCAGTGGTCTACCCTAAAAATTGTAACTATCTTTCTACCCTGGCCTCCTAAAAGTAGGTTTGAAAGGCTAATATTTAAGAACGGGTACTCCATGGCATTCCACTACTATCTATTGTCAACCTAACATAACCTAGAAACACCTTGTGTCAGTGAACCTGAATTAAAGAGTTGTCTCTCTCTCATAGCTGCTCTCAACCTATGGGGCATGACCCTGTTGCGGGTGGAATGACCCTCTCACAGAGGTCACCTAAGACCATCAGAAGACATGAATATTTATATTATAATTAATAACGCTGACAAGATTGTAGTTATGAAGTAACAACGAAAATAATTTATGAATTGGGTGCCACCAGAACATGAGGCACTAAAAGGGTTGCAGCATGAGGAAGGTGGAGAATGACTGCAGTATCAGATTGGCCTTGGGGCGTATATCTATGAGGAATCATCTTAGTCGATGATTGATGAATCACAGTCCAGCCCAGCTGTGAGTTTTGTTATGCCTAAGCAGCTGGTTCTGGCCTTTATGAAATAGCTCACTGAGAATGGGCCAGAGCACAAGCCTGTGAGCTGTCCTCCTCCTTCATGGTTGCTGATTTCCATGTGCTGACCTCCCTCAATGATGAACGATACCCTGGGAGCATACAGGAATTAAATCCCCCTTTCCCCCCATATTTTTATGGTCATTGAGTTTATCACAGTAACAGAAAGCAACCTAGAATAGTGAGGCAATTAACTTCAACACTTAAATGTCAGTCACCTCAACCTGTTGCCTAGAAATTGGTTCTGGCTCTGAGGAAATGAAGAGATTTAAGTGCTAAGCTGAGGGTAAGCTAATCTATGTTGTTAGATCCAATGCATTAAATGGCTTTGGTATTAGTGTTAAAAGGTTGATTTTATACCTTAATGTGAAATAATATATTTGTTTTATTGTCCATCAACTCTGAGCATAAGCCAGCCTTGAAAGCGTTCTGTGATACTGGCCTTTGAACAGTGAGATCCGTACTGTTTATTCACAGATCTCTCAGTTCACTTCACTCTTAGCATCCTCGCTACCCACACACCACCTCTCTGTGTCTTCTTGCAGGTGAGACAATGCGGATTGCCTCCTCAGAGTTTGCAGATGACCCCTGTTCTTCAGTCAAGCGTGGCACCATGGTGCGGGCAGCAAGGGCTCTGCTATCGGCTGTGACACGTTTGCTCATCCTGGCTGACATGGCAGATGTCATGAGACTTTTATCACATCTGAAAATTGTACGTATGTAGACTCCATTAAGACCTGTGGAGGAGGGGGACAGCTGGGAAGGATTAGATACACTCCAATTGTAATAGATGGCCTGGGCACACTCAATTCCCAGGGTACCACCAAAGTGTTCCAATAGCTCATTTATAGCCCAGAATGTATTCAAAAGCTAAACTTTAAGTGTGTCATCTCTCTACCTCCAAACACAGAGCTTGGAGTACATGGCTTGACATACTTAGAAGGTCATTATGTCATATGCTAATGTATTCATGCATATGTTAATATATATATATATATATATTGAGCCTGCTGAACCTGAAAATAAAACAGTGCCCAGTTCATATAGGAGAGACCTTCAGTCTTCTCGCGTCAAGGTCTGAAGTTGAGCCTGGGGGTTTCTGTGCCTCTGCCAATCCATGGAGGCCAGTATTCATACATTGCTTGTTGTCCATGCTTCCTTGCAATTCTCTTGTTTTCCAGTGGGAGTTGAACCTTGTCATTGTGACACACTTTCCCCAGATAAGGGAGTAAGTTAACTTCCTTGATCTGTGACCATAAGGCTTACTGTCATTTTACTGTCTGCTAAATAGAATTGTTGTTAAACTTTTGCAACAAACTTGAGAGATTAAAAAAAAAAAAAAAAGTGTCTCTGCAGAGACTCTTGAGTCCAACTTTGCAAATTCTAAATTTTTCTAATGTCTCTGGATGAGAAGGCATGAGAGACAGGGTTTTTCCAGGAAGCATACGATGGCTGGTTGGTTCTTATCACGGCCCGAGCTTGATGGTGTATTTTTTTCCAGTCAAATGGACACGTTGTAATAGGAGATGGAGTGATGCAGGAGCTGTGTAGTGAGTGCTCACTCACCTCTCCTGTTTCAGATTTGTTCAGATGGAGGGATCAGGACATCCTCTGAGGCCCAAGTGCTCCCTTGTATAGTATTTACCTGACTAGATCCCAGCAAGAAGCTCAAGATTCTTAGTTCAAGGACAAACTCCTCAAAGCTTTTGCTACCTTTCAAATTCTGGTTTCCTCCTTGAACTCTGTGATTTTTAACCCTCAAACAGGGTGCCACATTTCATGTTGCCCAGCAGGTCCCTGGGAAGGCAGGGGACACAAAAGAGAATGTACTCGGGGGTTCTTGTTATCAAAATTTTCTCAGATAGGTCCTTAAGTGCTAAAGAAGGCTGTTGCAAACTGCGTGAGGTCCACAGTTTAAGAAAGAACTTTACCTTTCTCAAAAAGAATTTGGGGAACAGAGTAATTTTAAGAGGAAGTGTTTGGCCACTGGGATCAAGCTAACATAGTTTAGTCCAAGAGTGTGCTTTCATCTTGCTAGCTTTTGGGAGAAATGGTGCCTTCTCATGCATGGGGATGTCCCTGGAGTTTGTGTAAGCTGCAGTGCTGGCTGCCTCTATCCAATCTCCTTCTGCTTAATGCATTTTTTGTTACACTAATAATTTCTACTCAACTACACTGGAGAAAAAGTTTTATGATCTTTACTCACTACTCAAACATTAAAGGCAACATTTTAAAGAAAAAAAATTTTTTCCTAAAGGAAATCCTTTTGAACAGTGGTTCAAGGAACTGACCTTAAATAACAGTGCATCTCCATTTTTATTGTAGAAACCGCTGTTCCCCAAGCCCTTAGGCCATGATAGTGGGTTAAATAGTCTCTCCAAACAGATCACATAATGAACACGCTCTTTATGACTTTTTAAATTTGATTACTTTTGAGAATTTTGAATTGGAACTGTATTTACATCATTTTTTATCCCTCACTCTATAACCTCCAACTTGTCTCCTGATACGGCTTTTCAAATTTAAGACCTCTTCTTTATTAATTATTATTATTTTATATATGTGTGTATAGATAGAAAGACAGACAGCCAACGGAGTCCATTTAGTGTCTTTTATATGCAGTTGTGTTGAGGGATGATCATTCAGGATTGGCTATTCTATCGGTGCGCTAATCCTTGGATAGAATATCCTCAAGGCAGGATCTATTCAACTCTCCCCAACACATAGGGGTTGTCTTAGCCAGATGCAGGTCTTGTTGAGGCAACCATAGTTTTGAGATTTCATGGGTACTACTTTTTGGTTAGACCCTGTCTCAAAACAGACATCCTCACAAGGTTCCCATGGCTCTCCTAATCTTCCCTCTCTGAAAATCTTGGGCAGGAATCCTGTCTCTGCTCTTCTGGGTCTCTCTTTATGATCCATGAGGTTTGGGTGTAGAGGCTGCAAGTGTCTCAATTGGCACCGTTTTCTGCATTTGGCCCAGTTTTGATCTCTATAATAATCTTTATATGCTGAAAAATAACTATTTGACGGTGGTAAGAATTCAACTTAACTGTGACTATAAGATTAAATATTTAGAACAGAGTTAGAAATTATACTAGCCTAGAAAGATGGCAGTTAGCTAGGGCTTTCTTATGCAGTTGGGACTACTCCATCAAGCTATATCTATGTGCTTGGCCTGGGGTTCAACTTTGAAGTGTACTTTCCTAGTGCACACAAAGCTCTAGGTTTGCTCTCTAATACCACACAAACCTGCCATGGGGCAAAACTCTTCAGAGTGGAAACATGAGGATCAGCTGTTCAAGGTCACTCTCAGATATATTAAAATCTTGTGGCCAGCCTGGGATATGTAAGAGTATCTTTAAATAAATAGTTAAATAAAAACAATTTGGTAAATAATTCTATGATACTGTCTACAAAACTAGATACTGTTTATCATCAGGTATCTCTATTTTTCTCTCCCCCTCCCCACTTTCTCCCTCCCTGCCCCCCCCACAGGCCCCCTCTTTCTCCTGTTATTTTGCCCAGCACTGTTGAGTGATATTTCTGCAGCCCCTTGTCAAATCAATTGTGTTCTGTCCTCACACAGCAGAATGAGGGAGGTTAAAGAAAAGGACTTAGCACAAAATCACACAAAGGTCAGCCCAGCGACATTAAGCTGGCCTGTCTAACTGTCTGTCTTAAAATTAAAAACGATTGTAGATTAGAGAATGCATTTGGTCTCAGACCACAGCAACAGAAAAGGTAGAATGTTGCCATCTTGAGGACATGGTCGGAACTGCAGTTTCTGGAGCGAGCACTGACTTAGGGTGAGGGCTGTGTCCCATCTTGAGTTGCCTTCAGTCCAGATGTCATTGGATGGAACTACCTTCTGAAGACAAGGCCCCTGCCAAAACTGGCATATGGAAGCAAAAATTACTATAAATAAACGTGGTGTGTTTGGTTTTCTTTTTCTGAGTAATTTTGTTCGTGAAAAGCATAGCCTCTGGAAATATCACACCTATTTATTTTATTCACCTAAGATTGAAAGCATGAGAAACTGTTGTCTAATGGCTGCCAAGGGAGAGCAAGTCAGCTTTTTTCTGGACAGACCCTGGTCGATTGCTCATGTTCTGGTGCATGGCTCTGGAACCACGTACAAGCAGGAGGCACTAGTTAGGCTACAGTGGTTTAAACCAGAGGCTGTGGGAATGGGAGGTCTGGGAGCATGCCAGGGGAGGAGTGACAAGTGCATACGATGAAACTATTTCTAAATATGTATGAGATTCTCAGTGACTCAATAAAAATATATTTAAAACAAAAGTGCATGCACAAGATTAAATAGGCAAAATTCCCAGGAATTGTAGCAGGGGTTTGGGACAGGGTGGGTGGAGGTGGAGGCATAAAGCCCATGCCCTGCTCAGGAGATATTGCAGTGGGATGCTGCCAGGGGAGGGAGCATCAGTCGCCTGAGACCCAGCCATCCAGTCCACTAGAATGTCCTGTACCGTTGTACACATCGTAGACTCTGCCTTTTAACAAGGTGGGGGGATCAGAAAGAAAAGTAAAATAGTTGAGGGGGAGAGGAGAGAGATTGGAGAACAGGGGAAGTGTTGGCAGACTTGATAGAGTACATCATCATCTTCATCATCAACAGCAACACACAGAGGAGAGAGAGAGAGAGAGAGAGAGAGAGAGAGAGAGAGAGAGAGAGAGAGAGAGAGAGAGAGAGAGAGAGAGAGAGAGACCGGTGTTTACATGTGTTAACCCAGCAGGTTACAAACTATCGCTCTGGTTCCTTTTCACTATTCAGAATAAAAAATAAAAGTCACTTTAGGATATGGTAGTATGAATAAGGTGAGTAAAATACCACCAAGTTCTTCCTTTCTTTCTTTGTTGTTGTTGTTGATGATGGTGATGGTGATGATGATGATGATGATGATGATGATGGTGGTGGTGGTGGTGGTGGTGGTGGTGATGATGATGATGATGTAATCAAATGACTGGCAAGCAGCCACTTGAGGAGTTATATTGGCTGACAGGTTGAGGAGATATAGCCCATCATAGAGAGACAGGGAAGACCATGGTTGACTCCATAGTTAAAAGTGTGTGCAGCTGTCATAGGATCTCTTGGCCTCATATCTTAGAATAGGAAATACAAGGAAGATAAGAACTGGGGACAGGCTATAAAAGCTCAAGCCCATGCCCTGGTGACCAGGTTTTCTAATTAAGCCCTACCTTCTAAGGGTTCTACCACCTTCCCAAGCACCATTGTTACCTGGGAACCAGATGCTCTAACACAGGAGCCTGTAGGACACGTCCCACTGGACCCACAACAGGGTATTCTCATGAGAGTTAAGAAGTAATGCCATCCCTCTGTTCGCTCAGAACCGTGGAATTACCAGCCACCCCCTGCCATGTTACCTGCAAATGGCTATTTTACTTCAATCATTACACTTTCCTTTTAGGCCATGTGCCAAAAGCGTCGACATTCAGCCTTTCTAGATACAGATTCCTTTCTTGCCCTACTAATTTACCAGACCAGAGAGGACATTAGCCTCCCATCAGAAAGTCCTCTTTATGTTTCTCTGTCAGTAGTTCACTAAGTGTATGAAATATAGTCAAATTATTTACCCAGCATTGTCTTTTGCTTTGTAACCCATTATGAAATTATTAGAAGACTGAGTGATTTTGAGCAAATTCCAGGCAAGCCTCTAAAATGTAGTAAAGTCATAAAGGCTCTGAGGGATTGGGAGATATAGATATAACTAGAGATAGAGAAGGAGATATAGACATAGAAATTTATATGTATACATACTGCATATATATGTGTATATATACATATAATATATACAATATATGTACAGTATACAGTGTACACACATAGATAGATAGGTAGATAGATAGATAGATAGATAGATAGACAGACAGACAGACAGACAGACAGACAGACAGATCGATAGATTGATAGAGATGTAGATTTGGAGTCCTTTGGCTTTAAGTACAGGCTTTTCTGTTATCCATAGTAAGTCCTCTAATCTCTCATACAAATGCCTGCCTGTGTTTTTTAGAGCATCCTTCTCCTCCTGTGTTGTATTAAAGATTAATCAGGCTTCAGAAAGGTTTTGCTGCTGTTACTGCTGCTGCAACTGCCGTTCCTGTTGCCCCAGATTCAGGAGGGCAGTAGTAATCATTTGGGTGACATAGCTCCAAAGCTCAGTTAGCACCCATATGAGGAATGGCTGTGCCCAGCAAGCTAATCACTTGCTCATCAGACACCATTGAGAACACTCAGTGATAATAATCACCTCTGTGGCTGAAGTTGCTGGGAAACTCATTTCTGTGCCAGACACCTGGTACATAAGGGAGTCAATTGACACTGTCAGTGAGCTACGTTGACATGTGGCATTTCAAGATTTGAACAGAAATCTCACATTTTAATCAGTGATGGTGAAGAAGGGCAGTGATTTTCTCAAGGCTCTGATTTAATGTAATCAGGTTATATTGTGAATTTGTTTGCATGAGTGATAGCCTTAGATGTCAACTCATCTAGATGCATGCGCTCCAGAAAAACAAACACGTTTTTCTCTTGTCCCAATCTCCTGTCTCAAAAATTAAGTTCTTAGCTATCAAATAAATTCTTCTTCAAACATAAAGTAATAAACTATAAAATAGTAAAGATTTGTTCCACTTCTTATGGTAGTTCATAATTTCTTAGTGACTATTGGGGTCCAGATGGAATTCAGATGTCCCAATGTTTGGGAACACTGATGATACATGTTACGATAAATATTAAAAGGATGGCCTAACCTTTTCTCAGCCCCCGAGGTCTCACTCAGCGGATACCACTCCAGTGTGGAGCTGAACGCACACATTCATTCCCCACAGCACTCTGTGATCCAGGCTGCCTCTGAGAACTCAGTCGTGGTCCACTCCACTGCCCCTGTAGTTTCTGTCCTAGGTGGATAAAAATGCCCAGCACAAATGTGACTCCAAAGCTTGATAGTTTTCCATGTAGGTTTATACAATAAATTCTCAATCTACAAACCCTCTACACAATAAGATTTTATCCAACGGACAAAGATACAAACTGCCCTTCTGTATGAGATAAAAGACACATAGAATCCATTAAAATATTCACATCTACCTAAAGCCAATTAAGTCCACCAG
This sequence comes from Micromys minutus, assembly GCF_963924665.1. NCBI lineage: Eukaryota > Metazoa > Chordata > Mammalia > Rodentia > Muridae > Micromys > Micromys minutus. The sequence continues at coordinate 9,123,368 of NC_137953.1, forward strand.
GATCCAAATCACCCTTCTAGAGCTCCATCTTCATTTCCTTTCTCCCCTCTCCTTCTGTCTCTACTTCCTTTCCTCGACCTTACCCCGCCTATCTCCCTACTGTTCAATCATTTATCAACTTAACATAAATCTACAGATACATGGGAAGATGGACACTATTGATTGTCAACTTGACATACCTGGAAAGGAACAACCTTAGTGAAGAATTGGCTCCATCAGATTGGTCTATAGTCATGTGTCTGGTTATTTATGTGATTGGTAATTAATGCTGGGAGGCCTAACCCACCCAGTGCAATATCAACCTGAAGCATGTAGACCTGGACTGTATAAGAAAGCCATCTGACTCTGAGCCTAGAAGCATCCCAACAATGTAGCTCTGTGGTCTCTGTCTTAAGCTTCTGTCTTAAGTTTCTCCCTTAGTTTCCCTTGAAAATGAACTGTAGTTTGCAAGATGAAATTAATCTTTTACTCGCCTACTTGTTTTTGGAGAATGTTTTGTCACCACAATAAAAATCAAACTAGAACAGTGCAGCCTAGGGTTACCTATGCTGATTATTGTAGCCTAGTGAGGTACTGTTTCTCAATGAGTTTTCATCTTATACCCTCATTGCAGATCATGTACATGCAGCACTTGATCAATATAAAAACACAGAAGAGACTTTGAAGAATTCTAAGCAATTAACTCTGATAATAACGTCTAAACACACCAATTACTGAGCAGATTTCACTGCCTTCTTCAGAATGTTCAATCTGTCAATCATCTCTGCACAGCTTACAACCAAGAAATGCCTGGCTGAGATGCTCCTACTTTGACCTGTGCTGTAGGAGAGGAATGGATGTCTGTTATAACACAGAGGATGAGGGGCCCTTAAAGAGGAGAAATGGCTGCTGCTAATAAGTAGATTTATTTCCCCATGTCCCCATGTCTAAGTCTGATACATTTCCTTTCCAACTTAACCCCTACAATGGCATCTGTGACAATGGGAGGCCCAGCCTTCCCCGAGGAGCCTTAAGAAGGCTGTATGCTCTCTGCAGTTTCATTTCTCCTTTCTGGTCCCCTCACCTACAGACATCTCTGGATAAGAGGAATCTTTCTTTAAAATATGGGTCCAAACCCAAATCGATTTAATCCTACTTCCCTAGCCTTCTCCTTACCTGCAGATTTACACTCTTCATGGTGAATCCTTGCCAGGTACCTGAATAGCATTTTCATCCTTGCATCATACAAGGATTGTCCTTCAGCTGGTAGCCCCAGATCCCTGGAGACTAGTAAATATTTGAGTAAAGGTATTTTGGTTTTTTTTTTTTTTAGGGGATTTTGTTGTTGTTTTTGTTGTTTATTGGAGCTGATTTACTTTCCCTAGCCATCCAAAAGTTTATCTATTCTAAAATTAAAAACTTATTTTTTAAGTAATTGTGGGTTGGCAAAAATGCCTAGTGTTTGTCCCCTTTTAATATTGTTCTCCACATTCTTTACCATTTATCATTTATCTATCTAACTATCTATCTAACTATCTATCTATCTATCTATCTATCTATCTATCTATCTACCTATCTATCTATCTATCTATCTATCTATCTATCTATCATCTATCTATCTATCTATCTCTCTATCTATCTATCTATTTATCTATCTATCTATCTATCTACCTATCTATCTATCTATCTATCTATCATCTATCTATCTCTCTATCTCTCTATCTATCTATGTATCTATCATCTATCTCTCTATCTATCTATCATCTATCTATCTATCTATCTATCATCTATCTATCTATCATCTATCTATCTATCTATCTATCTATCATCTATCTATCTATCATCTATCTATCTATCTATCTATCTCTCTATCTATCTATCTATCTATGTATCTATCATCTATCTCTCTATCTATCTATCATCTATCTATCTATCTATCTATCATCTATCTATCTATCTATCATCTATCTATCTATCTATCTATCTATCATCTATCTATCTATCATCCATCTATCTATCTATCTATCTATCTATCTATCTATCTATCTATCTATCCCTCTGCCTGCCTGCCTGCGTACCTACCTACCTACCTACCTACCTACATACATACATACATACATACATACATACATACATTCTACTATCTACCTACATACCTATTTATCATTTGCCTACACATTCACCCATCCATGGATACATGTTTCAGTCAACCTACTCTTTCATCCCTCTTATCATGAACACTGAAAGGCAGACTCACAGATCAGATCTTGTTTCCCACCCTCCCCCCATTTCTATGGAATGCAGTATATGTTTTGAGTGGGAATTCTTCATCAAAACTCGAATAGGTAAAATTTCAGATCCTTCTAGGATTCAAGCCAAGTAATGGCTTGTTTATGAATGTGACTAGTGCTTTAGTGGAATTTTTCCCTCAGAATTACTTTATTGAGTTATAAGACTCATAATTATTATAAATTCTAAAGGGCATTGAGATTCTTCAAATAAAACCATTTAGAAGAAAAAGATGTATAACACAATGAAATAAATATTCAGAATTGGGCTGTCTAAGAAATGGTAAGAATCCCGGGGTATAGTATTAGAAAACCATTTCTGGATTTAACTCCCCCTGTGATAATTATTCTGATCTATCCCTGAAACTGGATTTTAATGTCCCAGAAAAAGATTTACATCTTACATAGCAGCAGGGACACCCTGCCAAGAGGGTCCACTCCATGGTGCCATTTATGGCAAAGTTTAAATGATTATAAATCTATTAAAAAGGAGGGGCATTGCTGACTCGTTGTTATATAAATTTGAGGCACGATCTTCTCATTAACCTATGGCCACATGTTAAACAGGCCATTACATGCAATACAGTGTAATTTGTTTTGAATGCCTAAAAAAAAAAAAAAAAACCTACACAGCAGCTTCAGCTCACCTGAAATCCATTCTTTTCTTTGGGTGTAATGAGGGCCTAAGTAGAGTAGAAAACTAGGTGACTCTGAAGAGGTTAGTTATCATTTTACATGTTTACAATGAGAAAAGTGATTATGAAGAATTACCATAGATAAAAAGTTATATATATATATAATGTGTGTGCATATATATGCATATATATATTTATATGATTAGTAGGACTCTGAATATTGGGTAAAATATGGGTCTTTATCTCCTTATGTCTGGGTTGTTCCCCAGTATATATAATTAACTCTAAGTCAACACCTACAGAAATACTTACCCATGCTCACCTGGTACTGTTTCTAAGAGCTAAAATATAGAACCAGTTCTGATGTCAATCATCAGATGGGTGGATTAAGAAAACGAAAGTACATGCTCAAAATAGAATTTTACTCATGTGCAGAGATTAATGTAATTACATTTGCAAGGAAATATATGGAGCTGGATATTTTCTGTTCATACAAAATAAAGCAGACTCCTTTTATGTTTAAAAAATATTTGAGTTGGCAAAAAAATTTATATAATAGAATATCTTTCTCTTAAGTTTTTAAGTTAAATATTTATTCAAAATTTAGTCATCATATATAAAGTATATACAGTAAATTTTATCATGTACACCTTCTTTGTCATCTTTTGTCTTTCTTATAATGAACACTCCTTCCTAACTACCCCAGTTCTACTACCAATGATGTCACTCTTAACGAACATGTCTGACTCACTGGTTTTCAACTTGTTTGCATGAATATACTGAGGGGCCAATATTCATCTGAGACTGAAGTTTTCCAGTGCATATGCAACTGAAGAAAACCTTTCCCCATTGGCTGCTAATCAGGAAAGAAACAGGCCTCCAGACTCCCTCCTTTTCCTCGTGGAGTAACATAAGCAGGCAGGATCTTGTGCAGAAATTGCAGATGCTATGTCATGTTTTAAAGGCAGAATTCATTGTGTAGCAGCTTTCCTTCCAGTCTTTGAGATCTAATATCCTTTTTCCATTCTCTGCTGCAATGTTCTCTGGACCTTAGAGTTGTAATGGGGTTGTCCTGTTTAATATCAGGCAACCGATATCCACCTCCTCTCAGCACTTCTTTGTAACTGACTTCACAGGCATTACGTGGAGACTGGTACCAGTTGTGGAGTTTTCCATATCATATTAAGTGCAGGTTGTTTAGTAGGTGTGAAGACTTTAGTGCTCCCAAGTATGCTACACACCACACACACACACACACACACACACACACACACACACACAAACACACACACACACAGACACACAGACACAGACACACAGACACACACACACACACACACACACACAAACACACACACACACAGACACACAGACACAGACACACAGACACACAGACACACACACACACAAACACACACACACACACACACATACACACGCACATACGCACACACACACACTATTTGTATTGAAATTGATAGTTCAGATCCAGTGGAAGTAAGAAAAAGACCTCCAAGGAGGCTGTGGGACTCTGGAGGCACACACATCACTATGGCTGCTGTCATTCAGACCTTTCTCCCATCATGTCACTCAACGGGACACCACCTGCAAGTGACAGCAGAATTTGAGCTCCACTTGCTTCCAGACATATTGGTACCACCTGCTTACATGACAATGCCAAAGTGGATAACCTCAGCTTGCATTCTTGATTCAGAGACCTTGACAAGTGTGGTTGAAAAATTCTGTCTTTCCAAATTTGTCAGCAGCGCAGGAGTTTCTGCTTCCTGGGAGAGCTGGAAGGATTTGTTTTTAAAATTCTATACTTTTTTTTCTTGTGTACGTGTGCTTTGTCCTTGGCATTTCTACCTCACAGTGTTTATATTCCATATCACAATCATAATTCAATAAAATAATTCTTAGAGTGGCTCTGTGTGTGTGTGTTAGTTCAGCCTCTAGTTTGAGTTACATAACGTGCTCTGCAAATCTTTAAAAATGTTTTTAAATTGTCTAGATGGATTTACATAAATGCATGTGGATTCAGGTACCTGTAGCTTCCAGAGGTGCAGGTCCTCTGAAACAGGAGTTATAGGTGTGTGTGTGAGATGCCCTCTGTGTGTGTGTGTGTGTGTGTGTGTGTGTGTGTGTGTGTGTGTGTGTGTGAAGGAGGCAATACTTAGGTGCTTTAGAGCAGTATGTGTTATTTACTCCCCACTCATCTCCCAGGGCCCTGTTCTGTAAATCTCAGGAAAATGTTAATTTGACTATAGGCGATTATTAGGTATGCTGTCGGTCACCTACTGTTCCAATGGGAATATATATTCGAGTTTTCTTTACAAGTTTCTATTTATAGCATGGTTCATATTTAAATACAATATTCTCATTAATAGGCTGTGTATTTTTTTTTTTTTTTTACTTCAGGTTGAGGAGGCCTTGGAAGCAGTCAAAAATGCTACAAATGAACAAGACCTTGCCAACCGCTTTAAAGAGTTTGGAAAAGAGATGGTGAAACTGAACTATGTGGCAGCAAGAAGACAACAGGTGGGAACCTTTGGAAATGTTGCTGAGGATGGGCAAATCTTGGTTACTGTGGCTCTGGACCAGTTGCTTCTACTTGTGATTAAATGTTCCAAGAATCTAACATCTAAAAAGATTTCCTGCTTCGGCTGCTGGAGCCTGCACTTGGGGACTCACAGACTATCCGGTTGCTGCCTACAGATCACAGACCACCATTTTTCACTGTTGAGATCAGGTTTCCACTCTTACCCCACTAGCATAAAGAGCTTTGGGTCAAATGAAAAGGAAGCAGCCTGGGCTATGCTGCTGTGCACTCTGGATGCCAGTGTTTGCTTCCAAATCAAACCTCTTTTTAACCTGTGTACACCAGAAGATGCATGCCCAGGAAGCACCACACATGCATCAATCTGCTGTGTCTAATAATAATGATAATGATAATAATAATGATAATAATAATAATAATAATAATAATAATAAAGCCTCCACACTACCACTGGGCCTTGTTCTTATTTCATCAGACTCTCTGACTCAAGGCTCTGAAATCTCTCCACCGGACTCACTAAGTTCCCATGGCTGGACTCTGTCATTCCAGCCCTATGGGGGTGCCCTGCCACCATACCTGTCTACAGAACTCAGTTGCTGTGTGAAGGAAAACACCACACAATCTAGTATAGAATCCGCATGTAACACAATCGCAGGGCACAACAGCTAACGACCCAATCCTGTAAGCCATATAAATATAAATCCCCCAGTGGCAAATCCTAGCAGATCTGCCATCTAAACCAGAGGCCACTTGTTTATTACATCTTGTCCTTCAGCTGTTCCTGTCTAAAAACCCAGACCACTTCTCTCCTGCCTATATTGTCCCCTCTGTGACCGGAAGTCCGCCAACTCCTCGCCCAGTGATTGGTCCCTTGACATTTTTATTAGGAAAAGGTTCTGATTAAAGAGAGGAAGGAGGCATGGGCAGGGTGAGGGGAAGAAATATTTGGGGAAGGAAAGGAGGGAAGGACACAGGTGACAGTTGCAATGACAGTTAGACGACGTAGGATCTCTCCATAGTCCCTCTCTGGGTAACAGAACCCTCAGCTGTCCACGGATGCCATTGGAATTGCATTTCCAAAGAATATAACTTGATTCTTAAACAAAACAAAGCCAGAAATCCTTTTGTATACGAGAGCATGTCCTCACCGGTCCCTTCAGCTGCTTGCAGAATTCTTCACATTTGTAGGGATACCACAGTCTTCCACGTGTTCTAGTCCCAACAACGGTTGCTATCTGCTCTCTGCTTGGCTGAAGGGATGCTGGAATCACTAGACCCATTGGCAGCAGACACTAAAACAGAATTTTAGCTTGTGTAATTATATTTTTAACCTGAATAGGTCTTCGTTGTTTGCTGCCTGACCAGTGTTGGTCCACTGGGTAATTGCTCGGAGGTCAGAAGTGGGAAGATGCCTTTTTCTCAGTGAAACAACTGGATGTACTACTCGGATAGTAAAGGGCTAAGGGGAAGTCAGTGGAGCAGGAAGTTAAGTAGAAATGCTTGTGGTATCTGGTCTTGTTATGAAGTCTGGTCTGTTATTGTAAGCATGTTGTGAAAGTTCAGTATCCATGTCTAGCATTCTGTTGTAGCATCATTCTAAATGTCTTGCTGAAACAGAACCAGAGCTGGAAAGCACAGTGGGAGGGTACAAGTGGACTGGGTAGGATAGAGCAGCAGTCTCTGTTGGTGAGAACCAGTGAAGGTAGGTGAAACATAGGGAGGGAATGTGGTTTGAAGAGCTGTCTTTGTTTCAGAGGTGAGAAGTAAAAAGTTACTTCTCCACCAGTGAAATGAGCCAGTTCAAGCTACGTTAGAGTATATGAAAGCAGGTATATTGGGAAACTGCTCTCCAGGTGGGCAAGTTCACTGGTTTCAAGAAACTAGGCCCCTGAAGTCACCATGGGGAAGGGAGACAGAGAGGAGGTAAAGGAGAAAGAGAGAAAGCAGGTAGGCAGAGAGAGGGAGAAGAGAAGGAGAGGTGGGAGAGACCAAAAATGTCCTGATTTTATAGGGAGGAGGCCCTAGGGGAAGGGCAGTCCAGCCCCTGGGCTGGAAAGTTCAGGGTAGGTGGCAGAGTGTGACAGGTAGTGACTGAGGGATGCTGGGAGAACCTGGAGGCCAGGTCTGCTTTGGCATGTAAATTGTTCACCAAAGCTCTGAAGCCAACAAGAAATGCATGATTGACAGCAATGAGTTTCCTTCAAAGCTCTGGTGTAAGCAGATGAGTACAAGCCTGTAGTTTGACTGACATGAGGAAGATTGGAAGGAGCCTGATTAGGGTTAGAAATCAATATCTGACCTTTATAGGCACAGATTTGAGATGCTTAAAACATCTACACTGAGGCTTCAGGTGAAAGTATCTGGCTGGAGACTGAAACAGAGCCAGTCAGTGAGGACCCCGCTTGCATGGGAGTTGGTGATAAGGACATTCCTATGAGAAATCTGATGAACACAGTTCATTCATTTTGTCTCAAAAAAATACCTTATTCTTTATTACCTGTAAATTCTCATTTCTTCCTTCAAATTTAGCAAAAATAATTAAAACCCACACAAAGGTCCATTGTTCACTTGAGCGTGTGGCCTTTCATCACATGTTTTACTGTAATCATTACCACCCTGTGAGTGTTACTATGTACGCCGCATTGTTTACTTTCCTCTTTCCCCTTGGTCTTCAGCAAGCTCAGGCCTCCTATATTCTAGGCAAGTGTCAGTCAACACTCAACATCATGGTTAGTGCATTTAGGAAGCAACTTAAGGAGTTATGAAGTTGGCTCAGAAGCTAAGAGTACTGACTGCTGTTTCACAGGTTCTGAGTTCAATTCTGAGCAACAAAAACCTGAGTTCAATTCTGAGCAAATCGGTGGCTCATAACCGATGAACGATGGGCTCTGATGTCCTCTTCTGTCATGCAGTTGCATATGCAGATAGAGCACTCATATACAGAAAATGCATAAATAATAAACAATCTAAAAACAAAAGGAAACAGCTTGCCACAGAATGGGCATGCAAAAATGACTGTTGTAACAGTAATCAGCGCTTCCTAGTTCAACATTTGATGAATTCCAGTTTTGTGAGTTAAAAAAAAAAAAAAAAAAAAACAAAAAAACTTTGTCTTAAATACCTTTATGAAAGAAACATCTTCACCATAATTATTGAAGATATTTTAATTTTTATACATATACGTAATTATAGATGTAAATGCTGTATAAAATTATACACATGTATATACATAGATATATGCATACATGTACACTCAGGAATAGACTTTATGGCCCAGATATTGAGGAGTTAGTAAGGCCTTGTGTGGCCATTCATGGGATTCTTTTAATTCTAGAGCTTACACCACCGGGAAAGGGTTTGGATCACTGACAACCAAACCTGCATTGCAATATTGCAATATTAGTTACATAATTTTTTCACCCTGGAGGCTCAAATAATCCCTTTTAGAGATGATGTTTGCTGGCATGTATTTAGTCATACTTAAACAACAGATACAGCATAGTTTAGTTAGTTGTTATTTACTGTAAACTAAAATCGACTACTCTAGATTCCATTGTGTTCTTCTCTCAGAACCATTTACCCATAAAAAATAGAAGAGCTGTCATTTATTCAAGGCCATCTATGTGTTTCCTACAAGATGAGAAAATGCAAAGAGACCACCAGTGGATCGATTATTTACTGATGTTTAAGGGTCGACAGACTCTTCCCCCAGACATACTCATTGACAAACCTACTTGGCTCTCTGGCAACTCCTTCAGCATTTTCAGGAATTATGAGGACAATGTCTCAGATGTGCTTTTAAAAGCTGAAAGAAAATCAAATCCCCCAGTGGTTTTCATTTGAGAGAAATCGATCACCATTGGCCTATTACTTTTCTAGTCTTTAAATTAGATGTTTGATGGGGCTAGTAAAATGGTTTTACAGTTAAGATTACTTGCTACTCTTCAGAGGACCTGAGTTCTGGTCTTAATACTCATGTCAGATGACTCAAAAGAGCTTGTAACTATAGTGAATACAAGGGACTCGGTCCCCTTTCTGGTCTTTGTACTAATAAACTTCATGCACATGCACAAAACACAACATGCACTACACATCCAAGTAGAAGTAATCCTGTAAGATGATGACTGCCTTGCCATTAGAGAGAAGTTAAAGAAAACCTTCTGCAAGTAATAGTGACATGAAGCTGATACACGAAGCAGCAATCAGCTTTGGCTTCTCTTGTTTGTAACTACACTGCACATAAACAGAAGCAATCATGGTATTAGGGCTCTGATTTCAAGGTTTCCATCTGCTGAGAACAAACCCCTGTGGTTTCTATCATTCACTTACCGCTGTGGTGTCCTGGGGTTTGCAGTCCCTTCTGCAATGTTGGTTTCTTAAGTGCCTCTTAGCTGACAGATACTGTGCTGGTGACTAAAGAGTCAGCAATAGATCAAGATATAAATGGCCCCCAGCTGCCCTGAGAAATCCTATGCAGGAGCAAAGCGCTCTTACAAGGTCACTATACTGATGAATACTGATGACAGGGTCCCAAGTCTTATAGAAGAAGGCACCTGGATCGGTTGGTTAAAAAATTGCTTCTTAGAAGATGATCCAGGAAGGTGGACTTTGTTATTTGACAGTGTATTTGACAGTGTAAGTTGGACAGCAGCTATTGACTTAGATGTTTCACAGAGAAACAACAGTTTTTGTATAAGTCTGGCAGCTAGACATAATAAGAGGGAGAAAGAGGTATTTCTAAAATTCATGATGTGCCCATAAGCCTGGGCTTCTATGACTCCCTGTAAGAACTTGCTTGCAAGCCTTATGGGTACGTTCCATCTTTTCCAACAGGAGCTGAAGGACCCTCACTGTAGGGATGAAATGGCTGCTGCCCGTGGAGCCCTGAAGAAGAATGCCACCATGCTGTACACAGCCTCCCAAGCCTTCCTCCGCCACCCAGATGTTGCTGCTACAAGAGCCAACCGAGACTATGTATTCAAACAAGTCCAGGAGGCCATAGCTGGAATCTCCAGTGCTGCCCAGGCCACCTCACCCACTGATGAAGCCAAAGGCCACACAGGCATCGGCGAGCTGGCTGCAGCCCTGAATGAGTTTGATGTAAGCATTATGCTCATACATTCAGGGTGTGCACTTATCTATCACATGTGTGCATAAATATATATATATATATATATATGTTACATATATATTACATATTACAGTATACATATATATGTGCATGAAGAATGCCATAATAGTATATATTGATTTTCTGCTTTTAGAAGCTTTTTGACAGGAAGATAAACTCTGTGGTGTGTATTCCTGTCACTGGAAATCTAAAATATTGTCAGAGCCTAGTATACGAATCTTTAAAGAATATAATAACCATATTTAAATGGGCTGGATCTCTTCCAGGGAGAATGAATGGTCACCCTCAAATCATTCAGGTGATCAATTTCAATATAAAGGGGACAAACATTGCAAGCAGTTGGGCTTAGATTGAATGCATACTATGTCTCAGTGGGAAACTGCCCTTCATAGTCCTGGTTAAGTCAGAGGCAAGCAAACCCCACTTTGTCTGAGTGACTCTCAGGAGTACCAGTTGCAAATCCCATAAAAGACAACCTTGGATCTGTTCCTGTTGATGGAGTATCCTAAAGGGGGTGGGGGGAGAGGGCTGTGTTACTTAAAAGTTGCTTAGAAATATAGTTTTCTTTCCATTCTTCTGAGATTGAAATAAACTCTTTTGACAAAAAATGACTAGGCAGTAGCAAGAAGAGAAGATCTTGGGGAGCAACAGGTGCCCAAGCTGAGATGAATATAATAGAGGGATAATTGTAACAGTGTCTGTTCTGGAGGCTCTGAGATATTTTCTTCTCTTAATTAAACACTCTGTGCTTATAGGCACATGCTGTTATGCATTTACACATATTTATAAGTGTATATATTTGAACTCATGCCTTATTGTGACTTGATAAAGCTTTTAAAAAGGACTTAATTTTATTCGTGTGTGTGTGCGTGTGCATGTGAGTGTAGGAACCTCCAGAAGGCAGAGGCGTTGGATCCCTTGAAGCTAGTTACAAGTACTTTTAAGCCACCCAACAAGAGTGCTGAGAACCTAACTTGGGTACTCTATGAGTACAGCGTGTGGCTGTGTTTTTTTTGTTGTTGTTTGTTTGTCTGTTTGTTTTTGCTGCTGAGCAGTCTCTCCAGCCCATTATCAGATTTGTTGAATTCGGTAATAAATTGAATGTGTTTATTACAGAAATGGGGACTCAGTCTCAGTATTATCTAATTTTATGCTCAACACTTCAGTAGGAAACTCTCAAACTATTGAAAAGAATAGTGTTTTACAAAACTTTCACAAAAATTAATGCAACTGTTTACATGATCTTGTTACTTACTTTAATTTTCATACATGTGCTAAAAATACACAAAATATAGATGTGTAGTACCACAATAAAAATGGACTTTTCTGTACTGGAGGGCAGACTTCACTCCACGCTGAGAACATCTGTGGGGTAGAATTGACTCTTTCAGTATTGTCTGGGCAAGAGAAATAAGACTGCTGACAGAATTTTCCAGCTCTTTTATTTCTTTTGGACTAAGAAAAATAAAACCATATATTAAGATAAAACAGAGTAGATCAGGGATTCACACATTAAAGCATGCTACATTGCTACTTTAACTTAAACACATATTGAAACAAAAATATCACTCACCTTTAAAATAGTACAAAATCACAGAAGTGTTGCAAAAGTATTCTAATAATATGGCAGTTATGAAACATAGTCGAGAATGGATACATTGCTTAGACAATTTTAAAAAATTTGTTATTGGTTATTTTATTTATTTCCATGTAAAATGTTACCCCTTCCCGATTTCACCTCAGAAAACCCCCTATCCCACTCTGTCCCTATGATTCTATGAGGGTGCTCACCCATCCACCCACTCCCACCTCACTGCCCTACAATTCCCCTAAGCTGGCCATCAAGCCTTCACAGGACCAAGGGCCTCTTCTCCCACTAATGCCAGATAAGGCCATTCTTTTCTACATATGCAGCTGGAGCCTTGGGTCTCTCCTTGTGGATTCTTGGTTGGTGGTTTGGCTCCTAGGGGGTCTGGGGTTTCTGGTTGGTTGATATTGTTGTTCTTTCTATGGGTTTGTGAACCTCCTCAGCTCCTTCAGTCCATCCCCTAACTCCGCCAGTGGAGTCCCAATGCTCAGTCTTATGATTGGATGCAAGCATCCACATGTGTATCTGTAAGGCTCTAGCAGAGCCTCCCAGGAGACAGCTGTATCAGGCTTCTGTCAGCAAGCACATTTTGGCATCAGCAGTAATGAATGGTGGCTGCATATGGGATGGATAACCAGATGGGGAAGCCTCTGGATGGTCTTTCCTCTGGAGTGTCTGTTCCACTCTTTGTCCCTATATTTCCTTTAGACAGGAACAATTCTGGGGGGGGATGCCTAACCTCTCTATATAGGATCTGCAGGTTCTCTCTCAAAATTTTATCTCATCCTTTTCATTAGATAATAGTTCATTGTCTGATTGAATAGTAAGCAGTGAAAAGTAGTGGGAATATAGTTGTAAAGGGAAGAAAACAGAACTCACTGACAGCAGAGCTGGCAGCTGCTGCCACCTTCTGTCCAATAGTGGGATGGCTCCAGCTCCCTTTCCCTTCGGTTCCAGACAGGTTTGAATAACTTTCACTGGCAAGCATACCACTTGAAGCATCACTGTAGTATCACAAAAGGCTTCAGATTCATAAAAGCAATTTTGAGATCATATAGCAGGACTCAAATAGTGAAGTATGTCCACACCTTGAACCTTTACGACCTTCCATTTACCACAACACTACCTTTTCTTATATGGTGCACATGCCTTTGGGTAATTAGATATGTGCACAGCCAAACGATGTATACTGACCAATCTACTAATTTAGTTTTGTTAGTTCAATAAGTTAGGGATTAATTCATTTTACTAATCATTATATCAACTAAATATATTTTGTGTTAAGAAAGCAACTTTGCATTATGTTAATGACTTATACCAACCATTACTTTATTATTAAAGGTTATTTGTTTGCAAGCAAAGAAAATTACATAGCGCATTTCCCAATGTTGACCATTTTACCTTTAAAGACTAACATAAATTAACTTGTGTAGTTGAGTGAGCTGCCATCAAGAACAACAGATGTCGTTGGTCTAGCTCCCTAACAGCTATTCCCCAGGAAAGGAAATTTGATTTCAGAACTTTATGGCTAGTAGTGGTGTTACTATTAAAATTTTAAAGAAATAGACGACAACTAATTACTTGTAGATTTTCAATCATTTCTTAGTCAGTAATCCTAGATTTTTTTTCATATTTAAATTTTGTTTCATTAAAAATAATAGGTTGCTTTTCTCAATAGAACAATCAAACGCGGAATGGAGAGTTAGTTTGGTCTTTATTATTCCCTTTGTATTCTAACCTAAAGTCATCGTCCCTAAAACCTCCATGCTATTTCCAAAATGTTTTAGCCAGCCTCCTATAACTATAACAAAATGCTTGAAATAATCACCATAAAAAGAAGGAAAGTTTGAGGCAAGCAAATTTCTCAGTTGTTAAGATGACTTGCTTTACTCTCAGAGGAAAAAGTTAGTTCCTAGTACCCAAACCAGGGGGCTCAGCACTGCCTGTTCCCCCAACTCTACAGGACCCAGTGATCTTCTGAACATGGTAGGTGTCCACAAATATAATATACACTAACACACACACACACACATTGTTTTACAAAAGCAAAGGTGGATTAGGTTAGCTCTCACTTTCAGAGGTTTTACTTCAAGGTTAATTGGATTCTTGTTGGGAGTCACGAAGAGGAAGTTAAGGATAGCATGAACCCATGATTGTACAACATGTTCACCTCAGCATAGAGTGTGGTATGTAAGTGAAAAAGAGAGATGAGAGACCCAATATCCCTTTAAGTACAAGGTCTCTAGCACCCATGAGCACTGAAGACTGAGCTCTAAACCTTGAACACAGTATTTAAAGGACGCTGATCCAAATAATGCCACAGACACTTAAACAAATATTATGTCACTGAATGGAAAACTCCAATGTCCTGTTACCGACTTTTCTGGCAATATAATATTGTTGATAAATGACCTAATGGCTACCAAATACAGCGACAGTTTAAACATGCAAAATCTCTGCAGTGTTGAAGTGGGACTATCCCTGAGAGAACAGATCAGAGTTTTCTTGTCCATATGTCACCTGTCTTTGGATTGAATTGGAGAGGTAATTTATATCCATAGGCTGTCCACAGCTTTTGTAGGCCACCTCTCCTTCCCCACCCAGGCTGTAACTGTGCCCAAATCATCTTCAACACAAGTATCACTTATAAAATCTACAAGCATGCTTTCCTAGATTTCTAACAATTCTACATTGCTACTGTCTGTGGAGTATCTTGCAGTGTTTCATAAGTGCCATGCTGTATAAGACACTTCTGCAGTGGAGAGCTGAGACAACTATTCTAAGTCACATAGATCGATATCCCACGTCTTTATAATGTATTCTCCTTGTAGTCTTTCATACCCACCTTTATCCTTTTAGATTTTACTCCTCATTTTCATTTTTGTTTTTTTTTCTTTTACAGTTTTTTAAAATTCTTGATGAGACTGAAATTAGTTTTCCTGCTCTGTTGTTCAAGGGACATGAGTGCTGGGGTTCGAGCATCAGCAACAGTGACAGATCAGCAGGATAAGGCAGCTCTGCCTGATGAGAGTCAGGGACCTGGGCTGGGTGTTACGTTGCTTCTGTTCCCTTAGAGAGCACTGTGACCAGAGTCTGTTTCCACTGTGGGCTTCTCTCAATGGACATGCATTGTTATCTAGGTCTTAAATATATCAAAAAATGGGGGTCAATGCAGGGTTTCCATTGTAGAAGCTCTAACAGGACTCAGAGAAGAGATTTCTGCACATCTTCAACTATTCACAACTCCAGATTAAATTTTGGAGACCATGAGTTAGAAGGTAATTTCATCAGAGAATGGAAATTCTCTCTAAGTCAGCTCAAATACATGACTTTCACACTTTCTTTTGAAGGAGTCTAAAGAAGTTAAGACCCTTTGAATAGTGAAGTAATCCTCTTTAGAATCATTTCAAAGACCAAATGGATATCTGTTCTAAGAGCAAGCTGGTCCCATTAGGAGCTGTGAATCAGAGTCTGGACAAATCAGAGCTTCTCTGAATCCCTAGGCTTGGGGGATCTACAACCACAAAGAAAACTGAATGGGTTTACATGGAGACAGGAATTTTTACAATAAACTTCTTTTCTCGTCTCTTCTTATATCCCTTCATTCCTCATGGGAGCCAGCTTGGTTCCTTACTAGGAGACTTCCTCACTCTGTATATTCTCTGACATAATTCTGGGGACATCTGGGAAACCCCACATTAAGTGGTAGAGATCCTTAATTGGCTTCATTCTAATTAAGTCACAGAAGAATGAAGATAGAAAGTAACAGAAGGACCCAGCCAAATACTTTAAGTGTGCTCCTCAGGGAAATGCAAGCTGTAGCTAACTGCTCAGAAGCAATTAGCAAAGTAGAGGACAAATGCATAAAAACGAAAGCCAGTAAGCAAACCTAGGACCCTGTCCTACAGCATGGCAATTTGAGATTCCTAATGCATGCTGTTGAGAATTCCTAAACTAGCCAGGGCCATCATTCATAGCTCCTTGGGGGACTGGACCAGCAATAGAAACATCTATTCAGTCTGCTAATCAGTGGAATAGAGGATTAACTGCATTACCCAAAAGTCTGAGTTTCTTCAGGTTTCTTCAGTAAAGATCTCTGAGGTCAGGGATGTAAGCCCCTGACCTAACATAAACTAGACAGTAGGCTGACAGTTTTTCTTTCTGAATAATGCCAATATTCAACATATTGTTGCCGTTACCATGCCTGCCTATCTTTATAAATAACTCTTAATCACACTCTCTGGTATTTGCCCATCAAATAAATGGGCACCCTAAGACCCCATATGGTTCTGAGACCCTGAAGCAAGCGCAGGACTTGGGTTGAGGAGCTTTGGTTCTTTCTCCTAGCTCTACAGATAACCGTGTGTAATTGCAGGTACTGAGGTGTCGTATCTTGTGTACCATTTAACTGTAACATAGCTTAGATCTTTCACATAGTGTGAACAAGGCACAAATGAGACATACCATTGAAGGTATGTAAGGCCTAAAAGAGAAAATGCTTACTCGGTAAAGATAGGTACTACAGACCATGAAGTATTAATGTAATTGTATGTACTTGAATGCATAATGTGCTCTCAAATTGTGTGTGTGTGTGTGTGTGTGTATGTGTGTGTGTGTGTGTGTGTGTGTGTGTGCAAGTGTGGCTTTCAGTAGCACACAGCTGGCAGAAGAGGGTATTGAATCCCCTGTGGCTGGAATTAGAGGAGGTTGTGAGTTGTCTTGTATGGGTTCAGGAATCTGACTCTTGTGCTCTGTAATAACAAGGGACTTTCACCACTGAGCTGCTATCTGTCCAACCCCGTAAGAGATAAGGCTAAGAGGATGGGTAGGAAGGGAGCCCAGGCAAGATCCCCGGGCCTTGAGAAGGATTGGCCGTCATCTTTAAGTGGGAGTAAGGGGCTAATCGAAAAGGAAGAATCGCGTCAGATCTGTTTTTAAAGAGCTCTATGGCTTAGATTGCAGACTGAAAATAAGACAAAACGGTAGGACAGGAGACTGAGGAACATAAGAATGTATGCAGGTCAAAACGATACCAGGAATGCACACTGCAGGAACTGGTGAATCCAAACCTAAAAGAAAAACCACCTTACCTTGGGGATAGTGCCTTTGCTTTTATATACAAACAGGGTTTTAGACAAGAAGCTCAAGATATTTACGGAAAATAAACATTTGTCTTCTGATTATAAAATCCTGAAATTCTTTTATGAGAAATTCAACAAGTTTCATGCTATAACTTTCAGGCATTGATTTGCTCTCATTGTGGCCCTTTAATTAATTACATAGCCATTGGTATGAACAAATACCTAAGCATGCATGCAGATCCATGCTTTGCCAACAGTTAAAAACAAATTCCACATCTGTGACTTTCGAAATTGGGTCAAGCTGCTGCTGCTTTGAGCTCCTCCAGTGCTCACTCACCTCACCTTTATGAGAAATCATTTTCTTATTTGTTGGAGACTATATATCCTCACTATATATCCCCATGTGGGGTTCTTATTGCTTTGAACTCTAGCTCCTGTGTGTTAGAGTTATGGATATGTGCAACCACACCTAGCTCTTACAAAACAAAACAAAACAACATAAACAATAGGGAAACCTAGTAATAATAACTTACTGCAGAATTCAGCAACTCCACCCCTTGGCTGCTGTCTCTCAGCGGAGTGCCTCTCAATTTACCTGCCCTTTCTTATTCACCACATCCTGTGTGCTTAGGCATGCACTGGTGTCCTAGCATTCTTTATCTTACACTGACATCTGGTGGCCAAACACTACACTGCAACCCCGTATCCTTGTCAACAGAGAACAAGATTTAAATAAATACTAGGATCCAAATTCTAAGGATAGAAGTATGTGTGCCACTGCCTCATTATGGTCAGCCTTCAGAACATGTTTGGTCTCTTCAGAACAATGTTCTGTACATTTAGATTACGCTATTAGTAGCTAATACTGTTTTGTCACTGTCTAGAGTCATAAGATGGTGACAAAGAAGGATGTAGACAGGGAAAGCTCTGAATGAAGAGTTGCCCAGGGAAGCTTGGATGGAGTAGAGGATGAGTCTGGCTGGGAAACATATTCCACCAAGTTTCTCAAACAGTCATCTCCCCTGCCTTCTCTTCTCTAGACAAACTCACCAGCTACACGAGACCCATCCTGTAGGATGCAGACCCAGGTCTTTTCTTTGCTAATAATCTAGAAACTTTAGAATAGGTTCTGACAAAAGTGTTTTTTTTCTTTCTTTCTTTGTTTCTTTCTTTCTTTTTGTTTTAATGTGGCAGGGATGGTTGGGTTAAACACATGTACACACATGTTTGTCTGTGCATGTTTGAATGTCGGGTGTCCATTCATGCCTTTTTCAGTGTGAACATACATTTATATGGAAATCAGTAGATGACCTGCAGTGTTGATTGTCAACAACCTTCTCAGTTTTGACTGGGACAAAATTTTTTTATTGACCTGTAACTTTGCTTAATACTCTGGGCTACCTGGACCCTAAACTTTAATTTCCAATATTACCATGGGATTACAGGAATGTATAATTTCTTTTTCTTACATGGATTCTGTCAATTCAGGCCCATGTCTTGAGCAAATTACTATTTATTCCAAAGCCAATGATTATTTGTTTCCTCTTAACATTATTTTTTTTCTGAGAATATATTTCATGGCAATTTAATTTTATCTTCAGGCTTGAAAAGGGAGACCATGTTAATTATCAACCAAATAGGAGAATAAAACTTGAAATAATATTTTAATATTTACCCTTTATATCCTTGTTTCCTTCCCATTCTGGCTTTGAATCAAATTTTTATACTTCTCGAGAAAAGTGTAAGAATCTATATGTCCTAAGCTTAAGTGGCTTTTTCTTTTGAGAAGATTGGCAGGTTTCATTTTTTGCCTTAGTACACTTTCATTTAAAATAACTAGTGCTAAGTGAAACCCAAAATGCTGATGTAATTGATGAATATATTAAAGATTGTCCACATGGGACAAACAGTATAAATTTGATTATTACTGATTTATTAGTCGTACTTCATTTGGGGGAACCACTTGAGAGCTTTTTCTGATGAAGTGATTATGGAAAAGCATGTGGTTGATTTCAGAAGCCCAATAATTCAGACTTAGGGTTCTCATGTAAAATGTGCAAATCTTTTAAATTTTGTATTTACTTTTAATTATATGATATGTGTGCCTGCTTGTTCATATGTGCATTACAAGCACACAGATGCTCAAAGAGCCCAAAAAAAGGAAATAAGGACCCCTGGAATAGCAATTACAGGCAATTATAGGGTCCCCACTGTGAGTAATAGTATTCAAACATAGGTTCTCTGGAACAGAAGCAGGTGTTCCCCAATATCACTATGCTATGATGAGCCTTCCAGGCATTAACATTTTCATGCCCATCCTATGGGATGAGTATGCTATCCTAATAATATACTGCAAATGTGTTAAGTAGTTATTTAAGTAATGTGGTGGTGCACGTCCTTAATTCCAGCACTTAGAAGGCAGAAACAAGTGTGTCTCTGTAAATCTGAGGCCAACCAGATCTACAGAGTTAGTTCCAGAGAAGCAAGGGTTACATAGAAAACTCCTGTCTTAAAAATCCAAGCAAAACCAACCAAAAATAGAAAAAGAAACAGCACCACTAAATGAATGAATGAATGAATGAGTAAGTAAATGAATAAATCCAAAATTTATTAAATTATATGATTCATATCCTTTGTCCCAACATTAATTTGGGGGTAGGACACAGATGATTCATAAAGCAAATGCCATATTTCTGTATCAAAATAAAAAGTGTAGAGCTTACATTTAATGACTTAACTTATTCCAAGAGATGCTTATACATGGGAAGTGAGGTTCATATTAATTTGCATTTGTTGGCTTGAACTACATTGTGATTTTTAAGCTACTTCCCTTTGAGTAGAGATGCCGACCAGATGGGCAAAGACATATAGAACCGTCTCTATATGAAACCAGGAGCATGTTTGGCACTGCCAGGTGCCATGCTGGCTAACCACATCTCTGAAGATTTTCATGCCGGTAAATTTGAATGTGTGACACCAGTCTTGTAATTCACATTCCTCCTGTATCGTACTTTAGACCGCACTGAGACTGAGAAATACCACTGAGCAGATAGACATTTTCCAAAGGTTGTTTTGTTTTGTTCTAACAAAGGTCACCACAGGCTTGAAGAAAGGTGACCTTTGTAGTGATCTGCAGGAGTGGAGACTCACTTTTCTGAGGAGGATAATGGCCTTGACCTGCCATCAGCACCAGGGTGTGACAGCTTGTGACTGGCGGAGGTCTGCCACTATGGCTTCAGATGCTGTTCTGACTACAGAGCAGAGTCCCTGTTGCATTCTGGAGCAGCAAAATAATCTGAAAGTGACATAAGGCCAAGGCTGGTCTTTACTGTGTCACTGCTTTATCTGTGAGATGATCTTGCAGTGAGCAGGAAGGGAAGACAATTTGTAATTAAGATGCCACCTTATGTATGTGTGTATAGAATGTACACATACATAAACACATTTTATATCGTTTTTTATGAGTTTTGATTTCATCTTATAATTATTTACACTTTTACTAGGAATCCGGTTTTCTCCTTTCCTTTCTGTTGGTATAGACTTGACCTAGCCATATCTGTTTATAGTCAAGACAATTACCACAGATAAGCTGACAGGCCAACCAGGTGTAGGTAAAACACTCCCTTCCATAGTGATTGTGGGCTATTTCAATTTGACATCAAAAATTGATCAGAACAGTCTTTAAGTGAAAAATCAGTATGAACAAGTTATCTATTGGAGTGTCTCTAGCTGAAATGTCTTTTCCCTTTACAGGTGTGTGTGTGTGTGTGTGTGTGTGTGTGTGTGTGTGTGTGTGTATACCATTAGGCTTAATATGCACTTTTAATTGTTAAATCACTATTTTGTGTATCTTAAGAAATGCAGTTTTTGTTTCTTATACCTCAATTCTCAACATCAATTTTTAAAGCACCTGCTTGTCAGTCAGAATCAGCCTGTGCTGTGGTATGGCAGCCCCAGACTCCTGCTTCTATGAGGGTGCTCCCCACCCACACTCCCACTCCTGCCTCCCCACCCTGGCATCCCCTACACTGGAGTACTGAGCCCTCACAGGACCAAGGGCCTCTCCTACCATTGATGCCAGATAAGGCCATCCTCTCCTACTTATGCAGATGGAACCATGGGTCCCTTCATGTGTACTTTTTGGTTGGTGGTTTTGTCCATCTGCTTAGTTGATATTGTTGTTCTTCCTGTGGGGTTGCAAACTCCTTCAGCTCTAACAGTCTTCCCCTAAATTCTCCATTGGGGGTCCCAGTCAGTGCTCAGTAAGATGGTTGGGGGTAAACATCAGCATCTTTATCTGTAAGGGTCTGGCAGAGACTCTCAGGAGACATCCATATCAGGCTTCTGTCAGCGAGCACTTCTTCACATCAGCAATAGTGACTGGGCTTGGTAACTGAATATGGGATGGATCCCCAGATGGGGCAATCTCTGGATGGCCTTTCCTTCAGTCTCTGCTCCACTCCTTGTCCCTTTATTTCTTTTAGACAGGAGCAATTCTGGGTTAGAATTTTGGAGATGGCTGGGTGGACCCATTCCTCAACTCAGGGCTGTGCCTAACCCCAGTATATGGTCTCTACAGGTTCTCCCTCCCCTTTGTTGGGTATTTCAGCTAATGTCATCCCTATTGGATCCTAGGAGCTTCTTGCTTTCCTGGCATCTAGGACTTTCTGGTGGCTGTGGATACCTATTTCCCCATCTCCCAAGCTACACACTTCTGTTCAATTTTCTGACCCTCTATATAGCTTCCTGGTCTCCTCCCATACCTGATTCTGCACCCACTTTCCCCCTCCTGTTTTTCTCTTTCTCCCAAGTCTCTCCCACCTTCTACCTCCCCTGATTATTTTGTTCCCTCCTTGATTTTCATAATCATCCCTCTTTGTTTATTTCCTGCCTTTTAGACCATTTTGCTTTTTAAAAACTACATTCAGCTTTCCTGTTATTTAAACTTGGGTTTCTCTGGAATTTTGTCCTTCAGGGCATGTGACTCTCTCCAAAGTGGTCATTTTGTGTTCATTTCCTAAAACATACCTGGTTGTCTATTCCAGTCTCTTCTATGAAGTCCAGATATGTACTCAACTCTATGCAAAATTGGAATTTGCATGGTTCTAAGTTCTTTTAACTACATTGATTGTCTTTATGAGGTCCCACATAGTTTTTCATCACACACACACACACACACACACACACACACACACACACACACACACAGACACACACACACACACACACACACACACACACACTCACTCACTCACACACACACACACACCCTACACCCCACACAAGGACAAAGACAGGGAGAAGGAGAGAGAGAGAGGAAGGGAGGGAGAGAGGAAGGCCAGGAGAGAGGCAGGGAGAGAGACTATTAAACTACCTTTGGGAATGTATCAAGTTCACTTACAAAGCTGAGTCTTACCAACTTTGTTCTCGATTCAGTTTTGACTAAGTATTCGGCACCCCACTCAGTCCTCCCTCACTTACTTCTCTGCCCTCAACCCAGCCACCCTCTCTCCTTTAAAGGTGATCCTGTTGGCAAGATAAACTTTAAAACAAAAGCTGTGAGATCGTCATGTCATCAGATCATTTCAGGAGGGCTTGTGTTTATCTCATCTCCTGTCCCCAGTTCTGCATCGCTGCTGTTTTCTTCCATAACTTACCATCTATCCCCCTTCAGATGTGTGGCCGAATTTTAAATTCACGTTTCCCCTCATGGTCTATACCCAGCCAGCATACTCTTTCATCACTAACCTCATTCTTTACAGACTTTTGCTACAGACTTTCTTCCTTCTTCCCTTCCTTCCTTTCTCTTTTATCCACTTTGGACAATTCCTGAGGATAAAAGTGAAGGGGGACTTGCTTTATCTTTTGGCAGCCGTCCCCTAAGGTGGAAAGGCAGACACAGAATGCCTTACCTGATGCACACAGAGATAATGGAAGCAATCAGGGTCGAAGACGCCCTTCAAAGACCTGACCAATCCTGCCTTACAGATTCTTCCAGTTTCTTGAAAATGTTAATCCATCAATGGGTTAAACCATGCTTTGATTCAGAGTTCTCAGTGTGCTTTCTAGAAATACCATCTTAAATATACCCAGAGATATACCCTTCTAATTTCTTAGACATCTATCAATACAATTAGCAATCAACATTAACTATCTTCCTTCCCCAATTCTTCCTATTGTTTTAAGCACTATTGCCTCCATTTCAGCAAAATTCTATGTGCAGAGTAAATTCAAATGTATTTCAAGCTTGTGCAATAAGATCAACTATTGAGGCTCATTCATAGTTCCATTTGCACTATCATCCTATAGAGAAAGTAAGTGTCTGATGACTGAATATTTAAATGCATATGTTAACTTGTTAGTTTTAATGGCTACTCAGTTACTGCATCTTGATTTGCCAGATGTTAGACTGCTGCTTTGCAAATTCCTTCACAGCATTCACCTTTATGAACATTTCTGTGCCTTCAATGAACATACATTTTCATTTTACCCAGCTTAAACTTCTGCGATATGTGCTTCCTCAATGAATCACAAAGAGGTGATATAATTTAAAGTATGGTGAACAGAATTGCATCAAACTCGGAAGTTCAAAAGAAAATATGACCTTATGAATCAAAAGAGTATTTATAAACTGTGTAATGTTTCTTGATAAGTAATTAAAACATTGCATGTTATTATTAAGAAATACAAATTCTTTCTCTCCCATCTTAAATTGCCTGCTTATAAAACAGACAGAAAAAGATAGATGAGTTTAGGTTCAAGGTGTATGTGTTTCCCCTGTGGCTAGTGAACTAATTTCCCTTTCATATTTGTAGACTATTGATACAATTATTCTCTCATCAGACATGAAATTTGAGTGCATAACTAGTTTGTGGAAATCACCTCATAATTTATTAGGTTGATAACAGCAATTAAGTCACAATTGCTTTTGAGAAATACAAATTGACTTCCTTTCTAAGTGGATAATTTAAGATTCTGAACCATAGATGGTAGGTATAATGGATTTCTGGGATGAGAAGTTTGTTTTTACAAGTATTAAACTTAAATTTTCCGACTGCCGCTAATCCAGTAATGAATGATTCAGTCAAGAAATTACTCTGTAGCATTTCTTCATTTCCCCTCTCATGGTTTATCATGTAATTGCTTATGGATGCCACAAAGGAGAGGATTTTAGGGGGAAATAGATCAGCCTTCTTGTGTATTTTCCACCTGCTGGAAATTATAAAAATTTAGGAGGTCAGAGTTGCTGTTCTCTTGGTAGAGTGCTTGCCTACCATGAAGGGAGTTTAGGATTTCATCCCCACACAGAATAATAGTGGCATGGTGGAACAGAACTACAGTCCTAGCACAAGGATATGGAAGCCAGGAAGTTAGAAGTACAAGGTCATTTTAAACTACATGATGAGTTTGAGACTAGCATGGGATTATGAAAACAATGTTTTAAAATGCATTCTTAGCTTGAAGGCCATACAAAACCACACAGTGGGAACTGCCAGGTCATCGCTGACTGACACTAACTGACGCAAACCTTCAGGAGAGTTTTCCGGAATTCAAGACCCTTCATAACATTTTCTTCCCATTCCACTGACGTCGGTCTGTTCACACAGAGCCCCCTCTGCTCATGTGCATAATGCCGGAGGCTTTCCTTTACAATGCATGGAATTTTAAAGCAGTTCCTTTTCTACAGGAGTCAGAATCAAACGTTATGAAATTTCAAATAATCTGATTTTTTTTCTGGATAAACCATGATCAAAGACTTTATACTGGAACTTTATCAACAGTGGGTGCTGCCTTGCTTGGGTCGACTCTGCTCTCAGTTCTCCCAGAAAGGACATCTCCTCAGCATGACAGGCCACTTCTCATTTACTCTAAATCTGAAGGTCATTGAGCAACAGTGGACACTGGCACATACTGAAGTACACATACCTAACTGAACAGCTGCACGTTTGCCTGCATGCATTATGTTCACTTTTAAACCCTTATTAAGTAACAGCATAAAGTCATGAGTTGTTTATGTGGAAGCATCTCAGCAAGCAGGAGAGCTGCTGAAGATACTAAATTGAAGGGAAAACATCCTATTTGGTGGTGTTTCTTCCAAGGACTCTCTCTGTGTGTGTTTCTGTCTCTGTCTCTGTCTCTCTGTCTCTCTGTCTCTCTCTCTCTCTCTCTCTCTCTCTCACACACACACACACACACACACACACACACACCATACATACAGCAAACAACAGCAGCAATAACAAAAACAGAACAACAACAAAAACAGAAACAGCAAACCCATTATATAAACAAGAGCACACTGGGTAGCTGCGATGAGAAATTACAAGTATCAGAACAAGCAGAGCTCAGGAAGAAAGACTTGTACACAGTAGAGTAGAAGGTAGTTTTCTCGGAGTAGGTCACCCTGATCCTCAGAGAAGCTCTAGGAAGGAAAAGTCTAAACTGTTTATACAGTGGAATAGCACAGCAGCACATGCATGATACTGGATATAACAATGTAGTCAGAGCCAATTAGCAAAGAGTCAAAGAGTCACCATTACAGATCCTAGAGATAAAGTTTTAGAGACAGAGGCTGGAGAGCTATCTTTCTAATCATCTGGAAGGCAACATGAAGTGAGTTGCCATGGTATGGTATTTCTTTCTGCTATTCTTGCAGAATGATCTTGATTCTAACTTCTGCATGGAAAACATAGCCCATTATTCTTTCCTCGATGGATTTTGCCTTTGCTCAAAGAAAGAATGTGGTGAAGATGGAGTTGAAGAACTACTGAGTAATATCCTCACTTACACATTTCCTGGTTGGGGATGATGAACTACTTATCATAGCATGTTAGGGAGCTACTGAAGTTGGGGTGGGAATGCCTTGCAAACATGAGTGTGTAGATTATGATGGCCAGAACCCCCTGAAAATGACAAATTCTAGGTGGATTCAGTGGCCTACCTATACAGAACCCTAGCATGTTGGCTACTTCTATGCCAGCTTGGAGTCACTTGAGAAGATGGTGCCTTGAGAAAATGCCTGTATAAGATCTGGCTATACATAAACCTACAGTGCTTTTTCTTAATTATTGATAGGCAGGATCCCAGAGGGCCCAGCACATTGTGGTTGGTTCCACTCCTGGGCTATAGATCCTAGGTTCTATAAGAAAACAGGTTAAGTAATCCATTGGGAACAACACAGTAAGCAGCACTCCTCCATAGCTTCTTCATCAGTTTCTGCCTCCAGGTTCTTGCCCTGCTTCAGTTCTTGTTCAAACTCCCTCCGATGGTCAATAGTGATGTCGAAATATAAACAAAATCTTTTTTTCCTTCCCATTTTGCTTTTTGTCATGGTGTTTCATCAAAGCAATAGAAACCCTAGAATATTTAGTGGTATAGATAATGCATGGATCTGATTGTGGGGCCCTACGTCAGGATATAAAGTCTGGGGATATTAGCCTTGGACTTCTACACACACAAACATACACACATACACAGACACACAGTGTGCTCTCTCTCTCTCTCTCTCTCTCTCTCTCTCTCTCTCTCTCTCTCTCTCACACACACACACACACACACACACACACACACACACACACACACACACATATATATATATATATATATATATATATATATATATATATATATATATATAACCTGCACACAGAGTTAGAGGATAAACAGATTTTAAGAATGTCAGGTTAGAAGGAAATAGCTGAACAGTTAAGGAGGCTGATTTGGGCTCTTCATGCTAAAATTAATGTTATAATATCTAATGACCCCAGGAGTCAGAGCTTGAGAAGAAAGCTATTTAAAGCTATTTGAATAATATTTATCATTCACTCTGTATCTCGTATCAGTGTAGTCTGTTTAGATTTATTTAATTTTCTTGAGAACTCAGAAGTACAAATGTGACTAGTTACCCTCTTTTCCCCTGAGGTAACCAAAGTGCTCAGAAGTTAAACCACTTGCTTAACTAGGAGGAATTATTACCAGAGTCCTAGTCTCCCTGCACAGCTGTAATGGAATCCTCTAGAATGGGTAACTTTTAATTGGCAGATTGTTTCTTCTCAGATTTTTAATACCTATGACATTTAAGATGAGATGCTGATGTGTGTCCTTATCTGGTCAGATCTGTCCTCTGCCTGCAAGATGCACGCTCTGTTACTACATCCTATGGAGAGAGGAACATTTCATTTCCATGCAGCCATAGGTAGGAATGGAAAGCAACCCAGTGCACATGAAGCCTCCTTTAAGACCCAAAAGGCCCTAATCACTGCTTAAATGAGCTGCTTTTAAATTATCGTATTAGAGACATCTGAGGTTTAAAACAAGCATTGTTAGAGCACAGCACACCCAAATTTTACCGTCTGAAACCATTCTAGCCCTAGATTACATTGATGCCTGTCTTTCAACAGAAAAGACCTGAGATGTGGAAGCTTGTTTAGTGTGTGGCATCTGTGCTGTCTGGGCACTGCTTATTTCATATGTAAGTAGAGACGTCCTCTTTCTCATTTCTCGAGATCAGGCCATGGCAATGACATAAGACTATAGTATCTTGTTCCTTTTCACAACAATCAGGGACTTGGATGTCATTGGAAGAGAAGGACAAGGAAGCTCTTCCACATGCTGCCATGGAGGGGATGGTAGGTCACCTCTCACGTAATTACCATTGGCAGATATAAGTGGCAGTTGGTGTCTCAAAAGGGTCTGGGCTGGACATGGCATTTTGTGTCTCTCAAAAGTAGGCAATGGCTAAAGCGCTGGAGTGGCTGAGCTTGGCGAGTTCTGAGAAAACTACAAAGATAAAGAACAAAATGTTGAGATCTGTCTGGAAATAAGAGTAGGTGGGAGAAGGAATGGAGAAGAAGGGCTGGACCAACATCTCCCATCCCCTGTAGGAAGAAGTTTATCTTAGGAACATCATATGAAATTTATCTTAGGAACCTGGTAGTAAATTGTGCTAAGAACCTAAAGACCACAGTTTGAAACAAGTAGGAAAATTGGTCAATAGTGTAGAGAATTGATGGAGAAGTCAAGTGATCATTTTCTCAGCAAAAAAGCACAACATTTCCTCTTTATTAAGCTTCCATGGCTTGGTTTGATTAACTTCATGTGGATACTGGCTGATCAGCCCACAATGTGAGACTCAGTATTCTTTTGTTGTTGTTTTTCATTTTGATTTCAGGATTTTGTACAATGTCTTTTGATCATATTTATCCCTTCCTTATACTCCTCTCAGACTCAAGACCCGTTTCCTACATACCTAACTTACATCCTCTTCTTTTACTTCTTTTTCTGCCCCTCATCCATGCTCCCACATCAAGTATACTTGGTGTTGCCCATATACTGCTGAATGTGGGGCCATCCACTGGAGAATGGTCACCACCAGCCACACCCTTAAAGCAAACTTCCTCTACCTCTCCATACGGTTTTCTCCTGCCAGCTTCTCAGATAGAAGGGGCCTTCCTGCTCACCACAATCTCCTTATTGTTATTTTTGTCTAGCTTGAGGTAGCATAGTTTGTGTTCACAGACTCATGGGATTCTGAATGCTACTTTGCTCTGATAGAATTAGTTGTAAAACCATCTATTCCCAGGTGTCTAGAATGTGCTCAGGACACGATAGTAACCCACTGCAGACTGATGATCATTTACCGGAAGTTCTACTGTCTTTCCTCACATTTCATAATCCAGTTAGTGTGGTGAGAGCTGAAAGCCTTCAGCCAGTTTGTTCCTAACCTTTGAGAAGCAACTGCTCTCTGCAATCTCTTTTCCTCTTCTAAAGTAAAATTAATATGGGCTTATGTAGACACCACTTTTTAAAAGAATTAAACATGGATAAAAATACTCTTTAATTACCAAGCCATTATCTTTGTCATTTAATTCCAATTAAAAACTGAACCGTGTAATTACAAATAATATCTTAAGTAGGTAAGTGGCATAATTAGTTTGTTTTTAAGTACATGGCTCAGAAGAAAGTATGTTATCAATATGGCAATTTGCAATTTTATAAAATTAAGGCAGATTTAAATGATATTTTGAGGGTTTTTTGTAGCTTTATAAAATAAATGATTTCAACTCATTATTTTTCATTCCAAATGTTACTCCAATTAGGTCAAGATAAAGTTCACATGTGAAGATAGAGATTCATGCTGAGGAAGCTTGGCATAGAATGACAAAGGATAGAGAGATATCTATACAGATTATTACATACCGCAGGGAGAATGTTTAAAAATGAGCAAATAGCATGATTTTGATTTAGACACCTTAGTTCAAGTATTACATCAAACTTGACTTATGCTTTTATATCAGACTTAGGTCTTTAAAAGAACTATTTAAAGCATTCATACCTGAATTGGGATCAACCCTCATTGTCAACAGGGGACTTTCACTTTCAGCTTTCAGAGCTTTAAAACTTCTTTTTGTATTATTCTTGACTTCCTATAGCTATTGTAATACCACAGGGAGAGGATGCCCAAGGGTTATTAGTCATGTGCTTCAAAGGGGGATGACAGACTTTAGATGATATTAATTTTGCTATGCCTTATATTGGTGTCAGGAAATAACTCAGTACACAAGTCAAGTACCCTCCCAGACCTTGATCTCACTGAAATCTTCGTAACTGTCATGAACTAGGCGATTTTTGAAAGGGCAGAGCAGCAGGAAGCCTGATTCTAATATCTCAACCTCGGCTTAGAGCTCTCTGTTTCCATGCTCACATAGTCACATTTCACTGAAGCAAAGGCAGCTCTGAAGTACCTTCTTCAAATACCAAAGAACTGAAGGGTTTGGATCGTTTTCTAGGGAGGAAGGAGAAGGGGAGTCCTTAATTCTCAAAGTCTGACTCGTTTCACACACCCAAAGTATGTCAGGCTGGAATATTTTGATAATCGTAAGTAAACAGAGTTGGAACATGCTGATGAAGAAACAGAAACATGCCCAAAAGCCTTGGCAAAATATCTCATATCTTGAATGCACATTGCTAGGTGGGGTTATGGAACTTCTTTGTTTCAGTGACTATGTCAAAGAGCATCTTCATTTAGAAGACTGTTGTTGAGTGATGTGAAGTTTTATGAGGTATTGTTGGTTTTGGATCTTTAAAATAATGGCAAATGACTGCCTGTGAGGGCGTGTTGACATTTATTCTTTTCCTCTGCTTGTTTCACTTGGAACAGCTGTGCTGGTCAGCAGGTGATAAAGGTCTGCTCCTTATCAAAGAACATCATTTCTTCCTTGCTTCCTGGAACTATGGAAGTAGTAAACTTTCAGGATGCCTTGATTTTGCAGGGTTATCATGAACATAAAAGAATCCCCAGGGCTGTCTGACCACTCATTTTCCTTTTTTTCATGCCTATAAAATTTTATGTGGCTATGCAGTTACCAAATTGGTCCACTCTTCATACCTGCAAATGCCATTTTTGTTGTTTTTGTTGACATTTTGTAAATTCTATATGTCAAGTGTGACTCAGCCACTCTCTGCATGGCTCATGTTGGAAAACACAAAGCAGAGACTGTTTTCTTCCTACTCATTTTGTACAAGCATCTGCTGACTCATCTCCAGTCTCAAGGATGCAGACAGGGTTGTTAAAAAAAAAAAAAAAAACCAGTCTACTTAGTGCTGAGGGTAGGGCCATCTACTGTACAAAGGACAGCCTCTGTCTTCCCAAAATAGTGATTCTCCTTTCACCTATTCATTTCCAACTGCCTCTTAGTAAACTCAAAGCATTCCAGTTAATATCATAAAAAAGTCTGGGGTGTCCACATTTCCTACTACTGTTTATAGGGATACCTGAAGTCTTAGCCAAAGGGAGTAAGACAAGAGAAGGTAAAAAGGGAAGCTTCCTTCAGCCTTTCAATTCAAATGTGTGTGCTATCCCACTGTTCAAAATACTGATCTTTAAATGAAAGATGCTAATCAAAAATTATTTTTCAGCCAAATAATGAGAATAAAAATAAGCAATATAGGAAGTTATTAAACTAAGGTTAAGTATTTAGAAAGATAAGAGATCTTGTTCATAACTCTTTCATATGAGTAAGCCTGAAAATACTAGAAAAAGCAAGAAGGTCAGACATGTACAGGTGTGCAGTAGAATCTAAGAATGCAGACAAAATTGTCAAGGTGCAATCTGTGTTAACCAACCTCAGTGAAATTAGAAATAGATACAATTCTTTCAGTGTAGGAAGTCTTTGCTTTAAACCAGTGGTTCTCAATCAACCTTACGAATATAGTTCTTCCTGTTCTGGTGACCCCCAAGCATAAAATCATTTTATACTATTTTTTTAACTTTAATTTTGCTACTGTTATGACTTATGGTATAAATATTTGATGTACATTCTGTCTTATTCACAACCCCCAAAGTGTTGACCCACAGATTGAGAAATGATGCTAGAAATGGCCAGTTAGGAGCCCTTGATGGGCTCTGTCCTTTGGTAGTGTTATTTTGCCAATTTGGAACTAGAAGAAAACCAGGATACTAAAGAGAGGGCGAGAGGAGGGGATGATGATGAAGGAAATGTAGATAGAGGGCAGCTTCACGAGTGGAGGCATCTGAGCAGTAGGGAGTTTGCTGACCAGAGAGAATGGAGAAGTGTGTTAGGAAAGATAGGACTTAGGTCCCTTCTCCTTTCTTCCCACACTCTGCCTCTCTTCCCCCTTTCCTTTGTGCCTCTGTCCTCTCTCCCTCCCTACTTTCCTTCCTCTTTCCTGCATACCTCCATCCTTGCTTCTGGCTCTTATGTTCCCTCCTTCCCTTCCTCCTTCCTCCTTCCTCCTTCCCCCCTTTTCCCTTTCTCCTTTCCTCCATCTCTCCCTCCCTTTCTCCCTTATTTTCTTCTTCACTTCCAAATAGTGTTGTTCTTTGGGACTTTCTTACTCAGAACTCAGCTCCAGGGTTTTTTTTTTTTCCTTATTGGAAGCTGTAGACAGATTAATCTTAAGCTTCTGAGCCTCTGAAGTCATTAAATTCAGGTTTTGTTTTTGAATTCATTTTCATGTTATTATTTTCCTCATATTCTAGATCCTGTATAAGATTTGTTCAGTTGTCTGAACATAGACACATACATGTTTATTTATGCTAGTGAATATAACCTCTACCTACCCAGATACCCAGAAAAAAACATATCTGCATGCATACGTAGAAAAATATAGTGAAAGGGGAAGGAGGGAGGGAAAGAATAGAGATAGAGATAGAGATAAATAGATAGATACATAGATAGATAGATAGATAGATAGAGAGAGAGAGAGAGAGAGAGAGAGAGAGAGAGAGAGAGAGAGAGAATGCATTTGGTATCCCATATATATCTGAGCACATTCACTCAAGGAGAACATTTTCTGCAGCCCCCCCCCTACACACACACACATACACACTATGCTTTCTGCCTTTCTGCCCCCGAATGGCTTCTCCCCTCAGCCATACTCATCCATCACTTCCATGATTTCATCTCCACCTCCTGTATTGATTAGAAGGTTGTAAATTTATCGGTCCTTTTCCCCTTTCAAGAGAAAGTTTTTTCAGAACTTTACCCCTGTGATCTATAATAATTCCATTAGTAAAGTAGCTTTTATGCAGAGTTTGTGGGGCTACATTTTTTGCACTACTCTCATGACATCTATGAGCTGAGACAGGGCACCCAACAGCTGACACTGCAAAGCCTCTTTTCCTATGTTCTCTAGTTGTTTCCTTTAGGGTCCCAGAGATTCTGTATGGGGCTATTTATAACAGATCTGTGTGTTGGTAGGTATAGATGCCCACAGAGACCAGAGGAGTCAGACCCCTTGAGTTGGAGATAGTTGTGGCTTTCAGTGTCTGTAATATGTAAATTGGAACCAAACTGATCATCCGTAAAAGCACCAGACACTTTTAACGATGAGCCAGTTCTTCAACCCCTCTGGACATGTCTTAAAGGGTTATCTCTCTGTGCTTAAAGTAGGTTTTGAAAATGTTACTTTGAAAATGCTCTGATCAGCAAGGACTCATCAGAGCATTCCAGATAATTTTTTTCAGAGTCAGGCAGTATTTCCAAAACATTTTTGCCCAAGTAAACTTATTTTTGCATTGAAATATTGTATCTCTAAGGGAAGTGTCTTATAAAAAATACTTTAGAAATCAGTGTCCAAATATAGTCCAACACTGTCTTTGTGGAAACTGCTTTATAGTTGCACCTTTTGGGAAGTTCAAAATTTTCTCCAGCACATTTCCATCACATTAGCATTTCTTTAGGTTTTTGGTGAAAAAAAAAAGATAAAATCTATCCTAGGCCCAGAAGATAGTCTAATTATATTTTGACCAGGTATTTCTTTAATTGGAATGCCAGTGATTGTGTGCATAATCATTACATATTTAATGCAGTAACAGAAAGGCAAGACAAAGTCACAGAGAAGAAGGGAAAGGGGGAGGAGGGGGAGGACAGCGACATTGATTAGACACAGCACTAGCACAGAGACAGTGCAAGATGGAGTAGAAATACCCGCTTCCAATGTCAAGTTCTGTCTGGAATGTTGTCATGCAAAAATGGACTACAGAGAGCCATGGACTCTCCCAGGGTCTTCACATAACTTCTGCCACCATTTGGGCAGTGCCTTAGTTAGGGTTTTACTGCTGTGAATAGATGCCATGACCAAGGCAAGTCTTATAAATAACAGCATTTAGTTGAGGCTGGTTTACAGGTTCAGAGGTGCAGTCCATTATCATCAAGACAAGAGCATGACAGCAGGAGCTGAGAGTTCTACATCTTTATCCAAAGGAAGCCAGGAATAGACTAAGCATCCGCAGGCAGCTAGAAGGAGTGTCACCAAGCCCACCCCCAGCGTGACACATTTCCTCCAACAAGCCCACACCTTCTAATAGTGCCACTCTCTGGGCCAAGCATATGCAAACTATCACAGGCAATTATGCCTAATACTGTATGATGTGGTGGGCAGACACTAAGTAGCACATTTGGGGTTTATAAACATTTCTTTCCTACCATTTTTGTAAACCAAATGAGAATACACATTTGAAATCCAGTTTGCTGAAAGCTGCAGACCAGGGTCTGTCCTCCATCTGCAGATGTCCAGAATTTACTTTGTGTATGAAAGAGGGAGTTTTGGAACAAATAGTAATTTTCTGGGAACTCCAAGGTTCATGTAGATTTGAAGTCCTGCCTCTCCTCTTCCTCTCTGAGAGCCTGTCTATACTCACCATTCGGGTCCTCAGAATTCCTGGACTCAGATCTCTCTATACTGATGAGATTTTCATGTTTTCAGTGTAGTTCTTCTCTGAGAATCCCATACATGTATATGATACACTTTGGTTATGTCTTCCCCTTACTTTTCTTCCTCTTCCTTCTAGACTCCATCTTCCTATACAATCCCTTCCCAATTTCCTGCCCTCCTCATTTTTCTTCACTAATTTCCTTGTGTTTATAACAAACTGAATATGATTAATGCTTACAATATTAGTAAGAATATAGAACCATCCACTTGATCCTGGACAACCAACCAAGATGTGCAACTCTAAAGAAAATGGACTTTCCAATAATTCATCAGCTGAGTGTAGTAGCTTGTGGGCTGCTCCCCTAGCCATACTGGAATTCTGGCTAGCTTGATCTTTTACAAATCTTGTCTAGGTAGCCAAAGCTGTGGCATGTTCAAGAGTGTAATCGCTTCATCATTTTTTTCATGTCTAGAAAACACTATACCTTGGCAGTCTTCTCTGGCTGGTAGAATGTGTCTGTCCCTTCTTCCCTTGTTCCCTGAGCATTTCTCTTAGGCTCTGCACTTGTAGGTCTTCATGTTAGCTCCAATCTACTGCAAACAAAAATCTTCTCTGCTGAGTAGTGTATCCGCTGCTATTCTATTTCTCTGATAAAACACTTTGACCAATGTAATTTATAGAATGAATTGATTTCATCTTATGGCTTTAGATTGCATCTCAGCACACAAATATGGCAACAAGCAGACAAGGGGAGTGAAGCAGC
The DNA here is from genome assembly GCF_963924665.1 of Micromys minutus. Classification (NCBI taxonomy): domain Eukaryota; kingdom Metazoa; phylum Chordata; class Mammalia; order Rodentia; family Muridae; genus Micromys; species Micromys minutus. Next base: position 9,158,569 of record NC_137953.1, read on the forward strand.
CACTCCTGTCGTAAACTGTGAGCATGAACCAGGGTGACCTGGGAGGTGGGTACTGTCAGCTAATTGCAAGGGAATTCAGGTGTACATATATTCTGGATCATACTTTGTAAAACCTACATTTAACATAAAGGGTATTAGTTCCTTGTAGGCTGTTAATTTGTTGGATGCTCTTTGCTGAGATATCTAGGGACATTTGCCCTGAGACTCTGCTGTTCCTCCGGAGAAGGCTCTGAATACAGCTAATGTACAAATTGTTGATTACAGTTTATATCTGAGCTATCAATCTTCCTAATTCTGCCATGCTCTCTCCCTGAAGGCCACACTGCCAGTATCACCATCTCATGGGAAAATGCCTTCCCACACATGGCCTAAACCAAGAACAGAGGCTTCAGATAAGAGTTCCTATTCTTAATCTGTAGATTACATTTACAGGAAGGAGGGGAAACCTTTCTCTAGAAGTTCCCAGTATCTGAATTTTGTCTTAAGATCTGGTTTCTTTTCAGGGGAGGGCTGTCTTTGTTCTAGATTCACGTAGTTTCAGTTAGAAAACAGGCCAGGGTAGCTGTCTCTCTCCGGCTCACACTTCTCTTCTGATTTCTTCAGAATAAGATCATCCTGGACCCCATGACATTCAGTGAAGCCAGGTTCCGGCCGTCCCTGGAGGAGAGACTAGAGAGCATCATCAGTGGAGCCGCTCTCATGGCCGATTCCTCTTGCACACGCGACGACCGCCGTGAGCGTATTGTAGCCGAGTGCAATGCAGTTCGTCAGGCGCTCCAGGACCTGCTAAGCGAGTACATGAACAACGTAAGTGCTGGGCTCCAGGCCCTCCTTACCTCAATGGTTTGCGCTCTGTGCTCTTGAGCTGAAATCGGGCATAGCAGGAAATGAGGGCAGGGGTTCTAGAAAAAAAAAAAAAAAAAAAAAGAGGAAGGTTTCACCGAAGGACCATTTTTTGGGGGAACTTGTGCTCTGACTTTGTTTCCACGTGCATGTTCGAGACGGAAGAATTGAGTGGAGTGTAAAATCTCAGACATTTTGCGGGTTACTTGAGTGCTGACTTCTTGGTCGTTTTCGATGGTTGCAGTTTGATGTAAGTGGGAGTTCAGTTGGTGAAGGTGGATGATTGATGGAAACAAGGGAGGCTGTGCCAACTGGTCCTTTACACAGCTAAGAGTAGCAATAGATGCGAATCCTCAACTCTGAAAGGCATTAATAAGCACAGCAAGTTTAGCAGTGCTCCTGCAGGTCCAATAAAGTGGGAAAGTTCCAACTACCCACAGACTTGGATGAATTTATTAGACCTATTCTACCAATAGGGAATTCTAATGAGTGAATTTTCAAATAAGTGTGACTGCAGTCTCATGTGTATGACACGGGCAAAATGGTTCTCTCTATGACTTATGAATTGTGACTATTTGTGTGAGTGTGTGTACCTGTAAAATGTAGGGTGATTGAATCCATATTCTTTGCTTTGAAAGGCACTGGACTGGAGCTGTGGTCATTTGCTGCATTGCTTTAGGTTGAGTGGCCGGAGTTTGTAGTTGTGAGTGATCTGTGTTCTCCCTGTGCTGTGTGGTCATCTTTGAGAGGATCAAGCACAAGCTGGAAACAGCTGTCAGTCAAGTCAGCACTTGGTTCATACTATGCTGTCAGAATGGCCTTCATGGTACAGAGGTATGGGGATGCTGAGTAATTTGACCATACCTTTTGCGTTACAATGCCACATCCCCAGGCATTGCTGAGTCTGAGTAGCCTCCCAGTACCTAGTGACTGACTTCTGTCTTAAGTAAACACAAGCCGTTTAGTAAAGTAGTGAATCAGCAGGGTAAATTTCAGACAAGAATCCAGCACAGGCCGTGCTTTCCTGTCTTGTAAAACAGGAGGAAGTATACTGCGGATAGCTCAGAAACTAAACTGCCAGATTTTTCTTTTTCTGAGCCAATAATATGACTCTGCAGGAGAAGGTGATGGTAGCCATGCCTAAAGATCTGGATTGGAAAAAGAAAATCTGGATTAGATCTCTAGGATTCAAATGGCAGAAGGAGAAAATTACCTCTGGAAGCTGTTCCCTGACCTCCACTTGTGTGCTATAGTGGGTGTGCTCTATTCCAAAGTAATAGAAATATAATGAAAAAATAAAAATCACTTTCCTTTTTATGAACCTCTTGGTAGTTTGATTTTCAGAAGATTTGTTCATTTCATTAGAGAATGAAATATGAATGTCTCCCTAGACATTTGTGAGGACGTCTCAACAGGACTGTGCATGCTGCGATTTGACTCCATGGATTTTATGTAGGGTACAGCTAGAGATGTTGGTGGCCAGGGGCTCTCCCAACCTAAGCAAATCTTTTGAGTGGCAGATTAATGGGAAAGAGATGCTCATATAATCTTGAATTTGTTGTGTTTGTGCTTGGAGGGTGCTATTGACATGTCTTCAGACTTTGGCTTTATCTTAAGGTATACTGGGATTCCCATCCATGAACAAGTATTACTGAAGAAGGTAAAGTTACAAAAATGGTGATGGTGGGACCATTAATATAAGTAAATCAGAATAGACTGTGTCCCAGTGAATAGAAGCCATGGGCTATGAATTAAAAAAAAACAAAAAAACAAAAACCAAAGCAAACAAACAGACAGGCAATCAAGACATGATATGTGTTTTTCATTTGTTGTCTAGAATACTATCAAACCTGGTGGGTTACTCTTTGTTTATTTCTTTGTTTGTTTAGGGTATGCATGTGTGTTTAATTTCGGTGTAAGTTCATACAGACCAGCAGAGGTTGGTGCATTTTGTGTTTTACTGAACTTCAGGTGTTTTGCAGTTTGATCAGAGTCCTGTGATTTAGAAATGGTTTGTTCTTTCTACTTTCTACTTTCATATAGTGGCAGAATACATACAAGACTGTAATTTTCATATTTCCAAGCATACAACTCCTTTTCCCATCAAGGACTGAAACAAAACATAGTCCATTTTTTGTCCTTATCTAAACCATATGCTGTTATGTTGAGCTTTACACTAATGACTAGAGCTGGGTGCAATCTTGCCACCATAGTTCTTATGAAGTGCTTTTATTTCTACTTCTACAAAACCAATATGCTTATTTTGATATTGTATGTATTAATTTAAAAATGCTGGTACATATTCATGGCTTGACTTATGCTTCTGAGGCTGTAAATGACTCAGCCCATCATTCCTAAACAGATTTTTATTTTTTGTAAATCTTGGGGGTAAATGTATTACATCGGCATATTTTTGAGCTAATATAGTAATAACAATAAGATGAGAAAAATCATGAACCCAAAAATTTAGAGATTGAAATCTAGGAGTAACAGTCATTTCTGAATTCCAAAACTATCCTGCTTAGTCCCCAATGAAGACTCAACTTCTAATACCATATCAGCATCCAAAACAACCCTAAAGTGTCAGTCTTATCAGGTGATGTGAAATGTGGGCGGAGATGAAAGAGGGCTGCTGGGCACAAACTGATAGAATGTAGGTATTGTTGAGCTCAGGAGATCATTGTTGGCTAGGTATTCCTATAAATATATGTGCTTCATGAATCTGTACATGTATGATTTGAAAGATCTGCAGAGGTTGTGCTCTTTAAAGATACTAATCAGAGAACAGTCTATGTACGAAGAAGACTTGAGACTAAAGTCAGGATCTTCAAGCAGATGGAAGTAGGAATGAAAAGGTGCTGACAGTGGCCCTAGGAAAGTTCTCACTTAGCAAGGCCTTGTGTTGTTTCATTCAGCTTTAGGACCATCCACAAGTAAAACTGTTCTTTAAAACTTCCAACATTGATAGACTGTCATTACAGTATACATTGGGTCTAATGAGTAGAGGCTCTTTCTCAAAAAGATGCTTGTAAGTTGGTGCTGTCTATGTTATTATTGTAGAACAATTTATTTCAAATTATTTAAAAAAAACTTATAAACTCTCCAATGGAAGCTATTTGATATACCTTAGTTTGGGAACATTAAAATTAAATTCAAGTATGTACTAAAGTTAGCTTATGTGTCAGAGGAAAAATAGGAACTTTATGACGGGATACAAAGAGACACGGCATTTTACAGAGAAGAATTTTATAGTGGGTTGACACCTACATTCATTCAACAAATGTATAAATGATTCCTTTGTGCTAGGCATCACATTAGGGAAGCAGCAGTGAACAGAGCAAAGCTCTCTGCTTTCACGGGGCTTGTGCTCCACGGAGAGATGATGGACATCCTAACTGTGAGTGCTTTGAGCATGAGCTATTTCAGATAATGATGAGCCCAGAGTCAAAATAGAAAACCCCAAGAAAGAGGAGGAGGGAGTGCTATTGAGTTCTGAAGATACAGGTGCATGAAAGGATGACAGATCAAAGACCTTCTCAAGGTGAGGGAACAGAAAGCGTATGAGCCAAGGGCCTTCCTTCTGAGCAGGTATACACGGGCATTTATGAGGGAATGAGCAAGTATCTGCATAGGGCCTCATGCATCATTACATAGGACTTGGCTTCCAGGTTGATGGGATGAGAGACTGTCTGAGAGTGGAGATTCAGAAATCAAGACCAGGCTGTAAAGGTCTAATAAGATAAATGGAAGAGATGCCAATAAAAGCTGGATTCTGGAAAAATCCATGTTAGCCGGTCTCCTTAGAGAACAACAGTAGAAGTGGATTAAAGTGTCCATATTCTGACTGTAATTTTAATAAAAAATTTCATATCACATATAACGTAGTCTTAAGAAGACCATTCCTACTGTATAAATGTCAAATAGACACGGGCCCTCTTGAACAGCACTTACAGACATGTCAGAAATCCTTATTTGATTTCAATTGCACAGAGAAATCTTATTTAACTCCACTGTGGTAGCAGTTTGTAAATAGCTCAGTTGGCTGCTGTGCCTGCATACACTGATAGACAGGGGGTATTTGAATGGGTGGTTAAGTACAAAAATTATGCTTCAAAATCCTGTCACCAAAAATGCCCCTAAGTATGCTTTACAATTTTATATAAAACTGAACAATAGATTCTGTGTCCTAATTACTAAAGTACAATTCAGAACCATAAGAAAACTTTAATCCTTATTCTAGGTACTAAAACGGTAAACGTGCGACACTGAGAGGCAGTGGGCTGTTTTCTTCTTCATGCACAGTTGACAGATGAGCCTTGGTGAGAATATGGAATGTCATGTGCCTGGACCGTGTGTACTGTGGTGCTGTGCCAGCTGGTTGAATTCTATACGCATACACTCTTCGTATAGCTCTAAGTCCTTTACTGTTTGTGTGTGTGTGTGTCGGGATATGTGCACATGAGTGCAGGTATTCAGAGAGGCCAGAAGAAAGCTTTGGGCCACTTAAGAGCTGGGATTACTGGTGGCTGTGAGCTGCCCACTGTGAGTGCTGAGAAGTGGCCTCGGATCTGGAAGACCAGGAATCACTATTACCCATCAAGCATCTCTGCAGTCCTCTACATGTTTGTAGAAATCTGTTAAAGGACAGGACTAGGGAGACAAATAGGTGAGTAGAGTGCTTGCTGTTGGAGGACTGGGACCTGAGTTCTATTCCCAGTATTCATATAAAAGCCATGTATGCCAATATGTGCCTATTACTCTTCCTGCAGGGACAGAACCCGGTAGATCCAAACTAAAGGAAGCTACCCCAAATTCAACCTCCAGTATTCACATGTGCCTACCAAAACACAGTAATACATGCACGCGCACACACACACACACACACACACACACACACACACAGAGGCAGACGTGAGCACTTACATACTCATATAGTTAGAGAAGTCTGCACAATGAAGCAAAAGTTCCTTTGATTAGAGAGCGTTGGAGGTCTCTGCTGTGTTAACTACAGCAGGGCATTTTATTTGTATTTTTAAAATATAAAGTTATATATGAAATGAATGAATCCATGTTTTGTGCATCCCCTTTGGGTGGGCCTCTGCCCTTAATTTACAAACTGCTACTGAAAGTGTGGTAATTAAAGGACACAATAATGCACTGTTCTGGGGTCAAATATACATATCTAAGTCCCTGCAATAGCTTTGGCCTATCCACAGGAGAATGTGATACAACTGGATATATTAGTAGCTGTGAAAAAAAATCCACAACGAAACAAAATGTTTAGGAAAATAACTGTGGTTTTGGTTTGTTTGTTTGTTTGGTCTCTAGTTTATAGTTCCAGGAGATAAGCAGGCCATCTTTGTAGAGAGGGCATGACAATTCAGAAAGCAGAGAGATCGTACACATTTCATGCACACACAGGAAGCAGAGGGAGAAAAAAAAAGTGAGACCACACTTAAAACTTAAAAGATTTTCCCCAGTGATGAACTTTCTCCAGCAAGGCTCCTCCCTCTGAAGATTCTAGAACATCCTGAAACAATGAACTGGGGAGGTAATGTTACACATAGGTGAGCCTAGGGGAGATTTCTCATTGAAACCACCATGAGGAGCATCTTCACAGGTCAATTACACCCACAGCCAACTTTAAGCCAACTATTCCTTGTTGTTTAATTTATTCACTTTTACATCTTCCTACAAGCATGTTTTATATATGAGTTTATTCTCTTCTAGATGCCCACCCTCCCCTTCTTGTCCCTCAATCCCCCACTACTCCCCTTTTGTCTCCTTGACAGCTCCACATTTTGTTTACCACTTAAAATATGTCATTTACACATCAATAAAAAACCTTCTTCCTCAAAGTTGTATGACCTAAAAAACGAGGTGATATCCAGGGATACAGCACCTCAGCAAGCAGTGGCCTTTTCTATTTATCTTGCTTTATTTTGCTTTTTAAAGTACAGTATACATATGCAATCACTGTTAAGAAGAAAAAGTATGATGCAATATTTGTAATCGTATTGCTTACATACAATTACTGGTAAAAGTTGGATGTTGCCTTTAAAAAGTTTATACTCTTTCAGAAGCAGTCTTTGTGTGTCAATACACACAAGCTTGTGTTATGATGTGGTTTTCCTTTAAAAATATGATTGTCCTGTAAATGCTCTTTTGTATTCTATTTTCTTAGTATTTTTAATGTTTCCATGCAAATAAATATTCTCTAAAAAATGCTTTCTGACTACACAGTATTTTGTTATGTGATATTCTAATTGACTTTGAAGCAATTCATTTTGAGTATAAAAATAAATATATGAATGGGTGTTAGCTTGCTCTGTAAGCATAGGTCCTGAGTTCAAATAGCCAGTACCCACTTACAGTACCCCAGAACTTCGGTGCAGAGACCAGGACACCAATAACTACCTGGCTAGCCAGCCTTGACTAAATTGTGATTTTCCCACTCAGACAGAGAGACCTTGTCTCAAAGCAACGTGGTACAGTGATAGAGGGAGAGCCACACCTGCTGTGGCTTCTGCACATGGAATACACACCACACAGAGCAAAGATGCAGTAGAATGTGACAAGACATATCATGGTATAGAGAAAAATACTATGCATTTCCTTTTAAATAAAACAGAAATACAATGTAAAAAAATGGGTGTTGGAAAAGACAAATACAGAAGCCTACTTGTCTGGACAGCATAGTGTAATTTAAAATCAAACTATGAGTAAGTAAAAGATTTAGGAAAGATAGGAGAACAAACTTGAAGAAGAATTTCAGACTCCTGGGAAGTTTTAGGCCATCAAACATTTGTATATATGTAATTTCCTCTGAACGTGTGTGTTGGCATTGAACTGAAGGCTATATCCCCGCCGCATCCTTAGAATGAACATGTAAGTTAAAGGCAGATGCAGTAGTGGGACTCAGCTATTACACCAACAACTCAGAAGCCTGAGGCCTGAGGATTTTCTGTTCAAGGACAACATGGGCAGCACATAGAAAGAAATTTGAAATAAGTAAATGCATAATAATAAATGCTCCCATTGAAATTTCCTTGAGTGTATTTTTTGTGTATTTTTTAAATGGGTAAGTTTAATTTTGTTTCATTAAAAAAAGTAACCTTAAGTTTCCAGGAGATATGGTTCTCCATGAAGCTAAAGGGTCCATACATCTTCTGTGCATGCCCAATGCCAGGGTGGAATTCCTCTCCAATCTTTTGAGTGCTCAAATAGACATCCAAGAGTATATGGAGATTGCTATGAGACAAGAAGCAGTTAATAATAAACTAACATGGATCTGTGCACTTGTTTTAGCCGAAGGTCAGGTTTCAAATGGGTCATTCAGACAAAGAGTAGGACACAAAGTCTAGCCACCCAGCTGGATGGTTCTAACCCAGAATGTTAGAAGAAGGCCTCGGTTCTCAGATACTAATGGCATTGGAGCAATCAATGATCTACCAAGATCAAATTTACATTCAAAAAATTAAAAATCAAGAAGAGATATTATCTGTTAATGCAAAAGACAGAACATACCCCTCAATGAAGAACTTGACACAAACCACTGGCCATTTATTTTTAGGGGCCAAAACTGAATAATTTCAGCATGTCAAGTTTTAGCCAGAATTTGCATTGATGCTGTTATGGTAGATTAATAATGATCCCTTGGAGAAGCTAATACCATTGTGTCCTGAGTCCCTTGTCTCATTTTTTTTTCATACTCTACTTTTAGAAAGTTCAGGTTCATTTTAATTTTTTGTTCCATTGTATCATATACAATCCCCCTTCCCTCCCCCAAGTCCACATCTATCCCAACCATCTTGTCTTTCTCCTAATTTATTTTTTTAAGTTTGATATTTTTCTTTAAATTTTATTTTTGACTATTAGCGATTTTAGCAAAATTGAGAGGAACATTTTGGAAAAAAAAAATCTGTCTATGGCCTACCTCCGTACACACAGAGCCTTCTCTCTTTTCAGCCTCATTCAAAGGTGCATTCCCTTCAGTATGTAATTACTCCCCAGGTGAATCAAACATCCACTATTTCAGAGGTCACAGTGTGTGCAGGCTTCTTGCTTGGTGTCGGACATCCTCTGGGTTTAGACAAAGTGATTCTCTGAATTTATCATGGTCAAATCAAGACAAGGCAATTTCACTTCCTCACACAATTTCTTTTCTTCTTCTTACCCTGCCTCAGCTGCACTATCTGAAAACACTCTCTCTTTTTCAGTCTTGCTATAGCTTGTGTTTTCTTTTTTAAATAAAATTGAATCTTTTATTTATTTACATATTAGATGTTATCCCTTTTCCCAGTTTCCCCTCTGCAAATCCCCTATTTCCTCCCCCCTCATCCTGCTTCTATAAGGGTGCTCCCCCATTCTTGTGTCCCCCCACTCCTGCCTCATTGCCTCACCACTTACACAGGGCATCTAGTCTTCACAGAACCAAGGGCCTTCCCTCCCATTGATGCCAGATAAGGTTCCTTCAGCTAAATCAGTCCTTCCCCTAACTCCTAATTTTATGTAATCTTTTCTGAATGTCCCACTTATTCCAATAGTATGCAAATGAGAGTGGAGTCATCCGCTGGAGTATCCCTATCATTGGCCACATCTTCAAAGAAGAATGCTATTCCCTCCCTCAGCAGCCATCAAAGGCCAATAGCAAAGAGCCCATTTTACATCTGTCTCCAAGTATTTGTAAAATTAAAGTTACAACAAACCTGATCTAGATTCTAGAGCCACTAAAACCCAATTCACAGAAGCTATCATAAATTAAAACTGACCTAAATGGCTCATTATAGGCCAAGCATCCAGTGACTGTAATTACTAGATTATAATCATAGAGTATCTGAAAGAAAGTGAAGGGAGCATTTGGTAATATGATAAAGGGTCAAAAGATTTTCAGACTTTCAAAGGCAGACGTGGAATGCTGCAAGATTTTGAGTTGTGATGATGGAGAAGGCGTAGTGTATGCTGGAGGTTTTTTACTATGTTAAGCCTGTACCTATGAAGAGGAGAAGCAAAGTAACTGAGGGTAAGGCAGTCTCTGCCTTGCAGAAGGATGATGCTTACAGGATGCTCCTAGGGAGCTGAAAGCAGCAACAATAAGCTTCAGTGTCATTCAACTAACTGTTGCTTCTTTAAGGAGCTCTTACTGCATACAGAAAGAAAACAGTATCAACTAGAACAATGTAAAAATAAAAGTTATCCCTATAGCAAAATTACTCGGTGTTCTAGCTAGTTTCTTTTCTGAAAAAAAATAAATAAATCAATCTCTCAGAGAGTCCTTGAAGGCTAGTCTAAATCATACAAGGTCAATCAATATGATGAGGAAGAGCCCAAAGCATTATGGGATAATCAGGAGTTGTCTTTAGCTTTGTAAATGAACAGGGTTTGCTGACAGCCTAGCCTGCCAAGTCATCAGATTGGTCATCATAGCTAAGGCAGCTGAGACAGCCCAATCTATCAATTGATCTACTCAGGAGAGCTTTACCTCACCAAACTGTCAGAGAGATTAGAATGCTGTATTCTTTTATCAAACATTGATAAGCCCTTTCCCTAGGTCTTCCAAATACTCTGTCTGCCTGCAACTGGTCTTCTCACTCCCCGGTGTAAGAGATAAGCTTTGAAGCCTTTGCGTAGGCCTGACACTGACTTGGTCCCACAGAGAAAAGTATTGCTCTTGATTCAATTAGGAAGAAAATGAACTCTTAAAAAAATATTTCATTGGTAGTAACATCTCTCTGTCCTGGGACACAAACTCTCTCAGTGACTTTGTATTTAGTATTGACTTTGATTGCAATGTTCTCCCTCAAACCCAGGGAAGATGACTTCTGTGCCTCTGAAATTTAGCTTGAATATGTTCTCTTGGTTGCTTTGGCATACTTAATTTTGTAGTGGTACCTGCCGAATTCCAATGACATCATCTCCATGATTGGTTATCTTGTATTCCACTGATAGAGTTTAACTCTCAGGGAAAGGAGCCAAATATAGTGCAGAGTCCTGAGAATTAAAAGCATCTAGCCTAGCACAGGATAGGCTTATATACCTGTTTTGGATTTTACATAATCTTCAACAACAGCAACAACAACAACAGTTGTTATGAATGTAGAAGAAGGAATGAGTAAAGGAGACACAAATCACATACATTTTTAGCACATGAAATTTTATATTTTAGGATGGAGGTTCCTCCCTATTCATTACTCAGCCAGTTCATGAAATCAGTGAATGAATGAGCAAAGGTAAACTCTGTCTGGTTTCTTTTTGCTTCACATTTCTGTATTGAGCCAGTTCTTTATAGTTGGAGCTTTCCTATAGCCCTAGGATAGTGATCCATCAGATATTTCTAGAAATTTTTGAAATGGTCCCAGTAATTCAGCTGAGGTCATTGTATTGCTGTCATTTGAGGCAGGACCTTATAGCCCAGGCTGGTTTTGAACATGGCATACAGCCAAGGCTAGACTAGAATTACACTGATCTGAACCTCAGGCTAGGATGACTGACAGCAAAGATGAAAGGAAAGTATATCAGAGTTTGCTCTTCAGTTCAGAGATCTTCCCTAAAAAGCTTCTCTTTGGCCCTATTAGGACAACATACCTGTCTGAACATGTCAATAGAGATGAGTCCTGGGAGCTAAGCATCTATTGCCAGTACCTAAGCATTTTTCAGGCTATACTATGGACATTGAAAGCTATTAACCCATTGCTTCCCGTAAAAGAGTTCCTTTAAGCACCCCTAAATTGGCACAGAAAGCAGAGGTTACCACTGAGACATTCTGTGAGGCCCCATCCAATCTACACAATCACAGTGTCTCACAAAAGAGATCTAAATTGCTAACTTGATCAAGTACTTAGAAAAGTCTTTGTTTATATTGTGTTGCTATTTGTATGTATGTTTGTGTGCATGCATGCATGTGTACTTGTATGCATTCGCATCTAGGTACATGTGTAGAGCAGTATTCTCTGTAGCTCTGTAACTTATTCTTAAGGCAGAGTCTCACACTGAAGCTCGTCTATTTAGCTAGAGAGGCTAGCCAGTGGGCTTTAGGAATTCTATCTCTCCCTCCCTAGATCTCGGTTACCCATGCAACAACACCACATCCAGTTCTTGTATAATGAGTTCTGGAGATCTGAACTCACATTCCTCTGCTTGCATGACAACCACTTTGTTGATTTCGTCCTTTCTCCAGCCTCCTGCAGATGATTTGTCCTTTCTCCAGCCTCCTGCAGATGATTTTTATGCTTTGAAATGGAACAGTTTAAGACAGTGGGTTAAAGCAAATGCTAATTTAACTCAACAGAGATTTAAAAGATGTTTTCCTTTTTTATCTTTAGGAATAAATACTGTTGTAGAAAATATAAAATACAGAAAGCAAAACACATCTGGCAAAGTATTATTGAGCTGTTCTACCCAGGTAGCACATGCAAAACATCTGAAACTGGAGCTGGCTGATGTCTTCTTTGAATCTATAAGGAAAAGACAAGCAGGCATTTTCCAGCATCTCATCCTGTGAGCTGCTAATTGAAGGGTAGCTATTTGTTCAAAGCTTCAAACTGTCTTACCTCCCATCCCCAAGCACACCTCTCACTACACATCATCCTAAACACCTACTCTGCCACTTGTAAGAAGACAGTTTGTCATCCTTGAAAAGACTAGGCTCTCCCATCACCACCAGAACCAAAATGCTGGTGGAGTGGATTATTCAAATATCATCTCTTAACAGCTGGAGATTTGTTCCAGGTACTTGGTGTAGGAGAGGATGGACATGTATGCAGAGGGAAACCAGAAGGAAAACCCTGGTGTTGTTCCTCAGGAATCCTCCACTTTTTATGATGGGATCTATTGATCTAGAGCTATGCTAACAAGTTAGACTGCTTAGCCATGGCCAGAACTTGATTTCTTACTTGGGTTCTGTGAGATCAAGCTCAGAACTTCATGCTTGCAAGTCAAGTACTGAATTTTACCCACTGAGCTTTTCAATAAGCCCTGTTCTCCTTTGTTTTTGCCTATTCTAGAGTAAGGGATTTCCAAAGAAGAACTCTGTGTACTGCTTAAGATATTTTCAAGTTGTCATTCGGCCTAAATTTGGGTATCAAACCTACGTGAGGAGGTGAGAATGCATATTATAGGACATTAGCCAACATATATGTAAGAGCAAAGCCAAGGATGATAACTCTGTGTACAGTGGAGTTCTCCTGCCTCCATCCCTTACCCACTATCTTAATTTCAATTTTGTTGCTGTGATAAAGTATGTTGACCAAAGCATCTTAGGAGAAAAAGGGTTTGTTTTATATCATAATTTCAGTTTAAAATCCATAATTGGACAAAGTCAAGGAATTTGTAGTAGGTAGCCACATTGCAGTCCTAATCAAGTTCCTTTGGGAAGGAGATAATGCATTCATGCCTGATACCTGTGCTCAGCTTGCTTTCTCCACTCTTAAACAGTTCAGGATTACCTCCATAGGTAATAGTGTCACCCACAGTGGTTATGTCTTCTCATTCCAACAACATCAAAAGTATCCTACACAGATAAGCCTACAGTCCAACCAGATTGAGACAAACCTTTATTGAGCCTGTCTTTCAAGTGATTCTAGCTTGGGTCCAGTCAACAATCAAAACTAATCATCTCCCACACCTTGAACTAGGGCATTGTGGACCAATTAACTTTATCTTTGTTCTATGGAAACCCTCTTCCTAAAAAGAAAAAAATGACTCAAAAAGACATTAGAATGTTATGTAACTTTTGCTTTGAATAAATCTAAAGGAGGAGACACACACACTCTCTTATTTATAACAGCCCAGCTGTACCTGTAACTCTAGTTGCCTTTTGGAAAATGGATCAACATTTCTCTTTTAACATTCTCCTTTTTCTCTTTTCTGCAGAAGTGGATGCTTTAACTCCCTGCATCTTTGACATATTTTAGTGTAAATTGGCTTGCTCTGGCTTCCACTTTCCTAGCTGGAGATTGCACTTTCTCTGTGGTCCTAAATGAGCTCACCTTTTCTCTGATGTACGGCTTTCCAAATATTGAAGCCTTTTTTTTATTTTCTGCTACCAATTCTTTTCAAAGTAAACTGGGTACCTTTAAAAGCACATTACTCTGTGGTCATCTTGCTGGGGTTTGAGAAAACAGCAGTGATAAATACCTGTGCTGAGACTGGACTGCCACCTTCAGCTGTGCCTTATTTATTTTAAAGCTGAAGTACAATGGCCCATCCTGTGCTCAATACACAGACCTGCAACTTGATCACAGGGAGAAGGTCAATTAGCATGATCAGTATAGAGTTTTGTAATGAACATAAAAGTTGAACAGAGCAGGTTATAACCGTTGATTCCATCTCCGATGGTGGCCAAGTCAGACAGCTGGTCAAGCTGAGATTTTTCACATGATAATAGATAATTGTTCAGGACCTTAATTTCCAAGTATCCTTCATCCTGTTGTCTTCCAAGCCAAGGGCTGGAACGACTGTCATCAGTCCCACTAGTTACCAAGAACTGAGCACAGTGATTCTATTTCTAGTAGTTTGCAGTATTTCTCCCACCACATGTAGCCCATTTGCATATTACAAATGGAATCATTCCCTTGTTTCTCAAAGGTTCTTTTTAAGTAAGATAAAGTCATCTTTCATGCTTCTGAATCCCCCCCTCATGACACCATTCTCTACATAACTCTCTCTAACCATTTTTTTTATGAAAATCATTGATGTGTATTAAAACAAGACACATCTGTGTATTAGTATAAAACAATCACTTCTGTTATGACATTTTCATGTGGTTGCTTTATGTTGCTTTATTTGGTGTCTGTGGACACATGTGCATGCCATAGCATGTTGTGTGTGGTCAGAAACCTGTGCAGTTGCTGGGATTTCTTCTTCCATGATGGTGGTCACAGAAACTGAACTTGGCTTCTCAGGCTCAGCACCAAGTACTTTACATTCTGAGCCATCTCTTCATGTATTTTCACACATGTGCACAGTGGACTCCTAGCACAGAGCTCAGCTTCATCTGCTCCTTTCTCCCTAACATCCCACTTTTACTTTCATGATCTTTTTGCTCTGTGACAATTGTACATATGATAGAAACCACAAATTCCTTACTGTTCTTACTGCCTAATGCTAGCTGAATGGCCACCTCCAGGTTTCTTTCCCCATTCTCCTGCAGATGACATGATAGTGTTCTTTTCTGTAACTGAGAAATACTCCAGTGTGTGAAGAGCATCATCACATTCTCTTTTATCATCCCCCAGATACAAGCACTTACCTTTGATATCCCTAAAACTTTATTAAGCATATCGCCTAATGGTTTAGTGTATGAACGTACAGGTTACAATAACTATTCCTCTGCAATACTATCAGAAACCAATGCGCAAATATCAAAACCAAAAATGAAACAAATATGTGGGCCGTTAACATGCAGTACAGTCAGTTGGAAGGCTCCAGTGATACGTTATTTTATATATTGTGAATAGAGTTGGGGTACCTGGTTACATTTCTCCTACCAAATATATCCATGAAATAATTCTCAATAATCCAAAAATATATACTAGAAAAATCATATATATTTTGGCAGATAGATAGGTGGATAGATGGATGGATGGATGGATGGACAGACGGACGGACAGACAGACAGACAGACAGATAGATAGAGAGAGATAGATAGATGTAAAAGGTAAGAAAATAGTTACCAGGTTTGCTGTGTGTGCTTTAGCTATATTTCTCCAAGTGTTGGAGCTATAGGTGCTCCAGGCTTTCCTGTGGATGAGCATGAGCTCTGTTTCCCACCCCCAATAACTTCTCCCCAAGTGGCCCAGCTACTTACTCAATGAAATATTTGCTTCCCATTTAAAATCGAAACAGTTCGAAACTTAAAGTAAGACACTTGGAAAAATATTTTTTTACATGAAATTCCACCTAGTATTTTTATCTGTAGTACCCAGATCATTAACAGAAAAAGGATCCAGGCACATAAAACCTTCAAATTTGATGCAATGGACATGGAGATGCTGTTCAACAAAGAAGCCAGGCTCCTGTAAGATTAGCTAGCCAACCTGTTCTGGAAAATCCAGGAGACTACGAGTTCTAAGTGCTGACTCTCAGTTTTATATCTTGGCCCCGATAAAATCTGCCAGAGCAAGTAGAATGGATCTTACTATATCTGAGTCCCCATGCTGAGATTTTATGAAGCCCTGTTCGAATCTGCCCACCCATATGGCTTCTTTCCCATGACTATGCATCCTTTGCCTGGTGATCAGCCAACAACAATAGCCTTATTACAATGCTGCTAAAACTTTTGTCCTGATTTGTATTTACCATTTCTGAAGAGTGCATTGTGATTTTTAGTTTCTTAGAATAATAGAAATGTGGTATTTAGCAGGGAAGAGAGGTTATGAAGAAGCATCTCCATAAAGCATTTTGACTGTTTTGTTCGTGTATGCTATTTTTTTCCTCCGTAGTGACGGGAGAATCAAGTGCTTGCTCACCCTGTAATGAACAATTGAATTATACCAACGCAGTTCAGCAGAACTAATGCTTACTTGCTGGGTAAATCAATCTGTTTGCTTTCTTTAACACAAAAGGGAAACAAGTGCAAAGTTAACAATTTTGCTTTATAAGTTCTTACAATAACAGAAATTAGTCACTGAAGCCAGGACTGAGAATCTTTTGTCAACCTAATCCAATTTTATTAGAAAAGGTATTAAAAATTATTGAGCGCTTAGGGAGTTATTCAAGGATACCAAAAGACAATGAATATTGTACAATTGGATGACTATTTTGTAGCTAAATATTCTGAGTATCTGACTTCCAAATGTGGTGTAAAAATATGCGACAAGGAATATATAGGTACAAACCATTTAGTGTCTTCAAGAAATAGGAACAAAATAATGGGTCAACACATGGCATATTTGGAAGATGCCTACTCGGTAACCAAGATATTAAATTAGTGAGAAAGTTTGTATAGAAGGAAAATGAGAAGTGAGTAATGGTGTATCTTAATAAAAGATGATCAATGTCAATAGTCAACAGGGAAATGGAAATTAAAAACACACTGAAAAATGATGTTGCTCCAGTTAGAATTAGAATGATTAGATTAAGAGGTAAAACCAAACCTAAACAAAAACAAGCAAATGCTGTAGAGTTGTAGAATAGTCAGAGAAAGGAAATTCTAGCAGGCTATGTAAAGTAATATAAATTATAGAAAAATCATATGACAACTCTACATGCAACCCAAAATAGATCTATCCATTAATTCATACTCACCCCATAGGAAATTGTAGCACTGTGTGTGTGAGAGGCACCTAAAAAAAGTAATGTCTCATGAAGCCTGTACATTAAACATAAGTTTTGCGACCAAATGCTTACCAGAGAGAAGCCAACCCCCCCCCCCCACACACACACACTCAGTGGGATTCTTCATGACTCTGAAATCGTGTACAATAGACATGGAGGATATTATAGTGTATGAAGTTTAAACCAGGTTTAAACAGACAAATAGTAAATAGCCTCCTCATATGTAGAGTCTAAAATGGTTATCTGAGAGCGTTTGCAAATTGAGGCTGGTTTCTAGAGGCTGAGAGGAATTAGAAGGGGAGATAATGAGAAGGGGTAGCAAATTAGCCCAGTGTGAGAGTTAGATGGGGGGATAAATTCTGATATTTTATGATACAGCAGGGTAAACGTAACTAACAGGAACATGTCATATGTCTCAAAATAGGTGCAAGTTTTAAAATATATTCTCATCACAAAATAATCAAAAGTTAGGGAGATGGATATGTAAATGACTCTGATTTGATTACTACCCAATGTGTACATAAATCAAAACATCATATTATACCTCACGAATGTGTACAAATATTATGTCAGTCAAAAATAAAGTAATTCAGAAAACAGATAATGGAAGAATTATGGAGAAGGTATTTCACATGGAAAGAATATGATAAATCTGTTATGTGCATAGTCAGCTTGGTAAGAGAATGAGCCACTGGATTAGATAAGAGGACTTAAAGAGAGACAAATGAAAACTTAGTGAAAAATGTGAGTTCGGATTTTGGAAATCTGTAAGGGTACGGATGCATTCTTTACTGTGGAGAGATGGCTTATAAAGCGCATGCCAATCAAACATGAGGCCCCAAGTTTATCCCTAGAGCAAATGTGAAAAAGCTGCATTAGGTAGTATGTCCCTGGGGGATGTAGAGCTATGTCAACCTCTGAGGCTTCCTGGCCAGTGAATCCTACTTAGTAAGTTACAGGCCTGTGAGATACCATGTCTCTAAACATGGTGGAGGTTGGTAAATTAGCTCAGTGAGTAAAGGCACACAAAGTTCAGGACTGGAGTCCAGTCCCCAGTATGGACTGTAACAACTTTCAAGAAGTTGCTTTTACAATGATGAGATGAGGAGATATCTTAGTCAGAAAAATGTTCATCATGCAATCATAAAGACCTGAGTTCAAACCAGAAAACCCATGGAAGAAGCCACATGTGGCAGAGACATTTAGTCCCAGGAATGGAGAGATGGAGCAAGGCAGATTCCTTGGAGTTCTACTTCTAGCTCGTGTACATGCACATACATGTTTGCACACACTCATGTGTGCATGTGTGCACACCTACAAGAACTTACTTCGAAAATGAAAACATTACCTCTCTTTTGGAGAAAGAGATAAGGCTGGTTTGATTCAGATGAAATTTGGTATATTATTATCTAAAAAGGAATTGTTTCCTCTCACAGGAATTGATATGTCTGTCCAATTTCCAATCAGCCTGAGGCCCGTTTCACTAGGCATAGATAGTCAAGGTGCTTCCTGTGTTTTTAGACTTACAAGGTTGGAACCAACCTTGGATTGGTGGGAAGCCTCACTGGGAGACAGTCCAAGCAGTGCTGCTTTGGAGCTCAACTTAGGATATGTATCATTTCACCATAGCAGCATGCAGGGCTATAGAACCGACAAGCCAATTTTCAGTACCCAGGAACTCTGCCGTCAGAAAGCCCTCGAGATCAGAGCTACAGAAGCTCCTTGACACTTGGTGCTGATGCTGACACAAGATGAAAGCCATGAGGCTGGGCTTGAAGGTTTCTTTGAATGTTATCAGTTCTGTAATTGTATAGGTGGGCATCAGAGGGACATAGGTTGCCCATCTTCCTCGCAAATGAAGTTGTCTTTAATTACAGTTTTTTCAACAGTTCATCATAGACATGAGGTGGGAAGACTGAGGAGGAACTCTGGCTCTGAGATGAGAGAACAAGTAATATTTATCGTCATATTTTCCAGTCTTTTCTTATTGTGTTTCATGCTGTGTTTTTCCTGTTTGTTTCTTTGTTTTACCTATGATCTCATGCTAAGACAGGCTGGTCTGGAAGTTACTATGTAGTCCATGGTAACTAGCAGCTCAGGATCCGCCTCCATCCATCTCTAAGTACTAGCACTGTACCTGTAGGCCACCATGACGAGCTCTTTTTGAATATATTTTCTTCTCACTTTTTAAATTTAAAATGATTTTTGTGATGATGTGTGCCTGTGAGTGGGTCCATGTGACGTAACGTGTACATTGTCAGAAAAAGTCTGAATAGGAAGGACATGCTTCTCTCTTTTCAAAAACCAAACCTGACTCACCTTTCTTGTGCAGAAAAAGCCTTTACCCACTGACACATCTCTTAAAGAAAAGCCCCGTTTTATTTTTTTTTATTTAATTTTGAGAATTTTACATATATCTTGGCTGAGTTGTAGGACTGCAAAAAGAAAAGCCAGCTTCTGGTAGCAGTGTGGGAGATTCTTCCTTGGCATGGAGATTAGGTGGATTGAGCTAGCATCTTCTTCCCTGGGGAAAGACTCTACCAAGATCTCTGCCAGGTCTGCCTTTGCGTGGCCTCAGGGAAGCAGGGTGTGGCCTGGCTTTCCCTTTTAACTCGGTGTTGTGCACTTTGAGACAGGGTAGATTCCCTTGAAGCCAAGTCCACTTGGTGGTGAGTAATAATGATCTCAGGCAAGTTTTCTTCAAAGGCCACACTAGACGTGCATTTTCCAAGATTGTCACGAGAAAGTCACTTTAGTTTTCATAAGACCTTCCTCATATGCTTTCATTTCTTTATGAAATAAATTCAACTATGATTATTAAAGCAGCACATTATCCAATGCTATATTATTTAAGCGTAAGGTGTACATACCCCTGTTGAAGGAGGTGGTAGGTAGGTCCTGAGAGACACTTCAGCCGCTCAATAGCTCCACTGGATACTCTGAAGGCTGGAAAGATGGCTCAGTAGATAACAGCACTAGCTGCTTTTACAGAGGACCCAAATTCAGTTCCCAGCACCCACATTTGAGCTCACAACAGCCTGTTACTCTAGCTACTAGGTTCGAATGCTCTCCTGCATACTTACACTTCCCAGCAAGTACCCCATAGTTGAGCACAGTAGCCTCTAGAGGGCAAGATCTGATAGGCATCTGGGCAAGGTGGCTGTCTAGTCACCTCACACAGTCTAATGATGGGAAGTGAGCTTAACTAAATAGTGTGCTAGGCCAAAATCCCTGGGGCTCATTCCAACCCAAGAGGTCCAGGAGTGACAGTTCTTGTTTATGTGCACTGGAGGAGGAAGGGATGGAGGAAGAAAGGGGGAAGAGAATACGGAGGCTAAGGAAAATGCAGGAAGAGAGAAAAATGGAGGAAAGGAGGAAAAGAAAACAGAGGATTAGAAAGATGGCTCAGACTGCAAAGAATCAGCTAGCAATGCTGTCTGGTTCTTACCCTACCCTACCCTACCCTCAACTCTCTGTTCCCAACATTCTTTCTCACTCTGGATAGTCGATCCTTCATTACAACTTCACAGAATGGAAAAGGAAAATGACAGAGGACTGAGGGTAGGGTAGAGGGGTAGAGGTCATTTGGTGTTCGGGGATGAACCAATGAACTTGATAACTGAGCATTA
Organism: Micromys minutus; assembly: GCF_963924665.1. Lineage (NCBI taxonomy): Eukaryota > Metazoa > Chordata > Mammalia > Rodentia > Muridae > Micromys > Micromys minutus. The sequence goes on from NC_137953.1 coordinate 9,179,316, forward strand.
TATTAGCCATAATTTAAAACCTTAGAGGTTGTGCTGACTTCTCAGCTGTTTGTGCTGAAGCATCTGTGTTGCTTCTGCAGGATGGAGTATTGTTTTGGCTTGAACTCCTGGCATTAGTTCCATATGGGTCTGTTGCTGAAGTATACTGCATGTCTGGGCACAGGCGATTCAGTGTGTTTAATATTCAAGTCATCATCGGTATCAAGTGGGAACAAGGTATTGCTCACCTGCTTTATAATCCCTCAAACCTTATCATTTGAACTAGATATACTTTTAATAGGATAAGTAAAATTCGGACTGTCAAACATTCTATTCAATATATTGAGTGACAGCTTATTAATAACCCTTTCTCGTCCCCATCATCCTTCACAGCCCACATTATATTCTGTGCTGTGGGCACAGGTCCCTCTTATCTCATAGACCAAGAATGTCATTGTGTCCATTATACATGGACTCCCCTAAGATGACAAATATGTTCTAATGGTTACTCCTTAGGTAGGTTTGCTTAGGTTCTTTTTTAAAGATTTATTTATTATTTTGGGGTGTGTGTGTATCTGCATGCAAGCACCTGATTGTATGTGTGTGGCATGCATGCAGTGCCCAGAAATGCCAGAAGACAGTGTCATATTCCATAGACCTTGACGTACAGGGAGTTGTGAGCCAAACTGTGGATTCTTAGAGCTGAATCCAGGCCATCTGTAAGAGTATCAAGTGCTCTTAACTTCTGCACCATCACTCCAGCCCCTAGCTTGTTCATTCTTTTGTACAAATGTCCCTCCATGTCAGACTCCTGCCTTCAAAGATTTTATAAATACATGTCTGATCAACACAAATTGGGGGATTTCTCTGTCATAGTATATTGGATAATCAGAAAGTTCTGTTCCTGTTTTGTAGGGCTGAGGGTTTATGTCTCAGCACCATTCCAACCAGTACATTAGGATTTACCAAGCATCCTCTGTGTGAATCAGCTGGACACTGCCCTTGCATCAAAGATTTATGGGTCTGACGAAGGAGAGGCAGAACTAGCATTTGTTATATATTTATTGTCTCTCATGAAAGTCACATGTTATCACCAGCAAGCATCTTAACAGTGCTCTTAAGATGAGGATGTAGCTGCACTTTCTAAATGAAAAGATTGAATCTGAGTCTAAACCACCGTCCAAGAGTAAATAGATATGGGCAGGATTAAAATCCAGGGTTTGGGTTTACTAATACCCAATTCTTTCTATGGCTTTATTATTTCTATGCTTGTAGTGATGTTTAAAACACTGTGTCTTTGCATTTTTGTGGGTTTTACACATTGCAGGTGGTTGGATAACTAGGAAAGCGCATCACTAGAAGGTACTGAGCATGCTAAATCTAAAAATAAAAATAGAGGATAAAAGGACTTTATAATATAATAATCATAATAGTATCAATAATAGCAAAATACTTAGAGCAATGATAATATTTTTGAAGTTATATATTGTCACTGACCCCACAATACTTCATAATTGCTAATTTGTTCTGTAGATGGGAAAATCAAACTAAAATTGAATCTCAGGAGGTGTCCTATGTTGTAATCGGTGTTATTGATGAGAATTAAGATGAAACTCAGGTGTCCTGAAGTCTAAACTTTTTCTATGCATGATTCCAACGGTCTATGCATGAGTCCAGGGGTCTTTGCCTTCCCAGGTAGAAGGAATCTTAGCTCAGACTCACTGTCACCTCACTGGTAAGAACCATGCACTGTCTCTGCAGTTCATGGAAGTCATAGCGGGGGTGAGAAAGAAGAGCTTTTCTCCATCACACGGGAAAGACACGGAACCATCCCTCTGGGGGGAGTCATAGTGAAGCAACCAAGTCCAGAGAAGTAAGCCTGCCCTGTCTAGCACAGCTAAATAGGTCCTTTCATATCGTCTAACAGAGCCACCATCCCAGAAAGGAGATAAGATCGATGCGTTGAGGCTTCATGTTCAATGATATGAATGTTGATGGAGGCCATCCTAACAAGCTTGTTGGCATAGATGGATGACTAAGCCTGAGATGCCCTTTTGATGAGATTGTAGATTGCACAGGTCCTTAAAATTCTATAAACTGACACTGTCGAAGCCATTTACTGGGTGAAGGGGTACAGCCAGTGTACCCTGATGAAATCCACTCTTCCTTGCCAACGGTTTAGAATAATGATGAGAGAGATGAGTGCATCTTCCATAGTCAGTCCATCATGGATACCCGATCCTCTGAGTCTCCTGACAGCCACACGAGGTGAGAATCTATTACCTCTATCTTACAGACCCTAAAAATTAAACACAGTCACATGGGGGCAGAACTATGATTCAGCCTACAAAATGTTTTTATTTTGAACTTTTAAGGTTGAGAAATAATTTCATATGATTTAAAAAACAGCCTAAGGAATATGTATATCAATTCACTCAGATTTGCTAGTTAATAATTTAGCTTTTCCCAGAGCCCACATCCTCCTGGTACGCAATCTTCCATGAAAGGTATGTTTTTGTTTTTAGAGCCCTTGATTTGGTTATCTTCTTAGCAGCCCAGTGAGAACCACCTTGTAGAGAGTCCCCAGTGAAATGACAAACTCTGAATAGCTACGAAATAGAAGCCAGTGTCACCTTGTGGTTACATAAAAATTACTCATGAGCTTAATCCATTATTTAGTCTGGACTGGGAAATTAGGTTTTGGCAAATGGTTCAGGTTGTTTTGGGGGGGGGGGTTGATAATTTCTTTTTCTAGAGAATATAGGCAAAAGCTTGACACTGCTTTTCTTTCTTTCTTTGTAGAAAAGTTTAATGTTCCTTATCCCTGAAGAGATTTCCTGTGTAAGGTGTGTGTTCCCTCCCCTGGCTTCCATATTTATCAAAATGATGAGATCAAAAGGAGATCACAGTTTCTAGACTGTCTAAAGATATGTCCAGAAGAGGGCAGACTTGCATGCTAGAAGTTTCTTTCATCCATAAGGGACATGGTTACAGAAGCTGTTTGGGCATTTTAAAGAAAGACATAATCAAAGGCACATATATGGAAGTCAGAGGATAACACTGGTTGTTGATCTTTGCCATCTGCCTTACTCGAGACAAAGATCCTGCAGCTCACTGCTGACTATGCCAGGCAGCTGCTCCGGAACCTCTGAGTTTTCTTGTCTCTGCCTCATCTTGCTGGAGGAGTAATGCTGATACAAACTGTCATATTAGCACTCTTTCTATGGGATCTGGGGATTGGAACTTGGGCCTTTATTCTTGTATGCAAATGATTTCCTTACTGGCATCTGTCCCCTGCCTGGAAGTTTTATTGTTATTGGGACTTTTTCCTGATACACTAGAATCAAGCATTTTACCGGAACATGTTTTCTATTCACTTTAGTACAAACACTGTACAAAATTTACATGTTTTAACCTGTTTAGTTAAGGCAGTGCTAAATTCCTGAATATTTATTAGGCTTAAAACAAATTCTCATGCTAGGCTATTATCTCTCCTTCTAGATGCTCACCCAGACCATTTTCAGAGATATGTGCTTTTAAAGAGAAGGTGCTTTATAATTCTGAAAATGTGTTCTGCTATTGATAGTGGTATGAAGTTTCTCAGTGGCTGAGAAAGTGGTGAAAAGGCCTTGGAGGAAATCCACAAGCTACACACTGTCTGGAACTGAACATGAGCATAGAGTTCTCTGCTGGCCTTCCTTCCCTCTGCCTTGCAAGTGGAGGCCAACCTACCATCTTGCTAAACCTTTTTTATAACACCACCTAATGGCTGTCTTTAGGAACTCCAAGGGCCATTTCTGCCATCCTTGCCCCAAACTTTGCTCAAGATGTCCCCCTACCCCTAGCCCCCCCCACCCCCATGCTCTCTTCTTGATACTGGCCATTTTAATTGCCTTCATGAATGCTATTTCTGCCTTGTTATAGTCAATTGCCTGTTTTTCCAAGTGTTAGGGACACAGGTCAGGAGTCTTGTTTTTTAAAAAAATATGTTAAGAACCAATAAATAGGCATTGGGTTCTGTGGCTCAGACAGGGGTTGTGCAGACACAGTTCTGACTCCTAAAGTCCATACTTTGACTCCTACCTCCTTCACTCTCTCTTCTTCTGTGATATTGTACTAAGTTTATTTTATGTGTGCTCGTTTTAGAAATAAACAGCTTAGTCTAGTCAGGCCGAAGCCTGAGTCTTTACCTGATGGGGTGCATATCATTCTGAGATTTCACTCCATATTCTTTATGGAAAGTGTAGCTGCATGCCTTTGCTTTTGTAGCTTCTTACTGGAAATATAACTCTTATTACCTGATATTTCACTAAAGAGTTTCTCTCTGGTAGAATCACAGGTGTCTGAAAAAGTTAAGGCTACATGCTATCCCTTTAAATAATACAGTGTTGTTATCAGATAGAATATTACCACAAAAAAATGTGATGCTGTTAAAATGAAATTCCTGAAATAGCAGATGCTGGCATCTGCCTAAGGCCAGCCAGCCCCCTCTACTAAAAAGGAGGCTTACAAAATGCTGAGCTGCTTGAGGTGAAAGCCAGAAGCAATGATTTTATTCTAGACTTAATCAGAGACTTGCAAGACAGTTAACAGAAGGCCTGAGCACTCTTTAAGTAAACTGCTTGTACTCGAGACTCCAACCACATCCTACAGGAGATTTTCTCGGAAAGAGATGGGTTTGCCGATTTTAGGCGTTCCACATAGTCTTCTGAGACTAGTCCAACTGTGATTTCCAGAAGAAGGGCCTTCATCATGGTGGTTGTGGCCCATGACTCCCTTACTGTGTTATATGACTGCAGGATGGGACACTTAGCAATGGCAGTGACAGGGAGTTTTGTTCTCAGCACATTGCTCAGATTTTCAAAGCTGTGACTCTGAATTCCCACGCTTACAGTAAACCTTAAACATTATCAGCACGTTTATGAGTGACTTGAATTGAGAACATTAGAGGAAACAGCTTTCATAAATATCAGCACCATTTCCTGCTCCTTTTTCCCAACCACTGAGCTGGGAAGTAAAAGGAAGGGAGTCAGTCACATTTGCTTCATGCTTTCTGAAGGCAAAAACGCCCTGCTTCTACAAATCTATATGATATGAATAAGGACATGTACTTAAGTGATTTACTTCTTTAACTGAGTCTTTTTTATTTTATTTCTATTTTTTATTGGGTATCCTCCGTATTTACATTTCAAACGTTATCCCCTGTCCCCCAATTTCAGTCCCTCCCCCTTCCATTGCCTCCATGAAGGTGCTCCCTCTCCTAACTACCCTCTCCCACCTCAGAGCCTTGGCATTCCTCTACACTGGGAAAACAAGCCTTCACTGGACCAAAAGCCTCTCCTCCGATGCCAGAGAGTGCTGTCCTCTGCTGCATATGAATGTGGAGCCATGGGTCTCTCAATGCAAACTCATTGGTTGGTGTTTTAGTTCCTGCAGCTGTGGTGGGTTTGGTTAGTTGATCATTTTGTTCTTCCCATGGAGTTGCAGACTCTTTCATCTCCTTCAGACCTTTCTCTAGCTCCTTCATTGGAGTCCCGCGTTCAGTCCGATGGTTAGCTGCAAGCCTCCTCCTCTGTATCAGTATGGCTCGAACTAAGAGTCTTAATTGACATTATTTAGCATAAGTTTCAGAAAGTAAAGTTTTTTAAAACAAATCAAGTGTGGCTCCTACCTGGAGCTTGGCAAGAGGATGATCATGACTTTTAGGTGCCACAGGGCTATACAGGAATACTCTTTCAAATTGCATGAATAAGTATATAAATCACAATACTAGACACCCATTTCAATCTACATACCAAATAATAATATTTCATATATATGTATATATCAGAGTATTTACAACATAAAACACTTGAAAACACTTCTGCAGGTAAGTAATTGATACCTGACAGAAGTTTCCGGCATTTGACATTGTCAGAGAATGAGTCAAAATGTACAAAGAGAGATCTATTCACATTTATGCACATAAATTATAACTATAACCAGAGGCACAACAATTATCATATGTACTTTTTACTTAAGGACAAAGCATTTCTTTTGTAAACGAGACCGAGACTGCTACAGAGAAATTGCTACAACTTTAAACGGCATTAACCAAGTTTGTAAAAAGTGTTGTCTCGAACACCTTAGGGCACAATGTGTAATAATCTAGTTACTACAGAATGTTAGATTCATGCCCAAAGAGTGTTCAGAATCCAGAGATCAGATAAATTAGATTTTAATTGGGTTCCAAAGATTAATTGAAAAAAATAAATAAGGTAGACTTGATCAGAAATACATTAGTGTAATAAAACTGTTGGCTTTTTGTGACTCCTGCCTTAAGATCAGACAACTGCCCCTGACAAACAGTGTCTTGGAGCAGTGATGGAAGATTACCTTTCAAGGGCGGGGCGGACCATCATATCTACAACGGTCACACTACCGTGGAAGTTTGACCGTGGAAGAGCAGAGATGTATCTTGTGTTCTCTTATATAACATTTTGCAAATCAAGTCTTACTAAACGGATGGAATCCTTAAACACTGAATATATTACTTTCCCGTTGGTGATTATTTTTAAACAAAGATGTGGAAGGGTGCGATGCAGGTGATAATAGCTGAAGGTGTGGAGCACCTGACGTTTTGAGCATCGGAAGCTGCTTGCAGTATCTTTTTGTAATGTCTTACGGTTGAGCTCTCTGCCTAAGCTTGTCATTTTCAAACTTTCTGCTTACCTCATCTCCTCACAGAATAGATATGCCTTAGTAATTATTCTGCTCTTCCATTTATTTTCTCTATCTTTTTCCTCCTTCCCTCTTCCAGCCTTCCATACTAGGTCTCATTGTATAACTCAGGCTGACCTTTAGTTCACTGTGCAAATAGGGCTGGCATCAAACTTGCAACAGTTCCCCTTCCTCGCCTCCGTAAGAGCTGAGATTAAAGATGGGAACCACAGTGCCCAACCTCCTGATTCTTCTCTTATTGTGGCTATAAAATCTATGTATAGAGTTCATTTGCTAACTTTAGTAGCTAAATTTCCAGCATCAGGCATAGTGTTCCTCTTGTTAAATGGGCCTAATTTTTATTATACAATAGTCTGAAGAGAGGGAGAGAGACTTGTCTTTGGAAATGTGTCTGCTGAGAGGTCGGTTATAACCCTGCCTACATCCATTTGCATGTGGTCAGGACTAACTGAACTCGGTGAGAAATCAATAACAATAGCAATTGTAATTGTCATTGTGATATTAGGTCAGAAAGTAGGCAGAGTTTGATGGATGCAGTGGGTATTGGAGACAAGTCATAGGAAACAGGCAGGAACAAAAAACATTGCATACATGCATGAAATTTTCAAAAAATAAGAAAACATTAAAGAAAGAGAACTCTTTCATTTCAAAGGGGCATTTAGCCAGGAAATAAAGGTGAGTGTATTTGATATGCATTATTGAATATTCCTCTTAAAACATATATTTACTTTGTTAAGGTGGGTTTCTGAGGTATTTTCTGTGCTACAGGAGTGAGCTCTAGACAGGGAGAATTTTGAAAACCGCACTTTGTCACTGTAGGATGTTCACGGAGACATAAAGCCACAGTCCCATGCTCCTTTGTTACTGGGCTATGAGGTGACTAGCCAGTCACCTCCAATAACTGCTGCAAACCTCAGCACTGTCTGCATGCTGATTTACGAAGATAAATTCTCTGGCACTATTGAGATTTTAACACAAGCTTCACTAGCCTTTCTTGGTGTCACTAACTGCTTTGGTTTTGCCCTGAAGCCTGTGTTTGAAAGTTAGCCTTTCATGTGACTACCCTGTTCTCTGTATTTCAACAGCAAGATAACTTCAACTATTCCTAATATCTGCTAGTCCTGAACGGCTCTGACAATGAAGTCCTGATTTCTTTTGCTTAATTTACTGGAATAGTAATTTTACATAAGACCATGTTCATGCTTAGCAAACAGTCTACCCATGAGCTCCATCCCCAGTCCTCTTAACACTTCCTATTGTCATAAGATGTCTCATTGTGTTGCCTGCAGTGGCTCTGAACTCACTGTAGTCCACACAGGCTCTGACTTTGTATTTCTCCTAAGTTTCTGGGTGTCCTGCCACTTTTATCCTTTCGGTGTGGTTTAGGAAGTCGGACACTTTATGGGAGGCTCATAACAACACCTTTTCATTAGTAAGAGTCTCCAGAGGTAAATCTATGCCGGCCATACAGGCCTTGAATACTGGGGTGTGTCTAATGTTAAACCCCACAGCAGACAGAGAAAACAGCCATGGAAAGCGAGCTGTAGACGTCCTTGCCCCCCATGCTCCTGTTTCTCCTATTAGAATGTGTAGTAAAACGGTAGCACTGAGCATCACACTATTTATTTAGAGCCAAGCTCTAGGCAGAAGGTCTTTATATTGATCCTATCGTGTAGTCATCACTCAGCCAGAGATAAAGGACGGTTATTAATGAACTCTCTCAGGTGACGACCATGAACATTAGAAAGGACCGGTGCCTCATCTGGTGTTGGGAAGCCAGCGAACACCTGCTGCAGGCACTGGGGCCATGGGAACTCACTTTGACTGACACAGAAAAAGAAACCCCTAAAGGAGGAAGGCGGTGTTTTGCCTCAGATCCAGCAGATGGCAGAGTGACCCAGTAACCTGCAGCACAGCCTTCAGGTCCAGGGCATTACATGTTCCCTGTGTTCTCTCAGTTTTAAGACTCCCTTCTAAAAGGTTGTTCTCAGATTCTCACAAGTCCCCGAAAGGAACCCAAAGGGGGACCGTTCAAACAGTCAAGAAAAGTGCAAAATAGAGGATTCGCCACTGAACCTTCGAGATTTGACCAGGGAGGACAGATACCGTGAGAGTGGAAGTAGCATGGCTAAGGAGGGGTTTGTGACACTAACATACACGTCCCAATAGACACTAAGGACCACTTACCTAAGCCACTGAGCCACAGAGGTGGTTGTCACATGTCCAGGAAAAGGGGGAGGTAGATTGAATTGGGAATCTTCTCAGTCTGGTTAACAGTCTTAATGGCTTTCTACTTTGGATTCCCCCAAGTAGTAAAATCAGGGGGCATGCGCAGTGGAAAGAAAGATTCTGGTGAACCTGATGTGGGGAGGACAGCGGCCGCTGTCTGCCAAATGGAATAAGGCTTCATTGTGTCCTTGTCTCAGAGAAGTCCTTGAGAACACATAGGTCACAAGGCAGCTAGCTGTTCAGGAGAGGAAGTTAAGAACAGTGCAGCTTCTCCCGCACACACATTTGAGCAAAACAATCCATCAGCCCAGCAATTCAGTTACTAATAAAGGACCCTTAATTGGCTGTGAACTAGAGAAGCAGGGCTTTCTTTGTTTTTCACGTAAAGAAAAGGCCCAGAGGCAAACACGGTCCTTCTGAGATTCTAGGGTACTGTGGTATCCCAGTTGCTTCCATCTGGCACCTCTGGCATCCTCTCCATCCTGTCTTCTGTTTTTTATCCCAAGTCCAGGTAGAAAAACCTGGAACAATATCTCCACCCCTGCCAGTGAGGTCTTCTTCAGGCATTATCTAGGGTTTCCTCACTCCATCCTCAGTTCCTGTCTGTAAAGTACATGAGTATGTTGTGTTTCTTCTAGTCTATACACACGACTTCCCCAAACAATGTAAGTTCTGAATAAATGAAGCTGTTCCTGAAATTGAATGTGTTTGAGGCTCTCAGTGGCCTCTGTTAGAGGTCTGGTAAGATTCTGAAACGATTTCCAAAAGTCAACGTGAGAAAATATTGCTACTTGTTACTTAATTAACATGTAGTGTGCTGAAAGATAGTTGATAAGCTGTATTACATAAATTAGTATGATATGATCCCCCATAAGTAGTTGAGATTTTTGAGAGCAGATTTTCCCATTAATTAAATGCCAGGCTTAATTTGTTATAAAATAGAATTCTGTAGTCTGAAACTGCTTGAAATAGAAGGAACAAATGGGACAAGGAAATCAGCAAAGAACTTTAACTGCTTTTAACATTGTAACTGGTATTTATAGGTTATATACAATAATGACTTTTATTGTGGACATTTTACCACATATTTATCCTGCCTGAACTCCTGCCAGTCACATTTCTCCTTCCAACCAGCACAGATCCATCAACAGGTCCTTTCTTTTTCTCTTGATGACCTACTGAGGTTCACTATAGTTTTATGCAGGAGCAGGGATTTGAGGAGCAGGATTTACAGGAGCAGAGACATCCAACCAGTGGCCACACCCTGAAGAAAATGGCTCCTTTCTCTCAGCAAGCAGGAACTGCACATGGATCCTCAAGGAGGGGTGTGGCCTCAGAAACTTCTAAGAACATTCTGTGATGGTGTGCTGCTGGGTCTACTCTTCTGTGGGTCTTGTGCTGTTGTGCACAACTGCTGAGAATTCTTATGTAACAGCCATGTTCTGCTGAAAAGAAAATGTTCCATGGCACCCTAGTTTTTGCTGCAGCTGACTTCTGTGATGTCTCAATAAAGGCAACTTTTGACTTAATCACATCTCTCAGATACTAGGGGCCTCTGTGTAGGGAGTTGAGGAGGAAACAGGAAAGACACAACTCATGTAGTCTAAGCATTAATCCAAAACTTCTTAAAATCACGAAAATTAAAACATCTTATTGGGAATGTGTACTTCCTCAGTGAACTTATGTGGGGACATGATGTTTAGAGGACAAGTAAAAGATTCTGAGAAGTCTTTGAGCTTCATAGAGTTCTGTAGGGTGTACGCATCTACACATTGAGTAAACTACCCAATGGTTAGGTAGACAGACTACTAAAACACTCTGGAGGATTTATAGAACTTTTAACCTCTGACTCAAAGCCACTGACTGAGTTCATTAAATTTATTTATTAATTTATTCTTAAATTATTTTATTTTTTCCATTTATTTGAGAGTTTTGGCTATGAGTTTGTATGTGCACCATGCATGCATATGTGTGGTGCCTTCAGGAGCCAAGAAAGATGTTAAATCCACTAGAAGTAGAGTTAGAAATGTTTGTGAGCTACTGTATGGATGTCAGGAATCAAACCTATGTCATTTGGAAGAGTTCTCTTAATCACTAAGCCATCTATCCAAGCCCTCAGAATCACAGACTGTGGTATTTTGGTACCAAGAAATCTAAGCTTGGAAATTGGTTATGTCAAAGGGAAAAAACAAGTTCATGGAAGTATATTTGAAACATACAGACTACTTAAACACATGGAGATAATTCTAGACTTGGAGAAACATTTCACATCATGAACACTGATCATAAGTAACTGTCATGTTAATAAGTAGAGAAAGAGAAAGGGCACACAGAGAATGTCTTCCAATCAGAATGTTGCCCTCTCCTGAACAGTTCATTAAGCCTGGTAAGCACTCACTAATGAGCATTCCTGAGCATATTCTTCATTTCAGCTCCTGTGTTGGGATTCACTTACACACACAGGCTTTGCCAGTCTTAGAAGGGCAAAGATTAGATGAGGTTACTTTATATTTCTAACTTTCCTCAAAAAGAAGTTTATTAGTTTATCATTTGAATCTTTAAAATAATAGGACTGTGTATTAGAGGACATTAAAATTAAATGCATATTTTCTCATCTTCTAAACACAGCTGCTTTTAACATTTTCTGGAAATGTTTCCATTATTTTTCCATATAAACATTTTATTTTATTATACGTTTGTGACTAGAAGTAGATAATTTAGCTATCCATTTGAAAGCAGTAAAGAACTAGATTGGTTTTGGATTGCTTATTAAATTACATTCATTTACTTTGTTGAGTAACTATTTTATACTGCTTAGGATGCGGAATCTTGCAGGTGAATTGCCAAGTCATCCACCAGCTTATCTTCTTAGGTCTGAAAAGAATCAGTGTATGTAGCCAACATGTAGTTGAATACTCACTATTTCCCTATAATGGAACAATGGTTACTGGTGATCAAGACAGGCTGCCTGCGAAGACTCACAAGGAATCATAGAAGTTACTAGGCTATAGTTAACATCATTGTGAAAGAGATTTACAGCAACTCTTGTAGGAACAACTAAATTCTATCTAGGGAGCTTGGAGTGAACCTATTGCTCTCCTCACTGCTGTGAGGAGGATAATGAATATAAACAACATATGGGAGGGAGAAAGGGTGGAAGGGTCTATTTTGACTCATGGTTTCAGAGGGTGTAGTTGCTATAATGTCTCAGAAGGCAGAGTAAAAAGGCTCAGTCTTCGTGATGACATCAGGCAGATGGTTTCTTCTTTTATGGCACCCAATAAACAGAGAGAGCTGGCTGTTACCAGAGCTAAGTAAAACCTGCAAAGGCCTGCACCTAGAAACAAACTTCCCTCAACCACCTCTAATTCCTGCAGTTCTACAACCTTCAAGTTAATGGCAAACTCCTTGACAGGAGAGAACATGTTGGAAATCAAACCTGTCCTTCCCTTTGGCTCAGGTTTTTGAAACAGAGGAGTTATGTATTTAGTATTTTCTCAAACACTCTAGGATGAAGGGAAGGATAAACAAGAGTCTTAGTGATGGCCAAAGAATGAACTTACCTCCTAAGAAGAGATTTTACACAATTCTGCACCCTGATCGAAATAGAACTGAGCTAGTGATAGATGAATGATGTTGGGGCAGCTGTCAATAAGCACTGCTTAGTTATTCATTTCTCTTACTCCCTATTTAAATCTAAACCTCATGTCAATACCCCCGAATATGTATTTTGGGTGTGATGGACATCTTGTTCTTCTTTTGAATAGAAGAATAGAAACCAGTGCATTCACATTGAGTTAACACCCTTTCTCTTCTTTTCACTTGTCTTTTAATTGCTGTTTTGGGGAATAACACCTTGTTGGGACTCTAACACTCAGGAGTTCACACCTTATCACTAAGGGCTCTAGTTCTTGTGCTATATGTGGATACCTATGTTCAGACTTCAAACTTCAATTCAGACTCAAAGTACAACTAGGAACTAGGTGATATTTACGATTATTTGTTACTGTGATATTAGAGGCAATGGATAGTCAGATGGAAATAAAAACACTGTCTGTTATTAGAATGACCAAAAACCTCTGCATTCCTCTAGTAGGATGCCACCCTCCCATATATTGGAAACGAGGGTTAGAGGAATGAATATGTTCCAGCACATGAGCAACAGAGCCAAAATGAGAGCTAGAGTAAGGTCTCTAGATTCTATCATGTCATATTGGAACGCTGATGGGGATAGTCTACTAAACCTTCACTCTCCATTTCATATTTAATAGCAAACCAGCTGAAGGGTTAACACTTCACAGTGCTGGAAATGTTTTGAGCCCCTTTCGTTCACAGTATTAGCAGAGTGAGCTGAAATGAAAGTGCATTGCTTTGAACTGAACACTTAGTCTGTTATTTTCACTGATAATAGACGTTATTTTTTAAATGGAATTTTCCTTCAAACCCACATATCAAAACACATATCTAAATAGTATAAAGATGAATGCCTAGTATATTCCAATATCAATTACTGGGAAACTTCAATTAGACAGAACCCCACAGTTCTCCATTATAATTTAATCTTTGAGTTTCCTTTAAGAGAGGAAATTATAAGATAGAGACATGTTATCAGACAACAAGCTGATAGTGTGGCAGACACTATGTTCTGAGCCCCCATGGTGGGCTCCCTACTGTGTTAAGAACTCTTTTTACTCTTATGGAAGAATGGTGCCTCTTGGGAACTTATAGTTGAAGTAAATCAGCACAGATTTATTTCAGAAAGCCATCACTAGGGTCAACACACAATGCAACAAACCGTCTATTGTTCTAACAGACACACCAAAACCCAATATTTACAGCAGTGGCCCTGACCATGGGTGATAACATTCTTCAAAGGTGGATATAATTATGCTCTCCAAAAAAAGGCAGGAGCTAATTTCTATATAAATAATCAAATATCTATAACTTCTTACTTTTCAGCTTTTGCTGTATCAACTTTTTCTCTGGTATAAATTGTATTTTCACGGTGATTGTGTTACCTCAGGGCTTAAATTACTGTCCTGTTCTGTGTTACACTTTAAATCTTATATGAGTAGAAGCCACTTTCTGAATTTGGTGATAATATTCAGTTGTTAAATTGCATTTATTCATGAAGACATTTATCATCAATTCCAATGGAGAACCTGACTTTTTAATGAGTGTTTTTTTTTTCTTCTCCTTGTGTTCTTCACAAATGCTGATTAGAACGATTTCTCTTGCATGCAGGTAGGTCACATTTCTTACTTAGGTTTGGATGGATTCCATGTCCAATTGAGTTTAGAAGATTTACTTTCCTGATGCTGGAGATTTGGAATTCTTGTTTCCCTTCTAAGTTTTAAAAACAAACCCATACATCATAATGATCCAAAGATGCACCACTACACAACAAGGGAAGTTTCAAAACAACAGCTTCTGTTGCTGCTGTAAAGCAACAGAATCAGAAACAAAAGCGAAGGAATGTAGAATGCAGTTTGCCAAGGAACTTACAAATCCTCAAATTGATTTCAAGTGTAGGTAAATGTCTTCCAAACAAAATCAGCTTTTATAATAATCATTTGTCAGATGTTTGCTGTCTGTTGGGCTATTGTCATGGCATGAATTACTTCTCAGGTGCTGAGTTCTGGGTGGAGGAGATATACAGAATTTTACAGGATCCATGATTTTTACACAAAATCTGTAGCCCAGGATCTGTAGGATGCAGGAAGGCTTGTGACATAAATTAGTGCCTAAGAAAATAAAGAGGAAAAGGACAAATCTATAGGACTCTGAACACACCTATTTTGATGTGAATCTGGGAGGCAAAACATTCTGGTGCTCTGTGGGAACTGAAGAAAGGTCTGTCACTGTGTGAACTATGTAGTAGTAACCACATATTTCCAAATATTTCACCTGCAGAAACAAGGGTCTCCAATTCAGATTGGCTTTCACATGCTCTGGTTCCAAAGATGTTTATAATCGAAGTGATAGTTCTTGAGGGCTATTCACGGTTTTCTTTTAAAAGAACGAATATGAGATTCCTATCTGGATTTAATGTTCCCAGGAGGGGACTCTACCGAAAGAATACTATAGTGTTCCCTTTGATGCTGTCTGGTCAGCGTCAATATTTCTCAACATTTAAGTAAGTGCAACTGCTGGTTTCTTTGGCATCAAGGTGTGAATCAAAGAAAAATGTTGCCATTGGGATGATAATATGCATTAATAGCCAACAAAAGGCTACATAATCATCTTCTAGGTATATATGATTCATATTCTTTAGTTTTGTTAGCAACACTCTTGATGTGAAGAGCTAAACTCTGGCAACTATTTGGTAAAAGGAAAGGATCCATCTGCCCATCCCAGGAAGACATCTCATGCCCGTACAACAGGCTGAATTTAACCTGTCAATATGATATTACCTACCAAATTGTTTGTAAATAGAAGACATGAAACTTAAGAGATATGTATCTCAACAGGAAGACTCTCACATCAACTTTACAATGCAGCGGTGTTTGAGAGAGTATACACAATTAGAGATGCTTTGCTTTGCACTTCCAATCTCAATAGAGCAGCATTTATGCTTCATCTTGTAAGTTGCAAGTATATCAAGACCCTTCTAGGTCTTGTTTAGATTTGATAAACGAATAACAAGGGGAGGTTTATTGTTTCAATAGTTGTGTAAACTTTCAAATTTATAAAACACTTCAAATGAAAAGGGAATGTTATAGTATTCCTTATGCAGAAAATGTTAGTTATGTGCGGGACTGCAAAATGCTGACTTTCCAATATTGATCTGTGTTTTCTATTGTCATTTGAATACTAGCAGCTGGATTCATTTGTTTGCTTTACCTACAGTTGTAGAAAATTGGATATGTTTGAATATATTAAATGCAATTGTAAGAGGATCCATTCCTTGAAACTTTCCCCTACACAATATACTTTTCAAGGGTGGATTACTAGGCATTTCTTCAAGCAATATAGTTATGTGATTGAAATGTAAATAAAAACACAAGTGTGTGCTGTATAATTATTGCATAAAGAGAAGTTTGATCTCAAGTAAATATTAGTTGGCCTTATGGGCCAGGATCAGCATTGTTGCCCTAAATAAAAAATGATTTCGCAAAAGAAACATGACTTATTCTTTATGTTAAGGAAAATGTGATATATTATGCAAGGAAAATTATACTCATTATTTTATGAACAGAAAGCCACACCTGCAAATATTTGCCCCTTTCTGTAAATTTCATGAAACTACAGTGGATTCAATAGTGGAGTGAATATGATTTATAGTTCTTTACAATTATGGCCTAAATAGATGAAGTCTAAAGGGAGTTTGCCTATTTGATTTTCAAATTTGCATCACTTAAAATCCAATCAGGCCAACTGTTCAGATTTTTATTAGATATGAAATACTTGAATGGATTCAAAGCTAGTACTATGTAAGGAACGAGCACATCTGATGTTTACAGCAGGACTTCTAGAAGGGGTTCAGTTAGTTTGTGACTCAACCCCACTTTTGTGAACATTGTTTACCAACTGCATGAATTGCCAGCGTATTATACCCTTCAATTTCCCATAATTGGTATTTGATAAACCAGCAGACTGCTTTTGATTTTTGAGAATTGGTGGTAACATATTGAGCTTAACAGATTTATGCAGGGTAGCAAAATAAAAATAGGGTGACAGGAGCTGGGGACTGTAAAACACAGCAAGTTGGAGTGACAGATGGCTGCTCCAGATAATAGTACCGAGTAAGTTAGCCATGCAGGGTGTCCTGCTCTCAGTGGTACATACTAACATTTTCCCAACCTAAACAGGTGTTTGGAAGGTGTGTTACATGTGACCCGGAGCCAGCAATGTCATGTGTATCATACGCCTGGGATCTCTGAAGTGTGCGTGAGGTTATGGATGCATGTGTGGAAGCTCCTCTAAGGATATGAAAAAATACTATGAAATTTATTTTTCCTAGCATTTAAAACATCATTCCTCATGAACCATTCTATACAATCAGAACAGTTAGAGAATGCTTAAAGGAATTCTGATTTCAGTGGTGAGTGTATTCTAGAAAAGACCCAGAAAACTAGAACTGAAAGAAGTTTCTGAAATATTATGAAATCCCCTTCCATTGTCCTGCAATAACTGTTTCATAGAGTGGAGTCATCTACAGGACTTGATAGTCAAAATTCCAGTAACTGGATTTCTTCCAGTCCAGACAAGAGCAATTTCTGGAGATTCGCATACAGTCAGTTTGAACAGCTTCTGATCAATGAATGCTTTTATGTATGCACTTAAAGACCAGCATCCTCACAACTGTCATTGTGTCTTATGCTGAGTCTGTCTTACTCAAAGGTGACAGAGACATAGAAAGATCCCATTGCCAAAGCCATTTACCTTCTTTGTTGATTCTTCAGGATATTCTGACTCACAATTATTTGCATCCTTTGAAGACTATGTTTAGATATTTTGATGAATTTTGAACCTTTATGTGTAACCAAAATGCAGAGGACAAGAATCAGTAAGACGAACCAAGAAGGGAAGGCTTGAGTGGTGAACTACACTGCACATACTGGTCCCACAAATTGCCAGTCAGTACTGTCTGTCTAAGACAAAAGTTCTCCATGGCTATGCAAACCATGCAAGGAAGACACCAATTTTCTTTTCTTTTTATCATTTTTATTGGCTATTCTATGTATTTATGTTATCCCCCTTCCCCCTCCCATGCACTTTCTCTTCATTTGCTTCTATGAAGATGCTCCTATTCCCAACCACCCACTCCCACCTTAGCACATCAGCATTCCCCTACACAGGGAAAATGAGCCTTCACGGGACGAAAAGCCTCTTCTCCCACTGAAGCCAGACAATACCATCCTCTGCCAGATATGCAGCTGGAGCCATGAGTCTCTCCATGTGTGCTCATTGGTTGGTGTTTTAGCCTCTGGGAGCTCTGGGTGGGGGGTTGATGTTGTTACTCATCCCATGGAGTTGCAAACCTTTTCAGTTTCCTCAGTCCTCTCTCTAGCTCCTCCATTAGGTTCCCCAAGTATAGACCAATGGTTAGCGGAGAGCATTCTCATTTGTACCAGTATAGCTCAGGCCAACCTTCTGAGAAGACATCCATATCAGGCTCCTGTCAATAAGGACTTCATGGCATTAGCAATAATGACTGGGTTTGGTGGCTGCATATGGGATGAAGCCTCAGGTGAGGCAATCTCTGGATGATCTTTTCTTCAGTCCGTGCACTACTATTTGTCCCTGTATTTCCTCCCATGAGTATTTTGTTCTCCCTTCTAAGAAGGGCTGAGGCACTGAGTAGAGCAATGTTCAGCATTATGTGTATGTGGGCTTTTTGTTGTTGTTTTTGAAGACCAGCCTTAGTGCATGGTGATCTATCTCATAGGATGCATGGATTATTTCAACCTTCTTGTATCTGTCAAGGCCTGTTTTGTGACCAATTTTATGGTCAATTTTGGAGAAGATACCCTGAGATGCTAAGAAGAAGGTATATTCTTTTGTTTTAGGATGAAATATTCTATAGATATCTGTTAAAAAACATTTAGTTCATAACTTGTTAGTTTCACTGTGTCTCAGTTAAGTTTCTGTTTCCATGATCTGTCCATTGATTAGTGTGGGGTATTGAACTTTCCCACTACTAGTGTGTGTGGTGAAATATATGTTTTGAACTTTAGTAAAGTTTATTTTTTATTTTTGATAATGTTTGGTTGAAAGTCAATTTTACTCATTATTAGAATGGCTATTCCAGCTTGTTTCTTGGGACCATTTGCTTGGAAAATTTTTCCCAACTTTTTACTCTGAGGTAGGGTCTGTCTTTGTCACTGAGATAAGTTTCTTTTATGCAGGAAAATTCTTGGTCCTGTTTACATATCCAGTCTATCAGTCTATGTCTTTTTACTAGGGAACTGAGTTCATTGATGTTAAGAGATATTAAGAAATGATGATTGTTGATTCCTGTTTTTGTTCTTAGGGATAGAATTATGTTTGTGTGCTTTTCTCTCTCTCTCTCTCTCTCTCTCTCTCTCTCTCTCTCTCTCTCTCTCTCTCTCTCTTTGTTTTTTTGTTTTTTTGTTTTTTTTTTGTGGTTTGTTGCAAGATTACTTTCTTGCTTTTCCTTGGGTGTAGTTTACCACCTTGTTTTGTAGTTTTTCATCGATTATCCTTTGTAGAGCTGGACTTGTGGGCAGATATTGTGTAAATTTGTTTTTGTCATGAAATATCTTCATTTCTCTAACTATGATAACTGAGAGTTTTGCTGGACACAATAGCCAGGGCTCACATTTGTGTTCTGTCAGGGTCTGTATGACGTCTGCTTCCTGTGCCCTGTGATTTCCTGGTGGTTCTCTCTTTTGGAAAGTCAGTGGAGAGAAAGTGGGGTCTCTCTGAGAGCATGTTTTAAGTCCCAATGGTAGTGGGATGGCCCTAGCTCTGCGGGCAAATGGAGACCGGAAGGGTCCAGTCCCACACAGCCTCACGATTCCTGTGCCCTGTTAGCTCCTTGTAGGTTTCACTTTGGACAGTTATTGGAGGGAAAATGGGGGTCTCATCTGTGGGCTTAGGAGTGAGAGCACTACTGGGAGATCAACTTCCAGCTTCCTGCAGGTAGGTTTTGTGTCCACTTGGCAGTGGGACAGGCCTAGCTCTGGGCACAGATGGAAACCGGAAGTGAGACACCAATTTTCAAACAGCTTGTTTTGGTTGAACGTGTAAATTTTCTTTATAAACTGTCATTGTTATTCAGAGATTAGGCATGAATTATGAGGAAGGCCATGGAGTAAGTACTTTTGATAAATTTAACCTGAAATCTCTGGTTTCAGATTTGTTTTCTCATTTCTTTCCCCTTATCATTATCTTCAAAAGCACCCCTCTATTTGAAAAAGACAAAAAAGAAAAAAAAAACAAACAAAAAGGCAAAAAATTAAAGTGATGTTGGCTGCTTATATGAAAGTTGCCTTAAATCTGAATTAATGACAGTTCCCTGTGCATCATCATTTCAATCTAAATCAGATATTGTCTTCAATCTTAGTGGGTCCATTTAAAGTATATGTTCCTCTCTGGACATTTGAGATATTTTACAGTGCTTGCATTTTAGGAATGATTGCTAATATTAAATATTAAATAAAAGAATCTGTTTAAGTCATACGTTCAAGTCTACCATTGGCTAATGCCTGATCTCCATTTTTGCTACCTTCTCTTTACTACTCAGTCCAAAAAACCATCTGCATTAATGTAACTTAACATGTTAAATTTTAGAAGCTGGAGGTAGTTAGGACAATTAAGAAGTTTTATAAAATTATTTTGTGGTGTTTTGAGGGAGGCTTACAAAAGGAGAGACAATCATATTGTCTTTAAAGCCTTCTATTCAAGCCCTATGTTATCTGTAATTTCTTGGTTCCACAAATGACATAAAAGACTGAGATACGAGGAACAAATTAAATGTAGCTGTCTCTTTCCCTCATATGTACAGTTAGATTTCAAGTTCTTGAACTACACCAGCAATCGTTGGTAGAGGTTCTTTATGGGTTCATATACTGCAAGGGGTTCATACACAAAGTCCCCTTCTACAGGAATCACCTGACTCCTCCTTGGAGCCAGTGAGTGCCCCTGCTTTGTCATCTCCTGCTAGAGCAGACATCTTGAAATCATGCACACATGCTGGAATGCTGATAGAGAGGGAGAGAGGGGACTTTCATCTCACAAGTTTGTGAAGCTGATAGATTCTATGTAATTCCTACTCACACTCAAACTGCTACCTAATGTGATGGTAATACATTGAATTAAAAAAGGAGGCATAATGGTTTCAATCTGTGTGAAGCATCCAGCAAAGGTGTGAATGAGAGACTGTTTCTTCCATTTGAGCTCTTTCAGAACAACCCAGGTTTCATGTGACGACACCGGGGCTCCAGCAAAACTGACTTACAGTGTTGCTCTTCCCTGAACAGTTAGTTTGCATTCATATTTTGTGACTCAAATTCTGATCTCAACTATTTTGCTGCTAGCAGAAGACTTTTGAATGTGTGCTATTATTTTTTTTTTTAAAAATGATCCTAGAATGCCTAGGCTGATTTTTATGCTTAAAGACATTATTCTTATTATTATATATTGAGAACTATTAGGAGGATAGATTAAGCAGAGAGACTGAAATGGTAAGAACTAAACCTGTGTATAATCCAAAGCATGTCTTTCTTTAAAGGTTTAGGCTAAAGAGATAGGAATGGCTATTTCATAATTATTGGAATGTCCAGAGCACAGATTTCATTAGCATTGAGATTTAGTACTGAAAAAAAAATCACTGTCAAATGCATCCTGATAGAAAAGTATGTTGAAAGAACTACAGAAAATGGTTCTGCATTTAAGGGAATACAGAACACAATCCTCAACATCATCCTCAGATAGATAACAACAGTCTGTGACTCCAGCTCTGAGGTAATGTAAAAACTCTCATGGCTTTATCTGGTCCTGGCACCTATGTGTATACACCTCCACCCCAAAATATGAACTATTAAAAATAAAATTAACCTTCAACATTAAGTTTATTGGAGGAGTTAGACATTCAGTTTCAATTCATCCCTCAGAGCTCTGCCCTTGGCTATCTTTTTAGCCCAAGACACCTTGTGTACGGTTACCCTGCTACACAACCTCTTTCCTTGTTCTTTTCCATGATCCACCAAAAGAACAAGCATAGGTTTGTTAAATTATTATTTTAAATGAAGCACCTTCTTAGATAAATTTGCTGCTTTCCCAATGTACAACTTGAGGTATTAGGCTATTAAAAAATATTAGAACATACAAAGAAAATGTAGAGTTCAAATCTTGGTCCATATTCCTGTAATTCCAGTATTTGTGACATTCAAGAAGGAGAACCAGGAGTTTAAAGTCATCTTTGTGAGCCACACAAGTGGTGTTAGCCTGAGCTAAATGAGTCATGAGGATTTTTTCTAAAAGTAGTGAATAATACAATTACTTCTCCTAACAATGGTGATAAAAGCTAAAGTGTGACATCCCAGGCTGGTCACAGTTCCATGCCTGTTCATCTGCATGAGAAGACAGAAGTGCTGTCACAGAAGAATTGTTGTGAAGGAGACTTGTCATAAGCTACTCTTGTTCCTTCTTTTGGAATATGGGTGTGAGACTCCTGAGGCACATGAACATTGGACAGCTGCAGAAATTATTTTATTTGTAAGTGGCCTTTTTGCACTGTTAGAAGCCTTGTTAACACTGTAATTAGGTTAAACTCTGGCTCTGCTGAGCTCCAGAGCTCAAAAAAACCCTATTTTTGGGGGTAGGGTTTGTCATGTGGCCTCCTCTATGAGATTTATGCAAGCAGAACTGTAGGACTTGGCCTTTTCACTGGATCATATTTTGTCTTTGTGGTGAAGGTCTCACATTTTCTGCTAGGCATTTGATTGGACTGAGATCCATACCAAATAATTTTCATTTGCCATGCAGTACTTCCTGAGTCATATGGTGAGCTGTAAAATTCTGTACCTAATAAGTAGGCGAGCTCCTTTCCCAAACCAGGTTCTTATTCAATTTAATTTAATGAAGAATATTCAAATGGGCTATCTCAGGCTAATTCATGTTTAATAGCTTCTGAGTTTGGATGACCAGTCTTCAGAGACTGCTAGGCCATAAAAAGTTTATGAGTAAAATGATATTTGTCATTTAGAGGAAGGGGAAAATTTAATTTTAGTTTTATTCTAATATTTAGTACCTTGAAAGACACTTTTTAAAATGCACTAGAGAAAATATAGTCGGGTCATATTTTTAAAACCTTCTGACTTCAGAAAAAGTCATTCTTTTGAAGGTGAAGGGAAAGATTGCCTCAGTATCCCACTGACTCAACTGTTGAGTTCCGTGAGTGTCTCTTATACAAAGCAGGTGGCCAGGAGTAAAGTGAGAAACTGGATGTCTGAAAATACTTAATCTGATTGGAATATGTTCTCAATGTCAAGAAAATACCACTATAGCTCATAAAGCCCTGCAATTCTTTAAAAAGTTGCTGTTATCCTTTTCAAACAGCTGGTTACTATACACTAATTAGAATAGAACATCCATATCCAAATAATACCCTCACCTTGCAATTGATTCTTCTTTGACTATGCTTGTTCAGGTAGCAAAGCCATTAGGCACTTCTTGATAGTTTTTATGATCAGACTTAGCACCAAACATTGAGCAGGCACTGAAGACTGTACCTTCTCTTAAAAGGTTGATTTATTCGTTTATATGTAAAAGAACACTGGAGGTTATAAAGGTAACAAAGACCTTAAACATTATATTGATTTTTTTTTCCTGGAGCTTTATTCTTCTTGTTGTGTTGCAGGGTCATAAAATTTCACTAGACCCATTGGATCCATAAAATCTGAAGTACAAGCACCAACTGAGAAATGAAATTGTTGGACTGGAGCAATAAGCAAGGACTTGGCTTTGAACTCTGTGCAGTATAAGTCATGCCTCCAGCCCAGGCAGGTGAATTACAGCCTGCTGCATGCTACAGGACAAGTGTGTCTTTGCAGATCTCCCAGTTCAGTAATCACTGGGTGACACGGTGACCTTTACCTGGCTCTCAAAAGTAAGGAGAGTCCAGAAATAGAGAAATGAACACCACATCTCCTTAGCAGAAATCAGAGTATTTGGTTTTGTTTGTTTTTTTTTTTTATATGTGTGAATTAAAATCATGATTACAAGACTCATTAGTTTGATAGAAGATTGAAATCAGAAAATCAGTTTGGTTGCAAATCTCAGGATGCATCATATCAAAGGTGTGCATATGTGGGGGTGATGTAGATGTGTGTTTTCAAGTGGGCTGTAGATATCTTGAACAGTACACTACACCATTCTGTATGAGATGAGAATTTTCCAGGTTTCTATTATGTGCTACTAGTTGATGTAAACACAGCATTGGCAAGTGACACATCAGTTTATGGTACCTCTGTCTCTCATTAGTTAAGTCTTGAGCATTGCAGTTTCTGGTGTCACAAGCCAAGACCGGAGTCATTACTAATAAGAAATAGCTGTCCTAGGAAGGAGGTTGATCAACTGGGACACAAGGGTTTGAGTACTCTGAGCAGACTGGAGATGAGATTGGCAAAGCATTCTCTTAAGCTAGTGTCATAGCTACTCATGAGATTTATACTAAAGATACTACAATGAGACATCTCATAGCCAGTTGGAAACACTTTTAATTATACTAGATGACAGGACTCACAGGGTGTAAGTGAGAGGTCTATATGACTGATGCTCAGACCTTTAAACTAAAGAAGGAGGAAAACTACATAGTTCTTGATTTGTAACTGCCACGGAGGGAAGTCTATAGTGAATGAGAGATTCAGCATCTTCTACCAGTGCTCTTGTGTGCATTCTGTCTATAACAAACTATCATGAATAACGATTCTAGTTTACTTGGTAGCTGATGGGACCCCAGCTCTCATAGACACTGCTTCTATCTGTGCTCTCCTACTTTGTGTCCTCTTGTAGAAGTCTATTTCATCCAACAGTCATGACCCAAGCTCTCTCGAAGGTCTCTACTTCTAACTACTGTCACATGAGAGGTTGAGCTTCAAGATAGTAATTTTGGAAGGACTCATACAGGGCATAGCAGACAAATTTCTCATTTTTTATTTTTGTTATGTAAATGACAACTGTCACTATTCTCCTTTCCATAAATAACATTATATCATGTCTACATACTGTGTATTAACTTGACCATTAAGTAGAAATTTAAGTTTTACTTTGCCATAAATGCCCTATCAAGCCCAACATTAGAGGACTATGTATCCACAAGGTATGTCGGAAGTACAGAGAGTGGCTGAAAAGAGGAGGGACCCTCTTGAGCTGCATGTGACTGTCGGTCATGTAGGTGCTACAGGGAGCCAGGAGCCAGTTTGCTCTTGTTTTTCACACAGGTTTCAAAATATACGTACATCCTTATCTGACAGTGCCTAGCTGACATTTGAAAAGAACTTGTTTGAAGGTTCCCTGTTTCTCCTAAGCACAGAGGTTCTCACAGAGTATTGCTACACTTGTAAATATATGGTGGGTTCTGTCAGCATCTATTTACATATGGAACAGGACTGTCCTCATTCTTCCTTCCAGATAGCTATTGTCAGTCACCTAGCACTGTCACACTTCTCTAACACCAATTGCTTTTTTCACCATTACTTCAGGAAGTGACTTTAGTTACCACAGGGGGCAGAGACACCTTTTCTTTCCTCTCTTTCTTTCTTCTTTTGGAAATGGCCATGTCTTTCACAAAGGCCAAGGGGCACACACTGTACCCACAAGTATAGCCAGATGAAAATGGAAATAATCATCCTCACAAAAAATAACCACTTCCTTTGCAGCATTTAACATTGCTGTACAAGTGACCTAAATGACAACATGGTGGCATACACCATCATGAGGGATGGTGACACAGAATGACCAGGGGTTCAAAGCCAGCTTTGGATGCAGCTTCTGAAGCCAGTCTGGGCTACATGAAACCTAGGCAGAAAAGAAAAAAAAAAAAAAGGAAAGAATAATAAAAGGTATAAAAATGGCCTAAATTATATCACAAAGCAAACCAAACCCCTGCCAGGTGGACCTTTGGAGATTTGATCCATGTGTGGGTAGCCTGTCTCTTCCTGACTGATGTCTAGCCATGTTTCTATTCCTGTATCCGTCTAGAGTTCTACCTGCTGAATTCTTTGTTACTAGTGGTACCTCCAAAAAGTGGGGATGGCCTTTGAGTGTAACACAATTTAACATCAAACCAGTTGAAAAACGCTTTGAGTGCTCCTAAGCCTGTCAAATAGAGGGCCACGTGCTCCCTGGGACTGAAGATATGTACAGTACCTGTATGGCCCCTGATTGATTTCAGAAGCCTATCTACTGATTTCTCTTACCTTCTGCTTTCTTATTTGTGCTAGGTTGCTCTAGCCCTCTGCCCAGGGTCAGCATCTCCATATTGATGGCATTTACTCTGTATGATGTCACAGCACACAGCATGGGTACCCCATTTTTCACAGGGCAACTAATACTCGTAGACTTTAATGGACTGCTTTGTGTTTTCCATGCAGCTGAGTAAGTCCAATAATAACCCAGAGGAGGAACAATCACTTCCTTATCCAACAAGGACTATCTCTGTGTCTTCTAACCAAGTATTGAGAGAATAGATTATTTACCTTTTTTTGAAAAGTATCATTAAACTTTTTACTCATATAACGGAAACACTTGCAGACTCTGTCTTATTAAAGAACATATGGCTGATTTCACAGCTTCCTTATAATAATGTATTTGAGAGAACTCTGGTATTTCAGTGATGGAACAGACATATTTAAGACAATGAGCAAATGTATAAGTGGCAACAAAATGGTGTTAGTGTGTTTGTGTGTATGTGTGTGTGTGTATGTGTGTGTATGTGTTTGTATGTGTGTGTATGTATGCATGTGTATGTGTGTGTGTGTTTGTGTGTGTGTATGTGTGTGTATGTGTTTGTGTATGTGTGTGTGTATGTGTCTGTGTGTTTGTGTGTGTGTATTTGTGTGTGTGTATGTGTGTGTATGTGTTTGTGTACGTGTGTGTGTTTGTGTGTGTCTGTATGTGTGTGTGTGTGTGTGTGTGTGTGTGTGTGTTGCTTATACAGAGGTCATGTGGGACTATCTAATAGCTAATGTCCTTCTATCACTCTCCACCTTACTCTTCTGAAGTGTCATCTTGCCCTGATCCCAGAGAGAACGTTTTTTTGTCCAGACTGGCAGTCAGTAAGCCCCACCTACTTTGCTGTCTTCACACCAACAGCTCGTTATTGGGTTGCATGAATCCAAACTCAGGTCCTGATGGTAGCAGAGCAAGCACACTTTCTCATTAGTTCATTGATTTTGCACAAAGGGGTTTTGTACAGTCAGAACCCCTGTTAACCCCTGCTGTCCCCATCATATCGGAACTCATACTCCCCATCCTCACCAACCCTAGCTCTCCTCTTCTCATGGCTGACCAGTGTCAGAAACAGAGAGAATAAGATGCCGGAGTCTTGCATGATGACTACAGACACCCTTTTAACACCTGTCCAATCGAAGTGACACAGTCTAAGCTCACTATTTATGATATGTAAGTGACACCACTCAATTGCACACATCATAACCTCTCATCTGCTTATCTGCCAAGAGAGCTCGGACTGATGACACTGGATTCAGGATCAAACATTTTTTTTTTTCTGCCAGGCTGTGTAATATTCAATGTTCATGCTAAGTTATAACACTCAGAATATCAGAAATCCCTTGGGGAAGCCTTCGTGAGTCTGTATTCTCTCAGGATTAGTTCAAGAGTCTAAAATGTTTTTCTTCAAATTCAATTGACTACTGCATCTAGCCTTATTAAGTTGAATTTGACTTATTGAACATGACTTTATAGTCTTAAGAGATGGTTTTGCAGTATTGAGAGATCATTATGGCAGATGACCCTAATACATAGTCTTTTGGAATTGAGAGACAAAATATAAATATTGAAATACTAATATCTTTAAGCACCTAAAAAATGAAAACTAAAGACACTAGGTCACTGGTGTATGCACATTGATTATTTTCTTTTATTATTTAGATTAATTTAGTTTAGTTTATGTATATAGATTCTTTGTTTACATGTATGTTTATGCATTATGAACCCTCAGTGCCCACAGGGGCCTGAAGAGAGCATTGAATTTCTTGGAACTGGAGTAACTTAGGGTTGTAAGCCATTCTGTGGCTTCTGGTAATCAAACCTCTGGAGGAGCAGCCAGTGCTCTTAATCACTGAGCCATGTCTCCAGTCACATATACAGTTTTATTTTTGCTTACAAAATTTGGGCACATAAGTTTCGTGGCCTTTCATTTCCAAAAGACAGTGTAGCATTCTATCCATTTTTTAAGAGTGACTTATTTTTTAACTATTTCTTCAGGTTGATGTCCAAGTTAAAAAGCACATGCATTTTATTTCTGCTTGGGAATACATATGTATTTTTATTGCCAGCACTAAATAAACATTCTCTTCTTCCTGACACTCTGTGGAATGATGTGTGTGTGTGTATGTGTGTGTGTGTGTGTGTATGTGTGTGTGTGTGTGTGTGTGTGCATACAGGCGCTTAGGTGTTCAATTAAAATCTCTGGAGACTTATAAAGTGGCATCATGTCATACAAGAACCTTAAGCAATAGACAAGAAGCTAGACACAAATAGTAATATATTATGATTCATTTTATATGAAATATACAGAATCTATGGGGAAAGAATGTTAGATGAGGCCTGACAGGGGCTTGAAGTTATGGGAGGCCTCAAAAGGCTATACAGTTGTATAGTTGCAAATGACTGAAATTTCCTTTTAGGATTATGGATATATATGGGATATATATATATTGCATGGCATTGTGCATATGACAAATAACCTTCAATATTTTACATAAAAGCTTTTGCATTTTTAAGAATAATTATACATGTATGATAAAAATGTGTGTGGGTTTATGTATCTGAGAGCAGTACAGGCAGAGGGTAGAAGAGGTGATATAGCAAGAGATATAGGCAGTTTTGAGCTTTGTAACATGGGTGCTAGAAACTAAACTGGGCTCCCTGCAAGAGCACCACACATTCTTAAACATTGGACCATCTATCTAGCCGCTACCCATAGAATTTAAAATAATGAATTTTATGTTATGTGGCTATCACTTCAACTAAAATAAAATAGTCTCTTTGTAGTATGTGTCCATTTGAAATCTAACAGAACATATGGTCTGGATCCTTGGGATGCTCAGTCTGAGAACAGAAGCAGACAACAGCTATTGTTCAAAACATTCCTGATAGCACACAAGATTCACAAAGAATAGAAACT
This sequence comes from Micromys minutus, assembly GCF_963924665.1. Classification (NCBI taxonomy): domain Eukaryota; kingdom Metazoa; phylum Chordata; class Mammalia; order Rodentia; family Muridae; genus Micromys; species Micromys minutus. The sequence goes on from NC_137953.1 coordinate 9,208,084, forward strand.
TGTTCCTATCTATATTTCTAGGACACATTGAAATAGGGACTCTGAAGAATGAAAGAACAGAGTAATGAATAAAAGTCCTTTTGGATTAAAAACAGAAAGAACTGTACCCACAGAAAAAAGTTTAAAGGCTGAGAATTCTACTCCATGCCATGATCTGATGGAATCCTCTTTGTGGTTCTTAGGATGCTGGGACTACAATGTTCAATATCATGCGACTCTATTTAGAACTATTTCTTATGTCAGGACTTTTCTAGATCATCTTCTGGCCCCTTTCCGTAGAAACTCTAGGTGTAGTTGGACATGAAGTCTTAGAAATAATACCCTATTCCCCCAGCCTAGAGAACTGAACTTATTCAAAGTTAGGAAGGTCCCAGCTTCATTGAGAATAGCTCAGTAACAGCACTCCAAACAGGGCTTGAGGTACATGGAACACAATGAGTTCGCCTTGTTGGATTTCAGTTTTCTGGGGTCTTTTTTTCCACATCCTTCCAAATCTTACTCTTTTCCATTTTTTGAGCCCATTGATCCAATACAGAAGTCCTAGGAACGATTTTTTTTTCCCAACTGAACATCTCAAGAAACCTGGACCAGCACAGATATTTGCTCTCTTACCCATTTATTTCCCAGCATTCCCTTTATGTAATGTTTAACACACAGAAACCCATGACCCCTTTGCTTGCCATGTATTTGCTGTGTGTTTCTGCTGATCTCCTTTTGCTCCTGTGGCAAAATACTTGAGAAAACCGTGTTAATAAGGAAAGGTTATTCTGGAAGTGGAGGAACTATTGGTTTTAATCTGTTTTGGCTGTCCTCAGTTATGTTTGTCTATTGTTGGAGCGAACATTAGGAAGACAGGAGCATGTGACAGAAAAGCATTTTTGCTTTAAGATGACCATGAAAAAGGCAGAATGAGCTATAGTAAAATCTATGGGAAGAAAGAATAGGAAGGCTAGAAAGACTAGAGGATAGAAGGAATAAGAGAAGGAAAGAAGGAGGAAGGAAGGAGGGAAGGAAAGAGGGAAGGACAAAAGGAGGCAAGAAAAACAGAAAGTAAGGGTGGCTGGGCCAGAGACAAGGTAAACCTTCCAAAGCTACATTTCCACCAACCACTGAGGCCCTCCTTTCCATAGCCTACATTATTATGCATTTATCAATTAATTAATCCATTTATTTTAATCATTTCTGCCTTCCTGATCCAACAGCTTCCCAAAAGGTCTACCTGAGTTTATTAGATTGAGAACCAAGCCTTCAACACAATAATCTTCTGAGGAAATAATCCTTCCTATACAAATAAAATGTGTTTCTTTACCCTTGGAAAAGTTAGAGGTCAGTGCTTGCTGGCTTTTGTTACTACTTTCAGTTGTCTGTTGTTTCCAAAGCCTTGCTATGCCTGCCTTGGAAGATGTACTGTTAAGCCACAGCACAGAATCTTTGAAGGACATTGTCCATCAAGTGGTTCATGTGGTCCAAGTTACTAGGAGCTGCATATTTTAATGACTTTGATCTCACTTCTTACTTAGAAACAAAATAATCTCTTTTTTTTTTTGTTTTGTTTTGTTTCCTTGCAACAGACCCCTTTATAAACAGTAGGATTTAACTTTGCTTTCTTAGGGAGAAAAGAAAAATGAAACTGCACAGACAACTCTTTTCTGAAATTCTTCCTGAAAATGGTGGCCCTCATCTTACCCCTATCAGCATTTTATGTAAATAATAACCTTTCTGAGTCTTTTCTGTACATCTGATTAAGGAATAAGAATAATCAAATTTAGACTTAACAGCCCTGGAGACAGGACTATGATTATTTCATTGCCACTGATGGAAGCAGTTCATGGAGGTTAAGCTGTTCTTCCGTGGTCACTGTACCTGACAAGTGACAATTCTTACTGTATATATACTGTATTATACTAGCTTTCTTGAGCACCACTAATAAATGTTCCACCCAGATCAAGCCACTAAAGGAACAAAACAAAATTGTTATGAGAACAATAAGGACATGTGTTTATTAGTTGGCTAAATGAGGCTAGAGCTTAACATTTGGGGGAAGAATAAATCCAGCCTACTCTCCCTCATGGCTATTTTGATTTTGAACCAACCACTCTAAAGATGCCTCTTTTGAAATTCAAGGACTGTGAATGATATGCATTTGTCCCTGAATGAGCTACTTTTTATGAAGCACTTTGTGAGAGAAGGGTGAAGAGTGGACTGTCCTTCCATCCACTAGATTTCAATAACACTGCCAAATGACAAAGGTCAAAAATTAATCATGGGGATGTAGAAAATGTCTCCTCTCTTCCCATGGAAGAAGAGGAAGGACTAGAGGAGCCACAGTAATTAAGGACACTGAAAGAAAAAAACCTACAAGATCAACTATCCTGCTGCACTGCCAAACAGAGACCATGTGCGGGGTGTGGGGTGTGGAGGACCAAGGCTTTTTGTACATATGTAATAGTTGAGCAGCTGTGTCTTCATGTGGAACTTCTAACAGCAGGGGCAAGGCAGACTGCTTTTGGGACCCTTTTCCTCAACTGGGCTACCTTGCCTAGCCTCAATAGGATAAGTTGTACATAAGCTTACTGCAACTTGATATACCGAGACTGGTTGAAACCCATGGGTGGTGTCCCCTTCCTGAAGGGGAGGAGGCATGGATAGGAATGGGGAGGGGAGTTTCGAGAGAAGGAACCAGGAGGAGAGGAAACTTCTGTAGGATTAATTAAAGCATTTTAAAATGTCTCCTCTTAAGACTTTATTCTAGGCACAGAAATCCTGTCAAATGGTGGAGGGAAGACCATAGGTGAATTATTTTGCTCCTCTCCCACCCCTTTCCATTACGGATGCTTTTCCTTCCTTGCCTGGCCAAGTTGAATTGGGTTGAGGTATGGAGATGAAGCCCTGATGACTCAGGACAGAGCTTTGCCCAGGCCAGGAACGAATTCAAGAACTTGACCAGCAGTTTTTGAAACTGCAGTGTGCATCTTTAAATATGATATACCAGAAGGAAAGAAAACTCAGGCTTTAACACTTATTTACCCAGGTATCAGCTGTGATTGTGATTTCTGAGATTATCCACCATGACAAAATTGTGATTTTTCTTGACAAATGAGTGCATCTCTCTGTCATGATCACAGTTTGGCTTCAGAAAAGATGGGTTAGGTGGAAATAACTTAATGGGTGGTTTGAAAGTATTCAAGCACAGTCTCACCACCTGTGGAAGCTGATGATTTCATACTTCTTGGGCACTGAAAAGTTGGTGGTTTTTACAAGGAACAGGTGCATACTCCTAAGGAGGGGACAGGCTCTGCCCGTATGTATTAAATCCACCCTTGCAATGTGCCATTGAAGGGCTTAAGAGAATAGCTGCCATTTAGAGAGGGGATTCAGATGGGAATTGTCCAAACACCTAGGAAAGAACAGTGTGGGTGTGATCTGGTTTTGGTTTGTTTTCTAAATATTTACTTCATTTGTGTGTGTGTGTTTGTATGCATGCAGATGTGTGTCTGAGTGCATGCACACACAGGCACGTGAATATAGATGCCCACAGAATCTAGAAGAGGACATTATATCCTCTGGAGCTAGAGGTATGGGCATCTTAGAGCCACACAACAAAGGCACTGGAAGCAGCACTCTAGTCCTCATGACTGAGCCACTAAACCTCTTAACCTCAAAACTATCTCTCCAGCCTTGTCAACTTGACAGGACTGACACACCCAGGAGATTCCCAAAGCACACTTCTGGGTGTTTCTTTAAGAATGTTTCCAGAAAGAGTTAACTGAAGGGGTATGCCCAGTTCTTAATGTGAGTGAAATTCCTAATATATTAAAGACCCAGGAAGAATAAAAGGGCAGAATTCCAAAGACTCTAAAATGTGGACATTCTTATTCTTTGCTTCTTGGCTGTCATGATATGAGCTTCTCTCTCTGACAAGATTTTTCAGCAAAGATGCACTGAAACATATTAATCTAAAGATGAAGTAAAACTATGTTCTTACATTTCGGTTCTTACATTTAGAAGGGTCTTTTGCTACAATGATAAAAAGTTTGTTCAGCACAGAATATATGAAAAGAGAAAGAATAAGCCTTTCCCCAAAACAAACTGCTGAAAATCATTCAAGACTTCATAGGATCAAACCTATCTCCTTTCCACTCTCAGGAGCTTGTTTGAGATATCTCTCTCTGTCTGTCTGCCTGCCTGTCTGTCTGTCTGTCTCTCTCTCTCTCTCTCTCTCTCTCTCTCTCTCTCTCTCTCTCTCTCTCTCTCTCTCTCTCTCTCTGTGTGTGTGTGTGTGTGTGTGTGTGTGTTGAAAACTGTCTTCAGAAAGAAGCCCTATATGTTCATCTTTTCCTCAAGAGACTGTATTTCTCCTAGAGCATAATCCCAAATATCTTTGTTCTGCTGGATACCATTTTCCCCTCATCAATGAACTTTTTCCCTTTGCCATCCATCGAGAAAAGCAGAATGGCCATTCATGCTATCTGCTGGCTAGCATGGTTTGCCTTATATAACAAGGCAGTTGATCCCAAAGTTGATTCTCAAGTTACAAGCATTTAGCTTAAGTATGTGAGGACCTTCTTTGTGCAACTGGGAAGGTTTCCATAGGGTTTCCGTTCTGTCAGGCATTAGACACAATAATAATAGGTGACAAGCCATAGCAAAGAATTGAGGGCATCAGTAAATTACTGTGCAGAAAGCAATTTGACATCCTCTCATCCTCTGATGAAAGCTAAATGTGAGATCTAGGTGTAAATGTCTGAAAGAATTGGAAGTCACACTTAAAGGGGAGAGGCCCTGGAGTGTAAAGAAATCACTTCTGCCAGAGAGGTGAGACTTGGGTAGTTCCCTGAGTGGACAACATTGTTTCTTTTCAAGATTAATTCATCTGAGGAATTTCTTGGTCATTGTCCAGGAGCCTATCAATTTATAGCAAAAACCTTTATAAAGTCTCTTTTATTAGTTGAGCTTTCTTCAGTACAATAGATACCAGCCTACAAACTTCCTCCTTGAAACAGTGCACAATGCTAGGTGGGTGGTTAGGACCAATTTATCATCCTTGGCCAAGTATCTTATGATTTAAAGTTCTCTAGCAGGAACATAGTGTTTCAGTTTATTTTGATTGTTTGTACATTCAAAGCAAACAGGAAATGGAGAGATGGCTCACTTGTCAACACATTCTGCTCTTTCAGAGGGCCTGGATCCCAGTCTTTACCTCAGGCAGTGAACAACCTGTTGGAACTCTAGTTCTAAGGAATCCAAGGCAGTTTTCTGGCATCCTCAGGAACTCTGCAGTTACGTGCACAAACGCCTGCTCAGAAAACTAATATGTATGTGTGTGTACTTATTAAAAAATATAAAAATACAGTCAGATACTTTCTCCCCTAGCCTTCACTCAAAGGCATGCCTAATTACCATAGATGAGTCAGCTTACTCTGTAATCTCTACACCCAGGAGGCTAAGGTAGATGGAACATTATGAGTTTAACCCAGTCTGAGCTTCATAAAAAACACCTATTACAAAAACAAAATTTCTTTGAATCCAATTCTTTTTTTTTAACTAAGATACACATACAGTGGTGTGTCTATATCATTTTACATTAGGAGCCTATGTCCCGAATAGATGCTATTTTTAAGATAAGTCTTTGCTGCCCCTCCCCTACTGCCAAGCTTTTAAAGACTATTAGTAAAAGCTAGTTGTTTGCTGTTTGTTTACATTAAGGCTCACATTTAGTTAATCTCATAACCCATATGTTCTGACTCATTCCATTAGACTTGAGAAAGTTGATATTGTTATCCCTCTTCGGAAATGGGAAATGAAGCTTCAACCTGGTGCTCCTGAGTCATACAAGGGGATACAAGAGGGAATGGAACTCTGGTTTCTTGCCTGGGAAATTTTTTTACCTCTGCAATAGATGTGTGATATTTGACAATCAACGATGCTGGGGAACACACTCCCAAGATTTTGTAGCTTCTATGAAGTTCTGCATTTTCTTCTGACTCTGTAGCATGAGCAGGGCCTGGCAAGAACAATTTGTTTTGCATCAACTGGGGGCATCCCTGCTGAGGCTAGAAGTCCTATCAAGGGAGAACACATAGATGTAGCCTACTTTGTGGCTTGGTTTTCATCTGGACTAGTTGGCTGGGTACCACTATTTCTCTACAGAGCTTCTCTTTGTAGTTAGGTTAGCCAGAGATAAGAGAACCCAAAGCATCTTAAACGCTCTTTAATCTAGCAGATCAGATGGCTGGCCAGATTAACAAAGAAGACACCAAACAAAGGAAATGAAGTCTAACTTTCGTATCTTGGCTCCATGTTGCTAGTCCACCATAAGAATGGTACTGATGTCCATTGTTTTTTTTTTTTTTTTTTTTTTTTTTTTTGTTTCCATCCCAGAATCCATTAAGCACATATTTTGCTATTATTTATGCAGAATAGTGGTACAGTTTGAAAATATACAGCCATGGTTTACATGCTAGAGTGGTACCTGTCATCTTTGAGGTTCAAGAAGAAATCAACCAATCTGAATTACCAAAGTGACAAGAAAAAAACATACCATGAGTTAGAAGAGTTAGTGTTTTTATTCTGTGTGTGGTGTTGAGAGCAAACGTATCTAAAATACTATTCACTCTCCTTTCTACTGTATGCTCTTATTTGCTCTGGTCATGTAACTTGCATGATATTCACTTGGAAGGAAGGTACTTTGCACATGTATACAATCCTCCCTGTGAATTCGGATGAAGGAGTAAACATTGGTTAAGCTAAATTATAAGTGGAGTCAGAGGTAGAGATGTCTTAACTTGTTGGTGTTTATCCAAGAACAGCAAGAAAGAACTATATACCCTTTTCATTACAGAAAGTGGATCATATAGTTTTGTTCATTAAATAGATCACATATTGTCATTGCTTATAGAATGTAAGTAGGGAGTGTGATTAAGAGGAGCTGTAGTGGTCCTGGTTATTTATAGTGTGGTGATAGCTCTTACCCCATGCAGGACTGAGTGGCAACCAAGCCTGTAATTTTCATATCTTTGGAATGCTTTTAGCTCCTCTCTGCCTGTTGGCATGGAAACAGGACAAAAGTTATGATGTCAAAGCAATATGAACTGATGATTGACCTAATAGTGTTTGGAAAACATTCCCATTTTAAGTTCCCATTGAGAATGGGAGAGAAAGGAGCCACGTGGCAGCTTCATTGAAAAGAAGGTAAAAATAATCTATTTTTCTTAGTGACCATTACAGTCCTTATTGCTCTTTCAATATAAGGTAAAATGATGACTGTCCACTGTTGTTGTCTTGATCATTTTCTTTCAGGTTTAGCTACTTTGTTCTTCTCAGTTAATTTTTTTTCTAATCTAACTGGAAATGAATGGTTGTGGCTGGCACACTTACTGTTTGCTTATTTGGCTTTGGTTTGGGTTTGATTTTGTTTCCTTAAAGGCTGCAAATGAAAAACAGGCATGTGGCTATGGAAGCCAGAGGATTCAGGTCCTTCCTGAAGTGAGGTTGGTCTTGAGTACTGGCTGCCAAGCCAGGAGGTGATGCTAGAACTGATTACTAGCCCATCATCTTTACTGTCATCACTTTTCCATATAGAAGAAAGTTACTATATGATAGAAAAGGTACCCCTGAGTGAAAATGAAAAACTCTGCCCCTATTAATACAATAAGAAGAATCTGCTCAGCTACAGAACGCAACAGTAAGTTATCTCAGCTTATGAATTTCATCCTAAGTTGTCTTCGTTTTATTTATCCTCAGTTTATTAATATTTAAAAGGATGATAAGAGACATTTAATGCCTATGTTAAAATCTGGGAGAATAATTTTCTGATGGGATCAAATAGATGTGGTCAAGGAAAGTTTTTAAGTTTGTGGGCAGGTCCAGCATATTTCATCCTTCAAGTATTACTTTCTGTATAACTTAAAACATTTCATTTAAACATCAAGCCGATTACCTTTTTTATGTGTGACACCAAAACAATTTCAAATATCTAGATAAGTCTCAAATGGACCAGTCTGTGTAATGGTTCGTTTTTGTTGTCAACTTGACATGATCTACAGTGACCTGGAAACAGAGTTTCAATGAGGAATTGCTTAACTCAAGTTGACCTTAGGTATGTCTATGGAGGATTTTCTCAAGTGTATTCTAATTGATATATAAGACCTAGCTCACTGCAGCTCCATTCCCTCCTCAGGGAATCCTGGACTTATATATTTTGAGGAAATATTCATTAAATTCCTACTATATGTCAGATATTGTTCTGAATAAAAATTAAACAAAAAAGATGAAAATTCCTGTCATTATATAATTTATATTTTAATATATAAGCCATATCTGTGCATAGGCTAAGATTTACAAACAAATTAAGATGCAAAGGAGCCAGCTTGTTTATAAGAAGGGGATGGGGACTAAGGTTGAGAATGTAAGCTAACAATCATCAGAAAATGTTCCCAGAGTGACTATTCATGCAGATATCTGAACAGCATCAGCTCAAGTAGAAGGAATAGAAAATTCAAAGGTCAGGAGGCCCAGACCTACTAAAACACAATCAGAGGTTAGAAATCCCAGAGCAGAGTAATTGAGGATAAAACTTAATGAATGGCCTTATTATTTCCTATCTTCAAATACCTTCATGAATGGTAGAGCTAATGTAGGTGCTGCTCCTACCTGGACACATTGGGAGTCATAAAATCCCTGTTCAGCGGTATGAGAGGTAGAGATAAAGGACAAGTCAATACCAGTTTATGACACCTTCATCATAGTACATGGGATCCCAGACAGTGTCACACAAGGTCTCATTCTCGAAGGAAGACACTTGCCTTGTTATCGTTGTCATTGTGCTCACTGTTTTAGAAGATTTAGAGGTGATACACAGCCTATAATGCAGAATACAGAGATTAGTGTAATGTTGTATGTACTCAATGGATATGAAAAGACAGTAACAAAGAAACCACTGTTCTGTGTGGGTCTACATTCTAGGAAGGCTTTATATTGTTTTCTAACATCTCAAGCTGTTTTTTTGTGTGACTTTGTTTTGTTCTGATGATTGACAAGCATGTTTGGATAGCATTTAGAGGACAGAACAAGGGTGTTTTGCTTTTCATTAAAAAGCCTCTAGCTACATTATAATCATAGTCGGGGTTCATGGAACCTCTGTTCTCCCAGTGGGAGAGAGGGAACTCACGTCCCATCTTTCTGACCAGTAATCAAAGTCCTACTGACTTGGGGCTTTGTTTCACAGGCTATTGATTAGGAAAGAGGGGACCAATCCAACTGTCTTCCAAATCTGCCCATATCTAGCTAGGTAGGTGACAATGGGCTTTCCTCATCACACACAGAGCTATCCGTCTTGCTGTAGATTCACCAGTGGATACCAGCTGGGTATCTTGGATTTAGTTTAGTTCTGACACTGTTCTGTCTCAAGATAATATTATATACAATAGTGTAGCTACACACTCTGTCCCCTTTCCAATGTCATTTGCAAATAGAGTGCTGCTCTGTTCTCTGATGAGCCTGTCCAGTATTTTGGTTCCTTCTTACCTTTTCCTTTGGTTCAATTATGTCTCTGGAGCATCTATCTATCATCTATCTATCTATCTATCTATCTATCTATCTATCTATCTATCTATCATCTATCTATCTATCTATCTATCTATCTATCTATCTATCTATCTATCTACCTACTTACCTATCTATCTATACCTACTTATCTGTCATCCATTCATTGATCTTTAATGAGTCTACAATAAGAAGAAAATATGATATTATTATTCTTGGTTTTAACATTTTTCACGCAAAACCTCTTTAAGAGCACAAGTTAAATTTCTAATGGTATATTTTTTAACAATAAAAATATTAAAAGGGTCTTACTAAGACTCCTCATTTCTTATTAATTTTTATTAAGGTTTATAATTATGGATACAGATTGGCTTGGAAGTACATACCTAGAATTCTAACACTAGATAGGTTGAGGTAAGAGGCTCAAAGTTCCAGGTAAGACCTTGTGTCTAAATAACTACCCTTGAAATATATCTAGAAACCACCATAATGTTAATATTAGTTGTTAATTTGTTATCAACTATATTAAAATAAATTTCTTTAAAAGTTATTTTCTGGGTTCCTTTAGGAACAAATGGTAGGACCAGTGAGGTAGGTCAATGGGTATAGATAGGGACTTGCCACATAAGACTGACAACCTGAGTTGGATCCACATAAATGAAAACAGAGGGAGAGGGAGCTGACTCCTGACAGTTGTATTTTGACCTCTCCGTGTGCACTGTGGCACATGAATGCCACACAAACACACCCCGAACACAAATAGATTTTTAAAAGGATAAAAGATAGCGTGAGTCACTGTCATATGCATCAAACAATTGCACATTCTGCTAATTTAAATAGACATGGTTTTTAATAATGTTTAAGATAAATAAGCAATTAGAAATTAATTTAGAACCGAAGCCTGCATAATCAATTTGGAGTGGAGCTTTGGAATGTGATTAACTGGGAGCTTCAGGGGCCTCTAACTCAGGCTCCATACCACTTACTTGCTAGGGTTCAATACTGACTGCATCTATTCCCTTCTCCAACCATCAGGCACGGCAGGCTGTCCTCAGCACTCTTTTCTGAATGAGCCCCCATGTTTTCACTCCTCCTTACTGTGCATGAGAATCTGCGTTTGCTGTGGCTCATTTATCAGCTGAGTGCGGAGACATTCTGAGAGATGCTTTGTCACTTTGGTTGTCAAAATGATGCATTCACCAGTTTGCTGGCTTCTTTGAAAGAGTTGAATTGCACTTCGTTTGCAGGGTAAAGCAAGGGGATAAGTGAGACAAAACCAAATAAACAGAGAAGTGGGAGGGAAGAAATAAAGAGCTCAGAAAACTAGAATCCTCGTCCACATGTTCAGCTAGGAAGCCAGATGAGATGGCTGGGACTGCTTGTCTCGGGTTCATTCTTCACCTGCTTGGTTTCTGCTGATACTGTGTATACTCCAATTCTTGTTTGTACACAGTAAAATGGGAAAAATGGGTAATTTCCTTTCTGCTTCACTGGACCCCATAGACCCATCTGCAAGAAGCCAGTGGGCAGGCGTGGCCAGAACATGGCACCAGACACAGCTGCAATAATGTCACAGTAAGAATCAAAAGAGAGAAAATAAAAGCATCATTTGTTCTTTAGGCCTCAGCCTTGCCTCCAGCTTCGGTGTCATTTCTCAGCTGCTTTGTCTGTTCCCTTGTCCCAAAAATAGGAAAATACAGGAGGATGGTGTCTGTAAATTAATCACTATCAAACGTGGGCTGCTGATGACGAAGCTCCTATCCTAATAGCTGTCCCTAAGATGACCAGGAGGTGTAGGGTGTCCAAATGGCTCTGTTTTGTGGTTTTAAAAGAACCATAGACTCCAGGATAAACTGGCTGATATTATTATCATTTTTATTTTATTATTATAATTTTTATTTTTAAGCAATTTTCTAAAGAAAAGAATGTGTTACTTTTTTTTTTAAAGTGAACTGCCCATTAAAACATACTCACTATTTAATTTGTCTAATTTGATGTTTGGATTTGGCAATGGAAAACTCCTGAAATGTGTCTTTCATGAAGAGGTGTCATCATTAAAAGGAAATCCTAAGTGAGCTTTTGTTCAAATCTGGAGCCATCACTCAGGATTAAGTTGTTTTGGTTAAATTCCTTAAGTGCTTTGAAGTATAGTCCTCATTAGAAAAATTAGGATAATCTAATAGGAACTTCATATGCTGTTTGAAGAATTAAATATAAAGATCACTTAACCAAGGCACTGTCTCTTAGATGGTGAAGGTGGAGGTGGTGGAGATGGTGTTACTCTTGATGACGATGGTGGCCTTTGAGTCTAGGTCATCCTACATCTCTGGCCTGGAACTTATATCATAGTCTAGACTCAGCTCAACCCTGTGATTCCTCTGCCTCAGCCCCCTCCCCCCCCGGAGTGATAGTAATTAAACACTGTCATACCCAGATGCGGTGGTAGGCTTTAACAATGCTTTCCACATTGCTCCTTGGTCCTGGCAGCAGATTTTCCTGCTCTATGTAGAGCCCTGTACATAACCATGCACTGAGATGGTGGCTCCTCCTGGAGGCTTATTATAGGGTTTTTATCTGTCTTCTTCCTTGTGTCTGCATTTTCTTCTTTTCATGCACAGTATCCACTCTTGTGTCTTTTACAAACGCTTAGTTAGCTGTATTGAATTTCTCTCTGTTTCCCCTCAAACAGGTATGTATAAAAGTCTGAAACCCACTTTTTTTTTCTCGTCTTCCAACTTTGACCCAGAGACCTAAGTAAAAACTCTCCGATCAACTGAAAATTCTGTCCTGAGGAACCAAGTATATTAGTGTTGGTTCATATTAGTGCTGGTTCATAACCATAAAGGAGGTGTTTTCTAACCTAGTTCTCTTTAGCAAATAATTAATTATTGATGGGGTCTCATGTTGGATTTTACAAATATTAAGAACCCATGCTCCCAAATGAGACAACTCTGGATTATGACAATTCAGTAATTTCAGGATTCATTCAACAGCTTAAATAATTAATCAACAACCAAACGTGATGTCTCAGCAGGTAAAAGAGCCTGATGCTGAGTTTGATCACCTGAATTCAATCTCCAGGATCCACATGATTCGAGGGAATTCTCAGTTCCTAGGAGTTATTCTCTCACCCCAGGGTGCATGCCATGGTGCTTAGGCTTTGTACTCTGTGTGTGTCAGTGTAAAACACTCACACACACAAATACACACATAAATACATAAACAAGCAAATGTAAAGAAGCTATTATTAAATTCACCAATCACAGCTTCTAGAATAAAGAAGATGAATTCATAGCCTGCAGTGAATTAGATTTGGAAGGAGGAGACAGAAAACAAGTCCAAAACTGAGTACAGTCTTAGAAACTGTGAAGACACTGAAGGTATCCTTACAGATTCAGACTGAGTTACATGGCCTCCTTTTAACCACCACGCGCAGTGCCTCTCAAGAGAACCGAATATCAAGGAGATATTAAGGCATTAGCAACCCACTGCAAATGTGTTCCTGGATTAAGAAACATATCAGTAAGGCCCAGTTGCAACAACTCAGGTAACATCATCAAAGTACAATATAAAGCTCACTGTAGCATATATCTAATGAACAAGTTGAAAGAAATAGAACACATAACTTCATAGGTCCCCCTTCTCTCTTTTCTCTCCTTACATTCTCTGTTTTCAAAGAAGAAATTTATAATGGACCCTTAAAATTGTGTTTTTAATTACTGGCACTCCAAAATACTTGCTTCACGCCGGTTTGTGTGTCATTTGTCCTGTAGGATCAAATAAGCGTTAAAAGGGTAACATGGGAATTAACCTACATCTAAACCTAGTTACCAAAAGAAAATATAAATTAAATTGCATCCAAACTTCTGTACAGTGGTTTCCTTTTTACTTGAGGATAACCTGTATTAGACTGCCACTGAAAGCAAGAATTTTCATTTATCATAAAACCTCATTACTCCAAGATCTCGATTCTTATTCTGGTGTGTTAAAAAATACCTTTGTCCTAGTGGATGGACTCTCTGCAAAATGCCTCATAAGACTAGATTTAGTGTAAACATGTTCAGTTTAGTTCCTTTTGTGTGTGTGTGTGTGTGTGTGTGTGTGTGTGTGTAAATGCCAACATGTCAATGCAGACACATTTTATAAATGACCACTGGATTTTCATCTGTTCACACAAGTGGGACTGGAAGGAGCTTTGTCTGCATCCCTTCTTCAAAGGGATGCGAAAAGAAGGCTTTGTTTGGCAAATGAGTACCAAGGGGGTGGGGGAGAGTGTGAATTACAAAGGATGGATTGATCTAAATGCTCATGTCCTTAATGGGGAGATCATGTTCATTTGCTGTTTAACTTGTAGGTACTAGTTTTCCTTACAGAACTCTGATTTTCATCATTTTCCTTCACAAGTCCTCATCGTTACTTCCTGCTTCTTCTCGATATTGCCAGTTAACTTTATACTGATACAGCATTTTTGGGCCAGTCTTCTTTTAGAAAGTACCACAGGGTAAAGAGTGTTGGACCTTTTAACTGCTTCCCTGACAGACACCCTTCAATCTGTAACATCACATCGTGGCCTCTCTAATAGTCTTGCTGGGTCAGCTCATAATCTCATTTGTAAAAGTCTTACTAGGGTACGAAGCAAACTTGCTAATGTAACTTTTATTTGCTAGATGTAATTGTCACCTTGGATGCTTACTGCCTCCATCTGCTAATCTAGATCTAAAAGCTCCTAACCTTTGCAAAATCTAATTTAGTCGTAGAAAGTTTTCAGCCTCTGAGACTTGTTATGGAATCAGTTTACCCGTTCCCAGTTCCAAACTCTGCCTGGATGGTTCAACTCAGCTGTTCTGGCTACAGACTCCCTTCCAGCTGACTGCTTCAGTCTGGCTTCTATCTCCACCTCTGACTGAATTGCTCTACTTGGCCTTACATTAACTTTGGCAATATGTTTTAATTTTGTGGCTCCTTCTTATTCTCTTTTTTTTTTTTTTCAGTCTTTACCTGTGTCTAGCTTGTTCCCTCTCTGCAGCATGTTCTCTATAACTGTCCCAGTAAAACTGTCCTCTTTCTTCTTTTGCCCTCTGTGCTGATGTATCTTAAGTAATCTGTCTTTTATCTCTGTTTTCATGAGAATTGGACAAATTCTGTCAATTTTTTTTCTCTTATTCATCACTTTTTCTGCCACTCAGTTCGTCACCATTTTTAAGCATGGCTGCTTCCTTCTAAAATCCAACTCTACCAACATTGCTTTCCATGCAAGGGATGTAAGTCAGTCCTGTCTATACCCCAACTAGAGGGATCGAAGGTGTATGTTAAGAGTTGAGCCACAACTCAACTGGAAGTGCGTTTTTATTTTTCAGTAAATAATACAACTTCAGGATTTGCCATGTGATGAAACATCCTGCAACACCAACTACGTTCATAGGTAAGATAATTTATATGTCTGTTTTAATCAATAGAGCTTTATTCAAACAGTTCCACTCCCACTTAACTTATACATGGTCTGTGACTATTATTGCTTTATGAAGGCAGAACTGAGAAGTTGCAGCACTGGGATATTTTACTTTTTGTCTCTTTACAGAGAATGTTTGATGGCCTGCATGTCTAATTCATATTTGATGCTCAACATCCCCTAACTGTGAGCTTATCTATTCAGGTTCGAGAGGGCATTCTAACTACAGATACTTCATTTATTTTGTCCTGCAACAGTAAGTCTTTTTGATTGCACTCTGTAGGCTTAAATTTTTCAGAATCTACTTTAATAAAGGTTCTAGTCCATCACCTGCCAGAAGTAGCAGCAATGATACATTAATAAGGCAAAGGAGGATGTGGACCTGTTTAGAATTAGTTCTTTGGGAGGGATCCAGTCTTCATTGTCAGGATATTAGCAGTTCTGTTCACACAAATCAGCAGTGGTGGCTCAGTCCACTAGGAAACACCATTTAGGATAGAAAATGACAATTTGACCCAGAAGAAGCTTTGAGGATCTGCCAATCAGCCTGAGTCCACAGAAGCAGCAAGAAGCTCCTGCAATATTATGAGACATTTCTTTGGTGCATTTTTCTCTATGAAATCACAACAAACAATGATCAGAGAAGGTAAGGCGAAGTAATCCCAGAGCATTATCAGCAGAAACCAGTGTCAGCGAAGCCCAACGAAGACCAGCCAAGAGTGGCGAGGAGAACCAATGCTACAGTGTTGTCTACTGTCTGTTGTGTTATACTTACACCCTTTCTAAACATCACAGGTCCTCTTGGGCTTCTGCTCTAGCATAACATCACATACCCCCTTTTCAGGAAGCTTCTGGAAAAATACCGCATATCTGTTCTCAGCAAAATATCCTCCCACGTGTCTGCTTCAGCAAAAAAAATAAAATAAAATAAAAATAAAAAATCTCCTGTGTCTGCTTCAGCAAAACATCACATGACACAAACTGAGTCTTCAAAGAATCCAGAAATGTCCACTTCAGCACTTTCTAAGCAATGTGACTCTGAACCAACTTCAGTCATGCATATATGACCAGTTTTCTTCTAGTTGCGTTTTGCATAGGAATTGATTCTTACACACTGCAGAGAATATATTCTCACGAATTTCATTATGTCTCTGTATTGAGCTGGAAGACTGAAGTCCACTCTCTTGCTTTCTGCAGTCTCCATCTTATCCTTAAAAGAGCATTAATAATAGCTGATTAATATGTAGGAGCTTCAAGACAATAATGAAAATTCAGCAAGGTGGCTCAGCAGGTAAAAGCTTTTCGCACCAAGACTGATGTCATGAGTTCAATTATCAGGATAAAATAAGTCCTACAGTTTGTTCTCTTGTCTCCACATGAATGCTACAGCATGAAGGAACACACACACACACACACACACACACACACACACACAAACACACACACACAAATTAATACAAATTTAAGTAGTAGTTAAAAAAAAACTGAAATGACTGTCCTGCATTGAACAGAGGACATATTGGAGGAAGCAAGTGCTGTCACATCAATCGACATATTTATGGTGCTCATTAAGCAAACTAATCTTCTGTGTATGTTAACTTCAGCAGAGACAGAAGCCAAACAGAAGCAGCAAGAGTAGGCTAAGCAGCAGGGAGCCTACCAGAGCCTGGCCTGACCTGGCCTTTTCTGCTTAGCATGTGCGCAGAGCTAGCCTGCAACCTCATGGGAAAGCCTCAGAGACCTGGAACTAGGCAAGTAGCAGCAACTTCACCTAATACCAGAGCATGGGCCAGTCTAAGGCACAAAAAAAGTGGCTGCATGTACAAGAAGGCTTCTTTGTATAAAATGTTTTGTAGCTGAAGCTCATGAATCAAGATGAGGAAATCAATCCCTAAATAGTCATTTATGGATACTTCTTTTAAGCCATACCCTGATGAATGTTGAAACTATTTAATGTATAATTTTCATTTAGGATTCAATTAGAAGAAATATGTTTCCATTTAATTGCCGATTAATTCTTTGGTGAATATCTAATGGATCAAACTTCTTACAGCATGTTGAGTAAGCTCAACATCTCAAGAATTGCGTACTCCATTAGTCCTAGGAAGAAAGAACACAAGAAGTATTTGTAATACCTGTGAATTAAAATATGCACTGTAGTGAGATGGTCCTACCAGAAGAGTCTGAAAAGTGAAAGTTTCATGGTTCCAAAGAGAGAAATGGAAATGTTAAAGGAAGCCAATGGGGGATGAACCCCAGGTGGTTGCTTAGTTGGAATTCCATATTTCATGGCAAATGGTGAAAGAAATATTGCTAGTGCCTCAGATTTGCTTGTATTTGAGAGATTTTGATTCAGTTCTCTGGTTTGGAATTCATGTCTGCATACATATTAGTTTTCTCTATTGTCTATGGACGGTGCTACAAAACCAAAGCTCACCCTGGTCTTCCTGAGTGTCTAAGGAATGTACCCATAGGAATGGCTACCAGGCCTCATTCGAGTGTAATAACTAAGTAAGTTGGATGGGAAAAAGGCTGACCGATCATGGCTGAACTACACAGGGAACTATTTACAACCCAGAAACAACTATATTAGTGGTTAGCTTATAAATATATCATTGATAACTCTGTATAACTCATTTTTTCTAGTTGTAGGAAGAACCTCCGTTCACAGAAAGTGGATAAGCTGATACATTCTCCTAGAAAGGACCCAATCCTTTCTCACTTCCACATTTAAAATTAGCTAATAGGACGCAGTGGGATAAATATATCTTACAATCGAGTGAGTGCTCCGAGTAGCTCAGTCTCAGAGGAATGAGTGTAAGGCATCAGAGGGAGACACCCCCAAGTTTTCCTCCGAATGTCACAGGTGCTATGACATGAACATGCCAGCAGATACTCTCACTCTCAAACAAACCAATAAAATATGAAAATCATATTGTCCTATGGGCAAACACCCAGACACTATTGGACATAACAATCCCTTTGAAACTCAGTTTCTGGAATCAAATAATAGAAAAGTGTTTAGAATGGAGTCAAGCAAAACCCGAGATTCTAGTTGCTGGCATTATGACTACTGAGTATTGTAAAAAATGTAGGAAAAAAATGATTTTCATGCATCTGATTTTGAGGGGACAGAGAATAATATCTAGATTCTTGTTATCCAAACATAAAATAAAGGTGATATGACACTGTGACTGGATGGAAGGGTCCCCTAAACTCTATTTCATCCCTATTCCATTCTTCATGAAACTCTTTTACATTTTCTTTCTTTTTTTTTTAAACCATTTCAAATAACTTTCATGATGCCCAGACTGTCTTCATGACCATGGGTATAACCCTCATTTCCTCTACGTTTTCTTAATCTCTCCACTTGTTAATTTGACAAGCATAGCAAGCTCAGAGAGTATTCTATTATCCAGGAAGTGCAGATATTGAAAAACTATCGCAATATGCAAGAAATTCATGCTAAATATGCTATGAATGTAGTTATGCTATCACAAATGCTGTTTGTGGTCACAGCCCTGTCTCTCCTATGATTGAAATAAATGAATCTTTAAAAGAACTAATTATAGACTAGTGAGCCTCTGTTAAGGACAAATGAGCAGGTAAATTTGGTGGTCACTACCAGAGTTGTTGAGTCACTCTTTTTGCTTTTGAAAATCAGCTTCCTGTGAATGTCAGTGTCTAGTTGATGTGAGTCTCTGAGGGGCTGCTGTCTGTTTGCTGATTACAACCGTCTGTTTGCCAATTCTTGGTATAATTAAATCCAACCAAGGCCTCGGGTATGTCTTTTGCCAGATCTGATTTATTCAGGTGCTTTGCTTTAAAATGAATGTGAGGGTAAATTTTGTTTTCTTTCTTTTGCTGCACAATTGCCTTAGAAATCCAATCTCAGGGTCAGTGACAGGTATTGATATCCTTTGTCAAACCAGAAATATCTCCAAGCATCTAGAACTAAAACTTCTGATTTTCAGCAGACTTTCCTAAGATAATAATGTAATTTATCTTTCAAAGAATATTAAAGCCAAGCCTTGAAGGTGAGGGCAAAAGGCTCATTTGTGCTTCAAATTAGAGAGATAATTTAGGGACAGAAACATTTGTATTCATTTGAATGTAACAGTGTGGAATGGTGGAGCATGGGTAGTGATTTCTACCCAAGATTGTCATTGGAAAAAAAAGAAAGAATTTTATTTCCAGCCTTGAAAATTATGCAATTAATGTTGCCTGTGGTGAAATGGAGGTAGTAAACCTCTCCCCAAAAGGGTGAGTAATGAGATAGTGTGGTTAATTAAATTATCTGTGCATTGTATTTAGCTAATGATTTTTCTTAGCTATTATTTATCAGACCCAATATAAAATAAAGAAGCTGAATGGGAGTTTTTCTCTCTCACTCCTGCTTCTGTCCCTCTCTCCTTTTGTCCTCATTCCTTTGCTCCTCTCTGTTTTCTTCCCTCCTTCCTTCTATCCCTCCCTTCTCTCCTTCCACCTTCCAGCCCCTCCCCCAAATGCCTTCATACAGCAGCCTCATGCATAATAAAGAAATGTGTTTCACCCTGCTCTGGGGCTCATCCTCTGAGAACACCACTGTCCTACAGGTAATGTCTGTGGTGCTTGTTCATGTGTGGCTTTGTTTTGCATCATTTTCCTTGTGGCTTCCATGAATCTCATTTGCTTTGGACTCAGAAGTGTCCAAAGTGATGGGAACATTTGAACTAGTTCCAGTTCTTGAGTTCAGCCTTTGGAATTGGGTCTGCTGAAGAAATTAGAGCTAAACTTCTGTTCTGCCTGTCGATGAGTGATGGTCTGGTAGGATGTCCAATGTCCTAGGAAGTGTCTAAAACCTACAAACTTTCACCTTCATTACCTCCCCGCTTTGATGGCGTTTTTCTGGGGATTTGAGTTTTCCCAATATCCCATAATCGGCCAACTGCAGTCCAAGTTGAAATGCACAGTGTAGAACAGGGTGAAGTTGAAATTCCCTTCCGTAAGTCACTTGGGGAAGAAGCAGAAAACTGGGTGGAACCCACATATATTGTCAGACTGGCGTTACCTCTCCTAGTTTGCTTCACAGCCTTGTGCCTTCAGAAGTTTCCACATTAGAGAAGGGAGTTTTTAAACTCTCTTCAGCCACCATCAGCATCCATTGGTTTTGTGGTCAGCAGTTGGTGAGCCTGTCCTGGAGCTCCAGTAGCTCCCACAGCATGGCTTACATTGAAATCACTTTGCTGGCTGTTAGCCATTCTCTGCCTCTGATTGCCCTGTCCCCCGCCCCCAGCCCCTTTCTGGGATTCCACAAGGGTATAAAGTCAGGATTTCTGGAACATCCTTAGACTTTAGTTTGTCTTTTGCCAAGAAAAAAAAAAAAAGAAAAAGAAAGAAAGAAAGAAAGAAAGAAAGAAAGAAAGAAAGAAAGAAAGAGAAACCTAAAATCTGGCCAGGAGTTTTGAATTTGCTGCCCTAGGCTTCCTGAGATCTCATCAGGGAAGCTGAGAGCTGCTTGGAGAAGTGTGTTGACAACTAGCTGATAAACACCAGGGTGAGAAAAGTGCTATAGGAAAACTGAGTGGGAGGGCTGTGCTAAGCAGAGGAGTGGGATTCTGGAGGAGGTGACTCTAGACCAGGAAAGGAAATGTGTAGAAAAGAGGGAGAAGTGACAAGGGCAAACAGAGAAGCTGGCAGAGGTGGAAGGGAAAAAATGAAGAGAAGGGGACAAGAGAGGATGGGAGGGTAGGGAAGGCGAGAGAAGAGGATGGAAGAGGAAGGGATAAACACATTTGAGTTTATAGACATCATGAAGCATGCGAGAAGAAATGAGCAGAAACATGGAAGCTGAGGTTGGTTGACTGGTAAGTGGTTGTGAGACATGAAGAGACCTGCACGTGTGATGGCCATGTGCAGCTTCGATAGTAGGTGGAGCTAAGGATCAGTAGTTAGCCGGACCTAGTGGCTAATTCCGGTATTAGAGGACTAGGAAAGAAAGAATGAGTGTTCAAATCCAGCCACAACTGCATAACACAAGCCGGAGTCAAACACACAAAACAAACCCCTCTCTTCTAATTTCCTGTGTTCATTTCATTGTTGCAGTGAAATACCTGAGTGAAACAACATCAGGAAGGGGCAGTTTATTGTAGCTTATGTCCAATAGGATCCAACATGACCATTCAAGCTAAAACATGGCAAGAGGTGTTTGCGCTGATGGCTGGATTACAATTGCTTTGAGGAAGCAGAGATGGGTGAGAGCTGCCTTCCTCTTCTGTTCATTTGGTCCAGAACTCCACCCCACAGTGCCACCCACATCTGGGGTAGGCTTCTTACCTCATCAGTTTCATCTAGAATATTCTTCAGAGGTATGCTCAGAGTTCTGGTGATTTCTGCATCCCTTTAAATTGGCAATCTAGGATATCTGTGGCAACTGTGAGAAATAATCATATAAAACCAGACATGGTTTAAACATCAGTGTGTCCTCATGACTTTGCTTCCCTGGGCCAGTAGATCAGAACTGAAGGCACTGAAGTAAGAAGGGCTTGGTGCTAAACATGGCAGGACTGAATGTGTAATTATGGTGTGTAAATCAAACTCTCTGTGCTAACTGCTAAACATAACTGCTCTTTGACTTTTCTTTTCCAAAATATATCCATTCCTGTAAAGACTGTCATGTTCAGAGATGAGCATTCTGCACATGACTTGTGGCACACACCACCTTCAACATGAGTTGGACCTTCACAGGTACAAGTATTATAAGCAGCCACGTGGGGAAAACTTGCTAAGCCTCTTAAGAAAGCAGAAACTGCTACATTGCTTTGGTTTCAGAGAAAAAAAGGTGGGGAAGCCCAAGAGGAAGAGGAAACTAAGATGGACAGCTTCAGGAAACAGGAAGACTTTTGCTTTCCTAAGGAAAAACAGCTCTAAAGAAAAATGCAAAAGAGAAAACCACTTAGGCGTATTTCCTAAACCCATCTTCCTTTTTATTTGATATTTTGTACCAATTCTTTGCTGATATCAATTCTAAGAGAACTTCCTGCTGTAACTCTCAAGGCTGTGGGGAGATAGATATCTGCCCTATATTCTCCACTATCCACCTGAGCCTCAGAGAGGAAAGTCTGCCCCCACAAAATGCCCAATTATTACAGATTTATAGTGACAGTGTCTTATTTATAGTGATGAGAAGCCTCAGAGTTTACTAGGGTAGGTTGGTGGCATGCACTGGGTACCATGTTTATGGTGAGATAACTAAGCACCATCATTATCCCATCAAATAGCACCGTTTTACAAGACGGTCTCAAAGATTTCCATGGCATAAGGAATCTTGGAACACAATTATGCTTGCTTTGGTCTGGTGAGAGGTAGCAATAATATTTCACCCTGTGTTGCATTGCATTAAAATATTTTGATACCTGTTTGAATAGCGTTGCGGGAATGTTAGTAAATCTATACTGGTCACATAGGCAGAAGTGGTCTATGAATCACTCCGGAAAGGATAGCCATTCATCAGCTCCTTGGGGCTCATTTATTTATTCGTTCCCTCCTAGGATTTGGCATCTGTGAAGAAGGAGACTGGCTCTTTTTGCTGTTATCAAATATTCTAGAGTTATTCCCACATGATGATTGTAGCTAGATTCTCCACCCAGACATATGAAACCTAACATATGGACAACTCATAATTTAAGTCCCTCTGTTCTGTAATATATTCTATACTCAGACATTGAGACAGAACTAAATGAACATGTGATCTGATGGTTTCATTAAAAGGTTTTATTAAACTATCTAGTGAAAGCATAAGTTAGCCTATTTTCACCTTTTATATGCTTCTCAAACTCAACCCCTTGGAATCCCTTTAAGATTTCTAATTTTCAGGTATTTTTTTCAGAATTGAACATGATCAGTCATTCTCAGAGTTTATTATATCTCAACTCTCAAGTTAGATAGGGAATGTTGACATGCCATTACATATTTGAGACCTTCCTAATACAACTTTCCTGCTCCCATCTTAAGGAACCTTTTGACCATGTCTAAAGGAAGTGCTGTAGTTCTAACCTGTAAATATAAGGCCACCCCATGGAATCACATCTGCAAATATATCCTTTAAACATGGTGGTGGGGGTGTCTCGTACTAAGACACACAGTGTAAACAGTAGCCCAGTCCTAAGCTTTTATTCTTTAGGTACTTTAATGGATCACATGTGACCAGTGCTTAGGGAAGACTTGACTTTAATCTTTTGCCCTGGACTAAATTAGAAAATTAAACAGGTTTTCCCTCTGAGATCTGTGACATAATCTTGTATTTCTTCAGTGGGACTCTGGTGACAGATCAGAAATAGAGAGGTACAAATTGCTATCAAAGGATTCTCCCTGTCTTGAAATGTCAACTCAGATGGAGTTTTATTTGTTTGTTTGTTTTAAGATTGACCTTTATCAGAAGGTGTCTCTGGAAAGAGAATGGTACTCTTGAGTTCCTACCAGGTGTTTGCACAAGGAAAAGGTTTCATTTCTTCAAGGAGGCATTATGTAATTCACTGAGAAAGGCACAGACCCTTTCGGCCAATCTTTGAGACCTGGCCACAGTTCGTAGGAGAGATAACCAAATATTCTGTAGTATAGTAGTAAAACTGTGGCTGACAAGATTTAACTGTGTGTCTCAAAATAGGGAGCAGAGAGGGTTTTGAATATCCCCAACATAAGAAAACGGTAAGTGCTGAAGGTGATAGGATTACCAGCATCTTGATCTGGTCATTAGACATTGTGCATATGGATTAAAGTGTTGCATAACACTCCATAAGCACATAGGTTTTATGTATCCAACATTTTATAAAGAGACTGGAGAGACGGTTCAACTGCTAGCAGATCAAGCTGCTCTTGCAGAGGACCCAGCATCCACATGATGGCTCATAGCTCTCTGTAAGTCCAGCTACACTGGAACTGATGCCACTTTCTTGATTCTCAGTGAACCCCACACACAACATCACACACACACACACACACACACACACACACACACACACACTAAAATATTAAAAAATATATAAAAACATTGTTAAGTAAGTCCTTGATAATCACTATTTCATATTCAAAGAATAATATTTCATTCTTCTTTATTATTTTTTTAAACAAATGTATTTCTGGGAAGCCACCATCCTATGTCCAGGAAGCTCTGGAACATGGTGATCATAGCAAATACTTTACTCCAAGAAAGTTCAAAGCAATGCAATGTCTAATCTGAAAGCATCCAAGCACAGTAGGATGATAGCCATGGGGAGTGCAAATTATCTGTGCTATGAGGTCAATAAACAGTTCTGGTTGACTAGGTGACTCTTAGAGGACTGTTTTGGCAAAAGCTGATGTGTGTACAGAGGATGGTTAGACAAATTGGAGCCAGAGAGTCAGTATTAGATTACAGGTAATTACTCTCTGTCTTTGTCTGTCTTTCTCTGTCTCTGTCTCTCTTCCTCTCTCTCCACCCTGCTTTTTGTCCTACCCCCTTGGCTTTTCCCAGAGATCTGTTCTTATCTATCTGCCTGTCTACATGGCTTCTCTTCTAACTCTATCCCTTCTCCAGGTTCTCCCTCCCCTCCCTTCCCAATAATCTCTCTTATACCTGATTTGTTGCATAGTATAATTTCCTTTGCCACTGGTCTGCCAGGTATCACCTCACTACATCATATTTCACAACAGTTGAAGCATACTAAGTGTATACCCTGGGTAATCTTTTTCTCCCACTCCTGCTTCCTTCCTTTATCCCTCTCACCCCAGTCATTGGCTGACCTTGAATTTACTGTGTAGCCAAAGATGTTCTTGGTTTTCTGACTCTCTTGCCTGTATCTTTCCAAGCATGTGCCACCACATCTGGTTTTATTTGGTACTTGGAGTTGAACCAAGAACTTTGTACATGCTAGGCAAGGACTCTATGTACTATGACCCTAAATTCCCTTTTCATTTTCCTGTACATTTGGGATGTTTCTCTCTCTCTTTTTTGTTTTTTCTTCACTGGCTCCCATAAAATGTTTCCCTTTTAGGTATACTGTGGCTTAAACATTTTGCATGGGACTTTCACAATACAGATTGCAAATCAAAGACTGCTGGGTTCTTCCACAAAATAGGCAATATATTAAAAACAAAAAAAAGCAAAAGCAACAACAAAACACAAAACACAACCCCCCTAATAAGACATGTGAAAAGATCAATCAGAATTGTTTGTCACTTGGAAAATGAACCTCCTTGTATTTGAAAAAGGTAAAATAAAATAAATTACATTCAAACCAAACCAAATTCAGCATACCCTGCAGGCTCTGGGTGTTGCTAAAACACAACATGCCCTTCAAGGCATATACAGTATTGTGTTTTTCTTTAATTTTGAATTTGTTCATGTCCTGGGTTTCTTTCTCCTATCCTTTCACATTATTATTAGGTCTCCCTGTAACTAGAGCTCTTCCCTCTTTACTGTGCTTTTTTGTGAAATCTTTCAGAATACCATCTCTTCTCAAAATCTTCTTTGGAGTTACTGGACTCTGTTCTCTGGTTATGACTCACTAGCCATTGAGAAGATTTCATTCCTGTCTCTTAGAAACTCTGTTCATTTTAGAAAATTAAAGGTTAATGCAGTGATTAGTTAGTCCATGGCTTGGACTGTTAGACAATAGAAAACTCCACCAAAATTGGATGATTTACTTCAGAAACAAAAGAGGCAAGTTTTTCAACTAGACACCAGTTATGGGTGCTAAACAGTCAGCTGAGACTTTGGTGAACACTAAACCCTAATTGAATAAATCTTAATTCTGCTTAGAGTGGCAGAAAGTGGGTCTTATAATTCCATCATGTGCTTACATCACTTGCTACATTAAGTTCACTAGAAATATTAGATAATGAATAAAGGCCTAAGGAAATGAACCATTTTTAATGAATGAAGAATAGAGAGGCCATTTTCTAGCCCAGATGCATAGTTGTGATAAACCATAGGCTCATTTCATTGATATTCTGTGTAAATGCATGCCTGCCCCTTCTAATCAGAAGCAACAATGGAGGAAGAATTAGATTTCCAGTGCTATCTGGATGTGGTCCTTATGAGTCTGTGGGGGGAGAGATGCTAGAGTTGGTAATCTAACAACTCTAAAGTTGTAGTTCATGAAGAAGGACTTGAGAGCTCATTCTTCTCACCTCATTGGGGTGAGGGAATATTTCTTGTCTCTTTCTCTGTCTTTACATGACCATGTGACTTCATTGCTACTTAGAAGTGCATCTACTCCAATCACTATCTTTGAAAACCATTTGTGAAGCTTTTCATATACAACTGTCTTGGAGCTTTAGTTTTCTGCAGCCCAAAGGCTTTTGCATAGATTTGTAACCATGCAGGATAAGCTTTTCCCAAATTTGCATAGTATGTGGTATTTTCAGGTAGGCAGCCACTGCACTTATGTTCCCAATTCAATGTAATGAAGCAATGACAAGAGAGCAATGCTATCTTTCTCTTATTGTCTAGGCCCTTTCACAACGGATATTAAAATTCACATTCATAGGATATTACTATCTGTGGTCTTCAAACCTATTTTTTTTAATCCCTTCCCTCTACAACCTTCAAGAGAAAATACAATAGCAAAAGGAGAGAGTAACTGTTTCTTCCACAAAATGAGTATCATAAAAAATAAACAAAAATAAAAACAAAACAAATAACATGTCTTTTCTAACCCTCTGTTTATAATATATTCTGCTCCAGATCATTGCTGCCTCTCATATAGAGAGATTGAGCACTAGGCCATTCTTGAAGAAACACAAGAGAAGCTAAGGTTACCAGGATTTGATTGTTTTAGGCTTCAGCTACAGGAAGTCAAATTTTGTCTGTTAGTTTTGTACTTAAGGTAAAACACTAAAAGGGTTGAAAGTAGAAGATGTTCCTGAGCCTGGGCCTTAAGCAAGGCTTTGGAGGTTGACATACGATAGTCAAACTTGTCTATCCTGAGGCTCAGCATGCCTACTATTTCAGGATGAGAAGTCTTTCTCAAATTTACCTACCTTAAACTAAACTACTAGGATCTCTTCTTTGTATATGGGAAGGGTGTTTCCATATTTATATATTATATACATACAGAATCACATGTCTATGCATGTTCCTATGTGCATAAGCATCTCAAAGCAAGAAATCAATATCAGATGTCTCCTTTGATTATTCTCCACTTTGTTTTTTTCAGAAATAATCTTTCATTGACCCCGTACCTCATAATACTGTACAGATCTGCCTGTCTCTGGCTATGTTCTTTCCCTTTGAAGCACCAGAGTAACAGATGTAGAAACAGAGAAAACATGCCTGAGTTCTTTTATGTGGGTGCTATAGATTATAAATCAAAATTCTGGTCTCACATGTACAGAAGGTATTTTATAGACTGAGCTATCATCTTATCTAGAGATCCCAGCAAGTGTTCAACATTATCTTTCTGCAGGGCTCCTAACTGGCCACTTGGCTTCTGTGATCTACATTTTATATTCTACCTCACAAAAGTAATTAATGTTTTTTTCTCATTGTTGCTTGAATAGTGTATATGTATGGGTACGTTGCCTGCAAATATGTCTGCTCATGAATGCCTAGGTTCATGGAGGCCAGAAGTGGATGTAGGATTACCTAGAACTGGGGTTATAGATGGTTGGGAACTGCTTCTGGTGATGGGGCATAAAACCTATGTTCTCTGGAAAAGCAGCCAGTATTCTTATGGTCTTAACTATCTCAAAAGCATCCTATAATTAATACTTAAGATAGCAAGATTAGCTTCTACAAAGTATAGGCTCAATGTCTGGTGTCTTTTCACTTCCTAAGAGATCAGATATAGAAGAGCAAAGTAGAATCCCTGAGCTCTCCCTAGTTTAGCCATTACTGTCTGCTGTTAAAAAATAGACATAGAGCGAAGGTCCAAGGCATATAAGAGAGAAAATTAATGAAAGACCAATATTTAATAAGCCTTGACTTTGCTCGCCACTTCTATTCATGCTAATTATTTAATATAATATACTGAGCCGTGTAAGAGTCACTATTCATCTACACAGCCATTCATCCATCCCAAGTTCAGCCATTCATTCACTTTCCATCCGTTCATTCATCAAAGACTTTTGCACACATTATGTGCTAGAACAGCTCAGAAATCAATGTGCTGCTCTTATGTGACTTCTATTGTGAGAAGGATAGACACTAATTGATATTCTTATCTGACGATAGAGATTTACGTGGCCTGTAAATGGAAAAGGTTAGAGGGCCCCTTGAATCTGCATTGACATGGTGTACAGTCATGCATAGGAAGCTTGAATTCAACAGAATATACAGAGATAAGGAGAGTCAACACAGGAAGAATTACTGCAAGAATCTGTAATAACTCAAGCAAAACCTGATGTAGGTGTGGGCCACAAAAAAGGCTAATGTAGAAGCCATTATGAGGATGAATGGACAGTAGACTATGGGTGAATAGTCCTTGGCTTTTGGCTACTTATGGGAAGAGAAAAGCAAACCTGAAGGGCTTTCAAAAACTGTTTGAAAGCTGTGAAAATAGTTCAATGCATACAGTCCTTCCAAAACAAGGATAAGGACCAAAGTTCAAGTCCCCAGAATCCATACAAAGGCCAGGTGAGCATCAGAGCACTGGGATGGGAAGAAAGGACATCCCCAGGAAAAGCTGGTCATTAGATCTCCTGAATCCAGGAGCTGCAGCTTCCGTAAGAAACTGCCTCCAGAAAATGAAAAGCAATGAATGAAGACATCTAACATCAGTCTCTGCCCTTCACATGCATATGTCATTTCATAGTTAGCACATATTTGCCCATATATATGGGAACACATGTAGACACGTGCCTGCATACTACATATTTACACATGCGAAAATGACTGCCTGTTAAATTTTAAGTTTAGAGAACTGAGTGTGTGGAGATATTTAAAAGACATGTCTTAAAGGGTTAAGAAAGTAGAAATGTGTGTGTCTGGTTGACTTCCAAAACATCACATAATTAAAGGCACACAGTTAAATAATGGCACAGTGCTCTATACCTTTGTTTGTTTGTAGGCATGAAATGAGTATTTGCAGTTCCAAACAGCACAAAGAGAGACTGTGATGCAAAGGGGAGTTAATTTCTGCTTGGGTTGGGAAAATATGAAAAACAAATAAGCAAACAAAATAGCAATCACTACGGAAATCTGAGATTA
This sequence comes from Micromys minutus, assembly GCF_963924665.1. Lineage (NCBI taxonomy): Eukaryota > Metazoa > Chordata > Mammalia > Rodentia > Muridae > Micromys > Micromys minutus. The sequence continues at coordinate 9,237,243 of NC_137953.1, forward strand.
GAAATACACGCTCTTTCAGTATTCTCAGAGTGCTTTCTAAACTTTTCTTTCAGCAATTTCTGGTCATTTTTTTCTTGTTTTCACTGATAGCTCTTTGACCCAATTAACATTCACTTCTGATCAATAAATTAATATGGTACTTTGGACAGAGGTGTAGGATGAATAGACACAATCGTCTGTCATCTAAAATTACTAATGGCAAATGTCCTGAAGTAGGGTAGCATCTTGGTGATCCTAAACTCTTTATGCAAGGACAAAATTACCTTTCTCTGCGAAAGATCTGAGCTCAAAGGGATCTGGTTGCAGTGTGCTTTGATTCTGTCCAGGGATTTATGTAGGGTGAAGAAAGACACATATGGCATTTCAGAAGAAAAGGCCATTAGAGGGGAGATGACTGTCAGCACTGAGGTAGGCCTGTGCCCACAAAGATTACACTCTTTAGTCCATATGTCCTGATCCAGAGGTGAGCAGTGTGACATCCTAGATTGACGGAAAACTCCTCTAACCAGGATGAATGATCTGCTTTTGGACTAGATATAGCAAGAATTGACTAGAAGACTGTTGTCAAAGCAAACTGCCTTTATCCCTGGCCCAAGCTCAAAGTTTAGGTTGACTGATCCATTCACTTCTCTTTACACATCTTTTTCTGTATGTGTTGGTATATAAATGTAGGGTCGGCATTTAAGCCATGGTGTTCCCTTCTTGAGATTCATATTGCCAGCAAAACAGTTGCTGTTGCCCCTAAAATAAGCTAAATGTTCAGTGAAAATTTCTGAAGATGCCTACTCTTATTCATGCGATATATGCCAAATTCAGAATTTTCTCTCTTCTTCCACTTTATAGCAATATATATATATATATATATATATATATGTATGTATTTCCTTTGGAGCCCAGGGCCACTGCAGGATGCTGTAAGGAAGAAGGACTAGGTGGATGCCTGGTAGGGAGAACCCCAGGCTGCCCCGCCCCATCATGGACAGCTCTCCAGTCTTCTGATCTATCTGTAGTAACTACGGGAATGCATGAGTTCATTTGGAAAACCCAAAATGTGCTATCCCACCTCTTTAAAAATATTTGGGGTATCCAAGATGACTCGGTTGGTAAAATGCTTGTTGTAAAAACATGAACGACCAGGTTCCCATTTCTAGCATGTAAGCAAAAAGCTCAGTACATTGGCACCACACGCGTTATTCCCAGACACTGGTGGAGCAGAAACAGGAGGATCCCAGAGGTTTTTTTGACCGGACAGACTAACAAAATAGGTGATCTTTATGTTCACTAAGAGACAGTGTACATTAAATAAGTTTAAAAGTTATTAAAGGAGATCTTTAGTGATGGTAGTTGATAATCTTAATACATGTATGTGTGTATCTATTCCTTAGCACATACACAACTGTGTACACATACTGAGGTGCCGAATTGGCGTTGTCAATTTGACACACACACACACACACACACACACACACACACACACACACACACACACGCATGCATGCAGGCATGTATGAAATCTGAAAGTTTTGAAGCCTCAGCAAAAATGGTAAGATGCTATATTTTTCCATTTTCTTCATTTGTATCTAAATCTGCTCCATTTTATAACTCCCATTTACTCATAGATGAAGAACTACTCATTATACTGAAGATATTAGCCCCACAGAGCAATGTTAAAGTTTTAACAGTGTTTGCTTTAAAAGTGCATAATAAAAATGACCTCCTTGGTCAGACTAACATAGTAAGGCTTCCCTTTGAAAGACTCCATGGTTGAAACTCAGCATTTGAGATTTTTTCCTAACTTGAACTGCTTCCTTTAGTTAAAGACACACTCTCTTGATGATGCTCTTTGGGGAGTCCCTTTAATGCCCACACACTGGTTTATGGCTAGAACAGGGATGCCCTCACTCATAACAGGCTTACACGAAGATGTAACATTGAGATGCTCACAGTAGTTTTAATTCTGCTAAAGCCATAGCAGCTGCAAAATGAGTAGCAGAGTTGGGGATAGAAAACAGCCAGCAGAAGGAATGTAGCCAAGTGGAAAGCAGCTGTTTTCATTCACTGTCTACAAGATTTCCTTGCCCTCTATGTCAAATGCTGTCTCACTAGTCTTCCTGAAACCCAGGGAGGTAATTGAATGGAGATAGTTAATCAGAATTTCAGGCTGTGTAATTAAATGGAAAGAGAGGGAGTAAGGAAAGACAGAAGGGATGAGAGAACTCTACCAGAGACTGTGGACTGTGGTGAAGAAAACTCTACCCTACAAATGGGAGATCAGGTGTGTTATTTCAGGCTTCTAGTGCCATGAAGTACACTATTGGCACAGCAATTCTTATAAGGCAAGTCATTTAAATGGGGGCTGTTTTATGGGTTCAGAGATTTAGTTCATTATAGTCATGGTGGGAAATATGGTAGCACTCAGGCAGATGTGATGGTGAAGAAGGAGAGGAGAGTTCTGGATTACCAGACAGCAGGAAGTGAGAGAGGGTGGGCAACGTGACATGCTTTGAGCTTCTGAAACCTCAAAGCCCATCCCTCTCTTTTCAACAAGGCTACACCTCCTTATGGTATGGTACCACTTGCTTTTAACCAAGCCTTCAAATATGAGTCTATTTTGGCCATTCTTATTCAAACCCCCCACAACAGGGTTCTTACCTGACTATTTCAGCTAATATCAGCCTGTCTGCTCCTGGTGGCTTTCATGTCTTCCGATACTACGGAATTTTAAATTTCCAGGTCTTTCTGGCATGTCTTGGAGGTAAGCATCAAGCTAGACAATGAAATGTCAGAACCAACTGCTTAGTCCCCTTTCTCTCCAATCCACCCATCCAGAACTAATTGCTTTTTCCTACCTATGTCGTTTTGTGACATGCTAGAATGTCTAGTGCCGTGGGTGTCTCTTGGCTCAAATGTCCTCTGCCTATGTATTCTGCATGTTAAGGGCTGTTAAGGAACTTCATGTAGTGATGAGTGAAGTTGATGCTGGTGATGCTCTTGGTGGGTTTAGCAAGTGACACATTAGAAAACGTTGTCACCATCACCATTTAAAGCTCATTGTACCTGGCTCATATTTTAATCTTGAACAGGCTGCCCTTGGGATTTTTTCTACTTCCTCATTTTTTTTCTTGAAATTTAATTATTATTTTGATTCACATGCAAAATAATGGGATTCCTTATGACATCTCAATAATCTGTTTTTATACTTATTTTAGTTTGCACACCAGTCTAACTGCCCTTCTCTGGACTCCTGCCTCATCTGCCTAGGTCCTTTTCTTCCCCTAAATAGTCACTTCTTCTGCCTTCATGCCCCATATATCCAATATTTTCTCTTTTCTCTCTCTTAATATCTTTTGAGCCTTCTGATCTATACATATCAGACTCTCTCTCTCTCTCTCTCTCTCTCTCTCTCTCTTACACACACACACACACACACACACACACACACACACACACACACACACAGAGAGAGAGAGAGAGAGAGAGAGAGAGAGAGAGAGAGAGAGAGAGAGAGAGAGAGAGAGAGAGAGACTTACATTTAAATCTAGGTTACTCATGAGAACATGATTCTTAATTGTTAACTGAAGTTAGGAACACCTACCCTGGACATTGGCAAACTGTTTTCATGGACTGATACTTGCACTATATATGAATAAAGAGATCCAGTTGAGCAGAAGTAAGGTAGGCTGGGTGGGTGCATCGGTGACTCCTTGGGTATAAAGTTACTAGTGGCTTGAGCCCGCTAAAATAATAGAAGGCAGTTTATTGTCAGCTAGATGAACCCTTCCCTCCTCCATGTTGGTTTTGGTTGGGATATTTTATTAAAGCAATGCAAGCCCAGCACAAGTTTTAAAGGACACTTTTGTTTCTTGCTTTGTGGATTTCACTGTACTCTGCCTTTTCTAAACTGCTTATGAAAACTGTGTTTTCCCATCCCAATTGTGATCCTGCCAAGGCCAAGAGGTGCATCCCAACATTATCCCTAGGAGGCAGAATAAATGCAAATGCAAGTATGTAATGTCAAGTTCAAATGCTATGAAAAAGGTAGGCCCACCAATGAGCACTGTGTCTTGTCCACAACTACCTTCAAGACACAGGAGATATGAAAGGAATGAAGCTCTGGTACCTTTGTGCATCCTTTATAGAACTAGTCATCTCCAAGTGCAGCACAACTCAGTGTATTTTATGAGTCCAAGAAAAGAAGAAATGGACTATGTGTTGGGGTCCAGGTCCATGGCTTTTACCCACATTGCAAGGTGGGTGAGCATTTATTCAGAAGTGACCATTGTAATTCAATTTTCTTTTCTTAAGTCAGTATGAAACTCAACCTGGCTTTGGCAAATCACACAGGAAATACGTTGGGTTCACGGGTGGGGAAGGTAAAACATGAGAGTTTGACCGGCTTATCCCAGGCTGTCACTGGGAGGGTGTCGGGCTGTGGGAAGTCGCAGGGAACTGCTCTGGAGTAGGGAGGCATGGCCTGAGGTGCAGGATGGACAGCTGGAGCTCACTGGGGGTCCTCTGCCAGGCTCTCGAACACCCAGGTACCCTTGGATGCCAGGGAAAAGCTGAGAATGGTGTGCGGGCCCTAGGGCGGGATCTAGCCTGGGGCTGAGGGGGAAAGTCAGGAGTACAGTCCCAAGAGAGGGGGGTCCTTGGAGGTGGGCTGCAGGCTTGGTGGCTGGTGTCCATGGCTGGAAGTGTAGAGAGGCCTTCTATGGGAGATTAGAAGGTGGCTCTGTAGGCAAAGGGCTTCTCTACAGCTCTCCATGACGGATCTGAAAAGAGACAGTCCATGATTTTATGGTATTTATTATCATGAAGGAAAGTGAATGAGTAAAATCCCACCCCAAACCCGTTTCTCAGGGTGGGCTTGAGATTAAATTCCTCTTGCTGGAGGAGTGTCTGGGAAGAAAAGCTATTTGGCTAAGCCTCCAGGCCTTTTAGCTAACTTATTAAAATGGAGATCTGTCTTGAGCCTATGTGACCTGTGGTCATGTCCTCTACCTGTGTAGGAGCTTGGATGTTGTCCTTGTGTGATGGCCACACATCTGTGGAGGGCTGTGGCTAGTGACATGGGCCTGGTTTTGAGAGTAAAGTGAAATTCTTAGTGTCCCTTTCAGGGTCATCAGGGTTTCAAGTCTCATTGCAATGAGGAACCAGGGTGCTTTTCATGGTCCCACAGACATATGTGTTCCTTGTTTCCTAACTGTTTCCAGTAGTTCTCTGAAGCACCACAGGAATCTCTGGAAGGCTGCTGTGGGATGGAAGAAAGGATAACGAAGGAAAAATTGGGCATCATCCTTTATCCTCAGGAACTCAGCAAATCTTCCTATGTTTAGTAGAGAGATAGAATTTTCCAGAATGTAATATGAGGAGCTTTAGTTATTGAACCAGACTTGTTTTAAAATCAAAATCATAAAGAAATAGAGATTAAACATATTAAAGGTCAGTCAAGTTGGTACACAGATTATTTAGGAGGCTGAAGCAGGAGCGTCATAGGCCTAAATGAAAGAGACTCTTAGCTCAGCTCACAAAACAAATCAATATTTTTTCTTCCTTGTAAGGCTTTCCAACTTCGTAATTATGCCTCAATATCTGTAGATTTCCAACAGAGAAGCAACAATACAGAGTGGTATTAGTCAGTTTGACATTATTTCAATTAAGGCAGCTAGTTTGTTAGAAAGATAGGTTACTTAGCTCATAGTTCCCCAGAGGCAAAGACATGGCTCCTGTATTGCTTGGCCTCAGTGATAGCTGTGGGAATTTACAACAGTGTGTCCAGGTATGTGATAGTTCTTCCATGGAGTGGAGACAGATGGGTAGTTGGTTCAGTCTTAGGGAAATTATCCAGTGTGTGTGGAGGTGTGAAGGGGTCTAGCAAGGAGTGGAGAGAAGGAGGCTGAATAGGGCTGAGCTTGTTTTTATCCTATAGACCTCTTGAAACAATTGAGGGTCACATGTGCATCGTAGTGAATCTGTGTGCTAATGCTTTTATGAATAGAAGTGTCTTCGTATTTCCTTTCATTTTCAGGGTTTCTTCATCACACTCTCTATATAGGGATATCCCAGTCTTTCCCCACCTACATCAATAGGACCAGAGCTTATTTTGGATCATGTCATCATCCTTCAGCTCCATGTGTCATTTGACTTTATTTCCCTCTTTGACCTTCATCTTGCTGCTCTGCAAAATGGGGCTGATAACATCCAGTGTACAGGTTGATGTACATTTGAAATAACCATGCACAACCTATCGTGTATAGATTCTCATGACTGAGACACCATGGACTGTGGACGAGCTAGGCTGTGTTCACAGTTTGCTTTTTAATCATTCTCCCAACAGAACAAGACCTGTTATGGTATCAATGTTAAAGGTTCACCATGGGCTCCTGTTTGAATACTTGGTTCCCAGGTGTTGCTGTGTGACTGTGTGAACTCACGTGCTCACCTAGGCAGGTGAGAGAAAAATCTAATGTCTCCATATATTTATCTTCTATCTTATTCCTTTGAGACGGTACCTATGCTTGAAGCTCACTTACCATCTAGCTCCCCGAATCTACCGGTATCTGCTCCACCCCACCATTACTGGGAATATAAGCACATAAATCCATGTGCAGTTTTTTTCAGGGAGTGCTAAATGTTTGTACTTACATTTTCATACTGGCACAGCAAGTGCTCTTACCCACTGAAGCATCTCTCCAGCCACTTGACCTGGGGTTTTGTACCCTGCCACACTTCCTTTCTGCTCTCTGCTTCCTAATGGCAGACACAATGTGACCAAAATATACACACCTGCTGCTGTGCTTTTCTGGCCATGGTGAACTAACTATATCTGTTCTTAGCCTATGAGATAAAATAGGCTAAGATGCTTCTTGTATAATATTTGGACACAGTTGCAAGAAAAGTAATTCAGCACCATAGCTGGAGAGAACTAAGTTTGTCAGGGTACCCACGTGAGTTTATATGCATTTCCTTAAATCTGATGAACAGGGTAAGCAGAGGGAACATATTTCCTGATTCTTCATGATAACTTAGGAGATACCGTCTTCACTGATGTCATAAGCACATCCCATGTGTACACTTGTTTGTTGAGTGGTGCTGGGAATAGGGAGAAAGATAATTTGACCCTGCCTAGCTTATAGGTAACAATGCCTTCCTTTAGAAAAGTCCATTGATCTCAATTATCTCTCAGTCATTCTTATTCCAGTCCAGAATTTTAAAATCATTAATTTTGTGGGACAAAGTAGAAAAACAAGGTACAAGCTATACACTGACAGATTCCTCCAAGTTCCAGTGCCCTCAGCTGTCCCACCAGGACTGAGGAAAAATGGAGGCAGGAAGAGACCAACTTACACTTGAACCATGGTTGACAGGGAGACTGAGAGTCTTGGAAAGTTTCTCTACCTCTCTTCAGTGTCCTACTCTATGACACCCTCGAGATCACAGCCGCTTCACCAACCATGGGCTCAAAGAGCAAGGGCACCATACACTCAAGTGTATTTTATGAACTGTCAAACTCTGCAACAAGCTAAGAGACCAGTGTGTTCCTGGGGCTGCTAAGTGATCCCTGTTCCCAGCCTCAGGTCAATTCCTACTTCTCTTCTCTTGTTGTCAGGAAACAGATGGGAAATTAGAGTCCTTCTGCCTTCTTTTGTCACCCTCTCTGGCCCAGAGAGAAAGCTTATGTGTACTTCCCCCCACCCCCTTCTATAAAGGAAGTGTGCAGAGCAGGCTGTTTAGAAAGCACAGTTGTTATTTATGTTTTCCCCAGCTCTCCCACAGTCACCCCACTGTGCTTTTAAGGAGGATTGGGGAGGGTGAGCTGAACCCCTGCCGGGAGGAGTAATGAGTTTCCCCAGCTTTTGTGTGAACCAGCTCTTTGGAAAGCTAACCTTCTCCCCAGGCACCCAGTACTAATTAAGCAGAGAGGTGCCTGCCTTGGTACATATCTTCTGAAGCAGATCTCCTCCTCTTTCTTTTTCTATCACTGGAACACCAGACTTCTCTTTTTCTTCTTAATTCTCCATATGGATTCATGCTTGGGAGACGCTGAGGAAACAGTGGGTTTAGAGTGTTAGTGTAACTAACTAGGGTCTAGGAACCCCAGTTCTGCAACCTGTCAAGTGACAGGAGAGTGCCTGCTCTCAGTGGGGCTATTTAGGTACCAGATTACTTACGTAAATTACATAATATTTGTTGTAAAATTACCTCTCAGTAGCCTGCCTCTGTGGACATTTTAATAAGAACCCCAGTTAGCCAAAAATTATTAACTGCCACGTTTGCTCAGGACAGGAGGATAGAGCAGCAGGCTTTACAGAGTACATTGCAAACTTTTCTGCATGCAAAAAAAAAAAAAAAAAAAAAAAAAAAAAACCACGGAGAGCAAACTATGTGAGCACCAACACACTGGAACATGTTGAGCCGTTATGCTAATGGGGAAGATATCTTGTACTTTACTTAGATGGTCAAAGGATACCTTCCTCTCTTTTATATGTCAATTAAGCTGAGGGCTAAAGGGAGAAGGCAGCAAGGAAAACTTCATGATCAAAAGCATGTCCCAACACATGACAGAGAATCTAGTGACTGTATTCCATGCTAATGTGCAGTGATGCCCATCTACAGTAAAGGAAGACTGGAGCTTGTCCCTGCATAGCCAGCTATGTGTTACTGTGTGATTATTCACTCCAAACTGTAGCCTCTGCCTGCCTCAACCTTCCAAAGAATATCCTTCCAAATTAAGTGCTTTTCTTTTCAGAAATCTGCCCATCTACACACACACACACACACACACACACACACACACACGCTCTTGCTGCTACTGTTGTCTTTCACAGGCATCAAGAGAAGACTCAGTATTCATTCTGCTAAAATATTTTTGCCTGCAGATTCAAGTGTGAAACATGTCTCAAGTATAGTCACTGAGGAAACCTCCAACACATATAGGCAATACACCTGGGCACACACATGTGCACACATATACTTGTAGTAAATGTGGCATGTTGTGTTTAGAGGATAGCTCAGCTAGTAAAGTAGGTGCTTGCTTTGCAAGCATAAGACTTGAATAGAATTCCCAGAACCCACATTGTAAACCTTCCCCTGGGTAGGTGGAGATAAGCAGATCCCTGGGGCACATTGGGTGGCCTGAGCAGCCTAATTGGCAAACCCTAAGTCAGTGAGAGACCTGATCTCAGGAAATATGGGGGAGCACCTGGGGAAGGACACTGGAGATTAACCTCTGACCTTCACACATGTCTGTGCACACCTGCACTTACATGAATACTCACACATATAAACACTGAAAGAATGAATGCCTGTTATTATATGAGGAGACGAAGCTAACCTTTATTTTGAGAAATATGGGGAATCTTATAGCCACAAAGACTATAGACACAGGGCTACAGAGATGGCTTAATAGTTTCTGTAAAATAGTCAAATTCCTAGCCCCCATGTCAGATGGCTCAAGGCTCTGTTATTTCAGCTCCATAGTATCTGATGTTCTCTCCTGGACTCCAAAAGCATGTAGCATGCACACATGTGCAAGCACATGGACACACACAAAGACAGACACATACACACAGAGAGGGGGGGCGCTTTAGAAGCTTTAGTGCCCAGAATATTTTAAATGTATGTGTGTTTCATGAGGGATGGGGGGAGGTGGCACCATCAAGCTATTACATTTATACTTGAGATTTGAAAACTTACAACAAGATTTTATTTACCCACATTCATATATTGTCCTTGGCACTTTACAACCAGGATGAACCCAAAGCCCACACATTTCTGTGACATATCAAACTACAGTCCTTGTCCTGTAAAATGGCATGTGCTTTTCTTCAGCAGCGTGCATTAGGATTAAGTGCAATCAGAAATATGCATTTTTTTTCAGATTGCATTAAGAATGTAGAGAAAGTATGAATCCTTATGCCTTCTTATATTGGTCTGTGAGACTTATGTGAACAGTATAATGAATTCTCATCACATGCTCTCCGAAAGCTGTGCAGTTTTTCTCTTGCAAATCTGACTTAAATCTCCTGGGCCATGCCTTAGGAGAAAGAAACAGAACTTAACATTACCTTTCAAGCTACCCTCACTTACTAGCCTGTTGGCCAGTTCCATCAGGAGATTCTTAATAAACAAGGTGAAAACATCAAAGATTTTTAAGTTGTCCCTGATGATCTGGATAATCATAAAGAAGAAATCTCATAAGGAATATCCTTCACACTTAGTCAGGCACATAGCTTCTCAGAAACTAATGGCAGTGATATATTTTTGCTGTGTTTCTAGACTCTGTTCTCTAACCCCAAATTCATATAGAAATTAAAAAGGATCAAAACCTCTATATAAATGGTGCTCTTTGCCTATAGATTCCAGTAGAATCAGGAGGCTCATGGTGTGATGGCTAAAGTCGAATGGCTAAAGTTCTCTGCAAATTTTAGGTTCACCATATATTAAAAACTTTTAGGGTTGTTAAATTGATTTTCCTGTTAAGAAGACTTGCTGCTTTTGCATTGGACCCCAAGTTGGTTCCTAGCATCCATATGGCAGCAGTTCATAACCATCTATAAGTCCAGTGTTGGAGAATCTGAGACCTTCTGGCCTCTGTGGTCACTAGGCATGTGCCTATAGCATATGCAGACATTAAGTCAAACACCCATACACATTTTCAAGATAAATAAATAAATAAATAAAAAATTTCCCATCAATAGCAAATGCTGATAAGATGTGATTTGTATTTGTAACCATTTCCAACATGGTACCATAAACTTCATACCTGGTACTATAAACCTGGTCTAAAGCCCGTGACAGTGGGAAGACCAATAACCCCAGGAGAAAACCCAATGTAGATTTGGTAAACTATTATATAGTCAAGCTGTCTTTTATGTGTTTATATTTATGTTTTTTAAAAGAGTGCATTGTCTTGCCTATCCTTTGTTAAAACAATCAAACAAACAAAGCAATCATTTTGAACAGAACCCCTATAGGTATATAACAGACAATAATGTTCATCTTCTTCCACATTAAAGGCTCGAGTCTCCGCCTAGCTGTTCTCTTCCTACTCCCAGAACCTCTCTTCACTTCTTTCCAAGTTGCTCCTTCAGCAGGGAAAGGGTAAGTCAATAGGGGGAGCTAGTAGTGCAGTGAATATGATTTGCTACAAGAAAGAACACTGAATTTTAGTACTAGGGACAGGGTTTTTAGGGTTCTCCGTATAAAAAGAACTGACAGAGTGAACATATATGCACATATATGTCTGCAAAATATAAATGGAGATTTATTAGCTTAAATGCTATGGTCCAGCTAGTCCAACAGTTGCTGTCTACTAAAAGAAAGTCCTACGATCCAGTAGTTTTACTACAGTATAAGTCTAGTAGTTCTTCAGTCCAAAGCTGGGTGTTTCTGCTGGTCTTCAGTATCCATCAAATCCTGAAAGAATAGATTCTAAAGCCAGAGAAGAAAAGGACTTCCCGGTCAGAATGAGGACAAGTGGGCGAAGGGAGAAAGAGACCTTTCCTTTTCCATGCCCTTTGTACGAGCTACCATGAGAAGGTGTGGCTCAGATTAAAGGTAAATCTTCTCACCTCCAAAGTTCCCAATTAAAAATGGGTCTACCCACTACAAAGGATTTGAGAAAAATCTCTCATGGGAACAAATGGATGTACGGATTTTAGGTCATTCACTATCTAGTCAAGTGACAACCAAGAAGAGGCATCTCGGCTGGTGAAAACCCAGTGACAGGAGAAAGCCAGTGATCTTCCTGGCCCTCTTGGCCTGACTCGCTCTCTTTTCACTTTAAAGGATTATGTGTTTATCGTTCCCATCACATGCTCATGTTGTCATTTGTATGCTTGCCATACAGGATTTCAGCATTTTTTTTCATTTTTTTTTAAAAAAATTAGTGTTTTCATTGTATATCGATTTAATTGTTAATACATGCTAGTCCCTATTTTAGCTAAAAGTATTTTATATCCATGTATATATGTGTTTGTGTCACATGTTTATTGTGTACTGGTGCATGTAAGTGTGGAATCCAAAGGATGATTGAGCTGTCAATCCATGGGTGCTGTCTACTTTTTTAAAAATATAGTTTCTTTCACTGAGTAGGAACTCAGCTAACAGTAAGCTGGCTGGCCATCAAGCCCCAAGACCCCATCTGATTCTGCTTCCCCAGCATTACTACCATGCTGAGATTTTGCATACGGGTTCTGGGGATCATACTCTGGGCCCTCATTCATCAACTTTCCCTCCTTTATGCATATGACAACAGGCTGAATATGATTATCCATGGTGATGGTCAACAAGGCCAGTGCTCTATCGACAGCACTTCACAACTGAGGCAATAATGGTCCACTCCGAGAACTTCAGAACTGACGTTTTCACCCTTTCATTGCATTTCAGTGACTTGCTCCTCGGAGCCTTCCTCTCTTTCTGTGTTCTCTGAAGGCAGGTAGTTTTTTATCGATCTCTGGGTTCTCATTGTCTAGATGTCTCCATGTTGGGAGCAGGTCCTTTGTTCCTATTTGAGGCTCAGATTAGGAGTCTATAGTGGCCAGAAAGAGACAGTTCTGCAGTTTAGGTTTGTAATTCAAATGTTCCTTCCCATTACCAGATGTGTTTTTGTACTTGAAATGCATTCTGTGGAGATCATGGTCCATGAGGGGGTAATAAAGACTATGCTAACTCCAGAGACAAATCTTCCTAAACAGTCTAAACAGTGCCTTGCTCCGTGGTGAAACAAGGGTTCAGTCTTTCCTGAGACGTGCACTGTCAGTAGGCATTTTCCTATTAAACATTCCCAGCTTCAAGGATAGGCAACATTTTCTATGGTCTCCACATAGTACATGTTTGAGGCTTTATGGGCAAAGTGGTCTCTCGTGATTTCTCCACTCTTACAGCATCAAGGAAGCTGTGAACAGTAGGGAAGTGAGTATACATATACATGTTTCAATAAAACATGAAGATCAGGTAGATTTCTTGTTCCGTGTTCTGAGAACGTCTTAGACATTCTCACAAACAATGTCTTCAGTCCCTGTAAAATTGAATTCAGAAGACTATTTTTGTTTTGTATGTTTTGGTACAGAGTTGAATTTTAACCAGTGTTGTGATTTCTATAAAGAAATAATCTAACGCCCTAATAACCAGAGATTTTTAGGCTACAACTATGCCATGCTTTATTTTTAAAATATCTGGGAAGGAGAAAAGAGGAATTAACTGAACAAATAGAACTATTTTATTAGACATTAAGCCTCTGGTTCTAAAGCAAGAGTCCATAAAACTAGCAAGAGTCTATTGGTTATTTACCTAAAATAACCCAAAACTCACACCAGTCTACTTGCTCCATACATCTTATTCAAATTGAAAGCTACATCATTTCTTTGTCCCTTGTGAGGGAGATTTGTTTGCCTTGGTTTTGGCTCTCTGAACATTCATGCTGTTATGTTCCTGCACCTGCTCTATGCTCCTACCCAGGCATTTCACAAAGAGAAAACAGTCCCTCTCCAAGGAGGATGATGGTTCAGGCATAGTCTGTCACCTTACGTTAGTGGGAGAGTTTCTGGGCACAGCTTCATAACATCGCATTTGCTCATAAGAATTAAAGGTGTGATGACCCCTCTAATGCTTGTCTCTTGCCAGCCACTCCTAAAGGTTCATAGGCTTCTTTGCTCTAGGGGTAACATGTATATATGAGAGCTTCCAGACACTTGTCTAGTGTAATCTCTTTGTTTCCAGAAGAAAATAAACTAAAACTGATTGTGGAACATTAACATATTTAACAAACAGTTAAGATTCAAGATCTAAAACCCAAGTTTATAAATGTTTACCAGGAGAAACAACACCAGTCATAGTTTATAGCTCCGACATCACTGGGTTGTATTGCTTTTGAATGCAGTTCATGGATCATTGATTGGTACTTTCAGTACAACACAGGATACATTATTTCTAGACACATTTAATTCTTTCAACACTGCTTTCTGTAATAGCTTTGAAGATGGAATGTTAAAGGCAGTGCGTGGACGAGATGCAGGAAGAGGAAAGTGAAGGCACTGCGTCCTTTCCTGCTGTGGTGAAGAACATTGCTCTGGAGAGCTACTGTAGAGGGGAAAGAGAAAAGGGCTCGTAAAAAGACTTTCATTCTGTTATCTCTTCTATATTTAACACTCTTCATCTTGGAAGTATGAACTCTGCTTTTGAAAAAGCCTTATGATCCTGTAATTACCGATGTCTTTTAAGCGATCTCATATCTTAAACCTTATTCTTGTCAAACAAGATGCAACCTTGTTGACTGCACTACATTGTAGTGACTGCCACCTTAAAACTCTTTATGCAAGATAGTTCACATTCTCCAGGGATAAGTGGACATGCTCCTACTTTCTCTTTCCAACTTCTAGAACACATAAACACAAAGACCTTCTGCCTACCCCCTCTTCCTCTGCCTCCTCTCATGCTCTCTGTCGCTCTGGCTCTGTATCTCTGTCTCTCTCTGTCTCTCTCTGTCTCTCTCTGTCTCTCTCTGTCTCTCTCTCTCTCTCCCTCCCTCCCCTCTTTCAATGTCTCCCTCACTCTTCCCCTCTCCTTGTCTTTTCTGGTCATGTGATGTAAAAAGGAAATTTGTAAGCTCCACTTGACGTTATGAAAACAGACGCCCTGAAGAAGATGCTGGCCATACGGTTTTTCTGTACTGAGCATTGAAATTTCAGCATTGTACACTGGGAATTTTTGTTTTTACATCTTTTTTAAAAAGGGCACGAGGCATCAGAAATTGCAGATTCCAGATATTCCATAGTGTACACATTAGTCCACACTCTAGCTATCATGCAGGAATCTTCTTTTGATTTTGTGTTTGTTTTAGTTTTTTCTTCTTTTATTATACAAACATAAGAACACTGAACAAAAATTACAAAACAAAACAAAACAAAACAGCCTCACCATCCTGGCAAAGAAGCTTTTCAGTTTTCTTTTTTGAAAGTACTCCAACAATAGACCTCACTAACAGCTCACTTTCTGTGGATTTATGTCAAACAATGCATGTTTTTCCCTCCCCATTCTCCTGCTTTTTAAAGGACTAAATTTTCTTCCATGTGTATTACAGTTGAAGCTTTACTTCATATGCTCTTGAAATTTTTCATTTTCACTTCTTTACCTTTGGCCTGTTTGCATACCTGTCTTCTATGCCTTTACATTTTAAACAGAAAAAGACAGTAATTGAAAGAAAAGGAACTGCAGCGTTAGTTCAGATAAAACTGCAAGCAAGGCCCTTTCACAGCCGTTCCACCAGGCAATAAAGCTACCGGGACACTGCTCTTGACACCATAAAACTGACACCAAAACAGTCTTTGATGAGCTTCTTATAGCTTCCATACTGTTTCTCATGATCTACAGTGGGAAGTGAAGAATGGGGGAGCACATGCTTCTGTGAAACCAGCATGACCATGCACAATCAAAATTACAGAGGATGTTTATTAGTGAGGTTATGTTGGTCTATTTGTTTTTCCCATCACTGGCCTGGGGATGGTGGACCACAGCCATGTCTTTGTTAATATTCTCATCTATAAAATAGAGCTAATGATCTCAGTGTTACTTCCATGAGCAGCTTTGGAAACAGTCATTAACTGATACCACAGAGTCATTGACAGAGGCTTTTTGTTACTGATCATTTAAGTTAATTTCTTGATTGAGTAGGAATATGCATTTAACTCTGCCTACATTTCATACTCAGCTTTATGAGAGCATTCAGTGACCTAAGGGAAATGTCACAAAGAAAGAGAGAAGCACTGGGAAAGATTATAGCCCAGAAAACCGGGGCTGATGGGATCCATATTTCAAGGGCAGCTTCACTTTTAAAAAGTCCAAGATGACAGCTCTTACCACACCAGTAATTCTAGCTCCTGAGAATATCAAATTCCTTTTCTTCTCTGTGAACACATGTTTTTGTAAGAGAGTAATGGGTTAGGTTTTGATAATGACCCCGATACGATCAAGATCTGTCCAGTAGAATTACTTCTGGGAATACCTGGAGAAATTTCTGGAGAGATTTAGCTGAATTTGGAAGATGTACCTAGATATAGGTAAAACCTAAGCTGCAGTGCTAGATTAAAGCACGTGAAGGAACCTGAGTACGGACATCCATCTTTTCCTGCTTCATGATGGCGCACACTGTGTGCCTGGCTGACCTGCACTCCCACCAGCAGGCCATAACAAAGGACAGGACTCTTAACTTCCAACTTCCTCCTCCTACCCCTTAAATTGCTTTCATCAGGTGTTTGGTCACCACAGTGAGAGAAGTAGTTTATAGTTTAAATTAGGTTTCATGTTGTTGTTCAGGTTGTCCTGGAACTCAGAACCATCCAACAGACTTACTGCATCAGCAACCCACATTGCTGGAATTAAGGATATGCATCACTATGCCATAAACACATACATCTTAAAAGAAAGAAAGAAAGGAAGGAAGGAAGGAAGGAAGGAAGGAAGGAAGGAAAAAATCGAAAAATGGCATTATTAGCTCAGAAATAAAGAAGTAATTGTAAGGAAAGTATATGAGCATTTAGTACCTAAGAATATTTCTTGCAATGTAAAAGAAGTGGGTTTGAATGGTTCATTTCCTCACTGTCCCTTTGAGAACAACCAGCCCTATGCACTGTTCCTGACTTTAGAGTAGCAAGTTTCTTCTATTACCTATGGAATCTACTAAAAACTCACCTCTCAAGAAACAGTAGGATTGCCCTTGGTTGATAGGGTGCTACTATACAGAGTGCTGTGCTGCTTAAAGTTAAGGAAGATTGAACCCAGGATTACCGACCAGGGCCAATGGGGACCGTTTAGCATGACAAGCTGCTCAGTTGAGGAAGGAAGTGTGCAGACACAAGTGTCAGGGAACAGTGATGTTCCCCTCTTCATGTTCATTACTTAATTAACGGCAATTGGGAGAGATTAACTACTTGAGCAAATCAGGCAAAGTTTACTTTCTAGTAATGAGTAACAAATACAGACTTACTACACTTACAAAGCCACTTTTCTAAGGTTGATTTCGGGAGTCAAAGGACTAGAGATGTCTTGTCTTTGTTAGAGAGTCACTTGAAATTACTAAGTCCTCTTTTGAATTTTGCACTTACCCAGACCTGCTTTGTCTTTTGGTTGGCCTGCTTTTCATTGATTGGTGCTTAATAGAGGACCCAGTGAGACATTTGTAGCTAAATTTGTTAGGAGCCACTTCCAATTACAGTTTATTTGTAATGAAGATGAATGATAATCCAAGCTAACAGGGAAATAGTATTCAATGTTACCTTAAATTAAGTATACAGAGCAACTTACGAAGCTTTCTAGCTAACGGATTAAGATGCGTCTACGGTTGAGCCCCAGACTGCCAACTACCTCATGTAGTTGGATATGCAGGAAGAACTATCTCAGTAAGAAAACAGATCTTGCTCTCACATGAAAGTACTTCCCCTGAAAATTGCACACATATGTGTGTAAACTTCTGGGTAGATATATAGAGTTTTAACAATTAAAACTGTATTGAGCCCAGTGGTTTACACACACTACTAGTCCCTGCCTCTGGTCCTGTTTTACTCTTAGTATTAAATTGGACCTGGGAAGTAATAGTCTTAAAATCTGCCCAAGTTCTTCTTGTATGCAGATATACACAAAACTAACAAACCAACCTGTGTGCAAGCCCGGTGCCTCTTTAACTTTTTAACTTTATCACAGAGCCTAGGGTAGTTTAAGACTGTCTTACTTCCTGTTGCAATAGGCTAAGATACCTTCACATCTGTATTATGAGACAGGGCTACCTATTGTTTGATAGTTCACAGGTCACTTTACCTATCTGAAACCCAAAATTTGGTTCTGAAGAAATGAGCACAACTTCATTACTGCCTGCCCTCTACTACCTTTGTTAAAATAGCACATGCAGGTCAGAGGAGAGGACGGGGAGGGCAGATACTTGTGTTACAAGCCTGACCGATTGAGTTCAACAAACAGAACCCATGTCAAGGTGGAAAGAGAGAACCTGCCTTCCATGTGTGCACCATGACAAAGGAACACTCATGTATACACAATAAAATAAATACATCTTTAAGAAATATAATAGATGAAAAGGGCGTTTTAATAATTCTAAAGCATTTTAAATGTAATCATCCCCTATTATTGTTCATATGTAGACATGTGTACATATCTCAATAATTTGCAACTCTAAGCACATGAAATTTGGCAGTGTCAGAGACTTACAGAATCTGTTTTTATTTAACAGGAGGGTATGCTTTCTTTGTGACAATTACTATTTTCATCCCGGAATTTCAGTTCTGAGGACATTTCAGGACTCCAGAGCTGGAGCAGCGGATGAGTTCACGTGTGAAATGTTTCCTGTGAATTCTGAAACCAGAGTAAAAGTTTGTGGTTGCTTTTTAGTAATTACTTTCCTCACTGGTGGAATGGTGAAGCCGGGTCCCATTATCTCGGGACAGTTGATTTCTGGATTTCCTCTTGACTCCTCATTCAATGACGTGAAAATGGCCATAGTGAGAACCTTGGATGTCTGAAAACCAGCAAAGTGTACAATCAGGTTTTACTTTAATTTGATTTTATTTCACTCATCTATATATCCGGTTCTGAGATCCAGCATACCATTTCAATGAGCTGGTGCTATTTAACAGACAAAGAGAACTATTTCACTAATACCAAACAGTTTTTTTTTTTTTTTTTTAATATAATTCGATCATGGTTGAAACAACTCACAGAGATCAGGTTAGGAAAGTACTTTAGGGACTGAAGAAGTGCTCAGCACCTAAGAACACTAACTGTCCTTTCATAGAGCCAGCAGTCATTTTAGGTGGCTCACTTTAACTCTAGCTTAATGGGATCATACACCCCTTTATGACCCCTGAGGATGCCCATACACATAGGTACAGAACCCCATCCAAACACATAAATAATATAATTTTTTTAATTTAAGAAATTAATTAAAGCCAGGAATATAGAAAGGTGGAATCAGAGTGATTACAGGGGCTCACTGGCCAGTTAGCTTAATTTATTAGTGAGATCCTCTCTCTCTCTCTCTCTCTCTCTCTCTCTCTCTCTCTCTCTCTCACACACACACACACACACACACACACACACACACACACAAGATAGATGTTTCCTAAGGAATGAAATTCAAGTTGAACTCTGGTTTCCATACAGGTGTGCATATACTCAGGCAGGAAAGTGTGCACAAAACCACACAAGTCCAATTCTTCTGTCCTAAAGACATTCTTATATTCTTCATAACAACTTCTCTTCTCTTATGTTCTGTTGCAATCAATCTCTTGAAATCATCACCCTAATGCCCAGATTCTAAACTTCTCAGATTCCTCAGTCCTGATCCCTAAAGTAGGGCTCCTGTCATCATTGCTTGCTGAAGAGGTTCATGAGTCAAAGTCCGTTCTGGGCTTCAGCTCTCTCCCTCTTCTTCAGACCTAAGTGATGTGTCTAATTGAATCCAAGCACAGGGTGTTTTAAGGAGGAACTAGAGTCTCAGTGATGCCAGACATTTCATCCTGTGTGATTCTGTACCTTTTCATCTTCCACAGCACTCACTGTTGCCTGCAGGTTGAGTTGTTGCTGAGTGGATCATGCGGCCATGGGTCAGACACTGTCACAAAAGGAAGTTATAAAAAGACGAGCCCTTGCTGTCAGTGCTAGGAATTAGCCAGGTGCACCATTATGTAAAGAGCTCAAAGTGGAGAGCACAGTAATTAAAACAACAATGAAGCCATAGCTTATGCAACACTGTGTAAATATGATATTTTCATCTGTGGGATGGTACAACCAAGCACACTGAGCTGCAGTGTGAAGCAATTTTCAAGGATGCTGAGGGAAAGCGAATGAGGACATCCGGATGGAGTTCCTCTGCTGCTGCCCTGCCAATCAAAGGCACATTGTTCTTCCTATCTGGGGAGCGTCTGGATAACAACACCTCCTAAGATGTCACAGGTGGCAGAACTCATGGTGTACTCAAAGGAGAGCACGGGTACAGAAATCCAGGCAGTGAGATGGAGTGACGAAACTACATTCCATTAGGATAGTCCTGAAGAGGTTGTTTTCAGCCACTACAAATTAACTGTATTCCAGGAACTATAATCACTATGTTAATGAGATATTTTATCTTAAGTTGTCACCAAAACATTTATTTTTAGTTATGTGGACACTGGGTTGGGGTATAAACACCTGTGTGCAAAATGTGCATTGAGTCCTAAAGAAAGCATCAGATCTGCTGGAGCTAGAGTTTCTGAGCCACCAGACATAAGCAGCAGAAACCAAATTTGATGCCTGTGCAAGAGGGTCAGTGTTCACAGTGCCTGAGCTGTTTTCCAGTTCCAACAAGACGATATTTAAATAGTTCACAACATAGTGCTATATACTATTCACGTAGCTATTTGTCTGTAGAAGTAATTTGAAATCCATTTCAAAGAAGACTGTTTGTTCATGATACAAGAGGTTTGACAATGGAAATGAAATCATTTTTTTTTTCATGTATTTCTGACTATAATACTGAGCAGGACTGAGATCTGTTTAAGGTCTATGGTGTACAAAGCTAAGACTAGTAATACAGCATACCCTTCAGAAAGACCACCAAGACCCCCTACTCTACACTTGATGCCAACAAAAATGGCATCTAACTGTCATTTGGTCTATTATTTTTTCATTCTAATTTTGATTGTTTTATATATATACATGTATATATACATATATATATACATATATATACTATATAACATGATTTGAAATATGTATACCTTGCAGACAATAAGTTACTTTGAAACCTGTTACTTCCAGTATTTACTTTTTGTGATATAAACATCAAAAATGCTTATAACTTTTTTCTTGTATGTGTATGTATGCATAATATGCACATGCATGTGTATATGCATATATGTTTTGGGGTGCACATGTATGTATATTCGGGTGCCCAATTGTGAAAGCCTGAGGTTAATATTAGGAATCTTCTTCCATGGCTCAATAGCTTAGATAATATGGCATTGTCTCTCATTTAAAACACACCTCATGGACACAGCTAGTCTATTAGCCAGTTCAGTCTGTAAATCCTATTTCTAGCTCTCAAGTGTAGGGTAGTGAGTAGGACATAGTGCCCACCTGGCATTTATATCTGCTGGGGATGTGAACTCCTCTCCTCACACTTTTCAGAAATGCTTTATTCCCAGCGATATCTCCCCATATCCTGCCTAGTGATTTTTTTTGTACAATATAATAAACATTCATTGTAATCACTATCACATGATCAATTTTGAACTTATGTAAATGTGATAGAAACTGTTCTGTCTACAGAAATCACAACTCTCATTGACAAGAAAATAACATATAGCATGTTCCTAAGTAAATCATGGATGATTATGGCTCAGAAGCAAAGATGCAGGTTGTCCCAAAATGACATGTGCCTATGAATGTGGGTATAGTTTTAGAAACATAATATAGTTTACAAAGCAAGGGAAATTGCCAACTCAAAGCACATTACAAATGTATAGTAATTGTTTACAGAAACAGGGAAAGTATCTTCTTAGATCTGAGATCCAATCAGATGACCTGACATTCTAATCCTTTGGGTTTGTATAGGTTTATGTTCTCTTAAGCCAGCGTATTCCAAAATATTTTTACTTTATAATCACATGTATGCTATGCATGACACAGATGTGGCCAATGAATTGCTATGAATGTAGTAAAGACAGCCCAACATAACTTGGATCTAGATTAAAATCATTCTTAACTCTCCAAAGTGGAGAAATTCTAATCAGTTATTCAGCCTTGAAGAATTTTTATTATGACTGTGGCTTTTTCCTCCAATAAGAACTTGAGATCACATGTCATATGAATACTCAAAATTACTTACTTTATGTTAAATAATGCACTGCTTGTTGAAAGCTAGGGGCATTAGAGTAGATCTCATGATGTAAAGACAGCAACCCTAACTTTTATTTTCAGAATGATAGCCTATAAATATTTTCCTTTTGGGTTTACCTACTGTGTTTTTTCTTCTATAAAATTAAAATTATTCAGATAGCTTGAATGAGTGTGCACATTAAACAGGTGAGTTACTGAGAGTCAACTAGGGGTTTTCTCTTGTGGTACTGACCCTGAATATGTATTCATATTTTTCTTTATTGAATTGCTGACTTGCTGAGCACCACTGTATAACTGATTTTGACAATGGAGCTAGAATACTAGATGAATCGTTGGAACGGGCCTTATTGTCAAGGGGGATATGTGGCTTTATCCAGACCATGCCTCTTACACATTATTAAACATAACAGCTTTCATGACAAAAATTAAAATCTTACTATTTAAATACACACTGAAGTGGATGACAGTATGAGCCGAGATTTTTAAAAAATAATGTATTAGTTTATAAAAGGGGAGTGGAAGTGAGAAATCCACATAATATGGGGGTGACACATGAGATGGCAGAGTAGTTTCTACTGAGCAGAAGAGCATCCTTTCTTCAACATGGACAGTGAGATACCATGTCCTTTGTGAAGTAGCTGAAGAGAAGCTAAAAGCATGTATTACCCATAACGCATCTCTTTGAAAGACATTGGTCTTTGTTCTAATGTGAAGATCTGCAAAGGACATGGTGTGCACCCTAGTCTCTTAGTAACACCACATTGTCTATGAATTCAAAGGACCGGAAATGGACTCAAGGCTACAAGGTTATATCCAACAGTAACCATTACAGTCACAGACATAAGGCCTCCAGCTGACTGTGTTATGGAAACTGGGAGAGTGGGAGGGGGCACATGGACATCTTGAAGCCTAAAATGGTACAAACATTCACCAGTTCACAGATCAATGGCTTCATGATAGAGAAGCACCAGAACCATGAGCTGCTAACCGTGGATCAACATTTTGTGCATTCTACCTTTCCATTATCTTCTAGCTTTTATAGTAACACATGACTATTTCTGATTTGTAAAGTGAGCATTAGTATTGGCCCATTGCTTTACTTAAAACATCATCGTTAGTAGAGTTAATGAGTTAATTGAGCACCCAGAATATTCTATGAGCAGCACTCTAAAAAGCATGCATTGGTGGGACTGTTATCTCTGTAATTGCTTCTTAGTCTCTCTGGTTCAAGGGACAGGCAGTTATCACCATGAACAGTAGACTCAGACTGTTTCTCTCAGCACTTCCTACAGCAAGAGTTCCTTTTGTGACTGCTCTGAGTTGCTTTGGCAGGAATTCCACTCCTGTCTAATTCCATAGAAAAGCATAATTACCACTAATATGCTGTCCCTTAGAAGACTAAGTTGTACTAAATTACATTATATTATATTTATTATATTATTGCTCTATTATACTATTTTATAGCATAAGCACATTTATATAGAGATACCGTGATTGCCACAATGTTCTTCTTTGTGTCTTCCAATGTCTTCTTCTTTTTCTATTATTTTCTTTTTCCCCCTCTCTCCTTACCTCTTCAGGGAACATGCCAGGAACTGACTCTTGGAGGATGTCAGAAAGGGCTTGGGTCCAATATTGGAAGTTAGTTCGGTTGTCAGATTTCAATTGGAGTAGACATAATGAGTATGGGCAAAGCCAGCTTCTATATACTCTCACCTCTCCTCACTCTATGTACAGAGCATAGAACCAGAAATTCACATACTGTAACATTCTTTGCATTCTTTAAAACTGAGCAAGTGGCCAGTGGGCTGGTTGGGTGGGTAAGGGAGCTTGTTGCTGACCCATAGAACTTTAGTCTAGTCCACTGTGATTGTGGAAGAAGAGAACCAAGCCATGCAAATGTCATTTGATGACCACATGTACACCATGGTAGGGGTATACACACACACACACACACACACACACACACACACACACACACACACACACACATTCACACACACTAGTTGTTTAGAAAATAGTCAGGACATTCAGATTCTTTGTTAGTGAATATTTACAAACATTTATGTTTAATTTTCAGTTTTTAAAAAAAGTTTGTGTGTGTGTGAATGTTTTACTGCATAGATGTATATATGCCATGTATGTAATTGGTGCCCACAAAGGTCAGAAAAAGTGTCAAGAACTCACAGCACTAGAGTTATAGGTAGCTAGGGCCAACCATATGGGTACGAGGAATTGAACTCATGTCTTCTGCAAAAAGCAGCAAGGTCTCTTAATGGCAAAGTTATTTTTTAAGCCCATTTCTATGCTTCCAAGTAGTTTTATTAGTTTTTAAATATAGAGTGCACAGTAATGTGCCATCACGGAATCTCCACACATGTTGTACTCATTTGCACTGCCTCACTGCCCCTTTCTCTCTGCAAATAGCACGGACCCCGCCTGCGTTCATGTCACATGCATCTACCTGCATTCATGTCACATGCATCCTACCTGCATTCATGTCACATGCATCCTACCTGCATTCATGCCACATGCATCCTATCTGCATTCATGTCACAGGCATCCTACCTGCATTCATGTCACATGCATCCTACCTGCATTCATGTCACATGCATCCTACCTGCATTCATGTCACATGCATCCTATCTGCGTTCATGTCACATGCATCTTATCTGCATTCATGTCACATGCATCCTACCTGCATTCATGTCACATGCATCCTATCTGCATTCATGTCACAGGCATCCTACCTGCATTCATGTCACATGCATCCTATCTGCATTTATGTCACATGCATCCTATCTGCATTCATGTCACATGCATCCTATCTGCATTCATGTCACATGCATCCTATCTGCATTCATGTCACATGCATCCTATCTGCATTCATGTCACATGCATCCTACCTGCATTCATGTCACATGCATCCCAACACCTCTTCTCGTTCCTTTCTGCCTACAGACACAATATGTCATCCTCCTGTCCTATCATCTCTCTTTACATTAATATATAGATGTATATATGCCCACATGCATGTTTACTTATGGACAATTGCGATAAATCTGATACTTGTATTTCTGAGTCTGGCTTGTTTTGTTTAGCATCATGATATGCAGTTCAACCCCCCCCCCTTTTTTTCTGAAAATGTCCTGGTTTCATTTGTTTTCGGTTTTAATAAACTTTGACCTTGTATCTATGGCCCATTGTTTCATTCATTTGTGCATTGCTCTCTGTACAACCTCCATTTGGGGATCTGCTTGATTCTGCACAACATACTAAAGACAGAAACAGCAAATAAATAACTTAAAGGCTAGCTTTCTCTTGCATTATGTAGGACAACATGACAGGATGAGAGTGAGGTGGGACTCTCCTGATCATTCAGAGAAGGTGTGGGATGAAGGGGACACCTAGGATGTCAGGCTGAACGAAGGCCAAAGAAGGTGATGGAGAAGGCCACACGTGGAGAAACTTTCAGTTCTAAAGGTGAAAGCTAGTGTGATTCAACAGTACAGGGATCCGGGTGAAAGCTAGTGTGACTCAACAGTACAGGGATCCGGGTGGCATCTAAAACAACATGACCAAAAGTGACACGTCTAAAGAATTTATTGGGGCTTATGGTTCCAGAGGGTTACAGAGTATGATAGCAGGGATAAGATGGCAGAAGGGAGAAGAGAAGGAAGTTCCAAGATCACACCCCTGTCCACATTCAGGAGGCAGAGAAATAGATGGATCTGGAAACGATGCTTGTCTAAGAGCTCTCATATCTGGACCAAGTGTTTCAGGGACAGTTCTCATCCAAACTACTGAGATAGTTTTGCAGGATAACCCCCTGTCCCAGGCTACATCCTGTGGGGAAAATGAGCCAAAACAGGTTCCAAATCTGATGAGTAGAAAGGATAATAAAAGGTTATTAATCCAAAGATTCACTCACCTTAGAGTCCCAGGTATTCCCGGGTTTGTAGAAGGGGACAAAGGGAAACATTTCCACTTGTTCTCTACAGAGCTGACTTAACCTCTGGGTCTCTGCACATGCTTGTGATTTCACTAACTGAGCAGTTCTGCCTGGCTCATACCCCACAGCTTCTGACTATGGGGAGAGTTTGAAGTCTATAACTGCAGAGTTAGGAGACACTGTGGATGAATCAGACAGAGATGAGTCATGTTTTTAAATTACAGTGGTGGACACCTCTTTACTTAGTAACTGTCCTTTTGAAAATTAGCTTTAATCCTTTTGATTTGAGTCATAATCATGGAACTGTAATTAGTGGGTAAAGGCCTTATTTGTCATCTAACCCGACTCTCTTGATTTTAGTCAGGGGGGAAATTGAGGCACGGTGAATGAGTCAGATGCTGTTACAAAATCTGTCTATTTACTATTTCAAACAGCTCTTGTACACACTCTCAACCTACATGCTCGTAAATGTCCTTGTTCAGAAGTGCTTCCGACGTTCCTTCTGTGTGTGGTATAATGTTATGACACCTGACTTTCAACCACTGACAGGGCAGACTTCACCACTACTCGGCTGACACTTATATGGATGGGGAGCAGTCATGAAAAGAGGTGAGCTGGGAACAGTAAGTGAAGATTGCAATCAGGGAATTTAATGAATGAACACAGTTGGCTGAGGATGAAGCTCAGCGATAGAGTGCTTACCGAGTGCTTTTGAGTCCCACCGTTTAACTCCCAATACTGGGAAAGGATTTTAAAAGTCACAACTCATTCCCAATAGAAGTATACAATAAAAAGAAGACAGATGAATCTTGATAAGTTAGAAAGTTCTGGAGCTGAGTTGGAGGTGTAGCTCAGTTTGTAGAATGCTGAGTTGGCACAAATGAAGCATCGATTTTTTTTTTCTAAGTGTCATACAAATGGGGGTGTGCTGGCACGTGCCTGTCATCCCACCATTTAGGAGGTATGGTAGAAGCTGGAGTATCTGAGCTGAAGGTCTACAAAGGGAGTCTGAAGCTAGCCTAGAAAATTTAGGTGACCCTGTCACCAAATTTAAAGGTGGAAGCTAATGTTGGGGCAACGGATGACATAGAATCTGTGGTCAGGCCTTTGCTCTAAGGAGGTAACCCCGCAGCTGAGAGCAGAATGGGGGTGGGACTGTGGGTGGAGAGTGCAACGAGCACGTGGGATTGCTCTAAGTGTGTTCACAGAAAAGGTGAGCACAGGGCTCAGACATACAGAGCAGGAGCAAACGCTGAATTCCAGAGGAAAGAGCATGGGGCAGATGTAGACAGGGCCTTCCTCAGGCTCAGAGTTCGTCCATTTCCACTTTCACACTAGCAAGATGTCAGAAGGCTTTCAGGAGGGAGGTGATGGGAATAAAGCTCATATCAGAAGATCACCTGGCTTCTCTGAATGTGTCAGTCTAACAGAAAAAGAATGGAGACCAGAGAGAAAGTAATTTTGCCAACCGTGGCAAAACAAACAAGGAAACAAAACAAGCAAACAGACCAAAAACCCCAAACCAAATCAACCAACCAAACAAAAATAACAAACAGTGGGTTTTAGGCAGCCTGGGAAATAGGAAATAAACAAAACTAAGAAATATAGATTTGGCTTATAAGAGTGTCACAGTCGAGGGTATATAAACTCTAAAGGTTGTGTGTGGTTTTTTGAAATATTTTGGACATTCTAGATTTCCATCTTTATTACTGAAATGTGCAAGGGGCCTGTGATGACATCAGCCTTCTTAGCCATGGCTTGCTTTCCTTCTTTTCACTTTACTAATTGAACTTAGTCTACATTTTTTCTCCCACTCGATGTACCTTTTGACAATTGATCTACATGTTTTATTAGCTCCAATGACTGCTTTCTCAGAAATCTTGGGTACCCCAGAGAGCTTGTTCTCTGTTCTCTAATTACCCCCTCTGCTTCTCCCTCTCTCTCTCTCTCTGTCTCCATCTCCCCTTTTCTCTCCCTTGCCCCCTCTTTTTATGTGTGTGTTTCTCTCTCTTTTTTCTAATATCATCTCTGGGTGAAGTCCTGGGTACCCGTATTTCAAACACAGGGATCTTTTCTCAAGCCTTTGTTTTCTTCATTTCATTTGATGGTGTCTTAATATTTTGTGATTCATTTTTAAAAGTAATGCCAGCATACAAGGAAGAACCATGGTTCACAAAGATGACTCCCTTACGTCCTAATAGATACAGCTTATGAATATATTTATGTAGGGTGAGAATTATGGTTGAAAATAGGATGAAGGTTGATGCCCAACTGACCTTATGTTGACTATGTCTCCTAGAAAAATGTGTGCAAATGGGCATAAGTGTGTGTACCCGCCTGTATGTGAGTGTGTGTGTGTGTGTGTTTGTGTGTATATGTATGTAATTTTGGTATAATATTTAGAGTACTTTAAATATGCAAGAGAGCAGCAGACAAATAGAGATGTGAAAAGCTGGCTTAGAACTCAGAAAAGAACAAGGGCCAAGTGATGCAGGTGGCTTCTCCAGCTGGAAAAGGCGAAGCCGACTCTTCCCTGTAGATTCCAGGAGGAAGCAACCTGCCAACACCTTGATGTTAGCCTGGCCAGACCCATTTTGGAATTCTGCCCTGAAGGATTGTAACATGAAAAAAAAAAAAGTGTGTGTTAAACCACTCAAATTTTAGCAGTTCACGGCAGCAGTGATAAATGACGAATACACTTGGATTCTGCGTTGTTCTCTGAGAAAGAGACCTATCAACTGACAGCAGATGGTAACGGCTGTGGAAAGAGCTTAGTTGGTCTCCCAGGCTTGTCTTGCCATGTTCTTATAGGGTGGATCTTGTGACTTCTGCTGCTCAGAGTCTCAGTGGGTATTTGAGAATTTTGTAAGTGCTCTGTGTTCTGTCAGATCCCAAGTATCCCTCACTACCATTATTTTGCAAATGAGGGACTGAGTCTTAATGTGCATTTAGGCCCAGATAGTGCCAGTTTTCAAATGTACAGCTTATTCCTCCTGCTCTGTGTTCTCACTTGCAGGTGAAGGGACGGTAGGAAGGAAGGAAGGCTTAAGTATTGTGTTTGCATAAGTTCACTAGCCTCAATTATAAATTCACGTCTCTGGAGACCTGGCACTGACTTGGAGCATAGAGGTCTCCAAGCTCCAGGACACACAGAGAACCTCAGGTCATTCCCTCAGAGTTCCAAAAAGTTAATTAACATGCAGAACCAAAGGTCTGGTTTAGGTGTACATTTCCTGGGAAAGGTCTTGCTTGGTTGCAGAAGTTAATGAGAGGTGGAAAGTCTAGAAGAAAGAATTTAGTATACAACCTGGCATCCTTTTAGGACTAAAGACAAAAGTTGGCAGAGAGTCTGATGAGTACTTTCTTTTGGCCACATCTACACCATATTAATGCTGACACTGATCAAGAGAAAGGTCATAAAGAAAGAAGTAATTCAACCACTTCTCCAAGACATGCATGGTAAAATAGCCAAGGATATAAAATCAGAAAACAAAAGGGGACAAGTTTGTTCATGAGAAGAATTGTTGTAAATATTATGTATTAGAAAGAGAAGAGTGTGTCTCACAATGTCTAATGTCAGCAATACTGGCTCTTTTGTCTCCATCCATTAATTGGGGCCAATGAACGTATCTGCCCAGCAAACCCCTTCTCCACTCATTCTATTCACCAAAGGAAGATAAAACTTCAATAACTAACTCTATCGGTGAGAGAAATGTCATAATCACTTATACAATGTTGCAAAAAGGCTTCTTAGTAATCAATGCTTTCATTATCTCAAGAATTCTGGGCATCTTGAATTGTTTCATTGTTCATTCTTTTTGTTAGTTGAAATAGAGACAAGACTGCAGGGAAAGACTGTGTTACAAATTATTTATATGTGTGCTTATGAGACTGTATGGTTGTGTGCACACATAAAAGCAAGTATTCATGGATACCAGAAGAGGGAGTCAGATCTTCTGGAGTTGATGTTACAAGTAGTTATGAGCCACCTGTGTATTAGGAACCAAACTTGGGGCTTTTGGAAGAGCAGTAAGCACTCTTAACCACTTAGCCATTTCTCCAACCACCATAGGCAAAGATTCTTAAGGGAATCATGTACTAGATAAAGTTATATTTGAATTTATAAATTAAACAACTTTATTTTTTTAAATAAACAGAGATAAATGAACAGATTTTAAAAGCATTTTTGCATAGAACCATACGACTATATTTTTAGTGAAAAATTTTAACATCATGACTGAAGGAAGAGAACTGATTCGTGAATGATAGGTAAGTAGGGAGGAAATATTAATGGGCATTATGGTCAGTAACATGGGGAATTTGTTACATTTTAATAATAGCCAGGGAAGTACCCACTGAACTAAAACTAATGGATATTAAACTCAGACCTAATGTCTAGTGATAAAAATGTTAGGTGAAAGGGGTGAGATTCATGATAATCTACCACAGCTTTGTGTAGTATCTTCTGTATCACAGCATCTTCTGACATAGTAATTCCATTTCAGGACATCTGCTTTACAGATACAGATGTTTACAACGAATATGGCATAAGAAAAAAATATGAATGATACAGGCTGGAGAGATGACATGGCGCTTTCTACTCTTGCAGAGGATGGAGGTTCAGTCCTCAGTACCCACGTGACAGCTCATACTTGTTTATGACACCAGTTTCAGAGATGCCATCACCTCGCCAGGATTCTTTGGATACTTTGCACATATCAACCTGTAGCCAAACACTCATACATATAAAGTGAAAATAAACATACTTTGATATATACATATATACATGCGTATAGGTAAATGCAGCAGACAAAAGGAACAGAGATCACATAAGATATTTAACTCTCTTGAATATGGAAATTAGAAGAAGCAGGGAAGATAAAGGAGAAGGCTAATTTTCACTCATTGCCTAAAGGCTAATTTACTGTAATAGTGGTTACTCATTACTATTATTAAATAAATAAAATTAAGATGTATGTATACATACATGTATTTACTACTGTAATTAAACATAAATAATCATGTACACAGCTTAAAATATGTATAGCACAGTCTTTAGCAGGATTCTTTACCAGAGATGGAAAGACTGGTATTCTGAAATATCCTGTATTCAATCACAGAAGTCAAACACAGTAATTATCTGCTATAGAATTGTGCTAGTAGAACAACATAGATGGCCCATTTTTAGACTCACAAAATGGACCTTGATAGCATTTTCTGAGTGTAGATGTGTGTGAGGGTCTGTTCGCTTAGTAATTCTACTTATGGACAAAGGAAAGAGAAAGATATTTCGAACCTTGCCCTCAGCTCTGTGAATTCCTTAGCCCAAAGCTGATGTGGGGCCAGAGCTGCACGGAAAATCAGCAGGCTGTGAGGACTGTGGAAAAATCAAATTGCAGCAAATATTAGAGAGACCAACAGGAGCACAGACATACAGGGAAGACTTCCTTTATATTTCAAACTACAGACCTGTGTGCTGCGGTCCTATTGTGACAATTGTTGTGTTGTAGGTCTTGCATCTTCTGTAAGGCCATGTGCTTGGTGCAAGTGTGCAGTGCTGCTGAGAGGTGGGAGGTAGTTTCAACATCTAATAAAAGGATGTTGGTCTTTAATGGAGGCGTGACCTTGATGGGTTGCTAGGAGCCTGGCTTCTTGCTCTCCAACTATCTCTTCTTGATGGCTTTCATGAGGTTAGTTTAGCATCTATGCATCGCCAAAGACCCAAGATAGCCTGGTAAGTGTCCGTGAACTGAAACCCAGAATCTAAGGTAGGATATCCTACTTTGAAGCTGCCTTGGGTATTTCTGTCACAATGACAAAACACCTCACTACTGAGAATAGCATACATAAACTATGACTAAGCAGAAAGCAGCCATCCATCGCAAGAGTCATGCTTTTTTGTGAAGAAAGATTTATTGCAACAATGCAAGGGAACATATTGATATAATTCATCACACAAAGGTAAATAATCGTACAATCAATCATCAGCATAGATCCAAATATTTTAAAAAAACCCGCAAAATTCAATGATGATTTCTGATCTTAAAGACAATTCTCAAAATAAGAATGCACAGATATTTTCCTAATGTAGTAAACTCCTCAGCACAAGACCTGATACTTGAGTAGTTTCTACAAAAAATAGTTACTAAGGTAGTAATATGTGAATCTGATATTCAAAATTAATAACTACTAGGAAATAGTTTGTCTGAAGACATATAAGAAGAAAAGTATCAATTAAAGATAATAAGATGATTGTGGTATTTTACACTTTCAATCCCTGGTCTCAGGGGATTGAGACAGGAGGATTGCAATTAGCTCAAAGCCAGCCTGAAACTACATAATAAGATGTGTTAAAAAGAATATAATAGCACTAAGGGCTTGTGAGGTGGTCCAGTGGCAAAAGTGCATAATGCACTAAGGTGGGGGTCTAAGTTTCAATGTCCACTGTGTTTGCACACACTGGTGTGGTGCTAAATGACTTCCTTTCTCTGCAGAAGACTGGCCAATGCCTGGGACTCACTGGCTAACAAATCTAACCTAAGAATTAAACTCCTGTGAGAATACTATATGTATGTTTGTATGTATGTATATGTGTGTGTATATACATGTATATATGTGTGTGTGTGTGTGTGTGTGTATGTGTGCATGCACATATGTGTGTGTGTGTATTCCACATGCATATACCCACAACACTTACAAAACAACAATACAGACATAGATATTTTTTTTATGTTTCTTCAGTGAAGAAACTTTCTAATTTTCCTAAATACTGCAATAAAAGTCTCTATATAGTGGAAGGTATTGAGCAAAAAGATAACACTAAATGAAGATGCCCAGTGTCACAGGTTAGTCTATATTTATAACATTTTATCCATAAACATACTACCAAATTTATAAAACTCATATGTAAAAATAATAAAGTAAATGCCAGCACTGTATAAAAATATAATTTAGGGAAACTCTTTGAGAATTACAAATATGTGTATACATATGTAAACAGCTTTCCAGAAAAGAAAGAAAATTAGAGACAAATACATACAAAAATTCAGTGTATAAATGATTGTTTCACATTATGTAGAAATTGTTAAATAATAAATTATTCAATAATGTAGACCTCACCCAATTAAATTAAAAATAAGTTAGTATCTCAAACCACAGGTGACTATAAGAGTACAATACAAAAGTCAAACCAAGAATGTCCTAAAGAAAAACATGACTGACTTGTGTGATGGCTAGTTTTGTCATTTGGCACTACCAAGAACCACCTCAGGATAAGGCATGTGAGAATCTATCTGGAGAGTAGTTTGGTACATTAATTGAGGAGGGAAGTCTCAGCTACCATGGATGGCTTCTTTTCCTGTGCAGGAATCTGGCTGTGAAAGAGTGGAAAAGCCAGCTGATCACAAACATCAATTAATTCATCACCCTCTTCTCTAAACCGTAGTTATGAGGTGACAAGCTATTTTGGTTCTGGTGGTCTTGAGTGCCCCACAATAGTGGACTGTAACCCGAAATTCAGAGCAAAGTAAAAATGCAAATTGGCAGATTTGCTATCTTATTTCCTTAAATAATGGCTGTGTCAACTTGAGAAAGTTGTATATGATGTCTGCCAATCACTGAACAAAATGGCTGTGATCTCCTTCACATAGAATGGTATTATGAAGATCAAGTGAGAAAATCTAGTTATAAAGCACTTTTCAAGTAATTTTATTCATAAGTATTCTAAAAGAGTAGTTAGTTAATTTTTGAGAAGCCTTTCACATACACACACACACATACATACAAACATGCACGCCTACACATACATACACACACTTTTAGGAAGTTCTCTGACAGGCTAGCCCCCGTTACTATTTTTTATTCATTATAGTTCACTCAGTGTATTGATGCATTTACAAGAAAATATCTCATTAACAGAGGCCCAGGGTGCCTGCGGATTGAAAGAGCACAGCATTACAATTCAAATATTAAGAGACACACAACATTAGTGCTCTACCCGAAATCAAGTATCTCCCAAGAAAGCAAGATGGAGATAGAATCAAATTTGTATGAAATCTGATTTGCACAGGTTCTCCAGCACACAGCCACTGGATAAAGTGAATTCCATCTGCATCAACCCATCAGTCACTTTCAGCACCGAAAAAAACACCAAAACAGTATCTAGTAATCCATTTTTCATCTCTCTGTGAAGTCTGGGGATGAGGGCAGCAGCCAGCATGGCACTGTAAAGAGAAAATCATGTGGACCAATTCAATTTCCTCCCATGACAGAATGGTGGGTTTCAGAGATAGGAGAAAAGCAATAGATGTAATCTGCATGAACCACAGCAAGTCTTTTTGATTCTGTCTCATGTGATGCTCTCATCAAAGCATTCAAAAGATTTTGTCTAAATCAGGGCCTGAGGGGCTGGTGGCCCCTCCTACCTGCACTGTATCACCCTGCCCTGACAGAGCACTGCAGAGACCAAGAAGCAAGAAGAGAGCATTCGCCAGGAGAACGAGGCATGTCAGAGCTACATTGCCACAGATAGGAATGATGCGCTTACCATTTTCTAACTCTGTAGACTATGTTGTTTTAAACACTGACATGAATCAGCGTGGGCTGCTAGACTGCCGTCAGTTGCTTGGCCAATTCCTGGTGGAAAAGGAATCCTCACACTTCTGTCTGAGAGAGGAAGCTGTGGTATTCCCAGTCACTAGTTGTGTGTGTGTGTGTGTGTGTGTGTGTGTGTGTGTGTGTGTGTGTGTGTATGTATGTGTGTGTGTGTGTGTGTGTGTGTGTGTGTCTGTGTGTGTGTGTGTGTGTGTGTGTGTGTGTGTGTGTGTGGTGGAATAGATAGGGGAGGGAGGCAATCGGACTGAAAAACAGAGGGGACAAAGATGGAATCTTGCTAACGGGCTTAAAGAAGGAAACAATGAAATGGAGATGATGGGAATGGTGGACTGTCTAAAGAACACAAGGATAGGGAGGCTGTGATTTAAGTGTTGGTGGAAGACAGTCCAGCAGCTACAATAGAAGAAAAGCATGTCACTGTTGAGGGTGTGATGTAACTGTGAGGGCCAGAGATGGATGGACTTGTTTCTCTTCATGGATCTCTGAGCTCAAAATCTGTATGTGTTGTAGGTGGGTCTCCAATTTTGTCTTCAATTTTTTTCTCTTCCTTGTATTCTTTGCCATCTGATAACCTTCTGGTATGAAGAGGAAAGTAACATTCCTCATCACACAGAAATTGTGGTCTTTGTCTTCACACAGTAAAACAAAAATTCCTATTGTAAAGGTGTGCATTTGTCACTATGTAAGCTTAGTTATACTGTCCTAAGTTCGATACAAGGAGAAAATAGTATCCTCCTCTTCTAGCTCGTACCCAGTCGGTACATTATCATGGTAACAGGGTCATTTTGTTCCTATTGAAGGGAAGCAATGCTTCTTTTATTGACTGCTGAGAAGGAATTTGTTAATGACATTAATACAAAGAGAACACAGAGTGGAGGCCTGAGCAATGCTTCATCTCTAAGTGGTTTAGGTGGAGAATCAATGTAGTTGCTGGAGACAGGGAACAGAGGACTTTGATTTAATGGCATGTCTCAAAACCAACTTGCAAGGTGATTAAACAAGACTAGGTGTGGACAAAGGCCAGCCTCGCTGCAATGGATCCAGGAATATTAGCTCTCAAAGTTCAAATTAAACCTTATCTTCCTTTGTTCTTCATGTGGCATCATTTTATGACAGAGGAAATAATTTTTCTTATGAAACACTGAGCATGAAGAATGAGCGTGGTGGAATCATTCTTGATACTAATGAAGTCAGAATCAGTTAATGAAAAGCATTTACTTCAGCAAAAACAGATCGTCTACGATAACATGATAAAATGAGCTTAGAGCACTTTGGGGGAAATAAGCGAATTTCCATTAAATATTTGTTTCCATTGTTATTATTAGGAAAGAGTGGAACATTGTTGGAGAGTGGACTTTAATAAACTTGTCATGTGTCATTGATTCAATCCATACAAGTTGATTTTGGAAAATCTAAAATTAAAGTGACTTCTGATTTTTCTCATAGACTTTTAAAACTGTACTTCTGAACTTTGGTGAGTCTGGAAATGGGGGTGGGGGGACCATGTCAACCAGTGTCAATACCCTTAGAGAATAAGAGGTCAGAGTCTAAGGTTTATTTTTTCAAAGCAAGTGCTCTGATTTCAAAAGAGACTTTTTGTCAGAAGGGTGAATTGGAAGAAGAGGAAAAGGAAGAAGAGAAAAAAGAATGAGGAAGAAGAAAGAGGAAGACAGAATGGGGAGAGGATTTTTATAATAAAAAAATAAATTATTTCTTTCATTTTTATTGGATATTCTCTGTATTTACATTTCAAATATTTTCCTCCCCCCACTCCCACCCCCTCCCCTTGCTTCCATGAAGGTGCTCACTCTCCAAATCACCCTCTCCACCTCAGTGACTTGCTATGCCCCGACACTAGGAAAATGATCCTTCACTGGACCAAACACCTCTTCTCCAGTTGACGCCACATATAATGCTACCATCTGCCACATATCAACTGGATCCATGGTCTCTCCATGTGTGCTCAGTTGTGGTGTTTTAGACCTTGGGAGTTCTGGAGGGCTTGGTTGGTTGATAATGTTGTCCTTCCCCTGAGGTTGCAAAGCTTTCCAGCTCCTTCAGTCCTTTCTCTAGCTGCTTCATTGGAGACCCTATGTTCAGTACAATACAAGGGTTAGCTCCTGCCAGTAAGCACTTCTTGGCATTAACAACAGTGCCTGGGTTTGGTGGCTGCATATGGGGTTGGGCTTCAGGTGAGGCAGTCTCTACATAATCTTTTCTTCAATCCCTGCTCTTCTATTTGTCCCTGTATTTCCTCCCATGAGTGTTTTGTTCTACCTTCAAAGAGGGACTGAGGCATCCATATTCTGGCCTTTCTTCTTTTTGAACTTCATAAAATCTGTGAATTGTTTCTTGAGTATTCAGAACTTTTGAGGGCTAGTATCTGCTTATCAGTGAATGTATACCATGTGGGTTCTTTTGTGACTGGGTTACTTCACTCAAGATGATAGCTTCTAGTTCCATCCTTTTGCCTAGGAATTTCATAAAGTCATTGTTTCTAATAGCTAGGTAGTACTCCATGTGTAAATGTACCACACTTTCTGTATCCATTTCGCTGTTGAGAACATCTGGGTTCTTTTCAGATGCTGGCTATTATAAAAGAGGCTGCTATGGACATGGTGGAGCATGATTTATTTCACTGTATACAAATCACTGGGTGTTCTGGTGAATCACAGTTTCAGGTTAAATCACATTTTTAGGTGCATAAAATATTAAGTGTTACAGTAATGTTTCACTGTTTTCAAAAGATGCACTGGGACCTAGGGGGTGCAGGAAGAAGATAGCTGAAAGGAAAGAACCAATACTTTGTGAGGAAGGGAGTGAATAACTTGAAATCGAGGTGTCTGGGGCAGTAAGTGCATGAAAGGTTTCTTGACATATTTTTAGGGTTGGATTCTAAGAAGTTGATTTTATGGGCATTACCATTGTCCAAGAAAAGCTGGGTAGTGGAAGATTGGTAGGTTAAGGATATCCATTGATTCTCTTGTGTGGTAGGCAGAATAATGGACTGTTCGGGTCACTCCTGTTCCAGAGGGCATTGATTGACTGAGGACATGGCCACACAGAATAGAGTTCAGACTGGAGTAACTGCTTTGGCTAAAGTCAACATGTCTGTGGAGCGATCAGTGCTACATGCAGATTTTTTTCCCTGCTTCCTATTATGGTTTTTCCTGCATGGCTCCTTGGGGACACTCACTCCCAAGAAAGATGGAAATCCAAATTCCAGCATTTGTGGTCTTTCCTCATATCTACTATGAGCAAGACCCAAGGCTTGGAGGGAGCAACTGACTAAGCACCTGACTTCCATGTAACTGCATCGAGAGTAGAGGGAAGATGTTGGTTTTAAATTGAGATTATGGCTTTGACATCTAAAGCAATGATTCTCCAACTTTCTAATGTTGTGACTTTTAGTAGATTTTCTCATGTTGTGTTAACCCCAACTATAAAATTATTTAATTGTAACTTCATAACTGTAGTGTTGATACTGTTATGAATTATAATCCAAATATCTGATATACAGACTATCAAATATCAACCCCCCAAAGAGGTCTTGACCCACTGATTGAGAACTACTGATCTGATGGGTGTTTCTTATATGTTCAGGGGTTCCTCTTGCTTTTTTACAGAGAAGCCATAATTCATGAACTGTAAAGACATCTCAGTGGTTAAAATGCTTACTTACAATACAAGTGTGAGATACTGAGTTTCATATGCAGAAACACAAGTAAAAGAATATCTACTTCCATTGGCATACACTTGAAACCACTGTGCTTGGGAGGCAGAGGTGGGTGGTCCCTGGAGAACATTCTTCTACTAGGCTGGACCACCTAATGAAGGATCAAGACAAGGAGAAAAGTTACCTCAGAATGAAGTACATAAGGCTTGGAGAATGGCACCCTGCACTGACCACTGTTTATCATATATGCACAAACATGCCCATCCTTCCATACAAACATGCACATACACACAAACTACCTTACTCTGCATCTGTTTTGAGCTCGAAAGGGAGAAAGGTTTTGGAAGGACAGAAGTGTGGTTAAAGAGCTGGCTCGGCAGTTAAGAACATTTGATGTTCTTGCAGAGGACTCAGGTTCAGTTCCCAGCACCACATTGTGGTTCACAACCTTCCTTTCTACAGTTCCTGGGACTCTGGTACCCTCTTCTCGATTTTTCAGACATCAGGCACACACACACACACACACACACACACACACACACACACCCCTATATATCCATACACATAAATAAACCTAGTAAATAAGCCTCCCCCCCAAAAAAAAAGTACAGAAATTTATTTCTATCTTGAGTCACAAAACCATGATAGCAATAATTCTTACAATGGTATTTCCAAAAATAGACATACTTGCTTGGTGTTTTAATAGATTTATATCAATTTTAAGTTAATTAAAGGTGAACTCACCTTGATTCCCAGTCAAATGCAGATTTGCAAGATAAATCTATATTTGATGTGAGAAATAAAATTTAAAAACCAATAAATCACATAAAATTAACTGGGTGTGGGAGACCTGTCAGTCTTTACATGCCAGTCCTTATTTTATGTGGCCAGGCATCCATGTGACCAACTGTGGCAGCTTGCAGCATGTAAATAGCTCTTCGTGCCAAATCTCAGGCTTCTAGTACATCATCTAAGACCCAACAGCCACATGCTGTATTATCTTTTTACACATTTTTTATCTGATGATCTTAATATTAATTTAAAGGGACCATTAACACTAAAACGCACCCTCTCTGGAAAAAAAATTACATTTTTCCTGATTTTTATTCTTTAGTATCCTCAAGAACAATTGAGATAGATTTAATTGATACTTGAAGGGAGTTCACTGAGGCAAAGGGAGGATTAGTTACTCTCTGAGAGTCAGAAATAATTTTCCTGACAAGGATGGGATATTTCCCTCTGGACAATTTTTCTAAGACCATAAGGTCTTTTTGAAAGTAAAGCTCTATGTATATGTGTATGTGTATGCATATGTAGATATATTGCATGTATGTGCCAGAGATCAGTGTCTTTATCAGTTGCTTTGCATCTTTCTTTTGACACAGGCTAATGTATTGTGTTAGACTCTCTGTACAATGGTATTGAGAGTCAGCCTATCAGTACCCTTCCAAGAACCTGGGCTTTGGGCATGTGACACTATGTTCAGGCTTTAGAATGTGTGCTGAGTATGTGAACCTTTATCCTCATGCTTGAGGATGATGCATTTATAAAAGGCATCACCCAAATCGTCGGAAAGTGCACTTTTTAATTCGGTACACATTCTTCCCTCCTCATTTCTTCGAATCAACTATTACTTGCGGTGCTGGAGTCAGGTTAGTGGCTTTACCAGTTTTAAAAGCAAACAGAATCAACAACAGATTATACGATACTATACAACTGGATCCCTGCACCAGGGTAAGATGCCACCTGCCAGTAGATGTAGTCTGTGATCCTTTGCAGGCCTAAGAATGCCCTTGTACTTCTCTTTATGCTACTATGATTTTACTGCCTTAATGGTTTTGCATTGCACAATTCAATTAAAGGTCTTAAAATTTAATGTGCATAACCTTTTTCCCAGCAATTTGACTTCTAGGGAATTTACCTGAAGGAAATAATACAGACAATGAGGCAAAGATATATGTGTCCAAAACGTTACCGTAGTGAGGATAGTGATGGTAACGGATGATATGGAACATCTGAAAGTTCAGGTCACAGAGCAATATGGTGGATCACTCTATCTGACGCGCTATTGAGCAATGCTTTAAAATGGCTCCAGGGAACCCAGTGTATCAGACGGAAAAGTTTCTATGAGGTTTTAGAAAGTTGCAACAAATAAAAATTTCCTTAACAATATAAGTTACTTAAGTTATGTCATTTGTAAGGTCATAAGTAAATGCATTAATGGCTGGTTTATTTAAATATTTAAAATTTTTTAAAAAATATTTTAAAATTTGATTATTTATATTACATGTATACTTCCCTTATTATTGTGAAGGAAAGTGAAAAAATGAGTAGTTCTTTAAACAAGTCAGGATAGAGAGGGCTGTTTAGTGATTAAGGATCCTGATCTCTCAAAGGACCCAAATACATTTCTTAGCATCCATGTTCACAGGCACATGTAACTTCAGCTCCCAGAAATCTATTGCCCTCTTCTGGTTCTCTCAGGAACTGCACTCATGTTCTCATATCCTCACAGAAACACACACACACACACACACACACACACACACACACACACACACAATTAAAATAACAATTTTTAAAGTTCAAACATTGATGTGGTCCATTTCCAATGATATAAATACCTTCATTTAAGGGAGTTGAAAGATGTGTTTTTTTTTCCACCTCTCTTCTCTGTCTTCTTAATTCCTTCTCACATTTATGAACTCTTCTTTAGATGTTGTCACACACACACACACACACACACACACACACACACACACACACATATGTATACACATGCACACACTTGATCTACTAAGTTAGTCAGTTTTGCTCATATATGTTCAGTGTGAATCACTTAGATTCTTAAATTCCTTATGAGTAAGTTTATTGAATACATTCATACACAAAAATTTGTGTGATTTGTTCTTTGTACTAGACATCAGGCAGGTCACACATATGTGCTGAATAGCAAGCACATACCATCAGTGCTCATATGAGATGGCAGCTGCCTATAAATACAGACATAACCTAGCAACATTTGGAAGTGCTTTCCCCGATATCATTAATGTTATTGCTGTTAATTAAGTGGCTTATGGGGAGGAGTGGAATAATGGTGACATTTTTGCAGTGTATACTTGTCTTTGGTGAGCAATGAGTTCCCATGGTTATGGTGTGAATTTATATAATGCCAAGAACATAAAACAGATAAGGAGGTGAAACACTGTCCTCAGAACTCTATTTTGATCTTTAATAAGACAGTTGCAGCCCCCTGGAAATATTTATCACCCATGCATTGCTTCTAGGAACGTTGATTTAAGATATTAGCACCAAGGTGGTCTCTGGAACAGATGACAAACAACCTTGGAGACCCGAAAGAGCTTTTCACAAGTTCTCCAGTGCCTTGAAAATAATAGCTATGAGATTTTTGATATTTTGGCATGTTCGTTTCCTAAAAGATGCACTTAATGATAGAGTTTAGGAGGGGAGAACGGCCTCAGGGTTTAATGGCTTTCCTGAGTACTCTTAAGGTGAAGATTTAATAATGCTTCAACACCTACTCTATAGACAAAGGAAATTAACTTATCCAAAAGAAATGTCTAAGATAAAGGTGAACTGCAATGAGCCACACTTTCCCAGTCCTTTTTGTCTGGTATCTCTTCTGCCTGGAGCAGGACAGGAAGGCTTTATCTAAAGAGAGAACATGAACCAATTAAAAGTGTACCCAGAGGAACCTGAGGTAAGCTTTTGTCCCCAAAATCACTCATGACATCATCATAGGCATGGAGGGCAACAATGCTAGGAAGTAGACACACCTAAGTTAACAAAAACCTCATTTTTTTCTTTTTATGTGGTGCAGCCTCTATGGAAAGCTGTATGGATGCTCCTGAAACAGATAGAAATATATCTGTCATATGGTCCAGCTACACCACTGCTGAACATTTCCCCAGAGGGTACTATATCCCATTGGAGTGATACCTGCTGATATGTGTTTGTTTACTGATGCCATGTTCACAATATCCAGGAAATATACTGACCCATCAGCTAATGAATGGATCATGAAAATGAGGTACATATACATAACAGGATGTTATTCAACAAATGTCCTTTTATTAATCTTTGAGAATGATGTACAATGTGTTCTGATCATTTTTATCCTCCTTCTCACAACACTTCCCAGATTCACCCACACGTCTTTTCCCAAACACATTTTTTTTTTAAAGTAAGACACCCAAATATTCTTGGTTGGAAACTTAAAATAACATATGTTTTGTTAAATGCAGTGCTATATTCTAAGACATCGTACTTGTTTCAGACACCAACTATTGTACCCATATCTCTCTTTTATCTAGCATATCATTGATAGAATTATGAGGTAGAAATTATGTTGTATCTTTGGGTTAATTAGGGCCCAATGAGGTTTGAGGCTTAACCTCTTGAAAGTGATTTGCTCCACTTCAATATAAAAGCAACAAACAACAAGCAAACAAACAAACAAAAACAAAACCCTCTCTTGGTATTCCCACATTCCTGGAGCATGTCAGGAGATCATTTAACAGGTAATTAGAATCTTTGTGTTTGTGCAAGATAGATAATGCAAGCATATACTTTACGTACATGACATCAGTCACATACTGTTAAGGTGTTGACTTTGTCCTCTGAACTCTATGCTTCTACCAAAAGTTTCTAAGGACCTTGCTTTGCAGAAACATTCACATGTATGCAGAAGCAGCTGCTTGTTCTGCAGTGAAAATTAAAGACTACATGTGACCAGAATGCTGATTAATTCAGATTCCTGCCATTTTATAAATCAAACAGTATGTCAAGTGTATACCATTAATATTTCTTTTTAAATTTGGATGTTTGAAATCACTTCATTTTTCTACTAATAACCAAAAAGCTGGCATGGTCCTGAACTGGCAGTCACACCAGGCCTTTTGAAGGCTGTTCCTTCCTACCAAAGCCATTCCCCTCTCTGTTCCCTCATACCTGAGCCATCTTCATATCCCTACACACTGAGGCACTATCTCTGGGGACCATGTTTCAACTGCATACTTCATTATTCTTTACAGTTTCCGGCACTTGCTCAGAAGCTTCGTTAATGATCTCTGTCGTGAGACCATGAATTTTGTGAATGTGGACACCGATTCTTAATTGTTCGATTGTTCTCTTTCATTTAGCTTTCAAAACACGAACATACTAAAATTTATTTCAAATATATCATTAGGGCTTGTCATGTGAGTGACAGAGGTCAAGAAACTTTTCTAGATTCCCTGACTCCAGAGAGCCTAGTACAAGAGTGCTCTATACTCTGGTGTAGTACCTTTGGTCTCTAGGTAAGTTTTATGGACAACCATATGCATTGGAGATTATTGCAAAGGCCCCTGCAGCCTAAATTCTTATGTATCAAACATGATAAAACTTCC
The DNA here is from genome assembly GCF_963924665.1 of Micromys minutus. Classification (NCBI taxonomy): domain Eukaryota; kingdom Metazoa; phylum Chordata; class Mammalia; order Rodentia; family Muridae; genus Micromys; species Micromys minutus. Next base: position 9,280,774 of record NC_137953.1, read on the forward strand.
AGAGATAGTTTTTCAAGTCCCTTCACTCAATGTTAGGCACAATTTTTCTGAAGCAGCCACTGACCTCTGGCTCTATTTGTATCTATAACTTGATTAGATTCTAGTATTTGATCTCAAACAATTTTTAAAGGTGCTAATGCTCTATTTAGCATTTAGTTTTCATTCTTATCATTCCTTCCCATTACATAATAAACATCCTAAGCTTCAGTTATGGACAAAGTATTTGAACATTCTTCAAATTCATAGGTTGAAACCTATCCACAATTAGCATATAAAACAGTATTTGAAAATAGGAGATTTGAGAGGCTTCTAAGGTAGAACCCTCATGAGATAGAATTGATTTATATTTTTAAAATACAGTTTACATCTTTTAGGCAACATAGAAAATATTGGTTTTATTGTGACATCTTCTTACATGTGCATCACTAGAAGGTACTCTATTTTCCTCTTCTACCTTCTCTGCATCCTCTTATTGATATACTTCTCTTATAAATTATCCACCTTCTACTCCTCCTCCCTCCCTCCTTCCCTTCCCTCCTCCCTCCCTCCATCTCTCCTTTCCTCTCTCTGTTTCTGTTTCTCTGTCTCTGTCTCTCTCTGTCTCTGTCTCTCCCTCCCTTCCTTTCTTCCACCATTTCTCTGTCTCTCTGTCTGTTTGTCTCTGTCTGTCTGTCTCTCTCTCACACACACCTACACATATATACAGAGACAGATACACATGTTTACATAGATACACAGTGACATGCAAGTATACATACATAAACACATACAGTTACACACAGATACATGTATGTGTATATGTATGTGTATGTAATATATATATATATATATATATATATATATATATATATATATATATAGACATATAAATACAAAAACACAGCCTCTCACATAAATGCGTACATACATGCTCAGGCAGACACACTGGCACATACATCTAGATTCCACATGTGAAGAAGATCAGGAGATACATGGGATCAAGCATCTCATAAACAGAGGGGAAGGACACCAACACTTACAGTCTCTTTCCTTGCACGGACAACCTGGGCAGATAGACATGAAGCTAGAGAGCTGGCTCCAGGACCATGCTGACACCTAGATCACAGATACACAACTTCTAGAACTATAAGCAAACAAATGCGCTCGCTTAATCTTCCCGGTTTATGTTTCTCTGATGAACTCCCCCCCCCCCAAAAAAAAAAAGACTGGGCAACTTCCTAACACATTGGATAAGCATCATGGGCAGAGCTAGCTGTAGGTCTGGGCAGAACTTTCACCTACACCAGATGCCATTCCTGCTTGACAAATTGTCCTCAAATGCAGTGGGATAAAACCACAGTCATTTTATTTTGCTAGCTCCTCAGGCATAAGTAATTTGGAAAGCTTCCTGGGCACCACTCTTTGGGTTTGTCCTGCGGCTGTGTACGGAGGTCAGTTGGGGCCATATTTACCTGAAGGCTGGCTCAACTGGGATATCTCAGATGGCTCTTTTCCACACTTGGCAGTTTCTCCATCTGGCAGCTGGGAGCTCAGCCAGGCTGTCAACCAGAGCACTGACGTGGCCCTGGCATGGTGTGGTTTGAGAGCAACCAGACAGCAGAAACAACGAATGGACAGCTTCCCACACTGTCCCAAGGCAACTCGGCACTTTATTATCTTGTCTTGGAAGCTGTGCAGTGTTCTTTCTGCCATTTCTTTTAGTCAAAGCAATATGTGCCCTCAAAAGGAGGATAGGGTATCTGTCTGTAGGCAGGCTTAATGAAATGGGCCCATGTTTGAAACTATTCTCATCTTCTTTTTCTAAGACAAGTTATTTCTACTTAAACTGTATTTTTCTCCCCATTTGAATAGCTCATCACATCACAATGTCTATTTAGAGATAGTCTCACTGTATAGCCCAAATTGTCTTTGACTCGAGATCAGCCAGCTCCTCTCCTCCTTACATTGCCAGGATTATAAAAATGCATTAACAAACCAGGTTTGCTTATATAATTATATTGTAAGTTTTCTCTCATATGTACGACAATTAAAATTTGTTCTCTTAACCAATACAGCTAAGGTCCCACTACATAGAATCTTCAAAAATTCTATTTTACTGATTATATAAGTAGAGTGAACCTATAAGTTCCTTTTATAAGATCATTAGTCATCATTATCTAAATCAAGAATCCACAGAGTAGAGATATAGTTTGATGGTTCAGAGCCCTTGCTAACCTTTCACATCTGAGTTCAGTTCCCAGCACTCACGTTGTACAGCTTACAACCACATATAACTCTACTTCTAGGAGTTTTGGTACCCTAGTATGGCTTTCAAGGGAATCTTCATGCATATATATGTATGTATGTGTGTATGTATGTGTCTGAATACTATATTTATATATGGAAATATTTGTGTGTATTTGAAGAATATACATATATATGTATGTACATATATAACTACATATATATGAGGATTAGAAATATACATAATTATATACATACATGTATACATGTATGTATATGTATAGATTTTATATGTATACAAATGTGTAGACTTTAGAGTCAGTACAAAATTTTGTATTCTTTATATCACAAGAAGCTATATTCTTGCAATCTCAGTATTATGGCTGATTAAATAAGACCTAAAAGATGACAATACAGTTGACATGAAAACATACATAGGAAAAATCTCATGGACCATGGCCTAGTTGATTAATGATTGCCAAGAAAAGGAGCATTGGTCCTCCCCAGGAATGAGATGTATAATTGTTTATAATTATTTATTCAATGTCAAGTGCTCAGATACTTACTGCAACACCCAGCTCTACAAACATACATACAAACAACACTAAATGGAACTCAGCTGGTCAGTGGTCAGTAGGTTGTGTTTAATGTATCTGTGTGTGTGTGTGTGTGTGTGTGTGTGTGTGTAACAATAACAATGAAAAGGAAGTATCAGGGGACATGGGAGGGATTGGAAGAAGAGGAATAAGAGGAAATGATATGAAAAGTACACAAATACAAAATGTTTAATTTAAATTTTAAAAAGACAAAAATAACGTTTTCTACATTCTTACAATTTTTTGTTTAAAACCCATCAAAGTCTAAGAGCATGCTCATTTTACTTTCCACCTTATATTTTGTTAATTTTTATGTTCATATGGTGCTATATACATTTAAAAGTATGATAAATAAGTTTGTTTTAAAATCAATATGAAAAAATAGTACATAGTACTACCTGAAACCCAGCTATTCCACTTCTGGGCATATACCCCAGAGACACTCCAATATACAACAAAGATACATGCACCACAATGTTCATAGCAGCTCTATTTATAATAGCCAGAAGCTGGAAAGAACCCAGATGTCCTTCAGTAGATGAATGGATACAAAAATTGTGGTACATTTACACAATGGAATACTACTCAGCCATCAGAAACAATGACTTAACCAAAGTCTTAGGAAAATGGTTGCATCTAGAGAATATCATCCTGAGTGAGATAACCCAGTCTCAAAAGAACAGACATAATATGCAGTCACTGATAGTGGGATGCTAACCCCAGAGGCTTGCACTCCCCCAGAAACAACTCACAGACTGTGTGAAGTTCAAGAAAAAAAGAAAAGAAAAGAAACAAACAAACAAACAAACAAAAAAAACATTATGCTCAATCCTTACACACCAAGAAAATGTTGACTAATTCCAGGTTACATCCTGTTTAACATGTACTTTTTGCTCATTGTAACTAGTAAGACCTTAATGCAGAGTATCAAACCTTAAAAAAAAAAAAAAAAAAAAAAGAAAGAAAAAGAAAAACCCAAGCACTGACAAAAATGTATTTGTATACATTTATGCAAAAATGTTTAAAATTTTTTTCTTTTATCTTTGTTTTTTAAAATAAAGTTTAAAAAAAAAATACTAAGGAAATAAATCAAGAATGTATTTTCCTTCCTCCTCCTCGCCATAAACTCTTCACTCACAAATGGTTTTTTATCTCCCGAGTTCCTTGTTTCATTTTCTGAATTAGTCCAGAAACATAGTGTTGGGTTTGACAATATGCCACAGAAGAAGCAGCTTTCAGATATCAGTTGGAGTTACACCATCTGGATTAGGGGCTTAGAAATATATCCAAGTGAAATTTCACAAGAATGGACCATGGGGGGGGGGGGGGACTCTCTTGTTCATCTTTGGGGGAAGCAATGGCACTGAAATAAAGATGGTGTACTTTTCCAGCGTAATGAACCTCGACAGTTGTCATTGTGTTTGCCAGCGCGGATTTGATTGCCAGTTGTTAAATGAGCCTGTATCTCAGAAAGTGGAAATATATCACTCAGCAGAGCGGCAGACAAAGGATGTTTGCTTTAGAGACCGAGATTAAACCAGTGCTATCAGGAAGGGCAGTTTTCCAAAAGACATGGTTTCAGTACTTCCTTTAGGCAGCAGATAGAACGTGCTGTTTCCTCCTCATTCTGCCTTTTCACATGTATGTTGATTCAAGTACTCAAGTGGCCCTTTGCTGACATAGGTGAAGACAACTGCACCTCACACAACATTTGGGAGCTATCAGAGGCAACTTAGAAGACATGCTTTGCCCCCATCCCTTATTCTATTCTGGCTGTGTTTCCATTAGTTTTTTTTTTTTAATAAAAGAAAAAAAAAAAAACGCTCTGGTCACTAGTCAAGACAAAGTTAAATAACTGGAAATGCTTTCACCGAGTTATTCATACTCTCAAGGTATATATGTCTCCATCTAGAGGAAAAAGAACCCACAAAGCTATTTATAAGTTCTCTGTAGGTGAAAACGAATACTGAATATAATCAGAGAAGGGAATCAAAGATAAGTGGTCCCCTAAATAGCTCTGTTTCTTCCTGCCTGAGGCCTGCTTCCTACATTAGAATCACTGATGGCTTAGAGCAGTGGTGTATTAGTTTCTTCCTCATTACTGGGATAAAATACTTAACAAAAGCATATTTAGAAAGGATATGTTGATGCTGGCTCATAGTTGGAAGAAAATCGAGCATGGTGAAGTGGTTATGTTGGGTCTGCCTAAAGCATTAAACCAGCAATCAGGAAGCAGAGAGCAATGGATGTTTCTGCTCCACTCTCATTTACTTTATTACCTCCAGGACTTTTCCCGATAAGATGATGTCATTCATACCTCCCACTCTCATGAACCAGTCTAGGAAGAAACTCCTTCATAGTCATTGTTAGATGTTGGCCTCCTAGATGATTTCAGATCCTGTCAAATTGACTATGAATAGTGATCATGTAATATTTGTCACGTGGTGTTTATACTTCTTGCAAAACTTTGTTCTCAAAATTATCTTAACTGCAAATCTAATAAACCTAAGAAAGTTCTAGGAGGCCACTGGGACTCTCCCAACCTGAACGATCCAGTGTCGTTTGCTTTTCTTAATAAGGAATTTCTACTTTGAAGATGCCAAAACCACATTGCTATGGTTTCCCAACAAAGCAGCACAAGCATTTCTATGACTCATCAAATGACCATTTTCTGTCAAGCATCTCACACAGGCCCTGCTTGGTTCCTTCGTTCATGCTTCACTGTATTTGCTATTAGTATCATTTGTAAAGAAATTATGACTCAAAACAGAGATTATTCAGTTGTCCTGACATGAAGTAAGAATTCAAACTTAGACTCCCCCATCTTTGAAATTGATTCCCCTGATCCTCTAGGCAGGTATGAATGAGTGGAATAAGCCTGCCAGTCATGTGCATCTATTTGGCACCAAGGAGGCTGATTCCCCCTCTGGACTCTAGAGATGCCAACTGTGCAACGAAAACTGACAACCTTGCCTTTGTTATGATTGTTCTTATTTTTATTTTCTAGCATTTACTTCAGAATTTTTGTGCAAATTATATCACTTAGGTACTTGGAAGGAAAGGATAGTTAAATTTATTTACATGTATGTCCAATAGCATAAAATTTCCATTTTTAAACTGTTTAATTTAAGAACTGGTGATCTGGCACTGTGGTAAAGTACTTGCCAGGTATGTTCAAAGTATTAGGTTTAATCTTCAGCACTACAGTAATAACAAGCAAACCAAAAGATAAATAAGAAATATGAAATTCAGAGTATTTGAGTATATTTGGAGTTGTGCAACCATCAACATTATTAAATTTTGATCATTATCTAGGAAAAATTCTCCACCCCTCAGTGATTATACACACTTTGATTGCCTCTACAGTCTATCAAAAGGCTAACCTACATTCCTTACCCACACAATTGTCTATTGTGTGTATTCAATCAATATAGTGACTTTTGGGTCTGACTTCTGTCATCCAGTTAAATACCACATCAGTCCTTTTAACTTTGTTTTCCAGCCTTAAAAATAAAGACAAGTGTTGAATTATGTCTATAAAGATGATTCACAAAATGTGTAGCACAGTGAGCCAGGCATAAATGGTCTAAGAAATGTCTGAGCTTTGTAGTTCCTACCTATAATCCTAGCTGTTATGTTGCCTAGGCAGGAAGATCTCAGATTTGAGGCCAGCATGGAATACTTTGTGCTTTGGATGGAGGATCGTTTGAGCTCCAAAGGGAGACCTTGCCTCAAAGGAACAAACAAAAACCAAAACAAAATAAAAAGTCAAAAAAAATGGAAAGTTGTTAGTTAAGAAGACTATTGCTAGAATACATAATAAAATTAAAGTTTAGAGGAGATGCCAGATGAAATCTGAAGACTGGAAGGAACGCACGTCCCAGGGGAAGACTGGCACTGTCAAGTAAGACACTGAGAGCAGCATTTCCTCATTCATTGGCTGGCCTCAGAGTTTACTCTACATTCGCATTATTATCTATTTCTGTGGATTATTTTACTTCTGTATAGAGTGATCCTGTCAGCTGTAAGATTATTTATAAGCATCTGGACATCTTAAAAGGCCAGTAGCAATTTCGGCACCACTGCACACATGTTAAGTGTGATAACTGAAAATATCTGAGGCATTGCCAAATGTTTCCTGGGGGGGAAAATCTATCTTGGTTAGGAAATCTGTCCTAGACTTTGCCAATGACCTTAGAGCATTTCTAAATTAAGGACTTTCCCACTCTAATAGATAACTTTATGGTGTAGATGGCTCTATATTGTCCTATACAATGACCTGTATCTACATGTAGCTTTAAAATTTTAGTGGATTACATTTTAGTTAAAATTAAATATCTCTCCCAGTGCTAATAACAACTTACCAATAAGATTTTTATCATGGATGGCGGAATAAAATGATTCTGCCAACACTGGCAACTCAATAGGTGAACACTGGTGGACTTTTAACCAGACAGAGCCTCAGGGAAAAGATACACATTTCTTCAGTCTATTCAGGGACATCAAAAAGAAAAAAAAAAGTCAACTTGTTACCTTATTTCTACATGAAAATGCAGGTAGAAAGCAGGACCTATCCAGGGTCTGCCTCATGAATGTTTTCAATGTAGAAAATGCACTTTGGAATCCCTTGTATAAGAACTACAGAGCTTTAAAGTTGACATCAAATTCAAGGATGGGCATATTTGCTCCTCATGGGAATACATTCAGAGTAGAATGTGATAGACCTAGCTACAACTGGTGGAGTTCAGCAAAGGAAAGTCGGAAGGTGTTGGGAAGATATAGAAGCAGTTTGAAGACCACGGCACATGTCAAGTTTGGCACTAGAGGGACAGATAGTGACATATGAGTTGCCTTTGGTTCTTTATGTCAGGATGACTCAAGGATTCTGGCTCCTAATGATGGCTATTTATGGTTTATATAAGATACAAAGCCACTCCGATTGAAGAAGGGTGAAGAGGAAGTTGATGTAAGTAATTTGTGGGAACTAAAGTGTAAAAAAAAAAAAGCCCACGAGTCTTAGGAATTAAGTCAATAAAAACAACAATAACAACAACAGCAATAATAACAAAACAGGATAAGAGAAAAAAACGATAGCACAGCACAGTGCCATGTGGCAGAATAGAGTAGAATATAACAGAATAAAAATATATCAATCAATAAATTTTTCACTGATTTCAACTTGTATATTTTGTTTTGCTACTTTTTTTGAGAGAAGGTTTTACATAGCCTGTGCTGTCCTCACATCCATGAAACCATTATGTAGCTGAGGATAACCTATAATTTCCAAGCTTCTGTATTGTAGGCACATACAGCCCTACATGCTTTATATGGTTCCAGGGCCAAAACCCAAGACTTTATGGATTCACTGCAGTAACTCTATTAACTGAGATATTTCCAACCATTCCCAGTTAAAAATTAAACTTTATGTAAGTAACAGATGACTTTTAGTATAAGTATACCCCTATAACATATTGGAAACACGCTTAGATAAATTATTTATTTGGTGATGATTTAAAATTCAGATTTAATTGGAAGATCCATATTTTGCCTGGTGATCTTTAAAAAAGTTAAAGCCTGAGAAAGTACTGAGGGAATAGCAGTGGTAGAAAAGGAATGCATATTAAAAAGATATAAACGGTTTTCGGTTGATTAAAGGAAGTCTAAAAGTAATAAAGTTTGCTTATTTCTCATCAGCACTGAGAGTAAATGTGGGGTCAACATAATTCTCAAGTCAACTTGGTTATTTATAACCAATGTGACAGTATCCACCGTCCATTTAATGAGTTCACAGAGTAACTCCTGAGATATATGATGCCATTCAATGGGCAAATTGAGATGATGAAGACAAATCTGCACTAATCCTTCAAGTGAATGGAAGGATTGAATTCTGTCCTTTGCAAAGGAAGTTGAGACACAGTTGACTAATTAAAAATACCAAGGCCCTTGACTCTCTTCAACATAGATATCTGTTCTATAAGGCTAAGTCAGTCATAACCACTCATCTTCGTTCTTGCATCTTTCCTCAAAAGAGCAGAATTCTGATGGGGCCAGGCTTATTGTTCAACTTGACCACTCCCGACAATTTTTTGAGTCATTTTTTTAGATGATAGTCCTTCATGCTTATTCCAAATAATCTGCCCTACATGTACTTTATGCTTATGGTAACTAGTGGGATTTCAATGATGCTATCAAACCTCTAAAAGAATTAAGTACTGACAAAAAATATTTATATAGTGTCATGCCAAAATGCCTTTAAAAATCTGTACACGTATTCTTCTTTTTAAAATAAAGTTGTAAGAGAGGGAGAGGGGGGGGGGAGAAGAATAATCTTGTGTTTGAGCACAGGGAGTGTCCTCTTCTCCTGTGGATGCTGACCATTTGAATATCTGTATTGATGATCCAATTCTCAGTAATGAGCTGGGTGTCAGTCTAAAAGGCAGATGCAGATAGGAGCTCACAGTTTAAAAAATAATCAATTGAAAGCTTCCATGCTACTCTATGGAATGGTATTGCTGTGCCCAAGGATGAGCCCTTTGTCTCCTGTCTACCCAGTGTTTTCCTTCCTTTTTCTTGAAGTAAAGAACTAACAGACTGTGTCCTGCCTCCAGCTGACCAGTAAATCACACACATATGTGTGTAATCACTCTTTCCTTGTAGCTTATTTACGAAGTTAGCCTGCCACATGTCCTTTGTATTGTGTTCCTTGCTCTGTGCTATTATGTGCCATCTGCTGAGATTTCAGGCTCTTGCCTCATATGTCTGGCCATGGGAAAACTTAGCAGAGAAGCCAGCAACCTGAACAAGAGCGGTAAGAGACCTGCGAGGAGTCGTAAGAGGATAACAAGCTACATTGGCTGTGATAGGTCTGTGCTGTCTCTTCTGTGGTTCTACTGTAGCCCAAGATAGATATGAATGAAGCCCATCACAAATAGCAAACAAAATCATCCTCAAAATATTGTTTTATTCCTCATATTTTATGTTATTTAATTATAATGACATGAATTCCTCTTCTCTTTTCTTCCTCAAATCCACCCCAACACCTCCTGTTCAAAAAAAAATTGTGGTCTCTTTTTCTTGCATTATTATTGATACATATGGATGAATATATATATATATATATATATATATATATATATATATATATACAGTATATAAATAAAGATGTAGATATAGATAGAATATTTAAAGGATGCTGAGAGTTTTCATAATGTAATACTTTATAACTTGAGTGTTGGGCATTTTAACAGGAACTTTGAGGATGAGAATATTGTTTTCAGTGACACACAAACTAAATATAAAGATGATCTTTCAATACAACACACTTGTATAATACAATAATTTTTTTCTTGCCATAGTCCTGGAGCTCTAGACCATGAACTCAAGCCTTAATGAAAACAGAATACTGAATAGAAAATCAGGTCATTGCTAATTACTTTCTTAGTATTGAAGGTGATGATAAAATTGTAGTATCAAAGGCATTTCTCTTTTAAAAGCGAACACTATTTGAAAGTGGATAATATATTTCAGTATATCATAGATTGGTCAAGGACCATTATTCCTTTAGTCAAGACAGTATCTCAGATTCTAAGTACCATGAATTATACTATTTTGTTGCAAGATCCCTTAGCAGCCAGAGCACCTGTGACAAATCCATATTTTCCCTTCCTTTCTTCCTTCCTTCCTTCCTTCCTTCCTTCCTTCCTTCCTTCCTTCCTTCCTTCCTTCTTTCCTATATCACTGTTGTACCACACATTATCTTAAGGGATAAAGAATGCTCAGGGCATGGATCTCATAATTCAAGCACATACCAAAAATATAGATTTAAAAAAATTCAGTGCTGTTTAACATTTCATATTTTTGGTAGCAAAGCCAGTTCTTCATTTTTTATAGAACTGAAAGGCAATGTCTGCTGTTCGTGGAACGCATTCTCGGCAGCCCATACATTTACATTTCTGGGGTCAGAAAAATTGGAGATGAGTAATGAGATCGATCACCAGACCAAAATGAAAAACAGCAGCAGTGGAAAAAAAAAAAAGAAAAAAAAAAAGAAAGAGCTTCGGAATTAAACCAGGGAGGAGGTAGACAGGGAGCAAAGATGTCTTTTTCTGGGCAGAGGTCATTGTTTATTTAATTCATGGGTTTCTCTGGTGAACTCCCCAAATAGACAGAGGCAAAACAGAATTCTGGGTTGAGTGGCCACTTGGGAATGGAGAGCAGGGACAGTTGCCCTTGCTCAAAGCAGCACGGCTTGGCACGCATGTCCCATTGCTCTCAGGTGGCAAACACTCCAGTCATTTTCTTTTCTGTTTAAAGTAAACTTCAGTTTGTTCGGATTTTTTTTTTTTCACCTTACAATTATGTAGCGCTGTCCAGCGAATTCTCTGTGTGAAGTAGGTATTTCCGTAGTTTGGACATCCTTTTGAATTTAAGGGCCTTGAAGATACACCCCAGGTACAGAGAAGAACCAGGGCGTATGTGTTCCCCAAATATTCCAGCAAACCAATTAAAGTATGCATTTTTCTACCAGAACATGGATTCTGATTTTGCTGAATGACTATCACATACCAAAATGTATATGATACAGGTATTACATGTCCCAGACGCCTTATGTGTATCGATTCCAATATTAAATTAAAGAGTACTCTGTGGGAGAAAATTCACCTAACTCTTGAGAGAGACTTGAGACTCCAGGGAGCGGAGAGACTTGATGGAGTTGGGGTGGGGGTGGGATGATTCTCTTGGAGATGGGGGAGTAGGAGGAAGTAAGGGATGGGGAGTGGTCAGGGGTTAGACCAGGATGGGTGTGAAGTCTGGACTGTAAAGAAGGATGAAAGAATGAACATATTTTTTTAAGTAAAGGAGAGAAAAAGCACTCTGCCCTGAGCTATGCACATTGTAGTAATTATCAATTTGATAGAGTTCATTTGACTAACATTCATCTCCTATTAGAAATGCTAATAGAAAAAAAATTTGTCAAATGAATAGATATAAATGATGTGTTGGCAAAGCTTCCTTACTTTCAATGCAATAAAGCTGGAGAACAAAATGTATGTGTGTGCATGAGATTGTATATGCAGATGTTTATCCCTGTATGTCTGTGCATGGGAAAGCCAGAAACAACCCCAGCTGTCATTCGTTGGGTGCTGGCCACACTTTATTCTTGCGATATTGAATCTCTGAAGAACCTGGCAGTTTTTCTCACTCCGGGGTGGCCAGTCAGAAAGTCTCTGTTTTCTGTCCCTCTACCTCCAGATGTTGTGTTTACACACATGCGTCATCATCCCCAACTCTTTAAAATAAGTTCTAGGGATCACACTAGCTTCCTCATGTTTTCCTGGCAAGCATTTAACTGACTGAGGTATACCCCTAGCCTCCTGAGTACACATTTCTAAAAGAAGGCTATAGGCTCTGGATGACTTTAGGATGCCTAGGAATTATCATCAGTACAAGTCACTGACTTGAACTCAAGTGTTTCTATAAAATATGTAACCTTCTTGATCTATGAAGGAAAGCCTCTTTCTTTGCCAGCTGTACTTAAGGAAAAAGCATGAGACATACAAATAGGAGAATGTCTACACAGTTTAGACAAAGCAAATTTGAGAGAGTTAAACGCAATAATACTGGGCAAATGTTAACACTACTTTTTTTTTTCAATATTTCCATCCATGTCGTATTTGACAATGTGGAGAAAATTAATACTTTAAAGTCCATTTTCAATATTTTCTTCACCTTATCATGTTCTAGATTGTGGCTGACTTTGGGAACTTTCAATCTGTCCTATCTTTGAACTTAGATTCATTCATCACTTCTTCTAGCTTTCCAAGTTCAGACAGGGGGTCATCTTTCCTTCATTCCAGCCAACACTGTCTGGGCATTTTCAGGGATGATGTCCACCAATGTGACATGTACTGGGAATGACTCCAGGATTCATGTGAACATGTGTCTGAATACAGATGGATCTCATTGTCCCATCTCACTCTAGAGACGCAGAAACAGGATAAGTGATTCTGTTACATGGTGCGGGAGCAGTCAAGACTTTAGACTACTTGACTTTCCTCCATGTCCTCTACATGCCTTATCTCCAAGAGACTTTGATTACCCTTATCAATACCATTTGTGGTTACTTTTGTTAAAATGGTAAGAACACTTCATCTTAGCCAAAGTCCTGGATATATCTTTAGCTTCATAATACATCTCCCTAACTTGTATTTGGTGCATGGATCACCCTCAGATCTTGTAAAGATGTACTTATAGTCCATGCCTGGCTTCATCTTGAGACTTCATAGTTCTCAAGCCCACCCCAAGTACTGGTCCAATGAGCACACACTGGATTTAGGGATTATTTGTCCACAGAGAGGAATAACAGGTCATACTCATAGAACCCAATTACATGTTACAATATTTATTTATTTTTGATGTGTATAACTGCTTCTCCGCAGCAAATATGTATGACACTATGAATGTGTATACACACACACACACACACACACACACACAAACACACACACGCGCGCGCGCACGCACACGCACATGCACATATGCATGTTGTGTTTTAAATCTTCAAGGTGCCTTACATTGTAGTGGATAGCCACATGCATAAACAAACCTGTTCACAAATCCTCATTTTACAAAGTGGCACAGCAGAGATACACTTAGTCACATGGCTTGTGTACTGGCCCGTGTTGTTCAGGATAGCCTTGCATCTCACATGGCTAAAACCAAACAGCAGAAAGAAAGCAAAAGTTCCTATTCCCCTTATCATTCTGTGCTATGGCTCACTGTATGCAGCTGGGTTGGAGTTTGTTAGATTCCAGGCTCCCACAATTAATGGTTCTATCCTAAGTGGTTAGGTCTTAGGCTCTAAGCCTCTGGGAAGCCTTTTACTTAACTGGAATAAAAGCCCCAGCAGGATTTACATTACCAATCACTCTTGTCACCACTCCAAGGCAGTCCCTGAACCAATGGTTCTAAAAAGGAGTGACAGTGAATGTGGCTCTGGGTTGCTACACAGTAAATTTTACCTTGAGTGAGAATTCTAGAAACACTGAGATTCCTTCACCCTGGGGTCATGCTGAGCTCTGCCTGCTGTGTGCTAATGCCTCTGGCATTATTTCTTGGCACCCAGAATCTGGGGGGGGGGGGGAGAGGTTAATTGCACAAGCGGAGTGTTCTGTGCCAGGCAGGAGTCTGATGGCTGCTGTGAGTTCTGGCAGACAGCCTCTTCTACAGCACAACATCTGTCTCCTTTAGAGGAAAGAACTGATGGGCAGGTGTCATTAATGTCACAAGGAGATTCTGAAATCAGGGACCTTGCTGCTCTCTGCACTAGGAGAAAAGACTTCCCCAAACTGGAGAACCTAACCACTAATCCCTGATCTTCCAGTGTTCGGGTCAGACATGCTGCAGGCAGGAACGATGACCATTAGGTGACAGGAAAAATATTCTGGGAAACTTTTTCCAGGTGGCAAGTCTGAACATCTCGGTTATTGGTTGCCATCTGCATTGGAGTAGGGGTGGGGAAGGTAATGGTAGAGTCCAGGAGAGCTATTTTTTTAAATAATGTGTTAACTTTAAAAATATATTTTTTTAATTTATGAGCCCGACTTTGGTTACATTTGATAATATCTGGCAGGTTAAATTTTCTTACCAGGAGAAACTTTTCTGTGTTATGAGATCATATCTACCTTAGGTTTTCAGCTTAGAACTACTCCACATACTCCATGTTTAGATTGTGGACTATAGATAGCTAATTTATTGTACCTACTTTATTTTTATTATTATTATTGTTGTTGTTGTTGTTGTTATTGTTATCATTATTATTATTATCATCATCATCATCATTATTATTAAAGTTGCTAAAACGCAGAGCTTGAGTTATGTAATATGAGAACCAGTAACAATTAAAATTGAAAGTATCTGACTTCCTTCCATCTAGATTTTCCATAGCTGAAACAGAGGAAGCCCTCTGATCTCAGGATGTAAATATAACTCACGATTTTCAAGATTCTTACTAATGCCTGAGAGCCGTCACCCATTCATTTCTAGCATTTCATTTTGTCACTCCAGGTGGAGAACCGCCTTTTCAAACGTTTGAGACCAGGGCAAGCATGTTCACACATACATTTCTGTGCCACTCATTTCCAGAGAACGGACTCTATCTCCCTGTAGGCTTCCAACTTGAACTTTTGGTTTCTGCCATTACTAATCTAAACTAGAGAGTCCCAAGTGAAAATTTAAGATCTGTGCAAGACAAGCTTAATAGAAAAACTGTGCCTGCATTTGGGTGGCTAAACTCTCAAATGGTAATTGTTCAAATAAATACAAAAGTCAATGTTCAACTGACTTAGGAGTCTGGATGGATGGCTTATAGGTGGCCACAAACCCACTGAGTATTGGACTCTTCAACCTTGAACTTCTGGTGTGTGAAATGAGATCTCTGCTTTGTTGGTAGCATTCCTGTTGACACTGTAGCTGACTAGATGAAGAAAGGGCACACATGTCCAAAGGAAGCCTTGAAGTTGAACAAATCATTTGCCTGCATTCCTTAGTCTAATAGGATGTTTAACTGCATCAATGCTAGACAAAAATGGTCTTTATTCTATGTGAACAGACAAAGATTAGCAAAGAAAAGTATATATGTTAGTGTTCCACTGGCCATCTTATAAGGGGCTGTCGTCTGCGTATTTGACTTCTTAGAGCAGGGTAACCCAACATTTCTTTCTTCTGTAATTGTGCATCTATTTGCAAACATTAAAGGTTTTTAAAGAGTTAATACATTTGTCTGGGAACTGGTTGAAGCTGAAACTCTGAAAACTGGTCCAAGTGCTAAGAGCAAGTGACTATGCGGCATCTTAGGATAGGACATTTACATCAGTGTAACCTCCTTCCTAATGGCTTGGGGAGCAGGAAGATGGAAGGTAGGCTGGGGCATGTTGTCTTCTGGATATGGTATGACTGTTGTACACAAATCTCACAGCATCCGTGGTTCCCTGTGAAGACTTGCATAAGATCAAGTAAGTTAAATTCCAGCATGCATGGTGAAAGTGAGCTGAGACCCCAATCCTAGGTGATGAGCAATTGGCAAGTGGTGGCTGCTAAGGGGTGAAAGCTACTTTTCTTTGAGGGTGTGACTACTGGTTGGCTGTCAGTACCCCAGTGGATGACACATTCATGTACGCAAAGGCACATTCATTGGACTCAGTGGTTATACTCATTTCTTTATTTCCTTTTTTCTTTATTTTTTAAGAATGAAGACTATGAAGTTGAGTTGGAATGGAGATTTATTTGTGGAGTTAGGATCTGGGGATGTTAAAGAAGAGTTTGGGGTGGATATGTTCAAAATACATTGTGTACTTGTCTAACATTTTAAAGAGAAAAATTATTCTGGCATTAATGGTAGGGGAGGCCTTTGGTCCCATGGAAGCTTGATACCCCAATGTAGAAGAATGCAAGGGCAGTGAGGCTGGAGTGTGTAGGTGAGTGGAGAAACACCTCATAGAGGCAGGAGGATGGAGAAAAAAAGATGGGGGTTTCTTGGAGGGAAAACCAGAGAGGAGGACATTTGAAATGTAAATAAATAAATTAAAAATTAAAAAGAAAGAAAGGCAATGTCAGTCAAAAATGAAGACAAATCTATATTAAAAGGGCCTTCAAATTATGTCTATTGAAGAAACTGGGATGTGTCTGTCTTTAAAGTTACTCTATTCAAATCAGTGCAGGTATACCCAATTATTTCTCTAGTAGGTATAGCAAACACAGTCAGCTTGTTGTTGGAGAACATGTTCATAACTGTCAATGCATCAGAAACATAACATTACTGGGAATGGTTAATGATTTGGTTCTCTGAATAACAAAGATAGTTTGGGAGCTTAAATGTTAGCTTAAGTAGAGAAAGTTTCTGCTTATAGAGTGATCTTTCATCTGCAGATGACTCAGGGGCTTGTTGGTATTAACACTGATAACTTTTTTCCTTCTACTCAGCTTCTCTACTGGGTGCATACAGCCCTCTAATTTCTGAGGGACCATTGCCCATAAGTAGCTTCTGCAGTATGTATTAAGGACTTGTTAAGAATTGGACAATGGGAAGCAATGAGGGGGCCACACTTTCTCTTGTTTCTGGGTCATTTGACTATTCCCTGACATCTCTCTATGAACAGACAAAGAGTGAGACTAAGACTTGGAACTTTCTCTCAGGTCTCAAGAAAATTATATGTTAACAAAATTGTTGTGGATTTGTCTTTTCTGTTTTAGATTATCTACAGTACTTTTATGCCTTGAGCTTCAACAGTATCACTTTACAGAAATAGCAGACATACTCCTCGCTTCAAATGGGTGAGAGCAAAATTGGAATGAAGGAAACCTTTTGTACTGAAAAGTAAGACTCCATAGCTAGGTAATAAAAACAGAAGGAAATATATGCTCCCAAATAAATGTTTGTTAATCCCTTTTTTAATCCGGTAAGTATAGTGTGTGATCTTAGTGGAAGCCGTTTGACGTTAGCCTGTATAAGTGAGTGTACTCTTACTATATTTAATATCTTCATGGATTCTCTTTAGAGCTGCTGTAGGATGCAGGGTCTTCTTGCTATTCTTTAAAATGAATTATTTCAAGAGAGGATTGGAGCACTTTTTTTTCTTTTCAAATGAAGGCAGCCAGGGTTGTTCTTCTGCTTTTTAAATACTGGTCACTTTTTACTAATTCCACCAAACAGAAAAGAACACTAATGGCCAGAAGATTAAAAACTGGTTCAAGTTCACGGTGAAGGGAGTGAAGGGGTGAAGGGGTAAAGGGCCTTAGGATTTTGAGCCAGGACTTTCCATTGAGTAATTCAGATATACTGTTTTGATCAGTCTAATACAGTTTGATCAGTTTGATCTGTTTGATACACTTACCTTCTGAGTAGTTCAGTAACATTCAGTATTGTTTTTGTTCTATAGGAGTTCATATGAGTGTCCACTCAGCTAGTTTTATTACCCTCAATCTTAAGAATAATCTTACCTTTTAATTACACCCTAACTCCCACCAAGCTGCTCTGTGAGGGAACTGGATTCTTGGAAACTGTTTGGGGAGATGTTATATCTTAAGTACCATAGAAACTGAGACTATTATAACTGGGGTACAGACCTTTCAACTCACCTCCTTCTGCGCACAAATAAACCCCAACTATAGAGGTATAGCAGACACTCATTACAACCCAAGACCCAGGTCTTGATTTTTCTCAGTATTTATCAAGACAGTTCTTCATGAATAAATTAGGGGAGATTTCCAATTGAAGAAATGTATCTCGGGCACTTCTTCAACCTTCCAAATAATCATAATGCCTGCAAAGTATTTGTAGCTAGCATCTCTGCAGCATTTTAGTGGGTAATTGTTTTTTCTTTCTACTACTTATATTTTACTCTCCATGGTCATAATAAGGGCATATTTAAAGTATGTGCTAAGAATCTCCTATGCTGTTCTGAGGTTGACTCTTGCACTTAAAAATGTCATTCTATAAGGTCAGCACATCTGAATCCAAGCAAGATTCTATTGACCCTTGTCTGATGCTATACTCTCTGTTACCTGAAAGATATTCTCCTTACCAACACCAATTTCTTCTATCCTGGATTTCAGCAATCCTCTTGTACAGAGCAGATGTTTATCTCACCTAAAACATGATGTAAAGCAAGTGCTCTTAATAACTGGGAACAAAAACAAATTCTAGATTTCAAATCCTTGTATGTGAATAAGAGTGTGGGTCCCCTTACTTTCCAAGGTTTTTCACTTTCAAAACTTAAGTCAATATCATCTTAGTCCTCCTACATACCTTGATTTCTTCCTAAATGCCAAGTTCACAAGCATTTTCTGGATTCCTCCAGCATGTCAAGGAATATTTTAGTTGCCTAGATACCAACAAGCTGTTAGGATGGTGGGTCTGGATCACTGGCTCATAACGGTTCTGAAAGAATCTGAGCCATTTCTACCCATCACATCTGAGCCTCTTTAAATAAACTTCCTAGAATCAGGATGATCATGGCACCCACACGAGTTGCATCTCTTTTTGTATCCATGGCAACACACTTGCTCTCTCGCCCACCCCACTCTGCTTTCAATCATCACCAAACTGCTGGCTTAATAATCTGACAAACTTACATGGTAGGAATTTCTTACCTCAAGACCGAAAATACTTATTAATTCAGTGGATCCCTGCTTAGCATTTGGGGAAAAAATAATTTTTTTCAGCTTCAGTCATCACTTTTAAAATCTCAAACAATTCATCAATCACTTAGGGGAAGAAAAGGATTAAGCAGGTTTTATATTGAGTAGATAAATATTGCTTTGGCCTGTAGTCTAGAATCCTCAACCTTGGCCAGCACACATGGGGAATGAGCAAGGAAAAGTCACATCCAGGGACTGTGTAAAAATGTCCACTTAAGGCAGTGCAGAGATGGCTCAGCAATTAAGAGCTCTTGCAAAGGACCTGGGTTTAATTATCAGAAGTCACATGGCAACTCACAATTGTCAGGGAATACATCTACAGTATCCGGTAATATGATACCCTCTTCTGACCTCCGTGCTCCCATTCTGTGTCTGTGTCTCTCTCTGTTTCTGTCTGTCTGTCTGCCCCCCCCCCCATCCTCCATATCTGTACCACTTTTATTTGGAGCACTATGTATACAAGCTTGTAGCTGCTGGCTTATTTCCATTGACCTGGCATAGAGCTCCTCCTGGTGGCTCACTAAACTCAGCTATCCCTTTTTCTATAGGGGCTACTTTTATAGATTCAGGGATGATACATTGGACAGGACCCGGAGTACCCACATTAAACTTCATGTTCCTTCTTGTTTTCTTAAATCATGCAAAGCCGAAGAGAACCCTGGAAATTTTGGTTGACGTGGCAGAGGACCTGGTAGCAACTTTGTCTCCTTTAGACACCCCACCATGGTGCTAAGAGAAGATGCCACATCACAGAGCAGAAGCAGTTTTCATTCTTACTCTTCTGCTGCAGAGGGCAATGCCATTTAGGGGCATGTGTTTCTTGTCTTGCTCATGCCAATGTCTCCCACTTAGCTTTCTTTTATCATAGTAATCCTCTGTTCACACCATGAGAAAGGATGCGTTCCTTTTTTGCTTAATCTTACTTTCCAATCCTCCATCACAGAGATTTGGAATTTCCGTCTCTGTACTTCAGAGTGTATTTTGTTTGTCTAATGAGATGACAGGTAAATGAATTATGCTGTGTGATATATACCATGGTGTGTTACCTAATTCTTCTCTTTATTGTAAAGTTTCTTATTTTTGCTCTTCTAACCTTTGACTGAAGGAAGCAAATTTGCCTGAAGTTAGGACTTCTAACCTCACAGGACATGTCATACAAAGGTGTAGAGGGTTGTACCTTTGCATCTTCTGGGGACAGTTCTGATGGGCTGTCCTAGATGAGAACACACCTCAAGCCTCTCTTTTCCTCTCACATCTCAGTCTCTCTCTGTCTGCTCCTCCCTTCCCTCCTAATAGAGTGAACATGAGATCTTCCCCAGCAGAACTCCATCTAAGCATCTGTTTCCCAGGTAACCAACCCTCAGTCATGGCATATCTAGGATGAAATAATATCTATTAATTAACGCTTTAAATTAGGAATTAAATGAAATTAGAGAGTATGTAATTGCATAGAAAATGGTTAAGTTAATGAGTTAAATACAAAAATAAGAAGGAAAATCATGCATGCATTCTGTTCTTGATTACGTAAGAATATTCATGATAAGGGAGAATGTGAGCAAAAGAATAGAAGCATCCAGGCATATGCGTTCCTCCTCAGAAGGAATTACTCCTAAAATAGAACTGCCTTCTCTAGAATTTTGTCTCAATTTTTTGTAAACATTTTACAATGAGCATATGATTGTTAATTTGGAAACCTAATTGAGCTGTTTAAGAGTAAAGTGAGATAATAATATTAATCAAACTTTTCAGAGAAAAAAAGAATACAAAACTATTATTCAAGTTAACTTATACAATTAAGGTCTATTTAACTCATTCTCAAGAAAACTAAGCAAAAGCTTCAACTTCACTCTGTAGTCCCCTGGGCCATGTCCCTGGTCATCCTTGTCGTTGCCTGATGTCTTAGAAATTATCACCCCCCTATCCTCTTAACCTTCAGATATTCATGTATGCTTATTATATGACACTGAATGTTGTATAAGTATGGCAGTTTATATCTTCATGCTTGAACCTTGCCTTGCACTGGGTGTATGTTTATTGGACTTTGCCAAATGGAAGAAGAAAGTAATCTTGAGGGTAGAAGTTGAAGGTATCAAGGACTGGACCAGTTGGGCATGGGAGATTGCTCATGGGTAAAGCATTTTCTATGCCAGCATGAGTTGCTGAGTTTGATTCCCAGAATACGCACGACAGTTCAATGTTATTTCATAAATATCTGTAATCCCACCACCTCTACAAGACGTTGAGCTGAGAGTGTTAATGCTTCAACATAACATGTGAATTTGAAGGAGAATACTGGGCATCTGAAGGAAAGTGGCAAATTCTCCCCCTCCTCTCTCCCCATTTTCAAAGGTGGTGGAGTTAAATGTGTGAGTAATTCTTCACATCAGCATCTTCTTACTGATTCACTGTCTCATTTCTGCTTTCTTTTTCACTCCAAGCCATGCTCAGTCCTTTCTACATGTTTAGTGAACCAAATGACTTTGTGACTTTGTGTTTGTTTCATCTCTTCTCTGATCGGAGGATGTATAACATATTTTTCCCTTCCCATTGCTGTAATAGAAAACTGACCAAAATCAATTGGGAAAAAAAGAATTAATTTTACTTTCAGGTTACTGTCAATAATCAGAGAAAACAAATTCTGGAGTTGTTACATGGGCCATCAAGGGGCACTTTTAGTGGCTTGTTTCCTGTGGCTTGCTCTACTTGCTTTCTTATACATCCCAGGACCACTTACTCAGGGTTGATATCTCCCATAGTAGACTAGACCATCCCACATTAGTCATTAATCAAGAAAATATTCTTTAGACTTGAAACCCATCTGATGGACATATTTACTCAGCTGAGGGTCCTCTTTCTCAATAACTCCAGCTGGTATCAAACTGACAAAAGTCTAAACACCAAACTTCCCTCGGATATCTAATGCCTGTAAGCAATTGTTCTTCCTTCACTACTGTATCCCTTCCCTTCTTGCCACTGCTACATTGCTGAGGACCTTTAGAACTTACATGACTCCAGTTCCATATTTTCCATATGAGCTGTCCTACCCATTGTTATGTCCTATTAAAATGTTGAATGTGTATATCCATTAAAACATATCTACTGGCTCAATGATACTGAAATGTAATAGATGCACAAAACCATTTATGGACTGTGAAACAAAGAACCTTGTATCATTCAGTAATGGTATCATGGTAGACTGGTAGGGGTGCTGTTTTGTTATAGGGGATGCCTTTGAGCACCCTGAAAGTGTGTTGCAAGAGTAAGGAATGTCTCTGATAAACACTATTTTTCTTTGAGGCATCGGGAGAATTGGAGGTAGAGTGTACATACCTCTGGAGATCTTCTGCAAGCACTTAGAGAAAGGTGCAAACTATTAATTAGATAGATATCATAGCTGTGCCTATCTCGTAGCACAGATATATGGGAACATTCACTACAGCCTGTGCAATGTCTGTTTCTCTTGAGCTTCAATGCCGAAGCTATATTTGCAACACCTGCTATTCCCATCCCAAGATAATAGGCTAGTTAGCATTTTATCGGTTCCAAAGTGTGGGAATTCCTTCACTCCCCAGCATGAGTTATTTGATAGGGATCTCTTCTGAGGGCTCTCCTGCCACTACCAAAGTTGTAAGCTATCAAACCTGTATTAAAACTGCAAATAAAACAGGGAGGAGTGTGTTCTGGTTGTTAGAACAAAAGCAATAAAAAAAAAAAACTGTGTGAGTAGAGAAGGAAGTGTGAAAGAGAAGAAAGGGGGAAGAAAATGCTTGAAAATCTGGTAAAACCACCACTACCTTAAACTTCAGATGCTTACTGCTGTGATGGTGCTAAAGGGGTCCACCCATTATGTCACATCCAACCTCTACAGATATCATTCTTGCTCCATAAATAGTATGGAAAGAGCATGTGTAGACTTCGAATTGTATCATCATCATCACCATAATTATTGTCAATACTTGATTTGTTTAAATTTTATAGGGTATGTTAGCAATTGAGCCTTGGTCCTCATACATGACAGAAAGAATTTCTGCCATTGAGTCCCCAGCTTTGAAACCTTTTTGTTTGAGGCAATCCTCTGGCTGCTTTTGTTTTTGTAGGATGATATAACCAATGAGGTGCTGCAAAAGTTTATAGTCTGGACGGAAATGTTTGTAGACCATACATCTAATACATATCACATATAAAATGTCTAAGGGACTCAACTCAATAAGAACGAAACAAATGATTAATGAAAGGACAAATGTCCTCAATAGATGTTTCTCAAAGGAAGTTAATAAAATGACCAAGATCACTGCTAATCATACAAAATGAAAACCACAAGGACAGATGACTTCACATGTGTTAAAATTATTTTGAAAAAACACATGTAAAATTTGCTGATGTAAAATGAAGGAGCTGTTTAATTCAGTTGATGAGAATATATATTAACTGTTTAGTACTACTTCCAGGTCCACAGAAACTGAAGATTAGTTAAAGTATTTGGAAAAACACCATAAAGGCTGCTTATAAAAATTTTTTAAAGACAATGAGCTATTGTGTATTCCTGCAATATCAGAAAAATAAATACAGAAATAAATAAGTAAAGAAATAAATAAAGAAATGCAATCAACATTTTGGAAAGATGTATGTATTTATGTGATTAATGCAGAATTGGGCATGATGACCAAGATACACAGAGGATGAATGAATGAAAAAAAATGTGTCAAAAATCCGCAGTGAAATCGCACATACTTGTGAAGATGAAGGAATCTTGTCATTTGTACAAACACAATGACCACTGGGGACATTGTGTAAAGTGGAATAAGTCAGGAAACTGATTTTACTTGTATTCAAACTCGAACATTCCAAATCTTAGAATCAGAAAGTTAACTGAGGTCAGCTTCTGTGTATTGGGGGCCCCAGGATTAGAGAAATGTTGATCAGAGGATACACATTCTCAACAAACGCAAGAGAAATAATCTCATGAGGTTGATGTACAATATAATGCCTATAGTTAATAATAGTCTTCTGATTTTAAAATAGATTTTGAGTATTAATTTCATGAAATACAGTATGTAATTTTATACAATGCAAGTTAACATGATTTAGCCAATCCAAACATATGTGTTTCAGACACACACTGTGTCTTACTACATTTCATATGATTTTTATATTGAAAAAATAACAATACTAACATATCTGAAAATGGGTCCGCTTTTCTTTAGCTTTTGAAATATATATATAAACTGTCAGTTTAGAAAATGACTAATACTAAGAAGGAATTATCTTTGCTTGTTTGTTTCCAACATTCTGATGGAATGATTTGTGACTCTGTGCTTAGCTCTGTAAACTAATGCTAGAATTTGGGAAACTTTAAATAAAATGTACAGAAAAAAAAGTACAAATGGGATGTAAAAGACAAAGCTAGACAAAAAATAAACAAAGATTGTATTTTCTGCTTTGTGCTGTTTGGTCCTTATTCAGGGGACACCATGTTGCTATGCTTAGAGACTTCCACAAGCTGAAGCTTAATGGCAACGGCAAATGTACTGATCTCATGAAAGGGCCTTGACAAAAGTAGACAGAGTCCTAATGTGAAATTCCTAGGGTACCATGCTAGACTACCATTCTAGACTGTTCATTGATTATGACTCACAGAAACCAAGGGCAAGAAATATCTGTCGTTGCACCAAAGGCACAAACGGGTGATTCATTAACCAAGACAGAAAAGGGATGAGCTTATTTGGGGATTAGGAAGGAAAGATGGCATAGAGACAGGGACAGATGCAAGGAGAAACAGAACAGGACCCAACAGGCAAAGGCTGAGGAAGGCCAAGCAGTGATCTCTTCCCATCTTTTTTAGCACTGGTAGTCTTGAGGACATTTTCTAGAAAGAAGCAACAGAAGTAGGATTTCCAAGTGCTTTGAAGTACCTAGAAAGCCTGCAGGGAATGGCACTGGCTAACCGAGAGAGGTCCTGCTTTTCCTCTTTATCATCGAGGCCATTAACCAGACTGAAGCTCTTTGTGGGAAACATGCAAATTGCTGGAAATGGAGTTGAGCTTCCTCCATCTCCACCTAACTGGAAATATAATTGCAACTCCTGCTCACTGCTACGATTTTTTAAAATCCTGTCACGCTTTGTTGGCTCACTGCTTTTCATCTTACTGTTTATTAAAACTGCCTGACTTCTCTTTGATGCTGAAAGCCCAAGTATGTGATTGGAGGCTATTGCCAAACTACAATGTGTTTTTATATGATACTAAGGTTTTCAACATTTGTAGTTAATGTTTTCTTTCTTTTATTTCCTTTTTTTTCTTCTGAGTTTAACTTGGGGGTTAGAAAGTGGAGGTGGAGACAAGAATTCTGTGCTGGGCTCAGGATCTTGACAATTATTTTAACACAATTATATAATTACTTGTTTTCTACATGACTCTGTTCCTATGCCCTTGGTTATCAGCAGGCACAGTGTGTGATAAAACAGAAGAAACTTACATAAACAAAGGTAGATGAATGGGTATTTATGAGTATATATATACATGTGTGTGTGTGTGTGTGTGTGTGTGTGTGTGTGTGTGTGTGTCAGAGTGAGGGATAAAGAGAGAGAGAAAAGAAACAGATATAATGAGTTATCCTTTCTTCTATGGTAGCCCTCAATAAATTGGCTTAAATACTTCTCTAATCCCTGTCTACATAGGCGAAGGTAGCTCTTCTTCACTCATACAGTCCTGAAAGCAACACTGTCACAGAAACATCTCACAGGATTAGTTCCACCTGAGTATTGTTCAGCCCCATCAAGTTAACATGTGAAATTACAAATCAAAAGCCTATCTATGGGCTGATGAAGTAACTCAGTGGGTAGAAAAGCTTACCACTAAGACTGATGACTTAAATTAGATCCCTGAGGCACAATTGGTAGAGGACAAGAACCTAGTCACTATTCACACAGGTTGTTCTCTAACTTCTCCACACTGGCTATGATGTCTGGATAGAAATATATATATATATATATATATATATATATATATATATATATATATATATATATATAGTCTCCTCTTGTTATGAATTACTCTGACTGTGTGTGTATGTGTGCGTGTATTCTCACATATCTTTGTTTTCCTCTAATTCATTTAGGTAATATGCAATATTTTATATATAGTATTTTATATAAATAATTAAATATCATTATATATATATGTTATAGTACAATTAACTCTTCAGAGAAGCAGGTGAGATGGTTCCAATTTGTTCTGAAATTGCCAAGAGGCAAAGATTGATGCTGTAGGCTATCTTAAAATGTGATGTTATTGAGCACACACAGAGAGACCCATGGCTTCAGTTGCATATATAGCAGAGGATAGCATTGTCTGGCATCAATGAGAGATGAGACTTTTGGTCCAGTGAAGGTGTGTTTTCTCAGTGTAGGGGAATGCTAAGGTACTCAGGTGGAGAGGGTGGCTGGGAGAGGGAGCACCTTCATGGAAGTAAGTGGAGGGGGAGGGGGAATGGGAGCAGGGTGAAAGGAGATAACATTTGAAATTTGACTGAATAAGAGGACCCCAATGAAGGAGCTAGAGAAAGGACTGAAGGAGGTGAAAGGGTCTGCAACCCCATGGGAAGAACAAAATTATTAACTAACCAAACCAACCACAGCTCCCAGGGACTAAAACACCAACCAATGAGTTCTTATGGAGAGACCTATGGCTCCAGGTGCTTATGCAGGAGAGGACAGCATTCTCTTGCATCAATGAGAGGACTGTGATCCAGTGCAGGGTCCTTTTGCCAGTGTAAGTGGATGTCAAGGTACTTAGGTGGATGTGGATATCCGATAAAAACTATCCAATAAAAAAGAAAATAGTAAATACAGAAAACATCCAATAATTTTTTAAAATGTGATGTTATATGAATGAATAAATGTAATAAAAATTTTAATGTCTACTCTTGAACAAGTTGGCACCAATATGTATTTATATCCTTAAAGCTTATTTGGTTTCCAAATAAAGATAATAATAGAACAGCATGATTGCACTTAACACAATATGATTTTATTTTCATAGAACCAAAATTGCACTAATCCCTTCCCCACAAAGAGGATGTATGGTCCATGACTGAGTTTTACCCTCTTCCTGTTACCTTGTCATTTAAATGCTATATTGTAAAATCAATGATATTTAAATAGTTATATAAAATACTAAATATAAAATATTGCACATTATCTAAGTGAATGAGAGGAGAGAAAACAAAGATATGTGAGAACACACACACAGCCAATATTCTCTGTATTTATATTTCAAATGTTATCCCATCCTCCCTCTATCTTATCCCTCCCCCTCCATTTGTTTCTATGAAGGTGCTTCCTCTCTCAACCACCCTCCCCACCTGAGCACCTTGGCTCACTGGGAAAACATGCCTTCACTGTACCACAGGTCTTTCTCCCATTGAGGCCAGACAATGCTATCCTCTGCTATATATACAACTGGAGCTATGGTTCTCTCCATTTGTGCTCATTTGTTGGTGTTTTAGTCCCTGGGCGTTCTGGGGGGTTTGGTTGGTTAATAATGTTCTTCACTTGGGGTTACAAACCCTTTCAGCTCCTTCAGTCCTTTCTCTAGCTCCTTCATTGGAGACTGTGTGTTCAGTCTAATGGTTAGCTGCAAGCATCCTCAACTGTATCTGTATGACTCTACGAGAACCTCTGAGGAGGCTTCCATATCTGGCTACTGCCAGTAAGCACTTCTTGACATCAGCATTAGTGCTTGGTTGAGGTCTAAAGTAATTTATAACAAGAGGAGACAATATTCTGATGGTGGCAACCACCTTTGTAAGCAGTCATGTCTGTGTTTAAGTGCACTTTTTTCACTGTGTATTCTCTATTCTGAATTCCCTTTGACTTCAACAAGAATGTCAACTGTTCATAATTACCTATGTTTCTATTCTCCAAGGACCTGTAGCTGGCCTGGGTTGGGCTGTTGTGGTTTTTCAAAATTGATTATAGGGTATAGCAATCCTGATGGTATCTCCAAGGGTTTCTTATGTACCACATACTCTTTATTCTCATTGTGGAACAATGTTCCACAGTGTCTCTGTAATAGTTCATACGAATCATCATAACAATAAAATACTTTACTTCTTTCCCCATGACCCCATAGCACATTAAACTCTTCAGAGTATCTGTGAGATTATTTCAATTTGTTCTGACATTGCAAAGAGGCAAAGATTGATATTGTAGTCTTTCTTATTAAAATGTGATGATATGTTAGATTTATTGTATGTGATAGCTTCAACCTACAATGGGTTGATTGATGTTCATGAAGAAATAATCTATGGATAAGTTCAGTAAATGTCCACTGTAGGGGAAAATGAATGATACTGTAATCAACAACCAATAGCTCTATAACAACCTAAGTCAGGTCTAGATGTTGTGGTTAAGATCTCTTGCTACTCTTCTAAAGGACCCAAGTTTGGTTCACAATAATCAATTTACTTGTCTCACAGCCCCCTGTTTCCTGAGACTCTCACTCTAAGGGATCAGAAGTCATCTTCTGGCCTCGGTGGGCATAAGTATATGCATTATTATCCTCACACACATATGCCCCATACACAACAAAAACAAGTTTTCCTGGATTTCTAAGTAATAAAAGCCCTCTCTCTCTCTGCCAGTGTTCACTGCCTTTGTTTGTTTTATGCTGTTTTGTTTATTTATGTCAAATGCATCAATGTCCTTTTTATAGGAAGATGAATTGCATTTAAAACAGTAGTAGATAATTCAGGATAATCTCATTATCTCCAGAATCACCTGTGCAAAGGGCCTTTTCCCAAACTAGGCAACATTCACAGATTTCCGGGATTAGGATCTGATTACTTTGATGGCCATTTGTTGGGTTTTCATCTAGAACACTTTTATATTTTTCTTGTTGGAAATATACTGTAGCTTCCAGTGTGTCATGGATATAAAAATGACCCAATCTTCTTTGAAAGCACAGAGGGTAAAGCAGATTAGATGGGGGATTGTAGGAAAGACAAAGGCAGAGATGGTAAATGAGGATCCATGGGTACACAACCACCTCCCAATTCTGTGCTGTCAACTGTTAGTCCTCCCTCCTGAATGCCTTCCTTTGTAAATCCACTCTTAGTCTCTGTTGTAAAATATGGATTCTGTTTCCCATTAGAAATTGCTGTCTCACATGCTGCAATCAAGACCCTATGTGTCATTATTGCCCACTACAAAGTTTTATTAACTCTAGCATGAATTTACTACTCCACTCTCACCATGGGCTCCAAAATATGGTACAAGGACCTGAGATGAATACCATTTGATGGATGGCTGGGAGGTAATAGACTTCTTTCACCCAGACTGATAAGTCATTATAAGCCCTTACATTCAATAAATCTGAGCAGGGTCCCAGAATGCACTTATTTGTGGGGGATGGGAGAGGTGGAGGGGAAGATTGATTTCACTACACAATGCTGTCCAGTTTTGAACATTCTACTTGGTAATAGCTGGGAACATTGGCAGAGTGGAGATGCATTTGCTGAACAGATTGCTCACCTCCTCTCAAAGGACGTTCTGCATGTAATCTCTGCTGAAGATGAAGCAAAGAGGGGTTCATGGATAGGAGGAAAAGCTTGCAGATGAAAACAGTGATTTGAGCTCCTCGAGAGTTCTCAGGAGAGTGATGAGCGGGAGAGACACAGTGACAGAGATTAAGGAGAGGAAGACCTGTGAATTTCCCTGAAAGGAAATCTTCCTTGTACATTGGCAGATCTTGACTCATTCTTCTATCGTGAAACAGTTTTAAATTGCAATCTAGAGACTTT
Organism: Micromys minutus; assembly: GCF_963924665.1. Classification (NCBI taxonomy): domain Eukaryota; kingdom Metazoa; phylum Chordata; class Mammalia; order Rodentia; family Muridae; genus Micromys; species Micromys minutus. The sequence continues at coordinate 9,310,590 of NC_137953.1, forward strand.
GGCAGATGCACCGAGCCTGCTAGGAAGGCAAAGATGAAGCCATGAACATTGGAAATATTTAAAGGCAGGTGGACTTGTGGAATGAAGCTCTGGCCTGTTTCCTTTCTGTCTCTCAAGTAGAGGCGACCCAGGAGGTTGTGTAAGAAACTTAGAGATCTGAGAGTTGCCAGAAATCTAAAAAATACTAAATGGAACTCCAGAATATAAATGTTAAGTGGCAGTCCCACCCTCAATATTTATTGAGGACTTTGGTTTTGAACAGAATGGGAGGGTAGTCCCAACAACAGGTTCTGTCTAGAGGGTCAGAGGTAATTCATCACATCCCCTCAGAAGAGCAAGAATGCCAGAGAATTTCTCAGGACAACAAAACCTGGAGCTGTTATAGGGCCCCAGAGTGAGGAGAACATGAGCCCACCAGTACTCCTTTTAGACACCTAGAAACAACCCCTAGACGACCAAAAGTGTACATACTTAAGATATTTATAAAGTGACTGGACCTGTAAAGTTTTCATTCAATGACAAGTAGGGCTTGTAGATAACAGATCTCAGAATACTGTGAAACAAAGCAAAACAAAACAGCACACAGGGCCAGAATGCAGAGGTCATCCTGGTGTCATTTATGGAACTGTGTGAGGGTCACAGTATATATGCAGTTCTCTAAACTTTCCAGTAATATGAGACTTAGTTTTCCTTGTCACTATAGTATTTCTGGACCTCAGTGACAGTATAATGTTATATCACAATATTTCCCTATACAGTTTTTATTCTCCACCCTTCACATTTCCTATCAAATAGGCTACTGCTTTTTCTGATGACATATAGATGTGCCATGATTCAGGCACAGCTTTTTGGCCTGCAAATAAGATTTTGCTTTTGCTTTAGTGGGACAGTCATTTAATTGGGAAACAATCAAACTGTTCTTTTGAAAATAATTTTAGAACAGACATTACATTCAGATTGTAGAATATTTGCTTGCATCCTCATTCATATCATGTCTACCAATTTAACCATGTGACCAATAGCCCAAGCCTACAGATCTGCTTCATTTCAAACCTGACATTGGTCATTTGGGAAGTATATCATACCACATACATTGCCAGTGTTTTGAGAACTGGATACATCCTCTTTGATTTCTTTGTTTGATTTTTGTTTGTTTTGGTGTGTTTGCATGTGAACATTCATCTGGGAACGGGGATAGACATGTAAAAGTGAGCAAATATCTCTGCATGTTTCTTTGTGTGTTTTACTGTCCTTGAGATAGGTCTTCCTCTGATCATCAGTATGAAACGGGACCATGAGTTTCCAGGAGACGTATGTCTCCAGCTCCTGTTGAGGAGTAGGTGCACTGACATCAGAGATACCATCTACTGTATCTCTATGTGTGTTCTAGGGATGAGGTCCTTGTGTTTGCGCAAGAAGAACTTTACTCATTGGTATTTCTCCTGCCCCAGAATCATGGTTTCAGGACTAAGAATACACTCGGCTGAGTTACAGGTCTCACACTTTAAAATGAATCATCCTGGCATGACACTCTAACACATAGTAGCTTTATTAGTGAGAGTGTCTCCCCAGTTAGGAAGATGGAACTAAAGATGCTATTTCAGTCTCCGTGCTTGTTTGTTAAAGAGAGAGCATGTGCTCAAGAAGGTGACAGGATGACAGTGTGACTCTCCCTTTCCTCACGATGTCTGCGTTTGTGTGGGAGGAGTCAGGACATCCCTGAGTGGCAAGATATGCCCTAAGAACAAAAATCAGACCAAACAACCTGACTTCTACAGTCTGGCTACAATTGCTACTGTAAGATGATTTCCTTGATGCTCTTCTCCTTTATGAGCTTCTGTGTATTTGGTGCAGCTAACAATGGAAGGAGAACAAACAAAAGAAAGGAAATGAGAGGAAGCTTAATGAATAGTCCACAATAGAGATTTATGCAACATGCACATATCGAGGGTTAAACGGAATTGACAAGTTAAGAAAATTAGTTGCCATGGTTCTGAAGGAGGGAAGTTGAACTGAAGAACCAAAAAAGGTAATGGAAGAGGTGAAGTTTGAATTCAAGGGAAGAGAAAGAGGAGAAGATGGAGAGAAGGAATGGTTGGCAAATACATAGCTTCTGGAGATTCAGGGACCAGTGAGGAGCCAAGGGATGGATATGGGTCATGTGAGGAGAGGTTACATTAGTCCTGACTTCTGTTTATGAAAGAGGGTTACTGAGCTGAAGAAGGACATGAATTAGACATCAGAACAGCCAGGCTTGCAGGCAGTGCAGCATACACAAATCTGCAGTAGTGGAGTAGAAGCCCCGAAGGGAACCACAGAAGAAATCCAAGGCAGAGTTAGGAGTGATGGGCTGGAGCACTAGAGCCTGGCCTTGTCTAGCTTCTTTTCAATCTCATTAATTACTTTCTGCTTTCTTGGGAGCTGTTTTATTATCGCTCTTGTTGGAGTTTGCTTTTGCTTGTGTGTATTTGTGCTTCTCTTTGCTAAGTGTATTCGATGCTCAGTCTTCAATCTCTGGGCTCTGTGAAGATGTCTTTCCCATCCTTCTCCCTCCCCTTCTATTTTGCCCCAAATGCAGACTGTGATGGCGACTTGGCTTGTTTTTAGGTGTTAAGGAAACAAAGTCTGATTTGATTCCTTGTATAAAAGAACTGCTGCCGTGGGCGCTTCCTTCACTGATGTAAAGAAACTGTGACTCCGTCCCTGCCTTTGAGAGCTTGCACAGCAGTGAGGCTAAGCACTTTTTCAATGGACTGACATTTACTGAGTGTCTGTGAGTCTGGGAGCCGCTGGGGCTTGCTAGCTGGCTTGATAGATTGCGTCCTGTTCCCTGGCCCTCAATCCCCATCACACAGTTATTGTTGTCTTGGGCAAAAGCCTGTGGGAACACTTTGAAATATAAAAGGTTCTGTCTGCCCACACCTGACATATAATCTTGGAGAGAAAAGAACATGGTTATGTGATAAGGGAAATGGAGAAGCAATATAATGGTAATACATGGAGGTAGGAGGGATGGTAGATGTGAGGGTGAGAACTTCCCCCTAGCAACAGTGAGTGGGACTGAGTTGTTATACCACACAACACAGGGAAACATTTTCCTCATTCCTATGTAAGTACCTAATATGGTCTAGAAACTCAATCAAGGTGGAGAATTTAAGATTCTCCAGGAGAGAGAAGATACTCCATAAACCAAGTATGTCAGTTGCTGCTATAGTTGCTATGGCCAATTATCTGGCCAGAAGCAACTTAGAGGAAGAAGCATTTATTTTGACTTACAGTCATAGGGGATGTTGACCATCCTGGAGAAGAAGGTGTTCTGTTGCAAGATGGAAGCTGACAGTTATTTTGCATAGGTGGTCAGGAACCAGAGCATGAATGGGAAGTCAATCACAAAGTCACCCACTCTTTCCAACATGGCTCCTACTTCTAAAGGTTCAGCACCATTTTCAGAAAGCCCCATCATCTGGATAGCAACAACCTCTTGAGCCTGTGAAGAACATTTTACATTCAAATCACACAAAAGGGTGGTCTATAAAGTGGGGCTATTTCTATGTAAGTTACTATTACCTTGTTTCTGAGTGTCTGAGAAAAATGCATCTTCAACCTAGGATTGTTGTTTCAGGAGCAGTGAATTTATAACGAACCTGTAGGTATAGAGTTTTAATAATTTTCTTTTCAGAGTTAATTTGAAAAGTCAGGACATTTTTTCTAGCTTACTCTAGGTCCCCTTTCCAGTGACTGGGCCACTGCAGCATCTTTATAAGGTAGCCAAAATAAATTGATCATAAATTTGATTTGGAGAAGGAAAAAATAGTTCAACCTGCCTTGAAAAAAAAAGTTAGGAATTTGTGTTACCTGATTATTACAATTTCAATAAATTTATATTGGCAGCCAAGGCAGTGTGGAATTGGTGACAGGGGAGTGGAGTGGATGGGTGGACAGAATAGGGAACTATGAATCTGATTCATGCAAACATCATGAAATGGTTTCAACATGGGATCTTCTGCAATTCAATATGGAAACAACGTTGACCATTAGAATCCTATTCCATGTACAAGTAAAGAAATAAATTGGTTCTTATAATAAACAGTCATGACTGTCAGCTTGACTTATCTAGAGTCAACTTGAGAACAAGCTCATACACATTGTTATGAGGGAATCTTCTTCATCAGATTTGAAGCCGGAAGATCTACTCTAAATGTGGGCAGCACCTACTTTTGGCAGTCGGGTTAAGAGGATGTAGAAGAAGGAAACTTTGCTTGGTATCTGTTCATATTCACTCTTACTGGCATGTACACCTGCCCCATCAATGGGACATTTGCTTGGCAAACCATTAGAACCAATTCATTCAGGTTTCCAGTCTTAAATGAAGACCAGCAGCTCTCCAGGCATCCTCCAGACCTTCAGCTTCAGATTGGGGCCACCGAAGTAATCAGCCTCATGTACTGAGCAACTACTGGCTTCTCAGCCTCTCCAGGGTGAGACAACCATTGTTGAACTAAGACCATATTTGTAAGCCAACTTAATAAATCTCATATATATATATATGTATATATATATATATATATATATATATATATATATACATATATATGTATATATATATGTGTTTATGTGTTTGTGGATGTATGTGTATGCATTATCTATGTATACATATATTAATTGTATCAACTATAGTCTTTTGACAACCCTTACTCATACGATTCCAAGTGGGCTGTATAGACGTAACAGCTAGATCTATCCAATTAACTCTGATTAACGGAAGAAATACACAAGAAGAGACTAGTGATACATCTTAGAAATAGCTTAGAAATCATGGACTATAAAGAGGGTGCACAGCTTTTTACTTTGGAGAGAATTGTGCTCAATGCCTGCAGACAACTTCTTTTGCTTTGGCAGCTTGATTCCTTGATTCACCCTGGATCCCTCCTATTCACAGCAAATTAAATTCATGTGCATAGCCCCAAGCAAACAGTGTTTTTAAAAGCACGAACTAAATTTCAACCTTAAAGCAAAACGAGACAGGAATGAACCTTTGTGTAATTCTGAAGTCTAGTCTTCTTGTATGTATCAAGCTCTATTATAATTAAAGCCTCCCAAATCAGGACATTATGGTCTAGTTGTGATATAAGCTGTCAGAAGAAAGCCACTCACAGGCTCACATACCTTGCCCTACTGCAAAAGAAGGAAGAAATGCTTGCCATGATGTAGATACATGAAGCACGTTTTAGGTGTGGGGAACCAGTTAAAGAAATGCTGGTACAGGAAGCAGGCAATAAAAACAGTACATTAATATTTTAAATGTTGGTTAAAAAAAAGCATAGCTGGGTTGGTAGCAAATGCTTAAAGAACTTCCCCTTAATAAAAACGACATTCTCAGTTATATGACCCACAGCAAATGGGTGTCTGCTGCATTTTTATTTAGCAATTTGTGTTTGGTGTTTTCGCTTGGAGACGTTCCCCTATTCCATTTCTGTGGCATCCTTTACATAAATTTCCAGCAGGATTGGGGTGTAAAACTGTCAATTCCCAGCAGCTCATAAACTAATGAATTTAAATTTTAAATGGGGGATTTGAAAACATGCGGGGGCTGTTTTCATTATTTGATGGTGTGTAGCTCTAGCATGAGTGGCAATCTATTAAGACTGGGCAGAGCTCCCTGCAGAAACGTGGGGTGAAAAGAATCTCTCTCACATACACCTCTTCTTCTCTTGCAGTATCTCTCTCAATCCCTTTCTAGTAAAATTGCAAGCCCAGCTGACTTTCACCTTTGGAAAACGTCAAGGTGTGTGTTATTTTAAAAATCTCATTTGAGCCAGGGAAATGTTATTCACCTTCATAAATCTCATTCTTTCCTTCATTCTTCAAGGCTTCCAAGTTCATCTTGTATTCTTCATGCAAGTTACTAGTGTCCCATAAGGTGGATGTTCTCTTCCCTGCCCCTCTTTCTTCCTGCTACCCTCCTCCTTCTCTCATGCACACATCTTATCTCCTGGTTATTTTTCCTCTCATATGCTTGAAAACTATTAATATACCAAGTTACCAGTATAGAGGAACTCTTTTGAGTGAATGGAATAAGTAACTTCCAATCCATATTGGAAAATTTTGTAGAGTCTGGCAAGATTAAAATCAACCTTACAGAGAATGGTTAAGAAAAAACTGAATACCTAATCAGAACTTGTAGATATGGTGGTTAGAGAATTATGTAGACACTGGCTCTCTTAGATTCCATGCCCCTATTCATAGTTTATCAACTAAAGGACCTCAGCTAGATACAATGTATAAACTGGATCAAATATCCATTTAGTCTTGTGTCTGGATTTTTTTGGCTCTGAGCATTGAAAATGACACAATGTTTTGAAGGAGATGGATATAAAGTTTTAGCTTGTTTCTCATCAGAGGCTCAGCAGACTTCTGATCTGCAGGAAATTTAGTCAAGTACCAGGCCAAAAAGTTGATGTTTGTGTCACGTTTCATAAACCAACATGTCTTTATTTATATATGTTCTCATGATACATGGTATTTATTTTAGTTTTTATGATCACTGAGTTTCTTAGTTTTCATTCTTCTAGGAAGTGTCCTAATCACACATGGAGAATGATTGCTGAAGCAACGTGTCTTGGTGGAATTAGATAATGGTAGCAAAACATTCTCTCTCTCTCTCTCTCTCTCTCTCTCTCTCTCTCTCTCTCTCTCTCTCTCTCTCTCTCTCTCTGTGTGTGTGTGTGTGTGTGTGTGTGTAGAGATGGAGGGAGGTATGAGGAGGAAGAGGAAGAGAAAGGGGAGAGAGTAGAGAGGGGGAGAGGAAGAGAGAGAAGACTTGCTTGTTCATACACCAGAATCGTAATGTGTGGAGACCAGAGGTTAATTTTAGCTATTTGATATTTATTTATTTTTCATTTTATGAATCTGAGGATTTGTACAAGTGGAATCATCATGCTGTTAAATGCCACACAGTTGAGAAGAGGACATTGAAACCTCTGGAATTGAAGTTAAGGATAGTTGTGGAGTTTATATGTGACTGTTGTAACTCGACTCAGGTCCTCTAGACTAATATTCTGTACCCTTAACCATTGCCACAACTCTTTAACACCTTTAAAAAGACATCAGCACTAGAGTTTCCCCAGAACTAATTAAAATTATAACTAGTAGCCTCATTAGGTCATTTCATCACAAGGTATAGTGTGTTCTAACAGATTGAGTTCAGTGCTTTCTTTTCAGAAATAAATACTTTATTCCCTATAATCAGTTGTATAACATTTATAGTTGTGGTATTTCTTCCTCATAGAGAAGATGATGAATAACACCCATACTTGGGGGAGCTTTTTGACTTTTTCATCACTAAAGAAATACCAAGTTCTCAATCACAGTCTGTTTTTGATCTCATATAGAAACTTGGCCTTTCGGGACATGGTTGGACTTGGTTCTCTAGTCGTCTAGACCAAGGCTGTAAAATAACTGATAGAATTTAATTTAACAGACACATAAAATTCCTCTACCAAAGTGCTTTGTTTTGCACTAATGTAGCTCACAAACTCGAATTTTTAACCATTGAGAATGGTTACAGCCTGAAATCAGTTAATGGATTATCTTTTTAACATAAAAGATTCCTTTGTGCAGGCAACTTAGTTGTCACACCAGTTTAAGAGGAAATAGGTCTTTGAAACACTGGGTCACTGGTGTATTTAGAATAGACAAAAATTGGTGCTTTTGCTATCACCTACAAAATTGCTTGGGCATTTCATGTATCTATTGTCATTTTGAACACATTGGGTAGATAGCTGGGGGAAAGGCAAATTCAGAGAAGCATTAATAGAGGAACACCTGTGTTATTTCTCTTTCTGATAGAGGTGGTCTTGAAGACTCCTCTGGGGGAGTTCTCTAAGACTTACCAGCTTTAGTAGAATATTGTTATTTCTATCTATGTATAATTCATTGTTCTATCAATATCTATAAGGAATTTTCCAGTTTTTTATCTTCTATATTATGCAAGAATTTTTTAGCAAAATTCCTCACTGTAGTGTTCATTACAAGCCAAAGGCAATACATTTATGAATTTTTAATACTCCTGTCAAGATCTTACAAGGAGAAATTACTTTGGGAGGTGGGTATGGAGGTTAGAGGTAGGTTGGAAAGTAGATCATGATCTCAAAATACTCAAAGCTAGCTCAGTGTCTTTCCCAGAGAGATGCAATGTGTCTTAATGAGACTAGAGAACATCTATAAGGAAGTTTCTTTTCAGGTGTCTACTGGCTTCTATCTTCTTTGGCAACCTCATCTACTGGGTTCTGCTCAACCCACATTTTGTAATACTTGCTCATGTGGGTCTATGACATGAAGACCTGCTTCTTTTTTCTATTTTGCAGCGTGATTAGGAAGAAGGAAGTAGGAAAGATGTATGAGAAGGTAGACATAGTACCATAAGGGAAGTAAAATAATCACAGAGATAGACCATATGTAGGCTCTCAGGCAGTCATTGACAGAACTACATTCAAGACTGGAAAGGGTTCTATAACTTCTTTGATTGATATGTCTCCCAGTGGATACTGTTCTCAGTGCAGGAATCACTCATTACTTTTACCAGGTTAGGGATTTCTTTGAGTTGAGGCATCTCATTTTAACTAAGTTCCTCCTCTAGATGCTCTTTAATCACTTGCATATGTATACGTTTGGGTATATTTAACGTAAAATCAATAACCCTCCATCTTTCATGGGTCCCTCAAATTCCTCTCAAATGATGTAAGAGATTTGAGTGATTTCTCAGTCTGATGAAGTAATATTCATTTGAGAACTGAATAACATCTGGATGCTTCACAGACTCTTGCATCAATGGATGCTCACAGACATCTGCCAAACAAAGAAATGAATAAATTGAAAGAAAAATAAATGATTACAGAGTGTCATGTACACACACACACACACACACACACACACACACACACATAGTGTACTATGGAAGGACAAATATACTTTCTTCTTGGGCCAATAATACGGCTCAGGATATATAAATGCTTGCTGCCAAGCAGGTTGACTTGAGAATGATCCTCAGAATCCCTGTATTAGAAGGAGAGAACTGATTCCAAGAAGTTGTCCTCAGATATCTGTACATGCTCTATAGCACGTGATCTTTTATGCATACATATACACACAAAAAATGAAAAAGAATAGAATTTAAATTCTCATCCTCTATAAATAGAACCTAGTTTTATTGTAAACTACAAGACCACACAGACAATGATTCTATTTGTGCTGCATTAAAGTATTTAAGAAAGTGATAATGTTTAGCTGTCATAAGCAAACTAATTAGAAAGTGAACAGGAAGTCATTATAGCACCATATGAATTCAATTCAAAAGTTACTGGTCAAAGACTTGAACATATAGGCATCTCCCTTGTAGCATACAGGGGCTTCTATGGAAAACAGCTACAAAGTCAGGGTAAAAGGACTGTGAATTAAAATCAAGCAATTGGGCTTTAATCTAACTTTATTTGACTTCGGACCCTGAACAGGTATATTTAGCTCCTATTACAATGCCTCTAGCTTTATTGCATAAAGGCAAAGAAGAAATTTAAAATGTATATAGAAAGTATTTTCACAGATGATAGATAATTTGTTGATGTGATTGTAGTAAAGGTAATGTGAGCATCAGGTAACACATTTTCTTGATTCTTTAACACTGGACACCCCAAAGAAGAGAACTAGGATGGTAGTCATTGTCTGTGTCTCTGTGTCTCTCTCTCTCTCTCTCTGTCTTTGTCTCTGCCTCTCTCTCTCTCTCTCTCTCTCTCTCTCTCTCTCTCTCTCTCTCTCTCTCTCTCTCTCTCTCTCTGAATCAGAGTTTCTATTCCTGCACAAAACATCATGACCAAGAAGCAAGTTGGAGAGGAAAGGGTTTATTCATCTTACACTTTCCATATTGCTGTTCATCACCAAAGGAAGTCAATATTGGAACCCAAGCAGGTCAGGAAGCATGAGCTGATGCAGAAGCCATAGAGGAATGTTACTAACTGGCTTGCTTCTCCTGACTTGCTCAGCTTCCTTTTTTTTTTATAGAAAATGGCTGGACCCTTCCCCCTTGATCTCTAGTTAAGAAAATGCCTTATAGCTGGATCTCATGGAGGCATTTCCTCAACTCCTTAACTGAGACTCCTTTCTCTGTAATAATTTCAGCTTGTTTGACACACAAAACCAGCCAAAGTAGTGTGTGTGTGTGTGTGTGTGTGTGTGTGTGTGTGTGTGTGTGTGTGTGTGTACATGTATGAATCTGCAATCCACCTTGTGCTGCTCTGCTCTGGAATATGTAGTCTTCTAATGGATTCTGGCCAAACATAAAAAAAGTTACTTTTTTTCTTCTAGCAGCTGGTAATTGCAGTTCTTCCTTGCTAAAGCTGGGACTTGAAACCCATTTTCCCCTTTCTAATTTTTCTTCTATCTGAGCCTGCACAGGTCGTGACTATGCTGTCTTAACTTCTGTGAATTCATAGGTACAGTGACTTTTCTGTGTCTGGAGAACACTATTTTCTTGCACTCATCCATATCTTCTGGCTCTTACAATCTTTCTTCTTCTTCTTCTGCAATGCTCCCTAATCCTTGGGATCAAGGGGTGTGGTTGAGATATCCCAGTTTAGTTTAGCATCCCTCAAACTCATATTCTCTGTGATAATGACCAGCTACTGCAAAGAGAAGCTCCTCCAATAGAACTAGAGAAATCCTCTAATCTCTGGCTATAATAGTGTCACTAAACTCTTTGATGCTATCTCTATCTATCAGAGTAATAATTGTAGTTGGATCTTCCCCAGGACCTATGAGTTGTCTGGCCCCAGATTCATAACTCCAGTATTGGTGTTTGTTTTAAATATTTGCTATGTTTCATATGTTCCTGGAGATCTGAAAAGATATTAACATATGAATGATAAAATGTCATCTGATCTTCACCATTGGGTTGCAAGTAGGTTCAATAGTTTGATTAAACATACTTATAATAATTATATTAAAGGCTACTAGAATTCCAGCAGGTTTCTGAAAGATTCCGCATCTAATGAAGTAAAATAAATTGCAAGGCTCTTGGTCAGTGAATAAGCACTTTTACAGCTTAGAACTACAATTTATCAATAGGACGTCTTACTAGTAGACTTGTTTTCTAGCTTTCTTTGAAGGTCTAAGGACCATTGTCCTCCCACACATTAGATTTAGTCACAGGCTATTTTGAAAAGGAATAATTATTCTTCCAAGGTCTGCAGGACTAGATTCAATTTGGAGAAACGAGCCTGTATAATGGTTTGTGCCCAGCTCTATCTGTCAAAAACATTAAAATGTGTGTGGCAGAGGGAAATTGCAAAAAATAAAAAATGAAATAATAATTGGATTATTTTCATGACAGCTAGATGGTTTTGGGGTTAAAGTCAGCATGCTGCTCACTGTCAATAGTCTAGAGAAACACAGGCTCAAACCATCTTACTGGTTAGAACTAGAACTCCAAGGTAGAACAAGGGAACAAGATACAGGAAGGCAAGTCAACAGTCACTTAAGATGATATCCCAAGAACAATGTGAAACTCCTTAGCCTCAACTGACATGTAAGATGGTGGGCAAGAGCAGGCAGAGAGAGCAACCAGGAGATCTAGAAAAATGGAGACCAACATAATCTTCAGTCTGGACTTTAAGTCATGGCTAGTAGTTAATACAATATTTTGGGCCTAGGGAGCAGAAACAGCAAGATGACTTTCAGAAGGGAAGAAAAATAATATAGTATTTTTACCTCAAAAATCTGTAAAATGGTAGACCCAACAAGCTAGGAGGGAGAAGGCATTCCAAACACACCAAATAAATTGAGATAGTAAGATGACTTGATGGGTATGGTACCTAGCATCAGACCTGTCTAATGACTTGAGTTTTATACTAAAAACCTACATGGTGGAAGGAGCCCATCAGTTCTCACAAGTTCTACACACACACACACACACACACACACACACACACACACACACACACAAGTGAGAGAGAGAGAGAGAGAGAGAGAGAGAGAGAGAGTGTTTAAGTGACAAAGTATAATGTAAAGAAAATAAAAGTTATTTATTTAATGTGCTGCATTGAAAGAGGGAACAAATGAGAGGATCCGGTGACTGCGACCTCTGTCTTTAGGGTAACAGTCTGGCTGATGTTTCATGGAGGGCAGAAGTCCCACCCATCACTGCTCCATCATTGTCTTTGTTCCAATCTGTCTTACAAGGTAGACCTGTGAGTTCTCAGAACGGTGTGCATTCTCTTTTTAGAAGACCACTTCCATTGAAAGGCACCAATTTCAATCTTTCCTTTCTCCAGCACTGGATTCCAGGGAAAATTTTAATTCTCCAGGTGTCCCATAATTCATTAGCCTAATAGCTGCAAGAAGCTGCTTAAGTATCTGCTCTCCTGCTGCCATTGTTATAAAATCCCTTTGAAATAAGATTCTCTGCATATTCAAAATGTGATTCTAAATGCTACTGTATATTTATTACCTGTTTCTTCTCTTTTCCTTATGTGGGTTTCTCTGTTTGGGCACTATAGTCACTTCATTTTCCTGTCTCTATAATTAGTAAAATTCTTATTAGTAACAGGCATGTATGCTTGTGTATGTGCATACATGTGTAATTTATGTTATATTCAGAGTTTGTATTGTCTCTGCTAGTGCTCGTGAGAATTCCCCTCATTGGAGTCTACCCAACTCTCCCATGTCTCCAGTCACTGGGAGACAATTGGGAGACAGCTTCTTGTTCTGTTCCCCATCACTTGAACAGTCATAGTTGTTTGTATAAGTATAAACACATACCTGATAGCAAAAACAAGCATACAAATGAAACACAAACAAACAAACAAACAAAAACTCGTTTATTCCTTAGCGTAAGTCCAAGAGACTTTGTAATCAGTAGATAAAAATGCTCACGCACACACACACACATGCACGCATACACAAACACACCTTCTTTTAGTCTGTACTTTAGAGACTTCCCATATGAATTCCAGCACATAGTAAGGGTTTAGGTAGAATTTCTTAAATGAGATGAAACATTTAGGATAGTAATCTGCTAGGGCACATTGACAATTCCTGTATACTTGGAATGGGAACAGGAGAGTTGAGGGCTCTGTTTTTCTTCCTCAGGTGTTAATCTCCATAGGACTACCTATCCCAACCCACTAACTTTTCCAGGAAGACAAGATCGTTGCCATAGCTACAGATTGCATAAACAATAGACTAGGAACAGCAACAGTCAACCAGTCTGGAATTGGCTGTATTCAACATTGAGCAGGTTGTACATTCATCTGTGATTCCTATTGTCATGACAGTTTCTTTTATTCAGACTTTCCCTTAGAGAGGACATGATTAACTTGTTTTAAAGGATGGACATTAAGATTAGAGAATCTATTTTTAAATTTGAATCTACATTGAGCTACATACCTCTTTACATTTTAAGCACTGATTTAAAAATGCTAAACTTACATGCAAAACATTTAATTTTGTTAAATTATTTTGTTGAAGGAGTGTATTTCAATGCCTACAGTGACGAGAAACTACAAAGCCACTAGGTTAAATTCATTTTCTCTTCTACACATTTTATTCACTATTGGCTGAATGGAAACCCAGTGGTCAATACAACTGAAATCATTCACCTTGGAGATAACCTTACCTTGGAACTGTGCTGAATACCATTGTACCATTAGGGGTCTTGCCAGTGGATATTTCCTGTTCAGTATGTTCTCCACTGAGGAGGAGGTCCCACGTGGTACTGATTTCTGATTCCATTAGAATTACTCAAAGTTCACACATCTGCTGTCTTATTTAAGTAGCAGTTGCTACTGTTGTCTGTCATATTCATTCTTTTAAACAAGCCTGTTTGCCCAGCTGTGGTCTGGGGAGCCCTTCTTATAGATCATGGCAGAGGCCTGGGAAGAGCTGAGACAAAGAAAAGCTGGAAAAGAAGGTACAAATAAAAGAAACTTAAGATGCCAAGTCCAGTTCCCACACTGATAGACTCAGGGTATTTGGATATGTCACCCCTAAACTTGCATTTCAAATAAGCTTAACGGATGTCCTCTAGAGTTTATAGGTGTTGTAACTATCAAGTCATAGCTCTTTAAAAGTGATCATCCTCCAACTACTGCTGAATTGAAACTTCTTATTTCCCTAGTTTGAATTATCCAGTAGTAGCTGACCCACAGTCACAGGACTTCCTACTGCTTTCTTTGTTTTCTACCAAAGCTCATCTCCATAGTTACCATTTTCCTGGGCTACCTAGTCAGGGAAAATTTACACACATCTGTCTGCACCTTTGGTCTGTGCTACATTTGCTTTTTCTTTGTTGTGCTGAAATCTTTTGCTGAAGCACAGGGAAATTTGCTATTATGTTTCAAATGTGCAGTTGTCCTATGGACCTGTGGTTCTTCTTTTGTTACAGAGAGTCTTTATGTACCCACTATGGTGCTGAGCATAAGGAGTTGTAGGTACCTGGTGACTGACATGAAAATACAGGTGAGCTAGTTTAACATGCTAGCTAAACTTTAGTTTCATAGACCAGGTAATTATTCAAAAGCTAGCACTTCTCCTACCATTAGTGGAAACAGAATGCTTGCAGCACAAAATTGAACCCCAGAGATATTTTTGTTATTCGACTTGCCAGGGAATCCATAACTCTTTCTTGAGTTTTTACATATAATAAATTGGATAAATATCCCACACACAAGCACACACATTTCTCTTTGATGCCACATTGAACCTTTTTGTTTCTCGTTTGTCTGTTTTTAGTGAATTTATGGGGCCACCGGTTTTAATATCTGATTGGACTGTAGCTATTGATAATGAAGAAAATATCCAAGTGATTTTTTTTTCTTTTTAAATATATAGCTAAGGGTTGGCAATTTGGCTCATTAGGTAGAGTGCCTTCCTAGCATGCACAGAGTCAGTAATTCAATGCCCAGCACTGCATACATTAGATTCAGTGCTCCACAGCTCTAACCCTAGCACTTGTGAAGAGGAAAGGGGGAAATCAGAAGTTTGCAGCAATTCCTGGCTCCATAGCAGGTCTGAGGCTAGTTTGTGGTACATCAGATCCCAGGAGACTTTAAATGATGCTGATTTCCACCCCACCCAGTTATGATTTCTTAACATACTGACACCACAACAAAACAATCTTGAAATGCCCCTTTTGCTGTCTTTCCCTTTCAGATGACATTCACCCTGAAGTTTTCCAAAGTGCTTCGTGACTGTGGGGTGATAGTCCCATACCGTCAAAATAAGTTCTTTGTGAGCCAAATTGATAACATTGAAACAGTTGACACTGTGCATTATGATTTTAATCTGCCAAACCATCCTGCTATGATTCACTGAATTAAAAATAAATATCACACCTATGGCGATCTTCACTAAAGCTCATCCTTTCTTTATTATCGTTTCTGTCTGAAACTTTTTTTCAGAAACCTGAAATGGATATATTGGTTTCACAATGCCTTGGGCTAAGCCTGGGTCTGCTCCTAACAGAAATGGGAAGCATGTCAAATACAACGGGGCTTAGAGAGAATCTGGTGCCACTGCTAATGGGCAGGACTGTGGTGTCAGCAGGATTATAACTCAACACCTGTCATATGCAGCAGGGGTGGATTGTGAGAGGGCCTTCAGGTCTGTTCTCTGGATGCCCTTGTATCCAGTGGTATATGAGGAGGCTGCTGGCTGTATTAAAATCCCCTAAAGATTAGAATCCATTTATTCACTTGCTCCTGAAGAGTTTCAGGTACGTTGCTTTGAGAGACCTCAGCTCTGTAGATGTAAGGCACTGTAACTATGTATTTCCTTTTTGCCCTCTTAGTGATGAAGGGAGTCTGCCCCTATGGTTGTATGGATGTCTGCACTCCATAGTCTAGACCAGTCAGCTCCTGGTGTTTCTTGGAAAACCATGAAATACTTATGAACATTTTCACTCATCTTTGCTAGTTGTGTTTGTGTTTGTGATTGATTAACTCTCACAGTACCTAATTATCTCAGATGTATGTGTGGTATGTGTGTATACACATGTGGACATGTTCATGTGGGCACCAGAGGTCACTGCTGTATGACTGTCTTCCTCTCTTTTTGAGACAGGGTTTCTCATGGAACCTGAAAGGCTACGTTGGCTGACCAGCAAGTTCCATGCTCCTTTTATTTCTCCTTTCCCAGAACTGAGATTACAGATGCGCCCTGAAGCTTCTGGCTTTTATATGAGTGCTAAACACAAAGTCAGTTCTTCTTTACACTTACATGACAAAGACTTTACTGATGAGGTAAGGTATTTATTTCACTAGCCCCTTTGTATAGGATTTCATTGCCAAAAATTTCTGACCATGCCTGGTAAAGGCTGTGAGTTTCATGGTCCACGCTTGCCTGTGGAATTAGTGCAAGCCACATTCTGTATTGCAGTGGACGGTCCCTCTACTGTCTTTCTCTTCCTTTCTTTTCCCACTTTCTTGGATTAGTTTGTCTTCCAAGCAGGTTCTGGCTAACGTTGGTGAGCAGGTTCAGAAGGCGGTGAGTCTGAGGATCTGAGCTCCACTGCCTACCTCACATGCTGCTCCCACTCAAATTCTTCATACACTGCTTTAGCCATGTCCCTGCGAAGGAGTCCGGTTAGTCTATTAGCCTTTGTTCTCGGTTTCACATATTCCGAAAGTGTGACTTGCCCTGTTTCCTTGGACCCTCAGCCCTCAGTCGACCACAGTAATGGAGAGCTGTTACTGTACTCCAGGGACAATGTTTCAGCTAAAAGAGCACAGGACAAAGACCTTTCCATAGCATAGTCACGGAAAAGAGCAGAAGTTTCAGGATTAATGTGACTTCTGGGCTTCACTCAGATCCCAAATGAAAGAGTTGGGGAACTCTGCTTTTGATAGCCTTGTTTGTAGGACAATGTCTTTTTTACTGATGCCCCACCGTGGCATCAGCACACACCCCACTTTCTGTCCCTGAGTCTCAGTCTCTCTGAATTAGTTGGCCAAGGCTGCAGCATATAGGTAAAGCAGTATAGACTGGACAACAGCAACTTATTTTTATCCCAGTTCTGCAGGCTGGGCTGCACAGGATCTGTATGTCAGGAAATTTGCCTTGTGATGAGGATTTTTCTTTTTGGCTCACAACCATTGTCTTTCTGTATCCTGACAGGCCTTTCCTCTCTGTGTGGGAGCACAGAAATTGAGCCCTCTCATGCACTGGCATCCTCTTGAAAGATACTAGTTCTGACAGCTGAAGGTCCCATGTTTACAACTGCAGTTAAGATGCGTTGCCTCTGTATCCACTCTATCTGCTCTTTTGTTCAATTGAGGTTATAAACAATAAATGCATTTGTGGAGGACATGGAGAATTTTATAATACTTTATGTTGGTGATTCCTACCACTCTGACTTTATGCAATGAACATTCTGTAGGTACACCTACCCTCCAGCTCCTTTGTGTTTATATGGACCTTAGTACCATCTTGTATGTAGTCCTGTTTTCATAGTATACACAAGCACCTGAGTGTGGTCCTCACAAGGTCTTAGCATTGACAATGAGCAACTATGGTAACTGTTCACTTTTCTCATAGCCAGACTGGATTTCCTGCCTCTCAGGCACATTGGGATTGCTAAATGTAATAACATGTGCAGAGCACTTGAACCTTTTTAAGTATGTACTTGATCTTGGTCAAAAAAGTAGTTCCCTATTCAGACATTACCTCTCAGCTTTTAATCATAATTTTCGAGGATGGGGAACGTTTTCCCCCTCTTCAGTAGCTCTCCAGTCAAGAATTCTATCCCAAATGCTAGTAAAGGAGATGCCTGTCTCAAGGCAATATAGCAGCTATAGAGGAGAGAGACCAAGTCTATATTGGAAAAGTAACCTGAGGGGGCAGGGAGCTGGAGAGATGACTCACAAGTTGAGTGTTTGGTGCTCTTCCAAAAGACAGAAGTTCAGTACCAGCAGCACCAACACCATACAGCTTACAATTGCTTGTCAGTCCATGTCCAGTGGATCTGACATCCTTTAATTTCAGATTTCATGTGCACATGTACACATATGCATATGTCCACACATAGAAACACAGATATGCACATTGTTAAAAATAAGAGTAAATGTTTTTAAGGTAGTAGCCTGCATGTAATGCTATGTTTTCCAGAAAATGCTGCAGAAGGTCTATTTTTGGCATTTGCAACTGGTAACACAAGAAGAAATCTAACATCAAATAAACCATTCCCATTGGCAGGATGCAATTGTGTTTGTTGTTTCACTACTCAGCTGTGAGGAATTTCTTTACTTTGTTCTGGGTCATTTCCCTTGAGTTGAAAAAAAAGTGTAAAACGAATTAGCCTGGGGGATAGGAGTTTAGAGATATGATTTATATTAATATTTTTGATATATGCTGTTGGTATGCAACTGAAATAAACAATACATTGAAACATTAATTCAACAGGAGCCATTCTAGAAGTAATGCAGCTTGTTTGTCACTGAGGAGGACTGCATAGCCAAGTGGTCCCTTTATACATTGTAAAGTATTTTCAAACCCATGGGTAGCTAGAGTCAACTTTTAAACATTCCTTCTTATTAATTTTCAATTTGTAAATGTTTGCTGTACAGAAGTGTTTTAATCACCTTGGGACACAGTTTCACAAATACCTCTTGTGTGACCTAAAATTTCAATGATTACAATAAATCGGAATGGTTGTGGCCAGCTTGCTTGGATATCTGCTGATAAGCAACTGCTTTATGACCTTGCTGCTGTTGTTGAGAATTTAGTGCATCTTAAAAAATAAAAGGAAGGCAGCCAAGTAGTGAAGGTACAATCTTTAGTTCCAACACTCAGGAATCAGAAGTAGGCAGAGCAACCTCTGTTAGTTTGAGGGAAGCCAGTTCTATAGAGCTAGTTCTATAACAGCCTGTATCAAAGAAATAAAGAGAGAGAAAGAGGGAGAGAGAGGGAGAGAGAGGGAGAGAGAGAGAGTGATAGACAGAGAGACAGACAGAGAGAGACAGAGAAAGAGAGACAGAGAGACAAAGACAGAGACAAAGAGACAGAGAGAGACAGAGAAGAAAGAAACACAATAGTTGTGGGACCAGCAGAGCCAGGACTATCCTACATGAAATAATTTCAATCCACTCCTTGCTGGTTCTTGCATAACTCTTTCCAATGAAAGAAAACCAACAGCAGTATTGATTGAGTTCATGGCATGTAGCTTTAAAATTTGCATGATGAGCAATCCAGGCCCACAAGTCACAGGCCATCCTGTGCCTCTCTGAGTCACCATATGCTATGTCTCGATGAGAAAGCCAAATACAGAAAGCTCTCAGATGTTATGTATGCTAGTGTTCCACAGTGGCAAGGAAAGTGAAGTGTGGCCAGTGTAAGAGATTCTAAAGGTATGGGCAATTTTGTTGACCACTGTTACAGATTGAACAGTCAGTGCAACTACAAAACAAGGTTGTTACCCACAAGTCAACTCATTACACCTCATCTTGGGGCTTTTGTTGTTGGTTTTTCCTGTCACTATACCCTGACAAAAGAAGTATAACAAAGCAAAGGTTTAGGTTTTTTTTTTTTTTTTTTTTTTTTTTTTTTTTTTTTTTTTTTTTGACTCCGGGTTCTAGGATACAGTCCATCAAGGGGAGAAGTTAAGGCATCAAGAGCTTTAAGTCACTGATTACCACCATCAGGAAGCATAGAGTAATGCATGATTGCAGCTTTTTGGTTTTCTTTCTCTAATTCTGTAGTCCTAGACGCAGGGCAGGGACTGGTTCCACCATTATGGAATGTAAGGTATTCCATACACCTTTGAATGTGGAAAACGGTTTGTGGTTGGAATTACTACTTCCTAGGATTTATGTCATATAATGCATCTGGTCCTCATGCTGTCACTGAACTGTGACTGCAAGATTTTCAGTCCAAATATATTAGTCTTCCAAATTCTAGGAACTAGAAAAGTACAGGTTTTAGTTAGTGGTTCCCTAAAGCCTTCTGTTTGACAAAGACATGTGTGTTCTTATCTGAATATCAAGTTAGTCTCTGTGTGGCTTCAACCAAGTAACCTAATGTGGGCATATTTGTGTGGAGCTCTTCCAAGAACTGTATTGGTATTCAAAGCCCAGCCAATTCTTCCAGACTCTTATGGCTTCCTGCCCATGTTTCTAGCTAAATGCTTTCTTATGTTTTTCTGTGGCACCACATTTTACCCTCAAAAGCTTTAACTCATTACTTTTGTTCATTGACAGCTCTGGCCTGAAATAATTCTTTTCTTCTCTCAAGTAATATAGCTTACATTTTGTTAACACCGTCTGCTTCTTGAGAGAAAGAGAGAGAGAGAGAGAGAGAGAGAGAGAGAGAGAGAGAGAGAGAGAGAGTGTATGTGTGTGTGTGTGTGTGTGTGTGTGTGTGTGTGTGTGTGTGTGTGTAGGTGTCTACATTCAAAGTGTCATCTGCATAGGTTTTTGTAGTTATTACATTGTTCTTCTATGGAACACAACTAAAGTACAATGAAGAAAAAATGCTTTTGACTAAATTGCATTAAAGTATCATATTTATCTGTGGGATCTACTTTTGTTTTAGACAGGGGTAATTCTTTTCTCCCCACAGATTATACAAGAAGAAAACATAATCCCCTCCCAGCCAGTTTGGCAGAAGCTGAGTTAGGAATTATGATTTTTGATCTCACTCTTGGAATATATTTTGGTTTGAATGTGGAATGTCTCCAATAATCTCACATGTTTGAACAGTTGATCCAAAACTGGTGGTGCTGTTTGGGAGCACTGGAGGCAAATCCTGAGGTTGTATATCCCATTCACATTTCCAGTCTGCTATTGACTTCCTGTATTTGCTAAGAGGGGAGAAGTCGGAAAATTTCACCATATTACTATAACTAATATTTTTCAATCAATTCCTTTATTTAGTGAATATATAGATCTATATGATCCAAGGTATGCTCAAATCATGCTTAACTGAAAAACACACCCACAGTCCTTGTTTTATAAGAACATTTATTTATTTGAGCAAGTTGGGTAAAATGTAACAAATAAATTTACAGTGTCACCCACATAAGATACAAAAGACATTAAGAAAGGGTGAGCTGATAGATCAGGGCTTAAGAAACACAGGGTTTGCAAGGCTCCATCTGGACAGCCACTGGATTTTAAGGTGCTCTGCTCAATGCCGTGGTTTGAATGAAAGTGTCCTCATGGTCTCTCATATATTTTAATTTTGATTTGCACTTAGAGACTCTGAAATGTTTAAGTAGTGCACCTTTACTGAAGAAAATACATCACTGAAGTTGAGCTTTGAGGTTCTCCAGCCTCATCCTACTTCTAGCTCACACTCTCTGCTTCTCAGCTGTATTTGAAAATATGGTCTCAAATGCTTTCTCAGCATGTAGTGAAATGATCATGTGGTTTTTTTTCTTTGAGTTTGTTTATATGGTGGATTACGTTGATGGATTTCTGTATATTAAACCAGCCCTGCATCCCAGGGATGAAGACTACTTGATCATGGTAAATGATGGTTTTGATGTGTTCTTGGATTCGGTTTGCAAGGATTTTGTTGAGTATTTTTGCATCAATGTTCATAAGTGAGATTGGTCTGAAGTTCTTTTTCCTTGTAGGGTCTTTGTGTGGTTTAGGAACGAGGGTTATTGTAGCCTCGAATAATGAGTTAGGTAGTATTTCATCTGATTCTATCTTTTGGAATAGTTTGGAGAGTATTGGTGTTATGTCCACAATAAATATCTGATAAAATTCTGCACTAAACCCATCTGGACCTGGACTTTTTTTTGTTGGAAGGCTTTTGATGACTGCTATTTCTTTAGGTGTTATGGGATCATTTAGATGGTTTAGCTGGTCTTGGTTTAACTTTAGTATTTGGTATCTATCTAGGAATTTATTCATTTTCTCCAGATTTTCCAACTTTGATGAGTATAGGCTTTTGTAGTAGGATCTGAACATTTCTTGAATTTCCTCAGTTTCAATTGTTATATCTCCACTTTAACTTCTGGTTTTGTTAATTTGGATACTCTCTTTGCCCTCTAGTTTGTCTGTATAAGGGTTTTTCAATCTTGATAATTCTTGCAAAGAAAAGGAATCCAAAGCCCAATATCTAAACATAATAAAAGCAATATACAGCAAAACAATATCCAATATCAAACTTAACAATGAGAAACTTGAAGCAGTCCCACTAAAATCAGGGACTAGACAAGGCTGCCCACTCTCCCCCTACCTATTCAACATAGTACTTGAAGTCCTGGCCTGAGAAATTAGACAGAAAAAGGATATCAAAGAAATACAAATTGGAAAAGAAGAAGTAAAAAAATCACTGTTTGCAGATGACATGATAGTGTACTTAAGTGACCCCAAAAATTCCACAAGAGACCTATACAGCTGAAAAACAAGTTTAGCAAAGTGGCTGGACATAAAATTGCCTCAAACAAATTAGTAGCCTTCCTCTACTCAAAGGACAAACATGCAGAAAAAGAAATTAGGGAAAAAATACCCTTCACAATAGTCACAAACAATATGAGATACCTTGGTGTGACTCTAACTAAGCACGTGAATGACCTGTATGACAAAAACTTCAAACCTCTAAAGAAGGGAATTGAGAATGATTTCAGAAAATGGAAAGATCTCCCATGCTCATGGATTGGAAGGATCAACATTGTAAAAATGGCC
The DNA here is from genome assembly GCF_963924665.1 of Micromys minutus. Lineage (NCBI taxonomy): Eukaryota > Metazoa > Chordata > Mammalia > Rodentia > Muridae > Micromys > Micromys minutus. The sequence goes on from NC_137953.1 coordinate 9,333,266, forward strand.
ATCTTACCAAAGTAATCTATAGATTCAATGCAATCCCCATCAAAATTCCAACCCAATTCATCATAGCGTTGGAAAGATTAATGTGCAATTTCATCTGAAATAACAAAAGACCTAGAATATTGAAGTCCCACCTCAACAACTAGAAAACATCTGTGGGAATCACCATCTCTGACCTCATGCTATATTACAAGGCAATTGTTTTAAAAACTGCATGGTACTGGTACAGAGGTAGGCATGTGGATCAATAGATTTAAATAGAAAATCCAGAAATGGGCCCTCACATATATGGTCACTTCATTTTTGACAAAGGAGCTATAAACATTCAATGGAAAAAGACAGCCTTTTCAACAAATGGTGTTGTTCCAACTGGCATTCAGCATGCAGGAAAATGAAAATAGACCCTTTCTTATCTCCTTGTACAAAGCTCAAGTGCAAGTTGATCAAAGATCTCCAAATTAGACCAGGTACACTGAAACTATTAGAAGAGAAAGTAGGGAAAACCTTAGAACACATAGGCACAGGAGAAAATTTTCTGAGCAGAACACCAATGGCTTCTACTCTAAGGTCAAATATCTACAAAAGGAACTTAATGAGATTGCAGAGTTTCTGAAAGGCTAAGGACACTGTCAAGAAAACAAAATGGCAGCCAACAGATTGGGAAAAGATCTTTACCAACCCCACATCTGATAGAGGCCCAATATCCAAGGTATACAAAGAACTCAAGATGTTAGACACCAGAAAATCAAACAATCCTATTAAAAATGGGGCACAGAGCTGAACAAAAAGTTCTCAATTGAGGAATATCAAATGGCTGAGAAACATCTAAGGAAGTGCTTGACATCCCTTGTCTTCAGGGAAATGCAAATCAAAAGAATTTTGAGATTCCACCTCACACCAGTTAGAATGGCCAAGATCAAAAATTCAGATGACAACAGATGCTGGCGAGGATGTGGAGAAAGAGGAACACTTCTCCACTGTTGGTGGGGTTGGAAACTGGTACAACCATGCTGGAAATCAATCTGGTGGTTCCTCAGAAAATTGGACATAGTACTACCTGAAGACCTAGTTATTCCATTTCTGAGATTCTCCAAAATACAATAAAGACACATGTGCCACAATGTTCATAGCAACCCTATGTATATTAACCAGGAGATGGAAAGAACCCAGATGTCCTTCAGTAGATGAATGGATATAAAAATTGTGCTATATTTACACAATGAAGTACTACTCAGCTATCAGATACAATGACCTTATGAAATTCTTAAAAAAATGTTTGCATCTAGAGAATATCATCTTGAGTGAGGTAACCTGGTCACAAAAGAACAGTCATAATATGCAGTCACTGATAATTGGATACTAACTCCAGAAAGCTCTGAAAAACCTCAGAAAAAACTCACAGACTATATGAAATTCAAGAAAAACAAAGGCCAGAAAGAAAAAGAAAAATCATTATGTTTAATCTTTACACACCAAGAAAACTTTGACTATTTCCAGGTTACATCTTGTTTTCATGTACTTTATGCTCATTATAACTAATAAGATTTTAAGGCATACTATTAAACCTTTAACAAAAATCAAGTACTGACAAAAATGTATTCATATACTTTTATAAAAATGCTTTTAAAATATGTACTTTTTTCTCTGTTTTTTTAAATAAAGTTGTTCTATTTAAAAAAAGAAAGAAAGAAAGAAAGTATGGTCTCTGATTTTTGTCCACGCCACTATACCTGACACTCACTTTCATGCCTTCCTAACATAATGGACTCTTGTCCTGCAACCTGACATCCACATATAAGAAGCCATCCCTCTGTGAGTTGCTTTTGTCATGGTATTTTATCAAAGTACCTGAGAAGTAAACAAAAACTGTTGGTTTTGTGGTTTTCATAAAGCCAATTTAATAGAAGATTATATGCCAGGCATACTTACACAGAATTCAAAATTTGGTGCCCATATTAAAGTTTGGATAACATGTATTCACACATACTCTATGACAGACTTGACAAGTTACAACAGAATACACAGATAAATATGCAGTTTAATTAACTGTTTCATCAAAGCATATTGGTGGATGGCTCAAAGAATCTAGTGTTCCCTTAGAAAAGGGAAAAGGGTGGTTTCTTTTGACCCACCCCAGATCACATAAGAAAAAAAAAAAAAAAAAACAATATCTACTCCCAGCTAGTTTGACAGATTTCTGATTTCATTCTTGGAGTATGTTCTTGTTTAAATGTGAATTATTTCCTGTTGTCTCAAACGTTATAGGCTCATCTCTTTGAACACTTGGTCCACAACTGGTACTGCTCATTGGGTTGTTGCCTCACTATAATGAGTAGTCATCTTTTCATCATTTTATATATTATGACTTAGTGGTCCTGATATGCCACCTCACCCACTGCCGTCTCATTTCAGTTGGGTACATTTTTACAGCTCTCTCCTACTTCAATCCTTTCATGTATTAAGAAGGCATCTTTCTCTCACTAACTTTGTTCCTACTCACAGCAATCCTCTACTTTCGCTCAGTACTCTCTGCCCTCCACCAGTGCTTTCCTCCTATCCCATTCTGTTCTTAGATGATGTTTGCCTGCAAATTGTATTAGTCAAAGGAAAACATGATTATAAAGCCAAACCTGATACAAAATAAGGACATTTGCTGAGCCAGCTATGAATTATATTTGGATCATCTACTGCTTGAGACTTTCTGCCTCACTGTCAGCCCTATCAGAGAGTTGATCAGGAACTACTGTGCTGGTGACTGGAACACTCTCTAACATGGGAATCTTGTAAAGTCTACCCAGTGGAAGGATCATCAGGGATCATCTATCAAGGTCCTCACTATGCCACCCTTGGTATTGGGGTGCATTTAGTGTAGAGAAGTAGAATCCTGGAAGTAGGAATATAGCATATTTTATTTTAAAGTAAATGTAATTTAAACCCAGAGATCAGCAGCTTTAAAATGCAGAAAGTGAGGTGATCATGGTGGAGTGGCCTGGTAAGGCTAGCTACTTAGGAGGATGAGACAGAAAGATCACAAGTTTGAGATGCCCTCTGCTACGGAGTGTGTTGAAAACCAGTGAGGACAACTTGGTGAGTGAGATTCTATCTCAAATGAAAATAAAATGGAAAATGAAAATAATCCTTGCTTGTGAAGAGGATGAAACTCATTTGTAGGGCTCTTATATGATATGTTCAAAGTCTGGCATTCACTCTGTAGTACTCTGAAGAAGTTAACAGCAACAAGAACAAGAAAGCCCATCGTCTGGTCGAATGTGAACAATCCATGGATATGGCTCTCTACCTTTTGGCATTCTGGTATTATTTTTGATTGGCAATTGTTTGACTGAACCTCATATGGGACGCATTTTGGACTAGACCTCTGGTGACTGAAAGCCAGTAACATACAAAGCCACTTATAAATGTGTTCATAATAACTGTGTCCACCTTCAGTGGAAATAGATTATAGAGAACACACAAGAGTCACTTTCATTTGCTTTGGGATTCACATGGTTTAAGTAGGCTTTTCTGTAACTGAGGAGACCCTAGGTATGTGCAGTCCATAAAGTAAGAGTCATCCTTTTGAATCAGGAGGCCTGGAAACCAAATCTGGCCCACTGCCTGCTTTGGTAAATAAAGTTTTATTGGAACATTGCCACAATCATCTGTTTGCTTATTGTTTGGCTGATTTTACACTGTAATGTCAGAGTTGAGTGGTTGTGACAGAAACCATCTGGCATGCAAGCCAAAAATATTTACTATTTGGCTCTTTACAGAAAATAGAGATTAACTCCATTGTTTCATTACCATATTCTGAGGGGCTTTGCAAGATGTTCAAGGTGTCATGTCTTGTGCTATATTATAACTGGACTGATGGAATAAAATATAACAAAACCATGCGTAGGTTCTGAAATATTAGTATTGTCTCTTGTGTAGAGTTATGAAGAAACACATCTTGGAAACATTTTGTTATTTATACATGTGAATTCTTGACTGTTAAACCTACTTAATAGGTATATTTTCAAGTATTTATCAGTGTTTTGCTATTTACTCTTCAGACATCTATGAGTAGGCCCTTTATGATAGACGCTCAGAGAGGATCCAAGATCTCAATAATTTGAATACCAAGACTCTCTTCTAAATAACCTAAATTGTTTTTCTATCCCTTAGGTATACCCGTCTCTTCCTCCTAAATTCTCAGAGAAGATAGAAAATTGCTAGTAGCCTGTATTGCCTAAGCTCATTTCAGATTAATCCCCCTCGAGGCAGTTTGAATTTGTTCTATTCCTAAATGCAAACACACAGGTAATTTTATAATACAAGATCCAAAGGTCTAGACTTGTCTTTTGCAACAGGATCTCACATATACCTGACTGGTCTTAAATCCACTGTGTATCCAAAGAGGAACTTAAATTTCTGATTCTCATGTCTCTATCTTTAGAATACTGGAGTCACAAGAACTGTGCCATCATACCTATTTTATGTGGTATAGGGGTTCAACCCAAGTCTTCATGCAAGCACATTGGCAAGTACCATGCAAACCTAAATATATCCTCAACCTTCAAACTGGAGTTTAGCGCAAGTGGTTTCTGACACCTTTTAATTTTTAAATATGTAGTTATATTTATTTTATGTGTGTAGGTGTTTTGCCTTTATGTATGTATGTGTAGTGTATGCATATAGTTTTCACAGAGACCAGATGGCATCAGGTCCTTCAGAACCACAGTTATTGATAGGTCTGAGACACGATTGAGTTAAGATCCTCCAGAAGAGCAATCAGTACTCTTGAGATGGAGGAATAAACCATCTCTCCAACCCATGAGACACACCTTTTAATGAAACCAATAAATATTTTAGGCTATGAAGATGTAATATGAGTAATTACTGTGGCTGCCTGTCTTAGCGAATGTTAATTGAACATAGATTTCTTTATTTGATCGAGGATTTTTACAAAGAGCTTGTATTTTAGGCCCATCCATTAAGTAGGTTTAACAGTCAATAATCTACCAGTATAAATAACAAAATATTTCTATAAATAACAAAATAAGCAATCCTTCATAACTGTACATAATGAGCAATACCAATATTTCAGAATTTCATCCCTTTATATAAGTATTACATGACAACAGCAACAACTACAAAAAAAATCCAAGGTTTGTAGGTGAGACAAAAGAGGCAATTTGACTGAAACCATTGTCAGGACAGCATCTGATCAGAGGACCTCAAAATAAGGAAGGGCTAGTTAGCCAGATTTCCATGAGTTCTGGGAGGTCAGAACTGCTTTGGGCTCTTCTTCCTGAGTCATACTTTTCCAAAGGATTCCCATATTCTGACCTACATTGTAAATGTGGGAGTGAGAGTTTTATACAGATTTCAATTGCAACTCATCTCTAAATTTGGCTTGGAGAAGCAAATGAAGATAATCGCATACAACTTGATTTTTTTGCTACAAAATGTCCATCCAACAAATTGGGCCATGCTTCCTCATGTTGTTCAGCAGTAAAGTACTTACCCCACAAGCTAGAAGGCCTGCCTTCCATCCCAGCACATTAAGAAAAACCTCAGGAAGGAAACATCTCAAGTTTAATTGTAGACCAATGTGTTTCCAAGAGCAGACCCATCTCATGAGGTCTCTAACTTAACATTGACTTACACCTTGAAATTCATATGCTTCTCCCACATAGCCAGCAACAGTGAATGTCATTAAAAACAAATGCAGTGATATGAGCATTAATGGTTTCCATGGGCATTTGGGGGCCAGTGACACTATCAAGCAGAAATCATACCTAAGAAGCTAGGGCTTGCTGATGCTTTACATTCTCTATTCTGCCATTTTCTATGCCTTTTCTGTTTCCATCAACTCTTTGTAGGTCAAGGACCATCCATCCATTCACTAACTTGATCTTTTGGTAAATGAGTACCTGCATTTTCAAAGTTGTCTTATCTACACTGACAAAGACTATTTTAACGGATGAGATGTGCTTTTATGATAATTAGTTGAGATAAAAGTATATACATCATTTACTGGAGAGTCAAAGCAAGAGAAGCATGCAATGTGTTCCATCTTCTGAAATTTAAGCTGTCAAGGAGCTAATAAATTAAAAGACTGTTAGGACTATGCAGTCCTCAGTCTCTAATGGGTGAAACAGAGCTAACCAAAATTAATTGAATCAGTGAAAGCAAGATGACAATTTCAAAGTCTCTGGTAGAGACTGAAAGGAAGAGGAAGATAGAGAATGTTGGGGAGCTCTACATGGGAGTGAACAGGACGACATAAATAGACATTTGTGAGTGGTGAAGGATGGATAATTTTGTAGGATTGTATCATTCTGGGATGAATCTGTTCCAAGAAAAAGAAGAGTTTGTAAAAAGCATGGTCAAGGAATGGGAAGGGTTTTGATAGAGCAAAACATTCTAGATTGTTGAGCTAGACAAACATAGTGAGGAAATTTTATAGCAGTTAATAAATTCAGTTCTGAAGCCCAGAAGTTGGGTGTTGGATCTTACATCCATTACTCAATTGTTCTAAGACTCTTAGATACATGTGCTGACTTACAGCTATCCAGAACTCAAGCTCCAGGGCATCTAAAGTTCTGGTATCTATAGATATCAGGCACACATACAGTGTACATACATGTATGCAGGCAATGTACTTATACATATGAAATAAAATTTAAAAATATGTATAAATCAATCAATCAATCAATCAATCAATCAATCAATCCATGGGCCTTGTTCTGGCTATGTGTGTTCATGTGAATTACAGGTTGGGTATTAGAGAGTCATTTCTATCTACTGTCTCATACCTGGAAAAGTGAGAAAGGTAAACTGGGATTTTTCATTTTCTGGAAGTTTTAGTGTTTATTTTTATTGATGTTTTAGAACATAGAAATAGTTATTAATGTATTTGTGTTGACACTGGCCAAGGAAGTTGAATCCATTGGTTCCTGAATTAACCTAGACATTTGTGAATACTTGGGACTTATCTAATCTTATCTTAATATCTAAGATAGGATATTAGAAACAGATCACAGTGAGGAAACCCTGTGTTTAGATATTTTAAGATGTCAGATAGAATCCTGAATGACTAAGAGAGTACTAGAAGAAGGAGCTCAAAAATGGGCTATATTCAAGTGAGGTCAGGATGAGACTAGGTATCTTTAAATATATTTTGAGCGTACCTTGAAGTTTAGAGAAGACAGTTCTATAGATAGAAATGTACAAATTACTTATGTGGCTGTTGAGAATGGCATGAATATTCTCTCATAGTCTCTAATATTGGAATACATGGTCCACTGTTTCACTTTTTGTGTAGGGTTAGATATGGTCTTGCTGGAGAAAGTGTGTCCTTTCTGGTAGACTTTGAATATTAAAGGACTTCTATTATTTCTGGTATGCCATCTTCACTTTGTACTTGAAGTAAATGATGTCGGCCTTCAGCTTCGTGCTCCAGCTGCCATATGTCCACTCTGCCACCACGACTCTCATTCTTCAGAAACTGTGAGCTCATCTATAAGTTACACTTGTTACGGTGTTTTCCCATATTAGTAGAAAAATACTTAGTGCACTAGTAAATAATTAATTCAGCTCCAGAGAAGGGAAACTGGGAGAATGATACGTCCATATAATCTATTAACCTAAGGCCTGAGATCCATGAGCACACTTGGGGACCACAAGCGAGGAAATTGAAAATATCTATTCCAGCTTATCAGTGTCAAAGCCTCTTTAACAGTATCTCTTAACTTCAAGAGTGAATTTTCCCTCCAGAGATGTCAGCTTTCGTGTTGTTCACAAACCGATTAGTCTCTTATCTAGAAGTGTCTATAGAAGTTAAATATTGCCAAAGTACTTTTATGTTAGATCTGAGAACACATAAGGGCTTGCTGTACATGAAGCAAGGGATGAAAAGGAACTGAAAATCAATGTATATAGCATTCAGACTCTTCTCCTCTACTCCCATATGAGCACTATATAAAAATCCCTTTTTCTGGCTTAATTCAATGATTTCATCCCTTTTAATATAAATATCATATGGATTGTCCCATTGGCCCACACACTGAATTCTCATGTATATAATCTACTATATAAGGGGGGTTCTCTGCACATGTGTTTGTGTGTGTGTGTGTGTGTGTTTGTATTTGTGTGTGAATGTGTATGCATATTGTATGTGTGTGTGCACATATAATGTTGGCCCAGCAATGGCTTTCAAAATTGTTTTCCTGAAACATGCAACTTTTACTGACCTGTCATTGATCTTTTGATGTGGGCAAAATTTTTGCCGATTTGTCAAAATCTTCATAGTCCAGTCCTCTGTGAAATCACAGGTGTAGAGGTAAAAGCATGACATATGGGCCACCAAAAAGAAGTGAGACTAAAAATTCCGCAGAGAAAGTGAAATGGGCAATGTTGGTTTGGCGGGTAGCAGCTCCCAGTCATTCTGACCTCTCATTAACTAAGTGGAAAGTCAAGGTTCAAATGAGACTCCTGATGGACATTTCATAATTCATGTGGAAAATCAGACCTGATTATAATCTGCCCTGTGACCCTAAAAACTAGTCATGTGATTACAATTACCATTATGTGTGGTTATCTGTTTATATGCATATGTAGAACAATCCTGTACCTGGAAAGATAGCTGAGCAGTAAAAGTGTATGCAGCAGAACCAAGTTTCTTTCTCAACACCCAAACCAGTACTTTACAACCACCATCTCCAGGAGATCTGGTGTCCTTTTCTAGGCTATGTAGGCATCTATATTTCCATGTGCACAGACTCACAACACATTTAAACACAACTTTTAAAAATAAAATAAATCTTTAAAATGGCAATAATCTTATAAGCTGGCTATATTTTTTATCTGCTTTGATCTTGAAGATAGCATATGTAATCATTAATCCTGTTTGGAAACTGGAAAAAATGTAGAATCACCAGAGGGAGGTACACTTCTACATGTTTCTATTAGAGAGTTTCCAGAGAGGTTTAACAAAATAAAAAATGCATCTTAAATATATGGGCACTGCTATCCTCTGGGTTCACCTGTCAGACTGATGCAGGAAGAGAAACGAAGGAAGCCCCAGAATTCCTCTTTCTGCAGTGCATGCAGTATGGCCAGCAGCTTCCTGACCCTACTGTCAGACATCCTTCCGACCATAAAGGGATAGATCTCTTCTCAATCCTGAATCCAGAATTAATCTTTCTTTCTTTATTACTTTAGTCAGGCATAGCAATAAGAAAGTAACTAAGATGGGGTGCCTTCTAGACAAATTACTATAGCAGAACATAGGCCTCATCTACAAGACCAAACTATTAACTAGTTACAGTCTCTTTTCCCTCACACCAGATACTTACATATCCAGTAAGAGATGGTTTGATTTCAGTGATCTGGAAATACCTATTTTGAAGTAATTATTCTTCTGCAAACTGAATCCCAAATTCACAACTTTACCCCATTATTAACTTTTTATGCATTTTTATGTACTTATGTTTATAATTAAAATTTACAGATATAGACAGTGCATCTTCATGTGACTGATTCTCAGCTCCCTACCATCTCTTCCATCCCTCTTCTCCCCATTTTTTTTTCTATGACTACTGAGTTTAACCTGGGCCAATCTGTGTAACCATGGGTTTGGAGTTATCTGACAGAGGCTGGATATCCCCTTCATGGAAATACAGCTGGGGATACATGACTCCCTGCCCCCATAACCTAGCAACAGTCAAGAGTTCAGCAGGAAAAGGGAAGGCCTTCTTGAGTGCCTCTCATTTCCATGGCTGACTGTTGACATGACAATTTTGTGTGGGCCTAATCCAGGGAACCAGTTAGGAGTTAATTGCAAAGCTGTGTCAAGTCTGCACTTTGCAGCCCTGTGACATTAGGTTTTGCTAAAATATCCACTCTCTTACAGGTATGTAACACTCCATTCAAAATAAAGTCTCTAAAACCTGATGCCTTTTAGGGTGACTGGTTATTGCAATGTAGAACGTCCAGACTTTACATTAAAAACAAAGAACCATTTCACATCTCATAGTTCTTTGCACACTCTGCCTTTTCCAACAGCAGGGATTGGACACTTTATGAATCCGCCTTGTATTTATGCTTCCTTCATTGCTTGAAAGCACGATTTGTTTGGTCTAATAAGGCCCTGATTGCAGGTGTCGGCACACACACTTTGAAACTGGGTTTCTTTTGGTAAAATGCAAGCTGTGTGAAACGCATGGAAGATGCAATTATACTCTAATTTACTCGATGCCACTGGCTTTAATTAAAGTAGATCATATTTCAATGAAGCAAATTCAGGCTCCTCTTTAACAAAGGAAGTTGGAAACACAGAGAGGAAATTGGCTATTTTTCTTTTGGAATCCTAACTCAGAGCATGGCTAATCTCAAGCTGCTTCTATGAGAAGTCTACACCCCAGAGCAGAAAGACCAAAAGTTCCTAGCAGAATAGTATTTTTGCTGCCAAGGAGTTCATCCAGACCCCATGCAAAGGCCCAGTGAAGGTTATCTCCATCTCTTGTCTCACCTCCAGTTCTTTCCCACCATTCTTCTCTCCCATTTCTCCTGTAGTATGTTGTTTGCTGCTCATGAGCCCATGATAAAGACTGGAGCAGCATGACACAGTGCACTGTCTACACTTTGATCAGATTGGAAGCTTCAGAAAGCAAGCGAGTGCACAGTACAGAGTTAAAAGCCTGTAGAGGAAAAGCCAGGCTTGGTCTTAACTCTGACATTTAAGACTCTCATGCACTTGGGTTTTATGGCAATAAGATAGCTATACAGTGTTAAACTTCTCCTACAGACCAGAAGCTTATGGGAGGAGTGTCTTTTCTCCCCTTGGCTGTTTTGTTTTGTTTGTTTTTGTTTTTGTGCTGGTTTTGGTTGGTTGGTTGGCTTCATGTGTTTGTTTGAGTTTGGGATTCTCTGTATAGTCTTTGTTGTCCTGTAACCCATTCTGCAAATGAGGGTGGTTTGGACCTCAGAGAATTGCCTGACTCTGCCTCTCAAGTACTGAGATTAAAGGCTCTACCACCTTGTGGGATGAATATTGTTTTCTTGTACACATCAGACATTATTTCCCCAATTCTCCCTCCCATGACAGATTCTCTTCTCAGCATCTTGGACTGGGTTACAGGCCTGTATCTATAACATGATGAAAAATACAGAAATATGTAGTATGAGAGACACATAGCTAAAAAGTTCTTCTAGTGAAGATGGTGTCTTTAGTAGAAGTGAATACAGAATGATAGCTGAACAGGTCAATACTTATTTGTCACATCTTTCAAGGTCCTTTTACCACACCATGTCTGTTAACACATGTAGGACTCCAACTTTAAGGACAGTGAACATATACATGATCGTGTTTGCTTTAGAAATCCATGTGTCAGCTGCATTCATTAATGAGAACACGCAAAGTTCATATAAGTTAAACATATTTATTTTTATCTAGCTTTCCATAGAGTTGTATAATTTACACATATTCCACATGGCACAATCAGACGATTGTTAAAAAATGTTTTTACTCATCTTTTTATGTTATGAACTAAAGAAGGATCAAGCTTTGGTTCTGTGATTTCAATTCTTAATGGCACCTCCAGTGGACCATGAAAAACAATGAAGTTAAAGAGCAGCAATCTATGTTAAACAAGGCTAACTAATGTGTGGCAAAGACCAACTAATGTGTGGAATCTAAAAGCCTCTGGCTCTGTATGGCACACTAGCCCTTGTTTTTAACTGAAGTGCCCATTGTACACAAAAGGTCAAGTCATCCAGAGTGCTGTTCACATACTGGGTGATTGCTTCCAGTTCCTTGTACTGCTGAAGGGGACCATTTTTAATTCTACTCCCTTCCTTGAACAAAACCAAAGTTTCTCCATGCTCTTCAACAGTCACTGTAATTTGCCTGATATTTCTTTTTTCTGCCTCTCCCAGCTAAATGGGCTGATTACACTCAGCTGCCTTTTGTTCATTGTGACTGGCAGCCTATTGTATGTTTACTTATCAAAGAACTCATAAATAATTGTCAGTGTTGGTTAGATCCGTTCTTGCGCATAACTCCAGTAGTGTATTTCTGTTCTGAGTGTAGTAATTTCTGGAGACTGACCCACAGCAGGCATTCCTGATACACCCTGGGCATCTCCTTTAAGGTACCCTCTGGGCTAAGGAAGAGATAAGCCAGTAGAAAACAAAGGAACTTTAGGATTCACTTCATCTTATACATTCTACTTACAAATGACAAAGATTTGAGACATAAATATTTTATTTTAAGAGTTAACTATTGTAATATTAGGTAGATTCCTTTGAATCACATTTTCTTTGCTTTCTCTGCTTGACACAGTCTACAGTTAGGGCATGCACACAATAAAAAAATGGTATTTTATTATTTGGTAAATGTGCTCTTCAAAGATTTTGACATTTTCCTTTTATTAATTTTTAAATTGTTGTGGCAATGGTTTGTCAATCATGTTGCTTAGACCTCTTGGTAGCCAGCAAAACAAAACAGCTGCTCACCAATGATCCCACATTTCTTAAGGATGTATAGCTAAATTCAACTATCCCATCTGCTTGTTTGTAACTGATTACTAGAATGGCTTGTTCTTAAAGGATCTGCTGACATTTGTTTTAATTGCCTTGGACCAGTTATGTCCCAGGTGCCCAAGTGATGGGCATTTTGGATAAAACTAATAAATAAGTTTAGTATGCTTTTGATGTCAAATGCCAACTCTAAATTTTCTTTCCACACAGTCAAAATTGTCTAATAAAGGCATTCCCTTTACAGAATATCTAAAGATATAAAAGATATGGTTTGAATTTACAGAATATTGTGAGGAAATTACTTCATAATATTTATTTTAAATGGCATTTCTTGCTTCCAAAGCTACCCCAAGGATATTCTCATCTCTTAGATTAAAGTAGCAGTTTCCTAATAGAAGAAAAATATATAAGTCAAAAGACTTTTGAACTAGGTAGGTCATGATTGGCAGCAAGTTGGTATCTCCCAGCAGGGATGTTCAGGTAGTGAAGCCATATGCTTCATTAGTTAGGTTCCCTGACGGAAGATATCATCTTAAATGTGGTACCTCAGAAGCATTAAGAACAACAGGGCTAACAACTACTGCTTCTCTCATTTAACAACATTCTAAAGGAAGTAAATTGGATTTGCTGGAGCATCAAATCCACTGGACACTGCAACAATAATTAAAGCATTCATTGCATCAGAATTCCACAAGAAAACATGTGTCTCAGGACGAAATGAGATAATCCAATGTGGAGATTCAGAATAGTCACTGTGCCTGATGCTTGTCATCAGAAAAATAAAAGAATTATGTTTACAATAAAGAGTCCCAGAATGACAAATGAAGACTGTATGCTAAACAACCTTACTAGATATTCTCCAAAAAATGGATGAAATAGAGACATTTTAGATGAATACTTGGTTTACTAATTAATATATCTTGATCACCTTCTTTACAAGCCCTATAACTGTTTATACACCTTGTGCATATTAAAGCCTATATTTTAAATGCAAATCTATGAACTTACATTTGATTATCAATTGCTACTAGTTAGAAACTATTAAGTGCACATAGCATATAGTAAAAAAAATGGGGTGGTGGGTCTTGGCTCAATATTTAAGAAACTCAGTGGTCTTACAGAGGACAGGAATTTTTGATCTGATGTACTTTTCTGGCCTCCAAGGGCATCTGCACACGTGCATGCATGCACTCTAAGACACATCCTAAAATTAAAGTAAAACAAATCTCTATAGAAGGACAAATTCAACAGATCAATATGAATGTATGCCCAACCTGATCTACATAGCTAGTTTTGGCCAGTCTGGATGATAGACTGAGACCCAAATTCCAAATAAATAAACCAGGTTCTTTGGAAGAAAGATTCTTAGGTTGGAACTTTGACTCTGGCATTCATTTATTGCATCCCCTTAAACAGATTTTATACCTTTTCTGTCTCAACTTAGTGATATGTGGGGAAGGGCAATCATTATTACTTCTACCCTCTGAACACATAGCAAGACAACTTACATCAATGAAGGTCTGCTTGTTGAGTGATGAAGTCATAGAACAACAGGTATGCTTATGCAGCAGATAGACCCTTAGTGAACTATACAAAAATATGAGTGTGCATCCACATTTGAAAACTCTGAGTGTATGAATGTATGTGAAAACCTCATCTTGTGTGGCCTGGAGGGGCACTGGTTAGTGAAGAATTAGACACTGAAAATGGTGAGCAGAGGCAAGGACTGCATTTCCCTTCATTCTCTGCTATGCGAGTGTGGTGGTTTCAGTAAGTGTGGCCCCATAGACACACATATTTGAATGCTTGGCTCATAGGGAGTGGCACTATTAGGAGGCATAGCCTTGTTTGGATGGGCATGGCCTTGTTTGGATGGGCATGGCCTTGTTTGAATGGGCATGGCCTTGTTGCAGGAAGTCTATGGTTGTGGAGGCAGACTTGGAGGTTAGACATACTTTATATATGCTAAGGTCATGTACAGTGAGACTCATAGTCTCCTGCTGCCTTTGGACCAAGATATAATATTCTCGGCTCCTTCTCCAGCACCATGTCTGCCTGCATATTGCTATTGTTTCTCACCATGATGATAATCAACTAAACTTTTGAAACTGTAATCAAGCCCAAATATAATGTTTTCCTTTATAAGAGTTGCCTGGGTCACAGTGTATTTTCACAGCAATAAACTTAGGTAACTAAGACAGCGAGTTACCTTTTCTCAACTTGATACAAGCTTTCTTCATTAGTGAAGAAGACCTTTGATTGAGAATGGCTTCTATCAAATTAGTCTGTGTCTACATCTTCTGTATGGCATTTTTTTGATCAGTGATGGTTGCAGAACGACCCAGCTCACTGTGGACTGTGGAAACCCTGGACAGACGGCCCTGAGTTGTTTTAGAATACAGGCTGAACTAGCCACTAAGCTGCATTCCTGCAGTGGTCTGTGATCCACTTTCTGCCTCCAGGTTCCTGCTTGAATTCTTGCTCTGACTCTGTTCAATTGTGGTCTGTCACCCGAAAATGTATACCTCTCCTTTACAAGTTACTTTTTTGCCATAGTCTTTATTGCACCAATAGAGAGTAAACTAGAACATTCATAGAAACCCAAGAATCACTTATCAGTTTTCAGCCTTTGTGCCATGAAGAGAAAAATGTCCACTGTGCCTACAGAACACACTTCCTTGAATCATCTAGGATTGTGAGGTGTTGTAAGTCAGGCCATCTTCTCTGTGGACAAGATCTGCTTACTCATCCAGTTTTAAGACCATCTCCTCTCCTAAAGGAAACATGTGCACGCTGTTCTCTTAACTGACTCCTTCCTTCTACTCTTCCTCTGGCTGCGATTCCATAGCATCTCAGTGGGCAGAACCTGCTTGTAGGCTGGCCTTTTTTATGAACAGGTCACACTCTATTTTCGTCCTACTTTCCATAGAATATAGAGAAAATTACTTTCCCCTCTTGGTATCCCGAGGATAAACTGTGCTTGAACAAAATGGGGAGGAACATCTAACAAGTTCCAAGTGTTTATTATGAACCAGATATAACCCAAAGCCAAGCCATTACATACTGAGATTGTCCTTGAAGAAAGGAGATAGAGCTGAACAATTGGAGTTGGAGAAACAACTCCAAGGATGGGAATCTGAGAGAATGCATAATGATATCAAGTAGGGGAGGCTTCTGGAAACTCACCTGAGCAAAGTAAACTGAACCAGTAACACTGAATATCTTCAGAATGCCCATGTGCAATGGCTTCTTTTGCCTAGTGCTTGTATTTTTGTCCAGTACACACCGGCCTCGGCCTGATTACCTTTCTATTTTTAATGACAGAAGTCCTCAAAAAATACATCTTAAAAGGAACTTTGAAGTCAAATAGTGAAATAACCACCCAGAAAATACAAAACTGAATTTCCCATTGTTGTAATTTCATTAGACATTTCCCAGGTCCAACAGAAATGGGGGACCTATGATCGTAGTAAAGACATCATAAGGGGAAATATCCAAGGTACAAAATTTTAATATGCCAGTAAACTGAATTGAAGATGCAAAACAGGTGGGGACATGTTGGTCATATTCACTTATAAATGAGCCTTGACTTAACACCCAGATCAAGCTGGATAATAACTGTTTTCCTTATAATCTGAAATAGGTGGTCTCAGAAGAGGCTGGGAAGGCAAACGAAGAGGCTTATGTTTCTCAAAAGTTTCTTCATTTTTTTTTTAAATTCAGGCATAGAACAACACTATAATAAAAGTTCTTGCCCTTGATAGAAGATGAAGAGATGTATATACCACTTTCTTTAAGTTTTCTGTTCCACAATGAATATTTGATTACTACATCTGCATTACTGAAATTATGCAGACTATTTAATTACAAGTGAACTATCAACAGGAATTGGGTCTCATATCTTGCCTCTTTTAATTATTACTAGTATCAAAAGCTATTTCATCCTCTTCAAGTTATTAGGGCATAGATTGAATATCATAGAATGTAAGATAATTTTCCAAATACTTTAATCAAGCATATTGGAGTCTAGAGTACACACTAAAAATATAAATTAATATTCCTTATAATATATTGTCCATATTAAAATATCCTATTTGTCTTAAATATTCTATGCTCTTCCCTAAAAATATGAAGGATGAATTTGTCTGGTGACATTATTGTCTGCTTTTTGACCTTAAGTTTGATATTTCTTTTTAAAATTATAATTATTGGCTCCTCTTTTATATTACTCAGACACAATCTAGTTCATTATATCTACCATCCTGCATATACCAACTCAGCTGGTCCTGAATATTCTAGGTGATGCTCTTGTTTATCTCCCATCTCACTTAGCATTACAAATGTGAGCCACTGCACCTAGGTTTTTTTTTTTTTTTTTTTTTTTTTTTTTTTTTTTTTTTTTTACTGTGAGTTCTGAGACTGAGAATCAAGTCACCAAATTTGTGCAGCAAACAATACCACCTGCTAAACCACTTCACACAGTCTTTATACACAGAGTTTTTAAGGATAAAATTCTATTGAGTCTAAGTGAGTTAATCTATTTGTGACATTAGACATCAGTCTCTTAAGTTCACATAGCTGCTAGGTATCACTATGGCCTTGACTAAGATACCATCTTATCTTTTTTTTTTCCTGAATAAATATGTAATATTTAGGGTCCTTAAAGAACTCATCAAGCTGTGGACATAAGAAATATAGAATTAGGAGCATGTCAAGGTCATTAGTAACTCTGTGGAGGGAACTAAGAGAGAGAATGAACACACTTGAAAAGCAAATGAAAGTGCCAATCAATGAGCAATGGCCAAGGCAGAGGTGACAATTAGCATGGCCTATTCACAGGACAATCAGCACTGATTTGCAAGCTTTGAGTAGAATACCAGTGTCATCTCACATATTTCACAAAAATGGTCTTGGAAAGAACAGCAGAGAAGCAGTCTGGATGAGGACCAAATCTAGGATTTGTTTGAAATGATTGGAATGCTGCAAATCTGGGACATCAACATTTTAGAATTTTAGACCTTATAACATTTGGCCCTGATGCTATTTTCCAGGAGAGGAAGCTGAAGGGTCAAGAGTGAAGTTACAGTTGACAGGTCTGTGCTAAGTCCCATGCTGTAAGGTTCATGGCTGTGTTAAGGCCACTGTATCAAAGTCCTTGCTTCAAATGGGATGTGATCCGCTCCTATAAGAATCCTGTCATCTGGGATCCACAAAGGTAGCTGGGCCAGAGATTCTTTCATGCAATGTTTAAACAAAGCAATAGACATCTGTAAGATCAGTTTCTTCACAATTCTCCCAAGCCAAGGAGGGCAGGAGTAGATTTTGAAGCTAGATATTTTTTCTGTTTCAGAGGAGGTATATTGACTACTTTTCAGTTAATATAATAAATCAACCTGATCAAAAAAATTTTTTTAAGAAGAAAGGGTTTGTTTTCTCACAACTCCAGAAGTTGCAAAGAGAAAGAACAGGAAGTGTAACAAAGCTATGAAGTCTCAAATTCCTAGCCCCTTTCCATACTTTGTCCAGCAAGATTCCACCTCCTAAAGATTCTTCTTTAATTGAGCTTAGCTCTCAGTGGGACACAGCCTAGAATCATCAGAGGGAATCTTAACTGAAGGAATGGACAGATCGAATTGACCTACAACTCTGTCTATGTAGGATCGTTATGATTGGCATTGATGTATAAGGGTCCAAACCACTGTAAACCTTTAATCAAGTTGCTTTAGGCCAAATTATGTTATCACAGTAACTAAAATGAAACTATAACACTTTATACCATTCTTAAATAGCACCTCGACTGATGACTAAGAGTTGAGCCCATGAATGTTAGATATTGAATCCCTCTGATATACATGTGTAGCTTCTATCTGATGAGCACCCATCACTTTCTAGATGACACAATTTTCCTATTGTGTCCAATGATCTAATATTTCTCATCAGGAGAACCAGTTCAATCAATTAAAGTTGGCATGTGAGATAAAATCCATTTACCATTTCTTTTCTCCCTGTATGTTGCTGAAACTGAATATACCTTCTGGTTTTCTTGAGATCAATTCTTAACATGATGTGGTATTGTTTGAGTTTTGCAGTCTGCCACAAAAGAAATCATTCTGAATATCAAAATAATACTCTTAAAGACCTAAAATACCCTACATGACTGAAGGCCCTGTAAATAGAATTCAGAAAGCATCTATCTCATTATTTATTTTTTTTTATATTTTTGCTCATTTTCAATTTTCTTGTGTGTGTGTGTGTGTGTGTGTGTGTGTGTGTGTGTGTGTGTGCGCGCGCGCGTGCGTGTATTTGTTTGTTCACCGAGGATACAAGCCTGCACATGAGTACATATGTATGTGGAAACCAGATGTGGACCTCAGATGTCTTTATTAATTGTTTCTCCACCTTACATTTTGAAAAACAAAATGTTCTTTCACTTAATTTAGGTCTCACGAATTTGGGCAGAGTAGCCAGTGAGTCAGTTCCAGTGATAATCTTATCTCTATGTCACCTGCTCTGAGAATGTAGGGCCATACGGTGTGCCCACACTTTTAAACAGGTGTTGGGTTGGAATTGAGGTCCCCATGCTGGAGCATCAAAGAGTTTACTGACTGAGCCATGTCCCCACTTCGGCATTGCTTTCTTAAAGCATGAACTCAACAAAGATTGGAAAAAGCTCTGTCCCTTAAGTACTCTCAGTAAATCAGTTGCACATGTCAGCCCCAGAATTGTATGCTTTCTGTATAAAGGTAAGGCCATGGGGAAAAGAGAAAGAGTCACCATCTCATGGTACTTGCTACCAAGCCTAACAACCTGAGTTTGACTTCTTTAATCCACATAAAGATCGGAGAACCTATTTCTACCAGTTGTTGTCCACTTACATGTTTATATAGGCTATGGTATGCATATCACACACACACACACACACACACACACACACACACACACACACACACACACATATATATATATATATATATATACACCTAAAATAAAAATTAATATAAACTTGCAATGTTGCAAGGAGGACGAGGGACTAGAGCAGCATTCTATGTGCCTTAGCTTCCTTTTTTAAATGTGACTCTTGGCCACCATGTGGTTATGAGGATAATTCAGTAGTGTTGTTTTTCATGATCCCTTTGATTAAAGAGAGGAAACATTTTTTTAAAGACTATTGAAATGAGGACTAAACTGGATTCTTTGACAAGAATGATTTTATATCTCACTGGCTAAGCAGGTGTCTATATTGTAATTAAAGCTTTTTAGACAAAGACATGTATCAACAAGTTTAAATTATAGAATTCTATGAAATAAAAAACTGATTTCTTCCTTTCCCTACTCCCTCTCCTTCCCTGTATTCCTTTACAATTTCTTTTTTCTCTTCCAATTTATCCAACTATTCCTTCTCTCTCTCTCCCTCTCTCTTCCTTTCTATCTATCTATCTATCTATCTATCTATCTATCTATCTATCTATCTATCTCTGTCTCTATCTTTATCTCTATCTCCATCTCTTTCTCTCTCTGAATAGGAATGCACTTACTCAGGGTGTAAGTGTATATGTTTGTAATGAATAAATACTTTTCTCACTATCCATAAAGAGTATTGAATTGTAACTATACTATATCCCAAGCAAAGTAAAATGGGACAGACACTAATATTGACATAAAATTAGCCAATGCTGTTAGCCAACAACTAACTTAAAAGGCATTGGCTTCATTCACTATCCAGCTAGCATGACTAACATGGGGATTTGTAAAACTAGATACATACATAAAATCTGGGTTCTGGACAGGCCTCTGGCCATGGAGATTTTGGAAGAAATTTAGGAAGAAATGTTACAACACTAAACTACATGTAAATACCTCAGTCCCACTTTCCCTTTGCCCCCAAGGAACAAGAACAACTAATGAAACAGGGTCTGTGCTTGCAAATTGTTAGTGAGCTGTTTATCTTGCTGAAATGCTTTTCATAAGGACATTGTATTAGTGGGAGACAGAATCAAGACATTAATGCCAAATGTGTAGTTTTGACCATTTACTGAAATGTAGCTCTCTGTCATTCTGGGCTATCAATTAGTGTAGGATTTGGAGGGCTCTTAGCCTAAGATGAGTACTTTTCTCCCCAACCCCTGGAGTAGACAAGGCATCTATTCTGAGCTTAATATGATCTCTGTAGGAGGGTTCTTTTTGGTTACAAATCTCTGAATCCGTTTCTTAAAATACCAACTATATTCACTGATATATTTTGGAAACTTTGAGAATCAGGCAATTGTCATAGTTCTTTCTGCTTAGTGCTTTTGACACAATACTGCTTACAGATTATCCTCTTGGGCCAAGACTGTAAAGATAGGTTTTCAATGGAAAAAAAAAATTTAGAAATTGCACATGCAAAAGAAGAAGCAAAGATAATAATAACAATAAATAATCATAATAATAATACAACTATGAGACTTCAAGGTATCAGTCACTAAAATGCATGATGGTTAGGTGTGAAATGCTCTTGACAATGCAGAGATGAGCCAGCCAGGCTGTGAAAATGGCAGCCTGCGGTTCTAATGCCAAAAAGGGATTTGACAGCAATTACTCCAAATGTGTGTCCACTTATCTGAGTGACCAGTGTCAGAGGACTCTCAGCTTGCTCCAAGAAAAGGTGTTCAGAGCTAGGTGCATGCTCACCCAGAACTGTATGCAGTTTAATTCAGTTGGCCTCTGAGAGCTCAGCAAAGTCCCTGTCCTCTGCCCAGCAAAGTCCCGGTCCTCTATGGGTTCCAGCTTTCCAAGGAGTAAAATCAAGATAACAACTCCTAACCCTTTGCCACACATGAGTATTTTGAAAGCATTTTAAATTTAAGTGAAGGAATTGAGAAATAATGCGCCAAGTTTAAGTCCAAAGCATGGTTTGTGCAACTCTTTGCCAACTATGAACATCAGAACTGTTGGAGAGAAAGGTGCCAATAAATCCCACAGAGATCAGAAGTCTAAGCAATGAGACTGATGTACCAAGTACAAATAGATTACTGTTTGTGGATTTTTTTCCTCTATAAATTCAAGCAGTTCCAGAGCTGTGTTTTTGATATTTTACTTGTTTGACCTGTATGGCTCTAAAAACATATGCCCTTAACTGTTAATCCATGTGGACCCAAAAAATAGCCTTGAGAGTGTTCACAAGGCCATGTCCAAGCAGAAAAGAATTTTTAAAGTCTATTCATTTATCCCCTCAATACAGTGCATTTTATCTTTGAACTGGCTGCATAGGAAACAGAAATACCAGCTTTCCCCCAATGCAGCTCATGGATGGAGGCTTGTGAGGAAGAATCAGCCTTGTGATATACCTTGTCTATTATTGCTTTTTTTTTTCCCCTAGGTCACTTACTATATAAAACTTTACACTTATAATCACGTATCACTTCAGCACTGTGACAATGCTAGAACAAAACTACTGTGAAAGAATCCTCAGTTTAGATGATGCCCACAGAAGATAAATTGATCAAAGTCACACAGAGGAAGTCACAGAGCTTCTGTTCTGAGTCAGCTTGATTGCTTGACTGCTGTCTCACCTGGTGTGTATCTACAGGAACCTGGACACTACACTAGCTATGTGCGACTTTGTTTGTACAAGGTGCACCAATAGAAATTACTCTGGAAGTAGAACCAAGTTTTTAAATGAAGTTCTATGGCATAGCTCAATGTGTGTCATATGCAAAGCATCAAGTTAACAAGATACATAGTCATGGAGAATGAAGGGGAATTCCAATGGTATCAAAGGGAGCAGAGAAAACAACATAACAAAAGAGACCTTTGCTAAATAACAGTGATGAGAAAGAGGGAAAGAGAAAAAGAGAGGGGGAGACAAAGAGAGATATACAGAGAGAGAAAGAGAGAGACAGACAGAGAGAGAAAGAGAGAGAGAGAGAGAGAGAGAGAGAGAGAGAGAGAGAGAGAGAGAGAGAGAGAGAGAGAGATTTAGAAGAAAAGGAGGGGGAAAAAGATGATGACAAATAGGAACACCTATCCTCAGAATTATAGGCACTGTACTTTATTTAAGCTCTACTGCTTTTAGGCAAGACCTAGTGCCCTGGAACCCATAGTATTAACACTACTTAAAGCATTGTGCAGCAGGTGGATCACAGTTTGATTAGCATAAATAAACATTTCCCATAAATTACTAAAGTTCTTCCTGTTTGTAATAATTGGAAGTTCCCATGATAGTACAAGCTCTTCCAATCTCTTCTTTCCCCAAGTGAGAGAAACAGAGGAAGTGTTTTCTCCAAGAGTACATCTGCTACCCTTACTCAAGTACTCTCTATTTCCTGGGTGTAGTTTAGGACAAAATTGTTGAAGATCACTGTAGAAAAAGATTAATTTATCAAGACAAAACACTTGCCTGACAAAGCAGAAAGGGATGGAAGGAAAGGGGTGTCCAGGGTGGGTGTTTCCAAATAAGGGAAAGTATAGACCCTAGAGTTGGAATAGAGGAGACTTTAAACAATATGGTCATCTTGGAGAAGCCACATCAATTTTATCCCATAAACCCCACAGATGTTCCACTCTCTTATTTACAATGTGTACTGTATATACTATAATTCTAAGGATTAGAATGTTTAGATACACTTCTCAGTAGTTAAACATACTTAAGTCACAACCTGCCTTTTTAACAGGTATCTTGTGATGCTCATAAAAAAATCCCCAAAAACAAAAACAGGGGGTGAGCAAAGTGGGTAATCCTGCTTGTCATGAAAGCAATAGGATTACCTGAGTTTAAATCACCAGTTCCAATGTAAAAAGCCTGGCACAGCTTTCTTGCCTGTGATTCCAGTGTTGGGAAGCAGAGACAGGCAGATGCTGAAAGCTTGCTATCCAGTCAGTCTGGCTAGCATATCAAGACTTATGTTCTTGAAAAGATCCCATTTCAAAAAATAAAATGCAAAGTGACAGAGAAAGACTTCTAGCATCCTCCTCTGGCCTATGTGTGCATTCACACACATGCAAGCACACACATATATACACATGATTCAAAGTCATTAAAGTTACACACACACACACACACACACACACACACACACACACACACACACACCTTATACAATTTGCTACTTGGTATGGCTGATGTATCTGTGATTGTGGTGTTTGTAGAAGAGAAAGAAGGACAACATTTGCTGTTAACTGGAACAGCTTAAAAAAGGTGACAGATGCATTTTGACAGTTACCTATTGGCATCCTTTCTGAGCACCCAGGCTTGTTCCTGAATGTAGGTGAAGAATGTGATACTCATTGACAGAACTTGAAAAAGTGGCAGAAGCTGGATTTCCCCATCCTTGTTTTTTGTCTTCCTTCAGTAGGTCCTTTTTAAAGATAAAAATGATAACCTGAAGAAGAGTAAAATCTGAAAGGCACAAGTCTCCTAAGTGGACATTGTTACGCCCTCCGTTTTGCTACTAGAGTTTAATGCACTAATTTATTGAATCTACTTCAAAATGCAAATAGCTCTTACTTAGTAACTGTTATTATTAGTTTTGGTCACTGACATAGCACAATAGAGATTCACCTGGGAAGGGAGTCTAGCAGAAGTGTCTAGAACCATTTGGCCTGGTGGAATGCCTGTGAGGGATTTTCTTGATTAGGTTAATTGAATTGAAAAGGCATGCCCAGTGTGGGTGACATTATTCTAAGATGTCTTGGACTATATAAGAGTGGAAAAAGAAAACTTAGCCCTGACTCGCCTACATCAGTCCATTCTGTTTGCTCTCAGTTAGGACATGGTGTGACTAGCTACATGAATGCTACCATGACTTACTCACAATAGAAGACTGTTACCTGGACTGTGATCCAGTGAAACCTTTCTCCCTTAACTTGCTTTTGTAATGGTGTACAATCACAGCTACAGGAAGAAAAGAAACAAAAATAAACCCAAGATTCCCAGTAGTTCACAGGAAAGCAAGGGAGGTGTGGTCAAGGTTAGACTCTATAAACATCCACTTTGACAGAAATAAGGAAACTATCAATACAACACTGATAATGGCTAATACTGAAGAAAGTCTATATAGCATTATGACATTTATTTTGTATATGTGTGCCTGAAAGTTTTCCATAAATGTTAAAAAAAAATAGTTGAGTAATTCTGTGTGACAGTGAATTGTCAATGAATTATTAATATGGTGATAATTTTTAAGATCTGTGAAATCTATAACTCTCACATGGATATAAAATGAGTACATATTATGTTCCCTAGCACCCAAATACTGATATGTTAAAACCTTATTGGGAGATGATTTCCAAATCATTCAGTCAAGTGTATCCTCAGTATAAATGTTCCACAAATAAGAAACAAACAAAAGTACACAAAGTTATGTTCAAGGCATGCTATACTTAATATATCTGTCATAAGTTTATCAAGCTGTGCATCCCCTGTGGGAAAGGTTATTTTTGTGGGAAAAATGGGAGCAACACAAATAAGCTCCGCCCCATAAACTGTAGCCAGGGTTAAATAAGAGATGCATTCCAAGAACCTAACAAAGACTCACTCAATGTTATACATATCTGCACATATTGCTGTAATTCTTTCAGAGAACATTGGGAGAACTAATTAAAGAAACACCAGAGATTTACACCTAGTATAATATCAATGTGATCCCATAATCATCTAACTGATCCTAGTAAAAGCTTAATTTAGGATGAAGAAGAGGTTGCAGGTAGAACCTGATTATATCTACAAAGGCAGGACACTCATGGGAGGAGGGGGCAAGTAAAAGAGAGGCCAGGGGCTCAGAGGCAAGAGTCAGAACCAAGGCAAATGAATGAATACTCTGTGCTGTTGTAGCCTGTCTTAACTCTCCTGATGATTCTTTGCTTTGTGTAATGCTTGCCATGATAGATGTGTCTCCATTAATGACCCAGCTTTTAAACGTTTCTAAGGGTCCTACAGAAAGCACCTCAATCAACTCCAACTCCATCCATTTCACCCTGTGACCTCACTTTGGAGGGCAGGCTAAGGAGGAAAAATTCAAGAGAAGCTCACTTGTAATTAGATGCCTAAACCACCCAATTTAGGAGACCAGCCCGCTCTTTCCATTATCTCCTTCAAAAGAGCACTTCTGCCCCAAACAGCAGCACTGACTTCCCTTCCGAGTTGTGCTCTGAAACCATGTGTGTGTCATTTTCTCACGCTTGAAATTGTTGCTCAGATTTCTTCCCTGAAGGAGTTTGCAGACATTGTACAAAGAAATTAATTAAGTTGATTTTCCATTTGCACGGTTTTAATGAGTAAATGATGTTCTTATTTGTTTATCTGCTTTCTAATTATAACACCAATTCAATGCATCTTGGTTTCTTGCATCCCGACAATGTTATTGTGATGGTGTTATTGCTGTCTTTGTGGTGCAGGTAATATGTTTTGAGATAAATGCCAGGTGCAGTATTCCATATTTATTAAAGTGATCTGCATATTTTTCTCTTTTCCTAAACCACATAGCTTTACAAGTATATGTAGTTAAATATAAAACTGTGCTTCAAAGAACCTGGAAAGGTTTCACAGACAGTTTGGAGATTTGTGTTCATTGCTGAGAATCAGGCTTGGAGAATACAGCTAATGATGGAGAGGGTTCATGGCCAGAATCTCAAGCATCAAGACCACTCCTTACTAATCCAAATGCACACATTCTAGAAAGAAGGAGTAAGACATAGAATTTTGAAAAGTGCATAGATGTTAGAAGATCAAAAGCCAGTGGGAGTAAAGCACCTTGCAGCCTCACAGAGACAGAATGAAGAAGACCTTAGCAGGAGACAGAATTGGTTTTTCTCTGGCTAAGTGTTGTTGGTGCAGTAGAAAAATCCAAAAGTCATAAGTGTTTATCACAACCCAAGTTCAGAATTCTTCAGGAGTACCCTGCTTTGACTTTCATGTGGGAGAGCAGGTGGTCTTTCTTGTACAGGGCAGAACCCTGTATACTTTAACCAAAGGCAAGTTGTCCACCCTAACCTTAGGTTGACCTTTAGGAGCCATCTTGTTTATCTTCACATTACTGGCTTCCTATGTCACATAACTTATAATTTATGCTCTAGGAAGACACTCTTTTTCTCCTGAAACTTACAGCCTAGTCTCAGAAAACTTATTAGACTCATGCCCAAGAGTTAATATGGTTCCTGGAAGAGTTCTATTGTCCAGTCAAATCCTGTGAACATGCCTCATCTTAAAAGGCACACTACATTATTTTAGTGTCCTTTGCATGAGTCCAAGGATAGGTGGATAGTGATACAGGGATTCTCATTGTTTGTCTTCACTTTTAGGTCATAATACTTGGCTAAAAGGCAGCACCACCTATCCAAAAGTGGTTTTGAAAAAGCAATCTGAAATCTGAATCAAATTCTTCTTTTCCTTGTCATAGGTTATTAGACAACTCATTCATGGTTCTTCAATCCTATATTTTCTATGTGAACTAGAGAGATGTCTCTTGCTTTCTTACAAGGCAACATTCAGGTGAGTGAACAGCAAAAAAAAAAAAAAAAAAAAAAAAAAAAAAAATCCCCAGGGATAGCCAGGAGCTATTTAAATGAAAAATTCTTGGTACATGGACCTAAAGTTTAACTTACACAGTGCAGGATCTTGGGAAAGTTGTCCAAGCTAACACAGGCTCCTAATCCTATTTTTAGCTAGTAATCCCACATGACAAATCAATTGCTACAGGTCAAACATTTTGTACATTTATATATATGAAAGTTCAAATCATAGGAAGGCTTTTTTGTAGAAAGATTCTGTGAATTATTATTTTCCTGTGTCATCTATTACAACATATAAATTGGTTGATTTCCTCCTGAGAATATTCAATGTTACCTCCTACGAGAGCTACCTTTTCTCCAGTCCCCAGTACTGGGACCTCTTTTTGTTCTTTCTAGGTTTTTTTTTTTTTTTTCATTTTTGTTATGTTTTTTGACCTTCTTCTTCCTAGAGATTTTGCTACTCTCGTCATTTTTAAAAATATATGTTATTCAAAATCCCATTCTTCTATAACTTTCCTTTTTCACTATCTTGGAGGTGTGAATGATGATCTCTGTATTTTCTCACTTTATTTCCTGTCACAGGATAGATTAAATTGTCATGGGCCACACATCATGTTCATTAATGAAGCCAAAATTTTAAGTGCCAATCAAGTGCATTCTAATTAGCTTTCTTGTTTCTTCTCAACCTCTTCACTGTGCAGCACTCTGACAGACACATGCATATCTCTTACAGATGATGACAAACAACCTTTTCTGCACATAGGTGGCTTCTTCACATATTTTCTCTATGTATGTGGCAGTAAATATGAGCCATAATTATGTTATCTTTACTTTGGCTTGTTTTCTGTCCACAAGGGACCCTGTAGATATTTTCCAAGCACAATAATTATGAAGTGCCTTATGTGTCCAGGAATTGAGTCCAAGCCAAATGCTGGAGTTTCAGAGAAATAAAAGATGTCCTTGTCCTTGAGAATTTGATAATTTACTTAGAAAGCCTACAGAGAGCTATGCATGGCCTGATCTGTGGTCTGATGAGGCAGAATACAGGTATTTTGAGAAATCTTATGCACAATACAGGTACAAACAAGGGCTCTTATACTGAGTGTGGTTGAAAGACAAGACTTTGAGGTTTTTAGAGGTCTAAGGCAATTGAATTATAACAGTATGAAGATGTTGCTACTAGTTGGCATCTCATGTATCAGATACCCTATCGCTATGGAAAGGTGGTAGAGTGTGAGTTAAACACATGAATGACTGGAAGTGTTAGAAGAGGCTACCAAGACTCTGCTCCTCTGTGTGTCTGTCTGCATCCTGGCTGCCATGAAAGGTATAGCATTACTTTACTACTGTGCCTTCTGCAGTGCCATTTTACATTTTCAGGAGCAAATAGCAATGCAGTATGCTGCATATAGATTGACACCCCTGAAACTGTGAACCAAAACCACTAATTTAACTTTATCAGGTATGTTGTTTTAGCAAGAAGAAGAAGAAGAAGAAGAAGAAGAAGAAGAAGAAGAAGAAGAAGAAGAAGAAGAAGAAGAAGAAGAAGAAGAAGAAAAAGAAGAAGAAGAAGAAGAAGAAGAAGAAGAAGAAGAAGAAGAAGAAGAGGAAGAAGAAGAAGAGAGGACAAAGAGTGGAGCCTGGCCCATCTGCCACCCGGAACGGCAGCTCGTAGAGGCTGAGCAACTGGTGGGTGGGAGACCTGAGCTGCCGGGGAGCAGAGAGATCTCTGTGGAGTGCACAGGGAAAGTGCACACCCTACCTTGCCCTGCCCTGCCTTGCCCGATCCAGCAATTGGGAACAGAAAATTAGAACTTCTGTTTCCACCCGGAGGCGACTTCAGGATGCTAAGCGGAGCCTGGCCCATCTGCCTCTCAGAACGGCAGTTCAGAGAGGCTGAGCAACTGGTGGGTGGGAGACCTGGGCTGCCGGGGAGCAGAGAGATCTCTGCGGAGTACACACGGAAAGTGCACCCCCTGCCTTGCCCTGGCCTGCCGTGCCTGATCCAGCAACCAGAAACAGAACGTTGGAACTTCTGCTCACACCCGACGACTCTGAGGCATAAAACAGGGCTCAGCCCATCTGACACTTAAAATTTATAATTTTAAGCAAAAAATGTTTAAAATCTGTACAGTTATCTTTGTTTTGTAAAATAAAGTTGTTTAAAAGAAGAAGAAGAAGAAGAAGAAGAAGAAGAAGAAGAAGAAGAAGAAGAAGAAGAAGAAGAAGAAGAAGAAGAAGAAGAAGAAGAAGAAGAAGAAGAGGAGGAGGAGGAGGAGGGGGAGGAGGAGGAAGAATAAGAGGAGGAAAAGGAAGAGGGGGAAGAAGGGGAAGAGGAGGAAGAAGAGGAGGAGGAGGAAGAAGAGGAAGAAGAAGAAGAAAGAAAGAAAAAGAAAAAAGAAAAGTAGAAATAAGAAAAGCTGAAATAAAGAAGATAATATTATATCTGACTAAAACATTCTGTATTTTGTTTTATTGAGGCAGCATGTATATTTAGCAAATTTACAGTAGATACTTTTAAAGAGATTTACAGTATCAGGCATCAATTCCCTCTTATGCAGAGAGACTCTAATCTAATCAGAAAGCAGTAGGGTCTTCTGCCACACTAACAGCAGTGTCACTGTTGCACAGTGGGTACATTCTGGCACTCTAATGAGAAGAACTAAAGGTTAGGTAGTAAAATAAACTTCAAAATCTTCAATTTTCAAGGGACTGAGACTTTCAAGCATAAAGGAGAGGGCAAGTTTCCTTGGGGCGTGGACAGAATCTATGACTGACTCATAGTCTAATATCAGGCCATACCAGAGGAATGGACAGGAAGAAGTCTGGAATATATAATTTTTCCACTATGGTTCTTTTTAAATTCTTCAGGTGTTAGGAAATCTGAGTACATTTCTATGAGAAATTCTTATTTTCTGACACTTAACTATTCCATAATTGGAATGATAGACAAATTATTTTTTATGTTGTGTTTAGGGTCTATTGCCTTATACCCTTTTGCTAGAAAACATGTGTCTCACTCCAGCATGGTTTAATAGGGAAGATTAGGTGTTACAGGTTCAGCAGCATTTGGTAGCAATATGGGCTGGTTCAAACTCACTTTCATGTCAGTTTGAGAGTGCATTTGATATGGAGAATACAAACAACAACAACAATTATAATGTATACATATATACACACATAGAAGTCATGTGGGATTCCACCCAGAAACCTGGATAGGTGATAGACCTCCAATCCTTTGACTTCACAGAGATGCATTTGAGCTGTACAATTTAGAAAAAGACCTGTATTATCACCTAACACCATAAACAGTAAACAAAATATAGAAATAAGAAAGCCCATGGTTAATAGTATATGTTCTTGTGTCTTATGTCTGGAAGATGAGTGGTCATGTTCAAGAAGTTACAACTAGATACGCATCATATCCATGCCTCAGTTTCCTTGTCCACTGAAGGAAGTAAGATCCAGCGGTCACATGAATCTGAAGATTTCATGAATTAATAAGCATCAAACGCACAGAAGTTTGTGGCACAGAAACATGAATGCTGAACTTCTCACTATTCAGAGTGAGCTTTTGCGGAACAGGATCATTTTCCTTGTGGACATCTTCACAAATTTCCCAGCCAACAGCAGGCCTGGCATGCACTACATATGAGGGTTAAGAGAACAACCGTTGGGTTCATATACCCGAAATCTCAGGACCCAGAGGCTGAGATGAAAGACTTTAAGGCTGGAATTTTTTTAAGTAATTTTAAAAACAAAAGGAGAGAAACATGGTAGTATTTATGTGAGCCACTAAATTTGATTCCCAATATCTTCAACAAATCAGGGGGAAAAAAATCATAATCTCTGGAGCTAGACTCTCTGAGAATGTGAGCCTTTATCATGAGACCTTATTCAAGAGTACCAACCTTCCTAATTTTTACTTTCCAATATTTCAAACGAGAAGTAAAAAAAAAAAAAAATGACAGTATATATATCTACTGTATTTTGCATGACATTAAGCACAGAACTTGGCACTTGGATTCTTAGATCACACCATCATTAGAGATCATATATGCCAGTAGAAAAGGAAGTAGTCAAAGCTCCAGTGCAAAATTTATACCAGGTCTACTGTCTTTTACCTCTCTTCTTATCATGACGCCACAGTGGCCAATCAGCTCCCAGAATCTCTGTTTCCTTGTCATGCATCTGGGGGATAATCCAGCCAAAAGCTTACTTCCCAGGAGGACAAAGAAGATGGATGTTTATGTTTAAGAAGTTGCTCTCAGCAACCTGGGGAAAATTACAAGAGAAAACTATTGTTCTCATCATGATTAGTAATTGATCTTTTAACCACTCATCAGTTGGAGGATGATGGATCCACAGACTGTGCAGGAAGATTTATCACTTGCCTTCCCAAACCTTTGCATGTACTTTTCATGAAATGCAATTATCTCTCAGCAAATACACACATCTCACGTCCACCAGCTCTTACCTTGCAAAGTCATTAAAGCTCTTTGCAGCAAGTTGCTACCTGATGAAAAATAGCTCTAGCCTGATCCTGGATTAACATACCTGCTTTAAGAAGAGTGTAGAGAGGTTTAGGTTACCTCTATGCTCTCCCATTGAGATATACTAGAATTTCCATAATGTACAATGGCATCCAGGCTATAGTATCACAGTGTCATGGGACAGTCCCCTAAAAGCCACAGTAGGATTAAGTATAAATAACTAATCCTTATTCATCCTGTCATCTTTGGCTCCCCCATGGTGACAATGATAAGTGAGAAAGTTTCCCATGTGCTTGAGCTAAAAAGTTGAAATATCATTCCTCATACATTAAGGAACTTGTCCTAAGCTTTCTCCTGGGCTTTATACACATGGACATAGCACACATGCATGTGCACACACATGCATGCATGTATGTGTGCAAGTACACATACACACACACACACACACAGAGAGAGAGAGAGAGAGAGAGAGAGAGAGAGAGAGAGAGAGAGAGAGAGAGAAACTCATGCATTCATGATTTTGATTTGAGGTAGAAGAAAGAGTTCATAAACTTATATACAGCAATCTTTTACATTATTTTAAAAAAAAACGAAGCAGACAATATAGAATAATAGAAACATCAATTGTAATGAATGTAGTCCTGAGTATAATGTGAAGCTATTTGGGGGAAGGGAGAAGGAAGTGTGTCATAACTACAATGAAATGCTTTATTCTCTCAAGTACTTTGGTTTCAAATACCCAGGAACTTACTTGTCAAAACATTACTTACTATTTCACTTGATGGACAGAATTTAGATTTTGAAGTGCACTGGCAGGGCCCTTAAGTCAGTCACATCGCTGGCTTCCAGCAGGTTTTATAAAGTGGATAGAGCTAGAGATCCTGCCAATGACTGAAGTTCAAGGTCTCTGGTGCCACATTCTTTCCATTTTATAATGTAGACCCTTCAGATGTCTGCTCTTTTGTGCCATTCATAATTTTATCTGTGAATCAAATATTTACACTTGAACACATATTAAAAATCTTGGTGTATTTAGACAAAATTAGGTGGTAGTGACATTGGCTCAGCCTATGAAACTGTATTCAACAAACAAATAGTGCAAGTTTGAGAAAGCCAACATATATGACTGTAATGAAGCAGATGATGGCTGTCTGGGCTCATAGGGGCAGCAACACAGTTCGTCCTCCCTAACCATGTCAGAAAAGTGTTATAGAAGCTGTGCATTAATAATAACTTGAAAGGTTTGTTCCCAATCTAATTCCATACTATAAAATTAACTAATACAAGTTATTAATAGACTAAATTAAGTATAAGCACAGGCTACAGCAGCCAGTGAGTGTGCAGTTTTATAGCAGTATAACTTTGGATCTGTTCATTACAGAATCCTTTCCAGACCCTCACTACAACCCTTACTTAAGCGCAGTGAAGACCATGTCTCTGCTCTGTCCTAACAGTCACTTACTCTTCGTTTTCTTTTTTTTTTTTTTAATTCTTAGTTTTATTTGAATTGTTAGTATTACTTGGAGATGTTTTATTAGCTAATGTTTGTATATATCTCTGTATCTGCAATTGGTACGGAGCCCTGAGATATTTAGTCTTGTTCATATCCTCCATTGCTTATATTCTATCTATCTATCTATCTATCTATCTATCTATCTATCTATCTATCTATCTATCTATCTACCTACCTACCTACCTACCTACCTACCTACCTACCTACCTACATACATACATATATATATATATATATATATATATATATCTACCTGTCTGTCTGTCTGTCTATCTGTCTATCTATCCATCCATCCATCCATCCATCCATCCATCCTTCCATCCATCCTCCATCCATCCACCCACCCACCCATCCATCCATCCATCCATCCATCCATCCATCCATCTATCTATTCATCTAGTCTTCTTTCTATCTATATTTTTATTCTTTCTTTCTTTGTTTTTCTTTACTCATTCGTTCATTAATCCTGAAAAGTGTAGAATGTTTAGTCTAGGTTAACATTGTTCTTGTTTCTGTACTCTTGACTATTGGGCTGAATAATTTTTCATTGTGAGAAATGTTCTGCGTATTAATTGTGTAGGAGAATCCTTTTCTCTCTAACCACTGGGTTCCAGCAATACCACTTGATCTATCATTAATGGCCAAAAATGTCTTAAGACATTGCAGAACATTACCCCCGCTGTTTAAACACTGTCGATATAAGAGTGGAGAAAATCTTGAAACTGTATAGATGCATGCAACATTGAATATTGATAGAAGAAAGTACTTCCTAACGAGTAACTCATGTGCCTGATTTGAAATGAAGAATTATATCAAATCAAATGAATTCTGAGACATTTATAGACTTAGATGCTTTCTGGGTTGTGTTATTCCTAGAAGGTCATTCTCATCTAGACTAGGAGCTCTTTTTTTCCCAGTCACACATCCATTTATCCAAGTAATATTATTGGATTCTGCTGGCTACCTGCAGCATTAGTATGTTTGATTACTTCCCTTGTTGGTTTTGCTCTATCTAAGGCACCCCTCACTAGTCACTTGCAATCTTTAAATAGTTTTAAAAGCTTTCATTTAAGGGGCCATATTGCCCCCCCAGACCATTTTAATTTAACTGCTCCATGTCTAGTTGATGGAAAATATTAGAGATCTTCAAATTTCTGGTTCAGTTAACAATGATCAGTGTCTATTTTTAGTGAAGTAGATGGAGAAGGATAATGTGAGATATGTCCTTCACTTGACCAAGAATTTTTCAATGTTGGAACATCTTGCTTCAAATGTATTGAGAAGACTTTTCCCAAAAGACCATGTAAGCAACAGAGTGGTACTCTTCATAGCAATTACCACAGTGAGTCATGATATCCATCACTGGGTATCAAATATGAAAATGACTTTACAGAAAGATTTCATTTATTTTCTCTAACAAAAAAATTTATATTCAACTCATACACTCTTAATTGGTCCTTGGCTGTGATTGGCATTAAAGATGTAATTATTTTAAATCATATTTTTCAGTGATATCTGGGATCTCCTCTAAATCCTCTTGCTTCCAAACAATAGAATATGTTAGATGCATACTCCAAGGAGAGACCTAACAAATACACTGAAGATAAAAGGCAAGCAAAGGTTTAATGACAACTCACTGGTTTGACTAACAGTTTTAGGAAGTTCAAACCCCAAAACTATCCTCCCAGTGCACAACAGAATATAAAATGCTAAAGATTACTTCTCAGAATCTGTCATACAGTGGTTTTCAAAGAAATAAAGAAAAACAGGGTGCTTTGGTTGACCTCACTTGCTAGATCCTAAAACAACAGTTAATTTTATATAGAATTCAAGTGAGTGGAGCCATTTTGGACCTTTCCATTTGCCCTGGAAGTCCAGCAATACCATGTAGCTTTCAAGTGGATGGTTCTGCTGAGATCTTTCCAAATTGAAGACTTGTCAGGTGTTTGTTCTTTTCAAGCCACATAGTCATTGGGTAGACTTTAATCATCTATCCATTTGAGATGACTTAATGATTTGCTTTTCTCTGACTCTGTTGATTTTTCTAGTTACACAATCAATCAATTTCTAATAGTTTTTAAAGACAAGTTGTCTTTGTTTTTAATCACAAAGATATCACCTGTGTGTAATAAAGGCCCAAGATAAAAATGGTAAATAAATGTAGATAACTCTCAACAGAATGGGTGTTTTGACTCTGGAGCACTTGGGGTCAGCAGAAGCAAATAAAGCAGCCTGTCATCCCCAGCAAGTTCTTGACACCAATCACACTTTCAAACAAAATGTCTGTTGTAAATCATTTTTAGGTGCCTCTGAATTTTGAGCTTTTTGTGGAGTCCTGTTGAGATGCTGTATTTGTTCTTCTTATACACAACATTTAATGGCCAAACAAAGCCTCTTGTAACAGGCTAATGCTTTGGCTACCCTGGGTTATAGGCAGAGTTTTGAACTATAATCATTTATAACATGGGGTGAACTTCTGAGCCCCTTCCCCTCCACCCACCCACTGTGTTCTGTCAGAATATTCAGTTGGCATGTGCAGTGCTGTGTGGTTCTGTAGAGAAGCAAGATTGATAAGCCATCAAATTGTTCCTGACAGGGTGGTTTTTGAAGCTGTTAGAGCGGATGTATAGAGGGAAGTTTTGTCTTCATGGAGTCAGTGTGGCTCATCCGTCTATATTAAATGTCTAACGGTTACACTGAACAAGAATGACATCTTAAATAAGAGTGAGTACTGCTTAACTTTTTAATGTCATTCCTCAGAGCCAAAGACTTGATTCTTCTGGGTGCGGGGTGGTGGTTAATGCACACATTTCAATTTACAGTATTGGCTTTCCTTCTTGCCTTGTTCTACTGTTGCTAATGTGTGTCTCTATTTTCAGTGTAATTGAAAAGAATCTCCATCTCTAGTGACCACGGAGTGGCTACTAAAGAGTCCTGGCAGTTCTCTTCCTGCCCAGGCTTAATGGTAGCCAAATTGTAATGGACAGGGAGCTCAGAAGCAGCAATGAGAACAAACACTGTGTGAGGAGCTCTGAGAAGGGGCACCTTGATGTAAAATAGAAAAAAGAAAACAATATTACTAAATCAATAGTTAGGTGAGCATTAGAGTGCTAAAGCGTGCAAAAAAAAGTGACAAATGGCAGGTGACCTAGGGAGAATATTCATCTCTGTGATGACCTGGTTCCCAGAATGTAAAGGAATGACTGGACAAAATGAGGCACATGGTTCTTTTTCAGCTTTTTGGTCCTAGGATGGAGTATGAAGATGAGCAAGCAGGGGATACAAAAACAAAAACAAAAAAAAAAAAAAAAAGGATGAGCTTAACCACCACAGTCACTTCTCATCACAGGGTTTTCTTTTTCTTGGAAATTTTTTAATTTAAATTTTAAATGTTATCCCCTTTCCCAGTTTCCCCTACAGATAGCCCCTGGCTCCTCTCTCCTCTCCCTGCTTCTATGAGGGTGCTTCCCCACCCACCTGTATCCTGATACTCCCCTACACTGGGGCAATGAGCTTTGGCAGGACCAAAGGCTTCTCCTCCCATTGATGCCCAACCAGGCCAACTTCTTAGAACAGCTACTTGGAACCTTAAGCATGACTCAGCAGGTAAAGGTACTTGATTCCAAGCTTGATAACCTGAGTCAGAGTCCCAGAACTTGCATGGTGAAAGGACAGAACTAAACTGAGCCCTAGAAGTTATCCTAAAACCTCTGTGTAAGTGTGTGTGGGTGTGTGTGTGTGTGTGTGTGTGTGTGTGTGTGTGTGTGTGTGTACCAAATAAAAAGCACATGTTTTCAATCATTTAAAAGGGAGATTCAAAATATTGTTACCATCTAATAAGTACACATAATAATGGATTTTATTATGACATTTTCAGGCATGCATATAGTTTTCTTTAATCATATTCAACCCCATTACCCACTTAATGTCTCCTCCATCCTTTCTTTGGACCCCCTTTCTCTTACATATTAGTCTTTCTTCTAAGTGTGTGTGTGTGTGTGTGTGTGTGTGTGTGTGTGTGTTTATTATGCAGTGAAATTAACTCTGGTTCTTTACAGGAGCATGAGTGAGGTGTCATTTCCAGGAAAATGGGCAACTCATCAGTGGTTACATGAGTGAAGACATGGGTCTTCCTCACTAACTGAGCTACCGATAGGTTTTCTGGGAAGGAGGATTCCTCGTGAGCCTCTTCTCTCTCCATGACAGGGTAGCGTATGGATAGATCTAATGTCATACTGATCTTATTCTGATATTCACAGATGCTGTGAGTTCAAGCCTTATAACAACCAAATCCATACCTAGTACAGAGCATGTCACAACATTCCAGTGTTTCTTCCCCATCTGCTATAACACTATCTGAGCCTGGAAGGGTTAATATGATGTCCCATGTATGACCGACTATTCCACACTTTGATCAGTTTTGAATCTGCACTGACCACTGGAAAGATGCTTGTATGACCAAGCCTGAAAACAGAGTTAATCTGTGGGCAAGAACATAAATATTTAAAGAGCAATTTAGGAACATACAAATAGTAATGCCCTTAGGGAGTATTTGTCCCTTCCCCTTATAATGAGATTTACAGTCCTAGACATAAATACCTTCACATAGAGTGAGCCTCAGATCTAAACAGGACACATTTGGTTAACCCACACTCCCCCCAACAATAGTTTTGCTAATGTTTTACCAGGGGTGGTATCTTGCCTGGTAAATAATCTAACAGGAGTTCTGTGGCTAAATTAGATAGTTGAAGATAATGCTCCTCAAACAGCCAGCACAGGACTCAGAGCCTTGTGTGTGCCTGAATAGAGGTAACTTTCATCTCATTTCTAGTTTAGTTTCCATATATTCTGTGACCAAAGCATGTGGTGCTCCCCCATGGAGAATTGCCAGCCATGGCAACTGCCTGTTCTGTTATGTGGGTGTCCCTGGCCTCCCTGACCAACAGCTTATAGGGAAGTAGCACATCTCTACGGATTACATTGACTACCATAGGGCAGCAGACAGTGATGTTTTCTGTGTCGAGGCTTTTATACTGTGAAATGTCTTTCTTGTTGATCATGTTTTTCACCAGTGTTTTGGCAGTCCTACATCCAGTTTCCTCAGG
Source organism: Micromys minutus (assembly GCF_963924665.1). Classification (NCBI taxonomy): domain Eukaryota; kingdom Metazoa; phylum Chordata; class Mammalia; order Rodentia; family Muridae; genus Micromys; species Micromys minutus. Next base: position 9,371,386 of record NC_137953.1, read on the forward strand.
GCTCGGGAAGTTGTGAAGGTGTACTATCCAGACAGCAGCCTCCTCTCAATTCATGAAGGAAAACAGAGTATTTTCAAAACAAAGGAGCCTATCCAGAAGAGGAAGAGAAGCTGCCATTGCCTCTTCTCCTGTGCCTGAACTCTGCCCATGAAAGATCCACCCCTCTGATACTAGTGCAAGTGGTTAGCAGGGATCTGTTGCAAGAACAGCCATCTCTTCCACCTGTTGCCTTCTGAACACTACTGCAATTTACAGTAGCCAGATCTTCAGAATCCACTTTTATCCCTGTTACAAGTAGCTTTCTGTAGGACACACACGTTCTAGAGAATGTGTATCACCTTCCTGGGGTGTTTCTCTATCCATGGCAAAGACATGTGTGTATCATATCTGCCCCACAAGATCCAACTCACGGGGTTGGCACAGTCCTGCTTACTGTTCTTACTCTGTCTCTGTCCGGACTTGTCTACAGTCCCAAGCTCTGCGCTCCAGGTGTGAGATATGAGGATATTCTTTCACATCACTGCGTGGCTGACCTATAAAACCACAGGCCTGGAAGCACATACAGAAATAACAAACACCTCTGTGGGCTCTGTGGTTTCAAGCCATTTATATTTTGTAAGTTGTGTTGCTGATTTGGGCTTAAGACTTTCTCCCATTAAGGGAAACTGCATAAGCAGAATTAGGTATACATGCACAGGCTGATATGCACCTCCCATAATAAATTATTAGTATTAATTAATTATTTAATTAATTACTATTACTACTGTTTTGAAACTGGCTTTACATTACAGCCTAGGCTGGCCTTGAATTTGTGGCCAACCTCTTCCCTCTACATCTTTGCGAGTCTGTGATTACAACAGGAATAACTATGTCTAAATTGCATTTCCTTTCTTTTAGTTTAATTTAGTTTATATATATATATATATATATATATATATGTGTGTGTGTGTGTGTGTGTGTGTGTGTGTGTGTGTGTGTGTGTGTGTGTGATGGCCTACATACATGTATGTACATTACATACAGGCCTGTTGCACCCAGAGACCAGAAAAGGGCATCAACTAGAATCCCCTTTAACTTGAGTTCCAAATGGTAGTGAGCTGCCACGTGAGTGCTAGAAATGTGGGTCCCTGCAAGCACAACATGTGCTCTTAATCTCTAACCCATCTCCCAGACTCACATTTTTTCCAGGTTTATTATGGAAATAGAAGTACCAGTGATGCAAATCATCATTTAAGACACAGTCTGAATGTTGTCTAAACATAGAAACATGATTAGGACCAGACCTCCTGACCCTTAGGCCTATTCAGTACGGTCAAAGCCCCTGCTCCCTCTGCTGCTTACTGGGTCTGTGTTTGCCATCATCAGACTCCAGAGATTCTTGGTGCATCCTCTCATGGCTAGAACGTATGGCACAGTGCCTTTGACACATATCCAGGACCACGAATTTGATGACCCCACCTGCTTCTGAAATATATCTGTGCAGATGCCTTTATTTAGCTTCGACCCTGAAACATTCTGTTCACATTTATATTTGCACTCCATTTATATCCCCTCTCCCTCTTCCATTCTTCTCCCTCCTGTCACTGCTGCCTCTGCTTCCTTTTATGTTCCATCTCAAACTCCAGAGTAACCATCTTTCATCCCTTTCAATGAAGTTCTTTCAGAGTGTGCAGTCCTTATATGACTATCTTACATGTGGAAACTGAGGCTCTGGGGAGGGCCACTGTTGTGGCATTAGAGAAATCCTGGAATGCTGGACTTGGAGTGTTAGCGTCTTTCTGCTGGCAAATGCACATTTTCTGCTATTTGGGTTTTCAATTCTTAGGTGCAACTTTGAGAATTTTCTTGTGATTTATAGAAGAGTTTACAGTCTCTCAAGGGACCAATTTGGAAGAAAATCTACAAGATGTGATCACTGCATTTAAATGAACGCTGGCCTTGGACAGGAACGTGATACCCTGTAATTGCCTTCTTATCAGAATGTGAGGCAGGGGAATCAACTTTCCTTGTTTTCCCTGCATGACCTCTGAAAATGGATATTTTTGCTGATATGGCATATTTTTACTCCTCTCCGAAAATATGCCACCTTTCGTTTGCATGCAGACCACAGAGACACTCACTCTGTAATGGTGACTCTGATGGCAGCGAGGTAGTCTGTCTGACACTCTGGGAGAACCAGGCTACATACTTTCTCTTCTCAAAGGCAAAGGTGAAAGCTCCATTTGTTCCCCCACATACTTAACCGTGATGCACAAAAGCTAACCATGATGCTAGGTGGATACATTTCTCAATGGGATTTCACCACTTTTTCCTCTTTCATGTTTTGTCTTTCTATATGGCTCAATGTAGATAGTTTTCTCTTATGCTCTATGCCTTGTGGTAGCCCAGAAGTTCTTATAGCTTTCTTCTCTCTCTCTCTCTCTCTCTCTCTCTCTCTCTCTCTCTCTCTCTCTCTCTCTCTGTGTGTGTGTGTGTGTGTGTGTGTGTGTGTAACTTCAAGTCAGCATACAGTTAGTCTTGTGTTTCTGTGTGCCACTCTAATGTTTTTAATCCAATTATCTACCTGGATTCAAGTTCATAACACTTCTCAATACATGTATGCATGAAGTTCATTTCTTACAAATACATGGGCACAGGGTGTAGACTCAAAATTTTGGTCATGTATGACTTTTCCTAAGGAGACAAGAACAAGTACCTATTGGCCCCAGATAGCCAGATAGAATACCAGTGAATGAAACTATTTTATCTATGTCCAACTTGGTGAATCGAGGGGTTTACTGGGTGACTTAATGGCTACTGTCCCAGTGAAGTCCCCAACCTTGATTCAAGACAGTCACATCACTGAAGCTCTCCAGCTAACTTTCAAGCAACGTCACCAAAGCGTATCCTTCTCTAAAAATTAACGCGCTAATGTAGCAGACATAGCAAAGCAATAGACCAGGCTTCTGCGGGGGGAAAAAACAGTAATAATTCACAACAAGGCTTGATTTCTATTTCTGGGAAATGTATAGTAAAAGCCACAAAAATGATGGCCTCTCATAAAACCCACTCTTGGAGACACAAATATGGCCCCAAATACCTTATAAAACTCTTACCTTGGAAACCATGAGAGATCTATGCCTCGCTCATTGTGTCTGTACCCTTAGCAAAGTCTACACTGGAAGCCATGTCTCTAGCCCCAAGGCCCTTTCTTCTCATGGGTGGCTTAGTTTTTTTTTTTTTTTTTTTTCCCATGCCCCCATAGTTTTTGATGGTCTGGTTTTTCTCTAATACCTTATAGTTCCTAGAGTCTGATCAGGGTCTGTGGGCCTGATGTCAGACTTGCAGGTGCTGCAGCCAGCACTGCCTCTTCCATCTCCACCTCTGCTCCCTTCCTCCGCCTGCTGCTTCCACCAAAACTGTTGCCACGTCTCCATGGTCATTACTGTTGCTGGCACTGCAGCATTGCCTCCCCCGTCCACTCTTTCACTGCCGCTTGAGCCTGGGCATCAGAAAAGTGTCTGAGAGCTGCTCCAGATGGCCATGCAAACACTTCTGTGTTATACTCCCTGGAAAGTTATGGGCTAGTCATTAAGGGGGAACATGATGAAAGGCAACGAAAGGATCTGGGCATGTTCTGCTGGCTTTCAAGATTGTAGTTTTACAGGACAGCCTCAGCATGCCTTCAGATCTTCATTACCTATAGGTGTCTTTAGATGAGACCAGGACGCTTAAGTGAATACAGCCAGTCCTAGAGCATATTCAAGGTCTGAAATGTAACTTCTTGGCATTCTATTTGTGGACACAGCATACAGACATGTACATTCATGAGAGATCTTCTGTACATATGTTTGTATATGTTAACTTACATAACATTAACCGAGGACATGGGTACAAATGTCTCTTCCTTCTGGACAACAGATCAATATAAAAATTTACAGGTTCTGCAAGATGAACTCAGCATCCTATTAGAGTTATTTATAGGAGCATTGGGTAATGGGTGTCTCTCAGGAGAATAGGTGACCCAAAGGCAGTATGGGTGAGAGCTCACGTAACCAGCATCCTTGGAACTTCCTATAAAATATACAGGCAACCTTCACAGAGTATTTCCTCTCCCCAATAACTGTTAATTGTCTTTTATAGCCTTTGTGGAGGACTCTGTGAGTGGGTTAACTTACTTAGGATTCTGACATTGTAGGTTAACTTATGATTCTGACATTGTAGATTATTTAACTTCCTGAGGCTTACAACCTTTCCTCTTCCATCTAGGCAGCAATGTTTCAATTCTGAGGATATAGTTACAGAAGAGTGTGTGTGTGAGTGTGTGTGTGTGTGTGTGTGTGTGTGTGTGTGTGTTTGTTATCCATGTGTACACACCTGTGTATATGTATGCATTGTATCTCTCAAAACAATTGTAAGTTTTCCAGAAAGAGCTGGTTTTCATTGTAATTGAATGAACCCACAAGCAGGCACTCTGCTGTTAAGCTGTGGGAGTCCACAAATGTTTAATAATGAAATTATTTAAAATCAAATCAAAACAAACAAACAATAAAAAAATTCCAATTCACAGCACTTTTTATTATTAAAGCCCCAAATCATTAGGAACCAAACACTGACTGTTCCACAGCAAGCTACCCAGCCAGCATATGAAAAGCTACCAAAATGACAAGGGAAATCAACCAAACACAGGTATCACGCCATATATCCTTGCTTTTATGTGATTCAGAAAAGTATTGACAATGAAGGAGAAATGAGTTCCTCCTAATACTAATAATGTAGTTTATTGTTCTCAGAATAACAGCAAGTCGCAAGGGAAGCTGGGAACCTTGAGTCTATGCAAGTCCGGAGCCTAAACTTGCACGCTTTCAATTCTAGAGTCCAGGGATTCTTGAAGAGGTCATGAGAAGTTTATAATAATAAACACAATATAATTTGATTCTCTTTGTTATTTATTTATTTACTTTTAGTCTGAATGTCTTCTTAACAAATCCAGCCCTAATTTATTTTGTCCAAAATGCTTTCAGAAGTTTCCAATGGGCTTGAATAGCACATCTAAAAGCAGCCCTTTGAATGCCTGTTTTTATGTCACAAACGTCATTAGTCTTCTCTACTTTCTTACTCAGCCCTCTGTGCTGGCCTTTCCAACAAGATCTGTGGCCATTCTTCTCCTACCTATTGAATGGCCACTTCTGCTATGCCTGGAAGCCAGGAAATTCACATCACTTCTGTCTTCTCTCCTCTGCATTTCCACCTAGAGATTCTGATGCCCACAGTGAAAGGCACTGGGCCTGTCTGCCAGAGCCTTGAAATGTGCTCTGAAATGTCTCTGCTCCCAGATATTATCAGCTCTCAGCCTGTGTGCCTGCCTATCCTTCCTCAGTATTTGCTGTTCTGCCTAGGTGATACCTTCCTGGCTAATATAAAAAACACTTTAAAACCAAAAGAAAACAACCAAGAAAGTCCTGTTACTGTTTTCTTTTCCCATTTCTCATATTTGCCTGTGAACATCACAAAGATCTTTGTCTTGTACATAGACACAAGGCCAACCAGAATTGAGTTGGTTAGCAAACTAAGACAACAGTCCTTAAAGGGAAGCGGTGCTTGTGGCAGTTGGAAAGGAAGGAACTCTCTGGTCCTTCCTGTGAAGGATGCTGTACTGTTTCTACTCTATGTCAGCTTTTCCTTGAATTTCCTTTTTCTCCTTCCTGCTTCCTTTCTCCCAGCTCCCATTCCTATAAAAGAACTAATTAGCATACCACATGCCTCTGTAATGAAGCATCACACCAAATGTAATATCAGAAAGATAGAGAAGGGTATGGCTAATTTTGTAAAAAAAAAAAAAAAAAAAAAAAAAAACCAGCACCAGTTCTGCACCAGAAGGGAAGGATGTATGTGTGGAGCAGGCTGAGTTGTGGTTAGTATGGATGGCGAAAGTGCACACGTGTATAACTTCATGAACATTGCATAGTGCTTTCTATAATAAACACAAATTCCCACTGCCCAACTCTGCAGCCTTCAAACAGTGTTCATTGTCCCTGGCCCTCATTTTGTTCTTTTTTTTTTTTTTTAATATAGAAAAGATACTATTGTATCCCCCGTTGGATTGTTGCAAAATTTTAATGATTGAATGTCCCTGTCCAGAGCACTGGTGCTATATAACTATTAACAGTGATTCTGAGATTTTTTTTTTTCTTATTTTTCTGCTGCCACCTACATGCAGTTCTGTGGTATGGTTTTTTCTGATTTTTATTTTTTCCTGAAGAACATGCTTGACTTCTTGGCTGTTAAGAGTTTTTCTCCACTGGTATTTTGGAAGGACATAAAATGATGTCACAGAATACATCTGCTATTGGAAAGGTGAATCTCCCATTGTCTTAACTGGAAGATAGGCTCAGGCTATGCCTAGAGGAGTGAGGCAGTCTTTTGCGGAGCAACTGCTGAAAGGAAGGTAGAGTATTGCCTATGGCTGTCTATGAGCCTAGAGTTATGCTGCAAGAAGAGACTAAGCTATGGGTTAAGGATGGAAAGGGAGTCTAACATAAAAACAATGTTCTAAGGGAGAGAAAGTCATGTTCCATGAACATATTTATTTATTTATTTATTTATTTACTTACTTACTTACGTATTTCATGAAGTCATATTTACTTTAGGACTCAAAGGTATTTTCTGCTTGTTATGATCAGATTATGTTGATTAATAGTTAATATCTGACTTCTGTGGCACAATACCACAAAGAGCCTGATCGTGATCTGTGCTGAGAGAGAACCCCAGGTAGACCATCATCTCTTGGCTCTCTAGGTGAATGGTTGAATGGATGCTGTACCTTTAATTATAGTCACTATCAAGCTTGGATTTCTGGGATTCCTTGACCTGTGTGAGCTTTTTAGATGTAGTAGTTATTAGAACATTGATTTAAAAAGAAATTTAAATGACATCAATCCCAGCATGCATGGTAGTCTACACTTTTCATCTCAGCCAGCACAGAGAGAAAATATAGAGAGGAAAATTGGTCAAGGTTCAAGGTCAGCTTGGGCTACATAGAAGAAAAAGACAAAAATCTAATCAAAACAAAAAGAACCAGCACACTTGAACCTAAAGATGTACTGATAGCATGACCAATAAGTAACACTGTGGAAAATACCCATAGTCTAGAAAGAAAAATAAACATGAAAACAGGTACTTTGATTCACATCCCCACAAGGCTTTTTAATATGTATCCAAATAAACAACAGCTGTGTTCTCATGTCTTACATTACGACTATTGAAATATATTGTTTTTTCAAGTATGGAGATAGAAAAAAGAACCTGAAATTGCCCGCATCTTAATTCCCCAGCTTAGAGAGAAGATCTGGTGTTTCTGTCTATCATCCATGGCTTTGTATTCACTGCACTGAGGAAAAGCAACCATGAAGTACAGGGAAACAGATGGGAGACTTGTGAGAACCTCTGTTAGAACCACAAAATTATATGCATTATGTGATTTGTTGATGTTGTTTCACAGAGAATTGATTGCAGAGGACTCCCAAACATTTAGGCTATTTCTTGTGGTCCGGGTCTGTTCAAGTTCTTGGTCTTTTATTAAAGAGTGAAGTCAAAGTCTATACAGATTACTAACTATGCAGGAAGTTTTATTCAAAGCAAAGTGACAGAACAGGTCAGATCCACTGCCAAGATTGACACAGGATTCATAACTGAAAATACTCAATGCTGTAACCTGGGGCCCTCGTCATGGAGTCTAAAAGAAAGGGAGCTCTTACCCTCCAGATTGCTCAATCTGACTTACATCTAGGCATTAGCAGAGTACCACTGAATAGGTTTTCTCTAAATCAGATGGTCATTAAAGTGGAAAGATGCTCAGAGAGGAATATGCATACAGCTCAATGTAATTGGGGTTGTAAATTTCTAACAGGCTCCAAGGTGTGGTACTTGGTATAGGGTGAGTTGTATAAAGCGCTTGCTAAGAACAGTCTTGGAGAGTGCTTCACCATTAGAAAAGGTGGGAACATGCATATCACCCAAGACAAGCAAGATTCTGGGTTGCTAAGCAATTCATGATGCTTGCCTGCATCAGTACTGATGTATAAGGCATGGAGTAAAAGTGAATAGAACTTAGTTTAAACATGATATTAAGAAGCCATAAGAAAACGTACCAGGATCAAGGACCTCCATTTAGTGTGTGGCACCCTGCTCTTATCCTGTGGGTTTATGTCACTTACCACATTTTCCTAAGTTTGTATGCTTTTAAGATATGAAACAGGTAGTAATACTTTTGTCTGCTCAGTTCTAATCACATTAAGTGTTTCTTTGACAGTCAAGGAGAGATGGCTTGCCTATGGCTTATGCAACATTCAGCATCCATATCTGCCTGGGAGCTTTCCATCTGTCTTCTACCATACAAAGTGCTCTTGTGCATAACAATGATTTCATTTATTATCAGTTCAGGTTATAATTCAGTGGGTCTGCAATGAGACTGAAATTCTATAACTAACCTGTTATAAAAAGAGTTTCATTTGCTATAGCTAAAAAAAGAAAAGATTACCGGACCTTGGGATCAACTTTACCAAGTACATGAAATACTTCTATCATACAAACATTAACACATGGTGGATATAAACTAGGGAAAATACTCCAAGGTGCAAAGACTTCTTATGCTCATAAATCAGAAGAGTTAATCTTGAAAAAATGATCATCCTACCAAAGGCAGCCTGAAGACTCAAGACAATTTCAATATATATATATATATATATATATATATATATATATATATATATATATATATATATATATACAGCTACATTCTTCACAGTAATAGAAAAGCAATCTTGAAATTTCTAGGGACAAAAAAAAATAACCTCAGATATCCAGAGCCATCCTGAACAGTTTATATTGAGTCCATACTGAGTTGTAATGCTCTAAGCCTACTCTCAACCCTTTTCCCCTGAGGGGCTATTGCCTTCGAAGTTTTATCTCCTATTCCAGAAAAGGCTTTGGCTATTATGTATACCTCAAACTAAGCTTCCAAATGTGGCGAATTCTATCTTATGAAAACTGTGTGCCATCATACCTTAAGATGTCCAATACCTCTTTGGGATATAAATATGATATTTTCAGACTTTCTGGTAGCTTTCAGGAACTGGAAATAATGACTGTACTTTTCTACATTACAATAGCTTTCAGCGGAGTATATTACCTTTATTCAATTTGATTTTATTTACTTTTAGGTAACACCACAGGTTTGGAGTTCAGTCTTTCTGTGCTACAAAGCTGGTAATGGCTCTAATGTATTTGAATTGGATCCCCATATGGCATTCTTGGTTTCCAGGGGTGACACAAAAGTCTAAGATTCACACCATACAGATGGCTGAAGAGCTTGAGAAGTTCCTCTATGTGGCTCAGGTTCATCCCTTAGGATTTTCAGTGACTGTGTTTAGGTTGCTAGGATAAGTGCAGATAAGCAACCATATTCTTTGTATTCCTAGGGATGAGTCTATGAACCACTACCTAGTTGTGGTCTTGTCGACCACATCCTAGATGCCCCTTTGGCTTTCAGATAGGAACATCTTGGGAAATATTGAGGGTTTCAAATTTTCCACTGAGAGATCAGACTCTGGGCAAAATCCTTTTGTTTTTATCCCTCTTCAGAATGAGAAAATCAAGAGCTGGGGAGAGAGATGTAGAATTTAACCTCTTCTCAGTGCCCTCTGAGCACATGTCTACTTCTCTCACTGTATTGGAGCAAGTTCACATGAGCCACAATCCTGGTGAGTTTGTTCATTAAAGCGTGCACACATACTTCTACTTCCTTTTTTTGGTTTTAAATTTCCCCATTCTTTACAGGTTATCCTTTTGGTTTCAGGGACTATTTGCTCCCAATCAGAGAAGACAAAAAAAAAAAAAAAAATGCAGAGAGCTATTTCCAATGAAGGATACAGTATAATTTCACTTTCCTTACTACTTTGTCATTTAGATGAAAGAGAAAGGGAAGTGGGCCATGATTGGTGTGAGGGGTCCCCCCACCAAATTCTCAGTAAGCAGTGCAGGACAAGGACTACTTTGCTATTCCATAAACCCTTAGACCTCAACAAGGAGTGTTAGGTCTTTAATTCTCAAGCATGGGGCCTCAAGAATGGTGACAAATGAATTCACCAGGTATAAAATATGCCTCTTAGTGCATCAGATGTGATCATGAGTCCAGTGAAGTTTGGAGACTTTTCCTTTTTTATTTCTTAACACCATCAAATGGAGCATGAATAAATGAATGGTTCCTATTTTCTCAGCTGATTCTATGGTTACTGCCTGAATTCGGCCAAGAGAAAGTAGTTATTTTAATTTGTGAACACCTGCTGTGTCTGTGAATGTTTGATGCAACTAAGGGGGAAAATAGATTTTAAAAGGTGTGGGGTGTCTGTGACATTCAGTCTTACTTTACACATTTGTGCTCACATATGTAAGCTTACAATTTCCTTGGTCTTTTCACTTTATTATTTCAGCAGCCCAAGGAAGTAAGTGGAGCAGGATATAGGCCAACTTGCCTCAGGTGGGACAAGACACCCCAGACAGTAATAAACCCAGGCCAAACACTCTCATGTCCAATGCAATTCAAGCTCACTTACAAGATTTAATTTTTTTCTTTTTAGAATTTGTGGCTCTTTGAGCCTCCCATGAAACTCTAACTAATATAAAATTGAGCCATCAATCAATTATGTAAAAAACAACTTCACTACTTTACTTGTATGCAGTCGCTCTCTTTCCTTAGCAGATATTACTTCATATGATGCTTTAGAATGCAGATGTCAGGAACAGCCCTTTCCTGCAATGGAGATCTAAGTTCAATCCCTAACACCCAAAGCCAGCAGCTCATAAGTTAAACTCACTGAGTGTAACTCCACCTTCAGGGATTTGATGCCTTCTTCTTGATTCCATCAGTACACACACACACACACACACACACACACACACACGAGAGAGAGAGAGAGAGACAGAGAGACAGAGAGAGACAGAGAGAGAGACAGAGAGAGACAGAGAGACAGAGAGAGACAGAGAGACAGAGACAAAGAGATACAGAGAGGAAGAGAGAATAAACATATTCCTGTTTGAAAAGGAAATATCCCCTTCCACCTAGGTAAGACAGGCTCTGCTCTCTTCCCACTGCACCTCTGTAAGTCTGTGTCATAGTTCTTCGAACTTGACTTAAGTATATCACCCCAAATGATTTCTCAACACCATGTTAGAACATAACTTTTGAAATTTTTTTGTTTGGTGTGTGTGTCTGTGTGCATGTGCATGTGTTTGTGGCGGGGGGGGGGGGATCCTGTATATGTGAAAACAAGCAGTTGCACCCAGAGGCTTCTAGAAATGGAGTAACAGGTAGGTTGGATTGAAAACCAAACTTGGGTCCTCCTTAAGAGCAGCAGTCACTCTGAACCTTCTAAGATATCTCTTTTTCCCACCACACACCAACTTTAAGAAAAGATAGTCTTTGTATGCATTTCACATGTGAGAAGTACTATAAAGCTACATAATATTACCCCAGCCAAGATATTGTTGCTGTAAAAGGTAGGATGGGCATGGGAGTGGGCGGAAAAGGAGATAATATTTGAAATGGAAATACAGAGTATCCAATTAATCCAAAATTAATTAACCAAAAAAGACAAAGAATATTCCAATCATGACAATAGCATTCATTTCACTCATCACCCAGTTAGTTTCCCTCTGATGTGGAGCAAGGGCCTAGCATCCACTTGGCTTTCTGATACCATTCTAATGTCGGTGTTGGAAAACATCTTACAGCAGTCATACAGGGTGGACATCTCAGCTCCCTACTTTGCCATTGCTAGCCTACAAGAGGACAGAAAACCTTATTCTAACATTTTTTCCTAAAGTAATTAGAATTTAAAAAAATCCTTTTTGCTAGGAGGTTTTCTTTCTTTTTTAAAATCTATTAATTAGAGATGGCAAACTTTAGTTTTATGATCTTATGATTTATTATGATATAATAAGAAATATGTGTTTGATGTTTATCCATAGTCCTTAGCAGGGAGCTTCTAAATGCCTTGGCATTTACTGATATATTTGAAAGGAGGAGGCATTCTTTGTTATTCATAGAAGTCCTGCTTTTTCCTCAAGCACATCCAAGTTTATGATAATAATGCCTTTTTTAGTAGTAATCTGGTTGCTAAGGGAAAGAAACATGATTCGAGGGCTGAAACTCTTAGTGACTACCCTAGCTTTACTGGAGGGAAGGACTGCAGATCAGTATAATCTATGATCGCCAAAAATGAAGTCAACTACGTCGGTTCTGTAAATCACCTATAACCACCCAAAGAGTTGAGACTCAGAGAACCTCTAGGTGTAAGACAGAAGGAAGTACTAGAAAGGATGAAATGGTGGTCACTGGGGTCTCTGACAGTAAAGAAGGCTTTGTAGCCTCAGGTTGGGTTAGCTGAGTAGTCATGCTATCAGAAGCTCATTGTCACAGAGTGGATCTATGTTCCTGACTTATAAATTTGGAGAATTAATTCCAAAGACAATGGGGACGGTACATATTTTTTAGAATGCTTACTGTACAATCATAGGTGGTAGGCTAAGAGAAAGAAAGCCTAGCCCCTATGAAGCAAGTGTGGGTGATATAACTAGAGTACCATTGCACTGGGGTGTTTTGAAAGAGCTATGGCAAAGAGTGAGATGGAATTCAGGTGGGTAAAGTCTAAGTCCAATTGTTCTCCTAATAAGATGTCCATTTGCCTCTACATCCCAGGCATCTAGACTAGAGTCTTTATGACCACTTCATGCATTACCTCTAGGCAGCTGTATCATAGGAGAAGAAGGATAATAAAAAACCAAACCAGGAACTGGAGCCCCGAACGTTACTATAATTTTCAGCCTTTGTCTAGATAGTCCCTGTTTATTGCCAAGGTAAAGAATTCAGGTACCTGTCCCTAAACTTTTAAATAAGTTGCTTATCAGGTTGATATTCTTAGAGTTGTCAGAAAAATCCCACCTTCCCCTAAAGTCCTATATTTTAGGATCTTATTTGGCTGCTCTGAGTTGGATCCTTGTCAATTGACTTGCCCAGGAGAGATGTGAACAAATCTCTATTTACTCCACTCAAGTTACTGATGATAGCCAAATGAAGCCAAGTATTACATCTAAGTCCAGATTAGTGAGCCAGTGATTTCATTAGGGACATTCAAAGGACTTTGGCTAAGGGGTTGCTAATAGGACCTTTGGTAATTCATTATGATTTTTCATTAGCAACTATGCAATGCATCTCAGGAACCACCCTATGATCTCCTTTTAAAAACTTGACATCACCCCCCCCCCAAAAAAAAAAAAAAAAAAACAGATGGGATGTATAGTTTTCCACTGAAACACAATAAACATGGGACTAGTCACAGAAAATGATTCTCCTTCTCCTAAAAGCTAAATGTCCCTCTTCTATGGGGGTCCGTCTTTCTGTCCAGTCTATTTTTGCCCTGTGCTATTATTTGGTTTGTCTTGTGTTTGCATAGATCTTGTGTATGTTGTCATAAATACTGTGAGTTCATATGTTCAGCTGTATTCAGAAGACACTGTTCCCTCATTTTCTGTACTTCTCCTGGCTCTGGCTCTTACATTCTTCCCCCTCTACTTCAATATATGGATATGTATTATCTACTTCAATATATGAGTATATATTGAATATTGTAGTGATCATGAGCCTTTTCTGCTTGGATATGCTTAGGTAAGTGCTGAGGGAAGACAGTTCAACATCCATAGATTTAGGTGAGAGCTGGACAGAATTTCAAGACAAGACATTTGTGTGACTCAAAGTAAGACCCTTAATTTGCCAAGTTTGGGCTTCATTATCTGTTAGTCAATTTTAGCAGTTGCTACTCTGCATTATATTCCAGAAAATTCAAGGAGGAGATGAGGAACATGCAGAGGCACCTGGCATGAGGCCCAGAGAGAGCAAGAACTCAGGAAATAATTGCTTCCCTTTCTCAAGTGAAGCCAATTCATTTGGAAATAACAGCTCCCCTTTACCCTTTCATTTACATTTTCTGTACTAAATAACTAAATGCTTTCCGTTTATTTTGAATCTTACAATGAGGTCTCAGCCCTCCCCATATCTCTGTTTCTGTCTCTGTCTCTGTCTTCCCCCTCCCTTCTTCCCCCTCCCTCTTCCCACCACCCCCACCATGTATACACTACAGTGTCTGGCTTTATTTGGGTTCTGACGATTTGATCTCAGTTTCTTATGCTTACTTGCAGGCAAATGAGTGCTTTACTTATTGAGCTAACTTGGTATCCCCCTTCCCATTGCTTTGATATTTTTATGAGGAGAAAGCCATTCAAATTATTATTATTATTATTATTATTATTATTATTATCCTTGCTGGCATCTATTTTTTTCCCATCTAACTACCACTTTATTTTTCTGTAATAAAATAGTACTGAGAGAATAAAAGTTAGACAGTCCCCCCGTATGCAGACAGATAAGGACAGGGGTCATGCTAGGCAATTAATGTGGAAAATTCTCAATCTGGCTGGCTTCTTTCCCACACTTCTTACTTGAGAAAAAAGCCTGGCAGTTTAAAACGAAAGGGTTGCTGGCTTATATTCCCCACCAGCCAAACCCCCACCAATCAGCTGGCTTAAGAAATTCAAGGTGAGTTCAGTACACCTTTCACAACTAATCTATCATCCTTCAAATTTACAAATCTTAAATTAGGGGATAAAAAGTGCAATACTGTTGCTAACCAGACACTAAAGCTCCTTGCTACTTCCCAACATTGCTCAAGAATGTGCTACTGTTTGTAGGTAGTCTGGGAAGATATCTAAGATCAAAGTATGGTTTCTATTAATGCTTGTCTCTTTTACACCACAATAAAGATCAATCAATCAATCAATCAATCAATCAATCAATAAAAGAAGAAAGAAACAAAGAAAGAAAGGATGAAAAAGAAAAGTTAGAAACATTTAAGTTAAAGACTATTAATAGGTCTTAAAAATTATTTCAAATTCTCCCATTCACCTGGATTTGTTTGTCTTTCTAATGAGCTGACCTTTTCTTTAATAGTCCAGCCCAGGCACACAGATGGGAGTAATCTGAGCTCTAAATGAACACAAGTGTATGTGCAATGCTTAGTGGCTGCAAGGAGCTCTCTAGCCTCAAGCAAGGACAAAGATTCCAATCTCTTAGTTTGTATACCTCCTCATCACTGCAAATTCTTTCAGTTCTACAATGCCACTACTCAAAATGTAAAATTACTCACAGTGGTCCATAAAAATAAACCATTGTTAGAAAGGTTTGAGCAGACCATACTAATCAGGACACATGTTTAAGATACTGTAACAAAGGTTCTCCAAAGTACACAGACTTAGTGCTCATTCAGGAGCAGAGATACGTGTTGACTCAAAAACCATAACTACTGGCTACAGTTCAACTTCCCATCACAGCATATACATGTGGCCCATAAGTGCTGTTCTTGCTTTAGGCTTGAAGGTGGTAACAAAGGGAAAAGGATTCCTAGGTAAAGCTTTTCCTCCAAGGATGGTATATGATACTTCCCCATACCCTCTCAACATGTAGCTCAGTGCTTGAAACCTGGTTACTTGATCACATCTAGGTTGGCAGGAGCTTGGGAAATGATATCTGTCTTTGAGATCTGCTTTGGTAAGATTCATGAACGGGTAAAGAAAGTCAGGTTTCATAAATCCCTAGTATGAGATAAATTAGCATATTATTTGCATATTTTCACAGAACATTGGTTATAATCAATAAAAGAAAAAAGTGGAGATTCTAAGAAGGAATAGAACATATAAAGTGAAAGGAGAGATGCATAAACATTTAAAGTCTTTTTACAGGCTGGAGAGATGGCTAAACACATAAGAACATATACTGCTTCCACAGAAGACCCAAGTAAGTTCCCAGCACCTACCCTGTAACAGCTACTGAATTGCAGCTTTGTATGCTCTGCTGCCTTCTTCTGACTGGTGTGAATATGTGCACACCCATGTTCATGCACTTCCACATAGATACACCAACACATAATTAAAAATGAAATATATCTTTAGGATAATAAACAAGATGAGTTGGAGCAGCAGAATTATGTCTCATAGAGATACGCTGGAAAGCTCTTCTAGGTTAATGCTATTTAAGGGTCTCTGATTCACAACTTTCTTTACCTTTTAGCCCGAGCAATTTAACTATACCCGTTTCTTTCTCCTCTCTTAAGTACTCTTTCTGTTTGTTTCTCTAAATTTGCCCTCCTAGATGAGCTTCCTTGGGCCTCACTTGTTAATAGTAACAACAACAGTTCCTTCTCTACTGCCACTGAAAAAGCTATGCCACTGTTTTAGTAATGTCACATTGGTTCTGAGTCATTGTCCAAGCTGTAGGGTGAGTGCCTTCTGCTCATCCCCTAAGAGACAGACTAGATATAGCCTAGCACCACTTATGTACTGGGACTTTACTTCCGAATCTGTGAGCCAAAGACCAACTGTTGGTATCAGGAACCAATGTTGCCTCCAAACACAGTGGTGACAGCATCCATAAGCAACAGCAACCTACGCATCTATTGCCATGACAATACATTCCCAGTGTACATTTGGTTTAGCTCTCACCTTAACCTGGGAGCACTTACTTCACAGTTTAAATAAAAGTCAGACTCCTCTTGTCCCACTGTCTCTTTTTCTTCTTTTTCTCTCTCTTCTCTCCCCCTTGTCTCCATCATCCTTGGTAAACCTTTTGCATGTGGAACCATATTGGCCTGGTGGGGTCTGTTCAGACACCAGCCACAATTCTAGCACAACACCAACAGTGTCCGTATTATCTGGGGGTTGATAGGAATTTTGAAAATCAGTTCATTGCTTAAAGGCACAATGTGAGTTTCCCAGAACTGCCTTATCAAAGTAGCATAGGCCCAATGGCTTGCACAACAGAAATGTTTTACATATACTTTATGATCTTTGTAAATAGTAAGATTTCAATGCATACTATCAAGCCTTTAAGAAAACATCAAGTACTGACAAATATATATTCATATATATTTATGCTAAAAAAGAAATGCCTTGTTTTAAGGTTCTGGAGGCTAGAAGTCTAAGATCATAGTGTTAATTGGCATAGAGGTTCCTCTCTGGTCTGTTTGCACAGATCCGAGACCCTGAAGAGGTATGTTGGGTGTGTTCACACTCTGTACCACACAAGACTAAAAAAGGCAGGGCCAAAAGAAGATTCTTAAAACCCACTAGAACCTTCAGTATAGCTAGAAGGCAATGATATTTAGTACTGTGCAGATAATGGGTTCAACCAATGGTAGTATCTTTTCCAAAGAACAGGAGGAAAAATGTTGAATTGTTAGTACCTTGCCAAATAGATAAGGAAGAAAGTCTCCCTAGGGGTTACTCAAATTCTACCCTACACACACTGTTCTTTTATCAACTAGTAATTTCATGATACTTCTAAGAACAGGGAATAAATGTTTAAGGGAGAAGCTGTTAACAAAATTTTTACTTTAAAGGAAAAATATCTTGCAGATGATACACATCTGCCCAAAATATGATGATATTAAATGCATAGAAACAATAGACAATCTCCCAACTCATCTCTACCACTGTCTAAGATCCTACTTGAGTGCTTCTTTCTTTGGCATGTTCTTATGGCCCGAAACTATGTTTTTCTATGTGTGATTTGAGTATGAAATCTTCTTCCTAGGCTCATGAGCTTGAAAACTTCACCCTCAGCATGTGGAGCTCTTTTGTAATATTTAGGAGGCAGAGCTTTACTAGAGAAAGTACTTCACTCAGAGGGTGAGGCAGGCTTTGGAGTTCACAGTCTAAAACCACCTCTTGTCTCTTTCTGCTTCCTGAATGTTGCGTGGTCATCAACAGCTCACTGCTCCTGCTGCCAGGACTTCCTGTCTCTCTGTATTTTTGCTTTTAGATTCTAACCCATGGAATTGCAAACGAAGAAATGTCTTTCTTTAGAGTGGATGTGTCAAGATATTTTATCTCCACAGCAAAAAGGGAAGGAGCAGCATCAGATAATTGAGCTCATCCACAACACTCCGTGTCTCTGGCTTTCGTGAATGACTCATAAGCACGGTCCTCTGGAGAGTTGACTTTTCTGAATTCCCCAAAGTATAGTGCTTGAGGCTAATCTTGAATGCTTCAGAGATGTCACAAACTTGCCTGATTCAAGCTCATTGATTTCACCATATTCACCCTAATCTTCTGGACTCTCTCAAAATTACTGTCTTGTGTTATCACGTCTTTCTTCTTTTTTGGCTTTTATATTTTTTCCCCTTCAAAGATTCCATAAATTATCTCTTAAGTTTTTCAGCTTTCTTCCATCAACATCAGCCCCAAGTGAACGAGCCCTACCTCCTCTATGGCCAATGTATTTCATTGGCTTGTACTTTAACCTCTTTCCTAACAAAAATCTGAACATGCTTCCCCACCCTTAGATCCCTCACTGCTTAGAATTCTTGGCTGGCTCTGCCTTACTCTTGACATAAACACAAAATGTCCAGGTGTAATTTTCAAAATCCAGCTCCCCTCCCCTCTTCCTCTCAGGCCCTCACTAGCTTTCCATAGCCATCTCTGCATCAGTTACACAAACTGTATTGTTCAAAAAATATACTGATTATTCACAACTCAGGACATTTTAAGATACGCTTGTGAAATGTTTCTTTTTTCTTTTCTTTTTTTTTTTTTACTCTATTCCCTGCCATTCCTTGATTACTCACAAGCTGAAAGGCTCACAGTTTAGACCTTTTTAGAGTTAATATATTTATTGATGTAATTATCTTATTAATGCTGGCCTATTTCTAGTAAAACATCTTTGAACAAAATACATCATAGTATTTTCTGAGTACTTTAACCTCAGTCTTTATCCAGATACCTTTCTTGTATACAAAAATTAGAAAACTAAATGTTTGAATTCATGTGCTAAATTTTTTGTTCAGATTAACTCGCTGATTTAACTCTTCAGTACATATTTATTGAAGCTTTTGCATGCATTTGTTGCTATATTTGAAACCATTCTTTCAAAACTGAATGGAACAGACCAAGTTCCTACTCACCTTGATGTATTTGTTCCCCTAAAAAATAATATAGAGGAAAAACACTTACAGACACACATCATAAAAAACTGTTCTTTGAAATATGTTTAATTAGGGGAATCAAAATGCTAGGTGATGAAAAATGGATGTTATCGTTATGAGCAGTTGTTGGAAAACAGGTCCCCCAGTTAGCTGAAGTTGATCTTGATTCCTTGATGCTTAGCATCCCAAATGCTATCATTGTGCGCCATTACGCCCAGTACAGAAAAGGTCCTTTTGTGTGGGACTTCACAGATAAATAAATTGGCTGCATAAGTATTATACCAGAGCGTTCCAGGTAGAAAACTCAACATGTAAAAATCTTTAAGGAACTTTGTCTGCTGGAGAAAATGAGAAAAAAAAATCAGCATGTTAGCATTTCTAGGGTTAAAAAAAATAAGTCTTTGAACTGAAGTCTCACATCTTCGGGTCACTGAACATAACACTGGATGGTGACTCAGATAAAATTATGATAAATATGTAAAAAAACACATTTACAATATACATATATATAAATATATATTATACACATATTATACACATTTGATTCACAGTATGTATATTCCAGGCTGGCTTGTAGCTTATAATAATCTGGAGTTTCTAACTCTTCAACATACCAGGTATTGGGATTACAGGCATATAAAACTTTGCCCAGGTTGTGTGAAAAGAGATATAAACACACTAGATCTTCATACACGGGCAAGCACGCTAGCAAATAAGTTAGGACCTTAACCTCAAGAAATTATATATTTAAAGTGAGAAGGCAATAGAATTTTTTGATAGTTACCTTTCTTCCGGAGAAGTGCCTGTGCTTTCTGGCCCCACTGTGTTGTCCTTCAGCACCCCAGAGGACACCATTTGCAGCGAGCACCGTGTGGATGGTGCTGCAGGGACTGTGCCCAGATCCTGCCCGCTTTCCATAGCTGAATCCCCACATTTCTACATTCTACCAGAGATCCCTCAAAAATACATCCTGAGCCTGAACCCCATATGCACCGCCATGCACACTTTCCCACATCCCAGGAAGGGGTGATACTGGTCTTGAGCAGAAGGCCTGGTGCTTTCTCACACTGCAGATGTGGAAACCAAGCTCCAGCACACAGAAAAAAAACATCAGAAGCAGAGCCATCTTCTTTGATTCAGTACTCACTGCTCATTGGACCGTGGAATAGTCCTCACCCATCCTTTTTTTTCCCCCATAGTCATGGCTGTTTTCGGCAGGTGTGCAGAAAAGGAACCACGAACGTTAAAGTGCTGTGTCTTAAAAGAACATCTTCCCCTAATTTCCTTTTTGATAAATACAGATTTTTATGCATGACATTTTCTCTTAATGATGCCTTTCCCTTCGAGGGAAGGTAAGCTTGGAAGCCCACCTTCTGTTCAGTGCTGCTTCAAACAAGTGATTTTAATTTAATGCGGTAAATGCTTTGCAGTTGTTCATTGTAGCCGGTGCTGTGGTGATATTTAATCTGCCAAAAACCTCTCATTCTGTATTACCATTCAGATGCAAAAGAATTTATGGTTCTGACTCTCTGCTTTTGCATTCGTAAATCACTTGACATTTGTAGGAAGATATGATTGTTGCTTAATTCTTTGCTTTGCTTAACTTTTGACATCAATAACATTTAATTCTGTATTTGTTTTAGATTAACTCTGAAATTATTAGAAATTAGAAAATGAGAAGTAGAAACATGTGCCTGCATATGGACATAAGTTTGGGTTTATGTATTGCATATAGCAAGTTCAGTGAGATTGTATGAGTGTGAATGATGTATCTGCATGGGTCCTCCTGTGGTGTATGTCCTTATATGTGTGTAGGTTTATGTTAAGGTGATATATGATTGGATGTAAGAGAGATAGGTGGGGAAAGTTCTAAGAGCAGAAGAGGAGGCAGGAGGCAGAGATTGAGAGGGGAGGATTCTGGGAGGAACAAAGATGGAGGTGGATGTGTCCCTTTCTCTAGGCACTTCTCTTCATAACTAAGGTTGTTATGAATTTTTTATAAGGGATGAAATTGTACAAGATCATTTGACTTATAAAGGTTAGCAAATTATATTATGTCTATTGGATTAGAGTAGTTTGGTGTGTTCTTTGATGTGAGTAAATAATTGTGTTCAAAGATTGTAGTGGCAGAATGCATAAAGCCTGCCACAGAGTTGGGATGTGTGATCTAAGGCTTGGCAACCAACAACACGCCAAGGGGAAGTGAGTAAAAACAACACAACAGGGCAGTCATATCCACCCAGGACAGAAGCAATAGGGGCGGTAGAGAGAACCATGCCACAGTTCATAGAGGCAGTGTAAGGCCTCCAAGTTAGAGATCCCCTTCATGTTGGATGGCCCCAAGCGAGAGCCAGCAAAGCACAGGATAAAAGGTTAAGCCACCATTTTAATATTTACTGCACTCTGAGTGTCAAACTTCATCTTTCAACATGTTTAAAATGAGGTCTCTTTTGCTATTGGTTACCAAGCTAGGTGTCCCACATGTTTTCAGGGTTCTTTAGCCATTTCTTGTCTTGCAATAGGGTTCTTGGTAGTATAAATATGCACTAGCATGTCTAGCAGATTCTTGCTTGTGCAGTAAGTATTTTACCCAATGATCCATCTCCCTAGACCCCTAAATCACTTTTTGAAATATCCCTTCTTTATGGTTATGCCAGAGATCATGCTAGGCAGTGGATTATTTTTTTTTTCAATGAAATATTACTACTATCATTACTACCACCACCACTACCAACAATAAATAATAATAATAATAATAATAATAATAATAATAATAATAACATATATTTTAAAAGGTCATTTAAAAGGGGACTGGAGAAATGGCTCTTTAGTTAAGAGTACATACTGCTCTTATGAAGAATCTGGGTTTGGTTGGTTTCCAGTACCCACATGGCACCTCATTATCAACTATAACTCTAATTTAAGGAGATTTGGCATCCTCTTCTGGCCTTGTCAAGCCTTCAGAGTGCACGTCAACTCACAAAGACACACACAAATACACATTCACAAAAATAACAAACAAGTGATTTTTGAAAAAAAATCACACCCGAGGAGATTATGAAAAATCAAAATACTGTATTATGAAAACTTCTCATTATTGAGTATGATATTCTTGAAGAAGACAGTGCCCATTAGTTTTGTCTATGTATTAACTCTTAAATACGGTTTGAACATTCCATTAGCAGCCAGGTATGTTTATCAGCAGTATATGTTTTGTTTGCTTGTTTATCTGTCCCTTGGTAGAGCCTACACCTGGAAGGGAAGACCACACAAGAATGTGAATACCAGAAAATGTGGATTTCTGGTTGACATTTCAGACATGACAACAAAGATTGATGCTAGGAGAGTTTAATGGTCAAAGAGAAATGAGATCTCAGTTACATGAGGCTTATCATGTAACTGGTAGACTTCTGAGTGCTTTGTGAATTTCCAAGTGTAATGGGAATAGAAAATACTTCTTAATCCTAAATGTTCAATGAAACATTGAAAGTGCTATTAAACGTACCTTTTCCACTGAGTGTGGAGAACATGATGATGCTATCCAGCATCACCTCTTGACCAGAAGCTTTGGGGAACTAAATAGTTCTCTTAGTGATGGTTATAAAATGTGAGCTGAGTGATTTCTTCAGCTTGTAGGTTCTACTTGTCTAAGATAGCTTACTCGCACCATCACCATGACTTTTCGTAGACCTTCTTGTACACAGCTGCTACGGGATAAGTTGTGAAGTGGAAGACAATGAGCATGTTTACCATGAGCCATTACGGAGGCTTCAGTAAGTTAGGCACCACGGGGATCAGCCACTGGCTGGTTGCCTCCCTTCCTGTCTCAGAGGATGTCAGCGCCACTAACAAGTTTGACCACCTTTCACCCACCTTATTGGAGCTGAGGAATAACCACAATGCCTTTTACTTTAGTAATGGCTCCTTCAAACTTGACTCTGCAAAGATCTGCAAGCCCTCTGAAAATACCTCAGCTCCATGATTTCACCTTTTGCCCATGCTTCTCAGAAACAAAATGAATGGGTGCTGGTTATACAGCTTAGTGCTAGAGTGGTGAGTGAGCATATACAAGATGCTAGGTTCAATCCCCAGTATTACTCAAAATAGAAAAAATAAAGTTGTATAATATAAGGCATGGCACTACAGACACACAAACACATACAACCACACACACACACACACACACACACACACACACACACACAAACGTGGAAGAACATTATTGCTATGGAAATTCTTGTTTGGTTAACTAATGGTTCACATGTTTTTTCTGCTAGACAGATAGCATTTATATAGACATATAAAACTCTTTGAATTAATTGGGACAGTTTCCCAGAATATCAGAACAGAGTGTCATGTGCAAGTTCTGTGACAGGTACTGGGTCACATAGAATGTCCTGACAATTAGAACGTACACAGGTATTGTTATCTTATATTTAAATGTCTAAGCACAGCATGTATTACTTGAGATTTAATCCAAAATAATTCATTTTGCTCTTCTTGACACTTGACATCTCTAGTCAGAGCAGTTGGAGGAGAGCTTTAGATGTTTCCTGTTTCTCTGATTGTATGACCTTCATTTCTATAGTCTTTGCAAGTTATATTAAGCCTGCTTTCATGCATATATGCATCAACATTATATATGCCTATGCTTCTTTCTCCATGGCTTCTTATTTTTATTGAAATCTCTTTTAGGAAAGTCATGGAAGAGCATCATATAAACCAAGTGCTGAAAATTGACAAAGTATCGTTTCTTTACATTTTCTATTTATTACTGAGTGGGATACTTTAGCGTGGTTATCCATGTGCCACAGAAAAAAGGGGAGGACATGTTTTAGGAGTAAGCCCCCCGTCCACGGTAGCTTTTAGGAATGGAACTCTGGTCAGGAGACTTGCATCACAGGCGCCTTTACCCAGTAAGCAATCCAACTAGCCCCTAAATGGTGCTTTTTGTTGGCATGTTACATTGTCTCTAATCCCTGAGTTGTGGCAGAATCTAGACCCAAACACTGGACAAGATATTAAAAATTGACAGTGCCTGGTGCAACTGCTCTCACAAAATTTCTGATTCTTCTATGGCTTTCTGAAGGTGAGCAGATGTTTCTGTTTGTGCATTTTGTTCTCTGACACATTTAACCACTGGTATTGTCCTCACATGTGTATGGAATACATATTGCATGTAGTCTGATACATTAGAAGAGGAGAGAAGGTTATAATAACAACATCGGGTCCTGGCAGCATACACTGTGCCTGGAGTTCGTGGTGACTTCAGCATTATCAGAATGTGGATGGCGTTGCATCTGTTATGTCTGAAAAGTGCTAGGCAATGGTGCTAATTTATTATGGAGGAGGAGGGAGGTGAAGAAAGACGGGGCGATGAAAAATAGCACACAGTAGGAGAGAGTCAACTAAATGGTAATTTGTTAGGTTTTATTCACACCATGCAACAGAGCACTGTCACAGGTTCCTGGTTTGCTTTATAAATCAACCGTGTGTGTTGCTCATCTAGATACATGGACGCAGGACAGCTCTAAAGAAGCCCTGTTTTGTAGACAACGTTTTTTCTAAGGGTTATGTGGTATGAAGTGAGCATGATGGTGGAGTGACGGAAGGCCTCTGGCTGTAACTGAACTTTATAAGAAAAGGGCATGGGCAGGAGGCAGGAAGCCCATAGAAACAGAACATTAGATCATTTGCCATTCACAGAGGATGAGCTGAGAAAAAGCAGGGCAGATGGTGGGGAACCACACAGAGAACGATGCTGAGAGTGAGCGCAGATGCTGCTCAATCTTTAAAATGTTGAGAGCTTGCGTCTTTCTGAAATTTAAGCAAATACAGCCTTGTCTTTTTCTTGCCTTCATTTCTATCCTTTTGCCTGCAACCTACCACCAATAAAAGTTTCACGGATCTTTACATTTTCATGGTACTGTACATGATTTGTACCCTAGGTTGCAAAGAATGTGCTCCTCAATAACAAAACAACAAACGTTTACAAGATGTCTAGACACAGCCTTAAGGACAGAGAAATTATATCACCTGATAGAATTCCTAAGCAGGTATAAACTTGGTATCCATGGAGACCTTTTCCAGGACTCTAGCTGATGGGATCCTCTCGCTACTCAAGTACCTTTTGTGAAATGGGGACCTTTTGCCTGCAATTCACAAAAATCCCCTCTGTGCTTTAATTCACCTCTGCTGCTTTAGCCCATCTATCTCTCTGGATGACTTATATTTATAGAAGCATATTGTTATGCCACAGTGTTTAGAAAATAATCACACACAAAAACCTATGTGATTCATACAAATACAACTTTTTTCCTTTTCTTTTCTTGGAAATTTTCTTATATACATTTCAAACATTACGTTTCAAACCCTTTCAAAGTTTCCCCTCCACAAATTGCCTATTCCATCTCCCCTTCCCCTGCTTCTATTAGGGTAGTCCCTCATCCATCCACCTACCCCCTCCTGCCACCCTGCCTTGTGCTGACATTCCCCTACACTGGGGCATCAAGCCTTCACAGGACCAAATACCTCTCCTTCCATTGATGCCCAACAAGGTCATCCTCAGCTACATATGCAGCTGGAGCTACGGGTACAACTATGTGTACTCTTAGGTTGGTGGTTTAGTCCCTGGGAGCTCTGGAGGGGGTGGAGGGAGTGAGGGATGTTGTTCTTCTTATAGGGTTGCAAACTTCTTCAGCTCTTTCAATCCTTTCTCTAACTCTTTCATTGGGGACTGTGTGCTCAGTTCAATGGTTTCAATGCAAGCATCTGCCTCATATTTGTCAGACTCTGGCAGAGCCTCTCAGAAGACAGCTATATCAGGGTCCTGTCAGCAAGCACTTCTTGGCATCCACAATAGTCTCTGGGTTTGGTGTCTGTATATGGGATGGATCTCCAGGTGGGGCAGTCTCTGGATGGCCTTTCCTTCAGTCTCTGTTCCACACTTTGTCCCTGTATTTCCCCCAGTGAGTATTTTGGTTCACCTTCTAAAAAGGACTAAAGCATCCACACTTTGGCCTTCCTTCCTCTTGAGCTTTAGGTGGTCTGCGAATTGTATGTTGGGTATTCTGAGCTTCTGGCCTAATGTCCACTTATGAGTTAGCATATACAATGTGTGTTCTTTTGTGACTGGGTTACCTCACTTAGGATGATATTTTCTAGTTCCATACATTTGCCTAAGAGTTTCACATAGTCATTGTTTTTAATATCTGAGTAGTAATCTATTGTATAAATGTGCCACATTTTCTGTACCCATTCCTTTGTTGAAGGACATCTAGGTTTTTTACAGCTTCTAGCTATTATAAATAAGGCTGTTATAACATAGTGAAGCACATGTCCTTGTTGTATGTTGGATCATCTTTTGGGTATATGCCCAGAAGTGGTATAGCTGGGCCCTCAGGTAGCACTATGTCCAATTTTCTGAGGAACTGCCAGACTGATTTTCAGAGTGGTTGTTCAGGCTTGCAGTCCCACCAAAAATACAGGAGTGTTCCTCTTTCTCCACATCCTCACCAGCATCTGCTGTCACCTGAGTTTTTGATTTTAGCCATTCTGACTGGTGTGAGGTGGAAGCTCAGAGTTGTGTTGATTTCCATTTTCCTGATGTTGAATGTTGAACATTTCTTTAGGTGTTTTGCAGCCATTTGAGTTTCCTTAGTTGAGAATTTTTTGTTTACCTCTATACGCCATTTTATTAGGATTATTTGATTTTCTAGAGTCTAATTTCTTGAGTTCTCTGTATATATTTGATATTATCCCTCTAATCAGTTTTCTGGTTAATTGAATCTACCCATTCATTGCTTAAAATACAAAACTACATGTCCTTATAATATCTTGTGGAGAATCCTGGCACCTAGCTCATCTTATTTTTTTCTGACTTCTCTTTGAAAGCTATTTTTTATATTTTTCTCTTATTTAAAGTTACTGGGGATGGCTCCAGTATCCTCAACATTGGTAAGCAGAAGAAACTGAAGTGAGATTCTTACAAGAAAGGAAAGTTACACCATAAAGTTTGATTGATTTGGGTTTTCACTGTGTAATCATGTGTGTGTATGTGTGTGTATGTGTGTATTCTGACATGTGTCCTGTACCTTTTAGCACTTGTTCCTGGGCTCAATCTCCAACACAACCAAAACTGTTCAGACACTTCTGCCAACACCAACTGTTGATTTTCTCTTATAGTCAATTTTAGTCAATGGCCTGGTCAGCCTTTATTTAGGAACCATCCTTGCTATACATAGGGAGAATTCTGAGTCACAGTTTCAATTCTTTCATAATACTTACATGATTCCTTGCACCTGACTTTTTGTTTCACTCCATAAGCCTTCAGATTTTTAGATCCACTATCAAGGATTTCCTTCTATGGCTGGAGTTCTGAGTCCTAAGAACCCTTCAGCATCAAATCTCTTAAGAGTATCACCTTCACAAAGGACCAAACTAGGACTCAAATGGAGGGAAATAAAATTGAAAACTGTTGAATTTAGAACCATAGTCCTACAGCCCCATGCCTAGACCAAGCCAAGTGGTATAACAGCATATCAAAATATCAGCCTAGAATGGATGAAGTATGCAAGGACTTAGAAGAGCTATACACTGCCTTAGTTTCCCCCAGATGACTTTAAGAGTCATAGAAGCATTTAGAAACCTCCCCTGGTGAAACCTTATCATTTATGCTCACAGTCAACAGGACCCAAAACATCAAATCAAATAGCGTTTTCCTATCCCACTTGGTCAGGAGACACTGACTACATTGCTCTTCTTGTCTGAGAATATTTCACATTTGGTCAAGAGGAGGCACAATCATAAAAAGAGAAATGCAGAACTGCAGCTAGCTTAGAAAAAAAGTAAACTTTGATAAGATTTTATTCACATGTCTGATTTATATTGCAATCAGTCCCAGCACAAATTAAATCTACTTGAGATTATTGGCTCAGCATCCAGATTTACTACCCTCCTTCCTATCCAACTATTTATTCAGTACATATTATGTATTGAATTGGGCCAGAAGCCAGGTGAGCTGTTGTCCCTGTGAGTCCTATTGAGGAATTGAGTTCAGTTTGGATGAAGAGCTGAATCTCACATCTTCTGATTCAGCTGTCTACCTTCAACACTCCTCCTCCACCACTTCCTTCAGTTCCTCATTGTTTCAAGTGGGGAAAATAGTTCCAGAATATTCTGAACTTCAGCCATCATCTCCTCATTCATCTTAGAGTTGGGAAGGAGACACCATGTGCTACTTAAGAAATGGGATCTGAAGAATAAACAATACAGTTTTTGATTAGTAAAAAATACTTTATTGAATGTTTGGGCATATAGAACTTATCTATGTATTTCAAAACTTCAACATCCCAGTGCACAATGGGATAACTAGACAGACACTCTACGTGCAGTATTTTAGCTGCAAGTACTGTGCATCTTTGTTTATCAAGAACCCTTAGAGTTTGGAGTGTGGGTCAATATAATGAAACCAGGACATCTTTTACTTCTCCAGTGCTAGACATAGAATCACGGCCCAATGAGAACATGATTAATTGGCCACTTCTATGGGAACATAATTCAGTACAAAAGCACTTTCCTACCCTGTTTGGAGTTCTGCTTTCAATAGCTGTGCTGGAGAGAGAAGAGAGGGGAGAGACTTGTAGATATTGGGGTTTAAAGCAATGAAACCCATTGAGAGTTTGCTATAATTCAGAATGGTCATTAAAAACATGCTCTTATCTCTGGTGAGAAATTTATCTCCTGGATCCGCAGCTATGAATACTCGTGGAGTGAGGAAATTTTAAAAGCTGCTTTGGAGGTAATCGCAAGTACCCGCTCCCATTTTCACACAGCCCAAGAAAAGTTCTTCCTCTTATAATGGAAAGATTTGATAAATTAATCTTAATCACGTCTCATCTGACCATATTCTGGCAATCCTGAAGTAACAAGGGAGGACTCTCAATCTCATGGTCTCTTTCTACCGTAGCATAACCTTGCCTTAGCCAAATAACCAGGATTTACCTTTGCTTTCTCTCCTTCCTCTTTTATTCTTTATTCCTCTTCTGTGTCTCTAATGAGAATAAACTTTAAAAGTAGGTCCTGTATAAAACAACGACTGTGCCTTATTTTGTGAGCAGAAACTTTCTATGGAGTGCTGCCCTACTTGAGGGGGCAGATTTCCTCTGCTACTGTGTTCTTACAAAAATCACTTAGCTTTTCTGCCTTGGGTTTTGTTTTTAATGGAATGGTGGGGTTGAGAGTTTATTATTTGTAAGATTCTTGATGTCTCTGGGTTTTGTAGAAGGTCATTTTCCTTTCCCTCCCCCAGATTTCTGGCACTTGAGTTTCTTAGAGCCAGCTGTTAATCATTAAAAATGAAGACACTACTCCAAGTAATGTCTGGCTGTGAGAACATGACCGAATGCTTCCATTCTGACCTCTAAATAAGTCTGAACATATTGCCTGTTGAAAATAATCAAAACGAGTAAGGAGTAGGACTGGGCCTTTAATTATATTTTTAAACAATGCTTTTCATTAAAATTGCATTTTTCTACACCTCTGGAAAATGACATTGTACGTGAGATAAATGTGGCCTCTTACTTAAATTAAGGTTATCTTTAGGCTGCTGATCTCATTTGCTGTTTAGCAATTTTAATTCAAGTCAAGGCCTTGTAATTAGTGCCTTCAGCCAATAGCAGTCCCGTGGAGCTTTGTAGCTGTATTGAATGCTGCTGTTAAGACAAGGCTACTCATGTGGGAAGTGTAAGTCATCATATTAAATTATTAAAGGGGGCATACATCAAGAGTTTCCTCTTGCATGCTGACGCTTCCAAAACAAAGGCTGTATACTACCATGCTGAGTGAATATTGCTGGCATGGATGGCCAGTGTGAGCTATTAATATTTTTAAACACAGAGAAGTTAACTAGGTATGTTATTCTTAGAGCAAGCAAAGTGGAGTGTTTAAGGGAAGCAAACAGCTTGGAGTCTGGGCATTAGTGTTCTTATATAAGAAAGTCTTAAGAGGGTCTTCCAGCTTTTACTGGACAATTGTATAAATGAGACGCTGCACATTCTAGTGAACCTAAGGAGTCAGATCTTGGCTACGGTGGTATTACAGATGCAAACATTAACTCCCAGAGATGATGAGTTTAGCTTTCACTCATTAATAAGTAAAGTCCATAAATTTGTTTTCTGAGTCTGAATCCCAGTACTTTAAGATATTTGAGAGTGGCTGAATTGATAGATTTTTAGTTCTTTCTTTTTTTTTTTGCAATAAGGTGTAAAATGAGTATGTGTGTATGTGGAGCCATATGCGAATGTGTGTAAGTGTAAATGTCTATTAGTCATCACTTGAAACAGAAAATATCTAAAATTGCTGAAGTTAATTAATAAGAAATATACAGGTTCAAGTTTGGCACCTTCCCCTGTATCTAAAGCCTCTGCAGTCTGAGAAACTTAGCTTAAAAAAGGCTTAGTAACAACATCTTACATGCAAATGCCCTCCTTATTTTATAGACAATATATTGAATTCACTTCTTCTCCATTTCTCAGTGCCATTAGGAATGTAAGCATATTTACAGACAAATCCATTGCCTGTTAGGAGAAAATGTACCATTCAGAATACTTCTGAGAAAGGAATCAAACAGACCGTAGAATGTACCTATTCAATATTTTGGCTTTTGTTTGTTTGTTTGTTTGTTCTGCTTTTGAAGACAGGTTCTATAATGTAGCCCTGGCTGTCTTGGAACTCACTCTGAACCCAGAGAGATTCATCTGTTTCTGCCTCTTGAGCGCTGATATTAAAAGCATGTGCCACTAACACCTCACTTGGTTTATGCATCTCGATCTCACAAATGTGAAAGTTAAAGAAAACTACTTCATTTTGGATGAGGAGCATATTTGTTTTCGCTGACAATTCAAAACATGGTCTCTTTGTCCTCATGACCAGTTTGTAGAGATGAGTAGTGATGAGAACCCATCTCAAACTGTGATGGAAAGCTAAAGCGTCTATTGGAATCAACATAATGTGATACCATAGATTTTTTTAAGTGTATAAAAAAGAAGCCACTCATGCTTATAAACAAGATCCCATAAAAGTAGGAAATCTCAGTGTCTTTTCCTGACCCTGACGGAGCATCACAGTAGACATTATTCGCTGTTTTGCTTTACAGTTCAGAAGCTGTGCTGCACTGGGTACCACAAGTCTCAAAGTGTGTTGAAAATGAGGTCTACACATTTATATCAAGGCCTCATCACAATCCCCCAAAGCAGGAATTTATCCTTATAAAACAGCATATAAAAACTGTTCTCTTGGAAATTAGGAGATAAGTTATTTTTCGCATGTGTGACAGAATACTGAAATTATATATTTAAGCATGTCATCTTAACCGATCTTAATCTTTCTGGCAAAATGAATGTAATTATAAACATTCCTAACTGTGAGGCTGTTAAAAAATACATTCATATTAAGTCTATAAAGCATACTAATCTCCTTCGGTAGCTTTCTGAGGACAGCTGGATCCTTTATTTTACTGAGGTTTGTTTGGGGTCTCATCCTATTCATCTGCTGACTGATTCATCTACTCCCAATGTATCTTGAGACGATAGAATTTCAGTGAGACTCAAGTAGTTGTTTTTGACAGCTCACCATTTGGTCAAGCGTGGTATTTTCTGAGTCCACACTCTGATAATGGCCAATGACCATGCTATAGCTGATATTCCATCACAGAGGTTTGCACTGCATGCCCCAAACCCTAATCTCTTGTCGCTAACAACACGTTTAGTAGAAAAACCAGTCCTTGTTTGTTGTTACCTGTGTCATCTTGCCACTGACAGTTTCCCAGAAACCTAGTTCTGACCAGCTTCTACTGCGCTTGCTCATCTTAGTGATTGATTTTGAGTTTTCAAGTGGAGATTTTCATTCAGTCTCTGACACAACAAATGATCACTCCTTCTAAAGTTCTCAAAAACTACCAGTTTCTGTGTATGGCCCAGCAAACACCAACATATTATTTGACATGAGATACAGGAAAGATAGATAGACAGATAGACAGACCGAACGACAGACAGATAATCATGTACACATTCCATCCACAATACATCCTGCTTAGTACCTCTTTTTATTATGGTGATAGTCACCCTAAAACACTGGCGACTTTCCCAATATGAGAAAATAGTTACCAAAGAAATAGCTTATTCTTTAAAGGGTGATGGTTTATAATAACTTCTTCCCAGCACCATTCATGCACATGGATTAAGCTAATTAGAATACCAAACTCTACTAAAGGAGGAACTGGGGAAGAGCCCACAATAGACTCACCACTCTTAAAATTCAAGTATGATAGAAGAACCTCTACAAAACCCCAGGAAGTGAGCCCGCCAGTTACATCATGACTGTCTTCCCTCATACCCTTGCTTGAGGTCTTCACTCTTTCAGATTTATAGGAACATGGAGGCTTCAGGAAAGGGGCTTGCTTTTACACTGATTAAATTTTGTATAATAATGTACACAAGAAGGTGAAAGAAATTCATATCAAGGAGGCTAAATTAGTGAAATGGGTAAAAGCTGAGCCCTGATAAAATGCAAAGTCTCATTAAAGAGAATATGTCTTTGTTGATGAGATCCAAAATATACTTGGTGAGCCTGGGCATTCACCTCTCTTTCTAGCATTTAGATATTCTGTTTTTGGTGTGAGGAATTGTTTTTAACCAATCAAATTACAAGAAAATTTCCAAGGGAAATGTCATACAATGTAGTGCAATATTTCTCCCTGGAAGTTGAAATATGAAGCATCTTTAATTGCTGAACTCACTACTTTTATGACCCTATCCCAAATTGCTTGGGAGAGGATTTATGTATACTGTATCCATGAGGCTTTTTGTCCATGATGTCATTGCTCATTATTGTGTTTATTGATTTATTTCTCATATGCTCAACACCAGTTTTGGTTCATTCTTTGCCTCAGATAAGTGATTCTGTTCTTTATAACTTCAGACTTTACAGTAGCAGGTCTAAACTTTTCCATTGGCAATAATCAAGGCAACCAAGACCGTGACTGTGTGACTGTCTGTTCTAGCAATTGACTAGTAGCCATGTGATTCTTGAAATGAATGGAAGAGTTAACACTAGGGCATATTTAAAGGGGATGCCATGATTTTATGTGCTATAGCACACCTCCTTATTAATATGCCATCTTAGCTACCATTTTATAAGTTGCGGTTTGTATGAATAATTTTGATTATTCCTGGTGTCTGTGATCTGCTATTACACCAGGTTTTTGCAGAATAAGAAATGTACAAGTTGTCATTGCCTATGAGGTCCAGAATTAAGTGCTGATCAGATAATTTCAAATAAGGGAATAGCAGGAAACCACTACACTATCTGATGCCTCAGCATCCAACTGGACAATCATTGGTACCATTGGGATGTATATAGGCTTAGATTTGGTCCTTGGGACAAAGGCTTAAACCTGACCCTTTTTGGAACAATTTGCTACTTGTTGGGAAGGTAAAGGGCCATTGACTTTAACTAGATATGGCTTCAGTAGGCAGTTGTAGTATAATACAGAAATAATGATATATCTTCTCAATTTACTTAGAAAAGGTAAGAGACTAAGAACTGTAAGAGATCTGGATGAGTCCTCTTCCCTCTGTCTGGAATCTCCACCAGGAATTTACCAGCCTCACTCTAAACATGAATGAAATTACATAATATTGTCATTTCTCTTAGGTACTTGAGGAAATAAGCTACTATTTCTAACTACCCTTAGTTACACTCAGGAAATTAATGTCTTTAGATGCCTAAAGACAGCTTACATGTTTTCCACAACCCGACAGCATTTCTCTATTGATAACTACCAAGTGGCTTTTGCTATAAAAATTCTCCAGAGTAAAAACTAATCAGCAGCACTTCCCCACACTGGTTTCTGGAATAAGAAAAGCCATCAGTGTTTATTAATTTGCCTCTTGCCAGACAATGCACCAGGTAATTGATTTAAAGTATCTTCTAAGCCTGCTCTAATATTCTCTTTCTACAGATACATCCATTGAAAGGTATTGCGTGACAACTTGCTTAATTTTATGGGGATCAGGAAGCTATGAGATTCTTTAATCTTCATGTCTACTGTTGTGTGCTTAATCAATAGGCTGTGCTGCAAAATCAATATAGTTCGCAGTAGACCATTAGACACTACTCCACATGTGTTGTGTGTAAATGCAAGCATAAATATTTTAAATAAGAGAATGTTTTCTCCACTTGATAGCTTTTGTCTGGGTGGAAGCCATTAAGTTAGAGAAAACTACCATGACTAGAAACCCCAAAGAAGGAGAAGAAGGAAGACATTTCTGTTCAAAACACGGAGTCTACAGCCTTTAAAATTAGGAATATTTTGTCATATTTTTCAAGACTCAGATTTCTCTTGCAGAAGCATTCTCCAAACATGCCAAAGTCCTTCATATCTCAAGTGCCAAACAGATATTATGTTTAGGTGTATTGGGGCTATTTTCAAGAGATGTTTGCCAAGTCGATGTTATGTTCCTAATTGCCCAATTTTCTTTTCTCTGGTAAACACTAATTAAAGAATGAGGCCAGAACTGCCACCTTTTGGGAGACAACATTAATCTCCTGCCCTCTGAATACTATAATGGGGCTAATTTATCCCTATTATCTACTCTCTTCTCCACCTCAGCTAACTTTAAGAAAGCGTCTTTCCTGGTTCCTTCTCCTTCTCCCTTCACCCTGTCATCATTAGGTCTTGTATGACCTTGTAGACCACTCTTTTCCATACAAACATTGTATCTACAATACTGAAATTGTCGTTTCTCCTCCTGTATTCTCTACTATTTCAGTTGCTCAATATTGCTTCATTCTCTCTATCACAAATTCTCTACAAGCCTATGAAAGGCTGACAGATTCATTTCTCATCCAGCATCTAACCTAAAATAAGACACCAGGACTCACAGGCATTTATGTTGGCCTCAAAATGCAAAATCAAAACCAAAAAAAAAAAAAAAAAAAAAAAAACCAAAAAAATAAAATAAAACCAAACAAAACCAAATACCTATAAGAACTCAAGAGACCTCCGAATAGAGAATTATATTGAATGTGGTACCAGCACAACTCTATAGAATAGAAGCTTATGCTAGAGAGGCACAAAAGTGGTTCTACTATTGTAGCCTAGGGGACAGAGAAAGTTTCCTGGAGTGGTTGAAATTTACAATGATTGAAACATTAGGTGGACCACTGGATGGAATCGCACAGTTCATTGCATTTATAGAAAAATGTATAGTGATACTGGCTCTGCACAGAGCTCCATTATACCTTCTACAACTCAGCACTACTCCCATTAAGGAAATGTTACAAGGAACTTTAAAATATCCCTATCGAAAATAGTTTATTAATTAAAATAGAGCAAAGCACAACTAATTAACCCAGATTCAAGGAACCTGGCTTCCAAGACACAAAATAAAAAACTGTGTACATGACTTGAACTGCTTGTCTTGTCTATTGAAGACTTCTTGATTCATCTCATAAAAGCCAATAATGATATTAAATTTTAGACACATATCATTCTTCACCATTGAATTAGGAAGAACCAAACATAAAGGGCTTTATCGATTTTTTTTTTTTTTTTTTTTTTTTTTTAGATGCAGGACTTTTAACCTTGGGAGAAAAAGTGATTCCCTAGCATCTGAATAATGAAAACAAAGACATGCAATCCTAATTCAGAAGTCAAATTAACAAATCTTAGCTGTGAGAGAAACATATCCTTCAAGTAAGAACAGTAGGAAGTCTTCAGCTGTCTCATTGTCTCTCATGGTTACCTGTGTACTAAAGAGTATCACTGTTGTCAACAACAAAGCACCAGTCAGCACATAAAGGCATACTTCTAGTAAAGAAACCCACATTTGAGAAGTTGAGAAAGTTTGGTCACTAGTAGTAGGAAAATAGTAACAAAGGTTGGAATAAATTGAATAAAATCATCTACCTAACAGGAATAATTGTCAGCCAAGAAGTGCTAGAGTTTCATGAGGGAGGGGTATTCATTACTGTGAACTTAGTGACTCTTGCAGATGTTCAGAAATCCGTAGTTTCACTATTGATATCCTTTCTGGATGTGCTAAGACACTACTTGTAAAAAAGCTGACCCTGTTTCCAATTTGAAAATGGGGAAATTTCCAGGGAAGTAAGGTATACTGTGATTTGTGTATGTATTTGTGTAGTGTGTGTATGGTGTATATTTATCTATGTGGAAGGAGCTGTGGTGTGTGTGTGTGTGTGTGTGTGTGTGTGTGTCTGTGTGTGTGTCTGTGTGTGTCTGTGTATGTAGTAGTTCCTTAAAATTAGAGCCTCTGCTTTTTGTAGTTGTCTAAGAAAAAAGAAATGCTTATTTAAAAGTCCAAAACATGACTAATAATCAACACCAGGAGGCTTTTTTGCTAATTGATGCACAACAGTTCATTACAAACATATTTATAAAGTACTCTATTTGGATGAAGTGGCTTTTGATACAGCCTTTCCTGTTACAACGAATTATACTGTGTTCCTGATTCCTGTCATGGTAATACATTTTAAGAGTTTCCTTTTCATGGCCACCATAATAATCTGACTCACAATTGTTTTTACCCATAATAATCAGCATGCACCTCACAGTCACTCTAAGCCCTGTTATTTTCCTGCTCAGACCATGGACAAAGGTAGACCTGCAGACTCACTATCTTATCATCACAGAGGAAGAAATGGATTCTTCAAAAGCACATATGTATTTTTAGAAAGTGACTGTAAACCCATGACCCTGATCTAAGTAACCATTGTTTTTTTTTTTTTTTTGTTTTTGTTTTTTTGTTTGTTTGTTTTGGCTTTGGTTTTGATGTTTCCATACCCTGAGGAATCTATTTCTGTGTGTTGCCTACATGGAGAGAGAAATTCACACTACTGAACAATTTTAATCATGTGTCTTACTATGAACTACACATAGTACGTGACTGTTGAATATATAACTGTAGCATCCCATTTGATGATATCTAATTAAAAATGATATGATTTCACATTCAAATATTGGATGTAGTTCCATGGAAGTGTAAAACTCCTTGTGGCTAATAGAGAGAAAGTAGTGACTAGTAAATGGAGACAATGCGTGTCTGTATAAAGTGTGCTGGGGAGAAGCCTGTGCTGTGTCTGTGTTTCTCCCTGTGATGTTAGGGCTTATATTCAGTTGTCACCACAGTAGCTCCTCCTTTCCCTAAGATTCTACCCTGAGTGGTGATTTGAATGTCCTTAAATCTCTATCAACTTTATTCCTGAAGTCATTATAATTGATAAGCCAATACATTTTATATCAATCTCCTGTGAATTGTGCATTGTTGAGAATCTCTGAATTCAAAATTTAATCTTTGTTGACCATCAGATTCAGAATCTGGTTTGAAGAGAAGCTGATGCCTTCCCTTCAATTGTATCCTTAGTACTGACTAATGAACAATCAGGACAGGTAGTGCTGCCATTCAAAGACTTCTGTGTTCTAGACTGGGGTGTCTGATGACCTGACTTTTACTCGACCATTTGACTTTCAGTGAGCCACGTAGTTAGTGAAACTCAGTTTTACCTTATGTTAAATATACTTGGAAAAAAGAATACAGAAGTTTCTTAACATGGATTGTAACATGAATAAGGGAATATCTTAATATACTTTAATCCACCAAAATAAGTTGTAATATTCATTGTTTCACAGAGATTTCCTAAAGGGTGTTGTAGACACACTTAATAAGAAGGAAAAGAAATGATGTAGGGGAAATGTCCAGACCAACTGAACATGTCTGTTTTGGCTACACAGAAGCTAGTTGAGTCCATAGCTTGGCTTCTGTGCCAGGAAGATGAAGGTTTGTGCTGAAGGTCAAGGGGACATCAGTTGTGATTTTTCACATTTGAATCATTTTTATCATAGTCTAGGCTCTCATACTAATGCACAACATGAAAACAGCATGTAAGTGGGTGTGGTGGTACATACTGTTAATCCAAACAGACACACGTAGGTCTCTATGAGTTAAGAGGCCAGCCCAGTTTCCATAGCGAGTTTTAGGCCATTCCAAGCTATATAAAGAGACTGTCTCAAAATAAGAGGAAAAGGAAAAGCAAACAAACAAGACCCAGCATGCTTCAGCATCCGAGGAAAGCATCTCCTACTAGCTGTTTAGTGAGATATCTTCTGCAACTCTTACATGCTTTCAGTGAGTTTCTTCAGGTTAACAGTTTAGGTAAAGCTTCCATGATTAGAAAACGAAAGCAAAGAGCACCAACAGTTAAGGCACTGGCATGGCCATTTCTTAAAAGTAATATCGCCTTCTGGCTTCAAAGCTACTGGTGGTGCATTACTCATCAGAGCAGCACCGCAGAGACAATGTAGCTGAGACACCCCATCTTGAGATGTAAAAGCTGGTATTAGCTTGGTGTGTTTTCCAGGTGAACATTGTTCACATGAGAATAAACACACATTTTTACATGTTTTCTTGCAGGATCCTAACCATACATGCTGGTTTTCATACAGACTATATTTTAAAGGCAGTTGTGTGTTTTATTTATTATTTATTTATTATTCATCTTTTTTAATGCATTTTGGAGTAGATGGTAATGCAGATACAACAGCACGAGTTTAAAGGCTTGAGGACAACTCAGAAAGGTTGAGTCTCTGCTTCCATCACGTGGACTCAAGAGTTGAACTCAAATTTTTATCCTGTTCGGCAAACACCTTCACCTGCTGAGCCTTCTTACCAATTTTCAAACAGTTCCTCCTGAGTATATCTCTCCATAAAAATGTAGAAATCATTTAATTTTTATTTTGTCTTCCATTGCTGTTTGTTCCCATGTATGTGCAGGCCATGTATTTTTGTATGTATGTAAACACACATTAGTTTTTAAGGGTTTTTGGACTTGACAGTAGTAACAAACCTTCACAGTACATTCTGTTAGCATCCTTTGAATCAGACACCAAATTTGCTGAACTGGTGTTTAGGCATTTCCCCTTTCACCTGTGTTAACTTTACATGAACTAACCAGATGATTCAGTAGTCACATCAAAGTTCGCCAAGGAAAACCCAGAGAAGGAAAGCAACCCCAATCGACACATTTATGCATCTTATTCTGCAGGGTTCCCTGGGCTCTTGGGTCAGGGGATTTAATGGAGACATCTCATTTATGGCTGTGTCTTCCAACTATAAGTGAGATCAGAACTCCCAGAGGAAGCTACAGATCCAGGTCCTGCTTCTCTGCTATTGATAGCTCAGAGAGAAGATGGTTGCAGCCCGGGACAAGGCTCTTACTACATTTGCCTCTTGACCAAAGTTCTACAGCACATGGGACTTTCTATTGTTTATAAACTATTCAGTCTGTGGTGCTTTCTTATAGCATTCCTCGCTTAGAATAAGAATAGTCAGGGAAGCCTTCACAGACATCACAGCAGACATGTTTTGAGGAGGTCTAGCTATGTCTTTTCAATTCCATTCCTTGGTGATTTCACAAAATGATTATGACCTCAACACCCTTTAGTAATTCTCCATGAAACAATGAATATAACAGCCTTAGCTCACACACACACACACACACACACACACACACATACACACACACACACAAACACACACACACAAACACACACACACACACACACACACACACACGGAACCAAAGCTTAGGTTAATGTCCTGGGATGCTCATTTTATGAGTATTCAAATCTTTAGCTCTGTTATTCATTTCAGGAACTCACTGTCTTAGGTACAAGAGACCCCTCTGGCTGAGTGCCCATCTGTGACACATGCCTATTGCAATTCTGTAAATTGTCTAAGGTCTCTACACCTAGGTTTGTTCACCTGTAGACTCTAATATAATGTCAAAATAACATGTGCCTTATAGAAAAGTAAACAACAACCTAAAACTGAAAGACCTTTCCTAGTCCCTGACCTGTTCCGTGGCTCAGAAAGCCAATGGCCTTAAAGAAATGTTTCTTGCTTACTTCCGAAGCCCTGCTGTACTCGGAGACAGGATGGCTGGCTCTTATGGCTGCAGGCATGAGGCTGTATAATGTGTTGATGACCCATTGCTATTTTTCCGCACAAAGTGTTTTCATTTACCCTGTGACTTCATTCAAAGTAAAATATTTTTTCTAAATATGAATGTTCCCACATGACACCAATTATCTAGAGGTTGTTTTGTTTCTTTGCCTGATTTTGGAATGAGTTCAAATGGAAGGTGTATTGAGGGACTAACCCTGAGATTTTCACTCCCAAGCCGAACCATCTCTCAGGTTCTGTCCACCGTGAAATGAACTGCTTTTGATTTGGCATTGAAAGGGAAAGAAAAAGACTGTATGTGTCTCTTTGTGTCATTTTATGGGAAGAAGGAAAGGGAAGGAGAAACTGGTGCTCAGTGAACAGGACCTCAAGATTCTTTCAGTGCCTAAAAGCAGTTAAGCCTTTAGGAAATCCTGTGCTAATTGACTGCAATTTGAGGATTAATGAAAAGATCCTCTGGTCTGTATTTCAAAAGACTGCCTAGGGCATACACATGACTTAAATCAACACATTGAAAA
Organism: Micromys minutus; assembly: GCF_963924665.1. Lineage (NCBI taxonomy): Eukaryota > Metazoa > Chordata > Mammalia > Rodentia > Muridae > Micromys > Micromys minutus. Next base: position 9,412,012 of record NC_137953.1, read on the forward strand.
GGGAGTAGGAAGGTTCTACAGCACAGTAGTTGGAAGAAAAATCTTGGATAGGTACACTCCTTACCCTCTGTTAGGATCAGTTCTTTCAACTGTACAATGAGAGGAGTCACCATATTTACTTGCAGGGATAGAATGATGTTCAGAAGGCATAAAACATGAAATCCTTTAACACAGTGTCTGGCCCTGAGTAAGGACTCAATAAGGCTCTTAGTATTCATGTTGGCTTTGCTTGAGTTCTCTCACTTTCTATTTGACAAGGTGAAATATTCTTAAGGGTATTTACCATCATTGAATTGATACCAAAATTTCTTAAGTGCTTAGAGTCACCTGAGGTATAGCACAATACTTTTCAGCAAAAATATTTAATTGTGTTGCTTCCTAATAAATGACTATACCCATTGAAACCTTAAGTTTCTATTTTGTAGAACAATATGTTAATAATAAAATATGGTCCCCAGTGTGCACCGCTCTTAGGTTACTTGAGGTGATAATGCTTAACAGAAATTATAAAATCTATTTACAGGAAGTAAAAAGAGAAAAACTAGGATTTAGCCTTTTTGATCTTCTATTACAAGTATAATTTTGAGCACATACTTTACATTTCATTTTAATAATTCTTAGAATAAGCATTGCTTAAGGTTTTACTATGTTCTCTGGAATCTTTCTGCTACCGTTCCGCCAGGAATGAAGATGGCACAAAAAGACACTCAGTCTTTCAATCTACCAAACTATTGAAACAATGAGTAACAATACAGTATGAATTTTCCCTAAGATTCTTACATTAGGGGAAAGAAAAGAAGGGAAACTTGCCTCACTGAAGAGATTTCACAAAGGTTTTTCTATTCATGAAGCCAGATTCATAGTATACAGGCAGACCAAGACTAAAAATGTTTAGATGTGTAAATTCCTGGCCCTCTCTGTAAGTTTTAATCTCACTTCAGGACTCTGAAGACTGGCTTGAGTGGTTCACTGAGTTTCTTTATCCTAGTCCCCAACATGGTCAAATTAAACAAATCTCCTCTTTCAAATTTTACACGTTAATTTGCTTATGGAGGATAGGTGAATGAATCTAGTTTGAGATTTCAACTCAGCCTGGGTTTGATAAGATTCCTGGTGAGAAAGTATTTAGTATCATCTGTTTACTTCAAACAAATTAGGGACGACATACTGAATTAGAGTCATTGTTAAACATTTGTTACTTATATGTTCTCATTTAATTAAGCTTCATCGAATCTGACTTAGGTGAAAACCAATATTTTTATTTTGGATGATATGTACTACCTCCTAGAAATTCCAACTTACTGCTGTAATACAAAGCTACACACTAATCAACTGTTTACAAAACAACAACACAGAACATACCTCAAAAAGAAGTGAGGCAGTTTACACTGAAGCCAAATTTAAGCAAACACAGCCTGAAAACATATATTTAAGTCTCCCCAAATACAATGCTTCATCACAGAAGCAATTTCATAAAGATTGTATAGCACAAAAAATGATGAAAATTAGAACCTCAGGCATTTTTAAAAAATGCTTTGATAGAAACATCAACGGGGCAGTTATAGCAAAGTATTCTCAACTGTAGTCCTCAGATATTTTCTAACAGAGATCTCAGCCCTTACATTGTTAGAGAGTAGGATTTCACTAAGCTATTACATGCCAAGGGTTGGTATCTGTTTCTCAGAATGCTGTGTTCAGTTTTATCTTCTAGTTCCAGGATGTTAGACAGAATGGGCAAGGAATGTTCCTGGGTAGGCTAAAGGTTGCCCAAGATGAGTTTGTAATTAGGCTCTGATACTGCAGTATCCCCACCTCTCTACATTCTCTGAAATTTTGATCAGTCTATCAGCCTTTGTACACATGGTTCCTTCCTATGACTTTTCATTCCCACTGTCCTCCTACCCCCTACTTAGTCATAGCTATTTCACTGTAATGTTAAGCTCCATTCTTTCTCCACCTCACATGCCCCATGAGTTTCATATTTGGATTAAGAAGCAGTTTGACTAAGAAAAATACCCACATGAAATAATGAAAATATCTGTATTACAAAAATTCATCTTTTAAACAACTTTCACTCTAGTGTTTTTCTCTGTTTCCTTAATTATCACCATTTTCATTAAAACTCTCTGCTTTCTCTCACTTAACTTAAATGCATTGAGATTGGTTTGTCTTTGCAGTTTTACTTTTAATTATCTTGCATTTTATATCAACTATTTCCTTTTTATGATATAACAGATGTATGCTTATTCTTTGTCTCATAGTACATTAAATTGCAAGGAAAAAAAAAAACAATAACCAACCAACCAGAAATAAAAGCCTTCCAAATGACATCCATTTAATATCTTGCCTTTAGTTTCACTGCGATATGCTGCAGGCATGGGAGACAACCTTATTGTAACTACATTGGTAAAACTTGGCCACTTTTAGAGAATTATTCTGCCCTCTCCTGCCTTCAAGACACATAGAGCAAATACATATCTGACACCTAGAAGAAAAATTCAGATTATCCCTGCTTTCAAAGCCTTCTGGTACCAAATTAGGACTTCAAAAGTGCTATCACATGGGTTCCCAAATAGCAAAACTTGCTGACTCTTATATGGATCTTCCATTTCTTCTATGTTGTGATTCCATGATGTATAAGTTATCTGGCCTTGACTTCAATTTTATCAGTGCCACTCTGAAAAATAGCCCAGGCTCTAGTTCCTGCCATATCTTTGGTTTTCCTCATGTTTACTGTATCTCTTGAGCTTCTGCTAATAGTAGTGTTAAAATTAAGTCTTTTGGATTCTCTCCACAAGTCCAGGGAATGCTGCTTTATTTCTTTGGAGGTACACATTTTCAATAGGAATAGTTAAATGCTAAGACCTTGGTCTGTTATCCATAATGGTTACTGGTTTTTGAAATTTTCTACCACAAACCCATTATAACTGTGAATCAAGTTCATTGGCCCCATAGCTCACTCAATGCAGAAGCACAGCTCTTTCAAGAACAAAGGCCTTATCACTGGAGCCAAATGTTGAGTTAAGTTCTATAATGTTAGCTTTGGTACTTTCTAACCTGCTTAGGAGTCACAGATGATTCTCTTTTCAATTCCATTTTCAAAAATATTGCTGTAAGACCTTTTTATCCTTCAGCCTATCTAATGCACAAAATGATTGAATTATTTCACCCTTGACCTAGATCAATTTGAATTGCCTAAATAAAAAATAAAAGGAAAACCAATAAATTTTTCTCACTACTGTAGTCCCAAAGTATAAATAAGATGTTTGGATGATTTTAATCACATGATAGGCAAGGAGGAAATTGAGTAATTTCTCCATTGACTTTCAAATTTCTCTGTTGGCTTTTCAAAGGTGACAGAGATTATGGACATCCTAAAGAATAAAGAAAATTTTGATTGAAAATTGACATACAGAAGGCCACTCCCAAAAAATACAGCTTTAAACTATTCCATAAGGCCCAGGGTTCACTATGGAAGAGATAACAGAAAGAACAAGAATGTAAATACCAGAGTATCAGAGAGTTTGTTGTGAGACTATATCTCCTTGAAATGTTTATGTATATACATATTTATATATGCATGTAACAACAATTGATGAGAAAAAAGCCATGCATTTTAAAGCAAACAAGTAACTGGACAAATCTGAGGGGACAAAAAAAGAGGGAGAAATAGGATAATTATATTATAACCTCAAAAAATAAAAGTAAGTTTAAAAGGAAGTAATGTGAAAAAATAATCTTGAAAATTGTATGTTTCAATGTATATAAATATAAATAATATATATATATATATAAATATGCTGTAAATATAAAAGCAAACCTCTTGCTATAGAGAACAAAACTAGCCCAAATTTACACTTGAATGATGTACTGTGTCCTGAAATGCAAACATTCAAAGAAAAGTTGATTAGCAGAATAGCATAGCTTGTGGTTTTCATTATTAAGTGACTGTGACAGCTTCTCCAGACCATTATTCCCTTGAACATTTCTCAACACCTTTATCTCTTTGCTAACGACAAAAATGAAAGAAAAGCCACAGAATCTATCCTTTTAAAATGCAATTTACAATTTGATATCATGAATATTTAATTGTGAGTTTTATCCATCTCTTGGGATGTTTGACAGCCTGTAAGAGGAACAAACAACGGCATTACTAGATCCAATCTCTTATTCTTCCCAGATACTTTGAAGAAACAAACACTGGAAGAGACAAAAAGGCACTGTGATGTGTCAACAACCCCAAGCTAAGCTCTAAGTAGCTTTACTGGCTTTGCTATTCCAATAGAGTTTAATGCAAGTCTGTCTATCTGAATCGGTCTTCCTAAAGATTCTCCAACAAATACATATATATTAAAGCTGTGAAATTTTATGCAAATTTTATTTGAAGACAGATGATATTTAATGCCTTCATTCCTCCAAATTGATTGATACCTGTAATGCCTACATGAGAACCATGCTGGAATATTTTTAAAAAATCAGTCATTTATTACTTTAAAAATGGGATTATACTGTAGTCCCTCAAATTTTTAGCCATCAGTAAAATGGTCCTTCATATTATTTGTGTGTGTGTGTGTGTGTGTGTGTGTGTGTGTGTGTGTGTGTGTGTGTGTGCGTGTGTGTGTGAAAGTCTAAAATATTGCTGACTTGAATCATAAGACATTAATTTTCTGTGTTTTGTACCTAGCTTCCCCTCTACTCTGTTTTTCTTGCTCCTAATTGTTCACCCCTTAAGAGACTTTTCCCTTAGAAACCACGTAGTTTTAGAGGGTGGACCAAAGCCTCTTGAGCATCCTATATGCTTTTGTGTAAGAGCTGAGAAAAGGATCCATCATCGGAGCTCCAGCTGGTATTCCCTTAAGGAGAAAGTGATGAGAGTGTGTATCTATTAGTGCTGTTATAGTGGAACTCGAGTGGGTCCCAAGACCAGCTTGAAAGTAAAAGAGAAACTGTACTTCCCATGATGTCTCACACTTTGCAACTGAAGGTAGCAAGTTTTTGCAGTTTGGTTGTACAGTATGTTCTTTATAGGCTTCACTAACTCTATGAAGGCTTACAGCTTCCTTTCTTCCATCTGTACTTCAGTTCTGACTCATCTCAAATAGCAAGAAGGGGAGAAGCCAACGTTATACTATTCTGCTAGCCTTGGTACCTTGTCATCTGTATATGAATTACAGAGATGAACTAAAGAATGAAGTCATGTTGGATAGCTAAAAATATTCACATTGATGATCATAGAATGAATATAAGCTGATCATTTGACTAGCATACCTTTCACAGAATTTGAATTTCTGAAATTAGTCACCTTCAGTTCTGTACAGTTAAATAGAAAGTGGTTGGCTTTTGATGCAAATTATCTTATTATCTTATAATAAAACCATTGCTTTTGAGATGGTTTCACTCTTTTCAATGATTGGATTCCAAGAAGGCTTTGATTGTCCTCGCCATGCCTACCTACCCTTCCTTTATTTATTGCCAAGTCCAGACTATAGGGCCATTTAACAGCTGGACAATATAAACAGAAAAAGGAGGTAGGAAAATGACACTGATGGAACAAAATAAACTGAAGCCATTAACTAATGCACTCCACTTGTCTATCACCTTCTTTATAAAACATCGATTTCCCAGGATTTCACATTCTACTTGCATGCAAAAGAAATCTCATATTAACAATAAACCTACCTCAACATGTGTTTTATCTAATTTCATATTATGCCAGTGAACATTTACCAGTCACTATTTTTTTTTTTTTTTTGGTACACAGCACGTGCCACCTTTCCTTAATCACTATTTTAAAGATATTTTTAATTTTATGTATATATTTCTTATCTCTACAGAATAAGTTCTCCTGAAACTGGAAACTTTTAGTTACTCTTTTTCATTGCTATGACAAACTACCTGAAACAGAAGAACTTAATAGTTCAAGATGATACAGCTTCTCATGGCAGGGAAGGCTTGACTATAGGCAAAAGCAGCGTTTATATTTTCTCTGAAGTTAAGGAACAATAGCAAAAAGGAAGTGGAACCCTTCAACAAAAATCTGAAGCTTCTAATCCCTGTGAATCAATTCCCAAAGCTTTTACCTTCTAAATCATCCACAACCTTCCAACATAGGGCCACAAACTGAGTACCAATTGTTCAAACATGTACATGAATGAAAAAGGGTATAGAACAGCTTCTGTTAAAAACACAACAAGCTGCATGGGAAGACAGTAGATGGCGGATGTGGGCCATGATAGCTAGTAGTAGACTCAGAATCAGATAGAACTCAGGTCTTCTGAATCTAGGTTACAGTTCAGTCTTACTCTCTGACTTTGCTATCACAGTATGTAAATCATTTAGCTGGTGGGCAGAGACTCTGGGAAGCTACCTGGATTATGAGTATACAAGAAAACCTAGAAGAATTGATAGACAAAGTTCACACTCACTATGCAGTGATAGTTTCATGTCTTGATCCCAGTTTGCATTATTATGCTTTCTTTACATTATCACATATTTGTGTGCCTCAGCTCTCATGAAGGCGTTGTATTAATGTTTTAAAACACATTTAATAAACATAAGCAACTGGATGTCGTACCTGAGCCTTGTCTACCTGAAATCCTTTCAGAACACTTACACTAAACTGAAACTTGGAACTTTGGTGTTTCCCAGGGCCAGCAATGTAGGATGTTATGCTGCTGACATTGTGCCTGTCTCAGACCATCTTAACATTAGAAAACTTGTAAGCCAGAGAAAGACTTATATGTGCAATGTGATATTGCAATGTTTTGCTTCTCCTGTTGCTTAGTAGGTTAACAGGTATTGAAATTTTTAAAAAAAATAATATTATATTCTTTTATGGCTTCACAGAGACTGACACAATACTGAAATGTAAGAGAATACTAGTTTGTGGGACTAGTGGCTAGTCTCAGTAGTAAAGACAGAAATGTCAAGAAAACAGAGTTACTGTTGACAACACCACTTTCTACTCTTTATATGTTTTTTTTTCCTCTATACACCTGTGTTAGAGAACATGTGGAGTGATCCTGGAAGATGGAATGCCTCACACCTGTCATTCCAGAACTTGAAAGGCATAGATCAGTGAACAGAAGTTCAAGGCCATCTGCTCCTACATAGGTAGTTTGAGGCCAGTCTGTGTTATGTGAGACCCTTCCTAAAGAACAATGGCAAAAGCAAACACAAAGCTAACAAAAAAGAACCAGAAATGCATCAATCTGCTCACCAAAGAAAATAATTGCAACAAATTGCACTTCAGTTTCTCAGTTGGCCCTATTTGTGATCCTGTAATTGGTCAACTCTTAATTTCATGTAATAGAATAAGTATTCCAGTGATCCAAACAGAGAAGATTGGTTCTAAGGACAAAAGAAAGAACAGATAAAGCATTAAGCAGATTGGTAATTTGACAGGAAAAGGAAGACAACAATAGAGAAATAACTGATGGGTTAACACCAGGCCATTTCAGCTTTCTTTTGGGGGATAAGGATTAACATAGAAGGAACTTCATTATCTTGCCATTGGAATATGCCAGTTTGGGTAATTTAGCTATTATTTTTCTAGCCTAATTTTGTTATGTCTCCAGCCTGAAGGCCATGCCACAACTTTGTTTCAGTTTGGTGATATAGAATATTATTATTTGTGACTCCATTTGACCATGAACCTGGGCCATAAGATTTCAGTATAAAAGATTAATTCAAAGCCATGGTCTTCTGAAATTTTTACTCCATATTCAGCTAGGACAGCAAAATGAATACTACTTAGGAAAGAAAATCAGCATTCCATAGAAAGAGCAGGCTAGATGTTTGGCTTGGAGAATTTGAGTCTATTATAAAGACACAAGATTTTGAATCAATCTTCACTTTTGTGGATTTGGAAAAGGCAGGTAATCTTATGAAGAATCTTATTGTACCGCTTAGGTCATGTGGTAGAATTCTAGCATCAAGTTCAACATACATTTTTAGGTATCACACCAGACAAAGCTGACATAAAGGAACTGAGGAAGAAATCACCCAATGCCCATTCCTAGTCTTCAGAAAACCTACTATAACCACTTGTAGCTTTCAAACAGTTGTGTGGATATCAGACCTCAAAAAATGCACCAAACTTACTCTCATCCTCTGTCTCTTGCCATAATGTCTCATATACATTCCCAAATCATAGGACATTTCTTGCAGAATGAGAAATAGAGAAAGTGAGGTACTCCGAACTCTATTTCCACAAATAAACTCCTTATCACCTCTCACTTATTTCTGTCCACTTATCTTTACTGACTCCACCCAGTCTTTTCTCATCTCTTCCATAATGAATAAGATTGTGCCTCTGGTCTTGGACAAATTCTTTGTGCTGAAGACAGTATTGTAGATGATACATGAACTCTTATGACTTCAGTGTTTTCTACTAACTCTAAACTCAGATTTTCCTTCAGTAGTCAATTTTCCAACCTCTAACTAGCCAAACCATCATTCTCTTTTTAACTGCTGACAATGCTCTGGTCCTTTATTTTACAGTTCATATTTTCAGGAATTAAGTCTAATTCTCCCTTTATATGTTAGTGGTTAAAACTAAAGAGTAGCTCACATCTACCTCCTTCTTTACACCTTATGTGCAGTCTATACAATAGCCTAAGGTAACCCATCCATTCTACATACATTTGAATTTCTACACTTCTGTTCATCCCATTAACATTCAAATGAACCCTGTTTTAGCCAGCCAATACTATTACTCCCAGGTGAAGCATTATAAGACTGAAATTTGGGCTGGGGATGTTGATCATTTGATTAGAGAGCCTGCTTCCTTTGCACAAAGCCATTGGTTCAATACCCACTACTACATAAAACTGGCCATCTTGGTACAAACCTGTGATCCTCCCACATGGGTGATAGAAGTATGCAGAACTGATGTCTAGAGAAAGGGCTGAAGGAGCTGAAAGGGTTTGCAACCCCATGGAGAGAACAAAATTATCAACTAACCAAACCCACCACAGCTCCCAGGGAGTAAAAAACCAACCAATGAGTTTGCAAGGAGAGACCCATGGCTCCAGTTGCAAATACAGTAGAGGACAGCATTGTCTGGCATCAATGAGAGGATAGGTCTTTGGTCCAGCAAAGGCTTGTTTTCCCAGTGTAGGAGAATGCCAAGGCACTGAGGTGGGAGAGGGTGGTTGGGAGAGGGAGCACCTACATGGAGGCAATGGAAGGGGAAGGGGAGATGGATTGGGGAAAAGGGGGGTAACATCTGAAATGTAAATACAGAGAATACACAATTTATAAAAGGTGCATTGTGTGAATTTTCTTTTGTGGTTGCTATGATAGCATACTCTGAGAAAAGCAACTTAAGTTAGGACGGTTATATTTTAGCTCCAAAATTAAAAGCTGCAGTCTATTACCAGGGCAATAGGATCTTGAAGCCCCTGGCCAAATCACATCTGTAAGGCATAAGAAATGAGGGATGTATGAAAGCATGCATGTTGCTCCCCAGCTAACTTCCTCCCTTTTCTTTTGTTTCATGATTTCTTGGCCAGCTAATTGTCCCAACCATAGTTGATACGGTTCATCTCACATCAATTAATGTAAGACATTCCACCACCAGCAGGGCAAGTTACTCTCCTAGGACATTGTAGGTTGTGTCACTAACCTTCATTTTCTGTCTTACATGAGACCCTGACTTAAAAAAAAATCAGAGTTTTCTTTGATAAAACTTCTGAGAGATGTCAAAAGGGGCAAGCTTCACTCTTCCCCCAGAAGAGTCACTTGTGCCCAGATGACTGTTCCCCAGAGTATCTACTCTCAGAGCTCAACGCATGGTCATGTCTAAAAAAATGAAAACATTTTCCCAAATTACAATAGAAAGGTGACAATAGCATCCACAGTCTTACCTTGGTTCCTTTAATCCAAGCTGAAAACACAAGTCACAAGTTTCTAGGAGAAATCTCATTTGTGTCTCAGGGCAGCTGCTCTGGGATTTGGAACTTAGGTCTTCAAGATTTATGACTGACTGATACTGTGAAATCAGTTGTTTCAGGCTGTGAATCATGAAATCAGCACCAAGTTGGCCATAAAAAATGAAAGTTTTATGGTAAGTGTTTTAAGAAAAATGCAGAATATGAGTCCTTTGTGGTGTGTATGTTTTATGACAGCAATTCTCTGTTTTTAATTTTTTTAAAAAAAACATCATCCAGTGCTATGGGTAGAGAAACATCTTGAAGTAACTTCAGTTAAAACAGCTATGTATGTAGAAAATAATGGATATGTCAGACTTATTCTCCTACTAACTGAGACATGAATTTAGATAATGATGGGTTTGTTTCTGCAGGATTAGATTTTATTAAAATAGTTACTTCGTATCATACTCAGCCTTGATTCAAAGAAATGAGAAGTTACATGAATGAAATTTGTTGAGCTACTGCACACAAGGGCAGAAATCAATTTTTATTTCCTTTGAATGTACTATTAATGCTTATCTGATGGTAGATGTGTGTTGTTTTTAAGTCATTGCTATAAAGCCATCAACAACAATACTGATCTGATATTGAGGGTCATTTTTTCAACCTGAAATTTGTAGTGAAATTTTGTCTGTATCATTGACTGTTTTGTGTATCACTTTCTATGGTAAGTTCACACAATGTTGCATTATATTTGTTGGCCATGGGTGACTTCAGTTAATGAGACATGTTTTATGGAACTTGCCTAAATTGGTAGGGTTAGGGACAAATAGCTCTTCTCTTTTTTATGGCAATTGGCCTCTCTGGTATGGGTCTGTGATTTCAATATGTGTCTAATGAGACAAATAACTATGATTTATGGAAGGAGGAAAATGATAAAAACATAGTTAGAACAAAATTTCTTTGAGAGCTTAGAAGTCTGTCCCATTATGACTGGATCTTGAACAAAAGAGGCTCCAGTTCATACTATAACCTGAAGACTAGAATGCTGTTTTTCAGCTGTGATTGTTAGGAGCAGCCCACATATTCACAATATTGACTTGGAGTGCCACTGGCAATTTATAGTGAGTACATTATGGACATAAGTTTTGGGTATGACTGAGCAGAATATGCAGTGGCCCACAGCTCACAATCCAGATCGCCAGGTTTGTTCTGCATTCTGTTTTCTGATGTTTATTTCCATCCTGCCTTCTTCTTAGATTTGAATAAAAGTACTGCATGAAACTAGTAGCCAAAGTGAGTCAATAGTCAAAAAAGTTATTGAAATGTTTGTCATAAGAATTTCTCTCTCTCTCTCTCTCTCTCTCTCTCTCTCTCTCTCTCTCTCTCTCTCTCTCTCTCTCTCTCTCTCTCCCTCTCTCTCTCTCACTCTCTCTCTCTCTCTGTCCTTCATCCCAAATATGTCCTGGACATTCTATCTACCAACTGGTCCTCAGGACATTTTAAATTATCCCATTCCATGTTTCTTTGTTCAGAGAATCAACCCTGAACTCTTACTTTGCATGAGAACATAAGTGTGTTATCTTGGCTCCTCAGCTAGACTGAACAATAGCCATAGGGTTTGTCATTACAAATATCACTAAATCACACAGACATGACTGTAGTCAGATACCTTGGACTTTTCGGGTTTTCTGGAATATTTAAAAACTATTTGTGGCAGTTAGTTCTCATAGTCAAATTACCAAGACATGGAAGAAAGTCTTAGAAGTCTTGATGAGGGACTGTCTAAATAAGGTTTGCTTCTGGACACACCTGTGGGAATTATCTTGATTACATCTTAATTGAGGCAAGGTAACCCAGCAGAAGGTACCATTCCTGGGATTTGTTCCCAGACTCATAAGAGTACTAAGCTAGCTGAGCATGCCTGCATTTGTTCCCTTGGTTCTTGACTGTGGATGTGATGTGACTAGATGTTTAAGGGTTCTACTGCTGTGAGTTCCCAGTGATGCTGCACAGTAACTTGGAACTGTTTTTTTAAGTAATCCCTTTTATCCCAAACTGCTTTCTTTCGAGATGTTTTTATCACATTGATGGTAAAGAAATCTGAAACTTTGGATAATCCACTGCATCCTCCTTCTGAGTGCTGATTTGGTTGGGTCTTATTGATAAAAAGATAGAGTTTGTTTCATTTTCTAAGTTCAGATGAGTTTTATGGTCCTCTGTGTCCAGGAATATATAGAACCTGAGATTTTATTGCATAAAATTTTAAGAAGCATGGCTATTGATTTTAATTCTTATTGTCAATTTTGAATGTTTCATTTTCAGTATTTTTTTTTTCGAACTTATTTTTTTCCCTCAAATAGTACTAAGTATTGAAAGGGGAAATTCTTACTGCCTACAACTTATAGGTGAGGCACTGGTAGCTTGTTCGAGTTTATTCTGATGCTTGAATGTGTGGGTTCTCTCTCTAATTGCAACAACTCCTTCTCCACTGACTTGACATTCCCAGGCATTGCTGCATGCTATTAGATAATTATGACTCTCGGGAGATAAACACACAAGAGCTGGTTCATGCATTTGCTCATGGCTCTTCATGTCCACAGATGTGAGGCCACATTGTGCCTTAGGCAATGATTATCCTTGTGAATGTTTCAGGAGCTTGTCACATGCACAGCGTAGCATCCAGTGCTCTCTAACTTTCCCAAAGCAGTTCTGCTTCACTGGACCACAGACATGTACAGGATTGATTGATGAAGAAACACAGTGGAGATGACATTTATGATTTTTCTGAAAGGTCCAGGAGAAACTTGGGTGTTTGGCAGTTTACTGATGTATAAAGACAAAATGCCAAAGAAATGGCATCTATTACAGGATCCCACTGTAGAGTAACAAGGTGCTTTATAAAGTCATTGTGTACATGGAGCATTGGGAAGCCTGAGCAAATTTGAGAAAAGGAAATCTTCAGAGAACTTGTATCCCAAAATATCCTCTTTGGTGGATGGGTGGTTCATATATAAAATAAAATTCTGCATTTGAGCTATGAATCAAACACCTGCTTTTCTGCCTAGCAACACCAAATATAGGCAGCATTTCCATAAGTGTATATAGGCACTGGAAGCATTCTGTTAAATTTTACTCATGGTAAGATGGGGCATTGCCTTTGTGTTTGGGCTTCCACAAAAAAAAAAAAAAAAAAAAAAAAAAAAAAAAAAAAAAAAAAAAGATGGGACTGGAGATATATAGGAGGTATAGGAGGTATAGCTGTCTATTATCATGGCACCAGAGATTTAGAATCTAATGGAGATTATAGTACTTCTTCACAGTCCCTTCTGCATATTTTTATGGAATAGAAGGCTCCCTTAGTCTTTTTGTGAAGTTATTTTCCCACTTATAAAATAAGTTAGCTCCTAAACTGTTGTTCTTCCTTAATCCCCACCTCAACACAATAGACTAGGTATTTAGCTTCAACACAAGAGATGTTGAGGGGAAGAATAAATTCACACTACAGCAGCAATTATGTCCCTTAGGCCTTGGTCCCATGGGTTTGTCTCAACCACTTAAGTATTGAATCATTTTAAAGTCAGAGAAAAAAAGGGGGAAGCAGATGAGGAAGGAAAGAGGTGGGGAGGGGAGGGGAGGGGAGGGGAGGGGAGAGGAGGGGAGGGGAGGGGAGGGAAGGGAAGGGAAGGAAAGGAAAGGGAAGGGAAGGGAAGGGAAGGGAAGGAAAGGGAAGGAAAGGGAAGGGAAGGGAAGGGAAGAGAAGATTTCCCAAACCTATAGGAGAAAACTCATGGTGCCACTACTGGGGCTATAGATGTCACTTTCTAAGTTCTTGTAGCTCTCAGTCTCACTGTTCACTAGGCTTTGAGGACTTTGGGTAAAAGAGAGGATGAACTGAAAGCTACAGAGTAGTCCTAAAAAATAAAAAAAAAAAAAAAAACTGAAAAGCTTAAATGGTGTCACTATTTAAGATTGTGCATTTTTGAGTCCTGTCAATAGGCATGCCCAAATGCAGTGCTCTGTTCTTCCTATGTTATGTCTCATTCTGTAACAGCAGACATGAACTCATGACTCCGTGTCAGCCACTCAGGTTCGGCCTAAGTATGGATCAAATGAAAACAACCTCTGCCCAGTTTTGGAGAGTAGATGCAGATGAGAATTCCAGACTCTCAGAAGGCAGAATGGAAGAGAAACAACTACTAGAATATAAAAAAAAAGATTAAAGATAATAAAAAAATTAAAAATAGATGAAATGAAAATGGTAATTGTAAAAATTAAATGAAAATGAAAAAAATAGAATTCCAGATATATAATTGATAAGAGGTGAATTTTTTTTTTAAAAATTTACCCTTACCTTTCCTTAAAAATATTTTTTCTCTATCACAATTATGAAAGGAACTGGATGAGTATGTATATTTTTTAAAAATCCTATGTTTGTTCATCCTAATGTCATATAAATATGACACTCAATATCTCCTTTCTGACATAAAATGATGAAAGTACAAATTTGCACAATAAAAAGTTCTAATTTTTTTTGTGGCTACTGACTGCTTATCCTAATATTTAATTCACTTGCAACCTGAAGATATCATCAGACCCCAGAGGCTAAGGATACAGTCCCAGACGATGTTCTGCACTTTCGACATGATATGAGACCCTGGGCTCTTACATGTGCTTCTAACTGAGCCAGGTGAAATAAAATGTTCCCATTGTTGTTCTTTACACTCAGTAATTTGATAGACTAGTTTCTAAGAATTCGGTAAGCATGTTTACTTTTAGGTTACTCTCTTATTGTAAGAGAATAAAGATGAGGATAGGTAAATAGTCAAAAAGGACCATCCCAAGGCAGCAGATAATCTCCACCAATTTTGTCTGTTTGATTGTATAGTTTCTATTAGTAACTTAGTTGATGGTGTCTGTCTTTAGTCATTGATAGTGATCATCAATCAAATGTGAGCTAATTAATGATTGGTTCACCAAGCAAGCAGAGCTCTGAAGAGGTTGCTGAAAATCACTTCATTAAATACAGATACGGAGGAAAGAGATGTATCAGAAAAACAAAGGACTCTAACCTTATTTCCCTATGCACTTAGGAAATTGTGAGAGGTTCACCTACTTCCCTAAACTCCATCTACCATTGCCAGTTCTGAAACATAAATGAATGTCTGATTTAGAAGCAAACCAGGGTGAACAATCAGATTTTGTCTCTAAACTTGATAGGCATTGTCTTGTTGTGACAGAGCACTTTCACTGGGATCTTAATTATTTGAAATCTAGGAGTGCTCATTTTTTTTCTGTCATGTGTATATATGAGCAAAGAAGGCTGATCAGCAAAAGCAACTGGGGAATTAGCATAGAGATTCTAAGACAGCCAGTCTCCACTCACCTTCATGTCTCTACTACTACAGAATGGCCTAACTCACTTCTCTATTGGAGTATCAATATAAACTAGCTACTATGCATTAGAGAAAATAAGAACTTACATAACCCTGAGTCAAATGAATAATATTGACCTATCTATCCTTCTCATTTCTCTGACAAAATGACTGACAGAGCTACTTAAGGAAGAAAGAGGGTTCACTTTGGCTCATGATTTGGGGCTCATAGTGGGGCAGTTATTGTGGCAGAAGTTCAAGGCAGCTGGTCAGGTGTATTCATAGTTAGGAAGCAGAAAGAGACAAGGAGATAAGTAATGATGATGTCCACCTTACTTTCTCCCTGTATTCTTAGTCCAGGACCCCAAATAATGGAATGATGCCATCCACATTTATGGTGTGAATCTCCAGCCCAACCAACTAAATTTAGATGATCCTTCACACATATGCCTTGAGATTTGTTTTCTCACTGATTCTAAATCTCTTTGCAATGACCTGTGAGATCATTATAACCCAAAACACACATTCGGGATCCCATGAATGGCACATTGCACAATGGAATTGCATACATAAGCTTTATAGTGAAAGAATAAAAGAAAGCCATAGAACAAAAGATTTAGCTATCTCATTGGTAAGAAGCATCAGGAGGGTGGGCTTCAGCATAGATAGGGTGGGGAAATTTATAGTTTTCAAATGGTATTTTTTAGTGCTCAGAGCTTTAGGGTTGGTGGAAGTTCTAGATCAGCAATGCTTAACAATATACTTTGAGAAGTTTGTCTGTTAGTCAGAAGATGTTAGGGCAGATACAAAAGTTAAAGTAATTGGCTATTAAAGGGCTTAAGATAGCACAAGATAATTTTGGCTCTCTACCTACAACATTTCATCTCTCTACAATCACGATGTTCTAGTGAGCCAAGGTCAAGCCGTCTGCAGGATTTCTTATACAGATGAAGCTTGCTTAGAGAGCTCCAGTGCGAGTTCACAATGGCTTTGGAAAGCTTCTGTTTCCTGCAGCTAAAGAAACTTGTCTGACACAGGGTTACTTTTTAACTCAATTTATGGACGATGCAGCCAAACATGAGACAGGTTAACGAAAGCTGATTTGTAGGGAGCCGCGAGTCAGCCCAGTTTGTCTAACTTTATAGCCTGTGTTCTCCATTTCACTTGCTGGTTAAGTGACCAAGAAAGATCAATTCATCTACTTTATACCTAAAATATTCTGAGACTGTTTCCCATCATATATCAGAGAAAAGAAAATTACTCTTCAGCTGCTTTGGAATGTCCTTGATGAAAATTAAATGGCATGTACAACTGCAAGATTGAAAATCCAAGAGCAAGCAGGGTCACCAAGAATGAAAGGCTATGGGAACAGTGATACAAACAGCAGTGTTCTACGGGCCAGAAGACTTAGTCTTGGACACGGTCTGACATTTATTAATTACCGTTGACTAGGACTTAAGATAACCCTATATTGGGGAGCTTTATCTTGGTTACAGCATTGTTTGGATCTGGAATCAGCAAAGAGACATGCCCCTCTGTGGCTCTGTGAGGCTTTTTCCTGGAAGGTTATAGCCCACACAGTAAAGAGGACTGAGTGAAAAGCAGTTCCTCTGTCACCAGCCTGCCTTTTTCCTCATCTACTCTGTTATCATTACTACTGCTAATGCTCTTTGCTGATCGTAGAGTCCAGTTCTTCAGCATCCCACTGTGTACTGACCACAAATGGCTCTGAGAAGGCTGCCAGGCCTTGGTAGCAGGTTGGGACTTCTGAAGAGTCCAACTTTTCTAAACTAAGCATCTAAAGTATTTCTAACCTTCCTGGTGTGTAGGCAACCATTGCCATAGTGCCCAGGCTTTACCATGTAAAATAATCTTATTAATCCTGTTGGTAATATGTATCTGTTCCACTTTTTTCAGTCCTTTTAGAGAACCCTGATTAATACATAGAATTTCCAAAGTGAAAAACAACCCCCACTGAAACAGTTACCTCTTGGATTTCAATTTCAGTCTCCTCTGGAGCCATGGGTTACTGTCTCATAGCATTTAATATTTATGACCCAGATCTCTTGGCCAAGAGGCTTCTAATCCTTCACCTCACCTCCATTAGACCTGCCAAATAGTATAAACACTTTTTTTTTTAATTTTCTGTTGTTTTGAGGACATCTTGGCAATGATTCCCTCGCTAGTCCGCTAGATTAATTTTGGCATATGACATATAGCCTCCGGATTTAATGAAAATGCACTCAGTATTTTTTTTTTTTTTTTTCTGCAATGTGACAGACAGACTGAAACTTAATTATATTGGCAAGGACTTGAGTTTACGCTGAGATCCATGGCTGAAAAAAAAAAAAAAAAGACATGTCTTTAAGCGCAATTACAATTGCCAGTCTTAACTAGGGGGGAAATACAGCTGTGAAGAAATATTTGCACAAGTGGATTTCAGTTTTATCTTCAGGCCCCTCACCCTGCCACAGGCTGAGTGTTGTCTTCATTCATCGAGGTAATCACCCCTAAACATTAGCTTAATAACTTTGAAGAACTGCTTCAATGGATGTCAGAGCAAGGGAGGCTTCGAATAATACTATTAGGTGTTATCCTCGTAGGAGGCCATGTCTGGTCTTTTAAGGTCTTTAAAGTTTTAATAGAAATTGCAAATATATAGTATCTCCACATTGAACTATTGGGTTTCACATTCCTCCTCCATTCCCAGGTCAGGGTTAACATAAACATCAAAACAGATTATCATCCTACATCCCTTTTCTTTTTATCTGACTCACTCTCACTTGCTTTCTTTCCTTGGTGTGGTGGGAGCACTTCTGGGCAGATTATGAAATCAACATTTCCCTACCTTATCTCTCATTATGCTCTTGCAATCTTATTCTGAGGAGGGTTCTTTCACTTATGACCTCTCAAAGTTAAAAGCAGAGATTGTATCATTGTGTAACTTAATTGATGCTATTGAGAGTAGTTTAGCTGATTGGGTCCTATAGAGATTGTCATGGGCAAAGGTCCAGTCAGCAGGCTGAGGGGAATGGATGGTAAGGGATGAACTAGACGCTGTTTCTTAGAGAAGAGGTCAGCATCTACCAAAGTGGAGATGACAGGAATGACAAAAAGAGGACAGAGCTGTAAAAGATGGTAGGTACAACCCAGAAGCTGCCACGGTTTTCTTAAAAATGAATAATTAGTAATTATCTTTATTAGCTGGTCCCAGCACAGAGGAGTGCTGAGGCAGGAGATTTTGACGTCTAAGCAACTAAGGCTACATAGTAAAACCCACTGTCGAAATGAATGAATGAATAGTCCCTTTAGTTTGGGGAGCTGTGTTAGGGTTCCCTACGGGAACAGAATCAATTGAATGAATATGCATTAAAAGGAGATTCATGAGGTAAATTATAAAATGTTATCTGTACATCTATTACAAAGTGGAAACTTTGGCTGTTTCACCCTGGACAGCTAGGAAGTCAGTAGCTGCTCAGTCTGCTACACCTCAGCATTCTCAACCCGGTGTCAAACCCTGGAGGATTCTAAGAGACACTGGTATTTAGAAATGTTGGAAATCTAAGGAAGCTGAGTTCCAATGCCAGGAAGGAAGAAAGCACCAGGCACCAACAAGTGAAGGCAAACAGAAAAAGCAAAAACCTTCCCACCAGGATCTGCTTTGTATCTGGGGGACTGCTCAAAGGTGCTTGCCTGCATTTAGAAAGTTCTTTTCACTCCAATTAACCCAATAAAAAAACCACTCATAGGAATGCCCAGAGGCTAACCTAATCTAAGTAATCTCTGATAGATGTGCTCAGGGACTTGTCTCATAAGTGATTCTATAACCTGTTAAATTGACAGGCAGAACTCAGTATGCTGTTTCACAGTTCTAAGTCTTCATCTCTGTCATAAAAATCCATAAGTAAAGGAGTGTGGTTGCTTTCTGTTGGACTTTCCTTACCGATTGCCCAAGATGGAGACCAGGCTGCTTTCACGGTGAGCTCAAGGTATTTACAATGGAAGTTTCTCCAAACATACAGTAAGAAAGGACAGATTTTGTCAGATTGTACTTGTGAGACAGACACCTATGTATCCTGACAACAAAATGCCACTTCAAACTGAAAAATGTAAAGTTAACAACAACTGGTAGGTTTGGTATACAGAAGAGTCTAGAGATCTGGGCAGAATTCTTTGTGCCACTGACTTCTAAGGTATCACAATGCTTATGGCACTCTCAATATGGCACTGGAGAGAGAAAAAGAAACTGGAAAGAGGAAGTGATGAGCCCAGAGAAGATTCTGTAGTCTGGGCAAAATGATGAGGAGCTCAGTGAGTCTTCAACTTGCCCTTTGTTTGGTGCTACCTTGCTTTCCTCTGGGCATTCCACTGAGGGCAGTGTTTTGATTGTACATTTTCTGTAATACCACATCTTTATTTGTGTGGTGTGTACAGGGGGTGGGGGTATGTATTCAAATCACTGTGGATGCTTCTTTCTGAATATGCATACAGGAAAATGGTCAACTGTAGGTGTCATTGTTAGAGAAATCTGTAACTCTTTTACACAAAGTCCTTCACTGGCTGGGAGACTACCAGGTATCCTGCTATAGCCACACTCACTGCTCAAAAGGCCTCAGAGATCCACTTTCCCAGTGCAACATTTCCGTACTGTTTCCAAGGATCTAACTTGACTTTTCATTCTTGAACACCAAATAACTTTGCTGACTGAATCATCCTCCAGCCCAAAGTTGACCCTTTATTTTCTTTCTTTCTTGCTACAAACCTACCTCTTTGTACCTGTGTCTTCTGAGTACACATTCTGGCCTGACTCTCCCAGCATTTTGGAGTGTCATGTATTCTTATAAAGTGCAAATGAGAATGAGCTCCTATATTTTCTGTGAATAAAGAGCTTTACTCAAAGATCAGCCGAGACTCTATAGAAAAATACAGCCATAAGGCTGCCAAGGAGGAAGCTGGCAGAGGTGTATATAGCCATTGTAGGTCCCTGCACTATGTCAGCATAGAAATTCATCTTCTCCACTGTAGCAAAGTGCTGGCCTTGACAGGGAGTTGTGTATTCTCCAGAATTTAATTGATATGAGAAACAGTATTACAAGGAATTAATTAGAAGCCCTCCAATCTTGACAAGCGTTTGTTACAGAGACCTGTGCTCATGCATGATGAAGCTGGGCAAGAAATGGGAGGGAGGGACACTGAAGGTGTTTAACAGGCATATCTGAGATAAACAGTAGATAAAAATATATTGGGAGCAGCTTAATCACAGGGAGAAAAGTCAGAGGCTTCTGTGGATGCTAAGCTCTAGGAGAAATATAATGTGAGGCATTTTCTGACAACTCACATAGCTGAGCTTAAAGAAACTGAGTTGTGAACCATGTCCTGGGACTTCTGTATGTTGTTATTTTGGGACAGACACCTATATACCCTGGTTTAAAGTAGAAAAATAGAGGCATGCAAGAGGGGTAGTAACAGAGTAAATAAAACTGCCTCCAGGGGCAGAAGACACTGAAGAAATAGTAATATGCAGAAGCATCCCTGGGAGTTACTCCGGAGTTTTACTTTAAGGGATAAATCATAGCAGCTAATACTGACCAACTTGTTGTGACAAGGAGAATACAAGATGATCTGTTGTGTTCCTGGGAGGATCATTCAACACTTTTCTCACAACAGAAGCCATTTATTATAAGAGTTCTTGAGTCAAAGGAAGCTTAATCTATTTTAGAACAGGAGTAGCTTCTATGATCACAATGCAGTCTTCTCCTTAAAAGCTTAGCCCCTTCAAGAATACATGACTATAAGGATGACTGAATGACACAGCCTCCTCTACATCAACTATGCATATATGTATTGGGATGTTCCGATTATTATGCTGTTTTAAGTGCCTGTTCTGAATACAGCTACAATTTTTTTTTTTTTTTGTAATTTGAATACACTGTTTTCATGCTGGGAGAATTGTTAGTGTGCTAAAATAGCATTTGGCCAGGAGGTGAAATTTGAGGAATATTCAGGTTAGCTGTGCAAAGATCAGTAGTTGTTAGAAATTACTTATGTGTCATAGTGTATGTGTGTTTTGATGTTTATGTGTGTTGTTTTAATATGTTTAAATTGTTATTTTAGCAACAAATATGTTGCATTGATATTTAATTTCATTTCCTATTGCATGTGTGATATAAGAAGTATTCATGACACTAAGCATGTGTAAATGTGTCATGACAAATTTGTCACATACAGGGAATAGAACTCAAGTTGTCAGCTTTGAATAGCCATCTTATCCTCTGTTTTTCTTTTCCTTTTTGTCATTTTTGATTTATTAAAAAGAGTACCACTTAGTAAAAACATACTTAGGCCAGCATATCTTAGAGTAGCCCAGATGGTGGCAAAGATTATCCTAGCCTTACCTAGGCATGTCATCTTCCCAGAAAGTCACTATGTTCTCCCATCAGAAGGTTTTCCTAAGTTAAAATGAAGCAATAATGGGCAGGCACCCTGCAAGGCTTTCAGGAAATATTGGAAGACCCCAACCTCGAGTACTAATGAAGAGAAGTGAGCACATATACTGAGAGTAATAGAAAAAAAAAAAAAAAAAAAAAAAAAAAAAAAAAAAAAAAAAAAAAAAAAAACAAGCCCTCATCCACTCACAGGGCATCTGTTGAGACAATCATTCCTGTAGATTATCAAATGACATTGGACTTGGTATATTTTTGAGAATGCACAAAATGACTTGAAGTTGTGCCATATTTGAGATATTGTGCAGTGAGTCCTTTTTGCTTCTTCAGCATTGATCTATACGGATCCTTCTCCCAAGATAGCTCACTGTTCTTACCTTCAGGTATCTAAAGATGAGCTCCTTAGGCCAAAATTTCACACAACTTTCTTGTATTTTCCCTAAGCATTGTCCCTCAGAGCCAGCCCTTTTGCTCCCATGGTACATTATCATGTGTCCTTTCTTACTCATCATCCCTCTTGGTTCTACACAGCACAGTGTCTAAGATAATACACTCCTTCTTCTCATTTTATACATGATTTTAGCTTCTCTTCTTTCTTCATCATGAATTCTAATACTCTTATCAGCATACTGTCAGTTTTAGAGGAGCTGTGGGGGAGTATTCATGGCATAATAGAAAAACTAAGATCTGACTTGAGCTCTCAGCAAGAAGTAGGGCTTATACTCAAGATCGGTGTGCAATGAGATAGAGCATTAGGCACAATTTCTGTGGTAGCAACAAGATCTCTATACACATGCATGTTTCCTCTTCTCAAATGTAATTGCAGATATAACTGTGAGGTATGTGTCATTGTTTGAGCTAAAGAGGGCAATACACATCCACACTCCCACCTAACAGTCTTGCTCAGTCACATGACAAGGTTTAGAAAAAGAGGGCTATAGCAGCATAAGTCAGATGAAGAATTTTGGCAGGGGTAGGAAGTCTTTTGTGACCTGATCAAAGATGAGTGTACTGTAAAGAGATATGGCAATAGCATGGGCTCCTTCAGTGAACAGAAGTGAACATCCGTTTTGCCACCATGTGTACCTGGACGGGACATGGTGCAGTCAACCCTCAGAAATACACACATTCATCTTACCCAGTCTTATTCATACTTAAAGGCACATTATAAACTACTGCATCTCCAGAAATATGGCTAACAAAGTAGAACCTAGTGTCATTCATAACAAATGCTATTGACTCCACAGGCTTCACTTCCTTTTCCTTTTACATGGAAGTGCTTAAAATGGACTAGTCTGCCTGTTTAGTCAATGACTAGGAAAACTGAGAAATGTATGTTAAATAAAGTTTTATCATAAAATAGCTAAGAGTTACTTTTGAATGGTAAACAGAGTCACTTAAGGGCAATGAAGCTCAGATAAGGAGCCTTTCATGTGTGTGTGTGTGTGTGTGTGTGTGTGTGTGTGTGTGTGTGTGTGTGTGTGTATGAGTGTGTGTGTTCATACATACATATATGAAACATATCTGTTTATATGTAACATCACATGTGTGTGTATACCTACTTATTTGTTGTAAATTTTATAAGGGAAGGCTCCTAAAAATAAGCTTATAATGCCGAACTATATGGCACTAGAAGTCAATTTCAAGAACAGAACCTGTCTTAGTCACTGTTCCAATTCTATGAGGAAACACTATGACCAAGGTGACTCTTATAAAAGAAAGCCTTTGATTGAAGGCTTGTTTACAATTTCAGAGGGTTAATACAGGATATTCATGGTGGGAATCATGTTAGCATAGTGCTGAAACAACAGCTAAGAGCTTTATATCATGGTCTGCAGGCATTGTGCATGACAAGGGCTTTTGAAACCTCTAAGACCACATTCTGTAACACTCCTACTCTAATGATCCCACACTTTACCATCATTTGCAAATACTTCTACTAACTGGGGACCAAGCATTGAAACATATGGGCCAAAAGGAGCCATTCTTACTTAAACTATCACACAGCCTCAAATGTTTTACCACAGACAATGTAACTCATTCTTGTAGAATCAAAATTTCTTCAATGTTTTCTATTGGTAGTAGTTAAATATTTTCCTAAGTCCTAGTTATTATAGACTCTCTTGTACGAAGAGAAGTTATGATCTAGTAACCATCAGCTTACAAAGTTAGCCAACAAGTAAAACCCATACCAGGTGACATTAACACATACTTAGTTGCAGAGAGGGAGAATCCTGTAGCGACACTAGGTGACAAAGTATAGAAAACAGAATCACCCTAGGACTTCAGCCAGCTCATCATATTCTGTGAATTCTATACAAGACATAAAGAAAGTCAGGTATAATTGAGAAGGAAGAGAATTTTAAAGTAGACATCTCTCTGACTCCTTTATTTCGGGAAAAGTCATTCTGAATTTAAGAATGGAATGTTCTCTATCCTGGATGCGGGGTTTAAAGGCTATTGTATTCCAGGATGGTTGCTTAGGCATAACTTGCTGTTTGTGCAACCTGTAAATGGCCCCAAGTCCAAGTCATAATTAAGGACTTTGTTACACCATAAAAGATTTTCAAATTTTCATCTATGGCAACACACATGAAGCTTAAATACTTTATTAACCAAACCCACTCCTTTGTTGGAGCTGGAAGAGCCCTGCTTCAATTTATCTCTCCCAGACTACATATTTTTAGTCATAAATCTTTTGTAAGGCTCTTTCAACACTAAAAATAGCCTGGTATTATTGGCTTTGCTGTGGTGCTGTGGAAGCCAAGCCAGAGGGGCTGGTCTCCTGTGGCCTTTCATGTAGCTCTACAGCAGGTCATGTTTATGTCTGTCTCAGCCTGCTCAAAGTACCTCCTCAAACAGTGGCATTTTCAATCAAAACCATCTCTGTGTCCTCATCTGCGTCCTTTGTCCAGGATGGAAGATGAGCTTTGATGCTGGCTGGGCTGCCTTGCATCTCTTCTTTTGGTGATGACTGAAGACAAGTAGATTAGATTGTCTTCATTCTCAGGGATCTCATTAGATGGAGCAGCATAGCAGAGCTGCTGGCAGATCCCAGCCTCTAAGTGTTCACCTGAGCTTCCAGTGGACAAGTAGGGGACACAGGAAAGTCCAGGAATTTCTTTCTGAAGGCTGAAAAGAGAAATATTTTCAGTATATGTTCAAGACAAGATCAGAATTAGAGGACGATTTCATAAGTGTCTCTAAAGATGAGAGCAACAGTGCCTAGAGAAATGACTTAGTGAATATGAGTATTGATTTTCTTGTAAGCACAAAGACCTGAGTTCAGATCACCAAGAACCATAAAGGACATCAAGTGTGGCCATGCACCTATAAGCCCAGCACTAAAGTGGAGGTCAAGGGTAGGAGATGGGGGTTTCCATGGGTCTTATTGTTCAGCCAGCATAGCTGAAAAACAGGAGCTCAAGGCTCACCTACAGATCCGTTCTCTGAGATAAGATGGAGATGGTGGAGTACAACACCAGATGTCCTTCTCTAGTCCCTACAAAAGTAGAAATGTTCCCACCTGGATAAATATGCATACAGCATCCACACACACACACACATATATAGCAAACTAAGAGAGAGGCGTGGTCTGTGTGTTCAGATGGAACCCCCGTCTTCAAATATGACTGTGTTATTTGTCTGGGCTTTATCCCACCACTAAGTAGAAATAAATTTTATAGCCTTATCTTACAGACATCATGGAGTATATCTGTCTCATCTTCTTTTGTCCCCAGGATCTTATCTGAATCATCCATATTGAGTTATAACTGATGTACATATTTTAAGAGACAAATTGTTTTCATATCATATGTTCCATGGCTTGTTGCCACAACCATGATAATGAATTCATGACTCTTGCACATTTTTAGATGCTACAGACTCCCTTCCCATTTCCTCTTCTCTTCCTATTTCTACCTTTAGGCAACTGCATATCAGTTTCCCATTAGTACAAGACTTTATACTTTCTAGACTTTTGCATAAATGGACCACACTATGCAAGCTGTTCATCTTAGCTTCTTGCTTTCAGCATGGTTATCTTTAGATTTATCCATGCTGGATCTGTATCATTCATTAATTAATTAATTCATTCATTCTTATTGCTGAATGACATCATATATGATAGAGTTTATTCTTCTTGCCCCCTGATAACGTACATTTTATTTTTTCTATGTTGTGGCACTTCAAAATAAAGCCGTTTTTAACATTTGAGCTTGGGATTCTCTATGCTTTCATTTCTCTTGATAAATGTGTAGGAGTAGACTATCTATTTTTGAGTGAAAACATAGGCCTGGAATAGGGTTCTATGAAATTGCTTTGAAGTTTTTAAGAATTCGTCAAATGTAACTGTACTTTTGGCTCCTATATTGGGTTCTTTTCCCTACCACCCTTCTTAATTTTTTCAAACCCTCCAACACTATGTAGGAGAGGAAGAAGGATAGAGGGGGATGTAGCATCAATATGGTTAGAATACTTCCTTCTATGAGTGGCATCAAATTCCTTAGGGCAAGTGCAATCTTCATTGTCAGCATATCTCCAACCTGCAACCAGTGATGATCAACTAACATGCAGCAGCAGAAGGAGCAGCAGCAAGGGGAGCTGCAGCTGCCACTTCTTTCATGGCTCTGGCATTTTTATACCCTCTAAGGAGTCCCCAGAATCCCAAATGTAAACAGTCTTCAGCTAGTGATATAATTTCCTTGCAATAGCATGAGACAAGTCGTAGTTAACTACTGTGTACAATAAAAGGCTTCCCCCTATCCAACACCTGAGATAAAAACAAAAACGTAGTCTTATAATATTTCTATTATTTTAAAGAAAACAAATTTCTCACTACAATTAAGCATTATTTTACCAGATGGAAATTTTAAATCTACTCCATATAACATCCTGACTAGATTTTCACTTAAAAAAAAAATCCCTATTGGATAGATAAGACTAGCCTACATGGTCACATAAATCGAGAATACTCTTTGATTCCTAGCCACATATCAGATTGAAAATTTCCATTAAACAAAGAAAGAAAACACTAGAATGAAGGATGTTTATGATCGTATGCTAAATATAAATGAGTTATACATGCTGTAATATGCAAAAACTGAAAAAAGGAAGGAAGGAAGGAAAGAAAGAAAGAAAGAAAGAAAGAAAGAAAGACAAAAAGGAGAAAGGGAAGGAGAAGAAAGAAAAAAATTAGAAGGGGAGGGTGGAAGGACAGAGGAAGGAAGAATGGAAGGAAGGACAGAAGGAACAAAGCAAGAAAGAAAAAAGAAAAGAAAGAAGTTTCTTAGGCTATCAAAATCAGTAACAATAATATTAATATGGATTAATATTCATTATCTCTATTTTGTAATATAAAAATTAACTTATGTTTTATGTGTGTGATGCAAGAATGTATGTATTAATGGTTTTTGCATGTTTTAGTACATTTGTTTATAGGTACCTGTGAACAGGTGTGGAGGCCACATAGTGATGTCCAATTTTCCTTGGCTATTCTTCTACATTATGGATTGAAACAGGGTCTCTCAGTCAAACTCAGACCTCAGAGGTGTGGCTAATCTTGCTAGCCAGCTGTCTCTAGCGATTCTCCTTTTTTTGCCTTCCACAGCTGGAATTACAGGCATGCAATGAACTCATCCTTTATTCATGTATGATTCTTAAGGGCTCATTCTTGGCTGGCAAGGTTTTTAATTCCTGAACCATGTCTCAACCACCAAAAGTGAAGATACATTGTCCTCCATGTCCCAGAAACCCATAAATATTACTCATGAGTTGATTAAAACATGTATGGGTACTTTAAAACATATTTAAGATCTATCTTCATGCAAAGAAAGAATGCCTTGGCCTTTAAATCCCAAATTTCTATCCAGAAGTCTCATTGGTGACCTCAGACAATTCATCATAATATAAACACTGTCTGCAGAAACCAATGATATAGGTGAAATCTTTACCAAATGAAAGATTTTTGAAAATTACTTCTTTTATTTTTGAGATTATAACTAGAATGACATCATTTTCCCCTTGCTTTTCCCTCCTCCAAACCATCTCAAATATCCCTTCTTGTTCTTTTTTTAAACTAAAGGCCTCTTTTTTCAATAATTGGCATATATTAATTATTTACACATATGGACCTAAACACTATCTACTCAGTCTGTAAAATGTTAGCTGCTTCCATGTTTTCAGGGCTGATCATTTGGTATGGGATAACCAACTGATGTGCTTTTCTTTGGGGACCACACTTTCTCCACTCTCATCATTCCTTGGTTGTTGTAGTTCTTTGTATAGGGTTAGGAACCCCCCCCCCATAGGTTTTCCCTCAGCCATGTTAGGAAGTCCTACTGTTTCTATCTTGTTCAGCTTATGGTTAAGCAGTCAAGTTGGTGAGATTTGAATGCATGTTGGTTCGGACATTAAAATCTCGAAGATATTCTCTGTTCTGTCTCTTACAATCATTCAGTCTTTTCTTCTGCAATGTTCTTTGAGCCTTAGGAGTGGGAGTTGTCATGTGGATATGGCCTGTGGGACACAGTTTTACAAATATTAATTTTCACTGGCTTTGGATTTTGGTAATTCTTATCATCTGCAAAAAAATAGTTTTCTCCATGGGGGAAGCAGGTGTGAAAACTATACTTATCTGTGAGTATAAGGAGAAATATCTGGACTATAGTTAGAAAATTTTGCTGCTAGAGTAAAGGAGCAGTTCCATTTTTTTCCTCCAGGACCCGTAACTTTACTATCCCTGGGCAGTTGGCTAGGGTGCCATGCTTGATTTCCCCCTTGTTGATCAGGCCTTAAGTGCAATTAGAGAGCTGTTTGCTGTTATGAAGACATGCATGCCACTACCACACACTTCCGGTTATCTCTCATGGCAGGTTTTAACATCTCATTAACATGTCCCTGATAGAACTTTTATGGCAGAAACCAGCTGTGCTTTCTATAGTAGCAGCTAGCTGACTGTCCATGAGGCCAGGTAGTATTGCCTACAGCATCAGTTCCAGTAACTTTCAAATTGTGTCCTTGGCAACCAGCTTATGGTAAAGCAAAGGAGAAAGAACTTAGCAACTGAGTTATTTGTATTATAAGAACTGTTGCCAACTCAATTAAACAAGAGTCTCTTTACTTAAAGACAAAAAGAGGCATGGTGAAAAAGAGGAGAAGGTGGAATCAGGCTACTGCCTTGACCTATTTCTAGTCAAACGAAGAGCTTGCCATCTTCAGAAGTGAGATTTGTTTCTGTTTGAGCTCAGTGCAGTCACGCATGGTGGGGCAGAAATGTTGGATTCCTAGAACAGAGGCTAGTTCACCTTTAACATGTCTTCTTTTTTCCTTTAATTCCAAGCCTGAAAGAATAGAAATAATGATGTGCTGAATCATCTGCTGTTTGGTTACTGGTAAGATGAGTCAGGTCCTTTCTATACATATAAGCCCACTAAGAGAGAAAATTTGGGAGGTAAACAAGCACCATCTCACATCTTCTGTTATTCTGAGACACTTATATATAATTCTTTCTGTTTAACTTTCTTCAAATACTAAATGGCACAACCTTATGCCAGGACAGATAAAGAGAGTCATCAGTACCTTCTCACATTGTACTTGGACCAGTAGGGGAGAGGGTGAGATTTTAATGGATCATAGAGGTCTTACACTGTTCTCTGTGGCAGGGTAGGAGAGGTCTTTAAATCATAGCATGAATACATTAACAAACTTTTTTTATTTAGGTAAAGGTTACAGAGAGCAGAGCTCAGATGGGACTGGTCATTCAAGATTTTATTTACTTTATCGAATGTGTTTGACCTGTGTCTATGTGTATGTGTTAAGTGTATGCAGGTACCAGCAGAAACTGGAAGAGGGACCCAAATCCCCTCAACTGGAATTACAGGCAGTTGTAAGCTACTCAGTGTGAGTGCTGGGAGCTAAGCCTAAATCTTCTGCACAAGCAGTAAGTGCTCTTAATTAATGAGTGATTCCTCCAGCCTAAGAACAGGGTCTTTAGGGATCAGAAGGGTTAAGTGAGCAGAAACTGATGGAATGTTTATGCTCATATATCTGACTATATAAATGCCAGAGACAGGTGCCAGAGCCTTTCTGATGAATTCAGAAAATGAAAATGGACCTGAAGATGGGCTGCTTGAAGCATCTTCATTTATTACCCAAGTAATGTATTTATTATCTATGCATTTAACTACACAACATTTGGCCAAAGTGAAAAGCAAAGTATTACCTGGGAGTAATGTTTTTTTCAGAATTCCATCTACAACTGTAACCTAGTATTAAGATATTTGCATACTATTAAATAAACATAGGTATTTTTAACTATTAAGAGATAGTGCAGGTTGGAAGGTGGCTCAGTTGTAAAGAGTATTTACTTCTCTGACAGAACAAGGTAGTTTGGTTACCTGCCCAATTCTGTCCTTTGTAGGCACTGTTCTCTATTTCTCTTTCTCTCTCTCTCTCTCTTTCTCTCTCTCTCTCTCTCTCTCTGTCACAGACACACCACACACACACATACACACACACATTTGATTTTCTTCCATGTAAATAAAAGAGAGTTAACCTAATTTCTGTCACTGTAACAAACTAAGAAAGCAACTGCTAGGAAGAAAAGATTACCTCTTGATTTCTGACCAGGTTCCTTTGGCTTAATTTGTGTGGTGAGTGAAAAAATGTCATGGTGGAAAGCACATGGTTGAGTGAAGTTCTTGATGGAATCATAGCCTGAAAGCAGAGAGAAAGAGGCAGGAAGTGACTTGGCACAAGTTATACCCTTCAAGGCCATGTTTGTGGCCTGCTTGTTCAATTTAATCTAACCTTTCAAAAGTCTAATCATCTATTGTCATTATCATTGCCATTATTGTTTTAAACATTAATAATTTTAAAGCCCCTGTGATCCAGTTACATAATCTGAATAGCATCGCTAACTGAAAACAAATCTTTAGCATATAAACTGTAATGTGAGGCCATTGTCTATGTGGCCTTATGTGTGATGGTCAGGTTTAGCCTACAGACACAAGCACATCTTAGGCAAATGTCCACTGAGAAAGGCAAATGGAAATGAAGTATCTTTTTTTTATTTTAAATACTCTGCCAAACTGCTTTTATATAATTTATCTCACTTAATCAACTTTTCCATTCTTTGCCGTGTGTGTGATCTTCTTCCCTTGGTAGACAAACACCACAAATGATTTTGTCAAAGTCATAAGCCTAGGTCACACTCTAACCAAGCTCTATCTGAAGTAAGAGTCAATGACAAAAGCTTTTAGGCATTTGATAGTTATACTTGAGAAATTATGACAGAAAAGGAGAGAATCCACAATTTCAAATGCAAATACTAATTATGGCTTTTTGAGGAGGTTCCACATAATAAATTCTCCCCCAGATTGTTAGCCCATTAGTTCAGGGGCAGACTATTTGGTAAGAAAGAAAGAGACTGAAACTTGGATGCATTAAGTTCCAATAGAATATCTACTATCTGGCTCATTTATCCTCACCCCACCCCCACACAAATGGAGAACCAACCATCCTAAGAAGGGCTTGTGCTTGTGGAGAAACACCCGTGTCCTGTTGTCATTTCCCTATCTCTGCAGAGAAAAGAAGAAAGCCACATAGAGATATTAGGATGTCTGCAGGTGGGATGCAGGTGGGTGACACTTCTCCGGCCCTTAAATCTAGCTTATGAGCTTGTGACAAAGCAGGCATTTTTACTGTGCAGGGACTAAAACAAACAGAAAATTATAAAGTGCACAAAAGGATTTTCCACACTGCTGAGCCTTGCAAAGTGTTCACACTTGAATTCCCCTTTCGGAATTTATTAACTCGAGACAGTCTTTGCTTTGGAATGCCAGGGCAGCTGAGCTGCAAATGTGTGGTGTTGTGACTAGAAGTTCCTGAGGATGAGGTGCAAAGGGTACAGCCTTCAGAAACCTGTCTTGATGTTTGCAAATTCTTTACAATATACCTACCTCTTACAATCGTCTTTGGCAAACATGGGACCTTATGGAATGTACTATTTGGGGACACCCTCCTGGCCATTTGCTTCAGTGGTACTATTTTTGAAAGCATACTCTGTCTTTACTAGCTGCTTGAACGCACACTACTTGAGCTCTTCTGATCACTCTCTAGTCCAAAGCATCTTATTTAGGGTGTGAGCATTAGACAACATCCCAGGTCCTTAAAAAAATCTGTTTTTTTGTTTTGTTTTGTTTTGTTTTTTATCTTCTCGTCCCTTCCTCTCTGTGTTCTCTAACATTCTTGCCTTGTTTTCTTTCTTCTTGTCTCTTCATTTCTCCTTGTCATTCAGCATCCAAATTCTTGCCCTTTCTCCAAGATGTATGAAGCCATAAAAAGCCTAGGGAGCATTCTTTTCCTTCCTTCTCTGTGAACATTGTTTTTGCTCCCAGTCATCTGAGAGCAAACCATGTGGTCTTCATGGCTTCTCTTCCATTTTTAACCTAAGATTAAAATGTAAAATTGTTCTAACTACTTAGCTTTCTACCTGTGTACAGAATGGTCACCCCTTCAGATGAGGACTTCCTGTTCCTGACTTTAGTGTCCTTTGTAGCAATAAACATTCATCTTCCTGAGAGGTGACTTAATGAAAGGATTTCATTAGGTGATTGGGAAATACCTAGTAGAAATAAGTGAATGGATGACCACAATGGGGGGAAGACACTTGAGCTAATTTATTTCCTTCTCTCTAGCTGTTACTTCATGATTAACTAATCAGAAAGTGGCATTGGTACTGACTCTAAGTCTGGCCTCATTTATAGTCTCACAAAAAAAATGTTTCGTGTCTCTGAGAAGGGAGGAAATGACTCAAAAGATGAAACAAATCCCTGTAAACTCCAACTGTTTAAATTTGATACTTGAGGTACTAAGGTAAATTTCAGTGTCGGCATATAGTACAATGTTATTGATTGGGTTGTTTGGGTTGCCTTTTTTTTTTTTAAATTGATTAGTGCTGTTTAATTGATATTTTGCTAGTTTATCAAAATTTTCAATGAAAAAAGGACATATGGATTGAACATAGTTTGTATATTGGCAATTAATGAAAACTATATGCAGGGCTCTATAAAATTTCCACAAAGGTAAATGAGGACCTTGTGCCCCAAAATAAATACCATTTATCAGTGTGCAACTAGAACTTGGATATTATAATATCAAAGGGGATGCCATGAATATAATCCTTCTTTCCACAGATTACCAGGCATCCGAGAATCCTCTTCGTTAATAGTTTAGATGTCAGATCAAGAATAACATTGCAAACAGTATTCAGTGTGCAAAGGAGAGGGTTGTTATGTAGTGCTTCTGGTTGTCAGCATACATTCCAGCCTTTACTCTAGGCAAGCAATACTGACTGGCTAATTCTAGAATCAACAAGACTCTGAGATACACAACTGATCCAACATAGGCACTCAAGCCCTGGTACCTAAATTTACCCTTTGAAACATGATACCATACATCACTAACATCTTACCTTCCAAGTGGGATGCAGCTCACTGGACAAGCAGATGTATTAATAAGTGCCTCTTTGAGAAAGAACACCTTTCACTGAGTTCTTTATGGTGCACAGTACCATGTTGAATGAAGCAGAAAGACCTAAGGCAGAACTATTAGCTATGAGAAATATACTCCGTGAGAGCATACTACATATGCCATATTCAAACCTCCATCCAGTAGAAGCGCATATTGAAATACATTCTTCAGGCACCTCTGAGATTATAAGAATCTCCAGAGGGGAAACAGTTGGAGATCAGGAATCTACATTTCAGTAAGGAATCAAAGTTATTCCTCCCACGCTGAAGTGTGAACTACTCTAGGGAGAATTGTAAGTTTGATACTTGACTAGAGAGATAACTTGCCTACAGGTGTGTAACTCTGTGGATGGATGAGAAGCAACCACTAGAAAAATAGAGGAGCGAAATAATGTAAGTCAGAGAACACTAGAGATTAGATCCCCAAAGCTTTCACATTAATTTGGGGTATTAAATAAATTCTATTATTTTTGTGCTGTGTGGATATGACATATCAAATTTTAAATTTATTTACATATATATGTATATGTGTATGTGTATGTGTATATGTATATGTATGTATAAAAGAGAGGACAAATGATGAGAGGATAACTAGCATGTTACATTATCATGATGCTGTTTCTAGGCTTCTGTCAAGCCTGAAAAT
Source organism: Micromys minutus (assembly GCF_963924665.1). NCBI lineage: Eukaryota > Metazoa > Chordata > Mammalia > Rodentia > Muridae > Micromys > Micromys minutus. The sequence goes on from NC_137953.1 coordinate 9,445,882, forward strand.
AATATAAGGATCAAGTAGAAACACCTATACTTGGAGCTGATGTTGTTCAGTAGTGATTAAAAAGTATTACAGTATATTTTAGACTGTCAAAAACAGTCACAGTAACTGATATTTAATCTTCATTATCTGCCTGACTCTGTTTTTAATCAGCAGTGAGGTATACCTGTGGGCATGACCAAAGGGCATGTTTGCCAAAGTTTCAACTGAGGGCACAAGTCCCATCCTGATTTCAGGCACCATTGTATCAAGAGCTGGGGTCTCCCAGATGAGAATAAAAAGAATGATGGGAAAAAACAGACAAATGCCTACTTTCTCCCTTTCTCTGTTTACTGGCAAACTGTGAAAAACCAAGCTCTCTTCTGGGATAGGTCTCAACAACCTCAGTGTCCTATGGAAAGCACATGGGCTAAGCTGCTCTGGACATAATAAACCCTGACAAATATGAACAAAGGAAACAAATCCTTCCTCCTGTAGGTTGTTTCCATCGGGGATTTTTGTCACAGTAACTGGGAATGTTAGCAGTGTTTGATCAATCTCTTTGGATTTCACCTTCCTCGTCCATTAGTTGTAGGGGCTGAGCGGCTTGAAGTCTCAGACAACAGACAGATTTGGATGGCTCTGTTATCAATTCTCTGAGACCTTGTGAGAATCTTCCTCCTCTGCCCAGAATAAAGTGAGTGTTGCTTCCAAAGCTCTGAGGATGTTCGCTGATATGGAGTCATTGAATAGTGTCCCTGCCGTGAACGGAGAAAAGCCTAAACTGTCTTTACTTTTTCACAAACCTCATTAGACTACTCTGTTTCCTGGAGCTTTACCTACCCATTCCTCATTTTTTACTTTCCTCTGTGCTACCTTTCCTGACTTGGTCATGCCCTGGTTTCTTCTCATTTACTCTATATCTTTTCTCTTGTGTTAAAAAAAAGAAAAAAAAAAGAAAAAAAAAAGAGGATTTTTCAAAATAACAATTACAAACAAAAACACTCATCCACAGATTTACATAACAGATCATGTAGTGGGATAGTGAAGATTTAAAAAGGTATAAAGTCTAGAGGAAAATAAAATTAGAGGAAGTAAATTGATTCTTATGTTGGTTGGATTTCAGAAACTCAGGGAAATTATAGCAAGTGGTCTTGGCCTGTGAGTTTCTGAAATCAAAAATCTCCCACTGAGCTGAAATAATCTTGTCAGTCTATATGGTTAGGATTTAAAAACCTTTAAAGTTGATATCTTTAGCTCAGTCTCTCTTTACCTTGGTCTCTCTTTCTCCTCTCTCTGTGTTTCTGTATCTGTCTCCCTCCTTCCCCACCTCACTGTAGGGCAGATTCTTCTAACCTCTGAGTATCTGCTTTAAAAATTCTGGACTCTCTCTCTCTCTCTCTCTCTCTCTCTCTCTCTCTCTCTCTCTCTCTCTCTCTGTCTGTCTGTCTGTCTCTCTCTCTCTTTCTCTCTCTTTCCTTCTCCTTCTCCCTCTCCCCTTCCCTTCCCTCCCTCCTTCCCCACCTCACTGTAGGGCAGATTCTTCTAACCTCTGAGTATCTGCTTTAAAAATTCTGGACTCTCTCTCTCTCTCTCTCTCTCTCTCTCTCTCTCTCTCTCTCTCTCTCTCTCTCTCTCTCTCTCTCTCTCTCTCTCTCTCTCTGTCTCTCTCTCTCTTTCTCTCTTTCCTTCTCCTTCTCCTTCTCCCTCTCCCCTTCCCTTCCCTCCCTCCCACTCCCTCCCTCCCTCCCTCCCTCCCTCTCTCTCTCACTCTTATACACTTAAGAACTAATTGGCATTTCTCTCTTGTCTGATTATTCACAAGACCATCTCTGATCATTCCTGCTGTGGCTTCTTTGATGCTCGGCTCCCAGAGCATAGGTTCTTCCTGTCACTGCTGAGGAAACTCTTGTCCCGATAGATGGGATTTTAGACTTCTGCAGCAAGGTCTCTCTCCGTCTGCTTTGGAAACAGCTCACAGATCCTTCTTATTGTTTCCGATGTAATCATCAATATCCCCTGCCAGAAGAAATTAAAACCTTTTATTTGTTTGTTGGGGAGATGCTTCTACAGTCTTGACCCCCTAATTTGTTCTCCATTCTTTGTGCTTTGCCCATAGTATCTGACTAAAGGTTTGGAGAGGTTTTTTTTATTTCTAGAGACTTTGCTGCATGAAAAATAGTTTCATTCCGTTACTGTCACATTGGGTCATATTTATGAAAAACAAGCACAGCTACTTTGTAGCCCGGCTTGTATCTGCCTGCTATCTTCCAGCCACTGAGCTGCATCCCTGCAGAATCTGTTTCTGACTAGGGACATAACGGTGTGATCCCTGAGGATTTCCCTGGGAAGTTTCGTGCACATAGTTATAGTGAGCCAACTCCTTCTTTATTTTAGATGGTAGTACCCTTGCCTCTAAAGCATAAAAGCTTTGGCTCCCCACAATGAGGAACGGGGTAGATAAAAACTGTCTGTGGTACAACTGGGTAGGGAAGCATGAAGTTCTCTTTAATTAAATTTTTGAAACTATTCAATAATAAAAATGTCTGAACTTTAGACCATACTAGAATTGATACTGTTGAAAAACAAGGTCGGTGAAAGAAGTCTGGTGAGAGTGGAAAACTGGAGAGGGCACAGTTCAAAACTGGTATCATGAAGTCAGGGACAGTGCCTGAATCTCCTTCTGCAAACATGTCTCAGCACCTTTGGATCCTGTGGCATGGGCCAAATTCTTCAGCAGAAAAAAAATGAACAATATAAAATCTTATAATTTTCTAAGCTTGGTATCATAGCAGGAAAGGCATCTGTAAAGACACAGGTAATCACAGTCGAGGGCAGACACCAGGATTCTCCATTTATTTTCTCTTTTTTGAGACACTGTGGTAAAGTTTTATAATAAGGAGAGAGAGGGAGAAGAGAGATTTACACTGACAGATAAACTTATTCGAATTTAGTGTATATAACATGATGTATAAAAGCCTATATCATGTGAAATGTCTTAAATTATACTAATCAACATATGCATTTCTCCCAGAGTTATGTTTTTGTGTATATAGTTGTAATTTTCAACTACTCTCAGAAGTTTTAAGAACCCAGCACTAGATTACCAGGTATAATAATATATTCTTTTCATTCTAGCACTTAGTAGGCTCCAGCAGAAGGATCTGGGATGAATGCCAGTATACAATGAATAGTAATTAAAAAGATATCAAGATGACCACATAAGAAAACACTAGGTTTTATTTAAAGCAATATACTTTTAATTGTAATTATCAGGGTATAACGTTGTATTCATTACTGCCTTTATCCTGTAATTAACATCTCCACATTGTCTTCTATAAGCCATCCTAATGGCCTATCACAATTCTAATAGATTCTGATCAATAAGCCATTCCTGACTTATTTGACTTAACACAGTGTAGTCTCATAGGGACAAAAGTTAAACATCACTAGTATGGAAACCAAAATTGAAATAATAGTTAGACGTCATCTTACTCCAATAAGGACAGGTGATTTATACCATTTATCTGTACCACTAGGTAGTATGGATATTTTCACAATATTAATTCTTTTGGTCAATGAACATGGTCTACCTTAACACATACTCCTTGTTGTCTTGCTTTCTTTTCACAATGTAACATGACCCTCCTTTTATATTGACTATCAGTACTGGAATTCTAGGTCTGGTCCCAGTACCTTATGACCTTGAGAAGTGGCGCATCCCTTCTAGGTAAGTTGCATGCACTGCAATATTTACCAAAATGGATTGCTCATGTCCAGTTGTAATGCAATGTTCATATAGTACATGTTAAGCTTCACTCAACCATCCAAGACAAAGTTCAAGGGTAAATGAACTATCTTTTTAAACTATCAAATTTAAGCCATATGAGTATTGTGGAAAGGCAAATATCTAGCTTCTTGAATATTGATGCTGCTCCCTTAGCCATTTATATTTTCATTCCAGACATAGTGATTTATACTTGGCATGCTCCATAAGGTGTCGCATCTCATTATTGGTGATTTCTACCAAATATCCTTAGATAATTTAAAGGCAACCTTTGGAAAAGCAGATTCTGAGATTCTGAGATCCTATATCTTGGTACCTGTCTTGTTCATCACATGGCTAGTCATTTGACTTGACACAAACTAGGGTCATATGGGAGGAGATATCTTCCACTGAGAAAAGATCTCCATTATTTGACTTTTTTATAAGTCTGCACAGCATTTTGTTGATTGATGCACAAGGTGAGATGGCCCAGGACATACTATATGTGGCTGCAGGTGGACAAGTTGTCCTGGGTCATAGCAGAACGCAGGCTGAACAACCCAGGGAGAGCGTTGCTTCAGATTCTGCTCCCTGGTTCCTGTCTACAATATCTGCCCTGATTTCCCTTCTTGGTGGGCTGTAACTTATAAAATAAAATAAGCCATTTCTTTCCCAAGTTGCTTTCGCTCATAGTGTTTATCACAGCAATAGAAAGCAAACTAGGGCATTCATGAACCTTGTGTGTTGCACCTGGTGTGTTTCCTAAATTTTATATCTTGGCTTAGTCATCATTCAAATGTCATTTTTTAAAAATAATTTTTCAACAATCCAACTGGTACGATAGTGGGAGTTTGTGCAAAGTTTTGAACATTTGACATTAATTTCTACTTGGTGTTCTGTAACACTGACCACTGTCTTGTGTTCAGAAGACCTCCAACTTCCTATTTATTTAGATCGAGTTGGCTCCTCTCTTTTCTCTTCTATCTTCTCCTCTTTTCACCTCCCCTTTCTCTCTTTCTTACTTTCTTTCTCCCTTCTTCTCACTTCACCTCCTCTTTCCTGCCTTCTGTATGAATTTCCTACAAAGTAACTTCATGTAGGCCCTACCAGTCCATGCAAAAACAAAAACAAAAAAAAAACAGAAAAGAAAGAATAATAAAAAACAAAACAAACAAAAATCAAACTAACAGAGAAAAAAGGGGGAATATGCAAAAAAGCTTTGGTAGAAGCCAACAATCTTTACTTCATTAACAACAAAAGCAAAGATTCAACCATTCCACAGATGCGCCACTTTCGCTGAGAACTAGCCAAAGCCTCCGGATGCAGTTGGTGCCAGTTTTCTTTGCTATACAATGGTTTTTCATTTCTAAATTCTCAAAAACCAAGAAGAGGAATAGGAAGAAGAGAGGAAAGGGACATGAATGAGAGATACAGAAGGAAGGGGAGAGGGATGAAGGAGAAGATAAAAAACAGACTCAAAAGGAGGGGAGGATGGGAGATAGGAGGGTGAGGGGCAGGACAAGAGAGGGCAGGGCAGGAAAGGTGGGGAGACAGAGAAGAGAAGAGAGGAACAGAGCAAACCATCTTTTTTTTTTTCCTTTTCTTTATTCGATATTTTCTTTATTTACATTTCAAATATTATCCCCTTTCCTGGTTTCCCCTCCAGAAACCCCTTATCCCATACCCCCTCTCCCTACTTCTATGAGGGTGCTCTCCCACCCACCGACTTCCAACTCCCTGCCCTGGCATTCCCCCACACTGGGACACCCAACCTTCAAAGGACAAGGACCTCTGTTACCACTGATGCCCCAAAAGGCCATCCTCTGAGAAATATGCAGCTGGAGCCATGGGTACCTACCTCCATGTGAACTCTTTGGTTAGTGGTTTAGTACTTGGGAGCTCAGGGGGGGGGTGGAAGGTTCTTGTTGGTTGGTATAGTTGTTCTTCCAATGGGGTAGCAAACTTTCAGTCCTTTCTCTAACTGCTCCCTTGGGAACCATGTTCTCAGTCCAATGGTTGGCTGCCAGCATCTGCCTCTGTATTTTTCAGGCTCTGGCAGAGCCTTTCAGGAGACAGCTATATCAGGCTCCTGTCAGCATTCACTTCCTGGCATCTGTGATATTGTCTGGGTTTGGTAACTGTATATGGGTACTACTCAGCTATTAAAAACAATGACTTCATGAGATTCTTAAGCAAATGGATGGAATTAGAAAATACCATTCTGAGTGAGGTAACCCAAGCACAAAATAACACACATGGTATGCACTTACTGATAAGTGGATATTAGCCCAAAAGCTCAGATTACTCAAGGTACAATCCACAGACTACATGAAGCTCAAGAAGAAGGAAGACCAAAGTGTGGATGCTTTGGTCCTTCTTAGAAGGGGAACAAACGCAGGAGGAAATACAGAAACAAGGTGTGGAGCAGAGACTGAAGGGAAGGCCATCCAGAGCAAAGCATCTTAATTTAGCAGTCTCCCTACCGGGCAGACCTCAAACTACCTGGGAACACTGGGTGGCATGCAAGCTAATGGTGTCTTCTCTTACTGCTGCAGAGTGACCAAGTAACACTCAAAAGAAAAATTGCCTTCACTCTCTGAATCCTTCTTCTATTAATAAAATTATGCACAAGATGTCACCATTTTAAATGATTTCAGTTTTAGGACTTTCTAATTAATTGGCACTCTGAAGAACTTGATTTAATCCACACCAGTGCTTCTAACTTGCGAGATTTTGTTTCTGTGGTAATCAAACCTTATGAAGTTTCCTGAACCAACTTCTGGGCAACTCAGCACATTGTCTGGAATTCTGTTATAGTATTAAAACAAACAAAAAAACTTCCTGTTATAATACTAAGTATTTACAACAACTCTGACAGAGAAGAAATCTGACCTTGAGTTTTGTTTTGTATCCCTCTGGGTATTTAGAGCAGTGCTTTGGTCATAGGACCCTCTTCATAGGTGTTTCTGGGTCAATAAACTCCTGAAACAGGATGGTGGTGGTGCCAGCAGCATTAGTGATGGTTTTAGTGTGTGTCTGTGTCTGTGTGTGTGTGTGTGTGTGTGTGTGTGTGTGTGTGTGTGTGTGTATTAGATGGGATGTATTGTATTTATATGTGTGTGAGAGAGATGCAGAGACAGACAGAGAGAGAGAGAGACTGTGTGTGTTCTACCATTGGATTAAATTCCGTCCCCTCCTCTTTTATAAACATCATCTTATCATGTAGCTCAAAATAGCCTCAAACTCTCAATCCTTCTCCCTCTAGTCATGAACTATTGCAGTAGTAAAATGTGCCACATTGTTCCTCTCCCTTCAAGCTGAGGTCAAGTGAAACAAGCATCTACCCTATTTCTGGCTTAAAAGGTCTTTAAAATAGATTCCTATTTGGTTATATGCTTAGCCCTTTCTTTCTATTTCTTTTGGATTTTTATTTTCATTTTTGAGATTATAATGTAATTACATTTATATAATGTAATTTTTCCCTTTCCTTCATCCAAACTCTGCCATATACCCTTCCCTACATGCCTTCAAAGTCATGGCCCCTAATTTTATTAACTATTATTCCATTTATCCATGTTTTTATATGTACATATATATTCCCAACCAGAACATACTCAGTCTGTAAACTGTTATTAGTATGTGTACTTCAGGGCTATTTGGCACTGGATGAACATTGGTCTGTTCTTTTTTAGGCAAGACCGCCTCTCCTGCAGAGCTTTCAAAGGTTGCCTATCGTTCTCACTGTGTGATTGAGACCCCATTGTCTTTTCCCCATCTACTTTGGCAAGTCTTTTGGTTGTACATGTTTGAAAGATACTATCCGTGAGACTTTAAGAATCTAGCTTCTGCCATTTCCAGGAAACAAACAAACAAAATCTCACAACAAGCTTCCTATCCTTAGAACCAATTTGACTCCTCTTCTGCGATGTTACCTGAAATTCAGCTATGGAAAATGTTTTGTGTATGCATCCAATGGGAATGGCCTCCACAACTGTGTGTTTTTGACTGGTGGTTGCTCTCCATATTGACCTTTGTCTGTCCCAAAGAGAAGTTTTCTTGATGAGGAATGAAAAGTATGTTTAACTCCTTGTGTTTACTTTCACTCTAGAGCAGTATGGTTTCTGTGGATGTGCAATGTTCAAGATACTGGTTTTAATCTTTGCTCTGCACTGCTTAGTTCTGTAGAAATTCAAAGTTCTTGGCTAAGCTTCTTGGGTTGTCCTGCCTTTTATAGGTACAATAAATCTGATCACCATCAAGAGCTGTTAAACAACATACAGTGATAAAAAAAAAATAGTTCCCTTTGCTAACATTAGGTGTTTTTTGTTTAGTTTTTTTTTTTTTAATAGCTCAATAAATCCTGGTCAACAGAGTTTCTTTGCAATTTCAAAAGTCAAAAAGCGAACTGTTGACACAGATCTGGGCAGGCAGGAAATAAATGGGGCTCTAGCTGCTCAAAAATACGTGCTGTGTGCTTTTGAACATGACCAGCCATTGACTGTTCTTTGGCTCTGTGCTACTGCAATCCAGGTTATGCAAGCTCTTGAGGTTACAGGAGGGTTTGTAGGAGGCAAATTGTTTGCAAGGCGAGTTATCTGCAGGAGGCATAATGGGTAGGGTGGGTGGGAGTGGTAAGTTAGTAACTTTGAAGGAAAGATGATTTGATTTTGAGTATCTTTTATCAGGTTCTTTGGAAAAGGAGTCCTAATGATACAGGGAACTGCAACCAAGATGCTTTGGCTACCATATGATGATCAGCTGCTGATCTATTTCTCAGCTTCCATTTATTTTGTTTTTATTCATCCTTCCTGCACACAGAAGCATACCCCTCTTCCTGAAACAACACTTTCACGTGCTTTCTTTTTGTTGTCTAGTTTTAAATCTCAGCCAGCACAAAAGAACGCGGAAACCATACTAACCTGAAAGTGCTAAGGCCAAATATGTGTCTCTGGTCTACACATTCAGGCGATTTGAGCAGGTTGTCCAACCATTTTTGGTCCATTCTCCCCTTTTGAAGCATAGGTTTTTCTGTGTATGATATCCAAGGAAATGGACCGGATAACCTGACTCACTTTCAAGACTTGTTAGTTCTTTTAAAGACTTCGTTTTCCAGACCAATCTCATATTCATTCAAAAGCAGAGTATGGAAAGATAAACAGATTTTTCTCAACATAGCATTTATTAAGGGGTCTTTGGAATGGTGTAGACAGAAGGCAGGATTTCCAGCTCTAGTGTTTCACATCTTGCATGTATCTCCCACCTTTTGGACCATAGGTAGGCTTTGAATTTGCAGGCTCACATACCTGCATTTCTTCATTTTGCTTTTATATTCATTTCATTTTTATGAATTTGACTCTCCCCAAAATTTCCAATCCCAATTATATCCCCTTCACCTCTTTTCACTGGTACTTTCCTTTAAGAATAGAAAAGAAAAAAGTGAGTAATATTAAAAAATTACACTGGCAAAATGGCTCAAAGGTCAAAGGTATGTTCCCGCATGACTGAGTTTGGTATCTGTGATCAGCATGGTAGAGGGATTAAAGGTACTCTTCAGAGTTGTTTGATCTTGCAGTAACACCAGCACACACACACACACACACACACACACACACACACACACCACACATACCACACACATACCACACACCACACACACACACATACATACACCCCCCCACATACACACACGGGGACGAGAGAGAGAGAGACAGAGAGAGAGAGAGAGAGAGAGAGAGACAGAGAAACAGAGAGACAGAGAGAGACAGAGAGAGACAGAGAGAGACAGAGAGAGAGAGAGAGAAGGGGTCATTAACATGCATATGCACATACACGTAATAAAAAGGGTTTTCTTCCAGATTGATACTTTACTATTGGTTTATTTTAGTTTTACTATTCAATTAAAAAGTGGTAGATTCTAGAAGCAACATTGTGAACTAAACTTGGTAACAGGTCCATCTTGATCACCAAAACCAATAATCAAGAACTGAAGCAGTCCAGTCCCAGTTCTTCTGCAGGAAGGATATTAACCTCTTTGTTCAATGACTTAAAAGATACAATATAGATTGAAGCACATCAGAAAATATGCTATTTGTGCAAGAATTTTTATAGAATGGTAGAATGCATTAGCAAATGAAACAGGCCTGGGGCAACATCACAGAGTGCTTTTAAGAGTTGGGTTAATAGGAGGAACATTCTGTTGTGTCATCTTTTTAAGTATTTTGCATGCTAAACCAAACAAGCTTTACCAGTTGAATTTAAATCTGCTCCTATGAGTCTTTCAATAGGATGAGCTCTTTTAACTCTGGATGAATGTTGAAATGATTATTCTCCAGCTTGGACTCTGTGTTAGATATGTATTATCATCACCCATTTGTCTGTGTCTCTTTTTATGTATTTTGCTTAAACTCCTTCATCTGTCTCCATGCATCACACTATGTTTACACTGTGTTCGTTGGGTAATCCCCTGTAACATTTACCACGTGCTTCTGCCCACATTGCATTTCAGCAAAAGCCTGATGACATTTAAGTTGATGAAGAGGAAAGATTGTAGAGTAATAAGAAGACATACAAGAAGGGAAAATGTCTGAAGGAGAATAGGAAGACTGTAAGAGAGCAAGATATTGTCCAGGGAGAATGTCAGGACTTCCTTTGGACGGGGGCTTTCATACATAGTGTAATACAGGTTTCCAGAGCTGGACTGAGTCAGGAATGATCTGACTCAGTGTGTTCCAAAGCATGGAGACACAGAGTCACTTCTCACTGTCACGCCTCTGCACTTTAGTATGTAGTAGGAAAATCGCTGTGTGCACTAATGTGTGTTAGAAAGAAAAAAAAAAACGCATCTTCTCTATACAGAGGTAATGAATATTTTTTTCTCATCAAATATAGAAAAGGTTGCTTCTTCAAGGAATAGGCAGGATATGGGGGTATCAAAAAGAAAAAAACTGTGAAAGTGGTATTTATATTTGGGAAAATCCTATAGTCTTTTTTTTTTTTTTTTTTTTGAAAGGAAAACTTTGAGTTGGGTGAGAAACAGAGAGCCTGGGTGCTGTGGACCATTGCTCATCATCTGGAGTGCTTCCACAGTCCTCTGGCTGTGTGGTTCACAAAGAAACTGGACAGATATGCCTCCACTGTGTCAACCAATATGTGTCCAGAGGTGTGGGCTAGTCCCAACCCCGAATTCCTTAGACGACTAGACTTCTCCCTGTGATTCTTCCAGTGTCCCTGGTTAGCATTCTCTCTGATTGGTCTGTGTTTCCCCAGATTCCCCAGTTCTTACAGGCTTAGCTGCAATGTCTCCTGTTGGGATAACCCTCTGCTATCCCAGGGGTTTGGAGCAGAAACTTGTTATTCTGGCTTCAGTGTCACAGGGAGTTGGGAAAGGCTGCAGTTAGCTTTCCCAGCAGACCACTGTTCCCTCTCCCCACCATGCTTCAGGAAGAAAGGAAAATTGGGAAGGATCTGAATGAGCCCTAATTGCTGGGCTTCACTCCCATATGCTATAATGCTGATTTCTTTCCCATTGATTTCTGAGCCTTGCCTGCATGAATTGTCTCAGGAGATAAATGACTGACTCATTTTGAAGGGGAAAATTGCCCATCACACTTCTGTGTCTTTTTTGGAGATTCAATACTTTTAGCAGCGCTGCCGCTGCCCCCCCCCCCATGTAGTTTTGTCATGGTCAAATAAAATGTCCCACATTTCCCTGTGATAAAAATAATGCTTCCGAAGAGAATGGTATATTGGCACTAGGAGTTTATCATGGTTCTTTGGTATGCTGGTTAGTTACAACTTTCAACTTGACACAATCTAGAATCTCCTAGGACAGTATCCATTGAAGGATTGCATAAATGAAGATGGACTCTGAATGTGTCTGTCCATAGTCAATCAGTCATCTTGATTGCTTTTATTGAGGTGGCATAAAAGAATCACCATTGCCTTGGCTGGACATCCAGCAGAAGCAAGCAAGTGAGCAGGGTGTTCATGTGTTTATCCTCTCTCTGCATCCCTCTTGACTGTGTATGATGCTTTTATGTCCCTGCCTTGACTTTCCCACAGCCATTGACTCTAACCAAGACTTGCAGCACCCTTCATCCTATACAGCAGTAAATATGAAATGAAAACCCTTGGAAAGGATGAACGAGTAGATTTGGTGAGCTTAGGTAGGGGTGTATACTTATGCCATGTGAGCATGCTCATGCTCAGTCCATGACAGATGTTTTACATCTACCAGTCTCCATCACCACCAACAGAAACAGTAAATTTGCAAGTCAGGGACTGAGATGATACTTTAGTCAGTAAAGTGCTTGCCTTCGAAGCATGAGTGCCTGTGTTCAATGCTGCTGTTTGTAACACCACAGAGGCAGACAGATCTCCGAGGCTTGCTGTACAGTGAGTTGTATTTGGGAATTTTCAAGCTTGTGGCAGACCCTCTGTCAAAAGCACAAGGTGGCCCACACCTGAGGAGCCACACACATACACAGGAAAAGAGAGAGAGGGAGGGAGGGTGAGAGAGAGAGAGAGAGAGAGAGAGAGAGAGATTGAGCCACACTTTCCTGCTAATTTCTGCCTCTAGAAGTAGTATGTTCTCTGATAATTTCAGGTTTCACTGATGGCTACCTTTTTTTAAAAACACATTTATGTTCCACAATGCTAGTTTTTATTATATGAAACAGTTTCAGTGTGAACTGGGGATGTACTAGGCAGCAAGCATTCCAATCACAGCAAGCCTTCATAGGCCTCCTATCTGTAGCTGCTTCCCAGACAATCTCCCTTTATTAACAGGCTTCCTTTGCCAACAGGCAGAAGGCAGCGTTTTCACAAAGCCTTGGAGGTATGGCCTATTGTTGCTGCCCTCAGCTATGAAGTGTGAATTCAGTTTTCCTCCTCAGTGTCAAAGGTAATTCCTCTTGGGGATACATGCGTACGCTCTATCTAGCCAGCCACACTCCCTTCTGCATTATGGATTTTAAGCTTGGATTGAGGCCCACTTACTGGTGGAAAATTTTTATGGCTCTTCCCTGCTTCTTTCATCTCCCTGTACATTAAGAAAACTACAGAGCATCTAAATACAGAAGCATTGAAAATCAAGGTACAGTGATAAGGAACTGAGTCCTCTTTCCCAGAAATATTCATATATTTTGGGAAACTAATAGGAAATTGTCAATACACTTGTCCTGTCTATAAACAAAAGCAAAAACAAAACTCTCCAGGTTTCCTCCTCTCTGTGGGAATGGGTCACAGCTTCCAGAATCTTGTAACCTCCTACTTATTATGATATCAATAACATGTGTTAAAGAAATCTAGCCTTATCGCCAGATAGCCTCAGAATGTCAAAGTCTTGTTTCTCCACTAAGAAGAAACCAAATTTCTGCTTAAACTAGACACAAGAACAGTCCCTGAAAAGTCATGAATGAATGGGTATTATAAAAATTGCACAAGACCAGCTACTTGAAGCAGAATCCTGAACTAGTAATGGTATTCATTGGTTTCACTTGTATTCCTAGCAGAACTTTAAAGGTAGTGTGATTAGATTATATTTCATGAGAGAAGAATGCATTTTCAGTAATAAAATTGGATAGTCTCTCTAATTAGGAAACTCCCACAGATTAAATGGGACAGTGACACTTGCTTAGTTGTTACCTTCTTACCTTCATGTCATAAATCTTAAATCTACTCCATCAAGTTTTCATAATCCTTGCCGTGGGCAAAGCATAAAACTTACACACACACAAACACACACACACACACACACAAGCATGCATGTACACACACACACATACATAACTATAAGTATATACCTGAATATAATATATAGCCACTTAGAGTGAGGAATCTGACCTTCTAAACCTGAAGCCACCCTGCACTGGCAGCATTCTCCTTGGCAAGGTATTTAACTGATCTTAAAGTGAATGTAATACTGATGCCAACCTAACAGCATTGTCAAAGGGGCAAGATTCAAGATGATGCATGTGGAAAAAGACTTCTTAAAATATAGAAAGCCCAGTGCATACTAATGCTCCTTTCTCAGCTCTGGGGAAATGGCAGACAGGAAAGAGAACTATTGATCACAGTCTGTGGCCTCCACGTAGCACCTCAATGATGAATGCACTGCAGAGGGGAGAGGTTGAGAGGTAGGTCTTCAAGGAGTTCCACTGAATGTGATTCATCAGTCCCTGACTGTGAGTTAGCAGGCATCCTGCAGCTTAGTCTGCAGCCATTCGTGAGGATCCATCTTCTCCCCTGGTATTCATGCGCTCACTTACATTACAGCTCTGCCCCTGGTGCTTTGTTGGGGAGAAGTAATGACTGAACAAGGAGCTCAGAGGTTGCTGTCTATGAATAAAGAGAACCCTGTGATGAAGCCACACCCCAACAATCATCTTGGCCACTTGCATTCTAAATTTGATTTGTAGCCAGTACCAAGGCACGTGAGAGTCAGCAAATTAAATTCAACATTTTCCCATCCAGTTGTGGAGGCTGGATACTGCATAAGGTTGGAGTGCATTGTGTCGGTCACAGACAGAAGATTCTATTCCCTCTGAGAAACTTCCCAAAGCGTTTTATCTTAACAGTGCAACATTTTACAATACATTCCTAGCAGATCAGTATAAACAAAGAGCTAGATAAAAGCATACATTTCTTTTTATATGTGCCTTTAATTTATTTCTGAGCTCTTTCCATGGACAAGGAAGCATCCAGTTTTGGTTAGATAAATGCCAGCCAAACTTTCTGTTTAAACCTCTTCCAGTCTTGAAAATCTTCAGGTTATTTTATTGATTTTTTTCCTTGCATTTAGAAAGCTTGTAGCTTTGTAAACTTGTATCCCTGTAACCAAGGATAAATTCATTATCTGAAAAGTCAACTTAATTTGTTTGACACCTGTTTTGAGATACATGTTCTAAGAAAGGAGGAAGTAGAGTCTCCAGACAGCCAGCATCACAAGGATTGTGAGATGTGATGCTCTATTGATGGTAGGGAATATGAGTGTCTTAGTGGAGTGTGAGGATGGCCATGGGGTAGCAATGTATGTGCTATAGGTGTCTAGGCAGGCTAAGCCAGACAAGAAGTTCTACTGCATCATCAATGATACAGGAGGACAAATAAACTCTCTCTTTTCCCACGGGATAATGGGACCTTAAAGTTAATTTTGGGCGACTCTTCTTAGGGCAGGGCACTTTCCATTAAAGCCTGCTTAGAAATGTTTGTGCAGCCACCTGACCTTACTCTGAAGGGAAGACAAAAGGAATATGAACGTTCATATCTCAGAGTGGTAGAATGTTGCTGACTAAACCTAGATCCCTCTCCCAGACAAAAGGACATATGTTAAGGTAAACATAATTTGTAATGAAAAGAACTTTGCTGTGAATACATGATCCAAAAAAAAAAAAGTACCTATCACAACCATTAGAAATGTTGCTAGTAATCCAGTTTTATTGAGAAAGTCACTTGACACCCAAGGAAGAGATATGTGACTAGTGTGACCAAGAATCTTTATCTACATCAAGGCCAGCATAAGGCATATTCCACAGCAAGTGAAACTTTGACCCAGTCTTTACACTACTCGTGTGTACACTATAGTAGATCTAGGTGTGCTTGACACATGTTCTGATTAGACACTTTTTCTTTTGGACAGGAAATTAAACTCGTGATTTTTGTGTGCAATAGTGTTTGAGAAATGCTGTCTTATCATACACATCAAAATGCTCTATTTGTAGATACTTTGGAATTCATACATCATCAGAAACATTAACTCCACTATTCCACTGTTTGCTAAATGTCAAGGTTTTAAGGAGATGTGAGCACAGCACCAGAGTGTGTGGGAGGTAGAGTTCCTGAGTCTTTGGCATCAGCCATCTTTACATCTCATCTCCTGTGGTCCATTTGATCTGCCCTGGCCATTTGCCCAGACTCAGATGTTGTGCAATTCTGAGGGCTACCACAGTGGTGTCAAGTAGTGATCACTATGTATTCCTGTTCCTGATGATAGTTTTCTTTGATACTATGCCTCCCCCATTGCTTCTGTCCTATAAAGGAGTGTAATATCCAACTCAGTTGCTTTATTTAAAGAGCTGGACTAGTCATTACACATTGTAAGTCTAACATGGTGTTCTTGAGAGGAACTGAAACCTAGGAATCTGTTGTGGGTACAATTTAGTCTCAGTTGAGACTAGCAGTCTATTTTTTAAACATCCATTCTTTCAATGTGCCAGGAAGGTTTGTATTCTAATGTAGAAGATGTGGGTTTCAAGCTCATTTCCTCATTTTACAGGGAGGTTCCTGTAGCCAATGACAAAGAGGTGTCTTTCTCTCCATTGATTTTTCCAGGTTAAGATTCAGGGCTCATAGAGCATTGTATGAGATAATGGCCCATAAAAATAAGACACCGTTAAAACATGGTTTTAATTTTTGAAAATTAAAAGCTATATTTCATTTGAGGGTACAATTTATGACAACCAAATAAAATGTGTGGTTTGGGGGAGCATAATAGATGGTTGTGGAAACATGATCAACTTGTTCTTGCAAAGAACCCAAGTTTTATTCCCAGCATCAACATAGTCAGTAACAACCATCTATAGATTTAGTTCCAGGGGCTCCAATGCCCTCCATGGGCACCAGGCATGCATTCAAGCAAAACACCCATACACATTTTATATGTAAATAAAATTTATGGTTTCAACACAAAAGAAAGCCATGCCTTATAATTTTAAACCATTGCAACGTGTGGCCAAAAAATAAAAGGCAATTGCAAAGCTGTGAGTCATTTCTGTTCCAGGTACTTATCAAGGAATTTTTACTCTTAACATCTTTTAGTGTTCACTAAAAATTTGAGTTATTGTGGTCCTTTTGTTATTCTGTTATATACTCCATAATGATGGAGACCTGGCAATGGTATATTTTTTTAAACCATCTGACCAAGGCAATGTTAACATACTGGCCCATCTTTACACCTGCACCCTTAGCCCTTGCAGGATAGTATTTCTCAATGATGCAGCCATTAATAACAATTGTAAACATATATCTGAAAGGTCGATGTTCTATTATCCTGACAATGGGGAAAGATGGTAAAGGGCCAGCAGCCAGTTTGTGTATATTTTGTATCACTTGTTTGGGAAGCCACTGCACTTTTTCTCAAGGATTTAATATACAAACAAATCTCATTTACTGATGTCAAGGGTTCTGTGTTTGCCTCAAGGCTCAGGAATGAATTGGCTGGCCTAAGGTCTTGTCTTATGATTTCTAGTTAAGTGTTTGTATAAAACAGAGGCTATATCTATTCATTTCCACCCTCTTCTCGCTCTCTTTGTGTGTGTGTGTGTGTGTGTGTGTGTGTGTGTGTGTGTGAGAGAGAGAGAGAGAGAGAGAGAGAGAGAGAGAGAGAGAGAGAGAACGAACATATAAGTATGACTTTTAAAGCAAAAGGTATGCCCTTATTTGGGTAAATGAAGACAATGTATGACCACTAATTTTCAGAAATTAGCTAGAAGTCAGACAGTTATTACTAAAGTCTAAAAGCAGAAAACACAAGTGAAATGTGTGGAGCATCAAAACAAAGAGGCAACCTGTTTTGTGCTTTGAATAAGCTCCCTTGTGTCTGTCTATTGGAGTTGTAGAAACTTAATAGAAAAGTCATAGGTGAGAGGTTTATTTCAGTGGTGATCATTTGCCCTACATGCTAAAGGCACTTGGGTCCTTCCCCAGTAGAGGCAAAAGGAGAAATGAGTAGAAGCCATCTTTGGTGATTGGTAATTAAACCAAACCTTTGAAACCACAGGGCTCATTTGTATCTGGTGGCCAATAATGAATTTCTTCTCAGGTAGGTAGTTTCCATCATGTGTCTGGCACAGTGAAGGCACTGGCAATTGCTAATTGACAAACATGGCACTTGCTTTCCATGAGCTGACTATGTAGTGGGCCACACAATCAACTGGTAGTTCCTCAGTGGCAGCCAGACCAGACAGCTGCTCTTGGGGTAGGAAGCTCACTTGAATTGCTTGACTTTGGGTGCATTGTACAAAAGGGATGTGATATCAGCTTCTGGGTTCATGCATAAGTATGGACTGCCCTCTTTACATAACACATATGCTTGTGTAGTTAGGACAAAATTTAATGTCCATTAGCTAACGGCATTTTTCTTGTACAGCAAATGTCAGTTCGGGCATTGCCGGTCAAATACACCTTATAATGAGCTTTGGTAATTTAGCTCCTAGAATGGCTTGGTTACAGAACCCCGTAAAAGTTTATTGACTCCTGCATGCTGGCTTAGGTTGTAGGTTAGAATGTACCTCAGAAATTAGCTTCATCCAGTTTAATGACTTCATTACAGAGCAGTTTGTGTGCTCTCAAGCACTTCCCAATATATTTTAAACACCAGTTTGTAACTATCTTGAGCCATTCCCACGAAGTGGGAGAGGCATATTTGGCTTCCTTAAATTGTCAAGATAAAATGTCAGTGTCCAGGTGGCTGTGTATTGTCAACTGTTCACATGGACAGAGGTGGCTCTTGGGATGTTCCAGTGTTCAACTGTGGTGCTATAAAGAGAACAATGGGGGTTGGAGATACTCGGTAAAATGATTAATATCTAAGCACAAGGATCAGAGTTCAATTCTCAGAACCCAAATTAAAAAATGTGGGCATGGTGGCTTGTGTTTATAACCCAGCTTTGAAGAGGTATAGGTAAGCAGATCTCTGTGGTTTTCTGGTTAGATATCTTAATCATGTTACAATGAAGAAGACTCTATCTCAAAATAACAAGGTGAATGAGACTCACATTTACTCTTTGGTCTCTACGCACATGTACACACCTCTGCACATACATGCATGCATGTGGAAACACCTAACACAAAGAGATAACTATGATTATACAGTTTTTTAGGTATTTAAAAATTACATTTACATTTTGCATAAAAACCAAAGTAAAAAGTGAGTGATAAATATCCATAGCTTTTTATGTACATGTATACACCATGAAATGAACTGGAATTTCCTCCTGTCCTTTACTTTCCTGGTATCATACAGCATAGTACTACACTTAATGAATTTCTCATATGATATTTAGGGATACGGTAATATCTGTAAAGCTGAATACTTGCACTTTTGCATTTTCTTCTTCTTCTTCCTTTTTTTTTTTTTAACATGTTCTCTCTGTGTATGCTGGCTGGCCTAGAACTCACTGTGTCAAACAGGCAGGCCGTAAATTTGCAAAAATACACCCGTCTCTGCTTCTCAGGTGTTAAACTTAAAGGCATGTGCCACCATGTTCTCATTACTATTTTATTAATACATTAAATTTCTCACTTTGTGTGTGTGTGTGTGAGAGAGAGAGAGACAGAGACAGACAGAGAGAAAGAGAGAGAGAGAGAGAGAGAGAGAGAGAGAGAGAGAGAGAGAGAGAGAGAGAGAGCTTGCATATATGGAAGAAGGTATGGGTTTATGTATGTGTATGTAATATTAATATGTCCAAGTACATGTGTTGCAGCCTTAACATGAAGGCCAAAGATCAAACTCAGGTATCATCCTCAGCTGTGACCTGTCCATTTTCTTGATATAGACTCTCTCATTAGACTGGTCTTGTGATCCAGCTAGGTTCAAAGGCCTGTAAGTCCCAGGGATCTGTGTGTCTCTGTTTTCCCTGTGATGGGACTATAAGTGGACACTACCCTCCTCATCTCTTTGTTGTTATTAACATGGTTTCTGGGGGCACATGCCATTATTTCCAGCTCTTGGAAAGCAGAGACAGAAGGAGCTCTGTGAGTTTGAGGCCAACTTGGTCTAGATAATAAATTTCAGGACGCTGGGCACATACAGACAAACTGTCTCAAAAAGCAAAATAAGAAAATAAAAAAACAAGATTTCCGAGAACCATAGGTAGGTTTTTGTGCATACAGGGCGAGGAGTCTACTACTTGAACTATATTATCCTAGTCTCCAAATTTTTTAAAAATAATTTTCAATAAGACTAATAACTTCCCCTTTAATTTTAAATATATGGTAATTCTATGAAAAACGAGAATGTATATTTAAAGGAACAGTAACTCTCCAACCACTCTATCATCTGGGTAGATATTTTACAAATAACCTGGTATCTACTTATATATAAATATGTATCCTAATGTACTTGAGAACCTGTTTTATATATGAGGATCTCCATCTCATATATCTGGTGATGCTAAATCTATAAAGCTGCAGACCACATTTTTAATGTATTTCTTAATTTCCATTAACTAGAAACTTTGAAAGTATCCCCTTTTCTCTATTCCTTTTCTTTTATTAGAAACAAAATGTACTGTTTTATAGACAAACAACCAACAATTTTTCTGTTAGTAAAGGAATAGATGGCTCCCCAGGATCTCATTGTTGCAGAGGTACCATGAGTATGTAGCTTCATGGGTAACTCAGAATCACTTTCATGTCATGTGTGATTCTGAGTTTGTTTCTCGATGATAATCCCATGTTTCATATTAATATATGTTTTAACTATTTTAATAATTTAGAGAGACTTTCTTAAAAATGAAACTACTGGGGAAGTACATGTCTCCAGACTTTCTCTACTCACTCTCATTTCTCTGAAAGTGTGACACATGCTTGGAACTCTGTCGACATCTCTTTACCTTTCTCTGTGCATACCTCTAAGACTAATTCCAAAATCTCACGCTCTTTTCTCTGGGGAAACCATATTCTGCAAGGTTCAGACAGAAAAGAGTTTATAGTGTTTTAACCAATAATGTAGATATATCATTACCTCTTCCTATCCTGTTGGTTAATGTAGACATAATATATTTTAACTATTACCATACCCTAACACAAGCCTCCAGAAAGTTCTTATTAGGTAAAATTTAGGGCTTTCAAAATTTTCAAATCTAAAAATGAATGGCACTGACAGAAATAATAATGGAAGCAGCTCACACAAATTTCCTGACAGCAGAAATGGAACTCTGTGAAAACTAATTTTTGAGTGCTTCTTTAGTCTGGTTGGATTAGGGTGGTAAACAGTTGGTGGCTTCATAGCAAGATATATGATTTTCAATGTTTTTGTTTCACTTTGTGGATTGGCGATTGTAGATTAAAATTTTTGAAGTTGACAAAATGATGAGTATTACCTTGTTCATGGTACTTCACATATGAACTGTCATGTGAGTGTCCAGCCATTTTCTAACTGGATGTACAGCACACTTGACAAAATAGAACTCATGCCTTATATTCAGACCTGTGGTTAGCAAGGTCAGAACTTCTAGGGAGAACTCAATACTATTTATTATTCTGCTAAATGGGAATAGTATTAAATGTCTCTGAATTCTTATCTCTATGCCTATGTATTAGTGTATCTAGCAACCCTCATTAAAGAAGCTCCTTATGTAATGGATGATAATTTATGCAAAGACCCACAAAAGTCCAAAGTTCAGAAAACACAAAACTGTGACGTTCTCAGCCCTGAATGAGACATCTATATTAGTCCCTTCTCCAAAGGATCAGGCATCATCATGCAATCAGGGGGTAAGGGGACTGTAAGAGCCAGAAGTAGTGTACATTCGCATCAAAACAGTAAATTCTAGATTGGACATAACTGTGGGACCTGGAGCCAGAAGTCACAAACAGCTCTCTGGCTAGAGATAGGAGAGAACTCTGCCAACTTTGTAGCTGGATCCTGCTGCCACATGAACGGAAGGGGAAAAACTGGTTTGGTTGCTATGCTTCTGGCTCTGGGAGACTGGTTTCACTGCTTCCACTGCTGGGCATGGTGGGGCGCATGAGCTCAGGGGAACGGAGAGAAAAACCTCTTTGGTTGCTTCTGCTGCCATGGGGCACCGGGCCAGGCTGAGCAGAGCTAGCAAGAGACTTCGGCACAAGATGCAAGCAAGTTTGGGAGAAAAATTTCTTCCCAATCAGAGGTGTTATCAGCTCTTAGATTAAAGAATCTCTGGTGGTGGAATGATTCTTACACGTGCTTTTTTTTTTTTTTTTTACTCTCAACGCAAGGACCCGTATATATATACAGTTTTGAAGTGGTTCGGAGTCTAACAACTGGTACTTTCTATTGGATTTGTCTTAGGGCTTAGGAAAGACCTTCTCTACATATTTGATGGTGGCCCTGATTCTGCCTGGAGCTTACATGACCTGTGGTTATGTCTACCTGCAGAGGAGCATGGCCCTCTGGGGCATGGCCAATGCCCTAAGGGGCCATGCACTGCTTATGGTTGTGTGAAGATTCCTGATTCTCCAGAATCTAGGAAGCTTTCTACTATCTCACTTATTTCCAGGGCTTCAAATGTCTCAACTGAGAACCAGGGCACTGTTCACCCCCACCTGTCTTCCCACACATAACATCAGTGTTATGTACATAAAATTACAGGGGTTTTGATTGTGTGCATATGGACTGCATTAGATCAAGCTAACCGAATCCCAGAATAGGTAGGGAGGAGCTCATCCAATCCCACATCTCAAGGAAAAGAAGTTGTTGACAATTGATAACTGCTTGGTGAGTTAAAATAAACTTTTTTCAATAATGTGGTCATTAAGAAACTATCCGTGATCTTGTAGATCACCCTTGGCTTATAAGAAAGCAACGTTAAGAAGACTCATTAGGTTCTAAAACCAAACAAACAAAGAATATGTGAAGGAAAAAAGAACATGTGATGGGAGGGAATTGGATGGATGAGATGAATTTGACTAGAACATGTTACATGCAGGTATGATGTTCCAAAACTATAACACTCTTTGTGTAAACTACATAACAAATGGGAAAAGTAAGTGATTTAAAATGAGGAATACTTTATTATGGAGAATTCCATTTGAAAACTCAGATTTCAACATGGCAGCCATTAGCTTTGTATGCATCCATTTAAATTTACCATTTGAGATAAGTTTTGGTAGTCATTATACCAAATGTTAGTCAATGGTATCCAAATATCCATTGTATTCTCAAATGGACAGTATCAGTTACCATATGCAATGGTACAAATATTCTACATTTTTATTACTGCAGTAAGTCCCACTGGATAGATCCTTTTAATCCTCTAGTCTAAAATTGATTGCTCTGTTCTGCAGCATGTCTTCCTGAAACCCTTGGCAGCACTGAACACTTCTCCAACAACACTTACTGTAATTCTACACAAACATTTTGAAAAAAGCCCATTTTTGCATTCTAAAGCAGTACTCAGGTACATTAAAGCATATTATAATGTCAGTGTGTTTAAATTATCCACACAGGATTCATAATTACCATGTTAGGTCTTTTAATGCACACGTCCCTTAATGTTGCATTTTTCTTAAACATATCCAAATTTGAATTTGCACTTAACCATAAATAATAGAGTGTGTAGCTCACACATATCAATGAGAGTTGCCCTTAGAAGTGTAATATTGCTTGCTTAATATCAAGGAATGCCATGGAGATTATCAAACCCCTTGACAGATGCATGCTGCCACAAGGATTTATTTTCTTCTGCTCATAGCTAAAGTAGCATCCATTGCATTTTGCCATTTAGCCATGTTAGAGAAAAAGGTTATAGCATAATGATTTACAAATAGCGATTGCATTACCCAGCTTACCTATTTCCATAAATAAGTCCAGAAATTTCATCTGATTTTAACATCAGGCCCAGCAATATCAATATGTGCCCCTATAATAATGATACAAGAATGTCGTAACCTTTTATCTCACTGGAAAATTACAAAAATTATCTTATGCTCTGGCTTTCATATCTTTCTTTTCCATTTTTATTTTACCCAGTTGGCACAAGAAGCCAATGTTTAGAGGTTATGATATCAGTAGAATTGAATGCCCACCACAAGCTTCTTCATTAATGACTGATGCCTGGAATCCCATTATTAAAAGTTCTTGTTCACTAATCTCAGAAACACATGGGGAAAAAAACATGGGGACATTAGTACAGACAAGAGGACTAAGAAAGTTTGCAGACACTCTATGCTACATCATAATGGAAATTTCTTATTTCGGTATCTTTTCTTTCAATTAAGTCAAAACACCTTTTCATTTTTACACTGTTTGTTACCATTAATATGTCAGATAGAAGATAAGGTAGGTGTGTCTACATACAACTTTTAAAAAGTTGTCAGGTGACTTTTTGCCTAAAGAATATAGAGAGATAAAGTGATAACTTTGGGGAAGACCATGGAGGAACACAAATATGTTTGTATCTACATTAACTATACAAAAAAAGCAATTTCCATTGATCCCACTAAAATATAACAGAAAATATTCCATACCCTGGAAAAGAGTCTAACAGCCATTCAGCAGGACCATCATAGATGGAATGTGGGCATGGAAGTGTTTATGACACACTGTATCAATAATATTTCTGCTATAAATACAGAGACTAGGCTGCAGACCTGATCTCATGGAAGGAACATCTACTAGTAAAACCAGTAAAGGGGATTTCAAATGTCAGAAAAAGTGGTATTGAGGATGAAAAGCTACAAAAGCATTCTAGTTACTCAGCTTAGCCTCTTCAGTCACTTTCGCAATATTAAAGATTCAGAGACTATTTCTTAAGACATTTCTCTAATCCAAAATGTCACAGAGAACAAACACCCTTTTCATCTTTATATGGTTAACCACAACTTTTACTGCTGTATCTATTTTTCGCTTAATTATTTTATATGATTCTGTGTTGTTACCCAGTTTACTTTCTGTTGTGTCTGATCTCTTCTTTATGATCTTCCAGATCTTTGGATGACTTCCATTTACATCTTCAATTCAATAATATACAATAAAAATTAAGATGACTCTTTCAAGAATTTTCTACCAGTTCAATGTTTTTGAGAAATGCTTTGCAATGATTGAAATGAAATTGCTTTGATTCTGTCTAGGGATTATCTAACTACATAATTTTGTTTCTTCTAAACATCTTGTTAATAATTTATTTTTGTGTGTACATGTATGTGTTTATATGTACATAGTTATGTGCATTGAGGTATCTATAGAGACCAGAACAGGTTTTTGGGTCCCATGAAGCTAGAGATCCTGGTTGTTGTAAGTTGCCTGATATAGATTCTGTGACCCAAACTCAAGAGCTCTTACAGGACTTGCTCTCCAGTTCTGTCCTTTTCAATGGGATGCTGGAAATTAGAATATTTAGGCTATAACTTTTCATTGTTAATTTTTTATATTTAACCTTGATATATAATTATATATAGTCATGTATATATAACTATGGCAGAGTGTCAAATTCAAAATATTGGTTTTGTTGGAATTTGAATATGCTTGGCCAAGAGAAGTGGCACTATTAGGGGGTGTGGTATTATGGAATGAGCTATATCCTTGATGGAGGAAGTGTGTCACTGTGCAAATGGGCTTTACTCTATGTTCAAGCTCTGCCAAGTGCTGAAGGGATCCTCCTCCTGGCTGCCTTTATATCAAGATAAATAACTTTTAGCTCTTCCAGCATCATGTTTGTTGCTTTTTGCCTTAGTTTCTGACATGATGATAATGGATTGAACCTCTGCATCTGTAAGCTAGTCCCTGTTAAATGTTTTTCTTTATAAAAGTTACCTTGGTCATGGTGTCTCTTCACAGCAATGGAAACTCTAAGACGGTGTAACAGACTCCCTGGTCTTATTAAGGAATGTAATACTTTTTTTACAGACTTCCAGTTTCCCTATTTGACAAATTAGTGTTGAAGCAGCTGAATCCAGAGTTCATATAGCAGTCATAGGATTTGTCTACAGGAACTTAGTCCCTGGCTTATAAATAATCTTATCTTCTTAGAGTAGTGTCTAGTATTAATTTATACCATGTGTGTTATCGTTCAGCTACTTCCACTAATGTCCCCATCACTCTCTGGAGAGGCCCTCTTGCCTAGGACATGGTTATGTTAATAGCATGGGTAGGCACATAGAAAGCTCTTGTCCAATGGCATCATCCACTGGGATGTGTGTTGGATTCCTGTGTAGAGCAGCAGATGGTAGTAGGTGGCAAGGGGTGGGAGTGGTCTCTTCAGAAGCCTGTGGGCCAGCGACAGCTGTACTTCTGCCTCTTGCCAATTTTTCACCCACAATACCTACTTGGTGGCTTTGACACATCCAGGTGTACTGAAACTTAGTGACTAATTGTGGGACACTGCAGCAAACTCATCTTCATGTAATCAAAATGCATGAAGGCTAATTGATGCCTAGTATTTCAAAGCATCTTTTATCAGGTTTTGCCTTTCTCAGAAGGCTCTTTTGGAGCTCAGTACTTGGAAGTAAAGAAAACAGGACTATGTTTCCAGACAAGGAGAAGAAGGGGAAAAAAGGGCTTAATGGCTAAATTTCCCAGCAGTGTTCCAGATGAATGAGGATGGGAATGTAAGAGGATGTGTGTTCTAAAAATGTGCTCCCAGCACAGATTGGGCTATTTCCAAAGTCCTCTGATATCTTTTAGCATCGAGAAGGAAATATTGATTATCTCTGTAGACCTCTGCCGAGTACCCATGGATTAAGACACAGTTCCTAAGGACTCCCATCTTGATCCCACTCAGTCTCAGACAGTCTTCACTGAAACTTCCCATCCCCATTCCTCACTAACTTATAGAAAATGCAGTGTGGATGGGCACAAGTTTAGCAAATGTGTCGTCTTTGAACAATGTTAAGAGAATAAGATAGACATTATGGGAGAGAATGAAAAGGGAAACAGACAGAGGGACTGAGAAAGAACTGAGAATAAGACAAGCTAAAATTTAAGACAGTACAACAGAGTAACACAGAGATGATATTTCATATACAAGAACAAATTCCTTGTAGTCTAGGTACTAGAGAGCCCAAAGTGATGCCTTGGGCATTTGTTCTGGCAAGGACCTTTCTGCCATGTACTCCCCATGTGGAAGACTGAAGGTGAGGTAACCAGATGCTATGTGAACGATTATTTTATAATACCTTTGATCTAAATCACAAAAAAAAGAACCTTCACATGTTAGTCACTCTTAAAAGCACAATATTCTAGCAGCAACATACTGAAAGTGCATGTATTTTGTAGGGAGCATAGTGAAGCTAGTGCTGCTGCATCCACTGATGGAGACTAGGTCTTGGATCATATACAGTTCAAGCTACTAAAGTAGCAGCATAAGCAGGCTTTGCTAATAAGGCTCTAGTTTGAGACATGTGGCATATAATGCCCAGAGTGATTCCTTCGCCCCCATGGGTTATTGTTACCCACGTACAGTAAGTACATAGCCAGAAATTACATGTAAAGAAGGACTGTGTTCATTTTGATGACAAGCATAAAGTAGGGAAAGCTGAAGGCCTACAGAACCCCCAAACTTCTTCTGAGGAGGGCACATTTCATGAGGAGTCTGAAGGAAAACAATGTGGGTAACGGAAGCAGTAGGTGAAAGTCGAGCAGAATCAGAACTTTGAGCTTGTAGATAAGGATGATGAGGCCAACGCTTGTCTCATTCCTTTTTGAGACAAGAAAAAAAACTTATTGAAGTATCTGCCTCAGGCCCAACAGTGTCTTCTCTCTGCTATGTCTACCCCTTAACTCAAAGCTTTCTCGTAAAACCAGACTGAGTTTCTGCTTGTGTAAAATGGGAGCTTGTCTGCCCTAGGGAAGCAGCAAGATCCCAGGGTCAGTGAAAACCCAACCCAACAAATCCAACTCTTGCTTTTCTGGGTGTTACCAGTGTGAAGACTGGTAATGGTAACTCTTGTGCTAAAAGTTACTTGTGCCTATGGAAGATATGGCTGTGTACAATATACTGAGTCCCAGATGCAAGGACAACATGCTCTGGCATAGTTTTCAACTAAATTAAAGCCTAAAATAGAAAGAATTTTAGGTAGACGGGTGTGGGGGTGTGGAATGCAACCGATTTAAAGCTAGCTAAGTTGATTCCCACTTCCTTTTGTGAAATTTTAACAGGTTAGGGTCTTGTCAGATATGGATTTCATGTTATTTGGTATCATTTTGATTTCAAGGTGTCAAAGCCATGCTACCAAGAAGTTAAATGACTTGCCAACGGGCACAGACCATCTGTTTTGTTCCAGTTTTTCTTACAATTCTCATTTAGAACTCAACCTTCAATTAGAGCCAAAACCCCCCATTTACAGACAAATGACAAGAACAAGAATCAGAAGCTGTAAAAAGATAAATCTCAGAAAGGTTCTGTCTAATTTCTTACACGTACTCTGCCATCTCAATTCCTATAAAATGAAGATTTATATTCCCAAGAATAATCCCATGCTGTTTTATAAATCACTGAAGGAAGATTTAATTTCACTCAGTCCCATTAGGTGTATTTATTGTTCTCTGAATCATTGGTACGGGTTACAGATGACAACTCTTAGAAGGCCAGAATATCACAATAAAAAGAAAAAATCCATTTTCTAGCCTTTTTATGGTCACAGGTGACTACGGTACTGGTCTAGGGCCAAACACTGATAAGTAAACCAGTGGTTGCTTGGAATGCCAGGGCTCTAGGCTCTAACACTTTTCTTAAAAATTATGGTTTTTGAAGCATGGTTTTAAGTAGCTAAGTGCACTCCTAGGACTGAGGCAGTGCTATGCAGTATTGTAAGAAACCATTGCTTGGTTAAGTCAGCAACATTATTTAGCTCTTAAATGGTGGCCCATGCCTTAAAGGCTTGGATCTGATATGGTACTGTTGGCAATTAGTAAAATCTTTAGGGGTTTGAAAGTAATAGAAGACAGTTAAGTTACTAGGCATGTACTCTTGAAGTGAATATCAGAACTTTTTCATTCTTTTTCCAGTTTTTGAGCCCACATTCATTCTCTGATGTGCACTTGATCATCATATAATACTAAATCATATAATACCCAAATCCCAAAGCAGTGGAACTAAGCAGGCATTGGCTGAGACTGTAAAATGTTGATTGTCATGGGTGTACTTTTGTTACTTTTCTAATGCTGTGATAAAACAAAATGGTCAAGGCAAGGTATAACAGTTGGGCTTATGTTTCCAGAGATCAGAATCTATGAGAGAAGGTAAAATTATGGTACAGGTGACGTGAGCTTCAGCTGAGACCCCTTACCTGATCCACATGCAGAAGGCAGAGAGCTACCTCAAAAATGTGATAAATTTCTTGAAACCTTAAAAGGTATGTTCAGTGACATACCTTCTCCAACAAGGCAACAACTTCTAATCTTTTCCCAATAGTTTAAGAGCTGGAACCAATTACACAAACATATGAGCTGATGGGAGCTGTGATCACACAAACCACCACATCTACTCCTTTTCAGCAGTGATAGAAATATGACTAACATACTCAGAGCTTGGGTATGTAATGCACATTCGGACTTTAGCAAGTTAGATCCCTTCTGCGCTGGGTTGGAACTCAAACTTTCATATTTTTTCCAGAATATTTCAATATAGTTCCTTATCATTCAGACACCTGAAAGTAGGATTTTTTCCTTCCATTCCAAATTCCTTTGACTTAATCATGATATTTCCATCCCTTTTTGCACCAGAAATGTGCTTGCGTATAAGAACTAAATGCCTGTGTGCTCCTCGGTGGCCTTTTATTTATAAATGAAAATCCTCGGGCTAGATCTCAGTAGAGAACTCACTTGCTGGGAATGCAAGAGAATGACTTCAGTCATTCACAACTCACATTTTAGCAAATGCCAGGCATGATAGCACATGTAATCTCAGTTCCTGTAAGGGAAGGCAGAGGTGGACAGTCTGGTCTACTTGCCCAGTTCAAGGCCAATGAAACCACCTGTCTTAAAAATAAAAATAAAATAAAATAAAAATAAAAATAAGTGGATGCTGCTGAAAAAATGACATCAATGCATAAGCACACATACACACATGCGTGAACATATGCACTCATGCACTGCACACGCATGCACACATGAACATGTGTCAGCCATCTGATACTTCTTGTCTACTTCTTATCAAACATATGGTAACTACTGGTACTTTTCTCACTTGTTTTTTCATATTAATTTATTATAATTAAAACCTTTAAAACTAATTAACAATGTTCTTTATGAGCTTTTCAAATATCAACTTGAAGTAAAATTTTTCTTTCATATTTTCTTAGAGTTCTGCGAGCTATGTTTGAGTTAACATTGTTAGCAACCAGGAATGTTTTGATTTACTTAACCAAATTCATTACCCAAGAAGCCAAAGGTTGCCTGATGTTTTCATCAGGCCCATAAACCAAGCCTTGAAAATTTGGCTATGAAATGTGAGAGCCACGTGCATCACTTGGATTAATATAACTAATATTGAAAAAAAAAGTGATAGCTTCCAGAGAAATCATGAACCAGATATGCACCCTTCCTTCTTGGTTTACCACTCTTTGTTTCACCTGTCCAGGTTCCACACACACCTCTGTTTCTACTCCTCCTAGATTTCTTTGCCTTACCCAAATTATTAGGCTAGGCTTTCTCATTTTTGTTTGTTGTGGGGATTTTTTGTTTGTTTGTTTTTTTTTTGTTTTCTTTTGTTTTGTTTTTTAGTTTCTTATCTCTTGTTTGAACTAAAAGCAAAAAACTGGCTCAGGCTAGTTCTGGTGGTACATGCTAGCATGATTTGTTGAAGGAGGTAAGGGCTTGAGGATCATGAGTTCAAGACCAGTCTGACCTACACATTTTAGCCAGTCAGTGGTGGTAGTGGTAAATATCTTTAATGAGAGGCAGTGGCAGGCAGATCTCTGAATCTGAGGTCTCTCTGGTCAACAGAGTAAGTTCCAGATCTGCTGGAACTTCACAGTGACACCCTGTCTTAACACCAATCCACCCACCAAAATGGCTCTGAATATAGAAAAGATACTGGTTTCTCCACATACCAATGGCTTACCTTTCTGCTGTGGAATAAAGAACTCAATCAACTATTTTTTTCACCAGAGGGCTTATTAGCACATTGGATTAAACCCAGACCACAGTGTTAATGCAATGAAGAAAAATGTTGGGGCAGAATTCAGCTAGGCTTCAGTTGATGTTTTAACAGACTCCTGAATATTTGCTAACTTATGTGACAGTCTCTTTAAATCACTGTTTTTGAGACTGACGAAAATTGGCATACCACTGTACTATAATTTTTGGAGTATCACACACTTCAATTCAGATAACTACAATCTTAACTCAGCTGTCTACCAGATAAACAAACACCATATATTTCCTCAAGGATATGTAATTTACAGTAAATTGAACACTCGGATAAACTTGGAAGAGATATTCACGTGGCAGTCATATCTACTCTCCACAGGGTTAACCAAGTACATTTTAGGTTCTCTAAACTTTCTGGTGGCTATTTTTAAGACTGACAGCTTACAATTGAGAGCCATGGTGGAAGTGTAGGGCAAAAGAAAACTGTGTAAGTCACTCCTAGGGAAGCTTATCCTTGAAAAAATGAATCCTCCCCCTAAAACCCCAAATACAATGTTCCCATATAATCTTAAAATCCAAATCTATCTTATAAAGTCAAATAACTCTTTGATGATAAAGACTTTATTCTGTCAGTGGAGTATTGGGTTTCTATAGGATAAGAAGACCATGTCTTGGAAAATTAGTTCATATCTACAGCAAAATAGAGAGCATCTCTCTCCCCTGGCTCCTGTAAAACAGAGAGATGTATTTGCAAAGTGTGTGTTAGTGATGTAATACCTGTTAATATTAAGATGACGAGATTTCCTTATGATGGTTAGTTGCAAATGCCAACATGATACAACTTAGAATCACCTAGAAAGAGAGTCTATATAAGGAGCTGTTTATGGCCTGTGGGCATGTCTTACTAGGGAGATTGTCTTGATCTTCTTAACTGACATGAGAAAACCCAGACTGAACATCAGCAGGACCATCCCCTGGTCTGGGGTCCTGGAATGCATAAGAATAGAAAAAGGTAGCTAAGTGCCAAACATGCATGCATTGCTCTCTGCTCTTGACTGTGGATCTGATTTGGTTGTGTCAAGATTTCACCTTGACTTCTCCACAATGATGTGGTACACCCTGGAATTGTGGTGTTAAAAACAACAAAAGCTAAATTGAAACTTTTTTCTCCCCGAGTTGTTGTTAGTGTATTTTATCATAGGAACAGAAATAAAACTAAAACACACAACTCCACCCTGCTTAGTTCCAACAATGTGAAATAGGCAACAAGATGGACAAGATCTCTCAGGCAAAACAACATCTTCAGCATCTCACTTTTCTTCAGATACAGTAGGAAAATGAGGACATATCTCCTCCAATGGCTGCTTTGAATTATCAATAACTCAGGATTTATCAGGAAACACTGCATTTGTTTCTGGGAGAATTTTTTTCTGTAAGAATTAAACTAAAAGAAGAATGCTCAAAGCTTTGGAGAATCTCTCCTGGCAAATGCTGGTCTAACACATGCCCTCGGTGAATAGGAGTCCAACCCTTTAGCTAGGAGTCTACTGGCATATGAATTACAGTCATACTATTTCAAAATAGTGCGAGCTAAATCCTATCAGCAAGGCATGCATTGATGCGTAATTACATATCATTACTGTAGCACATCATTTAAGAAAGTATTTCCCAACTGCTCCTCTCCCCATTATAAATGTATTATTCATATCTATATAAATAACAGTTTGCTGAATTCATTTTAAAGAAATCCATTGACTCTAATAAATTATTAGACACATGTAACTGTCACTCTGGCAACAATCTGGAACTACCCTGCTAAGGATTTCTGGAAACTCGGTCCGTGGATAAAAGATGAACAAAGCACCATCCCATCTGCTGCCAAATTGATGGCATCAAATCATTTGGAATTTAATTACAGAACTGACTACATTTTCAAGAAGTGGTTTCCAAAGGCCAAATATTTTATTTCAATCCCTGTTTGTGTGTTTTGTCCAAGGGATATCAGTATCATTTGTACATCTCAGACCTAGAAAGGGATAGCTCTGGGCTACACAGGATCCATACATTAGGAGTCAGGCTGAGGAAAAATACAGAAAAGGGTAATTACCATGCTCATCATAATAGCCCCTTTCTTCACTCGCTCTTCAACTTCATCTTGCGAGCTAGGAGCATCTCCATGTTAGTTCCCATACAAACAGAGTCTTCAATGTAGTGGTACTGGATTTTAGATTAGCACTGGTTGCCTTGAGTATGTGGAAATCCCATGTGATATTGAGCTATGCTTATACTATATTTTTCTGAATTACCTGATTCTAAAGTTTAACTTGATAGTTTGAGTTTGTCTTTATTAAGTTCACTAGGCAGCACTAGAGGACAACTTTGTGCTAAGCTATTTGTTTGAAAGGTTGAGCTGGCTCAGCAGATAAAGGAGCTTGCCACCAAGGGTAACAACTGGAGTTTGATCCCTGAGATTCACAAATAGAAGGAGAACACCAACTCCCCCATGTCCTTTGATGGAATCACGTTAACCATGACACATGCACCTACAATACACACATAAATAAGTAAGTGGAATAAATGGTTAAATAAGGATCAAGAATCTAATTAAAATAGTGACTTCTAAGGGAGAAAGGAGGACGCATGAATTTGGCAAGAGTTGGGAAGAGGAGTATAGATGAATATAATCAACACAAGTTATATGAAATTCTCAAAGAAGTAATATTTTTAAGAAACAATATTCTAGGAGGCCAGAACCTCTTTGTGGTACCTAAGTTTGCAATATGGTATCATCTTTTTTAAAAGACATCAGTGTGTTCATGAGTGTATGTTCCTGTGTGGGTGCACTTGCCCATTCTCAAGTCATCCTAAAAATTTTTAAGGACTCTAGACTGCTAAGACATCACAGTTCATGGGTTTTCCTTGACCCTTGCGGGGATGTTGATGATTTGGTTGAATCTTCCCCCAAAGTAAAAGGAAAATGTACTTTTTCAATAGTAGGTCTTTTGTTAGTGATGTGTAAAGACAATGAAGTCATCCACCTGCTTATGGGCAGGGTTGATAACAGTGGTCAAGCCTGGTCATTACAAGTTGTCAGGGTTTGAGAAAAAATTCATTCTCCATTTTAATTCTTTGCATGATTAAAGTCATTCTGTTACCATTCAATTTAATTAAAAGCTTTTATGGTTTAATTTTAGTGAGGGGAGAATGATTAGTCATTAAAATGATGACTGAATGATGTTTTTTATTATTACAGTAGATAATAGAAAAAGGCCTTTGAGATCAACTCTCTCTTTTTTTTTAAAGTAATCATTGAAAGTTATCTGTAATGAAAAAAAAAAAAAGAGTTGTTGATATTGCTAATTAATAACTGATGGATTAGTCCAGAAACTGACACTTAGTTTCCCCAGTAACTCTGCAGAGAATGTGAGTCTATTATTCTGTTTAAGAAGATTCAGGAGGGAAGTAAAGGAAGAGAAGTGTACAAGCGGAGAGATATGAAAGATAAAATGAGAGGAGATAAATAGAAGCTGGGAGGGAGAACATAGGAAGTTCAGGGAAGACAGGTACTTAATGTTCTGCAGTGGGGGTGAGGTAAGAAATGAAGTTTAGTTTTCAAGTAAAAATGATCAGTTAATGAATATCCATTATGGCATTTCATAGCAATCAACAAAATAAATGAATGTATTTAAATTCATATTTCCCTTTTATTTTTAAGTTAATAACTGATAGTCTAAATTGGATGTCATATGTTTCTCTAATATAAATTGTATTTGATCTGTTTTTTCCTTTCTCATCAGCAATATTACTAAGCTGTTAAATCCTAACTTGATAATAGATGAGAAAACTGCAGGCAATTCTTATTGAGAATCTTTTCTTTAAAAAGAGAGAAGGAAGGGAAATGAGGAGGGGAAGAAGAGACTGGGATGAAGAAAGAGAGGGGGAGGCTATTGTCAGTGAGTGTATTTTTCATACAACTTGTTGCTTTTTCTTTGATCTAGGAAAAGATAGTTTCAAACCAATTTTACATTATCATTGGGCATTTATAAATTCTGACATACTTTACTTCTGTCTCAATTCCAAGACTGAAAACCTGTTTTTATATTAAATTTCGTGTAGGTACAAGTTGACAAAAGACTTTGTGAAGAATGCTGCAGGGTGGGCTGGTGATCTAAGTAGGCTCAATGTGTGTAAACTGTGCAAATCTGGCACAATTGTTGGTTGTCATGGTTGATGATGAGATTAACAACTCCCAGTTAACCTCTGAACTCTACACACATACAATGACATACAGGCATGTATTAACATATGCATATAATTCACATGTGCTCATGCACACACACACACATATCACACAGTAATAATACTAATAAGTAAAATATGTATAAGAGACTGAAATTCTCAATGCCATTCACACACATAATTGATCCATTTATAAGCTCAAGAATTCTTATGTCACACTAAAATAAGGGGAAATGCTTTTTTCATTTCAAAGAGACACACACACAAATAAGTTTTATCAAGAAGAAAATAGAATGAGTTTCTCAAAAGAAAAAGGAGGACAATGAAGGGGCTGAGGCAAAATAACAGTAATTTCCAGGTATCCTGTGAGTTGAACAGCTAGTCATGTGCATTGTTTAGAATAGATTTAGATTGATGGTACATGAAAACAATAATTGATTATTAGAAGAAATTATGAGAGGGTTGTAGGTAAACAGTACATCTTACTCAGGAAGTCCCAGGAGAAGGAACAGTCATAGCCTGGGGTCCTGTAAGCAGATCTTTACAGAAGCGTTCAATACCTGGAAGGCAGAGTTTGCAGTGGTACCTCTGACATAAGCTACAGCCCAGCCCATCAGATGAGTCTCCAAGACACACAGACAAGTTTAGCTTTCTCTTCAGACAACTAAAACTGTCCTTTTATTCCTACAAAAACTGTATGAAAGTTTAGTAGTTACCACAACAACCTCAACTGAAACATTTGGTAGAATTTAACAAGGCCAAGAACTCCCTGAAAATTGAAATATTTAAGATTTGATTTGAGTGGCAGAGCAGGGGCTGTTCTTCTAGAGGACACTCATTCGACTCTGAGCACCCACATGGTAGCTCAGAAGAGCTCTGGAACCACAGTTCCAAGGAATCTGATGCCATCTTCTTAGTTCCACATGCAGCCAGCACACGTGTGGTACAGACATACAGTCAGGCAAAACAAGAAAATACACAGCAAAAATATATAAATAAGGAAATTGATTGTATGCAGGTTATAGAAGTGGCACCTGTCATCACAACACCAAGAAAGTGGTGCCAAGAAAATCCCAAGATCAAGGTTATCATTTACTGCATGATGAGACCTGCCTAAACCTAGACACATACACATACACACACACACACACACACACACACACACACACACACACTCACACACACATACACACTGTAGACCTCAAAACAATTCAAATGCATAAGATCAGAGGAAAGACCAGTACAGAGTAGGAATGTGAGACTTTAGTGTAGGATATTCATGAGGACTGAATTGACCCAGATCAATCTTATACGTGGGTTCACTAACTAGAAAGCTCTACCGAGATTTGATGTCCAGAGTTTGTACTGAAGTTTTCTCACATGAGAGGGATTAAATAACTACCTACCAGTTTAGTTCAGTCTCCAGTCTTCTTCCCTAGTTCCAGGCTTCTGATCCTTTGCTTGGTTTTTGGTTTCTTATTTGTTAGCTTGTTGTTTTATTTGTTGTTAGTTGGTTTATTTGTGTGTTTTTGCTTGTTTGAGTCTATCTGTATAACACTCGCTTTCTTGGAACTCAGTATGTAGTCTGATGGATCTGAGGGCATGTACAACCATAACTGGCAGATGAAGGATATTTCTAATGAACAGTCCCCATCCAGATGCTCTGGAGTCAACCCAGACTACCCTGTCATCATAGGGAAGGTATAGAAATCTGGGAGGCATCTGCACTGAGCAGAGGTAGAAGATCTCCCTGAGGGAATTGGTCTTGGTAGTCTTGTCCAAGGTGACTATAGGGGAGACCTTCAGATCAGCATTGCAATATTCCACAGCCTACAAGTGTTATGGAGAGCAAGTGAGTGTTATGGCTTGTGAATACTACTTGCTGCAAGGGCTCTGCTTTTCAGACTGGCGATAGACAAACCATTTTCTCTTTTTCATCTGTTTAATGAGAGCATGGCTTATGATGTTTAACGATATCTTTTCTACTGTGAGATCAGTGATATCATACAGGTTTATGTTACTATTCTTTTTTTTTCCTCTTTTCAA
This sequence comes from Micromys minutus, assembly GCF_963924665.1. NCBI lineage: Eukaryota > Metazoa > Chordata > Mammalia > Rodentia > Muridae > Micromys > Micromys minutus. The sequence goes on from NC_137953.1 coordinate 9,482,700, forward strand.
ACTCACCTGTCTTTTCCTTTGGCACTTTGCTCCATGTTTCTTGCTTTGATGCCATCTGCCAAGGGGGGGGGGGGGATAGAATATTGACTGAGAAGAAAAGTTACATGAATGAAGTTGATCTTTGCAAACAAGGCCTTGTCATAATATGTAACACTGGAATTTTCCTTTCCCAGCTGTGATAGAAGGATAAAAAACCGTGGGTCAGAATACAGACTGCCTCCCTGAGAGATTTACACACTGTAAAGAGGAAACTGAGGTAAAGGGGGATAGCTCAGTGGGTCAAGCCTGTTCATCGGCCAAAACCTAAATTTCATCCCCAGACCTACATGGTTGAAAAAGTATTAACTCCTGGAAGTTGTCTACTGACCACCACACTGGTAACACCCCCTCTGTCTGTCTGTCTGTCTCTGACATGCATAACCACATAAATACATGCACATACAGAGAGAGAGAGAGAGAGAGAGAGAGAGAGAGAGAGAGAGACAGAGAGAGAGATACAGAGACAGAGAGAGACAGAGACAGAGAGAGAGAATGTGAGAGAGAATGAGAGAAAGAAGGAGGAGGAAAAGAAGGAGAGAGAGACAGGAAGAGATTGTAACTTAAAAGTATTAAAATAAAAATGAAACCATGAGATTGTTCTACCCTAAGTCCTACCATGAAACTCTGGCTTCTCACGTCTTTCACTTCCACTTGTACATATTTTCAAATGGTCTTACTGGGGCCTAGAGAAATGGCACCAAGGTATTTGCTGCCAAGCCTACTTCCTGGAGTCCAATCCTTGAGTAGTGGAAGGGGGAGTAGTACTTTCCATAAAATGGCCTCTGATGTCTATGCACATGTATTTCCAAATGTAAAAATTAGCAAACTTTTTAAATTTGGAGAATATAAACCTTTGATAGAAAATTCTGTACACCTTTGAGCCCTGCATTTCGAGTTTCTCAGCAGTTATATAGAATGCATCAGTGCATGAAGATTCAATAGCATAGATTTTTATACAAGGCAAGGTGACTGGCATTGCCTTTTCCCCACTTCACCCACCTGCTGAACTAATCAAATATAAATATATATGGTGACCATATGTCCTTTATAACAATAGAGCACCAAACAAATAACAAATGATTATGACCAAGACCGGTCCAAATAGCAAACTTTGGTAAATTACAGAAACTTCTCGTGACTCAAAAGTTTTTAGTTGGGGACTTAGTGTTCTACTGCTGTGAATAGAAACTGAGACTAAAACAACTCTTACAAAAGAAAGCATTTAATTGGGGTCTAGCTTACAAAGGGTTAGTTAGCTATCATATTGGGAAGCAGATAGGCATGGTACTGGAGTAGTAGCTGAGAACTTTACATCTTGATTCTGTGTGTGTCAAGTGGAGAAGGACAATTGGCCTGATGTGGGCTTTTAAATACTCAAAGCCCATCCCCAACAATGCACCTCCTTCAAGAAGAACAAATCTACTTTAACAAAGACATATCAAGTGCTTCCCAAGTTCATCAACTAGAAACTAAGCATGTTAATAAATATATGACCCTAATGAGCGTGTGCTCATTCAAGCAAACAAGAATCTGAAAAGTGTATTTTGTTGTAGCAGAGGATCTATGTCCAATTCTCAACACCCACCTTATGGCTCATAACCATTTCTAATTCCAGTACTAGGGGATTCTTCTTCTAAACTCAGATACTCATAATACAATGATGTAATGCATACATTCAAAGAAGACATTGATACACATAAATCTTAAGTATTAGGAGAAGACTTCAGCTGTGTTAAATGCATTATTGTGATTAGGCACAAACATTTTCTCCAAAGGAAGACTTTTCTAGCTGTTCTCTGTTGCTCTCTTGCCTGCCCAATTTCCTAGAGTGGTCAGGCAGCTACTGCAGGTCCAAAAATCAGCTTGAGCTTTAAAGTCAGAGGTAATACAATGCAAACACATGAACCTTCCCTTAGTTTGAAGGTGTCCACTTAGAACATAGTTTCAGTCCAGGGCCACTTAGTCTCTCCATGGGGAGTTCCTAGCCTTCAACTTTACCAACCTTATTCTCTCCTTGTTTTTCACTTCGTGAAGCAGAGAACATATTTTGATTGGCAAATGACTCTCCCACATTTCTTAAAGGTAATGAACATAGAGCTCTGCTTGTTTCCTTTGTTAGGCTGCTTTTATGCCTTGAAATGTTTCCTTTGGCGATACTTAAGGGAAACATCACTTCATTCCACCTTCTCAAGAGGGGCATAAAATACTATTGGCTATTTGCTGAAATGCCACCTCTTAGCTCCTGATCTAAAGGGATTTGGGATCCCCAAGGAGAACAAAGATTAATTATCCATTCAGACACATCCCCGCACACCTACTCAGGATCTGTGATTTTTAAGGCAGTGTATTGCCAAGTTCCAGGACAGCCTTAGGAGCTTCTCAGAAATTCATACAGTTTGAGTTGTGCAGATAATTCATATAATTCAAATGAGGTCATCCTCATTTAAAGGGCCAAGGGCCAACTTCTGAGTCAGTAGGAATCAAACCTTTTAGACCCTCCATATCAGTTTCTGAGGATCAAAAGAAAAATTAGTGTTTGTTCTAGAATATGTAAGCTTTGAGGTAGTTCATCAGGCCGAGGTATTTGCATGCAGACTTGATAACCTAAGTACAAGTCCTGGATCTCATAAGATGCCAGACGAGAACCAATTCACCTGTGACCTCCATGTGGGACACACACTCATGTACCAAATAAAAAAAATTAAAATGTACAACTTACTGTCAAGCAGACAGAGCCTAAGAATGAGAGAGCACATGGACTTTAATCATCAATAGAGATTAGTAAATAGTTTATTTAGTAAGTTCTTTTATAAGTTCTTTTATATTGGTGTGTTTGAGGATATAGAGAATCATAGGACAAATAGTGAGATTGACTAGGCATTTGATGCTACCCAAAAAAGTAAGCCTGAGGAGGTGACTTCATGGGTAAAGTCTGCAGTGCAAGCATTATACCTTGAGTTTGTTGTCCGCACTCAGGTACACTGAGAGGAACAGCATCATATGACCGCAATATCAGCACTGGGAAGAGGAGTGAGACAGACAGTGCTAAGGTGGCCTGTGAGCTCTTAGTTTCAGTCGACTGTAGGCCAGCCTCATTACTGTGGAGCAAGGTAAATATGTCATCCCCTTTAACAGTTTCTGTCAGGTGCTCCTTCACAGCAATCGCGAAGTGAGTAGCAGAGTGAATGACGGGACTCTATTTCGGTGGGACTGCTGCAGTGGGAAAAATATCAATGGTGACGGGTGCATATGTTGTATCTGAGGGAGGCTGTGAACAATGTGCTCCTGTCATGTCAAAAAGGGAGGGTGGCTTTCTGTGTGCTGCTTGTGGTGACCATAAAGTGAGATGAAGAACTGGAGGAAAACAGAGGGGAAGAACATATTCCTCAGTTTTTTGTTTTTATTACTGCAATGAAATACCTAAGACAGGTGTCTTTGGATATAGAGAAAATCAGTTTATTTTCTCTAGTAAAGTGAGAAACCTCTTTATGAATGAGGAGGGTGACATCTAAAGAGTCTGGCTTGCAGGGCGACATTACCCCGTTCCTGTCTACTATAACAGCACAGGAGCATGAGTATGTACCTTTGTCCAGTCTACTTATGAATCTATTGGAACTCAAGTATGCGGTCTCCAATCAAATAAAGTAAGATATAGTTTATTCACTTCCTAAAAGTCCCAGCTAAACACAATTAGGTTAATTTTCTACCCTGTTTATATGATTAACATAAAACTTTGGGAGATAGGGCTGGAGAGATGGCTCAGCAATTAGAGATCCTCTTAGAAATGGCTCATGTATTTCCTAGAACCCACATAAGCTGCCTCATAATGACATGCAATTCCAGCTCCAGGAAATCAAATGGCCTCTTCTGAATTGTATGGGCATCTGCATTGACATGTGCACACGTGCCTGAGAGCCCTCATACCTCATACATTGTTGATGGAAATGCAAATTAGCCCAATAATTTGGAAAATAGATTAATTTTTTTAAATGGCTAACAGAGGGGCTGGAGAGATGGCTAAGTAGTTAAGAGCACTGACTGCTCTTTCAGAGGACCTGAGTTCAATTCCTGGTAACCACGTGGTGGCTCACAACCATCTGTAGTGGGATTTGATGCCCTCTTCTGGTGTGTCTGAAGACAGTTACAACGTACTTGTATACATAAGATAAATAAATAATTACAAAAATGGCTAACATAGAATTACCCTGTATCCCAGTCATTCTGCTTCGAGATATAAAAATAAGAGAAATAATATGAATATATAAAATGTATTTACAAACATTCGGAGCCATGGACAGTATTCACAACAGCCAGTGTCCATCAAACATAAAACTGGATAAGCTGAGTATGGTATGTTCATGGCACAATGTGCATGCTATCTTTCAAAGCACTGTAGATAAACCTTGAACAATTGCTAAGGGAAAGAAGGCAAATAAAAGGCTGCATATAGTATGATTCTGTCTACATAAAATGTATAGAAAGGGAAAATCAATAAACTAGAAATTTATAAATTGCAGGGAAGGAAAACCACACAAATCTAAAGTAAGTCTTTTACCATTGTCATTCCTCTCAATGAAACAGTGGTTCTGGTCATCATGTACTGGTTCAGAACCCACTTAACTTCCACATACCCATTCATTGTGTCTCCATGATCTCCTAAAGTCAAGAAGATTTGATGTTGCAAGCAATGTCTGGGCACTATGTAATTTTTTTAATGGGTGCCAGAGATCAGCATTTTTAGGAGATCTCATATCTTATGGTAGATCCTGTTTGCCTCTTCCAAAATCTCTATCTCACCACAGCAGTATCTTTTGATTTCAGAAGACCTTTTTCAAATAATTTGCTATAGGTGGTGCAGAAACACCTTTCATCATTCCTTCTTCTTTCCCTTGGGACACCTCAGGGCTCCTGGTTTCATTCTGAATGCAGGGCAAGAGTATAAGAGTGACTAATTGTTTTCTTTGTACCTGCATGGGTTACAGATATTGGGTATACTAGAAAAAGGGAGCAAAGTTAGCTTCTAGAATGTCTTGCTGACTAAGTAGCTACTTATGAAAAATATCAAGTCATAACACCCTGTTGTGCACCTTGCTGGTACACTTGGCTGGGGCTTCCCATTCTTTTGCCTGCCTTTCTGTCATTGTACATTGTGGGTTATTCTTTTGAGAAACATTCTCTTTCCATTTTACTTGTCACCTCATACCCACCTCTGCACTTCTTTCTCAACCCTCTTCAACTTCCCATCCATTTCATGAGCTAGGAAAACCTTCCACCTTCCCTGTCTTTAGGACAACTTTGTATACAGAGCAGTGCATGGGGGCAATAATGAATTCTTTCCCATCTTTGGTTTCTTGAACCTTATACCCATCCTGATGTTCTCTAAACCTTTGAAAGTTAGGCCGTCCGTTCTCTATCTGTATCACTTATGGCACCTAGAGAGCAACTGGGCTGAATTGATAAAGTTGATTTGTCTATTAACCATGAGGATAGAATGTGACATAAAATATATCAACATGAGGGACTAGGAAGGTGGCTAAGAAGTTCAGAGGACAGGCTGTACTTAACTGCTACTGTTAACCTCAAGGTCTCCCAGAGGACCTTAATTTGATAAGATCCACATTGTAGCTCACAGTCATCATCGGTAACTCCCCAGCGCAAAGGATCCAATGCCTTCCTCTGGCTTCTGTGGATATAAAGTGTACACATAGTGTACAGACATATACACGAAGGTAAAATACCATTATCTATATTTTGATTAAGCACAGACACACACACATACACACAGGGGCAGGGTGGCTCAGTCAGTAAAGTACTTGGCTGAAAAGCCTTTGTACATGAGTTTGATCTTCCTGAACTGGCAGCGTAATGTTGCATTTCTGGAATCTCAGAACTAGGGAAATAAAGACAGTAGGATCACAAGGGTTTTCTGGCCAGCCAGCGTATCTGAATCAGGTTGAGTAAAAGTTCTTGTCTCAAAACGAAGAGAGAAAGCAACAGAGGAAGACAACTGCGGAATGGTATTGACCTTTGATGTGTACACGCACATACACGCTCATAGACACATTCACATGAACAAACGCACACAGTCTATATGTTCATATTGTACATATACACTCATACATAATACACGAGTAAGTTAATACTATTGTATAGACAACACGGACAGATGACCTGGGGCACTCTAAACTAGTGGGTGCTAAGGGCTGTAACTCTTCCAACACCTTCTCCTGGTGAGACCACAAGTAAACACGAGCCTTGGGAATGCCTTCAAAAGTGGTCTTAGAACTTGAGTAAATGTTGAATCATCATGAAAATTGGAATGAATATAAAATGGAAGAGATTACATAAAAGGTAGAAACATAGTGAGATTGGTGGAAATAGCAGGGTCTTGGGTTTTTAGGAACCCTTAAGGGACCCATGATAGGTTCACGGGCTTTAAACCTACTTTAAACCAACATAAGTACAAAAAAAATATGTAATTCCATCTAGTGAGGTCCATAGGTCCATGTACTAAGTAGCATTCTGTTATAAATAACATTGTTTAAGACATTTATTGTGTATAATTGAAACAAGTTTGTAGTCAGTTAGGTTTGGTAACAACCCATAAAGATGGTGTCAAGAATTTTGGTGAGGTTGTTCATGACACTAAGTGAATGCTAGTGTGCTTATAGAATATTCAAAATGCAGTCATTTCAACCCCACTTCCAAAGCAGAAATAGTGAACTGCTCTAAAGTGACAGATTTTGGAGTTGTTCCTTCCATTCCACACAACTTGTATTCAGATCTCTAGAACTTTTGTGTTTCAAAGTCAAGTCATCTTTCATATATTATGGTCCCAAAAGCCAATGACCATGCAAACATGACAGAGAAAGCACACAAGTGTGTAGTTAACTTGCCCTTAGTGTGGAGCATGTAAAGAAACTGTGTGAGTCAGAGTTCAGCGCATCCTGAAGCTGCTTTATTTAAATGCCACAGCATTTGAGGGTACAGACACATGGGTCTAGGTGATTTTTTTTTAGTTAAGTAGCTAATTACTACCTCAAGGTCAGATTCAGATACTAGAAGCATCTCCTCTCTGTTGTCCCTGTTTATGTTATAAAGGAGAAAAAACATCTGACATCTTACTTTCTCCCTTTGTTGAGTGTCCCAAAGAAGGACCATTTACCCAAAGGTGAGAGAAAACACCAATCAACCCCCTCTTCATCACAGGATTGAAAGCTCATAGTGATCATGGCAAATCTTGCACTTAGAAAAAGTACCCTGGGAAATCATGTTGATCACAGTAACAAATTTTCTGACAAGCCACTGTTTACAAAGGGGCAAAGAAGTTGGGGACAAAATGGTGATCCCTTGGCATTTCATCTCACTTTTATTACCATTCTTTAAGATCTACCACAGTTGTGTTTTGTGAGGCAAGCTGTGAGTGGGAGCACAGAGCAGGCACTGGGATTTCTCTGGGGATGGTACCTTTAGTTTCATCTTACAAACAGAAACTGGAGCTAACAGATGTGCTTCCAAGATCTGGCAGTCCACAAAAGATTAAGGTGAAAACCAAAGTCTCCAAAGCCCCACCACACATATCCTAAGATAGCATGGCCTCTGAACTAGCCCAGATTCCTCAGCCTGTTTCCAGAGCTTGCTGTTATACAGTCTGCACAGACGGTGGAGTGCTTGGACAAGGAAGGGAGGGGAGAAAGCTTGGCAGGGCACCAGCTTGAAGAACGATACATTTTCTTTTTTTCTTTTTCTTTTCTTCTTCTTTTTTCTTTCTTCAAAGAGCTTATTTGAAAAAAAAATCGATTCAGAAACAATAAAAATCAAAAATCAAATCAAAACAGAAGCACATCCTTCTTCCGTCTCTCTTATGTCTTTTCATTGCAGTTACTGTGGGTTAGCAGTTCTGCAGAAACATGTGGGCAGCTTGCTTTGGCTTTTGCTGGAGATCAGAACTGCTTGGATGTGCCGTCCAGAAATACAGTCACACAGGCGGCAGATACAGTACCACCATAGTTGTCAGCACTTGAAGGTTCACAAAAGCAACACATGCACTTTTGAGGGCAAGATGTGATAACCATTGAGCCAAATGAGATGTCTGCTCCCAGCTCCCTTCAGAAGTCTTTAAGCTCACAGGAGATGAAACAGACATATGCTGCTGAGGAGAGGTGTGCAGCCGAGGATGGGTGGATATGGAATCTGTGAAGAAAACAGAGGAGAACCATTCTATTAGAAAATGATGATGATGATGATGATGATCATGACCATGATGACGATGATGATGATGATGATGATGATAATAATAATAATAATAATAATAATAATAATAATACAGCATGCACTATAGTCTAGGCAAGGGTATCAGCTATTATGCTTGACTGTAGTGACAGAGAGTTCTCTCTCCATCCATTTTTCTGCTAATTACTCTACAGAACTTCTTCCTATCCTGCTCTCCACTCTTTAGTGTAGTGATCCAGTGTTCTCTGTAACTCTCCAAGTCTCTTCTCAGTTCACATCAGGACACCAACTGCCTCTTGTTCCAGTTGCGCTTACCCTCATTCAATTTTTATGTACATGGCAGGCAGCTACACTGCCAAAGGGACACAGGGAAGATTCGTGTTGACTGAGCCTCTGTTGCAGGCCAGTCTTTTAACAGAGCTGGTGCCTATACTATCTAATAATTATCTTAAAATTCTGAAGCAACAGTTAGGTAGTAGTGATCAACCTCTTTTTATCCTAGCACTTTGAAGGCAAATGTGGGTGGATTTCTGAGTTTGAGGCTGGCCTGAACAGCGTCAGTTCCAGGACAGCCAGAGTGACACAGAGAATATCTGTTACATGTACTACTACTACTACTACTACTACTACTACTAATAATAATAATAATAATAATAATAATAATAATAATAATGTTAATAACCTAAAGCAAGCCATTTGGGTCAAACTCCAACTCAGTAGATTGGGTGAGCTGAGCCTTCTCCTTTCTGTCCAGTGGCCTCCCTGGTGTGTTTACTCTCATCATAGTAATGTGGAGCACTGGCTGAGAGAAGGAATATAAGGCATGCTGATGGCCCACACAAGTCACATGGGTATATGGAACCACAGCATACCTGTCACTACTACCCTAAGGCTTCGCACTTCCTTAAAACATTGTGTCCAGTCGTTCAACTCTCCAGGGCTCTTTCCCCAACATTCTCTCTCTTGACTGTAACCATATTATTGTGAAACAGATGGAAAGGGGATTATTTTCTGAATTTCAAGGACAGAAAGGTTGAGATCCAAAAACCCATTAAGCCAGTAAGCCAAGGCAGGACTAAGGGTGTTTATCAATTCCATCTTCAACGTCTTTTGCAATCCATCATGAAGCCTCCGAACAGAAGACTGTGGGATATGTTGAGACGATGAGAGTCTCATAAGGTCACGTGTCCTAGTGGATATAGCAACCGTTCACGTAATTTCTCAGTCTCACTTTTTGTCATCAGAACACATAGACCCCTTTGTCCTTCTCAAGACCTTGATTGGTGACCTACCCTGATGCTTATCCTTTTGCTGCAATCTCTTCACCCTGTCAATCACTGTAGGCAGTGTGCTCAGTGAGCTCAGACCTCCCCATCTCCCACTGAGAGAGACTGATGACATTTTCCCTCCGTCCTCTGTTGCCCTGAAATTTTAATATCACATATATATTGTATATCTGTTGATGTGCTATATGCATATCTGCACTTCATACATAAAATTGAGGAAGACTTTTTTGTTAACCCACTTTAAAAAAAAATACGACACACAGAGTGTTTGCTCCATCAATGCAATTTTTTACTAGTTGGTAAAGCATTGTGGGACTCATGACTATGAACTGATTTAAGAAGAGGAAAATATGAAGGAAAGGGAAGAGACTGGTGCTGAAAAGCAGGAGGGAAGAAAGGAGGGAGGCAGAAAGCAGGCAGCAACAACAACAAAAGTGAACAAAGACTCAAGTCACTGAAAGTCAAAGCTGTCCTGAATTCCCAAATGGTTCGAGTCTTCTCTGATGATACAGATTTTTCTGTGTTGCTGATATTAATGTGTATGCCTACGGTAGAAAAATTCTCTTAGTAGGCTCTTCCTCTGAAAAAGTCACAATATTAGGCATGGCTTAGGACAGCTTCAGCCTTCATCATGTGGATAGAACATAGAATGTTTCCTACAGCCAGAGAAATTCTCTGTGAGAGTGCCTACATTTCTTGAGGTACTGGGAGCCCTATGGAGCTCTGATGCATTCGCCTCATGGTCAGCCAGTAGTAAGTCATGGCACAGGAGAATGGGCTGGACACTGTTCCTTCTTCCCTTATACTTTTCCACTCCACACTTGACTACCACATCAGAGAGCTAGAAATCATGCCAGAAACCATCATCAACACAGAAAGGACATCACAAGAAGAGCCATCTAATCCAAGGTCTAGCGAAGAACTCATGAAGATGTCCAGGGAGCCTGTCTCATAACATTCAACCTCCTTCTCAGAAGAAAGGCTTCTTCTCAGCTGTCATGTCCATCCTTTGGTTCATTTGCTTGTTACCATCAAATTGGGGCTGCTTGCACACAAAGCTTAAATACACGGTCTTTGTCTAAAGGTGGGTATTTCACCCCAGTATCCTGGGGGCTAGTATAACTGAATGGCCCTGTTATGAAGTAAAAGTGTAGGAGGTGGATGGTGACCTCGAGTTACTGACCAGCTGTCCCGTTTAGGAACTAGCAGTGGACAGCAGACAGCTGAAAGTGGAGATAAAGTTTGTTTTCTCACCGAAAACCTTCATAAACAGTGCTTCTGGGAGTGGTCCCTAGGCTTCAGTTCATGTAAACATGGGAAGAATGGTGTTAAACACGCATGTGTGTGTGTGTGTGTGTGCATAATCATATGCAATCATGTGAATGCTGCTGACATGTTGAGAAGCTCTGTAGTGGATTATGCCTGTCAGTCCCGCCTGAGCACAGAGGTAAGGCAAGACAATTGGGAGTCACTGGACTTGATCGAGTCAATTGTTTCTTTCTACCTTAGGGCTTGAACTCATGCCCTAAGGCTTGGAAGCAGGTTCCTTTACCCTCTGGCCAGTCTTCACCAGTCTTTACTTCATTTTCAGGCTGAGCATGTTGAAAAAATACTCTGAACAAAAAATTAGATGCAGTTTGATGGGAGAATTTAGGTGAGAAAATAAGCAAAGCTGAACAGTTTGCCTAACAACCAGTAACATGCATATGTACATGTACATGTAATGTACATGTATCATTCCAAGGGAGAGACCGTCTTTTATAAAGGAATCAGAGAAATATGGAGGCATCTTTAGCTCACTTTCTTGGTAAGTCTGGCAGAGCTATGCCTCTAGGTTCCTCTGGCTTCCTGCCTCACCTTCACAAGGTAAAGTCATTTCCATGTTAAATGTTTTTTTTTCCCCTCCAACAAATATGTGTCTAATCCCTGGAAAAGAAACTACTGCTACCTGATTGAATGAGCTGAGCAACAGAGCTAGAAGGGTAAATGTCTGAGCGCTGTTTTCTCCATCAGCAACATTCTAGCTACAATGCCACACATCCCCCAGTGATGTTTGAGATTATTTATATATATATATATATATACGATTTTTGAAAGAGGATAAAAATGGGGAGGGCAATCAATATGAGATGCCAAAATAAAAATTACCTGGGCAGTTAGCAAAGAAGAGTGAGTTCCATGAAGGGACCATTCCTGTTAGAGTAAACAAACATGCAAACAAACAATGCAAAGGCAAAAACGAAATCTCAGTAGCTGGGCATGGAGATTTCTCAGAAAATGCCAGCATGATGGAACAGAGGCACAAGACTGCAGGCCACGTGGTACTGCAGCTGAGGGACAAATGACAGGAACGCCTGGGCCAGCTGAAGACAGATTGTGGTATTGTTCCATTAATTGTGTGTAACTTGGCTTTTCTAGACCTTTCTGTGACAGACTAATCCAGGTTGCAAATGCTGCCGAGCCTTCTCCCTTTTGTTCGAGGCCGCCCACAGTATCTCTGAGCTGGAAATCCTGCCACGCACAGTTTCATATGTAGAATTTTTAATTGAAGATAGACATGCTGATGGGAAATGTTTAAAGAATACATGGTTTTCAAAGATGGTTCTGGCTTAAGAAGGAAAAATGCATCTTCATGTGAGCTCTGATTTCAGCTCTTAACCAAATGCTGGAGATGATGACCTGGGTAGGCATTTGCCTGGGTTCCTAAATGAATTGATCAAGGCATAGTCACCTGGCCAAATATGTGCCACCCTACCTTTTTGGCTGCATGGATTTTGAATATGAGACTAATTTCTCTAAGCTACCTCTGTCTCTCCTCATCCCACTGCCAAGATTCTTATTCAAGCTGCCAGAGTCTCTAAGTAAAATTATCATCCCACATCAATCAAAATCTTATTAGGATTTCGCCTTCACATTCTTGGAAGAGCCAATGGCAAAGCTGTTGGTGGCTGTGGGTTGGCTACAAAGGGATATTTTGGTGTTCTGGGGTGTTAGGAAAGTGCTGACATCTCTTTGGGTGGTTTTCCTAGCAACCAAGAGGCATGAGTGGCAAAAGAAAAAGCAAGTTGGACTCAGGGAAGATGTAGGGTACACAAGAAGGCAGAGATGAAACGGTGTGCCAGAGTCTAGCTGGAGAAGAAAGACAGACATTAAGCAGGGATACTGCATGTCTCCTAGGACTCCCAGAAGAGGCAAGGATGCGGTCTTTTGCCTCCTAATGGCACAGTATGAGTGGGAAATGGAAGTTGCAAGAGGAAAGGACACACCCCTGAGAAGCAGAAGTGCTAGGCGAGAGTCTGAAATCATCAGTGACCTTGTGGCAGGTATATGATGCCTTCAGATATGAGTCTCCATGTCCTCAAAACAGGGCAAGTCTATACCTGCCTTGTAAAACTATTAAGAGAACTTGAGAGACCTAAAGACAATAAAGGAATAATCACAAGCAATGCTTGATAGATTAACAAGGAGTCAGAAATAACACCTGTACTTATGAATTCACCAGTGCTTCCAGGTGAAGCCAATGGGAGTAAGTAGTCAGCAACAAAGCCCATATTTAACTAGGACCTCCCCAGACTACCTAATGGCTCATCAGATCTTCTGCAAAAGATGTTGTCCAAGTTACATACCTTTCATGTTGGTGAACCAGCAAGATATGATTATAAGACCTTCTAAGTCTGTGATTTTTAACCTGGACTGACAACCAGTCACCTGGGAATATTCATAAAACCTCTCTGTCCCTCAGATCTGTGAAGTAAAAGTACTTTGTGATAATACCCAATCATCAGTACTCATCAAAGGTCCCTAGTGTTCCCAAACACACAGGTTAAGAAGTACTACCCTATCTGAAAGAAGATGGCTTTCCAGCATCCCATTGAGAGGAAGCGAGAAAAGCCAACTAGGTAGATCAGAAGAGACAATGGAATAGTTCAGATGTCAGTGGTGATGACTTTAATGTGTAAAGCACAAATCTTGAAGCCCTTCTCCTCGTTCCTTTTATCACTCTTTCTCCTCTTTCCCTTCTGCTCCATTCCCTATTATTATTTTAATAGAAGGTTAACTCCAAGGCTCATCACTTTATTGAATTATTTTGGAAATCCTGAATAAACGTTTTCCTTCTTACTTCTCATCCTAGTGGTATTCCTTAGCTTTCTGTTATTTTAATTGGGTATACTCAACACACAGGTAGTTGGATATCCTCTTCCTGCTTAGTCTTTCTGCATATTTTATAAATCTATATTCATACACACCACACACACCTGACCTTTTCCATGTTTCTCCAGATTTCCATCTACCTCTCTGAAGCCTGTATCTCTCAGTGAGTTGCTCCTCTATCCTTTCTCGCTGATATGCGGGCAAGCCTGAGGAATCAGAATGTCTGGGGAACAGGAACGCAAGGAGGTTTTAATTTTCTGGTTAAATGACACTAACTTGAAAACTACTTTTGTTTCATGTTTTATTGATGGGAGAAATGGGGAAATTGAAGTACAGGATGGAAATCGTCCTCAGGGAATACTAGATAAATCCTTCCAAAATACAGAGTGAGTGAGACCCACTGAGGTATGCTCAGCCAAAGTCTTCCCTAGAAAATGAAAAACAATAGCACCAGGTTTAAAGACTACAATGCCTGTCTTCTAGACTCTGGGGTTGTTTTTTTTTTTTTTTTTGGTTTTGAGATTTTTAGGTTTCTTTTTAAGGTTGTTCACCCCCCTATTGGACCTGCCCTGCCAATGAGTTCTGGTTAGCCTGAACCAGTCTGACCTAAGTATTTAATTGAATACTCTGGTTCCCTCACAATGTCATCCCTACGAATGTATCAGCCTTGTGCCTGTCTCCCTAGCTCCAAACACATTTGTGAGCAATGTCTGCAGATCCCGACAACCTGTTTCTAAACTCTGAGATAACAAACACCTTCCACTCCTATGCCTATCCCACTCACCTGAGTAAACACAGTGGTTTTGGTTTTGGTTGTTTATGAATTGATGCTCCGGCTTACCTCAAAGACTTTGCAATCTTGGGTGGGGTTGGAGAAAGTAGAAACTGGATGTGTCAGACCCCAGGACCAGACTGGAAGGAATATGAGACTTTCTCGGTTTCCTTTGTATTAATCAAGTCTGACACCACTAACTTGATCCCCACACCCCCTTGTTTCCCAAATGAGGTCTTGCTAAAGGAAAAAGTGGGTCAGTTGAGGGTTCTGACTAGTTTTGTCTTGGTTAATTTAAGGTTTGCCATATGTTCTTTGGGAAAGATGTGCTAACTACATGTCTTTTGCTGATTAACAAACAACCTGAGGGTTTTTAATTTAGACTTGCAACTCCATGGTTAAAAAAAGACAGAGAGAAAGGAATCTTAAAGGGGAAAAGAATGGGGATGAAAGAAAAGCTTGGAAAGACCATTCTGAGCGAGCACCTTTTGTACAGGCACGGTCCCAGCATTCCTTCCTACCTTGAAGCCAAGTGTCTCCCTTCCAGCACTCTTGACATGTCTGATGAAATAGTTCTTTCTTGTTAAGGGTACCACATTCATTGTAAGATGCTTAGCTGTATCTGTTCCTTCTATCCTGCAGATGCCAGTAGCACACCAGCCAAAAAACTATAAATAGGCATCACTAAGTAAATTCCTTTGTGAGTAAGTGTGTGTGTGTGTGTGTGTGTGTGTGTGTGTGTGTATGTGTGTGTGTCTGTGTGTGTGTGTATGTGTGTGTGGGGGGGGGGGTTTGTGTGTGTGTCACATGCACATTTATCTCTCTTGAGAACTGATAGATAGCATAAACATATAATCATGTGATGGACCAAGTAAAACCTGTGAAGGCATCCCTATTGATAACAGATGGAAGCCTAGGCCTTATCTTCCCTAAGTTTCACCTTCTGGTAAGAGACTTTCCTGGGTAACTGCTGTTCTTTGGACTCCATCCAGATGTCTCTTTTGGTGACAGGGTTTCACAGGCCTCATTTACTGATGGATAGACATCAAAGGTCATAGCCAAAGTCTCTATATTTGATCACCTCACCAATGACATTCAATAAGAATGTACTTAGCGTTCAACCAGGGTATATTGGCAAATAGACTCTTTGTACAGTCTAGCTCTTTGATGTGTATAAGAGTACAGGAAACAACTGTCCAAGGAAAAATAATCTGTGTACTTTAAAAAGACAGCAGAGTAGACACCAGCCCTTCTCAGCATCTCAGACCTTTTGTACTTTGTACAAGATTCTTAATCTCTGTAAGCCTCAGGTTCCTCTTAAACAGATATGGTTGCCTGCACATTGCATATTAAAAGTCTGGAAGAGGAAGTACCTATGCCAAAAAAACACTCAGCAAATCTTTTTCTTTTCATCTCTTTGCTTCTCTGTTTTAATCATTAAGGATTTATCTGCCAGAACATTCACACACACACACACACACACACACACACACACACACACACACACACACACATACACACACACAAACACACACACCAAAAATTACCTAAAGTATTTAGGAATCAAATAGATGGCTGTAATTCCCAGTCAGAAGCTAGAGTTTTATCAATGGGATTTCAGAGAAAAAAAAAATCCAGGCAAAAGCATTTAAAATAATTTGAAAGCAAGAGTATTCCCTAATTCTGAAATGAAAGATGCTTTTAAAAGATTGCAATGCTGTCTCTAGCTCTAACCACTAGACAGCAGGAGTGCACTTTGTGTGGCATGAGGAACCTAGAGGCTCTCCTGGCTGCAAATCCTCAACCAGCTCAGGTTCAGTATTTGAAACTACATTAACCATATCAGTCCTTGGCACTTTGTTCATGGCTTATTTTATCACGTTTTCCTTCAAATCACACCTTGATCATTAAATATAGACAGTAATTAATGGTGCATAGAAATTGTGTAATATAGTCCTCTGTGTATGTGTTTAGGCTGATGGTGTCTTCTATAAATGACTATATGTGTACTTGTGTGTTTCTATAAAGGAAATGTGTTCATACATACATATAGATAGGTATGTGTGTATATCCCTCAATCTTGTTTAAGAGATGGTTGTAGCATATGTTTAGGAGTCATATTCTGACTGAATTCATAGAATATGACAATCCATTACTAGCCAGATCAACTCAACATAAACACCAATCCAATGTGTTCTTGTCTTCACTACAAGAGAGCACCCTGATATTCATATACAAAATATCCCAGTTCTGCCATTGTTTTCTCAAAGAGGAAGCATCTGATGAGTTTTATTTCACCAGATTCTATGATCCAGAGATGCCCAGTGTCACTTGGCCATGCCAGAGAGAATGGTACCGAACTTGCTGACAAGTTGATTAATTCCAACCAGAAACACAGGTGGCCCCAAAGCCAGCCAATGATCTGTGTGCAGTTGCTTGGGAAACTGGGGAGGAATAACAAGTGGTGTTTGCCCCTCTAATTACTTACACATTCTCATAAATGTGTGGATGTTGCTAAACCACACCAAATGTCTGCCTCTCTGAAAGCAAAGAGCAAAAGGAAAGTGCTCTTATGCTCTATGAAGCCTGAGAGGATATTTTAAGCATGCATATCTGTTCAACCTTTTACATGAATCATGTTTTCTTTGTGACAGAAACTTTACAGTGTATGGAATATGTGGTCTTTTGTGGACCATGTAGTTCCACTAGGCCGACTGATGTCTAAGAGTCAGGAGCCACATGTCCTCTGTGTATAGGTCTAAGATGAAGTTCCCCTGAACCCACTTTTCTGACACAACCTCAAGATCTATTGGGGTTGAGACCAGTATGGGAAAGTACCATTTGTCATTTGAAAACACCCTTTTTTTCCTATATAAATATATTTTTAAAAAGCCTCAATACCATTGCTGAACCATGATCAGGACTTGGAATGTACTGAGAGGCAGGGTTAATCTATCATGATGCCTAGGATAAAGCCTTGAACTCTATAGAGAGAGCACAAGATGAGATTAGCATCCTTTGTAGAAAAAACAAATATGAAGGAGAAAAATGTACTATACCTTTAAACATTAAATTCTCTTTTAACTGTGTAGCAGATTGCTTAGAGGGGTCACAGCAAGATGCCTGAAGCTTAGAGATTAATTAATTTGAAGAATAAAAGATTGCAAGGATCACAAAACCTTAGTTAAAACTACTGCTTTCCCTTACAGTTAGCTTCTCTCTTCCTTTGCCCTTCTTGAAAGCCAGAGGCAGTGAACCAGGTATTCGACGTGAGTGACATCCCTGTGTGTGAGGAACACACTTGTTCGCCTATAAATACAAACAGTAGAGCCAAGCTGCTCACACACTATTTGCTCTGAAAATTACTAATGTCTGATTTGTAGTTTTGAAGATTTTTCACTTGATTTACAATGTCTTCAGATATCCTAAATACAGGATGTTCTCTCATGGGAATAGTAGATCAGCACAGAATTAACATAGTTATTATCCCTTCTTTCATAGCCATGTTGGAAAAGGAGATGGGGGACATTTTAGGATACAACTAAACTATAGATTCCAATGGAAATATTTGGAGGACAGAGGGACACTGCAGTTGTAATGTCTGCCCCAAACGCTTGCTTCTTGAAGCAAACTTCACATAAGCACACTGCCACTGTAGTGCCCTAAGATAGAAAAGCATGTGGCACTAGATCCTTGTGGCCTCCCTGTGAAGAGGTGAAGTTAAGAGGAGCCCTACTTCAGTAACCACAGGCCTGTAACTTAAAAAAAGAAGAAGGACAGAAGAAAAGAAAGGACAAAAGAGAAAGAAAGAAAGAAAACGAAAACAAACGCCATGCTTCGGTCAGAGGAAGTGCATTTACTAAGGCTCAACTCCCAGCATCAGGGTAATCAGGGACATCCCTACTCCTACCCTCTCCATGTTAATCTGTTTACAAAGGCAATTCAGCACAGTCATGTTTAAACTCAACCCCAAATCCCATCCTTAAAGTTATCAAACAAAACACCTTTCCTCTACAGTATTCACAATCCAAAGGAGTGTCAAGAACATGGTATGTTCCATAAAACCCTGCTATTATAAAGCAAACCAAGGAGAAGGGTTTTGGTCAGGTGAGAGTTGATGTGTGTGTGTGCGCGCGCGCAAAGCTTTTGCCTAAGGTTTACATGTTAAAGATATTTGCAAAAAGTTTCTTTTGCAAGAGTCTTCTGTAAGCCATCTTTTTAGGCAATTGGTGTATTCAGTGGTAGAAGACGAATCTATCACCAATCCTTAGCTTAAGTAAACATTCTGCTAAACATTATTGTGCATTTTAAAAGCAGGGGTTTTCTCTTTAGGTTAGTTATTAGGTTCATTTGCATTTTGAAGGATGGGGGTGTGTGTTTAACACTCCCCCCACATACACCCCATCTTGATTACTGCTGTGTGTACATACTTATCTCTTGAAAAGAAGGCAAGGGATTTAAAAAAAGAAAAATGTAGAGCTTCAGTATTCATGAGGGTACTGTGGGGGGTGTTAGTCCAGTTGCTGTCACCTGCTGCCCATGACAGTGTGTTTCAGTCATATGTCTGATTACATTGTTAGGTGGATAAAGAAAAAACTCCATCAATACACTCCTCCCCTCTTGCCCTTCCCAGAGCCCACCCAACAGCCCCTACCCACACCTCCTCACTCTTTAGTTCAATAAAAAAAATACAAGGTCAAAGAAGGAGCCCTGAAAGCCTTTGAGGGACTGGGAAAGGGCTATCAGTCATGGAAACTTTAACCGAAAATAATAATAAAGGTAGAAAAACAGGGAAAGCACACAGTACATAAAAGGGCCATCTGAGAGGAGGCAGCATTTCTGCTCTCTGGGTTAACAAATTCTTCCCAAGTTTTTCTTATGCAAACACATGGATAAAGAGGGTTGTCTCCCACCTCACCCCCAAGGCTGCTGTACCAAGTCAGGACTGGAATTTTCTCACCCAGAGTCATTACCCAAGGGGGATTCCTGAGTCAGGGTTTCCTCTCTCCTCACAGTAACTCCTAAGCTGAGGCTTGCTGCAGCCTTAGATCCAGGAGGCTGTCTCAGGATTGAACACTGCTATATTCCAACCCCCCCCCCCACCCTCTCTGAGGCTGAGAAGTTCTCTCATTAACATGGGAGGGGATGCTAAAGGGCACAGATTGCTACTAATTTTAATGAGTAAAGGACATGGGAGAATTAAGACCAAATATCAAGTGGAATTTGATGGGGAAATCTTGAGCTGATTTGAAAGGGGAGGGGGACCATTCCAACTGTCAAGCATTGCCTTTAAAAAGCAATTTGCAGTGATCTTACCAAGATCTCTGATCTCTGCCTTAAAGGTCCAAGAACTGATGCCCAGTCTTCCCTCACTTGCAAGTAGTGAGATGTCTTAGCCCACTCCTCAGACTGTACTGTACAGGGTCTTAGTGACTTTTGAACCTTGTTCATGAAGATACAACTACATGGATAAGCTTTCTTCATTTGCCCTTCAGATCGTTTCAAATAGAACCTGATGGTTTTGCTCCATAATTTCTGTGTTTTCCCCCCACCTGACACGACCCCTCATTCCAACTCCCACCTACATTGCAATAAACTTCAACCCTGCTTCTACAGTAAGACAGGTAGCAAGCAGTTCATTTAGGTTCAACCAGTCTGTAGAAACTGTAAATGCTATTTTATTTTAAACGTTTTAGTTTACAAAAAAAAAAAAAAAAAAAAAAAAAAAAAAAACCAAAAAAACAAATCAATGATTGGTACCTTTTTTAACACTCTCAGATTCCTGAATATGGACAGATCTTCAAAGGGAGGAAGAAGTTCTCATATGAAATTTAAGACAGACTGTCCTGAAGATTATGGGGTGGGGTTTTTTTGTTGTGTTTTATTTCGGGATTTTTGTTTGTTTGTTTGTTTGTTTGTTTTTAAGACACATAAAGCTAAAATGTCAAGTCTCTGGGAGAGATTCCCTTACAGTTTCAGTCAACAAATGGGAGCGCAGAGGAGACCAGTCCTGGTGCCCGCTGGCCCGCCCGGCTGCCCAGGCATATTTGGTAGTGCATGGGTTGGGAGCCTCTTGGATCATCACACCTCGCATTCCCTCGCAGGCTGCTGGTGACAGGTACAGGAGCCGTACTCGTTGATGATAACCAGGGCCCCCTCGATGTGGTTGGGTTTGTAATCAACATAGTATTCCTGGGCAGACATAGCAGCCATCTGATGCATGGTCTGTTTCTGCTTCTGCTTCCTGCGCTGCGTGACAAAGCACTGTCTGAGCTGCCTGAGGCTGGCTGGAAAACACTTCCAGGATACGTAGAGTACGAGGACAACGATGAGAAAGGAGAAAATGAGGGCCATCGTGCCTGTGACCACCTTGTGGATTTGCACAGCATTCTCTGCGTGCTCGCCGGGGAGAGCCACAGTAGCGGGCTCAAACGTGCTATCGTGCGGCCCCTCCCCACCGTCCACCAGAGTCGTGGCTGAGCTCTCTGGGGGCGCTAGGTCACTGCGGTTAGTGACAGCCGCCGACAGGAGGTGGCCGCTGGTGGGCTCAGCCCCATCCTCGCACAGGTGGAAAGCATAAACTGCATCCAAGACGTCCTCGCCCTGCGCGTACTCCGGGCTGGCGCACTGCAAGTTAGCATCGTAACGTCCCTGGAAGTTGCTGAGCCAGGAAGCTAGGGCACACACGTTGCGCCCGCAGTCCCACAGGTTCCCCGCCAGAGTGATGCTCGTAAGGGACTTCCAGGAGTTGAGGATGCGGGGCTCAATGTAGGTGAGGCGGTTGGAGTCCAGCTGCAGGGACTGCAGGTACGGCACGGTCTCGAACACATGAGGCTCCATGTATTCGATCTCGTTCCCAGACAGGTCCATTTTCTCCAAATTCCAAACCCAGTCGAGAGAGCTGACCACAATGGCAACCTTATTCCGCCTCAGGCAGAGCGAGTGCAGGGAGATGAGGCGCGGGAAATGGGCGAAGTTCACCTTGATCAAGTCGTTATGCTCCAGGTGGAGCTCGGTGAGCTTGAACAAACCGGCGAAAGAGTTGCGCGCCAGACTCTTGAGCTGATTGTATCCAATGTCGAGAAACTTGAGGCTGCGGCAGTCCTGAAAGATACGCACCGGCACGAATTGGATGGCATTGGCCCGCATGTGCAGGGTGGTGAGCTTCCGCAGCCCATGGAAGAGATCCGGAGCAAGAGCCTGCAGCTTGTTATAGGACAGGTCCACGCTGCGCAGGTTGGGCATGGGTCGAAAGGTGGTGTTGGCCAGTTCGGTGATCTGGTTGGAACTCAGCGTGAGTTCCTTAACTCGGCGCAGTTTCTGAAAGGCGTCCCCTTGCACCGAGCAGATGTGATTGTGATCCAAATACAGCCACGTGAGCTGCATTAACCCTGTGAACTGGCCGGCGCGCAGCTCCGAGAGGCTGTTGTAGCGCAAAGACAAGCCCAGCAGGCCGGACAGGTTGTGGGGCGCCTCGGTCAGGTTGAGCGCCTCGCAGTACAGCAGCCGCCCCTCGCACCGACACTGCCCCGGGCATCCGCTGGGGGCGGCGGGCAGCATCTGAAAGCAGGCCCCCAGCAGACACAAGACCACCCCCGAGGGCCTCCTCAGCAGCCAGTGTAGACAGAGGCCGAGTAGCAGGAAATCCATTAGCGAGAATCTTTCCAGAGAGACTGGAGAATGTCCATTGGAAGCGCTGGGTCAGAAATCTATATCATATTTTATTCCGAGGGAGAGGAGAGGGAGGGGGAGGGGGAAGGGGGGGACAAAAAAATCAAATCAATATAGAAAAATGTAGAAGGAAGCCCCCCTCCCTAGAGCCACACGTTCACCTCTAAAGCATGCAGAAAGCCGGGCGGCATACAAAGTTCACAGCCACGGAAAGATCAAAGCCGGGGCAATGCAGTCCATGTTAGATGCGGCAGCAAAGGGAGGAAAATTTTTTTCTTCTGGAAAGAATTTAATTAAAAAAGTGTCTTACCCACCCTTTTCCAGCGAGTGACAACCTCCATTCAGCTGCTCCCTTTGTGTGGAGGCTAATTATATGCAGGGCGAGAGAAGACCCCTCTGTGTTTCCCGAGGCAGCCCTGCTCCACGGCCCGAGGATCTGGCAGACGCACAATGTCTCACTTTGCTGCTGCGCTCCGGGGCTGCAGGGGCGGTCGGCGAGGCGGGGAGGCGACTTCTAGGACCCGCAAGTTTCCCAACTACGTGCCGGGATCCCGGGCTTCTCGCCTTCCTGCCTCGGTCCCCCTTTTTTTTCCTCTGCAGTTGAGACTGTGACGTGGATGGGGGGTTGAGGGAAAAAATCAACTCCAAACTCGGGGCTCGAGACTCCCCAGGATTTGACAGTCTAAAGAATGTCATCGGCAATGACCACCGCGAATCACAGCCACCTTGGAGTCCCAGTTGGAGAAGGCTTGCCATTCGTGTCCCGGGCAGCTGCGGAAACCTGGCCGGCTCATGCTTTGCTTTGCGGAGCGCAGAGCAGCGCCTGGTTCCTTCCCTCCTCGGAGGAGTGTGTGCGCGGCTGCACCGGCACCGACTGCTCACTGAGTGTCGTAAGCTGCTCGCAATTGTGCGTCTTCTCCGAGCACCTCCAACAGCAGCAGATTGAAAAGGGGTGGGCAGAAAACCAACATTTTTTTTTTTGAAAAAAAAAAAAAAAAAACCAAGCAGTTAAAGTAATATATGTTCTTTGATTAAATGAAAAACACTCTTCGCTTTTTTTTGTATATATTTGCGGGTGGAAAAAAAAAGAGGGGGTGGGGTAAGAAATATCATCAATGACAAGATATATCTAAATGAGGGACTAACATATTCGCCCCCCTCCCCGCACCGCCAACCTTTTTTTGGGGATATATCTCCCCCTCTGTTAAACTGCCTACGTGTAACAGATACGTAGGACTCTGTAGAGCAATCAACATTTGTTTCTTTGCTTTCCAAAAGCAACTTGAGAGGAGACACAAGAAGGCAGGGGACTTGGGGTTTGGTTCTGACAGTTTCAGTTCTTCCCCCCCCCCCCCGCCCCTCCCCTCTCCTCTCTTCCCCTCTCTCATTTTGCTCGCACTAACTACCCTTCTACATGGAGCTGGCCGTTTTCAGGGATTGCGGAGGGAATGCATTCCAAGCCCACTGTGTGGGGAAAGCCATCGGAGTCCCGAGGCTCTGAGAGGGTGGCAGTGTAGCAAATTCAGTCTGTGTACACAGAGATGTCTGAAGATCCTACTGGGACTCACCCAGGCTACACCCTCTACAGGGAGCACACTGCCTTCAGGTATAAAGATGCTGTTTTATGACAAGGGAGAGCCTAACACTGACATGTGCTGTTCATGGTAATTACATCTAATCCCCGGAGAATGTACCAGAATCATGTGGAGAAGAGGAATTTTAAAGGAAAACGAAGCCTTTTTCTCATCCACTCATCCCTCGTTCAGTTTGCTACTGTTCAGAATAATGAGACTTCTCTTTTGAATCCCAGGGAAATCCCCTGTTGGATTTTTCTACCCTTAATCCTTTATAGACAGTAATCCATATAATGAATAACTACCCCTCCAGTCACAACCATAACAGATCTGCCCTATTGCCACAGAACTATTGGCCATCTGTTTTAATAAAGAAAAACAGACCAAAATCTTCCAAGATGGCTAAGTCAGCCAGTGTCAGGAGGAGTCATGGATCGAAGTAGACTAATGTCCTCGTATCTGTATCATTTCTGTTTCTAATAAACTCCACGTAAGTGGGTGCTTTTCACCACTACTCTGTTGCTATGAAGGATGGTGAGCCGGAAGATCTCATGAGTTGAGTAGACTGGTCAAGCCACTAGACTAGTCCTTAGCAACAAAGTTGAAAAGGACAAGTTGGTAGAATTGAGGTCACCAAAGACAGGTGGCACTTTTCAGGAAAAGTCATGTGAATCATCCCATTCTGTATTCCTCTGAGCTCTGCCCTGGTCATTCATCTCCGAGATGCATCATTTAATTGAAAAGAACACAAATCTGAAATGTCCTAGACATCACATGCTGTCTTAGGAGCTACGGGAGACATGAGAATATCAACTTTCTCCATTTTGCACATGACGAAACTGAGGCCAGAGACATCTGGGGGTTATTCAAGGTCATACACCTTACTAACACAGATACATCTTTGTTGCTCCTCCTCAGAGCTGTGTTCTGTCTTTGCCAATGTGGATGGTCAGCTGTCCTCACCCTGCCTCCAACCTAGCTCTGGACTGGGCACTTGGCACTTCTGCATTACTGCAGAACACTTTAACAGACAGAGAAACAATTTCATCATCAAGTGGTTTTACCCCTTGCCAAAACAATTATCCCTGACAGCATGCCGACTGATTGAGCTATAAACTCTAAAGGGTTGGAGGAGCAAGACTGGGCAGGGTAAGGCAGGGGTAAACAGTGGCCAGCCATTCAGCAAGTACTTTGAGCATAAGGCACCCAATCCCCATGGCTGCTAGGAAGAAAATCCTTATAATGCATGCAGCTTGGCAGAAGAATGAGAGAGGCTGCCAAATGGGCAAGAAGAGGTCCTACTTTGGATGTCACTTGATTTGTAGAGCTGGTACAGAGAGGCAGAAAAGAGTTGAGTGTTGGCAAAAAGAAAGAGAATAAAATTAAACATACTGCATTTATATGTGAGTTATCTTCTAAGTATGCCACTCAAAGGCTTCAAAAGCTTCTAGGCTGTAATTATAACCATATATATATATATATATATATATATATATATATATATATATATATATATATATTCCATGTTGTTATCCTGCAAATCACTTTGTCTGCATGGTATCTTTAAGCCCTTCTCACCTCTAATGTGGCAAGTTGCATCTTTTCTATCTTCTTAAATCCCTTGGCAGAGCTGTATACATTAACAGATTGAAATGAGCTTTATTGAAATTTAGCTATTCTAAGTCTTCTGAGTTGCAGAATTCCAATTTATTATGTATTTAAAGCATACCAGCACTGATTAAATCAATGCAAATTAGGTTAAATAAGAACAACATGAATCAAGTGTTTCAGCAAAGTTGAGTTGAGAAACGACAAGTTTTGAGTCACCACAGCAAGTCGATATGGCTGTTTTTTCACAAATTTTCATTCCATGCTCCTAAGGACCCAAGACATTGAAATAGTGGAGAAATATGCTTTCCTTTGGTTATTTTCTTGTTTTTTTTCTCTTTGCTTGTCTTGAGGGAAAGCTTCATTTATCATGCAGTAAAGGGGCCACCAAGTTCTTCATCAAGTTTCCTTTGGGGGTAACCACAGATTTATGTTACCCCATGTCTTCTTCGTTGGTGAATAGCTCAAGAGCAGTGCCCTGTATGTCTTGAGAACCCTATTGATAGTCAGCATGCTTATAGAAGGTAGGGGACTGAGTCCATCCTATGGAGATAATATGCCGTCAAATCTAGAAGCTGGATGTTCATCAAGGACACAGCCAGAAAACAGTCAGCTAACTTGGGGTTAGGATTGGAAGTCTATCCCCCTAGTCTGGAGTCAGAAATGATAAGTATTGAAAGGATGAGTTCAGCAAATCTGAAGGAAGTCCAGGGTATGCAGGGTAAGGTTCTGTTGGCCAAAACAAATCTGTAACTGAAGAGAGGTAGAAGGGAGGGGACCTGGTGCGGTTAGAGAATCTAGAAATAGTCTGCAGAAGGATGAACCAGTTATCCCTCCTCTCTTCAACCTTATAAAGTAAACTTCACCAAAACAAAAACCAAACAAACAAAAACCTCTCTCACGTTTTCTTGGTACTCCATGTGATGTGGGATTGAGGAAGTCATACCATCATTACACCACAACACTCATTTCATCTAAAGGGAAGGTCTCCGTTTCACCCAAAAGAATCTGTGAGTGAAGAGACGCAACTAGAAAGATTCTGAAATGGGGCTGGAGATGGGTAAAGTGCTTGGCGGCAAGCTTGAAGTCCTGAGTTCTGATTGGCAGTAAAGGCCAGATGTGGTCATCTGTGCTATAATCTTGTCACTGACTTTAGAGAGAGAAACAAGGATCCAGGATTCCTTGTCTAGATTAAACAGTGAGGTTCAATGAGACACACAGTTTCAAAGAATAACATAGAGTACAGAAGTAATGGAGGATGATATCTCAATATCAACCCTTGATCTCTACACACACACACACACACACACACACACACACACACATTTATGAAATTAACCCATGTCATAGTTGTCTTTCCTTCAATAGTCTTTGTCAGTTTTCAAGGAAATCGAGATTCAAGTAACGATTTTAATGTTCTGTCATTGCTGGTACTAGCCTGGACCTTGATCTTTATGGTGTTGTCTTTAATTTTCAGTAGCAGTGAACCATGGCTTTTCTTTAAAAGGAAACACTTAGAGGAACCAGGGGAGGATGGGAGTCACAGTTTCAAAAGAAGAGAATTAACCTCTTTGTTCCTCTGGACATGCACCACACAGATGGCACTTTATGTGGAGTGCCCCCACAGATGCCTATGGAGCCCAGGGGTGAGGACCCTCAGACTTTGCTCAGGAGGCCTAGATCATAGAAACAAATTAGAAAAGAGAAGTTCCCTTCTGATCAAGCTGCATGTCCCTCTTGAAAGAAAGCAGCAATGCAAGGAATTATAAGAAAGTCCCTATTGTTCTCAATGGACAGAATGATGGTAGTAAACTAAGTAAATAGGAATGTCCTTTCCTCCTGGGCCTATATATGGGTCCTTTCTGGGATGACTTTTGTACTTGGTCTTGGCATGTTAGGTGAACCTTTAATTGTATGCTTTGTCTGTCTGAGGTGATGTCTTTGTCAGGGTTTCTATTCCTGTACAAACATCATGACCCAGAAGCAAGTTGGGGAGGAAAGGGTTTATTTAGTTTACACTTCCACATTGCTGTTCATCACCAGAGGAAGTAAAGACTGGAACCCAAGCAGATGAGGAAGCAGGAGCTGATGCAGAGGCTATGGGGGGGGATGTCACTTACTAGCTTGCTTCCCCTGGCTTGCTCAGCTTGCTTTCTTAGAGAACCCAGGTCTACCAGCCCAGGGATGGCACCACCCACAATGGCCAGGGCTCTTCCCTTTTAATCACTAGTTGAGAAAATGCCTTACAGCTGGATCTCAAGGAGACATTTTCACAACTGAGACTTTTTTTCCTGTGATAACTCCAGCTTGTGTCAAGTTGACACAAAACTAGCCAGTAAAGATGACCTTTATCCTTACTTTCAACATGAAGGCCAAATAGCTAAGAGTACTTAACTGAACTCCATTCTATCCTACCCAATATGAAATAAAATATCCTACCCTCATTCTTATCCACTCTATTAATTGTTTGCTTTTACTAAGTTTTGGTTCTATTGATTCTACAAGGGTGTGGGAACCATTTCTAACATGACAATTTTAGAACTGCAAGGATTGATTAAGCATCTTGAAATCAAGATTAGAAAATGACTAAGTTAGGATTTCTGTTGTTATGTTTTGTCACTTGGTTTTTGTGTTTGTTATTGCTTTTTGCCTTTTGTTTTTGAGACAAGATTTCCACATGTAGTGGAAAGATTTGGATTTCAAGGTTAACCTTGCCTATGTATCCAATTCAAAGCCCTGTGAGAGATGTAATGCATAAAACTCTGTCATTTAAAAAGGAGGAAGGAGGGAGAAGAGATGATGAAGTATGAGAAGGAAAGAAGGGGGAGGAGGAATAAAAAACAAACAAAAGTAAAGCCAACAAAACAAAATTTTTGAGAAGCATTATATGGTCAGGTTCTAACCAGAAATAGAATCCCAGGCTTCCTTTGTTTTGTAGCCAAGGAATTTAAGGAACATAAATGTTAAGTTTTGATTCAACCTTGGCGATAGAGTTTAGTTAAAAAGACAAACTGACTCAATTGCATTTTGGCCCTCTTACTGGGTTTTAAGAACATGAAGTGCAGGGTCTATGTCTGTTACAGGTTCCTGCAGAGAAAGGGCTTTCTGGTAAGATTTGGTTCTATAATCAGTTTAGGGAAGACACTGAGCATTCCTAGGACCTTCGGCTGGTCTTACCTTACATTTACCTTTCATCTTTAAGCCCTGAGTGTGTTCTGACATCTGACATAAGACTGACTCTGTAGAGACTGATCTAAGAGGCAGCACTCCATCCTGTCTCTCTGCCCTCTCATCATGAAGGCAACAGGACAACAGGGATCTGTGAGTGAAGGATGGACTGAGGAACTTAAGAGCTGTCTTTCTTGAAAAGTTTATGATATTACTAAAGTTTGCTAATGTTTGTCAGTTTCTTAGCACTGTCCAAAGCTATTATGCCTCATATATATTCCCAATGTTTATATTTAAAGAAAAATAGGAAATTCAGGATAAAAGAAACATAAAGACAATAAGAGCAATTAACATCAACAACCGGGACATGAACTATGGCATTTGGGGGCTACATTCTATTTGGATTTGTCTCCTCTTTTTTAGTGCTTAGGTCATTACTGTTTGTAAGGCCTTGTGAGATATTTTGATAAATCCAGTCATAGGAACAGACCTTGCACACCCTCGGAAACATGACTTCACACTTTTATTCTAGAACGAGAATTGATGTTCAAAGGATAAGGGCCTTTGGAAACATCTTCAGTGTATGCTCCAAATTATTTTTCTAGAATGTTGTGTAAGTTTCATCCCCTATAACTCTTCCTCTGCTTGTTGAAAAACCCCTGCACACTAAAAATTAAAACACACCTTGGTCCCTTTTCCATGAAGCTGGACAATGACCAAACACTTTGCCTGGGTATTCTTGCCTGCTGGGGATTATCCATCCTGACATTTAAGTTTGTCATTCAACCCAAGCAAAGGAAGTTTCAACGGAGGTCGGAATTTCCTTATGATAGTTTTGTCTCTTATAAACAAGGCAGCCAAGTTATTTCTATAAACACGTTGTTCTCAGAGGCAAACCTATTAATTAAGATCTTCTACCTTCTACCTGAACACATAAAAGACAAGATATGAGGGACTCTACACATGGCATATGAATCACCACATAATATTGGTAATGTTCCTGAATCTTCGGGATGTCTGACATACTTACTGGTTCACAGGCACTCTGGCTGAGTTTGGTTTATTAACTGATTTGATTATTTATCTAATCAATATTCCATGCAACCTGACATAAATACAAAATACTAATCATCTTACATTGAAAGATGGGCATAAATATTAGCCCAGGAAAGTCCAACCTTTTCCAGATAGATTCCCACTGGTTCATGCCATCTGCATGGATTCTTTTCCCAGATCAACTTGGTATGAAATTCCTTGTCCCCGTCAATTCCATAATCCCTAAGTGGAATTCCAGCACATTCAGATTAATTTATATCTTCCTTCAAACCAACTCCAATTCATGGGAATGATTTCTTAATCTTCTACAGGGAATGCCTTTTAATTATTTATCAAAATAATTTTGCTGTCGTTATTTATTTTGATCAGTCTGCTTTAGGTTAAGTGGAGGGTCAGCCAAGGATATGCAGTAAGTTAAATCTGCCCTTTGCCTACATTGCTCCTTGAGCCTAAAGAAAGCTGTGCAACCAAAATTGTGTGGTCCATATAACAGGATATAAACTATGGCTGCACTTGGAGAGATCTTACTAGATAGTTCAACAAGGCAAGTCAGAGAAACTCTAAGAGAAACAGTGTGTCTGATGGATTTGTAGGTTAAAATCATTGCTAGCTATGCATTGTTCATGACCTGAGTTCGGATCAAAAAATTCATTTAAAAGTCAGCCAAAGTATTACAAGCATCCATGATCCCAGAGTGTCCCTACAGGGAGATGGGAGGCAGATCTGGGAGAACTTTCAGAAGTTCGTAGTTTAGTTAGCCTGTCATACTCTGTCTCAGCTAAGACACCCTGTCACAGGCAAGGTGGAAAGAGGGCAAGAGACAGAATCTGGAAGTTGTTAAATTCTCCACCTATATAGGAATGTTTGACATGTGTGTAGCTACACTTACACATACACATACTCACACACACATACTCACACACACATACACACACACACACACACACACACATGCACACAGACACACAAAAGCATACATACATACATGCAGACAGACAGACACAGAAAGACAGAAAGAAATGCAGAGATACAGAGAGAAAGGTGTAAGGGGTGTATTACCTGAGTCAACAAGGGTACAAGATTAACTCCAGTTAGTAGAATAAGTAGAGAAAACTGTGTGCTCTGCTGGGATGCACTAAGTGTGAGTCCCATAGGCATATAAGGCAAAGAGAGCAAGAAGCTACAAGACTGGATGGTAGATTTAGAGCTTGGTTGACCAGATTTTTCATCTGATATTTGAGTTCCAAAATGTAGGTGCAAGAAATGTATTTCTGATGATGTTCATGAACATGAAGGACAAGAAAAGGCTCCTGGAAGCAAAGAGGACAGTTGGAGGCCACACCATCTGTTTCAATAAGGCATTGCACTGGTGTGAATGAATTAACATTGAAATTGAACAGGGCAGGCCAGAAGCAATGATTGTTCTGCATTAGAAATGAGGGTCTTCCAAGTAACATTATTCCTCTGAGATGTAAGTTGAGATGATTTCAATGAACCTCAGCATTTTGAAGAAAGGCAATAAAGGGTCATGATTGCTACGACTGAGCAGTTGAAGATATGGATATATGTCATACAGGAAAATGCAGATGAGGGGTTCCCTGCAAAGTGCTTGTGGATTATAATGCTAAGACTATAAATAAAGCTCCAATGAGAAAGGTTAAATGAGACAGGTATATGTCAGGATTTACAATTCAGTTAGTAATATAGAGATGGGAAGGCAGGGATCTTAAACAGTGACCCCAAAATAAAGCCTTTTCCCCTTTGGCTGCTTTCATCAGATGTTTTTGTAAAATGGTTTTTAGATTTCTTTTTGATAGATTTTGTGTATGAATGTATTGTCTGTGTATATATCTGTGCCTGGTGCCCAATAGGGTAGGGAGCCTCCACGTGGGTACTGAGAAATGAACCCAGATCCTTTATAAGAATACGTGCTCATAACCATTATACTAACTATCCAGCTCTAGGTGGGTATTTTTTTAAGATTTACTTTACATGTGTGTGTGTGTGTGTGTGTGTGTGTGTAAATGCCATTTGTCAGTAAGTTCCCTCAGAGGTCATAAAGGGGCATGAGATCCCCTACAGTTGAAGTTACATGTAGCTATGAGCCACCTGATGATGTTACTAGGAACAGTCCAGGTCCTCTAAAAAAGAAACAGTAACTACTTAACCACAAAGTCATTTCTCCAGCATTGTCTGTAGGGTGGTTTATCACAGCAATGAGAAAAGCAAGTTTTATATCTGCACATGTTTGTTTTGACAAAAGTTATTCTTAAAACAATGAACCCTCCTGCAAATGTAGGGCATTTCTTTAAATTGATGATGCTCAAACTTGAAGGACAGGGGAATTCGAGAATTAAATGAGGAAAAGTTAAGTTATTGTAAAACTGCTCATAGTAGCAAGGGTCCTCTAGTATGCATGCACAACTGGGGAGCTTTTATTAATATTATTCCCTGGGACAAAAGATGAAAGAAAAAATACACTTCAGCTTGACATGTTTAGGAACAAATCCAGATGGTCAAGAGCCACCCACCCTGTAAGATATGTCTAATTGGAGAAACTACCACAAAGAAGCATGTCACCATGCTGTTGGCCATTGACTAGACAATGCTGCGTATTCTTCCTCAAGAGTGTTTGTCACGGATGTGTCTTCCCCTTTGGAGATTGTTCCTTTATGGCTATACCTTATGTCACCTTCTCAAATATGAAACAAGGTAACTATTAGACATGTCCTTCAAAAGGAAGTGCTATATTTATCCTGTTGGCAAGAAGAATTTGAAACATCTAAAGCTTACTGAAAAGAAATTTTGAGATTCCTCTTTCTATGAAGGAGAAACTCTCCTACTATTTAAAACAAGGTTGTCCATGTTCTCAAGGTTACAAAATAGGAGAAAAAGCAACTTAATTATTGCACTTTAAGAAAAAAGATCAAATGCCATTAAAATGATCACTTACATCAAATTTCATTATTTAAGAGTAAAACAGAAGATAGAGATTGAAGGAAAAAAGGAAAAGGAATCATAAACCCAAGGATTTGCTGCTTCTTTAAACAACAACAAACCAAACCATCCCAATGTGCGGTCTTTCAAAAAAAATATATGATTTTGTTTAGCTCTAATCTCTTTGAACAGTTGTGGTTATTTTTTAATGGAGTTGGTTCACTGAGGTCAGCTCTGTTGTATACACAAGTGTTTGCCAGAGGCAGGAAGACCTACAGTGATTTCACTCAGAGCTGGTAGTTGGGTTACCTTTTATTGTCATAGATGGGGTAACTCTGTTCTCTTCCACAGTACCTCAGCAAGTAAGCTCAGGTACACTCCCGGGGACTGTAAGCTTCCGAGGACAGCAAGAGAAGTCTCTCTGCGTTTGTGCTTTTTTTCCAGATGCATCACCAGGCAGGTGCTGCTATCTCTTGAACAAAGCCAGCCATCTCATCAGCCTGACTCAAGGTATAGAGAAATAAGCTCCCTGTGTTGGTGGGACTTGGAGGATTTACAGTTATTTCTGCAGACTAAAAAATAGCTGCACTGGTTTGATGTCACTTCCCTTGTAAATACTAAATGCCATCATGTGACTTCTAAGTCTTGTACAGTATCATCGGGAGGCACCAAGAACTAAGGTTGTTCAAAATGGGACTCTAAAATGCTGAGTCCTGGGCTCCATTAAAGACAGAAGGACCCAGGAACATCTCCATTTTTACATGATCCCCAGGTAATCCATAAACCTGCTAAGACAGTAGAAATGCTGTATCTCTTTGGCTATCCCTCACAATTTCCTGCCGTGCAGTTGCTATGCTGTCCTGGTGAGTGATAGATCTTTGATTTTTTTTTTAAGGTGCCCAAACTGTTTCCTTCTACACAATTGAAACAGAACAAACACAGGTTTAAACGGCGAAACAGGCTGCTTCACAGCATGAATAGCTGGGAAGAAAGGGGATAACATTTTTCTAAAAAGTTGTACTTTGCCTATAAAAATAGAAATCTGAAATTAAAACAGAGCATAAATATTTTTAAAAGTATATTGCACTGACTCGAAAATACCATTTAAAATGTGAGAGCATTAATTCCACACAGTCAGATCAGGAAGGACATACTTGAAATGACCTCTTTTCTGTCCAGACTATTACTTAACAAAACCTTGGTTTTTCTGATCGTTTAAAGATTGCCTCTCTAATCTTTAATTGACAGTTTAAACACCTGTAGAACACGTGTATACCCCTGAGTAATCTTCCTGATTTAGTTCAAGTATTGAGACCAACAGAATTCTACAATCAGCTAAACGTATTATAAGAAGTACAAATATCCTGTAACTTGGAAGTTTCTTCTTTTTATACATTAGAAGCAAGAAAAAGAAGTAGTAAGTTGTTGATTAAAGAGAAAAAAGTTCATTGGGGCTGGAGAGATGGCTCAGCATGTAAGACCATAGGTTCCTCACATGTCCTGAGTTCAAATCCCAACAACCACATGGTGGCTCACAAGCATCTGTAACAGGATCCGATGCCCTCTTCTGGTGTGTCTGAAGACAGCTACAGTGTCCTGATATACATAAAATATATTTTTTTAAAAGTTCATTTTACTTGGCTTTGTACACAAAATTTACATCTAAAATATGCGTAGTTTTTTTTTTCCCCCTCAAAGTTTTGACTTAACTTAAGTGAAAGAAACTGGATATAACATTCGAAGACATTGATCCTTGGTTTGCCTTTATTCTGGAGGTGAGAAGGAATGGTGGAAGAAAGAGAGAGATTGAGTTTCAGTAAAGTAAATATTGTCCTTCTGTGTGAAGTTTTCTTGAGATTTCCTCATCTTGAGACACAGGATGTGTTTCTCCACTAATGTTATTGGAACTCTTTTCCTTTTGGGTATGCTGTTGCTACTCACCAATAAACCAGCCATGGAGATTCGTATCTATTAGGCACTTAATCTGTGCAGCTGTATAGTCATCAACCACAGTGCTTACAGATACAGGACAAATTTAAATAGAACAATGTAGAAGAGATAAATTATGAGATGAGATTTGATTTATGAACAGTTGAGTGTAATTGTCAACTTCAGACTAACTAAAATCACCAGACAAATGGTCTCAATGAAGGGTTGTTGTCTCTGTTGAACTAACCTATGGGTGTGTCTATGGGGAATTATCTTAAATAATTGAGGTGCAAAGAGGCAGCTCACCATTCCATAGGCAGAAGCATTTAAATGTATGAGTAGAGAAGTGGAGCTCAGCACAAGCCAGCAAGGCAGCATGTCCACATCCATCTCTATCTGCTCATAGCTGACATAACTAGTTGTTTGAAGTTCCTGCCCCCACTTTCCCCAGTAATGATGAACTGTAACCTCATTTTTTTGTAACCTGAAATAAAGCTCTTTCTCTCGCTTAAGTTGTTTGATGTCAGTATGTTTCATCACAGTAACAGAAATGAAACTAGGACAGTATCTCTGAGGGTGTCACTTGAGTTTAAACATGAATGTTGAATAATAGGCCATTATGGAAGGTCTCAACATGTTAGGGATGCTGCCTTGGGGAACAGCAGAGTCCACAGCTCTGAGGCCCCAGTAGGCTATGTTCCAGTATTTGAAATGATGAGAATGTTGGTGTAAATAAGATAGGAATTCTTCTTTAATGAGCCAATGTACTTTCTTTATAAACCTTCACACATATGAGTAACTTAATGACCACCTTAGAAATATTTTATAGAGTGATTACCCTGTTTCAAGGAGTAAATCAAAGTACTTTTAATGACTTAATTCTGTGTATAGGCCAGAGAACATACCATATTCCTACTATAAGAAAACCATGGCACTGAACATCTACGCTAATTTCCTTAGCTGACATCTATGACATGGCCATAGGATCAGAAAGTGGCTGGTTACATATTGTGTGTAATGTGGAAGCAGAGAGCAAACAGGAAGTAGAACTGTGCAGTCAAAATTCAGGAATGCCTCCAGTGAGCCACTTTGTCCAGCAAGGCTCCACCTCTTAAAGGTTCCCCAACCTTCTGAAATACAGCTACCTGCAAGGGACCAAATGTTCAAACAAAAGAACCTAAGGGATTCATTTCACACTGAAATTATGACATGTTTTGGGTCAACAGCCATGCACTGGGTACTCAACCTACAAGGACATGAAGTATTTGGGACAGGACTTTCTTTCCCTCGGAAGCTTTGCCAATAATCACAATACCAGAAGGCAGAACTTATCTCTCATTCTGTTGGTCTATCATTTATTACAAATTAAGTAGTCCCTTAAATTCACTCTGAAACTGTTCTCCAGATGTTTCCCTACCCCACCCACACCCTTCATATTTTGTAACGAAATGTCTCAAGAGTACACTCCCTCAGACTGTACTTTGGGTATAGTGAACATAGAGTCTCAGTGCATATGAATAAGTTCTGACTTAACACCCTATTAGCAATTCCTTTCAGCATAAAACACAGAAGCTAGATTCGATGCCTCATATCCCTTTTACCTCCAACATTCATGAATTTGAAAATGTATAGATGGCAAATGTAGGCCATCCTCAGTGCACAAATATTGGTGGCTTGCTTCCATAGCATCTTTTTAGACTATTTAGATGGTGACGATTTTCTATGACATAACTCTGCACCAGGTTTTAGGTGAGAAACTTGAGGTTTTGAAACAAAATTTTTAAACAGCCTGAATGAACCTTTCACGTGAAGTCGGACCATAAAACAAGTCCTTGGCTTAAGCAGGTATACTGCTGAGCAATGTTGACTTTCGCTCTACCAGGCCCTCTATTTCTTGGAATGTTCTTGCTGACATTAGATAGGCAACATGAGCAAGTTCTGAATGAGTCCACAAGAGGGTTTGGGTGTACTTTTGATTGAAAAATCATTATAAAATATTTATTTTATTCATCTTCAATTTGTGTAGGAGTGTGTGTCTGAATGTATGTGCTTATGAACATAGATTTCTGCAAAGGCCAGAGGTGTGAGAATCCTCTGGAGCTTGAGAGACAGACAATTGTGAACCACTTGGAAAGGTTGCTAGGAACCAAACTCAGGTCCTCTAGAAGAAGCACAAATACTCTCAAAAACTGCAGTATCTGTCCATCCCACTAACTAAACAATACTTAACAGAAAGTTAAAACAAAATAGGATGTTGGAGGTTCATTTCCACAACCGGAACTGCTGTCAGTGGGAAACCCAATGTTTCTTTATCAAGCTTCAGACCAGAAATAAACGTCCAACCTGGCTTGAATTCCTTTGCAAGGGCTAATTGTGTGCAGAGGGTCACTACCCTGTAAAGATAAGTACTCAATTTAGAACTAGAAAACTGCTTATAAGAACTTAAATCCATCTAGTATACTTAATTTCAATATAATTGGTATTCAAAGAGTCTTTTACCCATTTGCACATTATTTACTGGGAATCAACTACTTGTTTTCAATACAACTGCCTGACAAGGACTGGTGAAAACAACCCGTTTCTGAAGTGCCATTGTTAATGTTGTTAGCCCTGTTTCAAACCAACTATGGAAGAATTAGAAACTATGAGAGTGACACATTGCCAATCTGGTCACATAAGCAGGCTTGCCTCTTTACATAACATGGAGGGGGACTGCATCTCTCTTGACCCGTGAACGTTACAGAGACCTCAGAATGTTACATGTATATGGCTCAGGATATTATTCAACCCATGCAGAGAGCAAAGTGATGTCTGCTTTGATGGCTTTGCTCTTTCAAAAGCCAAAGTGGATGAAAAGAGAAGAGAGACACCATGTGACTTGGGTGATAGTTGGAGTGAGTCTTGTATCTGGGTCTCTAACTTCTTACCTCTACTTTTCACTTGGATTTTATGCTGCCCAGCATAGCATGCTAGCTACCCTAAGAACTCCTGATTCAAAACAAACAGTGGGCTGCATTTACTACACACCTGACTCAGGCTCAAGAGGTTAAAATGGGGCATCTTCTAAAGCCCCTCAGAACCATTTGATGTTCACTGGAAGACAATAACAACTCCCGACTTGCACTTGCATACTTTGGCAAGTGTGTCTTTTCCTGTGGCCTCCAGGTAAGAAATGAGGCATTGTTTTCCGTACAACTATTTTGAGAACTGATAAAAGAGGAACTAACTACATATTACAAAGTGATAATCAAAATGTCACAAAGAAAAAAAAAACTTACTTTGATTCTGACATTTGCCAAATGCGTTAATGCTGGACATTGCTTTTTTTAATCCATTTAATATTTTTAAGCAATCCAGTAATTTATCTGTTAACCATCAGGACTTAAAGTTTTTTAAATTATTATTTATTGATATCCTTGCCTTGATTTACAACTTTAAAAAAAATTACAAATGAGATGACGGAACTATGCAGCTGATGCTCTCTGTGGCTGTGTGGTACCTTATGATTATTTTTGTAAGACTATATAGAAAATAGTAGAAATATTCATAGGTCACCAAACCCTTCTTTTTTTCCTCTTACCACTTTAATTTTTTAAAACAGAGGGATACAGATACAGATTTTTAAAGGCATTTTGGCATAACATTATATGAATATTTTTTGTCAGTACTTAATTCTTTTAGAGGTTTGATAGCATGCATTGAAATCCCACTAGTTACCATAAGCATGAAGTACATGTAGGACAGAACATAACATGGAAACAAATTTCTTGTTCAAACCCTTCTTTCTTTGACCAGATAATGGCACCATTTTTGCACACTAGACATGTTGGTTAGAAGACAGTCTTGGGGTTCCTCTACTTCTCAGTTTTTTTCCAGGGAGCCCTTGAACTTAATTCTTAGATTAAACAGCTCTTATCTGGTATAGGAGAAGCAGCTGACTGCCTTGTGGAGCATTTGATCAAGTGAGTCGCCCATAGAAGACTGTGGCACGGGAAAGTAGATCTTGGCTTGTTTCTTACTCATTGTTAGAATGTGTGATGGAAAAAGACATTTGTATCTTGCCAGTCTTCAACAGAGGTTGTGAAAGTTTTTAAGGAAATCACAGAATGAATATGTTGCCCTAAATAGTGCCCTCCCTTCTGTTTTGTTCTATCTTTGAGACAAGGTCTCACTCTGTAGCTTTGGCAGGACTGAAACTTCTAGGTAGACCAGGCTGGCCTTGAACTCATAGAGATTCATCTGTCTCTGACTCTCGAATGCTGGGATTAAAGCCAAAAGCCACTGTGGCCAGCTATAGTTGTCTCTTTCAAAAAGGAAAATAAAAGAAACATTTAAAACACAGCATTATCTAATATAGGAGTATTAATAATAATTCTTTTAAACTGATATACTGATATACTGTTCCTATTCAGTTGTGTTCAGTAACTCTGGACTTAGATCTCTTTGAATCTATGTCCAAACTGTGTTTCTCCCATTCATCTCATTAGAGAGACATTTTTTCTATGAGGATTCCAGAGGCAAGAATAGCCCTAGAAACCCCACTAATCAATTAACCTCACCAGAATGTGCCAAGGTCACTACTCACTCACATGATCCTATGTTTATAGAAGTTGCTTTCTTAATGGGCTAGATGGCATAGATATCTAATTGAAACAACCGGTAAAGCATGTCAAGTTCTCTGGCATGCCTACATATACAAATGACAGAAGGCTAGCTGGTGAGGGCACATGCCTTTAATTTCAGAACTCAGGAGCCAGGGGCAGGTTGAATCTAAGACCAGCCTGGTAAGGTCCAGAAAAGTTCATAGCACACATCATATTATCATTTTCTTCTAAATAAGTAAATATAAACGCCTCCTAAAAGAAGATCAAGAAGATTTGGATATCTAGTGGGAAGAGTTTGGAAATTTCATAAGAAAAAGTTTGAACATGCTCTCCAGGCATGTCTGGTGGTCAGGAAGTCTGTGCTAAGTCTGAGACATAGGAACAAACCTTTTCCCAAGGCAAAGTAAAGATGGTAGAAAAATTGCATATAACAAGAAATGAAAGCAGCTTATAAGATGCATTACTATGTCTTGAGTATGTTATTTCATTTTTAATAGTTTTATCATTTTAAATATGTGTGTGTGTGTGTGTGTGTGTGTGTGTGTGTGTGTGTGTGTGTGTGCAGAGGTGTTGGAAGCCCCTAAGGTTGAAGTCACAGGAACTGTGTGTCCCTGGTATGGGTACTGAGAACTGAATTCAGCTCCTTTCCAAGAGCAGTGTATTCCATTACCTGTCGAGACATCGCTCCAGCCACAAGTATTTGTTTTATAAGAGCATATTCTAACAGATCCTGTGATGTACAGGAACATCTTACAATGCCTGCAAATGAACTAAGGAATGGTGTGGCCTCAATAATTTTGTAAGCATATGATGAACTGGTATTTACAATCTATCAGAAAATTTTCTATTCTAAGCCAAGTTAATTGTAATTTGGCTACTGTGTATATGCAAGCGCTCATAGACACATATGGGTGATGAAGTAGTGTCTGTGCTGGTGGTAAATACCAGTGTAAGCTTAGTCTTTACTGTGACTGTATTTAATCAATACCTTATTTCTCCTAACATGTTTTGCAAGGTTACCTCTGGCATGAGAGCTGATCTATATTCTAAGAAAAGCTATAGCATTTCGGAAGATGTTATATATTTCATTTTATGATTTCAAGTGGATGGTCTTTGGAGAATCATGGCTATTCCCCTTTTCCAGGGAGCGACAGCACAAAAGAAACACAACTTTAAGTGTGGGTGTAAGGGGTATGTTGGTTCTCAGCTGGTAGAGTAGAATGCTTCCTTAGGGTATAGGAGACCCTGTGTTTGTTCTGCAGCACCGTATAAGCCAGGTATAGTGGTACGCCTCTGTATTCCCAGTACTTTTGAGGTGGAGGCAGGAGGATATCAGGGCTGGCTGGATGGCTCAGTGGTTATGAGCACTAGCTGTTGCTCTTCCAGAGGACTCTGGTTTGACTAAGCACACACATGACTGTTCTTCCAAGTCCAAAGCTGTTTCGTTCTGTCCTGTTCTCTTCTGCCCACCTCAGGCACCATACATATGGTGCACAAAGATACAGCAAGACAAAATGCCCATATACATCAAATAATAACATTCTTCTTTAAAAGTTAATGCCTGCCCTTACTGAGATAGGGGGTGTGAGATCAGCCTGATTTACGAGAGTACTTATCTCATAAAAGGAAGAACAGGAGAGATAAAGAGGCGTGGTTATGACTGGGATGTTTTACGTACATGTATGACAATGTCACAACGAAGTCCACTCTTGAAAGGTTAAAAAAATGTGGATGCATTTTAAAAACACGAAGCTAAGACTTTTATACTATAAGCTGAGTTTCACTGAACCTCTTAATTCTATTTTCTTTCTAGAGAACAAATGAATTGCCATCTGATAAGCATGCTTGATTCTCTTCTTTCCCTCCTTTGACAAGGTTCTTACTAGTTGAGGCTACTAAAGAACTCAGTGCAGGTCACTGTTAATAAAAGGCCCAGTTATTAGGTGATACAGTAGCGTTCCTACGCATTCATTCTCTGAGGCCTTAGAACGGAGCCACGCACACACCGGTCTAAGGGTGGATTCCAGAATATGAGTGACACTGGACTTCTCTGAAAGAGGAGGACCCAATTACCATCGTCATAGCAACCCACAGTTCGAGCCCGTATA
Organism: Micromys minutus; assembly: GCF_963924665.1. Classification (NCBI taxonomy): domain Eukaryota; kingdom Metazoa; phylum Chordata; class Mammalia; order Rodentia; family Muridae; genus Micromys; species Micromys minutus. Next base: position 9,523,836 of record NC_137953.1, read on the forward strand.
TAATCCACATAAGCCCTAACTCCCTGGCATGGGCAACTGCACACCCCACAGTAGCTGACTGTTGTCCACAGGCTCCCACAATTCGAGACTGCGCACCACTGAGCCCACGTGGCAGCCTGGCCTGGGCTCAGACAAGCAGCCCCAGCGGCTGCCCTGCCTGCCTGCCTGCCTGCCTGCGTTACCATGACAATCAGAAAGGAGTTTTGTGAAGATGGGTGCCAGGGTTGCCTTGTCCATTTTCCAAAAAGCCTGCCACTTTTGCTATTCTCGGGCATGTGAGAGGAAGTTTACTGCCAACCGGGGGCCAAATTCCAAAAAACAGTCTTAGTTAAGTTGCAGCACTCAAGAGAGTGGTCTGCAAATGTGCAAGAGAAAGCGGTCTGGCCAGCCTTTTGCCTGGCCATAGGCACCGGTAAGGGGGACTTTCTCCTTCCAGTGTGTTCTTGTCTTTCCAAATAGCTATGAGGTGCCAGTACGTTGAGCACTGTAAATGGAGTATGTGATGTTTTAGCAAAACTCTGATTCTTCTTTTAAGGTTTATTTTATTTTTAATTCTGTATATGGACACATGTGGAATCAGATCCTTCGAGAGATGTGTGTGTGACAGAGCTTGTGTCCGCTACAAGAGCAGTATGCAGAGTGGACCTCATGGCAGGTACCAACCCCTGGGGAGAAGGATCAGGATGGGTAGGTGCTCACAGACAACCACCTTTGTGTGTGTCCCTGAACCGCAGTTTAGATCTTCTTCTCACATAGCTCAACAGCTCCCTAATCTGACTGCACAGAACATCACCCTGAAAGAGCTTTATTTCACACTGTTAGAAGTCAAGCGACTTCTGGGCATATCTGACGAATGGACTGGAGTGCTCATCCGAACACAGAAGTCTCAGACAAGAGAGTTGTTGCAAAGATTATTTGTGTGTGTGTGCTCACACGTGCGCAAGCTCTTGCTCACAGGATCTCAAATTCGGCTCCTCATTTCTTTCCCCTACTTCCTGAGCTACCTACCCACTTCTGCTTTTCCCTCACACTTCCACACCTCCTTTGTCCTCCTGCTCTCTCCTTTCCGTCTCAGCGAATTCAAGTATCCAAGCGCCATCATGGAGGTCAACAGGGTTGTGTAGGTCCTGTCACGTGTCCGCCTCTTCTTGTCATACTTCAGAGGATCCCTAGACTTTTCTGGGCCCAGTAGAAGGAGGGTGTGATGCCCAACTGACTACTAATTTCCTGGGGGCATGAATGTGAAGTAAGAGCAGGGGTGTGAAGTAAGCCAGATAACTCTCAGTGAACATGAGTGACCATCCACTTTTCACAGCATTTAGCAACCTCCTAATTGTATGGTCTTCCCTTGAAACTATAGAGACACATCAGCCTCAAGTCAGGAGAAAAGCATGAAAACTGGAGGTGGGGGAATTGCATCAATAAAAAAGAATGTCCCATAACCTATCTGAATGAATCTCTCCTTATTATGAGAATTGTTATATTAGACAAAGTGGTCTGTGTAGCACAGACAGTGCAAACATTACAGTTATCTGCTCCAGTTTCAATTAGAGCCAGGAGCTGTATGCCTACAAAGAGTGGCAGAGGCTCCCTCCCTCCCTCTCAAGGATTCTATTGCCAGTCTTCATGAGTGGATGGGGGTCAGTGGCTGGGGATTTGGGTGGGGGTGGGGCATTGTAAATGGTCTCAGTGCCAGAGCAGGATGTGAGCTTTCTCTTGCCTCCTTGGGGAATGCACTTCCTAGGCCTTTCCATGGATTTGATGTCAAGGGCGAGGGTCTTAGGAACTATGACTACCTGTTTAAGCCCTTACTTAATGTATAAGCCAATGTAAATATTCCCATTACCCTATTCAGCCAGCCAAACAACAGCTCTAGATTGAAACCCATGTATGCACATAGTTTTGTGTCATCTAAAAGTAGGGAGATGTTAAAAGAAAGAGCCAACACGTTACCCTGTGGAGGTGGGAGGAGTAATTTTTATGAAAAGAAGACCGTTTAGCGGAATGCTTGGAACTCTGTTCGGTCTGGGCCCCTCTCAGGTCTTTGCCATTGTTAGCCCTCCTGTATCCTTTTCTTCTAGCACCGTTCTTTTGACTTTCCCCTTTGGTACCAATCTGTGTTATCAATAGCCTTCTCTTGATTTTTGCATAGCCGTCTATAATGGATAGTATTGGTTGCCAGCTGGACAAAAGTTAGCATCACCTAGGAGACAAATGTTCAGATGTAGCTGGCAGTTTCGCAGTGGGGTTGATTGAGGTGGATTGAGGCTACCTTTAAATGTAAACAAAAGCTTCTCATGTTGAGGAGACTTGAACTAAAGGAAAAATAGAAACTAAGCTGAGTACTCTTGTTCGTCTAGGTCTCCTTATTGTGGACTCAGTCTGACCAGTTGCCACAAGCTCCAGTCTCTCCCCAGCAAGACGTACAGTATTCTCTCTCTGTGTCTAAATAACCCCTTTCTTCCTCGGGTTGCTTTTGTCAGAGACTTGCAATGAGAAAAGTAACCACTATACGATTCCCTTCACTAGGTTTCAGGTCAGAATCACTTGCTCTGAACTCTCCGTCTTTAGGTTGTGATAATACCCAGGCTTTACTAGACTGCCCTGGCACATGATGCTACTGCCTATGGTTTTCCTGTACATATCAGTTTCTCTCTCCTCCAACCATAACTAAAACTTCAGAAGAACTCAGGTTTTAAGTGTTCCATTCTACCTGAATGAAAGCAAGCACCGAGTCAGATTAAAGTATACACCTTTAATCTCAGCTTCTTCAGCAGAGGTAGGTGCATCTCTAAATATGAGGGCAGCCTGGTCTATATAACAAGTTCCAGGAGAGCTGGGGCTGCAACAATGAAATATGTTCATTCTACATATTACCAAACAACTACATGAGCGAATGGGTGTCTGGCTGAGATGCTGTGAATATGCAAGATTTAGACCCTCGGAAAGACAGATGGGTTCATTTCAGTTAAAGCAGAATTTGCCAATTGAATTATCTCATGCACTTGGCCATATACCGGTTACTGCAGCATAGGTGAACTCTTTAGCTTCAGTTTCTCCATCTTATCTTAGAGGTCACTAACAGTTGTGGTGTGATGCTTAAATCCATTTCTTCTCTTTTCTGATCAGGGGGTTAGTGTATGTCACAACTGTGACAACCCACATCAGAGGAATAAGGTTTAAATAACAGCGAGTTTTCTCTACAACATGAAGAGGGGTTAGAAACTTTTCCCCCCTCGATGGCAAAGAAGATGGTAGTGGCTGATTAATCAGGCCATTAGACACAGTTTTGCTGAAATTCTGTGCAAGCAATGATGAGAATTTAGCTTGAATATTCATGTTCTAAGTGCTACATAAGTTGGAAATACTTATAGATTCACAGAATTGGAGAGCTAAAAAGGACCTTCGAGATGATTTAGACTCTGCAGCCCATCCTCCGTAGCACATATAATTTTACAGCTTTAAAATATCAACACCCAGAGGGGTACAGCAATCGGCTTATGGTATCACTTAGAACTGGTGGGCAAATTGAGATTATCCACTGAGAATGCTTACTACTGTCAGCTCATTGCTCTTTCTATTGAGCCTAATTGGACTTCCTGCATTTTTTTTTTTAATTTGGTTGTTACGTAAGCAGAAAGAAAAACCTTCATGCTCCGACTAGGCATACTTACAGAAGAAAGCGCATTTTCAAAAGCCTGATGGTGAAATACAGAAATAGACACTGAGGGATGATGGCATTTGAAAAGACAGAATGAAATAGCCACCATCCCTTTAACGACTATAATGGGGTACAAATGAAGGCAGAGGGGATGCTATTGCATGGCTTCCCCCATTATGCTGTCTTTATATCTTCATGCTCCCATTCTGAAATAACAACACATCTCGATTAATTCTTGTCTCTTAACTGGCAATACCCAGCTTGGGGAGACTTATCACCTGAACTGAGTTGCTTTTTCTCTTGTAGAGTGTCAAATGTCATTCTTACCCTCCTCCAGCAGATGGCAACTCTAGTCTTCTTGTCATTTTCTCTTTTCTACACTGAAGATTTTTCTCCTCAACCCCTCCCCCACTCCCACCTCCCCTTCAGAAGTGCATCTGTGTGTTACTGAGGGTTGTGGAAACTGGAGAGTCTTGTTCTTGGCTTAATTATCACCTGTAGCAAATGACTTTTAATTGCCACCTAAACGGGGGCAGAAAAAAAAATAAATAAAAACCACAATTAGCCAACAGCTCTAATTTAAGAAAAAGAGTTGAAAACAACTTGGTGATAAAGTTGGAGGTTCTAAACTAATCCCTGCCACAGAAACCTTCCATGTAAAGAAACACAAAGTATCTTCTTCAAAAGGAGGAGAAAAGGAAAAGAAACCCCTTGGTCAGGTCTAGTCATTCAGGAGGACTGAGATGATTAGAGTCTCTTGGTTTATTGGTAGAAAGTGGCCGAACTTGTCCCCAAGAATAATAACAAAGAGTGAAACATGGATTTCCCCATTATTCTGTTTTAGGTCTTCCTACAATTTCCTCTCTTTCGCTTCTTCCTCCCATTTATACAGTATTTCAGCCAGGAGAAAAAGAGAAATGGCTCCATGTGGCTCCTTTGTTTCCTTTTGTAGAAACTCCAGGTGTGTGGTCAGGTACCAAGGTTGCCACTGCTCTCTGGCCACTCTTACAAAAGTGGACAAGCTAAGACTGGTGACATTCCCAGGGTGCAAGCCTGACCACAGCTGAAAGAAATCAAGGGGGGTTGGATAAAGTTGCTCCGTTTTCTTAAAGATGCATGTGATAGAAATAAATGATTACCAGGAAGATTTCTCAACATTTACTTGTCTATAGATTTCCAAACCAAGTCACTGCCTGGATGTGCCTGCTTGTGTGAAGCAATAAGGAGGCCCCAGGAGGAGAGAAGTGGGTTCGATTATCTATGGATGCACAGGAAAGGAGGTTTTTTGTTTGTTTTTTCTTTTTCCTAATGTATGGTCTTCTGGCAAACCTAGATACTGTGTCCTCTTCGAAGAGGAAGACATGTTGGTTTGATGTGCCAAAAGAAGGGTAAAGGCTCAAACCTGAAGCAAGACAAAACCAACAGTAACACTCCTCATTGGGAAGTAAAGGGACTGTTTAGCTTCTGGAAGTGAGTGGTTCTTGGTTATTCTCGCTGCCTTCTTCATATGAAGGTGTGAGCTGTCCTTGGAAGCCATTAAACTACTTGTCGAAATCCACGTATGCTGCCATTCAGTGACAATCATGAATGATGACAAGGGATTTTATTTCAACCTAATAAATAATCATCGGCCCTGACAATAGAATTCCAAACACAGCCATAATTAATTCACTAATTGTTCTTTCTCTGGGTATCATCTGCATGTCTATTTCGACTTTAGCTACAACATATGCCCAACATTACTTACTTGTTCAGCTTGGAGATATCTCTTTCTCCATTTGCTCAGTGTGGGCAACCATCTGCCCCAAAAGCTCTTCCTCCCCTCTTGTTAGGTTTTACATGTAAAATGTCCTCCACTGGTTTGTGTATTTGAATACTTCATCCCCAGCTGGTGATGCTATTTTAAAAGGCTGGGACATTTTTAGGAGGAGCCTAGCTGGAGGAAATAAGTCACTGGGGACAAACCCTGAAGTCTGATAAACTGACCCACTTCCTGTCCTCACTTTGCTTCCTGATTGCAAGTAAAGATTCCTGCTGCCATGACTTAACCACCATGACAGACTTTGGGAATTTGAGTGCTTCCTCGAATTCTGAGCCAAAATAAGTCCTCCCATAAGATGCTTCATTTGATAATAACTACTGGAACTGACACCCTTTTCATATGGATTAATAATGATTTACTCCTTCCTCTTCATCATAATCCTCATGTGTGAACAGACTTCTTCATTGGAAATCTCAGAAGGCAGTAGGAAAACCATCCTGCTGCCAGAGAATATTAGGGAAAATATGGCCAGGTTGAAGAGGAAGACAGTTCAGATGTGGTGGGAAGTTAGGAGAGGGCTTGGGCGAAACCCCTCACTTAGTATGTCAGGGCACATTACCTCTTTGGGCACATATGGACTTCCCTCCAAATAACTAGTTAGTACATTGTCTAGAAAAGTGTATGAGATTTGTATTTGACTCTGACAGCCCATGCACTCAGTGGAAATCCGGAGAAAACTTGCAGTGTGCTTCTTAGGGCTCAGGACTGGGTAATACACAGTTGCTGACCTGCTGCAATTGGTTTGCAGTAATTCCTACAAACCAGCTTGTACCATGAGCATGAACTGTGTCTCTCCTGTTCATCCCCTTCTTGGATCCTGTCCTTGATCTCCCTGGGCAAGGTCATCCTACAGAACCACACATTCTAATCCCATTGCCTTTCCATCAGGGAAAATACCAGCAATTCATTTACTCCATATGTCTTATGGGACTAACGTATGGCAGAAACATGATAAAGGTTTTACATATATTATCTATCTTTACATTCATAACATACTGTACTGGCTGTTTTTGTGTCAACTTGACACAAGCTGGAGTTATCACAGAAAAGGAGCCTCAGTAGAGGAAATGCCTCTATGAGATCCAGTTATAAATCATTTTCTCAACTAGTGATCAAGAGGGAGGGGCTATCCCTGATCTGGTAGACCTGGGTTCTATAAGAAAAAAGGTTGAGCAAGCCAGGAGAAGCAAGCCAGTAAGTAATGTCCTTCTGTGGTCTCTGCATCAGCTCCTGTTTCCTGACCTGCTTCACTTCCAATCCTGATTTCCTTTGGCGATGAACAGCAATGTGGAAGTGTAAGCTGAATAAACCCTTTCCTCCCCAACTTGCTTTTTGGTCGTGATGTTTGTGAAGGAATGGCTATCCTAAGACACATACCAAAAGAGTAGATCTTGATTGTATGTGGTTATTGAGAATTATTATATGATATGACATTTGAGGACATACCAGAAGGTAGTAACAACATTGACTATTCCCACTGATTATTTATGTTTCGCTAAGACACACTGTATTCAAAAGGTGATAATAAAATTAATCCTAGATCTTACATTTGAATCTAGATCGTTTTGACCTCAAAGTCATTATTATCTTTTGTTTAATTTTCCTAATGATACTGCCTTTATTTTATACCTTTAAAACCCAAAATGAATGTGTAGTAAAATAATCTCAGTAGTTCACTACAGGCAATCTGACAGTCCATTTGAACCAGGGTATGTCTACTTTTTTCAACAAATATTGCATAAAATAGTGGATTCTTTCTCTGATGTTATGTTTTGCTCTGGGTGGACTACTAAGCCTTCTAGAAGCTGCCTTCTTGGGACTCCATTGGTCCAGGGGTCCATTGTCACCAAGTGGCTTGTTGCTCATGATTGCATTTAGTAATATAGCAACAGGCCCACCAGTGTCTTTATTAAAACTTGCTGTAGGCTAGCATTTTCCCCTGGGTCAGTAATGAGTTTAGAGGAATGGATGTGGAAATGAGATTTGTTCTCACCAGTGGAGTGAATTATGTCTTGTTGGGGCCCCCAGGCTAATATTTCAAATTTGCCACAAGGTACTTCATCAAAAATTCTATTTCAGTTCCAAAAAGGACTGTGGATGCCTATTAGCAAATTCAGAGCATGCCTTTAAACTGTATATTCTTTCCCTTCCCTTGGCTCTGTCCACTGAAGGCTTTCAGAATTAGCAGTTTGTGAAAATGGTCCATTTCCACGGGCCAGTGAATGGCGCATAGAAGATGGGCAGCCCTTTTATCTACCAAGGCTGAGTCTGCGACAACTGAGGTGAATCAAATGAACAGAACATGGGGGGGGGCATAGTATATTAAGAATTCATTGTCGTGCCGGGCTGGCCAGGCTAGGCCACACAGGGTCCTGCAGCAGGATCTGTGTCTGTTGTCTTACCAGTCTTCAAAGTCCCTTTGCTTGTCAAACCCCCTGAGGCTAATGGACTGGAATATGCCCCAGTTGGCTGTGGAACTTGTGTGTTTTGGCATGGGGAAGGGTGAGTGTGTATGCAGATACCGTGCTCTATCATTCCCCACGCTATTCCTTGGTAAGGGTCTCCCACAGAAGCTAGAATTTGCTGTATTTGGCTAGGCTGATGACCAACAAGGCCTGGAGGTCCTCCCACCTTTTTCCATCCCCTCACGTCCAGTTCCGAAGTTGGAGGCATCAACAGCCACATTCAGATTCTTCTATGGTGCTGGAGATCTGAATTTAGATCCTCATGGCTGCATGGCAGCTGTTCTTACCAAAGTCTAGAATGTTCGGCATCCATTTCACTTAGGGACATCATTCCAGAGAAACCAACTAGAAAGCAGGGTCAATTGGTCAAGAAGGCTAGTGAGAGGACTGTTTATCAGTAGCAGAAGTTCCTGATCCTTGGTAAGAGAATGGCCTCTGCTTGTCCTTCTGGGTGTTTTCTATGGTTGTCAAGGGGAAGAAAACATCTGAGTGATATCCACTAAGCCATCTATCTACCTATTACCTTTGCTGCTGTTCAGATATAGGATTATATTCCTCTTCCACCCTTTGTTATTAGAAATGGCAAATGTGGAGTCATCCCCATCCTGTGTCACACTGACTGGGCTTGAGAATTCTGCAAGGAGTCCCTCCTTTCCTCTCATTCAACATTACATTTATAGAACTGAAAAGTGATCATTTTCAAAATCTTCCCTGTTGCTGTTCAAGCTGTGCATCATCTAGAGTTTATAAAAAATAAATATATTAGTGGCTCCACGCACCTGACCCAAACCCCTCTGCATGTCACGTGAATGCTTCTTTCATGTTTTTGTCTTAGTTTAGGTATAGTGTGTGTGTGTGTGTGTGTGTGTGTGTGTGTGTGTGTGTTCTCCTATGTTCCTGTATAAGTGCAAATGACAGAAAATGGGGTCGGTTCCCCCGGTGCAGTGGTTGCAGGTGATTGCGAGCTTCCTGAAATGGTGTTGGGAATCACAGTCCTGTCCCCCCCAAGAGTACCAAGAACCCTTAAACTGCTGAGCCATCTCTCCAGCCACTCCTTCGGTTTTTACTCCGCGTCTGTTGGCAGACACTCTTTTTGATTTTTAGGGCTGTTCTCAGGCAGGAGGAAGCCACTGCTGGCCTTGAATCCTTTTGGAAGGAAGAAAAGCATGAGTTGCAGTTTGGTGAGGATTCCTTGTCCTTACCTTGTTGTCATAGGATGGGCAGCACTGACAGCCACTTTCCTCATCTGCATGTCTGAGTTTGGCTTTTCAACCTGTCGTGCACATAGACCCATGGTATTTGTTTAAACTAACAATATTTGTGGCCAGTGTGGAGTTCTACATGCCCTTGTATGGGAATCGTTAGATTAATTACTCATGTGTACTTCCTTGGCACTGTGAACTGTCCCTTACCTCCCACGGAGCTGGCAGCCTTGGGAGCTTTGAGCTGTCTGTTTTTCCTGGCTGTTAATTGTTAATAGATTTCCAGGTGTGGGTCATGCTGTGTTAGCATCAATCCTTCATTTAGGAAGGTCTGAGGCTGTCTGGGATAGAGAAAAGGCAAGCAATAAACAAAAGCTGCAGAAATCTCAGCACCCTCACTAAAAATGTCAAGCCCTGTAATGCTTCTGGCAGTAAAAGCAAAATTTATTAGCAAGGGAACAAACTTGCACAGTGAGAAAGAAGAAGAAAGCAGGGAGAGAGATAGGGAGAGAGAGAGAGAGAGAGAGAGAGAGAGAGAGAGAGAGAGAGAGAGAGAGAGAGAGAGACCATTTAAGAAATCAAAGTCAATTTTAACATAGGATTTAGGGGTATTATGCATTTTTTTTCTTGTTCTTGAGATAAGAACAAAGAGAAGGTGCTGAGGGTGAGCTTTTTTAATACTTCTGCTTGATAATCTGTGTACTAAGAGGCTTGGCTATCTTCATGTCTTGTCTGGAGTCTGCCCAGACTGGTGCAATGGTCTGCAGAGAACAACCTAAAACCAAACACAGTCACTGTGTGCATTCCTAGGGGGTGTGAGCTAATACCAGCTCTCTGGATTTTGGTGCTTGAAATAAAAATACCAACAGAAGTGTAAAACTTTGTGACTTGCAAAAATGGGAGGGAGTTCCATGTCAGTACATGTAGACCAAGCTTCACAACCATGCAGCAGTGCACATTTGTGTGGATATTGTCTGTGGCTGCTTGCTTATTATAATGCCCGCATGAATTGCTTTTAACAAGAGCTGTACATTACAGAACCCGAAACGTTCAGTTCTGACACTTTCTCGAAAAAAGTGTTGGACCTTCATGTGGTTCTATTGAACTGACCCAACCAGTACCTACATCCATTATTGATTCGTGACTGTAGTTCCTGCTGGTCTGGTCTTTTTTTTTTTTTTTTTTTTTTTTTTTAACAGGAACTGATTTTCTTAGACATCTGCTCAGCCATTGAAGGATTTCAATAGTTTACCCCTGACAGATCTGTGCTGAACTCTTTAAATGACAGGGGAAGCCTATTCTCTAGTCTCTGTACTTGGCTACCATACCAAACAGTGTTACAAACTCCAGGAGTGGCCAAATCTTTAAGAAGAAAGTAAGCCTTGGCCGAGAAGATGGCTCGTTGGGTCAAGAACTTACTGTGCAAGTATGAAAACCGGAGTTGAGATACTCATCATTCTTCTAAAAGTCAGGAATGGTGGTACAAACATGTGACCTCAGAACTGCAGGAAAAGGTAGAGAGAAACAGAAATAGGGGAGTCTTGGTGGCTCACAGGGCACCCCTATAACTCATATGCTCATAAATTTTGTCTCAAAAATTAGGGAACAAGAGATTGAAGAGGATAATTTCTGGTCTCAATAGGTGCACACTTATGTGCACATGCACACACACACACACACACACACACACACACATCTACAGAAGAAAACAAACCAAACCCTATTTACCATGTGTGGACACTTTGACCTGGGCACTGGAAATATTTGGGGGTGAGAAAAGGAAATGATAGAAGGAAAGACCACCCTTCAGACTGACTTCGAACCTTCATGCCTTGGTGTGTGACCCTTTTTGCAGAATGTCATACAGTGCTGTACTAATCACGAGATCACGTCAAAACGATTATAGTACTTTGGACAGCTGTCTAATTGATCTTACAAATTATTCAGACCAATCTTTACAACCCAAGATTTGGAAAGGCAGTTCATGTCTGCTGTGCTTCTGTTTTTGTATTAAGACAGGAGACCATCAGAGAGACCCAGTAAAAGTTCCTAGCTGGTAAAAATGTTGTACAATAGGATTTTCAATACTTCCCTTGAACTACAAAATCAGAACCCAGATTTTTCTGAGAATGCAAGGGTTCTGACCATTTGTTCCAAGTTCTTTTTTTTTTTATTTGAAATTATAGATTAGCACACACACAAAACAACACATACAAGATTCTCATTTAGAACTAGAGTGATCCAGAAAGCCTAGTTTGTAGTTTTAGGTTTACATGTCCATACTGAGACCAGAGTCTCTCTGTTCCAGCTGCAGAGTTTCTTTTGTCCGTGATGATAAACAACGCTTTTGTTTTTAGCAAATTTTGATGATGTGCATGTGAGGGTAGGGTGTGGGAATGGATGCACACTGTGTCCTTGGAAGCCAGAAGAGGGTGTCAGACTCTCTATAGCTGCAGTAACAGGCAGCTGTGAGGGGAACGCGGCTGTCAGAAGCTGAACTTTGATCTTTTGAAAGAGCAGCAAGTACGTGTAATCTCTGAGTGATCTCTCCAGCCGCTGACAAACAACTTTTGGGCATGCAGAAAAAATTAGGAAATTATAAAGGAGATGATTTATACACTTGTATATTAGTTCATTTAGGATGTTGTAACAAGATGTATTCCACTGGGCACTCACAAGCAAATCCATTCCTTGTGATTCTTAAGGCTGCTTAGTCCAAGATTTAGATGCCAGCAGATTCAATGTTCTTTGAGTTTCTATTCATGAAGAAGATGGCACCTAGTCACCATGCTCTCTCCCACAGCAGGGGAGGCACCAGAAGGTCTTTGTGGTCCCATTCGAAAGGATAAGAACTCCTCTTATCAGGACCCTGCTGTCATGACCCAATGAGCCCCTCACACTGGAAGACATAAAATACATTTAAGCCATACAAAAGTTTAAGGAGACATGAGCATTTCAACTGTAAAAACCAGCACTTAGGTTTTATAATTATCATTTCCCTATATTTGCTTGATCAGACACCCATCTGTCTACTTCTGAGGTCTTAAAAACAGGAATGTAGCTAGCAATACACTTCCTCCCTCTGAATACTTTAACACACAGGTTATTATTCAGCGTTCATGTTTATTTATGTCTTTGTACAGATAAAAGTATACTCACAGTGAAATGAGCAGGAGCTTTGATAAATGCATGCCTCCGTGTCTCACAAACTCAGAACGCTTTCCTTTTTCCACCTCAAAGATTTCAAAACAGCGTACATCTTACTTAAACAATCACCTTCAAATCATTTCCTGTAGACGATATATTTGCAGCCTCAGAAAACATTTCTAGGGAAATCACATGCCTAAGTGCAAGCCTGACTTCCAAAGGCAGGCCTTATAAAGTAGTGTTCTATCCTAGCTAGAGGAAGTCACTATATGTAACGTTTAATTCAAGATAGAACTACAATCAAAATCATGACAATACACTCATGTGTGTCAGGAGTGGACATATTTGAGAAAAGAAAAAGGTCTCAGAACCTCAGAAAGGATTTAGCATTACCCAACCTGGATGTGCACACACTGTACTTGAGCCCCATACCTGTACTCCTCATCCCAGGACAAAGTCAAACAACTTGGGAAGTTCTGACTATGAAGGCTGTAGACCTTGACAAATGAAATCACAAGTCAGGGCTACGGAGGTAGCTTGGTGAGTAAGAGTGCTGACTTCACTTGCAGCAGATCCAGATTTCATCCTCAGTACTTCCAAGTCATCTCACAACTACCTGCCCCCCCCCTCCAGTTCTAAAGGCTGTAGTGCCCTCTGACCCAGGGCACATGCATGGTGCCCAGACATACATGTGGGAAAAACATATAATACACACACACACTCACACACACACACACACACACACACACACACACACACACACACACACACTCAGGCACGCATACACAAAGCAAAATAAACTCTTTTCTAATTCGCAAACTTTTCCCTCTCTTGTATAGGACTGTTCTATTTGATTGTATCAGCCTTGCCACTTTGCTTCTATGGAAACAAATCCAAAAAGCTAGAGCAATTTTGAGAGACAGATGCTGACAAATGATATTCTACACTGCCTTCCCACACATCCTGCAGGATTTATGAGCTCTCTCTCTCTCTCTCTCTCTCTCTCTCTCTCTCTCTCTCTCTCTCTCTCTCTCTCTCTCACACACACACACACACACACACACACTCACCTCCACCCCTTTGGTTGCACCAAGAATGAACTGGGAAATGAGCAGCTGGGATATATTTGGTGCTTGAAACTGATTGCTGACTGTTCAGTTCAGAACCCAAGCATGATGGGAAAATCTCTGCCAAGTGGGAGCAACTCAGAGCCCAGAGCCGTTTAACAGTCAAGGCTTCATGTCAAAAGGTAGAGATAAATCATAGCAGGACCTAGTGAAACATCTTTCTATAACATATCGGAAGGACTGTTCGTCAGAATCAAGGGCACCCACATGCCTATTGTAGTCAAAGGTCTCCTCCCTTGATTGCTTCCTGGTAGAATTTACCAGCAGCAGAAGTTTGAAGAGTGGAGCTTTGTGCTTAAAGCAGAACAGAGAAGGCTGAAAGACTATGAAGAGGGAATATGCTGGAAGTACTTCTGTGGGAGCTCTAGAAAATCCTCTTAGAAGAAACAGAACATTTCAGAAATAGCTGGGACTTCAGCCAAAGCAGATGGCCTAAAATGGGGAATGGGAGAGTGATGCAGATAAAATCAAGCTGCTGGCTGGCTGTGGGCACACCAGAGAGACATGCTGGTGGTTGGGTTAGGTGGATGTCTCAGTTTCTTAGTGCTGTGATAAAAGAGTTTGGCTGAAGCAACTTAAGAGAGAAAGGATGTATTCTGCCTCTGTACAAGGGTACAGTTCCTTCTGTCAAAAAAAAAAAAAAAAAAAAAAGAAAGGAAGGAAGGAAGGAAGGAAGGAAGGAAGGAAGGAAGGAAGGAAGACAAAGATCAAAATAGCAGGAGCTTTGAGCCTCTGTTTTTACCATACCCAAAACTATGAAGCAGTGAGTCACAAGTGAGTATAGGTTTCTTCTCCTGTCCCTTCTCTTGCTATAGCCCAGCCAGGGAATGGTGCCACCAACAGTGGCGATGAGTGTCCCACCTCAGTTAATGGCATCAAGATAATCTCTCATAAGCATGTGCAGAGGACCAGGCGATGTCTAGATTCTGCCCAGTTGCCAATTGCTAATAAACCAACATAGTGGAGCTCCTTAATTCAGCACTGACCCTGCCTTAAGAGCACACATGTGTATCTATGTCTAGTGTCATGCTTGTTTGCACTTGTAACATGTGGGAAGTGGAAGGAGAAGAGTGATCATTGCCAGGTCAGGATCTAGTACAGAGTGAATGGGAGGCCAGAATCAACATGAAAGCCTGCCTCCAAAAACAGGAGGAAGAGAGGGGTGATGAAGTAAAGAAATAAAGGAGCTGGGGAGAACACAGTGTGGGGAGAATGTTTGCCATACCATAATGAGGACCAATGTTTAGGTTCTCTGTTTTGGGAGAAGGGGACACCCAGGGACAGATATGTAGCTAGACTAGCCCTGTTGGAGAACTCTGACTTCAAGTGTGAGCCCTGCCTCTGGAAATAAAGCAAAGAGAAATTGATGTCTACCTCTGGTCTCTATATGTAGAATGGGTCCATGAGGACACATATGCCTGCACATTCTCACATGTGCACCTGCACACATTTGAAGATGCACACACTGTATTCATGTGCACACACATCAAAGGAAAACAAAGTATTGAAAGTTGAAGAAAGAAGAGCATACATGTACGCTTTCCTCCTTGGTACCTCTGACTTACAGACTCTAAAGAACTTCCGTACAGACTGAAAAAGATGATGACCTGTCTAATAAAGCCAAGCCCAAAGCCCTATCCTCCAAGAGACCAACGCTGAGAAGAAAGTGAGTGCACCCTGCAGGCTACAGCTTTGTGGGTTTGCCTAGCAACTGAAAAGCACTGAGCTGAGCCAAGCCGATGGTCAGAAATCAGAGCAGCGGCAGCACAAGGGGACTCAGCAGTCTTTGCATAGGCAGAATCCAAAGGCACAAGACCCAAATTTAAAAAAAAAGTGAAAATGAGATGGAACATTAAGATAAACAGAAATGCACATTCTCTCTGATTACAATCAGAGCTGACTATTTTTAGTGAGTATCTGATGAGTCGACTTCATTGTACTTCAGAATGGAATACCATAATGACTGGCATTTTCTCTCTATTGGCCAGTAGCTGAACATATGGAACTCGACAGGCTTGTACATAGGGAGTACAGAGGCTGACAAGGGACATTTTTTTCACATTCACAAAAGGCAAACAATCACCACTGATCATAGAATATGTGTGTGCAGTTTGTGTGCAGCATCCCTACCGAAGGAGAGTCAGTAATCAATCTTCTTTCCAAAGGAGAAACTATTTTCTGCCACAAACTCCGAGTTAGCAGAGATCAGATGCATTCAGGGCGCTATGGCTGTGGACTAATCTATAATTTAGAAAATTTGAGGAACAACTGGGTAGGTAGGTGACAGCCCTGAACTTGGATGAAGATTAATGAGACCTCTGACAAAGTTTTCAGTAGATAGGGCTCTTAATTTTCTTTTGAAGATGAGCTTTGACGAGGGTAAAGAGCTCATAGACCCAAGCCCAGAAGAAAATAAACGAATATTGTGATAAGCCTCAAAACTATGTTCCTGAGAAGATGCTGGGAATGCTGTGGGGAATCCTACCCCACTCTACAGTGAGGGCTACATAAGGATACCCCTTGCAATACAGATTTAGATGGTTCAGTGTCCAGCTGGTGAGATGGCCAGGGACCTGCTGCCATCCTTGATGGTCTGACTTTGATTCCTGGAACCCAAGTAGCAAAAAGAGAGACCCTGCTTGTACTGTCACATACAAAATTTGGAAACCAGGTTACTATAATTGCTCTACTCTTCACACAATTGATGATGTGCGTATGCACCTGCACCTTCACAAAATGAGTATAAAAGGAAAAGTTTCAGTTTTCTTCAAAGATGATTTGCCTGTGTCTTTTTGACCCAGATATAATGTTGCATAATTAGATTTTTACGGGCTTTTAAAATTATGTGTCTGCGACTGATAAATGCCTCCCATTGATAAGATGCTTCTAGTGATAGAAAAGATGTGGAAGGTAGACCTGCACTTGCAGGAGGTCCCCGTGTTATTAAAGACAGGGAAATAAAAAGAAATGGAAAAAAAAACCTTTCATCAACAATAAAGCCTATCTCTATATCTGGGGATCAGATGGAGTAGGAATTGCAGTCAGATCGAGGATGTTCAGAAGCACCTCACAGTTATTCAGTCTTGATATTTCCTATAAACATAATATTCAGGGGCCCGTTGGTATTCTTGTAGGGCTGATTTCTAAAATATTATTAAATTAGGACTGATCCTGGTATACTGGAATAGCACCACTTTTTAAATGGAGCTTTTTGACAGTGGCAGCTCACCTCTGTGCAATAGTTTTAAATTAGGCATACTAGTAATTGAAGGAAAAATGATCCCGAGTTGCTCTCCTTCTTCTTCTGACTCACCGGGTTTAATCTGTTCCATACAATCATTATCATTTACATGGGCTTCTCCTGCCAATCCTTGCTGGAGTCTTTACTGACATGGAAAATCACTATAATCTGCAAAGTGGCCCTGTGGTTAGGGCGGTCCAGCCTGTGACTGCAGAGCCCCTTTCTCCAGCAATGCCTCTTAAAATATTTGGGTTTGCCCTCTATCTAGGTGGTGCTTAGGACTATCCAGTAATCAGCATCTTTCTATCTTGCTCCTTGTGGATGCTTGCCTTGTGCAATTTTATGGATCTAAAGGGCAAAATCTCGATTGTTTTAAATATAATCCGCTAATGGTTCATTTTTTTGGAAGGTTTTAATGGTTGTGTTTTTCTCCGCCTTCATGACTTCTCACAGGGTCATAAGAAATGTGGATCTCTCACCAGTGTTACTTGATGAAAGGGCATGCACAGAGCTGTTTGAGTGTGTCCGGATAGCACAGAGTCCCCTAGCATGTCATATCTGTGTGAAAAAGCTCTATCTGACCTGAGATTTGGAGTTTAGTGTGTACTCTGTTCAGTAGACCAAACTGGTTTTCCTGCTGAATCATTCCAACCCCACAAGCTGTCTTCTGAACTCCATATGCATGCAGAAGGATCCAATTACTTTGAAGCATGCATGTGTACACAGTAAAAAAAAAAAAAAAAAAAAAAAAGCATGTTTTATAAAAGAGTAAAAACTACACTAAAGTAAACCAAAGGCTATCAAGGGGCTGGAGAGATAGCTCAAGTGGAACTGTGCTGCTCAGGAACCTGTCAACCTGAATTCAATCCATGGGCAGGGAAATGATTCTGAACATTATCTTTTGACTGCCACATACCTGCCATACATACATGCATGCACATAATCCACATACAATACAAGCACATATGTACTTGCTGGAAGAAAAACTAAATGGAAGTCAGGTTTCTTCAGTACTGAAGGCTTTCCAGAAGAAATAACCCCAAGGAAAAAAATAAAGAGATAGCCCATATCATGAGAAAAAGTATTTGCTTATGGTATGTCTGATAACAGCTTTATATTCATTAAAAAGACAAAAACTTATAAAAATATTTCCCCCAACATTGCTCACCATTCTCTTCTCCTCGCATATGAAGCAGACCCAATTTCTGTGCCTGGTGCTAGCATTAGACCCACAACTGGACCATCCCTGCTTTAATCACTAATCACATACCTCTAACCAGATGTTTGTAAATTGGGGCTTTCCACAGCCACCCTTCAGAGTATATAATTTGCTAAAACAGTTCCCAGGACTTCAGAATGCATGTTGTTTCTGTTTTACTAGTCACTGGGAAAGATACAGAAATGGGCATATGGAGAATGCATACAGCCAGGTCTAAGAGAACTCTGAATGCAAGATAGTCTGTTCGTATATGTCCATACACGCCATGCTCTCAAAGTACAGATGTGCTCAGAATAAGCTCCTTGTGTAGGTTTGCCAAGGCAAGGTTTTGTTGTTTGTTTTATACTCGAGGTTTTAATGCATAGGGAGATAGATCATCTTTGAGAATGTAAACTGCAACCAGTCACACAAGCACTCTTCCCAGAGGACAGCATTGGGGATGAAGCTCCTACTTTCTAAATGGGCATTTTTCTGTTGAGTGAGCAAGCCCCATCCAAAAGCTGACAATGAGCCAGTGACTTCCCTAACCAGTAGTCATCTCTTGAGCACATGAAAGACTTTTAAAGCCAGCCTGAGCTGCATGAAAACTGTGCTTCAAGCAAACAACAACAAAGATGTAAGAACGGCCAATAAACACATGGAGATCCTTTCAACATCTTCAGTTGTCAGAGTGCAAATCAAAACCTCAAAATGACACTTCTTACCTGCTAGAGTGGCTGTGATTTTAAAAAGACGGATAATAACAAGTGTTGACAAAGACACAGAGGAAGTAAAGCTCTCTTAATTACTTATGGATATTTACTGCAGAAGACAACTTTGGACACTAACTTAATAGCTCCACGAATTGTGGAATAGTTACTATATGAGCCAGTAATTCCCTGGTTGAATATAATGTAAAATAAATGAAAACATACTTGTTTATGAACACACAATTTCCAATACCCAAAAGTCCTACAGAAAAAGATGCCTAAAATTGATTAACATAAACCAGATAAACATATAAATGCTAAGGCATATTACTAATCATATTTTAAAAAATAAAGGATTAAGTACCAATTCTGGCTACAAAGTAGATTGACTTTTTGAAAATTCCTGTCAAATAGCAGTCACTGATCACCAGAGACTACACAAGGTGTGATTCCAGAAAAGGGGCAATTGTAAATGTCTGGAAGAGGCAAATCTAGAGACAGAAATTAGGTTAGTAATTTCCTGTGGCTGGGGTATGGAGGACGTGGGAAGTGATTGCTAATGAGTAAAAGATTGCTTCTTGGAGTCCTGACTGTTCTAAACTTAGATTGTGCTGATGGTGAAACAAACTGAATCCACTGAATCGTACACTTGGAGGGAGTTTTGCTTCCTGTGAATTACATCTCAAAGAACATGATAAAGGAAAAATAAAGAGCAATCAGCCAACAAAGGTGGACCATCCAGAAGATGGCTACCTCTAAAATCAGTCATGTGAGCAAGATTCTCTTTGGCATGACTGTACTAAGAGAGTCTATGCCTGAAGTTGAACTCCCTTGTAAACCAGCAAGGCATTCCTGGATGAGTTAATGTTCGTAAATTTATTTGTCAAGAAATAAATGAGCCTAGGCATCCTTAACTCAGCAGAAGAAAAACAAGAATGAGTCAGTCACTCTGAAGAAGGTGATTCCCCTAACTATATAAATAAAATAATACAAAGATAGGCAGGTAAAATGTTTAATGGATCTGGAATATTCAGTTCCTGTGGAACAACCCCTTATTTTTATCTTTCATATAGAATTGAGAGAATAAATTTTCATGTTGTGTGTTTAGTTTAGTTTATTTATTTAATGTCTTTAGAAGCATATACAACCAAACCGACTTACTACATTTTCAGATGGTATTTTTTTCTAGGTTTGTCATAACAACGTGGCATATGTTACATGATCTTGGAAATGTGATTTAATTCACTGTAGGGCTGGAACTACTGCATTGCCACCAGGCTACCAGCAAGGTTGATAGATTCTCCCAGGTTGACAGAGACGCTGTACCATCATTTTCTTCTACCTCTGGTATCCACATTTCATACAATGAGACGAAGGATGTCTCTCTTATATCTCTGCCTCTGTGTATCTGTCTTCTGGCCACATTATTCCTCATTATAAAATAGGTAGGTCTTACTACTGAGTTTTTTGATTACCTATAAAGACCAGATTCCAACACTCATGGATGCAAAGAGTAAAGCCTACACCATCAGATAGAGGACACAGTTTGAGCCATAACAGTGTTGCCTGTTCCGGGATTCTATAATGGTTCGGCCACTCTTTTGACATGACTAAATTTAAAACTTCCAGCTGAACCTGGGATGTAGTTCAGATGTTAGGATCCTTAATTAATATGCATGATGTCCAGGGTTCAATCTCTAGCTCCTTATAAGTGGCATGGTAGTGCATACCTGTGTTTCCAGCACATAGGAAGTAGCTAGAGGTAGGAAGATCAAAGTCATCTTTGACAATTTAGAAAAATTGAGGCTCTAGCAGGAGGAAAAATGAGAAAGAGGAGGCAGGGAAGGAGACAGTGGAGGGAGAAGGGGAGAAGGAAGGCAAGAAAGAAGATGTGGAGAAGGAGAAAGGGAATGAATCAGAGGAATGAAACGAAAAATGTAGCAAATAAAATAAAAAACGATTTTATGACATTATTAACCCCTAGTTTTGTGTTGAATAATTCCAGAATGTTCTTTGTTAGGGTCATAAGGGCACTGTATGTGAGCCACCCATTTCTACATACTCTTGAGTGAGTGCAAGAAACACATAATCAAACAAATTTACTGCAACCACAAAATTATGTGTAGAAAAGTGACTAAAATTCGGTGCTGTTCATGATCTTTCAGACGCAGGGAAAGGAGAAGAAGCTGGTCTCTTTGTATTAGAGGGAACTTGAGTGTCCAATTTCAGTTGATGCTCATTCAAAATGGCATTCTGAGTCATCTCACTGGGAAGGCCTGCTACAGTGTTCATAGCTAGTTGCTTTATTTACTTAGTAAAGATTGCTAATAAATGCAGACATTGTAAAATCTGATACAATTATGTATGTATTTATGTATGTATATATATATATGTATGTATATATGTGTATATGTATGTATGTATGTATGTATGTGTGCATACCATTACCTGTGTGCCACTCATATGGAGGTGAGAGAAGAAATTTCCTAAATCCTCCTTCTATCAAGAACAACAGCCACCCAAAGAATGAATTCAGGTCATCAGGTTTGCTGGGTGGTGGCTGTTTCCACTGAACTACCTCAGAAGCCCAGTATAGATTCCTCCCATGCCCCCACTCTGAGCTTCTCTGAAGGTACAGATGTTGAACCTGTTGGTAAGGAGGACACTTGTACTAAAAATGAAAAGTGTGATTTCTTTTCATCAACTGTTAATTTGGCACATCCACTAAAAATGAATACATCATTAAAAATCAGAAATTAAAGAAAATAGGTTAGGCCTGTTAAGAAACTTAAACAGTATTCTATGCAGGTAGTCATAGCAGCATGTGCGTTCTACATGTTCTAAATTTGTATATGCATATTTACATACAGGTGTGGCTATAAAACTTGACTAGTGTCCCTCTGGCCATCTTCCAGTGTTTCCATCTCTTCCACAGCAAAACTTTCTAAAACAGAAATATTTTCAGCTTTTTGTGACTTCCTCCTTTGTTGCTTCTCCAACCCTCTTGGGTCAGGCTTCTAGCCTGTGCTCTGTGCTTCTGTTCTTTCTGGCTTTCCCAGATCTCCTGGGTGACTCTCATTCATGTGATTCCTATGTATGGGTGGAAATTCTCTCCAGGAGAATTTCCTCACTGGGCTTCCAGAGCCCCACTGACTCATAATTTTCTTTCTAGGCCACATATATATATATTTTTTCTTGTTTGGGTCTGACTGGTCTTGCTGCTTTCAGAATGTGGGACCTCCTAGCCCAGTCTGGGAACTTTCTCTTAGATCCATCCCTAGTCCCTTAGTGCTCTTACCCCAGAAGATATTTAATAGCATTTTTTTGTTGTTGCTCACTTCCAAATTCCAGTAGTTAGTACAGACTTTTCTGCTTTTACATCTAACTATGTCTGGAATTTTATACCTTGGATATTCTGTCAGTGTCTCAAAGTTTACACTCCTGATGTTGGACGGCTACCTCAGTCTCTCTGCTTGCCCACTAGACTATCATACAAGTGGTTTTGGAAGAACTAGAATCTCCACAGGAATAGCAATAAAGACTTGCCCTCCCTCCCTCTCTCTTATTCCCTTTCTCCCATCTACTTCTCTACTTCTTCCTCCTCTTACTTCCCTTTCTCTTTCTTTGCCCTCCCCTTCTTCCTCCTTCTCCTCCCTCCTGCTGCACTGTCATGTACTTCAAACTAGCCTCCAGCTCTCTATATTGAATCTGTATAGGAATCCCAGGAGACAAGTTCAGACAACTCTCCAGACCACCTTGTGGAGGTACTGGAGCTGAAGGAAGGATGGGCAGGACCATACCTTGACTAGAAACTGTTTGGTTATGACTAACTTCTTTGCCTTCTATTTAAACCAAACTTCAGGTCAGAAACTCCCACACATGCACTTGGGGAGTGGCTTCCTGGACCTCTTCATTTGGTCTTCTTCTGAATATGGCCACACTGAATACACCTTCTTTCTCTGCTTTCATTATTACATTCTTCCTTACTGCCCCAATGAAGGCTGGTGTGCCGGAATAGCTCCTTAGGTCTGTCACGGACCAGGTACATTAGGTGCATGTCAGAGATTCCACGAATACCTGCTGAGGTGTCTAGGCTCTTGTATTCTACAAGGGGAGGTGAGAAGAATAGTTTAGGGACATATAGTTAGAAATAGAATAAACTTTATTAAGAAATCATAAGTACTCCTGGAAATAGGAGTAGGCTTCTGAACTAGGAGAAATTCTCCAAAAGTATTGAGCAAAAGATCCTCATAACATTGGCATCACCTTTCCCATGTGTGTACATACACAGGATTTTCTTGTGCAAAATCCATTTGCTATATGAAGGCCAGGTGGTATTAGAATAGCAATAAATGCCCATCAAAGAAAATTCTCTTTCTGGCCAAGAGAACAGAATCCTTGGCCTGGGGGTTGGGGGTATGTGGCTGACATTTCAGTCAGGTCTGGTGGGTCAATCTCCTGACTAAGAAACCACCCCCAGGAAAGTGAATGCCTCTTAAACCATGCTGACAATGGGCTGAATTGTTAGTCCTTTAAGGAGAGACTGTGCTTTTTCTTCTTAATTTCCCACCCCCTTTCAAGATCTTTTATAGAAGTAGCATGCTGATTCCTAAGTCAGTATGCTTTCTTGAATTGCTGAAAACAGTGTGACTTTGCCTTTTCTTTGTATTTTTCATTTCTCCAACTTGCTGAGCTCCCTCAACTTTCCGATTGCTGTGACCCTTTAATACAGTTCCTCATGTTATGGTGGCCCTCGACGATAACATTATTTTCATTGCTACTTCCTGTCTGTAAATTTGCTACTGTTGTAATTCATAATATCTGATATGCAGGAGTCCTTCAGAGGGCCCCAAAGGGGTGGTGACAAGCAGATTGAGAACTGCTGTTCTAAAGCTTCCTTCCTCACTGGGTGGCTCCAGGTGTACCACCACATCTGTCCTCTATGACAATTTAAATGACATAGCCTTTCTCTTCTTTTGCAGGTAGCTACTAAACCTTACAGCTTGCCTGACCTGGATGTTTTTCTTTCAAATGTTATCCAAAATCATTCTTGAGCTTCTGGCAGAGTTCGTTTGGCAAACTCTTGTATTTATTGTCTTAAAAACTCCAACAGGGGACTGGGATTTCCTCTGTATCATCTGGTGATTAGGAAAGGAAACCTGACAATTCTGGTGACAAGAGGATAGGGCTTCCATCCTTTCTCTTCCAGCTTCTTCATTCATATGGCAGACCCATGCTACTGTCTCCTGGTCTTGCTTCTCTGCTTCACAGATCCTGACCCTAATACCCAGAACAAGGCTGTCTTCT
Organism: Micromys minutus; assembly: GCF_963924665.1. Lineage (NCBI taxonomy): Eukaryota > Metazoa > Chordata > Mammalia > Rodentia > Muridae > Micromys > Micromys minutus. Next base: position 9,547,716 of record NC_137953.1, read on the forward strand.
GTGTAGTGTGTACTCAGTGGCCTTTTCCCAGGAACGATCTGCTTTTGTGCAGTTCTTGGTATCCAGGGAGCTCTTGGCTGGTGCATGCCACTGTTGTTTTCCCTACCCCTGGACCATTGTTTAAATGGCATCTGAGCATCAACTCCGCAGGGCCTTTGCTTCTCATGCTATGATAACTCATTTATCCTAATCTCTGGCTTTTCTTTTTCTTCCTGGATGCTTTATTTCATCACTGTCTGAAAATCCATTGTATTTTCTTGTTAGTTGTTTTTCACGTCTAGAAGAAGAGAAATGTGAATATCTTTTTTATTGCTCTATACCTGGGTGTTCAGAATAGTCACTGGCATATACTGTGAACAGCCATTTTCAGATCAGCAAGAGTCTACCACAGATGGTTGGCTGTGACCTGTAGACAATGCTTAAGTAAAGGAAGTGTGCAGGAAGGGTCATTGGTTTCTCACCTGACAGCCTAGCCGCTCCTTCGTGCCATTTGTATGCAATATCGTCCTAATGGCAGGCAGCTGCCCGCAACTAGAGAAGGAGCTACTGTGTTTTGTGCTGGGAAGACTTAGGGCAGGATGGTTGCCTGTGTAGATATGGGGAGACTATCATTCAGAGGGTTGAAGGCTGTTCAGGACATATAATTTGGGGGTCGCTCAGCTCCAGATACCTTAGCTTGTTCTTGGGACCTTAGAAAGGGGGGCAGTTGGGGTTTACATTTTCCTCCTGAGGGGGTAAAATTAACAACTGGCAAAAAGAAAACGCAGTAATCAGTGACTTTCTTGTCTACACCTTACCACAGGAATTAAAATCTGTTTATTCCTTTTGCTTTGGGAACATTCATTTTGCTAGTATAGTTTTAAAAAGCTGAACAGTACTTTTTTTCTCGGCCCTTTATCTCTTTCTTGCCACATCCCTCGAGTTCGATCTGTTTCCCTTATCTCCTTCCCCCTCCCCAAGGTGGTTCTCAGCATTTCACAAAGCTTGAAGTGGGAATAACTTCAAAATCCAGCTTGGCAGAAAGCGAACAAAAAGAGCCAAGGGGGAAACCATTTGGATTCTTGCCTTTCCCTTTTGGAGTTCTGTATTCAGCCCCGAAGGATGTGTCTTCGGGAGTCCAACGGAGGCATCCGAGTGTTTCTGGGCAGTTCTGAGATAGCAGAATTTCTGCCCTCAGCACTTCCTGAGGAAAATGGGCTTTGTGAATTAAGGATTTATAGGTGACTGTGTTTCCGTTTGCCAGCGTTTAAAGATCCGAACTTCCATGCTGGGATCCTGGCTTGATTAAAAGCTACAGAGGTGCTGATAGAGTAAATAGTCTTTGCTATCAGTGGACTCGTATTTCCTGAGAGAGATAAACCAAGCTTTGTGCTATGAAGCAGTCGGTGCCCGCACTGCCTGATTCAGCATTCATTTCTCTCTCGTGCTGGCACCTTCTGTTTGAAATAGTATCTAACTAGAAAAGGCCATTTGGAAGGACAGAGCACTGGAGGAGTTGAAGGTAAGTGGGGATTACTTTCTTCATGGAAACGTTTGGTCATATACCTCACAAGACTTTATAAGACAAACTTCCTGTGCCTCTATTCCGAGTCCTCTCTGGTGCCATTGACCTGAAAAAGTCAGGAAGGTCCAAAGAGAAGCATGCTTGTTTCTCAGCACGTTTTTCTCAGTGGCTTTAGCAGAAGAAAGTTTGAATCCCATATATATTTCTGAAAATCTCAACACCAAACTCAGTTCATCAAAACCTTGCCATGTGTAGTGTGTCTTAGACTCACTGTTTTGTCTCAGTGGGAAAGATAGTAATAATTAACACAATGGGAGGGGGAGGGGAAAGAGGGGGGAAGGGAAGAAGGAGGGGATGGAGAGGGAAAGGGAGAGGGAGAAGGAGAGGGAGGGTTTCTTGCTTCTGACAGGTTCTCCTATAGCCCAGGTTGGCCTGGAACTTGATATGCAGGCCAATATGACCCTTCTTCAGCCTCTACCACCCAATTGCTACATTATAGGCATACACTGCAGGTTTTATGTAGTGCTAGGGGTTGAACCTAAGGCATGGAAGCATGTTACACAAGCATCCTAGCAACTAAGCCAGAGACCTTGCCCTTAATGATGTATTCTTCGTGCTTATCTTGAATTCTGAAAATAATCTGTGTCTGACTGTCTAGACTGACAATCAGCTGCCATGCTCAATTCAGAGCTTGCTTCTAGAAGTATAGCCCAAGTGCTTTTTCGAAGGTAGGTCAGTAGTTCTGGCCCACACACCTACTGAACGACAATTTTCATTTTAATAGATTAGAACTGCATGTTAGCTTTTTTTTTTTTTTTTTTAGAGATGGTTGTTAGAAGGCCTAGACCTCAAAGGCATTTGGTCTTTGGAGTCGTCTGGGGAGTTTGTGGAACACTACTTCCCATCTAGGTCTGGATTGTTCTACTGTGTAGTTTAGCTTGGATGCATTGTGTTCACAGAGGGCCCATAGGGCTACTAGTCAGAGGGGATCCAGGACACATGTATTGCACTCTCACACAGAGGATAATTCACAGGTGAAGGTTTTTGAAAACAGACTTTCATTTGGTTACCTGGCTTCCTGCCTGCCACTGTTTTGCATTTGTGGTTTAGCAATGTTCACATCAGCTGTCTTCTGAATCCTCAAAGGAATGGAAGTTACCATCTATTTAGTTTACTGCATTTTCTATTGGATTTGTTTATTGGAAAATTGATAGGTTAGCTTGGGTTTATACGGTTGTTTTAGGGGAGCCACAAGTTTCACTTAGTTGAATCAAATTTTTCTCATAAGCTTTGAGATGTGTGTGAGATATCCTGAAGAGAGATCCTGAATAGAGTTTTCTAGTTCCTTCAGGCTTCACACAGCCACAAATGGTGTAATGTAAGGGACAAATGCATTTTCTGGCTGAAATGTTTGGTATACACTTCATAGCCGAACTCAGAGAGCACTTGAACTGATTGGGAAGTAGAGACTTTGGTTAAGTCTCATGGGCAGAACATGACATCTTTGGTTCCTACATGGCATCTCTGCCTAATAAAGACTTGGACTGCTCCCTTCTGTGTGTGTGTGTGTGTGTGTGTGTGTGTGTGTGTGTGTGTTTTTTTTTCAAATTAATGTTTTTTTTTTCTTCTTAATCTGGTTGTTTTCTGATGCTGTTGAATTCTTAGTTATGAGATAAGACTTGTGTGTATATGAGAGAGGCCCCATCAAAAAACCTGTTTCTTTTCCTTTGCTGGTTTCTCGTATCTCCACATTCTGTGTAGTCACTGAGACAGCAATGAGTCAACTATGACTTGGACTTGGGTGTCTTCAGGAATCTTATAAGAGGTTTCCTATCCTTTATACTGAAAACCTAAGAAGGGAAAGTAGGACATTAAGTAGAAGAGTTCCTGTCTATGCTTTACTGACCTATTTTGTTTGGCTGCTTTTGGTTTTTCACTTCGCAGTCACCATGGTTACCACAAACCTATAGAAGCACAGATCTTTCAACTTTCTGGTTCCTCCTTTCCTTTCTTCCTTTCCTGGCTTCCACTTCCTCCCCTTTCGTTTTCTGTATGTGTTTCTTTTAGACAGAGTCACCTGTTACCCAGGTTGTTCTTGAACTCACTTTGTAATCAAGGATGACCTTTGAAGCTGTGATTCTCCTGCCTCCACCTCACAAGTGATGGTAATTATAGGCAAGCACTGCCATGCCCCGTGTATGTGGTGCTAGGGAACAACCTCTAGTATCTGAGGCTACCACACAGCCAATCAAACCACACTCGAAACTCCTTCTGGTTTGACTGACCTATGTCCTGTTCTATTCTTCTCTATTTTCCCCCTTGTAAATCTCACTCTGGTAAGTTTTCTTTTTTTTTTTTTTAACATATAGATTTGCTAAGGATTATCATGACTAGTCCAGATGATAATTTAGATTTATTTTTATATTTGTACACCCTATACTTTTGAAAGACCCTTCTAAAATACTTAACAACAACAACAGCACAACAATGGATTCTAGGATATTTAAAGTACAAAAGAATATGAATGAATCTGTAATTTTGTGCAAGCATTATTCAGCTATAAATACCATAGCGGAGTAAGAGGGTGGTGCTCACAATGTAAATGCTCTGGGAGAGGAGGGCTCTGGTTTGGCATTTTCCATATGAAAGATTACTTGGAATCTGCAAAAACTCTGGAATCCTGGGCCCTTCCCCCTAAATACCACTATTGCCAACTTAGTCATTGGCAACCAAAGGCACACACATAAAAATGTTCAAATGAAATGCAAAGGCTTATTATGATGTAGTGCTTATTCATTATACTAAAATTGAAATGGATTCTAAAAAAAGGATGCCATCATTTAGACAGTTGCTCCCTTACAATTCACTGGGGTTTCTTAGGGATGTGGAGATGCACATGATGGTGTTGAAGACTACATGCCGGAGAGCTGCAACAGGAGTGGGCACACGAAGCTTGATGTGGTGGCACAGGCCTTTCAGGAGGTAGAGACGGAGGATCTGAGTCTGAGGCCAGCCCAGTCTACATAGAAACTTCAGGTCATCCAAGGCTATGTAGTGTGACCCTGTGACAGAAGAGAAAAATGGCTGTGGGTGGGGAGAAGATTTGTAGATAATAGGATGCCAGTGGATTAAGGATATATAGTTCAGTGGTAAGCCCAGGATCATCAGAAAATGATTAAATTAAAAACAAAAATAAGAGCCAACACTAGGTGACATGAAAGGGCCAGACATGGGGCTCATCAGTTAAGAACATCTATTCTTCCAAAATACTGGATTTTAGACTCCTGTACCCAAGTCGCTTGCTCTGTATTTTAAGGACCGGACGCCCTCTTATGGCCTCCATGGGTACTTGCACACACATGCACATACATACACATAAATAACACTTAGGAATCTTTTAAATTGTGTCAGGCACAATATTCTCCTGTTTCAAAGCATTTAAAAAAATTGTTTTTTTTTTTCCCCTTTTACTAGTAAATCCCTCCACATAGCACTAAAAGTCATTTAAATCCCTTTCTACCATAAGGTTTAAGCGGAAACTCTTCCAGGTAAATTATTGAAGTGCTTCTGGGCCAACATGAAAGCTGGCTTTCACCACCAGATGATAACTATCCCATGTCCGGTGCCCCAGCAATCACAGAACAATGACCATAACTACTTTAAGTCTTCTGATACAGTTCACATTGGCCCCAAGCATGGCAAAGACCTTTCAGGTGTGGGTATGTGACACTTTGCATTACAGAGCAAGACATATAAGTTAGCCAACACTCACCTTTGACACACTGCGAACAACTCTGCATGACAAGGCAAAATGAGGGATGTGACAATTCACTTGAGGAAGTGAATTGTATCTTGTGTGTGTGTGTGTGTGTGTGTGTGTGTGTGTGCACATGTGTGTGAGTGCATGTGTGTGTGATCTGCTCCAGCAGTTATTGATAGGCATTTGTTGAAAACATTGTAAGATAATAAGAGGCAATTGATGCCTTCCATAGCACATGGGACTCAGCCTAAAAATGAAACGTGACTAAGACCAAAACCTAGCTCCCTATCACACCTTCTTCGTTCCCATGGAGGTAACTGGGGCTGTTTGAACCGGAAAAAAACTTATTTGTTAGACCAACAAAGTGTAGCCAGGTGAAGGGTTTCCTGAGGGGTCAGTTTATTATCTCATGCTGTGCTTAGGCAAAATCCCCTCACTCCAGGAGATGAGTCAACCTCCATCTCTGCACTGGCCACATTCCTGGGAAAATAACTTGTCAGAAGAAAATGATTAAACAGGAATAGGTTTGACTTCAATGCTGCCCGGCTGGTGAATTATATTTTTAGAACAATCAGTTTAAATCCTACAGATTGAAATTGTGCTGCTCGCTAACTGCCTGGGTGATTTGGCATGAAATCTAATTTGCTTTAGCACGCATGGGGGGCAAGCGGAGGGGTGTTCCTTCCTTCACATTTAAGGGTTGCTATGTTACTTAGAAAAGCAAAACTAAAGTTCTTCCTTTTCCTACTTTCAAACCCTGACCCAAATGCAGTCCTGTAATCTACCTGTCTGGGTTTATTTTCATTTTTCTCCCAGTCCCTTTCCTCACTTTAGATGAGCACTTAGCATGGACTGGGCATTTCTGGGGACCTTTTAGGATTTTGTGTTCCAGCAGGAGTTCAATAAAGACTGATCGATATTAATAGCAAAGAACGCATTTACAAGAGGGCAGCCATGGATGAAGCAAAGAGTAGCTCAAGCAGCTGCTCTCTCTGAGTTCCAGCTCTTTGGGTCGTTTGCATAACATGTTGCACATGTTCTGTTGTATGTAGTGCTCCATACAACTTCATGTACCACATGCCTCATTTGTATCTTCAATCTCCAGCCAGTTGCGTGCACTAAATGGAACCACAAGTTATCTGCATACACCCCAGAGCACTTGGGCATCACCAATGGGATTAATTTGTCCTGGGCTACAGGAAATGCAGAGAGTAGTTCTTCTCCAAGTGGTGTGGTCCTTTCATATGCTAATTAACTTCATTTGCATAAGGCTGTCCAGGGGCCTCAGTCTTCACCCCCTCCCCTGCCTCTCCAGAATGGGGGTGGGAGGGGAGCATGCCTGCTGCAGCCTGTTTATTTTTATTCTTTGATCATTGCCTTCCTAAACCCTGATCCATATTGAATGCCTCCAGTTGCCAAAGAAACTTTTGGAAGCAAAGGTTCCTAATGTTTGGCCATTTCTCCAATATAAGCTAACTAAAAATAAATGCATCATGGAAATCAATGCCAATAATAACAGTAATCAGACATTAATTGTATGTTGATGCTCTTGAGTGCCTTGAACTTACCCAAAGAGCTGAGGTCTGTCAGACATTTTCTATGCTCAAATGTAGGGAATGTTTCAAATGCATCAGCCAGCACTTGGTCAGTGGATGAGTGCTTTCTGATTTTCCAGAGGAAAGGAGTTCCATTCCTAGTGTCCTTATCAGGTGAATTATAATCACCTTGCAAAGAACCTGATGTGGTATCCATGTCTGGTTCCCTGTAGCCATGTTGGGCAGCTCAAAACCTCCTGTAATTCTACTTCCTGGGATCCAATGTCCTCTCCTGGCATCTGTGGACATCTGCTGTCAATGTAGCATCCATTCATACAAATACATATATACACACATATAAATAAAAATACAGAAGCCAGAGATCTGCTGTGTCATCGAATCTGTGGACCATCAGATTTTCCACTCTCTAGGATTCACATCCAGAAGTGAACTAGAATGCTGGCTAAAAATCCCTTATATGGAAGGTGGCTGAGCATTGTGCACTGGAATATCCTTTAAGGCTACTCCTTGAGCCCTAACTATTCCCTCATTAGAGTCTTCCACATATTCTTTTATTATACAAATTGTTCCTCCCACAATCAGAAAGAAATAGATGTTGGTCCTCAAAAAGATCCCTTCCTACTTTGTCATTTGATGTGCTTAATGGGTCCTGGCAGAATTTGTTACTTGACACATTATGGAACTATGCCATGTTTTCTTTAAAACAAATTCATATTTTATATTTGTGTGTATTCATGCATGTGTACATGCTGTGGTGCACATATGAAAGTCAGAGGATAACTTCTGGGAGTTGGTTCTTTCCATCCAACATGTGGGTTCTTTGAGATCAAACCTAGATAGAGCAAGTGCCTTTACCCCATTTCTTGGCCCCATAACTACACCATTTATTGAGATAATAGTCAATAGATTTCAGGAAAATTCTGAGCTTCATTTAATTATGTGGACATAAGAGTTTACTATCAAATACACCTATCTGTAAGGGAGGTTACTGCAATCAACCAATGGGAAATATTTTAACTTTCTCTTCATTGTGTAGGGTCCCTCATTTCAATTTCCCACACACTGATATAACATATTTAGAGGTGACTTTTTTTTTCGTTTGTTTGTTTGTTTGAGATTGGGTCACATTGTGTAGGTATTTGAAACTCATAGAGCTATGTAAGAAAAGATTGCCTCAGACTCAAACCTCTGCCTGCTTCTGCCAGAATTCTTGTTTCTTCCTTCCTTCCTTCCTTCCTTCCTTCCTTCCTTCCTTCCTTCCTTCCTTCTTTCCTTTCTTTCTTTCTTCCTTCCTTTCTTCCTTCCTCTCTCACTTCCTTTCTTGGTTCACAATCATTTCCTTCCCCCACTGCCTTCCCTTCTGCCCATTTGCTTTTCTAGCTGCTTTCTTTTTCTGTCCTGACTTTTTCCTTCCTGAATATATTCCCTTTACCACAATCTTTTCCACCTTCTTTAAGATCTTCTCTTCTTTTATGATTCTCTTTCTAGTTTCCTGACCAACAGATATAAAAACACAAGCTCACACATACATATACTCGTATATTTTATGCATAAATATACATATAAATAAAAGTACATCAGGCACTATATAAATTTTAAATCTATCATCTATATATGAGTGAAAACATGCAATATTTGTTTTTCTGAATCTGGCTTATTTCATATAACAAGATTTCTAGTTGTGTCCATTTTCCCAAAAGTATCTTGATTCAGTTTTTTATTTTTTTTTAAATTTTATGAACTGAATTATTAAAACTTATAAATAAATAAAAGTATCATATACCAAAATTAACCAGACTAACATCTATGTAACCCAATGAATTTCTATACAGTTAGAATAGGCATTTGAAATGCAAACCGTGGAGTTTCACATTAAATTTTACACTTTAGATATCAAATATAGTCTACATACTTGTTAACTGCCAAATATTAAAAATAAATTTTATTTGAACTAGAAAAACAATTATCTTTATAGCTTCTTTCATAATATGTATTAGCTGTTTTTTTCTTTCCTCATTCTTTTATATTTAACCTTTCTTTTTCTCCTGCCTTCATGTTATACTGTATACACATGTACATTTGTTTGAATATACACATACATATACACACATATGTAATTGTGCTAGACTCCACATATGAAAACTATATTTTTCTTTCTTTCTGAGATTGGAACATGGAAGAGCTTAACACACAGAGTATTAAATGAGGTACACAATCTCAGAAAGAAAAAAAAACCACTTTTTTATAGATGCACTAAATTTGATCATGATGTATATATGACACATTTTCTTTATTCATTCATCAGTGAGTAGAGAGCTAGGCTGCTCTATTGCTGGACCAATGTGAATGGTGCAGGAATAAAATTTTGATGTGCAAGTGTCTCAGTTGGGTGTTGATATCCATTTCTTCCTGTTCATATGGTACTGGTAGTCTGGCCCTCCAGTAATCCGGCTTCAGGTTTCTGAGGAACCTCTATACTGATTTCCAATGTGGCTGTACCAGTTTTCATTCCCATAGGCAGTAAATGGAGGTTCATCTCTCTCACATCCCTACCAAGGTTCATTGTCCCCCATGAGCATTCAACTGTCATTTGTTCTCTTGATAATAGCCATTCTGACTGGGGAGAGATGGAGTCCTGAAGAAGTTTTAATTTGCATTTCCTATTTCAAAGTACCAGGATTTGCTTCTCTTAATGGACTGATGCGGCCCTTTGTCATATGAACGTCCAATTATTCTGCTTTGTCAAATGTTCATTCTGCAGTCCACTCAGGTTAGAGTCTCTCCAGCACAGCCTAGAACATAATGGGCTCTTGAAGGACTGGCTGCACACAATACACTTAATTTTTAGAAGACCACCCAACCAAAAGAACTCATGCTCCCTAATTGAATTTTTTTTTTTTGCCATGCCTCAGTAGATAGAATTCTAAACGAGTAGAAGACACATCCACCCAAACAACCTCTCTACAAGTGAGTCACATGAGCTTCTCTCAGAGGCCTTCTTATCCTTAGAAAGCAGTAACTGCTTCACCCAATTCTTTTCTGAGCTGCTTCCAAGGGGAAGAGGTAACCTTGGCAAGGGTGCTTTGAATGGTATCACACTTTGAGAATGATATTGTTTAGTATGCTGGAGAAACAGGATGTTAATAATTTCCCAGTGGCATAAATTAATATAGTTACCAAAAGATGCTGATTGAGGAGACTGCTTAATGGTAATAAAGGCTCAATTTAAAGTGTAATCTCTCTGTGTGCTAGTTTTCAGGAGTTGACTGAATACCAAGAAAGGAGAGTGGTGCATGTTGGGAAAATAGGGGCCAAAGCAAGAACCGGAGTATCTGCTGTGAGGATTGGTCTTCTAAGTTTGGGCAGAACCTACAGTCACTCACACTTGACTCTGGTTTTTGTTTTTTTTTTTTTTTTTTTTTGTTTTTTTTTTTTTTTTTGTTTTTTTTGTTTTCTTCTTTCCTTCTTTTTTGAAGAAAGGAGTCTATAGCAAAGCCTTACTGTGGTAACTCTACCCCAGGGGTATTTATATACAAACATCTTACTCTGAAAGAAGCCCCATGATCTCACTCAGTTGTCACTTGTATTTGGTTCTAGAGTAGACTGTCACTTCTTCCCATACAGGGGACATCTTTGTCGTTTTTGGTGGAGTGCTGCTGCACCCTTATTTACTGTTGGAAGTGACTGAGTCCATAGACTTGTGTTGTTTATCTTAGTGTATAATTTTAAAGTTTATTTTATGTTTGTGAGTATTATGGATTCATGTGTGTCCTTTCAACGTATGTGTGCCTAAAATCCACAAAGATCACAGAAGAGATTAGATTTCTTAGAACTGGAGGTATAGACAGTTGTTAGATGCATGTGTGTGCTGTGACCCTCACCTTGGTCTTCTATTAGAGAAGCCAGTATTCTTAACTACCAGGTGACCTTAGGCAGAAGTCCAAGGGTAAAGAGAGATTCAGTTAAACAGAACCACTAGCAACCTTAGAACTTTGAAAGCAAGTGGGTAAATGAATACTTGAAGAGTTTTAGCAAAGAAGTCTTAAGGAGGATGACATTTATTTCATTCAAATATTTGGACAGTACAGTTACAACTATAGTGAAATATATTCCCAACGGAGAGTGCTGAAGCTTTTTTCTAGGAAGGAATACTATTTTCAGAAGTGAGAAATTCAAGATCTGGTTTGTAGATCTGGGTTCTTGTTTCTCCTCTTGATGGTTTGTGTGCTCTAGATGCCTTATGGCAGACAGGAGAATCTCAGCTTCCTGGGATTCAGGGAGCTGCAATGGTCCTGAGTCAAAAAAAAAAAAAAAAAAAAAAATTACTACCTGGATTGGAAGGTAGAAGAGAATGTCATGTGTCTTCCTGCTAGAAATACCTCTGCTATACACTTTGCCACAATATTCTACTTGGCATTGCCTATGCAGTTTTCTCGTCTGACCCATCAATTTGTGTTTTGATCTTTTTTTTTTTTTTTTTTTTTTTTTTGTATAGTGTTCCGTGAAAGCATCTGGTCATAGAGATGGCATTTGATGCATCCTAGTCTTTATAGTGAGACCTCCTTTAGCATGTGAGAATGTTCACCTGTCATTTTTGAAATGGGAGACATTCCAGATTCTGTACTGGTTAGGGGGTGTCTGAATGAGCCACCTTAACTTTTGTAGACACTGGTAATCCTGATTCCATCCTTTTATTTTATTAATAACATTGCACAAATTAAACATATGCTTCAGGAAGACACCCCAGAAGTTGTCATTCCAAGAATCCTTCATGGTACTATGTGATGTAATTCTGGTCAGTACAATGTATGCAGAAGGCTCCTGAATGAGAGACTTTCATTCTGATTAAATGATAGGGCCAGCATTCCCCTTTATACTTTCTCTTTCTGCATTCTGTCTGGCTGTAAGCATAACGTCTGGAGGCTCAACCCTTCTTGTGTGATAAGGACCAGAGCTATACTCTGAGGAGGATAGAGATACTGACTTTTGTGAGGAACTGTTCTCATTCCCAACTGTCCTTTGAAGAAAAGAAAAACAAAACAAAAGAAAAAAAAAAACCCTTATGATGTTAGAGAAGTAAGCTAGTTTTGTATGGATCTCAGCTACACACTGCCACAACCTAGTGGTCAGCACACCAGAGGCAAATAACTTGGCATCATTTTGGTTGAAGCAGCTCGGTGTCCTCTGTTACCAGAAAAGGTGCTCCTCTATCCATGGCAGGCGAATTCTTCTGCATCGGATAGATTTTACTTGCTTTCCTGAACTCTTCTGTGATTAAAACACTCCTTTGGCCCATGAACATTAAACTGGCATTTCTAATTAGGTAGAATAATTTTCACTGTCTAGAGGTTAAAATAAATGGCACCCAAGAAAAATAGATATTTGTCTTGTACAGTCTATAATACTGAGTAAATAGTCACATTGTTCACCTTTTTGTTCCCCGAAGATTCTATTTTTTGGCCTGTCCATTTCACTCTTCCAAATGTTCTCTGTCCCCTACTAGAGCCTCTTTATCCGCACTAACTCTGTTATGGCAATTATGTAATAGGTTGGTTCTTTTTGGCTTTTGTTTCATTTTGACTCTTTTATTTCTCTGCAAAGCAGCCCGCAGAGCAATAAGTTAGGGAACATGCCTGCTGGACCTGATTTTCTTCTCCAAAATAGCATTGGCTACCAGTTAGTGATAAAAACGACTTGGCTCACTGTAGAAGCCAAAAAGCCAGAGAAGTGTATTTAGTCTCATGATGGTACAAAGATGACTCCTGGACAGAAAATGGGACCTGTGTTTGGTTGGAGCCTAAGTGGAGAGCAACAAAAAGCATGAGAAATATCCCTTCAGCAGAATCAGGTCACCTGAGATTTCAGGCTGCTGTATCAACTTGTCATCCTGAAGCTCCTGTGTTCCAGGGCAAGTCCCTGAGGCCTTCTGAACCTCAGTCATAACATGAGATGTCTCCAAGATCTCCCCAGTTCAAATACCACAAGCCATAGAGATTTATTTCCCACTCATGGTTGGTAAGGCACTCTTCCAGGAAAAGAGATGCAGAAGGAAATTGAGAATAAAAAACATGCCTAGGCTTGAGAATCCATGAGATGGGAAAGACCAGAAGGCAGGCTGGCTGTTCTGAAGGAAATGATGAGGACAGAGAGAGGAATTAGGAGTGCTAATTGAAGATTGCCTCCCTGGTCTCCTCAGCTCATCCATATGGAAACCCATTTAGTTCAATGCATCTGCTGTTGGTCTCACCATACAGGGACTCTTATGGCATTCCTGTTGGTGCTGATGATAATTTAGCACTTACCCATTTATCTGTAATATCAAATCCCCTTCTGGGTATTTTTCTACTCTCCTCAAATAGATGAAGAACACTCCATCTCCAGAGACTGGATGATTCTGTCTGTCTGTACCAAGAAAGTTGGGGGCACTGAGGATTAATTAAGTCTCCAAAGATATTTTATGCCAATTGAATGAACCTGAGGCCACTGGGAACGAGAAGTGTTACTAGCAGGCAGGATAATTGCTCACAACCTAGTGCAAATCAAAAGTTGCATGCTTTCCTTGGCAGGTGCTCAAATCAGGGTAAATCAAAAAGCCAGTTCTTGGGTGTGCTTGGGCATTGTGGTTTCTAATTACTTTTTCTGTGTTATGCATTCTGCACTGTGGATCACTGTATTTCCTTTCTGATTCCCTGACAAAATACCATGAGCAAAAGCAACTTAGAGCACAAAGAGCAGTATATTTCCACAGGCACACAGTCCTTCATGATGGTGTAAATGAGAAAGAGGCAGGGAAGAGGTGGAAAGATAAGCCGGCCACTGGCTGATCATATTTCACCTACACACAGGAAGCGGAAAAAGAGAACAGGAAATGGGGTCAGAATATTAACTTTCAAAGCCCACCCCTAGTGATGTTCTTCCTCTACCAAGTGTCTACCTATGAATGACTCTGTAAACTCCCCCAACAGCGTTACCAACTGGATAGTCGAGTGTTCAAACACATGAGTCTATAAAAGACATTTCCCATCAAACCGGCACAGTCACCGAGCGCTCATCTTTAAAGTGCCTTTTGGAGACATTTAGAATTGCTCACTTTTGGCAAGAAAGGAGGGAAAATAGGAGAGAAAGGAACAGGATGGAAGAAGTGAGCATGATGTTCTGTAGACATATTTCTGGGCTCTCACTGTCAATTTGTATTTGGCAATATGGACACATTGCCCACTCTGTATCCTGAGGGGAGGAGGTATGAGATACACTCTGTTTCACAGTGTCTGTCTCAGAGCTGAGCACAGCACACATCCTTCTACTGAGAACTGAATGACTCCAAGGGGCATGAGATATGATAGCAGGATATGGGGAACAAAAGAAGGACCCCGAGCATCTTTTTCTTTATTCTATATTGGGCAGGGCATGGCCTAAAAGGAGCACAGTCTGGCCTCAAACTCACTCACTATGTAGCCAAGGATGACCTTGAACTTTTGATCCTTCTGCTTAGATCTTTGCAGTGCTAACATTAGAGCTATGTAACAAAATACCCAGAAATTCATGGGTGCTAGACAAACTGTACCCAATGAGCTAAAAACCCTAGCCCCAGGCATGATGATTTCCTCTGCCAAATCGCCCCATTGAGCTCAAGCACTGAAATTGAAAGGCATGCCTAATGATTACCGGCTAGAAAAATTGAACAAACGTATAGCCTCTTTGATTCATATAAGTGTTGCTATCAAATGTTCCCTTACACAGACTGTCAGTGGTCACTTCAGGGCCCTTGACCAGATGCTTTTTCTTACTGATTCAGGGGACTGAAGGGCTTTTTATAATCGGGTACCATTCTTAGAATGTTACTGGATCAGAAGTGTGGCTTAGGTTTGTAGCACACAAAGATAAAAGACAAGTGTGCCTACCTTAACTCTAGATGTCTTAGGGTTGCTATGGCTATGATCAAACACCATGACCAAAAGACACACTCAGGGAGGAAAAGGTTTATTTCAGCTTTCAGCTCAACTTCTGCTTCTGCATCACTTAATGTTCATCAGGACAAGAACTCAAACGGGGCAGCCACCTGGAGCAGCTGCTCACTGCTTCCCCTGGCTTGCTAAACCTGGTTTTGTTGTTGTTGTTGTTGCTTGCTTGTTTTTGCTTTTATTTCTTTTTAAAGTAATCAGATCCGGAACCACCAGCTTAGGATGGTATACCCCATAATAGGATGGGTACTACTCCACCAATCATTAGTTAAGAAAATGCACTGCAGACTTGGCTACAGCCCCCTCTTACAGAAGCATTTCCTCAACTAAGGGTCCCTCTTCTTATGCCTCTAGCTTGAGTCAAATTGACAAGAAACTAGCCAGTACACTAGTACTCATGAATATAGTTTCTGAGCAGGGAAAATCCATATATTTCTTCACTTTTTAGCTTTCAGAATTAAGACAGTGTGCTTAAATCCATCTTTTGTTGGTGTCATTGTCCAGAAAACTTCATATCTGTCTCACTGTACTGATAAAGGAAGGAGTCCAGCACAGTGCCTGGAATAGAGCATACTTGATAATCATGATGTCTTATTTGGGCACTGTATGATATGTAATAGACGACCAAGATATTAATTTGCAATACAAGGTCTCATTATATACTTTTGTAATTTTTAAATGTTTGCTCTTTATCTCTAAAAAAATATGGTTCTTCCCAGTTTTCCCTCCACATTATATAACCCAAGCTACCTTGGAACATGTACAGTCTAAGCCAAGCTGGAATTCATATCTTGTGTCCTTAGCTTTGCAAGTCCAAGCTTTTATAAGCATGGTCCAGTGTAGCCAGTTCTCAAGACATTGTTGTAAAATGAATATATTCATGAGGGCTGCATTATTATTCCTATATTTTTTCTGTTTATCCTGTGTATCATTTAAAGATTTTTTTTAATAAAAATTACATATTCCCTTGAGCAACTTAAAAATTGTAAAATAATTCATCCTAAGTCTAATCAGTTAAGAAAAAGAAACAACTACTGGTATATTGTATATTCTGTGTTCTTGTTTTGTAAAGTAAAATTTTTATATTGCTCTTTTCAGAGACTGTTAGTCCACAGAAATATCACCGTGGTCCACTGAAAACCTTGCATCTTGAATATCCTCAGTCATTTCTTCCTTTATACTTCATTCTATCTCACTGGGTGTATTAAGCCATGTGTTTTCAAAATCAGTCATTTTTTATTGATTTTTTTTCTAACTCTCAATTAATACGGGATCAATGCTTAGGAAAAAAATATTCTGCATTGAATTTCATTGATGACACTGTTAAAAATAAAGTGATTGTGAGTCTCTCTCTCTCTGTCCCTCTCCCTCTTCCTCCTTCCCCTCTCTTTGTGTGTGTGTGTGTGTGTGTGTGTGTGTGTGTGTGTGAATTTAGGACTTGGCTTCGCTTTATTGACCTTTTTGACTGCAGAGATATCAATAATGCAGCTGATTAGTTATTTGTCAGTAGACTAACTCTTCCAACTTTATTATTCTTTAACATAACTTCAGTTTTTCTATTTCTGTAAATCTTTATAAAATTTTAAAATCAAATCCTCAGTTTCTTTCCCTTCAAAATTCCAACTCTATGCCACTGTGATTTTAATGGAGATGGTGTACAGCATGTAGATCACTTTAAAGATCTGCCACTACGATGAGATTAAATCAGTGTATTGATGCCCATTGTGGACTTCTCTAATTTATTTAAATATTTAATTCATCCTACCAAAGGTTTCAATATAGTGGCCTTAAACATCTTTCATGAAATTCTCTCCTAGTTACTTGATGTTTGGGGAAGTATTGGAGAAAATAATGAATAAAATATTGAAATTGATAATTCTTGGTGGACTGTAAAGTTACACATATTATATATAAGCTCATATGGAGCTGAACTGCCCTGGACACTGAAAGGTAGCACAACAAATGACACATCTTTTGATGAATGATCATCAAACAAACTATGTCTCTTGTGTGTGTGTGTGTGTGTGTGTGTGTGTCTGTCTGTCTGTCTGTCTGTCTGTCTGTCTGTCTATCTTTGAAAGAGGATTGTACTATATGCTTAGGCTGCCCTGGATGTTGATATGCAGCTCAAACAGGTCTCTAATTTGCAACCACCCTACCTCAGCCTTCCAACTGGAGACATTACAGATAAATATGTATTTCTTAATAATGTATTATACATATATAGGTGAATATGGCAATAAGAAATTGAATAACATTAGTATTCAACTGTTTATCTTTGAAATGTTGATGTTGTGTACATTTTTTTTGTTATGTTGTATCGTATGCTCATGTTCTTGAACTTAGTATGCTTGAGCACATTGATCATGGAACATTTAAAGGTCAGATGACCTTGAGGAGTTGGTTCTCATCTTCTGTATGTCCCAGGAATGGAACTCAGGTCCTGAGGCTCCAGCAGCCAGCACTTCACCTAAGAAACCATCTCTCTGCTTTGCCCCATCTGATCCTTTCAATACTGAGACCTCACAGAGGCCTCTTCCTTGGGCAGGCTATCAGCCACACCTTATGTCCAGGACCTTCTGCAAGCTTCTAAACTCTTCCCCTGTAGCAGTGCTAAGGGAGCGGAGGTCAATAGGATTAGATTCCTTTCCCATCCTATCCAGTCGCTAATCTGCTCAATTCAAAAGGGGTTTTATTTGTTCTTCGGTGCAGAGTTGATGGTGGCTAGCTATCTCAGCTTCCCCTCCTGTGAAGTAACTAGTCTTCCTGAAAATAGTTTATCTAGAATCCATCTCGGGGCATCTCTCTAGCTAACCTGGAATTCTAGTTCCTTAAAACAGACAGAGGTGCGGAGAGATGGAACCATAGCATAAAAGCACTTGCAACTTGCCGTACTCCTCTAGAAGACCCAAGTTTGAGTCTCAGCACTTGAGTTGGGATCTGACATTCTCTTTCGGGCTCTGTGGGGACCAACAATCATGTGACATGCACTCAGACAGATGTAAACATACATACAAGTGCAAACAAATCAAAATAGTACATAATGTTCCTGTCAATCAGAACAACAAACTGTAGTAAGATGAGGTAGTGGAGAAGCATGTTTCTGTTTGAAAACAGAAGGAGGAGTGAAAAGTATGAGAAAGTAAACCATACGATTTCCTTAGACTGATGTCCCTGGGATGGAGGCAAGGAGGGTTGGGAGTTCAAAGTCATCCTGAGCTGCATAGCAAATTGAAGCTATCCTAGGTTACCTGAGGTGAACCCCATCTCTGGTCCCCAGCAAAAATAAGCACATTTCCAGAGAAGACATTTAATTGAGTCAGAGTGGGCAGATAACCGGTTCCTATTAGTACATTCTACATTACTTGTTTTTATCTATTGTTGCCTTTTGCCTTTTGCATTTGGCAGATAGGATTTCTCTGTGTACCTCCTGCCATCCTGGAACTAAGTCTATAGACCAGGCTGGTCTTAAAGGCAGAGATCTGCCTGCTTCTGTTTCCCAAGTGCTAGGATGATGCACTGGCAAGTTTTGATTTTCTTTCTCTTAGATTTATTTATTTTACATCACATGTACTGTTGTTCTGTCTGCTTGAATGTCTGTGTACTACATCAGCACTTTGTGTCGATAAAGTCAGGAGAAAAGCATTGGCTGCTGGGATCTGAACCTGTATCCTCGAGAAACTCAGCCAGTGTTCTAAACAGATGTATGATCTCCACAGCCTGCTTATTTTCTGATTGGGATTTGTTAATGTCACCAGGATCTGGATGTAACCCTTAGCCTGTGCATCATGAATCAAAATGTGATCAAAATTCTCATAAACTTCTTGATAGTTTTTGTTAATTACTTTAAACCAATTATTTGAGCAACTTGCAATTACATTTTATCTATTTATCTGTCTATCTATCCATTTATCTGTCTGTCTATCTATCTGTCTATCTATCTGTCTATCTATCTATCTATCTATCTATCTATCTATCTATCTATATATCTAGTGCGTTGTGTGTTTTGTGTTGTGTATGGCTATGCATATGCCCATGGCATGTATGCGGAGATCACAGTTGGTTCTCTTCCTCCACCATTAGGAGGATATTAAGCTGAGGTGATCAGGATTGGCAATGAGTACTTTTACTAGGTGATCCATATGAGCACTTTTACTAAGTGATCCACCCAACTAGTCATCATTATAATTATACTTACATTCGATGTGTCAAAAGCTTATCATGCTCTCAGAATGCATGGGGTACTGGCTGACTGATGATCAGTTTCTTCTGTGCTCTAAGTGGCCTTCCTTGATTACATCAAGACCTACCGTGTTGTCATATTTAAGAATTGTGAACGATGGCTCAGCGTGTATAGGCTCCAGATAGATCTTTTAGCAAATAGAAAATCAATCTGAAGAGGTGATAAGTCTTAACTACACAAAATGGAACAAATATGTAGGCCTTTTCAGTAAGAGTTCACAGCTATTAAAGAGTACTTATGATGAAATATAAATGCATTTTTGACAGTAATGTTTGGTTAAAATACGGTAGCAGTCACCATAGCTGTACTATTGCTCAGTTTTTAATAAACATTGGTTCTTTAAAAAGGGGATTGCCAGTTCATTGATGGTGACACTAAGGAAGATTGTCAAAGCCAATGGCCAAGTCAAAAGATATTTTATGGGAAAGCTTACTTTCATTTTTAGATTTTATATCAATAATTTTACATTCTCTTAAGGGAACCAGGAGTCCAGTGCTTTTTCCAATGGTAACAGCTAGTTTTAAATGGCTACTTGCTCTCTTAGACTCGACCATGAAGGCAGCCTCAAATAAGAAGGTTGGTCTGTGGGATGTCGATGGGGTTTGTTAATTGATCATGGACCCAATGAAATGTTAATGTCACCATTTCCTGAGCAGTGTAAGAGCAGAGAAAGGGAACTGGGTATAATAACCAAGCAAGATAACCACACCATGCCTTCTTTCTCCCTGCTCTTGACGGTGCATGTGATCAGAGTACTATCATATTGAGGGTCTTAACTTCACCTCCAAGGATGATCTGGAACCTGAAAGTGTAGGCAGAAAAGACACTTTCCTATGATAACTTGCTTTTGGTCAGGTTGGTTTTTATCACCGCAACAAAAAACAAAACTAGGACACCAGGGAAGAACAATTTGAAAGTAAAGATACAGTCAGGGTGTGGCTGGGAGAAAATAGCAAGATTTCTTTCCAACACTCAAGAAGGTACAACAGACAGGAAGGGGAGGCCCACCCCAAGGGCAGCCCTTGTATCTGTTACATGTATTACCTATTACGGAAGTGCCTTCTTCCACATGTCTCATCCCATGTCTTCAATTTCTCATCACAAAGGTAGGATAAAAGAAAAAATAGTTTCATTGAATAAGTACAGAATGCGAATGTACCACAGGTTGTAGAAACAGGAAAAAATAAATCAACTCTCACTTTAAGAGGTAGTGGGTGTGTGTGTGTGTGTGTGTGTGTGTGTGTTTGTGTGTTTGTGTGTTTGTGTGTGTATGTGTGTGTGAGTGTGTTTATGTGTGTGAGTGCTTGTGTGTGTGTGTGTATGTGAGTATGTGTGTTGAGGTAGGGGAGAGGAGTACAGGGCTTGAATCTAGAGTCACCAGTAGGTTGGGCACTCGAAGATATAAAGATATAAATTATCTTTTCAAAATAATTAGTCTTGAAGGAGAAAGAAGGCTGCATTCCTTTCTACCTGTATTTCTTTTAACATTTACTTGATAATTGGAGTGACCAATTGTCTGAGCTAATTGACTTTCCCCATAGGACATATTAAAATCTAAAGAGAAGGACAACCTGGAGAGAAATATTTCTTAAGATGAGGCTATCCCCACCCACAGAACTGGGAGATAAGGACAGTGTCTTCCCAGGTGTTCACAGTTGAAAGTGAAGCTTCCCAGGCAACTAGAGCAAGCAGAACTCCCGAGGTGCAGAACTGCTAAGAGGTTTGTTGAGTTCTTAAAAGCATACATATCTCAGAAACAGAAAAACAAGTCAGAGTGTAAAATTTCAAAAGTAAATATCCTAAGGAAAAGAAGGGAGAGCCTGTCTCTCTTCTTCCTAAATGAGATTATTTATATTGTCCTTAAGATTTGTGTTTGTCCTGTCACTTTTAAGAAGTCAGTCAGTCTCTTGGATCCCTGTAAAATGGAAGCAGTAGAACCGAGAGCAGATGCTTCACTGAACACAGATGTGAGTACAGGTTCTGCTGCTGGTCACTGACGTAAGCTGTGCTTGTCTTGATTGGGAGTGGAATGCATAGCAGCGGTTAGTCCAGTTCATACATGAAGTTTTGCTTCAAAGAGCATATAATGGCGAAGACGGTCAGGTGAGCATTTCCTGTTGGAACTAAGCATTTGTTCTCTGCCAACATGTCTTATCGAGAAACACCAATTTCTAGAACTTTCCCTCAATAGTTCTTTGTTACCACTGAATTCTAACTCCATTTTACTGTTTTTGTTTACAAAGCCACAATAAATTTGAAGACTGCCTAACATGCCGCATTGAGTCACCAAGATACACACAGTTTTTGATCTAAAGACAGATCCAAAATGATGTTTTTTGGTTAAGATGCTGCAGTATTCATTTCAGTTCAAAAACTTATCTGAAGTACAAAAGGTAGCAGTATAAATTTGAACAGCAAGCAATTAATTATTCATTGGTAAATATTTTTAAAAGCCAAGATGTTTTCTCAAATCCACACTGACTTCAATTTGATGTATTGGCCACATCAGGGGATGAAATACAAAGCTGGAACAGTTCCATGAAAGTGCTGAGAACAAGAATTATGTTTGAGTACTGGAGAGATGGCTCAGCAGTTGAGACCACTTGAATCGTTCATGGAACACCCTAGTTGAGCTCCCAACAAAAAAAAGTCATGTAATTTACAACCACATAACTACCCTTCAGAGGATCCAGCACACCCTTCTGGTCCTCTCCTATACCTGCGCACACGCATGGGAACAACACACACAATCTTTTAAAGTTAATTTTTAAAAGAAGAATTAAATTGGTCAGTGGAAGATCTCAGGAATTGTATAAGAACTTTAAAATAGGACCAGGCTCAGCCTGTTGCCTCCGAATGGACAGGACACTGTAGTGACTGTCGCCCCTTTAAGTATCACATTAACTGCTTGGCTGTCAATCAGTGGGGTCCTAGTTCTCCTAATAACTTGTTGAAAAAGAGTCACTTCCTCTTTCCCAGGAGGACTCTGGCTGAGTTCAGGAATGTTCCTATAAGGGGGTTTTCATACACAAGAGTAAATTGTGTAGCTAGTTAAGGAATAGAAATTACAATGCAGGCCAGAAATATTTGGAATGGAATAAAATATTTAAAAACACTGTTATAAATCCTACCCTGGAGATAAATTTTTATGAGACCAGTGATTAACCCAATAGCAAAATGGAATTTATACCAACCATTCATTAATCCTCTTTCCTTTCTCTCAACACCATTAATTAAGTGTCTACTCGGTTCCCGTTCCCGAGATACACTTATGTCTTGTACCCAATTAGGGCTAATTTTTTGCATGCTACGGGAGTGGTAACAGCTCTAACAGTTGTTGAAATGTGGATCCTAGCATTTACCACAGTGTGTCATCCTTAAATATCCTGTAGTGAATTTTCTAGTTCTGTTTCTAAAATCGAGTTTGTGTGGGGAGAGTTGAGCTGAACACTCTAAGTGGGTGGCTTCCTTCCTTTTAGGTCCATGGAGACCCTTATCTGATTTAAGTGTTGCCTCGGGAGAAAGCTGTACCGCACTGACGTTGCCAAAAATAACTGTTCTCCTGCCTTGTGGTTTTTACCTATGGGTCCCTGGGTAGAGAAAAGGCTTTGGAAAATAAACTTTTGATGGCATGGGGCAGAAACTGTGTCACTTCTTCAGAGTTCGGGAGAAGATGTCAATTTTTAAATGAATGCCTCTGTGATGATGCTTTCTTTGATTCCTTTTGGAGGGGGGTAATATGACCTAATAAGGAAAAATTTAGTTCTCTACACAGAGACTATATTCTCTGTGGGTTTTGGGGTCCTAACTCTAGAGAGAAAAGAACCCAGCACCTTGCTTGATCTCTCCATGCGTCCGGATGACTGACATGGTGGATGAGGAAAATGGGTGCCTGTCACATAAGCAGGAGGGCCTGACCCCATCCTATCACACCCACACCTCTGCTCTACCCCCTCCTCACCCATAGGGAAAGTGAAGGAAGGAAAGCACAGCTACGGGTGTGTGTACTCGTAACGCCATCCTTGAGTGTGCAGAGACATGGAACTCAGTAAGTCTAGCTGAGCCAGTGCACTCAGGTACTGGTGAGAGAGACCCTGTTTTTAAAAAAGGTGGACTGTCTACTTTTCCAGAGGACAGGAATTCAGTTCCCGGCAGCACCCACATCAGCTGTCCCTCAACCTACTGTCACTGCAGTTCCAAGCGCGCACGCGCGCACGCGCGCGCGCGCGCACACACACACACAAGCAGGCATGTAGGTAGTACCCACACAAAATGATTGACTTGGTGATGCCTGAGCCGCTCTCCAAGGTGCTGGCCACCCAGCTCACAGTAGAAGATCTGTGTAACTACTGAGATCCTTATGGAAACTCCAGCATTCAAGGAGGCCCTGGGAATCCTTTTGTTAAGCAAGTAAGTCTTTCCTAATCACCTTTGCCTCAGCTGCAGAGAATTTGGTGCCTTTTCTGGGAGCACAAAAGGATTCATGTTTTTCAAAGGAGTGAAAGTTGTCCTGCTGTGTCAGTCTAGTCTGTGGATGGGGATTAAGGAGATGATGTCCTGTGCCAATGGTGCAGAGTCCTTTATGGGTTTCTGCCTTGATAACAGTACAACTAATTCCTTTTTGTCTGTACACACAGTTGTGGGCCTCTTCTTGTCATTTTAGCCATATCCACATTGGCTTGTCTCTATGTCCTGAGGTTATTTTATGAAAATCTTCAAAAAGGCCAGGGACATAGAGTGATCACTGCAAAATCTTGAAGACTTGAGTTTGGATCTCTATCTCCCTTTGTGTAAAAACAACAACAAACCAAAAAACCCTGAGAGTTGCAGCACACACTCTGAAGCCCTGAGCTGGGGGAGTGGAGGCAGGAGGATCCTGGAGCTTGCTAGCCAGAAGGTTGAGGCAAATAACTGAGGTCTAGATGAAGGCTGAGGCCTTGATTCCAACAGAAGAAGAAAAAGAAAAGAAAAGAAAAGAAAGGGAAAGAGTATTGAAAGAAAGAAAGAAAGAAAGAAAGAAAGAAAGAAAGAAAGAAAGAAAGAAGTGGAAGCTAGGCATGCCTTTAATCCTAGTGCTAGGACTCAGAGGCAGAGGCAGGGGTATCTCAATGAGTGTGAGGCCAAGTTGTTCTACATAGAGAGTACCAGGTCATGGCGGTCCTGAGGACTATATGGAGAAACCGTGTTTCAGTAAAAAATAAAAAGAGAGTGAAAAATGGAGGAGTGAGGAAAATACTAAGCCTCCCCTCTGACCTTCACATATACATTCCTGGGCGTGCTCAAGCACACGCACTCACACAGACCACCCACTCACCCACACCACACCACACACACACACACACACACACACACACACACACACACACATACCCCAGACACCACACACACACAGAAACACACACACAGAGTCCACTTGTTTCTAAGATGAAATTTAACTACACTCCAACTTAAAGCCACGTTGGGAAGCAGCTTGCTACCCATCAACACATAGGACATGCTTGCTCATTACCTGGAACAGCCACAGTCACAAGCACAGCAAAGCGTTTTGTCCTTGTCCTTTGGCACTATACAGTCATCTTATTTTTCTGGAAATTTAGACATTTTTCTTAAAATAGAGTTTGCCCATAATTAAAAAAATGTATTCTTCAAAATGGTGAAGACTAAAGACATGAAATCACTATATTTCCACATTAAAAAAAAAAACTTTGATTATATCATTCATTTGCATGTTGATGGTGATTCTTTTTTAAACTCTTTTTCATGGTGTTATTTTTTTTAATTTCTAAAATTACTTAGGCTTATAGGTTCTTTTTGAAAAGGTGCTGGATAAATATATGGAAGGATTGTATTACTGTTTTCATAAGTGAAAAGCTCACATTCACCATGGTAATCGGAAAGGAAATAATGGCTTAATTAGTTTTTTAGATGAACAGATTTCTGCAATCAGCCTGTGTTTGTAATAGCATTTTAAAACAGTTTTCAACCACAGAAGCATTATAATTAAGATTTTTCAATGAAACTGTCAGAGGGAGTTTGCTTCCACCCTGGCTTGGCTCTTCTCCCTGCTCCATGGAGACCCACTACTTTTCTGACCAGTCATGGCCTTGTGACTCATAAGTGTTTCCCAGTCTTTCCTTGAGCTGTCGCTCACCCACGGATACAATGGTGATTGGATTCCACCATAGCACTTCTTATACAAAGTACTTAGCGTCCAGCCTAATATCAAACCACCAAGAAAATCTTGCTCACTGCAGGGAGCACCCAAGGGCACCTGTGACTTCCCTGACTGCATGTGTATTTCTAGAGGTTGTAGAGAAAAATCCTCTTGGTTGATACTACCCACTTCATGTTTTTTTCATTTACTTCCTGGAGATTTTAATGAAGAAATGGAAAGAAAAAGTTAAATAAGTCCTATTTTTATGTGTATATGGTATGCATGTGTGTTTGCATATTTTTGCATGTGTATTAGTATGCATTGTGTGGGTGTGCATGGGTGTGGGTGTGTATTTATGTATGTGCATGTGTGTGTGTGTGTGTGTGTACACATGAGTGAATGTTTATTGTGTGGAGTGCCTGTATTTGGGTCTGCATTTTTGTGAGTGCATGTGTGTGCACATTGTGTATGAACATGTATGTGCATGTGTGTGTGCATTTGGGTGTGTACAGTGTGGTCATTTTGTCTGCCTGTGTGTGTGCATTGTGTGAGTGTGCATACGTGCAGGGTGGCAATGCACATTTAGAGGAACAAGGCTGACGTTAGGAATCACCCTCTTCCACTCCTCCAGTTTCCACACTGACATGGCTCTCAGTCATACTCAGGTGGTTCTGCTAGCCAGTGTGCTACCACAGGTGGCTTGTCTGAATTCCAGCTCTAGGATTGTAGGTGCCTACCTGGCATGTATTGTGTTTTCTGGGGACCTTGGCTCCAGTGCTCCACATACTTTGCATGCCAATCACTTTAAGCACCCAGCCATTTTCTTAGAGCATCCTCCTGTATCTTCTCTCTTGAAACACTGTTTCTTACATTTCCATGCTCTCCACAGCTCAGTAGGAAGCCAATGGTGATCTTTTCAACTTCCTCTTCTACCAGGTTGTGGCACAATGCCCCATTTTTGTGATGCCAGGAAGTAAAACCAAGGCTTCGTGAATATTAGGCTTGCCCCTGTCAACCAAGCTACTCCACACCAACTCCTCATGTATTTCTTTTATCTGGAATTGTCACCATATTCATCCATGCAATACAAATTTCCAATGAGAGAGTGACAGTGGTGGTTGTGCCAGTGGTTGGAGGGACTTTATACCCACATTTGAGAACTAGGTTTTAAAACTATGTAAAGTTTAATTTTTGAAACAAGATCACATGTACATCTCTGACTGGCCTGCAATGCCATACATAGAGCAGGCTTGCCTGAAATATGCCAGCCTCTGCCTCTTGAGTGCTGGACAGACAGGTATGCCCAGCTACATCTGAGAATGGATTCAAAGCATAGTTCAATGCCTGTTACTCAACAGATCTTAAGTCTAGCCATGTTAGATCATCCTGTGGCTGTTTTATAATGAGGTTTTTAAGCCAGTGTTCATAGTGTTGAATTAACAAATTATTGTATTAGGCTTCCTTATGTACGTCTTCTAACCTCTTTTGTTGGCCCCGAGTCTTGCACTGCTGATGCTCAAGTTGAAGATGCCCATGCATGTTGTGATGTGCTGTGTTACACTATTTCTTAAAAGACACGAGCAAATGTCTCTTTCAGCCTGATAGGGAACCAATAACATATTAAAATATGTATGCTGCAAAAGTCCAGCTTAGAAACACAAAGTTTGAGTTACTTATAAGAATTTGGGTGAGGGGTGACATAGAAGTATAAGGATGACCCAAAAGTAGCTGTATCACTGAGATCCCATTCAAGCCCGTGTGAAAATTAAAGCTGGATGCACACAGCTACCTGCAAGACTCACAGGCAGTTTGACAGTTTGCAAAGAGTCTAGGCAACTTGTTCATAGGTAAAATGAAAAAAAGCATATGCATGTGAACTCTGTAGACCGAGGAATTTTGGAAAGAAGATGACAGAACTTTGAGGGCGTCAGGGGAGCTAGTGGCTATAGTTGTGGGACTTGTAGTACACTCATCTGAAGCTTGAACTTAAGTCTACAGCTTGACTTTTGTTCTGCTCACTGAAAAACTGAAGAAATTCAGACCATCTATGTGTACTGTGTACCCCGTTTTATTTTCACTACAATGCCCTTTATCAACCTTCCAAAGGGAAGGAATAGACCTTGGGACAAAGTCTTACTACGTTTTTGTACTTTTGTAATCCTAAAAACTATAGTTGAAAAATTTTAAGCGACTGAAGACTTGAGTCCAGACCAGGCTACATAGTAAAAAACCATTTAACAAAACAAAACAACCAATTGGTTAGGATTAAACACACATTTAAAACATTTTAAACACCAGAAACAAACTTTTTTGATCATTTCATTTACTTACATTTCAAATGGTGTCCCCCTTGCTGGTCTCTCCTCTGCAAGCTCCCATTCCCATCCCAGACCCCTTTGCCTATAAGAGTTTCTCTGCCATCCACCCACTCCTGCCTCACCCCTCTCAAATTACCCATTGCTGGGGCAACCAGCCTCCACAGGACCATGCACCTCACCTGCTAGTGATTCTGGATAAGACAGTCCTCTGCTACTATCTAATGGGAGCCATGGAGCCACCCATGTATACTATTTGGTTGGTAGTTTAGTCCCTGGGAGTTCTGAGGGGTCTAGTTAGTTGATATTGTTCTTCCTATGGGGTTGCAAACCCCTTTAGCTCCTTTGGTCTTCCCCTGTCTCTTTCATCAGGGTTCTCCAGGATCAGTGTAATGGTTGGCTGTGAGTGTCTGCATCGGTCTTAGACAGGTACAGGAAGAGCCTCTCAGAGGACAGCCTTACGAATCTCCTGTCTGCAAACATTTTGTGGCTTCAGCAATAGTGTTGGGGTTTGGTGTCTGTGTATGGGATGGATCCCAAGGTGGGGTGGTCTCTGGATTGTCTTTTCTTCTATCTCTGCTCCATATTTTTGTCCCTGTGTTTCCTTTATACAGAAACAATTCTGGGTTAAAAATTTTGAGATGGGTGATCAGCCCCTTCTCTTAACTAGTGACCATGCCTATCAACTCGGGTGGTCTCTTCAGGTTCTATCTCCCTTCTGTTGCAGATTTCAGCTAAACTCATCACCACTGGATCCTGGGAGCCTCTCTCATTCTAGTGTCTGAAACTTTCTCGTGGTTCCTCCCATTCCCCACCCTTGACTGCTTCATATTTCTATCCGTTCTCTTGGTCCTCTCAACTTCTCTCCTGTTTCTTCCCATACCTGACCCTGTCTCCCTTCTTCTCTCCCCCTCCACTCTCCCACCCAGGACCCTTCCTCCCTCTGCCTTCAGTGATTATTTTGTGCCTCTTTCTAAGTGGGATTGAAGCATCTATACTTTGGCTTCCATCTAAAGAACTTCAGGCTGGATATAAAAATTAATTCAAACAAATCTGTAGCCTTCCTTTATATAAATGATAAACAGGCTGAGAAAGAAATTATGGAAACAACACCCTTCACAATATCTACAAATAGTATAAAATATCTTGTAACTCTTACCACGGAAGTAAAAGATCTATAAGACAAGAACTTCAAATCCATGAAAAAAAAAAAAAAATCAAAGAAAACCTCAGAAGATGAAAAGATCTCCCATACTCATGTTTTGGTAGGATTAACAGTAAAATTGGCAATTCTACCAAAAGCAGTATAAAATTTCGACAGAGTACATATCAAGATTCCCACACATTTCTTCACTGACATGTAAAAAGCAATTCTCAATTTCTCATAAAAAAACAAAGCACCTAGGATATCGAAAATCATTCTTAGCAATAAAAGAACTTTCCAGTGGGGAATCACCATCCCTGACCTTAAACTGCACTACAAAGCAATGGTTATGTAAAGAGCAAAGCAAACCCAAGATCATCAACAACAAAACGTCTAGTACTTGCACAGGGATAAGTCAATCAATAGACTGCAAGTGATGACAAAGAAATAAGCCTGCACACACATGGGCACTTGATCTTCCACAAAGAAACCAAAAACATACAAGAATGTTTAAAGCACTATTTGATGTTAAGATTGGGAGGTGTGAATATTTTTTTTGATCAGGTAATGTGCCTCTAGGTGTCTGCTCATATAACCATACTCACCAAAATATGAGGACATACATTCAAGAATGTTCATTGTTTTAATTGTAAAAGAACACAAACATTAAAACATTTCATTTTTATGAGAGTTTGCCTATATATATATATATATATATATATATGATACAAGTCCTGCAAAGCTAAAGGAGAGTGTTAGATCCCCTGAAATAAGATTACAAATAGTTCTGAGCCATCATGTGTGTACTGGGAATTGAACATTGGTTTGTCTGCAAAAGCAACAATATGTTAGAACATGAAATACTGAAACCGTAGTAGGTAGCCATGGCCCACAAAAATGTCCATGTTCTAATCTCTGTAATTTATGACTGTGTTATCTTACTCAGCAAAAGGGATTTTTAGAGACGTGATTAGGGTTAGAGACCTTGAGACAGAAAAACCATTTGGATTATCTCACTAAATCCAAGATAATCACACAGGTTCTTAACAGTGGAGAGGCTTTACTGACAGGAGTTACAGTGACAGAACCTCAGAGACAGGGTCAAAGAGAGTATACATTGCTAGTTTTGAATGTGGGGGAGATGAGTGTGAGCCAAAGAAACAGCCAGCTTCTAGAAAGAGAAAAACCAAGGAATGGGATTTGCTCCAGAGCTTATTGAAAAATGTCCATCATTGTAAATTTTTATTTGGGCAATAGCACCATGTTGACTTCTGGAATAAACAAGGAACTGTGGGCTTTCTTAACCCATTCAGTCTAGAGCAATTTGGATTAGGAATTAGCTAATTGGAAGGCACAGATGCCAGAATAAAGGAAGCATTTTGTTCATGACAATTCACTAAAAGAGGGAATTATCATGAAGTCATGAAAAAGGCTAGGTAGGTGATTCTGTTGTATGGCCATGATCCAGCAACAAATACTAATGACATCGTACTAAGGGACAAAGCACATGTGACCAGGATGCTTACATTTTATACCATTGCATTGAAAAAAATGCATTAATGTATATGAGCCTTGTATTTCTTTACCCATCACAAAATTCCTGACCCACCCCCCAAAAAAACTAAAGAAACATTTTTTAAAAAAGATTAATTTTCAGTCAGTTTGACTGTGGAATTATTGCAGGAGGACATTGGGGCAGGGGAGTGAGGTGACTGGTTTTGTTGTGCAGACATTTAAGAGAAAAGAGAGAAGATTGTTCCCATCTCCCTCTTTATTCTTTAGTTTTTGTCCAGTTCAGGGCCCCAGGATGTTGAATGGTGCTCCTACATTTGGGTTCATTCTTCCTCCCTCTATTATACCTTTGTGTGAAGTTCCTTAAAGACATAGCTAGAAATTTGCCTCGTGTTGACAGCCAAAATTAGCTGTCATCATGCATGTTTTGAAATCCTATTGTTATTGAGCAAAATCCATTTACCTGCCACATAATAAGCACCCTGTAAAATAGCACCAACTGTTTAAAATGTGGCCAATTTTTCATTTTAATAGGGTAACTGATCAGCAGAACTTTATCAAATGACAACCAAGTGTCAGGTCATAAGGTTACTAATGGTACAGAGATAACGGTGAATGTAGAACAAACAAGAAATCAATTTTCCAGCCTTTGTAGGATGGGAAGAACCATCATAGGAGACAGATGGAGTACAGGGTGCAGGGATTGTGGAAGGTATTGACTAACAGGATGCCTGACATAGAAGATCAGATGTGAGGACAAATGACCAGGAGGGCATCATAGGTTCTGATGCAATGGTCAGTTTTTCTGTCAGACAAGTTGGAGCGAACACAGCAGTGAAATGGTCTGAGACAGGAACCTGGGAAAGGGCAGAGGGAGAAAAGAAATAGAAGATAATCTGAATTCACATTAGTTATGGTCTTTCTGGACATTATTTTGTCAGGGGAGGGGTTTTAGGTAGTTCGTAAAGGAATGTATACGCACATATTAGAGGGAATAGTAAAATAATGGGTTGAATTTTCATGGCATGAATCAGAAGACATGAAATAGATGGTCTAATAAGTTTTCAGTTAAAGACTTAATTGAACTAATGGAAAGACGATTGTAAAACTTGTCATCCAATTTGGAGCACTTTTGCCAGTGAAAGGAAGCATTTCTAATTAAGCGAAACAATGGAAACAGATGGGCAGGTCTCACCATACCTATGAAACAAACTTTCTTGAATGGGAAGTGACTGGATCTATGGAGAGGTGGTATTGGGCAGACAGATAGGTGTCTTCTCAACACCACACACATTCATGGAAGTGCTAGTGAGGGTTCTCCAGAGAGACATGACCAGTAGGTTACATAGTCATTCGGCTTCATTTCTTTCTTTCTATGATGTATACACTATCATATATTTAGAGAAGAGGAGTAAGGAAATAGTAGAGGCAATTTATTAAATTAGTTGACTCATAACAGTATAGGTTGGGACATCCTGTGGCAAACCCTCTACAGACTTAAAGCTCAGTCCACATCCAAAGGTTGCATGGCCAGGAAAGCAAATGGGGGGGGGGGACTCTTAACTCACAATCTATAGTTGAAGACCTGATAATCTTGGAGCTTCTTATTAAAGACTGTGGTCCAGAGGTTAGGTTCTTGAGTTTTGATGTCCCATGTATGTAACTTTGTGTATGTATTTATGTCTGTCTGTCTGTCTATCATAACACTTGTTTTACTGGCTGGCTCATCTCCTTAGCCTTTAAATTTCAAGTTTTTGTTTTAATTACATGTAGGTATGTATGTATATCTGTGTTGGTATCTGTGCACATCAGTGAAGGTCAGTAAGGAAGCCAGAGAAGGGCATTGAACTGCCTGTTTTTGAGAAATGCAACATGTGTGCTGGAAACCAAATGTGGGTCTTAGGCAAAAACACTATGTGCTTTTAACTGCTAAGACTTTGTGGGGACAATATACCTTCCTTCTTTTTATAGAACACCAAGCAAAGTCTGAAGATGTTTTTGTTATTTTAACCAGGGGAAAGATGTCAGTGCTTTTTTCATGGCTTTGAAAAAAATTCCTGAGTAAAGTAACTTACAAAGGAAAAGATTTTGCTTGGCTCATGTCTTCTGAGGTCTTAGTGCATGGTCAGAGAGCTCCATTGCTTTGTGCCTATTCCAGGGAAGGGCATGCATGGTAGAGGATGTTTCTTATCTAGGACAAAACAGAAAGGTACTTTAAATTGGATAGTAGAAGTCAGGGAATACTGCTATGAATTTTACTGTATGAACATTGCCTACCCATAACTAGAATTAATTGCACCAAATCTCAACAGTGTTGAAATTTGAAAACTTTGACCTCACTTGTCTTTCTTCATCCACAACTTCTAGAATTACATTTCTTTTATATGAATCTCAACACTATGTATTGGCATGAATACTTCTGGACCAGTTTAGCTGTTCTTCACTTCCTATGAGCTGTTTACAGTTAGTTCACAATACCTACTGCCTGTCTTCTTGATCTACCCGATGTGAGTTTGAGAACTCTGAACAGGAAATAAAGTTATAGGAAATAAAATAACAGGATAGTTATATAGCTGCCTAAAATACTTTGGTAAGGTTTCTTTGTCAGAAACACCTGTGGGCTTTTGCATTGTGTACAGTTGCTTTCTTTTATTACTAGAATTAAATTGTGAGAGAACATAAAGTTAAATTTGTCTTCATCAGTGCTGTGAGATGAGAGATGTGTGAAGGCCAATTAAGATGTCTTTAAATTGGATTTTATTTTCATCCAGTAGCTGCCAAAGATTTTGTTTGCTTGCTTATTTTTGTCTTGTTGTATTTCTAAGAGTGGGATCTGAATAGACAACCCAGGCTGGCCTTGAACTCATCATCCTCTTTCCCTTATCTCCTAAATTCTGTGATTATTGCCTAAGCTACGATCTCTGGATGCTGCCATTCCTTAGAAAGGAAAGAGAGATTCTGTATGAAACTTGAGAACGATGAAAGAAGCCAGCCTGGCATTCAGAACCCAAGACCTGCTCTGAAGACCTGGGAAATCTATTTTCCAATTGTGGGAGAAGATGAGGCTCCTTATTTAATAAGACAGAGTGATTGATAGAGGTTTTGTGCTGTGAAATTCTGAAAAGCTTTGTGAGAAATCAATTAGGATGTCTGGAGGCAGTCACACCTTTCTTCCTGATTCTGCCTCTGCTCGCTTGGATGCCTTGTTAGCTTGAGTTAGTGGTGTATTTTAATAGAAAGTCAGACCCCAGTAGATCTTTACTATGGTGTCTTTCTGAATCCTCCTTACACACTGTCTTTCCAAAGTATCCCAGACCGAGAAACTTCATTCAACATTAGAATTTTTCTCTGTTGACAAGGTATCTGAGATCAAGGCACCAGCAGAATTAGCTTCAGGTGAGACTCCTGTGACTTATAGCTGCCATCAGAATTCCCTGTCCTAACAATGTATTGTCCCTGTGTGCAGGAGTGTGATTTACCTCCAGCTTAAGGACATTCATTGTATTGGGCCAGGGTTCACTCTAATGAATTCAACTTAATGTAATAACTTTCTAGAGGTCCTGTCTTCCCAAGTTGTCATATTCTAGAGATACTAGGGATTTTTAACACATGAATTTCGCAGAAGACCTGATCCAGACCTCATCATAACCTCTACATGGCTCATCCTTATGTAGGTGCTTAACAAATGCTCAGTCTTTTCTTGGTATGTTCAAGCACAGTGCATGTGTTTGCATTGCATGTAGGCATATGAGTATGGAGAACAAGAGTTGACAGTGAATGTCTCCCTAATCTGTTATCTATCTATCTATCTATCTATCTATCTATCTATCTATCTATCTATCTACCATCTATCTATCTATCTATCTATCTATCTATCTATCTATCATCTATCTATTTATCTATCCATCCATCCAGCCATCCATCCACTCACCCAGTCACCCACCTGCCTATCTATCTATCTATCTATCTATCTATCTATCTATCTATCTATCTATCTATTATATATATGATATATATATTCCTTAAGAATGAAGATAATGCCTTTTTAATATTCTACATGAGGAGAAAAAAGCAAGAACATTTTAGAGCTAGGTGGGTGTATGCTTCGCTTTGTGCTTGTTCTCATGTAGTAGAAGAAGAAGGTGGCTCACCAGGGCAGCTTGGTGATCCAGAGAAGTTTAGCTTTTACAGAGGAATGAAAGCTGAGTCCTTAGCATGATCGTTTTGATCCAGTCTAGTTTGACTTCAGCTAAGAGTTAAACTTTATTTATTTATTATTATTGTCTTTATATTTTGTATGGAGTGTGTGTTTGTGTGTGTGTGTGTGTGTGTGTGTGTGTGTGTGTGTGTGAAACAGAGAGGGAGAGAGAGAGAGAGAGAGAGAGAGAGAGAGAGAGAGAGAGAGAGAGAGAGAGAGAGAGAGAGAGAGAGAGAGAGAGAGAGATTGTGGTTGCACGTGTGCTTTGGTTAGAGAACAATGTTGACCTGATTGTCTCCACTATTGTGCAAGTAAATTTTCCAGGCTTAGTTCATTGGATCATTTTTAGGGTCTTTCTGAATTTCCTCAGTATTTTCATGAGGAACTTATAGAGCTATAAGGAAAGTGATTGATCTCCAAGCATTGCATAGCATAAAAGTGACACTTAGAAGTTGGTTTTCACGCTGCTCTTCCCATCTGTCTTCTGAAACTCCTTCTTGACTGAGTATGAGTAACTGGCCTTTCTTAGAAGCTTTCTATGTGTGAGGCAACTGAGGAAGGTCTGGTTTTCCAGCTTTCTCATTTCAGCAAAGCCATCCCTAGACATGTCACATGAGGTGACAGAAATACAACCTACTAAAGCAACATGATGATTTACTCCTTCTTGACATTTACAGGTACCCAGTTTGATTATAAGCATCAATAAATTGTCCGTGATTTATTTCATTACCCATGCATGGGTCTTAAAACAAAAGATGGCTCTCAATCCCAGAAAGTTAATCTTTCATTGTTCCTTCATTGTTGAAGTTTAAATTCTTCATTGTGATACCAGATATTAGGTCTGATATTCTTTCTCTGGATATGTCTCTGTCTGTCTCTGTCTGTCTCCCTCTCTCTTCCTCTTGGTTACCTTCATTTTTTCTATTTACTTCATGTTTGAATTATATTCATGGGTGGATTTTAATTTCTGAAAATTTTATGAGTGTTAAATATCAAAGATTTCTAAATGGCAAGTCTGTTAAATTCTCATCCAGCCTATGGATTAATAGATCCTGCTTAGACATCTCCATCTATCTTCCACCTATTTGTGGTTCAGAAACCAGACACTGTCTCCTATTAATTAGCTTATTGTCTAGATAGAGGAAAGATCAGAGTAGGAAATTTGTTTATTGGGCACCATTGTCCAGCCAGACTAGGATGTTTTGGATGCATTCATCTGTTTTAATTCTTACCACATTCTTGGGTTCAGTGTCCTTTCCATACTTAGATTTAATGAGTATATTAAACTTGCCATGTCACACATAGAGGTGGTAAGACACAGCTTCAGTCTTACTGAAAATTTCTTTGAGTGGGGTGGGATTACGCTCTGTGGTGTCATCGTACCAGTGGGGGAGAATATTGAGGCTTTCAGTTCAACCCTCAGAGTCTCATAAAACATTTTTTAAGGAAGAAAAGAAGTGAGGCAGGACAAGGCATCTAAAATGGGAGTTTTATCTGTGTTGTTTTCTTAATTTTTCCATTTTTGTTCATCCTATTTTTATAAATTTAATTGTGTGTGTGTGTGTGTGTGTGTGTGTGTGTGTGTGTGTGTGTGTACTATGATGGTACACATGTGGAGGACAAAGGGCAAATTTAAGGAGTCAAATTCTTTCCTTCCACCATGCATATCCTAGCAGTCAAAACCATATTTCATTACTTATTATTTATTTTTGGTTTTCTTTCCCATTTCTTCTTTCCTTCCCATTTTTCTTCCTTCCTTTTTTCTTCCTTCCATCCTGCCTGCCTCTCTCTTTCTTTCTTTACATGTTCTCCTCCTCCTTCTTTCTTTCTTTCTTTCTTTCCTACCTTCTTTCCTTTCTTCCTCTTTTTTTTTTTTTTTTTTTTTTGAGAAAGTGTTTACCTATGTAGCTCTGGATGGACTCTTCCTGTATTGATCACTAATTTAGAAAATTTCTTAGACCTGAATCTCATGGAAGCATTTCCTCAACTGAAGCTCTTTCCTCTCAGATGACTCTCATTTTGTTGACACATGAAAGCATACAGCACATTTATGCACTACCATGCCTGACTTTTAATTACATTTATTTGTTTATTTATTTATTTATTAACTTGCTGTGTCTATGTGTATGGGTGTGGCTGATCCTTCTAAGGCATGCCAGGAAGGCCAGAAGACAGCTTATAGGATTCCATTCTCTCTCTTTGCTTTGTAGGTTCCAGGGATAAAACCCAGGTTGTCAGGCTTGTCAGCAAATGCTTTTATTGAATTAAAATTTTTACTGACCCTATTTAAGTTTAGTGCAGTGCTGGGTCTCAAAACCAAGGTTTTAGTCAAGGATTCTAACAATTGAGTTCAAGTCCCATCTCACATGTAAGAATTTCTCTCTCTCTCTCTCTCTCTCTCTCTCTCTCTCTCTCTCTCTCTCT
This sequence comes from Micromys minutus, assembly GCF_963924665.1. Classification (NCBI taxonomy): domain Eukaryota; kingdom Metazoa; phylum Chordata; class Mammalia; order Rodentia; family Muridae; genus Micromys; species Micromys minutus. The sequence goes on from NC_137953.1 coordinate 9,584,487, forward strand.
CTCTCTCTCTCTCTGTGTGTGTGTGTGTGTGTGTGTGTGTGTGTGTTTCTGTGTGCATACATGTGTCTATGAGTGGATAGAGCATATATTCCTTTATCAAAACATTTCCTGCACCCCATTCATAGGGGTATTATTGCCATCAGCCCCTTGACAGGCTAAGATGACTCCCAGATTTTCCCTGATGGCTTTCCATGTCTCTACATGGACAGCTGTGTACCTATGGATCCAGAAAAGTAGGATTACATTATTTGAAAATGCTCTTCTGCAAAAGCCATGGAATCTTGTTACTATGTATACGACTTCATTGTATATTATTAAAGGAAGATCATAGGAGGCCACTGATTGGATCAAGCTCTTGAACAGACTTTCAGCTGACCATGCTCTGCATCAAATGAAATCACACCTGCTAAGGCAGCTAAGCACCATGATGAAAGTCTGCTTCCCTGCGCTGCTGGGTATTCTGGGTTGAAGAGATAACAGCCAAATTTCCTTAAACATGCTGGCTTCAAGTTCTTTGCTGGGAAGAGACACCATGACCATGGCAACTCTTTTATAAGAAAGCGTTGAATTGGGTTTATTCCACTGTCATCCTAGCAGGAAGCGTGGTCATAACAAGCAGGCATAGTGCTGGAGAAGGAACCTAGAGTTTTACAACTGGAGCTAAAAGCAATAGGAAGAGAGAGACAGTGGACCTGACTTTAGCTTTTGAAATTTCAAAGTTCACTCTCAGGGTCACACTTTCAACAAAGTCACACCCAACCTAACAAGTACATGCCTACTAATACAGCCGTTCCCTATAAATCTATGTTTTAAGTTTAATGCCAGGTGTGGGATATGGCTTTGCTTCAGATTGTCCACAGCAGCTGACTATGATTTGCCTTGTGCTATAGGAGAGTCATAGTTTTGCCAGGTATCCTTTCTGCAACTGTGTGATGTTTGGAATTCTCTGGACTCTTCAGAGGGTATATGAATGCTGGTGCTTTATAGATAGATGTGTTTGTCCGTTGGTTGCTGTTGGTTGAAGTAATTTTGAGCAAAAAAGAAACAACAAGAAGAAAATATACATGCTGACTGCCAAAATCAAACTTGAACCAAGGAATGTGCCTGCCCTAACCACCAGGGAGTAGTTTAACAATAATATAACCCCTTTTCTCCTCTATCATTTATTCTTTCCTAACTAGTGTTAGGGGGTTGGAAGGGTGGGAAAAAGGTAGAGAAGTGTGGAAGAAAGAAGAACCCACAAAGTAGCCAAAGTCCAGGCATACAAACCTCACACAAGCTAATTTCAGGTAGCATGCTAAAGAAACTCCTTGTGTAAATCTATACAGGGAAGGGTAACACAAAGTGATTTCTAACTTGTCAGTGACTTGCCTATTATTCTCTTGCCCTGTCCTTGCCTGGCAGTGAAAAGATCATCAACATAACCACTTCCAGTCTCTGTCACTCATGTCTGCTTTCTTTAAGTCCTTTTCTACCCACAGAAGCAGCGTGTGCCCATCTGACTAGACCATTCATTCTGTTTTGTGGAATAAAGCATTATGGATTCTAGAATTGCAAAACTAAAGGCCATTAAACTTATTTCTCATGTGCTTTGAGAGGACAAAGAGAATACATTTTGGATACAGTGAAGTGTAAACTTTCTCAGTTTACACTCTGCTGGAGGCGTGGCTACTCAGAATAACAGTCAAAAATTATGTCCTCCTCATTCCCATATTCTAGTGTGAAACAGCCACCATTTTCTTTTTACGCCTCTGTGTTCAGTATACAGCAGACAGACTCTAGTCCAAACAAATGTGTACTGCTAACTTGTCTTGATCCTTCCTTCCTTCCTTCCTTCCTTCCTTCCTTCCTTCCTTCCTTCCTTCCTTCCTTCCCTCCTTCCTCTCTCTCTCTCTCTCTCTCTCTCTCTCTCTCTCTCTCTCTCTTTCTTTCTTACCACCCCCTCTCTTGTTCTTGAAGACAGTCTCACTTTGTGATTCAGGCTGATCTAGAACATCCTATTCATCTGAATCAGCTTCCTGAGTATTAAGTATATTTGCCTTTGCCACTGTTTGAATATGCTTGGTACACGGAATGGCCTTGTTGGGCTAGATGTGGCCTTGTTGGAGGAAGAGTGTCACTATAGGGGTGGGCTTGGAGACCCTCTTGTAGCTATTTGAAAGACAATCCTCTCTCTGACTTTGGGATGTAGAACTTTCAACCCCTACAATGCCATGCCTACTTGGAGACTGCCATGTTTTCCTGTTTTGATGATAATAGACTGAACCCCTGAGTAAGCCAGCCCCAAGTAAATGTCCTTTATAATAGTTGCCCTGGTCATGGTATGTATTCACAGCAATGGAAACCCTAAGACAGTAACCATGCCCAGCTATTTTTTTTGTCTTACTAGATTTCTATTGTGTTGATGTCATTGTTGGAATAACAGTAGTTGGTTGAGCTCAGCATATTTCAGTATTAGGGAAACTATGGAGAGTGTCCTATAGCCCCTTTCTTGCTGTGTTTTGCAGGAACTTGGAAAATTGGGAAAAGCTGACTCTGAGGGATGTGGGTGAGCCTCTCCTGCTAGCTTTTACAAAGAGCTTCTTCCCAGTTGGGTCCAAAGGAATTCTATCTCCTGATGTCAGAAAGGGGCAACTATACTATGCTTGGGAGAAGGAAGAGTTGTGAAAATCTGGGCATAGTAACTGGTGTGTGCAATTCTAGCACTGTTGAGGCAGAGAGAAGAGAACCCTACCACTTTCTTTCCAGGAAATCACACTGGAGTCCTACTCTAGGTTCAGTGAGAGATAGATCTCAAAAACTGTGATGCAGAGTGAGGAAGATACCTAATGTTAGCCTCCAGTTTTGATATGAGGACAGGCACACATATTACACTCATCCTAACTCACTCATTGGTGATGGGGGGAAGGGAGGTAATAATTATGTACATCCTATAGAATCAGAAGAAACAGGCTTCATTGCCTTGACAGACTGCTTCAGAATAAGAAGGTGGGAGTAGCATCTATGGGACCACTGGGTTTTCAGGAAAGCAATTTTCTTTGCATGCCACAATGTAATTACAGTAAAACAAAGAGTTTGTGACTGGAGCAAAGAGAGAGAATTTTTATATCATTCTGAGAATCAAGCAGATTTTACACATTGGTTTAACCAACAAAGGCTCTGAAATATTGCCTAGATTGAGAAATATTTTGCTAATATTATTTAAAAATTTGTTTTTCTTTTAAGATGTGTGTGTGTATGTGTGTGTGTGTGTGTGTGTGTGTGTGTGTGTGTGTGTATAGATGACAGACATAACAGCCCATGGGAATGGGTGCTATCTTTTCACCTAGGGGTGTTGGTGATTGAACTCAAAGTGATAAGGTCAGCAGTCCCTTTGATGTCATTGGTCATTGTATCAAAGCACCTTTATTTGGTGGAACCTTGCAGAAACAGAAGCCAAGGAATATGGAGAAGCAATTTAAAATTTTCTTTTTTGTGTGCAGGGAAATCTGAAGTGGTATAAAGGGGTGTATTTACTTGGTATTGTTTAATTGCTCAGGCAGTAAGGCTCTCTTTTTTAATTAAGTGGTTTGGTTTAGACTCTCATGTATTTGGGATAGTGAGTAATTCATCAGGAATCAAGCTGAATTGTTATAATTGTGAATTCTTGATCCTATTTTAGGCTCACACTAGTGAATGATTGCAAATTTATAATTAGGTTGATGAAGATTTTTTAATGGGACTCAGAACTGCAGATTTCCCAACCATAGTTAGAGACTATCTGATGACTATAAAGGCTAGTCAGTTTGGTAGTGACTATTTCTTATATACAGACTTGTCTAGAATTTAAAGTTTTAATAATCTTTTATTTTTTCATGTCAATATATATTCTATATATATATATATACATAACATAAAATTAAAATTATAAAAACATTTAGAGCATAATTTAGTGGCAGAACTCTTGCCAAGCATGCTTAAAGTTCAGTTTGCTGTCAAGCTCTTTAAAAAAAACTGATATATTTAAACTAAAAAATGAGAAATAATATTGTTACTCAAGAGATAAGTGAAACTGGATCTCTTGGGAATGGGACTAGACATCTGTATTTGCAACAATGATATTATTTTCCATGTGGTAGGTGTAAGACAACTGCATAGAGTTGTTTCTCTTTTTCTCCCTGTATGTGAGTCTTGGGGATTGGACTCAGTGTGTCAGGCTTACTCAGAAAGTACTTTTGTTCACTGAATCATGTGATGCTTTGTTTTATTCTCTGCTCACATTGTTGCTTATGAGCACGCACCTGCACGCGCGCGCGCGCGCGCACACACACACACACACACACACACACATGCAGTATCTGGAGAGTTCAGATGAGTGTTGGACCGTGGACCCTACTGGAGCTGGAGTTAATACACAGTTGTTACCTGCCTGACTTTTTAAGCCCTGGGAAACAAAATCAAATCTATAAAGTCAGTAGGTACTCTTAGCCACTGGACCATTACTCTGCCCCCTATACATGTATTTCTTGAAATTCCATGCAGACCTAGAAACTTTGAGTAAGCTTTCAGAAAAGGAAGGAATAGACCTCAGTGTCTGCCTAGATGCTATGTGCGTTCTCACATCTCCCCCTTAATAGACACAGTATACGCTACAGAGAGCAAAGTGTAATTTTAAGAACCTTGTAATTCTTTACAAATTAACATAGCAGATGGTGTTTATGGGAGCCACATAGTGAGAAATATTTGGGACGATGTGAGACATGTGTTCCAGGGTGCTTAGTTTGGTTTTGAACTGTGATGCTGAAAAAAAAATGCAGTTTGCCTCATAAAGTTTTCATTGGTTCCAAGGGGGAGGAAATGGCCCAAGAGATGGTCCTATCATGGTTCCAGACTCTAAACATTTTCAATGAGACCTGGACTCACTGGGATACTTAAAGAGTGATGTGATCACTTCTTATAAAAGTCTGCTCTGATAGTGCTGGAGTGGGGAAGCAACCGGGACTACATGCCTGACTTTTGGATGGCCTTAAGACACAGAAGAAGAGCTTGGACTTCTGGTCAATATAACAACAGGGTACAGCAGCTCTAGATGGAGGCTTGTGTGTTTGCCAATTGTATATGTAGTTGTTTAGGCTTTTCATGTAACTAAATTGAAAGCATTCATTGCTGTGTTCTTTCCTAGTGATCATGTGACTCACAATTTGGACTTGTACAGTCCTAATTGTAGCAACAATGGATGTTTGCAGGGGTATGAGGTGAAAAAGAAGTCTTTAAAACAAGTAAAGACAGGGCTAAAAAGGACAAAAGGAGGCAAGACTAACAAATCTTTGGTGAAGGCGCCACATCCATTGGTCAGGCAGAGCGGCTCCCATCCTGGCATTTACGTGGAGATATGATAGAGATCCCAGAACATTCAGAAAATACCTGCGACCCCCATACTCTGTACATAATCTACTCTTCCAGGAACACTTTGTTTTATTGGTGGCTACAATTATTTTTTAGCGAGTCTTAAATCCTTATCTCATCCAGGGATCTTAAGAACACCATTTCAACAAATCTATTTCATCAGTGCTCATGATCTTCAGGCTTGCTTCCACTCCTGACTATTCTGATGCCATTCACTTGTCTTTTGTCCCTCTAATGGCATGTACATTTCAATGCATGCACACCACACGTTGGATTTTTTTTTTTTTTTGGAAGAATTTTCATATTTATTTGTAAAATAAGTTTTGAGTAGAAAAAAGAAGAGAATGAACAGTGTAGACAGAGTGGGAGGTGGAAACACTTTTGTGCCACTAGTGAAGGAAACACAGATAGTCTTTAACTACACTTCTGCATGAGAGGAGTCAATGTCCACAGCAACATGTCTGGATCCTGTAATTATGTGTGATGGCTAGAATACTGATGAAGTTGTTTATACCCGTTATATACTCAGGCATATGTATCTATAGCTTTTCCCTACATTCTTAGAATTTTCTTTGGTTAAGGTATGGTGTCAAAAGCTTCGGAGTTCAAGCAAATGTAGCTAGTAAATATTCTCCTCTCATTGGTTTCTTGTGCTTCTTCTTAAAAACGGGGGTATTTCGTGACAATTATTTCACAGTACAGTATCTTTCTTATTTTATTACTTTTTTACAATTACATGTCACTTTTACACATATATCTATATATAAGATATATATGTCTATGTACATGTAATATGTCCATACTTACTGAATGAGGAAAAATTTCAGGCCCCAGTACTCTCGTATTTACCTTCTTTTTAAAGGAAACCCTTCTTTACAACCCTTCTGTTTTCTCCTCCTCCATGTTTTCTCCTCTTCTTTTTCTCCTTTGCCTCCTCCTCCTCCTCTAAGTCATAGACACTCAATGAGGAATGGCTCCTCTCCTGAGCATGATGAAGATGGAATCTCATACTGCTCCTGTGCAGGCGACCACAGTCTCAGTGAGCTCGCCATCCTCTTTCCGTAGCAAGCATCCTCATCTCTCTGGCTCTCACATTCTTCTAACCCACTCTTCTGCAGTATTTACAGAGTCTTTGCAGGGTGTGAAATAGATGTCCTATTTAAGGTCAAGCACAACACAATCACATACTCTCCACATTTACACAGTTGTGAGTCTCTGAATTAATCACTGCCCACAGATAAGAGAGGCTTCTCTGATGAGTGCTGAGCAGAGCACTAGTCTTTAGGTATAAAACCTAGTATTTAGAAGATAGTTTGACACCATATTTATTCAGCAAGGTAAGCTTAGTCGATTTTCCTCTAAAGCTTGTGAATTCAAAGACGTAGGTTCATGATGAGGTTTACAGGTTGAAGCATAGGTTCCCTTTAGAAAAAGTTTCTAATTAATCAGAGACAACACAGGATCTTCATGATACAGCTTACATGTTTTGCATATTATGAAACCTATAGTTCAGTGAACAATGCCAGGGATTTGTCACAATGTATAAGGATTGCTTAGGTTGCAAATCTTTGGAAACACAAAGTGAATTGCAGAAGTAGCTGCACGTATTCAGAGGAGGCAGAGTGTCTGTGAACCAAGAGAATAGAATAGGGGGATGTAGGAAGTGTGGGGAAAACTGGCTCCTGGTATGTCTGTAAATGTGGTTCAGGAACAACAAGGCTAAGGTCTGAATAGCCTGAATATTTCTGACTTTCCTGTGAACTTTTACCAGTGTGGATCTAGTTATTGCAGGGAGGAAGGAAGGCGAGGAGAAGGGAGGGAGAGAGAGACCGACAGAGAGAGAGAGAGAGAGAGAGAGAGAGAGAGAGAGAGAGAGAGAGAGAGAGAGAGAGAGAGAGAGAGAGGTGGCCTGGGGAAATGCACTTAAAAATGAAATAAAACTTTAAATTTCATTGAACTGTTAAATTTCATTGAACTGTTAATCAGTGTGTGTGTGTGTGTGTGTGTGTTTCTGTGTTTGTGTGTGTGTGTGTTCGAGCAGGAATCAATGGGAGTCTGGACTTGGCTTTGACTACTTTCATCTCAGCTGTGGAGATAAAATGGCATCTTTTAACAGTTTGCTTCTTTCACACTCCCCTGCAGACTTAGGAGAAATACATAGTTAATTAACTCAGGCTTTTAGCAATCACCAAAGTTTTAGGGAGGGTGACCCAGTGAAAAATATTTTTTATGGAGTGTTGCCTGGCAATTTATCAGTGATGATGACACCTGTGTTGATAAAATAAATCAAGGAGCATAAATTGAAACATTGCACAGGTGCACATCATATACTTCCTATGGCTTTGAGCAATAACTTGTGAAATTGGGAAATTTATTTTTAGGATTCCATATTATTCAAAACACCGATTAATGCTTTTCTTACCTCTTTCCTATACCCAGGTGTCTGTTGAAGCCATCCATCTTTCTATGGACAATAGAGTATTTCCTAAGTACTTCTGAGTTTCCTGTTGACTCCTTGGGGAGAATCCTAGACCTTCTTGACCTACAAAAAAGACTTGGCTTCTCCTCTGCAGTCACAGAGAAAACTTTTTAAGTAATGCAGTCTAAAATAATTATTTTCTCAGTATTTGATGCAACACATATTCAAAGAGTACACTCAGAGGAGAAGGCAAACTTTGTGTGCTGGCTGCATGTAGGAATCCTCTTGCAAAGAGGGGCTGTTGAGATTTTCTCAGCTTCTCTCCTTGCCACTCATCTTTCTATGTTGCCTGTCTCTGATAGTGCACAGGCAGTTAGAGGATTATCTCTTCCCAGTTTCTAAATCTTCGACTAGAGTCCCCATTTTCCTTTTGTTTCTGCCTCCAGTGTGCAAAACTGTGGCTCATTCTCACAGGTTTGAATATTACAACTTAATCTGTTAGTCAAGGATCTTTGGTTGTCACTGAGAAAGAAAAAAAATGGAGTTCTGTTAGTGAAAGATCATATATAGTATGATGGGATGATGGGAACCATGATAACCCATCTCCTGTGCACACCATCTGATTTGTATATGGACTGACACTGTAATACAGATGTCCTAGACTTCATATGGATGGTAAGTAATGTTTAAACTTTACCATGGTGTTTTATATATATATATATATATATATATATATATATATATATATATATATATATATATATACACACACACACACACAGTGGAAATTGTACCTTAAATTTTTGATTGGTTCTCTTAGAGGTGATTTAAGTTCCCTTGGCATTTTTAGCCATGGTGGACAATAATGACAAGCCACAATTCTGTGTCATGTATGACATTGGTCCTTAGTGTATATTTCTTAAATCTAAAACAATCAATGTATCAAATGTATTGTTTATTTGCAATGCCTTTAGTTATAGTGAATTTTTAGTGCTAATTATCAGTTTTCTCATAAGTTGAGGATTATCTGTACTAATGAGCTGGACCTGAGTGTCTTACCAACAAGTGTCTTTGATAAACAAACATTATGTGTTTATAAGACTTTGAACATTGACAAGGTCTAGCAGAGAATGTTAGAAGATACATCACTGTTTATCTTATCTTTGCATCTTTATGTCTTATTCCCCCATCAACTTACACTCCAGGATCTAGGAAAGCTGAGCAGTGGGTGATGTAGTCAGGTGATAGATTTTCTTTGCTGCCTCTTCTGAACTTACATCCATTCCTAAAAGATACTGCATCTTTCTTTTCAAGACAACTGCTCTTAGCTAGTGAAAAGGAAATATTTAGAAAGGTCCACATGTTCAGACAATGATTTATACACAGCATAAAGGTATTATGAAATGCTCAAGGTTCTATAAATAATGGTGCTATTTGTAATAACGATATGATTTCTATATGCAGGTAGACGGGCAACCTTCCAAATATGATAGGGTGACTGCTGGATCAATAGATAATTTTTCCTCCTCCCTCCTATTGTCTAAATCATAGGTTTAAATGAAAGCAAAATGTGTTGCAGGTAGAATGCAGGGCACATTATTGCTTTCTGCCATTCCAATGATTTATACCTTTATTTCTTTCAAATGACAACAATTTGAAGACCGGGCATTTGATTTACCCCTCATACATCCACTCTATAAGAATCACAGCTACACAGTATCTTGAATATTCCTTATGTATTCAGTTCGCAGGTCCATTTGAGGGAAAGGAAGAGTGTTATAAATATCTACAGCCACGCTTGGCATATTTATACTGTGCCTTCCACACGTGACTGCTGTGAGTCTGTGGCTCTGATGGACATCGTCCATGGTAGAACTGTGTTCAGAAGACTTGTAGGAATTAACCTTCTCCTTTCCTTTCATTACCTTCTCATCCATTTCCTTTGCATTGGATACTACCCGTACTCAATGAAGCATGTTAATTGAGAAGAGGGACTGGAATGAGAATGCCCTTGAAGGAAGCACTACATTTTAGAGATTTGAAAGTTAATATTTCTTAATAGTGTGCTACATAGATCTTCAAGTTAGTATCAGTTCTGTGTCATCTACAATGCCAATATTCATATATTACATACATCTTCAGGATTTTCAACAATGGTGTATGAATCATCCATCTAATCTACTCAGAGACTTTTAATAATAAATACAATCATCATTATTTTGTCAACAAGGGATCAGGCAGCTCAGGTTTGTCTCACAGTTGATCTATAACTGAGGATGATCTTGAACTTTCATTCCTCTTGTCTCCTACTCTTGAGTGGTGGGATGAAAGGCTTATACCATGAAATATGGCTTATGCAGAGCAGGGTACCCAACATAGAGAGTTGTGGATGGTAGACAAATATTCTAACCATTCGCACTATAGAGTCAACCTGAGAGAGGATCTTTGTCAAGATCTTTAGTTTGTAAAGAGGCAAAAAGGAGTATGATTAAAATAATCATTGAAATAAAGAATCATACTTTACCTGAAAACTAACTGTAAAGTCCCCAAACTCCTGTGAGTGGCACAATAATTCTGCTTAGACTAAAACTGGAATTGTGAAGGTCTCTAGAACATCACATATTTTGGCAATCTGGACTGGAGCTGGCAGTCAAAATTTAAGGGAATAAAGATGTTCTCTGAAAACCCAAATGAGTAAATGTATTCTCTTTGCTCTTGGCATGATCCACTCTGGACAGGTTTGTAAAATGATATTGTAAGTCGAAAACAAATAGAGTTCTATAAACAAGCTCTGCCCTAGCACAACAGATGGGTGGTGGGATAGGTGCCCACAGCAGTGTGGGAGAGTATTTGGAGTATTGTCTTCTTTTAACAATGACACTTAGCGATACCACTACTTCCAGTAAATACAAAGATGATGGACTAATGAGTTGGTTTAGTGAGTATAGCACTTACTCTGCAACCAGAGTTCAGATCCCCAGTACCCCATGTGAATATTAGATAGATGTAACAGTGCAACTTGTGATCTCAACACTCAAGCTCAGCTCCCTAGGGCAGGGTTGCTTAGACAAACTTAGCCATTTTGTCAAGATCTGTTTTCAGTGAAAGGAGATACCCAATGACAGCTTCTGGCCTCGACACACATGTACAAATATACATGTGCACACATGTCCACCTTTACATATGTGAACACAAACACACAGGCAAACAGACCACATTCACATATCAAAAATGGGTCTAAAATGAAGATAAGTGGGAATAGGTCCAAGAATACCGGGCAGGAGATTAAAGGGAATAACACCCCAAATTCATGATTTCTGATTTGCCAGTGAAGGGAAACACATGAAATTTTATAATCACTGAGATTTATTTATTGTGAAGGAAGACCTCATGTCGTTCAACCTTTTGGAAAACTCTCAGTATGCAGTTGAAGATTTTGAGCTTCTCTTTGCTCCACCTCCTAAGTGATGATATCAGATCCATACACTACCCTATGCCTGGCCTCTTGTTTCTAAATTAATATTTTAATATGTACTTATTTATGCCCAATATATTCTCCTAGCCACTCCAAATACTGTTATAATGCTTTATTGTTTTAAGTACATTGACATCATGATTGATTATCCAGCTAATCTATTAAGAATATAGGGCATACATTATGATATGTAATGTACTTAAAATAAAACATACATAAAAGTAAGGCATATCAATGATGTAAGATCACAAACTAGTCACAGTTGGCTGGTATGCGTTTGCCACATTAGTCGGTCCATCTGTTTGGTGGGAACATGACACAATAGTTTCATATAGACTCCTTCCCAGGTATTTAGGATCATAGAGCTAGAGCTCCTTGCCCAGTGAAAGCTCTCATTTGCTGTGTAAACTTTAGCATTGACAGACAATGACTGATTCCTACATACGAACTTTATTTCAAGAATTCTAAGCAGGCCAGTTAATTTGTTATCCTGGTCAGTGGCTCAGATTTTTTTAAATCTAGCACTTGCTTTAAAAATCCATTTTTGGGTCTGAGGGGGTTTGTCAGAAGGCAAGAGTATCTACAATATTTCCAAAGAAACTGGATTTGGTTCTCAACAACTGTATTAGCTGGGTGCCTCACAAACACCCACACCTTCTGTTCCATAGGTCTGACGCCTTCTGCTGACCTCTACTTGCACCTGAAGTCACAAGCACACTTCCTGACTACTCACCTCTCCTACATACATCACTAAAAAGGAGCTAGTTGATTTTCTTCTTTAATTTTATTTTATGTATTCCATGCCCCTCGTTTCCAAATTGCCTTCAGCTAAGGACTGGAAAGTTAAAGGGACCCAGAATTGAAAATATTACACGAACCGAATCTTGACAAGAGTGGCCATGGAATACTAATTTCACTGGATGTCTGAGTTTGCTGAATAAAATGTTGTCAGCACTTCATGTTTCGAAGTGTGTGTATATGTGTGCATCCCAGGCATTTATTTCATGTTATGGTTGTTGTTTTCGTTTCTTTGTTTGTTTTAATATTCTTTTATTTATTTGGGAAAAATATGGTATTAGATGGATGAGAGGGGAGGTAGGTCTGTGATGAGCTGGGGTACAGGAAATGTGATCTGAATACATTGTACAAAATGATTTTTAATTTAAAAATTATTTTACAAATGGACGGTATTAATGGCTGATCATTTTTGTCAAATTTTACCCGACATACATTGAATATATTTTAGAAGTTTGGCTATGAATGAGGAAGCATGTTCACAAATCATTACATAATCTTAAAGAAAATGTAGTCAGCAGTATTCAAACAGGAAGGAAGCTCTCTTGAAAGCAAGCCCTGTCCACTGTTCAGAGTGCTCCCTCTTTTCATGCAGAAAAGACTGGCTTGTTCTATTCACTGCCCTTTCAGAGCCCATCTTGTCCTTTGTCTCTTTCTGCCACTCAGAATAGTACTCCTTTTCCTATTCTCATCTAACCCAGAGATAACATCTAGCTTATGTCCTCTAACCCAGTCTTGTGTATGGGGACTTCACATTGCATTTACTTGCTGTCTACAGGGTCTCACCCTTCAGCCTGTTGTCCACATCACTGGCCTCATGTTCTAGTCTTAATCATTGGTTAGAAAGACTTTCTGAGAAAATGATACCTTAGCTTTCCCAATGATACTGCCTTAGAAACGTGTCATACAATATGCATGTTATTGATGCCACGTGAGAAAGCAAGGATAACATACAGAATGAGAATAAGAAGTACTACATGGAGCATGTAAAATCATAGACCATCAAGCTGAACCAGAATTGTACTTAATGATTTATATTCATTTTTATTTTTAATTATGTAAACATGCTTTAATTTTTGTTGAGAGGGTATCTTCCCCTTGATAGCCTTGAAATTGTCATGCTCTGGAAAATCATATTGAACTGCTCTTCCTGACCTTCCTCCTAAGAATGGAATTACAGATAAGTGTGTTGCACTTGGTTTCTGCAGTGTTTCTAATGGATCCTGGGACCTCATGCCTGCTAGGCAAGCACTCTACCTACTAATATCATTAATTTTAATAATAATAATTTTAATATTTCCTCATAATTTATTTTTCTTCACATGAGGTCATTTTATTGCTATGTTCATTTAGCAGAATGATATTAGTTGGTTTTCCTGTAAGAAACATGGCCTACATAGTGTCAGATTCCTGGCTACACTGAGAGTGTCAGGAATGGATTGCATCTCATGGAACAGGCTTCCAGTCCAAAAGAAAGTGATTGATTACTCCTCTAACATTTGTGCCACTGTTACCCTAGTTGTATATCTTGCACAGATTGCTGTTTTCCTTAGATTTTAAAGTAGGAAATATCGGATTTAGGGCTTGCTTCAGTGTTCCTATCCTAAATTATGCTCTGCCAAATTTAATATCGGATGCAGGACTTCCTTCAGTGATTCTGTGCTAATCCATACCTTTTCAGATTTGTCCAACTTTAACATTTACATCTATTTGTTCTATATGGACTCTTTGATTTATTTTATAAATCAACTGCTGGGGGTGGAGGGGATGCCATGGTGCTGGGGTGGGAGAGGGTGGTTGGACTAGGGAGCACCTTGATGGAGTCAAGGGGGGGAGGTGGAAGTGGGGAGAAAGGGGATAGTATTTGAGATGTAAATACAGAGAATATCCAATAAAAAAGAGTACAATAAATAAATAAATAAATAAATAAATAAATAAATAAATAAATTTTTTTTTTTAGTGAGTTATTTTATTCATCTTTAGTCTTGGAGCTATAGCACAGTGCCATGTGTCTGCCTCTCTGTGTGTCTCTGTCACTGTCTGTCTGTCTGTCTGTCTCTGTATGTGTGTTTGTGTGTGTGTGTGTGTGTGTGTGTGTGTGTGTTCATGAATGTCAATGTGGGCATTAGTGTGCAACAGTGTATTGACTTCAAAGGAAAATCTAAGGTTTTGGTCCATGCTGTCTACTTTATTTTTTTGCAGTGTAATTTTTTATCCCCCATTTTACATGTCAGTTTAGCTGGCCTACTATTTTTCAGAGATGATCCTGTCTCTGCCTCATGTGTCTTTGTAGGGGTTCTGAAATTATAAATGTGTATACTACAACATCCAGATTGACTTCAGTTCTAGGAATTTTAACTCAGATTTTTACACTTACCAGGCAAGTGCTCTACCCATGGAGACACCTCTGGACATACCCACCCCTGATCTTTTAACTGCCAAATATACTCTTCCTTGTCCTAGCTACAACTTAAGCCTATCTTATAACATGTATGTATGTATGTATGTATGTATGTATGTATGTATGTATGTATGTATGTATGTACTTTTTTAGTTTTGTGATCTGGTTTACTGTGTATAACAGGCTGTCCTGGAATTCACAGAAATCTATCTGTCTCTGTCTCCCAAGGGCTCGTAGTAATGATGCATACCACTGCCCACAATTTTTACTTTTTTTTCGACATGGTTTTACTATTCTAATTGATGGTGATGAAATGTGAAGTCTGTGGCTCTCATCAGTGGTGCAAACCTTCCCAGAAGGACCCTGTATTTTGATGGTAAAAGTCTTCTTTGCAAAATAGTCAGACGAATAGTTTATACTGGCTAGTAAACTAGTGTCCACATGAATTCTGGAAGGCTGGATGCTAGGGGAACTCTTCCTTAACACAACCATGTTCTTCTGTTCTTCAGGAAGATTGAACTACCCCATTCTTCATCATATGCTTTTGTTTTCTTGGAGATATTTGTTGGCTGATATTTCAAAATTGTAAGATGTTAGTCTCTTTATTTTAAGCTTTTCCTATTAACAACCTCAATGTGTACGTCTGGAAGAGTCAGCTTGTGAGTTTAGACAGTGGAGAAGAAAGGATTTATAAAATTTTAAACAACTAAAAATATATACACATATGCCTCACGTTTTGACGTTTCAGTGAAAACCCTGAAAGTCTATGCATCACATATTTGTTTTCTAAAAGTGGCTTAATTAAGCAAGTTTCAGAGAAAAGTGGCTGCGTTCAACCCAGCTTGCAATTCTGAAGTCTAAGTGTCTTGATAGGCTACAAGTTTCTAGGGTTTTTTCATGAAAAGAAACCCTTATGTGCCCAATAAATGACCATATCTTTCCTCTAAACAAATTATGTTGGGCAGAACATACCATCTAGGGTCTTATTCATTTAATGCTTAACTACAGAACGTTGTGTGCTTCTGTGCAGATGGGATATGGAACCAGAGATGGCTTACCCCTAGCAATGCACTTAAGTAAATTTATAGGGTGTTAGACAGAAGCTTTGTTAATGTAATAGTTTTCACATATTTTTTTAAATGATTATCATTTGTGTAGAAGATGGTACATCTGCAGTGTTCACAGAACTTGGTATCCATGGGAATCTTTTCAATGTTAAAACAAAACAAAACATCAGAGGAATGACCAGATGGCTCAGCAGGTAGAGGTACTTGTCTTCATTACCGGAGTTTGATTTCCTAAAGCCGCATGGTAGAAAAAAAACAGAAATATATTCATATATTGTTATGCCAAAATTCCTTTAAAAATTTGTACATGTTTCTTTTTAAAAAATAAAGATGAAAGAGAAAAAAAAAACACACCTGAATTCTTCATGTTTTCTGACCTCTACATGACATCCATGAAGAATGAGACCCAACCCAGCCCCAACTCCACATACTAGTAAAATAGCCACAGTTTGAATCATAGAAATATTGTAGATTCTCTTTATTTGTTTTTTCTTGTCTTTCTATAGCCATCAGGGAAATGGAAAAGAAACACAGAACTCGAGAATTTTTAAGTGAATTGTTCATTGAAACGTTGCTTATTCTCTGTTCTTTTGCTTTTTACAACTATTTGTTAGAAGGTTTTGTTCATGATCACAAACTGTGAGTTGCTCATGGCCGTGTTTGACACTTCTGCTTTGTATAACAGATGTTAGAAGTCTTTAGCTTTCTAGAACATTTCTCCTAATATCAGTACAACACCTGTAATATGGTCTTTGAAATACTGGCATAAATTTTTTAATTTCGACAGTGGAGAACTTGTTTCAAACTTGTGTGTGTTTGTGTGTGTGTGTGGTATTTATGCATATGGCAGATTCTTGTGTGTGTCATTTGCACAGGTATGGTTGAACATGTGTGTATTAAAAGTTTTTCTCTATTGCTCCCCATTTAATCATTGAGGTAGGGTCTCTCACTTGAGCACAGACCTCACTGATACACTAGCCTTTCTAGTCATTTTGTTGCAGAGAATTTCCTGTTTAAGTTTTCAGAGTGCTGGAATTACAGTTAGGTAAAAATGCACAAATCTGGCACTTCCGTAGACTCTCAAGAGACAAACTCTGGTCCTTAGGCTATTCCATGTCAAGTGCTTAATCAGCTGAGTCATCTCCTCAAGCCTCGTGATTTCTTTAAAAACATTCTATTTGTTTTTATATCATAAGCATGCTTATATAAGTGAGACTCCCATTATATTCATCTTTGAAATCAAGCAATACACCTGTTATGTTATGTACTTTATTCATAAGTGGCAGGAGAGAAAAAATGGACTTACAGGGAGTTGAACATGGACACAGCTATCCTGAGAACTTACTGACTGTTTCAATGTTAATTTATACTTCAAAGAAAAACGACCTTAGTGACCCAGCCATGTTCATAAAATACTTAAACAGATGTCTTGTTTCATTTTTAGTTGATTGGACTTTGTACCTCAAGTATTTTCCTGAATTATCTTAAACTTTTAATGTTCCTGTTACTGAATTTTATAAACTGGAAATGATTTTTCTTTTCTTAACAGACTGGAAGGAAAGAGAAAGGAGACCCTCTCAACATTGCAATTGACAAGATGACCAAGAAAACCAGAGATCTGAGAAGACAGGTATGAGTTTCTTTTAATTTTCATCAGAGAATACTTTGTTAGGGTTCTTCAGAATGTTCCCGTCCAGGGTAGCCTTTCAGAACTTACTAATTCAGTTGGCTATTTGTCATTCCATCTACATATGTATAGACAAAAATCATTGAATTTAGCGGTCAGTTTCTTCTGCTTCCCCAGTGCTAGGATTAAAGGTATACTCTACCATGCCCAGCCTATTGTATAGGTATTACATGTTATACATAATCTCTTTCATAACTCTTTACACTCCTTCTCTATCTCTTACTACCTCCATTACTTCCCTTACCGTGCTAGACAGTTTCATATCCACTTCCCCTTCATACCTGCTTATCCCACTCTCACGCACATATGATATTACACATGTATATAAAATCTAGGAACCACTAAGGAGAAAGAAAATTATACTTTCTTATGTGCAACTGACTCAATTCCCTTAAGACAGCTATCTCTTGTTTCATCCATCACTAGAGCTGTTCTTATATTTTCCATGGGGCAGGAGAAAGGGCTCAGCAGTTTAGAATGCTGACTACTCTTCCAGAGATCCTGAGTTCAATTCCTAGCAACCACACTGTGGCTCACAACCATCTGTAATGGGATCCGATGCCCTCTTCTGGTGTCTCTGAAAACAGCTACAGTTTATTTTTTCAGGTTGTGTATGTTCTATCTAGAAGAGATTATACCCCATATCTGTGTCTTCCTAACAAACACACTTTGTATCCTGCCTAACAATCCTCCTGTCTCCATCTGGAAGGCTTTTTCATATACCCATCTTCAGCACTAAGTTGATTGTTTCAGTCAGCTAGAACAAACTATGGCTGAAGGTAGCACCTATCTGCAACTGTGGGAAGATTATATCGGTGCAGATGCACCTACCTTTCATTTCCCTAGTACACCAAACGGAGATAGGACTATCACAGGGCCAGGACAGAAATGTTCTAGAGAATCCCAGATGTGTTTGAAACCAGGAGAACACAGTTCTGATGTTTTCTTTCTTTGTTTTTCCTTACTTTTCTCATTGCGGGAACCAAGTACTTCACAAGCAATAATTTTAAAAGGGAGAGATTCATTTTAGCTTTGAGTTTGAAGATACAACCCATGTCTCTAGTGCACCATGTTAAGTAGGTCGCAGGTGAAAAATCTTGCTGGGAGTCAGGTCCGTGGATGAAGCTGTTTAATCGTGTCTGGTTGGACCAGGAAGCAGAGATAGAGTAGAAACTATGGTGGGCTCTGAACCTTAAACTGCAACCCATCTCCACAGAAACCTGTTTCCTCAACTGAGGGGCTCCTTCTACTGCTTGAGATATAACCCCCCAGAAAGCAGCAGTGACTGGGGAAAAGCATGAACGCATTTGAGCCTGTGAGAGACATTTATTTTTAAGTATAGAATATCTATTCAGGACATGGGCAGGGGAAAAAAAAGGTCATGGGGGGAGAGAGAGAGAGAGAGAGAGAGAGAGAGAGAGAGAGAGAGAGAGAGAGAGAGAGAGAGAGAGAGAGAGAGAGAGAATAGGAGAATAGGAGAAGAGGAGAATAGGAGAAGAGGAGTAGAGAAGTAGAAGCCGGCCATTAGTATGTGGAGAGAGATGGGGGAGGGAATGGGAAGAGGAGAAACAAATGGGTAAGAGCAAGAGCAAGAAGGCAAGAGCTTTCTCCTCCTCTTTAAAAATAGATTTCCCCCACACACAATGTATCCTGATTACTGTTTTCCCTTTTCAACTCCTCCCAACTCTTCTCTACCTCCCTGCTAATCTGAATCTACCCTCTTTCTCTGTGTTCCTCCTTAGAAAAACTACAGGGTTCTAAGGGAAAAAAATAAAACAAAAATAATATAAAATAAAATACAGTAAGATGACACAGAAACTAATTAATCAGAATTGGGCAATATAAACAAACAAGGAAAAGAGCCCGAGAGAAGGCATAAAAAACAGACACCCCCTTTGCACAATTTGGAATCCCATTGAAAACACTGGAACCCATAATATAAATGCAGTGGTCCTTGTATAAACCTATGCAGGCTTGTGCTTGCTGCCCAAGCCTTTGTGAGCTCCTATGAATTTTGATCATGCTGATTTAGAAAGCCTTGTTCTCCTGGTATCTTCAGTCCTCTGGATCTTACATTATACTCTTTCTGCCTGCTCTTTCAAGGATTTCCCTGAGCCTTGAAGAGAGGAGTTAAATCGAGCCATTTTCTTTAGTGCTGAGTGTCCTAGGTCTGGGAACAGACATTTCTACACGCAAACCATAGCATCATAGTTCTGCTTGGGAACTTCTGGCTGTCAGCAGGATATTTCCAGAAGTAAGGCATGGTTCAAGTAATACCTGCCAGAAGATAGAACTTTTACTTTTGGGAACTAAAGATGTGTTTACTTGCCAGTTAACAAAAGGGCATTTCCTCTTTTGTTGAGTTTTTCTCTTCTAGTCTGTTTGTTTGCTTGCTTGTTTGGTGGTTCAGTCTATGTGAGTCTGCATCGGTCCGGGTTAGTTGACTCTGTAGGCATTCTCTGTTGTAGTATTCTAGCTCACTCAATTCTATCCCCCAGTCTTCCACAAGACTTCCCAAGTACCACCTGATATTTAATTGTTTGCATCTGAATCTGTTTCTATGCACTGCTGGATGAAGCCTTTCAGGCAATAGTTATGCTAGGCTCCTGTCTGCAAGCACAGCAGAGTACATATTATTCACATTGTTGGGGATTGACTATCTTCAAGTTGGTCCAGTCACTGGCTAGCCATTTCCTCAATTTTGACTTCATGTTTATCCCTGCACATCTTGTAAGCAAGAGAAATTGGGGATTGAAAGTTTTGTTAGTTGGTCGATATCTCCCTCTTTTCACTAGGAAGTCCTGCTTGGCTGTAGGAGGAGGCCATTTCACTCTATTTGAGAAGAGAGGCAGCCTCTAACTTTGTTACCTGCCTTTGGATCCCTTTCCCTTAACTCGATAATGTTTTCTAGCCTCAGTAGAAGGTGTACCCAGTTCTACTACAACTCGGTATACCAAGTCAGGATGATATCCATAGGAGAAAGAGAAGGGGCAGAGGGGGAAAGGAGGTGAGCAAGAGTGACTTGGAGGAGAGGAGGGTGGGGAAGTTCTAATGAGGATGCAAAATAATAAAATTAATTAATTAATGAAAAAAGAAGAAATATGGCACAATGAAAGATTGTATATGTTAGTATATCAATAGACAGATGGGTAACTCTGCCTACCATGCCATTTTAGATCAATATTTCATTTCCTCTATGCCTGGTATGAAATGATACAGCTAATAAAAATTAGATACTTAATGAAATACCATCTTGACTCTGACTTTAAGGTTGTAGCACTACCCTAGATAACCTCCCTGGTGCCTCCAACCTGTCTCCTCCTTTGGGACAGTCTCATTCATAGTCCAGAGTAGCTTTGATGTCACAGCCATTCTCTCTCCTCATCTCCTGAGTGTTAGGATTATGGGTGTCAGCCATCATGCCAGGTTCTGGAATCTTCCTTTTTTCATCTCTTCTTCTTAGGAATTGAAGAGTGAAACTCAATCTGTAGGATTTTTTTTTTTTTTTAGCTGCAACAACAACAGCAAGAATAAGTGTGTTACTCCAAGACAGATATTCACTCATTTTCTGTGCCTGAGGTTCTAAGGACTGATAATCCATAGCACGAAAGGAATCTCCAGGGGTTACCTTTACATAGACCATGGAACAGATTATGACCATGTACTCTTACCTTCCTCATATATTGGTTCTCATAGGGATTTGGATGTTACATAAAGAGCCAGCATCTTTACTTCTGTCCACTTAGCATTTGTACATGCCTTCACCCTCCCTCCCCTTTCATTTTATTAAGAAGGAGTGATGAGGGAATTTACAGAACTGTCTTTCAGCTGAAGAGAGTGGCAGAACTTGAACGATGCTGAGCTAAGCCTCCTGGAGTTCGGCCTTCAGAGTGGTGGGCAAAGCAGCATTGTCTCTGGGCCCTGTGCTTGTCAGTGGTTTTCTTCTGCAGGAATGAGGATTACAGGAAGATTGTTTCATGGTATTAACACGCAGCCGTAAGAGCATAATATCCCACCACATCTGTGGATTTGGTTCAAACACCTTTCTCTTTCTTAAGCTGCCTTTCTTGGACTAAAATGGTCCCCATCTGTCAGTTCCGTGGCTTCCCATATGTTGGAATATTTTTATCTTTCTTCCCATCCTTTCTCTCTCTCCACGTTTACCTGTATGGTACACATACAAAAATTCACTGATCTAAATTGAAGCTTAATTTGGATGGAATATGCAGTGACTAATTTGCTTGGCTCAGCTGGGCTCCCTCCGCCCCTTAAATTTGGGCAGTTAGTGGCTGGAGCCACTTACAGCAATTCTCAGCATTTATGTCTTGACACTCACACCCCCCTCAAAATTTATCTCTAGGGGGCCTCAAATTGCTTTCTGGTCCTCAGAGGCATGTGTATATGTGGGGCATACAATCACACAAATAGACCCATGAACACAAAGAAAATGAAAGATCTTAAAATAGAGGAGAGAGAGGGAGAAGGAGAGGAAGTGGGAGAGGGAGAGGGAGAGGGAGGGAGGGAGGAAGAGAGAGAGAGAGAGAGAGAGAGAGAGAGAGAGAGAGAGAGAGAGAGAGAGAGAGAGAGAGAGAGAGAGAGAGAGATTCTGGCAGTTATAGGATAAAGAAATTTTCCCCTAAGGTAGAAAATGCAATAGAATATCTTTTACTGGTGACATGCTTTCAGTTGAAGATGACCCTGAGCAGATTATAAAGGGGACACCTGGTGGGTGACGCAGGATATTTTCCATAGACACATGTATTCTGTATTTTTTTGTTTCAGAAAGATGACCATTCACAGTTTATAACTAATTCATAGTCATTATTCCAGCCAGCTGGAAAGACACTCGGGTATTCTAGACCCAAATGTAGACCTGAATGAACATTTAGACTTCAGAGCTTTTAAATGGAAAAGTCTCATTCTGATAATCTTGTACTGGAAAGGAGGTTCTGAACAAACAAGTAGTTTGACCGAAGCTAAGATGAGTTAGCTGGGCATCTTGGCATTAGCTCCTAGAAGAGAGTTGGGTAATATTCCAAGTGATTCTCCATCAAGGGGATTAAGTTCTAGTTAAACCTGAAATAGCCTCAGCTAGAATACAAGATGGTGGAACCTCTTCACTATCTTACTCTGTTACACCTTGATGTAGTATTTAGAGAAATCAAACCTGATAGAGATAAAAACAGGAAATCAAAGGTCATTGTTAAGAATGAGACTTTCACCAATTTATGTGGCTTCCTACTCTTTCATTCCCCCCCTACATTCTCCTAGCACTTAGGCAGAATTCCTTAGAAGGGTGATACTCTAACCTTTAAAAGTTCTATTTCCTAAATTAAAATAAATAAGGTCAATCACAATCCTTATCTTAGGTGTTTCCAGTTAGGGACATGGAGTTATATTTGTAGATAACTAAAAAACATTTTTTTGTACACAAGTAGAAACTCTCTTGAGGCAACATTACCCAAGGAAATCAAGTCCCACACTGTGGGAAAGGTCATAGGGACACAAGGGTGTCACTTTAAGCAGATTGACAAAGATGCATATTGTAATTTAAAACCCTTGACAATTTGCAGTAGTAGATGACAGGAGTATTTTGTATCAGATAAAAAAAATTGGAGACTATAACTTTTATTTTGAAGCAATATGTTCTAATTTTACAGCTTTGGGCACAATGGACCCCATATCTGAATTATCCTTGTTGTAATCTTGGAACCAGTCTGGAAGCAAAGCTTTATTTGGCTTATTCCATGTCTGGTCACAGAGGTGCCGCCAACTCCATCTTTCAGCCACAGAGGACCTAGCCAGTGACTGCCTGCTGTTTATCCCTTACTATACAATCTATGAACTATTATAAGCATATCTTTTAGTCTGTTCTGTAGTTGATCTTTGTTACTTTGCAGGTTCTTCTTTCTTCCACTCTTCTCCATCATTTTCTTCCACCCTTTCAACTTTCTAACACTAGATAAGAGAGAAAAAAGAGAGGAAATGAAAGAGATCCCAAATAAAGTCAGAGGTTGAAAAAAGAAGCTGCATTGTCATTAGATTATTTTCTGCTGATTAAAGGTGTCAGGTTCCTTTGGAAAAGTTTGATCTTCACTGTCAGTACATATAATTTCTTTTTCTTTTTCCTTTTTCTTCTTTTGAACACAACTACTTAACAAACAATTACCAATGGCAACCCACTTACCTACCAATTCTAACAACCTACATCTACCCAACCTCTTAGGGCCTTAGCATTATATATATTCTGAATAACCCCCAAGATTTCAAGCATCACATAATCTCACAAACTATCTGTAGCTGATAAAATGATACCCCCAATAGAGCATGAAACAAATCATAATTAGCTACTGTGGTCACTCCAAAGGAGCCCCTAAAGCAAAGCAAAACAAAACAAAAACACATTTCCATCATATGTCACTTCACTGTCCTATATATACCATGACACTAGTTTATCCTGGTTATGGTGGTCATTTTGATTTTCTCAGTAGTCTTTTATTTCAAGTTGATAAACTAGGACCCATGCTTTTGCTAATAAACACTATTTATTAATGTCTAATTTTGTCACCCTTATTTTTCAAACAAACCAGGAATTTCATTTTTGACTGCTAGGTAATTAATTGATTAGAGAAGAGCTATCAAGATTTAGTTCTTTACCTTCCCCATCTGGTTCCCAGTGATAAACCTCAGATTGTTGGGCTTGGCAGGAAGTGCCTTTAACCACTGGGCAGTTTCAAGGGTGGACACAAGAGCTGAATTCTAAAGCCTTTGCCTTAGAATTATCTGTGACAAAGGTGTCAAATGAAGCCCACTGCAACTGAGGGTCAACTTGATAAGGGTCTCAATTTTGCTTTTACAATGAAATCATTTTCAGTAACACAGATTCATAAAAAATACTTTGATATTGAGCTAGTTACCAAGTAGAATGGCAAAGAATTAAGATCTTCAATACCCATTACATGTATCTGGAAGTACATTTGTCTCTAAAGATCCTACAATTATGATAGAATCTTCTAGGCACCTCTGTTGGAACCCTTGAGAATAAAAGCCCTCAGGACAAAAGTAGAGAGGATCATCAGTGAAAGTTTGCAAAGTCACTGTCCATAAAATGTAGACTGACTTAGCTGACCAATGTACAGACATTAGAGTGTGCTGGTTTGCCTCATGGATTGAACACAGATAGGCTTTACACTAGATCAGTGAGGTTTAAAGATAGCCTTTATCTGTGGACACAGAGCTATCTAGCATAACCATTGGTGTGTGTGTGTGTGTGTGTGTGTGTGTTATTTTCAGTCCAACAGTCTGGCTGTCATCTTGCTTATAACATTTATCCCATCCTACACCTCTATAGGAATAGCACATGTAAATGGGCTACCCATATTCTGTTCTAGTCTGAGGGGTACATGGGGAAAAAAGCGAAGGAAGGGGGAGGAAGGGAGAGAAAATGCTGTATTGGTTTCTTTCTTTTTTCTTTTTTCCTCTTCTTCCTTTCTCTCTTCTGTCTGTCTGTCTACCTGTCTGCCCCCCTCCCCAGTCTGTTTGTCTTTGTTTTTCCATACTGGAGACTGAATTCATTGCTCCCAGTCCTAATACTACTATGATTACTATTACAATTAATTACTATTATAATTTTAGGTCTTAGGCACTTACCCTGACTGACTTTGAACTTACTGCGTCACCTAGCCTGACCTTGAACTTGTGACCATCCTCCTTTTCTTGCCAAGTAGCTTAGGATCAAGACCTTTGCTAGTAGGTTTAGTTATCCTGTGATTTTCAGCAGCATTGCCAATGCAGGAGGATTTGTGCTGACATGTAGCTATTCTAGACAGGCTCAAGGAAATCTATGTGGATGTCAAAAGCTGGTTCCTATTTACTCCCACCCCTGTGTTGTTAGCGCTATGGCTCACTGCAGCCTGTTAAAAAGGTGCTGTTCTGTTTAGTTGTCTAGCTTCTTGATGCGTGAATTACAGATATTCCAAAGCATTTACAGTAAACAGGAATGTTAAGGCATTCAGTTCTGTTCCTCATATCTCCCTTGGTGGGGCCAATTATTTTTAGATTCATTGTCAGGAAACGTCTGAAACTTATTTCTGGATCTGAGTGTGTTTTTCTTCCTAAGGAGATGAGGTTATATCTAAGGCAAAAGCAGGAAAACAGGTTGTATTCTTCTAAATACAAAGGTTTGTGATTTTGCACTGAGATGCTGACATAGCCCAGAATCCCCCGAGATTTGGTCCTTTGGTCAGATCCATATTTTTCCGTGGAAGCACAAAGATCAGAAATAATTGTACAAGAAGGGAGATATGAAATATAAGAATGAGCACCACAGACATAGCTAAGCAGTAGAAACCAGACTTAAAAAGTCCAGGACAAAGCAGAATAAATACAAGGGTTCAAGAACACAGACATGTTTCTTGGCAAGCAGGCTTCATTAAGAGTTAGACATTCTGGTCACTCTTTCACTAAAAAAAATTATTATAAACCATTCTTAAATGTTAGTGCAGCCAATACTTGTTTTTTCTCTTTGTTGTTATTAATCAAGGTCTTACTAGGTGGGGCAGACCAATCTTGAACTGGAAATCTTCCTGCTTCAGGCTAAGGAGTGCTGGATTACAGAGATGCATTGTCACTAAGCTACCACACATATGTCACCCCAAGTCTACAGTATGTGATTGAATGAGCAAGGAATATTATTTTAGATACTAGGTAGGTACATCCTTGGCAAATGTTCACATCATGAGATGGTTTAATTTATTTCTGTGATCCTATAGAAGGTAAGAGTCTCAGATCTACAGTAGCTTGGCTCCTCTCACACTTGTACGTCTTGATCTAAGGAAAAGCCCTGCATCCATCTTAACTCATGGCCATTACTCTAATAGCATGCCTAGCTGAGAGGACACCGAATTGCATATGATATAATAGGAAAACCTTATGAAATGGGAGTTTCAGCTGCTGTGCTGTTCTGTTAATTCTTGTAGTTGAGCTGAGATGGGAAAGGGAAGGAATCAAAGCAGTGTTTGAGTCCAAAACACAATGTAGAAGTTGTCTACATTTGGTCAGGTTTCCTTCATTTGCTCTTGTTTTAGATTAGAGTGCTGCCGTAATTCCTAAACCATCCATTTATTCTACAGTAAGAACTTCAAGTAGACGTTATCTGCTCCTCAGCTTGCTTTACAAATTCAACTGAAGTGCAAATAATGGACTCCATTGTGCGAGATCTTAATTTCATCAGAGCTGTACTGAAGCGAGACACACCTGTAATCCCAGAATCAAGAAAGTGGCATGAGGTGGGGGTTGTTGAATTTGAGGGCAGTTTAAACTATGTAATAGGACCAAGACTAAAACAAATAAACAGAAAATGAAAACCTGTGCTTCACCAAGCATTCCAGGTAACTTCAGCTGTTCTCGGTTATTTTTTTTTAAAACAACGTCTTATTTATTTATTTATTTATTTATTTATTTATTTATTTATTTACTTACTTACTTATTTATTTACTTACTTGTTTATCTATATATTCATTTATTTGTTCAGTGTGTGTGTGTGTGTGTGAGAGAGAGAGAGAGAGAGAGAGGGACAGAGACAGAGAGAGAGACAGAGAGGCATAGAGACAGCGAGAGCACACACATATGTTACAGGGATGTGCAGACCAGAAGGCAGCTTTCAGGAGTCAGTTCTCTCCTAACAAATGCATCTTGCTGATGGAACTTTGGTAGTCAGGCTTGACAGCATGTAGATCTACTTTTAGAGTTGTCTAACCAGCCTATGCTGCTCTCAGCCTTGAATTCTACTGTCTTTGTATCTAATAGTAGTTCTCAGACTTTAACATAGCCTCTTGGTTGACATAGCTGAGAATATGTTAGGACTTTGGAACTTTATCACACCCATGTCTTCTACTCGATGTTGCCATTCACAGAGGCCATATCTGCTTTTAGAAAAAAGAACCCTTTTTGAGGTATGTAAGAGACAGTGAAAAATCTGTGGGTTTTTCCTACTGTCACATATTCACAATAGAATATTTACTTTCAGTCACTGATGTAAGAATTTTTCCCTATACAAGTGACAAGTTTAGTAACAGTAGCATGAATACTTCAATTAAATTCTGAAGTTATCTACCCAATGATAGCTTCAGTCTCACAAGGCCACACCAAAGCTGAATCTGCATGCTGCTTATAAATAATAGGTGGCCCCCAATGCTTCTGCCTCCCCAATTATCCAAATGAGTTTTGATTAAGTTATCAGAGTGATTCATGGATCTCACGGACACTCTTAACTTGCATTGAGGAGTTATAAAGAGCCTTACAAGGTTACAGATGAAAATACACATAGGCAGATAGATGTCACTTGGGAGGTTCACAATGAGACAGTGTTTCCTCCTGCTGTACCTTAACCCACATGGTGAGAAACTGGAAACTTTCTGACTGACATTTTTAATGCTGTCCATTCAAGTTCTTGGGGTGGCTTTGTTACAAGGGCACGATTGATTAGATCACTAGCCATCGGTAATCAATTCATCCTTTGGACTCTCTCATTTCCACAGAGATTAGAAGCTAGACAATAGCTACAGCTGCTAACCCTGTAGTCACATGGCTGTTTGCCTGAGCAACCACTTTCTTACTGAGGTCACCTGAATGCCCAACAAATGACTTCTCATTAGAATGAAGTATGTACCTCATTCCCAGCAAATTCAAAGGGGTTTAAGAACTGTTTGTTAGATGTCACAAAGCAGGAAATTACAAAGGTCTCAGGGTTTCTGTGTCAGGAACTGAGGTCAGAGATGAAATGTGAGAGCAAATATCTAGCTAGTGCTCTCATCTGCAAGAATTATCTGTGTGATGAACTATAGGTAGATATATAGACTTGTTTTTTTATTTTTTTGTTTATTGGATATTTTCTTTATTTACATTTCAAATGTTATCCCCCTTTCTTGTTTCCCCTCCAGAAATTCCCTATCCCAACCCGGCTCCCCCTGCTTCTATTAGGGTGCTCCCCCTACCACCCACTTTCTCCTGCCTCCCTTCCCTGGCATTCCCCTACACCGAGGCATCTAGCGTCACAGGACCAAAAGTTTATCCTTCCATTAATGCTGAACAAGGCTCTTCTCTGCTTCATATGCAACTGGAGCCATGGGTTGCTTCAAATATGCTTTTTGGTTGGTAGTTTAATTCCTGGGAGCTCTGGAGGGTCTGGTGGCTTGATATTGTTGTTCTTCATATGAGGTTGCAAACCCTTTAAGCTCCTTCAGTTCATTCTCTAACTCCTCCATTGGGGACCGGTTCTCAGTTCAATGGTTGGCTGCAAGCATCTGCCTCTGTATATTTCAGGCTCTGGCAGAGCCTCAGAAGACAGCTATATCTGGCTCCTTGATCCCATTGGCCTAGATCAGAAACAGTCTGACTTTGTTGTGTAAATGTACCAAACTTCCTGTATCAATTCATCTGTTGATGGACATCTGGGTTCTTTCCAGCTTCTGGCTATTATAAATAAGGCTGCTATAAACATGGTGGATCATGTGTCCTTGTTATATGTTGGAGCTTCTTTGGGGTATGTACCCAGGAGTGGAATGGCTGGGTTTTCAGGTAGTACTATGCTCAATTTTATGAGGATCCACCAAATTTATTTCCAGAATATTTGTACCAGCTTAAAACCCCACCAACAGTAGAGGAGTGTTCCTCTTTCTCCACATCCTCGCCAGCATCTGCTGTCACCTAAGTTTTTTGTATCTTAGCCATTCTAACTGGTATACTACTCAGCTATTAGAAACAATGATTTCATAAAATTTGTAGGCAAATGGATGGTACTAGAAACTATCATCCTGAGTGAGGTAACCCAGTCACAAAAGAACACACATGATATACACTCACAGATAAGCAGATACTAGCCCCAGAACGCTCTGAATACCCAATACCCAAGAAACAATGCACAGACATTATGAAGTTCAAAAGGAAGGAAGGCCAAAATGGGGATGCCTCAGTCCTTCTAGAAACTCTCATACGAGAGAACAAAACTCTCACGGGAGGAAATGCGAAGTCAAGTAGAAGAGCAGGGATTGAAGAAAAGATCACTCAGTAGTGGCCTCATCTGGGGATCTACCACATATGCAAGCACTATAGCTGATCCCAAAAAGTACTTACTGGTAGGAACCAGACAGAGATGCCCCCTGCAGGGACTATGCTAGAGTCATATAGATACAGCTGAGCATGCTTGCAGCTAACCATTGGTCTGAACTCAGGGATCTCAATGAGGTTGTTAAAGACAGGGCCTAAGGAGCTGAAAGGGGTTGCAACCTCATGGGAAGATAACATTATCAACTAACCAAACCCTACAAAACTCCCATGGAGTAAAACACCAACTTTTGTGTGCACTTTGAGAGAGACCTATTAATCCAGTTGCATATGTAGCTGAAGATAGCAGTGTCTGGCATCAATGTGAGAAGAAGCTATTATTCCAGAGAGACAATGTTTTCCCAGTGTAGGGGAATGCCAAGGCAATAGGTGAAGAGGGGGACCGGAAGGGAGTGCACCTTTGTGAAGGCAACTGGAGGGGGGGATGGGAGCTGGTCTGGGTAAAAGGATAATATCTCAAATGTAAATACAGAGTATTTAATAAAAAAAAAGAAAAGAAAAAAAAAAAAGAAATGAAAAGAAAAGAAACAGTCTGACTGCTCCTAGCACCTCCTGTTGGAGAAAGTCCCTCCCCACAATCTCAGTGTCAGATGGTTTGTTTTATTCTCACTTCAGTGGCAAAAGGGCTGGCCTTTAAATTTTATGGGATGACACCTTGGAGTCCAGACTCAAAGATCTATTTGAATTGTGATGTTAGTTTAGGTTGTCTTGCTGCAAATGCACCTCTTCTCCGTGTTTATCATGGTGACATGGGCATTTATGGCACTCTGAAGTGCTTCTGAGAAAATGGAGTGTTCGAATACTGCTGATTTACTCTCTGAGGTCTACAGTAATTTCCTCACTGCCTGATTATAAGGCTTGGTTTAATTTACTCTACACATAATGTTTACTGATGCACATATGGTCCCCCATTTCAGAAAACTATACCCAGAACAGGCATTTTTGTCATGCTGGAGCATGGAAAGTTTCTTTCATGGACAGAAAAATGAAAAAGCCAAGAAATTAAATCAACCTGACAAGAAATGTCCCTCAAGAAGAGGGGGAAAGTTCATATTTGCATCTTGTTGAGAGAACCCATATCTCTTTTCTTCATTTATTTTATTTTATTTTATTTTATTTTATTTTATTTTATGTCACTTCTTTATTTTATTTTGAATGAGGCAAGGTCTCTGTAGGCCAGGCTGGTGTTGAATTTTCTGTATAACCAAAGGTCACAACAGTCTGGCTTTAGCCCTCCCATGCCAGGCTCACCTACTTATTTACTCTACAAAAAGAGAGAAAGAGACAATACTTCATGTAGCCATCAACAAGGATGATCTTGAATATCTACTCTCTACTCCCCTCCCAAGTACTAGGATCACAAACATGGACCACCAAGCCGGGTCTGACTCAACCTACTTTAAATGCCACATGGTGATCATGTGTTTATATGCTTCTAAAGTGTTTGGGTGGTTTTCCAAAACCAAAGGCGGAGTGGAAATTGAGAAACAGGGAGGAGTGAGGAGGGCCACACAGTAGCCTAGTTTGGGCTTACTCCTTGGTGATCTTTGAAAGAAAAATACCAATTGAAAAAGCAGGGACTCGTAGAGGAAGAAAGGATAGTGATGTCTTCCCAACCTATTAATAGGTGCCATGTAAGCATTCTACCTCCTCTTTCACTCTCTGTCTCCTCTTCCAAGTTACCATTATCTGATAAATTTATAGTTTTCTTAAAAAATCAATCAGAATCAATGATATTATACATACCAAACATTGGAATTGAGTTCATGCTACAAGCTAAATGGCTTTCCAAAGCTATAGATCCAAGGACAACTTCATTCACATTAGTAGGAGTGTTACTTGCATTTAGTACCAGCAGTGGGAGGAAAAGCAAGGGAATTGAGAGTTTGAAGCTAACCTGGCCTCAACAGAAAGAATCTGACCCTGGTTAGAAAAAATTCAAACCAAATCATTATATTTAGAGCTGAGAGCATGCAAGTGAGTGCACGCTCGAGTACACACACACACACACACACACACACACACACACACATACACACACACACACACACACACAACACACACACACCAAAGCCCAAACCAAACCTAAACCCAAACCCAAACCAAAACAACAAAATACCAAAACCAATCAAAAACCAAAAGCCTCTGGCCAAGAGCAGATTTACTTAGGGATCTCAGTGAGAATTCATTGACCAATCTATGCCCTGAATTCCAGAATTAAAACCAGCTTCCAGCGGCTTCTTCTGATTTTCAAATTCCTAAGTGATAAGAGAGTTTAATGCTTAGAACCCGAGAAGTCACTGGGACACCCAAGCTAAGCAGTTTTCCTCACTTGATAGCCCATGATGCCCCTTTCTGCTTGATGATGTGGGAGGGACAGAGAAACCCAACTGTCCCTTGATACCTTGTGAAATTTCTTTAGTCTTTGGCTATCTTGATAATTCTTCACAGACTGATTACTATTTTTAAAAAAAAGGTTGTTTTCATTTTTTGTGTGTTTGTGATTTTATTTGTGTGTTCTTGAAACAGAGCAAAGTGTTTAATTTTTAATAGTAAAATTAAAGTTTGTACCAAGATGAGGTTTGTATAGAGTATCCAAGGGAACTAACTGTGAACCTTGTCCATTTTAATAACTGTAATCTTTAAGATTAGTATATTTTCATCTTAGTGTATAGCTTTTATTAAAAACTTCCTTGATAGGAATGACTAGCATGGGCAAATATCAATTATTAATGAATCCTGACTTTCTACAATAATCATTATAAGCTTCCTGGTTAGTGTAATCACCATTTTCCTCTTCCTTAAGCCATACATATGTATGTTCTGCCTCAGACATGAAGCAGAACTATGTATGTGATTTTGGTACTTTGTTGTTGTTATTGTTGGTTATCCTATGGAGAGGGGGATATGAGGCATTTTCACTCTAGCTGGGGGAGAGCCGATTAATCAGAGGAGATGAGCAACTTGCCTTGATGCGATTAGTTGACCAGACTGTGCCAAGTGCTCCAGAATCAGAGGAGAACTATTGGTTTTGAACACTTTGGAGATAAGGAAAGGTTCTTTCTTAGATCTGAGCAGAAGTGATTGTCAGAAGTCTGAATCATTATCCAGTCACAGCATAGTCTTCTTTTCCTCCTCCTTCCATTATCTTCTTGTTTTACAGGAGCACATTAATCCCATTTAACTGCTGGGGGGGCACAACTTTCCATACCTTTAATTCCTTAAGTTTCAAAGAGGATCGGGTTGCCTTAAATAGCTACAGTTTAAACTGTAGCTCGGCAAAGGACTAAAGGGCAAAGCAAGGTAGGAGCTTTGGTAGACGAAGAACCTGGGAGGGAGAGCACAGAGTTCCATAAACGGGGGAAGTCAGCACTAATGAAACATCCCTGACTCTAAGCCATTCCTTTGCAGCCTCCCTTACAGTCTTCAGGCTTAGATAAGTGTGCCCTTAAGCTGTATGTGTGGATGTCCAGATGACCAGCTTAAAGGGAATAGATAAGTTATGATTTACTAACTTCAAATAAACACGAATTGCCTTGGAACTTGGTTATGGGTGCTCCTTGAGTGCACTCTCTGAGCGCTTGTGCAGTCTGTAGGAATGCCCTCATACATTTTGCCAACTTAAGTGTAATATCAAGATTCAGAAGCCATTGCACGGCAAGACACATATACTAAATATACCATGGAACCTTACCAGATACCTTCCTAATTTACAAAGTTGAGGAGAAAAACTAAGAATTTTGAGTCTTATTTCTTTTAAGTCTTTGTCTTCTTTTCTTCCCTCAAAGATTCTCTTCCAAAAGGAATTTCATATAGATGAGTGGAATAATGGGTTTTTCTTAGTGAAATGAGAGGCAGAGAAGGAACTAAAGCCAACTGGGTCAAAGGAGGCTGATTTCAACCAATCATGTAGGGCCGCTAGGAGTCTGGCTCTAACCTGCTCTTACTTTCCTAGGTAAAATAGATGATCAGTTTTCAGTGACTGCAGAGTGAATGGAGGTTGAGCTATCAGAGTATTACAGTAGCAACTGATGGATAGAACAAGAGGGACAGAAGAATAAAATAGATCCATGAAAGCAGAACGGGAAACAGCAGACTATTGCTGCTGCCTCAAATCCCTCCGTTTCTCTTTTAGGAGAAATTTGTATCAATTCATTTCTTTTATGGCTATGCTGTCAATTGAGAAGCTATGATGGAGACACGGTGACCAACCAATGCCAAATCTCTCTACATAAATCTCTGCACACTGGGTAGAGTTAACGATCACAGGAAACATTTCTCCAAATTACATGGTGCTAAAATATGCCCAAAACAATTCATTCAGACTCTCAAAGTTTATACCAACACTGGCTACTGAGTCCTGTTGAACTGAACTGACTTCCTCCATCTTTCAGGTAGACACTCTGCTTGCCCCAGGGGTCACCCATATCCTCATGACATTACAAGGGTGTTGTTCTCCAGGTCCCTTAGAGTACACAGTCTCAAGGAAGCTTAAGCATATGCTAATCAGGTTGGCAGGGGAGAAGCCTTGTGTTCTCCTTTTCTCTTAGGAACTGTTTGATATTCTTCAAACAGTTTTAGGATTTTGAACTTTGTGAAGAAGAAGAAGGAGGAGGAGGTGGAGGAGGAGGAGGAGAAGAATAAGAAGAACAACAACAAAAACAACACCCCCAAACAAAAAAGTAAAAAACAAAAACCCAAGTACGCCACACTTTTATAAAAATTTATTTGAGTATATCTCCATCTAACCAATACAGTTAGTATGTCCCACAAGGCAGACATCACTGGGTCATTTTTGAAACAGTTTAAGTTTTCTTCTCCAGCTTATGGGTTACAGTGTATATCTATACTTTCACCATACTCCTCTCCCATGAAATAGGGAAGCACATTGTTTACATAAGTGTGATCTGTGATCTGTTAACTGTGCTCTTTTGGATTTGCCGATGAAAATGTGATTATTTACACTGACAGAGGCTCAATTAGTTAAAACAGACAGGAAGTGCTGATCTAATACCTTTAAATGTCTTGTTTTATGCAATTAATATTTCCTTGTTGCATATGTGCTTAAACAGTTGGAAGAAAGCTTTGTTTTCCTGAGTGCTGTCACACTTAATGAATGATTTTGTCAAGTCATTCCTTTCTGCCTTGCTTGATTGATAGCTACATTTTGGTCTTCCAGCTTATGTAAAAAGTGTTAACCATGCCTTTTAGTTTGTAGGCAAGGGCATTTGAAGCAGTATAATAGACAGCTTACAGAGGAATTTTATTACCTGCTTAGGGGAAGAGTCTTAACTCATGAGCAGTGTTGTGTCCTTATACTTACTTGATGTACCAAGATTAAGATATTCTTGGTCCCACTTGCTAAGACAACAGGCTCTCAGCTATGGATATTCTTGTTTTTAATGGACAGTGCAACAGATATATTAGGATGAATGTAGTTTGATCCTAGTAGGTATGAGAATGAGAATCAAAGTTACAGTTAGGCTGAGTATGATGGGATACATCTTTAATCCTAACAGATTTCTGTGGGTTTCTGTTGAGTATGGTCTACATAGGGACTTCCAGGCTAGTAAGAACTACATAATGAGACCCATTCCCAAAGACAACAATAAAGCTGCTATATTGTCTGGATGCTATTGGGCATGTTTTCCACTCAAAAATCTCTAGAGTGATGCTATACTCTTTAGACAATAATGATAAATGTATTCTGTGTCTTCACAGTACAGACATATTTTTAAATGTTTCTGATAAAAAATGTATGTCTAATGATTTTTTAAAAATTATTATATAATGTGTTCGATAGTTTATAAGAATTTTAAACAAAATGTGTGTCTGTGGTTCTTCTCTTTTGTATCCCCTACATCCTATTTCTCCCGTTCCTCTCTTTTAACTCCCTATCCCCAGACCCTTCTTCTTTCAAGAGTCCTTTCACTTTCTCTTCATCCCTCCTAATGGTCCATGAATTTCTTTTAGCAGAACATTGCTGTGATAAACATTGACTCTCTGGATACAGAGAGTCAGCAGTGTAAGCCATCTGTATCTGTATGCCTCTATCTCTGTCGCTGCATGTACATCTATTAATCTTCTGTCTGTCTGTCTGTCTGTCTGTCTGTCTATCTGATCCATCCAGCCATTCATCCATCCATCCATTCATCCATCTATTTATCATCTAGGTTATGAGTCAAGTTGTTTTTACCCCAAGGTCTTACAGTCTCAAGATGTCAGAAAGTATCATGTGATCTTTGAAATGGAAGCAACCTGAATCATCTCTGTACTTCACTTTCCTCCCTAGAAGAACTTGTTCCTATGTGTTTCTATAGATCCTTTCTTTAAAAACTATGAATACATGGAGGAGTCGAAGCAGGAGCTCTGCTGTCTCCTTCTACCACTCTCAATCTTATGACCTTGAGTCAGGGTCTCTGACTGAGCTCAAGCTCATTATGTCACTAGGCTAAGCTCCTGGGGTTTGCCTGTTTCTATCTCCCAATAATGGGTACAGGTATATGCAACCATATAACCATGAAACTACACAACTATGCTCAGCTTTTTACGTGGATGCTGCCAAGTCACATGAAGGATCTCAAGCTTGGACAGAAAATGCTCTTACACTCTGAGCCTTCTCATCAGCCTTCTCTTAGGGTGAAAATAAGTCTCCTAATGCTTTAGAACAGTGATATAAAGAAGAATCTCTAGATAAAGATTGTTAATGTAAAATGTAAAATGCAGTCTGTCTATTCCTACCCTGTCTTCACTCACTCTTTTTAATATGCTACATATAGTCAGTACTTTCTGAATGCACCCTCTATTCCTACAACCTTTCCTTGAGTCTCTTATGCTGAACCTACCAGTTGCAGACTCAGTTTTCTGCAAATATTTTTCTGTCACCAAGTCAAGCTGCTGCACCTGCTGGACTGAGGCCATCTGGAGATCCTCAATAATCGCTCCCATGAACCCTGAGGCAACCTTTTATTGTCTCTTCTCATGAAAGCAATTACCCTTGCCTGTCATATAGGAAAGAGAGGACTTTGACTCAGACCTGTGTGTGCTGGGGCAGAAAATGAAATCAACAGATGGAACTAAACACCTGCTCCTGTCCTTCTGGAACAGCTCTCATTGAAACAAGTTTTTAACTAAAGATGATTTTTAACCTATACAAATAAGAAATTATAGCCTTGATATTTTTAAATAAGATTCATGACTATAGAATGGAACATGGCCTGCTTTCAGAAATAAGCCTGCATTGAAACGACTCCAAACTAGTCAGCTAAATGATCAAAAGGCTATTTCCAAAACTTCTCTTTGCAAAATTCCCTGACAAGGTGACTTGATGATCACTAAAACTTATTCTCATAAGATACATAATCAATCACTTATTGTTATGGCAGTGTATTGGAATAGCACCTGAGGGATATAGACAACAGCAGTTATTTCTCAGAAGTTTGCTTTCCCTGTGACTAGCCTTGGTTCTTGGTGGCTCTGACTTGTTCTATGATGCCCGGATCGGATCTGTTTTGTTCAACACTTTTGTCACCTCCCTCCTTCATATGATAATCAAGTGCCTCAGTGTTCTTTTCACTTGCTGTGATTAAAAGCAACTTAAGGGAGAAAGGGTTTATTTCAGTTCACAGTTCAAAGGCAAGCAGTCTGCCATGACAGGCAAGTCAAGGCAGCAAGAGCTTGAAATAGCTGGTCACACCACCACCACAAGTCAAAAACAGAGAATGGGGGATGCATTGTGCTGCTGCTCACAGTGTTTTCTCCACGTTATGCAGCATTCTACCCAGGCAATGGTCGTTCTGACAATTACTATGGTCTTCTCACATCAATTAATGCCATCAAGATAATTGCTTATAGGCATTTACAGCAGCTTACCTCTTAGTTGATTCCACATATAGTCAACTTGCCAAACTATCACAAAAGGATAATCTGATTGTTTCTTTCTCAAGGAAGTGCAGAGAGCAAGACCTGCAAGCCAGAAGGGAGCATCATGTGGATTCTCCCTGGATCTAGACTGCCTGGCCAAATCAGTGTCTTGGAGGCCTGGCGCTATATTGTAGAGTTATATAGAAAAGGCCTAAGAAGGTCATGATAATTTAATAAATATGCTTTATTTACCACTTTCTCTCAGTGCTTTTTATTCCATCAGAGAGACATGTCTCCTGACTCTCAGTCTGACTTTTTGATTGTTTCTGCTGTCCTGGAGGGCAAAGACTGAATCTGGGTGGGGAAACTCAATCACAGCATCTGTATTTAGGTGTTCCAGTAATGGGCTGCTATATTTTAACTGAACGACCAGAGCCTGAATTTCATGGGGAATTGGTGTAGTGGGAGGATAAAAACAAGACCAAATGAGCTACTCATTTTGGTTTTCTTAGGTTCTTGGTCCCATTAAGATGCACATGTGTCCCAGTTAAAATGATTTTGTTTTGTGGTATCATCAAGATAATGACCAATGAATCTCATATTTCTCTGAAAAAGAATGCCAATTAAGCGAACATGATGATTATCTTTTTAGTGCTTTTTGTGAGTGTGGGGGGTTCATGAATACCATCTGTTCTCCAGTATCATACCAGGCTGAACCAGTACCTTTATCAGTATGGGAACCTGTGCACTTGGGGCACCTTGACTTATTAAAGTAGCTTTGGGTGGATTATTGCATTGACTAATTACCAGAACTGACCTTCACACTGGCTAAAATTTGCTTGACTTAATGAGGCTCAATTTTTGTCAAACCCTCTAGGCTGGATGGCTGCTGGCCCAGTCACTTCGTTGCTTTGATCTTTCATTTTTAATAATAATTATAGCACAAAGCATAAGGAACTGTGGTAAAATATGTCAGTAATCATGGAAAGCCTGGGGCAGCTACATTCAAGGAAAAATATTAAGCCTTCAGAATTTTGAGCCTTATTTGAATCATACTCTTGTACAACCAACTTTGACCTTGTTGGCTATGCCTTACATTGTAATATTTTTTAAAAGTTAATACTCCAATGCTTAATAGGATTGTTCTAAACATGACAGTGATTGGACGGATGTTAAGTTGTCAGATCTTTTAATAAAGTATCATCAGCCCAGCCTGACTCAGTGTTCACTTTAATTCTAAAATTCAAGGTGGCTGTAGATTTCTTAGAGATATAGATAATTATATCTGAAGAAAGTTCCCATTTGAAGGATGCCTAGCAGAAAGGAGAAAGCTTTTATCCTGTAGGAAATAGCAGGGTTGATGAGAACGAGCTGCCTAGAGCACTGTGCTAAGAATGATTAGGAAGCAGAATTGAGCTCAGCATAAATGTGTGCTGGATCATGGCTGATGTGGCACAGGATGGAAGAAAGTCCTGATAGCCATTTCTGCTCTGGCACATAGATTCTAGAGTTGTCCTTTACAAAAGCCCTCACAGTGTAGTTATATTTAGAATTTTTTTTTCATTTTCTACTCATCCTTGAGTCCTTGAGTTTCCATTATCTCCCATATCCTACTGACTCCCCCCCCCATGCATGCACGTGCGCACTCACACACACACACACACACACACACACACACACACACAGAGAGAGAGAGAGAGAGAGAGAGAGAGAGAGAGAGAGAGAGAGAGACATTCTTCTTTTTTTGCCATAATGACTTGAATTTAAGACTCAGTTTCCCCACGGGAATATATACTTCCATGCCAGGCTACAATTTGTCGTTTTTTGACCTTTTCTTTGGGGATGGAGGAAGGCAATGATCAGTACATGAACACCTTTTCTGTGTCTGCTTGGAATTCTCCCTTTTATCAGTCTTGGTATAAGTAGTTAAAATGGCTTTGGCTTTCTTTCTTCAGGGATGCCTGGAAGCCATGTGTTCCATTTCTTTTCTTATTTTGATTTATCATCTTTTCTCACATCCCTTTAACCTCTTGCCAATCTTCTTTTGACTTTTTTTTCCTTGTAAGGCACTTGCTATTCGTTTTGCTTTTTTTTTTTTTTTTTTTTTTTTTTTTAAAGATTATTTGCAATTTTGTCTTGGGATTTTAAAATGTAATTCTTAGTGACTCTCTTTATAAAGATTTATAAAGGGTTATTTTGTGTGTGTGTGTGTGTGTGTGTGTGTGTCACTTTTCCTTTTACTATCTGAAGCTCTGTCAGAAGCTATGGTGTGTTAGCCTGAATTGTTCACTGCCTAGTCTTCACATCAAGGACCTGGAGCACAGGTTGCTGTGGTTTATCTAACATAGATGCTGGGAACTGAACTCCATTCTCTGCAAATCTAGCAAGTCTACCTAAATCACTGAGCCATTTCTTCATTTTTAAAGTTTAGAAAGGTTCTTATACTGTGCTTCTAATGGGTTTAAGACTCACTATCCAGCTTATCATGGTAATTGTCGTGCCTGGACTTCACAAGTACTGGGATTACAGGTATAAGGCATAATGTCTAGTTCCTAGATGCTTCTCACAACATTTTGCATTCTTTTACATCTTATATTTTGTTTATAAAGTCCTTTCTTTAATTTGAAGTGCTATATTACTTTAATTCAAGGATACTATTTTCATCTGTTTTATAGGCACATCTTTCTGGTATATTTTTAATGTCTATAGGGACAATCTACTCTTTGCATCTTTCTGTGATGTTTCACTTTCTTCATTTCTGTAAGCAAACTCTGCCTGAAAGTCTAGGAAGAGTTGATCTAGATACAGATGTTCTGTCTAGCATCACAGAGCTCCTTCTTCAGTCACTTTCTGTAGGAATTAAGAGTATTGTGGCTTGGTTCATGGGATAGCCTTCCTCATTTACCTATGACTTATTCCTTAGGGAGACTTCCACATATCTGTCTTTCTTATTCCTGAAAGTTATTTTAAAATATATCTCTACTCATTTATACTTTACATCTCTACATGAATCACCAACGCTTTTGAAGCAGCTTTGGCAGGTTTGTTTGAAATGTTCCCTGTAAGGCCCCTTGAGGTCATTCTTGGCAGTTTCTTTTCCTTGTCAAGTCAGGACTGAACACAAGTGATTTTACTAGTCTGAGTCCCAGCTGGTTTAGCTGGTGAACTACCTTAATAATGCTCTATGTGTCTTAATATTGTTGAATAGGTTCACCAACAGATTATTGAACAAAATAATTTGAGTATTGGCATATGATAAATACCCCTAAAAGATATTACAGATGACCAATATCATTTCCAGGAACTAATTTTACTTTTTTTTTTTTTTTTTGCCAAACAAGTATTGTAGTGACTTGAAATTCACATAATCTTTCAAGGAAAAATGTCAAAGCACTTCAGAGGGAAGTCAAGCCAACTCACACACATGCAAATATATCCTTTGTGGTAATTAGTGCCCCAAAGAACAGGGCTTCATTCATACTACTTCTGACCAGTCACAGTGAGGATGTCACACTGTCAGAACTCCCCTACATCTTCCTGGCTGCAGGTTAATAAATTGATTTTAGAAATGCACAGATTGTTTACCATCATCTCTTGTGTTTACTTCTACTTGTAGCCCATATATGTTAAGATGATTATGAATAAAGTAGAAGCAAGGTAATCGTTCAGGGATAGTTTTGTTTTGTTTCTATGCAGCTGCCCCACTTTATTTTAATGGTGTGGGAATGGTGTGTAATTATGTATTGTTAGAAGATTTGGGTTTGTTTATTCTTACCTTGAAACATAATTCTAAATATTTTTTTTCCTGGAACATAGCAACCGCATAACCATAGCTCCTGGGGTGGAATATTTTTATGATTTTCAGTTGTTTCCCCTTTTCCCTTTATAAAACTCAAACTGTGGATGTGAAAAGGGCAGGAGGCCACAGAGAGGTAAAGTTTCTAGGGTAGCATCAAGGCTCAGCATCTCATATGATGCTGTCTAAAATGGCTGGTTGGTACCTCAGGGTCTCCACTGCTGAGAAACCTGGGCTATTGAACTTTACCAGGACGCCGAGTTCTTGGAGCCAAATACACAGTTCAGTGAAGGATGAGAACAAATCTCTGGTCAGTGTTTTGAACTACAGTTTGTTTTTGTAATTTTCAAGACATATAATGCATATAGTCTGTAAGCAGACATACATAAATCTGCCTCATTTCCTCTGATACAACAGAAAATGCAAAGAGGAGTTGGAGTATTATTGTTCCAGATGCAACCCATTTCTGTGATCATTATCCAGACGTGACTCAGGGGAGAAAGGGTTTGCTTGACTTATAATTCCAGGTTCTGTTTAATTATCGTGGAAAACTCAAGGCAAGAGAAACTCTAAAGCAACTAGTCCTATACAGTCATTAGCAGAGAGATAATGAATGCATGCATGTTTCTTAGTGCTCACCATTCTTTCCTCCACATTTACATAGTCCAGAATTCCATGCCTAGGGAATTCTATAGTGGTCAGGGTCTTCCTACACCAGTGAACACAATCAAGAAAGTTCCCCACAGATACCTGCACAAGTCAATCTGATCTAGGCAATCTCCCATGGAGACAGTTTCCCAGCAGCTTCTAAGCTGTGTCAACTTCTCAATTTAAGCTAAGCATCACAGTTGTTTACATTGTAATGAAAGCGCAATGGGATAGTGGTTGAGGGAGATTGACAACTCTACTCCTAACGTCTATCTGCTTTTGTTTTCAACTGCAGCTTCGGAAAGCTGTGATGGATCACATATCAGATTCTTTCTTGGAAACCAATGTCCCTTTGCTGGTTCTCATTGAGGCTGCAAAGAGTGGGAACGAAAAGGAGGTGAAGGAATATGCCCAAGTCTTCCGTGAACATGCCAACAAGCTGGTGGAGGTGAGTCACTGACCTGGAGACATCACAACACAAGCTGTAGATACACACTATTTCTCTACATGTGTCTCTTGAAGTTTTAATAGATGGTTGCTTTGTGGTTTTCTTTAAAATGCCAAGTATTAGAAGCATTTCCCCCCCTTTCCTTTCTGAGTATTCTCCTCTGAAAAAAGACAAGTGATTAGCCACCCTCCCTTGCTGTGTGTCATGACTCTTCAAACGGTGAAACATCTCTGCTAATTTTTCTGAGCAACAGGCAGCAGCCAGAACTGTAGTAACTAGCAAGGATTCTCCAGTACTGAATGGTAGGTTTGATTAGAAGGAGGCAAATTAAAGTTTCCAGATGGACAATTTAGAACATGTTTCCTTCCCACCCTCAGCATTCCCCATTCCACTGCATGCACTGAAGCCTAGATTGTGTGAGTTTTACTTGGGAGGCATGAACAAATGTCTGTTGACTCCAGATAAGGCTCTAAGGACAGAGCAAGGAAATTATTTCGTCTAAACCTGGCTGGCAGAACCAGTGAGACTTGCGGGATTACTTACAGAAACTTGGGTAAGGAGTTTCCTGCAGGAGTTTAAATAACCCCTGAGTAGCCTAATCACTGAAAAGCTGATCCCAGCATGGGGAAGCACCTCAGAAACTTGACCTGGAGTGGCTCACTTGGTTAAACTTTGACCTCTTATAGTCTTCAGCACATCCAGAGACCACAGCAACTAGGGCAGGATTATACAAAGCTTGATGGGGAAGGAAATAGGGAGTTTCTGAACATTGAGACGAGGTTCTAAGGACCCTCCTACCCTCACCTTCTTAGTGGGAATGTCCAAAGGTCCAATCATACAAGGATTTTGTGAGGGTAATTTCTGCTACTCTGAAACCAAGACAGAAATGGCAATGTCATGCTAAACAGGGGTGTGGCTGAAGGGTGGGGGGAGGAGTTCATAACACTGGTCACAGAGTGAATTTGGGGAGAAAAATGTGTTTTTTAAAATGTGTGTGTGTGTGTGTGTGTGTGTGTGTGTGTTTAATCTAAATAGCTGTTTAGTCTACCGTGGACCAAAAGATCTCAGGGCCAGTAGTAATGTAAATTCGGGATCAGAAAGATATTTTATGAGGTAGAGAAATCTGTGGGTGTTTCATTATAAGTCCAAAATTATATCCAGCGATATAGGAACCTTATCCAGAGAAGAAATAATAGCTAGCCTGCCTGGATTTAGGAAGTGGCTGTATTTTGGCCAAAACAAAAATTAGTGATATGGTCTAAAGAAAAAAAAAAAAAAAGAAAGACAACAACCTGGGATGTTAATCAGGAAATGTGTGAATAGACTCAGAGGGGTGATGATCCTCAGAAGTCTGAAATGGTTACAAGCATCAGCTCCAAACTTACCGATCATGAGCATTAAGCTCCTCAATCACTACCACTGAGGAGCATTCACCCTCTGCTTCATAACTGGAATAAAACTGTTGCATGGGTAACAAATGCAAGCTGAAATGAAAATGGACAGACTGTTTTATTTGGATGTCAAAGAGATGATGGAGAAAAGTTGAGAATTGAGTGGGGGTGGGGTGAAAGGAAAAAGGAGAAGAGAACAGTATTATTGAATTAAATTTAAATTCCATATGAAACGAAATAGTATTAGCATATAGAAATACCTTACTATGTAAGTTATTATAATTTCTATAGTTATAGAATTCACAGAAAATATGAATCGCCGGTGTACCATCAACAATGAAAAGGTTCAGTATTTTCTGCATTCAGTACTGTTGATGTCATTAATTCTGTGCCTGGCTTCATTTGTAACAGTTTTGGAATCCAAAGGTGGCATTCAGTAAACATGAGGCTAGCATGTATGAGCTTTCTTTCTATCCATTCTTCCTTTTCCCATGACAGAGCATATTCACGACTTTCCCCTCCTGGGTTT
This sequence comes from Micromys minutus, assembly GCF_963924665.1. NCBI lineage: Eukaryota > Metazoa > Chordata > Mammalia > Rodentia > Muridae > Micromys > Micromys minutus. The sequence continues at coordinate 9,628,514 of NC_137953.1, forward strand.
GGGTTCATTGTGGATGATTCTAGATGCCATGTCAGAGGGTTGTGGCTCTCCTTGCTTTAGGTGTTCTCCTCTCTGACCATGATAACCTCTGCAGCCAGCAGCATCTTAGAGTACCTTAGTGTCCAAGTGGGAGCAGGGATTAGTGTGTGGATTGAAAGAAAGCAGTTAATGTGGGTTGTGGACTTTGTTTCTACTTTGAAAAATGATATTTTTGAATATAGAAACTTTTTAAAAAATTTCTATGGTTATAATACTATAGTTTTCCATGACATATTGATTTTATGTTCATTGACATATTTATGCTCATTTTCTAATTCTCCAAATATATTACCCAAAATCAGAGACATATAGACACATACACGGATATCCACATACATACATACAGAGTTATGACTAATATTTTCTTTAAAAAACCCGTAAAGAAATGTAAACCTAGGGTTTTATTTGAGTAATTATTTTATTTTAAAAGACTGAGGTTTTTTTTTTTTTTGTTTGTTTGTTTGTTTCTGTTTGTCTCACTTTTGTTTTGTTGCCTTTAGGAACTGTTTATTTGCGATTAACTTACAGACATAAATGTGATAATACTGCCCTTAATATCTATGAAAAGACTGTGACATGCAATACCATTTCTCTTTTTATTTTTAGTCATCACCTTGCTAATCAAATGTAGCCACCTTCTTCTCCACATCCCACCCCCAGACACATTCCCCTCGGAACGTCAGGTCCCCTTCTGAGAATGAACTGGTATCAGGAAGAAAGCTGAGCTGTGTGACATGAGGAAAGACAGGCTCTTCTCCTGAGCATCTTCCTTGAGCAGAGCCTACATTTGGACTTCTGTGCTGCATCTTGAATAGATTCTAGAAAGCGTTCTCCCTGTGGTTGTTATCGAAATAGGTTCATTATGTAGGCCAGTCTGACTTCAAACTTCAGATACACTAACACCTGCATGCAGAATGCGAAGATGGATGGCAGATGTGCACTATCACACTAGGCAAATTATTTCATTTTGCATTTTCTTTTATAATTATTCCCAGTTGGGACATGGGTCCCTTAGGGACCACTTCAGCATGTCTGCAAGTGGGAATCCTGGAGTGAAACAATTTACATAAGATTGTAGGATAACTTTTGTCGCTGCTGATCCTGTTAACTGTTCAAACCAGAGATCTGTGTATTCCCTGGCACCAAAGGTTCTGCACATTTTAAGTGAATGAGTACAGTACATAAGGTGAACTTATGCCACAATCTTACATTTAGGCTTATTCAGCAGGTCAAATCTGCAAGGTTCGCCCTGCCTGAAGCCAGGTAAGCCGCTGAGCGTTCCAGGTGCTCCTGAATGTCCTTCACCACGAGCCTCCTCTCTCTGCTTCTTCATACGGCATCCAGTGGACATGCCGCCCTGTGATAGCAGAGTAGCAGCTAGAAAGAAACATCAAAATTTTAATTTTTTAAAATTGAATATTCTCTGCATTTACATCTCAGATATTATCCCCTTCCCCCAATCCCATATCCCCCCACCCTCCCATTACCTCCATGCTTCCTCTCCCAACCACCTTCTCCCACCTCAGCACATTGGCATTCCCCTACACTGGGAAAATGAGCCTTCACTGGACCAAAGACTTCTCCCATTGATGCCAGACAATGCCATCCTCTGCTGCATATGCACCTTGGGTCATGGGTCTCTCTGTGTGAACTCATTGGTTGGTGTTTTAGTCCCTGGAAGCTGTGGTGGGTTTGGTTAGTTGGTAATTTTGTTCTTCCCATGGGGTTGCAGACCCTGCCAGCTCCTTGGCTCCTTCATTGGGGTTCTTGTGTTCAGTCTGATAAAAGGCCCTGTTACCCAGAGAAGACAGGAGCTCCCTCCCTAGCTGAGCTCCATGACAATCATTTCAGTCCTTCAGGTTTTCTTGACTTTGGATTTTAGTCACATTGTATTTTCTACCTTTTGTATTTTTAAAATATTGGTTGGTACTTTCCTTTAGTTTAGCACATGGTTCTCACAGAAAAATGAGTGCATTTAAAAACAAATTTAAAGTATATTTATTTCTCTTGTATTATATTTATTTATTCATTCATTTATTCATGTGTGTGTAGTATGTGTGGCAGGGCATGCACGTGGTAGGTAAAAATCCGGTGGAGTTATTTATTTTATTTTATTTTTTTTGACCATGCAGGTTCTGGGGATTGAACTCAGTTCCTCAGGTTTGACTGCAAGCACTTTTACACACTAAACCATCTTGCCAGTCCAGAAATTGATGCTATTGAGTCAGATTTGTTACAACCTATGACACACTTAGAAAATCCTTTAACGATCATTTAGTGCACAAAAAATATCAGTAAAATATTAGGAAGAATTTTTGGCTTTTTGTAATTGAGTTAAGAAGGGTTATTTGGGAAACTTTTATTTTTTTAAATTAATATTATTTGTAGCATATATATATATATATATATATACATATATATATATATATATATATATATATGTATATATGACTAGAGAAATTGAGTCGGCCAGATCAGCTGTTTTCTGAAGTTTAGTTTAACTAATGCAGGACAATAATATGAAAATTGGTATTTTCCCCTGATCCATAGTTTCCAGCCCCTCTGTGGGTTACCCAAGGATCACAGGGTGGGCTGACTAGGTGCACACAGCTCATCAGGGGACACCAATTGGACCTCATTTCCAAGCAAATTGAATGGAGTTTTGCGGAAATGGAAGGCACATCGTGGGAACTCTCTACCAAAGTAATGTACTAGGGGGAGGTGGACGATGTAAATTGGTGGCAAAATCTGTGGGGCAGCAATGAAAGTACCAATTCATCCGGAAAATGAGATGCAGAGTCCGTCCAGCTGTCCTGTGCCTCCACACCCACTTTTCTTGTTGTGTGGCTGCTCTGTCCCCTTGCCTAACCTGGTGTCTCCCCAGTTCTTCTGGTAAAGAAAGCCTCTTGCTGTGTGTTGTAGGAAGCTGCAGAGCCTCTGGTTGGGCCTCTCTCTAGTCCTTTTCCTATGCAACAGGTAGGGTGAGCCGGTTTCTGAATATCCCAATCAGATCAACTGCTTTGCTTTTCTGAGATCCTAGAAAAGCTGCCTGTTTACCTTGGGAAAGGGCAGATGACTCCGTGGGTAAAGTACTCGCCACACAAACATAAGGAGTGTAGTTCAAGTCCTCAACACACATAGAAATGGTGGGTGGGGCACTGTAACCCCAGTGCTGATGAAGGGATCAAGTGACCGGTCCCAGGGGCTTGCTGGCCCATCAGTCCAGCTGAGAACATCAAGTGTCAGGGTCTGTGAGAGACCCTGCCTTGAAAAAACATAGAGTACAGCAGAGGATGATGGCTGACATCTGGTTCAGACCTCTAGCTCCTATATGTGACACACACACACACACACACACACACACACACAGACACAGTATACCCATTTTTATTCATGTTTAGGTATGAGAGACTTTCTGAGTTTATGTGTATCATGTGTCTCCAAAAGCACCGAGGGTTTTTAGCCACTGAGCCATTTCTCTAGTCCCAGAGGCCAACATTTTAACCAGAGCCTGTGTGCTTGCTTGATACTCCCCCTTCACAGTCTTCAGGCTTCCTCCTTCTTCCAGGCAGCAGCCAGCCAAAGCCCAAAGATGCCTTTGCTTTGTTGAGAACCCTTACTCTCTGCCCTCTGTCTCTCTTTCCCCTCATCCTCATTTCTACTTATGAGTCTGCGCTCTGGGTGTGTCCTGTGTGTGTGTGTGTGTGTAGGGGGGGTCAGCTCCTTGCCTTTCTCACTGGTATCCCATTTACTTTGGAATCATACTCATATAGCTCCGCAGCTCTATGATATGGCTCCTGCTAGTTTACCAATTCCCTCAGGGAAAGGACCATGCCTAATTGATTCCTAACAACACCCCAGCACCTAGCTGAGTGCCTGCCTCCAGCAAGAATTCAATAAATAGATGGTGCCCAAAGAAGGAATAAAATAATAAGTGCAGCTAGCAATGTTGCTAGCTTGCTGGCCCCTGAGGTAATGTATCTTAATAGTATGTCTGCAGGATGCTAAGGGTCACCTTAGGGATCAACAGTAAAGAAGCATTGTGCCAATTTAATGCTCTGATTTACTACCAAGGAGAATTCCAAGGAACCGATGTGGAGAACTGCTGCCTTCTCTGAGTAGAAAGTGCTTGCTGCAACGCCTCTCTGATGCTTGATATGTGAGTTACTCTCAGGCAACCACGAAGGTTATGTCTGAACTCCACCATCCGCCCTTCCTGGTTCTCCATTTTCAGCCCCAGTTACAGTGGCTATGAATGAGGAAGATGCTGGTTCTCTCTGACAAGGGCAACACTCAAGCCTGGGGGATGGGGAGTGAGACAATGCCACCTCAGGATGCCATCCCATGGCCTTGACTTCACACCCTATGTGGACATGCCCTGAAGTGAGGAGGCAGTTTTTCTGGTAAAGATGCAAGGGTTGGAAGGAATAGACATACCTTGGTCTAAAGAACTGCTCATAGGACCATCAGCTAAGCACAAAGGTGCGTGTGTGAATGTCCTGGGTGATTGCTCTTGTCACAGGGTTTCACCTCTGTTTGCACAGTGCTGCGTTCAGTGACAATGTATGAATACGTGTCCATGAGCTGAGGCTGGCCCGTTAGCTGGCAGCATAACTGGACAAAAGCAGGCGTGGTGGCTCACACCTGTACTTACAGCACAGACAGATAGACCCAGGAAGATCCGGTGTTTAAGGGCCACTTTAGGTCCATACCGAGATTGAGCACAGGGTAGAGAGTGAATGACAATGAAGGCACATCTCGACAACAACAGCAACAACAACAACAAAAAAACCACAAATACTCTCAAAAACAAAAACAAACACAAGCAAACGAACAAAACCACCTCAAACTTAACTTCAGATTTTCTAAGAATACAGGGGCAGGATGGAAGCCACAGAGACTGGGTTGTCAGCTGTAGTTGAAGGGAAGATGGTTTATTAACAGATCTGAATCTTCATAGGTAAGAGTTGGGGAGGAAAACTAAAAAATAAAAAAATAAAAAAAAAAAATTAAAAAAAAGAGAGAGAAGAGTGCCCGTAGAATTACTATGCATTCTGCTGAAAAGGTAATATGTAATGTTGAACTGTGTAAGTGTGGTCCAGGCCTGATGGTTGAAAAAAGCTTGAAAACTCACAGTCAGATTAGACCTACAGGCAGACCTATGATAGAGGCTCTCCCAGGCTTACACCTGCACATAACAGGCACATATACTCAGACTGGCACATGGACCATGGGTAAGTGCACACTGAACTTCACAGGTTGGCTAACAGCGGGAGAAGGAGAAATTCCTCTCCTCCAATCTCAAGGCCCTATGTATACAAAATGACACAAGTGCGACTTCTTGCCAGAAATACAGCCATAGAACAGATTATGTGACTGTTTATACTTTAGGGTTGCCCTTACACCCTGCGTCGTCCCTCATCAGTTGACTCACGGTCCTTCCACAGATCCGGTGTCAGCCATGTTGAAGCACACCAGAATTCATATGAGAATCATGTTGTCTAGATATTAACTGATCTTTAAGGTCTTCTCATCTCTCTAGAGTATAGATAGCAAAGGGTAGGGAGAGTAGGAGAGAAAAGACCATACAGGCTGATAACTCCGTGGTCACATGGATTAGCAATGTGGCTGGAACGGCAGCGGAGGAGGTATGAGGAAAGGGTGAGTTTGCATAGGGTTTCTGAGGTTGAGCTGCAGGGTTAGTGTTCAATATGAGGATGTAAGTCAGAAAAGGCTTGGGAGGGCTCCGTGTTTGGACAGCCTGCAGTAATACAATTGGGTTGAAGTTTTTGAAATAAATGGGTTACCCTCTCAGAATGGTTCTCCGCTGGCTCTCCCTGCAGCTGTTTGATGGGCATGGCCCTGAAAACCTCACATGTGTCCTGGGTTTAAAGAAATACACCAGGGCTCTGTAAATACTAGGCTCTTGATTCACCTGATCCAGAGAGAAAACAAAGAAATGACGCACCAGAAACTACATAGGTGGACTGGATCAGCATGGTCTTTAGAGTGTAAGTTCAGCATCAATGTACCCCTTTGCTCACGTGCCTGATCGAGCCAATACACTAAACCAGACCTGACACATCTCATACAATTGACCACAGAAAATCCGTAAATACTGATAGCATGTGAGAAACTGTTTTGTTTTGTTTTGTTTTTTGGCTCAATCATGCCATATACCCTTAAATAATATTTTATTGGCAAACATATTTAAACCAATATCACTCTTTCTCCCAAGATTCCTCAACTCCTAAAAATTACCTTGCTTTTTATTTCCCAAAAGGATACCATAAAAGCATTTTATAAACATTGAAATGTCCATCTTAGACCTTTAAATATTCTTTCTTTCTTTCTTTCTTTCTTTCTTTCTTTCTTTCTTTCTTTCTTTTTTTCTTTCTTGCTTTAGTGTGTGTGTGTGTGTGTGTGTGTGCGTGCATGCCCACGCATGCTAGAGGGCATGCTATAATGCACATGTGGAGGTCAGAAGTTAGCTGCCATGAGTTCTCTTCACCTCCATGGTTCTGGGTGTTTAAACTCCAGTTGTCAGTCTTATCCACAAGCCTCTTTACCAACTCAGCAATCTTGTCACCCTCTAGAATTTTAATGTATACATATAAGAACAGAATCTGTTCCTTTATCTAATATGTTTAAAAATTTTATCTTATGTTTTATGTTTTATTTCTCTTATATATATGGGTGCTCTATTTGCATATAGGTGCATGTATGCAGGAAGAGGGCAGCAGATCCCATTATAGATGATTACAAGCCATCTTATGGTTGCTGGGAATTGAACTCAGGACCTCTGGAACAACACCCAAGGCTAACCTCTTTTTACCATCTGCATGAACATGTGTATATATATATATATATATATATATATATATATATATATATATATGTATATATGTATGTGTGTGTGCAGATACACAATAGTAACTTGCACATATACAAACACACTAACAACAAACATACAAACATAGTTAGTTCAGTGTCACACAGCTAGAGGAAAACATCTGCCATGAATGACCCAAATCACAGATTCCAGAGAACCTTTCATCTAAACTTTCATACTACCCCTGGGTCTGATCTAATGGTTCCTTATAAAACATATAGTTGAATCAACCATGCCATTTTTATAAAGTATCTGGTTCTAAAAGTCAAAGTTCAAAAATATAATGTGAGCTCCTGCTATGGGCACTGTTGGATAGCATCTCTCTCACTCATATGACAGAGAAGAGCTATACATTTATTTCTTGAAATACGACACACTCTTGCAGGAAAATTATTGCCAACTCTAGTGCAGTAAATCATAAAGGCTGCTTAGATGTGTTGGGACCAGGTCACAAGTCAATTTCATACACTCATTTTCACAAATTTTCAGTTGCATGGCCTCCCTGACTTAATTAATCTGCCCTAATTTGTCAATGATTTTTGAACAATGGAACCCAAGAATTGTTTCCTTGACAGAATTCCATTGCAACTGTTGAGTGGCCATGTTCATATATTCTCCCAAATTCTCACTTTTCATAACATGGCCAAACTATAAACTAGAGCGTCTTGATTATTTAAGTCAGTTTTAAAATACCATTCTTAAGAGGAGTCAACTATGAGTTTCCATGGTAATTTGGTTTTTTGGCATTTACACAAACACTTAGTCCCACCTCAACCAACCCATGAAGCTTTATCCCAATAGTTAAATATACTTATGAAGATTCACCCAGTAAATATGAAGTAATTAAATTGTCCACATCTAAGGAGTAGAAGCTAGTCAAACCACCCTTTGCTTTATGCCCTATGATATTGTTAAACAAAATTCACATATCATCTCTTTATGAGACTTAGTAATATATATCATAGGTTTTCAGATAATATGCTCAAGGAAACTAAAGTTAGACCTAAAGTCATTAGAGAGTGGATGGGCATTACAACCAGGTTTAGGGGACCTGTGACAGCCTCTTCTGCTCCTCCATATGTGCTCTTGATTTGTCTGTACTCCATGTTTTCATTTATTACATAGGTATTTTCTCTTGAGCATGTACATTCTCCACAATAGCCAGCAAAATGACAATGTGATTTTAGTCTAGTTTCTCCAGTGTGAACAAAAGTAGGTGAGATGCACTACAAGGACTCCCAGGATCCTGGTGTCTGTGCTTTCATTGTGATGTGGTCAGATCAAACATTAAAAGGTTATGTTAATTTTCTTTGCTGCAGATAAGTAGGAATGTTTTTCTTTTCTTTGACCTTTTCTTGTACAAATAAATAACTGTGCCGTAGCATCATCTAGTATACACACACACACACACACACACACACACACACACACACACACACACACACACACATAATCTTTGTATTCTCCTGTTTTCTGCAATTGTTAACATGTACCTAGACATTATTCTGCTAACATTGAAATCTACCTTGGAGCATAAACTTATCAGATTAAGGTCATGCCCCTTCAAAGCAAAATTGAAAAAAATCATCCAATTAAAACTGATGAGATTTGCTTAAGAGCAGGAGAATTTTAATTGCCTAGGTAAAAACACCCTTGAATGTTCCTGTATTCAATTTTTGCTACCTACAAGTGCTTTTATATCAGAAAGCCCTGTAGCGAGCCTGCAGCCATAGTTTGGAAGGCTGGTGTATTGGGACAGTGCTTTTTAAACTAAAAACTTTTCATATCACCCTGACTCCATTAAATTTAGGAAAAGGTAGAAACCAACTTCATAGAGGCTCCATGGCCAGACTGTGGCATAGTAGACAAGCTCTTTCAACCCTTAACTTAAAATGAGACATTGGTTTCTTTGGATTTGGAGCCTGGGAATTCTGTACCTCTTTCATGAATTGTGAAAGAACCCCTCACATTAACCTTTCACATTCAGGTTTTACATAAGACACAGAGTTTTGATTCACTTATCGTGGTTACTATGTGATTCAAGGTTTGAGATTCTAGAACAAAGGAAGAGAGAAATACAGGTTAGAGATACAGTTCAGCAACTGAGAGCACTGGCTGTTCTTCCAGAAGACCCAGGTTCAATCCCCAGCACCCATGGGGCAGCTCACACCTGTCTGTATTTTCAGCTCTAGGGATCTCACCCCAATTTAAATGCAGACAAAACACAAATGAATGTAAAATAAAAATAAATTATGAAGATGGAAGAAACAAATAATTACCTTGGTCTAATGTATTTGGAGGTTACAAGGAGCACAGTTTACTATAGTTGTATCTTACTGTCTCTAATTCCTAAGTGAAAGTGAAGGATTTTGGGGACAACCCATGTTTCCCTGGACCACCAAAGGACTAAAAATATGCTTTTATCACCCTTTATATAAGCCATGACTTTGGTCCGAGTGACAGCTCTAAGTACTTTGAATCTCCTTTGGCCTTTAAAAGGCTCTCTAGCAAGCCCAATCACTGAAAACATTTCTAATGCTAACCAGCAAGGTCTGTTCCATTATTTGGTCATTTTATTATGCCTGAATAAAACGCCAAGGTCTTGCTATCAAAACCCCAAGGCCTAGCAAGCAAAATTCACTATTTGGGTACACTAACTAATCTGTCCAATCAGAAATTGGCAACTCACCCTAGCACACAGCTTGTCTTCTAAGGAACGACGCCTGCTGAAACACCTATTGCTATCTTTGTCAAGTCCAGAGGTAACCCCCACCCCCTTCTGGTCCTTCAAATGTAATAAATCTTTGTGCTGAGAATTTGGTGTTTTTGTGTGTTCTGTGCTGGCTCTGAGGTCCCCTTCAGTTTGAAAATATGTGAACAAAAAACCAAAGGTCAATGCCAGACACTAAGCACAATTCATATATTAAATACTATTTGGTTTAGGTGAATTGATATCACCTTGAATGTGTGTGTGTGTGTGTGTGTGTGTGTGTGTGTGTGTGTGTGTGTGTGTCTTTCTTACTGTTGCTTCATGGTCTTGCATCCTATAGCATGCCAATGGAGGTTATGAAATGTTATGAAATTGTTTTTTTTTTTTTTTTTTTTTCTATTGCATGGTGCCTGTAGATATAACCCAGGCCATAACTGTTGGCATCAAGGCTTTCACTGGCTGAGCCACCTTGCTGGACCCATGCTTTCTTTATCTGCAGGGTCAATAGTACCTACTCATGATTGGACACAATGCCAGTGAATGGCAGATGTTATGGCATACTTTAGTGTGTTCTCTCCAATTTCTAACAAGGTACTTTGTCTTCCATTGCCCATTTAAGGTATGAGAGTATACGAAGAGATATTAGACCTAAAGAAGTGTACTTCCTTATCATATGTCATATATAACATAAATGTCCTTAGGAGAAAATGATGCTTAATTGGCCTTTAATACAAAGTAAAAGTAAAACTGTAATACAGCTGTACTTTCTAGATATTGCCTTGATTCTCCCTCCAACCAGAATGACGTCCTTGCCTGTTCCTGTTCAAACATTCTGGAGCTGCTGTAGGATGTGAAAGCTCCATACCCAAGGAGCCTGGGATTGGCATCAATATTTTTAACAATTGTCATTGGCCATCAAAATAGTGTTAATTGCTTACACAGGCTGGCATGTTGTTCTTCTTCATGCTAAAACAATAGGAATATCACAGCTTAATTTTTCCCAAATATATCCTTGCAAGATTAAAAGAATTAACCCGACTTTTCCAATCTGTAGATTATCCTGTGGATGATTTTCTTATTGTGTTTATGTGGTGTGTGTGTGTGTGTGTGTGTGTGTGTGTGTGTGTGTTATTGTTGTTGTTGTTGTTGTTGTTCTTGGTAGAGGTAGTGATGGTGGTAAGGATCTGAGACAGATTCATTACCTTTCCTCACAATATAGCTTCATGTAGTTTAAAAAAAGGCAGAGAAGAAACAGAATTCATTGACTATTATATTTATCCCTTCGAAACAATCAAGAGAATACAAATAGCAATATTGAATGTCTATTTGCAGGGTGTCTCATGGAGCAACACAGGGCAATGTGGCAGAAGTCGTTCAGGATCTGAAAAGTCAGTGAGAGGATTAAATTGCTTACAGGGCAGTGACACATCAGGGGTTTACGTTATGAATCAGAACACGGCATGGTAGAGCTCTTAGCAAGCACATTTTCTGCCATCTCAGCATGAGTCAATCCTTTCTTACCACATATTCCTCCAATATGATTCCTTCAATTCTCAATTTTCCTCATTGCCATGGCAGCAAGAATCTCATTCCCTGCCACAGCTCTGGCAGTGTTGGCAGTGTCTTCAAGAACATGGATTTCCCTTATCCCTTGTCTTCCCTTCTCTCTGTTGGAACACCAGGTTTTTCCTCACTAATTCACCCAACTACATTGGCCTAAGGTTGCTTCATCTTCTACAGTAGATGCTAAGGGGTTGGGAGGATATGTGGGTATCTTTCTCACATGGTTGAAACATGAACAATATCATTTTTCGGGGACAAACATCTGTTAGATGTTGTGGTTACAGTCTAGGTAGGTGGAGACTGTACCAGTTTGGGTGTAAATTGAACATTTGTTCTCTCCCTCTCTCTTTCTATCATTCTCTGTCCCCCTCTCCCTTCCTTCTCTCCCTCCCTTTCTCTTTCCAAAGTACTATGTAACATATATTTGAAGGCATATACTTGAAAGAACTCGACTTTCTGAGACACTTGATCATGGGAATCAAAACCGCCTCTTTATCCAAGTGTTGTTTGTTGATAGGTCAAATCATACCATAATTTTGGTTTACAAAACTACTTAGTCCACAGGCAAGACTACAGTTTTGTCGTCACTGGCGTCCTCTCCATCTTCAGCCTTCATGTAGGCTTCCTGAAGAATTTCTACAGGAAATATGTAGTACCATTTATTGCAAAGCATCTTGAATTATATTTCTGTTTGTGTGTGGCAGGCTTCTTTACCAAACACATGAGATTTTCACATTTACAGGGCTGGGGTGATGGATCATTCAGTAGTGCATAAACATACATATACACACATTGAATAAATCTACCTTTTCTTTTTTTCCCCTTTCTGTTTTGAAACAGGGTCTATCTATATAGCCCCGGCCCTGCCTTTGAGCATAGTTAGCGGAATGACCCACCATACATACCTTTTTCCTTTTTTCTCCAATTTTGGAGTGCTTACTTGTCGTTATAAAAAAAAAAATCAATTCACACTTTGTGTCAGTTACATACGGAAAGTTTGTAGTGAAGATTTCTGCCCAAGCACCCTGGCAGTATACATGGCTGCCTCAGAGTTCTGAAGAGGACAAAAAAGTGTAGTGACATTGTGTAAGTGTTTTTCCCACCCAAAACATTCCTTAAAGAAAGTGTTAAAGCTAATAGTTCTTTGGCCTCTCTTGCAAAGTGCCCCCATGACATGGAAATCCTATTACCAGTTTCCCCAGAAGGTGTGAGAGAGTTAAGTGTGGAGCCGTCCACCCAAAGCTTCCTGTAATTGACTACCCGGCTCTTTCCTCGTGACTTTCAAAAGAGTGAGCACTTTGTTTTGATCAAGGGAATTGACAATTTTTCAGACACTGAGAGTGCTGAAGCTCCTGTGGCATACCTTCAGTTATGTCTCTGATTACTTTGAATGCTGGGATGACGCTGGGACTGATCAGAATTTCAAAGGCAACCATCACTTCCACTTTAAAGGAGAATGTTACATGGATAGAAATTACAAAGATCAAAGTAGCTACTAAGGAAAATACAATGGGAATTTCAGCCTCTTCCCCATTGCCATTCTCACTTGAACACTTTGGGTAAAGGACTGAGCTCCTATACAGGGTTTAATAGCATTGCTGTATTGCATTCAGTACATAACATGACACCCCTTTACCCAATTATGATAAAGAAAACTCCTCAATTCATTGCCAACCCTCCCCATCTGAAAAACCACCTGTTGAAATATATATAATGAATATCTATATTTGTTATAAAACCCAAGTTATGGATGTTTAGTGGCCCATACCAATATTGTACTTTTATACCTAACCTTAACACAGATTATTTAAGATGAATAAATAACCAAATGAGGCAAGGAGCAAACTTGTTTCTTATTAAAATTACTTATTTACTTATTTATTCATTTATTATGTGTATGGATGTTTGTGTGTGTGTGTGTGTGTGTGTGTGTGTGTGTATTTGTATGTATGCATAGGCCAGAGGACAGATCTCAGGAGTTGGTTTTCTCTTCCACCTATAGGTTTATGCGATCAAACTCAGGTTATCAGGCTTCTACAGCAAGCACCTTTATCCAACGAGTCATGTTGTTAGCCCAAATTTTATTTCTTAATTGGAATTGCCCTGAAAGTAGTATTATTCAAGGCCTCACCCATTTGTGTTTCATGGTCATTTGGTGATAACTCCCTGTCACAAAATCATCTCCTGTGACATTTAGTGCTTCCACTGAAGTAAAAATTAAAGTAAATGACTTTGTATTCTGAAGGTATATCCAGGAAATGACACTGCCTCTGATTAGCATTGTCTCACTCATTTTTTTCTGAATACAACTGATTTCAGTGCAAGAGTACAGAAACTGTTGCATAGTTAGTAACGTGCTGGTAAATAATCCTATAAAGAGGAACTTAGGACAGAGGTCCATCTCATTCATATTCCGTACAAAAATTCAGGAGCAGCTATCAAGTGACATCCTCAGACAGACAGAACTCCTAGTTAATAATTAGTTTATTAGTAAAGAGTTCATTTTGACCTGAAGTTCTTTGCTGCGCCTTATGTTTAATTTGTCTTCATAGCCTTAATTTTTGTCTTCCTTCTAAAAGGGAATGGTGTCTTTGGTTAACAGCTTCTGTCTGAGCCTCAGCTCTTACCATTTCAAAAGGTAGAATGATGGCCTGCATACATCCAGAACAATAGTAATAATAGTAATGTTTATTATTTAATGACAATGCACTGTGAGCATGAGATAGATGTGAGCAGCTAAGATGGATGCATGCTGCCGAACAATGGAAGCCGCCTACCCTGAGATGAGGACAGTCTGCAAAGAGAAGAGACTGCATGGGTACTGGCGTCCTGGTCCTTCGTTGATTTGCTCCCACTTGAGAAGATGGGTCAGTGTTTGCCGATCAGTGTTTTAGAGTGGGAAGAAACATGCTTTATCCAGGACACGAAAATGAAGAATATGGAAAGTACAAGTTCTTGCGTGACTTTCAAAATGTGGCTTCCGGACATTAGCATCAGTTTTACCTTGGAGCTGATTATATGTCCAGAATTTCAGGTACCACTCCTCACTCCATTCCATAAGATTTTCACTGAACTTCCTTAGAATCATGTAAATAAGACACTGACAGAACAGATCTTTCTTTTACCATGTATTCAGTGAGATCTGATACCTGGAATTATAAAAAAAAAAAAAGTGCATCATGGGAATTTTCTCTAATTCTACCACATCAGGGAGACCCATCTCTTACCCATACTCCCAGTGCACATGAACACTGAAAAATATTACTCAAGACCAGAGCATGGGGACAGTGTCTTCTTTGATGTGCCATAATTAAAATTAGGCTTTATATAAAAAGAAGCTGATAATATGTAAGTAATATTTTAGGTAAATACTCAACCTTGCTTTTTATTGTGCAAAAGTATATATAAGCATTCAAATATCACAAAAGCCAGCCTGTTAAATAACAGTAATCCTCAAGTTGCCCCGTGCAAAGTCATTAAAAATTTTGTAATTAGTATTTAGTTTTACTGAGTATGGTTATTAGTCACAATTGTCTTAATAAGAGATACTTAATGAGGAATTATCTAGATAAGGTTGGTATTTAAGCTTGTCTGTGTTAGACTCTCTTGATTGTTAATGGATATAAAAGGAACCATTGTATTTTTGGTGGCATCATTCCTTAGGCTTGTGAGTTAAAACTAGCTGGAAGCAATTGGAGAGTGAGATGTATTTAATTCTCTCTGCTCTTGGCTGAGGATATTAGTTACCAATTGCTTCAAGTTCCTGCTAATGTGACTTCCCCAAAGTGACTATAACTTGGAATTGGGAGGCAAAATAAACCCTTTCTCCTCATAGCTACACTTCGACTGTGTATTTTATCATAGCAACAGAAATAAAACTAGATACCATGTCTAATTAATTTTTTTAAATGTCATGTTTTTGGTTTGGCATTTATTCCAAATCTGTCTGATACTGTGTGGATAATTTAACATTAAAACTTCTGTGTTCCCTAGCTAGAATATATAGAATCATATTTGAACATGCTGTACGATTTAAACAGCTGTAATATTTCTTCTCCTCTATTTAGACCTACATTTCTCAGCTTTAGTTTGTGACCCCAACAGGGAGCACAGATCAGATATCCTGAAAATCAGATATTTATAATTCAGAAGAGCAAAATTATAGTTACAAACTAACATTGAAATAATTTTATGGTTGGGGACATTGCAACATGAGGAACTGTATGAGTGTCACAGTATTAGGAAGGTTTAGAACCACGAATAGATACTAGAAGTCCAATCTCAACATGCAGATGAATTTATCCAGTGGCCTCTCATGAATTGCAGACAGTACTTGTTCATGTGTCCTCACATGGTGTTTTGTCTTAGCTTGCACATTCCCAAAATCTTTTGTGTAGAGCTTTTTCTTTTGTTGTTACCAGTATATTTAGATTAGAACCTGCCACAGTGACTTCAATGTTTTGTCTTCAGCTTGTGACTTGCTGCATTTAATTAGAGGTGCCTGCAAGAAGAGTTATTTACTTGATCAAAGGCAAGTTACTAGTGACTTCATCAGTTCAAGAGCAGATTCTACCTCCCTTAGCAACCATTAACTGCCTATAGCTTCTCAAGGAGGAGTAAGGATTCAAGAACCTCTTCTTCATTGATGTCCACTACACTTTTCTTATTTTTCCATATCCACTTGCATTATTTGCAATTACAAGGACCACTTGGGACTGTGGAAGGTGACTTGGAGTTAACAATGCATACTACTCTTGGAGAGGATGTGAATTTTGTTTCTAGAAACCCTGTTTGGGCCATCACAACCACTTCTAATGCTTTTGCAGGTTTATGTGCTTACACGCACATACTCTCTACCCCATATACATATATTAAAGATAAAGATAAAATAAGAATAACTTGTCAAAGTCTTGTTTTTGCACATGAAACCCCATATTTTTCAAGAGCAGCCAAATGAGATATAGTACCTGCTGTCATTGAATGCTGACTCTTCTTTCCCCGGGAAGCGCTATTTCCCAGTCTGTGCCATGTCTTCCAACTATGCCTCTTTGTCATTACTACTCATGAAGATATGCATTTTTAAATCATTTTTTCTTTTTGATGATAAAATAGTCACTGGAAATTATATGAATAAACACAATTCAGTAGGGATGAACAGAGAGAACTGTAATGATACTGAATATATTATGTAATGATTGGCTAGACACTCTGAAATCTAAAATAATTTTTTGACTGCTCAGGGCCCTTTCCCAGATATAGTGAAGCCAAAGACTGCAATTTACACTGTCCACAAAGACAGAAAAAATCACCATCAACTTATTTTTCATTTCTGTTTCTGAATTTTAAAGTTAAGACACCCGCAGGAAAGTTACCTTATGAATAAATGAAGCCTTGTATACAGCTCCATATGCTTGTCAGTAGCAGACGATGTTTCCATGGCATCTTTATTCTTTATGTTTGCATATTATTCATAAGCGCTGTCATTCACCCATATTCAAGCCTTGAACAGTTCAGTGAAGAGGTTGAAGGAATGGCTTCCCCAAGAAATACCTGACTGCTGGTTGTTAACCAACATGATTCAGGAATCCATACTTGAAAGTTTAACCAGGACTGCTTGAGCATCTATCAGGAACCACAATTTTGTACCATGTAGCATCATTTTGATCTTGAGCTACGTCACTGTACCTGAGGAACATGAGCAGACCTCTTTGGCCTTGAGGAGTTTAAATCTTATTCTCCTTGTAGATTGAGATATGATTAAAATACTTCATTCCAGTTTTAGAAGTGATTAAACAACAGACTAAATATATAAGTGACTTTATAGTAAGTGAGAATTATGAAAAGGAAAAAGAAATGACACCAAGTCACAGATTTCATAAAGTTGACCACAGTCAGTGAAGCTGGAGTAACAGAGAACCCCAGGCAAAGTCTAGGAAGAAGTGATATTGGTAGTTCACAATGCATCCATCATTGTATCTTTGCTTCCTGATTACTGGTTGCAGGATTATTATATAAAAGTTTATAAATAACGTTTAGGACCATTATGCATCATTACAAAGAGCAGAGAACCTTGGCCTAGACTTCTGAGAAAAGGACTACATGAACTTGGAGAAGGGTGACCTCTATATTCCTCCAATAATTGAGTCTTGAGAAGCAATAAAGTCTAATGCCCCTTTTCACTTTAAAAAAATCCGTAAAATTAAACAAGTCAAAGTTTAAAGTTAAAGTTGTTCCTCTGGCTGTTGGATCTGTGGCCACAATGAACTAATTGATATGTTTTCTTCACTGTTCACAGTTGGGTTCAAGATGGCTTTACAAGTTAGTACTTCTGTTTGTTTGAAGGTTGTTTCTTAAAGGCTTCTATGTAGAACATTGTGGAGCAAGAATCTTAGTATTGAAGAAGGTTGGATGATAGATTGAAAAGGAGGGATTGGGGAATTTATAATCTGTGTGTTGAATAAGCCCCCCATTCCCTTCTGACAATATCAACTCTATCCTGTGTTTGCCACTTGTTCAACATTGGTGGAATAGAACAGGTTGGGTAATACGTTGATAACAGATACCTTTAATTTCAGTCACTTAAAATAACATAGAATCTTCATTTGCTGAATCATCCCACTGGGATATCTAGAGGCTCTGGGGTTTTTATTCTCACCAACTCCCCTATGGACATCATGGGTTAATCATTTAGAAATATCTCACTAGTTGTAGGTGACAGGAAAGCACATATGAACAAGCCTGCATTAGTTTATTATACTTTGATGTTGGCATAACACAGGTTTTTCCTGACCCTTCACTTACTGACTGACTGAAACTCTTCCCCCTGGACTTTTAAAACTATATTTCAGCACTGATGATATAACTATCTGGTGGCTGGAGAGAGAACCAGAAGGTTTGAGCACTGGGTGGGAACTGATATACTTGTATAATTTTAAAGTTTGTGTTTCTGATGAGCCTAATAGAATTGCAGAAATTGATTTATCCTTTTTGACAGTGATCCCTTTTCTGCCTAGACTGGATGTCTTATTTCTGTTTTAATGTTCCACATTCTCCAGAAAGAAGAGCAAGACCAATTTGTGCACACATTTGAAGTTGCAGAGATAACACTTAAGGTCAACGTAGCTGAAATGTACTTAGATTTGTTGACAGCATACTCAATATGCATTAATGATGATGCATTTTTCCTCAGCTTGTGTTGGGTTGTAAATATAGGATCTTGTCTTACAAAGATGATCTAAACAAATTGCTATTCTTTCAGTGTAGACAGTAGCTTCTTTCTGATCTCTATAATTTCTTTTATTCAACTCAAGATTCTAAGATTTATGAGTTCTAAGAAGGAACCAGGATGTAGAGATGGCTCATAAATAATGTGTATTAGTCAGGCAATAGATTTTGTAAAGATATAGAAATAGAACTCAGCAGGCCAGATGGGTGTTCAGGGTTATACAAGAAGTAAGTTGAGTTCAAGAATCAGATGAGATGGGAGAGTCAAGCAGACTCCCAATTTCTGCTTTACAGAGAGTAAAAGGTATGACTTTCAGTCAGTAGCATTGAAGGGGAAGGTATGTTCATGTAAGCTGTTTGACCGGGTCAGAGGCTAGAGGCAGGAACTTGCAGGTTGCAAATAGTATACTAGCCACAAATCAAGTCTCTGAAGTTGTGACACGCAGTTGCCTACTGCACTGGAGCCACAGTAGCTTCTGAGAAAAACTAGGCACCTATTTAAGAATTGAATATTAGGAAAACTCTCACAATGAATATTTTCTTTGTTAAAAAAGGCTCTTCAAAGACAGTAATATTTGGTATTTAATTTTGTCACTCAAATGCAAGTTAACTTCCTTCTTTTAGTCCTAAAGCCAATTTCTTTAGGATAGTAGAGCAACGAGAGACAACATAAACTGATGTTTAGTTATAACAGTCAGTTTTTGAAAATTGGATATTTTCTTTGTCTACATTTCAAATGATATCTCCTTTTCTCATTTCCCCTCCAGAAATCTCCTATCTCATCCCCCCTCCCTCTGCTTCTATGAACATGCTCCCCCACCCACTCATCTACTCCCTCCCTCCTTCCCACCTTGGCATTGCCCTATACTGAAGCCTCAAGCCTTCACAAGCCTCTCCTCCCATTGATGCCCAACAAAGCTACCCTCCACTATATATGTGGGTGGAGCCAGAGTCACTCCATCTGGACTTTTTGTTTGGTAGTTTATTTCCTGGGAACTCTGAGGGGTCCAGTTGATTGATATTGTTGTTCTCCATATGGGTTTGCAAAACCCCTTCAGCTCCTTCAGTCCTTTCTCTAACTCCTCCATTGGGGATTTTTTTCTCAGTCCAATGGTTGGCTCTGAGCATCTGCCTCTGTATTTGTCAGGCTCTGGCAGAGCCTCTCAGGAGACAGCTATATCAGACTCTTGTCAGCATGTACTTGGCATTCACAACAGTGTCTGGGATTGGTGACTCTAGATGGGATGAATCCCCAGGTATAGCAGTTGGTGAATGGTGAATGGCCTTTCCTTCATTCTCTGCTTCATATTTTTGTCCCCATATTTCCTCCTATGAGTATTTTAATCCCTCTTCTAAGAAGGACTGAAGTATGCATACTTTGGTCTTCCTTCTTGAACTTCATATGGTCTGTGAATTGTATCTTGGGAATTCTGAGCCTTTGCCCTGATATCCACTTATAAATGACTGCATATCATGTGTCTTCTTTTGTGATTGGGTTACCTCATTCAGGATGGTATTATTTGAAGTGGGAAGGTCCACTTGAATGCAGTTGGCACCATTTCATGGCTTGAATCATGAACTGTAAAGGGGATGACAATGGCCTGTGATCAAGCAGCTGGCATGGGTTGCTTTCATTTCTCTTTCTTCTTTATTGTGGAGATAGATATAGTGACCACTGTATGAAGTTCACATCTGACTCCTTGGAAAAGATACCTGAGTACCTGGAATTAAAAGCCAAGTAAATCCTTTCCCTTTCCTTTCCTACTGTTGAAGGGTAGAATTGAAAATATAAAACTGATTTCCTTAGGAACAGTGCACATGGGTCAACATTATCTTCTGTGCAACCCTTCTTGGCTTCCTGGATCCCAATATAAAATATGTCTCTTATTAGAAATCTGGTTCACCTTATTGTACTTCATGTCTCTCCTTTGAAATATGTGACTAATGACAGCAAATGCTTCCCATAACCTTGTGAGGAATAAATGGAGATATACTTAAATTTATTAAAATCTTTTTTTGGCACATAGCAAGGGTTTTATAAACTTGATCATAATCATTTTTGTTATTACATATTTCTATATTCTTATGGTGGTTGTTATTCTAGAACATGTAGCTTAAAATTACATTTTTCTTAATTATATCCTAGCTAGAGAAGAAGCCAGAGTCAGCTGAAAACTAAATACCCTTTCTGATTAAGTATGGAGAGAATCCTAGTCCTCCAGGCATGCTTGAGGAGGGAATGAATTATCTCTCTCCTGTGGTTGTGTGTCTGCATATCCCAGAGGACTGATTGCAGAGATATTAATGACCTGTGGTTTATACTTCTTGGTTATAAGCTCAAAAGGTAATGCCCTTCCTTTTATTTCCCTATCATGCATGTAGTAAACATGTCTCCCCAACATTCATCCTTGTTCTTCTGTGTTTATCAGCCCATCCCTCTAGACCTCAGCTTTTCTAATGATTTCCTGCTAGGTCACCATTTTGTGAAGAGGATGATGGTGTGGTCAGTGAGCATCGATTTGCCCATCTCTCTTAAATCCAAGTTAGTCAGTATGCACTTCTTGGAGGTAGACCAAATGTCTGGGGAAGTAGCTTTGTTTGGTTGGTTTTATTGCCAGCCATCTAGAGCACATATGGAGCTTCTACAGGAGAGCAGGACTGTAACTCATGTGCTAAATACTCCAAGCCAGCTGAAGGGAGCAAGTACTCTTATCTTTCACCCACTTGAAACACTGTAAACCTCAACCCCTGTGAAACCCCAGCTTCATCTTGCTTTTGCTTTTGAATACTTGCCTTACTTCTGTTTCTCAGACACTTTTGCACCTTTGAAGTATGCTCAGTTGGGAGATGGCATTATTTTAGGCCAGGAACCAGCTGTTTTTTTTTTTTTTTTTTTTCTTTTTTGCTTCTACTTTGCAAAGACATCCTAACACCTTCCTTTGGAGGAGAAAATAATTTATTTAATGTAGGTCTTTAGACATAATTATGCATGGTTGGAAAGAATGTCATTATTATTTTTAAATTACTGTTCAGATATCTCATAACAGAATAGAGTGATCATAGCTGTGGCTGGAATCAAGAGATCTACATCTCTTTCCTCAGAACCTCATAACATGCATCCAAGGATATTAGCACGAACTTCAGGACTGTCATTTATATCTTATCTTGAGATACCATTTCTGGATCTGCCTGGATGACAAGATAATATACAGCCTTCCAGTGCTAATACTCAGGTGGATCATAAAGAGCCTTACTGTTGTTGGAACAAAGTCTGCGTCACTTCTTACCTGTGTGCTGGGCCGCTGAGAACACAGTCAGTGTTCTTTACTGTAGACTCAGAAATATTGCCTGCTTTTTGTAGGATTGCAAAATAATAAAGGTGGATAAGCCTTCTTAACCCCAGTTTGGTTGGTCTGCTTCAGAATGGAGAACAGGGTATAATTTTCAACTCATCACATGATTAATTTAACCTGACAAAGGAAGGAAATTAAATTTTCAGGTTGCCATTCATTACTTTTCTCTTATCAAGCAATCAACAATATTTATTGAGCTTAGACTGTGAGCCCAGCATCAAAACAGAAACACTAAGCATAGTATAGGATCTTTGCTTTCACTGTTTACTTGTGGTGACAAAATGTAATCCAATAGAAATAGCACTTGACTTACAATCAGGGGACCTGAGGACTTGGCACAGTTGGTTCAGTTGTTAAATGTTGTTGCTCTGGAATTCAGCTTTTGGAGCTTTAAAAATTGAGAACATTATTAATGTACTGTAGAACCTAAGAAAAATGCCATACCCACCATCAATTTTCTTGTCTATAAATACAAAGTTAATATGAGTACCAAACTTAACTGATGGTTGACACCTTAGCCAATCTTATATTAAGGACACGTTAACAATAAGATATTTTACTTGTTGATATTTCATGCTGGTATTCGAAAGTCTCTGGGAGAAAAGAAACATCTGAAGTTACCTCTCATTTATTATATGCTTCAAGCATCCTTAGGTGGCTTTTCACTGCAGACTCTGTGTGTGTGTGTGTGTGTGTGTGTGTGTGTACAGTGCCTGTGAATAAGTATAGAAATGCATGTAAAGGATAGTAGTCAATATCTCATTATTTACTGTTTTGCATTTTATTATTGGAGAAAGGATAGATTCCTGAACCTACAGGTCCTACATTCAGATAGGTTTGCTGACCTGTATTCTCCAGAGGGTACTATGCTTTTTTTTCCTCTGTCTCTTTGGTGTCATAACTTTAGTACCGGCAAGTGAACACCAAGAGTTCAAATACAGACTGTCATGCTTTTATGGGAAACAGTTTATTAATTGATACATCTCTATGGGTGGTTATATATATTCTCACAAAAAAATTTAAAGATAGGTTTAAAAGTATTAGCCTTGCATTCCTGATCTTTGCAAGACTTTTAATATGAAGGGGTTTTGAATTATGTTAAATGCTTTTTTCAGAATCTAAAGAGATGATCTAGTGATTTTTTTTCTTTGAGTTTGTTTATATAGTGGATTACATTGATGGATTTCTGTATATTGAACCATCATTGCATCTCTGAGATGAAGCCCACTTGGTCATGGTAAATGATCATTTTGATGTGTTCTTGGATTTGGTTTGCAAAAATTTTATTGAATAATTTTGCAGAGGGTTCATGAGGGAAATTGGTATAAAGTTCTCTTTCTTTGTAGGGTCTTTGTGGGGTTTAGGAATGAGGGTAATTATGGCTTCAAAGAATGAGTTGGGTGGTGTTCTCTCTGTTTCTATTTTGTGAAACAGTTTGAAGAGTATTGGTATTAGGTCTTCTATGAAAGTCTGATAGAATTCTTCACTAAACCCATCTGGCCATGGTCTTTCTTTGGATGGGAGACTTTTGATGACTTTTTCTATTTCTCTAGGAATGGTTTAGATGGTTTATCTGATCGTGATTTAACTTTGGTTCCTGGTATATGTCTAGAAAACTGTCCATTTCCTCTAGATTTTCCAGTTTTGTTAAGTATGGGCCTTTTTTAGTAGGGTCTGATGATTTCTTGAATTTCCTCAGTTTCTGTTGTATGTCTCCCCTTTTATTTTTGATTTTGTTAATGTGGATACTCTTTCTGTGCCCTCTGGTTAGTCTGGCCAAGGGTTTATTGATCTTGCTGATTTTCTCGAAGAACCAGCTCCTCGTTTTGTTGATTCTTTGTATAGTTATTTTTATTTTTATTTGGTTAATTTCAGCTCTGAGTTTGTTTATTTCCTGTGGACTACTCCTCTTGGGTGTATTTGCTTCTTTTTGTACTAGAGCTTTCAGGTGGAGGATGGGATTGGAGGAAGGGGGGATACATCCAAAATGTAAATACAGAGAATATCCAATTTAAAAAAAAGATAGTTATAAAAACACCTGAGAAGTTAAGATACCTTTGAGTTTTGAAAGGTGATAAGGGACAAAGCTAGGTTTCATGCACTTGTTTGTTTAATTTTTATACTTTTAAAACTTTTTGCTAAGGATCTCTAAGACCTAGTATTCCTCCTTATAAAATTTTTGGATGAATCAGAGGGTTCTTAGTTCAGCTCTTAATTCTTTGACTTTGAGTCATTAAATCTACTGAAACTGAATTTTAGATTGAGGGATATAAGAGTGGGAATATGTGTGAAAAGATTTTCTTAATATAAAATTTTTCGGTTTGTGAATCTTATATATGTATACTATGTATTTTGATAATATTCTCTCCCAATTCTCTTATCTCCTACAAGATTTATCCTATACACACCACCCCACAATTTGTGTTCTTTTTTATTTTTTAATAACGGATTACACTTATTTATGTTTCTAATATATATGTGGATATTAGACTATTTACTTGAGCACAGTTTACCTCCTAGAGACCATACTCTTAAAGAAAAATGATGCCACATATTCAGTTCTCATTAGCTATCAATAAATGTTCAACAAGAAGTTTGGATTCATGAACGCTTTCCTGCTCTATATTTGATTGGTTTGATGTAGCATAGGTCTTTTGTGGAAAGACTTCAGAAGCATGGCAATCCTGTCATTTTCAGATGACAGTATTCCCCCCTAATCTTTGGTTCTCTGGATTTTACTATTTTTTCCCTTCTTCTTCTGTGATGTTTCCTGATCCTCAGTGGTGATAAGTTGTGGTATACATGTCTCATATTGGTTGAGAAATTTTCTGGCACTAATTTTCTGTATTTTGATGAGTTGTGTGTTCATGTATTAACTAACTGGCCCCTATACTATTGATGCTAGAAAACCCAACAATGCTTATATGCTTGTTCTTGGACTACTTTTAGCCTCTAAAACTGTGACTTTTTTTTTTTTTTTTTTTTTACTGCGAAAACTACCCAGACAAACTGGTTTTCTTCTGGCATCTCAGACATTTCTAGACTTCACTCACCAGATATGAATAGCATTTCATAGTTATGAAAACAAAAATGTATATGAACATTGTCCAGTTACTCAGCGGAGTAAAATTTTACTCTTTGAGAATTACAGCTCTAAATTTCTTCTGAAGTTTAGGTTGATGAAACCCTAAGAATGGTGGAAGTTAACTTCATTATTCCCAAATTTAATATTGACTCATGTTTATATTTTCCTACAAAGTGCTTCTCCATTTTTAAAGTGTGTAAAAAATACCTGGGAAAAGAAGTTAAAACAGAAATTCTTGGTTTTCTGTTTATGGAAGATTTGGTATAATAGGCCTGACTTAGAAGGCGAGACTGTTTATTGTTATAGTTATGGGTAACGTTGACATTATTCACATAATTGAAAACTGTGACTCTCAAGAATTAGTAGTTATGCATTTAAGTATTTGTTTTTATGTCTCTTAAGGTTATATAGAGAGCTGTTTAATAATGTATGATCTGCTGTCAGATGTACCAGTTGCGAAACATGATGTCACCACTTGCAGTGCATAAGGTACTTGGTGAATCACTAAGCCTTTCTGCTCCTGGCCTTCATCATCTGTCATGTGGAGAATGATATCAACACTTGCCTCCAAACTGGCATTATGTGTGATTGGCTGCATGATGAGTCTTTTGTAATTATTTCTAAATAAAGAACTTGGTAAATGTTTAGGGATAGTGAGAAAGGTTAATGAAGACTAAAACTGGGAGTGTTGCCATGAAAACAATGTAAGGATGTTTCTGACCTTTGCAGAAAGCTGAGTATGCTTAGGACAGGTTTTTTTCTGATACTTACAAGTCTCCTGGGGATTTGCGAAATAGATTTCCCAGGGCTCTCATCCAAACAAACAGTTTATTGTATCCTGTGTGAGGTATGGAAGTCAGTCAGGTGTGAATAGTGCACCCAATTGAAAGAGCACACACAGTAGCATGCTTTGCCGAAGAAAATGGATTCTTGATGGAGAAACCTTATCCTTTACATGTACGCCATTATGGCTTACTATGGTTGACATGACTTTAAGTTTATTCTCCAGTAATTTAAGATTCATGATTGCAAAACAAATACATATATTTGACCTCATACATACTGTATATATATATATATATATATATATATATATATATATATATATATATATGTACACACACACACACAGTAAATAATTAAATGAATGGTTTATCCTTTTATAGGCCCCTGTAGTCTCACTCCACAGATGCAGCCCTAGTGTGGAGCTGAGCACACAAACTGTCACACAGTCCACGAGCTACACTCTCAAGAAGTTACCCTTCCCAGGCTGTTCACTCCACCTGCCCTGGGTCTTCTATCCTGGGTAGATATGACCACTGTCGGGCACAAACATTGATCCAAAGCTCACTAGCTTTGTATGGTTGTTTTACATATTAAATTCTCAACCCACAAACCCTCTATACAATAAGATTACAACCAATGGACAAAGATACAAACTTTCCTTCTATATAGACAAAAATACCTTTAGAATTCCTTAAGAATATTCATATCTACTTATCACCAATTATGGCCACCAGGATCTAGGTCTGCTTCCTCCATCTACATCTTGATTTCTCCCCTTTCTCTGCACCCTCTTCTGTTTTCCCACATTTTCTCTGTCTACCTTGCCATTGTCCAATCATGTAACACCTTAACATCACTCTATACACACACACACACACACACACACACACACACACACACACACACACACAATCAAATGTCAGGATAACGCATGATTAGATGATTAGTTGACTAACAACTTTCCAGTAACTCAGAGGTCCTTGTATGATTCAATCATGCATGTCTGTCTGTCCTGTCAGCTCCTCTGTGAGGATCTCAGGCTGTAGAAGGGAGGTTCTTTTACTTGAGAAAGGGACAATTTCTCTCACTAGCCTGGAATTAGCAGGTAAGAGTGAGAGAAGCTTTAGAGTAATGTTAAACAAGAAGAGTAAAGTCACTGTTCTCTATTAGTCTCAGCCATGAGCTGAAAAGCGTTAGATAGTCCAAGAAATGTGACTCCTCTTGTTTCTGAAGAGCACTCAGGAAAAATAGAAGCTGTTAGGCTTTACTTTAGTGCCTTGACTTTATGTCACCCGTATTGTTTCTGTGTCCGGACATTAGTATCTCCTAGCAATCTTCAAAGATGCTGAGGCTAGAACCATTCTAAATTACATGGTATGTGGTAAGACCCAAGGATCAAAGGTATGCAGTTTCCAAAAATGATGTGAATTTGTTTACAGGTCTATGAACCTATGTGAGCTTTTTGAACAAACTTCTCGACTGAATGATTAAAAAAAATAAAACTGTATTCTTGCTATGCAGAAAGATTGAATATCAATGAATTCTAGAAGTATATTGTATAGTACTTAATAGGTTCTCCAAAACCTGGAATCATAACCACCATGCTTAAAGGGTAGAGTAACTATTGCTTTATCTCACTACTCTCCTTTCTTTTCATCTTTCTTATTGTGTCATTGGTATAAATGTGTTCTAGATGTGTGTGTGTGTGTGTGTGTGTGTGTGTGTGTGTGTGTGTGTGTGTGTGCTTGAGTGTGCACATGCACACATTTGAGGGCCAGAAGTTTGTTGGGAGACTTCATTCATCAAACCTAACTTTACTTATTTATTTATTTTTCTTAATATTTATTTTTGTTCTTTTTGAGACAAGGGTATGACTATGTAGCCTTGGCTGGCCTCAAACTCAGAGATCCCTCTGCCTCTGTTTTCTGATCAAAGGTGTGCTCCACCAGATTCAGCTATACTACTTTAAATTTTGAGACAGCCTCTGAAACTAGAGCTCAATAAATTGGTTAAGCATTATATGCCTAGTGATTTCTTGAGTTGGGATTTCAGATGAATGCCACCACACCGTGCTGTGCTTCCTCATAGATGTGGGGCATCTGAACTCAGATACTAATGTACCTAGCATGTACTTAACCCACTGAGCCATTTGCTAAGCTATTTGTCTTTCTTTAAAACTCCCACTTATTTCCCAATTCTGCATTTCACTGCCAATTCCAGCCTGCTATTTATCATTTCCCTGTGATGCTGATGCTGGGGTTCCTGGAGCACTGTGCTTGTCTTCTCAGATATCTGAGATTTTTTCGTTTGCAAATTTGGTCTTGATTGTCCCATTGGCTTCCACACCAGTCGAAGCCTGCATAAGAATGAAAAACTTACAAGCCAAAGGGCAACACTTCTGGATCAGTTTTGTTCTTGATGTAGACATGACAGTTCCTGCAAACACACATGATGTGATATACAATGGGAGGAAACAAACGTGAGAACCCTGCAGTCCTTCTGTACTCCTTCCTTAGAATTCTCTTTGCCTTCCTTCTGTCTCTGTTGTTTCCAAAGAACTTTCCAAACTTAAAGTGCTTTTTATGCATCCTCCTCTTGGCACATTTTAAAATAGAGCCTTTGACTGTACACTGTGAAACAGGAGCATTGGTGATTTTAAAGTAACTCTGTACCTCTGAATTCTAAACTCAGATTTAGAACTTTTGACACTAGAATGCCTAGAATTTGTTTAATGATGAATGAGGGTTCTGATTCTTGGATGGATTAAAGAGCACAGTCTAATGGGGAACTAGCTAGTGACAGAACTAAATATAAAACTTAGCCTTAATCAATTCAAAGACCCATGAGCCACTGTGTGGTGCCTGTGCTATGTGCCAAGTGTATGGCTGTCAGTTTTATATAGATGCTCCTGAAAGTATGCAGAATTGTGTCTACACAAGAGATACAAGCTTTGTGTGTCTTTTTGGAGTGATCAAAGAGTGCTGATGTATTTCCTGGGTAGTTTGGAAGCAATTCCATTGATCAGCGTGTGTACCGTGTTATGTTTTATCCTCTGAAAGCACAAAACCATGGTGTTTCAAATGTACATAGCTATTCATCATGTGAAGAATGCTGATTAACATATCAAAAGCTTTGGATTACAGAAGATGAGTTTAAAGGTATTTGTTAATAATTCACAGAAGCAAATTTTCTCACGATTTTTGATGAGGTGTTTGTGTGTGTGTATACATGTTTACATGTGCCTCCATATATGAGCAGAGTGTATACACTTGTATGTGCTTGTGTTGTTGTGACAGAATCTCTCAGTGAAGTTGGAGCTCACCCATTGGTTACATGGGCTAGACAGGAAGCCCGAGAGACCATCATGACCTCTCTACAAGATTGGGGTGACAGGCATATGAAACAACACTAATCTTTCATTTAAGCTGATGAACTTACATTCTTAGGTTTGTGCAGTAAGCACTTCAGCATTTGAACTACCCATGTGAGCTAATTCTGTACATGCTGAATGAAGTGACAGCGCTGTAGACTGTTATGGTATATGAGATACAGTATACAGATTTTCTAGTTGTATTCACACCCATTTTTTCTTGCTTTTATTTCATATATTAACATCTAGTGTGGTAGCCCACTGTTTTGGTAGTAAGGTTTCATGTGTTGTGTTGTGACTAGGCAACAAAGAGCTTGAGGGACTAAACTGTGCTGGACAGAAAGTGCTAACATGTTGTCATTTAGCCCTGAAAACAGAAATAGCTTTTTCTTCCTTCTTGAAATTTGTTGTGGTGTATGCATGTGTGTGTGTGTGTGTGTGTGTGTGTGTGTGTGTGTGTGTGTGTATCCTGTACATGTGGGAACATGGGTAAGTACACACACATACACATATGAAGGTTGAGGACAAATTGTAGGAGTTGGTGCTCTCCTTTCACCATGTGGGTTTTAGGGATCAAATTCAGGTGACTTAACCTGCAGCAAACATATTTACCCTCAGAGTCATTTTCTTGACCCCAAGGGTACTTTTGCTAATTATTCTTTTGGAGATTATCACCTCTCCTATCCAGCTCTGTTTTTGCTCCTAGCTGGTATTCTTTCTCAGATCACTCACTTTAAAAAAATTAGAATATCATACCTGCTTTTTGTAAAACCACTGAAAGGCTATTTTTCAGGTGCGTGCTTATACTTCCAAGTTTCCAGGGTAGGCAGTCTTAATCCATTCCTATAGGTTCCCCATGTAATCAGAGTCTTCTAAGGGCACACATCGGTGACAGATCTATATTAGCCTATGGTTTATGGTGATTAAAATTTGATATAGTGTGGAAAAATCAATAGAATTACAGGGCTGGGTGGTAATTTGCAGCAGAGGAACTGGGGAGGAGTATTTCTATTTCTGTTTTATAGTCTTTTTGTCTATTTGTCTTACTCAAGCCACCTGACCACTAAAGTGTCAATGTTTTTAAAAGAAAAGTATTTTTCTTTTCTCATTTGAAGAGAAATATATTCATCCCTTTAAGTCTCTTTGGCTGTGTTTGGAGTATTATCTTTCGTGTGGTCTTCTTTCCTTACCATGTTTTCCTGTGTCACTGAAAGTAAGTAAGAAGCTAGGCTTGTGATACTAGTCCAGGGCCTCATTGTCACAGTTGCTTCCAAGTTCTCATTTTGTACACATGAGTCTATGTCATTATGTAGGATGTAAATTTATTTGCTGCATAAAGTCTTTTGTTTCATATGTGGTCCAACTCTTTGGTTTAGATCTTACAACCTGGAGTCTAAGGTAATGTTTTTAAGTGATTCCTTTGCTCATTTGTCTGTTGAGATAGGGTTTCCATGTAGCTCAACCTGGCCTTGCACTTGACAAGGAATTAAAGAGAATCTTGAGCTTTTGACACTCCTGGTTTTTTGTCCTTCCTAGTGCTGAGACTGCAAGCTTGCACCAACATGGCAATTGTATGTGTTGGTGTGCATCTAACCCAAGGCTTTGTGCACACTAGACAAGCACTCTACCCATGGGCTTCAGATGGGGCTTTCTATGAAGTAAGTTTCCACTGTGTAGACAAGGCTCACTTAAGACAGCATGTGCATGCATCAGTGCATGTTTGTATGCATGTAGGTACATGTGTGTAGGTGCATGTAGATGAGCAGCCATAGGAAAATGTCAAGTGCTATTTCTCAGGCACCAGGTCCCAGTTTTATTTTTCAGATTGGACCTTTATCTGTCTTGCAATGCACCAAAAAGACAAGGCTGGTTGGTTTGTGACCCCTGGGGATCTGCCTATCTCTCATCACTGGAATTAAAAGATTATGCTACCAACCCTTGCTTTCCATAATTCATGTATATATGTATGCATGCATGCATGTATGTAGGTATGTATGTAGGTGTGTATGAGTGTGAGAGGCAGGGTATACATGTGGCATGCCATGGATGTAGAGGTTAGATGACAACTCTGAGAACTGGTTCTTTCCTTCCATCTTGTTGAGGCACTTTCTCTTGTGTTTTGCTGCTGAGCGGTACACATTATGACTCTCCCATATTTTCCTTCTTCTTTTCTACAGTTCATAGATGTAGGCAATAACAATGAAATCTGGCTCTTTTTAAAGGTCGATTGTAGCGGGAATCAAATTCAAGAAATCAGGTTAATACAAGTAGTGTTTTCACCCATGGAGCCATTTTGCTGGCTGCACATCTGGGTTATTCTTTTTAAAACATGGTTTCTGGGGCATTAATTAAGATCCTCTTTCTTATATGGCAAGCACTGTACCTACTCACATATCAACCTAGTACCTTAACATTCTGTAATGTCCACGGTGACATTCATGAATGATTTGACCCTTTCTCCTGAACGTAAAGTTCTATTTGCCACCAACTATCTTTTGCTGGATGGCAACTGTCAAACTTCTGTGACACTAGAAAGTATCCATTCAGTGCACACAGCTGCCAGTTCTCAGATCTTCTTGGAGCCCTTTTTGACTGGAAGAATAAAGATGATCTCAATCCTTTAGAAATTAGATGCATAATTGTCAAAGCCCTGGCTCACATTAGCATGCTGCTAGATAGACCAGAAAGGGCAAAGAGGGAAAAGACAAAACACATCAAATCTCCATTATGATAAATGAAGGAGGCTGGGTAAGAAAAAAAGGAAGCCACATAGCTAGTTCTTATTGGTCCTCCTTGTTCTTTATCTTTCATATTGTTATTGATTCAGTTGAGTGTCTTTATCCAGCTATGAGGGGATCCAGTGTGAGGGAGGTAGATAAAGGGATCAAAAGAGAAAGATTTCCACTCAGTGTGAGAAGAGATTGTCTTTAAAGGGAGAAGGAGCAGGACAGGAAGGTTCAAGGGTGAAGGATGTAACTAACACCTCAAAGGTAAGCTGGGACTAGACCGCCAGACTGGACCTGTATGTCCCAAAGTACACCACAGAATGGGAAAATTATAGTCCTTGCCCTTTTTGTTTTTCACATCAAAAAAGACAACATATTTTTGGCCCTTGGTAACAATTGTAAAATATAAAGTTATTTATTAACATCTTTTTAAAAAAATCTTCACACATAGCCAAATCTTAAGAATATTCATTCATTCATTCGTTTGTTTGTTTGTTTTTGGTACAAGGTCTTGTGTAGCCCTGGCTAGACTCAGATTTGCTATCTATCAAAAGATGACTCAGAACCCTTGATCCTCCTCTTGAAGCTTTGGCGTGCTGCTTATAGGTATAAGCTATTATGCCTGGTTTCATCCAGTACCAGGGAACCAATTCCAGGCCCTGTGTGTGCTGGGCAAGCACTCTAATAATTGAGCTAATCCTCTGAGCCATTTTTATTTCACTTTATTTCATTGCTCTTTGCAGTTAAGCAAGTGGACTCTTCAGCCAGGGCGGGTGGAAGAGTGATGGGCTGAGTTCACAGAGGCTGAGTCTGGGCAGGCACTGTGAGTACCAGGGCCTGCTTCTGAGTTCTTCAGGGCACTGTGGAGAACACTTAGTCTCAGGTCTCCATCTGTAGCCTGTCACATGGTGTGTTGAGCTGACATATGGCACAGGGCCAGCCCTGGGCATTTGATCATTGTCAATTCCCCAGCATAGTCTGCGCGAGTCCAGATTGGAGGATGGAATGGCAAACAGTGCTTGCCTTTCTGATGATGGCCTAACCCTGGAAAGGCTTGGGGACAAAGGTCAAAATGAAAACAAGCATGCTGTGAAATCAAATCAGAGGGTCAGAGCTCAGGGCCCTCTCTTCACAGATGAGGAGCTGGAGGCTAAGGCAAGGGGTGGGGGAGGGGGGGCAGGATGACGATGGATGAAGTCTATTCCCCGCATGGACAGCAGGAGTCGGACTGGAAATTGAGTCCTCTTCTTCCCAATTAGTGATTGCTTGTTTCAGCTCCCTAGCTGTCATCCAGCAATGCTTGTAAATGAGTAGCAGACATGTTAGGAGGAGAAGAGGCCTGACAAATGAACAGCTGGTTTATTAGGTGAGGTGGTAACAGGACAGGGAAGCAATGTTTCTGTTCCTACATACTATGTAAGAACATAGTGGCACATACTATGATGGCATACTCAGTGAGCCTATGGCATAAAGGATGGCTCTTCATATTGATGCAAGGGAGGTGATAAGATGCAAGAGGTGATAAGAAAGACATTAGGAGAGCTGCCTATTTAATACGTGTGATATTATGGGCTAGGGCAAGAAGCTTGTCCCCACAGTGACTAGGAAGAACTTTGTACGTCAAAAAACATGACAGGGGAAGAAGCACATTTAGCACAAACTTTCGTGTCTGAGCACAGAAGACTCAATATCAGGGTCTCCAGGGTAGGATGTCTGTGTGAAATTGCGAGTCAGTGGATATGTGTGGTTCAGGTCCCAGACCATCTGACCTATGGTTCCTTTCATCTTTCTCCCATGCTTTCCTGGAGAGAACTGTATTCTCACCTTCTCCTTTCTTTCATACAGTGAGGGAGGCAATGGTGGGGAAGTTACACTAAGGTGGTAGTGATTAATGCATGTTGCTGGGGTCTCTTCAAACTGTAGAATGCGATTGAAGGAGGAGGATATCATTTGTCATTGAGCAATGAAGCTTGAAATCCAGTGTGAGATACAGGACACAAATCTGTGGCTAGATTTATAATATGCTGAAAATTATGCATCAAGTACACTTATCCCTTTTAAAAAATATTGCCATATGTATATTATCTATATGGGTATTTTGGCTGCATGTGCATCCGCACCACAGAAAATGGCATCAGAGAGATGTGAGTTGCCATGTGGGTGCTGGGAATTGAACTTGGGTCCTTTGGAAGAGCAGTGAGTGCTCTTAACTATTGAGCCATCTCTCCAACTCCCATTCATGCCTTTTATTACCAAGTGCCATGTGACCTTGTGGGACCCAGAGTGATTATGCAGGTGTTCATGCAGGTCACTTGTAGTGGATTCCCCTGAAGTTGAAGTTCCAAGTGATTGTGAGTTGCCAGATAAGGCTGTTGAGAACTGAGCTTGTGTCCTCTGTAAGAAGAGTGCATGGTCCTACTGTTGAACCATTTCTCCAGCCCCATGCTTCTTGTTCCCAATCACTTATATATTTCTGAGCTTTGAAAACACACTTTCATAGTAATGAATAGTTCAGGCACCTTATATAAACTACAGGACTTGCTCTCTATGCACAATTCATAATGTGGCCTTCCTCTGGGGTCATCATTCATCTTGAGGTGGAAACAGTTCCTAGCCCATGAAATTCTTACTCCCCTATTGCTGTGCTGTGCACATGAAATGAATAGTAACTCTCCTTCCTTGTGACTCCTGATATCTAGGGTCAGACGTGAACACTGGCTACCTAAGTCTCTTTTCTTTAACATGAAGGCCAGACACTTGAGCCTGCATCTAGATAGAGCATCTACATTTACACTGATATGTCCCTCTATGGAGTAAGTACTTCAGTTTCTTTGGAAGCCTGGCCTTGCTTCAGAGCAAAGTCTTTTCTGCACATTAGATGGCTGAATATTGCTGTGATCCTATACCATTACCATTGTCACCCAGGAATTGTAATCAGTGCCTCAATATTCACAGTGGCAGTGCATAAAGAGTAAAGATAGGGTTACTCTAGAGGTAGTAGGAGAAGCTGGTATATGTCAACCCAGAGGAAGGCCACATTGTGAATTGTGCATAGAGGTAAGTCCTCTGTCTTAAGGAAGATTGTCGTACCACTCACTACTATAAAACTGTTTCATAACTTAGAACTTTGTAAGTGATTAGAGACAGCAAACATGGAGATGGAGAAATAGCTCAACAAGAAGGAATGTGTACTGTTCTTATAGAGGACACAAGTTCAGTTCTCAACACCTTTGTCTTGCAACTCATAACCACCTGCAACTTCAGGGGCATACATTACCCCTGGCCTGTATGGGCACCTGCCTCTATATACTAACACACACACACACACACACACACACACACACACACACACACACACACACACTAATAAAATAAAATTTTTAAGAAAAATAAGTACACCAAGTATTTGAGAGTTCTACCTTTCAAACTCTATGAAAGATTCACTTTTTGAACTCTCTGAAGTCACAGCATAATCAAAGAATACGAGTGAATTGTAGCTGGCTGCTTTCAAGTCATAGTTTCTATTGTTATAAAATAGAAGAATAAATCTTACTAGACATCTGAGGACATTTGATTAAAAATTTGTGCACACACCTATGTTCATAAATCTCTGTGTTGCCACATACAAAATACATACATACATAATATATCCTATAACATTTGGATACTGAAAAATTGCAATGTTTTGTTGGAACCCACTCTATCCTTGCCTGGAGTTCTCTCTCCTAATTCTTATTTATCCCAAGGCCTAGAACATGGTAGATTTAAATTACCAATTGACAGAGAACATGTCTTGCAAAACCCATCTATGTTGACAGTCTAAATTTTACTTTATCTCATGTACAAAGTTTAATATTATTCTTTCCCATTTGTCTCCATTGCTTGGTCTTTCTCCTTTCTTAGGTTTTAAGTTTTTGTTTGTTTGTTTTTTATTTGTTTTTGTTGTTTAGGATTCAGATGACTCCCAGATTTCTTGCTTCCTAAATATGAGTAATAGTTTATTCTTAAAAATGTGAAGAAAAGAAATAGGTTTCCTCAGTTACTACTTTCTTTTATAGTTGGAGTGGGCTGCTGAAGAGGAGAAAGAGAAGAAATAGCTCTCTGTCCATCTTTTCTGTGTAGGTACCTCAGAACTTACAGAAAAAAAGCTATAGAATGCTTGGAATCCATAGAAGTACCTAATTGCCCAAAATTCACAAAATACATTAGAGGGCAGGCTTACAGGGCTGGGAACATACTTCAGCTGTTAAAGTACATGCTTGGCATGCACACGACTATGGTCTTGATTCCTAGGACTTCACAAACTGAACATGGTATTACATGCATGTAATTCCAGAACATAAGAGGAAGATCTGAAGTTCAAGACTATTTTTGCTTAGATCGTGAATTCAAGACCACCTAAGAAAACACTCATTTCTGGAGTAGCCTGTTCTGAGAGATGCTGTCTACCCTATGTTCACCTTAGAATCATGCACAAGCTCTTGGACATTACATAGACCTACTCAAGTTTGTGTTTGGGGTAGACATTTACATACCTTGGTAGATTTTTCTTATTCCGATATGTCTGAAGCCTGAGACCACAAGAGGTTTTTAAAGGTCAGAAAGCCCAGGGACCACTTTCTCATTTGATTTAATAAAAATATAGAGATGAGATATTCAAATCTCAGCTGCCAGGACTGTGCTTACTTTCTTTTAAACCCCAATAGCAGAGGGGTCACTTGTTTACCTTCTTTATATTAATGGAATTCCACAGAGAAACCTGGGCCAAACAGAAAAGAGGGAACAACTGTCATTCCAGAAATTGAGGATGGAAGCTTTGTTATAAATGGCAGTCTTCCTCAGAGCTTAGGATTCTGAGCCTAAGTGCTCTGTCTCAGAAAAACGCAGAAGGACACCTGCTTGGTCTTGTTTCAATTCTTTCTTGTTTTTGTATACTTCTGTCTCCACCTTTCTTATCATTAGAGTCCCTCTTGGGTATACTACACATGTTGTTGTAACTTCTCCAACCCGAATAAGCCTGTTCAATGAAAACACAACTCAGTTAATATGAACAAGCTCTGTGCCTAAATTGGGCAGATCTACCACTACACTACACTATTCCCCAGCTATGAGATCCATTATAACTTGCGGTTTCTCCAGGCCACGTGTTTCAAATTCATCTTCTTCCACCTTCCTCTCTCCTAAACCCTCTCGTCCTCTTCAACTTTCTTGTTCCACCTTTCCTTCCCCTACCCAACCACTCTTTTATTTTACAAATTAAAATGTGAAGAAGGTCCTGGTAAAGTCTTGGTAATACTTGCCTATACTTGGGGAAGTAAAATTAACATAAAAATAAAAACAGCTACAGCATAATCCAAAATATGCACTGAGTTTCTTTGTTACCTCACTTTGGTTCCTATAAGAAATATCATTTAATTTTCTTATATGGGACCCAAGTATCTGTAAATTGACAAGGATAAGCATGGGGGATCTAGTTGGGCACACATCTACTTCTCCGATGGTTTTGAACATTGGATAAGCCACTAGTGTGACCAGAGATTTTAAAGTGTTTTCTTTTTTTCATTTCATTATTCCTTTCTTTATTCCTTCCTTTTTCTGTCCTTCCTTTCTTCCTTACTTCTTTTCCTTTTCTTTTTTTTCATTGTAAAACCGCTGACATTTCAGCTATTTATGAAAATGTCAAGGTTCTGAAAAAAAATAAGTTTTACTCTCTCCGTGTAACTTAATTAAGCTAATTAAGACTCCATGCATAGGTCAGATGTGACCCTGTTAAGAAAGACAGCTTACTTTTTATAATTTGTCCACAGAAGGAAAAATGCTTTTGTGCAACAGTGCTCTTAGGAAACTACTGTCAACCTTCATTCTCCCTCTAGTTCGAAAAGTAGAAAACGACATATGTTGTCTCTAATCTTGAGTGACAGCCATTTAGCCAGCAGACATTTGCATGGTCTTAGGAGAATTACAGCACACATTCAACATGCCTGAATCCCTTTTCATTTGTACGTGAACATTTGCAGTGCATTTTAGATCTTGACATGCAATGTTCAGGAGAAAAAGCTCCGTGACACTCAAAGAAGACTGTCACAGGCAGACTGTGGCTTGGCTTCCAGCTGGAGAAGGAGAGATGCAGTTAGCCAACACAGTCTTTCCCATGCTGCAACAAAACCAGAAATTTGGTCTGGCTTTCTCCTTTCTTAACTTCTTCCCTCTTCCTTCCCAATCCTACTGCATCCCTCCTTCCCTTTTTCGTTTCTCTCTCCTTAGTAACATTTTTCATTTGCACTGACTCAATTGTCACCAGTTTTGGTAATTCTAATATTTTACACACACACACACACACACACACACACACACACACACGCACACACACACACACAGAGAGAGAGACACACATGCACCACTTTCTACTACAGATTTTTTTTATGGTTTACTACTTGCTTATCTTAATTAATGAGCTTTGCACATTCCAAGGGCAGTAGATATGGCTCATTAGGAAAGCATTTGCCTGCAAGTGGATCAAAGATCTCCCCATTAAACCAGGTACAATGAAACTATTAGAAGAGAAAGTAGGGAAAATCTTAGAACACATAGGCACAGGAGAAAATTTCCTGAACAGAATACCAATGGCTCCTGCTCTAAGGTCAAATATCGACAAATGGGACTTAATGAAATTACAAAGTTTCTGTAAGGCTAAGGACACTGTCAAGAAAACAAAACGACAGCCAACAGATTGGGAAAAAGATCTTTACTAACCCCACATCTGATAGAGGCCTAATATCCAAGGTATACAAAGAACTCAAGAAGTTAGACACCAGAGAATCAAACAATCCTATTAAAAATGAGGTACAGAGCTAAACAAAAAGTTCTCAATCGAGGAATGTCAAATGAGGGTGAAGCATCTAAGGAAGTGCTTGACATCTTTAGCCATCAGAGAAATGCAAATTAAAACAACCCTGAGATTCCACCTCACACTAGTCAGAATGGCTAAGATCAAAAATTCAGATGACAGCGGATGCTGGAGAGGATGTGGAGAAAGAGGAACACTTCTCCATTGTTGGTGGGGTTGCAAACTGATGCAACAACTCTGGAAATCAGTCTGGCAGTTCCTCAGAAAACTAGACCTGAAGATCCATTTATTCTACTTCTGGGCATATACCTCAGAGAAGCTCCAACATATCACAAAAACACATACACCACAATGTTCATAACAGACTTATTTTTAATAGCCAGAAGCTGGAAATAACCCAGATGTCCTTCAGTAGATGAATGGATATAAAAATTGTGGTATATTTATACAATGGAATACTACTCAGCTATCAGAAACAAGGACCTTATGAAATTCTTAAGAAAATGGATGCATCTAGAGAATATCATCCTGAGTGAGATAACCCAGCCACAAAAGAACAGACATAATATGCAGTCACTGATAATTCGATCCTAACCCCACAAAGCTCTGAACACCCCAGAAACAACTTACTGACTATATGAAGTTCAAGAAAAACAAAGGCCTAAAAAGAAAGAAAAATCATTATGCTTAATCTTTACACACCAAGAAAACTTTGACTATTTCCAGGTTACATCTTGGTTTACATGTACTTTATGCTCATTGTAACTAGTAAGATTTTAAGGCATACTATCAAACCTTTAAAAAAAAATCAAGTACTGACAAAAATGTCTTAATATACTTTTATGCAAAAATGCTTTTAAAATCTGTACATTTTTCTTTGTTTTTTAAAATAAAGTCTTTCAATTAAAAAAAAAAAAATGAGAGCACTTTCCAAGTATGAGTACAGTCCCTAGCATCACAAGAGAAAATAAATAAGTGTTATACATATTTTACACATCCCTATTCCAGACAACTGTGAGATATATCTCAAACTCAATACTTTCCAACTGGAGAATGTACCACCATTGCTTGTAGAATTTGTTTAAATGTAGGCTAGAGAGCGAGGTCAGTGGACAAAGTCATGTATTACTCTTGGCTCGAACATTAGTATGTTTCCTAGCACCTGCATCTGGTGTGTATTACTTCTTATGACTCCATCTCTAGGTAATCTAACCTCTCTAATGGCTTTCACTGGTACCTTGTCCACCTTCCCCCAATGCAAACAGTTTTTAAAAAGCTAAGTGTTGGACATCATTCCCACTTTATGATTTATTAGACCTAGAGTAAGCCAGAAGAGATTTAATTTCTAACACATTCTGAGAAAATATTGACACTCCTACTCAAAAAGCTAAAGAACACAGTTAGAGAAAGCC
Source organism: Micromys minutus (assembly GCF_963924665.1). Taxonomy (NCBI): domain Eukaryota; kingdom Metazoa; phylum Chordata; class Mammalia; order Rodentia; family Muridae; genus Micromys; species Micromys minutus. Next base: position 9,668,521 of record NC_137953.1, read on the forward strand.
TGTCTCATTCATCATAGTCTAGATAACAAAGAACCTTTAACAGCTGAGTTATGATTTTTAAAATAACATATTCTATTGTTGATATTCACAAGGTGTTTCTTTTACTTGACTGAGTCTTAGTCAGGGTCCTGAAAGCTCTAGGTCCACCTGCATAATTTCTTATAAAATAAACTTGTAAGTTGAACCCCTGACAAGAAGATACCCTACTCTCTTTATCTGGTCACTATCCTTCTCTGTTGATGAGATTACTCACTCTCCATTTCTTGGGGCTGTCACATCTCCATAGCTTGATCTCAGCAAGCATCTTTTTAGTTAATGGTATTCTTTACCCTCCCTCTTGTCACCTCAAGTAATTCTTTGCCCAAAGACCCCACTCCCAAAACCATGACTTTTACCATCTCTTGTCTACATTATCTCTTGTACTAATGCCAAGTCTACTTAGTCTTTACTGTGATAGGCTCTTTCTTTAACCACACATATGTAACTATATCTACCTATTTATTTAGTCTTGAAAGAAGTGTCCTAGTATTATGACCTTCATTTCATAGTGACTTTGTTTGCATGGGAGCTGGGAAATCTGAACTAGATTATATATCACAGGAGGATCCGTCTCACTGCCCTGTTGCAGAACTCAGATCCTATTGATAGATGATGCTGAACTTTGGTAAAGGTCAACAGCCCTGGGAACAATGCAACCTTATTCTCTCCTGGGTATTTGAAAGACCACAACCAAACTTGTACAGAAGTTTTAGAAGGGGATTTCCAACAAGTGTAGATGTCAAAGATTTTGTTCACCTTACCTTTTCTGTTCTATGTCTTTTGCATCATTTGAAGACCATGGGTCTGAGCTTGACATTTTGTCTTTTCTTCCAAATTAGGTGACCCACTTATGATTGCAAAGTTCACATAACCACAGCTGTTGGCCATCTCAGCTTCTCTTATCTTGTTTTGCCCACAGTAGGGACCGTGCTGTTGAGCAACACATTCTTTACAGTTTCTGCCTGTGCCACTGAACTTCCAGTTATTTTTTTTTTTATGCTATTGCTTGGCCAAGAACCCTTTTAGAGTGGTCCCTCTCTGATGTTTGGCCAAGAACCTTTTGAGAGTAGTCCCTTCCTGATGCTTGGCTTAGAACCCTTTGAGAGTGGTCCCTCCCTGATGCTTTGCCTAGAACACCTTGAGAATGATCCCTTCCACTTGTTGTGACTCCTGTCACTTCAGCTTCACTTCCACTCTTTATTGACAGTACAGAAAATAAATGGAGGTGGGGACAAATCACAAATTAAACAGTTCCCTAATCATCTCCATCCCAGCTCTCTCACCTCCTTTGTCAGTATACTGCTGTAGTCACTTTGAGGTACTGCAAATTCTTCAAATAATGCAAGGTCCTGCTTTCGTTGAGAGAGATGCTGAGTATCTACTAGCACAGGTCCATTAGGCTCTGATTCAATCTGATTTTTCTTTCTTCTATAAAGTCATCAGAACCAATTACCTTAGAACTTTCAGAGCCTCTTCATGCCTAGGCAGCTTTCAGTACCCTCTACAGGTAGATGCTCTTGACCTGGGGCAAAAAGAGCATTGAGTGCTGATTAATCTATGTAGCTCATGACAGAGCTTTTCTAACATAGTACTGAATTTCATTAAATCAGTGATCCTATAAAACAGATCTTCATCTTCTTTTTTTTTTATAGTCAGTGAAGAAAGATGAAAAGAAGAGAAAAAAAACATATTTCTCAAGTATTTTGTATTCACTTTGATAAAATAGCAAGTGACTGTTACAAGACCCATTGCTGTAAGTGGGGGTGCTAGAAGCCATTGTTTCTTTACCTTTTCATGGAGCATGGTGTCACTGAGTCCTGCAACTGTCAGCTTGCAGTTCTTGTAGTCAGGGATGTAACCCTAGAGCTGCTTCATTGCTCTTTCCTCCCCTTTCACCATACTGTGGATCTTCCACAGACTCTCCCATTCCTCCTAGTCCCCAAAGCTCAAGGTGATCTGTCCATGTGCCTTGCAGAAACTCATCAGCATCTCAGAATTCCTAGGACCTTATCCCAGCAACTGCATGCTGAACTATAAGAAAGCATCCTTTTCAACATATTGTGCTCCTGAATATGTGCTCCTGTGATAGTGTTAATTTGAGAGAACTTAACAGAAACTCAGACTTATCAGCATGGGTATAGATTTCCTGTGCAATAGAAGTAAAATTTGGGCTAAAACTATTGCTGTGGCACAAAGATTTAAGGGGAGGCAGGGGTTGGGTTTCATGCAGTCTTCTTGAGGTCTGTCTTCCTCTGAAGATGGAATATCCTTCCAAAAGTTTCAGTTCTTATAGAACAAAGGGAAAAGGCTGATCTGGAGTTTAAAACAGAAAGATTCATACCAAGAAGTTTTGACCTAGTGGAATCAATAATGATCCCTTTGCTTTGTATTATATGACTTATCTTCCCCTACTCTTTCTAATGCCCCCTTTGTAGTTGAACCCCAACTTGGTCATGCATAATTCCCCTACTCACCTTGTCTGAGTCTATTGTGAATTTAATAAGTATTCAGTGATTCCTTAGCACCTGATACTGTCTTACTATTTGCTTTGTCTCTGTTTATTATTTTATTTTACTTTTTTTTGGAGATAGGTTATCCAAGTAGCCCAGGCTAGCCTGAATTCAATATGTAGACAATCATGTCTTTGAATATCAAGTCTTTTTGGCTCCACTTCCAAAGAGCTGGGTTTATACGTTTATAGCACACTTCAGGCCAAGGCATTTGTTTTAAATACTTTCCAGACATCAATCAATTTATCCAACCAAAGATGATACTAGTGTAAAATATCACAGGCCATGAGGGAGAGCAGAGACATTAGTTAGATTACCCGAGCTTGGTTGACCAGGAAGTAGAAACTAGTATCATCCATGAGTGCATTCTGAGTCCAGCTTCTCACATGTCCTACCTCATTCCCTCTCAAACTTATATTCTTGAGTCCATTTAGGATTGGATGTTTGTATGTGTGTTAAGAGATGACCACTGAGGACCAGGTAACTTATCAATGATCGCACCCCTGGAAAAGATGAATGAGATCATTTCTAGCAGCCATTAATTTTTGTCTGTTGCTATACATCTAGAGTTAGGACCTTGTGAGATCGCTTCATCCATGTTAGCATGGCAACTGATGTCATTGCACAAGTACCAGAGAATCCCTAAACAGTGGAGGTTATTCCCATTGCCCTTGAACACTTCCCACATACTTTGGATGCAGGACTTAGAGGAGCCGTGCTGGAGCTGATCGGTCAGCTCCCTTTCTAAGAATGAGCTCATTTCCATGCTACTATGTAAGCTGCCAGGCAGAAAGAGCAATGAGTAGTTCTTCCCAGTTGTGGTGCTTCTGAACCACAGCAATTATCAGTATGACAAGATATGACCAAGGGTGTAAAAGTGGCCACTCACATCTTGGAGGAAACCTATAGCTAATTGTACTTAAGACCCTAGTAGAGGGGAACTAATGACTAGTTCTACAAGTCAAGTCAACTACTGATGGCTAGTGAGATCACTGAGCCTGGCGATGCCATGGATGTGCTGCTGCCTCTTTCATAAACCAGTATCATTCCCTGCTGCATTCTAAGTACTTATCTTTATATCCATAGGTAAGAGTAGCTCTTACTCTTTTTCAAAGAATTCTCTTTTTGCAACATCAGGAAAATAACTTCACAGAAGTTTGTGTTCTTTATATTCTTTGCTAGGGATTCTGTTGTGAACAGTTAAATAAGCTCTCATTATGTGTTCTGATTGAATCAGTACATCTTCTTAGATTCCCTCCTCTCTAGTGGCACACATGTAATAAGTCCACTGTGTCAAGTCAATATCTATATGTTGTGGTAGAGGTGAGTTATGTTAACATATTTGCTCTCAAACACTCCCTCAAATTATGAATTATAATATTTACTGCCTTGTCCAAAGGAAACAAGCATTCAATCAGTATTTATTAATGTAATTCTCTCCTACTATTTTACAAGTCACAAACTCATTATGGAAGGAAGGATGGTAACAGATGAGTAAATTACCATAGACTGAAGACATTAACGTGTACCTAGAGGAGTGCGTGTCAGCTTAGAGACCTGGAAAGCTTAGGGACCTGACAAGACTGAGAAGCCTCTCCCATTCTTTTCAATCACTGCTCCAAAGCTTTTGGCCAGGCACTTAGAAGTCAAAACTGCCTCTCACTGAGGCCAGTTCCAGTGGGTGGAAAACAATTCTCAACTCCTGGGAGTGCTCCCTTTTTAGTTTCTTAACTTTCTCTTTTTCAACTGAGGATTCGAAATGATGTAAAGCTAAGTAATTTTATTTTTATAATTTGATTTTCATTTTATGGTGTAGTTGGAATGAGCTCTTCATTTATTTGTTTAATAATCCCAAGCTTTGTCTAATATCGTTCTGAATTTTATATTCTATCCCAAGGTGGCTTCCTTTCTTTTTAATCAAACAGAAAAGCCAGCATCCTTTTGGTATAAAATAGTAATGTACTTAATGATAGCTTTCAATCATTCACAACACCACGTGTTACATGCCCTAACCTTCTGCATCTTTTTGTGTATTTTTCTTCTTTCTCCATTCTGCTTGCCCCTTTCTTGCACAAGTATAACAAGAAAACAACTTCTTATATGTTCTTTTGCTGTACCTTGTATTGTAATGGTCACATTTCTGTTGTAATATTGATTTGAAAAACCCATTGCATGCCAGTGTATAAAGGAAATCTGAGTCTTGCTGGAGGGAGTTATTTCATCTTTATTGCGGTGATTTACAGAGAGCTTTCTACTCAAATGAAATACTCAGAGAGCAAGGAAGAGGATATGCCCTGCCACCAAATCATGCCTGACTTGCAAGCAGCCAGCCTTAGGAACACAGAGATTATATTATCATCTCATGTTTTCCTTTCTCTCTTCCTTGATTTTCTGAATGAGTGATGTTAGTAGCTGCATTTTACATTAGGCAGTGTTCAAGAACGTGTTCATGAGAGTTACAGGTGACCTTGGAAAGTCTTTTTCTTTCATATGACATATAATTTAGAACACATTAAATGGGCCTCTGTTTTTATGATATTTATATTAGTCTTTAAGAGTTTTATGCCTATATATAATATATATTTATCATATTTGCCTGCATTTCCCCAAGATCCACTTTCTTGTCCTTCTCATAATCATTTCTTTATTTTCTCTATAACCCATCAAGTCTAGTTTGTGTTGCTTGTAAACTATTAAGTATGTGATCATCTACTGAGGCATGTTCCTGACAACCAGGGGCCACGCCATTAAAGAAAAATGGCTCACTCTCCCATGCAGTCTTTACCTGTCCATATTTTTTTAGCTTAGAGATGAGGGTTTGTGAGCGGTTCCCTTTCCATGTTAGACCATTGACTAATTTGAACAGCTGCTATGAATCTACAATTTCATCATGTCTAGAAGACACAGTTTTACCTTGGTCTTCCCTAAATTTTGCTCTTGCAGTCTTTCTAGCCTGTCTTCTTTTATGGTCCCCAAGTGTTGAGAGGAAGAAGTGTGATATAAATGTTTCATTTATGGCCTGGTTAGCTGCTGTCTACTACACAAACGAGCTCCTCTAATAGGGTCTGCAAGCTGCACTAATGTATGGATGCAGAAAAATTAACTTAGAAGGAACTTTGAGACCATGTTCACAAAGGGAAATGATAATTGTAGGTTAACCTTGAGAGTCTGTGAGCTCACTAACTAATGGATTTTCGCCAGGTTAACAGCATAAGATAACTATTTCTCCCTGTGTAGTATAGGCTTTCAGTTCAATCAGGAAGTGGTTGCTTAGCCCTATAACATCCAGGGCACCAGTGCACCCATGAACACATCCTGCCTGGCCAACCATATTTTAATGAATTGCGAAGTAAGACTATTAATAATTTTTTGGTCCTACTAGTTTGTATAGCATTTCCTGGTGCCACAGAACGAAACTCTCATGGTGAAAGCTTTTAAGGCAACCTTTTTAAATTAAAAAAAGGGGTAGAAGGTTTGCAACATTTAGTTTTGCTAGAGAAGAAAATAAATTAATTTTATTTATTATTTATAATGTAGTCTTTTTTTATTGTTTGTCCATATAGTGCTTGAAACCTCTCATTTTAGCTTCCAATATTTATCTACAGGTGAAGAATAAACATTTGATTGAGCCATGAAAAGTGTTCTAGTTCCCACAGCCTTTGGGAGTTCAGCCAGGATGTTATTTCTATTTGATGCTATCTTTATTTGAGTCCCAGTGGATTCCCTCAAAGAGCTCAGTAAAAGGAAAATGATATATTTGGGATTCCATGAAGCAGGATGTATTTTGGATAGGAAGATTTAATAAAGAGGATAGAATCCTTTTTTTCCCCTAACAACTCCTCAGCAAATGTTTTCTAAACAGATGACATCTGTGCACTATACTATCTATACATAATCTCATCCTCTAAAACCATGGACAGGAAAGATTAGATGTCATATATAGTTTTGGCTTACTTTGGAACCATTAACTATGATCAGCTTTGCATTAAGAAACACCTTGGATGAGTGAGATGACTCAACAGGCAAAGGTACTTGCTTCTAAGCCTTTAGATCTCAGTTTAATTCCTGGGTCACACAGCATGGATGAAGATAAGTGACTTCCTAATGTCATCTTCTGATTTCCATTTAGAATTTGGAAGAGTCGGTTATCTCACTTTTGAGGGATCTGGAAATGGAACTCAGCCTGTCACCTTGGTAAAAAGCATCCATGTCCACAACTCCACTTCTCTGGCCTTCAAACTATGTTAATGAGTGTTTTTATCCTTGCAAAATGCTGATGTTGAAACTAGTCCTCAGTACAGTAGTATTAAATAGGGGTGATCATTAGAAGATTGTGAAACTATGAAGGAAAGAGGAGTTATACTATCCTAAAACAAGCAGTTTGGTTGCCCTGTCCACCAAGGAAGGATGTAGTCAAGATACAATTGTGAATGAGAGAATGGCCAACATCCTGTCATTCTCTTACCATTTGGGATTCCAAAGAGGGTTTGTTTTCCCATTAGTTAATAAAGTAAAGGACAGAAAAATAATCTGAGACAAAACAGGTGGCAACATGTAACAAATATTATTACAAATGAGGAAGCACAATGAGAGACTGAGGAAAGGGTGCAGGGAAGGGGAGAGGTAAGGAGAGACTTGGGGGGAAGGGAAGGGGAAGTAAACACACACAGGGGAAGACTCCAGGTTAGTATAGTGGGGTCAGAACTGAAGTCTACCGTTTCTTTGGAGGGTTAAAAGGATTTAGTGTTGTCAGTGGTATGGGGAAGGTCTGATATCCCTAATTTTGGGTTGGCTACTTTGGAAACTGGCATCAATATCCTCACAGCTTCAGGTAAGTATGTTCATAGCCAGCCTTGAACATATTTAGCCAGCATGGTCTGCCAAAAATGGGCTGTCTGTAGCAAACGCCCAGCTGGTTGCTTCCTCAGACCAAGAGAAGGAAGTAGGAGCCAGAAAGATGTCTTCTTTATTATCCATCTGTAGTTCCTTTCCCTCTTGGTCTGCCTATCAGGGCTTTGTCTAGCTTCTAGTCCTTCATTATGACCTATAACATGGACTTTTGACTCTATAAATTCCTGTGCTTAGTTTACACTTTATATTTCTGTTTTGTATAAATGATGCTCTTTTGTTATTGTAGACCTGGTGAAGATTCACACACACACACACACACACACACACACACACAATGATACATTTATCAGAGTAAGAGTTGGATTCTCCAAAAGCGGATTTACTCTTTTCCTAATCACCATTCAATCACTGTGTTCTTCTAGCACTTTGTAAGAGATGCTGAAAGCTCTGCTTTATTAGGGTTATATTGCTTTTAGTTCTGTGTTGTGTATGTATGGATGTGTGTGTAAACTTGCACATCTGTTGTCTTATCATTCTCTATCTTGTTTCTTAGAGCTTATTTTTAGCTAGGTTGGCAGCCACCATACAACTGATCCTCCTGCCTCTGACTCTCCCTTGAAATTACAGATGCCTATTGTCAAATGCAGCTTTTACTTGGGTGCAAACTGAGGTTCTCATGAATGTACAAGTGCTCCTACCGCTGAGCAATCTCTCTGGATTTCTATTCAAATTTTGAAGATGCTTCTGAAAATTTTAAGGGTTGTCAGAGGCAAAGTCTCATGAGTAAAGTCAAGTGTGTCCAGTGGAATTTAGTGTAGAGAAGCAAAAAAAAAAAAAATCTGAGCTCTGTTGTAAACAAAGCCCTTTGAAATGCATTATTATCAATGTCTACAAACATGAGAATGAGTCTTGAGCTCATTCTATGGCCATAAATATTTTTGTTTCTTTTAAAATTAATTAATTATTTTTATTTGCATCTCTAATGTTGCTTCCTTCCTGGCCCACCCTCACAAAGGTCTTCTGCCCCATGTCCCTTCGCCTCTGAGAGGGTGCCCATCATCAACCCTGGGCATCCACCCTATCCTGGGCATCAAATCTCTACAGAATAAGGTACATCTTCTCCCACTGAGGCCAGGCAAGGCAGCCCTCTGCTACATATGTTTATGGCCATGAACTTTACTCAGTCATATGTTGTTTAAATGATCACAGCTGGTTTCCATAGGCTTTCAGGGCTTGGTCCCACTTTAGCCTCTCAACTATTACTGGATGTGGTAATCTATGGTAATATCATATATCAGCTTACGAAGATTGGTTTTGATCATAACGGGGAATTATGGCAATTCTAGTGGCATTCTGTCATTAATAATCACCTTCCTATTTATGAGCTTTTGTTCCCCATATTCCCCATCAGGATACAATTCTGAACAAAATGATAACTAAATTTTTCAGCTCTACTCTCTACTGACTCAATGAAAATTGGAATGTAGAAAAAAGGTCACATGGGCTAGGCATCATTGTTGGGATCTCTGTCACTGAGGGGGTTCATATTGGCTAGAAGGACCATCATAGTAATATAGAGTTTTGGTTTTCCCCTCCAGTTACCTTAGAGAAGCCCATTGCTCTTTCTTTTCTTTTCTTTCTCTGCGTGTACAAATGGATGATATCTTTGCACATGTGTAGTGTTGTCTGCATGTGTGTGCATACATAAATGATTTAAAATTTGACTATGTATTTGATTGGATTTTGTGAGCTGAATAAATAATGAAAGCAGGTGGCTGAAAGTAGAGTATTGATGGAATGAGTCTTCTTTACCATCAACTTCTAAATATATCATGACAATTAGAAGATAACCAAACTCTAGGAATAAGTGCTTGAAAAGGAAGGGCAAAAGTGTTAGGGAGAGGATCCCAGTGACATTATGACAGCAACAGAAGCATTATAAAGATCACACATAGTCACTGCACATGTCTCGGGGTGATGGGAGCCCATTTGCACTCAGGATCCCCAGAAGGTGGAGATAAGATCAGAGGGAGGTGCCAAGAAGGATGCCACATTTCTCTCTCTGTTCTCTGGTACTGTACTCCTGAAGCTATTGTAGTGGGAGGAAAGATCTCTGCATTGGAAGCCTGAAAGGTGGAGTGTTCAGTGTCAAACTCTGAAAGAAAAAGAGCTAGGTTTCCAAAAACTTAGGTTTAGATTTGCTAAGCTAAACCTTCAATCAATCAGGTAGCTCATTCTCATGTGGAGTTTTGAAGATATAATCCCTTGCCCCTTGGGAGAGATTTCTATGCTGGTAAGAACAAATAGCTGGGCCAATAAATAGAAAGACCAGCAGCAAGTGAGCATGGGAAAATAAACTGATGACTTTGCACTTCTATTTAACAAAAATTGAAGGGTTGCAGAAATTTTCTCTTTTTTTTTCATCTTTTTTCTTGACAAATATTTGTAAATATACATTATATATAATAATTTATGTATATATTCAAATATTATTATATGTAAACCTATGTATTATTTTTGTGTATGGTATAGGAATTGCATATTTTATTTTAAAATGAGAAGCAGCAGAAATGAGACAGTTTCCATAGACATAATTCACTGGTAAAAGTCTAACAGTCACATTTCTTTGCTTATTTTTTTTCATAAGAAAAACTGAAAGTATTTTAAAGATTTACTTTGAATTTTACATGTGTATATGTGTGCCTGTGTGTGTGTGGCACCTGGATCTGGTGCCTATGGAGAAGAGAGTGTTTACATCTTCGGAGCTGCAGTTCCAGGTGGTTATCAGTCTCTTCATGCCTAACGTCAGAGGTGGGAACTCAGGTCTTGTGAAAGGACAGCAAGTTCTTTGTAACATTGAGCCTTCTGCCAAATCCTAAGACTAGAGTTCAAAAACCAAACCAAACCAAACCAGACCAGACCAAACCAAACCAAACCAAACCATACCAAACCAAACCAAACCAAACCAACAATCAAACAAAAACAAAACTAAACTAAACAAAAACACAAAACATCAGATACAAAGAAAAGCAATGGAAGTGAAGGATGTTGTGTGGGCATCAGGAAACCTGGTGCATTTCCAGCAAACACGGATGTTTTGGAAAGAGGACTGGACACTATTGCACAGTCATTCCAGGGATCTCTGTTCTCTCATGTGATGACTTTGATTATATATGGATGTCCAGAGTTGTACTAAGCAGAATCAATACTCGAGGCTTATTTCTCAATAGATCAGCCTTCTAGGTGATATCTCAAAATGTAAGCCTCTGGTACATGCCGTAACACTTGTTAAGGAATTGTATAGAATGTCTGATATACTGAAGGAAACACACACACACACACACACACAGGAAGACATTGTCTGGGAAGAAGACAAGGTTCAACAGGAGTTGGTGGGGATAGAGAAAGGGGGTGAATATGATCACTGTGTATTTTGTATACATATGGAGTTGTCAAGAAAATAGACCATTTTTCATAGGGGATTATTTCACTTCTAAACCATTTCTGAGTATTGAGGAAGTTATAAGTTATCTTTGCTTCACATTCACTCTTTTACATTCTTTTATTTATAACAAGTGACAGTCTGGTTCCATGAATATAGGACAAGTCTGCTCTCAGACTGGTTGATTGATTGTACCACAGTAAATCCTACATTTCCTCCTTATTCCTGGCCTCAGACATAAGAACAAATCCTCCTCAGAAATGACAGGTATTTTATGGAGGAGGAGAGTGTATACTCTCCAAAAAATGCAATACAGTCAATTATATGTTGTTCACCTCTTCAGCTGTAGACAGTAGACTCTGTGCTTGTTCAAGAAGAAAATTACTTGATCCCTATGGTCATGCTATCAGAATCCATAAGATGATTATGCCTTAATTTTGGAGAGAAGAAATTCTTTTTCAGTGCCAGGTTATAAAAAAATAGCTGAGTTACTTTTCTTTCACATGCACAGATCCTTGTTTTGATAGAATAATTGCTGTTTAGAGATGAACAGGTTGGATGATAAAACTACTAGCCTCATCTTTAGAGCTATCCATCTCAGTCTGACAAGTAAAAGGGGAGGAGGTATTTTAAAATGTGCTTAGAGGGATGCTCCAAAAAAAGCCAGACATATCCAAGCATGAATGTTGGCTTCTCAAGGGAAAGTAACAAATGATTGTCTTAGTATAGCCATGTATAGTTTTTTAGTGACTCTCAATTTGCATCATAAAGAGTTGCTAATAAATCTCCCCTCTTAGTTCCTCTTTGTTTAATGGGATAGGTTGGGTGTCTCAGGAGATGCATTTATGAGTTATAACCTGATGGACTGAAATCAGAAGCCACAGGGTTTGTATAAAGGGAAAAGATGGGGTTTATGGAGCAGTCTGGAGGGTTACATCCAGGAGGAGAGTAGTCGTAAGCAGTTGCTAATTGTACTGGAAACCTTGCTTTGTTGGTGAATCTTCAGTTGGATTCTAGGGGAAGAGGCTCTTGACTCTTCTCATGACCAGATGGCTCCTGTCTTTCTCTCCTGCTTAGAGGGCACTATGATGAAGGGTTTATAAAAAATAAATGAAAAGTTTGACACCAAAAAATTCATGTAACTTCACATCCAGGAAAGAGAAGTTTTCCGTTTCCTTTCCTTTTGAGATTTTATTTGATTCCAACATTTCTTTCTATATCTTTATCTTTCTAGATGCCCTCTATATATCTCCCCACTCTCTTTCAAATTCACAGTCTCTTTTTTTAAATTTTACTAATTGTTATTGTCTAAATATAAGTATATAACTATATATATATACTCTTAAATATAATATACTTAGTCTGCTAATTGTATGTATGATTTCAAGGATGACCATTTAGTACTGGACAACCAATTTGTTTCCTCTTCCCTGGGGAAGGACACCTCTTTTATTGCCGGCTTTTCTTTGCTGTCTGTCTTTGTGCAGCGAGGTCTCATGGAATGTGGAGATATATATATATCGGTGAACTTAGATGCCCTTTGTGCTGTTTCTAATTTTTTTTACCAGGTAAAAGTGCAATGTTCACCCAATTTCAACTAATTAGTTGAAAACTAGCCTTCGTTAGGTCATTTATTACTAATTTAATTTGATTTAGGTAAAATGCCAAATTATATTCTAACAGCCTGCAAGAACAGCAGCTAAATTAGTGCAAGAGAGCAGTTTTAATGTGGGCATTATCTTTCCCCATTTATGCTTCCTATAGTAAAATCAGGGTTACATGTCAGATGCATGAGAAACCAAGGGATAAATATATCACTAACATATTTTGGGAAATCATATCTGCTCTTACTTTCAATCAAGTGGGAGGGATGAAGGTAAGGAGGGAGAAGGAGAGAAAGGAGAGAGAGGGAGAGAGAGAGAGAGAGAGAGAGAGAGAGAGAGAGAGAGAGAGAGAGAGAGAGAGAGAGAGGAGAGAGAATAGGAAGAAAAACAAGTAAAGCATTAGTAAGTAACTTAAAAGTTTGACAGGGTTATCATGTAACCTGTATTTCTATTAAAAATTTGTATTTAAACAAAGTTTCCTAACCACTCCAATTACAGTTCACTATGCTAGGTGTTTCTGCTTGCGAAAGAGACTTGACTTGGTTAGAAAGGATGTTAAGCTTGACCTTCCTGTCATACCTACTAACTATAAGTCCTAAGAGTTGTGGGTTTCCACCCACTGCTTCCTATCATCCTTCAGATGGACTTAGTACAGTCACCTAATATTAATAAGTATAACATTATGACCTCTGTTTGTGGCCCCTGTGCATCAAGGACTGTAATTATGGACCTGGGCTTAAAAGGACTCCTGTTAGGCTTGCAGAACAAAACAGGAAACAAGGGAAGAAAAAAAGTGCAGTAAGTGTCTTTAAGGCTTTCAGAGACCCAGCAGGGGAAAAGCAGCAATCTGTTTGTGGGCAAGTAATGACTGTTATGTCAGAAGCATACGTCAGATAGGAAAGCAAGTTTATATAGCAGTTTTTGGGATACTCTCCTGTAGTTTCTGCTGTTGCTATGATAAAATACTTTGTCAAACACAACTTCAGGGAGAATGGCATTATCTTTACTCAGGATCTGAGCTTATTAGTGCATGATGGTGAGGAAATGCTGCTGGCAGGAGCTTGACCCTCAGGCAGCATAGAAGGGTGAGCCTCAAACTTCGTTCTCCTTTTATCCGTCCGGTACCCAAGCCTAGAGAAAGATACTACTGACTTTTAACGAGAATCTTCCACCTGGATTAGTCTATTGGAGAAAATCCTTTACAAGTATAGTCGAGGCTGATCTAATCTAGACAATCCCTCACGGGTGTTCCTAGAGGCTAATCTAATTTAGAAAATCCCTCCCAGGTATGCCCAGAGGTTAATCTAATCTAGATAGGCCCTCACTGGTGTGCAGAGAGGCTTGTCTCATGGGCTATTTTATATTCTGCTAAAATAATGGTCAACACCAGCGGTAACACTAGTTAGCGTAAAAGTAGATTTGGGGTGCGAGAGAGGGTTCAGTGCATGTAAATGTGCTGGCATCAGAAGACTGATGTCCTGGATTCTATCCCGGGTAAAAAGCCACATGTAGTGGTGCACGTCTCTAATCTCAGCGCTCCTCTAGTGAAATGACGGGCTGCCACGAGAGAATCATACCAATTCTTGTGGTCCAGGTAGCCTAGAGTATATACTGCCATCAGAAACAGAAGGGGAAAACTGGCTCCTAAGAGTTCCCCCTTGATATCCACATGCATACCAGAGCATGAGTGCCCACACACGTGTACACATCACCCAGGCAGACTCAGAAGACAAACCCAGACACACAAGTAACTAAAAAGAAGTGGAGTCATTCGATAGGAAGTATGAACATGGAAAGCCAACAGATATGACATGTTAGTTTTGGGAATTAGATTCCACAAAACATTCCTGAACTTTAACTGAAAAGCATGATATCATTTAGGAACAAAAAGCAGTTAACTTTCATTTTTCACTAATTGGTTCTTACTGGATTTTTTTTTTTTTTTTTTTTTTTTTTTTTTTTTTTTTGCTTGTGCCTTTGCCTTTGCTTCCTGGATTCAAACTCAGGGCCTCAAACATATGATGCAAGAACAATATCACTAAGAGTTTTCATGAAGAGCTATTATAGCTCAACCTGAGCCTGCATTTTGTTTTTAATGTTTTAAAATCACACTTATTTTTTTTCTTCCAGTCTCCCTCCCTCTTCCCTTCCCTCCCTCCTTCCCTCCCTCTCTCTTTTGGAGGGGAACACAGGTAGCATACTGCCAGTGTGCATATCCGAGGCTCACTTTCAGGAGCTGCTTCTCTTATCCCAGGCACTTCATTGCGATGGCGCTCAGGGGGCTTGCTAACAGGCAACTGCTCTTACTAAGCCATTGAGAACCCACAGGCCAGTAGTTTCAACTGGAAACTCTTCAAAACCTCAGCGTCTGGGTATGGGCTTCCTATGGGTGAGGAAGATACCACCACTTTGAAAAATCTCTTTGTGTACACATACTAATTCAGTTCCCAGCAGGGTACAGGGAAGGTGGGGTGATTGGAAAAGAAATGTTTGGAGCAGGGTCAGCTAACCATTGAAGGGCCCGTTGTAAATATTTCTTGCATTGTGGGCCAGACAGTCTCTGTCACGGCTACTTAACTTGGCCACTGTCCCACAGGAACAGCTATATGGACAATACCTAAATGAATGAGAATGGCTGTTTTCCAAGAAATCTCTGTTTAAGAAGGAAGGATGGCTCTAATCCAAGGGCTGCAGTTTGCTGACCCTTCAACTAGAGGAATGACTGTTGGTCTGCCAATGGCAGCAGTGGCCATAGTCAGCTAGGAGATGTACTTCTGGTTGTAAATCCTGTGTTGCTGGCAGGGTGATTGTTTTATTTCTTATTTGTCAGCGGTGAATTTGCACACAGGTCAGGTGAGTTTTACACACTAATATAGAATCTGATATCTAAAATTCTATAGAGTTCTGTCACCTTACAGTCACAGCATTGTGTTCCACTGAATAGGTCTTTGCCTCCTTGGTCTCTCTCTGTCCCTCTGTCATACTCTTTGTTCCCTTGAGACTCCCAGAATTCTGGGTTGACTGATCTCCTTTGTGTAATCTGTTCTGTATTTGAACTTGGCTTTACAACCATTTCATATGTCTTCTTTTTAGTCTCTACCCACGAAAGGTTTCCTGGGTTGCTTTGTGGAGTCTGGGCCACTGGTGTTTATCAGATGGACAGGGCTGGACCATACTGGGGATGCAGATAGGGTGAGAGTTTAACTATAGAATAAGTCAGAGAGCATGTTCGCTCCATACACCCATTCCACATAGAATCACTCAGATCCCATGTCCTCCCCCTCTTCTCTCCCACTCTCAAGCAAAAGACCACACAGGGGTAATTGTCAGCCTGTGGTCATGTATACATGTGGTGTACATGTCTATACATGTGATGTAAAAATGCAGCCTTCACCTTAAAGGGAATGAGAGTTCTTTCTGGGACCAAAGGTGAGTAGTTCTAGCCCATGAGCAAAGCTCCAGGTTATCCCCAAGGACATGCTGTAACATTGGAATTGTTTGGTGAAATTTGTATAATAGCAGAATTGTCTAAATGAAGATATTTGGGTGAAATACCAGGTAGATCAGTTCCGGAAAAACAGGGAACATCCTCGGGTGTTGGCTGAAGGCATTGTTAGCTTTGAGGGTAGAGTTGTGCTAAAAATTTGCTTTAAAGGTTTTGGTGTTTTGTGTGTGTGTGTGTGTGTGTGTGTGTGTGTGTGTGTGTGTGTGTGTGTGTGTATGTGTTCAAGTTGAATGACAACCTGATAAAGTCAGTTTTTTCCTACAATGTGAGTCCTGGGAACCAAACTCCTTTTGTTAGTCATAAAAGCAGCACCGTTCCTCATGGATCTGTCCGCTGGCTCCGTTTGTAAAGTTTTGATCATCATAAGATATTTAAGTCAGACCTAGCGGTCAAGTGGACAGCTTTCCACAGAACCCGAAGTAGGTCAAGATAAATTGCCTCTGATCTGCAACTTCATGAACTTCAGTCATTTTGCCTCGTAGAATCTTTAATACAAGTGAAAAGTTTCCCTTTATCAGGGCCTGGAGGACTTCATTTCATAGTCAGTGTGTCATCTTTATGGCCCCCACCCCACCAGGTCTTTGTGGAAACCTGAAATGTCACCCCCTGTTAAAGGTCACAGGAGCCCCCTAAAGGTTGTGACTCATGGGTTGAGACCAACTGATCTAAAGGATCATGCTCTTTTCTGGTGCCAACTTAGCTAACACTCATAAGGAAGTATTTGCCCCTTGGCCTTCTTTTTTGTTTGTTTGCTTTTCTTTTTGTTTTCTTTTTTAATATCCTATGACTTCTGAAATCAGCATTATCTACCTGTATATGTAGTGTACAGTCAAATCTTAATTAAATTTCAGTTCGCTTACAAGTTTCCATGAAGTTTTTTCTGATATCCTTTCCCCTTCCTGTTGTACTCCTCTACCTTCTCATCATCCTCTCTGCTTATGCCTTTAGACAGGATTTTTCTCTGTAGCCATGGTTGTCTTTGAATTCACCACAATCCTCTGCCACAGCCTTCTGAATTTTGGAGTTTCAACCATGAGCTTCTATCCCCAGCAAAATACAGTTTTGAAGTCAAACAATCAATATAGAATTGCTTATTTTACAGTAGTGTAAACATTTAAAATATAAAAGCCTAATTTAAAAAAAAAATCTATCTATGAACCATTGTTTAAAATGATTATACAGTTTTTTTTCATACAATGTTTAATAACTATGTGAGTATGCATGAGTTTCCCTCTGAACTTTATAATATTTGAGAAACATATATGCAAGCTCTGGTCTTGTCTTTATCTATTTCAAATTAGCTTTTGTGAAATCCTCTGGGAATCTTACCAGAAAACTTGGGTTTTCTAAGTGCGATTATTCATCTGTCTGACTCAACTATGATCAGCAACCTTTGCCAGGAGGGCGGAAAAAATACCTTTACTTTAGCATCGACCCTTTCAGGAACACTATTCCCAAGATTCCATTCAGGCTTTAGAAATAAAGTTCTCTGTTGATTTGCATTCCTAATGAGTGAGGATTTTATTTAGTGGTTAAATTTTATTCATCCCAGTGCCTGTGACCAGGACCACCCGCCTGACAGCCTGTTCAACTCCTTGTGAATAGAAATAATGAATGGAAAGGTCAGGCAGTCCATTGAAACTGCAACATTTTTCAAATTTCAAGATAACATAGTTATGTGACATAATTCATATGTGGTTCCAGGGAGGTGGGAGACAAGTGAGGTTTTAACCTTTCATTTTAATAAATGTTTTTCAATAAAAATAATGAAACATATTGGTGCTTCAACCAATGAGCTGAAAACAAGTAAAACAAGAAAAATGAACAAAACAAAATGCAGGCAGGACATTCTCGAGTTTCCTAGAAGGAGAAGGAAACAACTTAACCGTTTAACAGCACATGGACATTCGATTGATTATTTATAACAGCTGTTTGGTGTTTTAAGTTTTAAGTCCACTCAGGAATTAAGTTGAGCCCCTTTTTATTCCTCCTCCTCCTCTTCTTTTTTCTCTATCTCTCTCTCTCCCTCCCTCCCTCCCTCCCTCCCTCCCTCCCTCTCTCTCTCTCTCTCTCTCTCTCTCTCTCTCTCTCTCTCCTGTCTCTCTCTCCTGTGTGTGTATATGTCTGTCTGTGTGTGTGTGTGTGTGTGTGTGTGTGTGTGTGTGTGTGTGGTGTGTGCCATTATTCATATTGAATTCAGTTCCATTCTTTTCCTTGTCTCTAATTATACCCTCTGACACTGCAAAGATGCATCCTAAGTGCAATCAAGAAGTATATTACAAATCAACTGTATGTGGTTATAATCTTACAAATGGAAAGTGCATCACATTTGTGTGAGAAACAGAATGTGCATGCTGGCATTCAATTGCACTTGATAGACATGTATTGATTGCCCAGGATATGCAAAGCGCTGCTCCAGACATGGTAGAGATCACTGCCGTAAATAAAATACCATCTGCCCCAGGGAACAAGGGTCCAACAGACAATCTCACATAGTGACTAATACATCAGACTCTGCAGTTAGGGCTAATGTTCAAATCTTGTTTTTTTCTCACTATTAAACCTTGGGACTTTTTGAGCTACAGTCATTTCCACTAAATAGGAACAAGAATATTTAAAGAAATGGATTTTTAAATAATGAATGTGTAGCAGCTTTATTTTGAGTACAAGACGTTTGTGGGTTATTTGAAAAACAATCAATTGTAATAGGTAACAAATAAGATAAATAAGAGAGGTCTCACTGCCATCTAATCTTCAGTCCAGAAGCCACCATTGGTACAAGTTTAGGGAATATATTTTCAACAAATGATCTTGTGTATGTAATGAAATGCTATTAATTCTTATGAGTTTTATTTGTACTATTCATATAATTTTATAATTTGCTCTCTTAAATAATTTCAAAATGATTTTAGATTTATAGGAAGATGTAAGAATAGTGCAGAGATTTTATTTTTGTTTCCTATATAATTTAACATCATATATAGCTTTATGTATTTACCAAAATTGAAAGGTTCATATTTGTGCCCTGCTGTTATATCAGCTCCACAATGTGTTTGTGGCTCACTATGTTGTTTGTCGGTTTGGTTTGTTTTTTCTTACCAGTACCAGATAGAGTTCAGGATCCCTTTCTTACTTAATGCTGGCTTAGTTTTAATTAAGAAAAAACAACAACAACACTTTGGAAATAGTATGGAGTGGGCACAGATAGTTCAGACACATTGTCTTTAAAAGTATATAGGTTTAATGAATAAAGCCTGTGTGGTATAGGTTACCCTACTCCTTTCAATTTTAACTGTGGTTTTCACCCAAATTTGTGTGTGTATATGTGTATCTGTGTGTGTGTCTGCATGTCTGTATGTGTGTCTGTGTGTATTTATGTGTGTGTGTCTCTGTATGTGTGTCTGTGTGTGTGTGAATGCATGTGGAGGTCAGAGGACATTTCACTATCTACCTTGTCTTAGCCAGGACCTCTTGTTCAGTACTATATACTAGTCTAGCTGGTACCAGGGCTTTTGGGAATTCTTCATCTCCACCTCCTGTCTTGCTACAGAACCATTAAGATTTCAGATGTACAGAACCATCCACATGTGGGCTTTTGATCAGATTGCAGACCTTCATGCTTTCATGGCAGCTGGATGCTTCACAGTCTGAGTTATCTTCCAGGGCTGAATGTGGATATTTTTAAAAATAAGGATTTTGAACTGTCTCACCTTTTAGGATTCCATGCATGCTTCATACACAATTTGATTTTTATCATAACCTACATCTCTTAGATGCCAAATTCAAGCACTTTTTTCTTTCTTTCAGCCATTAATCCCATTACAGAGACCCATTTGTTTATTGGTGACACAATTTTATTTTAGCAACAATTGATGGTTTGTAAATATAGTGATAATTTTGTGATATAGAAAAATCTTACCATTTTGCAGGGTCAGATTTCTTTACTACTGATAACATTTGTCATTTTTAGCTGTAGAAAATTGTTTGAATTTTTTCTCATTTATTGGTGAAGCTAGTATTTAGAATTCTAACCCCTGTTGGTAGCTCTCCAGTGGCTACAGAAAAGCATCAGTAATTCTTAACTGACCAAATATTACATGATTGTTAATAAATGAGAGACCAGGAGAAAGGCTGAATCACCCTCTAAGGTTCTGCACAGAAATACTGGTTGGGACGATATTGCTTGCAATCCAGTTATTCCATTGGAGCTACGTCAATATGTTTATGAAAACTTCCTCCAACCCATCCCACCCTTCTCCTGTCTGACCTGGTAATGGGATATGTGTGTGGTTGTTAGCAGTGGTGTTTGATGGTAAAGAGTCACTAAGGTCTTCTTTTAGAAGCTGCTGTGAAGACAGGTGCTGTCAAGATGACTGGAAAAATTACAAGTCTCAGAGGAAGAAGTTTCTGTGTTTTCCTTGGCTCCACAGCTCATGTTTGCTGGCACTAAGGCTAGGCAAAGAGGTAACAGCAAGTTTGTTTTCTGCCTGATGGAACAAAATGAGCAGGAGCCTGAGAAGCCACCTCCAAGTTCAGCCTACTGTTTGTTATTCAGCATCCATTCTAATATGGCTTCGCTCCTGTTCTGTATCAGTTTATAAAAGCATGGTACATGCCTACTGACCCCAGATAACTAAATAAATGCCGGTGTGTAGTCATAGAACTAAATCCCAGTTTTTATTGGTACAAATGCCCGCCGAAGATGGATTCAAGGAATTCAAAACCAATCAACCATTAAATCCACATATCTTAATGTAGAAACCCGTGAGAAGTCCAGCTCACACAAACACACACGGATACTAACACAAACAGACACACTCACATCCTGGTTTCTTAGCTAAATGCAAATGTTTTCATTGAGACACATTTATGTGTATGCAGTTTTAGGCTTGGCACAGAGGATGCAAAAGAAATTAAATTCACTTTCACCTTTGCATGTGTCTTTGTGACAACACTCTTGATAATGATTTTTACTGGTCAGATTTCTCCTTTGAAATGTGCAACATTCTGAAAGTAACAGGTTTCTGACATGGAGATTTCTACAGTCTTTCTCCTGTATTTCTCACAGAAAAAAAAATTAAATCCTATTCACAGTGAGGTTTAAAATCACCAATTTCTCAAGGACAGTAGTTAGCATCCATGGTTGTTGGGGAGCTATAAAATGCCATTGCTTGGAAAAGTTTGGGAGAGAAAAAGAGGGAAAAAATTTCAGTTCATTTTAATGACTGGCAATCAAAAAAGATAAATTGTCATTAAATTCTAAGATCTTGTATATTGGGTCTAAGAAAAGAACCAGAAAAACTAACTTGGAGATACACAGCTGACAATGTAGTCATGGCTCTTTTTTTCTCAGACAGTCTTCCTGAATGTATTACCCTGCAGTTGCTGGAAAGCCAAATAACAGCATAGTGATAGTTAAGAGAGGTTTTAGTAGGATCTCACAAGATGTCCTACAACTTCACCAGACATTAGCAGGCTGGACTTCAGTGTGCTTTGACTATTTTAATCAAGCTAGGTTCTTCTAGGAGGAAACTAAGTTTCTCTGTGGAGTTTCTGTTTGTCTGTGGTAATCAATTCAGAGTGCATTCCCATTGCTACCTGGAGAGGTGATTCAGCTGCTAATGCTCTTTCCTCACATGGAAAAAGCCCTGGGTTGGATCCCAAACACTATGCAAACCAAACTTGGTGGTGCCCATCTGTCAGCCAGCACTTGGGAAGTAAAAGGAGGAGTATCAGAAGCTCATAGTCACTGTCAGCTCATTTGTCACTGCTAAGTTCAAGGCCAGCCTGGGCAACATTAGACCCTGTGTCTTGAACCTGTCTGTCCCCCATCCCCAGTCACTACTATAAGAAAGAGAAGTTCTAACAGACTGATATGGGATGGCAGTGTGACAATCTGGCAACCACAGTGACAGAATGATTGTTCATTTGTTCTCAATTGTTTCTGTTTGGGAAGGTAAATTGGGTGGAGGGAGAATGAACAAATGTGAGGTTAAATGTTCTGATGGCTTCTTAGGAATCATTCAACTCATCCCAAGTGAAGACATGTCCGGGAGACTGGGGAGGGAATACAAATGAGGCCCAAGTGATAGTTACAAAGCAGCAATAACAGAACTGAAAAGAGCAACCACAAGAGCAACACCAAGTACCAGCAATACTTCCTTAGCAGATCACCTACCGTTGTAACGATCTTAGAGTTGTGAATTAGAAGGACAGTTGAAGAATACCTCTATTATTTCATTGGATGGGTTGTGCAGGAACTGAAATGGTTACAGAAAAATGACTCAATCTAAGGCTTTACTTTCAGGATTTAGGTTGATCCCCCTGTGTGTTTTCCATGTACCATGCATGAGTCACATCATCTTGGAGGACACCAGAACCGCGCTCAGCTCCATCTTTAATGCAAACACTGCCGTTGGTTGTGTAACTGAGCATGGCTCTGCATGGAAAACCTTCCAGCTGAGGCCATTGGAGCTTATGTTTCTTAGCGTTTTTACAGAGCACAGAAGATATTCATCTTTAGATTTAAATTTTTCTCAACTAGGTAAAAACACAAAATCAAAATTCTAAAAAGCAAAACATAATACCTCTCTAAGTTTGGGAGGTTATATAGAAAAGGCCATAGGCTGGATATTGCCAGAGGCTGTGGCTGGCAGTCCTTCCTCGGCCATTAAGGATGGTAAGCTATAAGGTTTGCTTCTGAAAATGGTGCAATTGTTAAAATGCTGCAAACATAAATATAAAGCTTTACTTGAATTGATGATCTTGTGTTGGGCAGTACCAATGATTACTCGGATGTATCTGAGGCCCGTGAGTATCAGGTTCGACAAGCCAGGCAGACAATTCAAATGAATTCCTCATCCAAGCTGTTTTCTACATGTTGACATGTTGAAATGATGATTTATCTACAGAGAAAAGAAAACTAGTTTGTCTTTTAAGGAATAACATATTATCTCCCAAGAATAATTGGCTGCCAACAGCTTCTCCCCCCATGGCAATCTGATTTATCAGGGGAGTAAATACTTTCATGCCCCGTGCTTTCTTCCGAAATTCCAATACTAGAAGCATGTTTATATGCTTTCATGTGAAAACATAAATTCCATGTGCCAAGACTGGATAAAGGTTCTCGCTGCCACCACTGATGACTAGAACTAACTCCCCGGGGACACACATACTGGAAAGAATGAACCAGTTTGTCCTATGACCTCTGTGCATTTACATTATGGCTTGTGTTCCCACCTACCCAATGAATGAGTAAATATAAAAGGAATTTTTAAAAATTCAAATGTCACTATTTCTAGTAGAAATAAATACAAAACCTAGACTCTTAGGTATTTCTTTAAGCAACTGACTCCTTAAATTGCTACTAAAAACCTGTTTTTTACCCCATACTTTTTTCCTAATGAGAGACAGAGATGGGATGGATCTCAATGGGAGGGGAGGGAAACTGGGAGAAGTAGAGGGAGGGGAAATTATGATATATTATGTGAGGAAAAATCTATTTTCAATAAAAGAGGAAGTTTGGCTTTTATAAAAACTGCTGTGTTAATGCTTCATCTGACAGAAACATCTTTCCATGTTCACTTTATGTGCCCAAATTTAAATGGACAATGTGCTTCCTCCCTCTGACCAGACATCAGGCAAATATCCATGCAGTGCCTTCTGACTTCCTTGGGACCCAGAGTATATCCTAAGGTCACCTCAGAGTCATAAATATTGCACTGAGTCTGGGGAGACAGCTCACTGGGTAAAACAGTTGCTACAGAATAATGAGAACCTCGGTTTCCAGTTCCCATGATCTGGATTTGGTGACACATGCTTGGTGCTAAGGACACCGATTCTTAGGGCTCACTCACCATCCAATTTAGTCAAAGTGGTAAGTTCCAGGTTCAAAAAGAGATTCTGTCGCAAATAGTCAAGTAGACAAATGATTGAAGAAAACATCCTAATGTCAATCTTCGAACTACACGTGGGCATGCACGGTGAATGTGCATGTGCATATATGGGCATATATGAATATACGCTCCCCACCCATAATTATATAAATATAGCATTGGGACAGACTGCACAATGCTCTAAATGTGTTAATATTGAAGCAGGCTTTCAGTAGCAATAGAAGAGATTCTTAACAGCTTCCTAGTTGGCATAGTAACGAAAATGGCCTCTGTCCCACTTCTACATAGCTTTTGTCTACAGATCCCCTTCGGTGCCAAGAAGGCAGAGTGGGCATAAACATCATGAATAGAGATACACAGATGTACATGTGCTTTCATCTTTCTGTTCCTTATGTATTTGAGCTAATTATTGAGTTTAAACGTTCATGTGTGAAGAATGAAGATGGGTCACTTACGGTTCTGTATCTCAGAGTCACTTGATTTCCCAAACAAAAGAACACCAAAACACCACCCGGAAGGAGGACAGACAAGAAACTCATACAAAATGGATTTTTTCACCGTATTTAATTGAGCAATTATAAGAGAACAATTAAGAAGCTACCAAGGACATCTACCTAAAAGAGTATTGCCTTCCAATGGTACTGAGCACTCTAAGGTCCCATGTTTACCCACAAATACGACTGTGCTTAGATGCTTGCCACCACCTCCTTTGCCAGTGGGTTATGCTTTCTCTTCCTTATGCATCTGAATGAAGTCTAAAGCAGAGCCTTGTCTCTAGTGTCAATTCAAGGTTGCTCTAGAAACAGCTAGTGGGTTCTGCTTTCAACTGTTCTCTGAGAGTAAAGAAAGGTGACAGACAATCCAGCCAGGAGTTGCTGCTCTTCAGGTCCTACATTTCTAGAAAGGTCCTGCTGTCTCTTGAAGTAGGTCAATCCCTGGCTCTTTTTGGTACTATTTTGACTCCCTCTGCCGAGGCATTCTTTAGTGTGATGTTCATGCTGGAATCATTGTCTGAAAAGTTACTTCTCTCTAACCCCTCCTTTCTCTTTTCAAAATAAATTTTATTGGACACTTCAGCTGCCAAATGCCACTATTTATTTCTTATGTTACCGTTCCTTATTTATTTATTTATTTATTTATTTATTTATTTATTGATTGATTGATTGATTGATTTAATTTCATCTGCATTGCTGCAAGCATAGCGGAGTGTCATTAATAGTGTCAGGATTGGTACTTTCCCTTGGGATGGGTCTCAAGTTGCGCCATTTATTGGTGGGCCATTTCCTCAGTCTCTGCTCCACCTTTGTCCCTGCATTTCTTGTATACATGATAAATTTTGGGTCAGATGTTTTGTGGGTAGGTTGGTGTCCTATTGTGATCTGAATATAAAATGACGTATCCCCATGAGCTCACATGTTCACGAGAACACTTGGGTGTGTCATACTTGGTGATACTATCTTCAGAGGCAGTGGATTCTTTAGAGAAGTGTCAAGAAGTAGGTGATTGGGATTAGGCCTAATGTTATTGGACAGCCTCCTTTTAACCCAAAGATCTCTGCTTCTGGTCTACTGAGCTTAGAGCATGCTCTGCTACACATTTCCATCACCTTGTCCATTGTCATGTTCCCTCTATGGTAAAACGCATATGTTTCCTTTCTCCTTTAACTTGTTTCTTGTCAGGAATTTAGTCACATCAACACAAAAGGTAATCAATACACTATATTCATTGAATTCCAACCTTTTCTGCAAAAAAAGTTGGGGGGGGATTGAAACATGAAAAATCTCAAAGAGTGTTTGGGAGAGTGATAGTTTTTTGGAGCACACAAATGTACAATTTTGAAAGCTATCAAGTAACAGACATGCTGTTTGCAGAGAATTGAAGTTAAAACATTGACAATATTTTGAAAACTAAAATATTAGTGTAGCACAGTGCATGTGGCCCCCAGCAAGACAGATATGGTTCACTGTAAATTACAGACAAATGTATTCAAATAAAAGGCAAACTCAGAATTAATTTATCTATAGACAAACAGCATCATAGAACAGTTCATGTGGCTCCCCAGTAAGGCAGATATGGTCATTGTAAATCACAGATAAACATATACCAATGAAACACAAACTCAGATTAATTCATCTATAGATGAACAGGGTCTATCTCTAAGGATGAGCAATGTTTTTGAAAACTATTTAGTAAAAACCCACCATTTTTTCCATAAGCCAGAGATTTAGGCAAGGATTTGTTTTTCCCTTTTCTTAATTTGAAATCACTTGGAAGTAACAGGGGTGCTGCCCTCTGAAGGGTTAGTGGAGCTGGATTCAAGTATTTATTAGGTCAGGATGTGGAAGTGAGATGAGAATTTGTCTGTATGGTTTCATTGGGCCTGCTTATGAGAAAGCTGGAGAAGATGCACTTCAGCTGAAATTAAGCACGGTTAATGGTTCTGAAGCATTAAGATAATTTCCAATAAAAGGAAACTCATGACTCTCATAGAATCAGACTCACGTTAAATGTTCTTTTGCTTACCTCATAAATGAAAAAACTACTGTGGTATCATGGTCAGCTGTAATGGAAACTCAGAGAACAGAAACATGTTGTTTTAGGAGAGGTTTCACGAGCAAATACTGAAGTTTTTGTTGAATTACCAAATTTGCAAGTTTTCATTTTGATTGAAAAATAATATAAAAGGGAGCTAACAAGATAGCTCTGTGGCAAAGGGCTAGACTAGCATAGCCTTGGTCCTGCTTTCAATCACAGATCCGAAAACAATGACAAAAGATTCCTCTTTCTTGATCAGCAAAAGGGATGTGTCACTTGCTCAGTTGGTGTTTTGATGATATCAGAAATGATCCATGATTCAGAGAAGACCATCTGATGACACATTGGGGATATTCAATGGAAAGCGTTATCCCAGATAGCAATCAGTGAGTTAGATCCTGGAGCTGACTCAGCAAAACCCAGTTCTTTCATAAACTGATGTTCTAGGTAATATAACTCAACAAGTTTCTAGATGCTAACCCTCTTACCTGCCCTGTTCACAGTCAGCCTGGTCTTCCTATTTCAGCCCTTTCATTCTTTTTGTTCACTATAGTTAACAATTGTCTCTTTTGTCCTATTAGATTAGGATGCCTGTGGAAAACAGTCAGGTGGAGATAAAGATGTTCAGAAGAAGGACTATGAAATACCAGAGGCAGAGACAACAGTTAGGCTGTGATAAGCATAGGGACATAAGATTTTTCGGCAACAGGGGTGAAGCAAACTTTTGCCGTGAGTTTATGAGGCAGCTAGTATGTGGACTTCCTTCCAGAACTGCAAGAGGCACCTGTTTTTTATCCACTCTATGCATGATAGTTTGCAGCAAAGCTTCAGAGATGAGTCAACATATTGACAAACTTCTTAGTGCGCTGACTATATACGTTAAGGAAAAAAATTCTCTGTTATTCACATACACACACACACACACACACACACAAAACAGAAATACACACAGAAACACATGTATAGTTAACCTCTATAGCATAAGATAGTTTTTCTTTCTTAATAAAATCATCTTTCTGATCAACGTAAAGATGACAAACAATGGCTTGATATAACTCTCCGTATGTAAAGTGACTGTTATCAGGTACTATTGGAATTCGTTTCTTCTTGTTTGGTTATGTTCCTGATAGCAATCCTTCATCGCTTGCTTTGCCACTGCAGAGCTTTTGCTATGTTTGCTTAAACAACTGAATCTGTCATGGTTACATTTTATAAAAGGAGATCTGACGGCTTAAAAAAATTCTTATTGTGTCTTGGGCATTTTAGAACTTGAAAAAAATTGCAGCTTCTCACTTTTATTTTTGAATTTTTACTAATTTTAAAGGCCTATTAATTCCCCCGTGTTTGTGACTCACCATTTCATCATCAACAAGATGCTTCTTAAAGAAGTAATGTGACTCAGGATAAGTGTGTGAGAGTGGGGGATGCTCTGGTGTAGAGGGCAGAAGGAGATGCTGGTGTTTATTTTTCTTAAATCTGGAGGCTGAAGGCTTGCTGTAGATAACAGCATATGTGAATGTTTCTGGGGTTGATTCATTAATGCTCAGTGGATTTCAAAGCCAGTTTTTAAAGCATTCTTTTGTTTTACTATTGGTTGACTTGGTAACCAATCAGTAAGAATGTTACTTTTATTTAGTTTCCATGTGAGATTACATTTTCTTTTTCAAAACTTTCTTGTAATTTTAAAGTAAATTTTCTCTTTTTACTAGTATTTTATTAACGACTTGGAAAAATATATTCAATTCCTTTTGATCATATTTATCACCAGCTCCTCCCCTTGCTCCCTCCAGTATCTACCTTTAGTTTTCCAACTCCCCCCCTCATCAAAATTTTATATTCTGTTTTTGCTTTATTTTACTATTCAAAATAACACATTGACTGAAATTTATGCTGCAGATATACTCTTGGGTATAGAGCCATAAACCTTTGGGTGGTTGTACTTAGCAGAAACTACATTTTAAAAGAAAACTCACTTTTCTCTCTGCAGAAGCCATCAACAATTCATAGTTCCTAAGCTAGGAATCAGGGCTGGGAAACTCCTCCCACTCCCTGCCTGAGTATTGTCAAATTTCTGCAGGTCTTGTGCAGAGAATTGCAGCTAATGTGAGTCTGTGAGTGTGGTGGTCCTGTCACATTTAGGACATTGTTTTACTCTTGCAACTGTCTCTCCCTTTCCTACAGTGATCCCTGATCCCTGGACATCTTATACTTTGCCTTTTGACTAGTAGGTAGCATTGTCATCAGTGGTCACCTGCTTGCACAAAGAACCTTCTCTGGTTAGGTCTCTAACTCTTGGCCTTGCTCTCTCAAATTTGTATGCACTGAGCCTTCAGGTGTGAGCCATCAATCCCAGGTTATACTGTGTTCTGATTGAACCAGGGCTTCTATCCTGCTATGCAGGTATTACAAACTGAGTTGCATTCTCAGTATACTGTAATTGCTTCTGTTTTATGCTTTTCCTAACCATGCGTACTAGTTAATAACTGGTTATGAACATGTTAAACATATTGGGACAATATGACAATTATGAACAAATAGAACATATTGGAACTAATAACAGGGAATTTACTTTAACTTCCATAGTTGTACATGTGAACCCAGGCCAAAATGGTGTCTTTAGCCTATATCATGTGTTTAAAAAAAAAGATTAATAGTATCAAAAAAGCCATTGAGAAAATGATTTACCACACCCAATTTGTATAAGAAGAAACTATACCATGTAATAATATAATAAATGCATTCTGAAATAATTTTAGTAATGTTAAAATAATTTTCCTTTTAAAGTTGGAATTTGTGAGGTAGTAGAGTTTAATTATCACAAACTTTTAAAAATATAGGCTCTCAAGTCACACTATATTTATTATCTTGAACTTTTGTAATTGAGGATGATTTTGAATTTCTGATTTTGCTGCCTCTGTCCCCTCAGTATGCTATTGCAAGTATATTCTCTCACACAAGATATTCCTGTTTTGATTCTTGCACTATAGCCCCAAAGAGCATCATCTTCCGTTGATCCATATTCAGGAATGTGGACTGTGTGTTAAATGCTAGAAACACTTTCTCTTTTGAGATATTTAAGGACAGCTGTTAAGGAAGAGAAGGCTACATGAAATAACTCATATCTCAATCACTAAACTACTCTGTCAAGGAGAGCAATGCAGAAAATACATGTGTATATGAGCATGTTTACCTGGATAGTCTTTTTTATGTGTGTACATGTCTGCTACTGAGGACTGCATGTATTCCAACAGACACTTATGCACAACCAAACTGTAGATAGCTGGCAACACTGTGGACTTTTACCCATGGAATTTTTGTTTGGTTTTGTGTTTGCATTATTGAAATAGGATCTTGGGCTTCATCAGTTGGGCTGGCCTTAACCTTGCTGAGATTCTCAGACTTGTTTCCCCAAGACCAAGATTGCAGGAGTAAGTCACCATTACCACCTGAGATTTCCTTTTAAAATATAAAAAAACCACAATCCTTTTCTTTAAAAATTAATGTTGCATAACTTCCCTTCCCTCTCCTTTTCCCAAGATCACCCAGTGTCTCCCCATTCCTCTTATACCTTTGTTATTAGTGTTACACTTTTATGAATAAGTATGTTATACAATCTGTCAAGTCTGCTAGTATGTGTATGTTTTAGGGCTAACCATTTGGACAATGAATTGAAGACCTAATCCCTAGGGAAAGTTAATTCTTTACGTCTTAGAGCTGTGAATTGCCTGTTGTTTTTAACCCATGGTTGGGGCCCCAAGAGATATATTTGCTTCATGCATACCAGTATGTCAACTGGTACTCGCATCATGAAACTCTGATAGAAAGCCATAATATTGAAATGTCATGGGTTGACTTCTTCGTCATGTTTAGGAGACAGAATCACAGAGCAAACTTTCTGATTATCTTGGCCTTACAATCTTTCCCTTAGTTGTGAGTATAGAGGTTGTATGGTAGCTGTATAAATTGTGGCTGGGCACGCCAAAGGAAAGGCTACATTTCTAAGGGAGTACTGCAAAATGGAGACAGCTTCTTGTTGTGAGACTCAAAGAATAAGCATTATTTCCTTCCTAGTTCTAGAATTTTCTGATACTTTTGCCTACATCTAGCTAGCAGGAAGAGACATCTGTTTCTCGGTTGTTAATCTCTGTACCAAAGCTTGGCTATTCTGGTAGGACCAGAAAACATAGAATCGCCTATAAAGGCAGATTAGTACTTTTGTTTTTATCCTCATGGCTGGAAACTGTTGGTAGCTCACAAGATTCTAAGATGGGCCAAAGATAGCAAAGCTGTGTTAAAACTGGCCAAACCTTCCCAGGAAGTGAGAAAACTAATGAAGATTATGGGTTAGTCACCCTTGAATATCCTTCACTATATTCAACCTTACCTAGGGGATGGAGAAATTAGCATAATAAGTGGGCAGCAGGAGCAGTGGGAGATTTATCCCTGCCAAGAATCCCCTGGCTCAGCCAGCATGGACATGGGGCCCTTATACTTACAGGAGCTGGATGTGGCAACTACTGGTGAGCTTAGAACATCTACGAGATGAGACCAGAGCCCTCAATCTTCAGACCAGTGAAATCTCAAGCAGATAGCTCACCTATTCTGTGCTGAATGCCTAAACTCTCTGAGAACAATCATATAAAAAGGAGTCAGGTTTTTTATACATGTGTGTTCTCATATGTATAGGTACCTGTGTCCATGCAGGAGTATACTTCTGCATATATGCATATGTCTGGAGTCAAGAAGTTGATATAAGGTATCTTTCAGTGATTGTTCTCCATCTTATATATTGGACCAGTTTTTTGTTTGAACTCAAACCTTGGTGATTTCTTTGGCCTAGAAACCCTCAACGCTGCCCTGTCTCTGCCTTGTGTGGCTGTACTTCCTGACTTGTCACCACCCAGCCAGCCTTTATGCAGGTGCTCTGGTCTCCATGATAAGTATGGAGTCAACTAGCTCTAAGTACTGTTTCAAACCATAATATCTGGCTGCAGTAAATGATCAGAAGATCAGTTATTTTAGTATACAAGACAGAAACAGTACCCTGAGTTGTCAAGTGACACACATCATAATTTCTCCCCTTAACACAGATGAGTCCAAAGAAACAACACCCTGTTAGTGGTTTAGAACGCTCTCTCATTCGACACACAAAGAAACTCACCGAGTTTTACTTGACTTAGCAGAACAACTAGATTATAACAAGTACCTGATTAAATATGGACTGTCCTACAGTTCTATTGTATGACTTATAGTGTGTCTGTGTGTGTGTGTGTGTGTGTGTGTGTATGTGTGTGTGTGTGTGGCTGTATCTAATAGTATAAGAATCTGAAGAAGAGAAATGACAACATTATTTTTACACCATATGGAAGAGTACTTTGATCTTGAATTGCTTTCTTTTAACACCTTTTTCTCAAAAGTATATTCCAGAATGTCCTTTCAGAATATCAATTGTTTGGAATGAATATATGAAGTTACCTTTTTATAGGGTCGGGTGGAGAAGAGAAGCCCAGCCTGTAAAAATTTCACATCGATTTCTCATCTCAGTGGATAAATGAGCAGTGCTGCGGACACTCGGTATTCCTGCCAATATTTCAATATTCAATGCCTCATTTGTCTCTTAAGAAGAAAAATGTTAACCCTGAATTCTTGATATGTTTTAATTCCCATTTCCCACATCCTTTCAAATATATCCTGATGTACTTGGGGTGCTGCATTTGACCATGCAATACTTTCCCTGTAAAATTGCCATTTTTGTGGACTGGCTTCTGACTCATAGCCTATTTTGGCAGCTCTGTGAGGTGAATAAATTCACAACTTAAAATAACACCTTGTCAATCTTTCAGGCAGGTCAGTTTGCATTCACACAAAAGCCAAACGGGTTTAAAATAAAAGTATCCATCAGTTGGGAACATGACTTCTCAATTGCCCTTTTGGTAGATTAAGATGATATTATATGGGGCAAATTTTTAAAGAGCTCTGGCAAGAGCCTTTCTGGCCCCTTTGAAAGCCAGAACCTCATATGTGTATATATTTGTATAATGATTCACCTGGCCCTGTAAGCGGACATGAACCTTGCAAAGTGCAGCATGTAGTCTCACAAGCTCGGTCAAGCCACCGTGTTTCCCACTTCTTGGGACGCCTTCCTCAACTCTCACTATTTTCTACGTCACTGGCAACACGTTCTGCTATGGAGGAGTGCGACAATGTTTCAGTGATTTCAGTGGACAAGTGCTCAAGGACTGGCACTTAAAGTAAAATCTTTTAAGTACCTTCTGAACAGCTAAAAGTAAAGGAATGGCTTAGTTCCATTATGCCATACTTTGTGTTTTCTTGGGAATGAGTTAATCCTTTCATGTCTTGAAATACATTTAATGAGAAAAGGTTTAACAATATGAAAAAAATTACAAAACATCCAGGAATAGGACCAACAAAAATTAATAGGAAAAAAACTGATGTTTGTCATTCTTTGCTGATGACTTTCTCTTCTGCATCATTTATTTATTGACACACTGCATAGTCTACCATTCATAGAGCCTTTATTTATTTACCTCTCATCCAATCATTCATCTTCCTATTCATCTACAAACCTTCTATCTATCTTTCTACTCACCTTCCAACCTATCCATCTACCAAGTCATCTATCCAACCATCCATATCTTCTAATAATATATATGTATATATATGTACATATACATATTCAGAATATACATATTCAGAAACCCAATTACCCAACTACTAATTAAGTTGTACACCTATCCATACATTCAATACTATAACACACACCTACTGAAAACCTGCCATTTTGCCATTTTCCAAGCACTAACAGATGTTCCAATAGCTTATATGAATTTTTCTGTACAACATTATAATGCAGAGAACAAAGAAGCTGAGACTAGAGGATAATATTTAGCTGAACGTTCCCAAACTTTTGAAAATAGCAACTGCAATTAATTGCTTTCCCATCCTTTTTTCTTCCCACTCCACTTCCTTCTCCATCACAGAGTACAGGAGTGTGTCTCAAATTATGGCCTGTGGCAGTTCAAGAGAATTCATGAGAATTTTCTTGTGATATACGTTCTGTATTTTTCATTTCTCTTCATAAACCATTTGCCAATATATCTTAAAACTTATTGTTT
The DNA here is from genome assembly GCF_963924665.1 of Micromys minutus. Classification (NCBI taxonomy): domain Eukaryota; kingdom Metazoa; phylum Chordata; class Mammalia; order Rodentia; family Muridae; genus Micromys; species Micromys minutus. Next base: position 9,702,038 of record NC_137953.1, read on the forward strand.
TTGCTTTGAAGGCTTGTATGTTAAATTATATGAAAATTTTTGTTGGTTATTTGTTTCCTTATCTACAGGTAAGAAGGGTGAATGTCTACATAATCACATTCAACAATTTCTTTTCTTCTAAGTCAAACTCCAGTGTAACAAACCTCTTAAGTCAGACACAGATCCCTGTTAATTATCTCCTCCTATTTCAGTTTATTCTTCTACTTAATGGAAAACTAAATAGGCCCACAGAGTGCAATTGTTTCTTTATTTGGAGTAATGCTGATACATGATCAATTGTATCTTGATTACAATATCTCCATACATTTTACTGCAGTGGCCAGCATCAGTCCCATTGTTCAAAGTAATGAGGATGCTTTCATCATCTCAGAAAAGTATACAACTTCAGTTTGTACAATCAAAGATATTTATTGCCACTCTTCCTTCTGAAATATTGAGCCATATTCTTTGGAACAGCAAAGAGAAACAAGAATGGCCAACACTGCATCTTTCTCCCATTCCTTAGATGGGTCCTATAGAATTTAGTGTGGCACAGTGAAATGCATGGCCACAGAGCTACCTTTGTCCCCTTTCAGTTTCAAAACATGAACAATTTGAATTGGGTTTGGGAAATCTTCAAGGAGTCCATGGAGATACCTTATTAAGTATAGTAAAACAGAAAGTTCTCATGAAAGTACATGTTACTGTCATTAGAGTAGATATGGAGAATTTGGGTAGTTTTAGAAGGCTCTTCTAAACAAGGGATAGGACATAAAACCAGACAAGGCAAGACAAGAAGCAAACAGAAGTGAAACTTTCACCTCTACCTATCCCATAAGGAGCACAATGTAATTCAAAACTGACCAGTGCATTCTCAGAGGTTGACTTGTCCACAGCATGTGACCAATAATGCATAAACAGGTGAAGCATAGAAAACAGACTTCAGTATCTTGGATGGGTATCCATTCTTCTCTAATATCCTCAAAAGCTGGACTTTACAGCAGTTTCTTGGGAGTTGGGTGTGTAAACAAAACTTCATACTCTCCATAATGTTCTTTTTTTGGGCTCTTTGATAAAAGAGACATTCTTGGTGGGGGTCACAGAGATTGAGGATTAAAGCCAACCCTGCCATTTTTGAGCACATAGAGAAATATCTGTCCCAGAATAATTACCCTTAAAAAGCCATGCCTGCAAACTTGAAGTACTCTTCTTACACACTTGTTCCCATGAAGATTGAGCTTGGACATTTTTCGTACCATGTGTCATTTAAGCATTAGTCTTTTATTTCCTCAGGATCATTTTAATTTTGAACTGACTTTTCATTGTCAAATGACAGAAAATTATCAAATGCCAGGAAATTTTAGGTAACAGAAGAATGGGTAAGCTATGGTCATGAAAGAAAGCTATGGTCTTCATCTTTCTGGAAGCACACAATGAAGGTATACATCACCACACAACCTGTCTGTCCTGTTTTCATAGGCCCTTTGAGTGAAACTCTTCAAGAATATCTAAATTAGGAAAGCAGCTTAAAAACAGTAATGCCTGGACTGATGAGATGTCTAATTGCATAGTGTACTCTCTTTACAGGCATAAGGACTTGGGATCAGATTCTCAGAATCCACATGGGAGATGGATACAATAGTGTCTATTTTAATGTGGGGCCTATTACAGTGAGGTGGGAGGTAGAGACAAGAAAATCCCAGGAATCTGACAGGTAGCTAGCCAGGCATATGCATTTGAGAACAAGAAAGACCTGAGGATTGACCCCAAGGTTGTTCTCTGGAATGCACACACACACACACACACACACACACACACACACGCACACACGTACATTCATACATTCAGACAGGCACACAAGCACACAGCAGACACAAACAGGAACATACAGAGATGCAAACACACACAATATACAGAGATTTAAAAAGATATATTTCCTTTAGAATTAAACTTATAGCCTATACTTTTAAAAAGACCTATTCCTTTTCTTTTTTTTCTCCCAGTGTTGGTTTCATGCATTCTACTTCAGTTACTAGAGTGTTAACAGGTGTGGTTATCAGGCTCCTGGTTACTGGAGTCAAGACAAAAGCTAACTTCTCTTTGTACCCTTACAGTGTTGCAGTGAAAGCAGGTGATCCTGCTGGGACCTCAGTACTTGGATAGAAGGACACAAAGAATATGAATGCATGGCTTTTTGTGTTGAGTAGGAAGCAGTAGAATCCACTGAAGAATAAGTCTTAGCTCCTCACCGAAATTTTCCAATTCAAAGCTATGTTTCTGAGAGATAGGAAGTTATATTGAGACTTGAAGACATGAAATTAGGAACATGATCCATAATGTCTCCAGCAGAGAAGTGGCTCTATTTCTTGGATTAAATGATGAATGTTTTCTTTTTGATAAGATTTTATGCACTGTAACATATTGTCAGTGTCTCAGATAATTAAAAAAATTGTGTTAACACCTGCAAAAAGAAGAGAGTTTACTATGGAACTGTACATGGTCCAGAAGGGAAGTAAGGATAAGTATGGATACCAAAGGAATATGAGCTAAACACTTTATATGTGTGTGTTTGATAATGGCAATATGAAATCCACTGCTTTAAAAAAAATTAAGAACTAATAAAAATCATTGAATGACATCATCTATTATCTTTTGGTGAACCAGTGTTCTCTAATGTGTATGTGCTACTTCTGATAAAATGTATGTCAAAGCCTTCCAACTCCCAACCAACCCTATGCTGAAAGCATATGGCTTTCTTACATTGACTGAAAGGTTAGGGGTTGATTTTGAAAGATAGAAAGTGAGGAAACTGTTATGGAGGTGACAAGTGAGGTCATGGTGGGAATACCAAAGTTACAAGGTGACATCTGAAGTTACAGGGATGACACCTAAGTTATGCACTTACACTGTGCACATGTGTATTACTTACAATTTGGAGAAAATGGATCTAGGTTATACCTGAAGTCCAATAGGAATTTGTCTTAGTTAACATTGTCAACTTCACCTAGCCTAGAGCCACCCAAAAAGAGTGTCAATTGGATCATTGTTCTTCATCAGGTTTTTCTGTGAGAGATTGCCTTGATTGACTTAATTGATATAGAAGGTCCCAGTCCTTGCTGTGCAGTACCATTCCAGGGGAAGATAGTCTTAGGCTGTGTAAATTAGTCAGCAAAGTATTAGCTTGTGAGAGAGCCATCAGGTGTAAGAGCTGGCACTTGTGGTAGTGTTCTCTCTACTCTTGTATCACTGACAGTGATTCCTAGGTCATATTGCCAAATTATAATTCTGTCACCACCAGTGTAGCCAGTGTCTTCAAAGGAGATGAGGCTAGCTAGGTTATTTTTCTGGCCCTGTGGTCAAGAAGTTACATCAGATGACCCTCATGTGTGGTGCCAAAAACATTGCTCCTTCCTGTGAAACAGACAACTTCTTCAAAGGAACAGAGACAAGCCTGGAGCATCTAGCAGTGTGTGAAGACTCAAGAATAGTCCTCCCCATTGGCTATGCTCACTGTGCACACACGAGTTTCTTAACTCACTTCTACCCCAAAGTAAATACCGATGGAAATATTAACATGACATCCTCAAAAGTAGCTAACTGGTCTACCCTACTGTGTGCCATCAAGATCATCTTGTCTTTTACCAAGAGCATGCTATGGTAAAAGAACCCAACATAGACAGGCTTTGAGCAGACATACTGCTGGGCTCTGGGAAAAACCCACAGCATTAAAGAATTACCTTTATGAAATCCACTCACAGCAGGTCACTCATCTTCTGTGTCACCTCTTTTATTTGTCTTTAAATGATATGTTATATTTAATTTGTGCATTGTACTATACCTTGAGCTATGGTATTATTTTATTTTTTAAAACTGACTTAGCCCTTAAATATTTTAAGTAAGTGTACATATTTATTTGTATATCTATATTTATGCACACACACACACACACACACACACACACACACACACACACACACACATGAAAGAGAGGAAAAATAAGAAATAGAGAGTATGAGAAATTGACTTGTGAAACAGCCACCAGCTTTTTTTCTACATTTAATTTTATGTTCCTGCTTGGCTATAAGTTGGACAGTTATCAAGTAACATCCTTTAAGCAATTGCTCTTCTACACTTCCTTGAGTGAGACAGAGTCCCCTGGTCACAGTCAATTCTGAGTGGACTAGCAAACATTCCTGCTTTCAGGTTCCTGCCTTGAATCCTTGCTCTGATTTTCCTCAGTGATTGATTATGACCTGGAAGTGTTAAAAGGAAAGAAACCCCATCCTCCCTGAGTCATTGCTGGTCAGTGTTTTATAACATCAAATAAAACGAAACCAGACCATTACCCATACATTTTAAATTTCTGTGTGACTAACTGCCTGACTGTGCAGATGTTGTATTAGCTTACCTCCTTGCTTAGCAATCTACCTAAGTCAGACCATGTTCAGGTGCTTTCGTGCTACAGATTTTCTTGTTATTCTAGGTGTTAAAAAGGTGACTTTAAGTGTGTTACCTTTTTGGAGAAGGCTGCAGCTGTTTGAACCAGTTATGAAGGATCTGCAAAGCAGCATCGGGGGATATATTGGGGGATTTTCATCAGCCAGGCAATTTATAGTTCTGCTTGGTTCCGACAACATGTCACAATTTCCCAAAAAAGTTACAACAGCATCAGCTTCAGCTTTATTATTAGTGTACACCTGAAAACACAGAAACAAAGAGCTGTTGATAGTCTTTCCGTACAATTTTAAAGGGGCAGGACATGAGCCAGCTGCTGAAGAGGACAGCATGGACACATCGCTGGTCACTGGCTTTGGGAACACCAAAGGGACTGGGGGAGCTAATCAGCTGTTACTGTCAGTTACGTTTTAGAGGCTTTCCTGAAGGCTTCATGGAGGAGGCCACACTTGCACAGAACCCTTAAAGGATTGGTAGAAGTCAAGTATATAGTCCTGGGGAAGTGCATCTCAGATGGGAGGTTGAGAACCAACCAAAACAAATAGTATTCCTAGGATATTTAAACAGTTTAGAGTTGTTGCTGTTGTTGGATCTGCGAAAAGGGGGAATGGGGCACATGGAGAGGTGAAAGCAAATGAGGAAAAAAACGTTAAGCCTAGATCCAAGGGCTTCTTGGAGGGATTTGAATGGTTTTTGCCGTTTGCTGTGGGCTGTGGTGAGTGACTGAAGGGCTTAGTCAGTGCAGTGTTTGAGGTGAAATGATGTGAGAGACGGAGTGTGAATTTAGTTGACCTTTTGTGCTGTGTGGAAAAGAGGGCATAGAGAAACCAAACAAGAAGTAATAGGCCAAATGAACACAAGAAGTCTGACTGTTAGAGTAGTTGAAACTAGAGATGAAGATGTTTTGAACAGATAAGTATAGGAGGTATGGATGCAAGTGGAAACAGCATCCATACCTTTCTATTCAACAGAAAGGACTACAATATGCCTGTTTTTAATATGGCCACAAAATCTATATTTCACCTCTTCTGGTCAGGGCTGAGATTCCACTCTAGAAGAGGAAACAAAATGGCTGTATAATCAAAGTTTAAAAGGATCAGAAGGAAACAGTATCTTCTTGGGTGTGACAGGACCCCCACTGAATTTATGAACTCAGAGCAGCTGTGGTTACCCACAGAAGACTGCAGAACATTAAGCTCATTGGCATCCTAACATAGAGATAGGAGGTGTTCTTAGCCCCTGCCCCTAACTGAGGAGCTGTAGACAGTTGAAGGCTTTTGAGGCGATAGTGCCAGTTTTCTTTAAGGGTGTTGCTGACAGTGAGTCACCCACACTACAGTGATATCTGCACTTTCACAATTGACTGGAGGAAACGAAAGAAACTGAAGCTGGGAGTGAAAGTGTATCTGGGAAGGGTTAGAAGAGAAGTGCGATTAAAATGTTTTGATTGTGTGTATATATAATAAATAGCTCATCAAAACAAAGAAAAGCAGAGGCAGATGCCAGCATCGCTTTACGATATTGTCCCTAGTGACCTTTGTGACCAACTCTGTAACCTTAGTCTTGGTCCTCTTCTTAGTAAGATCCATATATAAAGTAATGGAACTTATACCTATTACTATGTATAGAAGCCCTTGGAAGAACTAGAGGAGTATCTAACCCTCTTACATGCACAACATATGTTAGCAAACATTACTATGTTAGTGTCAAATCTAGCTGTGCTCCAGAAAAGACAATGAGTCACTGTCAGAACTCAGATACATCTTTGATGACCATGATTATTTAACTCTCTCATGCTAAATTTTGTCTTTTTCTCCCCATTGAGGTGATAATAGTATCTAGCTCTTAGAGAAATAGGTATTAAATGTAAACATGTAAATATGAGATTTATACAATCTCAGAGCAAGTGCCTGACGTAGGATAAGTACTCTATTCACCCCCATTGTCACCATCAATGTCACCACTACTGTCTCCAACATTATCATTATGACTACCACTATCATTATCATAACCATCAACTTCACCATCACACCACCACCACCACCACCATCATCACTACCACCCTCACCACTAAACCACCACCACCCATGCAGCACCATTGGCATCATTTAGACAATTCTCCCATTTTAATTTTTTAATGTTATGTGTGTGTGTGTGTGCGTGTGTGTGTGTGTGTGTGTGTGTGTGTGTGTGTGTGAGAGAGAGAGAGAGAGAGAGAGAGAGAGAGAGAGAGCATGTGTATAATGTACACATTTTGTCCGTGTGCAAGCCGGAAGACACCACTGGACCCACTGGATCTGGTGTTACAAGAGGTGGCAGTTATGAACCACCTAATAAAGTTGGTAGCACATGAACTCAGGTCCTCTGTAAGAATACAAAGTGCTTTTTACCAGCTCAACCATTTCTCTAGTCCCTCATTTATTCTTTATTCATACCTTGTAGGTGGAAGTAAATTGAAAAATGACAGTTATTAAACATCGATTTAAAAAGGAGCATTCCTTATAGTGTTGGATTTTCTTGCACATGTTAAAGATTTGTGGTAATATAAAGCTATTTTGATCAATAAATTTTCCTTAATGCTATAGAAAAATGCCTTTAACAGGTTTCTCCATCTTATAATTTTCTATTTTATTATATATATGGAGCCCCTTTGGCTTATAAAAGAGTGAGGTGAGAGGGAAAGTGCTAATGTTTTCTTTATTGTTGCTGAAACTTTATTGAAAGATAGCACTTGACCCTGCTTTTCACATAATCTATTTTGTAGGAATGGCACAACTGTTCTCCAGCAGAGATGCTTAGTGCCAGAAACTAAGGGACAAAGCTGGAATTTGGCACTGAAGCTGAGTCTTCAAATTTCAATAGAAAGTACTTGATTTATTTTTACTCATATCCGCTGCCCAGGCAATATTTAGCTCCCACTGGGTTTCCCTGCTCTGGAATAAGTTCTATGAAGATGGAAATGCAATTGAATCAAAGAGCTTGCCATTGAGTCAGGGAGAGACCTGATAATGGACACTGAAAGAGAGTTGATTCTATGTGGAAGTGTAGGGACCTTCTGTGCTGTGACTGATCTAAGCTTAGGGCACAGATTCTGAATCATGGAGAGGGTGAGACCAGGACCTATCTCAGCAATAAGGACATTTCTCACTTTAGAAAAGGACATGTTCCCTTTGATGGCCTCTGTTTTAGTTATACAAAAAATAAAAAAGTAGATGCCATTTCCTAGCAGATTTATCATTCCCAACTTGTACACTTGTTGACTAAATTAGAGTCGAGTACCTTTTATAAACTTAAAATCATTGAGACTTGGGCTTAGGTAGTAAGTAGCCTGTTGGTAGCATGATTAGCATGAATAAAATGTAACAGACCCTCAGTTCATTCCATAAAAGCCTCCTTCTCAAATAGAAGGGGATCTCTAGGGTTGAAGAAGCTTTCTGTTACCCTTTTTAGTTCTGTGATTTTAAAATTCTAAGAGATCTATGGTATACGTTACAAGGTATGATCTTACACTTTTTTTTTTTCTATGTGTAACAAAGATCAGAACATATTTACTAAGTTCTTTGTGCAGTATGATTTCTTGTATTGAACTATGATGGTTTATGTAAATGTTTTCACTGAATTGAAAGATTTCCTCCTAGAGGGAAGAGGATCACAATTCTCCAAAATTGTGCAAGTTACAATCTAGGTAATTAAAGGAAATTTACAAAGCTCAAGATGCTCCTGAAACTCACAAGATTCATAGCCCTCCCCCTCAGTTATAAAAAACAGTAACAATTAGTAGGTAGAAGAGGCTTTGCCATAGATCAAGATGCCTGAGAATCATATAGGGAGCTCTGGGATATATCTATCTCCAAATAGTTATTAATACTGGGGTTGTTTGTTTCTTTGTTTGTGTGTGATGGGTTGACTTTGAGTCATCTATCTTCCTGCAGCCCTAATACATAGAACAGTTCACTATCTACACAGAGTGGGAATCATTTCTTGGGTTTGGCATCAATGTTCTTCCAATGAGGATTATATAGATTTTTTTTTATGCCTCTCCAGGATAAGTCATCCTACAGACGATTATACTAAGAAACTAATCACTCTATTTATTGTAAAATATGAAGGGTGTCATTGACACTATTCACAGAAATTCGTCACTCAGACATGTTTTACCTAAGGGACAACAGTGTTGTGTCTCACCAATTGCAAAAATGTGTCTGATGTATTTCTCCTTGACTTTGTACATGAGCAAGCTTGGGTCAGCTGGGGATCAACATTCACAAGGGCAAACCATTCATGTGAATCTAGGCTCTTAACAGACTTTCTGTTTCTCTTTTATTTTCACCTTTTGTTATTCTTTCATTTTATTGCATCTAATTTATCAGCATCTAATACATATCTATTTAAATATGAATCAGGCCAAGCAGTGGTATGTGGTAAACAGGAGGATTAGGAGTCTGAACCAGCCTGTGCTCTGGAATTAGTTCTCTCTTCTGTGATAAAAATAACCCCTCATGTGGGTATAACATGTTTCTGTTTATAAAGTACTCACAAATGAATTTTTATTACTACCTTAGGAAGTACATAGAGATTTTTTTTTTTGATTATTTTTAATTTTCTTTCTTTTTCAGTAGGAACATCCAAGGTTCAGCTAAAGGTTTAGAGAAGCCAAGTGATGTTATATACACTGGTCTGAGGGCTGAGTATAACATGATAGTTATGATCTTCATTTAAGCAGGATATTTACAGTTCTCTGTCCCTACATTACTCCTTAGAGACGTGTGCTCAGGCCACACCAATGTTGATGTCATATGAAACAGTGATGGTTTATACTGATTGTCACCATAACATGGCATAGAGTCATCTAAATGCCATGTCTCTGTGAATAACTATAAAGGAATTTCTAAATTAAACTAGCTTCTTATCATGCCCTTGAGCCATTGGATTTATTAAAATAATAGAGGTAGGAAGATCCATCCCAAGTGCAGGTGTCAACATTCCGGGAGCTAGAGTCTTGGGCTTTATGAAAGATCCAGCATCATCCATTGCTCTCTGAATCCAAACAAGTTTTCTTCTAGAGTTCAGGAGTTCTTCTAACCACTGTATTCTCCTTTTAAAGAGATTAGTGTGAGAAAACCCTGCTTATATCAGAAAATATATTAAACAGAAATATTCTTGTTGGCCTAGCAGAAAAGGCAGGTAGAACACAGATGTTTTCTGTTTAAAGGATTACTTGGCAATCCTATTTGTTTAGGACCTAAGAACAGTGGCATGTCCATCGTCAGATGCTAGCTTCATGATCGTCCATCTAAGGGGATTTATACTCTCCTTCTAGAAGACATGACATTTTGCCTAATCAATTCATTGATAGGCATCATAAAATATGGTGGGTCCATTATTAGACAGCCCTTGTCTCTATCATACTTGGGTATTGGACAGCAAACAGGCTGAAATAGAGGATTTTTGAATTGAGATTAATTTTTCTCTATGCTATTGCAGCATCAGCAGCATAAAGCAATAGATACACAGCCCTAAGAATACAGTATATGCTTGAGCAATTCTCAGTGTGCCAATAATAGTCTCTGTTTTCTAATTCCCGTGTACATGCTCTTTATTATATTTGTTGATTCATGTCTATACCTGGTCCTGCCCTTATAGCCTCATTATTAGTCTCTATGAAGCCATATGCATGTCTTACTAATTTTAGTATCTTGCAGACCTTAAACTATCTTCTGGCACTCAATAGGGACTTTAAAATTACTTAAATATGAATAAATTGTTGTTTATCTTAATTTAATAATTTTCTTGGTGTATTTAATATTTTCAAGTTTGTATTTTTATATCTAGTCATTTATTTTAGTTTTGTCATAACCCATGCTCATTGTAGAAACACAAACTGGAAACATGTTGTTGGCCATAATTTGGGGTATCCTTCTACTTATCTCAGTAAGTTTCTCCTTTTTTATATTACCCACTTGCTTCATATTGCATTGTTTTTCATTTGCAATGGTATTCTTTTGCCTGGGGTTATTATTTGTTTCCTTTCCTAACTAGATGTGCCTTTCCCATTGCATTCTACCATTAATGACTTATTGGAACATGCTTTCATGTAAGGAAATTTTATTCATTCTTCAAGACACTAGAAAACAGGCACAGTACTTTGCCCTCAATAAGTCAGAAACCAATGGTTTTCTCAAGTGTACTGGGATGATTTATAGGCTTTTCTTACTGCTTCTCTCTCATTGATGCCAGATAATGCTATCCTCTTTTACATATGCAGCTGGACCCATGAGTCTCTCCATATGTACTCATTGGTTGGTGGTTTAGTCTCTGGGAATTCTGGGGGGTTTGTTTGGTTGATGCCTTGTTCTTCCCACAGGGTTGCAAACCCTTTCAGTTCCTTCTGTCCTTTCTCTAGCTCCCCCATTGGGATCCCCAACCTAAGTCTGATAGTTGCAATTATCCTCATCTGTATCAGTATAGCTCTGGCAGAGCCTCTGAGGAGGTATTCATATGAGGTTCCTGCCAGTAAGCACTTGTTGGAATCAGCACTAGTAAATGGGATTAGTGGCTGCATAAGGGATGGATCTCCAAGTAAGGCAGTCTGTGGATGATCTTTTGTTCTTTACCTGTCCTTCTATTTGTCTCTGTATTTTCTCCAATGAGTATTTTATTCTCCCTTTGAAAAAGGACTGAGGCATCCACATTCTGGCCTTCCTTCTTTTGGAGCTTTACAATGTCTGTGAGTTCTTTCTTTTTTGTTCTGAGCTTTTGGGGCTAGTATCTGCTTATCAGTGAATATATCCTATGTGTGCTCTTTTGTGACTGGGTTACCTCACTCAGGATGATAGCTTTTATCCATTTGCCAATGAATTTCATGAAGTCATTGTTTTTAATACCTGAGTAGTACTCCATTGTGTAAATGTATCACAATTTCTGTATCCATTCTTCTGTTCAAGGACATCTGGCTTCTTTACAAATTCTGACTACTATAAATAAGGATGCTATAAACATGATGGAGCATATGACCTTGTTATATTGTTGTTGGAGCATCTTTTGGGCATATGCCAAATATTGGTATAGCTGGGCCCTCAGGTAGTACTGTGTCCAATTTTCTGAAGAACTGCCAGAATTATTTTCAGCATGGTTGTACCAGCTTGCAATTCCACAAACAATGAAGGAATATTTCTCTTTCTCCAAATCCTGCCCAATATCTGCTGTCAACTGGGGTTTTGACCTTAGTCATTCTGACTGGTGTGAAATGGAATCTCAGGGTTGTTTTGATATGCATTTCCCTGATAATTAAGGATGTTGAACATTTCTTTAGATGTGTCTTCACTACTCTGTATTTTTCAGTTGAGAATTTTTTGTTCAGCTCTGTTCCCTGTTTTTTCATAGGACTATTTGATTCTCTGTAGTATAAATTCTTGTGTTTTTTATATATATTGGCTATTAGCCCTCTATTGGATGTAGGATTGGTACAGATCTTTTCCCAGTCTGTTGGTTGCTATTTTGTCCTATTGAGCATGTCCTTTGCCTTACAGAAGCTTTGCAATTTTATGAGGTCCCCTTTGTCAATTTTTTACCTTAGAGCATTAGCCATTGGTGTTCTGTTTAGGAGGCACAGAGACAGTATTCAAATTAACATAATCAGAAATAAAAAGGGGGACTAAGAACAGAAACTGAGGAAATTTAAAACAATTATCAGATCTTGCTACAAAATGCTATACTCAACAAAACTGGAAAATATGGATGAAATGGATAATTTTCTAGACAGAAACCAGGTACCAAAGTTAAATCAGGATCAGATAAATCATCTAAACCATTCCATAATCCCTAACAAAAGAGAAGCACTCATCAAAAGTCTTCCAACGCCCCCCAAAAAATCCCAGGACAAGATGGGTTTAGTGCATAATTCTATCAGACTTTCATAGATAACCTAATGCCCATAGTCTCCAAATTATTCCACAAAATAGAAACAGAAGAAACATAATCAATTTATTCTTCGAAGCCACAATTATGCTCATACCTAAACCACACAAAGACCCTGCAAAGGAAGAAAACTTCAGACCAATTACCCTCAGGTACATCGATGCAAAAATACTCAATAAAATTCTTGCAATTGAATCCAAGAACACAACAAAATGACCATTTACCATGATCACCCTTTTCATTTTTGATTTTGTTAACTTGAATACTATCTCTGTGCCTCCTGAACAGAACACCAGTGGCTTATGCTCTTAGATAAATAATTGACAAATGGGACCCCATAAAACTGCAAAGCTTCTGTAAGGGAAAAGACACTCTCTATAGGACAAAACACCCTGATCTTAGGGATGCAGGTATGGTTCAATATACAGAAATCCATCAATGTAATCCAACTTATAAATAAATTCAAAGAAAAAATATATGATAATCTCACTAGATACTAAGAAAGAACAGGAATACAAGGCCCATGCCTTTAACATAGAAAAAGCAATATAGAACAAACCAGTAGCCAACATCAAACTAAATGGTGAGAAACTTGGAGCAATCCCACTAAAATCAGGGACTAGACAAGGCTGCCCATTCTCCCTCTACCTATTCAATCTAGCACTGGAAGACCTGGCCTGAGCTATTAGACAACAAAAGGAAGTCAAAGGGATATAAATTGGAAAGGAAGAAGTGAAAATATCACTATTTGCAGGTGATATGATAGTATACTTAATTGACTCCAAAAGTACCACCAGAGAACTTCTTAACCTGATAAACAATTTCAGCAAAGTAGCTGGATATAAAATAACTCAAACAAACAAGTTGGCTTCCTCTATTTAAAGGATAAACAGGCTAAGAAAGAAATTAGAGAAACAACACCCTTAATAATAGTCACAAATAATATAATATACCTTGATGTGGCTCTAACTAAGCAAGTGAGAGATCTAAATGACAAGAACTTCAAGCCTCTGAAGAAAGAAATTGAAGAAGATCTCAGAAGATGAAAAGATCTCCCATGCTCATAGATTGGTGGGATTAATATCATAAAAATGAACATCTTGTCAAAAGCAATCTACAGATTCAATGTAATTCCCATCAAAATTCCAACTCAATTCTTGAAAAAGTTAGGTAGAATATTGGCAAATTTATCTGGAATATCAAAAAAAATAAAGCCAGAATAGTGAAGAAAACTATTCTCAACAATAAAAGAACTTTTGGGGAATCACCATCCCTGACCTCAAGCTGTATTACAAATAAATCTTGATAAATACTGCATGGTATTGGTACAGAGCCAGGCAAGTAGATCAAGGGAACAGAACTGAAGACCCAGAAATGAACCCTCATACCTATGGTCACTTGATCTTTGACAAAGGTACTAAAAATATTCAATGGAAAAAAAGCCTCTTCAACAAATGGTGCTGGTTCAACTGGCAGTCAGCATGTAGAAGAATGCAAATCCCCATGTACAAAGCTCAAGTCCAATCGGATCAAAGACCTCCACATATAACGAGGTACACTGAAACTAATAGAAGACACATGGGGAAGAATTTAGAGCACATAGGCACAGGAGGGAAGTTTCCTGTGCACAACACCAATGGCTTATGTTCTTTCTGCTTCTTGATGTCTCTGAACAGCTGTACATTCCTGGTGCAACTTGCTGATGATTATTGGGTTCTACTTGTCTCTGCTTCATTGAAAAATAAGTTGAATCTTTGGCAAAACAAAAATAAACAAAACAAAACAAAAAAACCAAAACCAAAACCAACCAACTGACCAACCAACCAAACAAGCAACTATACAAAGAAGCAAGCAACCAAATCCTTCCAATGTATACCTTTATGGTTTAGTTATTTGTATATTCCCATACTACTCATGAAAGTTACAAAACAAAACAGTAGGATATTTAATCCTGCTATAGATTCAACATATGCTAAATATGTGTTCCCACCCTCAAACTCTTCTCACTAGTTAGTTTTTTAATCCACAATAGAGAAGTATAATTTATATTTTCTTGGCTAAACCCACTTAGAGAAATAATTCAGCTCTTAGTTATTTATGCATTATTTAAACAAAGGGCCACCAAGTTGTATTTCTTAGAATTATTGCCTTTTGTCTTCAATCCCAATCCTGGAGGGGAAGATCTCTATGTATATAAAAAGTAGTTGCCAATGGGCAGTGATCAACTGTGGAGAGCCAACAGTTTCATTTTGGGTGTAAACAAGAAAGTAAACTAAGAAATGTTGGCAGTGCCCATCCCTTTTCATTTAAGTCTAATGAACTGTGCTTGAATTGTGTAATGTGTATATAGTTGGGCCAATCCAAAGGAAGAATTAAAATGTACAATCTCCATTTTAAAAATAGTCAGACACTAGATTATTTTATTCCAGGATAAGTTTCCCATTTCTTAATAGAATTAGATTGATGCATTTGTTCAAAGTGAAGATTGGGAAGCTGCTCTTAGGCACTGTGAGCTCAAAACTGGAGTTGTTTATGTTGTCACATTGTCGGTGGTGAATTCTAAACACACCTGCTGTATGTTATACAATTTCTACTGTCATGTACCTCTTCAAATATGCTGTTATCATATACATGTGATATCACAAACATGTTGTTAACATACTCAAGGTAGTGGTATTGTATATTTACTCTCTCAAAGTCTCTCATACACACACACACACACACACACACACACACACACACACACACAA
This sequence comes from Micromys minutus, assembly GCF_963924665.1. Lineage (NCBI taxonomy): Eukaryota > Metazoa > Chordata > Mammalia > Rodentia > Muridae > Micromys > Micromys minutus. The sequence goes on from NC_137953.1 coordinate 9,717,139, forward strand.
ATCTGAATTAAGTTAAAACAATAATTGTTATGTGTTGTTTGTTTGCAGTTTATATACTTTATAACAAAAGTGTTTTCACTAATAAATGAAGAATTAAGCCAAAATCCAGCTTTCTAGTGTTAATATATTTAAATCTCTGTAATATATATATATATATATATATATAGATAGATAGTTAGATAGATAGATATAGATATAAATATATGTCACAGAACATAGAATATTGCCTAAATTATGTGACACAACACCTTTGTGAAGATAGAGTTCTTTTTTTTTTCATTTTGCTCTGGTTTTAATCTCATTATTATACAATGTTAGAATTTCAAAAATACTAATAAAGGAACTTGTAAAAGTGGAGGGAAGGAATGTAGGACATAAAACCTTATGTACTGAAGATTTCACAAAAGCCAGTTTAAAAATAAAATTTCAAAGACCCAGTGGTTAGTTTCGTGGTTGGAGCCCTGGTTTTTCTCCTTTAAGATATATACTTATATATATATATAAGTATATATATATACTTATATATAAGTTCCGCTGTTCAAGTGAGGGAAGACAAAATGCACATTCCCCAGTGACATGAATGGGAAACAGAAGAGGGGGTTCATAAATGTCTCTGAGACACAGGGTAACCCTTTAAGTCTGTTTTAACTCTCGATCTCATTGCCTCCTGCTATACGATACAGTCTGTTTGTGCTTTGGCATACCATATATGTAGGGAGAAATACAAGTGTAACTATTTGTCTTGATTATGTAATCCCACACTACAGGCTTTCTTCACATATGTCAGTGTTCCTTTGCCTTTAACACAATATTGAACTTAGAAATCTTTTTTAAAAATTTTATTAGATATTCTCTGTATTTACATTTCAATAGTTATACCCTTTGCCCTCACAATTGTTTCCATGAAGGTGCTCCCCCTCTCCCAATTTTGGTGGTTGATGCTGTTGTTCTTCTTATCAGGTTGCATACACTTTCAGCTCCTTCAGTCCTTTCATTGGGGTCCCTGTGTTCAGTCTGATGGTTAGCTGCAAGCATCCTTATCTGTAGCTATATAACTCTGGGAGAGCTTCTGAGGAGACATCCATATCTGGTAATACTTGGGTTTGGTGGCTGCATATGGGGTGGTTCCCCAGGTGAGGCCATGTCTGTAGGTCTTTTCTTCAATCCATGCTCCTCCATTTGACCTTGTATTTCCTCCCATGGGTGTTTTGTTCTCTTTCAAGGACTGAGGCATCCACATTCTGGCCTTCCTTCTTTTTGAGCTTCATCGGTTCTGTGAATGGTTTCTTGGGTATTCTGAGCTATTTGGGCTAGTACCCACTTATATATACCATGATGCTCTTTTGTGACTTCTTAAAACCTTTTCATGCCAGGTGATGGTAGCAGTAAATACCTTTAATTCTAGCATGAGCAAGGCAAAACCAGGGAATATCTATGTGTTGGAATCCACCCTGAAATAGTGTGAGATTCAGGACAGCTAGGACTACACAGACAAACCCTGTCTGAAAAAACCAAATCAAACCAAGCAAGAACACAACAATAACTACAATGAAAACCTTTTAAATGTTTTAATCATATTCTCTAGAATCTTAAGACAACAGATAATATTTCATATCTTTTAATGTTCTGTAGTCCTTGGAGAAACAATATAATACCTAATTTTTAAAAAAAATTTTGCCATTTGCTTGCAAAGCTAATTTTCTGCTACTTTAAGAATGAATGATCTCCCTCACAGCTAGTTTCACCTATAGATAATATGGCTGTATGATGGCATTTAGCCTGGTATTTATCTTTTCCTTAACATTTTGTGGTATAGATGCAAGGTGTATGCATATTAGTATCACTGGATCCTATGGTCCTGATATGATAAAACCTGTTCCTGCAGGTTTCCACATCTGTAAAATTATCAGTACCATCTTATTCCCTTCCCCAGAAACACAAATGTATGGTAGACAGAAATACTGTATTGTTTGACATCTTTCAAGCTTAGGTCTTTTTCAAAGGCATGAGTCTAAAACATGCAAACCAAGTTTCTCTCTCTCTCTCTCTCTCTCTCTCTCTCTCTCTCTCTCTCTCTCTCTCCCTCCCTCCCTCCCTCCCTCCCTCCCTCCCTCCCTCTCTCACTCACTCTCTCTCTGTCTGTCTCTGTCTCTGTCTCTGTCTCTGTCTCTCTCTCTCTCTCTCTCTCTCTCTCTCTCTCTGTGTGTGTGTGTGTGTGTGTGTGTGTGTGTGTGTGTGAATGTGTTTCCTAGTAGACAGCAATTGTTTAGTTGCAGTTCAGCTCATTTGATCATATATATTCCTCTTAAGCAGTATGGAAAGATAAACCCTACGGGATGGAGACTTGGCTCAATGATCAAGACCACACTTTGTTGCTGCCAAGAACCCAGTTCAATTTCCAGCATTGATGTAAACTGGTACAAAAGTGCACTTAATTGCAGCTATAGGGAATCTGCTGCCTTCCTCTGGCCTTCATGGGTTTCTGCACTCACATGCACAAAGTCTACACAAGAGACATAATTACTAATGAGAAGATCTTAAGAGAACATAATAAAATACCCGTTTGTGTCTGTGATTCCTGTTATGCATTTCTTTGATCTCTCTTGCTAGACCACTTAGTCTCCACAGAGCCATGTATTTCCTTCACCAAACACATGGCTATGCTACTTGTTAGGCAAATATAGTTGCCATAGTTAATAAAAGCATTCTCTAGATGGTGGTAGCATTTCCATCTTACTGGTTACAAGTGAGAGGTCAAGGATTGACTTACTTAAAGTGGATTAATGATATGGGGTCCATCTCTTAAGACATGGAGAAATGAGGACCTATAGTATTCACAAGAGAAATAAGAGAGATCTGCGTACATAGAAAAATTTTCTCTATTATCTGCATCCTCCTCAAAAAGCGATTCATGGCAATCCTTTATTGTACATTTAGAATTCCTCAACCTTGAAAAACCTTTATCACCCTTTCTCCTGAGAAGCACATTTCTCCTCTTCACCAATCCCTTACCAGATGATCTACATCTCTATCCTCTTAAATTCTTTATATTCACTGATGTGTCTTTGTGACTTGATGAGTTTTAATGGGCTACATCATTATTCACTGATAGCTCTGGAGAGAGGGGCCTCAAGTCTTTTGATTTCTCTCTCTCTCTCTCTCTCTCTCTCTCTCTCTCTCTCTCTCTCTCTATCCCTCCCTTTCTCTTTTTCTCTCTCCCTCTCAGAAGAATTGTAACTTACTTTCTTAGAGGAACTAAAACCTCTAGGTACATGAAATAGATCTCGGCACATATAGACTTTCCAGGTGGATGGCTGTTCTTTTGCATTTTTCCCTAGAAAATGCTCCTTTTCAGTTCCATTACTGTTACACACTCAGAGTTTCCCCTGGAATTGAATTCTACTGACCTGGCATCACCAAAAGAATGTCCTGCCTCAGAGCAAGTACTCTTGAGTATCTCAGCCTTTCCAGTATGAAAAAGAGATCAGGCGATAAATTAATTGTTAACCGGAGAGAACAAAAGAGTTGTTCGAACAGGTGACACTTTTATTCCCAGAGAATGATCAGGAAAAAAATGTAATAATACTTCAGACTAAGAAGCTAAACTTGAGATTCAGATAGAAGAAGTACCTGGGCCTTAGATGACTTTTTGACACTCAGTGATATTAATACCCCTTTATTCTCAAGAAATTGATTATTTCAATTGCCAAGGGCTGCCTGCCTTTGGGATCTTTTCTCTTGAGCTGCATTAAGATGAGAAAGCATTCATTCTTCCCCAGATGCTTAAAAGAAACTTTTGTTATGTATTCTTTAAATGTGAAATGCATTCTCCACTATTCACTGCAGGAGCTCAGATTTGTAAAGAGACATAGAAACCCATGTCCTAATTTACTCTTTGTTCTGTTTTGTGCAAAACAAAACCTGAAGAGGATATTAGCCAAGGTCTGATGGCTTTAGCCAAAACTGATTGAGGCATTGGATTTCCCAGGAATGGCCCTAATATACCAGAGTGTCACCATGTGCTTCAGTTTCCTCCTTATAATTTGGCACAAAAGCATTTCCAGGTCCAGGTTAGATGATCCGAAATGATATTTCTTATATTTATATCCACGTATGTTTTCTGCCTCATTCACCCCATTCTCCCCTTCATCTTATGTTCTCCTCCTCCTGCCGCTTTCTCACATGCCAGTCATTTAGAGGGTCTCTGCAGACAAGCCGTACAATTCAATATTCTGTGTACATGCGATTATGGGGTCACCAGAGTGGAACATCCCAGAGGCAGGAAGGACTCACATATCCATGTGCTCAGAGAACATTGGTGTGCACACTGAGCTGACTGGATAATATATATCTTTCCCTTGGCCACTTCATAGCATGAATATCTGAGCAACATTACATTTTCTCCTTGGAGCAGGAACAGAGGGCGAAAGATAACATGGATCTCTTATTCCTGTACAGAGTATAATATTAGGTAAACCATAAGCAATCAAAACCCAGAAGCTAGACACACACACACACACACACACACACACACACACACACACACACACACTTTGACAGCTTGCTTGCTTCACCGGGACCAATAAGGTAAGGACAATGGGGAATTAAATTCCCTAGTTGCCTCAGCTCATAATTTGCAGCTTTGCCCATCCGCATCCGAGCTGCCATCTGCTCCTAACAGCTCCTTCAGGAAGTCTACCATTAACTCTACCAGAAGGGAAGAGGTCATTTTTCACACATAACTGAGCAAGTGTCAGGCGCCAAAGAAATATCAGTCTTTTATCCACTTAGGAACATGGAAACATTTTTCAATAAGAAGCAAAAGCTGAAAAGATTCATCTTTAATGAAGAGTTAGTTTATCCACTGAGAAAATGGGACTGACTCTTGACAACTCTGATCACCTACATTTAGTTCCTGGTTGACATTCTAGAAATTAGCAGTTGCAGACAAAGTTCAGTCTTGCGGGAGCAAGATATATATATATATATATATATATATATATATATATATATATATATATATATATACACAAACAAGTGTTGTATTTCCTGTCTAAATGATAAATTTGCAATTCTTAAGATAGTGTTCTTTCACCTGAGGTAACTGAAGATTTACTAGAAATTTCCATTTCATCTAAAATGAGGAGAAATGTTCTTTCCTTCATTTCTTTGTTGGGAGGCATGCTATTTTCTTTTCCAGTATGGAGATCTGACTGCCCTGGAACTCTTTGAGTAGAATAGGTTGGTCTTGAACTCATAGAGATCCATCTGCTGTTGCATCAGAGTGTTGGAATTAAAGGAATTGATCACTACATCCAGCCAGACATGCTAAGTTTTGTTTGCAGTAGAAAAATACCTAGTTGGAGGTGGTCTCATCTTACCTGCCCACAACTTCAACCAACAATCCCCTTTCTCTGTGCAGAACTCAAAATGTAAACACATTTGGTGCTTCTCAGAAAGGTAAAGGTAAAGGCAGCCTCTGCTACCGACCCTCAGTAAATAAATTCTGCCATTTGCTCACTATGAGTTCTTTTCCTGCAAGAAGAGAATGTAAATGTGCTCCAGCATGATGCAGAAAGTATTTACACCTGAAATGTGGGGCACAGAAAAGAAATCTTTCAAATTAATGTCTGCTTGTTGGCCCTGGAGGTTCATTTCCCATCAGTAGTATCATCAGGAGGCAAAGGAGCAGTTAGCAAGTGTTGATTGGGAAGTCGAGGCTCACAGAAGGATTCATGGACTGTGGAATGGGTACCTCTCTTTCATGGTCCTTATTAAGCAGTATACTGCATGAAGTCACAGTAATAAGACATATCTCTGGAAAAAGTGGGTGGAGTGCTTCACCTCTGCTGCAACTCTCTTATTGACTCACTCCTTGACTTTGGCTTCAGAAGGGAGTCCTTTGGCCTAATGAATGCCACTGACAGGCACTTAGAAGATATCTAACCAGATTACTAACTCTATTCAGTAATCAGGTGAGGAAAATACGCCAATGGGACAGGTGAAGACAAGGAAGTTTCCATTAATGTGATTCTGGAAAACATATGAAGCGCTTGAGTAATAGCTACACAAGGCTACTTAGAAACACTTTGGTCATATAATCTTAAATAATTAGTAAAAGAATCAGGAATCAGAGTCACACAACTGTGTGCATGTGTGTACATGTGTGTGCGTGTGCCCAAATGTGTGGTAGCCAGAAGTCAATGTTATGTCAGTGTTCTTCAACCTGTATTTGAATATAAGATCAGGCACAGAAGCAGACATGTGCTGATTTGCTACTAGACTGGGTAGAAGGCAACTCCTCTTTCTGTCTTCCCAGTACTGGGATTGCAAGCACACTCTGCTTCCCCATACATCTGATTCACATGGAGTCCTCCCTTCACCCATGTTCCTCACTCTGTGTCCACACGTGTACGTGTACATGTGCATATGTGTGTGTATAAGTGTGTGTGTGTATCCATTAATTCTAACATTAACTCTAACAAATTAGAGAGCAATTTAGAATGGAGATAGCTAAAATTACTTAAGTTGACATAAAGACATTAATATGAGTGTGGTCTGGGGTCTAAACCCCAGGAAATGGGTTTTGTCTATTACAGAAGACTATCATGTGTCAACAGTGACGTAACATGTGGCTAAAATCAGAGGTATGTAGGTATGGAATGTTATGATGGAAAAATTGGATCAATCTGGGCTTCTCATTTGGAGCATTGTTTCCCCAACCTGTCAAGTTCTCCCCCTCTTTGTACATCCAGAGTTGCACAGATTTTGGTTATGGTACTGGAAAGTCTCCAATTGTCTAAGAACATTCCATGCCCTTCTTGTCTTGGTGGATCCCCCTGCAACTCATGCATTCTGAAAATCAGCTGTGGCAAATTATATAGACGTGTTTCTCTGGTAAATTTCTGTTTAAGCCTTGAACATACTTGTCTCTATCTGCTGATTGTATTTAATAGGTATTTTGCATGGTCTTCAGTTACCAGCAATAATTATGTCTTGAGGTATTTTTTTATTTCATAAAAACACAAGTGCAACATTATTCTATTAAAATTTCATGCCATGGGGATCTGAGTTGTGAGTAAATATTATTGAATTTGGGGTAAAAGTTGATCTCCAAAATTGAATCAATAGCTTTTTCGTTCTTAATGATTTTTAAAACCATAAGGCACCCCAATGTTTTAATTGAGTAGTAAAGACATTTACTCACTCCCACATAGTTAAGAATATATATATACATATATATATATTTAAATGTGCTATATATTCTCCCATTTTCCCCTATATAATAAAAGAATTAGTTCCAATTTAAGAGAAAGATGGATAGCAGAGCTAGTAAATTTTGATGGGGACAACATAAAATATAAAAGAAATGCCTTCAGTTTGGGCTCTGTCTTTGCCTTTCTCTCTGTCTCTTTGTCCTCTATTTGAAGCATCAAAGGTGTTAAGAAGGCATGGCAAAGAAGTCAGTAAGGAATATACTCTTCCGAAAATCAGATGATTATTGTCACATCCTGGAAGCATGCTTTAAACACACACACACACACACACACACACACACACACACACACACACCTTTTCTTGTATACATAATAAACATAGAAACTCATTACACAATCTAGACAAGCAAGAAAGCCTTTGAATTGGCAGCTTTATGCTTTGGTCACAGTTTAGCAGAATGAACATCAGAGAAAACTCCCACCTACAATTCTCCAGTTAGATGTTCTCTAAATCCCCTTCTGGCCTTAACTCATGAGTCATTTTAAAAAAAATGCCTCTATAGTGTAGAAGTATTGGGAACAGGCTTGTCATTCCCCAGCAGGTGGCCTGACCAGAGCTCTGAGCTTTAGATAATAATAGTCTAGAAATGATTCATTGACCTGCTCTGTCCTGACCTCCCCTGGACTCTGTGTCCCAGAAAGTTTCCCAATTATTTAAAGGCTGATTTGCTGGTTTGGTGAGGTTTCCTTGGAGTGTAGGGAAGAACTAAGTTCTAGTGTCTTCCCACTAATGCAACTCCCAGCTCAGTGGCCTTAGAATAACTGCTGTGACTTCAGTGACATAATTAAGTCCAAGAAGGCCTAACACCTCATTACATACATGTGATGGCGATTTTTGATAATCAACTTGACTCCATCTGAAAAAAATTGAAACTCAAGTGACTAGGTACACCTCTGAAGGATTTTTCTTAATTAAACTGTTTGAAATAGAAAGAATCCACATTTAGACTGCATCTTTAAAATGGAGAATGCCACTTTAACATCTCGAATACACCTTTTGGTAGTAGAATATATAAATAAAAATCAGAGAAGAGGAAAGTTTTTTTCTTTTTTCTTGTTTGTCTTCGTTCTCATTGGCATGTTTGGTCTTTCCCTGGCATTAGAATCTACTTCTGTGGAATTCCTACATATACTACTGCATTTTTATTCTTTCTGTCAGTAAGGAGACATTGTTGAAGAGACTATAGTCTCTAATATACACTAATAAATCTCATACAATATATATTATGTACATATAATATATATACTTAAGTCTATAAATTTTGTTTCCCTAGAGAACCTGGGCAAGTACAATACTGATACATAATGAAAAATGTCTTCAATTGTTGGAGTGACACTCTTGAAACTGAGCCTTGGAACAGGTTCTGCACAACTCTTTATACACAGAGTCAGTTGTCCTTTTTAGGCTGAAGTGTAATCATGGAATCTATGTACTAGTGCTTAGTAGCTGGTGCTTTGACTAATCAGTGTATCCCATAGTTTTGATCACTTAAACACTTGGTCCCCATTTAGTGGCCTTGTTTGAGAGGTTCAGAAGCTATGACTTTTCTGTGTGCCACCAGGGGGAAGGTTTTGCCAGTATACAAAGATGTGCCATTTCTGTTTTGCTCTCTCTCTTTTGTTCCTGTGGGTCAGAGTGTGGGTCCCCAGTTTCCCAGCATTGCTACTATGCCTGTTTCCTACTCTTTTTTTTCTCTGACATCACAAACTCTAGTCCTTGAGAATTAAGTCCAGTTAAGCCATTTCTTCTATAAGTTGCCTTGGTCATGATCTCTATCACAGCACTGAAAAAGAACTAATACAAACGTTTCATTTTACACATGCATGTGGCTGCTCCTTGTGTCTCCCTCAAGACCATTGTCTATCCTCTATCAGGAAGGCTATTAAAATACAAATGTGAAGAGTAAGTCACAGAGGCATGCCTTAGTAACCTATGGACTGAAGGTTATTAAATGAAAATTTAATACTCTGATCAATATCTGCAGGATAAATGCTGACATAACATAGATAACAGGATCAATACATGTATATTAGAGGGAAGACTTTTTTTTTTTGTAGGGAACTGTTGTCATGGAGTAATAGCTGCATGGCTTTAATTAAGAGAAATGGATATACAACCTCTATGAAAGACACTTAGTAGTTAAAAGTGCCAGGTCTTTCCTAAACTCTGAGTAATACCTGTCTATCTGTCTATCTTTCTATCTCTCTATCTCTATCTTTCTGTGTGTAGGATTATATTATTTTTGTGACGAAGGCAACTAAATTACAAGTTGAATTCAAGTCATGTTCATCTGAGTTTAAGGCAAAATGAGATTGGCTTTATATAATTATTCCCAATATGGTTACAAAGCTCCTTTTAAGTGAAGGAGAAAGATTAAGAAAAGATTCAAAGTCATGCCATAGCAGAAAGATTTGCTTGACTGCCAGAGGGCTTGAACATAAAAGGATCAACAAACAAAATAATATAAGCACCCTCTAGAAGCCAGAGAAGGAGAGGAAATCATCTGTCTTGGAGTTCCAGAAAGAAACAGAACTTAGGACCTTCAGAAATGTCAGATAATAATTTGATGGTATTTCAAGCCACTTATTCTGTTGAAGAGGGAATGGGGAACTCATACACTTCACAAATAAACCAAAAGTATATGACTTCAGACTTGTCATGGGAGAAGAATGTAATAGCTCTAGGGAGTCCAGTAAGAGAGAAAAGCAAAGCTAACTACTGGAACATCTTTCTCTTTTAATATATAATTATATGTAACTTCATATGATTATTCACTTGTCATTTTCATTACTAAATTGTGTTATCTGTCTCCTGTTCATTCTGGAAATTTCATACCAAGCATCCTTGATTTCTGTGTTTATGTCAAGTGCTTTGGTTCTTAAGGGAGATCAAGTCCAAATTACAGAGATACTAACTCTTCTCATTGCTCATACTCAATGTAGAATATTGACTCCATCAGGGAGATTGGCTATTCTTGTGACTCTCAGCTGTTCTCAAACATCTGCAAAATAGAAGACTCAAATGACAGATCTTTTGAGTAGTGTAGCCCTGTTTGTTTTAAGACAGGATCTATTGTGGCCCAGGCTTTCCTTGAACACTATGAAGTTTTATCTTTAAACTCTTGATCTTTCTCCTTAAATTTAAAAATGTTGGATTTTGAGTTTATATTACTGGACCTAGATAACTCGGATTATGTGCCATTGGTTAGACTGCATATAAAGAGGCATTGTAATTGATAAATCTGGAGGAGAAGGGTGAGAACAGGCAATGGAGAATTGAGAAGCTATATAAAACAGATTGTGTTCTGTCCTGGTAATCAGTGAATGCTGGTCAACATTTAAATGAGAAGAGTAGGGAGGGGCAAGAAAAAAATAAGTGGAGATGCTTTGCAGTTATTGGTACTAGGGCCTGCCTAAACCTGGGGTAAGATCTAGGACTCCTATTCTATGTAACTAAGAGACTAGATTTGTCCTTAGGTAGTAATGAAATTGAGCAGAGGAAAGAAAAAGGGTCATCATCTCCGAGATTATTGTAAAGGAGTTGGTGGAAGACTTTCCTACCAACTCAGAAAAATCTCATTAAAAGTAAAAAAAAAAAAAAAAAAAAAAAAAAAAAAAATTCCAGGGCTAGAGACATAGGGCAATGGTTAACCACATGAATTATTTACTCTTAAGCAAACAGAGTATAAGAGCCAAAGGGGAAAAAGGACAAGAAGGAAACATGGCTTTTTAAATAAACAGGACCAACCACAGAAGATCTCACCTAGAATATGGCAAGCATGCAGAAGGCCTACACTGTTCTGTACAGGCTGGGGGTCCTAGATCTGAAAGTAGAAATTGACAAGTTCCTCCAACTCTATCCCAGAATCTATTCCAATTAATAACCAATTGCAAATGAAAATTTAGCTTTTACCAATGTTATCTCACTGGGGGTGGTGGAGACTACTCTCAAGGATAGGCTGTATGACCAAATGTAGATGGTCAACAACAACAAAAACAAAACAATTCACTAACTCAACATATTTGGAGATTACTTGCCTAATATGCCATGTCAGGATTTGTCTTAGTTAAGATTTTATTGCTGTGAACAGACACCATGGTCAAAGCAAGTCTTATAAATAACAACATTTAATTGATGCTGGCTTACAGGTTCAGAGGTTTTGTCCATTATCATCAAGGTGAGAGCACAGCAACATCCAGGCAGGCATGGTGCAGGAGGAGCTGAGAGTTCTACATCTTTATCCAAAGAAAACAAGAAACAGACTGAGCATCCTTAGGTAGCTAGAAGGAGAGTCTCCAAGCCCATTCCCAGATTGACACACTTTCTCCAACAAGGCCACACATTCTAAAAGCGGCACTCTTTTGGCCAAGCATATGCAAACCATCATAGGGCTTTTTCTTTTTTAAGTTTTACCTTTCAAAAAATCTGTACAAGGTCTTTGCATATATGTATGATGTCTTCTGGTTTTGTGTTTTTCTGAAATTTCTGAATATGTGAATGATGTGACTCTCTGTCTATTCCTGTTTCCTGTGCCTCTTGGGGGAAGGCTTTTTTTTCTTATGTTTGCTTTGGTCTTACTTTAATATTCTTGGTTTTTGCTTCATATTATTATACTTTATTTTATTCTTACAAATAGTATAAAATCTAGATCAGAAACTAGAATGAAAAATATGTCAAAATGATTATAGTTCATAGCAGCAATGTGGTAAAAATCTCATCAGGGAGAAGTATTTATTTAAAAACATTAAAATGAAATACATGTAGCCAGAATTCATGTATTGCTATGGACAGGAAAGCTAAGTTGTTAATCAACAAAAACAATAACACAACAACAACAACAACAAAAAGCCCGAGTACTTGTAGTACATGTGAGGTACATCTTAGTGAGTGGAGAGAGACAATTTAACAACCAAAAAGGTTGTATAAATATGAACTCTTAATTCAAAGCCAAAGAGCCGACAGTCAAGAGGAATGACTGCGGAGTTGGGAGAAAAGTGAAAGGCAGAAAATGGTAGTGATTTGGTGGTAATGGCAGGCCTGTGTGCAGAGAAAGTTATAAGGTAGAAGATGGAAAGGGAAAGACCGGTATTGGCATTTCCCATTGTTGAAATTTAGCTTAAGTGGCAGCGTCTACATCTCTCAGTACCTAATTATTACGCTGTACTTCTAGGAAGGGTGGGGACCCTACAGGGCCCACCCTCCCCACCTTGTAGGTATAAAGCAGAACATCCCGTGAGGCTAGCACTTTTCTACACTGGAAGACTTGACCCCAGTTTCATCCTCAGAACTAGCATTCAGGCAAAGGTTAGTATGGGATTGTGTGGTGCTGCTCCCTGTTTTTCAGAAGAATCAGGATAATTGGGAAGGCCAACTCTTGGAAGGGAGCAGTAGTTTTAACTTTGAACTATGGGCTTTGTAAGATTTCAGAAAATAAGGAGGAGCGTGTTGTCCATGTGAGGTCAGTTGGGAGAAGCTTCCTTGAGGTGTGCAAACTAATACTTGAGTTTTAGTCAAGCAGTAAGAGAGAAGAAGGGAAACTATGAAAGAAAAAGCACAGGGTGGCCTGTAGCATTGAGCTCCATCCTTGTCACTCACTCTGGAGAACGCAGAGAATATGGCCTCCGGGTAAGTGTTGTGGGAGATTGAACAAGGTGGTGACTCCCTGAGGACAGAAGATGGGTTGATCTCCTTTTTAAACTTGATGTCAGGGAAGGTGCCTCATAAGATCAAGTCAACAGCCACATACCATCTCTTCTCTCCATGCATTCAGCACATGATTATTCTTCTTTTCCAGAGCATTCTCACTCCACAGGAAGATCTCCATTCTGGAGTCTTCCACTCTTGCCTGACAGTGCACATGACAGTGGTTTGCCCTGGAGGCCTTTCCTTTCTAGCCATAGCACCTGATGATTCTCTCCTTACATCATGCAAGGCTACTGTCAATCTTCAGCCAGTCTCCCTCTGGCTCTCAGCTCATCCCATTCTCTTCCCAGAGTATCCTCTGCCACACCCTCCCTCTTTTGTTCCTACTGTCTGCTTCATTTTAGGGGTTTATTTCTTTGGAAGATTAGGGTGTTACAAGTTTGGAAATTTTCCTTAAGCACATCTGCCCCTTCGATTCTCTTGTCAAAAACAAGCTCTCACCAAGGCATGTTCCCATTCTAGATAGTAAGGGCTTTCATGGCACACTGTATTCTATTTGAGTTTATCTGCTTCTTTGTGCCCTAGTTGACCAGATGAGCTTTGAGAAGCTTAGAGGAACAGAGGACATTGTTTTGATGTCCAGAGCTGAGCATAGTGATGAATTATATTGCAGGGGTGGGAGAGAGCAGAAAGCAGAAACAAGCTATGTGTTCTCATTAGCTATTTTGATTAACTCTGTTCTGGGGAAAGGCTGTCAACCTGGCTATTTTTAGGGGCAAGTTTGCCCTGTTCTTTCTCTTTAGGCCAAACCCAGCTGAAAAGTTCAAAGTCACACTATTCAGTCAAACTTCTCCCAACAGACTTCACTCACAAAGGACAGAATGATTGTCTATCCTTGTATTTTAAAGCATGTGGTACAAAGTTTATCTAATGTATTATACTTTGGAGTCTGGAAAGATGGCTCAGAGGTTAAGAGTACATACTGCTCTAACAGGGCTTGAGTTCAGTTCTCAGCACTTAAGTTGGGTGAATCACAGATGTTTGTAGCTCCAGTTGCAGGGGATCCCACACTCGCATCTTTGGGCACCTGCACTCATGTATGAATACCCACACATGGGCACATGCAGGCAAATGTAATTAAAGTCTCTAGAAAAGTGCTGTGTTTAGTTAAGAGCCAGAAGAAGACCTGCCAGAGGCATTTCAAAGCTTTTGTCTCGATTTCAAGATCTGGCTCCTCACCCTTGGTTACCTCTACTGTCTGAAAGGTCGGGGTGAGTTCATTGTGCCCTGGGCCTACTCTGGCCTGATTTCTGAGGTCCAGGAATATACACACTGAAGATATTATTTAAGGCTAATAATGGCTAATGCCTCTTCAAATCAGAATGGATTTTGCAGCCCTCTCTATCTCCCATGACCCTGAAGGAAGGAGATAATTTCACATCACACTCAAGTCCATTGATCCTGAATGTGACTGAACATGTGGGTCTCATGTCCCCAAATGAAGTCAATCAAACATGACTTTTTCATCTCTTCTTGGCAGTGTGATTTTCATCCTTACTATCAAATACCTGCCATTACTTTCTGTTGTGTGCTAGCTTGTCTCATAGAAAGTAGACTGATGTTAGCTTTTGTTCTAGCAGGCATACATTGCTCCAACATGTAAACTTTTTTCAATTAACTATTTTTAACTAAGTTTTTTTTTTTTTTTTTTTTTTTTTTTTTTACAGTCTATTCATTGCCCACATCCTGGTCTGACCTCCCATACTTCCTCCTCCCACTCCTCCTTCCCCCTGTCTCTAAGAGTATGCTCCCCCCCCAGCCCTCCCCACTCCCTGGGGCCTCCAATCTCTAGAGGGTTGGGGGTTTCTTCTCCCACTGGGGCCAGACCAGGCAGTCCTCTGCTGTAAATATGTTGGGGGCCTCTGACCAGCTGGTGTAGGCTGCCTGATTGGTGGCTCCGTATCTGAGAGATCTCAGACATATGGGTTAGTTGAAACTGCTGATCTTCCCCCTCCTCAATTCCTTCCCACCTTTCTCTAATTCAACCACAGGGGTCCTAGATTTCAGTTCAATGGTCCGCTGTAAGTATCTGTGTCTGACTCAGTCAGCTGCTTGCTGGGACTTTCAGAGGACAGCCATGCTAGGCTCCTGTCTGTAAGCACACCATAGCATCAGCAATACTGTCAGGACTTGAAGCCTCCCCTTCAAATATATCCAAAGTTGGGTCATCACTGTTTCCTTCCCTGTAGTTCTTTCAGACAGGAACAATTCTGGGTCAGAGTATTTGGTTATAAGATGGCAACCCCATTCCTCTCCCTCCTATTGGGCATTTCATCTAAGGTAGCTTCCCTTGAGTCCTCAGAGTCTCTAACCTCCAAATTCTCTGGTAATGTCTAAAGGGTCCTACCACCTCCCACCCTGCAAGGTTAGATATTTCTTTTCATTCTACTGGCCCTCAGGGCCTCTTTCCTGTCTCATCGGGTAAGTTTTAAGCTTTTCCTAAACCCTTATTGTTTTATCTTATTCATTTATTTATTTATAAGTGTGTGGGTAGTAGAGACTAAACCTGTAACCTCACTGCTTTAGGGTATTCATTGTTGTGAAGAGACACCATGACCGTGGCAACTCTTATAATTTGGGCTGGCTTACAGGTTCTGAAGTTCAGTCTATTATCATGGGAGGAAGCATGACAGTGTCCAGACAGACATGGTGCTGGAGAAGGAGGTAATCGTTCTGCATCTTGATTTCAAGGTAGCCTGTAGAAGACTGTCTCACTGTCGCTAGGAGGTGGGTTCTCAAAGCCCACTCCCACAGTGACACTTCCTCAAATTCTTAGTCAGGGTCCTAATAAGTTGTTTTGGTTAGCCTTGAATTCACCACATAGCCTTGGTACATGTCAACTTTGCGACCTTCTTACCTCCTCAGCTGCAAATAGAGCGCAGATTACAGGTTTGTGCCATCAGGGTTGGTTCTCCTAAGTATTTCAGGAAACGGTTGCTATAACTTCATCTGGGAAGGTTGCCTAATTGGTGTTCAGTCTCTGTAAGGGAGATGAGTGTTGCGCCCAATGGAGACATTGCAAAGGACACAGTATACATGTCCAGAACCTAGAGCAGGCTCCAGATGTTTCTAACTGTAAGATTTGGGAAGGCAGCAGCTGACCCTTTCCTTGCTTCTGCCTCCTTCATCGTCTGAAAAAGTGAGAAAACATGTATTCTTGAGATTTACCAGGAGCGAATAAATGAACATCGTACGAAAGGTTTTTGTTTGTTTGTTTGGGTTAGGCCTTCGGAGCTCAGCACTGACTTTCCTTCTTTTCACTTTATTTAAAAATTATTTAGTTTGCTTGTGTGGGGGTCAGATGTGCCCATGTGCATGTATTTCATGTGTATGAATATGTGCATGTGTGTGCAGGTGCACATGTACTTGTGTGCACATGCGTATTAAGACACCAGAGGAGATGATATTACGTGGCTTCCTTTATCACTTTCCTTTTTATTTATTAAGATATGGTCTTTCATTGAATCAGGAAGTTGACAATTCTGCTAGTCACAGGGAATCTCCTCTCTCTGCCTTCCCTAGCTCTGGGATTCCTGTCATTTGCTGCCCCTCCCCCGAAGCAGTAAGAGAGCTTAGTGGTCTGAGACATGTCATCACACTTGTGCTGTAGCCAACCTTTTTTCTGCATAGCCAGCTCCCCAGTCCGGAATCTGACTTTTTATTACTCTGCAGTGATGTTGGGAAAGATACTGATCCCGCCGCCTCTTGTATCTTCTAACTATAAAATTAAAATGATATAAGAGCCCCACTTCGTAGGGTTTGTACACATCTGAGAAAATACACAGAAGAGATTTTTGAGGTGGCGGACTCCTAGCACTGCTGTAGCCTAACTTGGGGTGAGAGTAGCTTTTGTGAGAGTAGAATTAAGTGGTAACGTTGAAAGTGTTTTCAGCACTGTTCATGTGTTCAGGGCTCCTTTGAAAGTTAATGTCTCTGAGTTCTGAAGACAAAAACAACTGTATACTTTTTCTCTTTATTTTTGCCTCTTGCCACTTTATCATTTTTTACTAAAGTTTTGAGGGAGATAAGTAATGGTCATTGAATATGAGCATATCTGCATTTCAGTGTAAGGAATACGAAAGCAACATGGCCAAGATGTCTTTTACCACTCTGGAATGCTCAGAAAAGCATGCCTTTCGTGTGAAATCACAGGGTCTCACTCTTACCCAAAATATTTGTGACTGATGATAGTAATTTAGTCTTCTCTAAATTAAAAGTGTTGGGAAAACTTGCAAACTGCTTACTCTTATAGACTCGTGAATTGATGACAGGAGGAATACTTTTAAAGATGGAAGTAAAGGATATAATTTTCCACACGGGAAATTCTCACGTTCAGACAATGAACAATAGGGCCATTTGGTGTCTTTATCAAGCAAAGGGACCAGGGTTGGTCTGTGGGAATGTCCCAGACTTGCAGGAACAAAGGCTTAGTTAAAATGTAGTTAGCTGGACACTGACAGGGGTGTAGTGGTTTGCACTCTAGTAAGTTGTTAGGAGAAGCTCATGGTGCCTCAAGTTAGGCCAGTTATGTCTGAAGTTGTAAGACCAGAGGCATGGGAACTGTTCTGAACATAGGCCCATCAAAGACCTACAAAATTAGGACTTTCAGGTAGAAGGCAAGTTTAACAAGCACACATGCTAGTTTTTATGATGGGGGTCATATTAACTGGGGAGACATGAGTAAATATCTATTCAGACAAGTTACAAAACTAAAGACTGTTGGATCCCTAAGGTCTCAGCCTAGGTGCACGACCCCACAGAACACAATTTGAGGATAGACTTCTGCAATGGCAAGAGATTTATTGATTTGATGCACAAGTGGGGTTGCTCAGCCTCACAGGGAGAGTCAACCCAAACTCAAAAAACACACATCTTTTACACCTTCTCTGTGTGTGTGAGGTGGTGGGGTGGGGTTGAACTACTGTATTACGAATGGTCAGCAAAGCAGCAGTATAATTTTCAGAAAGAGGAGAGGAAGTGGGGAGAAACATTTTGGCAGTAAGGTTGTAGACAATTTAAGGTTCTTTTCAGAATTCAGTACAGGGAGGGGCATGGGAATCATTTCCAAAGCAGTTATTTTTGTTTTGTTTTAACTCAGCTTGGTCAGCATAGCCTGGTCATTCTGACTTGTCCACTAAAACTTTGTTTTTACATACGTCGAAGCTTGTTTATACATTTTAAAAAACTTTTAGGGGTTTAGGCTATTGATGATGCATATTTGGACTTTTCTATGAGACCTTGTGGCTGTCAGGCAGTAAATTCTGTCCTTGTTTATTTTCTAAAAATGGGTGTTTTGGAAAAGTCTCCGAGTCCATAAAACCTTTGTTTCTACAGGCCAAAACAAAGTATGATTCTATCAAAATTCAACCCGGTGAACCAATATTGGACTGGCTCTTGAAGCATAATTGGTTACTTATAGGAGTGTGAGGTCGCTATGTCACTACAAAGACTCACCCTGTTATGATTGAACACCTGGAAATTGCATCATGAAACTCCCTTTAAAGCTAACCTCTTCTTATATGACCTGTCATCTCCTAAGATGTGCAGTAGACAGGAAAAAGTGGCTGAGGTTGCAAGCAAGGGTTCTCTGACTTATCTGTGGGAGTATCAGCAGTTCCATTTCATTTATTAAAGAGGCTGCCACACATCCAGAAACAACTCAGAAAGTTGATATGGTTAACTGGCCACTGTATTCCTAGGCAATGATGGAAGTGTGGTGAACTTCCTCTTCTTGAAGCAAAAGGCGAGACTTTATCATTGGGTGAACTTAGAAAGCAATGGAAAACAGAAATCCCTTTCTCCCCAGCTAAGTCCTTTGAGAGATGACTGTGGTGGGTGCAGGGTACAAAAACAACAACAAAACAAACAAACAAACAAAAAAACCACATTTTTTTTTGAAAGGAAGGGGAGACATTTCTTCAATTTGAAATGTTCTTAAGACGTTTGGAGCAAATTTAGATTAATTTTTGAATGAGAAGATGTTTCTCTAGCAGTGTTGCATGTTAGGATTCTCTGGGGGAGCTTGAAAATTCCCACTCATATTGGACCCTGAGAATGGATCATCAGTGTTTGTATTTTCTAGAGATATTAGAATTTTTGGTGCATATCTAAACATTCAGAGGACCAAATTAGAAAGATAGAGAACCTGCTCTCAATTTTGAAGAAAATTAGTTATATAACCAAGGGAGTGTTTCCTGATGCCTTTATCATGGACTCATCTTTGGTAAATAAAAGTGTATCTAAAGCACCTGAAAAAAAATGGATCAAGTCTGCTGTCCTTAGCTTTGGCTTTGGCTGTATTGAGTTGTGTGAGAGAAGTAATAAAATAACCCATGGATATACATGACTTGTTCTAAAGCCCAAATGGCTAAGACTTGAACATGTCTTGTTTTAAATTTAATGCCCTGTGTTATTAAAGTGTGCGTGTAGGGTTATGTCCTCTCAGTTGGTCTCTTCTGAGTCAAGCAATCTGTGTTTCTGTATGAACTGCTCCCTGGCTTCCTTTACCATAGCCAGTGTCAGTTTGTTTTCAGAAATAACAGACTAGGCTTTGAAATGTCAGGCAGACATCCTCTGTCAAATGACTTTCCTCCCCATGTCCTTAAATGCAGCAGCGACTCGCTTAATTATAAGGATGGCAAGGAATCGTCGGTGGAACACTCGGTGTTTGCTGTCTTACAAAAGTTGTCATCAAGAGAGTTAGACTCATTATGTCCATTTTCTTTCGGAAGACATGACAGCATCCAGTGAAGACTGTCCTCTGTGCCAGTGCAGTCCACTTGCACATCTCAGCCTGGTGCCTTATGCCCAGACTTTAAAAACCAAAACCCCATTGGGAATCATTGTGGAACTTTTACAGTAAATTCTGATTGAGTAGGTCTCAGACAGACAGGGTTCTGGAAACTTCAGACCATGCCTTTGTAATTAGCTTGTGGTTGATGCTTGGTTCACTCTCTCCTTTACAACCCTGCCCCCTCTTTCTTTCTCTGTGTGTATATATGCCTGTGTATGTGTGCCTGTATGTGTGTGTGTGAGTGTGTGCATTGGCCAGAGACAGCATTATTATCTTCTTAAATTGCTATTTAATTTATCTTTCACATAAGCTTTCTCACTAAACTTCAGTTCCCTATTAGATACACTGGCTAGCTGGCAAGCCCCATGGGATTTTTTTTTCCCCATCTCTTCCTTCCCAGTGCTGGGAGTTTAGGCATAGGCTGCCACATCCTGCTTTTACACAGGGGCCAGGGAGCCTAATTTAGGTCCTCACTTCTGCATAACAAGCAGTTTACCAATAGAGGGAGCTCTCTGGCTCAGTACTTTGAGTGGCCAGGCTCTACCTGAATCTCACCCAGAAGAGCCAATGCAGGCTCAGTTCCCATGGAGCATGACAAATCTATTGAACCCTACACTTAAAATTGTAGCCTGTCATCATACCCTAACATAGTCATCACAGACTCTTATTTCCTCCTAAATTGATCCTTGAGATGTTCTGGCCACACTCTAGTGATACTGCTTCTACTGGATTTTTGCATAGATTCTTTGTGGATGCTTTGAAAAGGCTATGAAATCATTTGGGGACATTCTCCAACTTCCTAGCTTTTTAGTTCTCAAACCAGCTAATACTTTTGAACAAGCTTTATCTAGTAAAATCATGGTTGTTGGTGTTGGGCTTGATTAAATGTGAATAATCGCACAAGAATGCAAAGGGGAGAGATGGAGAGATACTTGAACATTTGTAGAAATGAGATGAGGAGTGAGGACAGACAGAGTTAATCAGAGGTGACG
Organism: Micromys minutus; assembly: GCF_963924665.1. Lineage (NCBI taxonomy): Eukaryota > Metazoa > Chordata > Mammalia > Rodentia > Muridae > Micromys > Micromys minutus. Next base: position 9,737,905 of record NC_137953.1, read on the forward strand.
ATAATCAGGAGGACAGGAATGCTCAGGGCAGCTAGTTCCCTGGCAGGAACTTAAGTATCCCTCGTGGTTTATGATACTATTATACTTGTGATGCTAGAAAACTTGTCGCTGTGAGGAGTTAACTATTTATGACCTTAAGTGTCAGGAAGTATACCATCATTTTTTTCATCATGTGTTTAATCATTTCTTAAAAGCATAAGGGCATTCTTAGATTCTTAGCTGGAAGATCACACACACACACACACACACACACACACACACACACACACACACATATAATTTTCATGGCTCATGACCAAATTTTACTCTTATTTAAACATGAAATAACGTTCCCGAGAAAATCATTTGTAAACATGCAATTTATCCTGTTGTGGTAAAAAAAATAGAACTAGACACTTTAAAATTTTACTTAGGCTTCTAGGATGGCAAAAGGATCTTCATAATTATCATGTACTTCACACTGATGATCTTCAAATACTTTTATAGCGCCCCCGCCCCCATGTAGGCACACAAGGTGTGCTCCATAAACTTGCACCCCATGAGGGAACCTATCTGAGCTAAAAGCTCTCAGTTATTGAAATGAGCAGCCTACCTGGAAAGCACAAAGCTAAACAGAAGCAAGATGCATAGAATTTCCCTATTACTCACTCTTTTCTGGAAATATTAGTCAGAATGCCATCATTAGCTTTATATCACTGAGCAAACTGAAAGGTCAAATCAAATGGCCATTCAGTTAGATGACAGATTCAGCTAAAAGAAAGAAAGAAAGAAAAAAATAAAGACCCCCTAAGGATGAAAAAGCAAAGCAATTCTATTGTAGGACGTTGCTAAGGTTCCTCTACATTTGAAGGGTATTATGGGCTAGGACTGATCCTATGGGCATTAGTGACAAGAATAACCTTGGCTGCGAGTTTGTGGATCCTTGCAAAAGTACAGCTGTTCATTCTATCTAGACCTGGTGATCATATCCCAAGGGTCAGAGAATGAAGCCCGGATGCATCTGTGACCTTGCATGGCCATGACTCTGGACTGCAATGGCTACATCTGCTGCCCAGTGAGGCAGAGGTGACCCTTTAGGGGTCAGCCTGGAAGGAAAATGGATTTTACTGCTTCAGTTCTTTGCAAGAGAGTTCCCAGGTTGCTCCCAAATAACTCTGCTGTCTAGTTGGTGGACACCACTGTAACCCTATCTCTGGTCATTATAGGAATGCTTTAGATTTGAGTGCTGTGCTTGACGCTCTCATACTCACAGGCATTCTTGGGAACACGTGATCCAAAGAAAGCAGTAAATGCTTGGCATTCAGTAAGACGTTTTTCAGCCCTTGTGAGATTTGTGTGTGTGTTATGTTTGCCAGTGAAATCAGGAAGCTTGATCTCTCTGTAGGACAGAGGCATGGTATGGTGGCCGCACCAGCACATGTGATAAATAGTTGAGAGTTCCTGCTGTGTGAATGAGGTTGTTCTTATGAAAGAATGGAGATGACTATAAGCAGAGAGCTGGAAGTAGATATCGTGAAGCAAGTTCACGAAGACAGACGTTGACAGAAGAATGATGATTAATGTCAACATATGGGAGATAACTCTGGGGACATCCTTGGGGTGGCCCTGTAGCTCTGTCATAATTCTACTTGACCTGTGCAATGACCCTAAAATGAAGTGCACATAGAAAGTTCCATAAGATTACCACTAGATGATGAAGGGCTTTCACCTGGTCTAGAAATGTGTGGGCTTGCTCCTAGGGAAGTGATGTGGAAAAGAAGAACTGTACTTTGCACCCATATTCCAACTAAGTCACTAAAAGGAGATGTAAAATACCATGAACAATCTTTAAAAGGCAGGAGAGCAGATCTGAAGTACAAGAAGAGATAGTAAAGGGGTAGAGATAAGATAGAATTTTAAGTTGAGGGGGATAGGCTGTGGGATGGGACCGGTATAGGATGCACTTCAAATGGGAGGATGGAGAATTTGCAAGTAGGAAGGGCAGAGAGGGAGCAGTTAAAGGATTTGAACTTTCATGCTCGTCAATTCATTAAGGCCTTTCACTGTGTGACAGAGGACATGACTCATGTCATGTTCCCAAAGCTTATGTAATCTACTTAAGTTAACTCTGGAGTTGGATGACAGTGTGTAGTTCACAGTTCCTCTCACTCTTACAGCATCCAATTACAATGATGAATGCATGGATTTTTGTCTTGGGGCTACTGGGGGGCTACCACTCTCTCCGATGTGTAGTCTGGATCCTATAGACAAATTACGTATGCACTTGAGTAAAGCCTAGGATGGAGATCATGTCTTAGAAGTTAGTTGAATCAGGGAGAATGATGAAAAAGTAAACATCAAAAGAGACCATGATTGCAGGAGGTGTCATATCATTAATATAAGGAGGCCTCTGGAGTGATCTTGCAGTTTCAGGAATGGAAGGTGTTACAGTTAGAGAAATGTCCCACCTAATTATGAACCCAGATTTCCTCTGGTAGCTTACTGGCAATCTGCACGTGCAAATGTTTAAAGTTTAGATGGCATCCTAAAAGTCTGTCTGTAAGTCTTGTACCATATATGACCCTCCTGCTACTCTTCTTATTTTCTTATTGCTTTTACACAACTTAATACAATAAGGAGACTTGAACTATATATACTTTTATTTGTTAAAAATATGTACCTATTTCTTACCTACTTAACCACTTTTTTATTTATTACTTGTGTAGGCCATGTGTGTGGTGTGTGCTGCACATGTGTTTAGATGCATGGATGCATGCGTGCATGTGCTTGTGCATATGTGCATGGTGGATGTGCATGGGGGTCTAATTTTGATGCTAAATGTTTGCTCATTTTGTCCACATGGCATATTATGGTAGAGTCTTTCATTGAACCCTAAACTCACCATTTAAGTCAGTCTGGCTAGACAGCTTGCTCTGTCCCTATCTTTTCATTTGCTATGTTTACAAATGTGTCACCAAGATGGCGTGACAATTATATGGGTTCCAAGGATTAAACTTCAGTCCTCATACATGTGCAGCAAGTATTTATTAACTTACTGAGCCAGCTCCACAGCCCCAGATCTACTTAACTTTAAAATAAAATTGATTTTGACACAAGTATAGCATAATCTATACTTTGTTCAATTCCTATCCTGAAGATGCTTCAGAGTATTGGACAGGCCTGTACAAATGCATCCTTGATCCTGACCAAATTTCCATCTAAACCAGAGACTGACAATCCTTGTTGGTGCAGGTAGATGCTCCCTCTTCCTGGTTTGTGTGTTACGTGCTATCTGTCACTGCAAATCAACTCTGCCTTTGTTAATGCAAAAGTACTCAGAGACAATGCATACATTGAAAATGATATGTTTCAGTAATATTTTATTTATAAATCCAGTTGAGCCAATAAAACTTCCATTACAAAACCAGTGGAAGAAGAAAAATAAGGATTTGGGGATGAAACTAAAGGAGTAAAATTCTTTGTTCTTATGTCTTTTTCAAAAGCTGACATGAAAGGTCAGTTTCTAAGGAGCATCTAACTTTACCCAAATTATGCTCCATAGGCAGAAAAGGTGAACTTCGTGAATAGTTGTATAGGCAGTTTTTCTGCTAGGTAAAATTTATCTTTCTGTTATCCAAATGTTGATTTTTCTGCCCTAATATTTCCATTCTTTCTGAACACAGTGTTATAATGCTTATGTTGAGAATCTTCTGTCTCAAGTTTGTGTAAACAGTTTTTACCATTTATTCCTTGCCTTGTCAATAAGAACTGACCACCCAGTGGCTGGGTAGAAGATAGAATAGGGTAGGACTTCTGACAGTCAGGGGGAGGAGAAAGCGGAAGGGAGAGAGAGAGATGGGGGAGAGGTGGGACAGACAGAGAGGCAGAGAGACAGACATACACACACACACACACACACACACACAGAGAGAGAGAGAGAGAGAGAGAGAGAGAGAGAGAGAGAGAGAGAGAACACCAGAAAAGAGTTCATAGAATCCAACAGGAGAATGGAAGACCACTACTGTAATTATTATTGGGTTCATCACTAGGATGTCTCCAGATTAGTTTAGGGACTTAAGATAAATCATTTGACTGCACAGGTATTCAGATGAATCTTTAAAATAAATTGGTGTGTTGCTATTGGCAACTAGCTAGAAATATAGCTGCCATATTAATTTACTACATGCATAGTTACTTTGGATTTTCTTTTTCTGTCATTTATTTATTTATTTTTTGCAACAAAGAATTCTGACTGGTTGATTATAGGCCATACAGAGTAAGACTTGGGAAAAATAGGGGCTCACATGGACAGGAATTTAAGAAAATTCAGGACAGTGGCTGCCTATGCTTAAGTCTTTATGGGACTCATGGTAACCTCAAGGATGTGTGCTCTATTTTTTATTTATGTGCATGTATATGGGGCAGTGGTGCCTGTGGAGAGATAAAGACGACAGCAAGTCATGGCTAATGGAGTTTCAGTGACCAGCTGGAAGTTTTATTGAAGATGGGTATTTATGTATACCTGTATATTTAATTGTATATTTACATGTTTTTACTCACATGTACATAAATGATACATAAAGCAGTAGTATGTGTTGAATAGTCAGTGTCCAGGGTCGTGTAGACAGTATACCTTCCTTATTGACTATTGTGAGTAGATTGTCTCCAGAGAATTTACTTTGGCATATTTCTAGGAGTTTAATTGATAGAGGCACTTTCTACAAGAACTCCCCTCTTCACAAATCCCCAAAGACAATCTGGGACAAAATGAGGTCTCTGGCCTAACTCTCATTAAATGAGAATTCAGTGCAAAAAGACAGATCTTTAATGGTCAGAATAGTTACACATGAAGCTACAATCTTGACTGTACCCTACTGCGCATCACCAGGCTACAGGAAGAAACTGTTCTTTCTCACTTACTCGTCAGGATCTTGATTCTACACATATTCCTAGACACCTCAAAACACTGAGCACTGGATGGCCTTAATGTAACTCATATCCATCACTACAGACAAATTCCCATACTTCCAGTACTCAGCCTTAGTATATGAAGATCAACATCTTTTATGTACTAATTTTCATGGAACCTAGGAAAGGAAAATAATAGCAAGGAGTAAAGATACTTCACCTCCTTGATGTGCAGAGAGAGAGAATGAAATCTCAGGAGGTCTTCGGTAATTAAAAGGGGATTATGTCTATGGCATGATTTTAGATAACATAAAAGAAGCCTCTGCTATCCTTTTCACATCACAGCACATTATTGATGAAGCAGCTTCAAGAACACATTAGGTGATGTTTTATTGCATTGTTGTAAGCCGCTGAGGTTTTTATATATGAAGGGTATAGATTTATGCTGAGTGATTCAGCGAGAAAGCAAGCACATCAATTTGTTCATGAATGTGAGCTGGTGATTACCTCCATTAAAGTCACTAGGGCAGACTGATCACTTTAATTTAGGCAGAGGCATGCACACAGCATTGCTAGTTGTGCTTGTATCCCCAAGAACGCAAGCAGAGGAGCTATTTTTGCACCCCAGAGGAGCCCTAGACATGCAGATTTGTGTTGTCATAGGTGTCTAACTACAGACAAGGGTGCAAGGACTAATGATGGGACTAAAAAGAAATTCTTCTGCAGTTCTGTGTTAACAGGATGGTGCATCTGGTTCATTTGGCTCTTAGCTGTCACATGCCAACTCCATGTTTAATTGTGACAAAGGGTTGTGTGGGGAATACATCACTGTCCCAACTCTAAACAATGGAATTTGGAGGTGTGCTTGGAGTGATTCAGCTACAGAAAACTGAATGTTCTATCACTGCCACAACCCAACTGGGACTTGTGGCCTTATGTGTTTACTTGCTTACTTTGAATGTAACTGAGTTCCAGTAACCCATTGGTTCTCAGCCTTCCTAATGCTGCGACCATCCAATATGGTTTATTCATGCTGTGTTGCCACCCCCACCAACCATAAAATTATTTTCGTTGCTATTTCCTAACTGTAATTTTGCTACTCTTGTGACTCATAAATCATTGAGTTTTCCAGTGGTCTTAGAAGACCACTGTAAAAGGTTCAGTGCAATCTGATCCAAAAGTTGGGAACCGATGTCCTAATCAGAGCTACGCACTAGGTGTGTTGGATGCTTCTGTCTTGCAGGGGCTTAGAGTATATGTAATGGGAAGCAACTTCTTAAAGAATGCTGATGTCTGCATGTCATTTATGAAATAGTTAGTCACATGGGCACTAAGATGTCATGGTGAGAGACATGTCTAGAAGAGATGGTCGGGATAAGGTGCTAATGAAGAGTTCAAATCTAAGCACTGAAGAGAACCTTCTGCCAGCAGCGTGGCCATATGCAAACCAGCACTAAAGGAAGCTCCATCACCCATGATTTCTACCTGACAGGAGCCAACATGAAATCAGACGAGAAAGTTCTTCTGTGGGGAATAGTGAGCACAGGTGACCCCCCTACTAGCTGCATTGCAAAACGGAAATTATTTGGAAATAGTAAAGCAAAGTTATGAAAAGCTAAGCATTAAATATAGAAAATTGCATAGAAAACTGAGAATATTTGGAAAATGAGGTAAGTACTGTAGTCAGACACAGAGATAGTATCTGTCACAATTTATGCATAAGGATAGACTAAGATATTCGGATGATAGCATATAAAATGTTGTTTATTTGTTTTTATTGATGTGTATGTGGGGGTGGGGGTGCCTGTAGAAGCCTGAAGGAAATATCAGGTCCTCTGGAGCTGCAGTGATTAGGAGCTATGAGCCTCATGATATGGAAGCTGGAAACTGAACTAGGATTCTCTGCAAGAGCAGCAAGAGTTCTCATCTCATCTATTCATCTCAAAGTCCATCAGCATGTATCTCTTCCTGTCCTTCATCTCCTCAGCATACTCATTCATTTATGAATTTTTAAAACAGGTTGCACATGCATTTCTTTATCTATAGGTTTAGCATTCAATAATTCAATGAACCACAGAGCCAAAATAATAAGGGAATAATTGCATCTATACTAAAGATGAGGATTATTTTTTCTTTCTTAATCAACCAAGCATATTTCCTAATGTCTCAGATTCTCACAGATCCAGCACATGATTTAACTATTGCTGCAACGCATCTTCTGTTTCCCACAGACAACTTGTTCTGATGCTCAGACGCCACACAGAAAACACCTGCGCGGCCTTTTCCTCTCTCCCCTGCCCTCATTTCAATTCCCTTTCAGAAGTTTTTGAGGAGAATTTCTCTTCAGTGTGGATATCATGCAATCAGTTTAACTAAACAGCTCTGCCCACCACGCATGTGGCCCCTGAAATAGCAATTTTAATAGCTGCAAATATAATATCCTATGGTAAACTTTAATGTTTTCTAGTCCTCCAGGAAAGTGGATAACTGTTAATGCCTCAGTAACTGTCAATAATTCAGGAATGGAGAAAAAAAAAAAAAAGGCCAGGTCCAGCTGGACAGGAACATCTTTATAAACTCACCTGCTTGGCTGACTCATGTATGATCCAAAATTGACTCAAGTTTAATCCGGCTGCACAGTGTCTTCAGGGCTGCAGTCTATCCTCTACCCATGGTCTCTTGTTTGTTTTTTCCTCGTTGTTTTATAATGTCTAATGAGATTAGTTTTTTTTTTCTTTTCCATTCCCCCAGTCTCAGCCCTGTTGTGCTAAAATGACCATAGTGATAAGTCTTGTTTCAAAAAAATAGGATACTTTATTCAACCAAGGAGGTTCTGATTTCATTTAATGTGTACTTAAAGAATAGATGGTCAGGACTAGTTAGAAGGCATTTACTTCACGCAGCATACTTAGGCTGGTGAGTGTTAGGAGGCTCAAGCTACTGCCCTGGCTCTCAGCCTTCCTAGTGCTATGACCCTGTAATAGAGTTCCTCCTGTTGTAGTGAGCCCCAGCCAAAGCATTGTTTTCATTGCTACTTCATTGCTGGAATGTTGCTATTGTTTGGAATTATAATGTAAATATCTGTGTTTTCCTGATGGTCTCAGATTACCCATGTGAGAGGGTTGAGGGTTTCAATCCACAAGTTGAGAACTACTGCATTAGTGGCTACCTGGAAAACTAAGCCATGAGTCATCTGCTGACAGAGTTGTAAAAATCAAAATACATGGAAGTCTGTTCAGAGCCATGATAATGGCAGTGGGTGAGGGAGAAGCAGAGGAATGCAAGCCGAAATAAAACAAGGAAGGTAGGGATTTGGATGGCATCCATGACTGGTTTCAAGCACACATCCTGCCTTCTGAGATACCAAAGTCCTTAGTGTGCTATTTGGAATCCTCTCAGCAGGGTTCCTAATACAATAGAAGGCAAATGGGATTCCGATTTTAAGTGGAATTAAACATAGGAGTACTTTGCAGAGTAGCTGCTGCCAAACTTGGGATTTGTGGATCTGTGGAAATTAAAGAGAATAAATAATCAGAGAGCAGTGGAGATTGCCAGTTGTTTGTTTCTGCCCAGTGTTGCCAGCTCTGTCCCTCCAGCGGGCTTCTGTTGGGTGCTGAGCATCTTCTTGAGCCTGGAGTCACCATGGAGTTTATTTAAACAAAGAGCAAGAAACAAAAAGTTATATAAAAAGCCATTACCTTGTGGACTTTACTAGCTGGCATTTCTTTCTTTCCAAAGAGTCCAGCTGTTTTCGGTTCTACCCCTCCTGGGCCAGTAGAAGGGCCAGCTTCTCCTTGGGAGCTGACAGCCAGCACTGGTCTGGACATGACCCCCTCTGTACTTACTTGACTAGCATAGTCACTCCTATGTAGGCTCCAACTCCACCTCTACTTAGGCATTTCTATTTAATTTCTAATCAATAAGGATAGAATAATTCATTTCTAATTAAGCCATTGTTTAACCCTTAGAGAAGTAAAAAAAGGTTTACCAGATCTTTTTATCACACACACACACACACATATATATATATATATATATATATACACATACATACATATATATAGTATCTCAAGGTATTGAGTAGACAATGTATAATAGGTTATCATGTGTCTTGCAGCTTCAGAAGTTATGAACAGCTTCCTGGCCTTATTTGTTTCATACCCCCAACTATTTCTCCTTTTCATTTTATTGTGAGTACATTCTAGCCATTTTAGTATTATGTTCACCAACATTTTGATTATCTCTTTTAAATAAACAAAACATCACTACCTATGGGGAAGGTATTTGCATTTAAGCACAGGAGCATTTGGGGGCCAGACGAAGGCATCAGATCCTCCTGGAACTGTTGTTTTCATTGGGAATTTCTGGATCTGGGTTGTAGGAGTGGAACTCAGGTCCTGTAGAAGAGCAGTAAGCAGTCATATGCTCCCTACCTTCTGCCACTCTTCTAAAGTAATTGATACAGCAGCATCATGCTTTCCAAATATAAATAACTCCATAAGAGCAGTGCATATTTAGTTAACACTGAAGTTTCTTTGGCATAATAAACTTTAATTTATACATTTATCGATTTACACATTTGCATATGGCTATAGCTTATTTTTTTCAGCATGTCAATAAGATGTTATGACCTTTCCTCTACCCATCAGGACTTTCATGATGGCAGTCCTGATGTTCTGTTTTCCAATTATTTTTATCTTTTGTATTTTCTGTCAGAGTTATTTAATTATACATACTGGTCAGTTTTAGATCATTTTTGTTGGGAGAAATGTTTTATAGAAAGTGTTATTGCTGTCTTTTTTTTCTTGTAGAGTCAATGTTAATGGAAAAGACACATCTCAATAAAATTTTTAACGTGGCACTTAAAAAACATTGAAATAATTTAAAATAATCTTAAATCTTTTTAAAAAACATTGTAATACTGAAAATAACTGTAAATCAGTATTTTCTTCCCTGAAAACTGACTGAATTCTGTAGCAAGTAGACATGAAGAGCAACATTCAGTCTCAAATGACCAACATTCTAGTTCTTACTAACAAAATTCTTCTAGAGAGAAGTTTTGTTTCTAGACCAACTATAAAATTTAAGGGGAACACCAAAACAAATGTAACAAAAACCTCAGAGAAGACTCCTTATTTGAAATTTCCTAGGTTCGTTTAAAAATTTGAAAACATTATAATAGTATCAGTCACTTAACCTCTAGACTCCTAATACTCTTCATACTTAAACCTAATGTCTCACTTTTCTACAAAATGCCATTTTTATACACTGTTTCGCTGAATGCTTTGTTGCTGTCTCCTTCCCTGATTGCCTACCCTCTTTCAAGAAAGCTGATTTTATGAATTAAAAAAAAAAACTCACTTGAAACACCAATTTGTTATTTCTGTCACTGGTGTGGTTACTTAAGGGAGAATGGATTTATGTGGGTCACAGTTCCAGGATATGTCTATTGTGGTAGCAGAGTTATGGTGGTGTTCACTTAATGTAGTTGGTTACAGTGCAGTCACAGTGAGAGCACAAAGTCCCTGAATGTTTGTGCACAGCTAACTTTCTATAATCCATGGGAAGGTGTGACCACAGGGAGCAATGTTGCCAATGCTTAGGGTGAACTTTCCCACTTCAATTAAACTGATCTAGATATTTCCTTACCGGCATGCACAGAACCTAATCCAGTCTCAGTAATTCATCACAGATGGGTCTGGAGGCTTGTTTCCTAGGCGACACAAGATTCTGTCATGTTGACAATCAACACAAACTCTCTCCATGCCCTTCCATGAGACACGCCATCTGGTTTTTTTTTTTTTTTTTTCCATCTCCCGTTTTCTTATAGCCATTCAGAAATCAGGTATTATTTCATTGACAGTGCTGATATCTATCTATCTATCTATCTATCTATCTATCTATCTATCTATCTATCTATCTATCTATCTATCTATCTATCTACCTATCCATCCATCCATCCATCCATCTATCCATCCATCCATCCATCCATCCATCCATCCATCCATCCATCCATCCATCCATCCATCTATCTATCTATCATCTATCTATCTATATTAAATGGAAGAGATGGAAGAAAATATTAACCAAAGCTTGTTTTCTAGAGTAATTTGATTTTTTATGTTGGTGATATACAGCATTCTTTTAATGCCCACTGTTTAGAAAGCAAAGTGACAATAACTATGTCTCACATATCAAGGATGGATGGTACAGAATAATCTGCTTCCACATGTTGAGTCCTGCTAATTAAGGTCAAAGTCTTCCAGTGTCTTGATAGCCTTCTGAGCTAAGCACAAAATGGGGGACCCCCTTTACTATCAGGAATTCTTCTTCTCTGACTTTGTCTGGGGAACTCAAACGCCCATATCTTCTACCCAAAGAAGGTGCTTTAGCCTTGGTGAGATTACAGGTTCAGCTTTCTTTCTTGTGATCAGTTCAGCAGGCACCTGAGATCCCTGGAATGCCTTCTCATGCTGACAAGGAGTCTCAGTACTTTAGCCTTCAGGCAACAACCCTTGTCCATGCTCAATATTCCTACCTCCTTCCCCAAAACCATACAACCATTGATTCACTGTATATAAAATTGATCTGTCTTCTGAAGCTGATCCCAGAGTGTCTTCATCTTCGCTGTACTCATGAGCCTTCTGAAATCCTATTAATTCCCACTGTACTCCTTTTGTCCCCGTAGACCAGTGGCCAATAATGCCAGTGTGAAGTGAGGACCACAATCACATAAAGCTGTATCTCATGGCATAAAACAATATTCAGCTTTGGTGTGAAGGCATTCAACTTAAGATTAGGAACCCAAATTTAAGTAATTAAATTTTTCTGAAAAAAAAAATCCATATTATCCTGATGTTTTTTAGGCTATCATAAACAAGGAAGTTTGAATTTTGGGTTCACTTTAAGAACTAGAATGTGGGTGCTATTGTTTAATACCATAGAGTAGGTAAAAACTGATCAGAAGCTGTGTGGGGGCATTTTCTTTAACCAAGTAGTCATAACTCTGTTTTGAGTATGACCTGTAGAAATCATACTCCAAATTATTGCATTCAGCCATGTATATACACACTCATATTAAGTTATTCTTCAGGAATCCAGTTAATGCATATCAAAAATCTGTGTTGGGCACTGAATTAATCATTTGGAATGCACAATGAATAAACATACAGAAAATGGTGGCCACATGGGTTAGCTAGTAAAAGCTTGTAATGATTTTTGTGCCCATTGGTGTCCCTTATTGCGAGGCACCATCCTTTTATTTTCTCAGACTTATTTCAAAAAGTAAATGTAATAGGGGAAACCATCAGAGGAATTTTAAGTGCAGGTTACAAGAAAGTAGAAGATAATATTCATAACTCACTGGAGCTGTGACTTTGGCAGCTTCTATTTTCATTATACTAGACAATGTATCTTCCTTACTAATCTTCAAAAAGCACCTCTTACCATGATGGAGTATTGAAGTCATCTTAAAGTATTCTTCTCCACAACCGCCTTCCTGGTTACTGATAAGGAGCGAAGAGCTCATGTGGCTGCTTGGGGATTATGCCTCTTCACACATCCCAGCTCTACATTCCTCAGGGTTCTGCAGAACACTTTATTAGTGATGCAAACGTGTGGTTCATTTTAATCTCTCCAAGCATTTGGTAGAGACCAGAGACATCCTGAGTATAAACTGCATGTGGCCCAGAGGTCCTAGGGCACTGTCCCTTTCTAGCACCTTGTTGTGCCAAGGCTACCCTGCCCATCTCCCAGTTTAGCTTCTTCAATCCTCAATCTACTAATTTCTTGACAGCAGCCTGATGGGATGAATCAGAGTTTTAATGACAGCTTTGTGTACTGTTGACCGTGACCAATCAATCTCTCCTTGTATTGCCAATTCTCACTCCTTGAGGCCAATATATATAAACAGACAGAGAGAGAGAGAGAGAGAGAGAGACAGAGAGAGAGAGAGAGAGAGAGAGAGAGAGAGAGAGAGAGAGAGAGAGAGAGAGAGAGAGCTGCTTGTTCCCGGAAGTTGAATTCTGTTTTGCTTTGTTTTTTAGCTGTTTTGGATTGTTTAATGTTTTTGAAAAATCAAGTATGGTACAGTTGGAGAGTTGGACGATCTAGATTTCTATACATCCCACTGGTGCCTGCTGGCCCATACAGTCTTTTGTCACTTCAGCCTTACTTGCTCACAAGTGCACTGCATTGGGTGACTGGCAACTTTAGGCAGATGTGGATTCCATTTGTAAAGCACTCTAATTCAGCATGTGGTATGTCTCTGAATTGCAAAACATCCCGTGTAGTATTTCTCTGACTGAAAAGAGTCAAGGGTAGATTCAGCCAGAATCTCAGAAATCTTTATGGAATGGTAACTCCTTGGAGCACATGAGAGAGTGAGCAAAAACCAGGGCAGGGCAAAGGAGAGGAATGGCCAAAGTACTTCATTTAAATACTATGTTTCCATATGCTTGGGGATGGAAGCCATAGTTGGTTATTAGCTGGCTGGTCTTCTGGGAGAGATGCCTACATTCACAAAGTAGTATCCCATGCCTTGGCACGGAAGAATGCCCTTATCACGCTGGTGGTGGGATTTGAGGAGGGAATGACACCCTTCTGAAAAGTACAAGCTCACTCCTCCTAGTTCTCCTTGGCTTCTTTCCATTCTGTTTTTCACTTTATCTTCTTTTACACAGGTTGCCAATTTGGCTTGTTCCATCTCCAACAATGAGGAAGGGGTGAAATTAGTCAGGATGGCGGCCACCCAGATTGACAGCCTGTGTCCTCAGGTAAGTGCCCTTTATTTGGCTTCTAATGTCACTTGGTATTTTGACAATCAGATTCCTCTAGCAGAAACCCTCTCTTTTATCCTCTCCATCCCTTCCTCCCTCCCTCATTCCCTCCCACTCTCTCTTTCTTTTTCTCTATAGTATGGGGGTGTGCACCTGCACACAAATGTATGCACATGCCCATGGAGGCCAGAAGTCCACTTCTATTATTCTCTATATTATTATTACATATTTTTATCAAACATCTCAGTAGATCTGAAGATCATAGATTGGCATAGGCTAGCTAGTCACTGTGCTTCAGAGATGCCTTTCCTCTGCTCCTTGCCAGGCCAGACCATAGGTATCCACTGCTTCTTCTTCTTACATGTGTTCGAGGCATCCAAACTCAGTCCCTTGTTGAAGTCATTTTACCCACTGAGCCATCTTCACAGCCTCTTCCAGCTCTGTCATTGTTGAACTGGAACATGTTTAACTGTCAGTCCTGAAGCATTTCAAGTTTTATCTTTCTCGAAAAGAGATCCTTGGCCTTCAGTGGACTCAGGATGCGAGTGGCGATTATCCTCATTTCTACTCATATTGACTTCATTCTGTTTGTTTGGGGTTGTGGTTTAAATGTTCCAAATCTATTTACAGTATCTCAATAAGTAAATTATGAGCTTGCACATGCAGAGAGCAAGGGATATATTTCTCACACATCTGTGCTAAAATAATTAGGCTTGTCCAGCAAATACTTTTGAAACCTGAGGCTAATTCCTTTTCCTCCAAAAGAAACAACAAAAGATAATGGCAGCTAATAGCTTCCTTTACCTCTCATGGTTTTTAATTGTGGGGGATTCTGACACATCATTTATCCACAGTAACTTCAAAGTCTGGGTTCCAACATGTGTTTTGAGCTCCTTCTCTCCCTTCTGCAGAAAGTGACTGTCCCTGGGGGAACACCAAGGCACTGAGAATGGAGTGGGTGGTTGGGAGAGAAAGCACCTTCATGGGAGCAAGGGAAGGGGGAGAAAAGTAGGGGGGGAAGGCGATAACATTTAAAATGTAAACACAGAGAATATCTAATGAAAATGAAAAAAAAAAAAAAGAAAAGAAAGGGAAAGGAAAAAAAGAAACTGACCAACCTGTCTTCTTGTTCTCTACCCAACAGGTTATCAACGCCGCCCTCACTCTGGCTGCTCGGCCACAGAGTAAAGTTGCTCAGGACAACATGGATGTCTTCAAAGACCAGTGGGAAAAGCAGGTCCGAGTGCTCACTGAGGCTGTGGATGACATCACCTCAGTGGATGACTTCCTATCTGTCTCAGGTAATCAGCTACAGGCTCCTTACCAGAGAGCCAGAGGAAGCTAACAAGATAAGAAATAGCTCAGCAATGGTATGGGTCTGTAATTCAGGGCCTTTCTTTGGCCTTTTGAGTTTTCAGTTTTAGGAAATGTGATTAAAACAGCCTCTTGGGAGAAAACTGTTCTGTCAAAACACTAGGTGAAAAACTACAACTTTCAGATGACAAGCTTGGAAGCTGAACATATTGTACAATGAAGCTTAGAGTCTATTTTAGATTTTGCATTTTTCAAAAGAAGGATGGATTTTACACTTACCTAAATTATCCAGGGGGCTTAGGATAAACAAATCACTTGATTTGTGCCTTAAAATAGATGATCACTTATTTAGGTATGTCTATGTGAAGAAGTTCTAATTGTCTATATAACACATCATAAAATGACCTGGGAAGAGAATGTCTATAAGTCTGTCTTGTGTGCAAGCCTACAGGAAACTGTCTTAAATTAACTGGTGTAGGAATTCCCATAGGCCACAGTGGGTTGCAACATTCCCAATCCTGAGTTGTATGCATGCAAAATGTTTCCTGACCAAGTAAGTCTACAGGTGTGGGTGCTTTTCTCTTTGTTCTTGATTGTTGATTCTGACTAGCCTAATGCCCTGACTAACTAACTCACAATGAAAATTTGTAACTTGGAGCCATATTCTGAAATAAATTACCCCCCACCCAAGATGCTTTCATAAGGAAATTTTATCATAGCAACAGACATAAAACTAGAACAGGAGCATTTTCAAGAGAAGATTTGCTGTGAAACAGTAGAATTATTAGCCTCATAATGAACTCATCAGAGTGCACAGCTTTGGACACATACCTATAAAAACTCACAAATAACGAAGCGCAAGAACATAGAGGTGCCACAGTGTTTGCAACTGTCTTTGAACATCACCAGGCTAAAGGAGGCTAACAAATGCCAATGATTGTGAAGTCATTCTGAGTGTCAGTGTACATCATCAGTGTCATTTCAAGATTGGGATAACTGCCAGCACGTGGGCATATTTCCAAAGAGCTCTTTGACCAAACATGTTTAACCCCAGTTCACCTAGAAGGGTCTCAATGGGAAGGAGGTCATGGGAAACATCATCCTCAATTATAAAGCATTGAAACAACCAGGAAGCAAATTCTAATTGAACAGGTGTTGGGTCATCCCATAGGTGACTGGCACAAACAGCAAGCAGCTCACTCAGCAGTTACTACAACCTGCTCTGCTCTGCAGGGGTTGGGAAAGGGATGATTGAGTCCTGAGAGGAGCAATTCTCTCACTGCTAATGAGAGTCAGGCCAACAGGACCTGTGGCTTCAGCTGTGGAGATGATTCTGGCAGAGGCTGCTGCATTTGGGCATCTCCAACACCACCCCTTGCAGACTTTCTGTTGCATGGAGAAACAGCTAATTCCCACTGCAGGCTTGGTAAGGGTTTTTCTGAGCGCAGTACAGTCAAACCTACAAATTCAATGGGTCATCAAAAGATCAAGTTGTCAGTGATGGAGAACAAGGGAAGGCAGATGGGAGAAAGAAATTAGCACATGCTCAGAGTCTATAGTTTGTCTGGATCTCTCTGTTAGCTTTTACCACAATTCTATAAAGTCAGTATAAATGTTTCTGAGTATTCCTCTGCGGAAAGTTAGTAATTGAAGGCATAGACAACTCCAAAAAGATGGCATTACAATCCATACTGCATTCTTTTCACAAAATACAGTGTTCTCAATAAATTATGGAAGAATGGAAATTTCGTTCATTCTTATATACCTTCCTTCATTCATCTCAGCTCCTTTCTCTAGCTCTAGACTCTTATGCCCATTTCAAATCTCTGGCCTTCTTCATGTCTGTCTTGTTTTTCTTTCATTAGATGCTTGACTTTTGATATTTGAAAGTAGATGTTCATTTGAACCCCTTTTAGGGTTTGACTGATAAACAAAGTCAAACATGTTACCAACCCTAGAGCTTTTACTCCCTGAAGGTTAAGCCTTAATTTTGAAGATGTCACTCCCCACATGTTTCTCATCTAAGTGGGACATGTTGACAATTAGAGAGTTGTGTGTTGGAGAATGAAATAATAGCCAGCCACCAATGTTAAGGTACTTTCTACTTCCAGGGTTTTTGTTGTTGTTGTTGCTGCTGCTTTTTGTTTTTTAATTTTTCTTTTCTTTTCCCAGAATGATTCAATAAAAGGCAGAAGGCTCCCCACCCAGTCTCACTGAGCTCACATAACACAATCCTGACACTCCCCTGGAAAACTTTCCGTGCACTGACTAAAGATCAGTAGAAATTATTCATTCACTACCTTGCCCACAGAGGAATCAATTTAAAAGTAAAAAGTTCTCCCAACTTATTTTTTTTCTTCAAATATATGTCCTAAGTTTTCTAGGGGTGAGAGAAGCAGCTGGTGGGGGGTGGGAGTGGGGATTGTCTTATCTCAGTCTTTGAGAATAGCACCAAGCTTTCCTTAATTTTCTTCCCCAGAGGCCTGCCTCTTTGTCACCTTTCTTCTTGCCATTCCTTTGTGCATCTCATTATTACCTTGAACAAGAAAAGGCTTTGGCTCCTGCTGATAACACTGTGTGGTCCAACCCTAGTGGTACAAATGCTGCTGCATGCTATGACAGGAAAATTAACAGGCGCTGCCAGGAAGCCAGGTTGGCAGAGCCTGCAGGAACATGCCTGTGAAGTAGACAATCAGGCAGCATGCACCTTTTTGGAGACAGGGCTGACTAATACACTCGACCCTCTCTTTGCACGCTGGTAGGCTGTGAACACGGCCAGATAGTTGGGGAAGCTACTTCCCACCTTTTCTCTACATTGGAGCTAATGATTTGCATTGGCATATTGCAGGTCTGGCCCAGGAATTATATTAGTTATATATTTTGGAATTATATTAATACCATTTTGTGAATCAGTTTCTTCTTAAGGGAGTGCTCTGGCAGAAATTTCTTTATACAAAGGAATACACAGTCACACCCACACTCATAAACACAAATTTACACACATTCATGTACACACACTTGTAAATATACCTATCTTCATGAACTGCACAAACTCATGTACATATACGTATGCAGCTGTGCATAAATACACCTTTGTTTTGAGTGACTTTTGTATTTTTTTTCTTTTTAGTTCCATGCAAACTGAACTCATACACCTGAGGGTATAATTTGATCTTACAAAACACAAGTTTGGATAGGAAGGATGTTGGAGATTAACTTCACAAAAGCAAAACGAATATTCCATCCTGGTCTAGGCTCATAAAAATTCGAAATGGCTGTATTAGAACTTTCCAACCCTTCTCACTGGGCAAAATGTACCATTTTTAATAGTTCCCTAGAATAAGTGCCTTGGCATTAACTGTGTGACAGTTTAATTCTTAGGTTTGGCTTGAAAAATTGTAGAGAGCTAAAATCTGTAAAAAGCTATTAATCCCATGCTGTCTATGACTTTTATTTTGTTTTCCTTTTCCTCACCCTCCTCCTAAAAACCACACAAAACAAACAAACAAAGTTCTAGGATCTTGAATCTTTTTCTTTAAACCTATCCACTCTGTAACTGGTTTGGAATAAGAACTTCAACTTTGTGGTTATAACATTTTTTTGTTTTTGTTCTTGTTTTTTTTTTTTTTTTTTTGTTTTTTTGTTTTTTGTTTTTTTGGTTTTTTTTTGGTTATCATTGATTTGACTTTATTTTTAAAAATTATGTTCTTTGTAAAAAGATTGAAGGTTGCAAAACTGTAAGAGATTGTTGCTGTACACTTTGTTGCAAACTAAAAACACATGTTTTCTGGTTTTCCCAAGCCATGCTTGAAGATTAGGGCCACAACCTTGGCATATGCCAGTTATTCCTTACGAAGCCTCCTGCAGCAGACACATGCCTTATCCATTCTTACATCCCAGTTTGTTTCTACCCAGAACAAGCATTTCTCAGTTTCCTTCAGGAGTGGTTTCTCTTCAACCTATTTTAAGATAAAGGTGTACGAGAATTGACCCCTTGGAAGGACATGTAGAACTAGCCACTTTCTTTGAGTACCTGCTATATGCAGAGTCTTAGAAGAAATTTAAATCTGAATCGGATGTAGCTTCTGCCTTTGAAGAATTCACCAACTCTTGATGTTTTCAAGCACACTGTTCTAAGGATGCAGACAGTAGCTAGTGGAAGTTATCACAAGGAATCCGAGAATCCATGAACACACCAAGTAATGTCTTTTGAACAAAGCATTCATGTCTACATGGGCAGATGCAGCTCTTTTTCAGACTCATTGCTATTGTTAGCAAAATACACATACATTTTAGGGGAGTCTGATGATCACAGGCTTTGTTTCACATATGTTGCCAATTAGTGTAGCTGCTATTAAGAGAGAAGTCTGGCTAATGTTTAAATAGTGTGAATTTCTAACTGGAGAAAGGTTGAGAATTGCTTAGCAAACTATCTTAAAAACAAACAAACAAACAAACAAACACCATGAATCTGGAGACACACACCTCTAGATTTAGTACACAGTGTGCAACTCCGTGACTTGGAGGCCAGTCTGGTCTACATAGTAAGTTCCAGGACAGCTGCAGTCACATAAGCAGACCATGTCTCAAACCAAACAAAAACGAAACATATTTGAAAATCGAGTTATTTCGTAAATGGGTAATTAGGTAGAATTAAGCAATACTTAAACCAATTTTATTCACTCTCTAACAAAGGGCACTATTCAATTTTTCAAAAACATTTTTGTTGTAACAGATTTTTTTTTTTTTTTTACTGAGCTTCTTTTCTTCAATTCATCAAAGCTTTATTTATAATGGCGCTGCTTCTTCTTGGGTTAATCTCAAATGATATCCCCCTTCCTGGTTACCCCTCCTCACGCCACTGATCCCAAGTCTGCCCTCTTCCCTCCCTTTGCCTCTATGAGGATGCTCCTCCACCCACCCACCGACCCGCCCTCCCACGCCCCATCTCTCCAGCTTCCCCCTACACTGGGGTGTCAAGCCTCTCTGGGAACAAGTGCCTTCCCTCGCATTTCTGTCAGACAAGGCCATCCTCTGCTACATATGTATCTGGAGATCTGGAGCCAGGGATCCTTCCCTGTACACTCCCTGGTTGGGGGTCTATTCCCTGGGAACACTGAGTGGTTCGGACAGCCTACATATTGGGTTGGAATTCCCCTCTGCTCCTCCAGTCCTCCCGCCAGCTCCCCAGCCTGGGTCCTTGAACTCGGTCTGATGGTTGGCTACAAGCATCCACATCAACATTAGTCAGCTACTGACAGAGCTTCCCAAGGAACAGCCACACCAATTTCCTGTCAGCTAGTGCTTCCTGGCAACAGGAACAGTGTTGGGGTTCGGTGTCTGCAGACAGCATGGATTATTCCCAGGCAGGGATGGCCTTTCCTTCAGTCTCTGCTCCAATTTTGTTTTTGTCCCCATCTTTCCTTTGGACAGGAAGATTTTTCAGTTAAATTTTTTTAGATGGGTGGGTAGCCCCATACTTTGAACGGGGGCTGGGCATCTGGGACCCTCCTGTGACCACTCCCAGATGGTTTTTAAAAAACCTTTGATATCAATATGATATTGGGTCAGAAGTGGACTTTTTAGATCGTTGTAAAAGGATCCGTTGCAGAGAGATGAACAACATAATTGTCAGCCTTCTCTGCTTTGTAGTCTGCTGTGTTGTGAAACACCACCTTCTCCAACTGCACAGAAAAGCACCAGCTAACTTGCTCTTACAGTGGTGTTTCACACACGTTTTCCATAGTATCAGGTTACGGTTACTCCAGTTCAGGGGCCAGGACAGTGTGTGAATGTCCTAAGGAACCTATCCCTGCAGGGAAGGAGGCTAAGGCAACCCTCTGTAGTTCTGTATTTAAAATTCGCTACAAACTTTCTTTTGACTCAGCCTTTCCCTAAGCTGCCTGCTTAGGTGAGTTCACAGTAGGTGATCCGGATTCCAGAGAGGGATGTTTATGGGGAGTTCCTTAAAAAAAAAAAAAAAAAAAAAACCCGCCCTTCCTGGATATTTTTGCAACATTGACTGTTTCTGTCAAGAAAATATCAACATTAGAAACTTTTGATTTTTGTAAGTTTAAGAAAAACGGACTGCTAGCCACTTGCTATAGACACCTTTATCATCTTTCCCTTCTAATTCATAACTGAAAGCAAAGCAAAAACAAAAAACACAGGAATATAGAAATCAGAATCTTAAGAGTAGACAGGATGGCCTAGCAGGAAGTGGCACTTGTCACGCATGCCTGGTGACCTGCGTTTGAGCCCAGGGTAGAAGGAGAGAGCTGAGTCCATAGAATTGTCATCTGACCTCCACACACATACTGTGGCTGTGGCTCAATCTTCCTTTCAGACTTAGCAGCAATAATACATTTAATAAACTAAAAACTAAACAGAATGATTTGAACACACCAAGTAGTGTCTTATAGGGCAATATAGAATGAGATCAAAATTAATGTATTGTGAATAGCAGATCATACCTGGAAGTTTCTAAATTAGTCTCCTAAAGTAGCACACAGCCACCTCTACATACTTGCTTTTGTATAAATTACTTTTAAAAATTATGTAATATGTTTTATGTTTTCCTACTCCTCTCAAGCTCACTCATTATTCTCCCTTCCTCCCTCACAACCCCCCCAAACAAAAAAGACAAAAAAGCAAATAAGACAAAAGTGCCCAAAACAAAATAAAAAACAAAACAATAAAAAACAAAAACAAAAGCCAAAAAGAAACAAAACAAACAAACCCAAAAATCCCTCCCGCCTTTAAACACATAAAATATGGAGTTTATTGGGTGATGGTCAACTGCTCCCAGTCATGGGGTCTGCTCTAGAATGTGGTTCATATACCTAGTGACACTCCATTTGAGTAAACTGATTTTTCCCTTTGCCAGAATATATCAATAGCAAATAGCTTCTTGATTGCCAGAGACCATGAGTCTACTTTCCCCTGTACAGTGCAGGGATCCCCTCTGAGCTGAACTTGTGCAGGTATTATGTGTACTGCTGCCACAGGCTCTGTGCTTTAATATGTGCCTAGTGCTTGGTTTAAAGAAAAGAGGGGGGTAGGGAGGGATGGAGAGAAGAGAGATGGAGGGAGGAAGATATCTATAGGAGCTTGGGATTAGCTGGACACTGATTTCAATTCTCCTCCTCTAGGAACTTTTAAATTAGAAGTACCCGTAGAAACTTTGTAAATAGCTAACAATCCAAGCTTCATAATAGTCATTGAATTTGGTTGCTATAATGTTAAAAGGTTATTAGATCCTGTAAGACAGCGATGAGCAAGTTAGTTCTGTTTGAAAGCATGTACTCTGTGCATGTGTGTCTGTGTACGTCTGTGTGTCTCTGTGTATGTGTGTTCTGTATTCATGTTAGTCTGTTCAGTGCAATAAAAGAATTAGAAGTCAGCTGGCTTGTTAACAACAGCCATCTGTTTTTCGCAGAATTAGAGTCTAGAAAGTCCAAGATGAAGGTGCTTGTGAGAGGGCCCCCCTCAGACAACTGTGCTCCCCGCATTCCCATGCTGTAAGAGGAGAGAGGTGGGATCTCTCTGGAATATCTGTTACTAGAGAACTAAATTTCCAAAGGGGGATCAGCCCTCAGCAATACATCACCTTCTCAAGTTTTATTTCTTAATGATGGATCTCAGACAATGTGATGATTTTATTCAAGCCTGGACATACAGGCCCATAATCACAGTTCTTAAGGTGCTAAGACAAGAAAGTCTGGAGTTCAAGGTCTGCCTTGGCCACAGAGTAAGCCCAATATCATCATGAATATTTTAGAGGAACTTTTTCTCAAAATTGAAAACTAAACTAGACAAAAAACTAAAAAACGAAAAGATAAAAGTAATGTGCATCTACTGACCAAATGGGTAATAACTTACATTCAATCTTCAGTACCACAAATAAATAAATAAAAATAAAAACTATAAAATATCCTTACTGTTTTATGTATCTGCTTTTCACTTCTTTTTTTTTTTCTTACAAATTTATTTAAAGAAGAGAGATACATGTACAGATATTTAAAAGCATTTTGGCAATTCTTTTAGAGGTTTGATAGCATGCGTTGAAATCCTACTAGTTACCATAAGCATAAAGTACATGTAGAACAGAACATGACATGAAAACAACCAGAGTTTTCTTAGTGTGTATATATTAAACATAACGATTTTTGAATACCAAAAATTGCCACAAGGCTATATTCCTAGCTCTTGGATTATCAATGATTTAAGGCCTATTTAACTACTTAGCTATATATTTAGCCATTCATTTAACTATCTTGTTTATCTATCCATCACTCCATCCACTTATCTATATCTATCTATCTATCTATCTATCTATCTATCTATCTATCTATCTGTCTATCTATTCATCTCTATATTTATCATTTATCTATCATCTATCTATCTATCTATCTATCTATTCATCTCTATATTTATCATCTATCATCTATCTATCTATCTATCTATCTATCTATCTATCTATCTATCTATCTATTTATCCATCTATGTGTGCATGTCCCAAGGTCAATTAGTGGGTGTCAGAGTACAATTCACAGGAGTCACCTCCCTCATTTTATCATCTGGATTTCCAGCACAGAACATAGGCCATCAGATTTGGTGGGAAGTGTTTTTACAGGGCTGAGGCATCTCACTGACCCTTCTTAGTGTTAAATGTAACTTAGAGCATAAGAATAATGAAAATGCTTACAGACATGCTTGAAATTTCAATTTGTGAATTTGAGGTGTGATCAGTTGGTCACCATAGTTTCAGTTGTCTGTGTGTGTCTGTGTATAATTTTCAGCTGAAAGTTATTACCATTTTTCTTTAGACCACTAAACTTTTGAGTATTTCCTTGGAATTGTGCTTTTTAAACATACTCAAAGGACACAATTATAGCATGACATTGGACAGAGAGATAAAACAGGACTTGCTTCACTGTGAGAATGTGTGTTTCTCTATAGAGTTAGCTACACTCCTGCTTGCTTGTCTGCTACTGAGTGGTCCATGACAGGAGAACAGTGCTTGCCTTGACTGAAATCTGATGTGACATTAACCACGTCTACTCAATTATATAACCCAGGACCAGTTACATATCCCAGGGGTTTCACTGCTCAAGGTGAGCTAGGCTTTAGTCATAAAGATGCTCCACAGATGTGCACACAGGCCACTCCAATCGAAGCCACTCCTCCTCCCCGAGACTCCCTCTACTGAGATACATAAAGTTGAGAAAAAGTAGCAAGCACAGCCACTGAGCCAGACACTTCCATAGTTTGCCCCAAATATCTGTGTGGTAAACCCTCTAACTGGTGCTCAAGTTGCACAAGGACTATTGTAATTGTAAGTGATATCCCTTAAATACCATCTACTGTTATTAGTTATTCAATTCAACTGGAAGAGTTCCCATGGCTTTAGATTGGTCTTTAGGCTGTTAGTAGTACAAAGTCATAAACTGTGTATCCTCTTCACAGAAAACCATATCTTGGAGGATGTGAACAAATGTGTGATTGCCCTGCAAGAGGGAGATGTGGACACACTGGATCGCACAGCTGGGGCCATACGGGGCCGAGCAGCCCGGGTCATTCACATCATCAACGCAGAGATGGAAAACTATGAGGCTGGGGTCTACACAGAGAAGGTGCTGGAAGCCACCAAATTGCTTTCAGAAACAGGTAAATATGGATGTTACATCTGCCCCAAATATCAGTGCTATGACTGATTTCTATATCTGAACATAGCTTTACATTATCTTCTACCATCCTTGATTCTTCTAATTTGTATGTATCAAGGAACATGTGGAAAATGTGGATGTTCTTGTTTCTAGAGATTATATTTGAATTACAGACAAAAACCACTTTTATTGCTTTCCATGTATATGCATTATTTTGTCATTTTCAAGTGTAATATTGCTAGGTTCTCACAAGGATTCTAGAAAATAGACAATGAAATTTAGATTTTTTCCAAATTACAGATAAGAAAGTAGAAGTGTGAAACTGCTCAGAGACAGGAATATGGTCTCAAAGCTACACAAAAGTTTGGATCTGACTAGGGGTTGGTTTAAGTGTGAATCTTTAAAACATAGTTTCATCAATTTCTTGAGAGAATTGAACCTAGAAGAAGCTGGGGTAACCAATGGGAATGTGGAAGGGTTGATGTGAAATACTCAGAGAAACCTGGCTGCGCTGCTGAAAGGGTAATCGCCTTTGAATATCTACCCAACCTTAAAAATAGTTGTGTAAAATAAAGATATGGGCTCATTACCAATTTATATATGATTTTGTGATTTAAAAAAAGAAACATAGTATTCCCAAGATAAACAGATTTTCTTATTGTTTCTTTGGCTACTTTAGCAACATAAATGGTATCTTGGCCTGGTGACACAGGCCTTTAATCTTAATACTTGGAACAAAGAAGCAGTGGATTTCTGAATTTGAGACTAGCATGGACTAGATAGCTAATTCCAAAACAGCCAGGGCTACATGAAAAACTCTTGTCTCAAACAAAAGGAAACAAAACAAAACGAAAGGAAACAAAAGTAGTAGTATTCAGTGGGTCACAACTTACTTAAGGCAAGAACAGTTACTTAGTTGTGGTAGAAAATGTAACACTATTCATTCAAAGTCTAGAAATGTAAATAATTTTCTAGTTTGTTTTTCATTTAAAAACTAATTTAAAAAACCCAGAGCCATAATTTTGAAGGTTGCTGTGTTGAGGTGCAGTGCATATTGCTTATTGGGAAACCATTTAAAATTCTCATTCCAGCCTTTCTCAAATGATATAGCTAAAGATCCCACAGGCTTTGTTATCTTTCCTGTTGCTATTATAAGAGTACTACAAAAACTACTTTAATGAGAAAGTTTATTTTCACTCACAGTTTAAGAATTCACTACATTATGGTGGAGGACAATCAGGGTGACAAGGAATTGTGGTAGCTGACCACATCAAATTCACTGTGGAAAATCAGAGTGATAGATGCTAGTGTTGGACTTTCTCCTTTTGATTCTGTTCTAAGAACAGGATCACCCACAACTAAGATGTGTCTTCCCACCTTAGGGTAATCAAGAATCCTCATAACCATGTTCAGGGAACTCCGTCTTCCTAGTGATTCCCAGTTCTTCCAAGTTGATGGTAAACTAAACCACCATACTTTATTTTTGGAAATAGTAATGTCCCATTCCTCACTGCATAAAGTAGATGAGCAGGACACAAAGGATTCCACTTGAAAGAACTTATTGAAGGGTAGTAGGGAAATAACAAACAGAAAAATATAGTAAATATTTTAAAGAATACTGTGGTAAAGGTTATGAAAATACATGTCAAGGAAAGTGGACGCTAGTTGGATAGGAAACAGAATATAAAGATGTGTAATATCTTTTTTTCATTCTCTAATTTTCTTTTTTGAATATATATACATATATGTGTGTGTGTGTGTGTGTGTGTGTGTGTGTGAGAGAGAGAGATAGAGAGAGAGAGAGAGAGAGAGAGAGAGAGAGAGAGAGAGAGAGAGAGAATTCTATGTTGGCATGAAAATGAAGGAAAATGTTGGCCAGTACTGGCCATGATTCCCTCTTGGTCACTAGATATTAAGTGAGTTGTTATTAACAAGGTAAATAAAGCACAACTCTACCCTTAGGTTTGACATGCCATGCTGGTCATTGCTGTGGTCCATAAATATCATAGCTAGGTAGGGCTATTGTATGCTTTCCTTCTCTGAAAGCTTACATGGCACATTCTGTTACCATGAAAGTTGTTTCTCAGAGAGAAAGCATTTAAGTAGTTTAAAGTGGGGGGGCCTCTGAACTCCATGTCTGAAGTTCATAGCGTCTTCTGCAATATGGACTTATCTTATGTCTCTGGGGATCAACTAAGGACAATAGCAAAACTTTGTAATGCTTCTGGAGGTTTTGGACAAGTCTGAATAACTACTCAACACAGAGCTTCTTGTGACTAATATCGAAATTTATCTTAGGTAGCCTTTGGCTCATTGTCAGCCTAGATAAAAAAGTTTACTTAAAGAACAAATATACATATATGTAACACAGATATATTTCTAACTGCGTAGTCTGTGCAAGGTTGATTCTGTGTGTTTTCAGGACTGAGCACTTTGCATTGGGAAATCAACTGTTGTGCTCTTCTCCAGAGGAGATGATTTCTCCTGATCTCAGCATGCTTTAGTCCCTAGTTGCTTTTAGTTCTTTGCATTGGGTCTAGTCCTTGTGGGCTTTTCCCCCATGTGCTTTGAAATGTTTTCACTGTGTGCTTTTTTATTTTTTTAAATACCCTAGCTGTTATTTTACTCTTTTTTCTTTCTCATTTATTCACCTCCCTAATTAGGATCCTTTCTGCCTTTCCTTCATTCCCTTATCACATCCCTGGTACCCTCCTATTCCCATTGGTATTGCTCTTTGATCTGTCAATAGCTCTGTCTTACTCATTTCATTTTTTAGCTATGCACATGCTTTTTAGATTTATGAGGTTCCACTTGTCCACTATTGGCCTTAATTATTAGGCAAATGTGGTCCTATTCACTAAACCATTCCCTACACTATATTATATAGGGTACTGCCTACGTATTCTTTTCTTAGACATTTAGTGTTTCAGGGTTCATGTTTAGGTCTGTGAATCATTTGGAGTGCAAGATGTATTTTTGTGTGAGATGATAGATATAGCTCTAATTTTATATTTCTACTAATGGGCATCTAGCCTTTCCAGCACCATTTGTTAATAAGCTTTATTTGTGTGTGTGTGTGTGTGTGTGTGTGTGTGTGTATGTGTGTGTGTGTGATTGATCAGATTTGTCTATATTCGCCATTCTAAAGCTGTTGCCTATCTTTATAATCTAATATGAGTTTATCTTAGACAACAGATACATAGATATTTGTTATTAATTCATTTAGTCAGCTTTCCTCTTTTTTATTGGAGAATCGAGGTCATTGGTATTGAAAGTTACTATTAAAATGTGTTTGTTAATTAGAGGCATTATGTTGTTGATTTTTTTTATTGTTAGATTTTTGTATATTAAAAATTATGGCTTCCTTTACACCTGTTCTCTCCTTTTTTTCTTGTCTTATGCCCAAAATATTATATTGCTTCCTGCATTTTTTTAGGTTTTGTTCTTGAATATATGTATATATATATATATATATATATATATATATATATATATATATATATATATATATGTATATATATGGTTATTTGTATTTTAGAAATATTTTTCCCATTACTTATGGCAGAGAATTTTGCAAGGTATAGGTCTAGGCTAACCTTCACAGTATCTGAGGACTTTGAAGTCATTGCTCCAGGCTCTTCTGGATATCAGTGATATTGAAATATCACCTCTTATTCTGATGGGTTTCCTTTACATGTAACTTGCATTTTATATCTTGAAGCTTATGATATGTTATGTATACTTAGTGTTTTAGTTATTATATGCCTTAGGAATTTTCCTTCCTTGTCTTGTCTATTTGGTGTTCTGTGTACTTCTTGTAGTGTATAGGAATGTCTTTCTTTTGTTTGAATTTTTTTTTAACATATCAGCCTGATTCCCATGCCTTTTGCTTCAAGCCATTGCCTTTATGCTTTTAATTGCCTAGTTGTTTTTCTTCTTTTCTTTCTTTCTGATTTTTAAATTGTAAATCTTCTGTATTTACATTTCAAATGTTATCTCCCACCCCCACTCCCAACCCCCTCCTGGTCCCCCTGCCTCCATGAAGGTGCTTCCACTCCCAACCACCCTCACCACCTCAGCACCTTGGCATTCCTCTACATGGGAAAAATGAGCCTTCACTGGACAAAAAGCATCTCCTCCCATCAATGCCAAATAATGATATCTTCCGTTACATATGCACCTGGATCCACAAGTCTCTCCATATGTACTCATTGGCTGGTGTTTTAGTCCCTGGAAACACTGGAGGGTTTGTTTGGTTGATGCCATTGTTCTTCCCATGGGGTTGCAAACCCTTTCAGTTCCTTCTGTCCTGTCTATAGCTCTCCCATTGGGATCCCCATGCTCAGTCTGATGGTTAGCTGCAAGCCTCCTCTTCTGTATCAGTATGGCTCTGGCAGAGCCTCTGAGGAGGCATCCATATGAGGTTCCTGCCAGTAAGCACTTCTTGGCATCAGCAATAGTGCATCGGTTTAGTGGCTGCATATGTGATGGATCTCCAGGTAAGGCAGTCTGTGGATGATCTTTTGCTCATTCTCTGCTATTCTGTTTGTCTCTGTATTTTCTCCAATGATTATTTTATTCTCCCTTTGCAAAAGGACTGAGGCATCCACATTCTGGCCTTCCTTCTTTTTGAACTCCATAATGTCTGTGAGTTGTTTCTTTTGTATTCCAAGCTTTTGGGGCTAGTATTTGCTTATCAGTGAGTGCATACCATATGTGTTCTTTTGTAATTGGTTTATTTCCAGTTTTTAGCTATTATAAATAAGGGTGCTATAAACATGTCCTTGTTAGATGTTGGGGTGTCTTTTGGGTATATGCCCAGGAGTGGTATAGCTGAGTCTTCAGGTAGTACTATGTCTAATTTTCTGAGGAACTGCCATTCTGATTGCCATAGTCATTGTACCAGCTTGTATGAAATTGTTGTTTTTTGTTTGTTTGTTTTGTATGATGTTTTTGAAGATCTGATATCTGTCATTGATGTGGGATATGTCTCTGTCATTCTTGCCTAGAATTCAAAAGTTTTTTTTTTTTTTTTTTTTAAATGATCATGTCACACATTTCCTGTATGTTTCTTTTCTGGGTTAAAAATCTTTTTTGTATATTTTGCTTATTTAGCATAGATCCTCTACTTTATTCTTGAGTTACAATATCCTGTCTTCTGTTCAATGCATTCTACTTGTAAGGCTTCCCTAGTTGACTAATTAGGTTTTGCAATTCTATTTTCATTTCTGCTTAAGTCTTCTTTAATGCTTCTCTTTCCTGGTTATTTTCTATTCTCAAGTCCTAGATTGTCTTCACTGTTTTCTTCACCCTTCTGGGACATCACACAGGTTTTTATTTTCCTTAATCTCCTTCTCTTTAATTTCATACAGCTGTTCCTTTGTTCTTTTTCTTTTTAAACTTCTTGAAGCCTTTGATGAAGTTCTAAATCTGTGTCCTAGAGTTCATCTATGTACTTCTCTTTGGCAAGAATTTCTACAGGGCTAGAGAGTTTTAGAGACAAGATATTGGCTAGAATTTTCATATTTTTTAAATTCTTGTTGTGAGATCTGAGTTTTGTGTGTGTGTGTGTGTGTGTGTGTGTGTGTGTGTGTGTGAAAGAGAGAGAGACAGAGGGAGAGGCAGGGAGGGAGAGAGGAAGGGAGGGAGAGAGAGCTCTTCATCTTATATGGGCAGAACACTTTGTTGTTAAAGAGAGAATATGTGGGTGGGTTGGGCCCAGAGTTTAGAAAAGGGTAGGATGAAGTTGGGTAGACAGAGACAATTGGGCTGGGGTGTAGGTTGCACCTCCTGATCTATGCCTAGGAAGTAGCCTTAAATATGGCTGATTGAAAAAGTTTGGTGTGGTATGGCAGGGAGCCTATGGATTGACAGTTGGGGAGGAAGTATCCCAGCAGAAGCCTAAAGGTAGGTTGCAGTGCAGCTACACAGGTATGCCAGACTAATCTGAAGTATTGCGTATGGGGCTAAGCTCAGATCTGATGGTTTTCAGAGAAGGTGTGAATCAAAGTGTCAGGGAGATTCTTTCCAAGCTATATCCTGGAGAAAAATGTGGGTGATCCTGCTGGATAAAGACACTGTATAGTATGCAGAACATATCTGGGGGTGGTAAAGCTCAAGAATGTCCTTGTGGAAGGCAGTCTTTCTTAAAAATAAATGAATTAATTAAAATTAACAGTTCTCTGAGAGTTAAAACTGGGGTGTTTTGATTAAATCTACAATACAAGCCTTTCCAGACCTATAACAGCTTATCTACCCAACTTTGTGTCAAAACCAAAACAAAACCTACCACCAACAAAACAAAAACTCTATGAAGACAAATTTCTGTTGTGTTAGCATTTTGTCTAGGCCTCACCCCACATTTACCTGGCAACAGACATGTGTTCCTGACTCTCTATAAAAGAAGCTGCTTGTCCCCTCCACTCTCTTTTGTTTTATTGCCTTCTTCCTCCTTCTTAGAAAGGAAACAAAATATTCACCGGAGGTAGAGAATGGGAGAGACTTGGGAAGAAGAAAGGACTGGGAGGAAGAAAAGGGGGCAGGATCTGTTATGACAAGGATGATATACAGAGGGTCAAGAATTTTAACAGAGGTTTGTAGCAAAGGAGGATGTGGAATCGAAGGATGTGGAATCAGGGATAGCCACCAGCAAGTCCCAGATGCCAGAAAACCAAGAGGCTCCTAGGACCCAACAGGATGAGTTTAGATGAATGCCCAACAAAGGGGGGGGGGGCTGTAGGTTCATCTACCCTTCTCAAAAATTTAACCTGGTATTGCTCCTGTCTGAAGGAAATACAGGGACAAAGAGTGGAGCAGAAAACACACACACACAGACACACACACACACACACACACACACACACAAGGAGGAACCCATAGCACCAGCTGCATATATAGCAGAGGATGTCCTTATCTGGCATCAAAGGGAGTGAAGGTCCTTGGTCCTGAGAAGGATCAATGCCCCAGTGTAGGGAAATGCTAGAGTGGTCAGGGGGGAGTGGGAGATAAGGTGGGGAAGCACCTTTATAGAAGCAGTGGGAGGGGAGATGTGAGAGGGATGCCATTTGAAATGTAAAGAAATAAAATAACCAATAAAAAAGAACTTAGAACTGAACTTTCATATTTACCCCCATGTAAACAGTTCAGGTGCAATAGTGCATGTTTGTAATCCCAGCCCCAAGGAAGAGGAGACAGGTAGGGGTCACTGGAGCTTAGTGGCCAGCCAGAGTGTTTAACTGTCGATCTTGGTACTTAGCAACCAGTGTAGCCAAAATTCTGAGGTCTAGATTGAGTTACATATACCACTTCAAAATTAAATGGTTCATTGTGATTGAGGAAGAAACATGACATTAACCCCTGACCTCCACACATACTTCCCAATCATATAAACACAGATGTGTGAATTCACGTCTACACACTTGTACACACACACACACACACACACACACACACACACACACCAAATTGTCAGGTGTACTTTTATGTTTAGTTTTTTGTCTTGACACTTCTATCTCTTTTGCCTTGGATTAGATATTTTGTCTGTTTTGATTAGATTCATTAGGGAGAGGATGTTCTGCTAAATCAAGCATGTGAAAGGGCACGTGATAAAGAATTCTTTGCTAACATCATGCATGTATTGGTCGGAGTTCCATTTTGTAGTTGAGCTCTATTTGTTGGGACTTCACAGAGAAAAATGCACCAAAGAACTTCTGGTGGTGTACTGCAGTTTCTTGTTGCTTCCACAGACTCTTGCTGATTGACAGAGTGATGTCAACTGAGATAAATATTCCTGTGGAGGCAAGACACATGTTGAGTGACCTGTAGAAGACACATGCTGTATGGAAGATATAATAGGACTTGACAGACAGTGATATAGGCTTCTTTAGAGAGCCAGCTGTGCAGTGCTTGTGGGCCTTTCATCTCCACTGATCTTCGCTTCCCTGAGAGATGCACAGCTGAGAACTTTTCCTGGCATTTTTCTTGGGCTCTTCTGTTGTCTTCAGCCAAGACTGAGGCCTGGCTGTTTTTTGTGGGTAGCACCACTGCTGCTAAATCGTAGTTGCTATTCTGTTTTACCAGACTGGATGGCTAGTGTATCCACAAGGTGCTTATGATTACATCGAGCTGCCACTGCTAACCTGTGAACTTAACTGCTGGTTTTCAGACAAAACAGGCATGAGTTGCTCCAAAGAACCTTTATAAACAGGTCCACTTCCCCATATCCTTTCTTTCCCGCTACCAATGGTG
Source organism: Micromys minutus (assembly GCF_963924665.1). NCBI lineage: Eukaryota > Metazoa > Chordata > Mammalia > Rodentia > Muridae > Micromys > Micromys minutus. The sequence goes on from NC_137953.1 coordinate 9,770,798, forward strand.
AGTGAAGGAGTTAAAAGAGAAGTTAAGACTTCTAAGAACCATTATTAAAAATAAGTTTAAAAGAATTAAAGTTACATGTGTCTTTGGATTGGTGACAGAATTGTCAGTGCAATATAGAATAGTCAAAAAAGAAATCCTTGGCAGTGACTGTCTAGATTATTTGAGCATCTCCTCCTTCTACCACTCCAAATTTTTATCAACAAAACATCTGTGGACATTGACAGATGTCCTGGGGTGAGCCTAGATTGGGCAAAATAATATTTATTATGAGCTACTACTCCAAGGTAGCCACAAATATCCTCTAAGAGATACACAAAAAAACAGAGCATAAAGACATATTGTACTGTAGACTCAGATGAGTTCTACAACTGAGAAAAAGGTTTAAGTCAACGACAAAGCTTTCAGAGGGCCTTGACCAAATAGGACATGGCTGGCAGAAATGTGCCCAAGTGTGGGCCATTTACACATGTGAATGTGTGGGGCGCCGCCTGCACATTCTCCATTACAAGATGGCGCTGACATCTGGCTGGAGTTAGCAGTAAACAAGCCATGTGCGCACGTGCTGGGTAACTTTCCACTCCTTGAGCTCTGCCTCTCCCGTGGCGTCATAGGGCCTGATGAGTTTCAACCAATCAGGGGGCTCCGCGTCCAAGGCAAGGACTGATCCCTTTATAAGGGGACAGGCTAGATAGTTCCGGTCTCTCATTGGTCTCGTTCGTCTCGTGGATCTCGTTCATCTTGTTCGTCCTGTTCGTCTTCTTCGTCTTCTTGGTCTTCTTCTTCTTCTTCGTCACGTGTAGCAAGTGCTGGTTCTCGAGGATAATAAAGTTTACCGAAGAAGGATCCTATTTCGTGTGCGGCCTCATTCTTGCAGGCGAGACGGTTGCGCAGGACATGAATGTATGCAGGACACCTGGCTGGAAAGAGATGCCTACCATACTACCTGACAGCTTTCCCTAAGTGGCTGGGACGTGGAAAGATACCCTATGAGGGACAGAGTCATCTGCAGCTTATTTTCTACAAATAATTCCCCTTCCTCAGCAGTGCCAACGCTTTTGGCTTAAGAGCAATTGCTGTGTTATTACGAATACTGAGTTAAATTTAAGAAAATAACTTTGTGTGGTTCTAGTATGGTGAAGTTGTAGGGGTTCATTATATTGAAAATTTACCTATTTCTGATGAAACTAATGTGGGTTGATGAGCGCACAATAACAGAGATCTGCAGCAGGCACATTAAATACTTAAATGGCATATTTTCTGGCCCCAGTCAATAAAATGTGAATTATAACAAATTGCCCACAGCTTGGTAGTGAGTGCATCATTGAACAGACTCATCTTCTGACTTCATTTCCAAAGGCAGGCTGATGCAGGGGGCACAGGGGCCATAAGTGCACCCACTGCTAACATACTTAGTTATAAGCACAGTAGTTGTGAAATGTGTGGTCTCAGCTTCAGATCTTATGTTCAGGATCTTCCCTTGAGTTCTTGCCTTGGGATCCCTACATGATAGACTGAAAACAGTGAACTAAAATACACTCCACTGTCCTTAAGTAGCTTTTGGTCGTAGTGTTTATGACAGCAACAGGATATTAAAGTAAAACTTGAATATTGAGGGTTGTCAGGTTTGGTGACAATCACCTACTAAGCCATCTCACTGTTAATTTGCTTTTCAATCTGTAATGTATTACTTTATCTTGAAAGTAAATATTGGATATGTGTGTGTACATGGGCTATGTATGTACTAAAGCTCACAAAGGGCAGAAGAGGTATCCCTGGAACCAGAGTTACAGATGGCTAAGAGCCTTCTTGCAGGTGCAATGAGCTGATTCTATATTCTGAGCAAGAGCAATAAATGCTTTTTACCTGCTGTGCCATTTTTCCTGCTCCTGAATGTGGGATTCCTAATGCAGAGAAAAAAATCTTACTTATGATGTCAACTGCTCCCAGCATAGTAGTCTCCCTTTCAGGATAGAAATATGAAGCCTGGTGACTTCTGTCTCTAAAGAGGAAAGCTATACTGTGGGAGAGAAACGACATATTTATGAACCCAAGAGCTCAAATAACTGTTTGTTTACAGATGCCCTCTTCTCACCTTAGGTTTGGGGAAAATGTTTGACCTTCAGTTTAAACAAATTCCCTGTAGGTAAGATGATTATTTAAAACTCTTCCTCAAAGAAGTCTGTAGCTTGGCATTTAGTTTTTCCTGTGAAGTATTTGTTTGTGTGTATCTCTTGGGAAAATGGGGTCTGATAGCTCTGTCCAGGTTATTTCACCATCTGGGAATACAGTCAAGTTAATCTTGGAATCAGGTTATGAATAATTTTTGCGTTAGAAATACTTATCTGTACAGTTCATGCAAACACTTTTCTCTTATTGGCTTAGTCATTTACTCTAAGTTCTATGATTTATACACATCCTACAAACTAGGCAGAAGTGTGCAAGAGCCATCCCATACAATACAACTTAAAAAAATCCAATATAGCTTCATAACTAGGTCATCTACATGCTCTTGGAGATGGGGAATATGGACCAGAAAGAATGTGGACACAGTTCTACATCCCTGTGCTGTGAATTCAAAGCTGTCTGTGAGTATTTAACTAGCACTCATAGACTAACAGAAACCCGAAAAGCAAGGCATCAATGTCTATATATGCCTGAAGGACAGTATGGACTCAGAGCCCTGATGTGCTTTGTAATTTCAAAGATAGCCATGATCTAGATCTGTGGTGGTGCCTGTGAAGTAGAGGAATGTACTTTGAATGTTGTCAGACACTGGGTTGGTAGCTAGCATGTATTTATTTTCTAAACTGAAGCCATGATATGACACATCACCTACATTTCCTCAAGAGAAAAGACGATGGCAGTGCCTTCTACTTGAAGGGAAGAAGGAAAAGCAATGCTGTGAGTTGCACATTGGGAGGTAGATGGTTGTGTATTGCTGGAGACCTTGTGAAATAGCTTAGATTTGGGAAGCTAAAAAGGAACTCAGGGGCCTGAGATAGGAACCAGGAAAATGCTATTTGTTATAGTCAAATGATGTCCCCTCCTGGTTTGCTTTTCTATTTCACTTGCCTTCTTATGTTGCTGATGTTTTCTGGCTCTGTGAAGTTCCAACCCTCTACCACATCAGCCAATTCCACATCTCTTTGCCCCTAGAGTATAAATCATTTATGTGGTACCTTTATAATGTTTGGCGTTTCAAACTTCCTAATTTACACATTTGTTTAACATATATGTGTATATATGTGTGTGTGTGTGTGTGTGTTTCCTGCTCTCTCTCTGTGTGCTCTACACATCTTTCTTACCTGTGCACATGTATTAATTTTAATCAAATCTCAACTCCTTGAGATCTAAAACCATCTGCTCATCTCCCGCAGGTCGGATGGGAGTTGTAACTCAAAATTGTTTATTGATATAAACTAAAACCAGAGAAAAATGATGCTTGCTTTCAGAGATTTTTATCTCTTCTTTTTAGAATTACATATCTAATGATCAAAATCAGAATCTTTAAAAATCATGTGTAAGAAATTCTCCGCAAGTGTTTTACTGCATCTTAATGCAATCTAAGTATTTAAACCTCACAGATGCCAAATTAAACTGTGTTTATCAAGCTAGGTTTTGACGAACACTGTAAGCTAAATAAGGCTTTGCATCCAACTCCGTATTCATTCCTCAAGGTTCAGAATTAAATGTGCCATCCGTCCTCCTGGAGTTATAAACCATTTGTGATTATTTTTGAAATGCTTATTTTAAACTATAAGAAAACCTTCCAAGCAAGCAGTTTCTTTCCTTGGGGAAAGGAATTTGTGTCTAGACAAGAGCAGATGGATGCGCCCCGATTCTCTCAGGGTAGTCACCGTGAATGGAATTTAGAATTACTTTTTTTGTGTGTGTGGTTTTCTTCTTCTAGGCAGTCCTTTTTCATCTTTTATCAAACAATTCAGCTCATGGGTTATGTATGGCCTTCTGGAACTCGGCTTTGGTTTTGATGTTTGAAATGTACATTATAATTTTCTAAACATGAATGTATGAAAATGGCAGCCTTTAGGATCTCCCACTGAGAGAACAGATGATGGACACTGATGAAAGGAAGCCCAAAGAGAATTTGGTGGAGGAGGACTGGCTAGGCCGGTGATTTTGGTTATCTGGAAAGGTAGAAATAGTTGAGGAATATTCATGAGAAAGTAAGTAATAGACTCAATTGGACTGTGTTGGCCCATGCTTCTGAAATCTGACACAAGGTGGCTTCCATTGGCGGTGGGGAAGAAAAGAGAGGGGGCTGGGACTGGCTATAGTCTCAGCTAGGGTACCATTAGTATTAACTCTGGAAGTCTGTTTGTTTGTTGTTTATGTATTTGTTATTTGGAGACAAGGTCCCACTCTGTATTCTTGGCTTGCCTGGAATCCTCCCTCCTGGGTATTGCGATTAAAAATTTGTGCTACTCCTAGTAGTGAAGTACTGAATTTAGACAAGATATGTTAGTTTTGTTACCACATAGCCTCTACCACATGTTTAAAAAGCATTTAGAAGTAGTTAATAGTCAAATAATATCCATTAGAATATAGCACATATCAAAAGCGGATTAAGTTAGAGTTGGGCAGAACTAATTTTACAAGAATCTCAGATCAAATGGGCAAGTTTTCTTGGCAATGATATTTTGTTTGAGCTGAAGGAACTGTGCGAATACTTCTTTTGTGTTTTGTAAGCCATCCTTGTTTTTCCAAAAGTAAACTCTAAAATGTTCTTTCTCTCTTGGATCTGATGAGGTCATAACCAAACACAATATTTAGTCTTGTCCTTGGCAATCAAGATAAGACAGAAAGCTGAGAGGAAATGGTTTTACAGTGACTGGGGATAGATTTATAGGAAACTCCTTACTAAAAAAGAGCATCCAGAGGGTGACACTGGTCCAAGAGAAGAAAGAGAGGAGCAGTAGCTAAGACAGCTTAATTTTTAAGATAAACTATGCCAACTCCAACTTTCTGATTGCTCACTTACTGGTGGGATCCTTCCAGTCCACGCCATCATCCTCTACCAAGGCAGCCTTTTGTTGGTGGTAAATCTTTGCAGATTGATCTTCATGTCCCCTGCAGAGAGCACTGAGTGTATAAGCCTTGTGTCAACAAGATAAAAAGGGATGTGGTTGTGTGGACAGAGGCAGGATTGTAGTGTGAACCCAACTCTGAGAACCATTTGCTGTGAGTCTTTTCTGTGTGGAGTCCATAAATACCACCTCACCTACGTCCTTGTATTGGTATGTGCCCACATGTCTGATTTATACGCATAGTGTTGCCAGTCTTTTATAACCTGGTCTTGAACTCAGAAGCTCAAGTGATCCTTCTGCTTCAGGCTCCCATTGGTTAAAGGTGTGGCTTACCATGTCCCTGTCTTCTTTTGAATGTATTTATAAACTTGATAGGCATTTATAACTGGCACTATTCCAATTTTAAAAAAGTATTTATTTTATTTTATATTTGGGTTGTGTGGGTGTATGTGTGTGTGTGTGTGTGTGTGTGTGTGTGTGTGTGTGTGTGTGTGTGTGCCAAACATGGATATGTGTCCACAGAGGCTAGACAAGCACTCAGATACCCCTGGGCTGGTGTTACAGGTGGCTGTGAGCTGCCCATTAGAGGTGCCAGGCAGAAGTTTTCTTAACTGCCTTCCCAATCATCACCACCTCCCCAGCCTCTGTTGTTTCAGTTGGCACCATCTGAGGTCCAGGTTAGTTCAGCATCAAATATCAGGGTTAATTAGGAAAAATTGCTTGAAATAGACAAATACACCCCTGAATCCAGATTAAGTGTAGCTGCTGCAATTACAAAAAAAATGTAGCATGTCCTGTAAGCTGCCATTTATTAATAGTTTTCCTTTGGGCAAAGCATATGCTATATTGGCTAGCTATTACGGTGTAATATATCAAGCCAAATTTAGTAGTTTTGGACTGTGATTACAGTGTCATGGTATCGGTCATGGTGTCTGTGAGTTGTGGAATTGCAGTAGTTTTGTTAAGGGGCTGCTCTGCAGTCTCTGAGGAGCTCGACATCAAGGTGTTGCTATTGTTGTGTCAGTTCATGAATTGATAAGTAAAAGACTCACATGGTGTGTGGAACCCCTGCATTTGTGTTTCACTTGAGGCATCACACTTTTGCATCTGTTGACCACAGGATTCTCCGAGTCCTTTGCCCTTGTAGCCTATTCTAAATTGGCTTGTGTCTTAATTAGGGCATCTATTGTGATTAAAGACCATGATCAAAGAAATTTGTGATGAAAAGGATTTATTTTGTTTTATACTTCCACGTCACAGTCTATCATTGAAGGAAGTCTGGGCAGGAACTGAAGCAGAAGCCATGGAGGAACACTATCTTCTGACTTACTGGTCAGTCAGACTTACATGGTCTACTTTCTTACAGTACCCAGGAACATCTCCCCAGGATAGTGACACTGTTAATGAGATGGGTCAATTAGCAATCAAGAAAGTGTCCTATACACCTGCCTATAGTTAATCAGTTGGGAAAATTTTCTCAATTTAAGTACCTCTTCCCTGGAAACTTTATCTTGTGTCGGTTGACAAAATCTATGCAGCCAGGGAAAACATCTGACTTCACTCAGAATAATCTCCCTAAAGAACAAGAAAGGGGAGTAAAATGGGCATTTCCTTCTTTGTTTAATTTTATCCCAGAAGTTCTGCATTACATTCTTTGTTATAGTCTGTTAGTTAGAGAAACGTTAGTGGCTCCAACACATGCTCACATTTGAGAGACAGAAACATGAAGAGAGGATGTTGGGTGGAGAGCTTCTTAGATCCTGCCTTACCACACATATGGTATATGTATACAGGTGCAAGACACAATGAAGGATAACATTACTTAGATATGATAGCATGTATGGAAAAAAACCCAATTAACATGAACTATAGAGGAATGTATTTAATTTTAGGCCCAAGGACCTCATTTCCTTGGGTCATGATTACTAAAACAGAAAAGATCAACTAAAGACTAGCCTGGTGGTTTGTGTTCAGAAGGAAAGAAAAAACTAGCAGAGCTAGACAGTCGAGTAAGGAATGGCTTCATATAATTAGAAAAGGCTTTTCAGTAGAAGAGAATAGACAGAATGTTTGCAGAAATAAAACTTGCATACAATTAAAAAGTCACAATGTGTATGTCAAAGGGGGAGAACTCTATTACCATTTTTAGGACAAATCACATTATCCCCAGTGTAGAGATTAAGAACTAATTATATGGAGTCATAGCAGAGCCTGTGTAGCCACCCTTCATAAAAGGTACAACTGCTCCAAATATGCAGAATCATATGTAGATATCAAAGATCCAGAACCTAGGTAAACCTGTAGTGTTGAAGCATTTGGGCCTACCCAGAATCCATTTCCTCTGACAGGAAGGGGCCATCTATTCTCTGTGGATCTCATGGGTCCATAAATACATATAGAGAGAAAACATATCCACAAAGAAGGTTTATAGATCGAAAAATTTGACTGATTATAACTGGTAATAGGTGTCAGTGTCAAGGTTCTTAAGAGGACTCAAGGCTCATGATTTTGAAGGCTATCTTTGTCAGCTAAGGTTGGTGCTTCCTCTGAACGTTTTCCAATGATCAAGAGTCATGAAGAGCTTAAGTAATGGCATGGGTATGAGGCGTCTCTAATTTTTGACTAGGGCTAAGGGTAGCTATGGACAGGCCACAGGTGTGGTTTGGGTCCTTACAACTACACAGGTGATAACTTCAAACTTCAGACTCCAATCAACTTCTCACCGCATGCTTTCCAGATATGCAGCACCATCCAGGGTACCTTGAGCCTTGGAAGCACCAAAGGCATGTTCCCTCGAGCAAAGTTAGACATTTGGCATTTTTAGCCTCTCCTACCATGTAATTGTGGATGATTTGAATTTCTTCTTGACAATACCTAATAGAAACTGTTTTGGAAATGGATGTTTCTGCTCCAGGAACACTTTCAAACAGTTCCATGTTGGAGGGAATACTCATTGGCCCCAAGGAGTCTCCCACAAATTAACACTTTACAGCCCCACTTACTCTTGTGATACCTTTTTCTTTAGTTATTTCTAACTATGAAGAAGGTTAGTATCTGTGGTCAGGAAGTATATTGTACTATGCAATACACTGCACTATGTAGTAGAGGGAATCACAATTATATCCTTGCCCTGATACTGTTTTATAGGTTGATACAAATGCTGTCATTTCTTGTTGCATATTCATATGTAACAAGTTGGATCTGTTTCTCCATTTACTTTTTTTTTTTTTTTAACATTTTATAATGAATTTGTCCAAAGAAAGTAGTCGCATTGTGTGGCCTGAAATGAACAGCTGATCTGACTAGCCTAGTTGACCCTCTGTATACTGATTTGCCGGTTTGGTCTCAGCAAATTAATCAAGGACAGATGTGGGACTATTTCTCCTTTTGATGATGAACCTTCTCCAAGGGAAGCTTTATTCTGAAAACCTTCTAAGCACAGCTTTCTGTTAGGGCCCCGCACAGAACTAGGAGTGCCACTCCTAAGTTCTCTCATAACCCTGAAAAATATTTGTTGAGATTCTGAATACATATGGAATTATTAACATCACAAATGAATAGGAAATGTGGGGAAAATGACTCGTCTTAGAAATATTTAAGGATAAATGAATTCTTCATTCCATAGCTTATTTATTGTTCTCATTTTTCTTTACTAAGTAGGTTCTTCATGCTGCAAAAGAATGACAGAGTCTTAGGGTGAAAAAAATGGGAGGAAGATTCAGGCAAACTAATGGGCAAATAGAAACACCCATTTCCATGTACCAACTACTATAATAGCGGGTGTATATTTTCAGATGTCTAGGGATTAAGGAAGGTTTCAGAACAACAGTTAAACTGGAGATTGAGAAGACATTTACCTAACCAGGGGGAAGGAAGGGTATGCGTTTCTGTTTGTGAGAATGAATTCTTATGGACAGATCATCAGCATAACTTCCCCTCCCCTGCCATGCCCTACTTAGCAACAAACATAACTAAGTCTGACTGCAACTTTTGAATATGTGTAGGGCTAAGTGGTAAGATCACACAAGAAAAACCAGTCAACAGTATTCAAATATCAAATGTTTCAATGCATTGACATTATTGGAGATCCCTGGAAAGTCTAAAACTGGAGCAGAGATTTGTTTACTTCCTCAGAAACAATGGGCAGTCTAGCTGTGTTTCTTCCTTGCATCCAGTTAACCTTATTCTTGTCCCTCATGGCTGTCAGGAGCCCCATTCACACTGCACTGCAGCTTGTTCTTCCTGTAAACAGAATCACCCTGTGCTCTGAAACTTCACCTCTTGGAGCCTCTTGGGAAGATTCATTTCGAAAGTCATCACCCATGGTTTAGATCTCAACCAGCACTGGAATAGAATGACCTTGATTTTTATATATGCAATATTAACTTCCATTTCTTTCCTTTTAGAAGGTCATTATTTTGTAGCCCAGTATGCAAGGCACATACAAAAGTGTAGTTAGAATGTAACTTTCCTTTTAACTTTGATCACCCTTTCAGGGCATAAGCTATTAAGAACAGTTCAGCATGCTGATAAATAATTGCAAAGTGGTGTCTACATTTTTTTTGGGTGCGATTCACAGAGAAAAAAAGCTTCTAATTATATAAACCTACATCAGCAACTCTGTTGATATATAAAGCAAGAATCACAAAGGCAGTGTTAAGCCTTGTCCTAATTAGATAGAAGTGAGGCCAGTGTCCCTTTTGACTGTTTTTATTTTTAAATCTCAATATTACTTCTGGGAGGAGGACATATTTTATAAATTATCAAGATGTTCTGGCATCAATGGGAAGAGAGGCCTTTGGTCCAGTGAAGGCTCATTTTCCCAGTATAGGGGAAATGCCAATGTGCTGAAGTGGGAGAGGTTGGTTGGGAGAGAGAGCACCTTCATGGAGGCAATGGGAGATGGAGAGAGGATGAGATTGAGGAGAAAGGGAATAACATCTGAAATGTAAATACAGAAAATATCCAATTAAAAAAAAGATGTTTAAAAAAATCCATAGTTAGACTGAGAACCTCAGTTCAGCTATAATGGATCAGTATTCTAGTAAGTCTTTGCTTTCCTGACTTAGAAACTTAGATAAAGCAGGAGGAAGGCAAGTTAGGGGGGGACAAATAGTGCAAAAACGGAGCTATGTTGAAGAGAAATAGCAACTGGCCAGGCTCCGAGTGAATAAACATAAGGATGCAGCACAAAGAAAGTAGTTCTGCTTTCTCCCAAACCATTTAATTCTTCCCATAAAAGGACCTATTTCTCTCTCCTCTGACCATACAAAGGCCTGAAACATGGTCATTCACTCCAGTGATGTACCATCCGAGCCTCAAAAGAGATACATGTCTTATTCCATACCCATCAAGTAAAGCAGCCTTCCAAAGACTGTATCCCTCATTATAAATAGTGTTTTTATAATGTTACATCATATATGTGTTTCCAGGGCAGACCATCTGGTTTTAGTTAACCAGTTTGTGAACTCTTCCATGTGGATAACTATTTCTTCCAGTCTTAGTATTCATTCTTTGTGTAAAGTTGAGTACCTGTGGCCTTTCCCTTGTCCACTTTAGAATGTCTACTGTTGTCCTTTTCCAGTTCAGGTTTAGGCAGCCTGAGCTGCCTTACACATTTACTAACACTTTTTGAGTATAGCTTCTGATATACCTAGGTTTCACTTATACATTTAGTGACAGGAGAGCCTTTCTCTCTCCTCTCTCTCCCTTTCCATCTGTTTCTTTCTGTCTCTCTGTTTCTGTCTCTTTGTGTGAATGTGTGTGTGTGTGTGTGTGTGTGTGTGTGTGTGTGTGTGTGTTTGTGTGTGTGTTTGTATGTGTAAAAATAGCAGTTAATAAAGAAGAGGCCCTGAGTTAAAAAAAAAAAAAGAGCAAGGATGGGTATATGGAAGGTTTCAGAGGGAGAAAAGGGAAGGACAAAATGATGTAATCTCAAAATTTGCAATAATGTTTAAAAAGTAGCCCCTTTACATCTTTATTATTTTATTGTTTCCCTTGGATCTGACAATAGCTAGATCAAGTCTTATCATCACTTCATTCCCAAGCTTCCATTACTTCTTAAGAATAACTGCACAGAAGAAAAAGGACCCATTTTCTTTGCCCCTGAAGATTCATGAAGACAGAGATGTGTTTGTGAATGTTGAAGTCTAAGTAGTATCATTACCTAACTCAACCATATAGCTGACAGTTATCAATATGGAGAGCTGCACAATGGTTCATTTACACTTCCTCAGCAACTTCCTCACTTTAATAACATTGGTCAGACTGCTCTATATTATGTTGTGGCACATAAAATAGAATTTTATTTTTTTCAGAGTCTTATTCTATCTACAAAGAGATACATGACTTAAGACTAACTTTAATTCCTTTAGACATGTTGGAACTATAAAAAGATCTAGAGAAAGGAATGAACAGAGGCTAATATACCAGATACCACTTTTTCCTCCTTAAATGGAAACACTGTATTTAAGATAAGAAACACTGTATTTCAAAGTATCCATGACACACAGAAGTGCACACATGCTTAAAGAGTATACTGTATTCTTTTGTGCATGTTTTTATTATCTAAGGAGTGGTTATCTCATTCCATTCTTCTTTTCCCACATCAGGTTCAGGACTTCATTACACTAGGTGTCTCCTTATTTACCTGTTCCTGTCCATTTGTACTAAACAGATGCAGTACCCACAGATGTAGAACAAACATCTCATGGTAGTTACTCCTGACACCAGAAATAAGGGTAGTTGGACCCATCAGAATAAGTCTGAGATGTGGCCTATTAACAAGATCCCATGAGAGCAATTATTTTCCATTTCAGTTCTTGTATAAGTCCTGAACTCAACTCCTAGATCACTTCATGTGAAAAGACACAGCCACAAACAGAGTCCCTAAAGAGATTTCTTATGACTCCAGGGTATGACTGATCAGCTAGCCTAGTCTGGATCTCTATAGAAGTTGATATTTGACTATGCCCTAAATTATGACCCATTTACTTGTTTGGGAGTAAAATGAGTCATTTTACCATACTTCATAGTAGTGGTGGCCAATATGATGTATTTTCAGTCCCAACTACACAAAACAGCAGATAGTTTTTATTTTTCTGTCCACATTTACATAGTGCTATCATGCTTCGAACTTTTTGTCTATTTTAAGTAAGAAATGATGCATAACTACTATCTTTTCAATTACTAATGTCAAACATATTATTGTGTAATTTATCAGCACATGCAACAGCATATATGTGAAGGTTAGAGGCTAGATGCTTTTCTCCTCTCACCATGTTGGTGTTGGGAATCAAACCCTAGTGTTACGAAGCCAGAAAGAAGGCACTATTTCCTACTAAGTAATCTTGATCATCCTGATATTGAAGGAAATTACGTGGTACTAACAGCTTCATATAAATCTTCAAAATCACAGAGTGCCACGGACCTGCCAGTTTAACCATCAAATAAAGTGGAATTAGTATAACTCAAAACTTTCTGGGGGAATAAAGTTATGATTTTATTTAAGTAAAACACCCATATCTAAATGCAAAATACATACAAAGATACTCTCATAGTCTAGAAGGTCAATTCCAATCTTCTATATTTTTAGTTCCATAAAAATAAGTTCATCGTTAACATAAAGGGATAATTGGAATAGCTCAGGTTCATATATGGGTTTTAGGAGTAATAGTTTTCTGAATTTTATGTTGAGTTGACATGGAAAATTTACACAATTTATGGGGCATAGTGCAATGCTCTGATACATATATGCCTTTCTTCTCGATCCAATGAGCATAATTAGAATGCCAATCACCTCAGTTACAATTCATAGTTATAGAAACACATCGAAATAGACTCACATTTCTTTACATGTCGATGCAGCTTCATGGTTATATAGAAATCTTAGGCGGTATAGGGCACTGATCATCATGATTCACCTGGGAAAGGAAAATCGTCCAACTCATGACTTTGATTTTGATAGTTATTATTGCAACAACACTTATGCCTCCTCGCCCCATCTCTCCTCTCCTTAAAAAATAAACATTCAACATTTTTAGTAGAAATGCATTTCTCTAGGAATTATATACCTCAGACATTCTTACCCTAGAGAGGAAGTGAGCAGAAGTGCTCACACCAGGGATGAAAATGAGTGTCAATGTATCCTATAGCCTGAAACTGCATATAAAGATGAACCAGGCAAGAAATCCCAGAAATGGATGCAGACTAATAGCATTTATATTTTATTGCCCTTACAAATAAAGTGAGTTGTGCTTTTGGCTTTCATCTGCCATAGGAATAGGTTGTTATAAGAGCTGAGAAAATTGAATTATGATATTTAGGAGTAGGGAAATCAGCACCATTTTCCAGATTCTTTTCCAGAATCTGTGAGCATTTCAGATATCACAGTGAGCTTGCTTTCTGCTGACCTCAGAGATATGCATACATGCATATATCTCTCTCTGTCTCTCTCTCTCTCTCTCTCTCTCTCTCTCTGTGTGTGTGTGTATGTGTGCGTGTGTGTGTGTGTGTGTGTGTGTGTGTGTGTGTGCATACCTGTTTGTTTATGTGTATGTATTTGTTTTATGAGAAGGAGGTAAGAGAAGGAGATAAGTTCCTTTAGGAAATTCATATGTGCATCTTTTTTTTTTCATACCAAGGTGATATTGATAAAATAGAACAAATTACCTTGAGCCTCTTGGTTTTCTCTTCTACAGGTTTTCTGCTGAGATATTGTTTCCCTTTTGTTCTCTTACATGACCCTTCTATAGCATCCCTCCTTCCTCATCCTCTCTACTTCTTATGTCCTGCATTCCCATCTATACATCTGCTATATCCAGGATATGATAAGACTTACAGTTTTATGTATATTATAATATCAGCTCCAACTATCATACAGACAAAAAACAAATGCAGGCTTAGAAAGATGAAGAAAATATGGGCAAATTTTTATGAGTGGGAAATAGCAAAAATGAAAATCAATTCAGGTTACCATAAATGTGAAATCTGTGCCCATCTGCTAACCTGCCCCACCTTGGAGGGCTGACATAACTTTCTGTTTGTCCAATTATCACCTTGCAAGAAGTAACAATTTGCTTCCTTTTGTTGTGATGACACAAGATGACTGAATTAAACCTATTGAAACCTGGACCAGAAGAACACCACTACCTTTGCCCCGTGACTAGAGTGACAGCAAAAGAAAAACTCTTTGTTATTCATGTCATTTCTTTTATTTACCCAGTGATGCCACGCTTTGCTGAACAAGTTGAAGTTGCAATCGAAGCCCTGAGTGCCAATGTTCCTCAACCATTTGAAGAGAATGAGTTCATCGATGCTTCACGCCTGGTGTATGATGGTGTTCGGGACATCAGAAAGGCTGTGCTGATGATCAGGGTATGTGAGACATTTATAGCACAGATAAGAAGTTCTATGTCTTCCTCAGTTGTAATTGCTCAATGTAATCTGTGAAGATGTTTGACTCAAAGCATATTCAGACCATGTGCACTTATTACTAATAAATGGATGAATGAGTCTTAATGAGCCTGGTTCAGTAATGAATGCCCTGATATAAGATGTTCTGGCTCCTTCTGGTATGCATATTTCTTTAAGTTTCATAAGATTTGTAGAATCTCTGCTACTGTCCATTTCTGTCCCCTGTAGACATTGTCATCACATGAGGATTACCAGAGAATCATGAGTGGTTAAGAGTGAGGCATTTTTAACTTAGTGTATCAATATAGCAGCAACACAATGAGTTTATTATGCATAAATCTAGGTAGTCTTGGGTGGAAGCTCCTCTATCACCTAACATATTAGCTTTTCCCACATTTCTGGCGAATATGTGTATTTTTATAACTTTTGTCTAAATAGTAAACCATACTGTAAACCTAGAAATTCCACTTTGTATATGTTTTCCACATATGCTGGGTCCTCTGTAACTTGGTCTAGCCCTCCAAAGTATGCATTAGTTTGTCTCCATGACCCTAGCTTACTTCATACAATTTAGCTATTCTATAATATTCCCTTGTAGTTTTTACTTCAGTGTGTGACTTCATACTTTACTAACCCCTTAATACAGAACTGTCCAAGCAGTTTCATTAGAGATGAAGCTTTTCCTTGAAGAAAAAACTACACACAAAGAAGAATAATTGAGAGCAAATATGAGACAGTTATATAATTAAAGCTGAGAGATGAGTTTCTGTAGTATCATCCCAAGGGAACAACAACCAATATAATCCTAATGAGAAGCATGGTTATTTAATTTTTTAAAATTTGAATACTTGTACTGCACTAAAAGGTAAAAAGGTAGTAAATGAAGGATTGGACAGATGGCTTGGTGGTTAAGAGCACTTCTCTTCTCACAGAGGACATGGGTTCATTTTGTATCACTCAGAGAGGGTGGTTAACAAAGGCCTGTTAAGTCCAGTTTCAAGTAGTGACTTAATTCTCTCTTTTGACCTGTGCACACACTGCACACAAGTGGCAAAATTCAGTTGAGCAGGCACATGTCCTTGCACATAAATAAAAATAGTAGTTTTTATAGAAGTAGCAAATGAAATTAATTATAACCTCTTCCTTAGCAAAAGGTATCCATGATGATAGCATTTTTTTTCATGTTCCACAAGCATCATTTAAAGCACCCAGTACCTTAACAGAGCTACGTTGGAGTAACCACACACTTCTTAGCCAAAATCTCTACTTGTTTCTAGCACTGACTGGTGTAATAAATTTAAAAAGACCGTAACATCAAGAAAATTCTATCATGTCAAATTGACTTTACTTAAACACATATATTTTAAGTTTACACTTAGGTGTCTTGATTACATTGCCTTTTTAACTTACACATTTTATAGCTATGGTACCCTGATCATCATCCAAAACGTGGCTGTTTTCCCTGTATTTACTTTTAACATAATGTCCCCTCCCTGGACACCTATAATAGTAATGCTTGGGGAGAGTATTTATTTCACTGTCCCCTTTATGACTATTGCCTTCTTTAGATTGAAAAGCTTTTGAAACAATGGATGTCTTTTGTTGCCACATTCCCCCATTGGTTTATATTTTTTAACACATTTCGAGAGAGGGAAGGAGGGATATAGAGGAAGGGACTGATGGTGAAAGGGAAGTAGAAAAGAAGGGGGAGGAAAGGAGGCAGAGAGAAGAAGAAAGGGAAAGGGAGAGAGAGAGAAAGAGAGAGGAGAGAAAGAGAGAGAAGAGAAAGAGAGAGAGAGAGAGAGAGAGAGAGAGAGAGAGAGAGAGAGAGAGAGAGAGAGAGAGAGAGAGAGAGAGAGAAGAGATTGTTCAATCTCAGAAGGGAGAAAAATGACATATAAAAGCTAAGGGAATGAGGTTAGGAAGAGGAGCGTAAGCTTTTGAAGTCATTTCCACATTCTGTGCTAACTTTTGAAATCAGGTAAGGAGCATGAGAGTTATGCTTGTCAAGGATTGTGCACTAAACCCACTATAATTCCGAGACATGGTCCCTCTTTTGCCAGTTTTTCTGCTTTGTTAGCCTTCACATTTCTTGTGACAACCATTTATTTGGGAGTCTGAAGAGGTTTATAGCCATCATTCAGTTTTTCACTCCTAAGCTATCAAAAATCCACAATTTTATATAAAATGCCATCGCATCATTACAGACAGTGTCATCCCCCTATCTCAATATTAAACAACAACAACAAAAAAAAAAAAGCTGAAAGTTTTGGAATGAAGAAGCATACTTGTAAGCTTCTTATCTATTTAGCACCCACTTGGCTTCTTTTTATTTAAGTAATTTCATGGCCTCATTTTTTAGTGTAAATTACTACATCTCTAGGTCTTAGAAAATTCTATTGTGTAAGGAAAGAATAATTGGGAATCATTGGGAAGGGGACTTTTCCTGACAGCTGTGTAACCTCTTTCCAAATTGCTGGTTATGCTTTACAAAAACAAAATCTCTTTTAAAATCATTTTTGAAGTGATAACTGTAGGAAGGAACATGATGGATCAAATACTTCATCACCTTCCCTCTTAACAAACAATATAAATTCAATGAAAATGTTGCTGTCTCTGAGTTCCAGGCTAGTTGCAGACAGCCCTCAGATATAGAGAAAGTTTGTGTGTCCCAGGTTTCAACCTCATTATTTGAGACCACACATCTGTCATGAGTCAAATCTTTCCCCTTATTTCATGAGCTTCTTGTTCATTTGCTTCTTAATGAAATCTATCCTTTGTGATGGGGAGATGTGTGGAAGTCTCCTCATTATAGGACATTTGAAAAACAAATATTCATATGCAGTCACTGATAATTGGATACTAACCCCAGAAAGCTCTGAACACTCCAGAAACAACTCACAGACTATATGAAGTTCATGAAAAAAGAAAAAGAAAATGCAAATGAAAAACCATTATGCTTAATCTTTACACACCAAGAAAACTTTGACTAATTCCAGGTTACATCCTGTTTTACATGTACTTTATGCTCATTGTAACTAGTAAGATCTTAATGCACACTATCAAACCTTTAATAAAACCAAGTACTGACAAAAATGTATTTGTATACTTTTATGCAAAAATGCTTAAAATCTGTACATTGATCTTTGTTTTTTTAAAATAAAGTTGTTCAATTAAAAAAAGAAAGAAAAACAAATATGCAAACCAGAAAGAGTGTCAGACATCAGTCTCCTTATCCATTGTATTTATATTTAAGTATTCACCCTGAATAAAATAATCAGTTCATTAGGACCAAGTCAGTGCTTTTGGGGGAAATGCATGGTTAGGATTATGAGTATTATTTTTATATGTCTTAAAATACATATACACTATATACAGACATATATTTAAAATCCCTTAACTTTAACTTTAAAATTAATTTTAAGTGGTTAAAAATGTAAAGTTTATATATATGTGCGTGTGTGTATGTGTGTGTGTGTGTATGTGTGTGTGTGTGTGTGTGTGTGTGTGTGTGTGTGTGTGTGTAGTCTAAAGGCACCATACTTTGAAAATATCACAGAAGTATTAAAATCAAATTCATAGACAGGAGCACAGACTCACATTGGAAATAGTTTGTCTGATGTGGGTGTACTCCCTGTGAGGCATGTTGCAAGCAACAGGATTTAGGAACATTCGGTTCACAACTACCTTTGCCAATGTTTGCCAAGCTTTCAGCACTGCTTTTTCTTGGCATTTTAAGCAGAGAAATAGTTAGCCCACACTACATAAAATGGCACTAAATAGAAAGGAGATTTGACTTGTTCATAGTGTGAGTATTCAAAAATTAGACAGAGCCCTGTCAGGTTTTAAGTAAAATAGGGATATGGATGTTAGAGTCTGAGAATAATTAACAAATTACTGATTTTTAAGATAGTATTACAAATAAGTTCTGACAAGGAAAAGTATTCATAAATGAGGAATTGCAGGTATTAAAGATCAAACACAGACTTAATATATTTTTTGGTTTACTGGACAATGGTGGCTCATACCTTTAACCTCAGCACTCAGGAGGCAGAGGCAGATGGATTTTTGTGAGTTTGAGGTTAGCCTAGTTTACAGAGTTAACTTTAGGACATCCAGAACCACATGGCGAAACCCTGTCTCAAAACAAACAAACAAACCAGTGATCATTTTTATTTACACTTGGAAGTTAAGATGAGCAAGTACATAAGGATTTAGTATGGAAATTAAGTATAATGGGTTTGGTAGTATCTTGGTATTCAGACATTTACATTAAGTATTTGTCTTGCACAACATCTCTATACAAAATGTTTATATTGGCCCTCCTTCCTTTGATTATGTATTCATGGTGATTTCAAATGCATGTCAAAAAACCAGTAGGGCCTGAGATTCTGGCTTGATCAAGGTCTGTATTTCTCTCTGGCTTTCTTGTACTGTATACCAAATTTGGAGCATTATTACACATTTAACCTTCCTGAGGGTAATACAGAAGTATCTCTTAGCTTGTATATGAAATATTTGCTGTAGTTGTTTGTGGTTTTAACTATTAAGTTAGGACATGTATGTTGTTGACATGATCTGCTTATAAGACTGAATATATATGATATAGTATAATGTCATCTTCAGAATCAATGAGCTCTATTTTATTCTAATATTTAAGTAAATATTATAATGTTAGTTGGGTGATACAAATAAATAGTAAGTTACTGGGTTAAATGGCTTAATCAACAGAACTGTTAGAGAATTTTTATTTCATTATTTTTCAGACGAGGGGTATTATGAAAACATTAAGGAGATCACGAGGTTGCTATGAAGCAGTGAAGAATGAAATTTGTAGTTTAGTTGTAATTTGAGGTCACCAGCTTATTATCTTCTCTGCAAATGGAAGAAACATTGCCATGGCTAAAATAAAAAACTCTCCTATTTAACAAGTCTCCCCCAAATTTTTCTTTTCATCATTGTGCTCATCCGAATTTCTTTCTGTTGTTTAATAATGTGGAATTTGCTTGAGAAATCAACAATATTGAAATTTCAGCAGTTTGAGTCAAAATATTTCTCATAACTAGCAAACAATAGGCAGATAGCTACTTGTATTTTTGTTTTATTTTGTGCCAGATAGACATGGTCCTGTGCAGATCCTAGTTTTGTTTAGCTAACACCATTAAATTAGAAATAACTTACTGTGTTCTTTGTAGGGAACTATAAGGTGACCCATACTGTTAGGTCTATCACCAAATATAGAGGTAAACAAAACAAAATTCTGTTCTAAATGTGTACTGAGAACAGATATATCCAATGCCAAACATAGCACTATGGAAGACACAGAGACTGGTATGGGAGACAGAGTTCATAATAAAAGCTGGTTTTATTGAGACAATGTCAGAATGAACCAGAACTGCATTTTACAGAGAAAGCTTTGTAATTGGTTAATTTGGGAAGTTGTGAACTGCACAGAAGAAATGGAGGCTTTGGAGAGTTCTGAAAAAGACTTGATACAACCTGTCTCAGATTTAAATTGGACCCCATTTGTCAATACCGGTGAGAAGAGAATATACAAAGTTAGAGTCTCAGTGCTCACTTGAAAGATGTCTTAGGAGGTTTTCATGGTAGCCCATGACCAATCTGCTCCAACATGGGAGAGTCTCTGTTGCTGTTGGTTTGTTGGTGTTTTGTTTAGTTTTGTTGATATCGGTTTTAATTTTCTAATTTTAGTTCTTTTTAGTTTTTGTTCATAATCAATTTTAATGTTATATATTGCTATTGGAAAACCACTTCTTGTAACTCACACCAATTATCCAGTCAACTTGCTCTTTCCATTTCTTCTTTTAATGGAACTCTCATATGCATTTGAAACTTTTTTTAAAAAGTGCTCCTTAATTTATTTTTCTTATATGTACATTCATATCACATTTTGTTTCAGTAGCTATGCATTTGAATTCTGTTGTAATATCTGTGGTCAGTGCAAAAGAAAAACCAAACAAACCAGAGCTCAGTAACTGACATCTGGTATGTCTCTAATATCACTTACAGGTGTAGAAAATAGATTTGGGAAGATCAAAAGTATCTTACAAAAAGGAAGCATGCTCAGAGCCCAATAGAGACACAGTGGTCAATCCAGGACACTGAGTCTGAGCCCAAAGGGTTATTTTGGAATTTTGAAGTTTGAATCTCAACTCTTTAGTTTCCATTCAGTGAAGCACATATGTTCTTAAAACTTCAACTAATAATATACAACTTATTCCTTTGGGACAACTTTTAGGTCATCTATAGCTTACCATGTATTCTTTACTTTGTGGAGGTCATCACCCAATAGGAGGAAAAAGCATTTAGAAGACTCTGCATTCACAGAACTATTTATAGGAGCAACCTGTATGGTTTTGATCTTGTTCAAGAGACACAAAAATATTTCACATTTATTCACTTGCCTGTGGTGTTTGTGATCATTAAGATCATGGGTTCTGCCATTTCTTTCTTGCAGTTATTAATGGGGATACTTAAGATATTTTGCCTGGAGGCTACCCTAGTTTCATTTATGTAGCTCTGATGAAATATGGGGACAAGAGACAAATTAGGGGTGCTCGCTTCGGCAGCACATATACAAAAATTGGAATGTTACAGAGAAGATTAGCATGGCCCCTGCACAAGGATGACACACAAAATTTGTAAAGAATTCCATTTTTATAGAACCCAGCTCTCCCATCACAGCAAAAAGTGGAACGACAAATACTACAGAAAAAGAGGACTCACACCTGAAATCATACCTCAAGATGATGATGGAGATCTTTAACAAGAATAGGAGGAAAAGCATAAAGAAGTAGAAGCTTTTAAAGGGGAAACATGAAAAACACTCAAAGAAATCAAAGAACTAGAGGAAAACAGAACCAAAGAGATGAAGGAATTGAAGAAGGAATTTAAAATGGAAATGGAAGCAATAAAGAAAACACCAAAAGAGACAACCTTGGAGGTAGAAAATCTTAAAAAGAAATCAGGAGTCACAGATGCAAGCATTTCCAACAGACTGCAAGAGACAGAAGAGAGAATCTCAGGGGCCGAAGACAACATTGAAAACATAGACAAAACAGTCAGAAAAGATGCAAAAACCAAAAAGCTCCTAACCCAAAATATCCAGGAGATCCAGGACACAATGAGAAGACCAAACCTAAGGATAATAGGAATAGAAGAGGGCAAAGAATATCAAATAAGAGGCACAGTAAATATCTTCAACAAAATTATAGAAGAAAACTTCCTTACCCTTAAGAATGAGATGACCATGAGCATAAAAGAAGCCTACAGAAATCCATATAGAGTTGACCAGAAAAGAAATAACTCCTGCACATAATAGTCTAAACGCCAAGTGCCCAAAACAAAGAAAGAATACTAAAAACAGTAAGGGAAAAAGGTCATGTAACATATAAAGGCAGATCAATCAGAATCACACCCGACTTCTCAACAGAGACTATGAAAGCTAGAAGATCCTGAACAGATATCATGCAGACCCTAAGAGAGCACAAGTGTCAGCCTAAGCTGCTATACCCCCCCCCAAAAAAAAAAACTCTCAATCACCATACATGGAGAGAACAAGGTATTCCAGGACAAAACTAAATTTACACAATATCTGACCACAAACCCAACACTACAATGAATTATAGGTGGAAAACCCAATACAATGAGGGAAACAACATCCTAGTAAAAACAAGAAAATACCTAAGCAATAAAACCAAAAGAAGAAAGACACACATGCACACTTCTAACTCTAAAAGCAAAAATAGCAGGAAACAGCAACCATGATTCCTTAATATCTGTTAACATAAATGGATGCAATACCTCAATAAAAAGACATAGGCTATCAGACTGGATACATAAACAAAACCCAGAATTTTGCTGCATACAGCAAAAACATCTCAGAGACAAAGATAGACACTAACTCAGAGTAAAAGTTTGGGAAAAAATATTCCAAGCGAATGGCCCTAAGAAACAAGATGGATAGCCATTCTAATATCGAATAAAGTAGATTTTCAACCAAAAATTATCAAAAAAAGATTACATGTACTGCCTGCTCATTGTAAAAAAAAAAAAATCTTTACACACCAAGAAAACTTTGACTATTCCCAGGTTGCATCTTGTTTTACATGTACTTTATGCTCATTGTTATTGGTGGGATCTTTATCACACTATCAATTTTTTTAAAAAAGTACTGGCAAAAATGTATTGTATGATTTTATGCAAAAATGCTTAAAATCTGTACATTTATCTTTGTTTTGTAAAATAAAGTTGTTAAAAAAATAAACCATTTTGTTTTCTAAAAAAAAAAAAAGATAAGGAAGGACACTTTTTACTCATTACAGGGAATATTTGTCAAGAGGATCTCTCAATCCTTAACATATATGCTCCAAATACAAGAGCAACCATATTCATAAAAGGAACTCTACTAAAGCTCAAAAAATATATTGAACCCCACACAATAATAGTGGGAGTGCTAAACATGCCGCTCTCATCAATGGACAGAACATGGAAACAGAAACTGAACAAGGTCGCAGTGAAACTAGCAGAGGTTATGAAACAATTGGAATTAGCAGACATTTACAGAATATATCATCTTAAAAGAAAAGAACACACCTTCTTCTCAGCAGTTCATGGCACCTTCTCCAAAATTGACCACATAATCTGTCACCAAACAAGCCTCAATAGATAAAAGAAGATTGAAATACTCCCATGCATCCTTTCAGATCACCATGGTCTCAGGCTGGTCTTTAATAACAACAAAGACAACAAAAAGCCCATATACACATGGAAATGAAACAATGCTCTATTAAACAATAGCACAGTCAAAGAGGAAATAAAGAAAGAAATTATGGATTTTCTAGAACTTAATTAAAATAACACAGCATACCAAAACCTATAGGATGCAATGAAAGCAGTACTGAGAGGAAAGCTCATAGCTCTGAGTGCTGCCAAAAAGAAACTGGAGAGAACATACTGTAGCAACTTCACAGCACAGTTGGAAGCTCTAGAACAAGAGGAAGCAGATACACCCAAGAGGAGTAGATGGCAAGAAAGAATCAAACTCAGAGCAGAAATTGACCAAATTTAAACAAGAAGAACCATTTAAAGAATCAACAAAACCAAGAGCTGGTTCTTTGAGAAAATTAATGTGATTGATAAACCCTTAGCCAGACTTACTAGAGGGCAAAGAGAGAGGATCCAAAGTAACAAAACCAGAAATGAAAGTGGAGACATAAAAACTGAAACTGAGGAAATTTAAGAAATCATCAAATCCTAATATGAAAGCGTATACTCAACAAAGCTAGAAAATCAGGAGGAAATGGATAAATTCCTAGACAGGTACCAGATACTACAGTTAAACCAGGACCAGGTAAACCATCTAAATAATCCCATAACACCTAAAGAAATAGAAGCATTCATCAAAAGCCTCCCAACCAAAAAAATCCCAGGTACAAATGGGATCAGTGCAGAATTTTATCA
Source organism: Micromys minutus (assembly GCF_963924665.1). NCBI lineage: Eukaryota > Metazoa > Chordata > Mammalia > Rodentia > Muridae > Micromys > Micromys minutus. Next base: position 9,794,740 of record NC_137953.1, read on the forward strand.
GACAGTTATTGACTAACTGATACCAATACTCTCTAAACTATTCCACAAAATAGAGTCAGATGAAACACTACCTAAATTGTTTTTCGAGGCCACAATAACCCTCATTCCTAAACCACACAAAGACCCTACAAGAAAAAGAACTTCAGACCAATCTTACTTAATGAATATTGATACAAAAATACTCAACAAAACCCTGGCAAACAAAATCCAAGAACACATCAAAGTGATCATTCACCATGATCAAGTAGGTTTCTTCCCGGGGATGCAGGGAAGGATTAATACATGGAAATCCATCAATGTAATCCACCACATAAACAAACTCAAAGAAAAAAATTCACATGGTCATCTCACTAGATGCTGAGAAAATATTTGACAAAATTCAACACCCCTTCATGTTAAAAGTCTTGGAAAGCACAGGAATCATGGCCCATACCTAAACATAATAAAAGCAATATATAGCAAACCAACAGCCAACATCAAACTTCAGGGTGGAAAACTTGAAGCAATTCCACTGAAGTCAGGGACTTGACAAGGCTGCCCACTCTCCCTCTACCTATTCAACATAGTACTAGAAGTCCTGGCCAGAGCAATTAGACAGCAAATGGAAATCAAAGGGTTACAAATTGAAAAAGAAGAAGTAAAAACATCACTGTTTGCAGATGGCAGGATAGTGTATGTAAGTGACCCCAAAAATTTCACCAGAAAACTTCTACAGCTGATAAACAATTAAGCAAAGTGGCAGATATAAAATTACTTCAAGCAAATCTGTAGCCTTCCTCTACTCAAAGGACAAACATGAGGAGAAATTAGGGAAATGATACCCTTCACATTAGTCACAAAAAATATGAAATGCCTTGGTGTGACTCTGACTAAGCAAGTGAAGGACCTGTATGACATAAACTGCAAATCTTCAAAGAAGGAAATCAAAGAAGATCTCAGAAAATGGAAAGATTTCCCATGCTCATGGATTGGAAGGATCAACATTGTAAAAAATGGCCATCTTACCAAAAGCAATCTACAGATTCAATGCAATCCCCATCAAAATTCCAACCCAATTTTTCATAGAGTTGAAAGAGCAATGTCCAATTTCATCTGGTATAACAAAAGACCTAGAATAGCGAAATCCATCCTCAACAACAAGAAAACATCTGCAGGAATCACTATTCCTGGCCTCAAGCTATATTGCAAGGCAATTGTGCTAAAAATTACATGGTAGTCGTACAGAGATAGGCACGTGGATCCATAGAATAGAATAGAAGATTCAGAAATGAACCCTTACTTATATGGTCACTTAATTTTTGACAAAGAACTTGTAAACATTCAGTGGAGAAAGGACAGCCTATTTAAAAAATGATGTTGGTCCAACTGGCACTCAGCATGCAGATGAATAAAAATAGACTCTTTCTTATATCTTTGTACAAAGCTCAAGTGCAAGTGGATAAAAGATCTCCACATTAAATCAGGTACATTGAAACTATTAGATGAAAAAGTAGGGAAAACCTTAGAACACAGAGGCACAGGAGAAAATTTCCTGATCAGAACACCAATGGCTCTTGCTTTAAAGTCAAATACTGACAAATGAGACTTAATGAGATTGCAAAGTTTCTGTAAGGCTAAGGACACTGTTATGAAAATAAAATGTCAGCCAACTGATTGGGAAAAGATCTTTACCAACCCCACATCAGATAGAGGCCTAATATCCAAGGTATACAAAGAACTCAAGAAGTTTGACACCAGAGAATCAAACAACCCTATTAAAAATGTGGTACAGAGCTAAACAAAAAGTTCTCAATTGAGGAATATTGATGGCTGAGAATCCCCTAAGGAAGTGCTCAACATCCTTAGCCATCAGGGAAATCCAAATCAAAACAACCCTGAGATTCCACCTCACACCAGTCAGAATGGTTAAGATCAAAAAATCAGATGACAGCAGATGCTGGCAAGAATGTGGAGAAAGAGGAACACTTCTTCATTGTTGGTGGGTTTGTAAACTGATACAACCACTCTGGAAATCAGTGTGGAAATCACTCTGGAAATCAGACAATTGGACATAGTAATTAATACATGAAGATCCATTTTTTCCACTTCTGGGCATTTACCCCAGAGATGCTCTAACATACAACAAAGACACATGCATCACAATGTTCATAGCAGCCCTATTTATAATAGCCAGAAGCTGGAAACAACCCAGATGTCCTTCAGTAGATGAATGGATGCAAAAATTGTGATATATTTACACAAAGGAGTACTACTCAGCTATCAGAAACAATGACTTTATGAAATTCTTAAGAAAATGGCTGCATCTAGAGAATATCATTCTGAGTGAGGTAACCCAGTCACAAAAGAACAGACATAATATGCAGTCACTGATAATTGGATACTAACCCCAGAAAGCTCAGAACACCCCGGAAACAACTCACAAACTATACCAATTTCAAGTAAAACATAGCCCCCCCCCTCAAAAAAAAGAAAGAACAATCATTATGCTTAATCTTTACACATCAAGAAAACTTTGACTACTTCCAGGTTACATATTGTTTTACATGCACTTTATGCTCATTGTAACTAGTAAGATTTTAGTGCATACTATCAAACCTTTAAAAAAATCAAATACTGACAAAAATGTATTCATATACTTTTATGCAAAATGCTTTTAAAAAAAAAATATATATATATATATTTATCTGTTTTTTAATCAAGTAGCTCAATCAAAAATGAAGAGAGACAATTTAGGGGAGAAAGTATTAAGTGGTTCACAATTTCATGTTACAGTCCATTAGCAAGGGGAAGCCAAGGCAGAAATGTAAACAGGTATTCATTTCTGAAGTCATTAATAAAGAGAAATAAGTGGGAAATGAGTGCGAGTTAACTTACTTACTTACTCTATGTTAGCTTTCTCTTGTCTTATAACATCCAGAGCCTTCTACTTAGTAAACACTGCTACCTAAAAGTAAGGGGGGGGTGGCTCTTCTCATATCAATTTATAAAATATACAAGATCCAACTTAATCTGGATTATTTAATTTCTCATTAAGAATCTCTTCTCAGCCAGCATAAAGTCTTTGAGACACTTTATATATCTATAAAATAGTGGTCGAGTGTATTTTATTATGTTATACAAATTATATTCTGCAGTTGACTGGTTGTCTCATGGTGTGGGATAAATGATGATGAATAGCTGCTGTTATTGTTATTTTTCATATCTAGTGTTATGTTTTATTAAGCAAACTAATTACCACTGTCATTTCTGTATTTGTTAATTTTTTATAGTCTGCAAAGCATTTTCATGTACATCTCTGCTTAGGAGTCCTTTGAGGCAAGCGGGAAAAAATGGAAATTATAATACTCAGTTTATGAGTAAGGAGACATCTACATGAGAAAATGGAGTGACTTTCCAAAGATTTTTAGCTAGTGAGTGGAATACAAAATCAGCACCCCTGGGCCTATAACATATTTTATTTAAGTGTGTGTGTGTAAATGTGTAGGTAAGTGTTTTGTGTGCACTAGTGTGTGAATGTGTGTGGTGTATGTATGTACATGTGTATATAGGTACACATGCCTGTTGACTACAGTTCAGTCTTAGCCTTTTGTCTTTATTGATCTTTGTCTTATTTATTTATTTATTTATTTATTTATTTATTTAGTTAGTTAGTTAGTTAGTTAGTTTTAGACAACATTTTTCATTGAACCCAAAGCCTGTTATTTTGGCTAGACTGGCTGACTAGGAATCCTCCTGTCTCTACCTCCCAGGTGTTTGGGTTACAGATTTATAATACTAAACTAAACTAAACCCAGGTTTTAAAATACAACATTTTCATGTAATTTTTGAAAACTTCTTATACAAATAAAGAGCTATTTATCAGATATACTACTGCTACCTCACTCCCACACCTACTTCCAGGTCCTTCCAACATTCCTCCCTGCAAACTTTATGTCCTCTTGTGTCCTCGTAGTCGTCGTCGTCATCATCATCATCATCATCATTATTTCTGATTTTGATTAGAGCTGGTTATCTACATGTAGGTCCATCTGTTGGGGCATGGGCTACCGACTTACTATTTGTGACATTCCCAAAGAAAAACAAGCTGTTCCCCTTCCCTCAGCAGCTATCAACTACCAGTACCTGCTCCACTATTGGGAGCCCCTCTAACTTAAATGCCTGATTTCCTGCATGTCTCATATAGGTGGCTGCAGTAGCATTGAGTTCCTGTGTACAACAGCCATGCCTTGTTTTTCCCCAGCACTTTGCCCCATTCTCCAGCTCCTCCATCCTCTGGTTCCTCTTCTTCAAAGTTCGCCGAAGCTTTGGAGGGGAAAAGTTGGCATAGATGTATCACTGGAAGGTGACCACTCAGTCACGTCTTCTCAGGAGTTTGACCAGTTGTCAGTCTCTGGATTAACCCCCATCACTGCAAAAGTACCTGACTTAGGTTGAGAGGCACACAAGTCTATGGATATGACCATAAATACTGAAAAAAAAAAAACTGTATGATGACTTGACATTATAAGGAAACAACAATGGGTTCCAACTCGGGTCTCTAATATTCCACAGTCATGGCCTTTGGGACAGACCTCCAGTACTAGGTATGAATTCCTTTCTGTCATGTGAGTCTCTACGGCCATAAATATGGCCAGCATTCCATCCTCTCTTGCTTGATTAGCAAACACTTTTATCAACCCAGTGTTCTCCTTAGTCCTTCATTTTTCTTTTAATATATCTCTCTGTGTCTGTCTGTCTGTCTGTCTGTCTGTCTCTCTCTCTCTCTCTCTCTCTCTCTCTCTCTCTCTCTCTCTCTCTCTCTCTCTTTCTCTCTCCTTTTCCCTCTCCCTTTATTTCCCTCCCTCCCTCTTTCTCCTCCTAGTTTTTTTTTAACATTGCTATAAAATACAACAGAGCATCCATAGCCACCTGAGTGAATGATAATGAGGTTGATGTGCCAGAGAGAAGAAAACCAAGATTTCTCTATTCTCAAACACAGAAAAGCAGCAGGCATAATACAATACTGGCAAGATCAACCCTTTTTTGTGCATTCCTGACCAATCTTACAGCTCCATCTGTAACTTAACCTAGTAAATTAGACTAGGCATGCCAAAAAAAAAAAAAAAATATCAGCACATACAAAAAAAAAATAGAGAAATGGGCAACAGTATCATCACAATTGCTACACTGTATCTTATTGAAATACAGACTCCTGGGAATTTCTTTTGAAAGACAGATGAGTTCCTGCTATAAACCAAGAGACAGTTTGTAGAAGACAGATGAGCAAAGTCCTCCCACCAGTACCCTCTCATCATGGACACAAGCCACATTTCCTTTTGAAGGCATCATCTCGTAGTTTGCAGCATGTAACTGTCTTGAGTGCATGTTTCAGACTGCCTCTTTAGAAAGCTTCCAGAAAATGTAGTATTTCTCATTCTTCATTCTTCTATCTGCAAAAATGGCTTAAAAAGAAAAACAAAAGGAAACAAAAAAAATTGACCACTATCCCAAAGGAGTGTGAGGAAACTTATTAGAGTTTGTGTGGCACTCAGAGAAACTATATGGTAAACTCTTGATACATATTATTGACCTATACATAAGGGAAGGGTTTTTATTGACTGGCTTATAAATGTAGTCTTATCTATCTACAACTCAGACATTAATGATTTGCAATGATCTACCTCTATTCCCTTTCTGACACTTATTGTTCAGTTCCTTACCTAATTTATGATATGAACAAACAAATAGCTAAAACCAAAGACTTTGTGGTTGGGGTTCAAAGATACTTGGTGGTTTAGATCCAATTTTTGGTTCTGTTACAACATCAAAGACAAAGAATGTCTTGCTGAACGTTCTTTTATTTCATTTTCCTTAGTTGTAGATAGAGAATGCTCGACATGTTACTATGCTGGTGTAATCTGAATCGACACTATGAAAGAATTATTTTGCCATCAATGTTGTATAATAATTGAGAGCTTTCATATTGAAATTTACTGGTGAAGCTGAGTTTGGTGCCATACATTTTTAATCATAGCACTTGGAAGGCAAATGCAGGTCTCTCTTTAAGTTCAGCCTGGTCTACATAGTGACTTCCAAGACAATTAGAGCTGTATAGTGAGACCTGTAGTATTTTTTTATTGTGGAATAAATGGATTTGAAATCTTAAATAATTATTATCCTAAGTAAATTCCTGATTTTTGGATAATTTGATAAAGGTTAGACAATATGATTTTCACCACACATACACATGTACTCTGAAAAACACCAATTTATAGAGAGGGGAACCAGTACTCAAAGATGCCATTTGCCGTGCTAAGGGCCACATAGTGATATAACCTTAAGAAGAGTTGAATGTGTTATGAAATGTAATCTCTTAATATTTCATGCCATAGTGAGAAAATCCAGCTTTTCTTGGGGTCTATTGCCTGGTCTAGAGATCACTAATCATTTTGCTTATTTAGAAAAGAAGAACTAGAAAAAATGGTATTAGAGACAAGCCATAATATAAATTCTGTTGAAGTTAGTTAATCTCTATCGTAACAAAGACATTAATTTTCCCCAAGTACACTTCTGCTTGGATTAACAGTCATCTCATATTAAAAATCAAACTTGACATATGCTATAGGTGTCAGTGGAAATAAATAAAATGTATCTAAAGTAGGTACATTGGTGCAGCATGGTTCCCATAATTGTGAAAATGATACCAATAAAGGTACCCATAGTACATGTGAGATGCTGTTTAGACTTTGCAATGAAATGTATGAGTAAAAGTCAACCATTTCTCTTCTTTTATGTTTTAATTTAGACTCCAGAAGAGCTAGAAGATGATTCTGACTTTGAGCAAGAGGATTATGATGTGCGGAGTCGGACAAGTGTTCAGACGGAGGATGACCAGCTCATTGCTGGACAGAGTGCACGGGTACGTGGGCATTCACAACTCTGGATAACTGCCCATGGGGAAAATCACACAAATGAATGGAGGAAATTTCTGAATTAATGGATGCTGGGAGTTTAGATATCCTTAGCTCAGAGGTCTGGGCTATTACTTTTGTCGTCTGCTTTCAGTGCACATTAAACATGGTGGTAGCAGCCACGCATACTCACTATTCATTTTAACACACCCCATTCTCTATCCATTGGACACAGAAGCTACATCTAAGCACTACATGCCATAATATGTATAGTAGATTATATTTGACTTGAGGGTAGAAATTTGATAGGAAGGTGTCATCTAATGCATAAGTTTCACATCTCATCCACCACCATGCTGAGTAAAATTGCCATGCTCAAAAATAGCACAAGAACTAACAGAAAATGGGAAATTAGGATTTTAAATTATTTTTTGGCTTGACAATAGCTCCATAATCTTGGGTAGATTTCATAATGAGTATCATGTTGACCCAAGGGTATTAGATAGAGAAAAGTCTTTGTTTCTCCCTAATGCCTGCCGGTTACCAGGGATAAGATTTTTGCTAAGTGATAGAAAGAAATTATAGACAATGCTCCTGAGTTTTAAGTGTAAGGCCTAAATCAAGAAACAAAATATAACAGCTCTGTCAAGCAGATGAACACACAGCGACATGGGTGATATCATGGACAAGTTGTATAAGAAATATCCCAGAGATGAGACAACAAGATCAGCTGTATTTCCTGCATCATACCTGTGAATATTTTACACATCTAGTGAGCAATAAGATTGCATTCTAAAGGTTATTGTCATAGAGCAAATCCATTCAAATTTCAATATAACTATAATTTTTTCCATTCTAATTATCTTTTAATTTCTGCTTAAGAAAACACAATAAGCATTGACAATTATCAAAAGAGGAATGTGGCTAGTGAATACAGGAATGTAAAAAGTCCTGAGCCAAAAGATAAATGGAAATTCAAATCATACTGTGATTCTACCTCATCTCAGTGAAAGCTGCTATTAGCACAAAAATAAATAAGAACAAGTTCTCGCAAGAATATGTGGATAAAGGATGTTTGCACTATGTTGAGGTATATAAATCAGTAGATTCACCATGGAAATCATAGAGTGTTCCAGAAAACTAAAATTAGAACCTTCATATGACCTACTATACCAAACTAGAGACTTTTAAGTCAACAGCCACAGAGACACTTTCATATGCATTCTTATTGAGGCACTACGGATAATAGCCAAATTACAGAATCAGCTCACTCTCTCTCAACCTATGAGTGGATAAAATAACATATAAACATATATGTATTGGAATCTTATTCAATTATTAAGAAGAAAATTAAGTTGACAGAAAAAAAACACAAATGGAGATTATCATATTAAGAAAAATAATACAGGTGTAGAAAGACAAATATTACACCTTTTCCTATTTTTGGATATTAAAATTGTTTTTAGCAGTTTTATTTTATTTTTATTTTTGTATATATATGTATACACACACACACACACACACACACACACACACACACTCACACACACACATATACATAGGTTGAAAAAGTGTTGTTCAGGATGAATGTAGGTTTTCCATATACTGAGAATCTCATGCTGTCATGGGAATTGTGAAAGAAAAGTTGAAAACAAGTTGAAAGTAGAGAAGATACAAAGGAAGTATAGTGTTCAAAATGATTTCACCTAAATGCTAGTTTCTTTAATGTACATTAAACCTAACTATATTTGTCCCAAAGTCAAGTGACTGAAAATATATAGATGCAGATTTATTGACACATGAAGGCAAAAATTCAGACACCAAAGGCATATACAATTTTCATGTTAGAGTTTTAGAGGAATAGAAGAGGACTGTGAGTTTAAAAGTAGAAAGTAGTGCTGGTCAATGATGAGACTCCATGCCAATAAACCAAAGGCTGAAGATATTGCTTACTGGTAAAATGCTGGTTAGCACACACAAAGTCCTAACTAATCAGAGAAACAGAAAGCGTAGTGGCTTTGATTTCACACAACTTTGGTTTTGATCTATAAAAGTAATGTTAGCACCACTCTGAGATCTGTGTGTTGCTTGAATTCTCTAACTTTCAGATTTATTGCCTGTCAAATGTGAACCATAGACTTTCCTGACAGTATTATTTTGAAGATTACTTGATCTTTACAGAATTATAGAACAACCCTTGCCATACAGTAGTAAATACTCAATAAAGTCTGCCTTGGATAATTACCCTTTTTTGCAGAGAAGGTCCCTTCTGACCATAGATAGTGACATCAAAGTGTATGAAAGGGCATAGAATGTCAATTGAAAAATCTCTACAGATTGTTCAATCTTGCCTAAAACATTAAAAATCAGGAAGGTCATTAAGCAAGACTCTTTTGAGTCTGTTGGCATACCACCAAACTAATTAATCAAGCCAACTCATCTTTAAAATTAAGTAAAACCAGCATTTTTATGTCAATGACAAAGGACAAGTTTGAGTAATTCATCCAAACATTAATCAATTACAAGTTAATTTTATTGACTGACTCCTGCCCTGGTTCCTCTGATTTGGCTCTCAAAGAGTAAGACACATTACATAAGACTTACCTTGCTTTGAGCTTGTCATCTTGTGAAGATGGCCTGAAATGTTCACATTTAACAAGAAGAGACTCAGCATACATTTCTCTTCCACACATTATTTTTATGTTAGACATCAAGTCAGTGATGATGGATTGAAACAAAATTCATCATTTTGGATTTTGGATGGTCCCTCTCGATCACCATTTCTTTATTCTGGTGTCAATTTCAGAATGAAGTATGATCAGGGTGCAAGAGAGGAAGAACCAGGTTGTCTTGTTTAGTACTTGCTAATTTGCCTTGTAGGTCTGTCCCATGTTCTGGATTAACTTACAGCCAATAGATTTACTTCTTACGTTGATCTCCAGCAGAGACACAGAATTATCACTACTAGGTTAGAAATAATAGGACATTATCAAATGGCTAAGGTTAAACTATGGACTACTAGGGTTTGTCAAGCTGCTCAGAAGCATGAAGGATGCCAAATTGATGTTTGACAGAGGTATCAGTTATTCCAAGTAGTCTTTCCTGATAATGGCCTTATTTTATTGTTCTTATTTGAAAATATTTTTTTTCTGAAAATGGCAAGTTAATAAAAAAGGAAGTTAAATTGGGAAAATACCTTTAGCATCTTCTTCCAACATGGCTTTCCAGCGAGATATTTGGAGGATTTTAGTTCTCATATGGATCCCTTTGTCCTCCTTTTGTATAATATTTACATAGCTGTTGGTAGGTGTGTTTCTATCTGTATATGTGTATGGCAGCTGTAGTCATTGCATACATCAGAGGAAGACATTACATATCCTGTCCGTAGTCTCCACTTTATTTCTTTGGCATCATGTCTATTACTGAACCTGGAGGTTGCTGTGTTTCTCTTATTTCTTTCAACCCATGACCTCTGATGGGTTGTTAGCAGCAATGCTTAGTGACCCTTCCTTTGCTCTTCTTTTCCTATGCCCAAGCACTGGGTTTGAGGCATTTATTGGTCATGCCTTGCTGTTTACATTGCTGCTGAAGACATGATTGTCAGACGCGTGTTCTCAATCACTAAACAATCTCTACAGGCTTCTGTCTGTAACATTTTGAAGGGGTGTGAGAAGAGGAATGGGAGGAGGTATGGCAATCTGATAATACATAGAGGCTATCATGTTGTATCGTCTTAGACATACCATCTTCATTTTTAGAAAATTCATTGTACGTGTGTGTATTTTTGTTTGTATATATATCTGCACCATTTACATGTATGACTCCTGTGGAAGCCAGAGAAGGTTGCCATGAGAATAGAGTTACAGATGGTTGTGAATGGTCATGTGGGTGCTGGGAATTGAACTCAGGGTTTCTGAAGACATGACCCACTTCTATAGCCCCTGACATGACATCTTAAAACTGCATTCTTCACATGTTGCTATAATATAAGTAGGTCAGCAACAACTCTCTGGCTCTTGACCTTAATGACAGAATTTCTTCCTTTGAGGATATATAGAACTAAATTTTTAACCATGAACTTTTCAAACTTGTGCAAACTTTAGGTAATTCTCTTAACTTTTGCATGCATCATACCCAATGGGCTAGTGACTGTGTAATTCTGAACTCCACTCCTGGTATTGGTTTTTGACCCAGTTTCACTTGTCTTGCTGTTATACAATATCTGACACAAAAACAACTAAGAGGGGGAAAGGTTTCATTTAGGTCACTATTCTAAGCTTCAGTCCAGTCTTTGTGGGATAATTAAGTCAGGAAACTGTAGCAATTTGCCACCCCTATTGTTGAGCTCAGAGAGAAGAAATGTTTGGGTTGTTTAGTGACCACATAGCTTTCTCTACACTTCTATAGTTCAGGTCGAAAAACCAGTGATTTGGCGCTGCCCACTTTCAGGCTGGGCCTTTTCATCTCCATGCACACAAGGAGACATTACACAGCCAACTTAATCTAAAAAGAAAACAGTCCTACATTCAGAAACCTCTTCCTAGGTGATGTAGGTATGTCAGGTTGATCATAGTAATAATGCTGTCTGATGTCTATGTCATGATTTTCTGAGAAGAGCTGCATTACAAAACTGGACCTGGATTTTGTTCTATATTTCTATCCATTGCTCCATGGTGATGAAAACGGGGGTGGTTCTAGTTGCTACCCAAAGGACTGAGCATTGTAAAGTTGTTTCAGTGAAGGAAGCATGGGAGGATTTGCATGTGTCAATGGAAGTAATATCTCAGTTGTCAGTTCACACTCTCAGACGAGGGAGGGGCATGTCAAAGAATACAGCGGTTTACCTTTATTATCCTACTTTAAAGTTAAGTGAATGGAAATATCACATCGAGTTTTCCTCCCTTTGATAAATTATCTTGCACTCAAAGCCCATGAAATAAATTTTGTTCTTGGCCTAAGAAAACATTTCTTGCCAGTTCAGGGTCCTTTGCATTCCAAACATGGGCACTGGGACATGTGCCTGGAGATTTAGGTTTCCAAAGAGGTTTAGTCCCTCTGAATGGTTGTTATTTTGTATCAGTGACTTGCCCTTTGATCTCAATAGGAAAGATTTATGAATCACAAATATAAGTGATCTGCCATCCAGAGCAAACGCATGGAACCTGGGACAAAGGTTTGAATCCTTGTGCATTCTCGTCTCTAATGGTCTCAGTTTGGACCCCACATCAGCCAGATATACAACCTAAGAAACGCTGATTGCTTAGTATAAATCAATGCTAGAGAAACTAGCAGGTGCCTCTGGTGATCACATCACAAGAACAAGAAAGCTGATTCATCTCCTTTCCCCTTGGCCATGGAAATAATTTTTTCTCATGTTGCCTAGTTTGAGGGAATGAAGAATTATATGGTATATATTTCACATTGAATTTGATTTTAATGTAGCCAGCCTTCTACTGTATTTTTTTTTTCTACCTAGAATGGCTTTAATGTGTTAACATTTCAAACTGCTGAGTTACATTGATAAGACCTAATTAAAACTCATGTGTTGAATTTTAATTTGATTAACTTGCAAATTTTTGCAGTTGTGATCTACTGTTTATAGATAACCTTTCTTTAAATTCCAGCGTCAGAAAAGGTCAATAATGAATTTTTAAAAGCCAAGAGCATTTTAAGAATATTCAAGAAAAGCCTTGAGCTCATCGACAGCTACACAGCAGAGGCAAATGTAATGACAACTTGTGCCCCAGTCACACCCCATTAAGTACATTTTGCAGGTCAAGCACCCTTCCAGTCAAAACATCTCCCTTACAAATCTGCTCTGAAGGGGCTAGTCTTTCTTCTGAAATGTGTCCTCAGAATATGCCTACCATTGCCTGGTGAATTGTTTTCAATGACATTGATGCTTTGAGCAGAAAGATCCTTAAAGCAATCTGTCAGAGGACACTGAACTGCTCTGCGAAATAGCTCTACTTTTCAGAAAGGTCGTATGTTTACAACCTTTGGAAACTCTAGATTTGGGGTGACCCAAAACCCTCTTCTGCCTTCTGTAGGAACTTATACACAGTTGTTCAAAACTGCAATCAGATGCATTTATGTGAATAGTTAAAAATAATGTTACAAAGTTAGAGAGTGTCAGGTAGGTATGGCTGTACATGTTGTTAGTTCTAGCACTGGGGACAGAGAAGCAGGGGGATCTTGGTGAGTTCAAGGCCAGCCTGGTCTATATAGCAAGTTATAGCCAAGACAGTGCTATATAGTGAGTCCCTAAAAGAAAAAAAAGTCAAACAAATGTGAGAAAGAAAACCAAGAATATTAATAATTAAGCACTACATTAAACAAATGAGATGAAAATATTATGACAGGGAAGTGTCTACACTCCAGTGTACACATTCACTGTTTGGGGAATAAAGGTAAAGTATTTTCTACCCTGACCCCATTTGTACAGTGTGCAATATGTTACTGGCCCTACAGGCTTTTGTTTCTTTTTATAAAAGTACCCAATGTGTGAAATTAATAAAGATTCCCTAGGAACTGGGCTGCCTAAATAAACTTTTCTTTCGTATGAAGCCTAGTGAATCAAGGGGTTAAGAACACTTCATAATGAAAAGCACATACTTAATTTCTATCAGTTGAAGCCAAAGGAGATAAATGTGGAACCCCCTTTTTACCATGGAACTACAAATGGGAGTGTATGACAGCCTCTTTTGTATATTATGAACCATCTTACATTTTATAGAAGTACTTTAAATGTTTCCAAAAATAGAATATTACAAATTTCAACAAGCATATTTCTATCAGTGTTTCTTCTACTTTAAGCAAACATCTGAACTTTATGAGGTTTATGTATGCTTACACTAAAACACATTGTAATTTAGATACAAATAAACCCATAATAAATACACTCATGAAAGTTGGAGGGCATGACTTTGAAGGAGGTATATCAATTAGGGCTCCATGAGTCCAAGCTAACATTTCTCTGGCCTATGAAGCTACAGCATAGGTTACCTGTTTTGGTAGACAGAGATAGGCTTTCAACTACCTAGAAACACTAGGCTGGGATCTTCATACAAACTATATTTGGCTGTGTGATATATAGGATGTGTAATGTCCTCGTACATGATGGCGAAGAATTTCATTGGCAAACTACCTTGGTTTGAGTTCTCATTCTCCAGATAGTAAGTTGTATGGTATTAAGCATTAATTCATTTATTTTGGCCTATGTACTATCATTAATAAATGTGGATAATTATAATGAAGTAGTTACATTGATTAAATTATTTGGTACCCATAATTCTTAGACACATGCATCTTTGCAAGGAATTACATGTGTCTTCTATTTACTCATAGCCACAAAGGCTCTGGGACTAGCATGTTTGTTGTTTCAACTATAATAAAGATAATTAAGAAATAATATACAGAAGAGATGTAATAATAACGTTCACAACATCACAATGTTGGCTTTGAGTTTTATTTCTCTTACTATGATAAAACACAGACTAAAAGCAACTTAGGGGAGGGAAAAGATTTATTTGACTAATGACTTCTGACGGAAGCCCATCACTGTGGGAAGTCAAGGCAGATATTTGGAGGCAGTGCTGCTTGCTATTGTCCACTTGCTATATCTGAACAAGAAACTCACTCCATAGCCAAGGACAGTGGAAGTGATGGAAGATGCTGTCGTCCTGATGGCTCACAAAGAGGCTTATGCTCAGCTTGATTTCCTATGCAGTTTTGAACCACTTATATAGAGATGACACCACCCACACTTGTTTGAGTCCTTTTATATCAGTCATCAAGACAATCACCTCACAATATGATTGCAGTCAAATTAAATCCAGGCAATCTTCAACTCAGGCTCTACTGAGTCAGAGGACACGAAGCTGTGTCAAGCTCACAATTTGAGCAAGGAAAGCATTCTTTCACTTCTTTTTGTTGGATTAACCATGCATCTTGTATAACTTTTATTGTTCCTTGTGTACACACTAGATTCAGCAGTCCCATAGCTTTGGTCTCTCTTTGGAAACCTCATGTATCCCAAAACTAGAAAAGAAGCTAAAGCACTATCCAAAGGCTATTTCTACAAATCACTTTACAAGCAGTCATGGGAGAATGTGGTGAGTTGGGATAAACACTTCACTTGGAATGTGCTATAAAAAATGGTGTCTATCCAACAAGTCTGACTCTTACAGTATTTATATTCTATAAATTACTTATGGATTACATGAGCAATTATCAAACCTTTGCCTGTAGGACAAATATAGGGATAGGTTATGAAGAGATGTAAATTACAAGGCTTTCTTCATCTGATTAATGCATTTCCAGGTTTTAAGGGTGGTTCTGTGCAAATATTCTATATTGTTGATTCAGTGCCATTGAACTCAGGGTGAACAACACCAGTCCATAACTTAAAGTAGCTTATCTAGCTCATGTATTTTATTTTTCATAAGACACATCAAAACCTTGTATTTCTGGACACTTAGTGACATGCTTGGAACCATTTTGCAAGGTGGAGTCACCACTAAAAGCAGCCCAAAGCTACAAAAAGTGTAGTGTTAAATAGACTGAAATGGGCACTGTTTACAGTAGGGGAACCGAGCAAAGACAGAGAATGGCTTGATTCAGCATCATCTGGGAATGCACACAGTAATGACTCAGAGATTTCTGATTCTTACATCATTTGTAAAGGACTGGAGATGTACTCCCCGTATTGATTTGGGGTTTACAAATATTTTTGAGAGAATCAACAAATTTACAAAGGAAGAGTCTGAACAGCAAGAAGACTCCTTCACTCTTTTCTATGTTTTCTTACCCAGAATCTTCTGCCAACATTTGCTTCCTAATCTTACTCAGCTTGAGCAGGCCCAATCTCTGAAAACCTGAGAGCAGAAATGTTCTGACCCTGGAAACACACTGAGTACTGAGGTTAATATCAACCATTTTCTGAGGATCGTGGTGTTTTGGACTAGGGATATTGTCTCAACTCTAAATGCTTCCTGAATAAGCATCTTGCATAAGAGTTAGTAGCCTGGATGTCCTCCCATGTCACTGGCTGCCTGTATTCAAAGGCTTTGCAAGCATCCATACAGGAAGATGGGTACAGAAGGCTAAGATGGAGGGTGTAATCCCCTAAATGCCCAAGGAAGGGGATAGTTTTATTGTTGTTTGTATGCCATCGTTCTACAGATATCTTCATTTTTTTATTCATAAACCGTCCTTCCATCCCACTATACTTGGATGCTCAAATATTGTTTAAAATTCCTTTTCTTCCCAGTAACAGAAGGCTTTTTTTTCTTTTTCCCTTCTCTGAATAGCTTTCAGTGTTGAAAGAGGTGTATTCTTTCATGTGGTAAAAGTTTCCTGAGACCAAATATAAAAACTGTTAAGAATAGATTCTTTTGAACAAACATATGTCATCAAAGAGATAGGGAAGTTCTGCTACTCTCGGTTTCTCTGTACTCTGGGATCTTACTGTATCATTTACGTAAGGGAGGGGGCAGGGAACTGGAGGATCTGGTCAGTCTGTACTCTTGGTCTGGTAATAGAATAGACATGCGTCTTCTAGAATGGTGTGGGACATCCTATAGGCTTTGTGAGTCTGGCTCTGCCATCCACAGGGAGCAGAGTCTAATGTGCATTTTTAGAATTACTTTGTCACCATTCCTCATGCTTCTCCCCCTGTACCCCACACAGGCCATCATGGCACAACTACCACAGGAGGAGAAAGCAAAAATAGCTGAGCAGGTGGAGATTTTCCACCAAGAGAAAAGCAAGCTGGATGCTGAAGTGGCCAAGTGGGATGACAGCGGCAATGACATCATTGTGCTGGCCAAGCAGATGTGCATGATCATGATGGAGATGACGGACTTCACAAGGTGAGGCCCAGAGACAGGGAGATGACCACACTCTTCCCAAACCTACATAGGCAGCACTGGCTCTTACTATGAAAAAGCTTGATGAAATGATAAGGCACCATATTAAAGCAAGGTAGAGCTCTTAAGTTATACTCACAAGTCTGAAAAATCTCCCATTTAGTTAAGAACAGATCTATTTTTTTTGTAATTAGTATTGTTTTAACTATTTATCTTACGTCAATTATAACACCCAAAACCCAGGGGTTGGTTGATGGCTCTGTGTTTTGTACTACTTTAATGTCTGTTTAAAATTTATTTGGGAGAGGAAGTAAGTGTTTTGCTCATTTCTGGTTGGAAAAGTATGTGTGTGCATGTGCATGCATCCGTTCCATGTGTTCTAACAGGACACGAATTAACACTAATTTTGTCTCACTTTTCTTCCTAATGACAGAATTTTTATGAAAAGTTTTTGAAAAATGTGTACATGACCATTGTTTCTTCTCCTGAGTAGCCTGTCACATAGGTCAGGAAGCAGCCAACATTCTGACAGGAGCCTTTGCTTCCCTACAGTCATGGGGGCTCTCTCATTGCCTTTGGAGACTTTTTTTCTTCCTTTGTAGTCTTCTTAAGAGGCCAGTAAGAACTACATCTGGGCATCTGGACTACATCAAGAACAATCAAATGAAGAAAAAGTTTCAGGGGAAAGGTCCCACAGTTTTGAGTAGGAAGGTGAGATGGTATCAAAAAAGTCTTTACCTCTCTTTGCAAAAGTGTGAAATGAGAGTAACCACCTTTTCAAGAGAGAATTTGATTCAAAAGTGCAATGCAAGTGGGAACTATGCTATCAAACACAGCTAAAGCATCCAAAAAGCCCATTAAGAGTCTGTGTCTACTACATATCCATCCAGCTGGAACTATGGGTAAAGCTGGTGTACTCTTTGGTTGGTGGTTTAGTCCCTGGGAGCTTTGGGGGTTCTGGTTAGTTGATATTGTTCTTTCTATGAGGTTTCAAACCCCTTCAGCTCCCACAGTCCTTGCCCTGTCTTCCCTTTTGCAGTTTCCATGCTCTGTCCAATGTTTGGTTGTCTACATCTGCATCTGTATTGGTCTGGCTCTTGGAGAGCTTCTCAGGAGGCAGCTATACAGGTCTCCTGTCAGTAAGCACTTCTTGGCAACAGCAATAGTGTCTGGGTTTGGTGTCAGCAGATGTGACAAGTCTGGCAAGCGACTGCCAAGGTGGGGCAGTCTCTGGATTTCATTTCCATCACTGGAAGGGGAGCCCCTTGATCTTGTGGAGGCTTGATGACCCAGGATAGGGGAACATTAGGCCACTGAGTCAGAAGTGGGTGGGCAGGTCAGGGAGCACCCTCATAGAGGCAGCAAAGAGGATAGAGGGAATAGGGGGCTTGTGGAAAGGAAATGGGAAGGGGGATAACATTTAAAATGTAAATAAAATAATCAATAAAAATTGCCGACACAAAAAGTCCGTGTCTAAGTTTGTGTGTGTGTGTTCTATGTGGATGTGTGTGTCTGTTCATGGAGTATGAATATGAGTATAGTTGCAAGTAGAAGTCAGAGTCCCACCTCAGGCATTAAACTGCATTTTCCACCCTCTCTCTTGTTTTTCATTGTGTGTTCCCATTGGCAGGCCTGTAAGAGTCCCTTCTGGCTATGGACATATGAACTGGGACTATAAATGCTCAATGCTGCATCTGCCACATGGTGGCTTCCTTGGGATCTGAACCCCTGTATTCAAACTTGAACAAAAAGTGTTTGTTTTGTTTTCTCTTTAGCCAGCTCCCCAGTTCCAGTCTAAATTCCTTATTTCTACTTTTCTGTCAAAATCCTGTAACTGTAGGTTATTGTAGCTGATTGCACTGCAGGATAGAATATGAGCCAAAAATTAATGCTACACCATAAACCAGTAGTGTCTCACATTTTATGTATGCAAACATACATACACATATCTTTTCAAAAAGAATTAACAGACCACTCACTTTAGTATGTATATTTTTCTAACATATGTAAAGATGTATTTGTAGTTGAACATGTATGATAAAATCATGCAAGACATATAGCAATGTCAGGACCTCATGTAGGTGACAACATTTTTTAATGATGACTACTCCTAATAAGGAAAGGCCGAAATTGATTATAGGTTTTAATAAAATACAGAACACGACTATGTCATCCCCTTTACCCTTTACCTCTGGCAAATATGTACTAACGACATTACTTGGCTCCTTTTCCAAATCTTTTAAAATTGTTTTTGATTCTAGCAAAATGATTTCGGTGTTAAGAGTGTGACCTTCGCGAGCTTTAAATGTCATCATATTCATTCAAAGTTCAAGTTTGTACATTTGGTTAGTCTCCTTGAGCTTCACAAATGTATTTCTCTCACACAAAATAATACCAAGGGGAAAGTCCAAGCCATTATTTAAGTCTGGATTGCCTACAAATCAGACGATGGTGGCAGCCTCAGTCATTGCTTCCTGAGGTCCAGGATGACTTCATTTGCTTGCTTTCAACATTTTATTAGTATTTTATTTGGTGGATATTATGCAACCCATTAATAACATCAGTGGAACAAATAATCTCATTAGTTTGAAGTGAATAATGAATCCAGTCATGTTGTTAGTTAGATCAGGAGAACATTTTGTAATTTGTATTATATATAACTGCAGTCAGGAAAGATAAATACATTTGAGAGGCCTTGTTCAATGGCATTGAATAACAGAGGGTTGTTTCTTTGTTTTTATTTTTGCTTTTGTTTTTGTTTGATTTTTAGTCAATGCATCATTTTAAATGTGAAAAGAAACCTGGTTCAATTTCCTTTAGAACTTATATAATAATTCTTGTGCTGATCTAAATATTGAAGTGTCCAGCTTGCTACTGGATAATATTTTTCCTAATCATCGCTGAGCTCATGCATGTGTGTGTGTGTGTGTCTGTGTGTGTGTGTGTGTGTGTGTGTGTGTGTGTGTGTGTGTGTGTTCCAAGGCTTGCTCTCAGGAGTCTAACCTTGCTCTTGCTTCCACCTGTGCATGCTCATCCTGAACAAACCAACACTGGAGAGTGCCTTTTGTTCTGGCCTCTCCCCTAACTACTGCATTCAGCTTTGTTCATTATTACTGAAAGTACACTTTCTCCTTGAAGAAGAAGTAATTCTAGCTTTGTACAGGTAAAGATGTCTAAATCCCATTTTCTAGTATTTAAAGATTTATAGAGTTGATTAGAAAATGAAGCTTTATCCTCTACTCAAGTGTTTAAAGGGTATGTATGTCCTAGAATTACCATTCATTTATTGTTTTATTCTTATTACTGGCTAATTCATTAATTGGTCTCTTTCATCTCAGTGAGCTCCAGTCTATTGTTATTAAGATACATGAAGTGTTGCCTGGTTACTTAAGCTTTGCCTTCTTCATGGGGGAGAACAGACCCCTGTACCCTCAAACTCCTTTTCTTCTCATCCCTGGTCTTTGACTTTTATTTGTGGGGCAAAATCTGAAGCATCATCACTCATGCAGCAAATTCAGACTTCTCACAGCATTTTGAGAAAGAAATTGCCATGTTCCAGTTGTGCGCTGCCCAACCAAGATGCATGCAGACAGCCTCAGCTCAGCCTTAATTGAATAAACAGGGGCAAAGCACTATTTAAAAATCAACCAAAGGGGAGGAAACTGGGCTTGGGGGTGAGAATGTTCTGGACTTAATTCTAAAACATTGTCCAATGAATTCTTAGCTCACAGAAGAGCTCTACTTGTGCTTGAGTTCAGGAGTGCATTCCCTCACTTTAGCGGTTGCAACTGGTAATTGAGGATCAATCTGTCCTCTTCTATCCTCAGAGCAACACTGGCCAATAGACACTTCTATCCATCTCGATTGCACAAAAACTCATTTGACTGGACAACCATCCTTGAATTTCCCTTTAAACCTGACATTCTTCATCTTTGCCCATGGGTTTCTGGTTTGTAGTTTTAGTTCATGAACCAAACAGTATACCTGAAATAGTGGACCTTGTGTTTCTAAGGTCCTTCCTGACTTCTCATGATTCACAGGACTCATTAAGTTATTTCAAAAACAGTCCTAGTCATGCTTTTACCTGCTGTGCAATCATGTGTGTGTGTGTGTGTGTGTGTGTGTGTGTGTGTGTGTGTGTGTGTAGACATATGCAGCTATGTTGGTAGACCTGAAAGGATATCTTTGGGGAGTCACTTTGCTCCTTGCACTGTGCATTCGAGGGCCTGAATTCAGTTCACCTGGCCTGAGCTTCACACATTTTTACACACTAAGCCATCTTGCTACTGGAAGAAAATTTCTTGGGGTGTTTTCTTTTCCTATTGAAACTGTAGTTACAGAAAGGTTTACAGGATCTCACACATCTACAAATACCCTCACTGCATTTCCTCACCAGGGTTGCATTTAATATTAGCAAACTAGATGTTATCAAGAAGGCAATGGAAAGTAAACACATTAAGCTTGGATTAATTCTGAATTAGAACTCTGAGTACTGAATACTTTGCTCACAATATGCCAACATACTGGTATTGCACATTAGGACTCACAGGCTTTTTGTAAAATAAATGTGAATATGTTGGCAACTAGGAGCTCACAGCAGTGAAGCAATAGTTTGCCAGCTTGATTCTCTTTTTGAGTGACTGCTTCTTGGGAAAGACTCTGAATTCTGGCCTTTGTGTACAAATCAGTTGTACTTAAATGAATGATGCTGTGATGAATCTGGGTAGTAGAGAAGTAATACATTCTATTTCTAAGAATACTAACGCCATGTTCCCAGTGAGACATTAGAATGACCCCAGCCATCAGGGATACAAGATTTCCTAAAACACCTTTTCAAATCCCTCTTGCACTATAGACTTGACTGCAGGGAACAGAAACACTGGGGTGTGAGCCCCCATTTTGAGACAGGGATCCTTAACTATTAAGATAACATCCCTACTTCATTTGTCTTCCAGTGACAGCCAGGATAAATTGAAGTCTCGTTAATTTCTTAGATCAGATTTTTGGTTATGTTTTTATTTGCTGGTTATTTATAACTTGACTCAATGCAATGCAGATGATTATAGTTCATTTAGACTTGTCTGATACAGTAGCCATTAGCCAACTATGGCTGTCTAAATAGATTTTATTGTTAAATGTATCATAAAGTTTAATAATTGTTCAAGTAGACATTTTTGCCACATTAAATACACTGATGTGTATCCATTGCAAATGGTTTATACAGTTGAGTCTTCTTTAAATGGATATCCAGTATGCGTTCCTTGCTAACTTCTTATCACCTCTCCCCACAACCCCTAAAAACCACCTGAAATATTGGCTTTCTGATTCTGTAGTCTTTGACTGTTCTATGTACCAAATGAGAGGCATACTTCATATTTGGTTTTTTTGCCACTGGATTCTTTTGTAGAAAATAAAGTTTTTGGTGTCCATTCATGTCATCACACACACAAAAATAGCTCTCTGTTTTATGGGTGAGTAATATTCCACTGTTATAGATGTACCACATTTGCTTTCTCTAATCTTCCGCTAGCTAATATGCTAGTCCTTCTTCCTTGGGTATTATGAAAAATGCTATTGAGGACATAGAGAAGGTATTTCTTTGAAACACTGCTTAGAGAGGAATTATATCCGATGATGTATTTTTTTTTAATGAGGAATCCACAAACATTGTCCAGTTCCTGCAACATTTTACATTTGTACCGGCACCAGACAAGAGTTCAGACTCCTTTACATAGAACTTGGGGATTTTCTGCTTTTTTTTTTTTTTTTTTTTTTTTTTTTAGCTAGGAATCTTCCTAATCAGTATAAAGGGGATTATGCTTATGTGCTTGATGTTTTGATTTTCATTTCTCTAGTGACTGGTGGCATTTTATGTTTTTTTTTTTTTTTCTGTGCTTATTGAGTTTTATATATTTTCTTTGGAGAACTACCTACTAAAAACTCTTACTGCCTTTAATTGAATATCTCTGTTTATCAGTATTTTATATATTCTGAATATTGATTCCTTATTGGATAATAAGATTCAAAGATATCTTCCTTATTTTGTGATTTCCATTTACAATATCCACTGAAAATATACTTTGATGGTAAAAGTTTTAAACTCAAGATCAATTTTATTTTTTTCATTGTTGCTTATGCTTTGCTTATTGTAGTAAGAAATATCGGCAGATCCAAGGTCATGGAGTGCTCACACACATTCTTTTGCTTTCGCTTTTATACTTTAGCTTTCTGTTTCAGACTGATCACTTCTAAGTTGAACTGATCACTTCTAAGTTGATCCATTTTACTGATGGATACAGTTTCCCTAGCACCATTTATTGAAAGCATTCTTTGCTTCATTAAGTTGTCTTAGCACCCTGTGTAAAACCATTTGATCATGTGTTTGAGGTCTTATTTCTGATTTTAACCCTGTTCTATTTGTCCATATTTCTGTTTTTGAGTTATAACAATGCTCTTTTGCTGATTAAACATTTATGGTAAGTTTTTATCATCGGAACCTATGAGACCTTCAGCTTTTTGCTTTTGCAGATTACTGTGGCTACTTGAAATTCGTGGTGAATTTGGGACATATCATTTTGTTTGGGCAAAATAGATACTAAGATTTTAATATGAATTGCTGTACATCTGTAGATCTATCTCTAAGCCATCTAATTCATGTTTATGTAATGATATTTCATGTGCCATCTTGAATTTCTTCCAGCAATAATTTGTACAGAACTAAACATATAAATCTGGTGCCTCCCTAGTTATATTTATTCATTTTTTTATTCTTTTGGTGCATTTTTAGTGGACTTTTTGGAAGAGTGCTTTTTAGGGCTGAGGATTGAACCCAGAGCCTTATTCCTACTGGGCAAACATTAATACCTGAAGTAATTCAATCCTGCATTGCTTTTAAAATTCTATTTTATGATGGTTTATTGTGAGTGTCCCCAAGAATGAGTGTGTGTTCTTCTGAATCAGTATTCTTAGGTTTCTAACCTGCTTCTCTCTGAGCATATTATCATTTGGGAGTGTCCCTTTGTCTGCCGGAGTGTCATTGCTCCACTCAAAAATGTGTGTATGTGTTAGCATAGAATATTCGACAACTTTTGTTACCCTTTTTGACCTTCTAACAGACTCTAACAACAAGAGTTCAGATTAAGCATGCAGTGTGAATGCTGGATTCTTAAACATTTGTTTTTCACTGTGGTGCTCATGAGTGTGTGAACTCTAGTCACTGGTAGAATTAAAAAAAAAAAAAAGTCACACTCTCCTTGACCACTCTGGCTCCCTCAATCTTTCTCCCATGTCTTGCACTCCATGAACCCCACCTCATGTTTGGCTCTGGGTATCTGCATTTGTTTCAGTCAGCTGCTGAATGGAGCCTCTCAGAGGACAGTTATGCTTGGCTCCTGTCTGCAATCCTAACAGAATATCATGAATAGTGAAAGGGATTGTTTTTTGCCTGTGGTGTGGGTTTCAAATTAGGCCAGTCATTGGATGGCCATTCCCTCAATCTCTGCTTATTCTTTATACTTTCACATCTTATATACAGGGCAAATTTTGAGTAGAAGGTTTTGTGGGTGAATTAATGTTGTCCTCTCTCTAATGCAATTTCTGGCCACAGGAGGTAGCCACTTTAGGCTCAGTATTTCCCTACTACTATGAGTCTCAGCTAGGGTTACCCCCATATTCTCCCAGGAGCCTTCAACATCCCAGGTTCTTGGCTTGTCCCAGAGACACCCTCAACTGATTTCCCTTCTCTCTTCAAGCTTTTTTATCCTCATTCCTGCTCTTCTAATACCCACCCATGTTCTCCTGCACACACTTTCTCTCACCCAGGAACTTCTCTCCTTCCACTATCAATGTCTATTTTATTTCCCCTCCCGAGTAAATTCAAGCATCCACTCTTAGGCACTGCTTGTTATCTTTTTTGGGGGGGGGAGTGGTCTATTGAATGTGGCATGGTTAGCATGTACTTTATTGCTAATATCCACTTATAAGTGAGTATACACCATGAATGTCTTTCTAGGTATGGCTTACTTCACTCAGGATACTATTTTCTAGTTCTATCCATTTGCCTGCTAATTTCACTATGACCATGTTTAATAGCTGAATAGTATTTTCCCGTGTAAATGTACCATATTTTCTTCATCTATTCTTTTATTGAGGAACATCTGAGTTGTTTTCTAGTTTCTGTCTCTTATTAAAATAACTGATATCTAAACAAATGTCCTTGTGGTACTAGGAAGCAAATTTTGGGAACATACTCAGGAGTGATATAGCTGGGCCATAAGGTAGAACTATTTCCAGTTTTCTTAGAAACTGCCTAATTGATTACCAACTTACAGAACCAACAAACCTGGGCCTGTGGGTGCTCACAGAGATTGAACCACCAACCAAAAAGCATGCATCGACTGGACCTAGACCCCCTACACATACTTAGGAGAAGTGTAGTTTGTTCTTCATGTGGGTCCTTCTACAACTGGAGTGGGCACTGTCTCTGACTTGACATCGGTTGCCTGCCTTTGGATTCTTTTCCCTTAGCTGGGCTGCATCCTGTAGCCTCATTGGGGGAGTATGTGCTTAGTGATACAGCTTGATGTACCAGGGTGGGTTGGAACCAAGGGAAGGGGCATCCCTTTCTCTGAGAAGGGGATAGAGAAATGGAAGAAGAGGAGTGCGAGGGTGGGATGGGAAAAGAGGGGAGTTGTAAAGTGAATGAATAAAAGAATTAATGATGAAAACAATTATACCATATTTTCACTTTGGTTATAAGATAAGCATTTGAGATTCAAGCAAATAAAATGATGTCTCTAAAGATATTCTTTTCTATATTAGAACATTTTAATCAGTTTTTAAAATGTATCAGTTGCAATATGTAAAGAAACACTTTCTGATATCTCTTGGAATGATTTTATACACACACACACACACACACACACACATACACACACACACACACACATATGTTTCTACTTGTGTTTATGTTATATGTAACTGGCAGAGTTTATATGCATCACACACATGCAAGTGACCCCAGAGGCCAGAAGAGGACAGAAGATCTCTTGGAATTGAAGTAATAAGGCTAGTTCTATATCAAAATCCTTGAAGTAAATAAACAAATTTCCTTGCAATGAAAAATGAAACATCCCTAAGCTCTTAATGACTCTGTTTAGAGAAAGGCCAAAACTAACAGATATCATGTCAGAATAAAACTTCACAAAAAAGTTTTTTTTTTTTTTTTTTTTTTTTTTCTGGTCTGAAAGTCACACAGAAAGATATAATGTGTCAACATTTTAAAGTAATGACAGATTAATTAGCCTTTCCTTTAAATAATAATAGAATAAAGAATGCAGCAAAAAAAGGAAGGAAGCTACTTAGAAATGAGTATCAAAGGACAAATGGTCAGAGAATCTTCACCTTATCTATATTATACAAAATTCACATGTGAAACCTTGTTCACAGTTTAAAAATCTCAATAGTCAGTGGAAAAAGAAGTCAATGAATGTATTGGATGGGAGGCTTAATGCGATTATACATCATCGAAATACCGAAGTTTAGGATCTTCTGTATGTGTTTCTCAACTGTAATATAAAATATATAATATATATAAAGCTCATATGTTTTATTTTCAGCTTCTAAAAGAGAAAAAAAATCTAGAATGGGAACTAGTCTGAAGCAGAATAGCATATACTTCATCAACTTTATTTGATGGAAGCCTTTGTTTTTAAAACAAGTTTATTTTAAAAAGCAGAGATAAATGTACAGATTTTAAAAGCAATTTGCATAAAACTATATGATTATATTTTTGTCACTACTTGATTTTTTTTAAAGGTTTGACAGTATGCATTGAAATCTTACTAGTTATAATGAGCATAAATTACATGAAAGACCAAATGTAACATGGAAATAGTCAAAGTTTTCTTGATGATTAAACATAACAATTTTTAAATATCAAAAATTGCCACAAGGCTATATATTCTTAGCTCTTGAATTATTAATCATTTAAGGTCTAGGTGTACCCCACTCTGAGAGGGTGCTATGCACTTATTTTTTGTTTCTAAGAAGAACTGAGGCTTCCACATTTTGGCGTTTCTTTTTTCTTTCTTTCTTTCTTTCTTTCTTTCTTTCTTTCTTTCTTTCTTTCTTTCTTTCTTTTATTTTCTATTTTTTGATCTTCATATGATCTGTGAGTTGTTTCTTGAGTATTCAGATCTTTTGGGGGCTAGCAATCAATTACCAGTGACTGCATATTATATCTGTTGTTTTTGTGACTGTGTTACCGCACTCAGGATAATAATTTGCTAGATTCATCCATTTGCCTAGGAAGTTTGTAATGTCATTGTTTCTAATAGCTGAGTAGTACTCTATTGAGTAAATATTCCAAAATTTCTGAATCCATTTCTTTGTTGAGGGACATCTGGGTTATTTCCAGCTCCTGAGTATTATAAATAAGGCTGCTATGAACATGGTGGAGCATGTGTCCTTATTATATGTTGGAGCATCTTTGAGGTATATGCCCAGAAGTGGAATAACTGGGTCTTCAGGTAATGCTATGCCCAATTTTCTGAGGAACCGCCGGACTGACTTCCAGAGTGGTTGTACCAGTTTACAACCCCACCAACAGTGGAGGATTGTTCCTCTTTCTCTGCATCCTTGCCAGGATCTGCTGTCATCTGAGTTTTTGATCTTAGCTATTCTGACTTGTGTGAGGTGGAATCTCAGGATTGTTTTGATTTGCATTTGCATGATGTCTAGGGATGTTGATCATTTCTTTAGGTGTTTCTCAGCCATTAGATATTCCTCAGTTGAGAATTCTTTGATTAGCTCAGAACCCCATTTTTAAATAGGATTGTTTGATTCTCTGTAGTCTATCTTCTTGAGTTCTTTGTATATATTAGATATTAGACCTCTATCAGATGTGGGGTTACTAAAGATCCTTTCCCAGTCTGTTGGTAGCTGTTTTGTTTTCTTGACAAGGTCCTTAGCCTTACAGAAACTTTGCAATCTCAGTAAGTCCCATTTATCAATTCTTGATCTTAGAGCATAAACCAAATGGAAGCCTTTAAAGTCTTTTCTTCCATTTTGTAATGCTACACAGCAGTTACGGCCAATGCCCTCTTTCTAGAACTAAATGTTGTATAAATAATTCTTTTTGGAGTGGCTTTCCTCTGTGTCTTATCACACTCATGACACAAAAAAGCATTCCTGGTACCTAAAAATACACTGTATCTTAAATATGTATAAAGAAGGCAGCCCGATAATAGAACCTAGTAAAAACTAAGGATAGACATGTTCAATTCATTCTTTACCTACTTCCCAGGAAAGTGGAAATTTAAATGCCACATTTTGCTTAAAGGTTCCTGGTGCAGCAACATTTCTCCTCCCATTTAATCAGCATTTAAAATTAAACAGGCATGTTGATGGAGTAATATAATGTTTAATTGCTCACCCAATTGAAAACCATATGTAAAATGTTGGGGTGCTACAACCATCAGGACATTTACAACCACAGAGTTTAGTGTAGTCATTTACATAACAGTGCCAGAAACATTAACTATAAGATATTTGGAACTTTTCAATTTCAGAAAAACTACCCAAGTCTTCCTACAGTATGTTTCAGACAAGATGTGCTTCGAAAGGTGTCCTCTGTACTTATGTTAAATAATATGAAGGTGCTGGGCAAAATACCACAATACGGATGGATATGCATCTGCACTTAGCTGGTCTAGACTCTTCTGTTTTAGAGCTCATTCCTGGAAGCCTGTGAGGATGATGTGTTAACCAACAACTTGAGAGAATTGGGAGCCATATAGGAAACAGCTCTCTAGACATATCTGTAAAGGGTAGTCTATTTTAAGTTTTGCCTCTGGGAATATCTGGGAAAGGTTATTTTATTCTGTTAATTGATGGGGAGAGAGCCACCTTGATTGCATGAGGACCCCTTCCTATTCCTTGGGCACAGGAGTCTGACAAATTCAGAAAGTGTGCTGAGTTCCAGCATGCATGCCTAGCCTCTGCTTCCTGGCTATGAACGCAGTGTGACTCACTGCTTCATGGACCCACAGTGAGCTCTTGTGTACAACATCTAGTACAAGACAACCACTGGGTGCTAGAGGCACTTCCTCTTGGGATGATAATTTTAATTGAGGACTGTTGAAAAATAATGGAAGGGTAATGTGAATGTGAATGTGAAATTAAGAGACCACCTCCCCATATACACACAAGGAAACAAAATAAACCACTGACCTAGAAGTTGAGGTGCTTCAAGGCAACACTGACATTTTCAAAAACAGGGCCAGAGCACATTAATACTGAAATAGCACGCTGGACCAAGAATGTGGTAGGTGTGTATGCTGCCAGTTATTGAGCAGAATTCTAATTATGATACATATTTTTCAGAGGCAAAGGTCCACTGAAAAATACATCTGATGTCATTAATGCTGCCAAGAAGATTGCGGAAGCAGGCTCTCGAATGGACAAATTAGCGCGTGCTGTGGCGGATCAGGTAATACAAAAGGGAGAATGGGCACTAATTACTACCAGTGTTCTGGGACCAGTTTTATGCACCATATGAAATGGCTTTGCATAATGCACTTGGATGTAGTCTCTAAAAATTTACAAGCTGGCCACTGCTGAGCTCATGGCAAAGGCAGCTTTAGCCTGGGAGAGTCATGATAGTCTTGAAGCACGTGACAGGGTAAAACAACTTCTCCCATTCAGAAAACCAAGTATATATATATATAGCTTTATGAGGGCAAAACCTGATAAGGAATGCACCCCCAGGAACACCTGCTCAGAGATGGCGCTCCAAGCCCTCCCACAGCAACTGCTCATTAAAATGTGGCTGACAGGCTTGCCAGTGTGATTGGGCTGTTTTCTCAACACATGTTCTCTCTTCTCAAATGATGCTGGATTATGCCAAGTTGACAAAATAGTAAACATGTGATAATAAGTAAGCATGTCTCCCTTTAGTTAATCCTGATCTTTTTATGGTACTCTGACATTCAGGATATTCTTTTCTACAAATTGAACTAATTCTTGTGACCAAGGACAACCCAGATTTCAGATATATTTTCCACACAGACTGGAATAAATCTCAGAAAAACGAAATCCTCAAAGCTTTACCTTTGATTTTACAGAAACCAGGATCTGTACTTAAAACCTTCTCTGTGTCACATAGAACATTTTATTATATTTCAGCAATTTTCATTCAGCCTGGCTTGAACTAGAACATTAGAATTCATCTCTAAGTGTCTTGCTGCTAGAACATTTTTTTGTAAGGGAACATTAAGCAGCAGACATTTCTAGATAACCGATGATCTCTTCAAACCTGAGTTATGAATAGGTTGTAGTCTGAAATACTTCAAAGCAAATATACATTAAAATACAAAATAAAATTCTGAA
The DNA here is from genome assembly GCF_963924665.1 of Micromys minutus. Classification (NCBI taxonomy): domain Eukaryota; kingdom Metazoa; phylum Chordata; class Mammalia; order Rodentia; family Muridae; genus Micromys; species Micromys minutus. The sequence continues at coordinate 9,824,888 of NC_137953.1, forward strand.
ATAAAAATGACGTGAACTCTCATTACTTAGAAACTCTCTGCAATAAACATGAATGAGCTTTGGGTGGTGTTACACTTTGGATAGCTTGGAAGACTGAAGGCTGGTTTCTTCTCTGTGAATATTCCTAGTCTGTTGGTTTTTGAGTTGCAGTTCTTATAGTTTCTTCCCCCATTGTTAACATTAGGGCTGTTCTTCTATTTACTCTCTGTCCAACATCTTAGCCTTCATGTCAACATACCAATAAATACACTGAACCTTTATAACCACTCTGACCAGAAGATTCATCGAGTAGCACAGAATATACACCAAGAGCTAAAAGACACCCCTTTCAATTACATTTACATTCAAATGCAAACCTAACATCACAGGATGTTTATGAGAAACATACTGGCTTGGAAATCTATTATTACCACAGCTCCAGATTACTTTTAATTGTTATTCTAACAAACCTCACTATCATTGGTAGCAGTTGAAGCAAACCGTGATGTTGTGGATGTTAGGGTTACATCAAATATCAGGCTTCAGAATGCTAAGCTGAGCTTCTTTCTAGAAAATTCCATAAATATTCTAGAAAGCTCACCTAAGACAAAAAGCATACAGAGGACCCACCTGGAACATATAACAAAGACAGCCACCAACCAGAGAGAAATCCGTGGAGCTGTGTCTGCAGATGTCTGTGGGCGCTGGGCTATGTGACACCATGAGGGTTGGCTAAGTGATTTTGTAAGACCACACAGAAAAGACTTTGTTTTGTTTTTTTTTCTCCCCTGGGAATCAGAATTCAATGAAGTTTGAGTGACTTTTAAATATTCAGTATCCATGTTTGAAAATATCTTATGTATATTTAGATGTATAAAGTTTTGTAGCCCCAGGTTTGATTCCAGTTTTTGTTTTTATAATTTAGGATCTTGATTACTGAATTGTTGACAGCATGATTTGAGGCATTTCTTGAACCAGTTCTGATAGCAAACATAATGTGAATACATGCCCTCCTTCCTATACATGCTTGCACAAATGTACAGAGAAAGAACAGAGAAACAGAGAGAGAAAATTCTATACTTATTTCTAGATTTGGAAGTAGAACACTTGAGTGCTATTAACCATGATTTTTGAAGTAAACAGGTGAAAAAAATCCCCATATCTTCCTGATATATTTACAGGCATTAATTTTGAAATATCTGAAAAATTTTGTTAGTGTTTTCTCTAAACAGGTGTTTCTTTTTTAGATACTGAGGGTTTTTTGAAATTTTTTATCGGTCTGTCCTGTCCTTTAAAAATATGATTTAACTGGTTCAGTTTAAACAACACAACAGCATATTACCAAAGACTAGATTGGTTGCTTTCATTTTGCCTGAAAATATTTTTATGAAGATTTGAGATATGCATGCAATATAAATGCTTTACGGACCACTGCTTTTTTAATTACTGTTCCATTGAGATAGAACTCTTGGTTTAATTTGCTGCAAGGTATTTGTATTGAAAGCTTTGTCAGCCCTCTGGGGAGATATCATTTTAAAGTTAATTCTCTCCAGTATATGGGTCTCAGGAGGAGGATAAATATTACAGTATTAAGTACTTGTAGAAAACTAAAAACAGACTCTCTGGGATGCTTCTGTGATGAATGCATTTAGGGAAAATATTTCAAAACAAAAGGTATTATGTAGGAAAGAATTTATATAATTATATATTTGTTTATTATTTATTTATTTACTTACTTACTTACTTATTTACTTATTTATTTATTTAAATAAGTGACCATGTTATAAAAACCACTTTTTTTTATGGTGGTGTTGAAAATATTTGTACCCCAAAGTTTATAAAAATGTAACTCAGTCATTCTCACATTCTCTTCCCTGTGCTACTTTATAACAGTTGCTGAGGATCAGACCTGTGTGTGTGTGTGTGTGTGTGTGTGTGTGTGTGTGTGTTTGTGTGTGTGTGTGTTTGTCTGTCTAGATACAGATACCTTTACAAATACCAAATTGAGCTAGAACAATGACCTTAAAGCATCTCAAGCTGAACATTTGGTAGCAACAAAATTACTCAGTACCTGTTGCCTAGAAGCCTCAGAGATATTTTAGAGAGAAAGAGATTTTAAATATTTACAGAACTTGGTAGCTGAGCTCTGTGTGCATTTGATGGATATCTACCTACTTAAATTATAATGCAAATTATCTCCAAAGAGAATTGACTCTGGTTGAAGGGCTCTGTTGCTATACTTATGGGTTTATTTCAACTAGTTTCAAATATAGTCTATCAGATCCTCCTCATACAAGGACCACTCTCCATTTGAGAGTTTCCTGTTTGAAGAGTTTAGTGTGTTTCTAAAATTGATAAGCAGGGAAAAATCTGTAAAAAAACATACAGACTTAGTGAGTTGGAATACTCTTTAGGAAACAAAAATAAACAGATATTCTGTCCAGCAAATTGAATTGACCCCCAGCCCCATGCTTAAGAACTGATTGTCAAAGTATTGGATTTCTAGATTTCATTCCTTTATATTTGTGTTTCTTCATGTTGAGAAAGTGGAAGAAAACTAAACAGAGAAAGAGTCGTTGACTATTACTCATCTTAAGATGTCCTAAGAGAGCTCACAAACTAGTCTGGAGTAACACAGACTTTGTAAGTAAGACTTTGGAGTCTTTCTTAGCTCCCACTTTCATTAACAATTAAAAGATTAATTTGTTACTTACAAATTTTTACAATCTTATACTTGACTCTAATGCATTTTGGAACATCCCTTTCCCAATCTTTTACATTTTCCCATGTACCCCGGAACTCCTCTTCCTATATTTATGCCTTTTCCTCTGATAGTTCTCATTACTTACTGTGATTGCACATATGGCTTTATTTACAACTTACTGGCTCTAATTAGTCTTATTAGTCTTCCCCATATGCACATGGTTCTAGGCTGACTATTGCAGCATGGGCCACTACCAGGAGACTTGTCACTCCAGAAATCTGACTCTCTTTCCCTCAGACACTCCTAGACTATTTGTAGTTCCTCAACTAGGGGTCGGACCTTGTAAACCCTTCTGCAACCCACGCTTGGATGTCTCCTTTGGTGGAACTGTGTAAGTCTAATTCAACCAACCATAGCAACTGAGGCTTCATGGGTAAAATCTTTCCAAAGTGGAGCTAGCCACTTGAACCACTGAGACTGGCATTTCTCCAGTGCATCATGGAAAAGTGGAGTTGAATGAATGTAATTAAGGATGTGACACCAAAGCCTTTTAAACCATAAGTGTTAGAATCTGAAGAGCACTTACTAATCGATGCCACTTTTTCTTTGTTTTATAGTGTCCTGATTCAGCATGTAAGCAGGATTTATTAGCCTACCTTCAGCGCATTGCCCTGTACTGCCATCAGCTTAACATCTGCAGCAAAGTGAAGGCTGAAGTTCAGAATCTAGGAGGAGAGCTCATTGTGTCAGGGGTAAGCTGCGATTTTGGCTTCACAATCTCAAGTTCCCACTGCTGCACTTTTAAGGCACGCATTCTTGGCAACAGTACTCCGGCAAACACCAAATGACAGTGATTCAGAGCTAAAAAAGAGTGCTATCTCCATCATCCCAGACCTCACAATAGCTCACAAAGAGCAGTTTGATTTTCCAATTACCCTATGTTTATACTAGCCTTGTAAAATTTCCATTCTTCACAAGAAAACTAATTTCATAGTCTGGAAACTCATTGCCAAGCTGTGACTATTCTAATTATTGGGGGCTATTGCATATTTACTCAATTGTGAGTCAGCTTCCCCATTGTTAGTGCTGGTAATTTTCATGCTCTATTCAGGAGCCAGCTTTTCTAAGTGTGGATGAGGTTCACATGGTAGAGATGAGGAGACACTTATCAGGTTCCAATGCATACTAGGTTATCAGTAATCCTTGACAATGAATTGTTTGAATTTGATACAGCTTGATGTGCTGTTGCCAAAACCATCCATAGTTACCAAACACTATGCTATAGGTTCTTTGATAAACCACCCTAATATTTCCCTTTTCATAAAAATATAATTATCTAAACCATTTCCATCAAAGCATAGAAATAAGAATGTTTAGAAGAATCAGGATTTCTTGGCAAGATTCCAAATGTTTGTGTTGAGGTTCTTCCCCTTGGCTTCTTCTTCTCCTTCATCCCCTTTCTCTCGACACAAGGTGACATTTATTTAATGATTTGCAAGTTCCAAAGTGTGGCCATGCCACCTTTAGTTCTTTTCCCAGCTACCCATGCTGCAGCCACTGTACCTTCAGAATGAGCAGGAACATAACCCTATCAACCTGATGAATATGAGAAAATATTCAAGTCCTTCTGAAATCATTTCTGTTGTCTTGTAAAGTCCACACTGTCCTTTGGTAAATCTATGTGGATAAGTATAAACCATCCTCAATCCTGAGTGTTTCTGTTCCCGTGTGGCTTGCCTTGCTGAAAACCTAGCTGGGGAAAGAGCTGGTCTGGTTGGCATGGAGGTCACATCTGAAAAGTCCTTTCCATGCAGTCCCACCTTAGAGCTCAGTCAGTTGGCTATTTTGTGCCTCTTCCCAAAGAACAGTCACCTCTTTGCATTTCCAAAATGATCCTGCCTCAACATTCTTCCACAACCAAGAGCTACCTGTCTTGTAGTGTGTCCTTCTGTCTCTCTGGTGATGATCAATTCTCTCTCACCAAGAAGTGATCAAAACATTGCATCTCCCTTGCTTCCTTTTATCTTCTGCCTTGATGGTGCAGTTTTCCATACCACTATGCTTCTGTGTCCATTTGTCCACAGCACCTGTGAAACTCAGTGCTTTTTGTCCAGCCTGCCTCATGTGCTTCCATCTGTTATTTTTCAACTCTTATGATTGACATGGATGCTCAGCGTATCCTTGTGGATCTCAGACTCCATCAACCTCATCTGGGCAAATATTTTCCCTGGCAGAGCAGCTTGTCCATCACCTTCTTAGTATCCATTGTCTGTCACCGCCTCCAGAGCTTCATGTCCATTGTCCGTTTGTTATGTAGATGTAGTCCAAACCATCATGGCTTTGAATCACTTGCACTGTTGGCATTTGCAGAGGTGTTTGAGAGTGAGAACACCTTCAAGTAGAAGCCTGGTTCCTTCCTTGAGTCTTACCAGCAAAGTTCATAAGTCCTTGCATGGGAAAAGGCTTCTTATAGAGGAATGCTATGATAACTTATGGTAATCCAGAATCAAGTGCATTATGAACATTGGCTGTCATGCTGCTCAGTTATGGCCCTGCTTAGGGCCACCTCATGGTTTTTGTTTTTGAGCTTGACTGCTGTGTGATGCCACATCTGCATCTGTAGCCTGCTGTCCTTCCCACTTCTGCTTTCACATGAGTCCTCATCCTTTTTCACTTATGGTCACAATGGAGAGAAGTTCCAAAAGCAATATACATATTGTGCAAAATAGCCACAAATGACTGCCTTCAATGTTCAGAAAGTCAAGGATACAAGACCCCTACACAGAAATTTTCAGTTATTTTGCCAAGAAAATTGCACCAGTGAGGTTGGCCACATTTACTTTGTTCTTCATGGGACAAAGCTGATATATTTTTCAGGAGATGTCATTGTACTTTTCCATATAATCAAATAGAATATTTGAAGCACCTTAATTGTTTCCCGTGTACACGGAGTTCATCAGTGTGGCTTCTTTTCAGAAATACATGAAGACAACCAGCAAGTCAAAATCTCTGACAAATGGATAGAGATTTGGATAGATTTTCTTCAGTTGCCAAGTGATTTGAGTTTGTAAATATGAGTCATGTTTTATGCTTTCACAGTGAACATAGGTTAAAACAAGCACACACATATGTATCATACCAGCTTACTGTTGCTTGACGTGATTCTATATGGATAAGCTGGAACTGGGCTGTTGTACTATGTCTGCCTTTGACTTTAAATGGTGGAGAAGGAAAACTCAACTAATTATGAAAAAACTGGGTATAAAAACTCTGAGTCATGACAGAAATTATAGAAGTAAAGTAGTCCAAGATGTACAACTTTGGAGATTCATCATTACAGCTACTGTCTAACATGCACTCATTCTCTTGCTGCTTATCTATTATTTTAGGTTGGCTTCTACAATTCTGAACAGCCTTAGGTTGGCTTATATAATTATGAACAACCTAATGGTACAGTTCTTATTAAATTTCAAGTTAGTGAATGTGTTCCAAGCCAATCAGTTCAACACAAGTATAAATATTTCAAAAGTATTTAAATCAGCAAAATGATAAAAAATGTCAAAAAGAGAACTGGATTTAAGAGATTTGCTGGTTTGAGTATGAGCTAGCCTTGCTTAATTTAGTATTGTTTAAATTTTTATGTCAGTTTTGAGGAAAGAAATAAAGGACAAAAGGGAAGAAAAAGCATAAAGCAAGAAAATGGGAGAGGCAGGGAGAAACTATCATGTGTTACAAAATAGTTTAGAATAGGTAAAGGTCTGGTAAATGTAAACAGCATTGTATCATCATGGGAGAAAAGTTGAGCAAACATATTTTCTTTTTGCCCTCTTTATGTGGGTGTGTGTAGGATGGCATATGTATGTTAGTGTTGTGCGTGTATGCATGTGGGTGTTTGTAAATGTGTGCATATCCTTGTTGATAGAGGTCAGCACTGGGTGTCTTTTTCAGACGTTCTCTATCTTTATTTATTTGAAAATATTTTTCAGTGAAGACTGAAGCTCACTGATTCGGCTAGGCTTTGTAGCCCACCAATGAGCTTCAGAACTTTTCCTCTTTGTGTTCTCCTGTGTTGTTATAGGTAGAAGCCACAATGCTCAGGTTTTCACATGATACTGGAGGTAGAACTCAGGTCTCCTTGCTTGTAAGGGAGTCACTTCAGCTGACTGAGACAACTTATCAAATCCCTGAGGCGACGTTTTAAAAAAGATAAATGTTATTTCGATTATTGTTGTAAACAGAAATAAATTCTTCTCTTGTATAATACATCACAACCAGTGTTTCTACTCCCTCTCCTCTTCCTAACCTCTTCCTACTTCCCCTATCTCCTAAACTCACCCTACCTCCATTTTCTCTTCAGAACAAAACAAACATCCAAGAGGCAACAGGCAGATAGGACTAGACAGGATACAGTAAGACAAGGCAAAATCCCTCCTATTGGAGATGGGCAAGGCCATCCAATAGGAGAAAAAGAGTTCCATTAGCAGTCAAAAGTGTCAGAGATAATCCTGCTTCTACTGTTAGATATCTCAAATAAACTCTAAACTAACAACCATAACAAACTCAGAGGACCTGGTACAGACCCTGCAGGCCCTGTACTTTCATTTTCAATTTTTGTGAACACATGTGGAGCCCTGCTTAGTTGATTTGGTAGGCCATGCCATAATGAAGTACTTACTTAAATAAAAAAATTATTACATTATTTATTTGGGAATTTTGTACAATGCTTTTTGATCATAGTCACAAAGTTCTTCACTTAACACCTTACATATCTTTGCTTGAACTTATTGTCATCCAGAAAAGAGAAAAGGCAAAGAGCAAGTCAGTTGTGGTGATGCCTATGATGCCAGCACTTAGGAGACAGAGGCAGACCATCTCTGTGAATTTGAAGCTAGGCTTGTCTGCAGAGTGAGTTCCAGGGCAGCCAGTCTTACACTGAGATATCTTGTCCTTTAAAAAAAAAAAAAAAAAAAAAAAAAAAAAAAAAAAAAAAACTTAGTTTTTAATTTCTAGCCTTTTATATATATAATTTATATTTTATTTATTCATGTGAAAGCCTTCATGTATGTCTGCAAACCTCTTACTTGCCTGGTGTAGAAGACTTAGTCTCATCCACTAGAAATGGAGTTACAGTTGGGAGCCACCATGTGGTGCTGAGGATTTAATCTAAGTGCTCTTAACTGCTAAGTTGTCTCCCCAGACCTTAGGCCTTTCCTCTTTCCTTCCTTCCCTCCCTCCCTCCCTCCCTCCAGCCTTCACTCCCTCCCTTCCCTCTCCTTCCCTTCTTTTCCTCCTGTCCTCTTCTCTGTCTCTTTCTGTGACTCTCTTTCTGTCTCTCTCTTTCTCCCTTTGTTCCCCCACCTCTTTCTCTCGCATTTTTGCCCTAACCTCCCAACCTTTCCTTTTTCTATCTTTCTTTTCTTCTTTCTTCCTTTCTTTTCTTCTTTCTTTCTTTCTTTTTTCTTTTCTTTTCTTCATTCTTTTCTTCTTTCTTTCTTTCTTTCTTTCTTTCTTTCTTTCTTTCTTTCTTTCTTTCTGTCTTCCTTTAATAGCCCACTGATTCCCCTTTGCATTTTACAGTCATGGGTATGTAGTTATTTACTGTACTGTAGTCAATCTACCAGAACCTACTCCCTCAACTTTTTTAAGCTTTTCCCACCCTCAGAAGCATCTATACATCAGCAGTAGCTATCCAGTAGGGGTCAGGCTCTTGCGTGTCTTTTCCTCCACAGTGGAAGGTTGTCTAGCTTCATCTTGTAGAGGTACCCACAGCAGATGAATTGATGAATGCAGGTCTATAAGATACACTTTTACTTTCAATATGATCCCTGAGCCTTGGGAGAAAGTGGTGACATAGACGTTTTATTTGTAGCTGATCACTCCACTGATATTTTTTTTCCTGTGCTCGTTGATCAATGGTGAGATTATGTGTTAAAACACAGTCCAAGGAAACTTTTCAGATAAGGTATGAGAGCTGCATCCATTTATAAGTATAAAGACTAAGGAGATAATTACAAGCTATTATTGTGTCTAGGATGGTGGTATGTGTATGCCAAGCAAACTCGTGGAAACCAGAGGTCAATTTTGTAGACTTGTTTCTCTTCATTGACTTTAAAGTGTTTTCTTCATTGACCTTTAAGTGGGTTCTGGGGATCGAACTCAGTTTCCTCAGCTTGTGTGTTAAACATATTTACCTACTGACCATCTCACTGGTTGCCAGTCATTCTTCCTGTGCAAATTTTAAATTACACATTTCAAAGATTCAGGTGGTACAAGATGAAGGCAAACACTCATGGTGATCTATAAATGATATTCTTTAGAATGCTATAAACTAATAATTTACAAATCAATCCTGACAATAGCATGTAAATTAAGATACATATATATACACAAAAAAACCCATCCATAATTTATAGTTTCCCTTTGTTTTCTCAATATGCATAAGTCTAATTTCTGGTATATATAATATTATCTAAAACAATTTATAAATATGTAAAATAATATATATGTACATATACATATATGTATATGTATAGATCCTGGTTGAGATAGGGATGACATTTTGAGCAAGCTTGTATCTCCTGAACATTAATATAAAATTTCCAGGATTTTGTAATGGGATGAAATATTACTTGGAACAGCCATTCCATCTAACCATGCAGACTTATTCTTTAAGTATCTTCTTTCTTGCAGTTTTTTTTAAGTCTTTTTATTCTATAGTCAATTTTTTATTTTCTCCAGTAATGGTGGGGGGGATCTAATTTGCTAGCTATTCTCACATGAAGTTGGAACACATTTCTGTATTCCCTTTGAACAAAAGAATATATATTCAAGAAATTCACATAAATTTAAAAGATTTTTATTGTGATCTTCTTGCCAGTGGGTCATTAAGTATTCAGGCTTAAAGGACCTACCTTCTCTGAACTATTAACCATCTGTGTCCCTACCTACAGACAATGAAATAATCCCAGATAATAAATCTGGATGAGGGAGTGTGTTCTGTGCTACAATAAGAAAAGTGATAGACATTTACCAGCTACAAAATGGAAACAGTTCTTAGAATACAGGTTATTGGCAACCTGAGTTGCCACAATATATAAGTTTTCTCCCTAAAGTCTCACCTCTGATAGGTTAAGACAATTCTACCTTATACTCATGTTTTCGCAGTACATTCAACATATTAGTTCTTCCCAAATTCCCTAGGAAAAGTGAATATTTTTTTTCAGAAAAATAATATCCCAAAGCATTAACATGATATACAACCTATTCAAACCTACTTTTGAAGAAAGAGAAAATTAAAATTTTAATAGAAAAGAAAAATTCTCCTTAGGTGTTGGGTGTTACAGAGATCTGCAGTATTAGTTGCCCAGTATATTGTCTATCTAAATTTAAGCACCCTTAAGGGAAGGATTATGGATTCAATGTAAAAAGTGATTTTTCAGCTATATACTCTGTGATGAAAGTTCGTAACTTACCAATAGGCTCAGTTATATTTGTCCTCATTTGCTTTTCTGTCGCTGTAATAAAACACCATGGTCTAAAGCAGCATGAGAGAGGGTCTATGCTGTTAGGGATGGCATTTCATCAGGGTATGGGAAGAAAGAACAGAAGTGGGGTGAGGTAAAACAGCCTTAAAGTTCCTACCAGTGATGTACCTATTGTAGCAAAGTTCCTCCTGCTAAAGGTTCTGTAACTTCTCCAAACAGTGGTACCACCTGTGGACAAAGTATTCAAATATTATTAGAAACATTTTGCATTCAAACCACTATACTGCCTATTGAAAGAAATTATTGACTGTGTAAAACTAGTGGGGTTGATCGTTCTGAATCATTTAATTATATCCAAACAGACTATGTGTCCATGTATTCTTTTGAAAACGAGAAAAAGAGAGTATCTGTGGGGAAGGCAGGACATGAGCCAAGTAGAATGACTTAGTTTATGTGGACATGTTTATGATTGAGCTATATTTACTGTCCTCACCATAATCATTGAATAGCATCATCTAAACATGACCAGGGCGGATCCCTCTTTTATAGTTTACTTTGAGGAGTCTTTTGTGTATTATTTTCATTTGTTGGGATTAAAATACCTTGACCAAAGCAATTTAAAATGAAGAATATTTGTTGAGGTTGAGTACATGTCATCATATAAGGGAAATTGTGGCACTAGGAACTTGAATAAGCTGATGACTGCACACTAGGAAAGCAGAAATGAGATGATATTGTCCACACATCAGTTAAATCCATGCATATTCCCTGCACTGGGTGTGGTCTCATACATAATTAAAATTTCCCAATGACATGCTAAGAGGTCCATCTCCCAGATGATTTTTAGATCATATCAAGGTGACAATGAATAGCAATTATTAGAAAGGGCTCATTGTCTATAAGATTAGAAAGGGCTTATGATTTTAAACAGAACGTATTGTTCCCAGGGCTATCAACATTACTATTTATTCCTTTGAGTATTCGACAGTTTTGGAGCTGTGAGAGCATCTAATTAAAAGAAGGAAAGCAAATAATTAACACCTTAATTTATTACTAACTAATGCTGCGGATTTCAGATGATATTCTGAGAATTATGTAACAGCCATTTCATAATTACCTTGTAAAAGAAACTTAGACACTGTATTCATGGAGTTAGCTGAATGAAAGGAGATAATTGGCTATATTGTGCAAAGTCCATGAAACTTAGAGAAAAAACTCTGGAAGTAGTAATACCTTATAAAGTGCTAATATAAGAAATATTTTAAACTAGAGGACTGTTAACTTATGATAGTTCTTTTGTTAACGTTGTATCCCAAGATTTTCATTATTGTAAATATTTGAAGGAGTACTTTTATATAGGGCTTGAGAATTTATCTCAGTTATATAGCATTTGCCAAGCAAATGCATGGCTCTGGGGTTTGGTGTTTAGTACACAAAAAATGTTTAAAATTATGCTTAGATAAGTATTGTGAAGGAAAACTACTTGAACAGTTTTGAATATGTAAGAGTAGTTTCAAGTATACTTGCTCCCTGACCATTAACCAAATAAGAGCAGTCAAAGGATTCATTGAGTGAAGTACATAGAAATACAGCATTGGCTTCCTTGTACTCCTGTATTATAGGCTTTATCAGTGTTAGCCACGGTTAAATATATTTATATTTATAACTAGTTGGTACTTCATTTGTTAATTTATTGTAGTTTCCCCCCTCTCATTTCTACTTTGATTTTCCCCCACATCAAATCTTATGAAGAAAAGATATTAAAAGAGACAGATAAAATATTTTTAAAGGCTATAAATATTAAATAGATAAGAGGTCCACGATTAATACATATACTAAAGATGACTTGGAGATTTCATTATTTGTGTACACTTTCTATTACTAAAAGTGCCCAAGAACACAGTATTGTTGACAGGAAGGGCTCTTTTCAGTAGTAGACATGCCAAAGTTCTGAAATCTGTGTTTTTCTAATTAGGATCAGTGTTTGTACAAGACCTCATGATAAAGAGTTAAAAGTTCTCCTGGGATGCCTAATTATGTTGGAATGGTTACATATGCGGTGATTAGTACAACTGCTGCTACTTATATATCTGGGCCTGTAGATGGCTTACATATTGAATATACATCAATGGAACCCTATATTCCAGTGACAGGCTAACAATCATGAATCTAATGAACTGCATTTATTTCTCATCTAAATGGGAAAGTTTCTGTTTTCTTGAATTTAGCATCTACTGATAGTCTCACCGTTTTATTTTGTGAAAATATAATGGACAGTGTGAATTGAATCATGTCATCCCAAGCTTCTTAGTCTCTACAAAATAATTACTGTAGAGAATTCTCTCTATTGTGTTTTTATTGGACTATATATCCTATCTCTTTTCCTATGTTGTTTCTTAGCTTTTGGGGTATTTGGGATTCTTTGTTAGGATGTCATGGCATCTTCTGATGGCTACCTCTGTGTCTCCAATATTCTCCTGGTTTACTGCATTCTGAAAATAAAAGTATGTTTTACTGTTGTCTACATTCTGTCTCTATAGATTATTTTGTCAAGTGCCTTCTCTGGCCTAATTTAAATGATTTATGAAATGTGGCTTTGATCACAGCCCTTAGAAGAGAAATATGTGACACATTATGGTCCATGTATCTTATAAATAGGAATGGCTTCTGGATGGGCAATATGGAGTTTTCTTATTTCAGATGGTCTGAGCTGCTTCAAAGCACATCATCTTACTCTAATCTTGAATACTTTCCTTATAGGCAATAAATGTATTTCAAATCTTTCATCTTAATCCTACTTTCTAGAAGGCAAGCTTTCTTAATTAAGACATTAAATCTTTCATCATCAATAGTGTATTTTTTTTTCTATGAAAAATCTTCATCTATGCATATGGCTGTGACAAAGAAGTTGACTGAAAGTAAGGTTAGATGTTCTGTCAAATCTCTTTGACTGGTGTCCTAACCTCATTCATCCACTTCCTCTGGGAAATCTATTTTGCAAATGGGAGTAACTAACTTGGAGATGTTCCAGTCTGGCTCATTTTTAGAGGAATCTCTTAACTATTCTTTTATGCTCTAATTTCTAAACATAGTACCTCAAAACAATTATGCATTTGCATAGGAACTGATTCAATCATGCTTCTGTGATTGTTTACTGAGCCTAATCTTCTTGAGGTAATTTTTAAAATTATAACACTGGGGTCAATCTGTGTGAACCTGCCCTTGTTTCTTTTCATATTTAATTAGTTTGTATAGTCATCTGCAGATCATTCTTTTAAAACAACCCTATCATTCCATTGGTCCCTTTTCAGTCTCCTATTTTATTTATTTCAGTCTCCTGGACTCATTAATGCTAGGAAATTAAAGCCATCCTATAGGTCTTTGGCCAGATGAACATATAGTTATTGTAATAACAGAAACTCTGGCCTGGAATCTTAAATTCCCTTGGGTTCTTCTCTTGAGGACATTCCTCATCTGTTTAGGTTAATATCATGGAAACCATGCAACCAACTTTTAGTTGAAGACAAATTTAGATTGTATGAGCATTGTCAAAGGGCTCAACACTTCTATCCCATCCTACATCATAGCAAGTCATCTTTTTTTTAATCTAATTTCATCACTGCAGGCATTTTCACATTCAGTCATACAAAATTCACCTTAAACGTCAGCAAAGTTTATTACTGCGCATCTTTTTGATGCAGCCTAGTTGTGCATTGGGTTCCTGAAGACATTTTTCACTTTCAAATTATCAATAGACAGCCAATAAGAAATACTTACCAATTACAGTCTAAATTCCACATGTTCTATTTCCATATTTATAAACCACTTAACTCATTTTTTTTTTGTTCTTTTACTGTAACTTTAAGTGTAAAATTGTGATTTCTTTATTAGGTTGTCAAAATTTTTTAAGGTGTTTATTGGAAAATGGGCAGTTGAATCATTAATATTTATGACCTTTACATGTTTGAAACATGTGAGATGGTTTAATTTCTAAGATTTCATAATCATCTCTAAAAATAAGAGCCATTATTGACTAGTATATTCTCTACAGTAGAAAATACATCATATAATGTTTATTATCTAAAACCAGTGGCACATTATTACAAATTCTTAAAAGTAGCTAAGCCAACTAATCAATGACTCAGTAAGTAAGAAGTAAGAGTAAAATTTCATAGATTCATTAGTTGCTATTGTATGCTTAATTTGAATTTATTCATAGAATCATATAGAATGGAAATACATCAATGCAGCAAGAAAAATACATGAAATGTATCCTTGTTTTCACCAACTCAAGGGGACTGTCAGTTTTCACAAAATTTTCTTCTACACACTTGATAAATTTTTCTTTGATGTCATAAATTCTTTAATGACATTTTTAAAAAAGTGTCTTGAACACTAATTTTGAAGCCGAGGGTGTTGCTAACTCTACAATTAATTTGATTTTAGTAATTTCCTGACTGCTTTACATAATCTTATATTGAAACACATAAATATTTGGTAAACAAAAGAATTAGAAATTGACATACACTTATTGAAAAATCAATGATTTGGTAGTTTGTTTGTCTGCCTATACAAACAAGACTTGTTAATCTAAAAGTTATTTTTAATTGTACTGTTTGCTAGCATATTTTTTGTGCAAAGGCTTTCGCTTTGCATGTATTTCGCTGAACCACTGGCTCTAGTGCTACAACCCTTTAATACTGTTCTCTATGTTGTAGTGGCCAAGAATCACAAAATTATTTGGTTTGTACTTTCTAACTGCAATCATGCAGGATATCTGATACATGGCCCCTAGAGGGTCCATGGTGCACAGCTTTGGAACGACTGCCCTAGAAAGAAGCAGCACTGACTTCTATTTTAAGCAGAAGCTGGTCTTCAGTACCACATGTTTTCTTTAAACAGCTCCTACTTCATAACTTGTTGTATGTCACG
The DNA here is from genome assembly GCF_963924665.1 of Micromys minutus. NCBI lineage: Eukaryota > Metazoa > Chordata > Mammalia > Rodentia > Muridae > Micromys > Micromys minutus. The sequence continues at coordinate 9,839,987 of NC_137953.1, forward strand.
TTTCTCTATTTCTAAGCTAACACTTGATAAAGTAATAGTTCTCTCACATATTGCTGCATCTTGACTAAGATAAAACTGACAGATATTAAAGTTCTGCCCATAAGACAGAATTGTCTACTTCAAGAATATTTGGCCAAGCTGTTGTCTTCTGAGTTGCATGGATTTAACATCTGAGCAGGAACTGACAATAATTTAGGAAGTGTAAGAGTTTTACCTTTGATTTTTTTTCCCTATATTTGTGAAAGTGGGCTTTATAGGCCCAGTGAAGATACATAGTAAAATTGAGAACAATGGAAAACAAAAGAAAACAAAGACCAAAGAAGCAGCAAGAAAAAAACCTTAAGAAAATTTAATAATTCTAAAGTTAAAAATGAGCATTGATTATTGGCTTATCTCTTCAATCGTGCCCTTCACACAACCCACTACTGGGTTCCAAAATCAATAGTAAAAACTTGCTGTTACAACAATAGTGAATGTTCCCCAATGAATGAGGTAAGTATCCCTTTCATACCACATGCTGGTTTATTATAGAGGTGAAGACCTTGGCCAGGCATACACACCAAGACACTGGAAGCTCTAAGCAAGGCGCCTGGAACTCCCACATTTTGTTCAAGGGTTTAAGAGGTACAAACCACCCTTGCTTTCTCTCTTGGCAGCGTTCAATGCTTTAATTTGAGTTGGCATTCCTTCTGAGCCCATTTAACTATCCCTGACAGTGCTGGGCACGAAAGGGTGCTTCTTCATCCTTCTCACATATGGTGCCTTTATCTGTTGGATACTTAAAGAGGAATCTGATTGCCCTGGCTGCTTAATATCAAAAAGTCTAGCACATATCTCTTTCAGCACCTAAGTCCTTCATAACCTCTTTCTCTTAGGTAATTCCCAGTTGTTCCCTCCTCCACTTCCCCAATTCCCTCCGAAGTAGGATACGGGATTTTTTTTTTCTCTTGCTCTCTCTCTCACTTTCTCTTTTCTGTATCTCTCGGAAATCAGACAGGAGTTCAGAGCACTTTCACTACCTTTTATGAGGTAGATTGTGATGTCATAGATGGGGGCAGGGCTAGTCAACTTTCTACCCACCTCCCAACCTGTGCTGAGGGAGCTCCAATCGGGAGTGGAAGCAGTGACTCCTCCATGGTAAGTAACTTCACTTTATAATCTAATATATATCGCTGTGATTATTAATCTGAAGACATGTGTGGGTGGGGGTGGGCTAGATTCCCAGACAAATGAACATATGCAAGCTAAAACCCTCTTAATCAACTTTGGGCAAAGGCCCTGTTTGTTTTTGAGAAGGGTTAGGAATCTCACGGTAGAGGTAAACTTCAACTATGATCCAGCCTTGAGAAGCATACATGGTGTTGTCATTGATTTTCAGTCTTTCATTGCACTGGGCCTAAAAGTTACTTCAAGTGTGAAATGTGTGGAATCCATTCTACCATGTCTGTGTATTCCCTGAAGACATTCAGTCAAGCTTTTTGTTTTTTGTTTTTTTGTTGTTTGTTTTAAATTTCAAGGCTATGAAATGTCCTTTATTGGCATTGGCCTTTAGATCTACTCATTGGGCACTTTTAAAATCATAAGGGTAAAATGTAAAGAAAAATGAATTTTTAATATGCTTGATTTAGAAGTAAGGAAATGAAAGCTACCTTGTGCCTTGACAAAGGTGATATTTTAAATGAAAAACAGTCACCAACTCCTGCAAGTTTATGGCTTGCCATTTTTAAGGTGTCACAACCAAATATTTTGTTTTTATATGCAATTGTTGCTGTTAAGTGTTGTAACATCGCTGTCTTATGGGGTCGATTGGTGGCTCAGATGTGTGTTAAGCTGCGGTTCTTTGAGTTTCTGATGCTGATTAGCTTTTTATATCTTATTGTTTAGAGAGAAAAGATAAAGAGTGGTGAGCATTTCTCTGGCTTACTTCCTTGCTCTCTCCTGGGTCCTTATTAAAATGCTGGAGCTGGAGGCATTTGTCTGAGAGGGCACAGGGGCTTTATAAATGCACTACACCTTTTAAGAGATGTGGAAGGACTCAGATAGATTTTTCCCCCCTTACTTTCTCTTTTAGTGACGATCAAAACATGAAGGCCTCTTGGAATGAGATGGACACATTTAGATATGGATTTGAAAATATAGAAAAAGGCCATCATTTATGGTTTTCCAAGTATAGAGCCTTAATTAGGAATTTATTCATGCATATTGGTGATGACAAAATGGGGACGGTTTAAATGGAGATCTCTTTCTGCTTTACTTTGTTTTATAGAACAAGGTCTCATAAATCTCAGGGTGATCTTGGTGGTATTATACAGCTAAGAATAACCTTGAATTTCTGATCCTCCACCTCCTGAGTGCTGTGATTATAGATGTACACAATCATACCAAGTTTTTTTGTTGGGCTGGGAATTGATCCCAGGGCCTCTTGCCTACTTAATAAGCACTCTACAATTGAGCCATACATAGTTCTCACTGTTTTTTTTTTTTTTTTTAAGAACCTATACTATCTTATAACATATTTGTAGACCTTTACATTTTAATAAGCACTAAACTGTTTTGATACCAAGAATTTGGATCTGTGGTTCAGTGTTTCTAGAGTTAATTTCTCTTTTATATGTCAAGTCTAAAGAATTGGCTATAGTTTTAGACCTTTTAGGCTTGGTAAAGAAAAACAGGACAATCTGAGCCAACAGGAAGATTTGGGTAGTAATCACAAGTCATCAGACTAATGTTGCTATGCACATGAGAATGCTAGAGTCTTACATGCTTACTTATCTCCATCAAATCTCTCAGTAAAAGCATTATACCCTTAAATCCAAGGTAGGAGCAGTGTTTCTGTGTTAGAAAAATGGGATGTGTATTCATAGCTCAAGTTGTTAATGTTTTTTATCAACCCCTCACACAGCTGCCAGGTAAGAAATGGCAATATTTTCCAAACTATTGGAACACAATCATCTTTAAACTTCGTGAGTTGAGAGTGGTTGTGTTGTAAGCTTGTGCAATCTCAGAGAGTCTCTCATGGAATGTGTCATGCATGCACTTGTTGATTTTCATGCGCATGTTCCATCTATAGTGGTGTTCAGTGTTCTTTATGTATCTTCATATGAATTAAAATTATAGTTTTTAAATGCACAAACATGATACACTCTAATGAAGATGATGAATTGTAACAAAAGTTTTATTTGATTAAGGTCTGTCATTGATATATTGATGCTTTTCCTGTCATTTCTTGTTAGGGTTAAACAAAGTCAATGATAGAGATTTGGGGGTCATCTGCTTTTGTATGTATATACTAGGTAAATGGCCTATAAGTCATGCAGTCTCATGTATATATACTGAAAATTCTATATTTTTATTTTTTTTTTAAATAACGGTAGCCCAAGTGAAGACTAAATAGTTGACTAATGCATTTTTATACTGAACATGTATCTAATTCTTAAAGGTTTATTGAAAAATGGGCATAGTGTTCTGGATAATCCTGTACATAAATAGTTCATGTTCTTTGGCATGTAACCATTACTTGATTAACTTGTTCTCTATAACACACTTAGTTCTGAATGAACTGAAATGTAAGAAAAAATAGTATCATGAAAATGGCTGTGCTTTTTTGAAATGGTGATTTGCTTAGAAGTTAACACACTTGCATTCTTAGAATAAGAAAATTATTTGGTGTTAAAAAATATACATATCTACTGAATGCTGATAGAAATTATCTCCTTGAACGCTCCAAAGTTCAAGGTTATTTTTGCAATATTTTGGGAATAATACTTATGGATAAGTATTGGTGAGTAGAGAATTTGTGAGCAGTAAGCTATGAGGTACAGAGGAAATAAAGCAACTCCTTACTTTAGTGTTGATTTCAAGCTATGGAGAACCAGTTGGAAGTGAACACAGTACTTAAGTAAGTAAGAAATATCCCAGTGGTCTCCTAAACTAAGGACCTGGATTAGTTTATTCAGTAAAAGTATCTTCATTTTCTAATGTAATATAAATTTCAAGAATTTACTATCTCAGGAACTACCTTTAGACTGTAACCTTGTTTGTCTGACAACAAACTGAGAATAAAGTGTTACAGAATGACTTTATGAGAAGGGGACCCTTAGTAGTCTTGGAATTGCACTGTAGATTTGCAATGTTGTACATGAAAATGCCAGCAAAGCATGTAGGTCTTCAAGAGAAAAACAAACAATCAAACAAATTAAAAAACATTAATAGACTTGAGGGTATGCTATATTCAGATGTGTTTTTATTTATTTTTAAATTGAACAACTTCATTTTAAAAATCAAAAATAAATATACAGATTTTAAGCATTTTTGCATAAAAGTATATGAAGACATTTTTGTCAGTACTTGATTTTTTTAAGGTTTGATAGTATGCATTAAATTCTTAGTAGTTACAATGAGCATAAAGTGCATGTAAAACAAGATGTAACCTGGAAATAGTCAAAGTTTTCTTGGTGTATAAAGATTAAGCATAATGGTTTTTCATTTTCTTTTTTTTTTTTTTTTTTTTTTTTTTTGGCCTTTATTTTTCTTGAACTTCATATAGTCTGTGAGTTGTTTCTGGGGTGTTCAGAGCTTTCTGGGGTTAGTTTCCAATTATCAGTGACTGCATATTATGTCTGTTCTTTTGTGACTGGGTTATCTCACTCAGGATGATATTCTCTAGATTGCATCCATTTTATTAAGAATTTCATGAACTCATTGTTTCTGATAGCTGAGTATTACTCCATTGTGTAAATATACCACAATTTTTGTATCCATTCATCTATTGAAGGACATCTGGGTTCTTTCCAGCTTCTGTCTATTATAAATAGGGCTGCTGTGAACATTGTGGTACACGTGTCTTTGCTGTATGTTGGAGCTTCTCTGGGGTATATGCCCAGAAGTGGAATAACTGGGTCTTCAGATGTGTTTTATATCAAAATTAAAGTTACTAATTTAATATATGTCTTTACTTTTACTGAATAATTTCTGATATAGTCTTAACTTTAGTTTATAAAACACTTCATTCAGAGAAATTAAGAAGCTCACAGTTGTATTCTAGATAAATGAGATAATGAAGATAAATAAAGTTAAAATGAGATGGCCAGTTTACACAGAATGTCATGTGTCCATGCCCAGCCACAGATATTGAAGAGAGTTGAGGGAAAATTATAAGCCCCAAGTCTAATGGAATCTCTTGTAAGATTAAAGGGAAAATGCTCCCAAAGATATTCTTGACAGCTTTAGAACTGTAAGATGGTGATGGAAAGTCTCCAAGCCAATGAGGATCTGTAATAAGGATTGTTTTGTAAGGCAAAGGGACACATTCTATGTATGATGCAAAAATCATGTCAGAGTCTTTGTCTTAAAGAAGCCACAAGTGATAAAGCTTAAATACTAAATAAAACTGTATAACATTATGTAATCTCTTCCATAATACTCTCAACATTCATTGATTTAGGTTTGACTTACACAAATGGATAAACAAGAACCTATCCAAAAGCCCCTGTGGAGTATTCTCACTGATAACTTGCAGGGTGCAATCTACCTCATTTTCTTGTCATTTAAATTCATCCAAGATAATATTTTGACCTTTCTAACAGACTAGATTTCCATGAATAGAACTATCCTGTAGCCTAGCCCCTTTCCCAGATTCTCAGGGCTTTGTAACTAAAAAAGAATTTGGCTCACACCAATTCTGTGAAATGATTTTTAGTTTCTTAATGTGATATCAAAATTACCTTTCAGATGTTTATTATCTCAGGAAATCATTTTCTCTTCACACACTAAATGTGACTGTGAGAACACAAGTTTGCTGATCAAAAGTGGCTTTCCAAAGCAAAAAAGAAATCATTAATACTAATTGTTCAATACAAAGTTCAAATCAAGCTTGAATTATTTTTCAAAGACACTATACATCATTAGAGGAAGTAGTGATATAAGAACTAAATGTACCAAAAATAGTTGACATTGTTCTTTTTCATCAGGTCTAAGCAAACCATTCTTCTAGATTATTCTAGAAATAATCAGATCTGTAACTTTATACACACACACACACACACACACACACACACACACACACATATAATGATGTTTATTAGAGTCAGTATAGATACATACATGAAATTATCATGGAAGACAGATATCTAAAACAAGCCACACTGAGACATTATAATAATCTTCCTGTGAGAAATATAATAAAATGTAATTTGAATATTGATGTAGAAAGGGCAACAGAGTCAAGAGCAGTCCATATATATACATATATGTGCATGTATATGTTTATATATAATTTATACATATATACATATATATGTTTATACACACATATACACAAACACACACACACACACACACATATACACACACATATATATACTTTAGGCCGACTGGGTCAAATGTCAGAGAAGGGTGTAACTGTTTTTACTACTACTGTTATTCAACCAGTGTTTCTTTATCCTTTTTAGTGACTAGAACATCTGCATGAAAATCTCAGCTTTGTGGTAGGAGGAGGCTATGAAAATGCAGGACCTGGGCTAAATTGCAGACTTATTGAATAAAGATGATAGAGTAGGATCTTAGAATATCTAATTAACTACCAACTTCTTAAGGCACACCAGGTGATTCACTTTCACACCTCTGTTTCAAAATCTGCAAAGTAACAAACTGACTCATCTTTCTGTTCTTGGAAGAAGTTTCAAGAGCACAAAAATTGCACATTAGGAGAGTTAAGTATTTAGGGAAACTGGGACTTAAAGGTAACTTCATTACTTATGGTTTTATTGCTGCAACTCAATGCCTTGAAAGACCTATTCCCCATTTATGTTGGTCCATCCGCAGTCTGTTGACTCTTTCTGGACTCAGGTTGAAGCAGAGGATTGTGGCTACTTACTTTAAAAGACAGCCACTCCCACAAGCCCATACCCAGGGGTTGGCTTTTGAGATAGGCCTATCTTCCTACTGCTTGGCACTTCCCAGTAATACTACTATATTATAAATCCATCAAGAGAACAATCCACCAATTATGTCAGTGCATTTAGGGTTCTAATCCTTTTCCCAAAGCTATCATTTGGTAGCTAACTCACTGAGTCATGGACCCGTAGGGGGACCTTTCATGTAAAAACTGAAGCAGTAATACATGACTGTCCCTCGTATATCCATTTAGACTCTGGCTGAGCATGAGAAAACATTATAACAATGATGGTCAGCAAGTCTAAAGAATTAATAAATCATAACCTTAAAGAAAGAATGTGGAATTTTCGGGATCTGAGAGATGCTTTTGCATATTTTGTTGTGTCCCAACATGAAAATTAATGAAGAAAAAAAATTAAATAGCTATCTCCAAAGCTATACAAGATATATGTATTTATGTGGGTGTTTGAGATGGAAAAATAAAGAAGACACTATTGAGAAGAAATAGAAGAGAAAGAACAATTCAGAGAAATATTTGTTTCTAGAACATTATTGAATGAGCTATTTGGTAATTTTAAATAAAAGTTTTGAAAAATGTACACATTAGCATTCCCACCTTAACTGTGGGGAGAGGGAATTGTGTGTGTATGTTGCTGACATGTAACCTAGATGGTCTATATTAAGATATTAGTTATATAACAATCAATTAGAAGTGTTAAACATCTTCTCGATTTTCCTGTCATGAAAATATCTGTTACTATACACTGATAAGTGTGTGCAGTAACCTAGGGAAGTGCCCAAATACAGGAAGAAAAGATACAAGAGAAGCTCCACTTTTTTCAACCTTCCAAAAATGCTACAGCCTTTTGACAGCATAGGTGCCCACTTGTTCCCTTTCATTGAATCTGTGCCAGTCAACATTTTGCACATTTCAGGAGCTGAGCAACCCTCCCAGGGCTCTGCTTCATAAAGATGGTACATATTTGGAAGTTTGAAAGAGTCAGAGGTAATGCACGAAATCAGGAACAACCATGACTTCGATAAAAGAGGAAATTATTGATTTCCACTTTTAATACCATATTAACAAGACATTAGCTATAGCTATTAAAGTAGGAGATGGAAAAGAAGTTTGAAAAACTATGGGTCAGGATCCAGTTCCTAAAATGTTCCTGAGATAGATTTGGACTATAGAAAGAAGAGAGTGGACAACCTCAAGGACTAAGATGAGACCCTCCTAGGATATAATGGCAGTTTGAGACTCCTAAATTGGAAGATTCTATTTTATTTTAACAACTGATAAATGTTAAGTAGTCCAGATAACCCTTTGATGTGAGGCTTGTTTTGGTTATGCCATTGTGGAGGGTTATTCACCATCTCTGAACTTTGACTTAGATGTCTACAGTCACTCATCATCTCTAGTCAGTGAAAATTGGCTCTGGAAGAGAATCATATGACTAGTTGCCATCTTGACCTTTAACCCAGAATACAACACAGTGCTGCAACATTTACTTTCCACCCCTCAGTTTTAGCCTGACACCAGGGCAGAGTGGTGTATGCTGCTAAAAGAATGATTGTTAAGGACCTATTGATGTTGTCTTTTACCTGTCAATTTCTTATATCCTTTCTAGTTGTCCCAGATTCCCCTAGCTTACACTTCTGGACTCTCTTTTTCCAAAGACAATTGATTGTTCAAATGAGTATAGGAAAACTAAGTTTAATGTAATTTAAAATGGCTGAAATTTATTACTTTGTATAAACAAGACTAAATCAATTCCATTGTGTTTGTCACATTTAAAAACTTGAAAAAGTTTCTATCTGTAATGCTATGATACAGGTAATTTATTTAATTTTTAAGTACTGTGAAAACAATGGAATTATTGTATAGTTTATCCATTCATACATTTTGAAACTTTGATATTGTAGGAATAGATAAATATATATTCATGATGAAAAGCAAAGGAAAGGTGATAGACTGTATACCTTCTTTAAAATATTGGTTTTTAATAATGTCCAACATTAGGGTAATGGTTTTGTTGAAATTCCCATTGGTGTTCTCTTTATAATATTTATAAACAATAAATCCCATAATTTATAAGTTTACTCTAGGTGAGTCACTAAGCCATGCTGTAAGAGTCAAGGAGTGAATATGTTTCATATAACAGTCATAGTGTTATTGCAGGTGAAATCACAGATATGACAGACACTACTCAGTGAGGTCCAAACAGTTGACATACTAAGCCATTGTTTTGGCATTTTTTTCCCTTGGGAAAAAATGAGAGGACTTTAGGGCTTATAATACATATATAGGCAATTTAACAATCTCAAGGCTAGACTCACAGGAAATCCATGAAAAGTATTGTGTTTTAGGGGACATTTTTATATCAGTATTAAATGTAATATGCGAACCATCTTTCCCACGCTAAAATAAACCTGCACCCTCTAATGTTTATCTTTGTTCCCTGCTTAACAGTTTTTGGTCATTGTAAAATTAAAATGTTATTTTTCCCCAATAAGTTCCCCAGTTTCCTAGGTTTCCAACTTCTTTTTAACAGAAACTCTGATTTATTTTTCTCTGATTTTTGGCAATCCTGTTATGCATTTCCTGCCCTTTGAGGATTTGGTTCTCTTTAATGTGAATTATGAAAGTTTCTTGTGTAGCTCAGTCTCTTTTGAGAGGATACAGACAATATTTTGTCCATCCGTACAGTTCCTTTGTTGGACCAAAAATATTTTGAGATTTAGATGGAAGGGAACCCTCAGGTGTTTTTGCTACATTTTCAATAAAGTGCATTCACTGCAGGAGAACAGTACTAGAAGGTTTCCAAACTAGGCCAAGCCCTGGCAGGCACCTATATGAGGAAGCATCCTGAGCTTCTAAAGAGAACCACCTTAGATGGCTTTTATATCTTCTTTTAGTTAAAAGCATTTGAAACCTTGGTACATTGCTAAGTGCACAATTCAAAAGGACAAAGGGCAGCATCTGCATCTCAGATAATTGTCTTTTGTTTCATAAGTTCCTTTTAAGTTCCATTCCCATACTAATGAGAATGTAAAGCAAAAGTCAGTATTACATTTTTTTAAAAAAATTAAGATTAATATTAATGCATGAAACACCTAATAGGTTGGTCCATGAGGCATATACCAAATCGGAGAAATATCTGAAAGCGAATAGCCCAGCAAAGAGAAATACTCATTAATTTTTAGTTTCCTGTGGTCATAGCTCATTCTTCAGTTTAAAAGGAAGCTTTCAGCCAAGAATCCATCAACTGGGCTGACTGACATGCATCTGAGTATTACTAATAGTTACTTTCAATGTGGTTCATATGTTGAAAGCCCTATGGAGAACACACCAGTAAGGGCCAAGAAGGTACCTGCATATAAGGAGACAGAATAGTAGCTATGGAGATAAGACCCACAGTGCTTTGGAGGAAAAAGAAGCAAATATATCTAGCTTTTCATCTGTTTGGAGCATGTAATGTACCAGCACTGAGTCAGACTCATGAAAGAGAGATTAATGAATGAGTTCTTAAGTCCTAGGGCAAGCATGACCTCCCTTCAATTATTCTTAGAATTTGTTTATTTATTTTCAACCCTTAAAACATGTTTTCTCTATGGTTTTCTTTGAAGACAGTATTTTCTGAGTATTCTGCAAAATGAAAAGGTGAGATTGTAACTAGGCCACCCTACAATTAGGGCAAAGGGATGGAGACTCATGTACCTTGCTGGTACCCGTGATGTCTAATTACTTGAAACAACTGTTAGAATACCTGCTACCATACTGGTTTCTTGAGTAAAGTTGTATTCAGCTGTTCCAAAACTTCTGAGAGATTATATAATAATAATTTATAGTCACACACTTCTTTAGAACTTTAAAAAGAGTGTTTTAAGTTCTTTTTATACTAAGGCTCATTTCATATAACATTTGATAAACATGGTAGTAAACTTCACACTACACTTGAAGAAATAGAGACTTACAGTAGTGACCGTCCATCCTTTCATAGGCAGTAAATGTCATGTAGCTTCTCTCATGGATAGTTTTGTTTTTTATGAAATTTGAGCATAGTTCAGGGTCATCTCTGTTCTACAAAGCAGTAGTGGATGTAAAATAGAAAAATGTCACACGTCAGCTGTTCTATTGAAGATAATGACCATAGTTCGTGCTGTGTCAATTTTGTCTCATGGTGTCTTGTAAATGACAAGTTAAAAGGCTAAGTAGAAATTTGAAAGTTTGAAAATGTAAGTTAATTTTTCTTTTTAGATGTCTGGTATACAGAAAGTGGTATGAATGAAATTTTCAGATGAGAAAAATTAGAAGTTGTCATTCATCAAGGTTTCTTTGACTATTTATATCCTTTGTTGGGGGGTGACAGTTGCTAGAAGGAAAATCAGAGCCAGGTGATGAAATGACTGCTCCTCTATCAGCAAAGCATTTGTGAGGTGTGGCTTCTATTTCATGTGACCCTGATGACTTACTGGTCCTATGACTAATGTTTGTGATCAATTAGAATTTAATTGTAATATAATCAATTAGATCAATTAGAGTGACCACCAAGATTGCTGGTCCTATATTCATAATGCTAGAAAGGAGACTATCAGGACCCTAGAATGGATTCTCCACTTTAGAGAAGAGTGTATCACAGTGGGATGAATCGCCCACCACAAAATGTTAAATTTTCTCTATGTCAGTTTCCTCAGAGGTTTCCCCATATGTGGATAAGAGGATGCTAATGTATACTTGTTTTGAAGATATGAGAAATTTTATCTGGAGGTAGCAGGATGCCTAGCAATTAGACCTTAGTGCCCTTGTTGGTGTTAATACTCTCAATAGGTAGTCTTTTGCTTAGCAAATGTTTCATGAACAAAAGGCTAGTTTGGAAATACACTGAGTACAGTGATGGAAGAGGTCTCATAGCCAGTGTGTACTGTAGTTTGGCTCAAATTAAATTAGTCAACTATGTACATTTCTACTCTTCTGATAGACTCACGCTTTTGTTTTTTACTTCCATGGGAGGATGATTGGGACGATGGAATGCATTCTAGGCTACTTATTGTGTTTTAACTTTATGTGTGTCTTTCCATGTTTGTGTCCAAGTCTGTAATGTCACAACTCAATAAGGCCCCTTTAGACGTGTTTTGTAAATAGCAGATGGGTGGAGGAATGGGAGTAAGAAAAAGTATGAAGTAGCTTTTAGAAGGGTATGGAAAATATAAGACAAAGAGGACAACAGACTGAGGCCACCAGTGGTGTTTGTATGCTGAAACTTAGAAACTATTTCTAGTTTAGCTCCCACTATGGCACCAACGTTTGAATTTGCATTGAATTCCATGGAGACTGAGATGGAGTGCCACTGAGGGAAAATGAGAGAAATAAACAGGCTGTGTTTATCTAAGAGGATAGTTCTGGCTTTTATTTCAGTAGGGAAGTGAGTAAGGAAATGGAAGCAAGGAGAGTAGCTAACAAAAGTATAAAAAAAAAAAAAACCATTCTAGCAACAAGGTCAAAGGAGCTGCTCCGGTGAATGATCAGATGGGCTGAAGCAGCAAGTGCACCGAAGTTGTGATGACAAGTGATGGGGGAACTCAGGATACTTCATCTAAGCAGTATGAAGGGAAGGGCTTCTCTCTCCTGATGACAGAGAGGGAGAGCTCGATGGGAGGCATGGGTTTGGGCAGGGTGGAGTGATTCATAGAGATTTTAGCTAGATTTAGAAGATGGTGAAGCCTTGATAATAAAATGTCTACAAAAGATCAAATTATTCTCTAAATGCCAACAAATCTTCAAGAGGGTATCACATGATTCTGAAGTGTAAACAATATAGAAATGAACAGAATTCATGGTTGAAATGCCACAAAACTATATTCTTCGGTCAAGATGATGCCCATACCCAAACATTTGGCAGATGTATATAGTGATCCTATGGAAGTGGGTGGGTGACCATTTCATAATAGAAATATCCATGACTGGTATGAAGGCACATGTTTATATATGCATTTTTTCTGTATATACTCAAAGTGGACAGAAAAATGTGCTCAATTATAAAAAGCTATGGATAAGACACTGAAATTTAAAATTAGTTTAAGTAAAATTGCTGGGTTTTAAACCATGTATAATACTGAGGACCTCTTTTGAGCACTTAAAGTATGGAACTTCCTTTTTGTCTTAATTTTCATTTCGATAATGAAAAAATCTGAATTATTTTATATCACTATAGATGTGTCTAACATTTCACTTGAGGTTTTTTTTTTAGTATTTTACATAAAAGATCATTACTCATGAATTATGTAAGAAGATAATTATGATATTGGAAAAATGATGATATAATGTAGAAGTGGTACCATTTAATATCAGCAGAGATGTCTCAAGTAGACACCTGGAACTATAGTCATAAAGAGCCCTATATGGTATTGTCAATCAATCTCAGCTAAGGAGAAGACACTGGACCAGGTTTGATTCATATACTGAGAAAAAAATAGCACAAGATTTATCATGCCTAAGAATGGTGCACAAATTCAAACTTGACTTTTCTTATTGGGACATTCTATTTAAGAATTCCTGACCTGGATGGTATTTGGATCACTAAAAGTAATAGGAGCAAATCACAAATAAGGAGGGCTTTGTTAACTTAACATGAAACTAGAAAAGACTGCCCTAAATATACTTGTGTGCACAGAGGGCCAACGGGGCATACAGCAGAGGAAGTCAGAGACCATGTCCAGCATAGAGGGGACACTGCAGAACTGTGTACATGTGAAAAGGGTACTAAGGACCCTGCATGCAGATTATCCTTAGGTGGGATGAACACAGTTTAAAAGATGTTTTTGCCCAATTTTGACATTTAATAATCTTGGATTAAAAATGTTTTTATACCTTCTGTTGTTATTTCCTTTTTCCTTGCTTAGTAAGTGCTGCAAGCACAAGTGAATGGTCTAAGATACTGGGAGAAAGAGATCTATGAGAAATTATTTGATAAGTGTCAAGCTCCCTGTCATGATGTGTATCTGCAAATGCATAGGTCATTTCTTCAGATGATGGATTTACTTCCTCGTGAATCTTCTGTCTGATGGAAGCCAACAATTTGGAAATCAATTTGAAAATCAATATGACATGAGATTCTGAAGGGTGGGATGACGGCAGGAGTTTTCAAGGCAATGAAAGTCAAAAAAAGATGGGAAAAATCCTAGGTGTCTCTGGCATAATTGTTTCTAATTTTCCAAGAAGTAAAGCATCTGAAGTATAGCAAGAATTCCTTGTTGGGATTGAGCAAAAATTATTCAGCCTTTACTGGTAGGGAGCAAAAGATGGCTTTAAGCCATATTTAGAAAATTTGTTGACTGTAATTAAGCCTTCATGGGAGTCCCCAAGGTTTACTTACCTATAATTGAAAAAATGCAAATGAAGACAGTTAATCAGTGAACTGGCCGACTATGAAGCACTACTACCTACCTAAATGAATTAAAAATCCAAGACACCAATATGTCCGCTGGAGACTTAGCTGGGTACCAAATGGCAAATTTCTCAGCAAAGCTTTGGAGAAGTTTTCCTTATCCTGTCTGAGGCTCAAGTGCCTTTCTCTTAAGATCTTTGCCAATTTAATCTTTAGCTGTTGTATACAGATTTTCTTAGGACTGGCTTTCACTGTTGGTGGAGCACCAGCTGCCTCTCTGGCAGACTCATGGAACCCCCACAGAAGAAAATAACAGACCTCTTGTACTCTTTTCAATCATGATTGATCCCTTGCTTAAAATGAAGACATTTGTCAAGCAAGACTACATTATCAAAAAAAAAAAAAAAAAAAAAAAAAAAAAAAAAAAAAAAAAAAAGATTATCCCCAGGGTAAACCAACTGCTCAAATCATACCCAAAAGTACCTTATGTGATAACCATTGGAGTATGTTCCACATTATAGGTTATGTTGTATTTATATTTAAACAACATTTAGCCAGAAATGTGTATTTTTACCTCAAACATAATGCTTGTCAATATATGTTGCTAGATTTTTATCTTATTTAAAAATAGTTCTCTATAATACTTGCACTGTTGTAAATACATACATCTTCTCGTTAATTGGCAACTCATAATAAAGTGCCATTACTAAGAAGTGCACAATCTGTTCCTAAATATTAGTCATTGGAACAAAAAGAGGAGTGTGATGTCATTTAAATAAAGTGTGTTTGGCATGGCCTGATGAATAATAGTAAAATCAAAAGTATTTAAGCACATGAACGTATCAACATAAAATAAGAGATCATTTATGTATGCAGGACATAGTATCACACTGTCTTTGACAACTCTGTCAAAATGTAAGCTCTTTGAGAAAGGAAGTAAATATGTTTCCTCTCCCTTTGTCATGTGACCAGTTCTAAGAGAGAAAAGTACTGAAATTGATAATGTCTGATTTAACACTACAGGGATATGAGTGGTAAATTGCTAACTCTTATTCACCACTCACTTAAACAGAAGAAACCCAGCGTTGTTAACTTTATTTCATTCCTGACATCTGAGGAGGCAAGTGGAAAGAGCAGCAAAATGATAATGTGCCAGGGAAGACATGCCATTTTTCATTTAAGCCAGCATACGGACATCCTGGGATTGCTCACTTGAGGGAGGAAGGGACACACCTAAACATCTCCACCACATCTTTATCTTAAGTTATTTATTGCTCCTAACTTGCTAGAGATTTTTTAAAAGGTGTTAATATAAATTCTAGAAAAGAGGAGGCAGATATTTCAAGGTGTTTCAGATGTATCATGGTTTCTAGGGAGATCAAATAACTCTTCAGAGATCATGGATTTCAGTTTTTGAACATGAAACGTTCTTCTTGGCAGATAATAGACCCTGTTGATCTAGGTCTCTAGCTTTTGCATTTATTAACAGCAAAGCTTACTTCTAGCAAAATCTTGCCAAGCTAGTAAGCAATGTGTGTGCATTTTGCAGGGATAGGGTAGATATTAGTTTAAATATAGCTCAAGGGAAGCTGTAGTTTTATGGAAACATCAGCCTTATTTATAATTATTCTTAATTTTCTACATAGTTTCCTTCCTCTAAAATATGTAGACTAGTCCCACTAAAATTACTTCCTACTCAATGTTAAAGATATCTTATTCAGCCACTCACAAATCTTACAAGTGACTAAAATGGACTTATGCAATGTATGTGGAACCTATTTATAGTTTTATATTCACTGTTATCAGCTTGGAATTGAAGTAATGAAAATAAAATAGTTTCAGCCTTGACACGAATGAGCACTTTTCTTAGGCAGCTAAAGCTTACATTGTCCTCAAGTCTCCTCCTTTATATTTATATTCCCAAAACACGTTCTAAATGGACTTGGCTTATTTCATTTTATCATTTGTCCAGTATTCCCATTGTAAATTTTGGAACAGTTTGCATTTCCATGGGCTGCATATATATATGACTTCTTGAAACATTCATCTTTTGTACCCTTCAGACCAGTAAGTTTTCCACTTCTTATATTTTTCACGTTTAGACATTGTTCTTTTTATTTTTATTTCTTAAAATTGTGACTCATAGACAGTTTTTGTTTTATTGCTCATTGCCTTCAGCAAGCACCCCATTGTTATGAATAGTTAATTCCTTCATAATTCCCTAGTCAGCCAAAGTCTTTTTCTGTTTAAATAGGCTCTTTCTTGATAATGTCATGTCTTAGATTATTAAGAGGATATTGATTTTTATCTTGAAAGTCTTATGCTGAGAATTTTTAAGTAAATATATTGGATTTTGTGGGGTGTGGAAAGAAAAAACAGATTTAATAATTTTGCACTCTTCTATCTTCTTTGTAAAAACACGACATAAGAGAAAAAAGAAAAGAAAAGTCACAAATGAGTATATATTATATAAAGATATGTGTGTATGAAATTAGGAAGAATTATTATAAAGTATGTAGTTTTTCATATATAGCTCAAGAAGTTTCACTCCAACATTTACCATCATCCCTAAGATAGCTGAAGCTAGATAAAACACATACCCCAACCTCAATTAGCTACTAATTAAACTCAGCTTTGTAACATTTCAACTTTTCTTTCATTCTCAGTTTGCCTACAAGCATCAACACAAAGTCAGATGTAATAGGAGTATGAGACTTGTTTTCATTGTAGAGTTTAGGAATCAGGACCCCGCAGGAAGCCCTTTGCTTTGAGCTAAACCTCCCTATATGACTGCAAGTAAACCTTCGACTTCTGTGGTGGTTCCTTGAGCACCTGGCATCCCACTAAGGCACTCCTTATAGAAAATTAAGCTTTTTTAGAGTGTGTGTCATCTTTCCTGGATTTTCTATTACATCTTACAGTTTGTGTCTGAGTATATTCATGTCTACATAATCATCATTTAGGAGCAGTGGTTGATACAAAATAGAAGAAATATCCCTTTGGGAAAATGTGTGTGTGGACAAGTGGAGAAAGAGCAGGCAGAGTGTTAAAGGAGATTTCTGCATTGTTTTCAAGAATTGGGCAGGTTGTTGAAATAGTGCATGTTCAGCGGAAGCCCAGTTTTAGAGAAACAGTTCAGCCATAGTGACTTAAGGTTTTAGGAGTCTCCTGGTAGGTAAGTCATTTCAAGCACATACCATGGCTTTTTGCAATGTTACTGTCATAAAGCATTAGATAGCAGGGAAAATATCAATGCCAGGAAGAAGTCCATTCAGGAAAGCCTTGCATTCATTCCAAACACAAATTCGGACAGTCCCTGACTTTGTCACGGAAGTTGTCCAGAGTTAAGAAGAATGGGAAGAGTGGCTGGCGGGGGTCGGGGTGGGGAAACAGGACAGAGAAATGCCTCAGGTACAGCGTCACTCAACCTGATTTGCTGTCACAGAATGTAATAGAACAGGATGTGAGGAAACATCTGTTGCTTTTTATTTTTAAATAGTACATTTATATTTTGAAAGATTAGTGACAGAATTCAGAGAGTTCTCATTTCTATGGCTAGGGGTAAGGGGCAGAGAGAAGAGTGAGTCCACTCCAGCTCGTTCTGTGGAGTGAGTGAGTGAGTGAGTGAGTGAGTGAGTGCTGGTCAATGTGGCCAATGAGCATAGTCTGGGCTCTCAAGACAGGCTTCCTGAAAGTAGACCCTGGTTATGGAATTATAGTGGGGCCTGTGTGAATCTCGGGACTCACACATGGCCAGTTATATGGCCACTCTCTGGGATGATAGTCCATCTAAATTAAAGTGGTCATGCTACCTGATTTGTTAAATATAGGCTCATGCTTTTTAAATTAGCTTTTGGAAAAAAAAAAAAAAAAAAAAACGAACAGTTTTGCTTAGACTAAGATACAAGGATCACCATGTTGAACAAAAGTGTCTTTAATGAAAGACTGGATTTTGCACTGGAATGACATGGCCATGTTGAATGTTTGAAGAATGCTAGTGGTGATGTTAGTTTTTGGAGAAACTGAGCTCTAGGTATTGAATGCTAATTATAATGGAGATCCACTTGAAGCTCCAACCAGTAGTTAGAGCTGGGTAGTCAATGTACATAGGTTGCCTTGCAGCCTCTGATGCCCTGAATGTGACTGTTGGGTTTCTAGAAACTGTTAAATGCTGGGCAGGAATATTGCAAGCTTAAAACATCTATACAGAAAAGATTCAACCCTTTTAAATGAAAAACTGCAGAGCAGGTGGGATGCTGACCGCTATAAACTTTGTGTTGCTGCTGCCAGAAGGTTGCAGAGTTGAGTGGCATCAGGTTACCAGGCCAGCCAGTCACTAGAAGCAGCGACTTTTGGATTCATAGGTAGTAGCTGATAGTGCTCCCACAAATAATGCTGGTCATGGGCTTTCAGACCTTGTCAGAAGTTACTATTGGTTTTAATCCCTAAGTGACAGTTTCAAGTATACAACAATCATTGCTACTTGAGAAATCTTGGAAATTGAATCACATAATTCAATTAACATGACTAAGGCAATGGCAGGCACCTCCACTTAAGTGCCCAATTAATGTCAGGTATTATTATTAGAACTTCACTTACATATGTTAATTTACTCATCTTATTTGGAAATGCCACTGCAAGAGTAAAACATCAGAAAATGGAAGGCAATTATGCTAAATAGGTGTCCTTAAACCTTGCTAAAAGAAATCAAGCCACATGTCTGTACTCTTTCTAATATATTTTGGAGATTAAAATTTTAGTTAAAACTTTCCAGCTAGAAGGCACTTTGGAACAATCATAAATAAAACCCATTTATTCAAAATGAAAAGAATCATAACCTGTGGTGAAAAATAGCCAAGTCGTAGACGTAGATCTACAGAAAGGACACAATGTACTTTAGATTTAACTTTTTTCTAAGTCACAATTTGTATTCCATTTTTGATTTAGCTTACTGTATTTGTGTACTTTTGTTCAGGGTTAATTCTCTAGGATTCTTTCCCAATATCTCCCTTAGCAGGTTGGTTGAGAAATCTTATTAGGCTTATAACTCAGAGCCTTCACAATCTTAACAATATGTGAGTTTTTAGCACAGGACTCTGGTGTCAGTCTGGGAGACAAAATGGGTTTTGAAAAACAGTCAGGCTGTCTCAAAGCTTTGCTGTAGGGTTAGATTCCTTCTATCTGGAAATGGGATCTATGGCAGAAATCTCCAAAGTTGTTAAAATATGCCAATTGTCCTCTGGGTTTCATTAATCTAGTTGTCATCAAACATTTTATTCAGATTCATTCTATTCCCCAAGATCCATTTTTCCATAAGCATTAGATATTATAATAGACATATTGTGCCTTAACCTACTATTTCCATCCTAACCTCCAAAGCAACATTATCACTGTCATATAACTTCACTCTAATTTATTCAGAGCACAGGACAAAATTTACCAACTTTATGAGCATGTACCATTCATTTGTGAAACCTGAAAAAAATGATGTGGAAATGATCATAATTCCCATTGCAGAGCATGGGAGACCCATCTTTCCAGTTTGCAGAGTAATCAGGAAGGATGTGTTCTAATTGGCCCAAGAGGTGGCTGTCTTCTCTTCACTCAATTCAGGGATAATGGGGAAAACCGAAAATGTAGAATTCTGTCAGATGTTGTGAAGTACTGGGAACAATTGTTTAAAATATGCCAATTGTCCTCTGGGTTTCTTTAATCTAGTTGTCACAAAACTTTGGCACATATATCAGAATCTCATAGGGCACTTGTTAAAATGGATGGTTTTTAAACATGTTTTATGTTTGGATTTAAATATTTGTTTTCATAAAGCTTTGTATTAGGGCTATAAAGGAACATTTTCCAGGTGATCATGATGTGGCAATCCAAAGGCTGTACATAGGAAAACATTAACCTAACCCACGCTTGACTTCTTTCCAACAGTAATGTTGAATACTCTAGAATTTGCTCATAAGAGTTAGCTTTAGAAACCTAGGTGGCATAAATGAAACAGCATTGATTGGGCCATTATTCAGATATCTGTACTTTGTATAATCTGATTGAGATTCAAAAGTGAAATGCTAAGTGGGTCATTCTACTTGTTTGGATTAAGCCATACAACAATGCATTGTATTTTCGTGGACTCATGGCTCAGAGCCACAGTTTTTTATCTTTCTACATTATTGTATAGTAAATATCATACTGATACTTTTAATGGCAAAGCATCAATTTGTTAGTATTACAAGAGCTTCAGATAAACAAAGAATATATTCTCTCTGTGATTAGATTAAACGTTTAGATGTAGGAATATCTTTGCTCCAGTTTTCCCAATGTAGGGAATGCCAAGGCAATAGTGTGGTGAGGGTGATTAGGAGCTAGTGAGTGCACTTTTGTGAAGCTAAGTGGACAGGGAGGGGGGATGGGAGCAGGGCGGGGAAAGAGGATAACATTTCAAATGTAAATAAAGAAAGTATCTAATAAAAAATTAAGTAGAGAAGTGCTTGAGAAATTCTGTGAATAGTGCTTAGAGTGCAGTACATAGGAAATCATTGAATAAACACATGGGCACGTGGCCTTTGCTGAACACTGCTGTACAGAGAAAATCATGCCACGATAACGAACATTTTCACAGGAAGTACATTTATGAGCTAGAAATACATTTCTACCAGTCCCGAGTTCAGGAAGTATAAATAATATATAATGAACCTCCCATAGTTAGAAGCAAGAAACTGAAATGAAACTCTGTGACTTTTTTACAAAAGCATTCAATGTTTGCTGAGTACTTTTCAAACATTTGAGTAACTTACCATTGTGAATGAGTCTAATAATATATGTTGCTCATGGGGATACTCACATGCTAAGAATAGGTCTTTGTCTTCGGTGGTATTGGGAATTTAGACAGCTATGTGCTATAGAACAAGCAGATTCTGCTTATTTTGGGAGCGAGGGTAGGAGAAGGCAGTTGGCTGATTTATACATAGTGTGCTAATTTTTTCATAGTAATTTGCTTGTGTGTGGTAACACTAGCAGAGGTGCAACACTGCTTGGTGTGTGCAATTGTACCTGTGTCCTGTGGCTTTGAGGCCTTGACTGAACCTTTGTCTCTCATTTTTTCTTGTTCTAGCTGGACAGTGCTACATCACTCATCCAGGCAGCCAAAAACCTGATGAACGCTGTTGTCCTCACGGTGAAAGCATCTTACGTAGCCTCAACCAAATACCAGAAGGTCTATGGCACCGCTGCTGTCAACTCTCCGGTTGTGTCTTGGAAGATGAAGGCTCCTGAAAAGAAGCCCCTGGTGAAGAGAGAAAAGCCTGAAGAATTCCAGACACGAGTTCGACGGGGGTCTCAAAAGAAACACATTTCACCTGTGCAGGCTTTAAGTGAATTCAAGGCAATGGATTCCTTTTAGGACAATAAGTTTCAAAGAAGAAAGCTTTTTCTTTCTCCTTTCCCCCCACCCTTCCCACTTCTTTTTCATTTTGATTCCATTTTTGTAAGCATACCTGCTGACTTGTATGCCTCTGGCATGGGGAAATTAAGAGAACAGTGTCTGTTTGCATGTTCAATGAAATGAGATCAATGCTACCGGTCCATCGGCAGCCAAGGAAGGTGACAAGTGATGGTTTCTGTCCTGAGGTGGCACAGAGCTGTCCTTTGCAACATTCTCTTAAAAGTTGGGCAAAGAGTTCACACTGTGGCATTCATGGGAGTGGGAGGGATGGGGAAAATAAACTTAACTCTACAAAAGCAAACTCTAATGCATGCAAGAATCATTAGGTTGGCAGGTATATTCATAAGTGAAAAACCTGGAAGTGTAATGGTAGAACATAAAACCAGCACTGCTTCTGTTTTGGTGCACAAATATACTAGCCAATATGCTGAAGTGTGTGGCCCACAAATTGAACAATTTAACCTCAATGTCATGTATCCATCCTATCATGTGGATTAACAGAGGAGAAACTAACTCATCCTGTCTCAAACGTTTCTTTAATCTGTATTCTGTTCTTTCTTCCTAGTAGTGCCATGACTAGTGTTCCTCTTCTTTTCTCCCCTCTGATGACGATAAGAAACATGTCTTTGAGACACATGGATCCTTCGACGGACCCTGATGACACAAAGTGGAACTCAATTGTCCTTCCTTCTCTTCCTTTCTTTCTTTCTAAACTTGAACTCTGACTTTGCTAGACATAGAAGGCTCAGTGATGGAGTGTTAGCGCAGTGGGGATTGACAGTATGTGAAGGTTTAGAGGCAAATGCATAGGTATGTAGCTGAGAGTGCTGGTATCTAATATACCATTGTATTCACTGACACAAAAATAAACACATTTAATCTTGACAGCTGGATTGTGTATTCTTTCTCTGCACAGATGGGTAACATAAGATAAGAAATATCCTTGAATTTTGATATTAAAATACTTCTTGTTTGATTTTTCAAATCAGGACTGAAACATATGTATTCTCACAGTCAATTTTTTTCCCCCAAAAGGTATTTTGTTGTTTGTTTTTCCATTTGTTTTCTTTCACTTTCAAACTGAATCTGACAAGAGAATGCTTGCATTTACTTTCCTGAAACAACTAAGGTTCCCTGGGCTAAGTTTTTAAAACACGAGACTTAAGATTTAAAGTTAAGATTGCATCAATTTCAAAATATTAATTCACTTCCTTTGTTTTCTTCTTTAAGTCAGAAAAAGAAGGCATCATTCACATGTTCAAAGCGATTCTGAGTGTCATTCAGCTTTGGACTAAGGAGTAGGGAAAGCACCCAGTTACACAAATGACTAGGTGATGTCTGTTGGACCAACATCTACAAGATACATGTTGC
Source organism: Micromys minutus (assembly GCF_963924665.1). Classification (NCBI taxonomy): domain Eukaryota; kingdom Metazoa; phylum Chordata; class Mammalia; order Rodentia; family Muridae; genus Micromys; species Micromys minutus. The sequence continues at coordinate 9,863,084 of NC_137953.1, forward strand.
TATGTGCTACTAGCAGATGCTAGGCAGAACATTTTTCTCAATGACATAATAATTCCATGGATTTCAAATGCATATCGGCTGTGTTAGCTTATGTGCCTGATCCCAGAGGGAACAGATAGCAATGTAATATAGAAAAAGGAAAGGACAGTCCAAATCCCTATTTGGAAAATGGTTCTGCTAAAAGCCCAGCTGGTTGGCACTTAAAGCACCACTGAGACCATAATGAAGAAAACAGTATAAAAAGCTGTAGAATAATTTTCAGCACTAATCATTAAATATAATAGGCATGCCCCTTAATTTACATAAGCATTCAGAGACATAGTGACTTATCCAAAATTTGAGCCAGGGCATAGGCTGAGTGCAGTACTCAGCAATTATCCTGGAGACAGTCCCTTTTTGCTTGTCACAGTAGTAACCAGCATGTCTCTTGTCTATTGACCAGAATAACAATGACAACACATTCATAGCAGCACTGACTCACTTCTGAGAAACCTGACCTTCCTAGAAAAAACAACAAAATAATTCTTTAATATCATTTCTCAACAGGAAGGAAGAACACAGAGGTAGTCAGGGGTTAAAAGTAGGAGATAAAAGTATCAACCTGGTATTGATAAGTATGTATAGAGTCAAGAAAATGCTTGTTTTCTTAAACAAGCATTGTTCCTAAGCTCCTAAATGGCACATGATTACTACTGTTAAAATTCTTAATATATATGCCATTCTAGTTTTTAAACTAGCAGAATGTATTCTTCAGAATAGCCAAGAAACTTAAAACACTCAGAAGCTTTCTGAAATTTTTGAATATAAACAAAGTGCAGGTATCTGAAGAACATGTGAAGAATGACTTCGGCCTTGACCTATACAATATCGTTTAGATACTTTACTATGTATGAGCCTTGTGCATATATGCTTTCTGAAAATCAGTTCTCGATTTTGCTTACATCTTAAGGTATTTTACAAATCTGCATAGTCCTTGCTTGCAGTTCTTGGCCAGCCACCTGTACTTACCATGATTGCTCTTGTGAGTAGAGAGAATGGTGACTTTGAAACCCAAAAGGTATCTTGAGAAGGACACCACAACAATGAAAGAGCTGCTTGCTTCTTAAGGCCTAGACAAATGCTCTAAAAGGTAATGGCAAGAAGTATACAGCCCAAAGTATTATATCTAAATTATAATACTATATAGCATATATAGCAGCAAATACATACATGCATGCATACATACATACATACATACATACTACAGGTTAAGAATACAGACATAGGGACACACTGAAATATTAGTTTTGTGGAGATTAATTAAATAGGTGGAAGCAACTAATTTATGAATACTCTTGAATAGTTTTAAATGATGTGCTTCTCTATGGGCATTTGTGATTGAGTGTAGGTGCCTGTGGAGGGCAAAACAGAGCATCAGATCCCCTGAAGCTGAAGGTACCAAGTGATTATGATTCGGCTAACACGGGTGCTTGGAACAAAATTCTCGTCCTCTACAAGAGCAGGGTATGCTTGTAACCACTGAACCTCCAATACAACACATCTAAGTATATTTCTGTTACCTAGAAAGTAACGTGAAAGGCACATATTAACTAATTTCATGAGATATTAGCAGGGGTAAGAGATTGACAGCATACTACATAGCAATATGACAGTCATTGAGAAGATAGGGTACTGAAACGTGTGATGAGAAGGGACGAAGGAAGTCTATGTTGACAATGAAACAGGATGGAAATTTAAACTTGGATGATAGTGTTAAAAAACAACACCGAAAACCATAAGACCTACATTCATATAGTAAAACAAACTATCCAAAGATCAGTACTGAAAATTGTCAATCAGAAGATGCCCCTTCTGTAGACATGTAAGACTTTCCAGTAACTTCTGGCATAACTAGATATGAACTAATAAAAATAAATAAGATTTATTCAAAGAGACTATGAAGGGTCAAGTATTTGGAAAGAAAACCATTAACATACAATGGTATGTTCAGACTGCAATGGTATATTTGAGGAAACACAGGAATGGTAAAAGGTATGTTCCTACACACACACACACACACACACACACACAGAGAGAGAGAGAGAGAAAGAGAGAGAGAGAGAGAGAGAGAGAGACATGGAGGCCAGAGATGAATTTGGTTAGTTCTGTCCTGCCATCATGTGTATATTTCAGGGATTGAACTTAAGGTTTGTACCTGGTGACAAGGGTCTTTACTGAATAAAACATATTTTCAGCCCCCTAAACTTTATATAAACTCTCTGCACACCACAAACTAAATCGAAACAGTTATAGGCGGTATCAAGAGCAACAAAAAATATCATAAAAGAATCTTCCTGCAACACATTTAATACAAAAGTAAAGACTGTAAGTAGAAAGCAAAGGTGGTGATGAATGAAAGACAGCCCTTATGCTCTGTTCATGGGAGTGAAAACTGGTATAGCCGTGTCAAACTCAGTATAGACTGTCCTCACAAATTAAAAGTAGACCTAAGATGTGACCCATATAGTACTTCTGGGCATTTACACAAAGAACTCCAAGTTAGCACATGATAGAGATATCGTCATGACATTGTGCACAGACACAACAGGTATATTATGGGCCTCCACAGAGGACTGGGTAGAAACTGCAGTGTATATATAAAAATGGAATACTTTTCGTCCAAATAGAGAAAAAGGTACATTGTTTCCAGGAAAATTGACAAACTGAAGATAACTGACAATAATATTAACTAGTTTAAGCCAATATCAGATAGTTACATCTTCACTAATTTACATTGTCTACATTTTATGCAGATACGTAAAATCACACACACACACACACGCAGATGACATGGAAAGCAAAATAAATACTTAAGAAAAAAGAGGAACCTAACATGGAATATTTGAGAAAGGAGAGTGCTAAGATATGTCAGGGAATATACTCAACATACAATATACAGTTATGAAAATGTCCTTGTAGACAAACATGTGGAGAAAGAAATTAGGGAAAAGGTACCCTTCACAATCGTCACAAACACTATGAAATACCTTGGTGTGACTCTAAGTAAGCAAGTGAAGGACCTGTACGACAAGAACTTCAAACCTCTAAAGAAAGAAATTGAGGAGGATCTCAGAAAATGGAAAGATCTCCCATACTCATAGATTGGAAAGATCAACATCTTAAAAATGGCCATCATACCAAAAGCAATCTACAGATTCAATGCAATCCCCATCAAAATTCCAACCCAGTTCTTCATGGAACTGGAAAGATCAATGTGCAATTTCATATGGAATAACAAAAAACCTAGAATAGCTAAATCCATTCTCAACAACAAAAAAACATCTGCGGGAATCACTATCCCTGACCTCAAGCTATATTACAAGGCAATTGTGCTGAAAACTGCATGGTACTGGTACAGAAATAGGCATGTGGATCAATGGAATAGAATAGAAGATCCAGAAATGAGCCCTCATGTATAAGGTCACCTGATTTTTGACAAAGGAGCAGTAAACATTCAATGGAAAAAGGACAGCCTCTTCAACAAATGGTGCTGGTCCAACTGGCACTCAGCATGCAAAAGAATGAAAATAGACCCTTTCTTATCTCCTTGTACAAAGCTCAAGTGTAAGTGGATCAAAGTTCTCCACATTAAACCAGATAGACTGAAACTATTAGATGAGAAAGTAGGGAAAACCTTAGAACACATAGGCACAGGAGAAAATTTCCTGAACAAAACACCAATGGCTCAAGCTCTAAGGTCAAAGATTAACAAATGGGACTTAATGAGATTGCAACGTTTCTGTAAGGCTAAGGACATCGTCAAGAAAACAAAACGGCAACCAACAGAATGGGAAAAGATCTTTACCAACTCCACATCAGATAGAGGCCTAATATCCAAGGTATATAAGGAACTCAAAAAGCTAGACACCAGAGAATCAAATAACCCTATTAAAAAATGGGGTACAGAGCTAAACAAAACGTTCTCAGTTGAGGAACACCGAATGGCCAAGAAACATCTGAAGAAGTGCTCTACATCCTTAGCCATCAGGGAAATGCAAATGAAAACAACCCTGAGATTCCACCTCACACCAGTCAGATTGGCCAAGATCCAAAAATCAGATGACAGCAGATGCTGGCGAGGTTGCAGAGAAAGAGGAACACTTCTCCACTGTTGGTGGGGTTGCAAACTAATACAACCACTCTGGAAATCAGTCTGGCGATACCTCAGAAAATTGGATATAATACTACCTGAAGACCCAGCTATTCCACTTCTGGGCATATACCCCAGAGACACTTTAATACACAACAAAGATATATGTACCACAATGTTCATAGCAGCTCTATTTATAATAGCCAGAAGCTGGAAAGAACCCAGATGTCCTTCAGAAGATGAATGGATACAAAAATTGTGGTACATTTATACAATGGAATACTACTCAGCCACCAGAAACAATGACATAACCAAATTCTTAAGAAAATGGCTGCATCTAGAGAATATCATCCTAAGTGAGATAACCCAGTCACAAAAGAACAGACATAATATGCAGTCACTGATATTGGGATACTAACCCCAGAGGCTTGCACTCCTCCAGAAACAACTCACAGACTGTATGAAGTCCAAGAAATAAAGAAATCAAAAAAAAAAATATATTTACAAATCAAGAAGACTTTGACTATTTCCATGTTGCGTTTTGTTTTGCATGTACTTTACGCTCATTGTAACTATTAGGTTTTCAATGCATACTGTCAAGCCTATGAAAAAATCAAGTACTGACTAAAAATTATATTCACATAATTTAATGTAAAAATCATTTTAATATCTGAAAAAACAGTACTGACAAAATGTATAATTTTAAGCAAAAAATGTTTAAAATCTGTACATTTATCTTTGTTTTGTAAAATAAAGTCGTTAACAAAATAAATAAAACAAGTTGATGTTTCTCCTCTTGAAATTAAAAAAAAAAAGAAAATGTCCTTGTAATATGATACAATATACAATGAATATACATAATGTTTAAAAAATTCTTACTTTTGTGGTCTGCATGAAACATGGTTCCCTGATTAAAACACATTAGTTTGTAAGACACAGGATTAGAAATATTTTATAACATACAAATTAAGCTGAAGTCTTCAGAAGACATGTAGAAAGGAGAAACTACCAGTGAGATATAGTTATTGAGGTTATATATGCACATAACAGTGGCACATTCACCTCCAGAGAACAGACCAAGTAAAGAGAAGAGATGGAACAATAGAAGTGACAGCAATACCTCATTATCATAAATAGAGTTCATTTAAACCAAAAATAAAATACCTTTGATCAAATGAATTTAACATACATCAAGAAAATGTGTCACACAACAGCGTGAGAATAAATACCCTTCAGTATCCCATGAGGCTTCTTCCAAAACAGACCACATTACAGTCCATTAAGCAAATATTAACAAATATGAAATACATCTTCTTTTATCTTAGCAGATGAAATAAAATTAAAAGCAAAAATGAAGAAACTACACAAATGAGCAAACCTCTAAAAGAATTATGTACTGATAAAAATATTCATATAGTGTTATGTCAAAATGCCTTTAAAATATGTATATGTGTGCCTCTTTTTTTAATAAAGTTGTAAGAGAGAGAAAAAAAGGGTTTTAAATAAATTCTTTATATAACAATATCCTAGGAAAAAAAGAACAGGTCAAACCTAAATCAGAAGATAACAAGAAATAATTTTTAAAAGTCAGAAGAAAATTAATGAAATGAAGGCTACAAGACAAAGATTCACTGAAATAAACAATTGATTCTTGGAAACAATAAGATTGACAGCCTTTTAGTCGAAATAGATAAGAAACTAATTTATAAAATTGATGATGAGATATTACAGAACACATCAATAGACTTCAGTGCATCCTGACAAAATGGAATCTGGAAAATAGGTTAATTACTAAAAGCATACAGTTTACTAAGATCAAAATTTTCATAAGATACAAACTACAACAGCAGATTCTGGCTGAGTAATAAAGAGTCTCCCAACAAAAAAACCCAGAATAGTGCAGACAAGATACTGGATTCTGTGAGATTATAAAAGAAAAATGACCACCAATGCTCTTCAAATTATTTTATAAAGTAGGAAAGGCACAGAGAATGTGCTTTGTATAAAATTCAGTTAAGGATACAACACACAAAGGAAATTATGGAACCATTAGATTGATAAAGACACACAAGTATAAAAATCCTTAATAAAATACAAACCAATATAACAACAGTTTAAAAATATTATGCTTCATTATCAAGCTGATTTCATTTCAGACACAATGCAGACAAAAAATAAAAATCAATATGCATTATACCAACACCTTCAAGAACAGAAACCACATTATTATTATGTAAATTGAAACATAAAAAGATTTTGGCAAGCTTCACCAAGGCATCATGATAAAACCCCTGACAAAACTAGGGAGAGATGGATTATACAAATAACATCATAAAATACCTGCATGGCAGACCTGTATTATTCTACACGAGGGCCAATGAAAACATTCCCTGTACAGCCCAACCAGAAAAGGAACAAACTGTTTATCATACTCTGCATTCGTGTTTACCACAGGGCTTAAGCTTTTAGCCAGAACAGTAGAGGAAGAAAAGGAGGGATGGAAGGTACATAAATAGGAAATGAAAAAGTCAATTTGTCCATATTTGTACACAGCTAAAGACTGTATTTAAGAACCCTAAAGTCTTTAACTGAAGCTCAAAGATTTAGCAAAGCATCAGAGTAAACATTAGCATACAAAAATAAGTAGTTTGTGGGGTTTTGTTTTGTTTCACAACCAGTAAGAAACATGCTGAGAAAGAAGTCAGAGAAACAAACCCATTCATTAGAGCATTAAAAAAGTCTAGTAATAAGTGTACTAATGAGGTAAGAAACAGAGAAGGTTGCCAGGTCACCAGAGGGTTTATGGAGGTGTAATTCATATTATGAAAATAGCTGTACTGCCAAGAGTGTTCCACAAGTTCCATGAAATGCCACATGAAAATGTTAATCACATTTTTCACAGAAATTGAACAAATAAAAATCCCAAAATAAATAAGTGCAAGAGAGCCTAAACAGTGAAATCAATTCTGAGAAAAATACAGGGAAAGTAGCATATTACTGGGTTCCAAATAGAACACAGAGGGCTGGAGAGGTGGCTCCCACTGCTCTTGTTCAGGACACAAGTTCAGTGCTCATCACCTGTATTAGTTAACTCACAATCTCTGTCTGTAACTCCAGATCTATGGGTACCAAACATCCCTGACCAATATGGGAGGTTGTACTAGTGAACACACACACACACACACACACACACACACACACACACACACACACACTAATACTACACATATATAAAAATAAGAAAAATTGATTTAAAAAAAGAATTATAGTAACACATCTGTGGTACTAGCACACATCAAAGACAGACACCAATTGCTTAGAAGATCCAGCTATTTACCCACACAGCTATAGCCACCTGATGTCCTGATATCAACAAAGGTACCAAAAGCATGTACCAGAGGAAAGACAGACAAACACTGCTAGATTCCCAATGAGTAGAAGATGTGTCAGATCCTCATAGCCCACCCCGCCAAATTATCAACTCCAAATTAGTCATCTCATGCACTTTAAGAACTACACCTTAAAATGAGCAAATGAGAAACACTTCAGGATAAAGACATAAGCCACAGTGCTCAGCATAGATCCTCAATAACTTAGTAAATAATAGAATCAACAGATCAAGTTTTAAGATTCTACAGAGCAAAAGAAATAAGTACCTGAGTTAAAAAGCAGCAGATAGAAGGATGTGAGATTTCTTTTTCCTCAACACATCATATGTAGGATTAATATCTAGACAATATGTATGTAAAAATAAATAATCCAATCAATAGTGAAATGAAGTGAACACTTTTTAAAATTAATACAATTAGCTGATAAACACTCATGGTGAGCTTTTTTGGCTTATCCACAAAGGGAATAGAAATAGATTTCACCTCGTCCTAGAAATATGGCTCTTATCAAGTAAAGGAAACAAAAATAAATAGTGGGAATTCATGAAGAAAATGAAATCTCATGTTCTGTAGGTGCATATGTGAAATGTTTCATTAAATATGAGAATCAATTCAGTGTTTATTCACAAAAATAAACATATAAAATAGACCTACAAATTATATCTGCTATGTGACCACCCTAGCACATCCAAGCAGCTGTACTTATTGTAACAACTCAATTTGGCCAAATTATAAAATCACCCTGTGTGTCTTTTAGTGGACATATGGAAAAGAAAACATTTCAGAAATATACTTAAAACAAAGACTTATTCAGTAATGAAAAAGAAGTCATCTGCAGGAAGATAATAAATCTGGAAAATATAATCTTACTAAAACAAGACATTCTCAGAAAGACAAGAATTGAATATTTTCTTTATGTGATATCTAATTATGTTCATATACCTAGATAAATATAAATCTGAAGATCATTGGGGAAAACAATGGTAACCAGTGGGAAGGAAACAGAAATTATAATATAGTGATTATTATAAAGAATATTCTCCATGTAAAAAATGTCATAATGGAAGTTAACCTTTTTTATAGTTATCATAGAATGATGAATCTAAACAGAAGATTTTTTAAAAGGGTGGTTGCATTTGGAGAGTTTATGATTTTTTCTTATAGGGCGCATCTTGATTGGCTAGACTCTGAATGACAGAACCTTTCCACTTATGAGAGAGGGCCTAGTAACTGCCATCAGGACTCAGGACTTGCACACATATGGTATATGTCTGAGTTCCCAGAACAGCCTCAAAAGCCCTCTCCCACCTGAGGCCAAGGTGAACCTACCAACCCCCCCTTTAATTCTTTACAGAGTTAAAAAGAGTACTTTGCAAATTTATCTGTAATAACAAAATACCTAGGATAGCAAAATTTATACTCAAAAATAAAAGAACTTCTGGGGGAGTCACTATCCCTGATCTCAAGCTATATTACAAAGCAATTGTAATAAAAACCTCATGGTATTGGAACAGAGATAGGCAGGTAGATCAATGGGACAGAATTAAAGACCCAGAAATGAACCCACACACCTATGGTTACTTGATCTTTGACAAAGGCACTAAAAATATTCAATGGAAAAGAACAGCCTCTTCAACAAGTGGTGTTGGTTCAAATGGCAGTCAGCATGCAGAATGCAAATCAATTCTTTCTCATCTCCTTGTACAAAGCTCAAGTGGAAGTGGATTAAAGACATCCACATAAAACCAGGCACACTGAAATTATTGGAAGAGAAAGTCAGGAAGAGCTTAGAACACATAGGCGCAGGGGAGAATTTCCTGAACAGAACACCTATGACTTACACTCTAAGGTCAAGAATCAACAAATAGGACCTCATGAAATTGCAAGGGTTTTGTAAGGGTAATGACACTGTCAAGAAAATAAAATGGCAGCAAACAGACTGGTAAAATATCTTTACCAATCCTATATCTGACAGAGAGCTAATATCCAATATATATAAAGAACTCAAAAAATTAGACTCTAGAGAATGAGCTAACCAATGAATTCTCAATGCCAAGTGGCTGAGAAGCACCTAAAGAAATGCTTAACATCCCTAGTCATCAGGGTATTGCAAATCAAAACAAGTCCAAGATTCCATCTCATACCAGTAAGAATGGCTAAGATCAAAACCTCAGGTGACAGCAGATGCTGGCAAGGATGCAGAGAAAGAACATTCCTCCACTGTTGGTGGGGTTGTAAGCTGGTACAACCACTCTGGAAATCAGTTTAGCAGTTCCTCAGAAAATTGAACATAGTACTACCAGAAGACCCAGCTATACCACTCCTTTGAATATACCAGAAAGATCCTCTAACACATAACAAGGACACATGTTCTACCATGTTTATAGTAGCCTCATTTATAATAGCCAGAAGCTGGAAAGAACCCAGATGTTCTTCAACAGAGGAATAGATACAGAAAATGTGGTACATTTACACAGTGCAGTACTACTCAACTATTACAAACAATGACTTCATGAAATTCCTAGGGAAATGGATGCAACTAGAGGCTATCTTCCTGAGTGAGGTAGCCCAGTCACAAAAGAACACAAATGGTATGCATTCACTGATAAGTGGATATTAGCCCCAGAAAACTCTGAATACTCAAGAAGCAATTTACAAACCTTATGAAGCTCAAAAAGAAGACCAAAATGTCTCCAGAAAAAATTTACAGACCTCACCTTATACAATTCAAAAAGAAGAAAGACCAACATGCCTCAGTCCTTCTTAGAAGGGAGAACAAATCCTTCACTGGAGGAAATATAAGTTCAAATAGAGGAACGGGTATTGAAGAAAAGATCATTCAGAGACTGCCTCACACAGGGATTTATCACATATGCAGCCACCAAACCTAAGCACTATTGCTGATGCCAAGAAGTACTTACTGGCAGGAACCAGAAAGAGATGCCTCCTCATGGGCTCTGCCAGAGTCATAAAGATACAGTTGAGCATGCTTGTAGCTAATCATGGGACTGAACAGGAGGACCCAAATGAGGGTGCTAAAGAAAGAACAGAAGGAGAACAAAATTATCAACCAAACAACCTCGCCAAAACTCATGGACTAAAACACCCACCACAGCACACATTGAAAGACCTATGGTTTTCGGTGCATACTTAGCTGCAGATAGCAGTGTCTGGCATCAGTGTGAGAAGAGGCCTTTGGTCCAGTGAGGGCATGTTTTCCAGATAAAAAGGAATGGCAAGGCAATGGGGTGGAGAGGGTGATTAGGAGTGAGTACACCTTTGTGAAGACAAGTGAAAAGGGAGGGAATATAGAAAGGGAGTAGGGGAAGGGATAACATTTCAAATGTAAATGCAGAGAGTATCTAATAAAATAAAATAAAAATAAGTTTAAGAAAAGAAAGAGGAAAACACACTGCTGTCAAGATATGTCAAGTATATTGCTGTTGTTTAACAATTGATTTGTTTTCCAGTGTGGCGAGGAGTCCAAGGAAATGGAGGTTAGTGGTGTGTAGAACAGTGTAACACAATTAACACCCCCAAGTCACTAAGACAGTAAACCTTATTTGCATTGCAAAAGAAATTAAAATACTAGTAGTTGATATTCTCAGGAGCAAAGATGTTCAAAGTCACATGCCTTCCCTCACAAATGTTCTTTACCATCTCTAACTTGAATTTATAACTATTTATATCAAAGCATGTCAGTAAACTTTACTGTACTATAAGGCTTAAAAATGTTCACATTATTCTACTGATTTAGAAGGCAATGTTAACTCTCTTGGTACTTATGGATTGATGCACTTCAAAGAAGCCATGAATGACATCAAACATCATAAAAGTGTGGCCATAATTTGGGGAAGTAAGGGCATTCCACAATAATTAGTTTTAATTCTCCATTGTAAAAGTATTTTGTAGGGGAGAGTCACAAAGAACAGAGTTCAGGAGCCCAGGTCCGTGGGCCAGGATTTAGCCAACAATTCTAGCAACTACTTAAAGTTCAATCATGGTGTATTAACATTCCCTAACACAGAGAACAGGATGAAGTGCAAACAGAAGTGAAGAATTCCATGACAAGAATTAGGTAACCTCATCTAAATTTCTTTCAACTTAATTATATACCATTTGGCTTTGAATGAGTTGTAAATGTTGGAGAAGGTCAAATAACATGATCTTACAAAGTATATATAAATGTTTTATTTAAGACATACACTAATCTCTTTAAAAAGAACGGGGAAGACTCCACACTCCTAACCCAGTCTTTAAATAAACTCTTCCTATAGATTTTCTTTGGCGTTCATCAAGAAACTAATTATGCCATTTGTGTGATAGTCCTGAATTGAAGACTTTGTGTATGGTAAGCACAAACTTTGCTGCTGAGCCCATACTTAGTTTCTTCTTAAATACAACTTAAAATAAATTCTTTGACAATTTTACACATGTATATAATGCATTCTTATTACTCTTAGACTTCCATCCTCTTTTATGTGCTCCTGCACACTCCTTCTCTCCAAAAGTACCATTTTCATATCAATACTGCATTTGGGGGGGAGGAATCACTGGCTTTATATCAAGTGCTGTCCATGTAACCTTGGTTTAGAACTATGCCCTGTAGGAACCTGGTAGACAAGTTTGTAGTCCTACAACTCTAAACAATGACTGCCTATCCCAACATTTATCAAGATAGAGTGTAGGTCACTAGGCTAGAGAAGATTCCTCAACTCTACTCAGTATTTGCCCATGTCTGCTGTTTTCCCCCCAAGAGGGACTCACAAATATGAGTTCATAATAACTGATGGAATCCTCTCTACATTTGCACACTCATCATGAGCCCACAGAGAATATATAAAATTCATCTCATTTTAAAATAAAATCTTTTAAAAGCTTCATTTCTGAACTCTACTGCAGAGGTCTTAGAATTAAGGAAGCATGGGCAATACATATTCTTTTGTAGTAGGGACATTCTCAAGAAAATTCAGAGGTAACATTATACTGACAAAGATCATGTTTCTTAAAAATGAATTGCTTACAGTAATTGTACAAGGAACAAGACAATTTGCATGTGTTTATGAATGTGTATACATATATATGTATATATATGTTAATATATGTGTGTATGTTTGTCTATGTATATATGTCTATAAGATAGATTATGGGAAAGTATGAGATCTATCACTGAACAAAGTATAATTATTTAATATTAAAGAACACTAAGTCTCTTATTGATGCTGCATTTAGAAGATTTTACAAAACCCTGATTTATTTTATGAATGGGCAGAAGGAAAAAAAGTGCTCAAGAAGAAACTGTATCCAGATATTACTTCATGATTATACTCTACTACTAAGTACAGAAAGCATAAGAGAGAGATAAATGCTGCACAGAATAGATGATGAATTGTGTAGGAAGAAGAGTCAAAAGCCAACAGAATGCTTGTATCTTAGAATGAGAGCAAAAGACAGTCTCCACCATGTGTATATTTACTCTCAGAACATAACACTGAGATGGAGCAGGGGATGACTACCTTTCTGGTGTCAATCTTTTATTCCTACCAGGAATTATTTGTCTCTTCTTTACCAATAATACCTAGAAATTAATTTTCTTTATCAAACTTTTAGAATCTTCTGTGTTCTAGAAATAGTTTTGAGAAGTAGATATCTGGCATTCTATAGGTGACTTAAAATGCACACAGAGATTGTAAAGTCTTGCTTGTTTGATGTTTGTTTTGAGACCAGACCTTATTATGTAACACAGGCTGGCATAAAGCTCGTGAGTTTCCTGTCCCATGAGTGCTGAACTCACAGGGGAGCTCTGCCATGATTAGAATGGTTTAAATATCTTGTTTGAAAGAAATAATATATTGGAAGTAGTTTCCAGGGGCCAAACAGAAGTTGGCACAATTTTACTAACAGTGTGAATTATTTTATCCCGGCTGATTGTGCAAACGGATAACAAAGCATAAGCATTTGATGCTGCAGAATTATTCACAGATGAGATGCAAGTAAACATAGCACCATTCTAACAAATGTTTATTTTCAAATCATTTTTCTGCCCAGAGTTTGAATCTAAGAATTATTCTGCTAAACCTCCTGTTTTTTCAATCACCTACAAATACTCCTATTTAATATTTCACAATGAAGATTCTAAGATTCTATTTTTTCAGTTCCAAACTGGTGCTTTGCAGGTGCATCTTCAGGAAAATGAATAGTTCATAGAGGGAAAATGATGTATACTGTGATTTCTAAACTCAATAGCTTTAAACAGCTATTTATTAAATACCACACATGTGTCAAAAATATGTTTAATTAAGTGAAATTTAACAATTGGCTCTCAATAAACTAGTAGAAAAACAATGGTGGACAGGAGGGATTGCTACTATTTATCTCAGTATCTAGAATCATGTAGCAAGCATCTCTTTGAAATGTGTACTGTACAACCGACATCTGAGTACCTTAACTTTACAAAAAAGAAACCATGACCTGGACATGAATTCTTCATCCCTCTTTCTAACTGGAGATGCAGTGTGACCAGCTCCCAGCTACATTATTCTCTTCCCATCATGCCTTCTTCACCGTGATGGCCTATCCACTCACTCTGTGGGCAAAAATCAATTCTTTTCTTCCTTGTGTTTTCCAGAAAATAGTAGCCAACATAGCTCATAATTTGAGCTTGAACTAACTTAAAAATTGAGTAACAGAGCAGTGAGTTAAAGAAACACACTTGTTGATGGTTTTATCAAAAGCAATGTCACTTCCAGCAAAGCCCATTCATGACATGGAGGAGTTGGATATAGGGAAAGAAGTGTGACTCTGAGCCACACAGAGTCAACATTTCCAGCTTAAAAACACATATATGTTCTGTGATTGATCCTTCATCTGTCTGCCCAACCAGTTTGGTGCACATGGGAAGGAGTTTTGTTTATCATAGAATTATCTAGACCACACACAAGACTCTATTACCTCTGGAAAAGTTTCCATCTACTTAAGCTAATAGACTGAATCCACAATTGTGATAAATACCATATATTTTTCTTAATACAATTTAGCAAAGCCTGTAATTCTTTCAATGCATGAATCATCTTCTCCTGGATCAGACGTTGCCCTTTTCTGACTGGAATGTGATGCATTCTAACTTTGGTATTCATTATAAAGACAATAAGAAATCATCTGGAAGACATTCTGTCTCCCACTTAGATATAATTTCTTTAAGTGGGGGCAATTACAGTTCTTTAAGTGGGGGAAGAGTTTTTTGAGGCAGAAAGAAGGGATGGATTTTTCTGGAAAAAATGATTCAATGAGGACTTGGTAATTATAACTCATCTCATTTATTTAAGAACAACTCAACATCTCTTTCTCAAGTTTATCTACTTTTCCTTGATTCTCAGGGACTTAGATGTAAGTTACTTGTTGAATACCAGTTACTTTCTTAAGAGATTCAAATGTGGTACTTAATTCTCTACTATCTCAGTTCTGGGTCTATTAAAAAAAGGTTATATTTGGAAGACAGTGTAGAATGGATGGGAGAAATTTTTAAGAAATAGGCAGTTTCCTGGTTACTACAGTTAACAAATTTCAGTACTTTCTCTCTTATGACTTATCATTAAAACATATTTAACAATAATCCACTGTTCTAATTTGAATTTTGTAGCTGTAATAAACATCATAACCAAAGTCACCTTGGGGGAGGAAAGGATTTCTTTGGCTTACACTACCCCATCACAATCCATCATTGAGGAAATGAAGGGTAAAAACACAAGTAGGAATCTGGCAGCAGAAACTCAAGCAGAGGCAATGGAAGGATTGTTTGGGTCTTACTGGCTTGCTTAGCTTGTTTTTCTATACAACATGGAACCACTTGCCTTCTACAGTGAGCTGTACCTATTTAAATCAATTAGTAGTCGAGAAAAATGCCTTACAAACATGGCCACTTACCAAACCAATCTAGACAATTTTTCAGTTGAGGGCTTCTTGTTGAATCAAGTTGACAACTATAACTCATTATGATAGCTACCACTAAATACTTGGAAATATCACCACTTTCTACACAGTATAGTTTAACTTTAAAATGTTCTCTAAGTCTTATGTATTAAAGCCTTACCCTCCATGTTGATTTTGGGAGGGGGGCTGTAAACTTTTATGGTTGGAGGTAATTAATTGAAGCCTTTAGTAATTGGCGACATGCGCTTAACCACATTTCTCTGGCATTTCAATCTCTTCTTTTCTCACTTTCCCACATACCCGGGGGTAGGTAGCATTACTTATCTATTTTCAAAGTCTACTTATTTAACATGATATAAGACTGCTTTATCACAGGGCCAAATGCAATGGGGTCAATTGATCATAGAACTTTCCACAATGATGAATCAAAATAAGCTTTCTTCTATTTTGAGTCGATCATTGCAGATTTAGTAATAAAAAGCTGATACATGCCTTTTAGAAAATCCAATTACCAGTGCCAACCAGGTTACCTTCACCTATAGAGCCACATATTGGATTTTACAATATTTAAAATTTAGCCATCAGGGGCAGTGAGATTCTATTTCAGTTTCAATATAGTCAGGTCAACTTCCTTTATAGATATCTTAAGATGGTACATGTTTAGTTAGAATTTTATTGCTACAACCAGAGCACTTTTTAAAGCGCAAAACATTTAATTGGGGCTGGCATGCAGTTTCAAAGACTTACCTCCTTATTATCCTGGTAGGTAGCATGGCAGCATGGAGGCAGACATGGTCCCGGAGAACCAGAGAGTGCTACTTCTTGATCCACAAGCACCAGAAGGAGACTGTGTACCACACTGGGCATAGCTTGAGCATAGGTGACATCAAAGCTCATCCCCACAGTGACACCCTTATTCCAACAAGGCCACACCTCCTCATAGTACTACCGCCTATGGGCCAAGTGTTCAAACACATACACAAACACACAAGTGTATGTGTTTATGTGTCTGTTATACCTATCTGTCTATCTTTATCTGTATCTGTAAATGTACCTATACCAATACCAATACCTATCTCTATCTCCTTCTCCACCTTCACCTCCTTCTCTGTCTATAACTTTTAGACTGGAAGGTTGAACTGAAAGTTTCAAAAGAAAAGAAAAACAATATGTGTGTCACTGTTAAATTAAGTGATGAATTCCCTGGGACTTGACTTATTGCATTATTTCTGTAGAGGTTAACTTCTGACCCTGGAGTTACAGAGCAGCTACTGGATATGCTCAGGCTCTTTGAAAGTTTCTATCTCCTTTTTCCTCCTGCTTCAGTAGGGGAGATAATTTGTAAGAGGTGTAAGGAGGGTTATGCTCCATTTCTCCTCCTAGTGCCTCCTACCAGTAAAACCAAACAGCAGCCAGGAAAGAAAGCTTACAAAGAATTGTTTTATTTATCTACTTTATATTGGATATATTATTTATTTACATTTCAAATGTTATCTCCTATCCAAGTTTCCACTCTAGAAACCCACTATCCTATCCTCCCTCCCCCTTCTTCTATTAAGGTTCTCCTCCAACTAGCCACTCCCTCCTGACTTCCTGTCCCAGCATTCCCCTACACTTGGGTATCAAGCCTTGACAGGACCCAAAGGCTTCTCCTCACATTGATGTTCTACAAAGCCAACCTCATCTACATATGTAGCTGGAGCCATGGTTTCCTTCATATGTACTCTTTGGTTGGTGGTTTTGTTCCAAGGAGCTCTAGGGTGTCTGGCTTGTTGATATTGTTGTTATTTCTATGTAACTCCTTTAGCTCCTTTGGTTCTTTCTCTAACTACTTCATTGGGAATATTCAATGGTTGGGTGCTAGCATCTATATTTGTATTTGTCAGGCTCTAGCAGAGCCTCTCAGAAGACAACTATATTAAGATCCTGTCAGCAAGTACTTCTTGGCACCCAACATAGTGTCTGGGTTTGGTGTCTGTTTCTACCTACAGAAAATGCACCTCAGTGACAGAGATAAACACTACCTCAGAGTAAGGGGATGAAAAATTTTTTTCCAAGCAAATGATCCCAAGAAAAAAGCTGAAATAGCCATTCTAATATAGATTAAAATTGACTTTCAACCAAAAGGTAACAATGGACAGATCACAGAAACAGAAACTGAACAGAGACCCAGTGAAACTAACATAAGTTATGAACCAAATGGGTATAACATACATCTATAGAACATTTCATCCTCGCCCCCCAAAAATAATATACCTTCTTCTCAGCACCATATGGTACCTTCTCCAAAATTGACTATATCATCAGTCACAAAACAGGCCTCAAGTGGTAAAAGAAGATTGAAATAATCCCATGTATCTTATCAGATCACCATAGACTAATGCTGGTTGCCAATAACAACAAAAATTAACAGAAATCAGGTATACACATGGAAGCTGGACAACACTCTACTCAATGACAACTTGCTTAGGGAAGAAATAAAGAAATGAAAGAATTTTTATATTTTGACCTAAATGAAGGCACAACATGCCCAAACTTATGGGAAACAATGAAAGCAGTGCTAACAGGAAATCTCATAGCTTTGAGCGCCTCCAAAAAGAATCTGGAGAGAGCATAAATGAGTAGCTTGACAGCACACCTCAAAGCAATAGAACAACAAGAAGCAAATATACCCAAGAAAAGTAGATGGCAGGAAATAATAAAACTCATGGTTGAAATCAGCCACGTAGAAACAAAAAGAACCATATGAATAATCAACAAAACCAGGAGCTGCTTCTATGAGAAAATTAACAAGATAGATAAACTCTTAATGAGACTAAGCAGAAGACAAAGAGACAGAGGATAGGATTCTCTGGCATCAATTAGAGGAGAAGCCTTTGGTCTAGCGAAGGTTCATTTTCCCAGTATGGGGTAATGCCAATGTGCTGAGATGGGAGAGGGTGATGGGGAGAGGAGCACCTTCATGGAGAGAATGTGTGGGAGGGATTGGGGAAAGGGGATAACATCTGAAATGCAAATGCAGTGTATATCCAATAAAAAAGTTAAAAAATATTAACAGTCAGAAATGAAATGAGAAACATAACAGAAACTGAGAAAACTATAATATTATCATATCCTAACGACAAAATCTCACACTCAACAAAACTAAAAAATCTGAAGGAAATGAAAAAAGTCTTTAGACAGATACTAGGTACCAAAGTTAAACAGGGATCATATAAACCATCTAAATAGTCCAACAACCCCTAAAGAAACTGAAGCCATCATTAAAAGTCTCCTAAACAAAAAGAGCCCAGGAACAGATAGGTTTACTACAGAATTCTATCAGACCTTCAAAGAAGACCTAATGCCAATACTCTTCAACTATTGCACAAAATATAAACAGAAGGAACTCTACCCAATTTGTTCTATGAAGACACAATTACGCTCATACCTAAAAGACACAAAGACCCAACAAAGAAAGAGAACTTCAGACAAGATTCACTTATGATTATCTATTCAAGATAACTCAATAAATTTCTCACAAGTGAAATCCAGTAATACATCAAAACAATCATCCATTATTATCAAGTAGGCTTCACCCCAGTGATGCAGGATTGGTTCAATATACGGAAATTCATCAATGTAATCTACTATATATACAAACTCAAAGGGGTAGAGGGAATGATCATTTCATGCTGAGGAAGCATTTGTCAAAATTCAACACCTCTTCATGGTAAAAGTCTTGAGAAATCAGGAAATCAAGGCTCATACATAAACATATTAAAAGCAATATACAGCAAACCAATACCCAACATCAAACTAAATGAAAAGAAACTTGAAGCACTTTAAGCTACCCCACTAAAATTGCTGGATATAAAAGGAATTCAAACCAAAAAAAAAAAAAAATAGTTTTTCTCTACTCAAAGCATAAACAGGCAGGAAAAAATTAGGAAAATGGCACTGTTCAAAATAGTCACAAATAATATATAATACCTTGGTGTGACTCTTACCAAGCAAGTGGAAGATCTGTATAATGAGGCCTTCAAGTTTCTACAGAAAGAAATCAAAGAAGATCTCAGAAGATGGAAAGATCTCCCATGTTCATGGACTGGTAGGATTAATATAGTAAAAAATGGACATCTTGCTGAAAAGAAATTGTTTGAAAAGGTCATTGGATATTGAGAAATACATTCTTCAATTATGTAACTTAACGTACAAAATGTCACACTACTTATTTATCAAAGTAAAATTTTCTGGGTGATTGATATTTGTTATACTGATTATGAATACAGGTTAAGTAGGTAGGGCTTTGAATTATGGCCTCTTTACATACTTAATTTTGTATCTTCCTATAAGGCTTGATTTCTCTTATCAAAGAATCTTAATATTTATTTTTTTAGATGTTATAATTTCACAATACAAATGTTCACTTCATTACTTGCTCCACTGTTACATGTGCAAGCAGCCATAATAAATATTTCCTTGGTTGAAGAAGCCCATGTAGGTGAGGAAGCAAACAATTTCACAGTGATGACATCAAAATTCAGTACTAATAATTTGTTAAAACATTAATGAAACCAGTGTGATTGTTTTTCCTGTCTTAAAATAATAACTGATGTTCTAAATGATAATAAATACTGCTAAGGTTAATAAGGGATACCTGAGAATTCTAACACCCTCAGTTTTAGAGGTGTGGTGGATAGGAGGTAAGAGAATTATACAAGTGAGCTAGCAATCATTTGTGACAACTTTTGAGCAGGAATGGGATGAGTTATGAATTTAATCAAGAAAGCTGTAATTGATGATATTCCCACTTTAAGAAGCTTACAGTGTAATTAGGATGTGACTTGAAATTGGTCCTCTGCTTATAATACCACTAAAGTATAAGCAATTGATTTTTCCTCAACTACACTCTACAAGGGAAAATTGGACATAAAGGAAATTCTTTAACAGGACGTCCAGAGGAAAGACATACTAGGAAGATGGGTTCTGTTAATTTCTTTTATTCTTTTTCTAAAACACATTCTGTATTAAGAAATAAACGGACACAAAGAAATATTTACACACTCTTCCAAATGTCACTAAGTATAACAGCCTGGTCTTCCTTTTTGATGGATTTACCCTTACAGACTTTTAATGTTTCTAAATATCATATATGTTAATAAAAGGTTCTCTAAAGCAAAATATGTACAACATAACCATTACTACACTTTTAACAATACCTGTGAGTGTAGTAATACCTGTATGTATCAATGTAGCAGCTGTCAAGTTTAATCACTATAAGCAGTTGCTTCCTTATTTAAAACAAAGAAGCAAAACTGTAAAAAATAGTACATTCCAGGTAGAAAACTGCTTATGAAGTCTGAAGACACCACCTCTAAAAACCCAAAGTGTCAAAACTAGAAAGAATGCCCAGGGCAGAGAATATTCTGTTTGTTTTGATCCTGTTACTGTTCCACAACTTGCCTTCACCGAGTCATTTAATTTGGCCCTCAAAACATCCTTTGAAGTTATGCTTGCCCAGTTTCAGAATTCTGCTGGCAGACAGTCCTGATCTCTGGCAGCCATTTATTGGTTCCTGGCAAGAATATGTGTCTCTGAACTTCCTCCATTACTAAGTCAACCCTTACCTCTATCTCAGTCAATAGTTAATACATACTTTTTTCTAATGTAGAGATTGTGGAGGCAAACAGTAGGTGCTACAGCATAACCTGAATATAAAATAAGTATCCACATTGAAGATGGAGGGGTGGAGAGAGGTAAGAATAGAGGGAGATATTGAAAGAGAGAGGGAGGAAGAGAGAGAGAAAGAGAGAGAGAGAGAGAGAGAGAGAGAGAGAGAGAGAGAGAGAGAGAGAGAGAGAGAGAGAGAACACTTTATTAACCAAGGGATTTGTTGTACCTTGATTTAAACCATTGAACAGAAAACCATCACAGAAGTAGAAGTGAACATGTAGTACATTATATAAAATACCAGGGAAGGAAAGAGTATGCAAGTTATGTAAATTTAATCTCCAGTGTATTTAAATTAGAGAGAAATCTTTTCAAATATACCAATGTGTTGCAATATCCTCTTCAACCCAAATCGCCACTTTGTTGCAGTATCTTCTACGACCCAGATAAATCCATTCAATGAAAACACAACTCAGTAATTAGGAAGTGTCTTAGTGTCTATATTGGGCAGATTTAAGACTACACTCTCTATTCTTCTAGGAGATCCCTTATAATGTGTGGTTTTTTTCCCGGTCTCCTGTTCCCGCTCTTTTCTCTCCATTTCTTCCTCTGCCCTCCTCTTCCGTTTTTCTCCCTGACTTCTTTTCCATTTTCTCTTTTCCCCACCTCCTCTCCCTGTCCAATCATGTATTGATTTAACATAAATCTACACCAATGAATAACTTTAACATTTTACCTTTAAAGATTGCCTCTTTGTGCATGTGAGTGAATAAGTGTGTGTACGTGTGTGTGTGTGTGTGTTTGTGTGTAAAATCATATTCAAGCATGCATCTTAAAATGTTTAGCACATAGGTATTGTATATATGTTTGCATGTGAACACATGCACACATGTTCTTGCATGCAGAGACCTGATTTTGACATTAGGTTTTTTCCTCTATTTTTCTCCAGTTTATTTGCCATGTCAGAAGTCTTTCAGTTGATTAAAAAGTCCTCCATCTCTGCCTCCAGAGTGCTGGGATTATAGGCAACTACTATAATCACCTGGTTTTATGTGACTTCTGGGCATCCAAATTGCAGTGTTCAAGCCAAGTCATCTCTTAAGTCACCAAGTCATCTCCTAAGTCACCAACTTCTTTCATATACAAAGCCTTCTCAGTATGTTATAAGTTTCTGTGTCTGTGATTTCTATATGCATATTTATAAAAATGGAGTATCATACTATTATGGGTTTTAAAGAATTAAGTTCAAGGCTTTCAAGTCATAGCATCAATATGTTAAAAGTAAAATTAAAAGAAAATACATTATAACAGGCTTGAGTTCTGAGCCAGAAAGCAGTAAAGTTAGTCTTTATTCTTTTCTTTTCTTTTTTGTACAATGTTAAGCCATGAAAATATCTCATTAATTCACTGTCTCTGGAAATAACATGTAAGAGAAAACTGGAAAAATTTGAAAATTTAGGCAAAATATATTAATAAATAAAATTATGCCACAAGAAATATCTTCATCTGGGTAGACAGATTCAAATGGACAAAACAACTGGAAGCATACCTTGTGCATAGAGTCCTGCTGCTGTTCTTATAGGGTGAGCCCCTGCTGTCGATGTCCAGGCACTGCAAGTCTAGTGAGAAGGCCAAACATTGAACACATGTGGAGTTGGTTGATCAGTGAAAGGAAGTAGAGATAAATAATTGAAAAGGAAAAATCATCTTTTGGAAATTATTTCTACTCTCCACTCCAAAAGAACTTTGAAGATTTGTTGGATTTTTGTCTTATGGCTTTTCTTATATGGGTTATTAGACATGTTTTTCTTCTGCATAATGCATAAATCTTATGAGTATATTGTATAAAATGAAGAGCTAACGAAATAATAGTGATGTCTACAGACTATAGAAATTCAAATTAGCAGTTAAAATGGTCTGTCCTGCCTGCTTAGCTACTATATTAATGGGACACTGTGCCAATGCAATTGAGGGAGAGACTTAGTGAGCCAATAGACTGGACTTATTCATAAAATTTTAATAAGATGCTTTTTCTGTGAAAAGATTTGATCAAGTCATTACTCACCTATCACAGTGCTACTTGCTAGGCAATGTAAAGAAAATTTAATGTGCTGAAAGTTCAATGAAGAACATCCTTATCTACTTTCATGGTCATACTAAAATGATATACCTACTAAAAGAACTATGCACTTGTTCCTTAGAATTGTAAGATGAAAGTCATCAGATTTTCTATTTCGAAAACATTCCCAGGTATTTGTGTGATAGTACACTAAATCGGGAGAAAGAGAGCCCTAAAACAGTATTTTGAAGTTGATCTTTATTGGTATGGAATCTTCTGTTTCACTATAATTTGTAAATTTTCTCCTTCACTCTTCTTTGTAGCCTAGCTCTTCATGTTCCTGGGTGGTGCCAGCCAACATCCCAGACTCTCAGTGAATGAGAGTAGTTCTTAACTATTGCTGACATTCATCTAAGATGTGGCCAATTCACCATGCACGATGAAGCTTGCCTCTGCCTTGGGGACAAAGGGCAGGATACACACTATATTTGCAACCAGGTAACATATATGTCAATAGGAAAATGGCTTTATGGAAAGATCTCAAATGATAATGATGTTTATGTCAAGGTAGTAGGATTATGGACACTTCTATTTTCCTTTAAAATACAATCCAAGTTTTCGACAAATAGATTTTTATCAAAAAATTAAAGACAACGCAAAGCACAGAAACACTGTGAATTTTATGGTGTATTGAGCCTCCAGGCATGAGGAAGTGGCTGGTGGACGGGGAACTCACTTAACCTTTGCACAGTGGTATGAAAAACACTAGTCCACTGAGCACTTTACAGGAGGTAGGAGGCTGGACAGTAATGAGAGCACAGCCAAGGACAATGTACTATCTGACATTCCGGTAGAATAAATATATTTATTGTCTTCTCAAGAATAAGTTGCCAAGAACTACCCTGAGCTTGAAAACAGGTACTTAAGTCACTGGTAATGAGATACTAGCCACAGAAAGCTCTGAGTACCCAAGAAACAACTCATAGACCATATGAACTCAAAAAGAAAAAAAATAGGCAAAAATGTGGAAGCCTCAGTCCTTCTTAGAAAAAAATAAAAATAAGCAATAAGTGTATAGCACCCTCTCAGAGTGGGGTACACCTAGACCTTACATCATTAATAACTCAAGAGCTAAGAAGATAGCTTTGTGGCAATTTTTGGTATTTAAAAATCATTATTTTTAATCATTACACGCCAAGAAAACTTTGACTATTTCCATGTTACGTTTTGTTTTACATGTACTTTATGCTCATTGTAACTAGTAAGATTTCAACACATACTATCAAACCTTTAAAAAAAAAAACAAGTACTGACACAAATACATTCATATAGTTTTATGCCAAAATGTTTTTAAAAATCTGAACATGTATATCTGTTTTTTTTAAAAATAAAGTTGTAAGAAAAAAAAAAGTGTCTGAAAGCTTTAAAACAAAGGACTTGAAGTTAAATCATGCCCCGCCTCCCAATCAGCTTTGTCTGGAGATCTCCAAAAATTTCTCTGCTTAAAACCTATCTGAATAGTTCTTTTCTTGTAGACCTAAAGTTCAGTTTTTGTTTACATATCAATACAGTCATTACCTCAGGTTTCCTTTTGATTGTCCCAAGACTGCATCTCTGGACCTTAGTCCCTTGACTCTCTGCAGACAACCACCACTTTTAACATTGCAAATGAATTCAGAGATCTGCCTGCCCTTTCAGTTCCTTGTCTTCTGATTACCACTCCCTAAATCTCTCCATCTCCTTTCTTAGTATCTTTCAAACTGGCTCAGAGTGCAGCTGCCCCTGTTCCTTTAGATCTGGGAAGTTTCTTATATAATTTATGTTGAAGCTTTATATTTTTCAAAGTTGAAAAACTATACATTTTCAACTCATGTTTTTGAAGTTTTTTTTTTTTTTTTTTTCTCATAGTTCTATAGAATATCCCCAAGGTCTCAGTGTTTACCCGTTTTCTGGAACATTAGATATACCATCGACTCCTAGACTGCTGCCCTCTCTGATTTATCATGTAGTCATTAACCTTGGCAGAGGGAATGTTTCTTAAAGAAGGAACATGATGTAATATGTGTAATATATACAATACACACCAGCCTTATGCCCACAACAACATCTATACTTGTAGAGGCCCTCAGTTTACTGGTTCTAATCCAAGGGGGAGGGGGAGTCATAGCATTCTGTCCCTAGCATGGCCAAGCTGGTATCAGCAGTATGGGTAGAAGTCAGTTCCGGTTCTGGGAGGTTAGTGTAAGTCTCTCTGTGTGTAATTTCAAGTTGTGCATCCTTACCACACAAATAGAAGGAATACAAATTATGAGACATACAAATAGGGGCCATGCAAATAAAGTTAATAAAAATTAGGGCCATGGTTTTAAGAAAAGATCTGGTGAAGGTATGTGGTCTTATAGCTTATGCCTATAGCACAGGGTGCAAAAGCTAGAAGTGAGGATCTTGTGGACCATACTTCTAAGATTTCCACCATATCAGACAGACTGCATTTTCTGATCTATTAATGACGATTCCTTCTCATGAGTCTCCAATGATCCATTTAGTAAGCAGTTATGCATGAATATGTGGCCTTCTGCTTCCTCACAATAATGTCTGTTAAACATTTTTCCTAACATGAAAAGTAGAAATTATTTTATAATGGGATAATTTAATATTAATAATCACTGAAGTCACCATTCATAGTAGAAAACCTGAAATAGTGGTTTAATTAGGAGAAATGTTTCTGATTTTAGTGTTATTTGTTATCACAGATATGACAGCAGTTGAGGGGGGTGTAGACCTTGACTATATTCTGTGACTTCAAATAAATTCTTCTTCATGTCAATTAGCATGCTCAAAATTTAAATGAGTCTTCCAAAGCCCCAAGTGTTTGGATTCTGTAAACCCCACCCCTCAATTGCCTGGCAGTAGCCAGGTATGCTCCGCCCCAGTGACCTGACACCATAAAAGGGGCTGCTTGCCCCCTCCTCTCTCTCTTGGCCTCTCTTGCCTCCTGGTTCTCTTGCTCTTTCACCCCTATTCATCCTCCTCCCCTTCCCTTTTCCCCTCTCCCTCCATGTGCTCATGGCTGGCCTCTACTTCTCTACCACCCCCCCAACTCTGCCTCTACCACCCTCTTAACTCTCCCATGACTTGAATAAACTCTATTCTCTACTATACCATCATGTGGCTGGTCCCTCAGGGGGAAGGGATTCCCAACATGGACCCCCCTCAGAGGCCCCAGTCCTTGCTGAACCATATGCTCCCCCACTCTCTTCATCCTTCCCTTAACACCAAGTATTTCTCCGATTCTGCTTCATATATATGTATAGTTAATTAAATTAGTATTTTGTTATAAGCCCAGAATATTGAAGAGATCTTATAAGAAAATATGACAGGAGGGTGCTTTGCCCCTGGAGGTGAAATAACTCGGGTAGCTCAGATCAGTGAGCTGCTCTCCACAAATGAGGGCATGATTACAGTATTCAGTCTTGATGAGAGTTCAGTAACAGGAAATACATCTTGAAGTTGCTGTCTCCTGTTCTAGCCTTCTTAAGGGAAAAGAAGAAACACAATACCACAAGGCAAATGAAAACCTGCTGTTTACCTAAACACTAAATTCACCAATCTCTTTCCTGTTTAATATATATCAACCGTGATTCTTAGAAGGCACATAGCAGATATTTTTGGCACCAAATATCCTCCTCTGAATTAATGCTGAATCCCTTATAGCTGTTCATGGTAATCTGGTACCTTTCTTTGATAAATCACCCACGGGAAGAGAAGTCTCTGACTGATTTGCACCCTCTTGGTAACAACATATCTAGGAAAAAATTTCCCTCTTCTTCACACCATTATACAGAATAGGGAGGAAGCTTACATAATCATTTTTCAACAAATGGCTTTTTTGTGTCTATATTTTTCTACATTTCTTCACTAAAATATTAAACAGTTATCCCTTCCCTCTCCTTTCTTCTTTCTTTGAATAAATCTCCAATGTTTGAGATTTCATGAGCAGACACATAGTTCTTTTTTTTTTTAACCTGGATTCAGCATAGGCAAGATTCCTAGTTAAACCATGGATATTGTAAGTTCATGAAGAATAGTATTAGTTGAATAGAACAGGTATCTTTGAGCATCACTGTAGGAAAACCTTCTAATGTGGTATGTGTTCCTGCACTGTGAGAAAGTACAATGTGGGGAGGCAGGGGTGCTATAAGAAGAACCTCTGTTAAAAAACTCACTCCTTCATTAAAGTCATTTTATCCTCACCCCTTCCACTCTGAGCCTGATAACTTGGATTGTATTTGAATTGTTGGATTAAAACCCATATCACTTTCTTATCACCTCTTACCTGCCACCAGCTATGCTCTAAAGGTATTTCCACCACACCTAATATCCATCTACTAAGTCATGGGCATCATGGTGGAAATCAAGAGGACTTTGTCTCTCTAAGCCAGTGATTCTATGGTTCAGTAAGTGTGCTTCAATAATTTTCTTAATCTCCACTGCAGCACGTAGGCTTCCACAAGACCTTTGACTTATTTCCAGGACTAAATGCTTTTTGTTCAATCATAGCAACCAGTGTTTCTTCTCCAAAACCCATAAAAATACAAATATGGAGGTGCAAGCTTGTGGTGCCAGTGAGAGCAAGTGAGATGGGCTCATCCATGGAATGAGTTCAAGGACTGTGAAAAATTCAGTTTCTATGAACAACTTGGGTAGTTATTCAGGAACAACAACAAGATTGCTACCTGACTTTCACATACATGCCAATGCATGTGCATGCACACATCTACACAGATGTAAACACATGAACACACACATATGCATGTGCACACACACCTACACAAATGCATGCACACACAGAATACAATTTTTATTTAAAATACCTGTGTTTACTCAATTTGCAAAGTCTGTCAATCTATAAAACTGGATCGCTTTGCCCAGCCTTGATGTGTAAGGGTTTGAGCCTGGTCTTATTGGATCTTTCTGTGCCATGTTTTGCTTGTGTCCCTGGGAGTCTTGCTCCTTTTTGGGGAGATGGGGGTATGGATAGTACAGAGAAAGGAGGTGAGGGATGACTGGGGAGTAGAAGCTATAGCCAGGATGCATTTTATGAGGGAAGAATAAATAATTATTTTCAAATCCCAAGGAAATAAATATTGATAGAATCTACATTCATATCATAAGTATATGTTTAAGAATCACTGCCAATTTTACTGTTCAAAATATTTAATTTTACTGTTCAAAATATTTAAACACAATTTTATGTTTATTTATCCATATCAGAAAACAGAGTAAATCAATGGATAGAGTCAAATTTAGAGATGAAGAATCAGAAATATTTGGTGTTTATGTATGTATGAGTGTGTATGCATGTGTGTTGTATACATGTGTGTGGTTATGCACACCAGTAAACATGCACACCAGGGCCAAAAGAAGATATCCAGTAGCTTCTATTATCCCCTAATCTTTTGTTTGTTAGTTCGTTTTTTGTTTTGTTTTGTTGTTTTCTTGTGTCAAGGTCCCTCAGTCAAGTCAAAGGTCTTAGTATTGTATTGTTGGTCTCTATTCCTTAACACTGGTGTTACAGGCACTCGGAGTTGTACTTGTTTTCAACACCAGTGCTGAGGACTCTGGTCAGTGTGCTTGTAGAACAAGTTCTCTTCCCCACTGAGCCAGATACTTTTCTTCTTTGTAAAAGAAAATGTTTGTCGAGGATGAATATAGGAAGAAAAAAATTAGTTAGGACAGATACAAGAAAGATAACACACTAGGCTGTGATGGTTTTTAAAAAATGGCTCATATATTTGAATGCTTAGTTACCAGAGAGAGGAATTCTTTTATAGGATTAGACGGATTAGGAAATGTGGTCTTGGAAAAAGTGTGCCACCTGGGGTGGGCTTTGATATATTTAAAAGCCCACATCTGGCCTAGTGTTTCTCTATTCCTTTTCTCTTCCTATTGATAAGGATATCACTCATAGCTACTACTGGAATGGTTCAACCATAAACATAATTAACTAAACCTTCGAAACTGTTAGCAAGCCCACAACTGATTGTTTTATTTTGTAAGAATTTCCTAGGTCATTGTGTCTTTTCATAGCCAAAGCACAGTGAATAAGATGTAGGCATAAATTCGAGCAGGTATTCATTGGTATAGAGTCTGCCTCAGTGCTTGTTGATTTCCTGATTTCCAGACTAAGGTGCTGATGGAAGGGCAAAGGACAATAGCCCATGGGACTATAGCATTCCTCGGATTTAGCCTTCTTCCTCAAAAATCAGTTGCCTTTTAATGTTTCTTTGAGACCTCCATTATCAAGTTGTTCTCAGGAATGACCCAGTGAGCATGTGTCATTCACCTTTCATTCGTTAATTCAATACAAAATGAAACTATATGCTTCAACAGAAGAATGCCAGCGATGTGACAGGGTTATAAAGGAGTGAGGTCATGGTTCTCGAGAGTGACCACGGTTGTTGTCAACATGAAGATATGCTTCTGCTAAACATTGTAGGGGAAACCAGCTTCTGTGCTCTGACACCTGGTGACAAGACTCCTTTTTATATCAGAAATATTGAGAGCAGTTTTCAGTTTCCTTACTCATAGTGACACATAGCATATGCATAGGCTCTGAGTCATCCATTCATAGTGTACACATCTCACCCTTCTATCAGGGAACTCGAAATTTAGCTGGCAGTTTGATCAGAAGATGTTCTTCAGGTAGTAACTCTCTATAGGATCTTTTGTTGTTGTTATAAAAATGGTGGTAGAGGAGGGACAGATCATATTATCACATTGGATCAATTTTTACCATTTACCAACTGTAAGGGAGTTGCTAAACCATAGTAATTCTTAGTGTCACTATCTGAGATGGCTAGTCATAGTGGGTGTTAGAATCACCATGGAAACAAACAATGGTCATATCTATGAGGAATTTCTTTAGATTTGATTATTTGGACTGATGTATTAGTTAATTTTCTGTTGCTGTGATGAAAACACAATGGCCAGGTGCTACTTATAGAAGAAATAGTCTATTTTGACTTACAGGCATAGAGGGAGAGTCCATGATGATCAGGAGGCATCACCGCTATTGACTGGAGGAGGATGCTGAGAGATCTCATCTTCCACTTCAGTTCTGAAGCAGAGAGAATAAACTCAGGGTACAGTAAGGCTGTAGACCCTCAAGGCCTGCTTTCAGCGATGTACATCCTTCAGCAGGACTCTGACTCCTAAGGACTGCACAACCTCCCCAAACAGTACTAACACATGCTAACCAGAGGATCAGATGTAGGGGTGAAACACTTCTCATTCAAACCACATAGCTGGTCATTAAGAAGATCCTGATTTTGGATAATGCCAGTCCATGGTATTCCAGATAGGCTTCTGAACCAGAAAAAGGAGTAAAGTGAAATGAACAGAACCATTCATCTCTGTGGATGCTATAGGACTGTCCACCCCAACTTTCTGCTGCCACAACTTCCCTACCACAGTGGGCTGTATTTCCTTGAACAGAAAGCCAAACCAAACACTTCTTCTTTTTTTTTCCCTTCTCTCTCTCTCTCTCTCTCTCTCTCTCTCTCTCTCTCTCTCTCTCTCTCTCTCTCTCTCTCTCTCTCTCTTTTTGTGAGGTGTTTTGTAGCAGCAATGGGGAAGGTAACTAACACATCATCTGTAAATTGTGGTAATAATACAGTGTTTTGTTTTCTTTAGTACTATAGGGAAACACTGACTATAGCCAGCTGAGTGTTTGCCTAGTGAATTAAATGAATTTAACTTTAGACTGAGACCCATTAAATAAGTGAAGTTCATTATCATTGTTAATCACTATTGTCTTTAGTATCCTTGCTCCTCATCTTGTCTGTTAGCATTTACTCTTTCTGTGATATGCTTTCTCAGCCTTGCTGGGAGAGCATGAACAGTCTATGCCAAGGCAGCCTGTGAGAAGACATGAGGAATACATTTAGGAGATGGCACGAAGCTCTCAATCAGAGCCCGGAATCACATGAAAAGAAATCTTTTAAGGGTTATTTCCTATCCAAAAAGGAATTGTTACATTATTAAATTCCACCATCCTGGGAGCTTTACTGCTTCACATCCGTGCTTTCAAATTCTACTTATTGCTACTCTAGCCTAGATGGGGAAACGGACACTGAGAAAGACATTCTGGGCATTATATCAGAAAGGAGATGCTTATGGGGTTGAGGAGAGCTCCAAATTTCTATCTACTTGTGCCACTTGCTTTTAACTTTACAAAATCCTCTTTTCCTTCTCTTTGGGATGGCAGCAAGCAGCTCAGCTCAATGTGAAGCCAGGACCAAGATAGAAAGCTCCTGAATAATAAAACATCTACGAACTTGCATTCTTAGTCAGCCTCTTATAATTTTTCAGAATAGTAACTACAGTGCATCTATTTATAATATTGCGGGTTTTTCTTAACTATTCACCATATGTAACAGTATTGAGTGTCTTATATAGATTTATCTTTTGAAATAATTTTTTAAGGGTCAGGAAGATGGATGATGCAGTGAATAATGTGCTTGTCCCTAAGCTTCAGGGACTAAGTTTGAACTCCTGTACCCATATGATAGAAAGAAAAACTTGACTTCTAAAAATCATCCTTTGATCTTCACAATCATACTATGGTACAAACACAAACACACACTCACACACACACACACACACACACACACACACATGTATATGCACACAATGAATATAACAAAAACTTTTTAAAAAAATATCTCATGGAAAAAATTTTTTTCTTAAATATATGTGGCTTGATTGAAGATTGGCAGTAAGTACCACAAACTGAGTTAAACAGAAAAACTGAATACAACATTTGCACTTTACTAAATCTTCCAACATCTAAAAACTTGTCCCTCTGTTTGAAAGAAGATGAGGGATTGAGAAAATTGCACAGCTTTTGCCCCGTGCTTCAGAGAAGAACAGGCATTTGGAATAGCAATAGCATTAATTAGCAATTATTTTCATAGCTAACACAAATTCCAACATATAAGGAGAATATATAAAGAAGCACATAAAGAGCGAGTCTAAAGGACTTGGAGAAGAGGAAACACGTAAAGATGAACATGTGTGGAGTGGGAGGACAACAGTGATGGCCCTGACATTCTGGGATGAGGGAGAACATGAGAAAAGAGCTTGGTGAGATATGACTTGTGTCTGTAACTGTGACTCTGATCTGTGTATCACTCTTTGCTAGCTAGCTTCATTTTGAAAATGTGAAAAAGAGGTCACACTTGGTCAACTCTAAATGTTCATTATCTATCTACTAAGAGGTTTTAATCGACTTTCCTAGCATTTAACAGTGAAGTGAAAGAGGGGCAAAGGAACTAGGGATATGGCTCAGAAGTGTGTTTGTCTAGCACGATGACGGTTAACTTAATTGCCAATGGGACACAATCCCATCATGAAATTTTCTGTATCTTCATTGAGCTGAGGAAGCAGGAAGGCCTACCCTCCAGGTGGGTCTGTACCTTAACCGAGATTCCAGACCTAGATTACTGGAAAAGGGTGCTGAGCGGCCAAGTGTATGCACTCATCTCGCTTTCCTACTGACTGAAGGCATAATGTAAGCAGTTGTTTCACATTCTACTGCTGAGATGGACTGTAGCCTGGTGTGCTAAATAACCATTCTCCTTTTAGTTAGATTTTTTATTAATGTATTCTGTTTATCACAGAAAAAAGAGAAAGGGGAGGGCCTAGTATGTATAAAGTTTTATGAATGACCCCATCACCACATAAAACCAGTGTGGTGTTATGCATAGAGGATACCAGGTTTTAGAAGGTCCAGGCAGGAAGAAAAGACATTTAAGATCATTCTCTGCTACTCAGTGAGTTTAGGCAAGATACATGAGACCTTGTCTTATTAAAGCCAGATATTTGAAGGGGAATGATAGCTTATGTCACCCCAAACAATGATTTTTCTCGACAGTTCCAGAATTGACTTAATGTAACAGAGATTCTTAAATCCAAACTCAAGCTTTCTCAGTTGTCTTTAGTGCATTGGTCAGTGAGCCAGACAGATATATTTCAGTCCAATACATAGGCCCCCAACTTGAATCAGGTCCCTTGACATTGGGTAAGGCTGTGATGGCTGCCTTTATTGGAAACTGATGCTCTTGGGAACAAGTGACATGCAGTATTCGGCAGCTGGTAATAACCGATGGCATAGACTCCTTGGCAGCTTCAGTCACAAGTAGGTTCTTTCCAAATCAAAGCCCTGTTGAGGAACTACTGTGACTGTGATACTGTCTATCATCTCTTCTTACCCCCTACAAAACAATCCAGAAATCTAATGTTTTTCTGGGAAGCCTAAGGAGATCTACCATTAGCTTTTCCCTGTCCCTAGTAGTTAGACTCTGAAGCTGCTAACAGTAAAGAATCACTGTTCTATGGCAGATAAAGAGTGAGATTGCAGAAGGCTGTTCATGCACAGTACTTTATCCAACCATAAAATAACCTTGTTCAATGGTAATTTATGCTTAGACATCTTATTTCATGTTGTTGATTCACTAAAGTTAAACTCACAGGTAGCCCTATTACTCATGCTTGAATGAAGCTTTTCTAACACATGCATTTTCTCTGTAAAGAACATCAGTGGTTTCTTGTTCTTAGTACCCTTTGACATTGCCCTTGTGTCACTCTTATCATGAAAGTCAGCAACAGCAACTAAAAATTTAAGAAGCACAGCACTACCTTCACTATATAACATCTCAGTGGGAAGAAGACTGAGGCAAAATTACAGCCTGTTTTGCCCCCTGTCACCTCACCTGGGAATGAGTAAGTGGCCAGCTCAAATTTCCCCATTCTGTGGATATGAATATTGGTAAATGTGGACAAAATTTATCAAGTATTGATTTGGGAGTGAAATGGATAAGCATATACAAAATGTGTGGATAATAAAGACAGATTGTGTTCTTAGGTGATATAATATTATTATTTTGGTTCTAGTACTGATCAAGTTCCAAGTTTCAAGATGTTGAGGATATGGTTCAAATTTCCAACCTCTTACTATGATAAATATTCTGAACAAAGGGAATTTAAGAGCAAGCAGGATATATTTTTCTTTTAGGTCACAGTCTCTCACTGTGGGAAGCCAGAGAAGGAACTCAAAGCTAGGCTGCTTGCTAATTCTCATAGCATTACCTCTGAACAAAGAACTCACTTCACAGCTGAAGAAGTGTAACAGAACTCATAAAGAATTCTGCTTGTCAACTGGCTTGATCATGGTTCATGTTTTCTATATTAGCTTTCTTATACATGCTAGGACTGCTTGTTCAGAGAATGCTGTTGTTGATAGTAAACTAGGCTCACGCACATCAATTAGCATTCCAGATAATCCTCTACAGACATAAACACAGGCAAATGGAATCTAGTAATTTCTCAATTAAGACTATCTTCTCAGATGACTCTAGGCTGTGAGACAGTCAAAGGTAACTTAAAAATGTAGTGAGTCTTAGGTTTTGATATTTTTCAATTAGTCACTTGTATGCTCTATGTTCATATAGGAGAGGAAGAAAACCCCCTTCATCCCAGAGATAAGAGAATTTCAAAATGTAAGAGCCTTTTAAACATAATCATATATGATCACCACTCAGGAGATTCTTATTACTCTAGAGAAATTGCATCTGAGAAATGCATGGGTTTGATGACTTTAGCGTTTTAAATTTATAGTTCATACTACTGATCAGCACAGGCTTCTCTGGGATCTTCCTTATAATACACAAATGACCTCGTTCTAAGTTTTTAATTTTTAAAATTTTGCACTACTTATGTTTATGTGTTTGTGTATATGGGCACACGCATACAGTGCCTTCAAAGACAAGGGGAGGGCACTAAATGCCCTGAGGTTGTATCTTCAGGCAACTGAAAGCCATGCAATGAGAGCTGGGAGCAAACTCCAGTCTGTAAGACCAGTAGAGTTCTTAACCTCTGGACCTTCTCTCCAGCTCCCCCATAATACCCATAAATCAACAAAAAATACTTTCTTTATAGACTTAATAAGAAAATACAAAGAAAATATCTGCAAAGAGGGTATAGAGAGTTCAGTATGTTTTCTTTCTCATATTCGAGGTATCTTGAAATAAAACATATTAATATGTAGTTTTTAATATGAATATTGGAGTGAAAGTGTCGAAGAAATTACACAGACAGACTGAAAAATGTATAAAAATTTAAAATATTAACATAAACTAATTAGAAAAGCGTATATTGTATTTTAATCAAAATATGCTTGTTAAAAGTTGTTATTTTAAACAATAAGGAAGAAATGAGCAACATTATCAAAAAGGCAATGTAGTGATATGTATTGCAAAAGCAGTAGAAAAATCTATTACCATGTGTATTTCTGTGGAAAAAACTCAGACATTACTTTGAAGCTGCATGACTCAGGTTGAGTATGAAAACAGAGGGTATTTGCTGTGATTAGTAAATTAAGCTATTAATCTTTTTAGAAAAATAGTTCAAAATCTATGATTTTTCAACTATGATCCTTGTCTAAAATTGAGAAAAGTTTACTAATATAGCATCTGGGATTAATATAAGTGAGTAAAATTAGAATCTCCATAGGATAACATGTTTATTTATTTTTTTTTTCATTAACTACCGATGAGGTTACTAGTTAACTCCTCAGTTGCAGAGTGGTATTTGTGTCTCCCTAACATTTGTACATTACAATTCTGATCTCTGTGATAGTGATATGTGGTAGGTAAAGCCTTTGGGAGATGATTAGGCAATTAGAATGGAAATCTGACAAATTGGATTAGTGTTTTCAAAATATTCAGATATTAACTCACAGGGATTACAACAGCATATAAAAATAAATAAGAAAAAGAAACAAAACAAAAAAGCAAACTTAGACAAGCTAAAGGCAGACCAAATCTCATCATGAAAAGTAGTGAACACAATTTCAACCAAACTGTAAAGATATTATTTGCGATTGTTGGCTGCTATGAGAGGAGAACACATGCCCAAGAATATTTGAGCATGACAACTTGGTCTTGATGTTTTTGAAATAGGATACAAAGTTGGTTGAGTAAAGAGAATGGGTATATGGAAAATTTTAACTGTAAATCTAGTCAAAGCATGTTGCAACAAACTCTTAAAGAAGTAATACCAAATTCTTAAGAAAATGGTTGCATCTAGAGAATATCATCCTGAGTGAGATAACCCAGTCACAAAAGAACAGATATCATATGCAGTCACTGATAGTGGGATACTAACCCCAGAGGCTTGGACTGCCCCAGAAACAACTCACAGACTCTGTGAAGTTCAAGAAAAAGAGAAAACAAAACAAAACTAACAAAAAAAAATAACATTATGCTCAATCCTTACACACCAAGAAAACATTGACTAATTCCAGGTTACATCCTGTTTTACATGTACTTTTTGCTCATTGTAACTAGTAAGATCTTAATGCAGAGTAT
This sequence comes from Micromys minutus, assembly GCF_963924665.1. NCBI lineage: Eukaryota > Metazoa > Chordata > Mammalia > Rodentia > Muridae > Micromys > Micromys minutus. Next base: position 9,899,672 of record NC_137953.1, read on the forward strand.
CAAACCTTAAAAAAAAAGAAAAAAAGAAAGCCAAGCACTGACAAAAATGTATTTGTATACATTTATGCAAAAATGTTTAAATTTTTTTTTTATCTTTGCTTTTTAAAATAAAGTTCAAAAAAAGAAGTAATAATAATAATAATAATAATAATAATAATAATAATAATAAAATGATTCTAAAAGCAACTAGTCTAAAAATCAAAACAAATTTTATATCTAAATTTTCTGATTTCTACAGTAAATAATGTTCTGTTGTTATTGGCATTGTGGTCTCACTCCATGGGTGCAGCTCTAGTGTGGAGCCTGGTGCACCTGGATGCTATCACACAATCTATAAGCTGCCCTTTCCACTCGGCTCCCTTCCCAGGTGGTTCACTCTTTCTCCTTTAGCTGCTTCTGTCCTGATGGCTCCACGACCTCTACAGCATGTTCTTTTCACACATTGTCCTTCACCACCCAGTAGTACCAAGACTCAACTATCATTAACTAAGAACAAGACTCAACAATCTTTAACTTATCAAATGCTTTTATATGTTAAATTCTCAATCAATAGTCCCTCTACACAATAAGCTTATAGCCAGTTGACATAGTTATAAACTGCTCATCTAGGTAAGATAAATTGACCCATAGAAACCCTTAGAAATAATCATAATAACCTTATCTATCTAGAGATGCTCTGAGAGAAACAGTTACATCTGCTTCCCTGTTGCCTCCTCCCGAGATTCCCACCTTTCTCCTCCTGCTCTGCTTTTCCAACGTTGTCCTGCCCAGCTCTCCATGGTTCAATCACATATCACCTTGACATCAACCTGCATATTTCCCGATATGAAGGCACAGCCAATCTGCATCATGTACAAACCAGAAAATGAGTCCTCAAAACTCTTTCAGCACTTTCTATATATGAACACCTGTAATTTGACACTTCCCAATTATGGGTGTCATGTGAACAGATACTTAAAGCTTCTGTTACTTTCATTGTGAGCTGAAATAAAACCTTTCTCCCTAGAATATTTTTTGTTGTTCAGATTACTTTATCAAGAAAGGAATTTCTACCCATAGACAAAGAGCTGTTGACAACTGATGACTTTTGGAGGAGGAAGTCAGTTTTCTTAACCCATGTACTTACAGGCAGCAACAGATCTTGGTTTTAAAATTGAACATAAGCATAAGCCACTGAGGTCCAAGTTATAACAATCCTGGGCATATACCCAAAAGAAGTTCCAACATCTAACAAGAACACATGTTCCACAATGTTCTTAGCAGCCTCATTTATAATAGCCAGAAGCTGGAAAGAACCTGGATGTCCTTCAACAGAAGAATGGATACAGAAATTGTGGTACATTTACACAATGGAGTACTACTGAGCTATTAAAAACAATGATTTCATGAAGCTCCTTGGAAGATGGATGAAGCTAGAAGCTATCATCCTGAGTGTGGTAACCCAGTCACAAAAGAACACTCATGGTATACACTCACTGATAAGTGGATAGTGGCTTCAAAAGCTCTGAATACACAAGAAACAAGTCACAGAACTTATGAAATTCAAAGAGAAGGAAGACCAGAAGGTGAAAGCCTCGGTCCTTAGATAGGAGAACAAAACATTCATGGGAGGAAATAATGGGACAAATAGAGGAGTAGGGATTGGAAAAAGAAATCATCCAGAGACTGCCTCACCTGAGGGTCCATCTCATATGCAGCCACTAAACCCATGCACTATTACTGATACCAAATAGTACTTACTGGCAGGAACTTGACATGGATGCCTCCTCAGATGCTTTGCCAGAACCATATGAATACAGAGGATGAAGCTTGTGGTTAATCATAGGACTAAACATGGGGACCCCAACGAAAGAACTAGAGAAAAGACTGAAGGAGCTGAAAGGGTCTGCCACTCCATTGTAAGAACAAAATTATCAACTAACCAAACCCACCACAACTCCCAGGGACTAAAACACCAACTAATAAGTTTGTATGAACAGACCCATGGCTCCAGGTGCATAAGCTGCAGAGGATGGCATTGTCTGGCATCAATCGGAGGAGAGCCTTTGGTTCAGTGAAGGCTCATTTTCCCAGTGTAGGGGAATGCTAATGCTCTGAGTTAGAAGAGGGTGGTTGGGAGAGGAAGCACCTTTGTGGAGGCAATGGGAGGAGGTGGAGAAAGTGGATTGGGGAAAAGGGAATAACATCTGAAATGTGAATATAAAGAATATCCAATAAAAATAATAAAGTAAAAAAAAAACACATGAAATTTGGAGTGGAATGTGGTAGTGAAGTGGTAAGGAAATCAGTAGGAGGAGATGAAACAGGCAGTGGGTTTTATCAAAGCACATGGTATACATGCATACAATTTTAAAACAATAATAGAAAAGGAAGGAGGAAGAGAAATGTAGATATTTGGCCAATCTTATGTATGGTGGAATCTGGTTCTGAAGACAATATTTTTGGTAAACGTAATAAATCAGATTAACCTCTTTAGTGTGTACAGTCTTTGGCAATGTAATGAAGATCTGAATAAAACAAAACATCTGGGTAGGATGATTAATGTTACCTACTTGCCAGTATCTACAATCACCTTGGAGACGATCACTGAGCATATCTACAGGGGAGTTTCTTGTTTTGGTTTGTTGTTATGTAAAACCCACCCTGAATGTGAGTGGTGCTGTCTCAAGAGGTCACATGCTGTCTTGTATAGAAAGAAGAAAGTGAGCTGAGCACGAGAATTTATCTCTCAGTTTTCAGACTAAAGATGCAATGTGACCACTTGCCTCAAGCTTGTGTTCTCAAGACTATCCTTCCATGCTGGAATATACCAGTGTTTCTGAACATTCCTACTGCTATGACCCTTTAATATAGTCCCTCATGTTTTGGTAACCCAGAATCATAAAATTATTTTCTTTGCTACTTCATAACTCTATAATTTTGGCACAATCACGAATAATAACATAAGTATCTGCATTTTATAGTGGTCTTAGATTACATTAACCCCTGTGAAAGGATCTTTTGAATGCCAGATGATTAATAACCCACTGGTTGAGAACTAATGGACTCTACCCCCAAACTACGAACCAAAATAAACCCTTTGTTCTTCAGCTGATGATGTCCATTTTTTGCCACAGCATTGAGTAAAGTAACATATACACACTTACTAGGCCATTCCTCTTTTTCTAGACATTTGAACATAGTTGAGTCTCAAGTTTTTAATCTGCCTTTCACATTCTAGCTTGCATAAATTGCTCTCTTGGTGTTCTGGATTTTCTGTTTTGTTTGTTTGTTTGTTTGTTTTGTTTTTTATCAAGCAAATGTATTTATTATAAAGGTAAACCATTTTTTTTTCTGATTTATTGACACTCCTCCCCCAGAGCTCCCTGGGATGAAACTACTAGCCAAAGAGCACACAAGGAAGACCCATAGCTCCAACCACATATGTAGCAAAGGATGGCCTTATCTGAAATTAATGGAAGGAGAGGCCCTGGGTCCTGCGAAGGTTTGATGCCCCAGTGGGGGAGAATGCCAGCATGGTGAGGTGGGGTGAGTGGGTGTGAGGGAGCGTACCCTCATAGAAGCAAAAGGTGGGGGATGGAATGGGGGTTTGCAGAGGGGAACCAAGAAAGGGAATTACATTTGAAAAGTGAATAAATAAAATATCCAATTAAAAATTACTGGCCTCAATTCACGTCAACATCCAGCTGTTGGTTTATGTCAATTATAGCAATTTTTCTTTTGAAATAAAATATTTCATTAAATTAAAAAAAGAAAGAAAAAGACACTATTCTCATACAATATATTCTAATTTTAGTTTTCTATCTCAATACTCTTCTGAGTTCCTCCCATATCATACCCCCTCCCACCTTCGAACCACTCCCTTTCTGTTTCTCATTAGGAAAGAAAAAATTTTCAAGAGAAAAAAGCAAAATAGAAGAAAATAAAATCTACCAGTATGAAGCAAAAACTACCATATTAACGATGGACGTGGCAACTTAACAGGAAGAAAAGAGTCCCAAGGGCAGAGATAAGAGTCAGAAACTTACTTGTACTCAAAGTCAAAGGTCCCCAAAAATAGTAAGCTTTATGTACAATATACATAAAGACCTGGTGTTGACTGTTGTGGACTCTATGCTTGGACTTAAGCCTCTGAGGTCACATGTACCTTGCTTAGTTGAGAATAAGAGCCTTGTTCTCATGGTGTCCTCCACTCTGACTTCTTATCCAACTTTCTGGTTTATAGATTGTATATATTTGTTTATCATTTACTTAACATGAATACCCACTTATAAGTGAATATATACCATATTTATCTTTCTGTGTTTGGGTTACCTCATTCAGGAGGATAGAATTAGTTTTCTTGTTTTATTTTGTTTTGGTTTTGCCTAATTTTTTTTAAAAATTGCCATTTTATTAATTTACATTTCACATGTTAGCCCCTTCCCTGGTTTTCCCTCTATAAACCTCCTATCCCATCTCTCCTTACCCTCCTTCTATGCGAGTACTCCCCCATCCACCCACCCACCCACTCCTACCTCACTGCCTAGCATTCCTCTACACTGGAGCATCAAACTTTCACAGGCCTCCCCTCCATTGATGCCAGATAAGGCCCCTTCAGCTCCTTTGGTCCTTACCCTAGCTCCTCCACTGGGGTCCCTGTGATAGGTCTGATGGTAGGATAGGATCATCTCCATCTGTATTGGTCAGGATCTAGCAGAGCCTCTCATGAGACTACTCTATCAGGCTCCTGACAGCAAGCATTTCTTGGCATCAGCAATAATGTCTAGGTTTGTGGTCTCCATGTGGGATGGATCCCTAGGTGGGGCAGTTTCTTGATGGCCTCTCCTTCAGTTTCTGTTCCACTCTTTTCCCTGTATTTCATTAAGACTGGAGCAATTCTGGGTTTAACTTGTTGGAGATGGGTGGATGTCCCAATCAGTCTCTCAACTGGTGGGCCATGCACAAATATTGGATAAGGTGTCTACAAATTCTCCATATTCTTTGTAAGGTGTTTCAGCTAATGCTATCCCTGGGAAGCTCTTGATTTCTTGGTATCTTGGACTTGTTGGTCATGACCCCAATTTGCCCCTATTACTACATACCTCTGTTCAATTTCCTGACCCTCTGACCCTCTCCTCCATCTCTTCCTATACATGATTCTGCCCCTTTCCTCCTTCCCCTCCTCTATTAATCCCCAGTCCCTCCCTTCCTCTACTTCCCTTAATTATTTTGTTCCCCCTACTAAGTAGGATTTAAGCATCCACTCTTTGATCTTCCTCTTGAGCTTCATGTGGTCTGTGAGTTGTACCTTGGGAATTCCAAGCACTTTGCTGAATATACATTTATCAGTGAGTACATGCCATGTGTGTTCTTTTGTGACTGTGTTATTTCACTCAGGATGATATTTTTTAGGCTCATTCATTTGAATTTAATGAAGTCATTTTTTGAATGACTGAGTAGTACTCCATTGTATAAAAGTGCAACCTTTTCTATATCCAGTCCTCTGTTGAGGGACATTTGGGTTATTTCCAGTTTCTGGCTATGAAAAATATAGCTGGTATGTAAATAGTGAACCATGTATCTTTATTACATGTAGGAGCATCTTTTAGGCTTATGATTAGGAGTGGTATATCTAGGTCCTCAGGTAGTTATATGTCCAATTTTCTGAGGAACCACCAGACTAATTACCACAGTTCAACAATGAAGGAGTATTCTTCTTTCTCCACATCTTCACCAGCATCTGTTGTCACCTGAGTTGTTGATCTTATCTATTCTGACTCATGGGAGGTGGAATCTCAGGATCATTTTAATTTGCATTTCCCTGATGACAAAGGATGCTGAACATTTCCTCTCAGACATTTGAGGTTCTTAAGTTGAAAATCTTGTTTAGCTCGGTACCCCATTTTTAATAATGTTATTTAGTTCTCTTAAATTTAACCTTTTCAGTTCTTTTTACATACAAGATATTAGCCCTCTATTAGATGTAGGATTGGTAAAGATTTTTTTGTTCCAATTTGTTGGTTGCCATTTTATCCCATTGACAGTGCACTTTGCTTTACAAAGTTTTTCAATTTTATGAGGTCCCATTTGTTGACTGTTGATCTTAGAGCATAAGCCATTGATGTTCTGTTCAGAAATTTTTCCCTGTGCCCATGTGTCCAAGGCACTTCCCCATGATCTCTTCTAATAGTTTCAGTGTATCTGGTTTTATGTGGAGGACCTTGGTGCACTTGGACTAGAGACTTGTAAAAGGCAGTAAGAATGGATTGATTTGCATGCTGCAACATGTAGACTGCCAGTTGAAACAGCACCATTTGTTGAAGTGCTGTCTTTTATCCACAGAATGCTTTTAGCTTCTTTGTCAAAGATCAAGTAACTGTAGATATGTGGGTTTATTTTTGGGCCTTCAATCTTATTTGACTCATCTACCTGTCTGTCTCTGTAAAAATACCATACAGTTTTTATCACCATTGCTTTCTAACACAGCTTGAGTTTACTGACTGTAATTCCCCCCAAAGTATTTTTATTGTTGAGAATATTTTTTTTGCTATTCTGGGTTGTTATTACAAATGAACTTTCAAATTGATCTTTATAACTCTATGAAGAATTGAGTTGCAATTTTGAGGGAGATTCCATTGACTGTAGATTGATTTCAGTAAGATGGCCATGTTTACTATATTAATCCTGCCAATCCATGAGCCTGGGGGATCTTTTCTTTTTCTGAGATCTTCTTGATTTCTTTCTTTGAAACTTGAAGGTCTTGTCATACAGACCTTACACTTCCTGTGTGAGAGTCATAACAAAATATTTTATATTATTTGCAAATATTTTGTCACAATAGGTGTTATTTTCCTTATTTTCTTTCTCACATTGTTGAGTGTTTGAGTAAAGAAAGGCTATTGATTGGAGTTAATTTCATATCCAGCCACCATGCTAAAGTAATTTATCAGGTTCAGGAGTTCTTTGGTAGAATTTTTGGAGTCACTTGAGTATACTATTGTATCATCTGCAAATAGTGATACTTTGACTTCTTTTTCAATTGGTATCCCTTTCACCTCTTGATGTCTAATTGCTCTCTTTAGGAGTTCTGGTACTGTATGGAATAGTGAGAGTGGACAGCCTTGTCTAGTCCCCGATTTTATTGGGATTGATTAAAATTTCTCTCCATTTTGTTTGATAGTCTCTATTGGTTTGCTGTATATTGTTTTTACTATGCTTACCTATGGGTTTTGAATTCCTGATCTTTCCAAAACTTTTAACATAAAGGGGTGTTAAATTTTGTCAAATGCTTCCTCAGCATCTAATGAAATGATGTTTTTTTTTTTTTCCATTGAGTTTGTTTTTATAGTGGATTATGTTGTTGGATTTCCATATATTGAATCATACTTGCATCCCTGGGATGAAGCCTACTTGATCATGATGGATAATTTTGATCTGTTCTTGAATTCTGTTTGTAAGTATTTTATTGTGTATTTTTGCATCTATGTTTATAAAGGAGTTTGGTCTGGAGTCCTCTTTGTTGGATCTTTGTGTGCTTTAGACAAAAGCATAATAGTGGAGTCATAGAATGAATTGGGTAGTGTTCCTTCTGTTTCTATTCTGTGGACTAGTTTTAAAAGTATTGCTATTAGGTCTTCTTTGAAGATCTGATAGTATTCTGCACTAAACCCATCTGGAGGAATTCTTTTGTTGGTTGGGAGACATTTAATGAGAGTTTCTCTTTCTTTAGTGGTTGCAAGACAGTTTAGATCATTTACCTAATCCTGATTAAACTTTGGTACCTTGTATCTTTCTAGAAAAATTGTCTATTTAATTCATATTTTCCAGTTTTGGTGAGTATAAGCTTTTGTAGTAAAATCTGATGAGTTTTTCTTGTTTGGTCTCTCTTTTCATTTCTGATTTTCTTAATGTGAATAATGTCTCTTTGTCCTCTCTTTACTCTGGCTAGTCTTTATGTATCTTCTTGATTTTCTCAATGAACCACCAGCTTCTGGTTTTGTTCATTCTTTGTATAGCTCTCTCTCTCTCTCTCTCTCTCTCTCTCTCTCTCTCTCTCTCTCTCTCTCTCTCTTTCTCTCTCTCCCTCCTACTTCTGTTTTTTCAGGGCTCTTGAGAGTCAAACATTCCATGGGTGTTATATGAATGAATGGGGAGCCTGAGCCTTGGGTTTGCTCTGGGCACAGGTACATACACGGTGGAAGGAACCTGTGCTTCTGGTTGGGTGGGGGTTTGTGTTTCCCTGGTTTCTGTTGGGTTCCCAGTTATGTCGGAGGTTAGGAAAGTTGTTGCCTCAACTGTTATCGTGAGTGTGTCTGAACTCTAGTGCTCCTGGTTTTGTCTGGTCTCTTGGGAGTCTGTGATCCTGTGATCTTCTTATGCTATGATCCTAAGCATTTCAGAGCAGGAAGGATTTGGGCTTCCTCTGGGTGTTGAGGGAATGAATGAGAAGCCAGTGCTGTGGGTCTGCTCAGAGTGCAGTTCCAGACTGGAAGGAACTTGTGCTGGAAGGAACTTGGCTGGGTGGGGTTACTGCATCCCTGGATCCTGAGGAATCCAGTTACTTTGGGTGTTGGGGCAGATGTTGTGGCGTCCTCACTTGTGTCCTGGGAGTGTTAGAGAACCTGGGAGTTAGGCTTTTTCTGGCAGTTGTTGGAATGTTTGTAAAACCCCCCTTTTCTTCTAACAGTGAGTCTAATATTTTTTTTCCTTAGGGTGTCTGATTTTTATATTGAGGACTTTGTTTTACTTGGGCTTGAGTTTTGTGCAGTTGAAGTTGCTTTCTATTTAAAAAAAATCAAGTTTTCATAGTTGTTTGTATTTATGTCTGTATCTTTCTTTCAATTCCATTAATCAACCTATCTGTTTGCATGCTAATAATGTGGTTTTTATTACTAAGGTTTATAGAAAAACTTGAAATTGGAAATGATGGTACCTCTAACATTCAGAATTGTTTGAGATATTCTGGGCTTTTATTTTTCCATATGAATTGGAGAGTTGTCCTTTCACAGTTTGTAATGATTCGTTTTGGAATTTTCATAAGAATTGTGTTGAGTCTGTAGATTGCTTTTGGTAGGATACCCATTTTTTTCTATGTTAATATTACTAATACATAAGCATTGGAGACCTTTCAATATTTTTATACATTCTTCAATTTCCTTCTTTAAAGATTTAAAGTTTTTAATTACTAAATAAGTACTTAACTTGCTTGGTTAGAGTTACCCCAAAATGTCTTGTATTATATATGGATGTGAAGGTTGTCGTTTCCTTGGTTTCTTCCTTAGTTCTATAAAGGAAGGCTACTAATTTTTGTGAGTCAATTTTGAATCTAGTGTTAATCATCTCTAGAAGTTCCTTGGTAAAATTCATATGGCAACTTATGTATTCTATCATATTGTTTGCAAATGATAATATTTTATTTTTTTTCTTTCCAGTATGTATCTCCTTGTTTTTTTTTCTCTCTTACAACTTTATTTTTTAAAACAAGAGGGATACATGTACAGATTTTAAAAAGCATTTTGGCATAACACTATATGAATATATTTTTGTCAGTACTTAATTCTTTTAGAGGTTTGATAACATACATTGAAATCCCACTAGTTACCATAAGAATATTGTACATGCAGGACAGAACGCAACATGGAAGCAGTCATACCTGTATTTATTACAAGTTTTTTGAGTTTCTCTAAATTTAATATATTGTTGGCTATAATCTTGCCATAAATTATTTTTATTATGTTTAGGTATGACCTTTGTATTTCATATTTTTCCAAAACTTTTACTAGAAAAAAAAAATTGGATTTTGTCAAAAGGTCTTTTGGCATTTAATGAGATAATCATTAGGTGTTTTGCTTTGTTTACTTGCAGTTTGTGTATTTGGTGATGGTCTTGTTCTCTTTCTCTCTCTCTCTCTCTCTCTCTCTCTCTCTCTCTCTCTGTCTGTCTGTCTGTCTCAAAAGCAAATATCTCCTTACTCTCACACATATACAGCTATTAAGTGTACATGTGTGTGCAAAACTTCACACACAGTATTAGTTCAGTTATCTGAAATACCCACACTCAATGTAAGAGTGGCTTGCTGTATGCTAACTGCAGACAGTGATACTAGCTTCCACTTTCTGTGGGAATTATAAAAGCTGCTGAGATATGTTCTTCAGACTTGATTTCAGGAATGAAAACGCAGGTACTTGCCTCAGGAAAGTGAGATCTAAGCTTCATATTTAGTCAGCAGTTCATTCAAGACCACTTAAAAAATCATTCCTTTTTATGGGGTGGCTTGAGATCACCAACTGATAGACACCAGGGTATGCTGCTGAGCTAGTGTTCCCCTGTTCCGCTACTAATTTTTGAATAACTATCTTATTAAGTATTTTGGGGCTACTCTGAAGGCTGGTTGATATTTCTACATGTTGGCTTCCTCCTATTACTAATTCTGTTTCTTCTATTTCACTTCCTCAGATGGTAACCCCCTTTAAACATATAAGGATAGGAGGCTTCCCAGGGATCCCAGCATCCTACAGAATTTAATTTAGGCCCTTTATTTGAAAGTAGTTACTTGACATCATAGTTGACATTTTCTTTCTTATGACACTGGCTACCTTTATTGTAATATTTAGAGTGCCTTTTTAAGTTACATTTCATTCACGTAGCCCTGTGGTGGATCTGTTCCTTCTAATTGTTTGCTATTGGTTTCAACATCACAGTATTTTATTTTAATTACTGCTCCTAAATTATTAATGTGTATACTGAGTATGTTTTGTGTGGTCACACAAGCACCATAGTTCAAGTCTGGAAGTCAATGGACAACTTCTGGGAGTTAGTTTTCTCTTTCCATCATGTGGGTTCTAGAGATCAAACCCAGGTCATCAGGCACCTGTACCCACTCGGCCATCTGGAAAAACTGTATTAAAGCATTTTAGATGCAAACCAGTGCAATTCAGGATAGATCCTTGCATTTGTTTAAAAATTGCTTAAGTTTCTAAAACTACTTGAGCCTATTAGCCCCTGATGTATTTTTGTACTTGCTCTTTTGTAGTTTTACTTAGGATATCTACAGGTTGAAAGTACTTAGAGAACAAATGTATTTTTAATCATGTTGAACACATGGATTTATCTCTGGCATATGTCTAATGAATTTTCCAACACATAGGAAGATGTAGCTGATAAGAGATTTGTCAAGATTATTCACATGTCCCTTTCTGCTGTTCTAGTTAGGTACTAGTATTGATGGAAAAATCAGAAATTCAGTTCAAATCCATAAAAATTAATCAACCATGTTTTCTTATTGTTATCTTTATACAAATTAAATGAAAATATATTGACCTTATTATGTTGATCCAGTAAATATATTTATGTACATATATTTCACATATATCTCTCTACACACAGGTAGATAGCTTAATACCTATGCTTTAGTTACAAAATATTCATTAAAATTCCAAATTATAGCCTCTGAGTTGGCAATATAACTTCTTTGTAACACAGAACTAGGAATCAAGCCGATCCAATACAGTAAGTGAAATGCTGAGATGGAGAAAGCTACTTAAAATCGGTTGATATCTCTCATGTACACAACCAATCTATTCTGTGTTTAGAATTCCTCATAGTAAATGAGATTGGCTACACCAGATAACAGTAATTAATATTATTGTACACTAGCTTTTCAAATTGGAGTGAGGGTGTATACTGCACTGCCTAGATGTAAGACAGATGTAAGTCACATCAAAGAGAGATTTGTGTATAATATGCATTCAGATGTATATGTTCAACCCAGGGCTTACTGACTGATTACACTATATTAAATATGAAAATTGGCATATGTCAGCAGAGGATGGCATTAATAGAAGGAGTCTTTGTTTCAGTGAAGGCTCATTCTCCCAGTGTAAGTAGAATACTAAGGCACTGAGGTGGGAAAGGGTGGTTGGGAGAGGAAACAACTTCATGGAAGCAAGCAGAGGGGGAATGGGATTGGGGTAAAGGGAATAGCATCTAAAATATAAATACAGAGACTATCCAATAAAAACTTGGCATATGTAAAAGTATTTTTAAATGGTAGTAATGCTTGAAATAATCCATTTCCATGTATTATATACTACAAGCACAAAAAAATTGAGTGTTTAAACAGCCGAAGTGGAATGATAAATCACCCCCATCTCAATGGATATACAGCCAATAAAAGGTATGTTGAACTTTTACACACTTCAGAAAGCATGCTCTAGAAACACTATCAGAGAAAACCGTCAATGTGGTTCTAAGAAATTATAGTTAAACAAATGTGGGTACACTCACACAGAATCTTCATAAGAATACCAGAAAATCAAAATAGTCCTTGCAGATTGAAGAATTATGGATTATTTTCCTCAAAATGTTCTTAAATTCTCCATAGTTCTGCTACAATACAAACACTAGGCAGATGAAAAGCATAGTGAATATGGCAATCAGAGACTGTTTAGAACCAAAGCAGAACATAAAATCAAGACAATAGAGAGAAAATCAGAGTCCCCATCTAAATCTTTCTTTCCAAAAACACACACAGACAGACAGACACACACACACACACACACACACACACACACACACACACATGCAGAAGGCCTTTGTACATTCCTTAGATCATAGATCACAAATAAAGTTAATAACTACACAGTGAGAAGGGGTAGGGTAGGAGAAAGAGAGGAAAAAGAGGTGGAAGAACGGAAATAAAGAGAGATGCATGGGGTGTTCTCTTAGACTTCCTTCATGATATTTTTCTTTTGTGCTGAATTGATGACATTTATTTTACATGTCATTAGTCACATCTCTGGCTCTGTTTTTTATCACCCTTTTCTCACTTTGTAGCAACTGAATATGTAACTCTATAGAGATTACATAAAATTATGTTCATTCCTATTAGGGAGAAAAGTTAGCAGGGAGGTCCCTGTTTTGCTTTCAGGAAAGTCTGCATTATGCTGGGACCAAGCACAGGGAGAATTTCCAGCATGAAAGGATATGAAGAGAGGAGATGAAGAAAGGGATGTAAGTGGGAGGGGATGAAATGAGGAGATGATAGGGGAAATGGTGCAAGTGGATGAAGAGATAGGTTGGAGAGAGAAGTTCATTCCCTGGCTACAGAAAGCTGTCAAGCTCAGCACCCTAACAGTTGCATATGTTTCATATTAGTATAAATATGCATATTTAAGATTGCAATTAGCACTGTTAAAGTAGAAATTTTTGGTTTCATTGGAGACTCATGTGATGTTTTCTGTAAACTGTGTTGTGGGAGGACATTTTGTTGGGGCAGACACATGAAAGCATGTTTTGTTGAGAAAAAGCATGATTTCAATCCCTCTTTGATCTTACTGTTGTCTTTGGTTTTGAATTGGCTAATAAAATATGTCTTAGTCAATTTCTATTTCTTTGAAGAGACACCATGACCAAGACAACTCTTATGAAAGAAAGCATTCAATTAGGGGTTTGCTTCCAGTTCCACAGGCTTATTCCATTATCACTATGGCAGGGAGTGCAGATGCAGGCATCCAGATAGAAAGAAGTATCTGAGAGCTACATTTTCATCCAGAAATAGAAGAAGAAAATACTGGACATAGTGTGAGATTTTTGAATCTGCAAAGCCCACATCCAGCGATACACTTTCTTCACTAAGGCCATACCTTCCTAATGATGATCTTCCTGATGACTAAGCATTGAAATATATAAGTCTATGGGGACAATTCTTATCCAAACCTTCACACAATATGTGCAGAAATATCATGTTCCCTTTCTGGAACATGAAATTTACTATAGTTTCCCCTTTTCATTTTTATCTTAACGATTCAAGCGATTCAGTGATTTACTTCTCAAGAAAAATGTGTGGTCAGTTCGGAGATGGGAGATCCAAGATGAGCAAAATGGTTCATTATCTAAGGTATGGGGATTGTTGACATTGTTAAGGTAAGACAATAGAATTACTTTGACTTGGAAGTCGTTCCTTTTACTGATAAAAATTGAGCATCTCGAATTTTTTCTATTAAGAGCACTTTGTACATTTAATAGATTTTTTAACATAAGATCTATAGAGGATGTGCCCATGTGTATATTGGATATCAAACAGTGGTCTGAATTTGACTTAGATGTTTCGCCTTTTTCAAGCCACCATATTCTTACAGTAATTTACTGAGAAGCTGCTCCAGAAAATGTTGTGTGGCATGGCCAAGTAGCTAGGTGCATTGCTGTGCTTCCACAGGTCTTCTCGTGGTCTTTGTTGCACCACACGCGGCAAGGATACAAAGCATTAGTTGTTGATAAAGTTACATTTCACAACAAATAGACGCTCTATTGCTTGATTAGCTTGGTGCATTTCTAATATTTTTTTGCTTTCATATTTCAGAGGAGAAAATATATGTGAAGATATTTTGAGATACTATAAAGTGATAAATAGTTTTATGTTTCTGTATGGTGGAGATGTTTCTGACATTAAGATTATTGTACTGTTCTGCGTTTTAAAGCTCATTCTCATAGGACATTTTAAATGGACTTGAAAAAAAATCTTATCCGTTATCTCTAAATCGAGGCTTGTTGTCAGTTCTAAAATTAAATTGTATAGTTTTATTCTGTTTTGTGGTTTGAAAATCTAATTTTTAGTCTTAAGGAACGAAGATCTAAAACTCAGGAGTTACTAAGAAAGTTTTAAGATTTTTTTAGTGTTATGTATATAAATACATGAATGTGTAATAAAAACCTGCCTAAGCCATGAAAAAAAAAAAGAATTACTTTGACTTAATATAAGCAGTATGTATATAGGACCTGTAATTAAAATACTATAGCTTTGAAAAGTGTATATCAGTTAGCATGTGTCACAAATATATGTATGTGTATAATTCATAAGCTTATAAGCTGGAAAACCATGAATTCATCTTCTAGATTAAGAAAACATTCATATCTGATTTGACACATTAACTTTACCCTCATTCTTTTCATCCTTCTGTATCCTAACATCTATCATGTGACTGTATATAAACACTAAATTTTATTATATATAATTTATAATCTAGATATATTTATATTTTATATAGTTATATATTATATTTATGTTTGTATAAATTATATATGTATATATATAATTATATATAATTCAGTGTTTATATACAGTCACATGAATGTCATGATAATGTAGGAAATTATATAGACTGTAAACAATAAAGTTTATTTTCCGGCTTTGCTGAGCATATGAGCTTGATTTTCTGAGTATCAGTTTATTAATTAGGGCATTTTGGTGAATGCCTCTGTGAACATAATCCCACATACAATAAAACTTTTATTGTATGAATGAATATTTGTGACAATAAACACCTAAAATTTACTATTTACCCAATAGTGTTCCAGTATCTTTATATATTTTATTACTTTCTGTAAGATAGGATCCATGACTATGGTTTTTTAAACTGATTTCAATATATAGAAAATAAGGCCAGAATAATAAACCTCAAACATTTGGTTCTGGTATTTGTGATTTTAACAAATCACCATAAAGAAAGTGGTTAAAAGCAATATTAAATGGTTGTTGTGCAATCTGAAGGCCAATATTCCTAAAGGCATCTTACTGAATGAAAATAAACTATTGGCAGAGCTTAAACTACCAATGATTAGTTACCAAATTCATCTATTTCCTTGTCCTTTGCACGTATTATAACACACTCTTTGGCTTGTAGCCTATGTCCATCTCATCATTTAATTGCATACTAAACCTCTATCTAATGCTTATCTGGAATCTTCTTGTTAGAATGGATTCATATATAAAACTCAAAAACAATATTCCTACCTCAAGACTTTTAACTGTTTCTCAATGGGTTTTATAAGCATATTCAATATTTCCATAAATTAAATAGTGATCATTGAAATGAAAAGATATATATTTTGTGTTCAACAGCAACTCCAAAGTCTGTCTTATGAGTTATTGAGTGGCTGGCTCCGAAATCTAAGACCCCTACAACTGAAATAACTAGTTCAATGAAAGGTTCTGGAAATTAATGCTTTCAGCATTGGTGAAAATATGTTTTGGGCTGGGAATATATCCAGTGAGTAAGAACACTTGCTGAACAAGCATGTGAACATGAGTTCAAATTCTCATTGCCTACATAATGCTCTGCAAGTGCCATCTTGTGTCTGTAATCCCTGAACTGTGTATAAAGCCAAAACACAGACTGGGGGCTTTCTAGCTGTTAGCTCACTTCTAAGCTTGGTAAAGATCCTATCTCAAAGTACTGAGGTAGAGAGTAAGATGATTAGGGCTAGAAAAATAATTTTTGGCTTCTACATGTATATCTAGGAACACATAGCCAAGTATATGTATCTACATTCACAAAAATATATGTCTACACAAGGAAAATTTAGAGATAAATATATTTGAAGACAAGCCATTCATATATTAGATCAACCTTTCACTAAAATTTTTTGCCACACACTCCGGATCGGATCTATCAGTTTGTGTGATTTTAGGCCTATAGACTTCTACAGATAAAAATCTTAGGTCTACTGCATATTAGTTACTAATATTTTCCATGCCAAGAACATATAAAGTAATGGTAGTTTACCTCAAAATATAGTTGATAAGTAAATGGTGTGTGCTTTCTTCTATAGAATATTATACTTCAAGCACACAAGTGTGATGGGAATTGTTATGATTATGGGTAAAGATAAATCACTGTGGTATTGAGTATTTCAAAAATCTTGGTGTAACCACGAAAATTGGGGCATTCCTGCAATAATAGAGATAGAGACAGTGATTTTTGTAAATTCACATGTTAACCTCACTACTGTATTAGTCTAGTAACTTACTTAGGGCTGGGAGGATGTATTACTTGGGTTAAGACACTTATTAAAAACACCTTTGATCGTTAACCTCGATTATCTACTTGTGATTTTGAATTGCTATGAGCATACCTGTTAGGGATTTTCTAGATCAATTTAACTGAGGTGAGAAGACCTGATCTACATGTGAGTACTACCATTTTATTGGCTGGGGTCCCATGGAACATGAAAGGTAAAAGCTTGCTGAACACAATCATTTATCATTCTTCTTTTGAATTGTAGATACAATATGACCAACAGTCTCCAACTGTTATTGCCATGAATTCCCTGCTATGATGGACTGTATGCCCAGGATTTATAAACCAGAAATGTTCTAGTGCTTAAGTCATTTAAGTGAGGTATCTTTCCACAAAAATGAGACAAGTAAGCAATGCACATATGACTTGAGGCCAGTACTAAAATTCTCAATCATTATATCATTATATGGAAACATGCATGCTTCCTGCTTATGTCTAGGCAGACACTGTAAAGTATAATAGGCCAGCATATTGCTTGTGACCTAGGACCCAAGGAATCCATGGTGTTGAACTCTATTTGTATACCATTTTTTTCTGTCCTAAACTACAGTTGAAAGGTCTAAAATACAGCCTTACCAACAGAAAAGTATTAGACAGAGGAGTGGATACAAAAATGTTTGTGTGCACTTTGAGAGACCTATTGATCCAGTTGCACATGTAGCTGAAGATGGCAGTGTCTGGCATCAATGTGAGAAGACACTTTTGTTCCTGAGAGGGAATGCTTTCCCAAAGTAGGGGAATGCCAAGGCAATGGGGTGGAGAGTGGGATAAGAAGGAAGTGTACCTTTGCGAAGGCAAATGGGGGAGAATGGGAGCAGGGTGGGGTAAAGGGATAACATCTCAAATGTAAATATAGTGTATCTAATTAAAAGACAAAAAAATTAAAAAAACAAAAAACAAAAAAAAATGGTGGATAGTAAACATTGTTTTCCAATGAAACATGATTCATGTTAAGTCATTACATAATTTGACAGTGGAGAGGTAGGTGGGAAAAGGTAGGAAAACAGAAAAGAAACAGAGATTGATCAGGAGAAGCAAGATGGAGCTTGGGAAAGCTAACTTAGACCCATGTGGACTTAATTGGAGATAGGTAGATATGAATATTTTAAGGGTTTCTGTAGGTCGTTTAACCTCATATAGAAGGACAGTTTGTGTCTTTGTCTGTTGGATGTAATCTTATTGTATGGAGGGTTTTTGGATGGAGAATTTAATATGTAAACATATATGGAAAGTTACTGGGCCTTGGAGGAATGTTTGTGTCGGGTGGTAGTGGAAACAGGGCGGTTCCCTAAGGACAGTACCAGCAGGGTGGGCAGAGTGAACTGCCCAGGATAGGGATCATGCAGAGAGTGAGACTGTGGGGGCCAATAAAGGGATAAGCCTTTCTTTTTAATATTTACTGCAATGCATGAAACAATAATTGACTTTACCCACACTCAGAAGAGCTAAGACTCCATACTTGAAGGTTAACAGTGAAGTTTCTTATCAGGATGCTGGAGACTTTCATTCCTGTTTGGATGGTGACAAGGAATTCCTACCCTGCATGCTTCACTACAGACTATGCCATGTTCACCCCTAATCGCCAGTAAATGTGTCCACAACTCTTACTTCACTAAGGTCCTGTTAGAGAATCAGAGATGATTTAATACACCATCAGGATTTTTATCTACTCCTTCTTACTAAGCAGACGACCATCTTCCTTCATGGTACCAGCAAAGGCACTTAAAGGAGAAGGGAGCACATGTTCAGCCAGAGAGATATTCCCGAGGCACCATGGGACAGAAGTTCCCATCTAATAAAGAACAGTGAGGAGTAACATCTCTGAGTCTCAGCATGTATCACAGTCACCTTCTCTATAATTCACTTTAATGACAAACAGCCTCAAATGTATAAAAACAGAGGGCAGTGTAACCAAGAAGAATAAAGAAGGAAATGTATGCTCCTTTTAAAGATTTTATTATCATGATCATTTTACTGTTATTCTCTTTACATCCCACTCAATGCCCCTCTCCTAGTCACCCCTCCCATAACCTTTCCCCTCCCACCCCTGCTCCTCAGTCAACTCCTTCCCTCCGCTAAGTCAGAGGTAGCAATAACTCAGATTGAGGTAGATGAATTGAAGTATTGGACTAATACGGTCCACAGTTCTCCTGTCTGGTCAGGAATGCCAGGGATATTACAGCTCTTATTAAAGGAATATCTAGAGGTTCCAGAGGCCAGAGCATGGTAGGCTGCCAGGGTCCTGTGTTCCATGATGGTTGCAGAGGTAACAACATGGGAAGACAACTGACTGATGTGAACCTCTGTTAGCAAAGGTGTCTGGGCAGGCAGGCAGGTCCAAGGTCAAAGGATCATTGGTTTGGGACAAGAGCCTTCTTCCTAGAGTTACAGCTCAGTAACAACAGCCAGTCTTAGACAGCCTCAGTGAAATAACTTAATTACCTTATTCCATGAGCACAGGCACCATATGAACCTTGGTAAGTAGGATGGGATTTTTGGAGATAAGTTTATTCTATTGGCAGAGGCTAAGAAGCTGGTGATGTTCTGTCTGCATAGGGAAGAATTCCAGGTGCTATGCTATGTGGCTGAATGCCTTTCATCACCTAGTTGGTGGTCATAGTTAAGTACCTTAAAGCAGGCATAGAGACTGGGAAGGAATTAGCTCTTCTCTGTCTACCATCTCCTCCAACTCTGAGATTTTTGGAGTTTGACCATGCTCCACCTCACCAGTCCTATGGCTATTCCTCTGTTGGCACTGTCCATCACACACACACACACGCACACACACACACACACACACACACACACTCACACACACACACACACACTCACACAGGCAACGTTCCATGTTAGAAAACCCCATCAAGCCATCAAGGAATGGCTGCTAAATGATTATGTAATAGCCTACACAACTTTGGGGATTTTGCAAAAACTTTTTATTTAACCGTTCTCCTTTCTTGTACTAATACATACTGACGATACATTGAGGTGAGCATATTGTTATGACTTAATATTATCATTTTCTAGGGAAACTACAGAAAAAGGGTTTAGAGTTGACTAAACATTTTTGGGTACTAAAAAAAATCATATGAGAAAGTGGGAGAAAAGACTTGAAGGGAAGTGGGTGGAGGAAACTGCAGTCATGATGAAAAGTAAATACATTATTCAGCAAATTTATTAACTAATAATAATAAAAGATCCTCAGGTCATTGTGGTGACCCAATGAATAGAACTGCTCAGTTGCTCAATCGCACTGAAACCTGATTGCCAAGTTCAAGCCTTGAAAGACACAGAAGAAAAAAAAAAAGCTGCAGGCAATTAAGCACATCTGTAATCTTTATACTTCTAGAACAAGATGGAGGGGAAGCCTGGGTCCTCACATGCCAGCGATGGAGTGTACAGGACACAGAAGTAGTGAGGAAGACCCTGCTTAGTCAACAAGGTGGGAGCAAAGAACTACCTCTAACAGTTGTCCTCTACATATCACATGACATCATGGCATCTATGTACCTGGTGAAAATAAAAATGACGGTGAAAATAAAAAAGGAGAACTAACTGCTGTGACGATATCAAATCAGTCAATCTACATAAAGTCAAGTGCTTATGCATCTGTTCTTAACCCTATGATTATGTTGAATTACAATAATTTCAAAATATCTATTGTATCAAGAGATTTTTGTTGTCTTTCTTCATAGACTGATACTCAGGCTGAAAGTGAAGGACTGAAACCCACCATTTCACACAAATAGGTAAAGAAAGAAGAGCAGTAGCCATAGGTTTTCAATAAAACATAGTAAAAAGAGACTTTCATAAGGTCATTGTATAAGAACATTGGGGCCATCTCCACAACAGGAGAAAGTCCTTCTAAATATACAAACACCAGAGATCACAGTCCACTTATGCATAAAGCAAATGTTAAGAGCTCTAAAGGGAGAGATCAAGTCCAATACATATTTGAGAACTTTAACATCCCACTTTTAGCAATGAGAAGATCACCCAGACAGAAAATTAAATAAAGAAACTGCAAGGTTAAATTGCACCCTAGAGAGAACAGGCCTCATAGACATTCACAGAATATTCTACCTAACAGCACGGATGTACTGTCTCCTCATCAGCACAAGGCATCTTTTCCAAAAAATATCATGTGGTGTAACACAAAACAAAATGTCATAAACTTAAAGAAGTCACAGTGAGTAGTACTTCTGAACATGATAGAAATAAACTAAAAATTAATAATAAGGAAAAATACCAGTAACAACTTTGTTTTGAGTAAATAATGAAAGGAGAACAAAGGGGTTGTTTTTTGTTTGTTTTTTTTTTTTTTTGTTTTGTTTTTTTTTTTTTTTTGTTTTTTTTTGTTTTGCTTTCTCAAATTCCTCGAAGACGTGAGAATTGAAAGCAGTATATCCAGACATGGGAATTATCAGGGAAGCTTCTTGCTCCATAGATGGGAGCCACATAAAGACCCACATCTAGACAATGGCCAGAGACTGAGAAATTTTGGAACACTCAGTTCTAAATAGGATGTCTTCCTCAAACCCCCTGCCACTCAGGGCTCACTGAACTTTACTGAAGAGACAGAAATACCCTTTGAGCCAGTGAGAATGGAAAATGCAAGAAAAGTGTATCTTCTAGACAAGTGCACATATGAACTCACAGAGACTGTGTCAGCATGCATAGCATGCAGAAAATCCAATCGAGGTTGGGTCTCAGCACTGATGGGGGTATTTTATTTGTGTTTCTAATTCTACCAAAAAAGGTGTCTCCAATTGACTACCACTTGCAAGGAAAATTCATTTTCTCCAAAGTAGCCTCACTGGGTATATAAACTGCAGTTAATGGCAGATCATGATCCAGCAGTAGATGGACAATACAAAATCTGAACTCAATGGGGAAAATGTCCCTTTGAGATACCTCAAAATCAAGAACAAGATGGGAAACATTTAAACAGCAGAAATGGAGCTGGAGAGATGGCTCAGCAGTTAACAATACTCGCCGTTTTTTCAGTACAATCAAATTTGACTCCCAACTCCTGTGTGTCATCACACAACAATCGGAGGTTCCAGTTCAAGGGGATCCAGCACGCTTTTCAGGCCTCCAAGTGCTCCATATTCACACAGCTCACAGACAGATTCACATGGAAAACACACACACACACAAAATAAATAAAACTTTAAATATGACCTTTTAAAAAGTCAAGTGATGTGCTAGCTAGTTTTGTGCCAACTTGACACAAGCTTATAATCATCTGAGAGGAAGGAATCTCAACTGAGAAAATGTCTTAATAAGATGTGGATGGAGGAGGCAAGTCTGTAGGTCATTTTCCTAATTAGTGATAGATGTGGAAAGGCTTAGGTCATTGTGGGTGTCACAATTCCTGAGCTTATGGTCCTGGATTTCATTAAAAAATAAAAGCAGGCTGAGTAAGCCACGAGGTGCCAACTAGTAAGCAACCCCCCTCTCCAACCTCTGCGTCAGCTCCTCCTTTCAGGTTCTTATCCTAACTTCCATCCATGTTGAACAGTGACGTGGAAGTGTAAACCAAATAATCCCTTTCCTCTCCAAATTACTTTGGTCATGGTTTCCTCACAGCAACAATGAACTTCTAACTAAAACCCATGGACAGTTATTGCCTCTAAAGGAAGTAGAGCAATAAAAATTAACTTCAAAATACAATAAAGGAAAGAAATAAGGCCAGAGCACAAATAAGCCAAACAGAGAGAAAAATAAGATTTTCAGAATTAATGTAAAGCACAGGAAACCACATGTTTCTCATACTCTCCCAATAAAGTATTTCGTGGCACTGACATTTTGTAATTTACTTATTTATTAACAATGAAAGAACTCATCTCTGAGCTCCAGGGAGGATCATAGTATATTTATGATGTACTGAGCACAGTAATAATGCTATGCAATATAATTTCATAAAAAGAAACTCAAATGCAAAAGATACACTTGTTTATATGTTAAACAGTAAACTAGGCTTAGATTCCCTACTTCTACTTACAACTGCTCAGAAGTATAAACATTTGCAAAATTCAGACAATTGGGTAAAGCAGAACGTTAACAGTTGCCCATTCCATCATCAGTTTGGAAACATGGTCAGGCATCAGATGGGCTGTCATAATACGTAGATGTTTGACCACTTTCTTTATATTCCATGCAATATTCTTTTTATTATTCTGTACTATATATTGTGTAAATGTGATGGTGTGAGTCATTCTTTAGAAGTTATAGGGAACCATTTAAGGAATCTTCATTGGAAAACATATTATGGTAAGTATCAAGTCCCTCATGTAAAATAATATGATGTTCACATATGAAGTGCACATTCAGAACATGCTAAATTTTATCTATATCATATATAATATCTAACATAATTATTATGATTATCACAGTTTTTTATAGTGTTATTAATGAGCTCAGTACATCATAAATAATAACATGGTCTGACCTAGAAATCAAAGATGAGTTTTTTCTCTATTATTTAATAAATAATGTGCAAAATGTCAGTGCCACACTGTATACAAGTTGTTCTCAAGTTAAATTGTTTAGGGAATAGTGACATCAAACAATTGGTAAATTTTCAAAAGGGATATTTGTTTTGTATATATATGTACATACATACATATATATGAGTACAGATAAATCTGCATGTGTGAGAATAAGTGAAGGCCACAGGACAACCTTGGATGTTGTTCCTCAGATGTCATCCACTAGTTTTTGAAACAAGGCTCCTCATTGGCCTTGAGCTTGTCAAATAAAATACTAACAAGCAAGGCTTCCTTTATATAGGCTCTGAGAATGAAATGCAGAAACTCTTGCTTCCAGGGTAGCCACTGTACTGGCCAAATATCTTGTCAGAACCAGACATAAGTTTTTAGATACGGCATTGGCTCTCAGTTGGTTGAACCTGCAGTTGCAGAAAACTCTAGACTTGGAAGACCAAATGCATGTATAGGCCTTTGGTGAAAATGAGAAATAAGAAATTATTTGAGTCAAGTTCTTTTTGTCCAAGTCAAAGGAATTAGAAGAAACTACTTCTGTTGAATGCACCAAGGAATTTTCTGGTAGTTTGATTCTACCAGAGCCTCTGCTTATGTTTGTACCACAAGCAGAGCCTGAGTCCATAGCTGGCCTATAAAAATATAAAGAATTGGGGCAATTGTTCTGTTCAATGGAGACCTCCACTGTTGTCGCTATAGGAACCTCCTAATTGATACCTATTTGAATTAGTCTGAAATTGAGAGGGACAAAACAGCAGCTATTTTGAAATAATGAGAAACTTTCCCTGCTCTTATATACTAAATGAAACTTGTGCTATTGCCTCAAGTAATGTATTTCCCTCATGAACAAAATTGGCCCAAATAATTACCCAGTGCCTGGAGCAACATAAATAAAAGTTCTCTAGTTTATACATTTACAATAAATGCTTCCATATATGAGAAAAGGACAAAGAAAAATACATTTGTAAGGTACTAGTTACAGAAAAAGTTAATCAATGTTCAGCTTATAACTATTTAGCAAAATAGCAAAGTTATTAAACTTTCTAAAACTACTTAACCCTATTTAATAGCCCTGTTTTCAATAGCTAATGCCTATTAGATGCCTTTCCTTGTTTTTTTGTTTCAAGGGGTTTATATCAAGAGGACTCTGAGCCCAAGTATTAGCTTTCAATTATGGTTTTACTCAGTTAAGGCATGCACTACATAAGAAGTGTTTGCTAACAATCTGGGAACTTGTGAAAGCCATTTGGACTTAAATAAACATTTTACCTTGGTATTTCTGAGTTTATTATTTCCCATGGAGACGGTGTTTTGCATGGTTAGTCTTATTCTTGTCTTTTGTATATTGGGGATATTTCGAGCAAGTACTTAAAGAAGACATGTCACTCATAGTTCATCAGATGTGAAATGAGTAGGACTCACTGTGAGCTTCCCACCTGATAAACTAATTAAACATTATGTCATATATTTATTTTTGTATATTCCTTAGAAAGAATGGGTAGGTATTGACCCTCTCTCTGATTGCCTTAAAGTTAAAACATATACACAGAATAGAGAAAAAAAGGATTTTGTTTGATTTACAAATTTCTTGGATACTATCATCAATGGCACATCAAAGTGCCCTATAAAGGAAAACAAACAAACAAACAAAAGAACCTCATACCTTCCCTTTTTTTGGTCACAAAAAGTCAGAACATTTCTTTAATAAAATAATTTTTGCATATATATTGAATTCTGCTTTTGTACATATACAGGCTTCTTATGCATTTCTTTATATGTATACATTTCTATAATTTATTTTTTAAACTTTATTTTAAAAAACAAAAATAAAAGAAAAAATTTAAACATTTTTGCATAAATGTATACAAATACAATTGTGTCAGTGCTTGGCTTTTATTTTTTTTTTTTTAAGTTTTGATATTCTGCATTAAGGTCTTACTAGTTACAATGAGCAAAAAGTACATGTAAAACAGGAGGTAACCTGAATTAGTCAATGTTTTCTTGGTGTGTAAGGGTTGAGCATGACTTTTTTTTTTTTTTTTTTTTTTTTTTTGCTTTGTTTTGTTTTCTTATCTTTTTTTCTTGAATTTCACACAGTCTGTGAGTTGTTTCTGAGGCAGTCCGAGCCTCTGGGGTTAGCATCCCAATATCAGTGACTGCATATTATGTCTGTTCTTTTGTGACTGGGTTATTTCACTCAAGATATTCTCTAGATGCAACCATTTTCTTAAGAATTTGGTTAAGTCATTGTTTCTGATGGCTGAGTAGTATTCCATTGTGTAAATGTACCACAATTTTTGTATCCATTCATCTACTGAAGGACATCTGGGTTCTTTCCAGCTTCTGGCTATTATAAATAGAGCTGCTATGAACATTGTGGTGCATGTATCTTTGGTGTATATTGGAGTGTCTTTGGGGTATATGCCCAGATGTGGAATAGCTGGATCTTCAGGTAGTACTATGTCCAATTTTCTGAGATATCGCCATACTGATTTCCAGAGTGGTTGTATCAGTTTACAACCCCACCAACAGTGGAGAAGTATTCCTCTTCTCCACAACCTTGCCAGCATCTGCTGTCATCTGAATTTTCGATCTTGGCCAATCTGACTGGTGTGAGGTGGAATCTCAGGGTTGTTTTGATTTGCATTTCCCTGATGGCTAAGGATGTCAAGCACTTCCTTAGATGTTTCTCAGCCATTCCATATTCCTCAATTGAGAATGTTTTGTTTAGCTCTGTACCCCATTTTTAGTGGGGTTGTTTGATTCTCTGGTGTCTAGCTTTTTGAGTTCTTTGTATACCTTGGATATTAGGCCTCTATCTGATGTGGAGTTGGTAAAGATCTTTTCCTATTCTGTTGGCTGCCATTTTGTTTTCATGACAGTGTCCTTAGCCTTACAGAAACTTTGCAATCTCATTAAGTCCCATTTGTTAATCTTCGACCTTAGAGCTTGAGCCATTGGTGTTTTGTTCAGAAAATTTTCTCCTGTGCCTATGTGTTTTAAGGTTTTCCCTACTTTCTCATCTAATAGTTTCAGTGTATCTGGTTTTATGTGGAGATCTTTGATCCACTTGCACTTGAGCTTTGTACAAGGAGATAAGAAATGTTCTATTTTCATTCTTTTGCAAGCTGAGTGCCAGTTGGACCAGCACCATTTGTTGAATAGGCTGCCCTTTTTCCATTGATTGTTTACATCTCCTTTGTCAAAAATCAGGTGACCATATATGTGAGGGCTCATTTCTGGATCTTCTATTCTATTCTATTGATCCACCTGCCTATTTCTGTACCAGTACCATGCATTTTTCAGCACAATTGCCTTGTAATATAGCTTGAACCTTAAAGTTTGGTTCCAAGAAAGAGAATAGAAGGTAAAGAAATGTAGAAACCTGAAGATGTAGATGAGTGAGTTACTGAAATTATCACATTTCAGTCTGCTATTGTACACCTATCTAAGGAAACCCACTTGCATTTTGTAAGAAGAACATTGGATCCATACTCTTTAGATCACTACCTGCAATACAGGAAGAAATTTTGTGCTGGGTGCTTTGTTAGATTTTTCTTTGGGACACTGGTCATGTGAAGTTTCAAATACCTACTAGTTCCTGTTAGAGAATCAAAAATAGATCCATGTAATGAGAATGGCAATATTGAACTAGGTGAACCAATGAGAAAATTGAGATTATTTACAGAAATATGAGTGTAGAGCGTAAATCCTGGACGTCCATACCAGATTTCTGATGGCTTACAAGAGCTGGCAGCCTGATGTTAACTGCATGATTTAAAGGCAGCTTGGCATATCAGACAGTCTCTTCCAGGCATCTGATGATCACCTTGAAAGTACATACCCCTTATATAAACCGGAGCAAGAGAAGTCTTTGTGTATCAACTCAGTTTCAGGCACTTCCTAAAAGTTCTGAGCTGAGTCTTAATGAAGCCATGTGTAGAACTTAATCAATTTTGTAGAGATTCCCTCTAGGACTCAACTCTGCAAAAATCGAAAATGCTATACACAATGGTTTTACACAAAAGAGAATTCTCCAAGGTGAGTAGATACTGTTGACAAAAGATGATACCCTCGGTGCTACCAAAAACTTTCGTGCATGGGAACCAACCAACAACTTACTTACTGCTTTCTCCGTAGAAAACCTGCCTGGTGGAGTCACATCTTTCTTCCAGTATTATACAAGAAGTTATGAATTAACACATGTAGGAGAACAGTTTTTTAGATATATGGTAAAGAATGAACTACCATGCTTACCATTATCACTCATTCATTTAGTAAATATTTTGTGGATAATTTCATGTTTCAGGCACTCTTGAATCCTCTGGTAAGAAAGCATAAGTGAGACACCATTGCTGTGGTAAGCAGTATTTCACAGGAAGGAATGACTGTAGATAATATATATATATATATATATATATATATATATATATATATATATATATATATATATATATATATATATATGCTGTCAAATTAGAAATTAGAGTAAAGATGTATGGAAAATCTTCCTGAAACTTAGCAGCAGTAGACATTCTTTCTGGAAATACAGTAAATAGAAACAATAGACCACAACATAGTTCAGCTGAGATTTAAAGGATAAAACCACATATTAGCCAGAACAAAGCAAAAGTAACACAAGACACAGTGAGCAACATTTCCAAATTTCGCTTGGATGATCATAATTGGGGAGATAGGAATTGTCTAACTAAACAACGGATGTAGAAAAATAGACTAAGAGGGGTCTCTATTTTGAGTTATTTAGGGGTTTTAAATTAGTTATAATATTATTTATAAATGAGTTTGTGATGAAAAGGGTTTTTCTCAGTGGGATGACCCCAGTGTTTTTAGGACAGATTATATAGTGAAAATATTAGTCAAGTGACACAAGAGAGGCCAGAGCGATGGCTGTGTAGTTATGTGCTTGTTAATCTTCCAAGGGACTGGAATTTGCTTTGCTTATTAAAGATAGATCACATAAAGTGACCTACAACACCTAAAACTCCAGCTTCTGGGGATATGATACACTCTTCTGTCAACTACATACATGTCTGAACACATGGCTTACATGTGTTTGCATGCACCTATATACACACATACACACAGAGACTTACACACAAGATAGAAATAAGATGGATCTTCTGAACATGTGAGACATATCTGATCTCCTGGAAAATAAAAGACTGATAGATATGTGGTTAAAACAAGATTCGAGATGTATTTAAAGCAATGTCATTAGTAAGAACGGCCAATGGAGCCATGTGACAAGGGACAAGCCATGTGAAGTGGTGTGTAAACAACTTGTTGGCCGTCAGAGCAGAGTTAAATATGGAAGTGCACTTGTCTTTTTTCAACCCCAAATCTACTCTTTCATCTTTCATATTTTTTCTAGATTTTTGTTTTTTTCTAGATTTGTGCTCTGTAAGTATTCAAAGTACTTGCCTATTACCTATCTTCTACAAGGTCTTTTCAAAAAAAATATAATCAATAAAGCAAGAGGAAGAAGGACATCACCTAGACAAGGATAATTGCTTCCCTTGTGTGACAAGGTCATGGAATCATCAATATTCTGGAGTTAGTTCCCATGGCCCTCCTGGGTTGGCCTAAGTGTATCTTCATTTACATCGTTGACTCTAATTGCTTCTACTTATGATTCACACTACACAAGTCATCCACTTGGCAGATTACAACACCATCTATTGTAAATATAATCTTAGAAAATAAAATTCATGAAATAGTTATATCCTGAAATGTATCCATTTCATACTGGGATCTACAAAATATAGTCCAAGGTTGAGTTATAGAGGACTATACATAAATACAGGCCACATTTTCAAGATGACTGTTGGAACAAGGTAACCAAAAGAAACAAAGTTGAGAACCATACGACCTAGAAAGAATAGATTGAGGATAGGAAAATATGTTCATTTCCATAGAGCCGAGGAGGGCCCCTGTTCTTGAGTATGGCAATGGCAACATCTTCTTAGTAGGTTTCCCAAAGGTTACATTTTGAAAAATCCCAGTCTATCATTCTATCCAACTTCAATAGCTCTTCATGGAAAATTAGATAATATTCCTAACACTGACTTTGAATGTAGCATCCAAAGAATATCTGTAGCATTGCCACTTCTAATTTCTAAACTGAATAATGAAAGCCACTGGATGTGTTGGTTTGCAATTATTATGAAACTGGCAAATGACTGTGGTGGATCACCCACTTACTGCATCCTAGAAGAGACAGGTGAAGTCACTCTATCCAGGTGAATCATCAAAGGGAAGGAACAAGAGAATGAAAAGCACCAGACAGGGCAGATGTGAGCAAATACAATTATTTACTCATTTGTATTTGCTGCACCTCTGAGAAAGTTCCCGCTATGTTGCGATTTTCTCTAAGCTGAAACATTCCAGCCTTGAGGAAAGCTCATCAAGTCTTTAAAAATCTTAAAAGGAAGATAGGACTCAAAAAGTCAACAACTTAAAATCTCAGGAAGTCCGTGAAACTTTTCAGATATACAAGACCCCTCCAAAGGTTATATAAGCAATAAGCAATAAAGATTAATGTGGAAGACTTCCTACACTATTGATCTCTCTGTAAACTGTCAAGGGTTCCAGTTTTCATCAAACAGAATGGGTACATTCTGGGAGGGGTCTCCAGGGATGCAGCTATCTTTGAGTTATCCATGCTTCTATAAGTAGCCACTCATTGATTCTCCAATAAAATGATTGCTAGAATTGATGCTTTAGCCTCTAAACACTCTATGTGTGTTGATAAGCTCCAAAGTAATATCACAACACATTAGGAAGCCATGATAAACAATATACTGCATTATGCTTCTCCATATTTATTCTTACATTTTAAGTGCTTGCCTTATCCTCCACATTAGAAGAAGTTAAGTTTTTTTTTTTTTGTTGTTGTTTAGGTTTTTTTTTGTTTGTTTGTTTTATTTTACAGAATGTGTTATAGCCCTAAGATTCCTCTATTTATGGGATGAATGGTACAAATAGTACCGACTATAAGTTAGGTAGAGAAAGATCTCACTGTGTAGAAAGATATTTTATCAACGATTTCTGCATGGAACAAACCCAGTGAAATATTGGTTGAGTTTGAGGAATTCATGCCCTAAGTTCTTGTATAAAATTGATCAAGGTCTTAGGATCATTTTTGGTTATAAAGTTGGCTCAGTTCACTATATAGATTGTGAAAATCAGCAATACCTTAAATACACACACACACAAACACACACACACACACACACACACACACACACATACACACCCCTCCATTCTTTACCAAAAAGTGCCAGGTCCTCATAACAGTGTAAAAGAAAATATGGCTTCAGAGTCTAGTGTATTTTTTGCTGATTTTTCTAAAATTGTCCAAATAACTATAGTACACAGAGAAATGTGTATGGGATTGAGTTAGAAAAGTATTATGTGATGGTTGCAAAATATATAGAGATTTGGAATATAAATAAGTCAACTCCCAACTCTTTTAAAATGAAGAACCTCCCCCCCACACACCAAAAAAACCCAGAAACAAGACTAAATAAACATCCCAGAACAGAAAAAGATTATAATCAATTACCATAGTACTCCTCAGGTTTTGATGGCATATCCCAAGTCCAGAGGGAAAAGCAATCTAAATAAGAAGGAATTGTATTATACACCTAAGGGCCTCCACTATTCTTACATTTTTGCATTTTTTAGATAGATCATTTTTTGTCAATATCAAAAATTCTCATCTCTCCTTTCTGATATAATTATCTCAGAATCTATGAAAAACCATTATGTTTACTCCTATCTCACCAAGAAAACTTTGACTAATTCCAGGTTACATCCTGTTTTACATGTACTTTATGCTCATTGTAACTAGTAAGATCCTAATGCATACTATCAAACTTTAAAAATAAAATGTCTCCATCTATCTTTTAAGATATAGCATAAAAATGTATGTATTTTCTATTTTCAGTAAGAGTTGTATTTTAATCTAGAACCAATATTAAATTTTATCCAATGTCTTTACTTTATTAATGAAGCAAATTAAACATTTAAAATTAAAATAAAACTCTTCTGTGTAAAGATGTTTCAGTAAGATTGAGCCTAGGTCATCTCTGACTCTCAGTGTTGGAATGTTACAGCTGATTGCTAGAGTTTTTAGTCTAATGGATCCCATCCAAATGTTTCTCCTTCAGGTCACCTGAGAGCCATGGTAGTTTTTGAAAGAGAAAGATTTCCACGTTCCATGGCAGCAAATCTCTTTTTGCTCCTGTTTCTGAGATCACAGCTCTTCATAATTAATTACTTAAGAAAGTCCTATTTCGTGGCTCATGCATCTCACCCACACTCTCATCCACTTTTTTATTCTAGTGACAACTGCCCAGAAGATATATATATATATATATATATATATGTTATTCAAAAAGGTCGTATTCTTTTCTCTTTTGTGAAAAGTGAGACTGCTTAACATTTGTTAAGATAAAGCATATTCTTTCTAATACCTAATAATTGGTATCCATTTTCTCTCAGATTATAATATTGCAGATAATCTTACTAGAAAAAACATATAAGGAGTAACTCTTACAAAAGAAAAATCAGGCGCTTGTATTTTTAAAGCATATTCTGACATCTTGGCAGTGAAATATTTTAATCCGTGTGACTGTAGAAATTTTTATAAAAATATTAACCTGTTTAAATTTCTCATGTTCCCCGGGAAGTGCTGTGGGTACTTGCTATAAGACTTTGTAAAAAGACCAATGGGGGAAACTGTGAAATGCTATTCTCTAGACTCCATACAATCATTGAAATAATTAAATCACAACAGCCATGATTATCTCCATTTTTTTCTCAGGATACTGACTCCATCAACAATCAGTCAAGAAGGGAAAAGGAACTCAGGAGGCTTTGCCTTTTCGAGCTGAACTATTGGTTATTGAAAGATTCTGGAAGAGAAGGAACAACTGTCTTTCATTGCACAGATACTACTGCCTTTCTCAGATTACGATGGAGAGCTGCTAACACAGAACTAACTAATACAGGATACAAACATAATGAATACACACGAACAAAAGAGATATATTTGCAGGGAGGGAAAAACAAGAGACAGGGTGGTCATAAAGATATGGGTGTAAAAGTAGTCTGTAGGTGTTGCCCATGTGTGAAAAACTGAACTTAATATAAACTGGAACACAAACACATACTCACATGCACACAAACACTCACACGCACACACACACACACACACACACACACAAACTTGGCCACAATTTGGTACTCTCAGAGGTAAGTAAGAGAATTCAGGAGGAACTGTAGGATAGCATCTTATCCATTCTATTCTTGACCATGAGGTAAATGAGAATCATGAAACCATGATTACTGGTAAGATGTGT
Organism: Micromys minutus; assembly: GCF_963924665.1. Lineage (NCBI taxonomy): Eukaryota > Metazoa > Chordata > Mammalia > Rodentia > Muridae > Micromys > Micromys minutus. The sequence goes on from NC_137953.1 coordinate 9,932,402, forward strand.
TTCTATTCTGATGTACTGAGCCAACATAGGTTCAATGCAACAGGAACAAATTATTATGATTGACACATCTGGAACTTCGAATTATACATTTTCCCCTGAAAGTATGTTCATGCATTTGTGTATTATGTAATTGTACACATATATGCATGTACATATGCACACTAAAGATCCATCTTAGACATATCTCTCAATCATTATCCATATTTTCTATTAAGACAGGGTTTCACTTATGCCCAGAACTTACTCTTATGACTAGTTGGCCAACAAGCTTAGGTATCCAATTTTTTTCTCTCTCCGCAGGGCTGAGATTGTAAGTGTGCACCATCATACCCAGGTTTTTCAAATGGGTTCAAACTCAGGCTTTAATGCTTTCATTCAAACGCTGAACAAAAGGTGCCAAAACCATTTTCCTCTTGTGGACTTGATTAGCTCAAGTACTTTCTTGTTGTTCCAAAAGGATTACTAAAATAGTACTTCTCAAGATGATGCCAGAGCTGCTAACATGGGTGAGATGGAACTGAAGCTCAGATGTCTGGAATCACAGCTCTACTTGTCAACCAGGTTACTGAATATATCATACATAGTGCCCTAAGAAACTGTAGAGATCCAACCTCAGTCCCCGAAGAGTATGCATTAATAAGAAAAAACAAAGATGCACATGATATGTGTATGTGTATATGTGAGAGAATATATATTGGAATCGATAGTACCCTATAGAATAGCCAAAAGTAAAAGACAAAGATGTGTGTGTATACATATGTGTATATGTATGTGTGTGTATACCTATGAGAGAGAGTATATATCAGAATTGATAGTAGCGTATAGACCAGTGAAAATTAAATTTAACCATGTATCTAGGATATGAGATGGTCTTCACTCAAGACAACAATGTATATTACTAATATTATTAACATAGTGACTTCTGTGGATAGGTTTCTGCCTTTCAATTCTCATTTAAATGCAAATCACGTTACTGTATTATGACCATTAGTGTGCTTAATGTTGTCTTTAACACTGTCTGTGTCTATACACATTGGAGGTTGTAAAGCTAAAGAATTGCAGCACAACTTCTTTGTGTTACACAAATCCTATCAGAAAAAGCACAATCATAGAGTCTGGAGTAGGATCCTGTCAATGTGAGGGGACTGACACACAGAGAAGACTGACACCTTTGTGGCCATGCAAGAAGGCAGTATGTCCACAGATCAGACAGGAAGTTTTAGTGGAAGTCCCTTATTTCGTCAAAACCTTTAAGTTTCATATATATATATATATATATATATTATAATATATATTACACTGCATTGTGCTACATAAGAAAATTTTCATATGAATATAGCAGATATACACTGAGCAGAGCACTCCCATTCCCACCTATTGCCCGTTAAAATCCCTAGTGAGTCCTTTCTATTGCTTGCTTGTACTTTCATGTCATGTATATACACAGGATTTATATCTACACAAAGACATATGATTCTTGAAATTCTAAGAATGGCTTTACTCAATGTGAATATCCATCACTATAAACATAAATATATGTCTTTAAGGTGATTTTATTTTATTTATGCACTTACATCAGTGTATCTATTATGTGTATATAGGATTAAGGGGAGGCAAGAAGAGGGCATCAGGTCCTCTGAAACTGGAGTAATAAGTAGACAATTGTGAGGCACCCCAGACATGTGCTGGGAACTTAATTCAAATTACAGTAATTTCATGAGGATTTGCTGACCCCCTCAATCCCATTTAGATCTTGTGTAGATAGGGAGACATTACACTTTATAAACAAGCTGCTAACATTATGCTCAGCTAGTTCTGAGCTATTCTAACACAACTTGTTTATCAATAATTAGACAAATACCCTATTTTGTGGAAACTGAGTTTTGCTTTGTTCTGTGTGTGTCCTCAGGGCAAGCATTTTAGGCCACATGTTCATGATTCATCCTCACAGGCCATCTTGCCTCATGGTGACCTCCTTTTAAAATTTTCTTTGTCCTTCCCTTTCCTCCTGATTCCACCTGAGATCTCCTCACTTGTTCCAAAGTTCTACCTTCTTCTCACTCCTGCTCAGTCACAGGCTCTTGGTTCTTATTTACCAATCAGGAATTATTGGGGAGTATTATTTACAGCACTTTGATCAATGCAATACCCATGTCTAGACTGCAACTTGATCTTGAGGTACATATCCCAGCATCTGAATATACAGCACACAAACCAACCCCAACAAACCTTAGCCCCTAGAAGAGCAGTGAGTGTTCTTAATAGGGCCATCAATTCCCATTCATAACTACAATTCTTATAGCTATAATCTGTTATACATATATACATATACATATACATGTTTTTTTTTTTTTATTTTTAAAGCTCTCCATCATTTATATACCGAGTAGAAGACACATACGGATTTCAGAATGTTAAAAAATACACATGTTTTTATATTCTTTCCTGCTTGGGGACATTGGAGTTGATTCCATAAATTAACTGTTATGAACATTGTAGCAGTAAACAGCTGGATGCACATATACCTATAATACATTGATTTGATGACTTTTGGGTAAATACCCTGAAGATATATAGCAGTGTCATAAGGAATATCTACTTGTAGTTTTGGGACAACATACTGTACCAAGTTCCATTATGGCTGTACATGTTTGTAATCCTCTTCCTACCAACAGTGTTAAGCATACCCTAAAGACACTTCATCTTGATTCTATCATCTAATAGGTAGACTACTTGAAGTTTTGTGGTTTCTTAAGACATCTTTTACCTACTATAACTACTATGAATAAAGATCATACAATCCATAACTAGTAACCAAGAAAGGTAAGGTGAGTTTTTCTAAGAATGATTATGGGAGATATATCAGAGATGAAGGTTGGAATTATTCCTTTGACATGCTTAGGCTGAAAATGTGTTAGATTATTTAGTCATAGAAAGTGGAACACTGATAGTCTGAGATACTCTATGATGAAAGAATTATTGAATTATTGCCTTTGGGGAATATGTAGCTACTAAAGGCCAAAGGAACTTTGGGTGGGATGCGGTGTTGTATTGGAAGTTACAAAGGCTTTAGTGACAGAAAAATGAGTTGTTGCTTGCAATTTTGGTGGAAGGCATAAAGAAAAGAAAGGTTTATTTTTTTTCATAATCTGATAGTTCAGATTCAGGTCTTACATAATGACCCAGTTTGTACAATAACCCTGAGAGACTTATGTAGATCGACTGACTAGGAATGTATTTAGAAGACTCTGTACTTTGAATTCCAGCCATTTTATAGGCTGGCAGTTAAAAGTATGATTCTCTGTGGTGATGATTAGCTGTGTCATGAGATGAAGTTCAGCAGCAGCAGTATGGTCACAAATGTTACAGATGGTCAGTATATCATGTTGTTAAACTCTACTATGCATGTGAAGTGTAATTAATGTGATTTTGAGTTGTAATACTCTAATTGCTTGTTGGGACACAAGTCAGTACAACTGAAAAAATATCTTTTTTTCCCCACAGCTGAACACTTAGCCACACCATCCTCCAGGTTATAAGCTGCAATATTTTAAGTTTTTAAATTATTTTTTTGCTAAAGATTATCTACTACTTCTACATCTCTACCTTCTGCATTATTACATATATATTCTTTTTGACCTAAAAAACCAAACAAATGCAAAACAGAAATTAATTTAAATTCAGAAGGAAAGACTTTGCTTATCTATATTGTCAAATGCCTGAGATTAGGTTTATTGAAAACTAAATATAAGACTGATTTAAGTGACAGTAAAATGCACAATGATCAAAATATTGAAGCTTAAGACTCAAGAGCATTGGGTGTTTTTACAAAGTACCTGCGTTTGATTTCTAGTACCTACATAGCAGCACAAAACTACATGTAACTTCAGTCCTAGGGGATACAACAGTGTCTTTTGACCTCTGAAAGCATCAGGCACACATGTGGTATATAGACAAATATGTATGTAAAACACCTATGGAACTTGTAGAGCCTATCTCCAGCAGCAAGATAGGGCATCAAGTTGCTATCCCACAGTCACAACTCTGACCCATAATTGTTCCTGTGTGAAAGAACTGCAGGGATGGAAATGAAGAAGAACTTGAGGAAAAGAAGGTCCAGTGACAGGCCCAAGAGTAGATCCAGCTCAAATGGGTGGGGCAAAACCTAACACTATTATTGAGGCTATAGGGACCTTTCATGATTGCCCTTGGAAAGACCCAACAAGCAGCTGAAAGAGTCAGATGCAGAAATTTGCACTCAACCAATGAACATAAGCTGCTGGACCCTGTGGTTGCATTATGAAACAGCTGGAAGAAGCTGAAGACAAGAGAAACCCTGTAGGAGGACGAGTAGTCTCAATTAACCTGGACCCCTAAGATCTCTCTGATACAAGGTTACCAACCAGGCTGCATACACCAATGATATGAGGCCCCCAACACATATACTGCAGAGGATTATTGGGTCTGGGTTCAATCAGAGAAGGTGCACCTTACTCTCAAGAGACTGGGGGCCCCCAAGGAGTTTAAAGGTCTGGTGGGGAGGAGTCAGGAGGGATGGTGATGCCCTCATGGAGACAGGACAGGCAGGGAGGATGTATGGGATATGGAACAGTTAGAGAGTAAACCAGTAGGGTTTTAAAATCTGGAGTGTAAAAAGGATAAATAAAATTTTGAAAAAGAAATAAGTTTTTAAGAAACATTGTACTGTTGTTTCACATTCTCTAATTGGTTCTTCACAATGCCTGGCTACTCTATGTTCCTGTTGTATAGACTACATCATCTAAAGTAATACTTCCTACCACTTCTTCATAAAATACCAAAGTAATATAACTTCCTTTGCTTACTGGAATTTCCCTCAAGGCTTCTGAGCCTACCCACTCCCATTACCCTCTCTACAATGGCCATCTTTTATTTAAATCTTCTACTTTTATTTAAATCTCCATCCCTTAATCAATCTACTTCCAAGGCTTTAAAGGAAAACCAGTCTTTGCCTTTAAAGTCCAATTCATTTTATCATGCATTATTAATGCTCTTCTATCTCAAGGTACAAGCCTGACTCCTGGTGTCACAGGGCTGTCAGTCCTCATAAAGCTCATTCCTGTAGAATAAGCGGGTATCTGCTCCTTTCCTCAACTGACCAACAAACCTATCTGTATCTTTTCTAGCTACCAGGAACAACATAAAGGTTTTAAAATACCTATTGTGCACATTTAATTATAGATGATATCATGGTCATCACTCGTCCTGAAAATAAGTGACTCTTGCTGAAATGGACATATAATTTCCTTTGAGTGTATAGGTAAGTAATGGCACAAAAACACTCAGAAACAAAGAACAACCAAAAAAAAAAAAAAAAAACCCACTGGAAGATTAGAGACCAGGAAGCTTTGGCAAGAGATTCACAGATTTATTCCTTAAAGTTGTATAGAACATACGGGAATCCATGCTCTAAATGGATGCTCCCCCAGGGCTATCAAGTCTCTTAGTAGTCACATGAGAAACACAACATTCTACTACCTGTGTTGTTACTGTTTAGTCTCTTGTTATCACTTCACATTGGAAAAATGGACTTCACAGAGAGGAAGACACAGTGTGAAGTCAGAAACATAGATGTTTCACTAGGCTGAACCTGCTGAGTACTACATCTGCCATCAACAGAAATTATACCATAAAAGACTCAAACTCCAGGGCTCTTACTGATAATGCATAGCAGATCAGTTATGGGAAATTTCCTTAATCCCTATAGGAAAGTGCTTTATGCTCATTTGGATCAGAGATTAATTTATATACTATAGAATAACACAAATTTCCATTCCCTACTCTGTACACTGGTTCCCTGTGGACTTGCCAGATGTCCTTTTTACTACATAGTTTCCTGCATTATTGATTTTGGCCAATGAACCAATTTATCAATGACATAGAATATGCAAAATTATTCTTTCTAGGATCTGAAAAACAGAGCTAGTGATATGTGAATTGCAAGCAAAGAATCAATATCTAATTCCTGTACTCAAAAGGCTGAGGCAGGAGAGTCAGATGTTGGAGAATAACTTGGGCCACATAAAAGAGACCTTGTGAAATAAGCTGGAGCTGCCCTGTGAGGCAGTGCAGGAATGGAAACTTTGAAACCAGCAACATAATTTACTGAGATGTCTGTCACTGATTTCTACATCTTCCTAAGTCTTTGAACACCAACATACTACAAATTTCCATGCATTTGAGTTACTTTTTCTATAAACCAAATAAATAATAAATTGCTTTGGGGACTGTTATAATAACATATGCCAATTTAAAAATTAAAAATTTATAAAGCTAAGGATCTTATCTCCAAACCCACTAACCCCACAGTCACACTGATGTTATTAAGAGATCTCAGACATGGGAGTCAAGAAAAATCTGATCACTTGTTATTGTTGTGTGAACCATGGAGACATTTGAATTAACCTTTGAGCTTTAAGTGGCATGACTTCTTAAGATCACATAGAAGTTCTCACAGTCCTTCCAGTAAGGTCTACTTCATCCTTTTAAGATCAACATAAATTGTTTGACATAGTCACTGGGTGAATCTGAGTCTGTGAAGTTGTTGCTGATAGAGAATTTATTCATGTGCTAGAAGCCCATTGCCTGCCTCTTCCTAAACAATGGTGGAAGGAGAGAGATTTCCCCAAATTAGTTGCTGACTAGTGGGTTTCTGTTTTAAATGCTTTTTCTGGCTCTGTCTACCCATCACCTAGGTCATCTTTCAAAGGGATCCCTGGCTGGGTGATACAGCATATAGCAAGTTCACAGACACTTCTATCTTGTCATATGCCCACAGCCCACAGGACTATTAGCCTGTCAGCATTATGGGTCAGGTCTTGCTCTATACTTCTCCAAAAGACCTTATCGTTAAACCCCAGTACATCAGATATTTGACTCTCCCAACACATAAAACTATGCATACTTTTAATTTAGAAACCTTTCATCTTAGTGAATATCAAAGATATATTTAGTAACTTGAATAGTAAAGAATGAAGTATGTTTCTTCATTTAATTTTGCGTTCATTTTCTGAGATGTTAAGTTGGAAATCTCTTTAAAACTTAATGGGGAAAAGGCCAAAAATTAAGAATAAGCGACTAGAAGATACACAGATAAACTGATATCTGTAAATTCTCTATTATCCACTGGTTGATGTAGAAAAATGATGTCAAAACATGGATACATAAATAGAAATACATATTCAAAAGCACCAGGTATCTGTATGCAGAAACCAGAAATATCATTTTCAAGAAGACTACATTCAAATATTTCTGGCATTTTCTATATATAGAGAAAGCAAATATTCTCAAAATAACTTTTTTTTTGTTTTTGAATAGCCACCAGAATAGCTATATCATCATTCAGTATACAACAAATAATTTTATTCATTCTTCATGGAGAGGACTCCACACAGTGGATTAAGTCAAATATGAATCTTTTTAAGCAGGAATGCTAAGCGTTCTTTTTATACATATAAAAAAAACTTCTGTATGGTGAAAGGTGAACTCTTATGTGGGGGGAGGCCATTTGATTCCTTTTGTGGGTGTTAGAAACCAAGTGCTTTATCTCTCCTATGGAGGCAATTTGACAGCAGAACGGGAGCCTCAGTATAAAGGTGAAGCCCTGCGAGCTCTGCTATTAGCTGTGGGAGACCTTGCTGTTAATCTAGGAACACAGAGAACACTTTGTTACTTACCTCATAAGAAATGAACACTGTGCAGGAAGCTCAGAGAAAATATAGGTTTGGGGAAGAGTCAGTTGCTGAAGGTAATAAAGGCTGCCTGAGCAGACCTGGCTGAGCCTCTGCAACAACAGTGTAACAGGTTAAAACAGGCTACAGGCCCACCTAACACATTGGGCATGACAACGAAAAGGCTATGCCCTCCCCTAACATCCTTGATGTTGCATAAATAGTTTTTTCTTAGTCTGGGTCTTGTCCTTGGAGAATCAATTTTACAAGCAGCATTTGGTTCCATTTGAAGAGTGTAGAAATAATGTGCTTTTGGTTAGACCTACAAACTCCATCCTGTTCCCACCTACTTTATACAGACTGAGAATTTATTCCTGGGAGTGGAACCAATGTTGTCCTATATAATGTATCAGGGCAAATTGGTACTGTGAGGTCACACTGGGATGCTAATCTCGTATCAGGAAAACTAGGGCTCAAAACACATTGGACATATCTGTCCAAGGAAAGGTTATGACTCCTTTACCTGTACTCTACATAATGGTGAACATCTAGACCAGCAATGGCCATGACCATGTGTTTGATACTTGTCATTTGAAACTGTGTGTGTATGTGTGTGTGTGTGTGTGTGTGTGTGTATGTGTGTGAGTATTTGAAATACAACCAGGTAGAGAAGTTCCTATTATCTCTGGAGCTGCAAGCCCAGTTGACTGTCAACTTCTGGACCACTGGCTAATCAGTCAGGACCTGGATCTGCTTTTCCCACCTAGTCCTGGCCTTTGATCCCCACGGCTGTGCTAATTTTTACTTTCCACTCTGGACTCCCCAGTGGCCCGAAAGGAGCGACTTCCTGAGGCTGGGTGGCTTGTGAGCTTTATCCATAGAGATTTTATTTACACTTCTTTTCGCCCACCTCAAAACCTCTAGAGCTCTGAGGTAGACCCCCCTTTTTGATGATGGCAGGGTGCTGTTTATAGGATCACCAATTTTGTGCTATCTACTATATGAAATAATAATTAACTGCCAACATAGATAGATAGTCTTACATTGGCAGTAGCTTTATGGGACATGTGAAAGTTAGGATTTTGTAGTCTCTTTAATTTGTATTTATTCTTGAAACTACATATTTGCATATACATGCATGTACTAAGTGCTGCATGACACAAGATGATGTTAGTAAGATTAAAAAGTTTTTAAAAACCTATGTTTGCTAAAGTAGTTGGGATTATTTGACAAAACAATGTCATTAGAGCCACTGTCATTTGCCTATTTATTGTTTTCAATACATTCTGACATTATTAAAATCACAATGTCTCTGTCCATGTATCATCATGCATTCACAATACTTGACTCTGTTGGTTTTACCTCTAGAATTTATATGTCCTGTGTTTCTTACTCCATAAGACTCTCTTGTATGATATTTTCCTCTGACATAACATGATCCTCTGTTTATTACTACCCTGGTTTAGAAATCATTTTGTGTTGGTAACCATGACAACTAACTAAAGAGAGAAATAGTAAGGTAAGGGTCACAGGCCCACTAAGCTATGTAAGGAATGGAGGGTTAACTTAAAAGAGGAGTTGGTGATGCAACTTTCACAAGGCCATTACAATGGGGTGGGGCTTTGTGATGATGCAGGTACTTAAGCATCCTTCATATTTCTGTAAGTGACCTCTGTGCTGCAAGGGAGCCCATAAACTCATTCATTTGTTCAGAAAATTGGAATCTGGTAGAGTTGTTAGTCTGTTTGCCTCTGGTTTCCTATGTGGGGTAAATACCATTTGCTCACAGCACTCCTGGAAACATTGATAGGGTTTCTATCTGCAATAGGCATTGTGATGTATTTCTTATGGGCAAAAATACAAATTACCACCATGAAGACTGGCAGCCAAAGTCCAGCACTGGCACAATGCTGGGAGACAAAGCTGGCAAGTGCCTTTCAGGCTGAATTTCAAGCCTCTTTAGTGTCCAGTTAGGGAGTTTGAGCATTGCTTTCATGGGCACCCAGTGTGTGTGTGTGTGTGTGTGTGTGTGTGTGTGTGTGTGTTTCTTTTTTCTTTTTATAATACAGCCATAAGTTTTTTAGTGTTTATCACAGGAATGACAGGTTAGAGAGAAGCTGGGGGTAAAAGAGAAGTAATGGAAATGCAAGAAAAACAGTGCATAGATATTATAGTGACAGAAACAATCAAGTCTTCAAAAGCCAAGTTTGATTAAAGGAATTTTATAAAGAACAGAAAATTTAATGTAAATTTTTCTCCCTCTCTCCAAAGATAAGAAGACAGAGACAAGTAAAAATGTCCCATAAACTCAGCTTTATAACAATGGTATATTCTATAATCTCATACACATTAGGAGTTATCTAAAGTCAGGTACACTGAGCTCAAACTCTGGTGGTATATGTGTGTACCAAACAAACTCCCATCACAAGGCCTGCCTTCCTGACATCCCATTGCATACATAAGATTGAATGTGTTTGTCCTCCGACCATGTATGGATGATAGAATGTTTTAGAGATCAAAATGAAGTTATACTCTGATACAGATCAGACATACAAAATCTTTTGTGCTTAATTTTCCAAAATATTTACAGGTAAATTTAACCTAAAAGTATCGAATGAATCTAACAACTGGAAAAAAAACTAATACTAAGCTATAAGTATAAATACAGAGAAACTCAAAGATGTAGATACACAATGTTATATGTCGTATGTTGAATAACCTAGGGAGAATTAAGTTTTCATAGGCAGAGGCTCGGATGTGATTATTTAGATTTAGGGGGTACTGTATACAGTTTAATGTGGGAAATTTGCAAATAATTATTATTCTTCACAAAACAAGTAAAACTAGAAATAATATGATATGAAAGATTTTTATTTGGTAGATAGATGTCAGTTCTCAGAGAGATGAAAAATGGTCTTACACTATCATGATTTAGCCTCTAGTCCTGTAACTTTCCATAGAAACCTATGTAAATCAAGATGCAGGTCATCAGTTCATTATTTGTTTTGTTTTTTAATTGAACAACTTTATTTTAAAAAACAAAGAAAAATGTACAGATTTCAAAAGCATTTTTGCATAACAGTATATGAATACATTTTTGTCAGTACATGATTTTTTCAAAGGTTTGATTTTATGCCTTAAAACTTTACTAGTTACAATGAGCATAAAGTACATGTAAAACAAGATGTTACATGGAAATTGTCAAAAATTTCTTGTTGTGTAAAGATTAAGCATAATGATTATTTGTTTATTTATTGGCCTTTGTTTTTCTTGAACTTTATATAGTCTATAAGTTGTTTCTGGGATGTTCAGAGCTTTCTGGGGCTAGTATAAAATTATCAATGACTGCATATTATGTCTGTTCTTTTGTGACTAGGTTATCTCACTCAGGATGATATTCTCTAGATACAGCCATTTTCTTAAGAATTTCATAAAGTCATTGTTTCTGATAGCTGAGTAGTAATCCATTGTGTAAATATATAATGTTTTTGTATGCATTCATCTACTGAAGGACCTCTGGGTTCTTTTCAGTTTCTGGCTATTATAGATAGGGCTGCTATGAACATTGTGGTGCATGTGTCTTTGTTGTATGTTGGAGCTTTTCTGGAGTATATGCCCAGAAGTGGAATAACTGGGTCTTCAGGTAGTACTATGTCCAAATTTCTGAGGTACCGCCAGACTGATTTCCAGAGTGGTTGTATCAGTTTGCAACCCCACCAACAGCGGAGAAGTTTTCCTCCTTCCCCACATCCTTGCCAGCATCTGCTGTCATCTAAGTTTTGGATCTTGGCCAATCTGACTTGTGTGAGGTGGAATCTCAGGGTTGTTTTGATTTGCATTTCCCTGATGACTAAGGATGTCCAGGACTTCCATAGATGTTTCTCAGGCATTCGATATTACTCAGTTGAGAACGTTTTGTTTAGCTCTGTACCCCATTTTTAATAGGGTTGTTTGATTCTCTGGTGTCTAACTTATTGAGTTCTTTATATACCTTGGATATTAGGCCTCTATGAGATGTGGGGTTGGTAAAGATCTTTTCCCACTTTGTTGGCTTCTGTTTTGTTTCCTTGACAGTGTCCTTAGCCTTACAGAAACTTTACAATCTCATTATATTCCATTCGTCTATATTTGACCTTAGAGTAGGAGCCATTGGTGTTCTATTCAGGAAATTTCTCCTGTGCCTAAGTGTTCTAAGGTTTTCCCTACTTTTTCTTCTAATAGTTTCAGTGTATCTGGTTTAATGTGGAGATCTTTGATCCACTTGCACTTGAGCTTTGTACAAGGAGATAAGGAAGTGTTTATTTTCATTCTTCTGCATGCTGAGTGCCAGTTAAACCAACACCATTTGTTGAAGAGGCTGTCCTTTTTCCATTGAATGTTTACAGCTACTTTGTCAAAAATCAGGTGACCATATATGTGAGGGCTCACTTCTGGATCTTTTATTCTATCCCATTGATCCATGTGCCAATCCCGTACCAGTAACATGCAGTTTTTAACACAGTTGTCTTGTAATATAGCTTGAGGTCAGGGACGGTGATTCCCACAGATTCTTTTTTTATGAGGATGGCTGTCACTACTCTAAGTCATTTGTTATTCCAGATAAAATGGCACATTGCTCTTTCCAACTCTATGAAGAATTGGGTTGGAATTTTGATGGGGATTCTATTGAATCTGTAGATTTCTTTTGGTAAGATAGTCATTTTTACAATGTTAATCCTTCCAATACCAGAGCATTGGAGATCTTTCCATTTTCTGAGATCTTCCTCAATTTCCTTCTTCAGAGATTTGAAGTTTTTGTCATACAAGTTCTTCCCTTGCTTAATTAGAGTCACACCAAGGTATTTCATATTTTTTGTGACTATTGTGAAGGGTATCTTTTCCCTAATTTCTTTCTTTACATATTTGTCCTTTGAATATAGGAAGGCTAGTGATTTATTTGAGTTAATTTTATATCCAGCCACTTTGCTGAACATGTTTCTTAGCTGTAGAAGTTCTCTGGTAGATTTTTTCAGGTCACTTACATACAATATCATGTCATCTTCAAACAGTGATGTTTTTCCTACTTCCTTTGCAATTTGTATCCCTTTGATTTCCTTTTGCTGTCTCATTTTTCTGGACAGGAATTCCAGTACTATGTTGAAAAGGTAGGTGGAAAGTGGGCAGCCTTGTCTAGTCCCTGATTTTAGTGGGATTGTTTCAAGTTTCTCACCGTTAACTTTGATTTTGGCTAATGGTTTGCTGTATATTGCTTTTATTATGTTTAGTTATGGGCCTTTGATTCCTGTTCTTCTCAAGACTTTTAACATGAAGGGGTGTTGAATTTTGTCAAATGCTTTGTCAGCATCTAGTGAGGTGACCATGTGATTTTGTTCTTTGAGTTTGTGTATATGTTGGATTACATTGAAGGATTTCCATATATTAAACCATCCCTGCATCCCAGGGATGAAGCCTACTTGATCATGGTGAATGATCATATTGATATGTTCTTGGATTCGGTATGCAAATACTTTGTTGAATATTTTAGCATCAATGTTCATAAGTGAGTTTGGTCTGAAGTTCGCTTTCCTTGTAGGGTCATTGTGTCCTTTAAGAAGGAGGGTTATTTGGGCCTTGAAAGATGAGTTAGGTAGTGTTCCATGTGACTCTATTTTTTTGGAAGAGTTTGGAGAGTATTGGTATTACATCATCAATAAATGTCTGATAGAATTCTGCACTGAAATCATCTGGACTTGGATTTTTTTTTTTTTTTTTGGTTGTGAGGCTTTTGATGACTGCTTCTATTTCTTTAGGTGCTATGGGATTATTTAGATGGTTTACCTGGTCCTGGTTTAACTTTAGTATCTGATATCTGTCTAGAAATTCATCCATTTCCTCCAGATTTTCCAGCTTTGTTGAGTATAGGCTTTGTTAGTAGGATATGATGATTTCTTGTATTTCCTCAGATTCAGTTGTTATGTCTCCACTTTCATTTCCGATTTTTTAATTTGAATACTCTCTCTTTGCCCTCTAGTTAGTCCTGCTAAGGGTTTATCAATATTGTTAATTTTCGAAAAGGATCAGCTCTTGGATTTGATAATTCTTTGAATGATTCTTTTTGTTTCTATTTGGTCAATTTCTGCTGTGAGTTTGATTATTTCTTCTCCTCTTGGGTGTATCTGCTTCTTTTTGTTCTAGAGTTTTCAATTGTGCTGTCAAGTTGCTAGTGTAAGTTCTCTCCAGTTCTTTTTGGAAGCACTCAGAGCTATGAGTTTTCCTCTCAGTGCTGCTTTCATTGCATCCCATAGAGCTGAGTATGTTGTTTTTTTTTTATCTTCATTTAATTGTATAAAATCCTTTATTTCTCTCTTTATTTCTACTTTGACCATGGTATCGTTTAATAGACAATTGTTTAGTTTCCATGTGTATATGGGCTTTTTATTGTCCTTGTTGTTATTAAATAGCAGCCTTAGACCATGGTAATATGATAGGATGCATGGGAGTATTTCAATTATCTTATATATATTGAGGCTTGTTCTGTGACTGATTATATGGTCAATTTTGGCGAAGGTTCTGTGAGGTGCTGAGAAGTTGTATTCTTTTGTTTTTGGATAAAATCTTCTGTAGATCTCTATTAATTCCAATTGGTTCATAACCTCTGCTAGTTTCACTGAGTCTTTGTTCATTTTCTTTTTCCATGATCTATCCCTTGATAAGAGTGGGGTGTTGAGGTCTCTCACTATTATTGTGTGGGTTGCCATGTATCTTTTGAGCTTTAGTAAGCTTTCTTTCATGAATATGCATGCTCTTGTGTTTGGAGCATATATGTTAAGGATTGAGAGTTCCTCCTGATAAATTTTCCCTGTAATAGGTAAAAAGTGTCCTTCCTTATCTTTTTTGATAACTTTTGTTTGAAAATCTACTTTATTTGATATTAGAATGGCCACTCCAGCTTATTTCTTGGGGCCTTTTGCTTGGAAGGTTTTTTTTCCCAACCTTTACCCTGAGATAGTATCTGTCTTTGTCTCTTAGATGAGTTTTCTGTATGCAGCAAAATGCTGGATTCTGTTTATGTATCCAGTCTGATAGCCAATATCTTTTTATCGAGGTATTGTGTCCATTTATGTTAACAGATATTAAGGAATAGTGGTTGCTATTTCCTGCTATTTTTGCTTTTACAGGTAGAATTGTGCCTTTGTGTTTTTCTTCTTTTATTTTTCTTGCTTAGGTATTTTCTTGTTTTTACTAGGATGTAGTTTCCCAACTTGTATTGTGTTTTTCACATATAATTCCTTGTAGTTCTGGGTATATGGTCAGATATTGTGTAAATTTAGTTTTGTCCTAGAATATACTGGTCTTTCCATCTGTGGTGAATGAGAGTTTTGCTGGGTATAGCAGCTTGGGCTGACACTTGTGTTCTCTTAGGGTCTCCATGATGTCTGTCCAGGATTTTCAAGCTTTCATATTCTCTGTTGAGAAGTCGGGTATGATTCTGATTGGTCTAACTTTACTTGTTACATGACCTTTTACCCTTACTGCTTTAAGTATTCTTTCTTTGTCTTAGGCACTTGGCATTTTGACTATTGTATGCCAGGAAGAATGTCTTTTCTGGTCCACTCTATTTGGAGACCTGGAAGCTTCTTTTATGCTCACGGTCATCTCATTTTTAAGGGTAGGGAAGTTTTCTTCTATGATTTTGTTGTAGAGATTTACTCTGCCTCTTAGTTGATATTTTTCACCCTCTTCTATTTCTGTTATCCTTAGGATGGTCTTCTCATTGTGTCCTGGATCTCCTGGACATTTTGGGTTAGGAGCTCTTGGCTTTTATTTCTTCTCTGACTGTTTTGTCTATGTTTTCCATATTGTCTTCAGCCCCTGAGATTCTCTCTTCCATCTCTTGTAGTCTGTTGGAGATGCTTGCATCTGTGACTACTGATTTCTTTTTTAGGTTTTCTACCTCCAGGGTTGTCTCTCTTAGTGTTTTTTTTTTTTTATTGTTTATATTTCCATTTTAAATTACTTCTTTCATTCTTTCACCTCTTTAGTTCTGTTTTCCTCTAGTTCTTTGATTTCTTTGAGTGTTTTTCTTGTTTCCTCTTTAAAGCTTTTATTTCTTTATGCTTTTCTTCCTGTTCTTGTTTAACAATCTCTATCATCATCTTGAGGTATGATTTCAGGTCTGAGTCTTCTTTTTCAAGAGTGTTTGGTATTCCGCTGTTTTCTCTTATGGGAGAGCTGGGTTCTGGTGTTGCCAGGTTGTCTTGGTTTCCATTGGGTAAATTCTTTCGCTTTCCTCTTGCCATCTTGTTGTCTGTGATTATACATGGTCTTGTTATCAGTAATTGGTTTTGGTCTCTCCTGTGTACCTGGCCTGTGCTCCTGCATCTCTGCTGTTCCTGGTGGCAGATGGCCTGAGAGCCTGTTTTGCACGCACAGGCCCTCTGGGTGAAAAAGGTGTCCCTATGGCAGAGTTCATGCTCCCCTGAATCAATCTTGGGGGGTCACGTTTTCCGGGGGCTAGGCCCTGGCCTCTTTGTTCCCTGCCTACTGGCTGCACAGTCTCATCAGGCCTGTGTTTCTGGATCTCCCTATTATTTGTAAATAGCAGTGATTCGTAATCCTACCATGACCCAGAAGTATCTCAGTGACTGATAATATGTGAGTGGAGTTATTGCTGCTGCTGCTGCTGCCGATGATGATGATGCTGATACTAAAATAATTTCTTCTCTCCATTCATTTTCTCTCTTCTTTACCTCTTTTGCTTTTTTGTCTTTATCCCTCATTCCTCCTTACTAATATTTTTGTCATTTATTCAAGTTACTTTCAGCTGTGGAGATACATTATTTACAGATTCATATTCCATCTCATAGTTTCAATGAGTTCACTTTTTATTTTAACCAAAATTGTTGGGTGTTTCAGAGTACATATGGCTTTTTATTTATTAGTAGTTCGGTGTCCACATTTGCTTTTGTCTTCTATTGTTTTATCAATTATAAATCTAATTACTTTTATTTTAGATATAATAATATTGTTTGTGATTGTTTTTCTTGGATATGCACTTCCTGACGTTGCCTGTGTACTCATTAGTACTGATTTTGTTCCCTATGGGTTATTAATTTTGCAAATTAAGTTTATTTTGGGTATTGTTTATCTGTAAATCCTAAGTCTGTTTAACTAAATAGATCTCAGAAATTTGTCTTAGTTGCATATTTCTTTGTTTATGTAGATACTCATTGTGCTGAGATCTGATGGTGGGAAAATAGCCTTCTGTTTATTGTTCATTAGTGAAGTCAAAGGTTTCTCATCTGAGCTTATTTCCTTCGTCTTCATGTTGTCTTTGTGTTTCTCATTCTATGCACCAGGGATTATAGCTACTAATCAAGTTCTTGCTTTTTCTCCCCATTTAATATCAAACTAATATTCCCCTGTCACTTTGATGCCATTTAAGCCCAAAGTTCTTGGTCACATTTTCTAAGAGCAATGAATTGCTTGATCAATCGTTTGTCAGTCATCTCCTAAATTCTGCTTCTTAGGAATTTTCTGAGATTCTGTATTTCCTTAGATCTACATTGTAAGGCATGCCCAGTTACATTTCTTTGGATTTCAGAGCTTTCTCTTAAACCAAATATTGTGTTTTCTTTCTCTATAGATTCCTTTCTTTATTTTTGGAATCTAGTTTTAGAATGCCATAAATGTCAGAGGCAATAAAGGACTCCATGGTCTCCTGGTACTTTTAATGAATAATGGTGAGGAGTTTGCTAAGTGGAGTATATGTTCAAAATTCTGCTATTGAACCTATGTATGTAGTAATAGCATATTTCAAATGGCTCAATGACAAAAGGAAAAAAAGAGGAAAGAAAAGTAAACTACTTAGCTCACAATTTTTTAACCCCCTGCCCACATAGCTCAAAATTAACAGCAGATGGATTAAGAACAGAAGTGCCATGTGATTCAGCAGCCTCACTATTTAGTGTTATATGAAGGAAGTAGAATTATATATTCAAAATGTAAATGTATGCTCTTATTCTTACTCTATAAGGCAAGATGTGGAATTACCTACATGTCCTTCAACATTCAAAGATATCTTTCTTAATACACAAGGAACTGTTGTAAGCCATCAAAATGAAAACAATGGCAATGGCAACATGTATTCACCTGGGAATGTACTAGTGTAATAAAGCCCCAAAATATCCAGATGCCACATTTTAATCGAATTTGGAGACTTACAAAATATCTCATCTCATTAGAAAAGGGGTGTAAGGCATTACTCAGCAGAAGCTGAACAGCCTAGAGGGGAGTTGTAGGGAGGAGTTGGCTGTTTATGTAATATTGCAGATAGATTGGAAGGATGACTTCCAGTGTGTAATGTGCCACAGGGTCATTTTAAGCAGCCTTCTATTTCCAAGTCATTACAGAGGGCTCTCAGTTCCCAACCAACCAAGAAAAGATGTGTTAAGTATGTTTTTTTCATCAGCACATGACACAAGAATGCACACACACACACACACACACACACACTCACACACACACACACACACACTCACACACACACACACACACACACAGAGAGAGAGAGAGAGAGAGAGAGAGAGAGAGAGAGAGAGAGAGATTCATAGTAGTACTCAGATACATTTACTATGTGTCAAGAATCCAATGGATCTAACATTGTTTAATAAAAGTTATTTGATAAATGTATTTAATCATTAATTAAAACCTTAAATTCCTCCAAGAGATGTAACAGATTTGTGGCTTAACAACTTGCATATCTGAACTCTATATAACCATTGAGACCCCCCCAGCACAGTGTTGTAATAAATGGGGTCTATCATGGTGTTCAGTCTCATTTACATTGCAGATCCATTGCAGACTAGCATCAAAACCTCCAGTGAAAGACTTAAACTCCCTAAATACTGTTTTGGTTTTTCTTCCCTGAAAATTAGGGCATTTAATTTACAGAGTAATAGACAGCATTTGGAAGAGCTTAAAGTGCCTGGTGCACAGGGTATCTTCAACAGAAGATATTTACTGCCATGATGACTACTGTGCTATTGCTTCCCAAAAAACTCGAAAAGCATTGAGAATAGCAGCTATTTTAATTTTTCAAGGTTCTTCTGGATTTCAGATAAAATGGGGTCAGGAGGTCAGAGATGACTCAGTGGTTAAATAGCCTGCTGTGGAAGTTAGAGGGCTAGTGATAGGATCCCCAGAACTAACGCATTTACTAAGGGGTATGGGGGACCTCTGAAATTTCTGCCTGGGAAGGTGGCAACAGCAGATGCATAGAGCAAGCTCTTTACTTAGTGGGACTCGCAAAATTGTTGAACTCTGTGTTTTCCTGAGAACCCCACTTCAATAATGGAGGTAAGAAAGCCTAAATCTGCTGCATGCACATTTACATATACATGTGCACACACAAAAGAAAGGTCAAAAACTAAAATTAAGTAAAATTGGTGTTGGCAAACATATATGCATGTCACGAAGGCTATAATTAAGGCTGCTCTGTTACACTCCAGTTAGCATGTGCTGGCTTTAGGAAAGGCTTTTTGTTTTGTTTTGTTTTATGCTATCACTAATAACCTCAAATTTACTCGGGATTTGGACTGATGACGTTTCTTCACTAAATGGCTCATGGTCAAGATCCTCATCTGAATCTGTACCTTTACCCCCATCACCTTCTTATCACCCAGTCTGTCACTTTGGGTAGCATCTTTCAGCTTCTCCCCTTTCTGCACCCTTCAGTGAGTGACACTCAGTCTTCCACAATGTCCGGCTCGTTCCTTTCCCTGTTTGAAATCCTTACCTCCTCTGCTGTCACTGAGATTCCTTGTGGTCTTTACAGAGCAGCTTAAATGATCTTCTTCCAGAAGGGTTTCTTCTCACATGTGGCAGTGAGTTCTATATACATGTGTCTCTATGGTAGTTTTGATTTTTTTTTTTCTGCTACAACCACCCTCCCCAAAAACCCACCTCTGTCTAACAAAGCAAAACAAAAGCCAAACCAAACCAAACCAAAAACCTAAGCCCCACCCTCAGAAAATAAACCCTCTATTTGTGGCCCATTGCCTGATTTTTGTTGTTATTCAAAAACATTTAAGTAAACCAGTAACTTGGTCTAGCCACATGGCTCAGTATGTAATGGCACATGCTGTCAAGTCTGACAACCTGAGTTTGGTTTCCTAGACTCATGTGACAGAAGGAAGAAACCGAGACTCCTATTCTGCTGATCACCCATCGTGCATGCAAGCACACACAGTCCGCGCATGCGCACACACTAAATAAATAAAATTGGCAAACAGTACTTTTTCTAGTAGCGAAAGGAGTTTATCTGAGGACAAGAAGTCGGAACTGCAGGAACTAGACTGCATGAAGAGGCAGCTTAGTAAGCCAGAGGGTTAATTCATCAGGGAATAATCAGCCTGCCGTATATATGCAGGCACATTTTCCAAAAGGCAGAAAATAGATCTGTCGTTTCACTCTGTTTTCTCCTTGACTCCAGTCGCATCGAGGAAAGCAGGTGAAACTAATTTAATGTTCTATTTAAATCTAGCAGGTATTTTTGTTTGCCCAGAGCAAAACATCTCATTCAATAAATGCATGTGAGGCCAAGAATAGATGATGACCAGATGAAAAGTTTGTCTGATTAGATAATAATCTTGAAAGTCCTGGGGCTGCTGCTACTGACTATTACCGGCACGAGAGGCTGCTGGAGACAGAGGCCTGGGCTTTCAATCAATGTTGATGTGCAGCTCCTGCCTTACCCTGACACTTCTGGATCATTGCAAATCAGCTCTCACAGTACAGAGGGGTCTTCCTGCTTAAATCAAAAGGAGAAACAACCGGGATTTGGGCAAAGCACTACTGTTGAATAGGCTGATTCACAATTATGCATAAATATACTTTATTTTTTTAACAGATCAGACAAATTTGCAAGTGAAATCCTTTATGGCCTTGTATAAGAAAAGATTTTTTTAAATGAGATGCTGTGTTTCCTTTTGTGAGGAGGAGAATTTGTTAGTCTTCCTAAAATGATTACTTCAATTCCAAATAACATAAAAAAGGCTTTGCCTCACAGTGGGGGACTTGCTATAAATCCATGTACATCAAGATCAACATCAACATCCTCTGATATAATTACTGTATTGGCTATTCCTGGTTGTCAACTTGACTATATCTGGAATGAACTACAATCCAGAATTGGAGGGCTCACTGGTGATTCAGATCTTGAGGCTTGAAGACACAAGTTTCTGACCTGGATCTTGGCATGGGGATCTTGAAGCCATGAAATATTTAGGCCAAAGCAAGGCTGTACACACTTTTAATCCCAGGAGACTAAGGCAAGGGGATCTCTGAATTCCAGGTTAGTCTGGGGAGAAACAAATCCCAGATCCAGGCATGGTAGCACACATCTATAATCTGGGCCATGCCTTCTTCTGGAGACCTACATGAACACGTTGGAAGAAGGGAGATTCCCTCTTATCTGCCTGCTTGCATTTACTTGCCAGCAAATCTATTGGAATCTACTTCTACAGAAGACCAGCTGAAACAACTGGCCTCATAAGACTGAGCACCTCCTAAATCCTCAGACTTCCGACTCACAGCTGCCCACCGTTAGGTAGTTGGACTACAGACTGTAAGTCATCACAATAAATTCCTTCAATATACAGAGACATTCCGTAAGCTCTGTTTGACTCTAGAGAACCCTGACTAATATACATGGCCTATTACTGTTTGCCATAGTACATCTGTACAAGGACAAATGTAGAGTGCAGGCATTGAGGTTAAGAACATATACTGTTCGTGCCAAGGACTAGAGAGTTTCTGGCACACCCATCAGGAGATCCACAATTAGTGCCAGCCCTAGCTATCTGACACCTTTTCTGGCCTCCACCTGCACCTGTATTCACATGTACATACATAGCTACATGCAGACTTATACCTATATATATCCATTTAAAAAGTAAAAAGAACAGTTGCAAGATAAAGACAAAACAGAAAGAGAAGAAAAACAAGAAAATTAGGGGCATAAAGGATGAGACCCCATAACTATTTGATGCTATCAGGGTCAGGAAGTCAACCATCCAACTAAGAAACAACACTTTGACTTTCATTCTTGCTGGGTACCGGCTACCTTGTGTCACAGGCAGTTTGATAGATACATAAGCCAGAATCCAGTTTAGAACCCCCCCCCCAAAAAAAAGTACATGTGACAGTGATACTTGAAGACTGAATATGGCAACAAGGAGATAAAAGAAAACTGACAGACATCTCCAGGAGCAGAACTGCTCTTTATTCAGAACAACTGAAGGCCACAGTTTTTCCAGAAATTTGGAAATGTACACATGGCATTGGGGTCTTGGAATCTTAGAAGGTGTTAGAGCAGTGACCTAAAGAATGAAAATTTCCCTGTGGCACTCAGTTTCCCTGCAGTACAGAAATGGCAGACATCAGTGGGCTTGCTATATTGATCTGTTTAGTAGAAGCTTCCACAGATGTCATCGGTCAACGTTCCTGCCCAGAGCTCCTCATTCCCCCTGATGTATGTAGCTAATTATCTCTTCGTGAAGAAAGATGCATTGTTATTGGTTGTCTATAAAATAAGTCTATAATCTAGAGATGTGCATAATCTGATGACAACTCTCTGTTTGAGGTTATCCATAGCTTTTGCTCTCTTGCTTCATTATACGTTCACAATAGGAAACATTTATCTGTGTCTTTCATAAAGGTTTTCACCTTGTTAGGTTTCAATGCTATCTTTGTGGAGTCATTAAGCTTGTCTGAATACAGCTCCAGTCTTTCAATTAGCTGCCTTATCAAAAACAGGCAAGAAAAAGTTAAACCTATGAAAGTGAAGCTAGCATAGGCTGGACTGAGATGGGGACATTTGTACTGGAAATTCAAGAATGAAAGCTGCGGCTCTATGAATGAAAGATCCTGAATGGAAGCGACATGGATCACTCTTCAAGGCTCATTAGCTCGTTAGAACTTCAGGAACTATGCAGGGACTAGAAAGTTACAGGCATAGACCCTAATTATAGTTCATCTCGAGCTATCCTTGTCCCCCTAACAGCCATTTACTGTTCGCCTCTGTGTCTGACCTAACATCCTTGAAACTATAAAACAAGACTATTGGGATACATTAACTTAGCTTTCACCACTAAAAAAGCTAAGGAGGTTGCTAGAGAGCACCTGGGACCTGCTGCAGTTTCTTCTCTGCATTGTAGCTCTGTTATCTGATATTTTCCCACTAGCATCTTTGGAAAGGGTTTTGATGTATGATTATTTGTTTGGTTACTATAAAAGCTTCCTGGAAATGTTACCAGGGTGAACATGGAATTTGAAGGTATTCAAAATCTGCTCTCAAGCCATTGTTACTCATATGTGAACCCAAAATAAAATCTTATTTATTTTGAAGTGGGAGCTGTGTTTTCCATATCAACAAATAGAACATTTATCTCAAAACAAAGATGACAACCAGTATTTAGATATACAGTTAATAAGAAATATAATAAACTAATCAAGGAACACTAGATTTCTGAGTCTTGTCAAAGGAGAACACTGGAAATTCAGCTGCATATCTGAAACTTGTTACTGTGATGGGGGAAAAGCCTGGGATGTTGATCCAATTGAGAATGTGACATGGATTAATGGGAGGAGTTTATTGGGAGGGTCATCAATGGCATGGGCAGACTCACAGATAATAAACATGGACGAGGACCTATGGAAATTTCAGGTCCTAGTACAGAAGAAGAACATGATGCCAGGGGTTTTGAAAAAAGAAGCCAGAGTTCATGTGCTAGAACTCAGTTTCTTCACATCAAAAACCTAGAGTAAAGCACTCTAATTCTGTGACTGGCTGTGACAGAGAGTGGGGGGCAGGATGTATGACTACAAATATTTAATTTAGTGTAAACTCACTGCCTTAGGTAAGAAAACTTACATTCCAAATCTGTGAAGATGATGAACTCAGTATGATGACTGTTAGTATTTTTAATGATGGGAGGGATTTAAAAGGAAGGAAGGGAGAAATGAGAAAGTAGAGTCTGTGGGCAGAGTATATAGAAAAACTGTTTTGGATAATTTTATTGTTGAAATAAATGGGGTAGTTGAAACTGGTAGATCAAGGGTTGGGTTAGGATTAAAGATCCTGTTCATTAGCAAAATTTCTCAAGATTACATTTAAGTCTACCTTTCAGGCCATTCCTAGAAGCCATAAAATACCCAAAATCTAGCTCATTTCTGGGAATTTTGAATATAGGGAACATTTTTGGGAAATGTATATTTCTCTCATGAAAATATGTATAGAAATTATTTCTTTTATGTGTGCTTTATAAAAATTCCAAGAAATATAACTGATTTAAAAACTATAAAACCTACATAAAATTTGGCATTACTATCATTGCAATCAGCTATATAACTTTCTACATATTTAAAAGCTAAATTGCAGATATATTCATAGTAAGTAATTAAATGACTGATAATTTGAAAAAAATTGCCAGTTTATAAAATAGTATGTTGAGATCACACTAGAAGAGAGCAGGTTTCACAGGAGCACTGACTCATCTGAAAATACAGGTGAGTCCACCTTGTCTGCTCAAATTTCTGGTCGAAGAGGAATTTATCTGGAGCCTTCAGAACACAGGAACTGAGGGGCAGTCTGGGACAGGATCTTTCCAGTTTCTGCCTATACTTGGAGCTGACCTTGTGCTGCAACTATCTATACCTAGATCCGGTCCCCAAGAAGTGCTGAAACATCTAAGCACCCAGGTAAGTCCACCACTTCTGCTCTGAGGGTCCCTCCTGGAGCCCTCAGGGCACAGAAATGGAGGAGCAGTCTGGGGCAGGATACTTCCAGTTTCTGTCTATGTCCTGTGCTGACCCAGTGGCACAGGTCTTTCTACCCAGACCCTGCTGGAAAAGAGATGCCCCCCCCCCAGTAGTGCTGACACACAGGCTTACAGGAGGGTCAAGCCACTGTCACGGTCAGCAAGAGAAGCTTACATCAGAGATAAGCAGATGGACAGAGGCAAGTCCAAGAATCTAAACAACAAAAACTAAGACCACTTGACATCATCAGAACCAACTTTCTCAGCCAAAGCAAGTCCTGGATACCCAAACACAGAAGAAAGGCAAGATTCTCATTTAAGATCCCAACTCATGATGATGCTAGAGGACTTAAGAAAGTTATAAAAAAATCTCTTAAAGAAATATAGGACAACACATGTACACAGATAAAATCCCTTAAAGAGGAAACACAAAAATAAACAAAATGGGTAAAGGAATTGAACAAAACAATCCTGAATCTAAATGTGAAATCAGAAACAATAAAGAAATCATAAAGGTAAACAAGCCTGGAGATAGACAATCTAGGAATGAGATAAGCAGTTATATATGCAAACATCACCATCAGAATACAAGAGATAGACGAGAAAATCTCAGGGGCAGAAGATACCATAAAAAAACAAACAAACAAAAAACAAAACACAAAACAAACAAAACAAAACAGAAAAAAAAAAAAAAAAACCACTGACACAACAGTTAAAGAAAATGATCAGAATGACAACAGACTTCTCAACAAAAACTATGAAAGCTAAAAGATCCTGGGCAGATGTCATAAAGATTCTAAGAGAACACAAGTGCCGGCCCAGGGTACTGTATTCAGCAAAACTGTCAATTAACAAAGATGGCTAAACCAAGATATTCTATGACAAAACCAAATTTACAAAATATTTTTCCACAAACCCAGTCCAACAAAGGGTAATAAATGAAAAGCTCCAACAGAAGAAGAGAAACTATACCCGAGAAAAAGTAAGAAAGCAATCTTCTTTCAACTAATCAAAAACAAGATAGCCACACAAACACAATTCCATCTCTAACCAAAAAAAAAAAAAAAAAAAAAAAAAAAAAAAAAAAAAAAATGTCAGGAAACAACAATCAGTGGTTCCTAATATCTCTCAACATCAATGGACTCAATTCCCCAATTAAACAACATAGACTAACCAAATGATTAAAAGAAAAAACAGGACACATAATTGTGATGCATATGGGAAATGTACCACAGTACAAAAACAAAAATCACTTCAGAGTAAAAGCCTCAAAAAAAAAAAAAAAAAATCCAAACAAATTGCCCCAAGAAACAAATTAATATTGAATAAAATTGCCTTTCAACCAAGAGTTACCAAAAAAGATAAGGAAGTACACTTGATGCTTGTCAAAGGAAAAATCTACCAAAATGAATTCTCAATCCTGAACATCTATGTTCGAAAAGGCAAGGGCACCCACATTCATTTTTTTTTTTAACTAAAGCTCAAAGCACACATTGTACCTCGAAGAGTAACAGTGGGAGACCTCAACATCCCACTCTCAACAATGAACAGATCATGGGAATAGAATCTAAACCGACACACAGTGAAACTAAGAGAAGTTATGAACCAAATGGATTTAACAGACATCTACAGAGCATTTCATCTTAAATAAAAGAATAAACCTTTAACTCAGCACCATATTTTATCTTTTCCAACATTGACCATATAATTGGTCACAAAACAGGTCTCAACAGATACAAGGAGATTGAAATAATCCGATGCATCCTCTCAGATAACCATGAACTACGAGTGGTCTTTAGCAACAATACCAATAACAACAACAACAACAACAGTAAAGACACATACACGTTGAAATTAACAATGCTCTACTCAATGAGAACTTGGTCAAGAACAAAATAAAGAAAGAAATTGAGGAATTTTTAGAATGTAATGAAAAATGAGGGTACAACATTCATAAACTTATGGGTCTCAATGAAAACAATGCTAAGAAGAAAATTCTTAGCTCTGAGTGACTCCAAAACGAAACTGGAGTAAGCTGTCGCATGCCCATGCTTCCTGCCGATAGGAACAGGCGTGCAACAACTGGATTCTTCTGCGGACAACCTTTATTGTACAATACTCTGAGCAGGGGATCTCTTGAGCAGGAAACTTCTCTCTGAGTCGGGGACTCCCTACCGGGGTCTACTGTATAGGCGACCTCTCATGTGCAGTCTCCCACGTGCGATCTCTCTGCCCAGTCTCTCTCCACGTGGGATCTCCCGCAATCTCTCTTATCGGGTCCCTCTTCATGTAGGATCTCTCTGCCATCTCTCCACGTGGGGTCTCCCGCAATCTCTCCACTATCTCCCTCTCCACGTGGGGGAGAAATGCACCACTATATATGCCTAGGAGACTCGTGTCGCTACCTGATTGGTGCGCCCTCCAGTAACTCAACAGTATGCCCCGAGAGCGGGCTATGACATATGTGATGCATGCGCATTAAGTGTCTTGGCTGGGCAACAGTTCTGTTTGCTGAGTTCTCGGCAGGAAGCCGGCACCATGTTTGGGTGTGGCACAAATGGCTCCCTACAGTAAGTGCACACTAGCAGCTTGAGCACTCACCTAAAAACACTAGAAAAAAAAGGAACTATTGCACCTAAGAGTAGTACACTGAAGGAAATCATCAAACTCATGATTGAAGTCATCCAAGGAGAAACAAAAACAATTGTACCAAGAATCAACAAAACCAAGAATTGGTTCTTTCAGAAAATCAAAAAGATAGATAAACCCATAGCCAGACATACCAGAGGGCACAGAGACAATATTCAAAAAAACAAAAATTACAAATGAAAAGGGAGACATAACAACAGAAACTGGGAAAATTCAAAATATCATCAGAATCTACTACAAAAAAGAACTATACTGAACAAAAACTGGAAAATCTGGATGAAAGAGAAAATTTTCTAGAGAGATACCACTTACCAAAGTTAAATATGGATCAGGTAAACATCTAGACAGTTCCATAACTCCCAAAGAAATAGAAACAGTCATCAAAAGTCTCCCAACCAAAAAAAGCTTAGGACCAGATGTACAGAATTCTATCAGACCTTCATAGAAGACAAATAGCAACAT
The DNA here is from genome assembly GCF_963924665.1 of Micromys minutus. NCBI lineage: Eukaryota > Metazoa > Chordata > Mammalia > Rodentia > Muridae > Micromys > Micromys minutus. The sequence goes on from NC_137953.1 coordinate 9,960,021, forward strand.
TCGCTAAAATGTTCTACAAAATAGAAACAGAAGTAATACTACCAAATTCCTTCTAGAAAACCACAATTATTGTTATATCTAAACTACACAAAGACCTAACAGAGAAAGAAAACTTCAGAACAATTTCTCTTATGAATATTGATGCAAAAATACTCAATAAAATTTTTGAAAACCAAACCACAGAACACATCTAATTTTGATTAGCTAACTATTTAATTTAATTATTTAATTAAGTGGGCTATTTATTTTAATATAAAAGTTATGTAGGGGTTTGTGAATATTGTTCACTGTGATAAAAGTACATGTTGTTCAAGCATGTAAACCTGAGTTTACACACTCTGCATCTACTAAAATCAAACCAAAGCCAGTACACATGTGAAAAAGTTCTCATGCCACTATTTTTCTGAAAAGCCATTTCTACTGGATGGAGAACAATGGATGCTGAATAGGCATTCTAGATAAATTTCAATCTTAGTTTCAGTGAGAAATTGTCTGAAAAATGAGATAGAAAAGTGATGGAGGAAGACATTTTGATGCCATCCTCTGGTTTCTCTACAAGGGTTCTATTGGGGGAAGATCTACTTCACTAACACTAGGTCTTCCTGTGTGCTGACATGCTTCCTACCATGACAATAATGGACTGAGCATCTGGACTGTAAGCCAGCCCCAATCAAATGTTTGACTTTATAAGAATCACTGCGGTCATAGTGTCTTTTCACAACAAATAGAGCACTTTCTAAGACAGAAGTCAAATACATGGTGTAGAAGCAGCAGACTCGGGTAGGAGCCAATTTAGAAGATGAGTATGCAAGTTCCAAATGTTAGAGCAGCCCAAAGCATTAGTGAGAGCATACTTGGAGAAGAAATAGAAAAAGAGCAAAGGAAAAGAATAATTCAGAAATTTGGCTGACTGAAGGAGTTGCATCCTTGCAGTCTGGTAAGCTATTTTTCTACAGGAAAGTATTCAGTGAAGAAAATGTGCAGAATCTAACTTAAGGCCTGATCACTCCACTCATCTCTTTACAGCATGGCTTAGTGTGAGCCCACTTTCCTAGGGGTGGTCAATCATTTGACCTGGCTCAAATGCAATGTGAGATTTTTCACCCAGCCAGGGTTTCTGGTCTCTTAACCCCACTATGGTTTATGCATTAGCTCCTGCCTCCAGGTTTCTACTCTGCAAGAGGTCTAGCCCTGACTTCCTTTGGTGATGATCAGCAATGTGGAAGTGTAATCTGAATAAACTTTTTCCTCCTCAACTTCTTTTTTGGTAGTGATGTTTTGTGCAGGAATATAAACCCTGACTAAGACACCCCCTTAGCTGCTACATGGAAAAGAATTATCAGTGACATCAGATCTCGAATGTAGGACAATGAAAAATGATACAATATTACTTTGAAATATTACTTTGAAGTTTAGGACTCAGTATGTTAAGTAACAGAGATACCAATCAATGCTTCTCAGTGAACATTATAAGTAGGACAGGTATGATACCCTTATCTTTAATGATTACTGGGTACCTTAAATAAGAGATGAGATGTAATCAGTGGGAATCTGTATAAAGGAGGCTACTGTATTAGTTTCTCTGCCTTCCTCCACTGAAGGCAAGATCCTTAGCTCAAACATAGTAATCAGTAGCCTAAATAATCATCTATGTATGTCATCTATTAACATATCAAGTCAACTGGAATGGCTTCCTGTCAATACATTCAGAACATGAGTGAATGGCCAATTCCCCATCAACACATTGTTTGGTGGATGTGCAATGTATCCGAAAGAATGATTCTAGTGCTCTTGAGTAGTAGAAATCAGGAACAAGAGTGAATCAGGGGTACCAACACAGGAGAACTCTGACATGTGCCCAGGAGCTCCTGCTAACTACTTCCTTGGTTGGTGTTGTTTTCCTCCACACACTAGTAGAGAAACTGATTATATATGCATGCCATACAGAGACACAAAGCGTTCCTTTGCAACCAAACCAAGAGCACTTAGTCATCATTGTAACTAAGTGCTCTTCCTTTAATTGTTCGAGCTGAGAACATTGCTCCTGTTCTACCAGGGTTCCCTTAACATCACTGCTGCTATTTAGCAAAATGTTCCCTAAACAGAAATGATTTAAGTAATATTGTATCAATTTTCATAATTCTGCACCAGGGCTCCACCTTCATTAAACTCCCTCAATAGTATATTTATGGCTAATCTGTTCCCTCATTCAAGTTTCAATTCTGTTGTCCAGATAAAATACCCTGAGAGCAAGCACTTTCATGGAGAAAGGGTTCATTTGGATGACAATCCAGGTTACTGCAAATGAAAAGTAACTGCAGAATCTGGAGGCAGCCAGTCACATCACATCTAGGAACACGGGTAGAATGCATCCAAGCTGCCTAAATGCCACCCTTTGCCACAGAACCCAGTGCCTCTAACCTGGGGATGGTGCTACTTATTTTCAGTGTGAGTCTTCCCACATCATTTAAGCCAATTGAGACAGGCTCTCTCTTTTAAGGCAACCCCACTGGCCAATCTGATTTACACAACTCCTCACCCAAAGCTCTACTAGGTGATTTGATGTTGTGGCAAACAGACAAAACCATCATAGCAACAGTTACAGATTCTTATGGAGCATATTTATGCTCTAATTTTCTATCAGTACTTTTTCCTTATCGATTTGTTTTACTTTTTTCCCCAGACCTTTGATTCCTATTAAATGCTCCAAATGTGGCCTCCCAGTTGAATACAGATCTGCCCTCTAATCTGCATACTTCCAGTGCCACTCCCTGCTTTCACCCACCCCCCCCAACCCAGAAAGTTCCACTTGTATTTAACCACAGCCATTGGTACAGATTTCATGCTTAGCACTCATTATGCCTCTCTTACTATGCTCATCTCCCGATCAGTGCCATGGCAACTTGTGAGTGAATAACTTCTCTGCAGAAGATGATCAGGTCTGTCAGTACATCATACATGGATCTCCAAATCCGGGAGACCTTATTTGCAAGTTTCACTCACACCTTAAACCTACACGGTGTGTGTGAGGCTCCCAAACATACCCACATACCCCTATAAACTAGCTTTCTTCTTCTTCTTCTTCTTCTTCTTCTTCTTCTTCTTCTTCTTCTTCTTCTTTTTTTGTACTTCATTTAGTATAATAGTCTATTTTTAAAGGGAACATTCAAGGCTTGGAAGTAAATGCATTCTTTCTTCTTGTAGTTCTGTATCTATGAACACGTAAAATTGAAATCTAGATATTCTCAGTTTGGACTCTGACATTGAGGGACTTGACTCCCATCTTTACTACTGGCTTCATCATTAGGTCCCAGGCACATGAACTACACTGGAATAACATTTGCTGCAATACATTGTAACTTTGCTGCCTGTCTCCTGTCTGAGCAAACTCAAGGCTGGTTTTGATTAGTCTTTCTCTAGTTACTGAGTGAAGCCCACTGGTACTGTTCTTAGTTTCACAAATGAAATACCAATGTTTTCAATTTGGCTTTTCAGCTACCTCCTCAAATATTTTTTTTATCACATTACCACCATATGCTTACCCTTTATTCTGAGCCAAAGGGAGTCTGGTAGTCATGATCACCAAATTCATCATATTATGTAGAGCTTCAGGGATATACACTACCTTTGACATATAAAACTCTCTCATCTGCTTTCCACCATATATAAATATATATATATATACATATATACATATATATATATATATATATATATATATATATATATATATGTACTCATGTATACATATACATACATATTGCTTGACATGGTGGCATACACATTTAATCTGAGCACATAAAAGGTATAGGCAGGTGGATCTCTGTGGTCAACCTGGTACACATAGTTACATAGTGATCTGCAGGACAGACAAAGAGGCATGGTGAGACAATGACTCAAAAAAGAAAAAGTATGTATTTGTAACATGTATTTGAGTGAGCATGTAGGTGTATGTTTTGTACTTGTGTATGCTTAAGAAATAGAAAAAAGTAGATTTTTTTTCATGACATTTTTCTGAACTACCCCTTTTCATAATTTTAACAATTTTCTACATTTAAAAATAAACCATTTATTTATTTATTTATTTATTTATTTATTTATTTATTTATTTATTTTATGTGGATATTTTGCCTGTCTGCACAATATAAGCACAATGCATATGCCTAGGGCCCATGGAGAGGGCACAGGAACTTTTGGAACTGGAGTTACAGACAGCTGTGGGCTACTACATTGGTTCTGGTAATATAACATGGGTTTTGTTGTTAACAGCAGCCCCTATTTGTCTACCTTTTTAAAATAATAGAGATAAGAGTTGCCAGTGCTTATATCGTTGACCTGTCCAGTCTTTCCCACATGGCTTTAGGGTCCTTGAAGACAAATTGTGCACTTCGCCCAATATCTTTAGTGGCTTTTTTAGCACCTGGCCTATGGTAGAAGTTTTGTGATGTTTATTAACTTGCAGTAGACTAGAGTGAAGAGACTCAATGGCGATCAAGCACATGACCTCAGCCTCATTATCGTTGAAGCCTGGCCACAAGAAAAATATGGAAAGTGGCAGACACTCCTGCTACACTTAAGCTTTAATTAAATTGCATTTTAATTCTCAAGACAAGTTCCAGTTTAGTGACCCCGGAGAGGAAAAAAATGTCCTCTGTTCATTAAATGAGCAGGGATAGATGCTAGGAATTTTTATTTTATATCAGGCAACGCTGGCCTAGACAAACTGCAAACAGAACAAAGTACCCAGAGACTGAGTGAGACAAGAAGCTTTTTGAAACTAACGATTTGGTGAGCTCAAAACATTGCTCCTTTTTGCATTTTTAGATCCGCTAGAAGCACATGGAAGACTTTTTTCTTATATAAAGTAAAACATAAAATCACTATTCCCAAAGAGCTTATGCTTCTCTTCACTGACTTTATGTGTGTACATAGTTTTGTTTTTTATCATCTATCTAGAATAATTTATAATCAGCTTACTGCTTGTTGTTTATGACTCTCTCATCTTTGCCTCTCTGCCACAAAATTTCTGTGCCTCTTTACTTGGAATAACCTTCAGTTCGACCAGTAACAGTGGACATGGGAGAACAGCACAGTTGTTCTACATAGAACCCACAGCTCTGCAGAGAGTCTCTGGGACTACCTCTTCACACTACCTTGGCAATGAGAAACCAACCATAAACAATGCATGGACACTGGTCCCTTGTTCAAAATACAAGGCAGGTTAGACTTGACCCACAGGATGAATTTTGGATGTGACTTATTTGTTTGCTCTGATGCTTTCTCTAAGAACCTTTTCACATTGGCTTTATTTAAATTCATTGATATTTTTTACTGACTTAGGATAGGTGTAATCTTAGTTGACATGAAACAGAAAGAGGCAAAGAAGATGGATTGCAGAATAAAAATATTAGGTAAGTACAGAGTAAATCAGATAAAATATAATGTATGTGTGCATAATGTCATAATAAAATAGATTATTGTGGATAATTAACATATACCAAAAGATTAAATAAATACATATACCACATATGTACATAAACACACATGATTTTATTCAAAAGAAAGGCAGTGAGATTGTTTATCCTGGATATGATGACAACAAATTTAGATAACAAGGAAGATGAGTCTCAATGCTGAACTGAAAACTTCCTCCATTATTTCTTTGGTAGGTAGAGAGACTAGAGTCAAAGGCCAGCGTTTCCTAGCACAGTGAGACTTACTTGTTTATTATAGATTGTATAACCATCCTCAGACATCAAGAAATGAGAGGCCCTTCTACCACACCCCACATCTTTAGCATCAAATAGAAAGTCAAATGCTTGAAGCAACAGAGACAGGCGCTAAGGAAAAACTTGTAAACTAGGCCTACCTTCTCATTCTTCCAAACCTGCTTCTCTGGTCTGGCTTGGCACTTCAGAGTTAAACAGAAATGGAAAATAATACAACAGAGAGACATTGGGGACTTCGACAAGCCATGAGAAGGTAACAGTCTCCATTTCTTCAGTCATTATCCATATCACAGAGAATTTTTCCTCAGTAGTTTTGAGAATGCTGAAGTAAATGTGCAGCTATAGATCATATCACTGTGCATTTACTGTGATTAAGGTGGGAGCTACAAACATTCCACGAAGCATTTAATAGTGGCTTAACTTTCAAAATTTATACGTTTAGATTTTCCTTATGCTATGACAAATTTGTGGATTAAATCCATTCTAAATGCTCATGTTTTTTGTTTGTTTTGTTTTTAATTATTGAGAATGAAAGCATATTTTATTAGATGTGATATAAAAGTTACCAACAACTTTAAATGTAGATAATTGAATTTATTAAAAATTAGAAACTGCTGTTCAGTAAAAGCCATCATCTCCGAGGAAAATAGCTCAACAAACAAAGAACATGTTTGCAAAACACTGAACTGGCAGGGATTTTTATATAATTCTGTTTAAATTAAAAAATTATGTACTAAATTGTTGCCTCTTTTCCAATTCCTTCCATTACTCCCACCACTTCCTCCCAAATTGATGTGCTCATTTCTTTAAACCCACTAAGTATAGGAAGCATGGTCATTTCTGATTCCTTCTAAGTTCTTGATTCAGATTTATGTCCAAGTGCAACCAACTGTGTAACATTGGTCCTACTAATTACATATAACTTGCCAGAAAATTTGTTAGAAGCTTAAAATTACATGTTGAAGCATCGGAGAGGATTTTTATGGTCCTATAAATCAGATGTGTAGAACCTTGTTTGCCTTCAGATATGTGGTAAAGACATTACACAACATTTCTGAGTTCTATATTGGTCTATCACTATGTTTATCACTGTTGCATTTCTCTCAAGGTCCTGATAATTAAGACCATTATTCTTGAATTTAGTAACTTAAACAAACATTTGATGTCTATATCCTTCTATTATAGCTTTGATTTTTCTGCTGAAATATATTTGTCCATTGTAGTGTCTACTACCCTTGGGTCCTTGTTTTCCTTCCTTCATGAGCACAGAGAGCAACTATTAAATCCTAGACCCTCTCACTGCTCAGTGTGCCCACATGTAATGATCGCCGAAATATAGTATGACCTCTCAGGGATGACCCACAGAGCCTCCCAGAAGCCACCTGTTACTATTCATTTTCTGGCCCAGTTTATGCCAGTTTACATGAAAGCCTCACAGTGTTTTAAATCTAGAAGTTGGTGGGACTGAGTTCGCAGAAAGAAGTCTTCTAACTCGCCATATAGAATGAACACATTGACCATGTTCACTGCTTTAGCAAATATAGTTAATTCTCATTATACTGAACCATTAAGATTTCCAAGGGTGTATATCATACTGCAGCTACTATTACCTCTCTTATAAATAACTTAGGAGAGTGACCCAAACACTTCAAGGTGTTTCTTTAGATGTCATTTCCTTTCTTTCATGATCCTCTCCATAGTAGAGGGCCACTCATGGGTGAGTGACAGATATTTAGAACTACAGAACAGTCAAATAGCATAATCAATTTCATCCTACATAGTTTTGACAACAGACTTGAAATTCAATACTTGTTTATTCATGCTCTACATATAAGAATAAGGTACCTCCAAGAATTAAACACCTTTTAAAAACCTCACTACTAAAGACTGTGAATCGATATTCATGAACGATCTGGTCTGCAGCCAAAGTTCTGGCTCTTTATGCCATGTCACCTTTTCTATCATGTGTGAGGAAACTTTAAAGAGCCTTTAATATGCTCGCAACTCGAACCATCTCATTCTCCGCTGACATTGAATATCCTGCCACTGGGAAGAGATTTATGCCTTTCAATGCCACAAAATCATTTATGAATTCATGGTAATAGGAGGGTCGAGAAAACTGTTTTCCTAAATTTGATTAATAATTTTCCTTGGACAACATCCAAGAGGTCAGCTATGCTGTGCTCTGTTCTTCTGAGGGCTTGCTGGCTTCGTAGTGCTGCACTGTGGTTAGTAGTAACATTATAAACTTCTGAATCCAAACGGCAAAGAGAAAGACAAAATGCCAATCACTCAAAGTAAGTTGGTAATTACCTTTCTGGAATGTGAGAACAAGTAGTCCAGGATGACACGTGACCCATCTTGTTTTCACGTTTATACCTAAGGCAATGGGATCAACTGCCTCTTTGTAGAACTCCATAGCTAGCACTTTCTTTGCACATCCTTCTCTCATTCTCCTCTTTTGTCAAGGGAAGTACAAGAGGAAGCTGTTAACATGCCAACAGTGAAAGGCAACTTGAAATCACATCTCAGCGAAACACAGGGATGAATACTTCTAGACTAGAGTATCTGTTGAGTTTTATGTGGCAGTAGTAAACTTGATAAACATTGTTTTATTTTATCTTTGCTAATGACAGAGAAACTCATTTTATCCCTCCTTACTAAGCCAAATTGCTTGTACATATCGCCATGTAATCATAAGCCAAATGCACTGCATTTTTGCTTTTGTTTAGAAAACCACTTTGAGAAAATTATGTTCATTATCGCTCTGTAAGGGACAAAGAAAGTTTGTCGCTAAGTCTCATACCAGGATTTTATAGAAGATTTAACAAAAGCCACAGTTTAAAGTCATGACTATCTGATGAAAGTCAGTAGAGAAAGGCTATTATCCATGACAGAGTCCAGGGGAAAATACAGAGAAGTAATTTTTCCATTACATAGAAGAATACCTTAATAGATAGATGAGACTACAACTTACAAGTATATGTGTCATAGGTGTTGATGACACGGGAATTGATACTACCTAGATGCCCATCAAAGAGGAACAACTGAATAATAAAATGTTGATTCTCTGGAGTTCATGCTCTGTTAAGAAGCATTTGACTATTTCCATGTTGCGTTTTGTTTTGCATGTACTTTACGCTCATTGTAACTATTAGGTTTTCAATGCATACTGTCAAGCCCTTGAAAAAATCAAGTACTGACTAAAAAATATATTCACATAGTTTTATGTAAAAATTATTTTAATATCTGAAAAAACAGTACTGACAAAAATGTATAATTTTAAGCAAAAAATATTTAAAATCTGTACATTTATCTTTGTTTTGTAAAATAAAGTTGTTTAAAAAAAAAGAAGCATTAAATAGATGTTCTCATGTATTAATAAGCACTTCTAAGAAAGAACAAATGACGGGTGACATTTCCCGATGGCAATACCCAAGTCAAAGGACATACACACCATTTCTGCAACATGTGCAAACAATAAATCTGCACTTAACTCAAAATAAGGCTGTTTTATAGATGGTGGTATGTTTATACTAAAATAAAATACAAACAATTTAACAAAATCACTTTTGTGCTTTTTGTGAAGCAGTACAAGGAAAAAAATGCCAGCGAGGTTGCCATGGAGAAGCCCATTTTTCTTTAGATAAAGTTTTTCTATATGGAACTGAAAAAAATAAAGTCTCTGGGGGATGTAACCTACATACTGGCGAGCACAGAAAGAGGGGAGACATACATTATGGAAATGAGAAAATGGAAAAGCTGACTTATGAAAGCAAGTTTAAAGATGTGAGTGGAGCCTGTTGGGGAACTGCCTTTGGAGTCAGAAAAATGAGTCAGGATGTTTTAGCAATTAGTGAACCGGAGCTAGAAAGATGGCACAGTGGTTAAGAAAATTTAGTGGATTTGCAGGGGACTGTAGTTTATTTTTCAGCACCCAAGTTGGGAAGCTCATAACCCTTAACCCTGTGAATCTCTTGTCTCTGGACTCCAAAGGCCTAAGCACTTGTGAACACATATTCAGACTCTCTCTCTCTCTCTCTCTCTCTCTCTCTCTCTCTCTCTCTCTCTCACATACACACACACACACACACACACACACACACACAAACACACACATACATACACACACAAGTCAAAATAAAAGCAACTATTTTGTTAAAAGAAGTTAATTGATTGGTATGTGTCCAAAAACAGTGGTTTGTACATCTATCCAGCTGTCAGAATGGAGGTCCCCACCCCAAAAGTTCCTGTGTGGAAAAAAATTACTATAACTCAAGAAGAAATTGTCTTGAATATCTTTCAGTCTCCAGTTGCCACAGTAGGAATGATTCCATGTCACAATGTGTCTTCCTGATCTATTTTGCTTCTAAAATTTCAAATACCGTAGATAACATCTACATAGTATTTTATTTTGCTGTAATTTGAAGGTTTTGTCCTTTACCAATTTCTGTCACTAAACACTGACATCCTTAAATCAAACATACCAACACATTAGAGAAGGAGTTCCCTGAAGTGAAACCAAACAGGTTAAATGGTAGTAAAGCCAGTATATAAAGCTCATAGGAATTTAAGCCCATCTAATTTCAAATTTAAAAATACAACTTTTGAGCTGAGAGTTTTGTTAAGTTCTGCTTCATGGTATATTGAAGGAACTAGCAGTTAGAAATATAAACTTTAAGTCAGGTTGTGTAAAACCACATATCAGCCCAGGTGTTTTATGAAGTAACCTTACAAAAGGTAAACTCAGTGATCCACCTGTAACATACACTGAAGAGCTTCCTTAGAGAAAACCCATGAGGATTATATACTGAGAAGTCATTCAGGGGGCTAACAGTGTGCTTTTCATAAACTAAGCACTCAGTAGGGTAGGCAGTAAGCAAAATCTTCTCTAATGGGAGGAGCATACAATCTACTTTAGTTTTATTTATTTATTTGTTTGTTTGTTTATTAATTATTCTTTAATTTTATTTAACAATCAAGTTATTAGCTCCCTCCTGGTCTGCCATCCCTGACAGTTTATCATCCCATTTCTCCTTACCTGTCTCCAAGAGGATGTCCTCACACAGCCCCCCAACCCCACCAGATCTCCCCACTCCCATGTCTCGTAAGAGTTAGGTGTGCCCTCTCTTACTGAGGCCAGACCAGACAGTCCTCTATTGTAATGAGACGGGTAACAATTCCATTTTAGTTTTATTTTATGCTGAATTCAAGGCTTCTAAATCATGTCTGACTCCCTAATCAGGCTGTTTGCACTTGCTAAATCTCTCTGAAAGTCACTGCACTCCTAAAATGATTCTTGGACAGCATCATGGTTTTCTATTATTGTTTCCTACACTCCTGTTTTTTACTTTGTTTTCAATTTTTAAACAATGACCAGACCTTGACCTATTTGAATGCTTTTGAAGAGTTGGGCCTTGTTTCTAAATCCAGCCCTTTTGTCTGGGTCTGTGAATCTGACCAAGGGACTTATCTGAAAGCTTCACCTTATGGCTAATGAGAAACTTTCACATCTATTGCTATGTGTAGCTGGGGGCATTTACACAGCTTTGCCTTTCTTAAAGCCGAGGTCATGTAGGACCATCTGAAAGGAATTATGGGAGCATTTGTCTCTAAAAGCTGTATAGTCAGTGATTGTTAATAGTTACTGTCAACTTCTCTTCCCTGGGACCCATACAGGCACCACTGGTGTTTTCAGTGTTGGCATTGTATTTGGGGTGCTTATAGAGATGTTTAACTGAAAAGAGTTGTACCCCCAGAGTGAATGAGCCTTTTTACTGGTGTGGAAAACTAAATAAGAAAAACAAAGACTAGAAGAAGCCACAGGCACCAGAATCCTGATGTTGGGTACAATGTGACTAGTTGCCTCTACCTCGTGACTTCCTGGCCATAATGGACAATGTGAGCTCAACTTGCTTGTGTTGTTTTCATAGGGTCTTTTGGCTCCTGTTGAATTTTTTGTTTGTTTGTTTGTTTGTTTTTATTGTTTGTTTTTTTTTCTTATAGCAACAAGAACATAATTAACATATGGTCTCTATCAAACTCTTCTATGTGGCCTTTGTTGCTTCAACACATGCCTGGAGAATTTGTGAAGTAATAACTGCATTTGGTAAGGAGGTGTGTGAAAGTTTTGTCTGCGGTCTAGTTTTTAAGTCCTGTGACAAGCTATTGACAAATTCTTTTAATTTACTTTATTATTACCAAACTTTCAATATCCTGGAGCACACCTATACTACACCATTGACTGTGCCCAAGGTGAGGCATAGGTCACAAATAGGACAATTTTCCTAATGTGTTGTTTCTTTACAACATCTTTAATAAGATGTATCTTTGCAACACTTATGTCAACTATTTGTCCATTTTCTGTCTGTCACACAGGCTCTTTTTCTTAAAAAGAGTAAAGATCTAGCAGCAACATAATCAGAGCTGTCACTGGTGGTTATGGACTCTGCAGAGAAAGAGAGAAAGAGTGCTGTACATTTCAGGGTCCCCAGCTTGCCACCTTAGCAGGCACCAGGTGTATGTTAGGGTTTCTCATCACCAGAAAGAAAAATGTAATCATCTCAAATTGGAAGAGACTCCTAGAAATAAACCTCAAATATGATGATGGTATTTTGAGCAGAGAGAAGCAGAGCTCATCGGAGAGATGGAATTACTGGCTTCTGAGAAGCTCTTTGTAATAGTTAATGGCAGAATCCAGAGTTGTGCAATGGCCACCCCTTATGCTCGCTTTGTTTCCATCAGTGGAGGAACCACATTCTATTGTTTACATGCTTTTCTTTTCATTTTTATTTCTTAAACCAGTTTTCTTTCACCTGAATTGTTGAGGCTCCATGGGTATGTTCATGTGGGCTGAGCATGCATGTTTTCACATGTTTGGTGTACATGTATGTGACTGTAAATATATGTGTGCATATGTGCAAGTGAAGGTGAGAAGTCATCCCCAATTATTTTGCATCATGTACTTTTAAGCAGGGTTTTTTGCTGTCATTGGAACTCCCAAATATATCTAGTCTATGTGGCCAGCTTGTTCATAGATCCCTCTGTCTACCTTCTGAGTGCTGGTATTACAGGTGACTATCTTGCCTATCTGCAATTTACATGAGTCCCATTAATCCAAACCTTTTCTGCACACTAGCCTGGGAAATGCTTTATTCAATGATTCATCTTCTAAGTCATCAACTTTTAGTTTTAGATATTTTTTGTGCCTTCAAAATTTACTCAACTGCAAAAATAAATAAAACTCCATGTCTTTCCCTTCCTAGTATTCTTTATCTCTGCTGACTGTCAATAATCCATTTCTCTATTTTATACGACATATCTCTTCACCCTCCTAATATACTTTCTGTCTTCATCTTTCCCAGTAAATCAGCTCTGGATAAAATCCCTACTAGTATCAAATTGTTAAATTCAGTGAGTATTTTTCTTTTTTCAGTTTACTTGATTCTGAGCATTTGTTATAGGTGACCCTACTTTTTTTTCTGAAAAATACTCTGCTATCTGACTCATGAGACAAAGTCTCTTCCTCCTATGGATTGACCTATGGATTCTTGTGTCATCATGTTGAGCTCTACATATCTTCATCTCTACTACACACAGGCCATGAGGATCTTAATTCAGAGTAACCAAGGAGAAAGTAGATAAATACACCAACTTGTTTAAACAGCCTGTGACTTGATATATTGAAAGTTGATATGTAATGATCTCAAGGCCATATTCTCATCTATCTTCAAAATTCTTAAAAGCAATAGTCTTCATCACCCATTCAGTATGTGTTGTACATAAATATGATGTTGTTAAAAAATAAAGATATTGAAGTAGAGTTTCAAATAATATCCATGACTTTGTTTATGTAGATAAGAACCCTCACTTAAGTGGAATCCAATAAGACTGTCATATACACTATTCCTCAGCCAAATCTTGAATCTTACTTAGATCATTTGCCCTCTGACCTCAGATATATTTGTCAAAATTATTTTTTTCTGTTTCATTCTTTGCTTCAACTTTATGGCATTAGCTGGTTTAACATAATGGACAATTATAAACCAAGAATCCTAGGATAGGAGTGCATGATACTAACTGTTAGGGTCTATGAATCACTAAAGGGAGACACTAGACTCAAATAATATGGAAAAGCCAAGAGTATTTGTTCATTTCAATTTACTACTTGCAGAGATCTCCCCATTCTAGAATGAAAACTCCTCATGGGCCTGCAGGCACAGCTTTTATTGTCTGTTAGGGTTATTACAGGGAGGGCTATGTACCCTTTTGTGTTGATTGGCAAACTTTATCTTTAGGGGCCTGGCTAATTATACAATTAGTTAGTGCCTGGAAACTTCCCTGGGGGGCAGTTATTTATTGCAGCTACCTATTCTTACTTCAGGCCAGATAACAAAGTATCGTCTGATTGGCTGCCCACAGCTGTGGTTGGCTGACAACAGGTTCCTGCAGCCAGTTTCTCATTTTTGGAAAACAGAAACTTAGGCTTTGTCTCCTAAGGTTCTTGTTTGCAGCTTGTCACGAACTCAGTCTTCTCAAAGTCTTTGTGGTGTTTGTTCCCCTCGGCCTGCCTGGTTTCCCTGATATAATACGACCCCTAACTAAATCCTGCATTGGCTACAAAGGGCAAGGCTCTGTGATGCACATGTATTGAATGATTCAATGTGGGAACAGGTTAGTTCAGATATAAAAGAACACAGAAACAGAATATGTTGTTTTGAAAGGTCTTTCCAATAATCGAATTACCTCACAGAGGAGATAAAACCAAGCTACTTATTTTCCAGTCTTTGCCTAAGACATCCACATGTCTTAGCCAAACTCACCATTTAATCTTAATTTTCAAAAATAATTACTATTTTTTTCCAAGAACTCAGTTCTGGCTCTGACTATAATTGATCATCTGATAATTTCATATATTTTGGATCTCTACTGAATGGCCTGGAAATCATCCAATGGATCAAGAATCATGAAACAGAGAAGACAAACAATGACCCTATCTCAATGAGACCAATAACCATGTGCCAAGTGGATGGTAGCATTTAAAATAGATGATAAATAGCAATTCTGAGGCCATTCTGTAAGATTTTTGTGTTTCGCATTAGAGAAATAATGAAGCCTCCATCTCATTTGCAAGTTAAAAATTGCTAATCCAACTCTGGGGAGAAAATTCAGTGAATCACAAGTGACAATTGCTTAAGTTTCACATGAGTAAATACATTGGCTCTTTTGATATTATTTAAGATTCAGAGCTACAAAATACATTTTCATATCATTTATTTGTAGAAGAATGACACAATTATTTTCAGAATAATTAACTCCTCAGTTTAGTGACAATTATGTTCCATTATAATAATTAAAATCACACTTTGCTATTTGGATGAACTCAATAGAATAATGATTTCTTAGGGGAAGATTTAATCAAATCATTATTTTTTTCTCCCACATTAAAAAATATCTGTAAATTATTTCAATTCATTGTACTATTGCTTAAGTTTGAATTTTGCTGGGGTAGTGAATTGCAGGTGTTACATTGCCTGGATTATAGAATACCAAAAGAAAGTGTGGATTTTTTGTTTGATTGTTTGTTTTAAGGTATTCCAACAAGAGGCATTTGTGTTAGTCTGGGTAAAGAGTAAGATCAACCCTCAGTGGTGGCAAGTATTACTTACATGACTAAACACTAATGAAGGACTGGAAAATATGCATATATCTCTTCAAATTTCATCTAAGCTTTCTGGGCCTTTTGAGTTTAGGACTCTACATGGGTACAGCAGTCACTCTCCTCCTTCTCAGACTCTCAGTTTCTCATTGAATCTGAACTCAGCCATGCCATCAGCACTGCTGAATTGCCAGCTTTCAGGCAGTCTCATGGGTCTGCTTACCTCCCTTAATCATGTTAGCTAATAACTCTAAGAATTCCTCTTACTTATATTTTTAGATAATTGTATTGGCTCTGATTTTATGGATAAATCTGACTAATACTTTTACTGTCTTATTAGAAGAAATACCAAAGACAAAAAGATGACAGCTCAAGCCACCCTTGAAGCATCTGTCCATGAAAATTGTTAATGGAGGCATGCAGGAGACTGGTACAATTCCGCACTGGTAGCTGGGCATTGCATCAGGCCAACAGATGGCAGGAACACCTGAAATCAAGTGGATGGGAGCAGGTGGTGAAGGAGAGAGTGGTGTTTCAGGGTCATGGTCAATTGAGAAGAGAACTCTGGTCAATAAGTGGGAGAATGTGAAGAAGAGGTCAACAGCTCTCCAGAAAGGAAAGCTCTGAGAGCTAGAAAAGATATGGGGCCTTGGAAACTAGGTTGGAGTTTAGAAAAATGTTCCTGGTCTGTGAAGAGGTTAAAGTACAGGTCACAAACTAAGGGAGAAATGTACAAGACCAATTAGGCAAGAGTGGCAAAGAGCAAAGCTATGTCATATTGAATATTTTTCTATGCCACCTGTAAGCACATCAGATCCTAGAATCATGTCATTGTCACTGCTAACCATGCTTCAGTGGACAGTATGTAACTCTGTGTACTGGGTCTCTATGGAACGTCTTCTCTTGAACTATGACATTTACTGGATAAAATGATATAATATGATTACTTGGATCTTCTCATACATGTAAAGGGATCTTCCAAATATAAATTTAAACTGGTTACATTTCTGTGAAAGGGTAAGGCAATAAGATCTAAATGTGCAATGACATTTCAGTCATCTGGTGCCCTGTGTGTCCTTCTGATTGTAGAAGTTATAGGTAGTTTTTAAATCAGATGGCAGAACAACCAAGTTGCAAGCCCTAGTTAAGAGTCAAGTACTTACAATAGAAAGAACATTGCACTGAGTACATGTTTACTGCATGAAACGTAATGGACTAATAAGTAAGAGAATTGAAATGAATTCAGTTACTTTTGACATTTCAAAACTTTTTAGGATCTCCAACACTTACTCATAGCTCCAAATCAATTCCTGACTGCTTCTCTGACCACTTTTTCTGTGTTACTATTTAGATCCCCTAAATTTGGTCAGGGTGCTTGTGCTGACATTGGAAGAGACTTTCAGATCAAAAGACAGTAATGTAAGAATAGAATATGCTTAGAATAGAAGATCCAGAAATGAGCCCTCATGTATATGGACACCTGATTTTTGACAAAGGAGCAGTAAACATTCAATGGAAAAAGGACAGCCTATTCAACAAATGGTGCTGGTCCAACTGGCACTCAGCATGCAAAAGAATAAAAATAGACCCTTTCTTATCTCCTTGTACAAAGCTCAAGGGTAAGTGGATCAAAGATCTCCACATTAAACCAGATACACTGAAACTATTAGATGAGAAAGTAGGGAAAACCTTAGAAAACATAGGCACAGGAGAAAATTTCCTGAACAAAACACCAATGGCTCAAGATCTAAGGTCAAAGATTAACAAATGGGACTTAATGAGATTGCAAAGGCTAAGGACATCGTCAAGAAAACAAAACGGCAACCAACAGAATGGGAAAAGAACTTTACCAACACCACATCAGATAGAGGCCTAATATCCAAGGTGTACAAGGAACTCAAAAAGCTAGACACCAGAGAATCAAATAACCCTATTAAAAATGGGGTACAGAGCTAAACAAAACGTTTTCAGTTGAGGAACACTGAATGGCCGAGAAACACCTGAGGAAGTGCTCCACATCCTTAGCCATCAGGGAAATGAAAATCAAAACAACCCTGAGATTCCATCTCACACCAGTCAGATTGGCCAAGATCCAAAACTCAGATGACAGCAGATGCTGGCGAGGCTGTGGAGAAAGAGGAACACTTCTCCACTGTTGGTGGGGTTGCAAACTAATACAACCACTCTGGAAATCAGTCTGGCGATACCTCAGAAAATTGAATATAGTACTACCTGAAGACCCAGCTATTCCACTTCTGGGCATATACCCCAGAGACACTTTAATACACAGCAAAGATATATGCACCACAATGTTCATAGCAGCTCTATTTATAGTAGCCAGAAGCTGGAAAGAACCCAGATGTCCTTCAGAAGATGAATGGATACAAAAATTGTGGTACATATACACAATGGAATACTACTCAGCCACCAGAAACAATGACTTAACCAAATTCTTAAGAAAATTTCTGCATCTAGAGAATATCATCCTGAGTGAGATAACCCAGTCACAAAAGAACAGATATAATATGCAGTCACTGATAGTGGGATGCTAACCCCAGAGGCTTGCACTACCCCAGAAACAACTCACAGACTGTATGAAGTCCAAGAAATAAAGAAAACAAAACAAAACAAAAAAAATTTACAAAACAAGAAAACTTTCACTATTTCCATGTTACATTTTGTTTTACATGTACTTTAGCTCATTGTAACTATTAAGTTTTCAAGGCATACAACCAAACCTTGAAAAAAAATCAAGTACTGACTAAAAAATATATTCATATTGTTTTATATAAAAATTATGTTAAAATCTGAAAAAAGTACTGACAAAAAATGTATAATTTTAAGCAAAAATGTTTAAAATCTGTACATTTATCTTTGTTTTGTAAAATAAAGTTGTATAAAAAAAAAGAATAGAGTATGCAAAGTCCACAAAGAGGGACTAGAATTTAATTATGTCTTGAGATGAGCTAAGAACCACTTTCAGAAGTTCAAATGTCAAACCAGAGAAGTACTACAGTGACTATTGGGCAACTTCTCTGGGGATATCCAGATGGTTTGGGTTTATTTTCTCTCCACACTTCCCATGTTTCTCCTCATCTTAGTCCCACCAAAGCAACTGAACAGGAGTTCAGTAAAAGTAGGCATATTTTTCTTCTTTGCTGTTGACAAGTCTGTAAATCTGATAAATATTTGATGCCAGGAAGAGAAGGGCAAAGGGTTTACATGTTGTCATTATAGTGAAGGTAGAAAAGGAATGAAATTGTCTGTAGAATCATTTCATTATTAGAAACAGGCTATGGGTCATGGGGTATTTTTGGGCATGAGCATAATGTCCCATTACTTAATAGAGCCAAGTCTCACTCATGTGGGAGCTCATACTGGAGATCACATGACAAATGATTTATTCAATTTTAAATCTTAGTTCTACTTAAAACACTAAACCTGGAATAACACCAAGTGTTTGACTTTTAATTTTGTTTTCACCCCATATCCTATTTCTCTGAAGAGTCCACACCTTCAGGTCCTTGTTCTGTCCTGATCCCAACTTTTTTATTCTTGTGACTTGTTAGAATATATCTTGGTTAATAGTTGACCCAAACCTGAGGTCCAAGTCTTCAGCTTTTGTCATGTTGCTGGTGTTACCCAGTCATTGGACTGTCACCAAAAAACTTTCTGGGTTGTTTTTTCTATTGCTTAATATTTTACAGATTAACATCTCACACAATGACAAAACACGGGTGACAAAGCATGTTTCCTCGTTGTGTTACTAGCACCTTGGCTGGTGGTCAGTGCATGTTGAAGTACCGAATAAACAATATGTTCATGTCTTTCTTATATTTTATACTGTAAGAGTTCATGGTGGGTTTTGAAAGCTTTCATATCTACCTGGCATCGCACTGTTAGAATTGTGTAAATTTCTTGCCTTCCACTTATATCTTCCTTCAAGGCAAAATAAAAAACATAGTATCTGCAAATAATCATAGAAAAATATATGTGCAAGATACTGTGAGAAGTTGGAGAATAACTCTGCAGTCCCCCATGGATAAGAAGAGGAAATAGTATTTCATGAAATACTTTAGACTGTGCAGATAGTACAAAAAAAAAAAAAAAAAAAAAAAAAAAAAAAAAAAAAAAAAAAAAAAAACAGAGAACATAGAGCTGCAAGAAAGGAGAAGACAATTGACAAATTCTACTTTGAAGAGTTTCCAATGACAATTTCTCTTTGGAAAGGTTGTGTAGGGCAAAATCTGATACCTTAATACTAGAGGGTCATTAAAATTAAAAGCATGATAAATGGTACAAAAATATTTACCCACAAATTAGTGTTACTGGAGTGTATTGATTCAGGCAGAGCTGTAAACAGGAGCATATCACTGAGCATTTTTTGTTGTTATCTGTGTATATCCATGTATACCTGCATCTACATCTGTATTACATATACCTGGTCATGGGTGTATGTGAGTGAAAATATGCCCATGACATGGTACATATGAGAGGTCAGAGGACAATCCTTTGTAGTGAAACTACGTTTTACATTGCTTGAGATAGGCTCTCTCATTAGTTATCATTGTGTATATTAGCTTAGCTGACTTGCAAGCTCCCAATTCCAAGGGCTCTCATCTCACTGCCTCCCATCTTGTCCTAGGAATGTTGACATAGTCTGTTGAAGAAACCCACCAGTTTCTACCAAACCGCAGTAACGCCATTTTGCAAGGCCTGCCAGGCACGCATACAAGAGAAACTAGAGTTCCGGGCAAGGTCAGTTTGGGACAAACAAGTTACAACTAAGCCAAACAAGATATCTGTGGTCAGCCATCTGGCGAGAAAATAGGGAACTAAGACAGCCTGACCTTAAGATAAGAAAAACAAGCCAACACTCAGTGGAAAATTCCGAGAACAGGGTGGGTTGGCCCCTGTTTGAACCTGTCCTCATTTAAATGCACCAATGAGAACCCTGTAACCATGCTTCCCGCTTCTGTAACCACGCTTACCGCTCTCTAGCCCTATAAAAACCCACTGCCCCGACCTGTCGGCGCGCCAGTCTTTCGAGCGACTTGGACGCCCCAGGTACCTGTGTATCTGAATAAAGCCTCTTGCCGTTTGCATCCGAAGCCCGGTCTCGCTGATCCTTGGGAGGGTCTCCCTCGGTCGAAAGACTACCATCTGTAGGGGTCTTTCATTTGGGGGCTCGTCCGGGATACGGAGACCCCTGCCCAGGGACCACCGACCCATCTCGGGAGGTAAGCCGGCCGGCCAGATTGTTGTTCGTCCTGTCTGTCGTATGTCCTAGCGCTCGCGTCCGAATCAGTTGGCCACCTTGAATTCTGAATTCTGATTTGGCGGATCCGCGGAGGAGCCGACGGGCTCAGACTCCCGGCCGCAGCCCTGGGAGACGTCTCAGAGGCATCTGGGGTCCGTTTCGTGGCCCAGCCGACCCAGACCCGCGTGGGTCTGTTCGGAGCAGCCCCTTTATCTGAGGGATACGTTGTTTTGGAGCCGAGGGAAAGACCATCTCCTCCGACTCCGTCTGGACTTTTGCTTTCGGTTTTGCGCCGGAGCCGCGCCGCGAAACTCTGTGTTTTAAGTCTTGTCCTGTGTGTCTTGTTGCTCGTATTCTTTGAAACTCGATTTAACATGGGGCAGACCATCACCACCCCTTTGAGCCTTACTTTACAACATTGGAAAGAGGTTCGAGACACCGCTAACAATCTCTCTGTGGAAGTTCGGAAAGGAAAATGGACCACCTATTGTCAGGGTCACTGGCCTCAATTTGATGTGGGCTGGCCGCGGGAAGGGACTTTTGACCTCTCAGTCATTTCCAGGCTTAAGGCTGTTATTATGCATCCTGGACCACACGGGCACCCGGACCAAGTGCCCTACATTGCTACCTGGGAAAAACTGGCTTATGATCCCCCGCCGTGGGTTAAGCCGTTTGTTCCTCCAAGACCTCCTCTCCCGTCCGCCCCCACCTTGCCTCCTCCACTCCAACCCACTCCTGTAGATCCCCCTTCCCGATCCTCTCTTTATCCCGCCCTCACCGATCCCCCCAAGCAGAAACCCCCACCTCAGGTTTTACCTCCAGACGATTCGCCCCTCGTCGATCTTCTTACGGAAGAACCTCCTCCCTACCAAGGACCCCCCGCCGAACCCGACTCCACTGAGGGGTCGCCTCGCCGCCAGGCGTCCGAGGCACCCTCACCGGTGGCGGCCCGCCTGAGGAATAGACGGGAACCAACGGTTCCTCAGGCTGAGGCCCCTTCCTCTTCCGGAGCTTTCCCGCTCCGTTTGGGAGGAAACGGGAGATTACAATATTGGCCCTTCTCGGCCTCTGACCTCTATAACTGGAAAAACAATAACCCCTCCTTCTCTGAAGATCCTTCTAGGCTCTCTGCTCTAATTGAGTCTGTCTTAGCCACCCACCAGCCTACGTGGGACGATTGCCAACAGCTCTTGCAGACGTTGCTGACTTCGGAGGAGCGTCAGCGGGTCCTCCTAGAGGCACGAAAGGAGGTTCGAGGTCTAGACGGCCGCATCACCACCCTTCCCAATGAAATTGATGCCGCCTTTCCCCTAGGTCGCCCAAATTGGGACTTTGAAACCCAAGAAGGTAGGAACCACCTAACTCTCTACCGCCAGTTGCTCATAGCGGGTCTCCAGCGGGCGTCACGACGCCCCACCAATTTGGCTCAGGTAAAGCAAGTCTTGCAGGGACCCGAGGAGACACCCTCAGCATTTTTAGAAAGACTTAAGGAGGCCTACCGGAGGTACACCCCTTACGACCCTGACGACCCGGGGCAAGAGACTGGCCTATCGATGTCCTTCATCTGGCAGTCGGCACCGGACATTAGGAGAAAGTTAGAGCGTCTAGATGGTCTGAGGGAGAGCACCCTCCGGGATTTGTTGAGAGAAGCAGAGAGGATTTTCAATAAGAGAGAGACTCCGGAAGAAAGAGAGGAAAGACTTAAAAAAGAAATAGATGAGAGAGAGAAAGAAAGAGACCGTAAGAGATACAAGGAAATGAGTAAGTTGTTGGCCACCGTAGTGTCAGGGCAGAGACAGGATAGACAGGTAAGGGGACGACGAGGGCCCCCAGTGGATCGGGACCAGTGTGCATACTGCAAAGAGAAGGGACATTGGCTGCGGGATTGTCCGAAGCGACCCCGTGGGCCTCGCAGATCCGAGCCACCGGTCTCCCTCCTGACCCTCGAAGATTAGGGAGGTCAGGGTCAGGAGCCCCCCCCTGAACCCCGGATAACTCTTGATGTGGGGGGGCAACCCGTTACCTTTCTGGTAGACACGGGAGCCCAGCACTCGGTCCTGACACATGACCCCGGACCGCTGAGTGACAAATCTGCCTGGGTCCAGGGAGCCACCGGAGGAAAAAGGTATCGCTGGACCACAAACCGCAAAGTTCACCTGGCCACTGGGAAGGTGAGTCACTCCTTCCTTCACGTGCCTGAATGTCCCTATCCATTACTGGGGAGAGACCTGTTGACCAAACTTAGAGCACACATACATTTTGAAGGGTCAGGAATACGGGTTACAGGACCCCAGGAACAGCCCCTACATATTCTAACCTTAAGTTTAGAAGACGAGTATAAACTTCATGAATCAGAAAAATCGGCAGACACCCCGACCCCAATTCCAGATAACTGGTTAGTAGATTTCCCTAGTGCCTGGGCCGAAACCGGAGGAATGGGGCTAGCGCATCGACAAGCCCCACTGGTTATCTCCTTGAAGGCATCAGCCACTCCGGTCTCAATTAAGCAATACCCCATGCCCCAGGAGGCACGAGAGGGAATTAAGCCTCACATCAGAAGACTCTTGGATCAGGGGATATTAAAGCCCTGTCGGTCTCCATGGAACACCCCTTTGCTCCCCGTAAAGAAGCCGGGGACAGGGGACTACAGGCCAGTCCAGGACCTTAGAGAAATAAACAAGAGAGTAGAAGACATCCACCCAACCGTGCCTAATCCTTATAACCTCCTGAGCGGGCTATCGCCCTCCTATACCTGGTATACTGTGCTGGATCTAAAAGATGCCTTCTTCTGCATAAGGCTGCACCCTGATAGCCAGCCCCTATTTGCCTTTGAGTGGAAAGACCCAGAGATAGGTATCTCAGGGCAGCTGACCTGGACGAGACTCCCCCAGGGGTTCAAAAATAGCCCCACCTTGTTTGATGAGGCTTTACACCGAGATCTAGCAGATTTCAGGATCCAACACCCCGAATTGATGCTGTTACAGTATGTAGATGACCTCCTGTTGGCAGCAGCCACTCAACAAGAGTGTCTAGGCGGGACTCGCGCCCTATTACAGACCTTAGGAAATCTTGGGTACCGCGCCTCAGCTAAAAAGGCCCAACTGTGCAGAAAGCAGGTTATCTACCTGGGATACCAGATCAAGGGAGGCCAGAGATGGCTAACCGAGGCCAGGAAAAAGACTGTCATGCAGCTTCCCACACCCAAGACTCCTCGGCAGTTGAGAGAGTTTCTGGGGACTGCCGGCTTCTGTCGCTTGTGGATCCCAGGGTTCGCGGAAATGGCTGCTCCCCTATACCCACTCACTAAAACAGGGACCCTGTTCGTCTGGGGATCAGACCAACAAAGGGCTTTTCAAGAGATCAAAAGGGCCCTCCTAACAGCCCCTGCCCTAGGGCTGCCAGACCTAGCTAAACCCTTTGACCTGTTCGTTGATGAAAAACAGGGTCATGCTAAAGGGGTACTGACTCAGTCCTTGGGACCTTGGCGCCGCCCCGTGGCCTATCTCTCAAAGAAACTTGATCCAGTTGCTGCAGGGTGGCCCCCGTGTCTCAGGATGATAGCAGCCATTGCCGTCTTAACCAAAGACGCTAGAAAATTGACTCTGGGACAGCCCCTGACCATACGAGCACCACATGCAGTAGAAGCCCTGATCAAACAACCACCTGATCGATGGCTCTCGAACGCTCGCATGACCCACTACCAGGCCTTACTCTTAGACGCAGAACGGGTCCAGTTCGGGCCCATAGTGGCCCTGAACCCCGCAACCCTGCTTCCATTACCAGAGGCTGCCGAAGGACATGACTGTCTTGAGATTCTTGCAGAAACACACGGAACTAGACCTGATCTAACAGACCAGCCTCTGCCAGATGCTGATGTGACCTGGTTCACGGACGGAAGCAGCTTCCTCAAGGACGGAGAACGTAAAGCAGGGGCAGCAGTGACCTCGGAGGACGGGGTGGTTTGGGCAGAGGCCCTGCCTGCAGGGACATCCGCCCAGCGAGCTGAGCTAATCGCTCTCACCCAAGCCCTCCGGATGGCAGAAGGTAAAAAGCTTAATGTCTACACAGACAGCCGATATGCTTTTGCTACTGCCCACATTCATGGAGAAATCTACCGAAGAAGAGGGCTGCTAACCTCGGAGGGAAAGGAAGTCAAAAACAAGACTGAGATCCTGGCCCTGCTAAAGGCCCTGTTCCTACCACAAAAGCTCAGCATCATGCATTGTCCTGGGCATCAAAAAGGGGATGCTCCCCAAGCCCGGGGCAATCGTCTGGCTGACGAGACGGCAAGGCAGGTAGCCTTAGAAACCCCCACAGCCATCCTCCCAGTGGTACAGCCCGACAGCCCCCGGAGATACTCAGAAGAAGACCAGAAACTCTTGACCAAAATGGGGGCCCTTTATGACCCTGCCACTCAGAAATGGACCTGGAAAGGGAAGACTGTCACGCCAATGGCTTATACCAGAGAAATGTTAAACTATTTACATAAATTGACCCATCTCAGTCCACGAAAGATAAAGATCCTGCTAGATCGAGAGGAGCACGACAAGTACTTGCTGGGGAGAGACTCCATCCTACAGGACGTCACAGACAAATGTAAGGCTTGTGCCCAAGTCAACGCAGGGAAAACACCACTCAGCAAAGGAGTGCGGGTCCGAGGGCACCGCCCAGGGACACACTGGGAAATAGACTTTACTGAGGTTAGACCAGGCCTATATGGATACAAGTATTTACTGGTTTTTGTGGACACCTTCTCTGGATGGGTCGAGGCTTTCCCGACCAAGCTTGAGACAGCCAAAGTGGTGACCAAGAAGCTGCTTGAAGAAATCTTCCCCAGATATGGGATGCCACAGGTACTGGGGACTGATAATGGGCCTGCCTTCGTCTCCCAGGTAAGTCAGCTGGTGGCCAAATTGCTGGGGATTGATTGGAAACTTCATTGTGCCTATAGACCCCAGAGTTCAGGGCAGGTAGAGAGAATGAATAGAACCATTAAGGAGACTTTAACCAAATTGACGCTTGCAACTGGCTCTAGAGATTGGGTGCTCCTACTGCCCCTAGCTTTATACCGAGCCCGGAACACTCCAGGAGCCCACGGGCTCACTCCCTTTGAAATCATGTACGGGGCACCGCCCCCGTTCGTAAACTTCTTTAACTCTGACATTTCAAGTTCCACTAATAGTCCCTCTCTCCAAGCTCACTTACAGGCTCTCCAGATTGTACAGAACGAAGTCTGGAGACCTCTAGCGGCGGCCTACAGGGAGCAGCTGGACCAACCAGTGGTACCCCACCAATTCCAGATTGGAGACTCCGTTTGGGTTCGCAGACATCAAACTAAGAATCTAGAACCACGCTGGAAGGGCCCTTACACCGTACTGCTGACCACCCCAACAGCCCTAAAGGTAGACGGGATTGCAGCCTGGGTCCACGCCTCCCACGCCAAGCCGGCACATCTGGACACGGAAACCGGTCCTGAGACATGGAGAGTCCAACGCACTCAAAACCCTCTAAAGATAAGACTTACTCGTGGGCCCCCCTGATTTTCTTCCTTGTTTGGGAAACAGGAGCAATAAGGACGGGCAGCCCACACCAGATTTACAATTTCACATGGGTAGTCAGAAACCAGGCGGGAGACATCATAAACATGAGTTCCTCCACCGGGCCCCAGCCCCATTGGCCAGACCTCGAAGTAGATTTGTGCAAACTAGCCTTAGGGGCCAGCCTTGACTGGGGAACCCCAGACAAATATTGGCCACAAAGCAAACCCGTCGATGCACCTGACCCTAACTTCGACGGGCACTTGGGGGGATGTAATAGTTACACCAAGAGAGCCTCTCTGGCAGATGACACAAGTGGACTCTATGTTTGCCCCGGTCCCCATCGAGACCGCAGCCTAAATCGCAAGTGTGGTTATGCTAATGATTATTATTGTGCAGCTTGGGGCTGTGAAACCACAGGAGATGCCTGGTGGAAACCCACCTCATCCTGGGATTATATAACCCTCCGAAGAAAATACCTCCCCAAGTATTTGCAGAACAAGTTAAAAATTGTTACAGAAGTTCCCAATAAGGCACTGTGTAAAAACGACTGGTGCATCCCCCTGGTGATCGCCTTTACCCCTCAAGGAAAGACTAAAGATTGGACTAGTAGAGGATTTGAATGGGGTCTCCGTTTAAGAGAGTGTACTGGGGGGACCCTAGGGTGTCAAGATCCAGGCCTCACTATGCAAATCCAATTAATAAAGGCACCTGTTACCCGAGCCCAAGCCATCGGACCCAATCTAGTCCTGTCCGACCAGAAGCCCCCCTCTCAACCTGTCCACGTGCCGCCCCTAGTACTATTCCCCAACAATACAGAGGAGCCCACCTCCGTGCACGCCCACCAGACCCCAGAACCTACCTTGTCTCCTGTACTCCCGGGAACAGGTGATAGGTTGCTCAGTCTGGTGCAAGGAGCTTACCTTGCCCTCAATCTTACTGACCCAGCAAAAACCCGGGAATGTTGGCTATGCCTGGTCTCAAGGCCCCCATACTATGAAGGCGTAGCGATACATGGCAACTACACTAACCATACTAGTGCCCCTTCCAATTGTCTAGACACCCCACAACATAGGCTCACTATATCCGAAGTCTCTGGTCAAGGCCTATGTGTCGGTAAGGTTCCTAAAACTCACCAAGCAGTGTGCAATACCACCTCCCCCGTAGTTAAAGGAAACTACTATTTGGCAGCATCTAATGGCGCTTACTGGGCGTGCGATACAGGCTTGACCCCCTGTATCTCAGCTAATGTGCTAAAAGAGACTTCTGATTTTTGTGTCTTGATTGAACTATGGCCAAGGGTCACCTACCACATCCCAGAATTTCTCTACGAGCACTATGAAGGCATAGTTAGACTTAAAAGAGAACCGGTGTCCTTATCTCTAGCCCTGCTACTTGGCGGGTTAACAGTGGGAGGTATAGCGGCAGGAGTAGGGACGGGGGCTTCCGCTCTCGCAGCCACTCACCAGTTCAAACAGCTACAGGTGGCCATGCACACTGATATCAAGGCACTAGAAGAATCTGTTAGTGCGCTTGAAAAATCACTTACTTCTTTGTCCGAGGTGGTTTTGCAAAACAGGAGAGGATTAGACATACTGTTCCTGCAAGAAGGGGGATTGTGTGCAGCTCTAAAGGAAGAATGCTGTTTCTATGCAGACCATACCGGACTTGTCCGAGACAGCATGGCTAAACTCAGGGAAAGGCTAAAGCAGAGACAAAAATACTTCGAGTCTGAACAAAGTTGGTTTGAAGGCATTTTTAATAGGTCTCCTTGGCTCACCACTTTAATCTCCTCCATAATGGGACCCTTAATCATATTACTATTGATCCTGCTCTTTGGACCGTGTATTCTCAACCGCTTAGTGCAATTCATAAAAGACAGGCTCTCAGTTATACAGGCTTTAGTCCTAACCCAGCAATATCACAGACTTAAACAGTATGATCCGGAGGTCATAGAATCCACTCCCTGAATAAAAGATTTTATTCAGTATACAGACAGAGGGGGGAATGAAGAAACCCACCAGTTTCTACCAAACCGCAGTAACGCCATTTTGCAAGGCCTGCCAGGCACGCATACAAGAGAAACTAGAGTTCCGGGCAAGGTCAGTTTGGGACAAACAAGTTACAACTAAGCCAAACAAGATATCTGTGGTCAGCCATCTGGCGAGAAAATAGGGAACTAAGACAGCCTGACCTTAAGATAAGAAAAACAAGCCAACACTCAGTGGAAAATTCCGAGAACAGGGTGGGTTGGCCCCTGTTTGAACCTGTCCTCATTTAAATGCACCAATGAGAACCCTGTAACCATGCTTCCCGCTTCTGTAACCACGCTTACCGCTCTCTAGCCCTATAAAAACCCACTGCCCCGACCTGTCGGCGCGCCAGTCTTTCGAGCGACTTGGACGCCCCAGGTACCTGTGTATCTGAATAAAGCCTCTTGCCGTTTGCATCCGAAGCCCGGTCTCGCTGATCCTTGGGAGGGTCTCCCTCGGTCGAAAGACTACCATCTGTAGGGGTCTTTCACTGTCACACATGACTTTACATGGGTTCTAGGATCTGAACTCAGGACCGTCAGACTTTCACAAGAGATTTAACCACTGAACCATCTCTGCAGCCCATGACATGGATCTGAGGTATTAACTTTTGTTTAGTGAAGATAAGAATAGTTTGTGATTCAGAAAATTCTGTAGAAAAGTTGGGCATGCAAAGAATTAATTTGATGTGAGTTCCCAAAAGGGGAAAAATAGTTCAGAACACTTGACAACAGGATTAAAAAGAGAAGCAAAACCTACTGTCTAAATTTGGTGCCTGAATGGCAAAGGGTCAGAAAGTTATGCTGCAGTTAAGAATAATATCAAGATTACTAATTCGGCTGAGCTTTGAGATCAGATGGACAATAATTGAAGCAGCCACTGTGAGGGAGAGAGGAAGAGATGTTACACTTACTGGTCATTATATCAGTGTGCCTGCTCTACAGCAGAGGAAGAAATTAAACAATGTGGGCAAAACCTGTGCTGCCATTAGGGAAATCATCAGAATGTGGACCAGTAAACCCTATTGGGATGGATGAGTTCAGAGACTGTGAAAAAGAAAGCAGATCTGAGAACAGAATTAGGTAGAAATAACTACATATGAGTACTGTTCATAGAGAGAAAAGCATGCAAATTTAACCAACATGGATCATGTTAACAGTAGGAGACAATGTAGTGCCTGCCCACATGCAGTCTTCCAGCTCCTGTTTTGTTTCGTAATCTACTGAGGAATAGTATTTACTTCCTAACCATTTTCTTTAGATTTAAGAAATATGCTATGAATTATACACTGAACTGGGAAGATGGCTCAGCTCACAAGGTGCCCGCTGTGTAACCATGGGGATCTGAGTTCAGATCCAGTGCACCCAGCCAAACTATTCTGGCATGGGAAGTAGACTGGTGGATCTTCAGGGCTCCTTGGGCAAATGGTCTAGTCAAAATGATGATCTCTAGATCTCATTAAATGAGAGACACTGTCCAAAGGAGAAATTTGGAGACCACCAGAGAAAAGCATTTTGACATCACTACCAGCCTTCAAAATTACCTTGCATAAATCTCTCTTCCTCCCTCCCTCCCCCCTCCTCTCGCTCTCTCTCCTCCCCCCTCCTCTCTCTCTCTCTCTCTCTCTCTCTCTCTCTCTCTCTCTCTCTCTCTCTCTCTCTCTCACACACACACACACACAATGCACCAATTATGGGGGAAAGTCTTGCAAATTATATTGCAGTCTTGATACTGACATTGATATAGTTACAAACAGGATGTGCCTTTTATATAAAGATTGATATTGTTGTTATTGTTATTTTTCTAATAGCCAAACAAATTTCCCTTCCATCCTCAGGATATATAACATTAATAAGGAAAAAAAATCTCTTTCCATTACTATAATTTTGTTAGCTGTTTTCACAATTTTATGTGCATATGCATGTGTGTTTGTATGTTTATGTGTTTACATGCAGCAGCATGCATGGGAAGTTCAGTGGACAAACTCAGATATTTGTCCATTCCTTGAGACAGGGTCTCCTTACTTCTGCAGAGGAGAGCTTTGGGAAATTCCTCTGAAGGTTTTCTTCCTTTGAAGAGACACCATGACCATGGCAAATTTTATAAAGGACAGCATTTAATTGGGTCTGACTGGCTTACAGTTTCAGAATTCTACTGCATTATGGTAATGGCAGGAAGCATGACAGTCTGGAAGCAGACATGGTGCTGAGGAGGTAGCAGAGATTTCTACATCTTTATCTGCAGGCAGGAGGAAGAGACTAAGAGTCTGGGCTTGAGCTTCTGAGATTTGTAGATTTAAGGTGAATTTTAATGATACTGATAGTTCTATGTTCTTCCTATATAATTTTAGGATACTTTATACTATATTTATTAAAATGAGCTAACGTTAGAGAAGGGGTTCACTGGTAGAGTGCATACACAATGCATAAGGGCCTGAGTTTAATCTCTGAAACACATGTACATACACACACAAACACACAGACATGCATACTACAGACAGACAGAGACAAAACAAAGACAGAGACACACATGGAGGGGTCTACAGAGACAGAGACACAGAGAAAAAAAGATATTTTTAAAGGGAATTTTGCCAACAGAGTAGATCAGTTTGTGGAGAACACATATATTAACAGTGTTGATTTTTCCATCTCAGAAACACAATATTTGTCTCTATTATATATTTGATTTTTATTTTTACTATTATCCATACAGCTAAAATACTTAAGTAATATGTATGCATTTTTTTGGTTTTATTTAATCTTTATTTTTAACGTTCAGATTTTATCTTCCTCCCAGTCCACTCTCTGACTATTCTGAATCCCATACCTTCTCCCCCACAAGGATGTTCCCACCCTAACCCTCAGTCTTAGCAAATCTTCCAATGCCCTGGGATCTCCAGTCTCTTGAGAGTTAGATGCATCTTCTCTGACTGAACCCAGCAGTCCTCTGCTATATTTGTGTTGGGGGCTTCATATTCGCTGGTGTATGCTGCCTGCTTTGTGGTTCAGTGTCTGAGAGATTAGTTGAGACTGCTAGTCCTTGAAGAGGTTTACCCTCCTCTTCAGCTTCTTCTAGCTTTTCCCTATTTCAACCACAGGGGCCAGCAGCTTCTGTCCATTCATTGAGTGTAAATATGTCTCACCTGCTTGTAGGATCTTTCAGGGGGCATTCATGACAGTCCCCTGTTTGTGTTTAGAGACCTTAGCATCAAGTGAGGGATGAGTTTGCCATCCCACAGTCAAAAATTCTGACCCATAATTGTTCCTGTCTGAACAAACTGCAGGAACAAAAATGGAGAAGAGCCTGAGAAAAAGAAGGTCAGGTGATAGGCCCAAATTGGGATCCAGCTGAAGAGGAGGCCCAAGGGCCTGGCACTATTTTTTATGGTAGTCTTATAGATTTATTATAAAATGAATATTATGAGATTATTTGAATTGAACTTCTACAAAATATACTCAGGTATGTATTTGAGATCCTCTAGTTTTATCAGCTGTTTTTGATATTCTTTAATCTAAACATCTATTAGTTTTCTTTCATTTTCCATTTTTATTAAATACTCTTTGTATTTACATTTGAAGTGTTATCCCCTTCCCCAAGCCCGTTCCATCACCCCCTCCATTGTCTTTATGAAGGTCCACTCACTCCTAATCACCCTCTATACCCCATTGCCTTAGCATTCCCCTACATTGGCAAAACATACCCTCCCTGAATCAAAGGCCTCGTCTTACATTGATGCCAGACACTGCTATCTTCAGCTACATATGCAACTGAAGCGATAGGTCTCTCAGTGTGTTTTAGTCCCTGTGAGTTTTGGAGGGTTTGGTTGTTTGATAATGTTTTTCTTCCCATGAGATTGCAACCCCTTCCAGCTCCTTCAGTTCTTCCTTTATCACTTTCAGGCCAGACACTATTACTGAGGCAATTCTTCTTAGAATTATGCCAAATCTCATGACTTTGGGCTCTGATGATTGATGTTTTAGTTTTTAATTGTTCATGGACATTCATCTGATTTTTAAGTGGTTAACGGTTATTCTACTGCGTTGGAAAACCTTAAAAGTATTTCGTTATTCTGCCTAAGATATCTGTCAAGACAAGAGAACTTATTTTCTCACGCAGATATATTTCCTCTCACTTTATTGCCCATCAAATCAACTAAGACTCACAATACTATGATGGACTAAAGAGACTGGAGTCATGCCTCAGTAGGTCAGAACATTAGCTGCTCTGGCAGAGGACCCATCCACATCATGGCCTACATCTATAACTCTAGTTCCAGGAGGTCTGTTCCCTTCTCTTGACCTCTGTGGTTTCCTGCAAACACAAAGTGAAAATACATACAGAAGGCCAACACATGCACACATAAACATGAAATAAAAAATAAGGCATTCTTTAAAAAGAAAGAACGCAGGACTCTCTGCCTTCTCACATTCTGCAGGGATAGCACCAGGTCATTCAGCACTAACAATACTGCCTGTTGTAACTTCGTAGTCATGTCTCATGAGTTTATCCTTCTCTCTGCTTCTCTAAGGGTTTCTTTCTGAATAAGAGCTGTGGGGCGCTGCCTGCACATTCTCCATTACAAGATGGTGCTGACATCTGGCTGGAGTTAGCAGTAAACAAGTCCTGTGTGCCCGCGCTGGGTAACTTTTCACTCCTTGAGCTCTGCCTCTCACATGGCGTCATAGGGCCTGATGAGTTTCAATCAATCAGGGGGCTCCATGTCCAAGGCAAGGACTGATCCCTTTATAAGGGGATGGGCTAGATAGTTCGGGATCTTTGTCTTCACGTGTTGCAAGCTTATGCTCTGCCTCTCGAGAGCATTAAAGCTTTACCACAGAAGAATCCTATTTTGTGTGCCGCGTCGTTCTTGCTGGCGAGACGGTTGCGCGGGACATCTGGTGCCGGAACCCGGGAACTCGACCACTCCATCGTCTGCACCACCAAAGACCCCCTGTCTCTGGGCAGGGAGGATCCAGAACTGCGGGGAGATAAGTTCGGCAAGGTATGTCTGACCCTGGATCTTTCTTTAAATTTGGTTTAAATCTTTCATGGCAATGGGAAGGGTCCGTAGAGGCTCTAATCTTTGTCAGTACAGTTTTTATTCTCATCCTCTTAATTTCCTGTTGTGTCCATAGGGGCTGGTGTTAGTTTTGTGCTTACTCGCCTTTCAGTTTCACTTTGTGCCGCAACGTAAATAAGCCTCGGGCATTACATCGCTGTGATGGGCTCTTCACGCTCGACCCGTTACAGCCCTGCAGTCAATTCTTAAGCAGAGAGATCTAGAATTGCCCACCCGCATCTTACAGTGTTTCGTAAAAGAGGTAGAGCATGCTGCCCCTTGGTTTGCGGTCTCAGCTTGTACCCTCTAGAGGACCTTGAGGCTCTTAACATTGATAGCCCCGAGACTTCAGATGATGATGAGCGAGAAGGCTTTGACCCAAAGAAAGGCAGGGTCTGGGCTTTTCCTAAGCACCATTGAGGCAGTACGGCCCATACCATGGAAAACGGAGGATCCGGTATGGGTTCCTCAATGGCCCCTTACCTCCAAAAAATTAGAAGCTGTTACCCCTTTAGTTAGAGAACAACTACAATTGGGTCATGTAGAACCCTCTACTTCACCTTGGAATACCCCCATTTTTGTGATTAAAAAGAAATCAGGAAAATGATGATTGTTGCATGATTTGAGAGCCATCAATGAACAAATGCATTTGCTTGGCCCTATACAACACGGCCTACCGGTTCTCACGGTGCTCCCAAAACATTGGCCTTTAATGACACCTGTTGAGGTGTAATTGCAGCCACTCCCTTATCTGGAGAAAAGGTCTCGCACACCATCCAACATTGCCTAGAGGCCTGGAGTGCCTGGGGTAAACCAAAGTTCTTAAAAACAGATAATGGTCCTGCTTATACCTCACAAAAATTCCAACAATTTTGGCCACATGGCCATGACACACCTCATAGGTTTGCCTTACAACCCACAAGGGCAAGGCATCGTTGAACGTGCTCACCGCACCCTCAAATCCTATTTAATAAAACAAAAAGAGGGAATTAAACAAGCTCTACCCCCTGTGCCTAGAACTGCAACTTCCATGGCACTATTCACCTTAATTTTTTAAAATCTTGATGACCACGGCCATGCGGCGGCTGAAAGGCATTGCCTACCTATGGACAAACCAAGAGAGATGGTGAAATGGAAAGATGTCATAACTAATAAATGGAAAGGACCGGATCTTGTGTTGATCAGATCCAGGGGAGCTGTTTGTGTTTTCCCTCAGGATGAAAATAATCCCTTCTGTGTCCCCGAAAGGCTCACTCGAAAAATGGTGGAGACTCCTGATGACAGCCCTGCTCCTGATGCTTTGGAACCACAGAGTCAGAGGAGAGGCAAGATGGGTGATTCTGTCGGCATTCCCGAAACCAATTCCAGTGGAACATGATGATACAGTCTTCCCTAAGTTTTTCACCACCGATATCAACTTGGGTGGGAGTGAGACTCTTTGGAGCAATCCTTTGCTGTGGACTTGTGTTGCTTCTCTGGCTGGTTTGTAAGCTCAAGGTCCAAACAAGAAGAGAGACAAGGTGGTTATTGCCCAAGCGCTTGTCACTCTAGAACATGGAGCATCAGCCGATATCTGGTTATCTATGCTTAAGCAGTAGGTCGCCGGCCAGATAGCTCTTGCACTCCTAGAACTTCGGTTCATTGCACAGGATTAGAGTGTCTGGTTTGAGCAGCCCATGAGGGATGCCAAGCAAAGCATCACACTGAGAGCTCCTTGTCGCGGGTTATCTCTGGGAGATATGTCATCTGGCATGAGGGTTGCCTGCCCCAGTGTCCCTCCCTCAGAAAAACAGCAGAGTGACAGGTCAGGAGTACTACAGGCTACAAAAAGCCTAGCCGTTACTCCTGTACATGGTCTTTATACACCTTAATGAGGATTTGACTTCTATCTCTGCCCTCCTAATATGGGTGTCCTACTTTGCTTAAAGAATAAAAGAAAGGGGGAGATGTGGGGCGCTGCCTGCACATTCTCCATTACAAGATGGTGCTGACATCCGGCTAGAGTTAGCAGTAAACAAGTCAGGTGCACACACGCTGGGTAACTTTCCACTCCTTGAGCTCTGCCTCTCACATGGCGTCATAGAGCCTGATGAGTTTCAACCAATCAGGGGGCTCCACGTCCAAGGCAAGGACTGATCCCTTTATAAGGGGATGGGCTAGATAGTTCGTGGTCTTCATCTTCATGTGTTGCAAGCTTATGCTCTGCCTCTCGAGAGCATTAAAGCTTTACCACAGAAGAATCCTATTTCGTGTGCCGCGTCCTTCTTGCTGGCGAGACGGTTGCACGGGACAAAGAGCTATGTGGAATTAATGCTTTTTCTTTATCAGTTGATCAGATGGCATGCTATTGTTTTCAAAGCTCATTAGTATTATCATTTACTTGTTGGAATTTTAAAATGTATGTAGTCAAGTACCCATTCTGAGGCCCTTCACCATTCCACCCTGTTTACAATATACTTATGCATTTCTGAGCTCTGTCTGCTGTCACACATTTAATTTTTTATACACACACACACACAGACAAACACAGACAAACACAGACACACATACACACACACACACACTCATGTGTGTGTTTGTGTGTGTGTGTGTGTATAGATGTCTGTGTGCATTCATGCACATATGTTCTTGTCTACCGAGGTGGGAGAGAACATGGAATCTCTTGGAGGAGGAATTAGAGGCATGTATAAGCTGTCTGATGTGGTTGCAGAAAACTGGACTACCATTCTCTGGAAGAGCAAGCAGCTAGTGTTCTTTCCTGATGCATCTCTCCAGCCCCGTGCCAATATACGCTTTTTCGGATTGTATATGTATAATTATGAGTGAAATTGTTTCTTAGTCACATTTTCCCCCTGGTACACTCTCAGTGTTTGTATCAAGTTTTTACTAGCTTCCTAAGATAAATTGAAAAGATTTTTTTTCTGTTGTGTTTGTCAATAGAAATTTTTAAATTAAAAGTGTGTGGTTACACTGTAAAGTTTTCTGTTTATATACAAATCATGTTCATAAAATGAGCTGAAGAGAAAAATATTTGACAAGACTGTGGCATAAAGAACTCCAAAGGGATCACTGAGTACATATTAATGAAAAAATGAAATCCACTATTAAAATATGAAGTTTTTAAAGTAAAATATAAAAGGTAAATGGTTGTTTCAATTAACAACTGAAATCTCAAAATATTAAATTATAAGATACTTCTAATAGAAATATTTCCTGGAAATATATTTTCAATGCTACTTGCTTTTTATTAACTTTTTATCTCAATCACTGCATTCCTCTAACAGTTCCTACCCCTGTCCCCTTCTCCTCTGAGCAGGTGGAAGCTCCCTTGGGCATTCTCCCATCCTTCACATTTAAATAAAACATTTGGTACATTCTCCATGTAATCCTATCTGAGCCTGAGCATTTTAGGATGTGTGTATGTGTAAAAGAATCCATTTGGTGTCCTCAACAGTGATAGAGTTGCACAATAACCTAGTACGTACCGATTTGTGCTTTTCCCACGAAGTGGAAAATTCTGTCCGTATTATTAAGTACATTGTGGGAAAGGTTTCCTTAGTGTTCTGTACATCTAGCTAAAAACTCTCTACACTTGCTACACTGAACAAAGATTACTTACTAGGTAAATTAATAGAA
This sequence comes from Micromys minutus, assembly GCF_963924665.1. Classification (NCBI taxonomy): domain Eukaryota; kingdom Metazoa; phylum Chordata; class Mammalia; order Rodentia; family Muridae; genus Micromys; species Micromys minutus. Next base: position 9,996,933 of record NC_137953.1, read on the forward strand.
AAGGCAGTCAGAAAATAGTAACTTTAAGTATAAAAATGGGAAAAATCAATACACATATATCTATACATACATATACATACACATGTAGGTACACACACAAGCACATACATGTACATGTACATATACATGTGTAATATGTAAATTATGCAATGGGTCAATGTTTCATTTTCTCTGTCATATCTACAATAGCCTGTTTTAGTATTTTCTTGTATAAAACCTAGTATTGTTTTTAGCAACTAAATTACAAGTCCAACTCAATAAAAAAAGTAAAATATGTTAGGGAAAAATGACTCAGAAGTTAGAACATTTTCTTTGCTATTGCAAATAAGACAGGCTTGGTTCCTAGAACCCACATCACACAGATCAGCTGCCTGTAAGTTAGCTTCAGGGTATTCAACTCTCTCCTCAGGTGTCTAGGTCACCAATACAAAAGGTACACATACACAGTCACATATGCACATAATAAAATATTGAAAATATTTATGAAAAGCAAACATGGTGTATATGTGTGTGTCTGTGTGTTTGTGTTTGTGGGTGTGGGTTTGGGTGCGTGCTTGTTGTAGAACATCTGTAGCTGTTAAAAGTTCTTGCCTTCCATCATATTTGAGAGAGTTGTCTCTTTATTGTCCACAGTTGTCTGTGCCAGATTACTTCCCCTATGAGCTTCTAAGGATTCTCCTGTCTCTATATCCCACTAGCTGTAGAAAAATGAAGATTATAAATATGCTTCACTATGTTGTGCTTAGGAAGATTCTGTGTCCAAATACTTGTGTGGCATAACTTAATTTAGTGAGACATGTATTCCTAGTCTTCAAATTAGAAAGTTTCTTAAACAAGGTATTGGATTTAGAAAGTTATGAAGGGATGGACACTCAAGTATGGAGGACCCATTCTGATTCATCACCTGTTAGATTATGTTTCTTACAACTTTATTTAAAGAAGAGAGATACATGTACAGATCTTTAAAAGCATGTTGGCAATTCTTTTAGAGGTTTGATAGCATGCATTGAAATCCCACTAGTTACCATAAGCATAAAGTACATGTAGAACAAAATGTAACATGAAACAGAGTTTTCTTGGTGTGCATAGATTAAACATAATGATCTTTGAATACCAAAAATTGCCACAAGGCTATATTTCTGGCTCTTAAATTATTAATGATTTAAGGTCTAGGTGTACCACTCTCTGAGAAGGTACTATACACTTATTTTTTTTTCCAAAGAAGGACTGAGACTTTCACTATTTGGCCTTTGTTATTCTTGAGCTTCATATAGCCTGTGAGTTGTTTCTGGGGTATTCGGACCTTTCTGGGGCTAGTATCCAATTATCAGTGACTGCGTATTACATCTGCTTTTTTTGTGACTGGGTTGTCTCACTCAGGATAATATTCTCTATATGCATCTATTTTCCTAGGAATTTCATAAAGTCATTTTTTCTGATAGCTGAGTACTACTCCATTGTGTAAATGTACCACAATTTTTGTAACCATTCATCTACTGAAAAACATCTGGGTTCTTTCCAGCTTCTGGCTATTATAAATAGGGCTGCTATGAACATTGTGGTGCATGTGTCCTTATTGTATGTTGGAGCTTACATATGGGATTTTATAAGCATTTGAATTTTAGCTCTTGAATTTTCATTTTTTTTTCTTTTTTAAACAACTTCCTTTTTAAAAAATAGAGATAAATGTATAGATTTTCCAAAGCATTTTTGCATAAAACTATCTGAATATATATTTGGCAGTACTTGTTTTTTTTTTTTTTTGATAGTATGCATTGAAATCTTACTACTTACAATGAGTATAAAGTACATGTAAAACAAAATGTAACATGGAAATAGTCAAAGTTTTCTTGGTATGTACAAATTAAATGTAATAATTTTTAAATATCAAGAATTACAACGAGGCTACATTTTTATTTTCTACACATGGATTCTAACTTTAATCTTTGAGGCTATGTGTAAAACCTTTTTCATGTTTTCCAAAGCAACTCAGAATAATAATACCAGTTACAAGGTGTTTTATGTGTAGATAAAGTCGGATCTACTTATGTTAAAAGTTTTGTAGTTTTCCAAATGTGCTTTATGAAGAATCTTTCACTATGAGATAGACTTTAACTCATGACAATAATATATAAGATAATTTAATTTAAAACAACAAAACAAGCAAACAACTTTTCACCCCCCCCCCCCCGCAGCTAATCCAATATGTAATAAGAGAGGGGAAAGCTCATTAGCTACTCAATAGTAATAGGCTGGCTGGAGTGTGTTGATTAAGTTATGAGACAGATAAGCAGTGGAACACTCTTTCCCAAGGGGAAGCCTATAGAGAAAAGGTATTTATTTCTTCATTGAGTAACATTGGTCCAATGGAATATGCAAAATTCTGAGTGAGTGGATACTGAGTGGTGGCTATATTTGGGGATGGGAACTGAGCTAATAACATACAACTCAGGCAGAAAGCTATCATCAAAGTCCCTTCTTTCTCACCTTTCATCCTCATAAGTTCCTGTTCTGTTCCGGGACAAAGGTTAAGTGAATGTATAACAACATTCTCTGCTAAGCCCTGAGAAATTATTACCCATCCTTGTAAGTTGTTATGATCCCATCTAGCCTAGACTACAGTGTGTGATTTCCAGACTGCATAACCACCTGATTCAGTTCACCTGAAAATATTTCCTCCTAAGAAGAAGGCACCCAAAATGAACTACAATTATCTGGGCATGGTCTTGAGTGCAGTGAATATAACAGGGGTATCATTTTGTTAATTATACATATTTTATTTCAATGGATTTATGCACTGCATTAGTCTCTTAGATGATTGCAGTTACAGTTAACCAATATTTAGTTTTTGTGTAAAATCTACTAAATCCTTTTCAATTGGTCCCCATATTATACTTGGTTCTGACTGATTATTTACATAGGTGTTTTGTTAGAAAATCTTATGAAGGGATATTTGAACATAAATTTTGATGTCAAGGAGATGGCTCAGCTGGTAAGGTGCTTGCCTGGCAATCATAAAACCTCGAGTTCCGTTTCTAGATCCAAAATGATGATACATACTTATAATCCCAATACAACAGAGAAGTGGAGCAAGGCCAGGACCTGGGACTTGTTGACTAGGCAGCCTATACTACTGAGAAAATAGCCAGCCAATGTGTAAATATGTCTCTAGTTGGAAAATAAACAGTAAGAACTGATGGAGGAGGGCTGTGAAATGCTGTCTCCTGCACATCATATGGCTCATGTGACCATCAGTTCACAGCAGCTGCAGTTGCCTGCACTCCACCTTCACAAGACACTCAAAACTCCAGTCTAGTAGAAGAGCCCTAAGTTCAAACCCTTGACAAGAAAGTACTGATAGATAATGTTAAGGAGGAGGGAAATGATCAGATTTTCTTTGGAATCTTGGTGCTGTTAGGTTCCACAGGTCCAGTGGATTTCTACACACTTGGACATATCGATAATACTAATTGAGCTCAGGGTGTTATTAATGATATCAAAATCAAGGAGGACACAATGTTAGGAGAGAGGATGTAGGTCCCAGAGAAGAATGTGGGATATAGTGAAGGTAGATAAGCTCAAAACGCATAGTTCTCTTGCTTATGCATGCACACAAAAATGTATGACTGCAGAAGAGATATGTGTACTACAAGAATTATATTTTATACAAGGGCATCCAACCCCAGCATACGCTGACAAAACAAGCTATAAACTCTTGACACCGCGGATTCTTATTTTAGCATGCCTTGTTTGCCGCAAGCTCTACATCCGAGGATCTTTGAATAAATGGCATGATGATGCATTGTTTGCCTGGCTGTTGTATTTGCCGTGCCCCTTGTGTAAGTCCTCTCAGTCAAGCAGATCAATAAGCACGAATTCATTAACTACTGTATAAGGAATATGAATTCTGTAGCTCGATATACAAATATCACACACACTTCTGACCTAACTGCTACCCTCTTTCTCGGTTAATCACTTAATTTCATGATTTCATTCAAAAATAACATATACTTACTCAAAGTTGAAGCAGACAAATCAATGTGGGTTGTTATCAATTAATGCATGATACTCTTTTTTATTTCCCTACAGAGAAGAAGCTAAAACAAAAATAATGACCTCACTTCACAAACACATGAAGCATCAGTATGAAAACCTGAGAGCATGTAGTATTTGGAAATAAAATCTTAAAATAATGTGCCAAATTTTTACTTCTGGTAGTCATGTGGTACCTGTAACCAAACCTAGTGACCTGCTGTAAGTGAATAGAAAAGTAGTAAATGCTATAGAACCAGTAAAAGCATGCAGTTGGTAGTGGGTTGTCTAGAACAATGCAATGCTATAGGGTGACACAATCATAAGTTCTGGCCCCATGCTTGGTGGCTCTTCCCGACTCTTTTATTTGTTGGGAAAAGCATGAACTCTATTAGGAACGTGGTCTTATTGATAGGAAAGATTTGAAAAAAAGTTTGAGTTGGAGAGAAAGATATATATATATATATATATATATATATATATATATATATATATATATATATATATATAGAGAGAGAGAGAGAGAGAGAGAGAGAGAGAGAGAGAGAGAGAGAGAGAGAGAGAGACTTTGACAAAGTGTGTTAGTAAAACTCATCCTTACCCAGGGATACAGTGCTATACATGGGCCAGTGAGTAATTGTACTTCCCAGTAAGGATGATAAACTTATCAGTCTTCAGAGCCCATGTGGTGGAGGGAAAGAAGTGCCTCTTTCAGTTTATCTTCTGTGCTTCATTCCACAATTAATCCCTCCTTACCATCCAAGCTTACTTATGCTCATATAAACATATATAAACTTCTGTGGGAATGTATACCTTCAACCCCAGCATGAGAGAGGCAGAGACAGGTGTACTTCTGTGAGTAGGCAAAGAGCCAGGGATACATTATGATGGGCAACTGTTTTATTTATTTATTTATTGCCTCAAAACAGAGAATATTTGTCTCAAAACAAAACAAAAAAGTTTAAGAACAAAGCAAATGTAACTATAGTAACTAAATCAATTTTATATAAAACTTCAGCTTGGAAAATTCAAGGGCTTTAAAAAACTTCCAGAAATTCATTACAAAAAGAAGGCTGTTCCACTCTTATTAACATATTTAAGTATATATGTCAAGAGTCAAGAGTACATACATATACTACCAAGGATTAAACATACATACATACATACATACATACATACAGACAGACAGACAGAAAGACAGACATACACACACACACACACACACACACACAGAGAGAGAGAGAGAGAGAGAGAGAGAGAGAGAGAGAGAGAGAGAGAGAGAGAAACAGAGAGGAGAGAGAGAGAGAGCGAGAGGAGAGAGAGAGAGAGATTTAATACTACCAAAGGATTCACATAATAAGAAAAAAAGACCTAAAGTTGTATACTCTTAAAGAGCTTCAAAATACACATAAGAAAATCCATAAGGGTTGGAAAGAAATCAATGGAAGAAAGAGTTTTATAAATTCACAAGTATAAACAATTCTACTAAAAACAGTCTTAGTCTTTATTCTTTTAAACAACATCTGGGATAGTCACCAAACGGTACGTCAGCCATTTCCTAAGACAAATTTACAGAAATCATTGAAGTATATTTCCTCCCCACAAGAAAATTAACCAGAAGTAACAGTTGCCCATCAATAACCTATGAATCAGACAATCAAACAAGGAAAAATACTTTTCTAGCAATTCTAATGAAATTTTACTGGCTTTAAAATTAAAATGCATTCAAGAAATTCGCAAGAGATAATTCATGTTTTACAATTTTTAAATTTGCACAGAAGGTTCAATCAAATTCACTAACCTAAATGTGTACCTTAATAAACTAGAAAACAGGCTCAGGTTTGCAGGCCAGAAAGAAGCCTGCTGCACTGGGCATCATGACAAGCTCAGTGCAATCTGGGCAGAGATTCAGTGCTTTCACTTGATCAAGCCCAACATCTATTTCATCTGTAAGTTACCAGACCACAAGGAGAATCTGGTACTTCATAACAAGACCAGGGAACATATCTTCACCAACAAAGATGAAACCTGAAGCATGACTGTGATCTAAAATGTCTCAGAGATGGTCCAGCATTTATGTTGCTTCAAAGGTCTCCAGCCAGACTTATGGCAATGAGTATTTACATGTAAATCTGTGTTGGAAAAAAAAAAAAAAAAACAAAAACACTGAGTGACATGATGCAGTTTCCAATGCCACTGTGACAAACAAATTTTTGATATTGCAGTGAATAGAATGAAGGAATAGAACTGCGATTATGCTAGAGATTGAACCATGTCTATCCCCGAGGCTTAAGCTAGGTTGTAATATGGGCTAGCATGTCTGGGTCCGTGGTCTTGCTGCAATGTCAGTAGCCCTTGTGGTCTCTGTGACCAATGAAGGTTATGCAGGAATGTCTGGTCATGTTTGGTCCAATGGTCTTGCTATAGCCAGGAGTCTTACTGATGTCTGAGACTTATGTTACCACTTAAAGCCATGTGGATGTTCACATTTCTGCTGCTGCCTGAAGTGACATTGATGTTTATGTGCTGAGCTGCCACAGAAGACAGGATTGTACCCGTAGACTGTACTGCCACCAGAGATCATGCTGAGGTCTGTGGCTTGTTCTGACACTGGAAGGCAGGTCGATGTTCCTTGTCTAAGCTATGGCCAGATACCATGTGGAAATACAGAAATGTGCTCCTGCTCACTATAAAGGTGGTATTGATGACTGCAGTTGAGAAAGAGGGATGTAAAGACTTTTGTGACAACCCCTATTTCCAACCACACAGAAATGCAATGACCTAGGCAGGAAACCATCAAAGAGAACACTTGAAAATTGTGATCAGTGTGCTGACAAGTCACTCTCCACAATCGAAGGCTACTGTATGGGGTCAGTGTGGGGAAGCACTTAATTTTCTTTAAAAGCCTGGCTACTGGGTGTTTGACGTAGCTTCAGTGTATTCACTTTTTATCTTCCATTGTAAATGTGAGGCTCAAGGGTAGAAAGGCAGAGCTGAGAGGAGGGGGAAGTAAGAATGATCAGGGTGTATTTTGTGAAATTCCCTCTTCCCTGTCAACTTGCTTCCATGAAGATGCTCCCTCTCTCAATCACTCTCTTCACCTCTCTGCCTTTGTTGATGATGGTGTTGTTCTTCCCATGATGGTGCAAACCATTCAGCTCTTTTGGTCCTTTATCTAGTACTTTCATTGGGGTCCTTGTGTTCAGTCTGATGTTTAGCTGCAAGCATCCTCATCTGTATCTATATGACTATGGGAGAGCCTCTCAGGAGACATCCATGTCTGGTTCCTGCCAGTAAACACTTCTTGGTATTAGCAATAGTGCTTGGGTTTGATGGCTGTATAAGGGCTGGTTCTCAAGTTGAGGGAGTCTCTATAGATCTTTTCTTCAATCCTGTTCCTCTATTTGACCTTGTATCTCCTCCCCTTTTTTGTTCTCCCTTCTAAGAAGGACAGAGGCATCCACATTCTAGTCATTCTTCTTTTTGAGCTTTATAAGTTCTGGGGGATGGTTTCTTGGGAATTCTGAGCTTTTTTATTAAGGAGGGCTTGTATCTGCTTTTAAGTGGGTGCATACCATCAATGTTTTTTTGTGACTGGGTTACATCACTCAGGACAAAGACACATGCTCAACAATGTTCATAGCAAGCCTTATTTATAAGAGCCAGAAGCTGGAAAGTACCCAGATGTCCCTCAACTGAGGAATGGATGCAGAAATTGTGGTACATATACACAATGGAGTACCACTCATCTATTAAAAACGAGTTCATGAAATTCGTAGGCAAAAGAATGGAACTTGAAGCTATTATCCTAAGAACAACATTTAATTGGCGCTCACTTACAGGTTCCAATGTTCAGTCCACTATCATCAAAGTGGGTGAAGGCAGAATCTAGGCAACCATGTGGCTGGAAGAGCTGAGAGTTCCACCTCTTGTTCCAAAAGCAGCTTAGGAGAAGAATGGCTTTCAGGAAACTAGGAAGATGAGGGTATTAAATCCCATATCCACAGTGACATACCTACTCCAATAAAGCCACACTTTCTAATAGAGCCACTGTCTGGGTCAAACATATACAAACCATCACACCTAAAAATATCAAAATGTATTAAACCTCATTAAAAATATTTGAAATTAGGAATTCTGCAACATGAGCTGAAAGAGTTGAATTTGGACAGTGAAGGGAGAAATGCCATGAACTCTATTGAAATACAGTAAAATAAATATTTTTCTTTTGAAAAATAAATGAGATTCTTTTGTGTCAGCTTTAGTAGTTCTGAAGAGTAGAGTTCTTTGTCTCTCCACAGAGCTGAAGACCACTTCTTAAAGATTTATTTATGTGTAAATGTGTCTGTCTAGGTATTTCTACACATTCATGTATGAGTGACTGTTATGACTAGCAGAGGTTATTCACTCTTGATGTTACTAAGTAGTACACAAGTCTCCTAACTGGGGGGGGGGGGGAAGGAGGGATGGCTAAGAATTCAGCTATAGTCCCTGGCAAGAAGATTAAGTGCTGAGAACTCTAAATAGCCTCAGCACTGAAGACATTACATTACTAGGCCTTGTCCTTCTCCCCCATTCCCTCCACTAAAAAGAAAAAAAAAAAAAAAAAAAAGATTATGTTTTTAAACTTAGTCCCTAAAGTCTATTCCCTGTTTTGGCTATTTTCTCCTTCTGAGTCTGATTAACAAGGTTCATCAATTAAAGTATTGAACTCCAGCAATCAACAGCCTCCTTTGGTCCACCTAACATGCCCAATTAAAATTAAACACTCCATAGTAACACAGGGTTTCCCCCTTTATTTATAAACTGGCATTTTCCTATGTGCCAGAGCAGTCTCCTCTCTATCCTAAGGCAGTACTGTGTCCCTCCCTTCCCTGTGAAAAATACTCCTCTGGCTCCTTTGTTTTCTTCCCCTACTCCTTTGTCCTTTATTTCCTTGCTTTGTCTCCTTTTTTCTTACAGTTTATCCTTCCAGGGCAAATAAATCTGCTTTGTACTGAGAACTTGGTCTTGGGTTTCCTTGACAATATTATTCTTTATAATTAAGCCATTTATTCATTACCCTAAAATCATTTTTTTAGTTTTAGATCAGCTTTATATCAATACCATAATAGATGAATCAAACACATCTGATCAAAACAAGCCATGAAAACCATTTCCCTTATTGACACTGGCAGCTAAATCTTTAGAAAAATCAAACTCAGCTGTATGAAAATTTGATATAATTCTTTGTTAAAATAGAATTGCCTTTTTTATTTGTTTTAATAGTCATCTCACAAAACCATCAGTGCATGACAATTTTCTGTAAATTATTCCTTGGTGCTACAGTCAAACAGTACCAAATGCTAATACTAACAGCATAGCTAATAGCAAACCCCTAAAATTTTCCTTTTAAATGAGGGGACACAAGTATTACACTCTTACTGTACCCTTTAAACATGCTATACATCTTAGTTTGTGGCAAAGAGCAAGACAAAAAAAATCAGATAAAATCATATTTTAAATGCAATGTGAATTATTGAAAGAGATAAACATAAAATTTTAAACAGATTGACATAGATGTAAGTATTGTTTTGACTAACCTGAGTTATAAATTTCACCCAAAATTTAATTGTTAAAATTTCTATTCAGAGAAATGGCTTTAGGAGTAAGCAGTAGATGGCAATGTATGAAGCTCTTCAGCAATACGCTTTGCTTATTGAATAAATTGAGATTATTTCAGCATCTCTGCTTCTTACGAGGAGTGTTGCATATATGTAACATATATTTCCTCTTATTATTAATCAGGTTCTAGATTCAAAAAAAGGGAAATGAAAGTTAAGTCTTTCTATATTCATCAGCCATCCTAATGTGAAAAGTTACCATCAAGCAGTCACTGGCTACAGTGGACATTAAAATCTATTTCTTTTCCATAGGCAGGTTTCCAGATGGTCTGGCTTGAAGACAGGCCCTTATGTTTTCTTCAAGTCCTCAGGAGAGATTTCTGTGGGCAGGCACACGTGTACCTATTTAGTTTTATAAGATATCACAGCCTTCAACAGGATAATTAGGGATATAAAAGTCCTCTTTCCAGGTGGCAAATTCTACCCAACCCTAGAAACTTATGTCAGGAAATGAACCCAAGATGAATTAAAGGCTAGAAAGATAATTCAGAAGCTAAGAGAGCTTATTGTTTTCTTCATCAGGGAACTGGAGTTTAGTTCCCAGACCCCTGCCAGGCAGCTTACTAATGCATAAAACACCAAGCCAGAAAAATCAGATTCCCTCCTCTGGTCTCCATGGACATAAGACATATACATATTCCCCAACATACACTTCACATAATTTAAAACTAAAATAATTCTTAAGTAAAAGAGTGAACTAAACAAGAAACGAAGCAGCTGAGAAAAGTTTAACTGATTCTCTTATCGGGGGCACTGTACTCTGAACCTTGTGCACTGGCAATTTATTTGAGACTCTTCCTGGCTCTGACCTTGAAGAAATCAGGCAATGTCTAGACAGAACTGTCACCATGATTATTTTGTCTGAATGGATGGTTAGGTCAAGTAATTAACTGATTAATTAGACATTCAATCAATCTTTAAGTGATGTAATTAATCATCTTGATACTTAAAATGTGAGGCATAGATGCCTGTAAGCTAAAACAAGTTCAATAAAAAAAAAAAAAAGGAACAGCTCTCTTCTATCTCTTGTTACCTGCTTTCTTTCCCCTTTTCCTCTGTTCCCATCCCCCCCTCCCTTACTCCTCTTTCTCCTTAAAAAAAAAAAAAAAAAAAAAAAAAAAAAAAAAAAAAACAATTTCTATGAGCTGCAATCCAAGCTGTGAGTTAGATTCATACACTGTTTTGGTGTTTATAAAGTAACTCACATTTTCAATTACATATTTTAGATGCAGGCTCTATATTGTTTTTTAATAAATTATGACAGTGTTTTGTTTGTCTATTTGTTGTTGTTCTTTGAGACACTGTCTCACTGTGTATCTCTGGCTGTCCTCAAACTCTATCCATAGAACTGTACGTGTAAGAGACTGGCCTTAAACCCAGAGAGAGCCACCTGCCTGCTCATTGCTGGCTGTGTGCCACTGTGTCCAGCTATTACACTTCTTATTAAATATTAGAGGTACTTTTTATATTTTGTAGATTTCACATTCAAAGTAATGCAAACATTTTGAGCTTTGTTGGTGACACTTATATAGAATATTTTGTAGTTTTCTCCCTCACTTTTCTACCATCTTGCTTTACTTTACAGTTGTTTATCAAAGAGGGATCTGCTTGTGATACACATATGGTTTTACTTGTGTTGCAAAACTAAGTCGCAGAAGAATACTAGCTGTATTAATGAGCTTGTCAGCTTCCTTTTGAAAGAGGCTTCAACTTTACTATTAAACAGAATTCTCTATCCTGGTCTCTGTAGAACTTTCAGCAAGATAAAAACAGGGTTCTCCAGTTTTCACAGCCAAGAAATTATGTTAAAACCACATCAACTATCACCATTCATGTTTTAAAAAGAACAAACTCCTCCTCTTCCTTCCATACGTCCTCTTCCTCCTCCACCTCCTCTTCCTCCTCCACCTCTTCTTTCTCCACCTCCTCTTCTTCCCCCTCCTCTTCCTCCTCTTCCTCATCTATCTCCTTTTCCTCCTCCTTCTCTTCATCCTCTTCCTCCTCCTCCTCTTCCTGTTCCTTCTCTTCTTCCTTCTATTCATCCTCTTCCTCCTCCTCCCCTTCCTCCTCTTCCTCTTCCTCTTTCTGTGTTTTGTCTCTGGCTCAGGATGTATAATCTTCCTCCTGCAGGCTCATGACAACTGGGATTAAAGCTGTACCTCCACATCCAGCCTGTAGTGTATCACATTGATTAAGTGAGTAAAGTTTCCATGACAATTCTGTTTCTTTAGCAAATCATATTTTCTAAACCTGAAACCATTGATTATTTCATATCTATTCAGGGGACTTTCAAAAGCACTGAAACTGGAAATACAGCCTATATACAGCCTTCCCAGGCACCTGAGCTGGGGGAATGATGTAAGGTGACCTAAGGAAGAGTGGGCTTGAGTAGGTAAGCACTCTAGCTGCTCTTGCCTTATTACAAAGCATGGATGTTTCTTAGAATTTTTTGAGAAAGAACCATGTGGGATGAATCCTAATGATCCTTGGGGGAATTCTGCTCATTAATTCTTTCTTCACTGAGATTCTTTCTTCCTTCCTCAGTCCCTTATTCTTGTTTGGTGAACACAACCCAAATAAAATGCCTTGTACCCCTGGCAGGCTCCCACTCTAGTGATGAAGAAATCGTGCCTGTGTATCTCTTTTTTATACATACAGTCTTTGCTCACCTGATTCACTACACCCACAAATAGCAAAGAGATGAGTGAGTTACTGAGAATAGGACTCTGATTAAGCAAGAAAGTTCTCAGATCTTTTCACTGAAATTTTCCAGCACTTCATGGAAGCAACATATTAACCCTATATATTGAGATTTGGATGAGAGAACTCTGATAAAGACTATAAAAGCATGACAGAGGATACTAGACACTGAACAACAGAGGGGGTGGCCTACAAAGGCAAAGATCCCAAAGAATGCTTTCTTTTCATCAACATAACCATGCCTCTGACATCATATAAGAAAAGGAAATATTTCCCACCTTAGTAGAATAATGATTCTACAAGGTTCTTTGTCCTCAATATTAAGGAATAGGGAAGAGATCAAGGAGTTATTTATAGTAAACTGTCTATGGAAACCTGGGATTTACAAGCTCTATTTGAGTAAGAGACCTGACGATGTATGAAGTGTAAATGGAGATCAAAAGGGACACCCAATACCAGTGAGAGGCTTCCACAGATATTTGTATGTCTCTGTAAGTGTGAACACACATGGGCATATGCAAATACAGTAGAAGGGATTTTAATAAAGAGATAATGTGTTATATTTCAATCACTGAATGTAGACCTTTTCTCAACTGTAAACATTTGTTATCTCAAATGCCTTTGTTTTCAAGATACTGCATTGATTTTTAGCCATAACATCAGAAGTTAATTGCTTGGCCTTTTTGGTTATCTTAAATATATTCTCTGGCCTCTGCTAGTAATTCATTACATTTTCCTCTGCTCTCAGTTATATTTTTATAGAGTCAGACTATCAAAGCACAGCCTTTTCCTTCTACCTTCTCTCTACTCAGATCCTATCTGCTTCACAGTCATTCTGATATCTGTGTGGAAGTCTCAATCCTACATCACTGACAGCATTTCCATCCATTGAGCTTCACGTCAGACAGTATCCCCATGGAGTTATAATGGAACAAAAAATTTCCTATCATCTAGCCACGTCACAGTTGTCATGATGTTTTATTGCAGCACATAACTCAGGTTTGTGGTGGCATTGAGGGAAACAAATTTAATATGCTACCGGTCATGTAAAATTGGAGCATATTTACTTATGCATTGTACATAATATTAGGTAATGATAATAAATGATTCACTGGCTATAGTATATTTTATGATTATAGAATGATTTTCTTGGAATAAAGAAAAATGTTGTAAAACAGATTGTTCTGTTATGATCACAGCAGCCACATGACCTCTCATATTTACCCTGTCTTTTGATTACAAAAAGGGAGTACATTAAGGGCTAGGTACATGATATCTAGATTTGGATAAGTGTACTTGATGTTTACAGAATAACAACACCACATAATATCATAATTCTGAGACTCTATCCTTATTGCTAAGGCACATAAAACTCTATACCCATTTTCTTTGTTCCCTTGTGCTATAACCTGCATTTTGGTATGCTTTCTCCACTATGTACACAGACTGAATCCCAAATTCCAATGCAATAGTGGTGGTGGTATTCCCAGGTAAAGATTTTTGTGGTAAACACAGTTAAGTCATGAGGGTGAGGTCCCCGCTTTGGGATTAATACTTGGAGAAAAATAGACATAGCGGCTCATTTTCACATTCTGATTTTTGCCATGGGGAGAATCAGAGAACATGGCCACATGTAAACCAGGAAACAGGCTGTCACCAGAAACTTGGACATTCTTTACTCTGATCTTAGGAATCCAACTATTCTTATGTAAGCTGCCAAATTATATAGTATTTTGTCACAGTTGCTCACATAATATAAGTATTGGTCTTCACTTAATTCTAAGGAAGGAAACAGCCTGTAGTGTTCCCATAGTCTCCAGGTTTCCTGAGTCTTTTGGCATAAGACACATGTAAAACACTACAAAATGGCACAAACATAGTTCCTTATAAGCAGAAGAGGACCTATAGTTCCTTATAAGCAGAAGAAGACCTATAGTTCCTTATAAGCAGAAGGAGATCTACATTCAGAGGGGCTGATTATTTACAGGTTGAAAGAACCTACATTTAGTACTAGAAACATAAAGAATTAGATTTATATAGAGGCACTATTTCTGCCAACAAGAACCTTTAATTTTTAATGAAGGGCAAGGGAAATTGTGTAATAACTGCTCCATTAAGACAGAAAGATTTTTATCCCCATGCCAGTATGACAAAGAAGGACTCCACGTCCTCCTGTGGAAGATCAGAATCCAGCTCTGTTCATTTATAAGTGAAGACAGATACTTTTACAATTTCCCCAAATTCAAGGATATTGTTCATTTGCCTTTCATAGAAGGAATACATGCGAATTGTCTTCCAAAGTACTGGATAATCATTGTTTCACTACTCTGTAAGACAGCCCCATATTCTGTATTTTATTCAGCTTTCTATTTTTTACTGAAGAAACATTGGGTTGGCATTTTAGCTTAGCAGTGGGGTTCTTGCCAAGCACGCACAAGGTCCTAGGTTCAATCCCTAACAACAAACACAGACACAAAATGCTCAAAATTGTCTTATAGTCACCTGCTGCTGGCAAAGGAGTGAGCAAGCACTCTCTGGCTGGCACACACATAGGGAAGTTTTCTTGGAGCTGTTTCAGCCTTGTGAATCACCCCCTGCTCTTCTGCCTCTCCAGAGAGCTGATCTAGAGAGCATTCTTGAAATAGCTTTGAAGATGCTCTGAGTTTGGGTCAGCTCCTTAGGGAGTACAGGCAGAGAAACTTCCCCTAGCTCAATGAGTTATCAGACTGGAAATACAGAGAGGCACAGAGAAGAAAGAAAGGCAAGACCAGAAGTCGGGTGGACTAACGTGGAGCTAAACTTGCCTCTTCTCCCAAGGTTGCCAGATAAGGACTGTGTTTTTTCTTTTCTCTTTCAGATGTCTTTTCTTACAAAAGTGTTGCTGCTGGTGTCTCCCACATTTCCAACAAAAGTACTGACAACTGTGCTTCTCACAGGTTCAGAATGATTTCCAGAGAACCAGCTACATAGGATGTAAAGAAAGAGGCTAAGCATATGCATATAAGAACTGTCAAATGAAGATACCAAAAAAAAAAAAAAAAAACAATAAGTCCAAGACTCTTCCATGTGAGGTTAACAATTGAAAGTGAATGGTACAACAAATCAGCAAACTAGGCCTCCAACCACTGTGTCCCATACACTCTGTCAAGTAGTGGTGCTGATAATGTCACTAAGGTCTTACTCTGGCCTCTTCTCTGCTCCGTAGGCCATGCATCTGTTTAGAATGAATTCAGATGAGCGATGTCTAAGAGGCTATAGAAGATAGGTAGAATATATTCTAGATTCACAGGAGGCATTGTTGAGAGTAAACATGATTAGGACCAACAAGATCATTGCAGAGAAAACCATTTTCAGGGTTGAGAGTGGAGTAGTGGCCACAGAGATCAACCATTTGATAGACATTGTACTGATGCTTAGGATTGATGTAACATAGAAATTCCTGCTAGGCATTTTCTTGTCTAGGTAATTGACAGGTAATTATCCATCTGGATTATCTATTAAGAGATGGAATAATAGTATGTTTTGTACTTTACCAAGGAAGCCTGTAGCAAGACATAATATTCTTATACTTTGAACAGATATAACAGATGTACATGTCTTTACTATGGGCCAGGGAATTGCATAGATCTGGTACCTTTGACTAGTGGTCAGAATCCTACAGTTTTTCTTCCTGGTTTTACAAGCAAGCTCTTGATTGTGAAGGATGGGGTCATCTTCAGTAATCTTGAATCAGGCTAATATCTGACTAGCTACCTCAAAAGATGGCCAGGGAATCACATGATGTTCTGCAGGGTTGCCTATATGAAAAGAATATGAAAAATGAAGAGCTTATTTTGTTCAGTATAGAAGCTCAACCTGGAGGCTTCAAGAGGTAGTGTTTGTTTCTACATACTGGCTTATAGTGAAAACTGTCTTTAGATCCTTTATTTGATCTCTCAGCTATCACAGCTCTCAGCCCTTTCAGTTACTGAGTTTCCGGAAAAACTTTTGTGGGCTTTTAAATCCTGGAGCACCTTTGTATCCACAGTACAGAACACAGAGATGGGAAGCTTGAGGGATTCCTTCTTGTTTTAACTGGGAAACAGGATCAGCACATGAGTTCAACTGACAGGAACCCAAGTATCTTTACTCCTGTACATATGCACACACACACACACACACACACACACACACACACACACACACACACACACACAGGGGGAGAGAGAAAGACAGAGAGACAGAGGGGAGGCATGTCTGCTAGAATTCTCTGAGCCAACTGACATTGAGTAACTCTCTTAAGGAATCCTGAGAGACAAGGTAAGACAGTGTGGGATACCAGTTCATCCTCCAAGTGACCTGTTGTCACTTTTTTTAGTGTAACAAGAGATAGAAGTCACTTAACATAGGTTTCAGGTGTTTGATGCAGTTAGACTCCAAAATCTAATAACTAGTTCAGTTACACTGACTAGGAACATGGGTGGAGTCAGATGCACAGATGTGCTCTGTCTTATGGGCCCCTGGGCTAAATCCCTTGCCTATTGGTCAGTTGCACAGGATCACCTGCTACCTGCTCTTTAGCCTTGCAAGTAACTCTAGCACAGAAGAGAGATTCTGATCCTCACGTCCTGTCCCCACTATCACACACACACACACACACACACACACACACACACACACACACACACACACACACACACATACACTGTGGATGTCAGCTTGCAAAGATTTTTAGGTGCAACTGACTGGGATGTGAGTATTGTTTAAATTGCAATTACAAAACAATAAATTAAATAGGGCCACAAAGAAGATAGGAAGTGGTGAGGAAGGGAATGGTGCTTTTGTAAAGAGACATAAACTTAGGTTTTCTACCATTGTACTATAACTCTGAAAACTGATAATTTGTATGTATGTATATACAAACTTCGAAAGAATATTGCATTTCCATTCTAATGTAGGTCTGGTATTTCTTTTTGAGTAGAAAAAATGGCAGGCCAATCAAAGAGGACCTTACTTTATAACAGCAAAATATTTTAGATCAGACTGAGTGCTAAGCCTTAATTGATTTTATGCTAGTAAAGAGCATCAGCAAGGCATAGGGGAGACTTGGAAGACAGCATTACACCCTCAGCCACCTTAGTCACACTGTGCTAAACAAAAAGGAGGAAAACTCACAATTTTTGTGTTAGGGGAATTATCAAAGCTTTTAATGCCCTGTTTGTCATGTGCCTTTCTTCATGCTAGACACTTGAGAACATTAAATAAAAATGCAAGAAGTTTGGAGAGATGGCTCAGCTAGTAAAGTTGCCGGTTGACAAGCCTTCAGACGTTTCCACAGATTCCACACAGTGGGAGAGAATGAACTGCTACAAGATGTCCTCTATCCTCCACACACGCACTGTGGCACATATCCATACAATTGTGCTTGTGAACACACACACACACCACACACATACATATACACACATATTACATGACAATTTTAAATTTGTTTATTTTTAATTGAATAAATTATGCTCTATTTCCACCTTTGGATGTGAAGGTCTACCTAAACCTTGTAACATTTTGGACTAGAAAAATAAGTATAATATGAGTCAAAACAACAAGCAAATAAACTACTCACAAAAACCAACTTACAGTTAAAGACTGACAGCTTCTGCTGGATTGTCCCATAGATTACTTTCCCCAGCTCTGCTGCAAATCATGTCTAATTTCCCTTACTGTTGTTATTTTTGTTTTTAATTTATTGCTGATATTTATTTTTAAATTAATATTTATTGGATATCCTCTGTATTTACATTTCAAATGTTTTCCCCTTTCTCCCACTCCCATGTTCCCTCCCCCTCAACTTCAATGAAGGTCCTCCCTCTCCCAACTACCCTCTCTACCTTGGCATTCCCCTGCATTGGGAAAATGCATCTTCATTGGACCAAAGACTTCTTCTCCCATTGATGTGAGACAATGCCTTCCTCTGCTACATGTGCAACTGGAACCATGAGTCTCTCCATGTGTGTTCATTGGTTGGTATTTTAGTCCCTGGGAGCTCTGGAGGATTTGATTGGTTGATAATATTCTTCCCATGGGGCTACAAAACCTTTCAGCTCCTTCAGTCCTTTCTCTAGCTGTTATTTTTATTTAAAAATAAAGAATATATAGTCATTAGCATAGCTTACCAACCTACTAATGAAACAGTGAGAACAAAGAAACAATAAAATTAGAATTTAAATTTAATTGAATTTGAGAATGTTAAATTAATAACATACACCAAACAAGAGAATCACTGAAATAAATTTAATATGTTACTGTCAATAAAGCAGAAGAGTAAAACCTTATAGTAAAATATTATAATACAGCCTTTATGGGGAGCATAAAAATAATTCAAACAAACACAATAGATGACTCTTTCTTTTAAATTCTTCTAGTGATGATGTAGATTTGATTCACATGATTAAATTTAAAATTAGCTTAAACTTGATCCCAAAATTTCTTTTTTACTTTATTTATTGTATTTATTTATTTATTATTTTTTAATCTTTTGTTACAGTACAGATTTCATCTACCTCCTGGTCTGCCTTCGAACACTCCCCATTCAATACTTTCCATACATCCCCACCACCATCTCCAAGCGGATATCCCCACCCTACCCCCTACCCCACCAGACATACCCACTCACTAGGGCCTCAAGTCTTTCTAGGTGCATCGTTATTTACTGAGGCCAGACCAGGGAGTCTGCTGCTGTATGTGATGTGTTGGAGGCCACATATCAGCTGGTGTTTGCTGCCTGTTTGATGGCTTAGTATTTGAGAGATCTGGGGGTCCAGATCAGTTGAGATGGCTGGTCTTTTCATGGGGTTGTTGCCCTCATTCTCAGCTTCTTCTAGCTTTTCCCAGTTCAATGACAGAGTTTCTGACTTCCATCCATTGGTTAGATGCTAATGTCTGTATCTGACTGTTTCAGCTGCTTGTTGGGCTTCTCAAATGGCAGCCATGCTAGGCTCCTATCTGCAAGCGCACCACAAAATCAGCAACCCTGGGCCTCTCCTTATGCTGGATCCCATTTTGGGCCAGTCATTTGATCTCCTGTCTCTCTTGCTCTTCTTCCTGCAGTTCTTTTTGTCCCTGCAGTTCCTTTAGACAGGAACAATTCTAAGTCAGAGATTTTGACTGGGATGACAACCGCATCCCTCCAAATGATATCCTGTCCATCCATTGAAGGTGAACTCTAATGGAGGTGAACTCTAAAAGTTCCCCTTCTGAACTGTAGATTACTTCATCTAAGGCCCCACCCATTGAGTCCTGCAAGTCTCTTACTTCTGAGGTCTCCATTACATTCTAGAGGGTCCCCTCCACTCCTACCTCCCTAGATTGTCTGTTTCCATTCTTTCTGCTGGTTCCAAGGCCTTCAGTTCTGTACCCCCTAATACATGATCATGTTCTACCCTTCCACTTTCTGTCCCCTCTCCTATCCCACCCAGGTCCTTTCCTCCCTCTACCCTGCCCCCTACTGTCAATGCTTTTTTTTTTTTTCCTACTTCCCAAGTAATACTGAGTCATGCTCACTTGGGTACTTTGGCTTGTTAACTTTCTTGAGTCCTGTGGGTTGTGTCCTGGGTATTCTGTACATTTTTTTGGTCAATATGAACTTAATAATGAGTTCATGTCCTTTTGGGTCTGAGTTTCCTTATTCATTTGCCTACAAAACTCATGATGTCATCAGTCTTAAGAGCTGAGTAGTATTCCATTGTGTAGATGAACCACATTTTCTGTATCTATTCTTCCATTTTGGAACACTTGAGTTGTTTCCAGTTTCTGGATATTACAAATAAGGCCACTATGAAAGTAGGGAAATATGTACCTCTGTGGCATGGTGGGACATCTTTTGGGTATATGTCCAAAAGTAGTATAGATGGGTCTCCAGGTAGATCTGTTTTCAATTCTCTGAGGAACATCCAGATCGATTCCTAGTCTCAAAGCCTCCAGGAGGTTCACTGCATAAAGGACAACTGGTAAGGGACCTTCCTAACAGTTACACCTTCAGGAAATCAGAAGGAGCCCTGTAGTCTCTGGACCAATCATCTTCAAATCCCACAACCCCAAATCCACTCCCTCTCTAGCTGATGCCTTCTTTCTGGGCAGATCACCAACTTGTCTGCTCCTCTGAAGAAACCACAATTTCAAGTTCTCCAGGAAGTGTGCTGCACACAGGGCAATGGGGCAACAGGGCAACAGACCCCACATCTGAGGTCCTCCCAAGAAATCTGCTGCTGTCAGAGCAACAAATCAGCAAATCATCAGCCTCTCTGAAGACCCCACAGTTTGAAGGCCTCACAGGAGGTATGCTACAACCAAGTCAACAGAACAAAAGCAATCCAGGGACACAGGAGGGTGGTACCAGACAAAGAAACCCAAACCAGATAATACCAGGGATAACCAGATGGTGAGAGGAAAGCTCCAGACCATATACTTTGGCATCATCATAACCTGGTTCGTCCACTGCAGCAAGCCCTGAGTATTCCTGGGAATCAGGAAGCTGACCTAAAATCCTATTTCATAAAGACAATGGATTCCTTTAAGCAGGATATAAATAACTCACTGAAAGTACAAGAAAACATGGGTAAACAAATAGAAGCCCTTAAAGAGGAAACAAATAAATCTATTAAAGAAATAAAGGAAAACACAATCAAATAGGCAAGATAAGTGAGCAAAGTAGTCCAAGACCTAAAAGTGGAAGCAGAAACAATAAAGAAGACACAAATGTAGGTGACCCAAATTTACAGATGTAAGCATCAGCAACAGACTATAAGAGAAGAGAGAGTCCCAGGTATAGAAGATACATTAGAAGACATTGACACAACTGTCAAAGGAGATTCAAGTCATAAGAAACAGCTAATGCAAAACATCCTGGAAATCTGGAGCAGAATGAAAAGACAAAAATCTAAGAGTAAATCTGTTTCTCTTTAAAGAGAAAATTGAAGTTTATCTGGTATTTTATGTAAGGAGTACTATGCAGAGTTTTCTATCTTATTATTACTTACCTATTTTATAATCAATTCTATAAATGAGTGTAAATGAAAAAATGTGCTTAAGATTAAAGACTGACTTAAAGCTTACCCTCCACCCCACACCAATGAAGTGGCTGTGCAAAATTTTTAAAAAAAATTAAAGGCCATCAAAAGGAATCTTGTGATATTTCACATCATTTCATCATCAGGGTACTCATGGCAAAACTTACATTAGGAAATTAGTAAGTAAAATGAAACACCTAGAATAGTTGTCTCTGATGATATGGTTGAACATATTAATTGAAAAAGAAAATAAAGATGGAAATATCACTAATAATAGTTTCAAGTTTAATGGCAACCTTAATTCTAGTAATAAGGGCTTCACACCTCAATTAGAATTATTAATATGCATCATTATTTGGCATTTAGCATTTCCCAACTAGTACAAAAACATTTTATCCAGTCTTATTTCCATTATTTGTTAATTCATCAAAGTGTGTGTATATGTGTGTGTGTGTGTGTGTGTGTGTGTGTGTGTGTGTGTGTGTGTGTATTGTGTATGTGTAAGAGAGGAGAGGGTCCCACAATCATGTCCACTTGCATTTGTGAAGTTCAAAGAATAATGTCTAAGAGTATTTTTATCTTTTTCTTTCCTACCTGCTCATTGTTCCTGGAGATCAAATTCAGATCATCAAAGCTTAGTAGTAAGTAACACAACAATATCACCATTTCTCTGGTCCCAGTGCTGTTGATTCTCAATGACCTTTTGTAAGAGTACTTAACACTCCTGGTACAAACCTGCCCTCTGATCCATTCCAACTGTGAAAAACATTCCAAAACACCAACCAATGACCACACATGGAAAGACCCATGGCTCCTGTTGCATATGTGGCAGAGGATATCATTGTCTGGCATCAATGGGAGAAGAGGCCTTTGGTCCAGTGTAGGTGTGTTTTCCCAGTGTAGGAGAATGCCAAGGTGCTGAGGTGGAGAGGATGGTTGGGAGAGGGAGCACCTTCATGGAAGCAAGTGGAAGGGGGGATGGGAGTGAAGGCAAAGGGAATAACACTTGAAATGTAAATACAGAGAATATCCTTTAAAAATAAAATAAAACATTCTGTAATTCACTTGTTAATTACCTTCCTAAACCCACAGCCAAACTAATCAATGTTTACATAAGTACTTTGACACCTCTGATTTCAAGCTCTTTCTATTGCTCCTAGAGTCAAGAGTAGTATTTGTTTTTTTTTTTGGTTTTTTTTTTTTTTCCCTAAGGAAGACAGGAAAAAAGGAGGGAAGGAATGAAGAAAGGAAGGAAGGAAAAAAGAAAGGAAAGAAAGAAAGAAAGAAACAAACAAACAAACTTAACACCTCTCATTCTATAGATTAATTCAATCAATACAGGTTAAGATTTTGACCGTAATTTAAAATTTCAAGGTAAATCACACTGCTTTTCTTGGGATTCACCTACCCACTTCTTCTAATACATTTGCAAAGAAGACAGTAATAGCTGCTTGTGAATCTCTCCAAAGTCCTCACATTCCATATTAGCTCTCAAGAAGAGTAGTGATGAAATGGTATGCTAGTCATGGTTACCATATCTTCTGGCAACCAGTCACTCCTTCTTTAAAAGCACATATTCCTTATACTACTTTTCTCTATTTCTATTGAATATAGAAGGTGTGATATACTCTATGTGTGTGTTGTGTGTGTGTGTGTGTGTGTGTGTTTGTGTGTGTTTGCTCTCTGAACCTATTTATCTATTAACACATAGAGCTGTACTCCTATATAACTGCTAATATAACACACAGTGGAAAGATAAGAAGAGCAGTGTATAAACATGAAAACTCTCTCTTTTTCTTTGTTAAGAAACAGCAGCCTTTCCAATCCGAAATCTCCAGGAGTGAGGAGGGTTTGTGAGAATATTCACAGTGCTTCTCCATTTAACAGCATGGATTCCTTCCAGACTTGGCATTGCCTGAAAAGTACTGGGAATAATTTGTCAGGAGTAGACCCATGCACTGCTTTTCAAACTCTGTGTACTTTAAATTGACCCCAGAATTGTGGGAGCAAGCTAAGTCTTTCCTCCACAAAGATACTGCCAGTACCCCAGGTTTATTCACATCCTCTTCTCTGCTGAACTAGTTACCTAGTTTTTCAATCAAACTGATCTGAAAAAGTTAAAAATTTCACCTCAAATGACTTACAACCCCCAAAGAGGGAAACATATGCAGGAGGACCATACATATGTACAGACAGCAACAAATGGAACCCGGAAGATTTACAACAGAATATTTGATGCTTGAACCTTTGGAGGTGCTTCACACTTACCGTCCATAGAGGAACAGCTGTGGCTTTGGATTGTAGAAAAGGATTATTATATCATCTGCCAGGAGAGAATTTCTATCAGGATTACTTTTTTTTTTTTTAAATATGGATAGATTTGTGGCCAACCTACTAGGAAGAAAGATGTTCTTGGAATTGAGGGCACAGTGGAAGCAGGGAATTAATAGTTCCATGGAAATTGAGAATGTTTTCTATTGTATATATCAAAGAGAATAGCCAGAGGCACCTGGAAAAATTAAAGCATCCAGGGAAACCTCTGAGGAGAGGGCATAAAGGGGAACAGACAGGCCACAGCCAGGGCTGTTGCTTAAGAGCAGAGAGAAAAGATGAGTCAAGACAAAACCATGAGTAATAGGTAGGTTCAGAGTACAGGGAGGAAATCTGTAGCAGCCTGGGAGAAAGCCTAGAGGTGAGGAGGTAAGAGGCCAAAAAGCCAGTGTGGAGGCTTTGATTTCATGATAGGTCCATGTTTGTAGGGCCTCAAGGAGACTGAGATTAGCCTGGGCTTTGAAACATAGTTGCAGGTAATTGCCAATGAAGCAACCTGGGCTGGGCTGGTTTGGACTTAACAATTTTAAAAACATATTTGTACCCTTCTCTTTGGCTACCAAAATAATGAAGCAGTAGACTCCCCCTCCCCCAAAAGAAAGTGAATTCCCTCCATGCTAGAAAAAAAAAACCAAAGAGTAAAATCAGAAGTAAAGAACTTGTCTTCATGGAAAAGGTTCATAACTTGTGAGTCTACATTATGGGACATTAGACAACAGTGGGCCTTGGTCTTGGAAGGTTTAACTTTGCATAACTCTGACCTACTACTTAAACTCTAAAGCTGGAATCTAAAGACAGATGTAATAGGTATGAGCCACTGCATCTCCCAGTCCCTCTTCCCAATGTAGTCTGCATTGACCCGCTCCCCATTTTACTATTACTTGGTTAATTAATTGACTTATTACTAATGCATGACTGAACTTGGCTTCATTGGATTTTGCAGGGCCTGGCCTCTGATCCTTGGAATAATACTGGCTTGGAAAGAGAATTGGGATGCTTGTATATGTCCATTGTATTAAGGAGAGTCTCAGTGTGATGTTTCATATTGAGATTCCAAAAGAAATGTCTCTTCTGATGCTCTGAAGTAGTGCCCAGGCTGTCAAAGTGCACTTCAACAAGAACTGTGTAGAACAAGCTCTGTTTAGCTATGACTAAATGACCTACAAAGTACTTAGTATTTGGAGGTTGGGGAATACAGATTTGTGTAGAATTCAGGATTGACTGAAAGCTTCCCCAGTGCAAAAATGTTAACACATAAACAGTTTTACCAATGGCTTTTTGGTACACAAGTGAATTTCTTTGTGACTTTCTCCCACAACTATAATGTCACTGACTTAAGTTTTTTTTTTTTTTTTTTTTTTTAGAGGAATAGTCACAGAACTCTGGACCTCAAATATTTTATTCCTGTCTTTTTTTTTTTTTTCAGTCATGAGTCTTAAACAAGAAGTTCATATTTCTTTTTAAATTGCGAATGACTTCTGTAGCACTGGCCAATTACATTCTTTTGGTGGTGAGCCATTTAATCAGATTTCTAGCACACTGGCTCCATCGTATATAAGAAAAGTAATTTTTATTCTTTTCAGTTCACTGGGTGAGTGAATGCCCAATTACCTCCTAGGTCTATCACTAGTCGTTTCTATTTTAGAAATTTTGGCTTCAGGTTCCTCCTAGGGTTCTTACCTATTACCTTACTCCATTTTCAAATTGCTTGGCCAAGAGAAGCAGCCAGGACATGATGCCAGTCTCAAGACCCAGGATGACCACAAAGTATGGGATGAGAGTTTCTGTTCACAATCTGGAAAACACAAATACCCTTCTTTCCAATATTGTTTTATTGACACAGTTGCCTTATTGCTTAGGTACATGTTACATTTCACTAATTAGTCTTACATTCACAGTTCTAGTAATTAATCACATATCACCCACTTAGTCCTTCATGGAATGGCGACTATCAACTATCTTTACCTAGTGTTAGGTAATTAATTAAAGTAAAATTGCTTCTTGGTGTTGTTTCTCTTCTACTCTACAACTGAACTCTGTGAAAGGACATTAATGAGAAAGAAATATGCAGTGATTGCCAAGCAGTCTTAAATATCAGTTTGCAAAGCATTTGAGAGCTAGAAGAAATCATATTATTTAGTCATGCAATTTCATCTGTATTAACCTAATTCACCTCCATCGGAAGATAGACAGAGAGGGGAAAGAGAGTGTGTCTGGGGAATTAGATGAAATTATATGCAATGCCATTGAATTAGTGACATGTCTACTATAGAAAAGAAGTAAATAATTGGAAACAATTCCTGTAGAGTTCCAGCAAGTGTTGCAAGCATGGAAGTTAGATTTAACTAAGCAGAAAATATATTCAAAACTGCAAGGTGTCATTGTCCTAATACCGTTCATGACTTTTAAGAAAGGACATTAAAACTAGAACTTGTAAGTAATGATAAATTAAGTTAGCATTACATCCACTGGGGCAGTGGGTCTCAAACTTCCTAATACTGGGAACCTTCAACATAGTTCCTCAGGTTGTGTTGGTCCCACACATAAAATTATTTCACTGCCACTACATAACTGTGATCTTTCCACTGTTATAAACCACAACATAATTTTTGGAGATAGAGGTTTGCCAATAGAGTTGTGACCCATAGGTAAGAACAACTTCACTAGATATTTTTTTAATATTAAGCAGTACCAGTACACTTTAGTTATAACTGTCTTTAATATGTATCAAATGTATTTTTCTCATCTTTATTCTTAGTAGGATGAAGTCTAAAAATTAAATGTGCATAAGTTGTCCTTAAGTAGTTTTAACATAACTCAATTTTAACATATGTGTATTCAAAGTCATAGGGTCTTAGGAGTGTCTTTCATGTAAATCATTCATAATCATTTGCAGTTTAACCTTGCATGTTTGAATTATTTTTCTTATAGCTTATCTTATTACTGATTTTCTATTCAGCTATGTCCAATTTATTAATCTTATTCTTTCAGCTCTTAATTTAAATGATCCTTTAGGTCCAGTGAGATGGGTCATTGGGTAAAAGAACCTGTTGCCAAGCCTGAAGACCTGAGTTAAATACCCATATGATAGGAGAGGACAGATCCTGCATATTGTCCTTTGTCAACTCTCACCCAACACAACACTGTAACAGATATAATAAAAACAATTTTTCCTCTTTTATTTAAAAGCTAGTTATTGTCTTTTAGATTCAGTCCCATTGTTTCTGTTTTTGCAGATGAATGTGTTCACCAGAATATTAAATGGAATGACACCTGGAAAGGTATGGTGCCTCTAAGTAACATTTGTCTCCAGAGAGGATACACAATATCAATAATATAGCAAAGACAAGATCTCATGAAGCTCCTTATGGTTTACAGGCTACTCTCCAATGCCCCTCAGTATTATTTTAACTTTGGTCCAACAGCATTTGTCAGTGGCAGCCCTGGAGAGGTAAAAATAATTAGACTGCAATGCTGCTGAGTACTCCCTTACATTTTGGAGCCTTGTTTCCATAATTGGTATATCATTATTGCTGTTGTTCTTACTGCTTCTTGAAGACTCAGGTGGCTCATTGGTTAACAATCAGTTATTTTCTTCCTGCTTTCATATTCTCTTGCTCTGTATAACACAGTGAACAAGGGATCTGAGGTTAAACCTTGTAACTCTTGTTATTGTTTCTTGGTATCTGATGCTTCTTTCCTGCATGCCTGGTGCAGCAAACATAAATCCCAGCGTTCTTTTCTGAAGATATGGCTCAGCAGTTAAAAGCACATATTGCTCTTACAAAAGACCTGAGTCCTATTTACACTACCCAAGTCTGTTGGGTCACAGCTACCTGTAACTATAGCTCTGTGGAGATCTGACATCTCTGGCTTCTGTGGCACCTGTACTCACCTGCACAGACTCACAAAAACACTTAGTTAAAAATTAATCTTAATAAAAACTGTAAGTACTTGTGTTCACACCTCTTTCCTCTGAGGATTCTTAAAACTTTGATTGGCTTCTACCCCCAAAAGATAATTCTAGTCCATTTCCTCACCCCCCCCCCCGTTTTAATGTAACAATTAAGCAAAGGTCTTGAGAAGAACAACACCCAAAACATCAGGCACACATAGTCCATGTTTGCCTAGGTCTGACTTTCCAGCTGTTTGGGAAATCTTAGCTTTCTATTTAAATGTAATCTGTCTGATTGGGTTCTATTTGGCTGCATAGATTGGCCTCCTTCAAACATTTCCATTTTAGTCAGAAGAGAGAAAAAGAATAATCTCTTCATACTATCCAGAAATGCAGTCCTGAAATGTGTGCAGGAACAAGGCTCAATTCCCAGATGTTCAATTATTTTGACCAAGGCAGTGCCTTTCAATTGCAGGCTAAAATGCACTGGCCTTTTTTAAAAAAAAATCATATCCAAAGAGACAGTTTGCATAATTGTATACCCTAAAATAGGAATTTCTCTTGTTCTGTTCCTCCTGGGCAATAAGAGACATTTTCTGTTTCCTTGAGTCTCCTAGACCCATGTGCCCTTTCCTTATAGTAATGACTTCGAGGAATAAGTGTGAGGAACGGGAACACCAGTTACTTTCTCCTTGCTGTGAGAGAGTACTCAACAGAAGCAGCTTAGGAAGGGCTTATTTCAGCTCATGGTTTGAGAGGACAGTATATGCTGACATAGAGTGTTGTAACTGTTATATTTCCTTTATCAGCATACAACACAGGGAGGGAAGTATGCTTCATTGTTAGCTTTCCCATTTTCAGTCAGCCAAGGACTCCATCCCAAGGAATAGTACTATTCAAATTAGGGTGCCTCTTTGTATATCAGGTAAGTCAAACAAACCATATGAAGATCAAGAAGAAGGAAGACCAAAATGTGGATGCATCAGTCTGTCTCGCAACAATAGGAGGAGAAGCCCTTGGTCCTGTGAAGTCTTGTTTCCCCAGTGTAGGGAAATGCCAGGGTGTTGAGGTGCCAGTGGGTGAGTAGGAGGGAGGCATCCTCACAGAATCAGGGAGAGAGGGTATGGAAGAGGGGGAACTGGGGAAGGAGATAGCATTTGAAATGCACATACATAAACTATCCAATAAAAAGATAAAAAGGAAACTATCTCATATACATATTCAGAAATCCATTTCCTAGGTAATCTAGAACCCTATCATGTCACAATAATAATCAGTATTGATATCATGACTGGCATGTGATTCTTGGAACCCTAAAATATTAACAGTAATTATATAGAAATTTATTTAATTCACCAGAGAACATATTTTCTTAATTTTTATTTTGTACATACTATCTTCACAAGATGTCACAGAATTTTAATATAGAATATAGAACCCTCATTCATTCTACACTTTAATTCAACCACACATCAAGAGAAAATGTTTTAAATACTGCCTCTGCACTGAACATGGACAGATCATTCCCCTTACCATAATTCTCTGAACAACAGAGGATATCAGTGATTTACATAGATATTAAGAATCTAATACTTAGTAGTTTAAAGTATATGTAAATACTAAAGCATTTTATACCAGTGACTTACACATCCCTGCTTTGATATGTATGAAAGATCTTGAGACCAAATCTTTGTAAGTATCAAAGAATGACTATAGTATTTAAAAAGTAAACAGATCAATAGATTGGTTGGTGTGATGGTCAGCTTTGTCAGCATCACACACTCTAGAATTATTTAACACAAAGTCTCACCAAGAAGTAGTCTAGATTGAGTTGAGCCAGGCAATACCTTCTAGGAATTCCTTATTAAAATTATTTAAGGAAGGAGAACCCTCCCTAAATATAGGTGGCACCACTTAATGGGCTGGATCCCCAATTTCATAAAAAAGTAGGAAATTTAGCTGATTACAGGCAAGAAAGCATGCATGTGTCCAGCTCTCCCTACTCCTGATTATGGATTTAACAAGCTGTTCGAAGTTTCTAATTTACTACAGTGGTGGACAGTAACACAGATCTGTAAGATAAATTGTAAAACCACCACCACCACTACCACCACCACCACCACCACAACAACCTCTTTGTTGTGGCTTTATTTGTTTGGTTGATTGATTTTTCTTCCAGCATCTTATCACAGCTACATAAATGAAGCTAGAACATTTGTGAGTGTATCAGTGAATCAAATATCTCCTTGATAAGTAGGAGGACCTAAGTTAAATCGGTCTCAAGAATCCACATAAACCAAGTTGTGTTAATACTTTTCTGCATTGAGCTAAACAAAGAATTATCAACCCAAGAACACAGAATGGCTGAGAGGCACTTAGAAAACTGTTCAACATCCCTAGTCATCAAGGAAATGAAAATCAAAACAACCCTGTGATTCTACCTCACACCAGTCAGAATGGTTAAGATTAAAAACTCAGGTTTCAACAGATGCTGGTAAGGATTTGGAGAAAGAAGAACACTCCTCCACTGTTGCAAGGGTTGTAAGCTGGTACAACCACTCTGGAAATCATTCAGGCAGTTCCTCGGAAAATTGCTCATAGTACAAACTATACCTAAGAGTCAATCACTAAAGAAAAAACATGAATCATATGCTTTGACTTTTAAAAATATACAATTCTATTATTTATTGATTTTTATAAATATTATTTATTTAATGTGTATGTATTTGCCGGCATGAGTTTATGTGCTCTCTGAGTGTGTGAGTCCATGGAAACAAGAAGAGGGCATGCCTGGAATAGAGTTGCAGGTGGTTATGAACTGATTTCACTTGCTGAACTCAGACACCATGGTAGAGCATTAAGTGCTTTCAATCACTGAGGCACCTATTCATTCCCAGAAACATAATCTTAAATCACATTCAGAATGCTCTTCCACAGTGCTGAGAAGAAAGGCAAACAGCAGATCCCCATCAGGCCATTTTCCAAAGCGATTGTTCAGTTCCTAACTGTGATGAAAAACCGTGGTCACACTGATGAATTGGAAATCATTTCTGATCACAGAGCCAGGGGCATCGTGAACTTCCCAGGCAGGTTGGATGAGTGTGTAGTAATCCACACTAGATTTGAGATGAAGCTCAGAGACCTATAAAATGGCAGAGTCACTTGATTCCCACAATGCCAGTTTTATTTCATTGTACTGACAATCTCAGCTGCCATCATGAACCACAAAGATGCAAGACAAGAGTACATAGGGGAGAAAATCATAGGATACTTTTTTCTAAAGGCGTATGATGTAAATAAAAAGCTTATGCTAAAAGAAATGAAAAAGAAAAATAGCACAATCATAGGAAGATTGATGGTGGTAAAGTATAATGATATATCATAGACAAATCTTCGCAATTCCTTCTGTTATGTGGAACCATCTTAAGTGATTTATACATATGCATTAGACTCATTGAAACCTTGCATTATTACTATGTTATTGGGAGACACTACTCTTTCTTAGATATTTGTTGTGACAGGCCAGCATGTAAATATACATGCACTATTTTTATACACATTCCGAATAAATAAATAAAGCACTAACAATTTTGGTATGTCACTATTGAGGCACAGTGTTAAAGAGATGTGCAATATTTGCTGATTAGTGATTCCTGCCAGCATGCATGAAGCAGAACTAACATTTTAATCAGCATTCCACATTCGAGTTTAGTCTTGAGGGTTGGAGAAATGAGAACAAACTGAAACATGTCTTAAATTCTGTGCCTCTTTATGCTTTCTCATTTTGAGTCCCATAAAATATTGATAGTTAGCACCTAAGCAATTATATTGTTTGTGTTATTGTTATAGTTAAATAATAAATGTTATGGGATCCAGATAGAATTAATCATCATAGTAAAAGCATGTCTCAAGAGCAGGTTTTGTGGTGTTTTATTGTGACAAAATTGCAACTAAAGTCCCAAAAGATGATAACATAATTAATTTCTAGCATCATTTAGTATAGGATTCACTTGAGGATGGAAAATTTGAAGTGAAAAAATAAGCTCATAGCCATAAAAATATTATACGGTGTTCATTCAATTTATTTTCAAGTGAATTCAGTCAATTGGTTCTTTACATGAAGCTATTCTAACAATGGAAAGGATGAGACTGAAGACAACATTTTGATTAAGAATTGAATCCTGGCCTATACATTAACTCAGTTGGTAGAGTATTTACCTAGCAAATGCAAAATTCTGAGTTTGATATCTATAGTACACAACATAGGCATGGTAGCTTATGCCTGCAATCCTAGCATATAGATGATGAAGAGATTAGAAACTGAAGTTGAAGATCATCTTTGGCTACTCATAAAGTTGCAGACCATTCTCTGCTGGAGATTCAGTCACAAAATAATTTGAAGAAGCAGAAGAAGGGGAATATGGGAAAGAGAAGGACAAGGTGAGAAAAAACAGAAATAAGAATGGAAAATAATTTAATACTATCAGTGACTTACAGGCAAATAGGAGCTGATAGGGTAGGAAGTGGGTCAAGATGGTTCAAGGGTATGAATAAGTGTAGTTGAGGAGTAAGATGAACAAAAATAAAGTATGGGGGAAGACACTCTATGGAAACCCACTAGTTTGTTGGTGAGTTAAAATAATACATAAAACTAATTAAGTAATCAATTTTCTGCAGAAGAAAAACTAATTTAATTCTTAAGAAGTACTTATAATCATAGGTAGCTAAAGTCAGGTATTGGACAAACAAAATGTTGTAACAAGTCAAAGTGTTGGCTTCCA
This sequence comes from Micromys minutus, assembly GCF_963924665.1. NCBI lineage: Eukaryota > Metazoa > Chordata > Mammalia > Rodentia > Muridae > Micromys > Micromys minutus. The sequence continues at coordinate 10,029,379 of NC_137953.1, forward strand.
GCTTGACCATTTGATTTGTTCCATTGGACCCACAGGGAGGAATAAGACAAGTGCTTTTCTAGCCTCAACACACAAAAAATGATGAAGTTGATGAAATTTTTAAAAGGGTGCTGAAGATTAAAAATAATAAAGTCGGTGGTATTGTAAATGTTCAAATGTAAAACAAAATTATTTAAACTATAATTTTTTAAAATTGCAAGTATAGCCAGGATTTGTTTTCACCAAAATTACCTAATTCTTTCTCTGACAGTATTCTTTATCTCTTCCAGTTTCCATGGTGCCATGGCTTTCTTTCAGGTGAGTATAATTCAGCTTTGTAGTGATGTTCGGAACGGCTTTGACTTGCTTTAATTAGTGTGGGCAGTGGGCATGAGTTTGTGACACCTGGACAGACATTTATGCTATGTAACAATTTCTCTATAGTGGTGATGTCATTGGGAGGACCTGCTTGTCTCACCTGAACCTCAACATTAATCAGATATATAGACAACATAAAATTGACTTGTAATGAAATAAATATGCTCTGTTATCATAAGCCATTGGACTTGCTATGTTGTTACTACTTCATACCCTAAGAGAAATTTACAGATTAAAAATTGTTATCTATACAAGTCTTTTATTTACAGTGTGCATCTTGAAACATGATAATAGTTTCATTTAATCAATTAATCAATCAATCAATCAATCAATCAACCATCATTATCATCTACGATTCTATTTGTCTGCCTATCATCTATCTGTCTGTCTTTCTATCTATCTACCTAACTACCTACCTATTTATCTTCAATCTGTCTAGAAAAATGAATGAATGAATGAATGGAACTTTGAACTATATTTCACCAAGACAGATATATTCTCACAAATTTGGGAATATTTTATTTTTCTAAGATACATCAAACATTAAGCTATATCCTACAAATAGTACGTTAATGTATATAGAAAGGACATCCTGAAGCTTAAATTCAAAATTACATATATTATTGTAATAGAGGATTGCTACAATCTTAGAATTCTTAAGTAAGTGTCAAATCTTATGTGCTAGATTTGTAAGTTTATCTTGTAGTTTGTGAGGTCAGACAGGAGACTTGAGCTCAGTTTTACTATAAACAATTGTGAAAAAAGGATGTAGCAAAACTAACAATGAGATTTTGGTTGTGCTTTTTTGTACAAGAACACACGATCTAGCAAAATTTTGTCTTTACATCAATTTATAGATTCAGTCATACCATCAAATTAGCTATGTATGTTTGCTTATGGGCTACCTTTTAAAACATACAACCTCAGAGGATTTTCTATCTCCACAAATATACACAGTGGAGAAAGTAGAATGCACATACTGAAGGTATGAAGAAATACTAAAAATGGAAAGATCTAAATTGTGTAAGAATAGGACAAATTAGAGACACAAAAGAAAAATCACACATTTCCCATAGTGAAAGGAATTAGACAAGTGGCTCAGCACAATATATGAAATTAGCCATGGCTTATCATTTCTTTAACACACTGGGCATAAAAATCGGATGAAAAGACATTTTAATAGAAATGTTAACGCAGTTACAGCCTATGTTCATTTTTACATAGAAGAATGTTACTCCTTATTTAGTGTTTTTCAAACTTGACAGAAGCTAGAGTCATCATCTGAGAAGAAATCTCAGGTTAAAAAATGCTCCCAATAGATTGTTGTGTAGGCAAGACTGTGGGACAAATTCTTGATTGATGACTGATGTAGAATATCTCTGACTAATATAGGTGATGTTTCTTCTGGACAACTTGTTATGAGCTGGAAACAATAACCAAACAAGCCAAGCAAGCCACAAAGAACAATCTGCTAAGAAGTGAGCTTCCTCAGTCTTGCCTCTAAATTCCTGCCTTGGGTTCCTGCTTGATTTCCTTTCATGATTGACTACAAGGCACAAGTTATAATATCTGCCCCCTCCATAGTTGCATTTGATCATAGTCTTTAATATATAAACACAAAATTAACTGCACATCCTACTTTCCAATTATTGGAGAATAGGGTATTCTGTTATCTGGAAGCTTTTCAATAAAATACTAAATCTATTCTGAAATGTTATTTGGGCTCAAGATTATAATCTGAAACTAGAGGACCGAAGAGTTATTTCTTGTCTTTCTATTAAGTAAAACTACAATATGGAAGTTAGTTACCTAATATTACAGAGACATGTATAATATCCAGTGTTAGAACACTACCTAAATGTAATAACATATCTTGAAGAGGATAATTATTTGTCTTTCTACATGTATCCTGAATGATTTCTAAAACTACATTTTGAGGGGATATAGTCCAGTGTTACATTATTCATGGTGTGTAGTGTGATGTGATGTGATGTGATGTGGTGTGTGTGTGTGTGTGTGTGTGTGTGTGTGTGTGTGTGTGTGTAGAGCACATGCTAATTATGCTCAGCCACTGACAGTTACTACAGTTAACCAAATGTAGGCAGTGACAGCAAAGGATCATGTCTTAGGCTTTCTATAGCTGGAGTGAAGCATTATATGACCAAAGCAACTAGGGAGAAAAAAGGAGTTTATTTGAAATCATAATAAAATCAAAGTATAGCATAAGATGATTTTAAGGAAATGGAAGATGTGCTTTTAACAAAATGGATTCAGGTTGCCTAGTGTTTATCTAAGTGTATGTCATGTGGGTAGTTGGCAGAATAAAGTTTCCTAAAAGGAATGAGTGTCGATATTTTGTAAACTTTAATATTCAGTCAAGAGCAAATAGATGATAAAAGAGGTATGAAGAAGGTATAAGAAATGGCAGCATGGCATTTTTTATTACGATCATTTGAGTGTGTGTGTGTGTGTGTGTGTGTGTGTGTGTGTATTTCTGACAGAAAGTTCAGATAGGTGTTAGTACTATATCTGACTGTGTTTGAGACATGGTTTCTCTTGCTTACTGTGGTTTGTGGGGAAAAATAGCTGTATCCTGTACTTTTGGAGTTCACACTATGTTTTCTTTCCACCACATAGGAGGGGCACATTTGGGCTACAGATGCTTATATTACTGTGTCTGGGTTTTGACATGAAATATAGGGATCCTAACTCATTTCATCAAGACAAAGCAGAAACAGAGAGCTGGCAAATTAGATTACAGGATCCACAAAGGAAGAAAATCCTGGTTACTGCTTTAAGAGAGACTCATGCTGATTTTAAATACTTTGGAAGTTTTTCAGTTGAACATCAACTGAACTACTTTGTGATGATTGCCATGTTAATTTTGAACCCTGTCTTAGATCACAAAAGTAAGTTTTGAGTTTTATATCATGTATAAAATATCAAATAAATCATATATAAACAACATTCTTCAATGATGCATAAGAAAATTGTGCTCATTATTTCTGGATGTGGTTAGGCAGTTTGAGTGCAACTGTCGTCTATCTAACACAAACTTTTGGATAATTATTTAATAATACATAACTACTTGTGTATGTATATGTTTGTGTGTGTGATTATATAATATATAAATTATATATGTATATATATATATATATAATTTCATTTTACTTGTGTGTGCATGTAAATTTCTGGGATAGCAAAAGAGGGCAACACATTTTCTGGAAATTGTAGGATATGAGATGTAAGTGCTGAAAATCTAACTCATGTCCTCTATAAGCATAGCAAGTATTTTGATCTGCTAAACTTTCTCTCCAACTTTTTAATTTTTTTACTTGATAATTTTTAAATTGTCAATTTTTTCTTTAAATGCAAGTTCATAATTCTGTCCTTAATTTTCTAGTTTGTTGATTTAGGTTTCAAGAAACTAAATTTGTCATCTTTGACATGAAATCATCAGTAATACATGTTTTTTTCATGATATTCTATTTAAAAGTAATAGAGGGTGATATTAGGTTTAGTAGTCGCCGTGGGATTTCAGTTTCCTTCAGTGACTAAGCAGAACAAACACACTAATTTGTAGATCAAAATTAAATGAAAACAGAAAAATGCTTTTGTCTTTAACCTTATGTTCTACTCTTTGAAACTCACATCCATCAAACCATGTCTTAATATAAAATCATGAAAAAAGCTAAAGATTATCCATATATGTTTGTGTTTGTGTAATAATGTCATTCTACACAATTGTTTCCAGTGTTACTTGTCGTGCCATGACATAGAAAAGGATTTGATTTATAGAAACGTGTATTTTGAATTTTGTCATTTTATGTATTTATGTGTGGTTTTGTAGGTGGGTATATGCACCAGTGGCATGGAGGTGGCCATATTTGCCCAAAGATATTGTGAGAATAATTGGACATGAAGTCATGAATGGTTGTGAGTGGTTTGCCCTGAGTGCTGATAAATTAACTTTGGTCCTCTGGTGCAGTAAACATTCCTAATATCTATATTGTCTCTCTATTCCCAGAAATCTTAAAACTTCATGATATATTTACAATAAATTATTTCAGTGCATTTCTTCCCTTAGAGTCTTCTAATCATAAAATTTCACTCTCTTACAATATATTATACTGATTATGTGTCTCCTTTCTTCTATAAGTATATTGGTCACACATTTTAATTTTTGGCTACAGTCATTTGATATAAAATTATTTTGTAATGTGTTTATGGCATGCTTATCAAATTAGCATTACATATTTGTCATAGTTTTATGATGTAAAATTGGACCTCTGGTGATTTGTTATACTATAATCCCGCAAAACAGTTCGATCTTTTCTAGTTGTGTAGTGAAATGTTCCCAGGAGAATATTCCTGCACTATAACCATCATCAAACTTGACTAGAGAACCAAGCATTTTACCAAATTCTTATGAATACTAATGTTGAATAAAATTATTCATGATAATTTTATTTAAATGTGTAATCCCATAGAATTTTGAAAGTGTATGTCCATGGACCATAAAATAAAAGCAAAAGAGACAATGTAAAACAAACCTACAAACCTGTTGAAATTTAAAGTCACCGCATTAACTAGGTAGTGACAGTACAGTAAGAATTTTAGTTTCTTTAAAAACATGGTTATATTAAGCGATTTTTTTTTTCTTTTTGCCTTAATCTCAGGTGAAGGATATAAGGCTGCTCCTGTCAAGGTCATGATTGATTCTGCCAACTGAAGACAGTTTAAATTTAGAATTATAGGGACTTGAGAGGATGTAAACATGCCAGAGTTTTGGCTGACCCCTCCCCCCCATTTCTACCTCTGCTGTTCCTGGTTCCTGCTGTTGGTTCCTGCTTCTGCTTTTGATATTTGCTACACCGAAGGTTTGATAGATTGCTGGCTGGAGATATCCTGATGAAAAAGATTGGACTTGATCCAAGAAACCTAATGCTCCTAATCAGCAGAGAGTAGTTCAAAGAATCCAGTAGCTCCCTTTCTTTCTAACTTCTTTCTTGCCTATCTAATATTGGGGGATTGGGAAGAATTGGGAAGGAAAAAAGTAGTAGATATAAGATCCCAATAAAGTATTTAAAAAGTATAGTTATATGATATTGTTTCCTAAACTTTAATTTAAATTGTCATATAAATAGATCACCCATATTTTGTATTTTATTTGGGACCTACATAACTCTTGAGCTTTATAGCCTGGTGGACCAGCAATGGAAGTGTCTTTATTATGATTACTATTATTTTTCAGTATAGTATGTATTTCATTTTTTAAAAACCTTTATTTTACTTATGTATATGAGTGTGTTTGTATGTACGATTATCAACTCTAGATAATTTAGTTACAGAGGTTTATGAAATTATCATGATAATTAAGACAGACATATCCTATTATAAAAAGCTTCTGCTTGCTTTATCATTAATAATCTCTTAACATTTAGATGCATCTGACATCCCTCAATATTTTTAATATTTTTAATAATTCTAAATTAACTATCTTAAAATGCTAAGAAAATACAAATTCACTTCAAATAATTTGTCTGAAAGTTTAATAGTAACTAGTCAATGAATAATTTCATAAGATCTATGTATATTATATGTGTGATTTCAAGAATGCTACATGTACCGGGAAATGTAAAAAGTAATACTTTAACATTATTTTCTCTTTGATAATCTCATATGTATACATAATGTCTTCTGATCATATTTTGCCAGATCCCCTCCCCATGTCTCTCTCCAAAATTTCTCATTCTTTCCTTTCAATCCACTGAGTCAGGTTTGTGTTGACCTCATGTTTACACATGTCTGTTAGTCTACCTCATGGGACATGAACAACTTATCAGAGAAAATTTCACCATGAAGACAAATTATTCTTTCTTCCACAACTGCCAATAGCTTGTCCTGTAGTGTGTGGGATTTAGTGAGCCACTCTCCAGTTCAGGCTAGAATGTTAACTGGCTTGATCTTGGGCAGATTTCATGCCCAAGATTCCCATGTAGTATGAGTTCCTGAAGGCAAGGGTCTTCCAATGTGTAAATGGCATTGACTTACAGAAGTCTCAGACACTCTGCTACTCTTACCATCTTTATGCATTTCTTTCATGTTATTTCCCAGACCCCGAAAGAAGAATGAACTAAATAGATGTTGCGTTTAAGACAGACAACTCCATGATCACTTATTCTTTCAGTTAACCAACATGCAGTGCAAAACAAGAAGTTCTTCCATTAGAGCTGTGATTTACAATTATCTAAGGATATTATATATAAGTACTTACAAAGTAGTGTGAGTCTATGTCCACAGAACAAAGGATCGTACACAATACTGAAGGTTGGCTTTTTTACTCTCAGTAAAATGTCCCTGAGTTCAGTTCAATACTCACAATTTCTCCACAGTGGAAGTATTCCATTATATAGTTTATTTAAATATTCTTCCACAGAAAGCATTGGATTATTTCCAAATTTTGAGGGTTTTATAAATAAAGCTTTATAAACATTTTACCGAAATTGTAGGCTTCAGCATGAACTTAAATTTCCATCATGATATCTACCAGTTAGATTGCTGAGTTATATAATAAATGCATGTTTTATTTTATAGGATACTTCCACAGTATTTTGCAGAACAGCTCCACTGTCCTGCATATGTAAAAAGGTTATGAAAACAAATTAATCTCTCTATATCCTTATTGCTATTTGTCCTTGTCACTATATTATGTTTTACAATCTTTAGAGTTAAATGAGATTTATATAAGCCTATCTGGTCTTCATATATAGATATTTGCATTTTTTTCATTTATACTCAAATGTTTCATTTACACATCACATATGTGTAAATTTCAGTGGAGTTCATAAGATGAAGTTGGACCCACTGAAGCTAGAGTTACAGGTAGTTTTGAACTGCCCCATGTGAATGATAGCAACTTAAGTTGGTCTAAAATTTAAGAAGCCCTCTAGAAGACCCACAAATGTTTAAACTGCTGAACCATCTCTCCAGTAATCTGTAGATTTTTATCTATAATCTTGTTCCCTACAATGACCATGGTGCACCTTTTCTAGTCTGGACAGAATATTTCTGCTTTGTACATATTGGCATCTCAGTTTTTGTCATAAGTAAATGCAGCCTATCATCAGAAATATGCACAGAGTCAGTTGTAAGTACTGAGACCAAATTTTCTTGGACATCATTCTTGAGTTCTCTTACAGGGACTCATACACCTTTAAGGAGCATGTTGGACCATTGAAGGATCAGGAAACAAATAGAAAGTCCTGGCCTCTTTAGTTTTAGATAAAATTCTAATAGACCTCAGCTCTGGGGTGAATTCCCACAATTGCTTTTGCTTTTAACATTTGACTTCCTCTTCTGGTCAGCATTACAACACCACTCTCAGGTGCACTGCTCTGGGAGCAGGCTCCAGCTAGCAGACAAGATTCCTCTCTTTGACTATGATTTCTGGCTTTTTCTACTGTTCTACTTTCATTTCTGTTGCTGTGATAAAAAAAAATATCCTGTTGTATGGCAGCTAAGGAGAGAGGGTTTATTTTAGCTCATGGTTACAGGTTATAGCCTGTTTTCATGGACATATCACCGTGGCAGGAATTTGAAGCAGCTAGTCTAGTCACACTACATTACAGCCAAGAGCAAAGATATGTGTGCACACATACCTAGAATTCAGCATGCTTTCTCTATCATTGTACAGTCTGGGGCACAAAATCAGGCATGTGCAGCACAATTTTTAGCTGGATTTTCTCATAAAGATTAAGACCATCCTTTGCAGACATGCTTGCAGGCCAACCTGACCTCAAGAGTTCTTCAAGCAGACTCTGGTCCCAAATCATTCTAAGGTTGTGTCAAATGAATAATCGATCTGAACCATTATACTATTTAAAATAGCAAAACTGACCCAATATTAACAATTACCATTAAAATTTTGTTTTGTATACAAAATGTGATTTTGGACACATCAGCACTATATATTATAATGGGAAATTTTAGGACCATGTCCCGGACTGCCAATTTATGCCACAAAACTCAGAATAATGACCTAGATATTTTTTATGTATTTTAAACATAAGTGCCAGACACACACATGCAGAACTTAAAAAGTCTATCAGACAGTTCCTGCTTTGATTCTATCATCATCGCCTACCTCCAAATCTTGACAAAGACCAAGAATTTTAAAGGAAATTGCAACGGATTTTTATAAATATAGATCAACTTGGCTTCCTTCTCTGTCTCCCACCCCAAGTACATCAATAACAGTGTGAAATGTGGTAAAGAAGAGTCGGAAAATCTTACAGGAAACATGGGAGGTTTATGGACCCATCTGAACAAAGAAACTGGGACTTCTCACTCAGGGGATTCTAAGGAAGGAAGCTGGACCTGCTTGACCTGGGTATGGTTAATAATGAGATAGCGTTATGCAAGCATAAGTTCTGCCAGTCAAAGAGGCATTTGTTTCCAATATGAAACTAATCACTGAGGACGAATACTGTACCAACCTATCAAAATGACTTTCTCCATGTTATACATGTGTAGTAAGAAGGTGTTGATGATACAGTAAGTACTGGAAAAAGAAACCTACAAGGCTTTAGATGAAAATTGCAATTCTCCTTAAGGAGACTAGGCAGTGCAGAAAGTGTCAGAACAAATCTCTAAAACCCAAAAACAAACAAACAAGCAAACAAACAAAAAATAGAACACAGGATCCTATGAAAGGTGTTTGACTCCCAAAGGGTAGATGACTGCCAAGAGCCAAATGACAAAGACCACTTTGCTTTCAAAGTTCAGGCTCTTTCCAATCTAATCCTGGTATAAAAAACAACAGGAGTATAAGAAAATACTAGAAGCTTTACAACATACCTCCAAATTATTGAACATTTATCTCTCACCAAACAGTGGCATTTAGAGTCTAGAGCAATGGTCAGTTGTGCTTTCTGAAGGCCCTTTGTTAAGGCTGGTGTTGCGTGCAGAAAAGCAGCCCTCCTGGAGACTCAAGCATAATGTGTTTTCAATCTAGATAGGATGACACAACTGATTTATAGATCTCCATAGATGGAGTAATCAAGGTATTCCAGGACAAAATCAAATTTACACAATATCTGACCACAAATCGTATATCTACGAAGGATGATAGATGGAAAAATCCAACACAAGGATGGAAACTACACCTACACCCAAGGAAAAGCAAAAAATAAAAAATAATAATAATCGCACAAGGAAACCAAAAGAAGAAAACCACAGAAACATAAGTTTATCTCTAAAAATAAAAATAACAGAAAACAGAAATCAGTATTCCATAACTTCTCTTAACATCAATGGACTCAATTCCCGAATAAAGAGACATTGACTATCAGACTGGCTACATAAACAAGACCCAGCATTTTGCTGCATACAGGTAACTCATATCAGAGACGAAGACAGACACTACCTCAGAGTAAAAGGCTGTGGGGAAAAAAAAAGCCCTCCAAGAAAAAGGGCCCAAGAAACAAGCTGGACTAGTTATTCTAATATCAAATAAAATAGATTTTTTAACCAAAAGTTATCAAAAAATAAGGAAGGACACTTTTTAATTCATCACAGGAAAAAAAATCTATCAAGATGCACTCTCAATCTTGAACATCTATGCTCCAAATACAAGGGAACCCACATTTATAAAAGAAATCCTATGTATTGTATACTTTTATGCAAAAATGCTCAAAATCTGTACATTTCTCTTTGTTTTGTAAAATAAAGTTGTAAAGTAAAAAAAAAAAAAAAAAAAAAAAAAAAAAAAAAAAAAAAAAAAAAAAAGGAAATCCTACTAAAATTCAAAGCATATATTATACCACACACTATAATAGTGGGAGGTTTCAACACCCCACTCTCACCAATGGACAGATCAGGGAGACAGAAACTGAACAGAGACTCAGCATAACTAGCAGAGGTTATGAACCTACTGGAATTAACACACATCTACAGGACATTTCACCCCAAAACAAAAGAATATACTTTCTTCTCAGCACCTCACAGTACATTCTTTCAAACTGAACAGATAATGGGTCACAAAACAAGCCTAAACAGATACAAGAAGATCAAAATACTCCCATGCATCTTATTAGATCACCATGGACTAAGGCTTGTCTTTAATAACAACAAAAACAACAAAAGCCCACATACACATGGAATCTAAACAATGCTCTGATCAATCATAACATGATCAAGGAAGAAATAAGGATAGAAATTGGGTGATGGCCCAGTGGTTAAGAGAACTCACTGACTGCTTTTCCAGAGGTTCTGAGTTTAATTCCCAGCAACCACATCAATCACAGCTCTTAACCATCTGTAATGGAATCTGATGCCCTCTTCTGGTGTGTCTGAAGACAGCAACATTGTACTAACATACATGAAATCAATAAATTAAAAAAAAAAAAGAAATCAAGGACTTTTTTTTCTTTTAGAATTTAACGAAAATGACACCACAAGATACCCAGACTTATGGGATGCAATGAAAGCAGTACTTGAGAGGAAAACTCATAGCACTGAGTGCCTCCAAAATGAAACTAGAGAGAGCATACACTAGCAGCTTGACAGCACAGCTGAAAGCTCCAGAACAAAAAGAAGCAGATACACCCAAGAGGAGTAGATGGCAGGAAATAATCAAACTCAGGTCAAAAATCAACCAAATAGAGACAAAAAGAACTATACATGAAAGCAATAAAACCAAGAGCTGGTTTTTTGAGAAAATTAACAAGATCAATAAACCCTTAGCCAGACTAATTAGAGGGCAAAGAGAGAGTATCCAAATTAAAAACATCAAAAACAAAAGGGGAGACATAGCAAAAGAAACTGAGGAAATTCAAGAAATCATCAGATCTTACTACAAAAGCCTATACTCAACAAAACTGGAAAATCTGGAGGAAATGGATAAATTTCTAGACAAATACCAGACAGCAAAGTTAAATCATGATCAGATAAACCATCGTAACAGTCCCACAACAGGTAAAGAAATAGAATCAATCATCAAAAGCCTTTTAACCTAAAAAAGCCCAGGGTCAGATGGGTCTAGTGAAGAATTCCATCAGACTTTTATAGAAGACCTAATACCTATACTCTCCAAATTATTCCACAAAATACAAACAGAAGGAACATTACGCAACTTGTTCTTTGAAGCCAAAATTATGCTCATACCTACACCACACAAAGACACTACAAAGAAAGAGAACTTCAGACCAATTTCTATCCTGAACATTGATGAAAAATACTCAATAAAATTCTTGCAAACTGAATCCAAAAACACATCAAGACAATCATCCACCATGACCAAGCAGGCTTTATCCCAGGAATGCTGGTATGATTCAACACAGGGAAATCCATCAATGTAATATACCATATAAACAAAATAAAAACAAAAAAAAAAAACAAACAAAAAAAAAACACATGATTCTCTCACTAGATGCTGAGAAGGCAGTCAACAAAATTCAACATCCCTTCATGATAAAAGTCTGAGAAATATCAAGAATCCAAGGCCCTTACCTTAGTATAGTAAAAGCAATATATAGCAAATGAGAAGCCAGTATCAAACTAAATGGAGAGAAACTTGAAGCAATCCCATTAAAATCAGGAACTACACAAGGTTGCCATTGTCCCCCTACCTAGTCAATATAGTACTGGAAGTCCTGGCCAGAGCAATTGAACAATAAAAAGAAATCAAAGGGATACACATTGGAAAGGAAGAAGTCAAATTATCACCATTTGCAGATGATATGATAGTATACTTAAGTGACCCCAAAAATTCCACCAGAGAACTTTTACAACAAATAAACAACTTCAGCACAGGGGCTGGCTATAAAATTAACTCAAATAAATCAACTGTCCTCCTCCACAATGGATAAACAGGCTGAGAAATCACAGATAAAAAAATAGTTGGCTGGAGAAAATGAACTTTATCACTATATCATTTGATATGAAAATAATTTATTTAATTATTTATTTTTGAGTGAGTCCACATAAACAAAATGTAACCAGAAAAGCATTATGGAAACCTAATAGACTAAGCCTAGATCCCTGACCCACAGGCAAGTAGAATAAAGCCACAGTGTTTCAGGGTTTTGTTTTACTCTGCTTAATTCAGCTTAGGGAGATGTCCACATTCTCTCCTTGAGGAGCCTTTATAAAAATTAATTAATTAATTAATTAATTTATTTATTTATTTATACTCAGCTATCAGAAACAATGACTTAATTAAATTCTAAAGAAAATGGATGCATCTAGAGTATATCATCCTGAGTGAGATAACCCAGTCACAAAAGAACAGACATAATATGCAGTCCCTGATAATGGGATGCTAACCCCAGAAAGCTCTGAAAACCCCAGAAACAACTCACAGACTGTGTGAAGTTCAACAACAAAAAAAGAATATATTTTAATTAAAATAGAACTGTATCACATCCCCCTTTCCTCTCTACAGCCTCTCCTAGTCTGTCTTTTATCCCCTCAAATTAATAGCCTCTTTTCCTATATTATTGTTACATATATACATGTGTGTATGTATATGTACCCACAAGTACTTAATTACAACCTGAAAAATGTATTCGTATTTTTTATGCAAAAATGCTGAAAATTTGTAATTTATCTTTGTTTTTTAAAATAAAGTTAAAAAATAAAATAAATAAATAATTCTATATAATAAAATTTTTATTTATTTATTTATTTCTACTCATATGTTAATCTACACTTGGAGATGGTATCTTTTTTTGTAGATGGAATCCATGGCTTTAAAAATCCTAAATAGTTTTCTTCATTCAGACAATAGTGCAGTTAGTTTGCTTTAAACTCAAAACACACTGTGTTTGTAATTCCAACTTCCACTGTAAAGCTTTGCTTTTGTAAAACAGAGTTGGTGAATGCTGCATTTTGTGTGTGATGTGTGTGCTACTCATAGGACTTGGAATTTCCTTCCTTCCTTCCTTTCTTCCTTCCTTCCTTCCTTCCTTCCTTACTTCCTTCCTTTCGTTCTTTCTTCCTCTGTTTTTTCTTTCTTTTTGAGCTGACAAAATTTATACTGATTTTTTTTCATCATTTTTATTGGATATTCTCTGTATTTACATTTCAAATGTTTTCTCCTTTCCCCTTACTCCTATCTTCCCTCCCCCTTCCCTTGCTTCCATGAAGATGTTCTCACTCCCAACTGCCTTTCATCAGAATACATGGGATGGAAAGTAGTGGACTCAGTGCAATTCCCTTCCACTTCATACAAATACGATTGTATCTCAAGAAGCAATGCTCCTGTGTTTACAATGACTGCAACTTATAAAACTAGATTCTTGTCATTTCTCCAGACTCTATTGTCCTAAATACTCCTTTCTTCAACTTAGAAATATTTCCTGTATGTGTCACAATTATTCCCCAGGAGATAAACAAACGTACACATAATTTAATAGTAATAATGAGACCAATTTTATAAAATGATCTTTTTGATTCTTGATAGAGGGAAAGGATAAAGTTGATACCAGTTCATTGTTCCCTGTGATTGTTTACAGGTCGTGCCCTATGAAAGTTTTTTGTTTGTTTGTTTGCTTTTAATATGGAAGGAATGGCTTTATTATATCATTTTGGTATATACTATATTAAATTTTTTCTTTGTTTTCTTTTATTTTTGTAAGAAGAACTGAGGCTTCTACATCTTTGTCTTCTTTTTACCTTCATAATGTCTGTGAGTTGTTTCTTAGGTATTCAGAGCTTTCTGGGGCTAGCATTTTCTTTTGTGACTGGGTTACCTCACTCAGGATGTTATTCTATAGTTTCATCCACTTGTCTAGGGATTTCGTGAAGTCATTGTTTCTAATAGCTTAATAATACTCCATTGTGTAAATATACCACAATTTCTGTATCCATTCCTCTACTGAAGGACACCCAGTTTCTTTCCAGCTTCTGGATATTAAAACATAAGGCTGCTATGAACAGGTTGGAACATGTGTCCTTATTATATGTTGGAGCATCTTTGGGGTATATTCCCAGAAATGAAATAGCTGGGTCTTCATGTAGTACTATGGCCAATTTTCTGAGGAACTGCTAGACTGATTTCCAGAGTAGTTGTACCAGCATACAACACCACCAAGAGTGGAGGAGTGTTCTACTTTTTCCACAACCTCAACAGCATCTGCTGTTACCTGAGTTTTTAATCTTATTCATTCTAATTGGTGAGAGGTGGAATCTCAGGGTTGTTTTGATTTGCATTTCTCTGATGACAAGAGATGTTGAGCAGTTTTTAAAGACTTCTCCGCCATTTGATGTTACTCAGCTTAAAATTCTTTGTTTAGCTCTGTACCCACTTTATTAGGATTCTTTGATTCTCTATAGTCTAGCTTCCTGAGTTCCTTGTATATATTTGATACTAGACCTCTATCAGAGGTAGAATTGGTAAAGAACTATACCAGTTTGTTGGCTGCCATTTTGTCTTCTTAAGAGTGTCCTTGGCCTTAAAGGAGCTTTGCAATTTCATGAGGTCCCATTTGTTGATTCTTGCTCTTAGAGCGTAAGCCATTGGTGTTCTGTTCAAGAATTTTTCTACTGTGCCTTTGTGTACTAAGCTCTTCCCCATTTTATTTTCTAACAGTTTCAGTGCACCTGTTTTTTTTATTTTTATTTTTTTATTTTTTGAGATCTTTGATCCACTTGGACTTGAGCTTTGTACAAGGAGATAGGAAATGATCAATTTGCATTCTTCTGCATGCTGGCTGTCAGTTGAACCAACACCATTTGTTGAAGGAGCTGTCCTTTTTCCATCAAATTATTTTAGCTCCTTTGTCAAAATCAGGTGACCATAGGTGTATGGGTTCATTTCTGGGTTCTCAGTTCTGTTCCATTGATCTACCTGCCTATCTCTGTACCAAGACAAGGCAGTTGTTATCACAATTGCTGTGTAATTTAATGTAAGATCAGGGATGAAGATTCCCCTAGAAATGTATTTTTCTAGAGACTAGATTTCACTATTCTAGGTTTTCTGTTATTCCAGATGAATGTGCAAATTTCTTTTTCCAATTCTATGAAGAATTGAGTTGGACTTTTTATTGAGATTGTATTAAACTTGTAGATTGCTTTTGGTAAGATGATCATTTTTAAAATGTTGATCCTTCCAATCCATGAGCATGGGAGATCTTTTCATCTTCTGACACCTTCTTCAATTTCCTTCTTCAGAGATTTCAAGTTTTTTTCATATAGGTCTTTAACTTGTTTAGTTAGTGTCACAACAAGGTATTTTATATTGGTTGTGACAAATGTGAAGGGTAACTTTTCCCTAATTTCTTCCTCAGCATGTTTATCTTTGGATTAGAGGAAGGCTACTGATTTGTTTGATGTGACTTTATATCCACCCACTTTGCTGAAGTTGTTTATCAGCTGTAAAAGTTCTCTGGTGAAATTATAGGGGTCACTCGAGGATACTATCATGTCTTCGGCAAATTTTTGACTTCTTCCTTTCCTATTTGTATCTCTTTGACTTCCTTTTGTTGCTTAATTGCTCTGGTCAGGACTTCCAGTATAATATTGAATAGGTAAGGGGAGAGTAGACAACCTTTTCTCTTCCCCGATTTTAGTGGGATTGCTTCACGTTTCTCACTGTTTGATGTTGGCTACTAGTTTGCTTTATATTGCTTTTATTATGTTTAGGTATGGGCCTTAGATTCCCGCTCTTTTCAAGACTTTTAACATGAAGTGTTGTTGAATTTCACCAAATGCTTTCTCAGCATCTAGTGAGTTGATCATGCATTTGTTTTCCTTGAGTTTGCTTATATGGTGGATTACATTGATGGATTTCCATATATTGAACCATCCTTGCATTCCAAAATTGAAGTATACTTGGTCATGGTGAATGATCATTTTGATGTGTTCTTGGATTTGGTTTGTAAGAATTTTGTTGAGTACTTTTGCATCAATGTTCATGAGGGATATTGGTCTGAATTTCTCCTTCCTTCTAGGGTCTTTGTGTGGTTTAGGAATGAGAGTAATTGTAGCTTCAACAAATGAATCTGATAGTATTTCTTCTGTCTCTATTTTGTGGAATAGTTTGGAGAGTATTGTAAGTTTTTTTTAATAATACTCTTTTATTTAAAAATTATTTCTTTGGTATACCTGTGTGCATGCATGGGTGCTTTGTGTGTATGTGTGTGTGTGTGTTTGTGTATGCACATGCTAAAGTATGTATATTGAAGGCCTCATTTTTCTCCAGAGCATAAACCTCAGGTCATCAGATGTGGTGAAAAAATCCTTTACCCTCTGAACTGGTGTCTTCATCCCATTTTTTCCTACTTTAATTTCCAAAGTTGTGTGCTATGATGCTCTGGCTTTAGGAGAAGGATTATAGGCTATTATTGCATTGATAGTTACTTCTCACTCAGCTTTTCTTATTTGTTTAATATCTTGCCAACATCCTTTCCAAAAACGGTGTGTTTTATCTGCTGTTTGAGAATTCACAGGTGATGAATACACTACATTCTTATCTCCCTTTCCTTCTCGTCCCTATCTCTTATCTCACATTAATTTCTTCTGTTTTCTTTTGAGCAACTTGTGTGTAATGGATTTGGAACTGTAAGTTTGCAAATGGTCTGCTCATCAGTGAATATACAGGAGAAGACAATGATTGTTGCTTCTGCAGAATCCATCAGTAGACAACCGAGCTGCGCGGAGGGATATGGTCCTATGAGTCCCATCATGATTTATTACTGAATGTCAATAGATTCAAACTTGTATAGCAGCTACTTCTGTAAAATTAATTGCATTATTTGGGTTATGTATTTTACAAAAGCATTCACAGCCCTTTTCTCTATCTTCTAGCTCTTAGATGCTTTCTGTCCCATCTCCAGTGATGTTCCTTAAGGATCTCAGAGATAGTATTTTTTCTTATGTTATTTATTATCATCTTATTATTATTATTATACTTAAGAAAGCTTGACTTTTCCTTGATAGTTTTAGTCTAGAAGATTGAGAATTATAAGCCATAGAACTTATGAGTGTGAGATTGAAATTCTAAAGATTAAAATGTGTGCTGAAAGTATGATCATGTACTAGCTATAGATGTTTGTTTTACATAGCATATAGGAAATATATTTCATGCACGTTCTATATCAACCTTTTTTTCATGTCATTTACTAAGACCTCAATTCCAGTCCCTGCATATGTAGGAAAGTATGTATCATGTCATCTCATTGCTAGAGTCCCAGTTTAAATAAATGGAAAAGAGATAGAAGGACAGCCATATAAGCATCCTCTCTCCCCCATGTTGGTGTGTATGGTGCTGTCCTGCTCTGCCGTGAAATATGCCCCCTGACTAGTAACTAGTGAATTTCCATGAATAAAGGATTGCCTCTTCTATTTCTTACAAGTACTTTGTAACAGGAATGGGATATATAATCACTGCAGATGATTCTGTAATACTTTATTTTAGGGTGAATTGTCTCACTCTGTATGGGAAGGAGGGAACTCAGAGAGATCAGAAAAGGATATTGAATCCTCTGCAACTGGGGTTATAGTTCTAGCCTGTCTGTTGTGAGAGATATGAACCAAACCTAGGTCCTATATCAATGCAGCACACACCTTAAACCAGTGATCCATCTCTTTAGGGCAGTAAGTAAAGCTTAAAAGTACTGAGAGTTAGGAGCAGGCATGTGTAGAGAAAAGCAGTAGAAAGAAATGTGAGAAAAGGAAGACATTCCTGTTTCTGTATATAGTTGGACAAGAATAAAAAACACCCTCTAGGTCACTTGTAGAGTATTAGGTCTTTCCTGCTCCTCTGAACCTTCCCCGTTTCTCAGTCCTCCCATTGTTTCAAGTAGAAAATGAGAATTAATTCTTCACATTCTTTCCTAGAGTAAATCGCTATTGAGCAGGTTCAGCAGCTTCTGAAGTATGAGAAGCAGTCTTCCTCCAGAAAGCTTACACCAGAGGAGGAAGTGGGAAGATTTTCTGTTATAATATCAATGAGGCTCAGAAATCAGAGAATCCTTATTTTATTAAAGCTCTCTACTTCTCAAGCAACTCTGTTCTATGAAATTGCTTCTGGATAGCATAGAGTGTCTGTGGAGGTGAATGTGATCTCTCCTACAGTAGTAATTGGTTTCAAATCCTCCTAGCACACACCATTTGTCATAATTTCTACTAGTAAATACCAAGTTTCCCATCTCCCTGTATGATTCTGAAGTGGTGCCTTTCTTCCAGAGTAAATGGAGGCTTTAGATGAGAAAAATATGATGGTTTTGTTGTTTTTTTATTCACTCTGATTTTACCCTCTCCACTTTTCAGAGTTTTGGTTTCCTATATAATAATAGGGAATTAATGAGCTTCAGATATAAAAAGTGTAATTTATTGTAGCTACTAATTCATTTGTAGCTTCTAGTAAGTCTTGCTTTAATTCAGTGGCTCATATAGCTACACATAAATGTATCAATGACAGAAACCCTCAGTTTTTATTTCACAGACTTTTTTTGTGCTTTTGACCACAGCAGTTTGGACACAGTATAATGTTGGTCTTCCCTTAACGACACCTGAATGATGTAGTTGGCAGAAAGTCATACCAGACTCGTTCATACCAGAGCAGAATAAACAAAACTCTGGTGTAGAATCTATCCTTTATCTGACAGGATTGTTTTCCCTTACTGAAAACCATATTTGAAACTTATATTTATGACATAAATGATGGCTTCAAGTTTCTGTATTAATTTCCAGTCCATCCTCATCTCTGGGCTGCAGTCTCGATGGCTGAGAGTCAATTTGTTTTTCTTCTCTTAGGTGTCACTGGGCTTAAATTGTTTTCTGCCCATCCAGAAGATTTCTCTCCCTTAATGCTATGGAGGAAGATGAACTACTCATTGAGCTGACAGGGGTAAGAGTAGTAGGATTAGTTTGGTTTCAGAAGTGATGTATGGCTGCAGGGCATAAAATCTACAGAGATTCATACCCTGGAAGAGTAGTTATTCCACAACAGCTGCTGCTATTATTTTTCAGTGCACAAATCTGCAGGCAAAGTGTCAAGGTCAGCTACAACTGTTTTCAAATTCTCTGGGTTTGTTATCAGCAAAATTGATTAGTCATGTCTTCCAGTGCACATGGCATTTAACGTGTGTGTGTGTGTGTGTGTGTGTGTGTATGTGTATATAAAATGTGTTGGCTAGTTTTTGAAGTCAGGTATGTTCCCCAATTATTATCCAACCTAATTTTCAAAATTTATCATATGCTATTTATATGTATGTGTGTATGTCTCTGTGTGGGTCTGTGCACATGAGTTCAGGTACCCATAAAAGCCAGAAAAATTTACCAGATCCACTGTAGCTGGAATTACAGGTACTGTGAGCTCCCAGACATGTGTATTGTGAAATAAAACTGGGTTCTCTAGAAAAATGAACACTCCTAAGTAATGTACCATCTCTTCAATGCATTGATTTACTTTCTGAGACTGGTTTTCTCACTGAACCTACAACTTGCCAACTCACATAAACTGTCACAATAAGATCCCTAGAATGGTCCTATCCCTACCTCTGCAGTGCTTGGATTACAGATAGCAGGCACTATGTCCAGCTTTCTTCATGAAGATGCAAGGAATCAAACTTGGGTTTGCAAGTTTGTACTTGATTGGTTGAGCTCTCTTCACTGTCCCTTGTAGGATACTTCAAAGGAAGCAGAAATCAGATATTTGTGAGTGCTTGGGTAATCAAAGCAATTTAAGAAAATACAGTAACTATTAAAATTATGTTATTTTTAACTAAATTAACATGTGAGGCATACTGGTTCCTGGATAAATTAAAAAACTTGCTCAGAGAACAACTACTTCTTCTTTTACTATTTTGAGTTAGCATAAATGGAATGCTTGAAGGTTAACGTCAATTATAAATAGTACACCATTAGATAATTCAGTGTTCTGGGTGAGATTCTAATGTTTCAGAATGATTATCCATTAGTATATTTATTACTCTTCACAGCTTACATGGAGCTTTAGGTCATCATAATTACAGGTATTGAAAATGAAATTTTCCCATCTCTACTGTGTACAAATTAGTTGTGTTCGTGATAAAGGCATCTCTAGTCCAGGTGTTAGCTCATTGACTCCAACATCCTTCTTTGACACTGTGTAAAAATTTCCATCTTTAGAGTTGTATATGGATTGAAATAAATATTTGCCTGTGAACTCTATAGGATATTGAAAAAAATCATTACACAACAAATTAAAACTGTCAATTTTATTTGTATTCTCCCTTTTATTAATTGTCTGACTTGGGAAAATTGCCTAAAGTTTACTGAACTTTATGTATCTCATCTCTAAAAATAGGTGTTGAAGATCCCTGGTTGCTGTCAGCTTCGAGTATTTACCATTTGTAATAAAATATCCAAAATTCAAATAATAAAAAAATATATTTCTTATGAGTTTAGAATCTATGATGGAGGCGAAGCAGAGCTCTTCACAGATCTACTGCTATTCTTACCTGACTGAAGTAAGCAAGTTGGCTGCATTTAGCTATAGATGCTGGACTAGGCTAGAAGGTTCAATAGAGTTGGATTAACATTTAGATGCCTCCAAGCATTCTAAGTTTCGTAGTGTCTCATTATTCAATAGTATTCCCTTGTCTTTGCAATATGTGGCTGGCTTCCAACAGAATGGTGGATGAGATAGAAGATCTCCTAAAGGCTACACTGTACTCTTATAATTTACCCTTCTCTGGTCCAAACATAGTTCATAAACTAGCCCAGGTATAATAAGTTACATCCCTTTGTCTCTCTCTGTCTCTATGTCTCTCTGTCTCTGTCTCTGTCTCTATTTGTGTGTGTGTGTATGTGTGCATGCACATATAAACTCATATGATATGTTTATGTTGTATATGTGTGGGTGGTATATTTAAAAACAAGAGGAGGTTATTGAGTATCCTGCCCTATGCTCTGAGTCTTATTCTTTTGAAACACAGAATGTAATTGAATGTAGAGTCAGGTTCATGGCTAGATTATCCTAGCAATTGTCCTATCTCTGTTCCTCATAAAACTGGAGTTATCAGCAAGCATATGATCATACCAAGCTATTTCCATTAGTGCTGGAATCTCAAGTCAGGTCTTCACAACTTGTTTAGCCAAGTGTTCATTTCCACTAAGCCATTTCTCCCACTCCAGATGTCATTCTCACTAGGCAGAGAACAAAGTACAAACAGAAAGCAAAGAGTTACACGGCAAAATCTCATAGATGGGAATTGTATTCACTCAGAAAAAAATGTAAACTATATTTTTAAACTAAAAAAGGCTTATGTCTGCTGTATTAAAATAAGGTCTTTATGATATGGGAGTATATTTCTAGCCAAAATAGATATTGTTTTGTGATGTACTGTAGTGTAGAAATCAGATATCATCTCAATAATTAAAGCATATATTAAACAGTATATTAAAACATGTGCAAGAATTATGAAGAAAAGCAGCAGATCTATGGAACAATGAGTAAATTAATAGGTCAAAAAAAAAAAAAAAAAAAAAAAAGCATTAGACCAAGCAGTGCTTGTTTTCTGAATTATAATCTGAATTGAAGACAACCTTTTGGAAAACAGGGTGGGACAAACTCATGAGTGACAAAAACAAGGGTATGACATGGCCAGAGACATATCTCAAGCCTAGATGGTCACTGTGGCTATGGCTTGGCAGTAGTGTTTGGGGAATGACAATCTTCACATAGTGACTGAAAACAAAGGATCATGACAGTATGGACAGTCTTCATTTTACTGAGATGCTTAAAGCTGGTTCTATCAAGTCTAAGACAGCAAGACTTAAATAGTGGCTGATAGCCAAGGAGAATCTTTGGTTTGTTTTTCATTTATTAAACCTGTTATTAAATTCAAGACCAATGTGATGGGAACAAAAAGAAAATGCACAAAACAGGCTCCAAAAATAAAGATTCAAATGGACTTGTTTTTGTACTGAACCTATGTCATTTCCTGTTCCAAAACTTCTCTAATTCCTAATGTTATTAAATTTCTTGCCTAACATGGCAAAAGAAAAGAAACCTATAAATCTACTTGAAAATTAAGTCAGCACCAGGTCTACAAATGCAGAATCACACAAATTAATATTTTAATTGAGTTGACAAAACCTTCATGAGAATGACTATGCTGTAAAACTTTAATTATTCATGCAGAACAAAGAATGTATTTCAATTGCGATTTCTCTTCCCCCCTCATCAAAAGAAGCAGAACCCAAAAACAAATGATAAATTTAAAGCCAGACATTTAGATCAGGCTCTATATCACTGCAGATATCTCTGCTTGGCACAAAAAGAATGGGATGAGTTAGATAACCCACTTCTTGATAGATGGGAATGGTCTTCTTTATAGTCATGTACACCACTTTGCACATGGCTGCTGTGTGCTCAGCCTCATGCGATGTATTTAGCAAGCTCACAAACAAGCTTTAGATGTGTTAGAGTACACAGTCTTGCTAAGTGAGCTGAAATAATAATAATCCAAAGGTAGAAAAAAATGCCAATATAATATACAGATAAGGAATATATAATCTAATTATTTTGAGAAAAATTGAGAGTATTTACCATGTATACAGACATACATACATACATACACACATACATACGCACGCACGCACACACACACACACACACACACACACACACACACACACATATATATATATTTACACCTAGAAGGTAGCTTCTGTTTTCATGGATTTATCTTTATGTGTGGTGTGTGTGTG
Source organism: Micromys minutus (assembly GCF_963924665.1). NCBI lineage: Eukaryota > Metazoa > Chordata > Mammalia > Rodentia > Muridae > Micromys > Micromys minutus. Next base: position 10,052,437 of record NC_137953.1, read on the forward strand.
TGTGTGTGTGTGTGTGTGTGTGTTTATGTGTGTGTGTGTGATATTGGAGTCTACGAAACCATGCTGATTGGAATTGAACGTGTCTACCTGCAGAGATCAGGCTAAGTAATGTTTTGTGTAACTGTTTCACAAGTAATTGTTGTCTCCTCTTTTTTTCTTCTTCATTATATATGAAGAAGCAAGATGAATCAGGATCTTGTTTTGGACTTAGACATTCTCACCTATCTTATGGCCTTGTGGCTCAGAATCATAATGCATACCTAAAGTAAAAAGGGCCAATAGAGAAACTTACTAGTATAGAGTGTGACCTCCTGAAGATAGGATACATTAAGTCAACTTTTAAAAAGTAGACCTCTTAAATGTATAGAAAAAATGCAACAAGATGGATACAGAAAATGTGATTTATTTACACAATAGAATACTACTTAACTATGAAGAACAAGGACATCACGAGTTTTGCAGGTAAACGGATAGAACTAGAAAATATCCTGAGTGAGGTAACTCAGAACTTAAAGGACATGTATGGTATGTATTCACTAAGAAGTGGATAATAACCAAAAAAGAATAGAATACACAATTTTTAAAACTCAAAGTTTAGCAAGCCAAAGGACCCAAGTGAGGATGCCTCAATCCGACTTGGGAAGGAGAAGAAAGCAATTATGGGAGGGGAGCGGAGTGGGAGGGTTGCACCTGGGTGGGAGAGGGATATGGAGGGGAAGGGGGAAACATAATCAAATATTGAGGTGGGGAACAAAAACTCTGGGTGTCAGCAGAAATAATGGAAACAGGTAAACTCAGTAGGGAGGAGATGGAGGGGTTCTCTACAATGTACCAAAGACCTGGGAGGTGAGAGACTCTATGGACACAAAGGGAGGAATCCTAGATAAAGTGCTCTACAGTGGGGAAGGGGAACTTGTAGAGTTAACCTCCAGTGGAGAGACAGGACATCAAGTGAAGGGATAGAATTGTTATTCCACAGTCAAAATCTCTGACCCAGAATTGTCCCTGACTGAACGAATTGCAGGGACAAAAATAGTGAAGTCCATGAAAGAAATAAGGTCTAATGACTGGCCCAAATTTGGGTCCAGCCATCTCAAGGCAAGGTCCTAGGGCCTGACACTATTTTTTTGCTGATGCCATGGTCTGCTTATAGACAGGAGCCCACCATGGCTGCTCTATGAGAGACCCAAGAAGCAGGTGAAAGATTCAGATGCAAAAACTAGCACCCAACCAATGGACAAAAGTTGGGAAGTCCTGTGGTTGAATTGAGGAAAACCTGGAAGAAGATGGCCCCATGAGAAGACCAGCAGTCTTAACTGACATGGACTGCAGAGATCTCTCCGACACTGAGCCAACAAGCAAGCAGCATAAACCTTCTGATAATGAGACCCCCAAAACATTTACAGCAGAGGACTGTCTCATCTGGCTTCAGTGAGAGAAGATTCACCTTGGGAGACTTGAGGTCCGTGGGAATGGGGAGGCCTGGTGGGGTAGTGTTTGGGAGGTGGGTGAGGACATACTCTTGGAGACAGGTGTTAGCCAGACCAGGAGGGAGATGAAATCTACTGGAAAAAAGAATTAAAGTGTAGAATTAAGATAAAATAAAATATATAAAGCACCCAACAACCTCACCTAGATCCTACACAAAAGAGGACACTTAGCACTGTGGTGACACTGGCTCCCACCAACCTGTGATTTGACTACCCATGCATGTAAATGAATTGAGGATTGAAAATATAACAAAAAAAATCCAGTTCAGGCATTAATTCTACTCAGATTCTGTGGCTAATATGACTTGCTTGATATTGTTTCCATCTAGACCTGGTTTGGTACCTTTTCCCTGCAGCTGGACTCAACACTGTCTTAGCTCAGTGCAAGCCCCAGTGCTCACACAGGTTTCTACATACCCCAGCAGCTCTCTGCTGGGTTCACAAATATTTGAACACTACAGTGACTCTCTTTGCATCATGATGAACTCTCTCTTTCTCTCTTTGCCTCCAGTGATGCACTTTGAACACTCTGAAATCTGCTGTGGACTCTAGCTTATTTTGTAATCAATTTTAACATACTGTGTATGTATATTCAGATAATTTTTAATTGTACATATAAGTAGATTGAATCTGTTTTACTTTTCAGTGGTTAAGACAGAATAACACAACAAAATTTACTTTGAGTAGAAATGTTTTATTCTACTTTACAGTTCTTGAGGAATAGAAGACATTATTATGTACAGAAATGACAACTAATGTGATGTTGGTAAGGCAGGATGGTCACAGTTCATCTACATATAGGAAGTGTAGGCAGAAATCAGAAATGGAGCCAGATTATAAAGCCTCATTGCTTATCCCTGATATTTTTCCTCCATTAAGAGTCTACCACCTAAAGGCTTCATAATATCTCCAAACAGCCCCACCCACTGCCTATGGGAGGCATTTCTCATGTATGTATAAGTGTATATTCATATACATATATGTGTGTGCATGTATTACCATATGATGTATGGACTTGACCTAAGGGTTAATATTTATATCGAGATTCAATGAAAAGAACTCATGTTTGGCAAAATCTAGGTATTAAGGGATATTGAGACTATTTGACAAATGACCACCAGTGAAACATAATTTATGAATTATTTTGATGTTGTGGATACTAACATGCTTATTTATTTTTTTTGGCAGAGTGTGGTTGGAATACCACTGCCTATAAGCAAGGGTTGATACAAAACAAGTGTTGCTCATAATCACAAGAAAAATAACAGGTAACATCAGTTTAAGAATGGCACAGACTTGAGCCATAAGGAAGGGCTGCCTGGAGTGACAACAGCTTCTGGATTATTCTGTTGAGTCTTGTGCTGTCCTCTGTAGCTGAAGGGAATGGAGTTAATAAGATTCTCACTTACTTTTCCTGTCTCTGTATACTTGGACAAGTCATACTGCTTAATCAATACCTACTTTTAATTGTACTGGGTACAAAGATGGTCAAATCACAGATATGATCTTCCTTCATGGTAAAATTATATGGTACTGATTTCTTACTAGTACTACCTCTTACATCAGAATTATGCAAAGTTAGAACTAGTGATTCTTAGTCAATTAGCTCATGTGGAGAATTGTGAGTGGTGGAAAACAAAAAGAAACACATAAACATTTTAAAAAGAATAAGTGAACACTTATTCTTTTAATAAGTTAATAAGAATTAAACACAGGTTTACAAAAAGATTACTTATACTCAAGGATTTTTTTCACTGCAATTTATAGAGACCTAAGAAATTAGTTTATGATTGTAAGTAATCCATAACTGTTTGTATTCAGAAAAATAATTAAGGATTTGGAGACACAACAGATATAGATATTTGGAAGAAGAATATGAGCTTGGTTTAGAAAACAATAATTCCTGAATCTCTTTTTATATTTGGAGAGCATGGGTGATGTTTGATGTTTCTGAATAAAGAGAGTCCATGGTTCCTCAGCATTTCAAGAAGAATTAGGTGCTAATATGGTGTTTTAGCATCAATTAGGAGGACCCAAGATTAGATGAACCAAAGGAAAAAGGAAAATGTGTGAACAGAAGGAATGAAAAAATAATTACACATATGTATATGTATACACAAATTCACACATACATATACACTTGCACATGTGTCTTTATATCTGAAACAAGACACACACACACAAAGATAAGGTGTGAGGTCTAAAGTTAAGAAAGTATATTTGTTCTTTCCAGGGAGGAAATTAGAACAAATTTTGTTGGGTATTTGATTCTCCTGAGAGTTTTCTGTCCTCCTTAATTAATCATTTGTTTATGAGGAGAAAGCTCATACTAGCCATAGTTTGCAATACACCCACAGTGTGCTCTTTACAAACTAGAGGATAAAGGGAACCCAAAACTTGTCAAGAACAAAGAGTCTTACTTTAAGTTACCATTTAAGATATCAACCTTTAAAATTAATAAGAAGACAGGTTTATTATTTGCAACAAACTTTCACAGTGTGATACTTCATAGCATAAAAACAATAAAAATATTGTGTTCATTACTAAAGGTCACTGTAAGGAAACACTTCTATGTATCACCTCTGTGGATTATGCCTGTAGTCTCTCTCTCTCTTCCTCCCTCCCTCCTTCCCTCCCTCCCTCCCTCCCTCCCTCCCTCCCTCCCTCTCTCTCTCTCTCTCTCTCTCCCTCCCTCTCTCTCTCTCACCCTCCCTCCCTCCCTCTCCCCCCCCCGTGTGTGTGTGTGTATGTGTTGGGGGTGATGTTCACATAATGCAGAGTAAGTGTGCAGAGATCAGAGAACAATCTCAGGTGTCAGCTTTCAAGCTCCACCTTGTTTGAATCAAGATTTTCTTGTTTCCTAAAACATATATCATGGATTTCTTAGAATTCTTTGTCTTCTGTCTCCTATCTTTCTCTATGGATGTGAAGATTAAAATTATAACCTACTTAATAACCAATAATCCCATGGGCCATTGGGATCCAAACTGAAGTCTAAATTTTATGCTACACACTTGCACCATCTCCTTAGTGCCTAATTTTGTGGATTTTCATGCCTAGGTTCCCCCACTGAGAGCTGGGAAGAATTCTTCTATGCAAGAAGCACTGTTTCTGGAAATAATTCGTAGTAGTGATGGGAACTTAATTATTTGGAGTACTCATTTGGTTTTTGTACATTCTTGATTTTCCCTAGTTACATGATGTCATCAAAACTTTCATTTCCTCCCTTGGTTCTCCTCTCCCATCTAAAATGTATTCCGAGGGATAATTTGTTTTTTATGTTCCTTGGTAGAAATGTCTACTTAACCAATGCAACTATTTCTGTAATCACTACAACACACTCCCAGTTGTTAGGGGAAAGAAAACCTGTTCATGAGGCTGGAGAGATGGTTTAATGGTCATGAATGCTCCCTTTGTTCCCACATGGCATTGATTTAGGCTTGGTGCCACAGTTAGGCCCCTCAATATCTCTGGGATATCTAGTGACCTCTTCTGGCCTCCACTGTTACCTGCATACAGATGGAATATACAGATAATCACATGCACACACATGCACACACACACACACACACACACACACACACACACACACACACACACATGAACACACATGCATATAAAAGGAAAACTAAAATTATTGAATACACTGGACATTGAATATGCCTATCAGCCTTTGTACAAGACAGGTTAGCATAAATTTTTTCTTTAGAAACTTTCTCCATTATAGGTACTATGTGCAAGCTTCTATACAATCCATAAATGTCTGACAGTATCTTGTAATTGACTCATTTCCAAACACATAAAACCATGATGCTCAAGCCAATATAATGAACATGGGAACTTAATGAAGTAAACTGTAAGATGCTGATGCTAGTTCAAAGGAAAATTTAAAGCACCTGGTATTCATGGGGAATTTAATAGAGGAATGTTAGAAAAAAAAACAATTGAATTTTATATGAAGTGATTTAAAGTTCTAGAATAAAAAAAAATTGCAACATTTGAGCTGTTCCTTTCTACCAGGCAAAAGATAATTGCAGTTTTGGTGCTTAAACTTTGCTGGAAGTAAACTTTGACATCCAGACAATTCAAGTAATCCACTTAAGGACAGGTCAATAAGACTAGCATCTAGCTTGTTCTCATAGAAAACCCTATATTATCCTATCATTTTTTCCATGATTCAAAACTTTTGATGAACCTTGGAATCTACTTAACATGCCAGTAACATTTCTTTTGCAGTTTATCTACTTTTGTAAAACCTTTCAGGGGAATCACATTCTCAAAGTCCTATAAAAATTTAGTTTTCCCAAATAGCATATTAAGTTCTGATTATTTTCTAGAGGAAGAAAAATAGCAAAAAAAACTTTGTAACATTTTATTTTTGTAAAACATGTTTGTTATTATAAAATATTTATACTTTTAATTAGGTAGTGTTTCATATGTGTGTGCATAGAAAAAAGTTAAAAATACATATTAGATTATATATTTGGAAATACATTTGAATATATATTTAGAAATATATGTCAATATATATGGAAACATTACCTAAGATACAAATATATGTATATATGTATGTATGTGTGCATGTCTTATATAATGTGTGTATAATATATATTGTCTAATACACAGTTCCTCACTGAACTTGTAATTAGGCTGGTGGTCAACAAGCCCCAGAAATTCTTCTGGTTTTGTTTCATCTGTCTCCTAATAAAGCGTAATAGAGTTACAAGCATGTTTTTAAATTGTGATGGAATCTGAATTCAGGTATGAAAATGTGTTAAGCTACACCGTTTCCTAGTGAAGCATCTTTCCAGGACAATCTTCAATTCATCCTCTGATTATTTTGGCGTCACAAGGACCAGAGAAGCTTCATTGTTGTTCTGGAGGCATTTTATGGACAAGTTAGTACTTCTGTTTTGATTTTCTGCACTCTGTCACTTGTAGTTTTCTGCTACAGTCTAGTCTGGTCTAGTTTATTTGATCTGAGTTCCACTTAGAGAGGAGTGTTGAATTTTTCATTTAGGAACAAAAATTTCCCAACAGTGATACAATGCCTTCTGCAATCAATGTATTTCTTATTTTATGTGTTTGAGCCAGGCAGCAACGTGAGGTTTATTTTGCCCACAGTGACAGACTCTGGAAAAGTGATCATGAAGAAATGGCCCTGAGAGGATTTTAACAGGAGTCAGAATTATTTTGTGACTATAAATTTTATAGTAATGAATATGTCTTTGTTACTGATCTTTCAATATTCAATTTCAAAAGATATTGTGGTGGTACATGCCAGTAAAATCAGCAGTTGGAAGGTAGGTGCTGGCTTATTAGGAATACAAATGGCTCTTTGGCTATAGGACAGATTCAAGCCCATCCTGTATGTTGTCTCAAAAAGTTAGTAAAGGGGCAGGGTTCTTTGTGGCATGATGGCTCAGTCTTTACAAATACTTGCATTAAGCTTGATCTGTTTGATCCCCAGGTCCCTCATGATGGAAGGCATGAACTTATCTTCATATACATGCCAGAGCATGTGGACAGGGCAACAGCAATCACACAAGAGATGAAGACATGTAACAATATCTTTCTAATAATCCTTCATCATGCCATGCACTTCTGTTGTGTAGCAGTTTCTTTTGAGACTGAGACATTGCACTCTGCAGGGAAGTATCTTAAATCAGAGGGCAAGCCACTTCCAATAGACTCACAAAGGCTCTGAAATCTACTGAATGCACCAGGTCCCTCCAAATAAGCAACATCAGTCAAGCTGCAAAGAAGACTCAGAGGCCAGCTGGTAGAAATTAGCTGAAGTGCCTTCTTAGATGAGCCTAGTCACTTGGGAAGAACATCCTCCATCCTAAGGTGCTACCTGTACTTCAGGTTTCCAGTTTCTGTGCTTATCTTTGGCCTGAGCCCTATGCTGCTCATTTCTAGCCATTCTTCTCAATTCTATGACTAAGTGAAACCTTCTCTTGTTGTGAGTCTACAGATCTGCTACACAAGGCCAAAGACAAGCACAGTCACATGTGCCTCCATATCATTCTGGAACTAAGACCAAGCAAAGAAAAGGGAGAGCTTTAGAGTTGCCATCCTGAGGGCAAAATGTTGTCATGTGGTATTCTTGGATCATTAATCTTGGACTCTGTAGCTATTTAGAGATACACTACACCTTCTGCACATGCTAAGTTTCATTGGGCATTTAAAAGCTGCTGAGTTAGGGAGAGTTGGTTTTCCGTAAGGGGGTGACCTCCTGGTGGTCATACACTCAATGTCAAGCACTGTACCAGGAGTATTTCGACAGCACAAATTGGACTTTATGGTATGAATTAAAAACAAATGTAAGAGAAATTGAAGTTGAGTGGTTTGGAAATTGGGTATATCTGAGAAGAGTTGGGGGAGGGGATTGATATGTTCAAAATATTTTGTATCGAATTTTCAAAAAATTAATACAAGTACTCTAAAATTGAAAATGAAAACCACTCACACTAACTACATTTTGCCACCTTAATATTTTATTTCTAAAGCATGGAATAAGATTACAAAACTCAAAATATTACTTTCTGAGGACTTGGCATTATTAGGTAGTATGGAATTTAAACTATTAAAAAAACACACACAAACTAAAGGCCCCAAGTGCTCCAACCATACATCCCCCACTTGAATTATCCCTGCTAATGCGTAGCAGAATCAATGGAGAGATATTTGGGAAAATTGTGAGAGCATTAAAATCATTGATTACATTGAACCAGTGAGCATCTTTCCAGAACTCTTTCAAGTATCATTAAATATCTTTCAACTCCTCTTTTAGATGCATTGAACATTTTTACTTCAATGTGACATTGACATTGTTCAGCTACAGAGTTCACCATCAGAACTACCCAACTGAGTCACAAAATAAATTTCCAAAAACCACCCAAGGTTTTAGTAAATTTGTAATTTTGTGTGAGGCTGCATTCATAGCTACATTCAACCTTGTATAGCCCTGGGGCTGCTGGTAGGACATATTTGCTTGACAAGTCTGTTAAATAACACTGATAAACTAATGATATGGCTTGTTTACATCTCAGGCTTCCAGATTTCCAAAATCAAAAACTGACTCCTAGCATTCTAAATCCAATATCACCAAAATCCAAGAATATCTCATTACTGCTAGATTAGGTGCAATCTAGTGGTAGCATTTATTCTGGCTGCATGTGAAAAGAGTGACGTGTTACCTGGAATCAGAAAACTTTGTGTCAGTCTTTTAGCCCTTCTCCAGTATTTTTTCCCCAGTGGTAGAAAGAGGATAGGGAGGGTGGGGAAATATAGAGTGGTGAAAGCTGCCTCTGACTTCACCATTGGCAGTACCCATGCTCAGGCAAATCACCAAATTCCCATAACCTGGCATTCTCTTTTGTAGAGTAAAATATAAGCCTTCAGAATTAGCAAGTCTTGGTGTCTATCATGAAAATCTATGTGGGATTCCCACACATGCTTGTATGTATAATTATCTTTTAGAATTAGGTTTAGTTATATTACACACAACTACTATAATATTTAGACTCACATATTCATAATTATTATTTGTATTTTGCTCTAGGATAAATATTCAACTTTCATCATCAACATCGTAGAATATCTACAATAATGATAATTGATTACATTTGGCTAACTCATTCAAAACTGTTTAAAGAGATTATTCAATAGGAATCCAGTGTCATTTTGGTTCAATATAGGAAAGAAAAAAAGTAAAATGTTTATAAATATCCTAATAATTCAGTAAGATCATGAGATTAAAATGACAAAATTCCAATAACCTGCACATACTGATATACTGATCAACATGTACTTACTCTACTAAACATCAGATAGTTTATAATGAGAAATAATATCAGCCTACAAAGGGAACCTTGAATTTAGTACTCAAGACACATATAGTAAGAGGAAATAATATGTATGTGTTTTACAAACAAACACAAATCAAATTTTAATAAAAAAACACCAAAAATATCAAATAACAGAATGCTTTAGAAAGATAAATGATTTAGCTCACAGATATACAAATAAAAGTATCTTCGACCATGTACAAAAATGTTCAAGTAAGTTCTTCATTATATGTGAATATAAACAAAATAGGACAATATTTATAGATTCCTAAAATCTAAGATGTTTGAAACATACCTTGTTGGTAAAAGTATAGGAAATTAAGTCTTGCTTTTTTTCCCTGTGGCTAAAAACATATTAAACCATCAAAAAAAAAAAAAAAAAAAAAAAAAAAAAAAACACTTTGACAGTTAATTATACGAGAAAGGAATAATTCTAGGGGTATACTTGCATAAACGGGTAAAGTTATTAATTTTAGAATTTTTTGGAAAGGAACAGGAGTAACAAATTCTAAGTCATAGAGTTTGTAAATGTGACACATAGCATTCATACAATACATTATTTTACTATATAATGAAATGAAAATCATCACATGTTTTGAGAGAACAGCCAATATCATGTGGTTCAATGCATAGCATATGTGGAAAGAGAACAAGTCACATGCATGATAACCTGCCCAGAGTCCCTCATCCTCACTATAGTTATAAGATGTGAAAGAAGCCTCCCAAGAAAAGAAGGTAGGTTTACTATTGTTTATTTTCTTCTACTCTTGGTATTATATTGTTTGTATGTAGTACCTAACAACAATGTGACTTACTATAAAGTTTACACATAATGAGAGAAGGAATGAATGACATAGATTGTTGGATGGAGGTGCTTCCTGCCGAGCCTGATCACCTAAGTTCAAATCCTGGAACTCATTTAGTGAAGGAAAGAAGGAGAGAGACCCCTACAGTTTGTCTTCTGACATGATACCTATATGGTGGTATGCACATGCAGTCATTCACACATCTATACAACCACACATACAAAGAGAAACAGGACAGGGAGAGAGAAAAGGAGGGACAGAATGAGACAGGGAGAAATAGAGAAAAAGACAAACAGGAGCACACACCACACATATAAAAGAAAATCTGGTAGTTCATCTGTTCATCAGGTTGTATTTTATAGAAAGATAGCATCATGGGAAAGAAACCATATTTGAAATCTAAAGAAAGAAGGTAGTGAGGTAACCACAATCAGGAACAAAGCCAGAAGACTGAACACAAAGGAAGCTTGGGAGCTAAATCCAGGAACACCAACTGTCTGCCCCAGCACCAGCCAGTCTTATTTTAGGCAATATATATGGTTGTCTGCAGGGTGTGATGCTGTCTGCCTTGGCAATTTGGAAAATCATTACTGTAATCTCTGAGAAATAAGCACTAAAATCAATAGTGTTGACCGTATCTGATTAATCCACTTCCACTCAATGTCTACAAGCACAGCTGTGTGAGGACTAATTTTAGAGTCAGCTTTTCTTTCGTGCAAAATATACTACAGTACTTTGGTATCTATGTAAATAAATGGAAGCTGTTCAGTTTGAATGAGAGGGTGTCAGAGTCTCTCCAGGGTATCTGTAAAGCTAAGCAGGACAGTTTCTGTATCCTTATTGGTCTGACTTGAATCCTTTGCTGTTTGCAGGGGAGAAGAAGCAAAGGTAAAAACATATACAAGGTTTGGTGCTCATAACACAAGAATTTCCTGTTGATTAGTGAGAGTCAAGCTTCTGGGACTTTCATACGGCAGTAGCCAGTAGCAACAAGTCTCTAGCATTTTAGAGGGTGTTAGGAGCTGCTCTCATTTTGATGTGCCTAACTCAACCATTGAATCACTTAATGTGTGCCTTTGATGTATGGAGGGTATCTTAAAAGAAATCAAACAGTTTTCTTTTGATAATACCCTTATCAGCTGTAGGTGTCTACTTCTTCCTTATCTTATGTGCTCTGCTTCTCGATACTCTATAGATGTCTCATTTAATTCTACAAATAAAATCACTATGATGTTTATATATAGGATCTTTCCCCCTTAATATATGTCTGTGTGTGTGCATGCATTCATGTGTACACACACGTATATAATTTCTCTCTCCCTCCCTCCCTCCCTCCCTCCCTCCCTCCCTCCCTCCCTCCCTCCCTCTCTCTCTCTCTCTCTCTCTCTCTCTCTCTCTCTCTCTGTGTGTGTATGCAGAATAGAACAATTAATCTAGTAATTTTTCTCTGACCTCTTTAAGGATTCATGCCTGGGGTCTCCATAATAAAGATCACATAAAATATTAAAAAATAAATTTATTTGAACAGCTTTATATAGCTCAGAAAGTTTCAGATTTGAAAAGGGTGGACAAAAAGAATTAGAATCACAGTATCTTTCTTTCTCTGCTTCTCTGTCTCTGTCTCCTCAGTGCTGGGACTGCAGGCATGGACTACCATACCTGAATTTTTACATAAGCACCAAGGACCAGAACCCTAGTTTTAGTGCTTTATGGCAGATAGTTTATGGACTGAACCAAGGCCTCAGCCCCATTAACCCTGTATTTTTATGAGAATCATAGGGACTTTGGTTAGAAGGCAAAGAGTTTGGCACATTACAGAGTATTGGAAACTTGAAAAGTTTACATTGTGGAGATTCTCTTTGGCATCCTTGTGCTCGTCCTTATACAGATAGCACAGGGCAGTTGTGTCACAAGCCTTTGGTGGATCAAAGAGGGAGACATGGAAATTATCTGATATGAGAGGCTCAAAGAAGAGGTTAATCCAGCCTCAGATGATAGATGATGTAGAAGGCAAAAAGGAGCAAGCATGTGGCAGAGCCCCTCACTTGGGGGTCTGATGTGCACATGCTTACTTCTAGTGGCCTACCTCACTGAGGGAGCTACTCACTCCCCCAAAATGGATAAGGCAATGTAAAGCTCCCTGTATAAGGCAATACTAAATTGAGACTAAGTAGTTTTATGACATCTGAGAGACATTTCACTCCAACCATGACTATGACATCTGACTTGTTCAGTGTTCAATTTCCTACAGCTTAAAATATTTACAATAGGCAAAGAACCATAGTTTCTGTATGATATTCAGAACCCAAACACAGCAAATACACATATTATGTTATATTAAACTATATACAATAAAGATGTTATTTCATATAAAAAGTTTATGTATCCTAATGCACATTGAGAAATAACTTCATGCTTCACAAACTGAAAAATCACAATTATAGTCATACACAACACTCCCACTCAATTTTTGTGTTAAATATTCATCCCTGAAAGAATCATGATTAGTTCCTGGGCTGCAGGAACATAAAGAATGTGACATTTTGTTCAAAGTCTTCCCCATAAACCAGCTTCAAAATGGGGAATGTGTGGATGAATACTTTGTGTTTATATGAATATTAACATTAATCAATGTATGCAAATTACCTGGCAGAATGATTACTTAATAAGATGTTAGTAATTGGAGCATCCTCCCCATCAACCTCTGTTTTCTTCATTTGATAAATGAAAGCTGCCCATAATCAGAGAGTAGCAAAAATACTGTGTTTTTTACTAAATTAAAATATGTGTATCTCTGTCTTAGAATCTTTCTAACACATACAAGGAAAAATATTAATGTAAATATTGAAAATATATTAATACGTAAATATATTGTTATAGTAACATATAAATATAACTATATGTAAATAAATATAAATAATCTCAAATATATACATGAATACATTAATATATAAATATTACAATATTAAATATATTTATTGTATGTAATATTTAACCTAGAAATATATAGTAATTTAATTACTTGCATTTTAGTTTGCCAGTTGATCTCATTAGTACCAGTGAATAATGTTGTTCACATTTATTTAAATCATGCACCATTTCATACTTCTCATACATAAAGCATCTCATTGAATGAACACACAAGAAAGCACATAGCTAAATACATTTTCAAATATCACAGCTTATGATATGAGTTAGATAAAATACAAATCTAAGCATGCATAATTACTCTTCAATTAGAAAAGATTCTGGGTCTGTCATGGTGGCTCATTGGGTGGAGGCATTTGCTCCAGCGAGCTGACTTTGATGGGACACATCTGGGACACATAGGATGGGAAAAAAACAGGGACTGCCACAAGTTGTCCTCTGATATCCACACAGGAACCCTGCGTCAAGTGTGTACTCTCACAACAAACAAATAAAGAAAAGTACATACAACTGAAAGTTAGAAAGCATTCCAGAACCAGGAACTACATAGGCATCACCTACACTATACATTAGTTGAGTACAGGATACCTCAGCAAACCTCCCCTGCTGTCTCAGTTGATCGTTCAGAGTTGAGTCCTTCATTTTATCTTCATGCTCAAATTGATCGTGTTTCTTAATGTTATTGTTCCTCTGGATTCTCTAGAGCAGTGGATCTCAAACTTCATAAAATTGCAACCCTCTAACACAGGTTTTGGTGATACCAACCACCACATTATTTTGTTGCAGTTTCCTAACAGTGATTTTGCACCTGTTATGAATCGTAATGTAAATACCTGATATGCCAAATCCCTGATCTTCAACACTATTGTTCATGACTACCACTTGAGAACCACGGTTTTAGAGAAACTGAACCAACATTATTATGATGATAAAAACAACAGTGTGCATGTGTGTATGTTTGTTTTTATTAAATAATTTTATTACAACATAAAAACAGCAGCTTACTCACACCTAAGAGGCTTAGAATGAAATAATTCCTCAGTCCATGAGGCATGAGACCTCAATAGTCCCCATCTGGCACAGAAAACCTGAAAGGTTCCTGGAGAAACAGTGGTTCTTAGTTAGATAAAAGTTTGGAAACATTGGCTCTGATATCAACAAAGGTATTTGCAGCAACACCAGCAGGGTAAGTGGACTTTTGTGGGAGAGAAGGCTGAGTAACAGACAAACTGCTACCTGAAAATTTTAAGGTCAACCAGGTAGAACTCACGTTTTCTAACTCTTCAACTACATGCCATATTGGGTCCTCCATTAGTCCAGACTGTCTCTACTCCAGTCTGAATTTTACACATTCTTGCCACCCTAGGAAATTTGAACAAACTTTTACCCTTACCAAGAATTCCCACACTTCCATATGAATACTGCCAGTTTCTGAAAGTTCAAATACAGATTTTGAAAAGAAAAAAAAAAATAACCAAACAGAATCAAAGAAAAAGTTGAATTGGGGGAGAGATTCATTACTTACTAGACACAGCCTTTCTTCATCAGAGTCTTGGGGTTCTTTCATTTCATAAATGATTTTTAGAATATGTACATAATTATAATAGTTTTGTGACTGCTAATGGAACTCCAGAGTAAGAAATTATGTTCTTTAACTTTTGACACACGGTTAAATGCAGAGGAGTTACTTGTCTATTTACTCATATTAAATTGATTTGTGTTGATTCTGAATAAATGATTGTTTTGTTTTGAATTTGACATTTTTAAATGTTTCAGACTGTTTTTTATCTTTCTTTTCTTTTTCTTTCTTCTTTTAATGCTGTAGTTATCTCCAGGGACCTTAAAGATGTCAGCTGTCTGTAAGGTTCGGAACATGATGTGGTTACTTCCAGCCTTTGTCCTTTATCTTTGTATTCTGATTCTTGCTGCTCTGAATTAAGGATACATTACTTGGTTTGTTTAGTGCTCCGAAGGTGCAGGTGCACACAGGTTCTACTGCAGGCCTTTCAAACCACACAAATCAGTTAGAATCCCCACAGTACAGAGTAACAGGCAGTCTGAATAGCCTTCTTGATTGGTACCACCCACAACAGGTGAAGACACATTAAAGCCATAGCTGTAAATTCAATGATAAGCTGACAAAGAATTAAGGCATGCTGAAGATGAAGTCAAAGAAAACATAGCAGGTGAGTTCTAAACACTGCTTTTGTTAT
The DNA here is from genome assembly GCF_963924665.1 of Micromys minutus. NCBI lineage: Eukaryota > Metazoa > Chordata > Mammalia > Rodentia > Muridae > Micromys > Micromys minutus. Next base: position 10,067,727 of record NC_137953.1, read on the forward strand.
AAACACGTCTGTCTCTCATGTGTGTCAGACTGCTCTCTCTATTCTATTAAATCAGGTTCTGTTACTGAACCTGCAGGTAGTCTGATGGCCAGCAAGCCTCACTGATACTCTTAGATCTGCCATCCACATCATTTGGTTGTCAAAGTGTGCTTGGCAAGGCCTGATTAGAATACATGCTTACTTAATAATGATCCCAGAAGTTTTGTTCAGATGGAGAGAAAGCTGGAGTATCCCATTCTCTTTATGGGTTGCCTTTATGATCTGACTTCATGGTACCAAATTATTTTAAAATGACCAAGTAAATAATTATTTGAAGTGATCCTAGACTGGCCATGATCATGGTAACCAATAGAAGTAGACAAAATTATTCTCAGCAGGATCAAATTTTTTAATAGATCAACTAAAACAGGCATAATGTTCAAATAATGTGAGTTCAGAGTTCTTAAAATGTCACAACAAGACAGAAACAAGGAAATGTGAGTGAAAGTCAAAAATAAGTAAGAAATAGTATATTTAGACACCAACTATAGTATGTATTTAATGTGTAGAATGTAAAATGAATTTTAAAGTATATATAATAGAAAATTGTAGAGGTAGTAGAAATATCTTATAACATCATATTGGTGAGAATACATAATTAGGCACATTACTCAAAATTTCTCAAATGACTCGTCCCTGAAGAATGAACAGTGCTGTTTATAATAAATTGGACATCAATAAATCTGACTTAGTGAAAGAATCACTACATGAAGTGATAATTAGTGGGGTATTTATAGTTTTTAATGTTTGTAGCTCTGAGGAACAAAGGCTTAAAGGACATGTAAACCATCATCTTTACAGAATAAAAAGATCTAAAGAGAGTAGGAAAATAAATATTTAATTTTATAGAATAGGAAACAAATATTCAGGAAGAAGTGCCAACAAGGAGTCAAAAACTGGTCCTCTGAGGATGCTAATTATTCAGTAGCCTTAGGAACAAGTTGCTACAGGGATGGCTTTGATAGCCAGTCAAGGAATGACAGCTGCTTCACAGAATATACTTCTGAGAGTCATCTGGCCAGCCACAGATGCTCAGCACTGGCCATAGTTACACAAGCAGCAGCCAGGAGCCAATGAGGAGATACTTGTACTTCTTTGATCTCTTTGGCTGCTTAAGCCCGATATAAATATTTCCCTTGGCAAGAACAGAACAAACATCTTCTGCAGGTATTTGGTTAAGAGTTGGTTTTCCCTCCTTCCTTCTGGCCTTTTTGTTCTCTTCCTTCTCCTACCTCCCACCATCCTTCCCATCTATGTTTCCTTCCATTCTCTCTCTTCTGTTTTTCCAATTCTCTCTTCCATCTTTCTTTCATCGCATAACTCTTGAGCATTTCCAAGAGATTCCATTTCTATATAGCATAAGGTACTTGCTCCCAGCGCTTCTGCTGTCTCATCAGACACTTAGGTTAGCTGATTTCAAATTATCATTTTGAGGATTCTCTATCTCTGTCTGATGACAGAACCAGACTCTGTCGTCTAAGCTAGCTAGATGATTTTTCCTTATCCATCTCTTTGTGCATCTCCTTTATCAACTTATCACCAAAATAGGCTAATTGTACCTTCTAAAAGTATCTCTGGTTTAGCAACGTTCAGCATCAGCAGCTGCACAGCAGAGTCACCTGGAAACATGGAAAAGTGCCAGTGCATCAATTTCATGTTTATTTGGTCTGGGAGAGTGAAAGGGGGCTCAGAAAGCAGGATATTGCAAAGCTCTGTGCGTATTCTAACAGGAAGCTATAGTGAAGAATCACATGTTCATCCTGTCTGTCTCTTAACTTCCATTATTACCGGGCCTCAGCCCCGCCCCCACAGTTTCACACATGGATTATAAAAACCACCATCAGCTGGGCTTCTGGTCTCAAGGGTTATTCACTTCAACTTCGTCCTTTACACAGGATAAAGGCACAGACGCTGTTGAAATGTGCCTATTTATTTTCCTTTTAAAAATTTTCCCATGACTGCCCTCTAATAATGTCTAAAGCTTCTTTTAACAAGTCCAGCAGTAACTGTTTTCATGTGTCCTCTATCTGACAATGCATGGCCTTGTTCATTGTCAGAAGGTTTTTAATACAACTGAACATCACTGAAGTGTTTATTTTTCCTTTTTCTTGAGTTAAGGAAATTAATTAAATTTATGTATAAGAGGTGACCAAATAGACATTACAGGCAAAGAAACACATACCTGCATTATGTCAGTTTTTTGTTTATTTTTTGATGCACATAATTTTACCATGTAGTAAATACAAAGCCAAATTTGCATGCTAAACAGATGAATATCCTTGACGCTTTTTACATACATACTTAAATCTTGACAAATTATTTCATAATACACAACATGAAACCTCTTCAGTGTGTTCTAGAGTTGATTTATACTTTTATTTTTAAAAAAAGGATCCAGGATGAATAGTTGATCATTTGTTGAACAGTGTATTTCTGGATTTGCTTCCTGAAGCTTCACTACTGAGAACCTGTAGAGATTTCTATTCCTTCATAGTTAAAAGTATGAAGCCTACAGTTGAGAGAGAATTTTCATGTATTGATTTTGTTCCTTTCTGATCTCTCTTTTGATTGTTTGAAGAGATCATGCACTGTGCCTGCCTTTCTTCTAGATAGAATTTCTCATATTTTTCACTTAATTGGACCTCTAGTTGGCCTTACCTACTGTTTCTATACATCCCAATTTTATGATGTCTTCTTTCATTCTAGGTAGATTGTGTGCATTTTGTTTGTTTGTTTCAGTCTTTTGAAACACAATCTAAAGATGTAGTCACGGCTGGCCTACAGCTCACTGTGTACACTTTGACCTTGCAGCAATTTTACCGACATCTGCCTCTTGAGTACTGCCATTACATGTACAAGCTACCACACCCTGCTTGAATACTGCTTCAGGCACTCTGTTTTTTAAATACAATATTTATTAGGCAGGTAAAGTTACCATTATGTCCTCTGCTGTTTACCAAGCATATAGAATTCTTCTTGTCCTTGAAAGAATGACAAAAGGAAGGAAAGACACACGATTGTTTTTCCAGTGTTCCAGATTCTTTGAACAATATAAATCCCTCCCCTATGTTATTTGGTGATAAAAGTGTAAAGCTGAAACAGTCTTATAGTCATAGCCATCATAAATTATGATAATTGTTATTACCATAAACATGGGTGTGACTAGAAAATACTGGGCACAAGCACCAAAGTCACTTTCAACACAGAGTCATGAAGTTCTGAATTATCCAAACTTCAAGTTGAACTTGATAGATAGGAAGAACTCTTGAGCTCATGAGAAAGTGCTGTATTTGTTATCACCATGACTAGATTAAATAAAGAGGATATGGAGAATATGGCCTATCCAAAAAAAAGAAAAAAAAAAAAAAAAAAAAAAAAAAAAAAAGAGCAATGGACCCCCAGGCTAGAGCAACAGGTGATAGGTCTAAAGACGGTAGAAAGAAAATAAGTTTTTCAGAGCACATGAAAACCTGGAAGAGTTTTAAGCAAAGCTGTGACTTAGTCAGATGTCTCAGTCATAGACTTTAAGCAGAGATGAGCTATGGATTGTGTCACATAAAATTTAAAACAAAATGCAAGTGGAATAGATTTACATCTATAAAGAGTGTTATGTACTTAGTGTACTTTTCATTGACTTATGGCTAGCACACAGGTCAGGTCATTATAACAGGTTCAGTTTATATTACAAGGTGAAGAATTGTCCCTCATCATGATTTCCATAAAATATGCAGGTCCTTTTTTTTTTTTTAACCTTCAAAATAATGATGTTCTCCTCCAATCTGTGAGTTTATTATGCTGTTATGTAACAGTTCCCTCTGGGGTGAGATGCTTCATCTTCTAGGGAAGATCTTTAAAGCCCAGAAAGTTCTGCTTCAGGTAGGTATTTGTTGAAGAGCAGTAGATGCTCTTCTTTCACTACAGAGTCAGATTGTAGGCGCTAATCATCTTGATGTCTCTATAACTCTCAAGAATCATTGTTCTCCTTTCTCTTCCTGTTTTCATCATATCCTGGGCCTATGCTAACACAAATAATACATACTTCTCTCAAGTTCTTTTAAGTTTTATTTCAACCCTTGCTGTAAGAACTAAGAATCCAATAATTAATAAAACCAACCCTTTTATTTTATTTGCGCAGAAGGTATTGGCACATGTACATGAAATAGTAATAAGCTTGAGGGATGTGGCAATAGGCATGAATACAGAACACAATTAACAAGGAGAAATGAATAATTGCAAAGTCATGTGACTGATGGATGATGTTCACAGATGTAAGTGCTGATTGACACTGGAGAAGAGGTGGAGATATTGTAGGACCAGGAGGGGTTGGGGAAGGAAAGGGCAAAACAGCCTCCTGAACATTACTGGACTGTTATCCATACAAACTCACAGCAACTGTAGTTGCCTCCACAACTCCTCAGTAATATCAAGCCAGTCAACATCCTAGCATGGAGGCAGTGTGGTTCATTAACATTGGATTCATTGACAATTGATGGATGGTATTGAGGGAAGGAAAGTCAGTCTTCTTTTGAGGGTATAAACCCTGGTAGATTGCCCATGCTTCAGTGGGTACCACACACATTGTATGTATGTATAAAATTTTGAACATTTAGTATTGAAATATAAAAAAAATTAATGTCAGGCTGTACCTAGAACCCAGTTTATCTCAGTACTTGCTGTTAAGGTTAAATATTTCATTCTTTTCAGGCCCTTGGAAGACCTAATGTAGCTACTTCATTCGGCTATGCAATGCTTTCCAGAGATAATGCTTTAGTCATTATGGTTTTATCTTATAGGTATAAAGGTTTTTATAAGAACTTCCAAGTGACCATTATGGTAATAATGCCTAGTAAGCAATCCTCTGCACATGGTAAAACCTAAACTACAAGCTTTTTATTTTATTTTCCTGAGTGTAATCCAAGGAATACCCACAGGGCTGTGGATAATATTTTTCAGCCATATGGTCCACAATAAAAGCAGAATATAGAAAACAAGCTCTAGTTAGATTTTAATCCTGACACTGGCTTGCAATATTCATCCAGTTCCTCAGTCCACTATAACTCTTCCACCTCTCAGAAGCTTAGCCACTGATCCTGTATACTTTCCAGATGCTACACGATTCCAAATCTTAAAACTCAAGGAAGCCAGAGAATCTGAGTTTTCAGTACTTTGTACGTGCCACAAATGTTTGACTTTGCTTCAGTGTTCACCAGTGGGATGGAGATGCTTCAGTGGTTAAGAGTTGTGAGTGCTCTTTGAGAAGACTGAGTTTTGCTTTTTGAACCCATACCAAGGATCACTTGTAACTGTAGTCCCAGAGAATCTAATCCTCTCTTCCCACTTCCATGGGAACCTTCAGACATGTATATTCACTCACTCACTCACAAACACACACACACAGACACACACACACACACACAATCACATATGCAATCACACAGACAGATCACATACACAATCATATATGCAAACACACAGACAGCATACACACATACAATCACATATGCAAACACACACAGACAGCACATATACAAACACACAATCACATATGCAAACACACCCAGACAGCACACACACACACACACACACACACACACACACACACACACAATCACATATGCAAACACACACAGACAGCACAAACATATGGATCCACATACAAATAAGTAATGAAATAATAAAATTAATTCTTAAAACAAATAAAAACTCATCAAATAAGTATCTCACTAATAAAATTGTGTCTCCATCTCTAAAAATAGTAATATTCAAACAAAATTCATTATTACAAAATTACATTATCAAACAATTTGGTGGTTATTAGGAGTCACTTCAAACTGGTGGCATATGAATTTGGCTGCATTTCAAGAATTTGTAAAAGTTACTACCAGATACACGATGGAGTCATTGCATTGTCAGACAATATTATCTTAATATTATCTTTCTTGGGATAAGTTAAACCTTTATAGTTAGCAGGAGCTCTTTGAGGGCAGGAGGCCAACATCTGATGCATGGAAGTTACTCGCCTTTGAACCTTTTCCTCTGAAGAATAATTTTCTTACTGTCTCAGATATGCTTGTGTTGTGTCCTTACAAAGCTTTTGTTACCACTTACAAGGAAAATGTAAAAGTTTTTGTCAATATGAACATTTCCCACTTCTCTAAGTTCATGCTTTTCTTTTATCTAGAGAGAGAAGTTATAGTATCTAAGTTTTGGTTATTCATTAAATAAAGGTCCTTAAACAATAACAACAAATCAAAACCGGTTTCAGTGTATGAATGTAGAAAATTTTCTGTGATCAAAATCAGAAATACTATATTAATGAAGTACAAGTACTTTTGTTTTACATAATGAAAAGGAAAGATGGAAAAACAACCACTCTGGAAATCAATCTGGTGGTTCCTCAGAAAATTGGACATAGTACTACCCAAAGACACAGCTATACCACTTCTGGGCATATAGCCCAAATACACTCCAGCATATAATAAGGACACATGCCTCAGTAGGTTCATAGCAGCCTTATTTATAATAGCCAGAAACTGGAAAGAACCCAGATATCCTTCAACAGAGGAATGGACACAGAAAGTGTAGTACATTTAAGCAATGGAGTAATACTCAGCTATTAGAAACAATGACTTTACGAAATTCCTAGGCAAATGGATAGAACTAGAGAATACCATCCTGAGTGATGTGACTTAGTCACAAAGGAACACACATGATATGCACTCAGTGATAATTGGATACTAGTCCCAGAAAGCTCTGAATACCCAAGAAACAATTCACAGACCTTATGAAGCTCAAAAAGAAGGAATACCAAAATGGGGATGCCTCAGCCTTATTTGAAAAAGAAAAAGAAAAAAGAAAAATATCATGTATTGATCATATATCATTGTGGAAAAATTTTATGAGCTATAATAATACTTTATAAACTAAATAAATTAAAATAAGATTAAAAATATCTGATAGGTAAGGTCTCTAATATACGACTCCTGTGAAAGGCATATTTGACCATTCAGAAATGAAGTGTTCCATAGGTGGAGAAACAGCACTTATTGCAGCCAAATTTTGACCACTCTAAAGTTAACATGCAAAGCACCTAATAAAGAGAACCAAACATCTAACAAATTGAAATAAATTTTCGTTTTCTGATAAGAAAGAAAAATGTTGTATAGGTTTGATGGTTGTTTCTGAACAGCCTAGGGTGATATGGGTTAATATTAGAGATAATAGCGGAGATTATTTGACACAAGAGTCTGTAAATCAGTCTGGTGGTTCCTCAGAAAATTGGAAATAGTACTACCTGAAGACCCAGTTATTCCACTTCTGGTCACATACCCCAGAGAAGCTCCAACATACAACAAAGATACATGCAACACAATGTTCATAGCAGCCCTATTTATAATAGCCAGAAGCTGGAAAGAACCCAGATGTCCTTCAGTAGATGAATGGATACAAAAAAATGTGGTATATTTACACAGTAGAGTACTACTCAGCTATCAGAAATGAAATTCTTTATGAAATTCTTAAGAAAATGGATACATCTAGAGAATATCATCCTGAGTGAGGTAACCCAGTCACAGAAGAAGAGACATAATATGCAGTCACTGATAATTGGATACTAACCCCAGAAAGCTCTGAACACCCCAGAAACAACTTACAGACCATGTGAAGTTCAAGAAAAACAAAGGCCAAAAAAAAAAAAGATGCTAAATCATTATGCTTAATATTTACACACCAAGAAAACTTTGACTATTTCCAGGTTACATCTTGTTTTACATGTACTTTATGCTCATTGTAAGTAGTAAGATTTTAAGGCATATTATCACACTTTTAAAATAAATCAAGTACTGACAAAAATGTATTCATATACTGTTATGCAAAAATGCTTTTAAAATCTGTATATTTATCTTCGTTTTTTAACATAAAGTTGTTCAATTAAAAAAAAAAGAGATAGTTGGTTTGCTACTTTTGAAGTCACAGGAGTTCAAGTATCATCTTGCTGTAGAGATAAATGTTGGTGTGTGTTGGGTGGTAGGGAATAACAAAACTATATTTATTTCTCATTTGCCTGCTTTTTAAAAAGAAGAGAGAAGAAAATACCACCTTCTCAGACTTTTTATCCTAGAACAATGGCTTTAAATCTCTGTTCCTCTTTGTCCCCATAAGACTAATGGCAAGATCTGAGGTTGCCCATTGTCATATGTATTCCTGGAGGTTTCTGAAGATACACAATGCATTTCTCCATCTCCACAGACAAAACCCAGTGGCTGAGTGGGATAATTTCAGTGTAAGTGAATCTTCTCATTTCCAAAACTATTATATAAATCAAAGTAAGGTGTTACTATTGGTTTAGCTTTTAAAAGTAAGGCATTATTTAGAAACTTCACAACTGACCATGCATAATATGTACGTATCCACACATTTCAGAATTAAGTAGTTAGTAAGGGTCGACTCTGTTAATAGAGCAGACATACTATTTATGCATCTCTTATTTGGGATTTAATATTTAATAAGCACTGTAGTAAAAACTCAATTTTTAAGGGTCCAATGTTTATCCTTGGCTAATCTTTGGAGCTCCCTGTATAAATAAGGCTGGTATTTGACTCATAAAAATCTGCTTGATTTAGTCTTCTAGGTGTTAGGATTAAAGGTATGAACTACCATGCCTTCCTTACCCTTAAGTTTTAAAACATTTAAGGAGGTATTTAATGTTCTCAGAAACAACCTTTATTTTCTTCTTTTCTTCTCTTAGTTCTCCAAACTCCTCCTTCTCCTTTCACTTATTCTTCTGTCCTTTCTTCTTCCCCCTCTCCCTCTTTTCCTTCATTCCTTTCATTCAAATTTGTTTTATGGAACTTTAGTTTTATACTATATATTTCTGTTCCTCCAGTTTTTCTTAAGATATTTATCTTCTTTGCAACCCCCTTTTCTCTTTAAGAGCAAATTGTTTCTTCTTGACATAAATCCTCTTGGATTGTCTAATAGATCCTGGATGGTTATTGCACTGTAAAATCTGGATAAATCAGGAAGAGTCTTGAGGACCTTGAATGACTTGTTTCATTGGATACATTGGTCAGTGACTAATGAATCCGTAGCTAACCACTGCTGTGGAATAGAATTATGGAGTTTTTAGGCCTATGAAGCAAAGTATCAGCATTACTTACAGGGCGAGTAATTTGTTTTGCATCCCCACTGCCTAGCCACTAGAGTGAATATATATATATATATATATATATATATATATATATATATATATATATATATATATATATGTGTGTGTGTGTGTGTGTGTCTGTATATATATATACATATATATCAGAAATGCTTATTATAAATGGCCTGGATATTTCTCTCACACTCTTCAAGTAAATAGGGTGATCTGAGACTTTAATTTACATGCACTTATAAGGCTTTCTAGATAAAATGGATGGGAGACATTATTTTGCAAATTTTTGCCAGTCAGGTTTAAAAAAACTCATTTTCAAATTAAACATTCAGTAAAAATTTTCTGCAGTAAATCATGTGTGTTGAAGGACATTAAATATTATAATTCAAATATGATATAGGTTCATCACAATTATAATTTAGTCATAAATTCATAAACATTAATTTTGTACTTTATTCTGTCTAATATTGAGCTGTATTCTCTGTTGGAGTTTATGCCTTTGATTAGGTCAACACCCAAAGTCCTGTACTTCTAAAAACCCATTCAAATTGGAAGCTCTTTTGAAGATTTTATTATGTGTTACATTACTAAAGAACAATGATCATCAATAAAATCAAAATAATTCAATCAGAAACAGAAACACACACAAAGAAATGGCTTGGTTACAGTTCTTTCCTGGCATCTAGAACTTGCTGGTGTCTACCCCCATTTCCCCATTCCCCATTGCTACACATTTTCTAATTCCTGACCCTCTGTATATCATCCCCATCTCTTCTTATACCTAATCTGCTCCCCTATTTCTTCCCCCTCCTTGTCCCTACCAGGTCCTGCACACCCTCTCCTTCCCTTAAATATTTTGTTCCCCCTCTTAGATGGACTGAAGCATCCACATTTGGATTTTCTTCTTCTTGAGCTTCATATGGTCTGTGAATTGTATATTGGGTATTCTGAGCTTTTGGGTAATAGCCACTTATCAGCATTATCCACATACCCATGTCTGTTCTTTTGTGACTGGGTTACCTCACTCAGGCTGATATTTTCTTGTTGCATCCATTTGCCTAAGAATTTCAGGAAATCATTATTTTGATAGCAGAATAGAACTCCATTGGGTAAATGTACCACATTTTCCGTATCCATTCCTTTGTTGAAGGATATCTGGGTTCTTTCCAGATTCTGGCTATTATAAATAAGGCTGCTATGAACATGGTGGAGCATGTGTCCTCATTTTATGTTGGAGTGTCTTTTGGCTGTATGCCCAGGAGTGGTATAGATGTGTCCTTAGGTAATACTATGCCCAGTTTTCTGAGGAACTGCCAGACTGATTTCTAGAATGGTTGTACCAGTTTACAATCCCACTAACAGTGGAGGAGTGTTCCTCTTTCCCCACATCTTAGCCAGAGCATCTGCTGTAACCAGCATTTTTATCTTAGCCATTCTGACTGATATGAGGTGGAATCTCAGTTTTGTTTTGATTTACATTTCCCTAATGACTACAAGTGTTGAACATTTCTTCAAGTGCTTCATAGTCATTTAATATTCTTTAGTTGAGATCTATGCTGAGGTTGGTACCCTATTTTTAATAGAGGTATTTGGTAATCTGGAGTCTAATTTCTTAAATTCTTTGTATATATTGGATATTAGACCTCTATCAGATACAGAATTAATAAAGATCTTTTCCCAATCTGTTGGGTGCTGTTTTGTCCCTATTAGACTGTTTTTTTTTTTTTTTTTTTTTGCCTTACAATGTTTTTGCTTTGCAATTTTGTGAGGTCCAAGTTGTCTATTCCTAATCTTAGAGCATAAGCCACTGATGATCTATTTAGAAAAATTTTTACTGTGCCCATGTGTTCGAGCCTCTTCACCCACTTTTTTTTTTCTATTAGCTTCAATATATGTGGTTTTAAGTGGAGGATTTGATCCACATGGATTTGATCATTGTTCAAGAGGATAAGAATGGATCTGTGTATTGTTCCAAATGCTGACCTCCATTTGAACCAGCACTATTTTTGAAAATGCTGTCTTTTTTCCAAAGGATGATTTTAGCTAATTTGTCAATGATCAAGTACCATAGGTGTGTGGGTTCATTTCTGGGTCTTCAATTCTATTCCATTGATCTACCTGCCTATCACTGTACCAGTCCATGCAGCTATATTTTTGTTTAGCAAGAATGCTCTGCAATACAGTGAGGTTAAGCATAGTAACTTCTCTAGAAGTTTTTTTTTGTTTGTTTGTTTGTTTGTTGTTTTTTGTTTTTTTGTTGTTGAGAATAGTTTTTGCTATCCTGGGTTTTTTTGTTATTCCAAATAAGTTTGAAAAATGTTATTTTGAACTCTATGAAGAATTGAGTTGGAAATTTGATAGGGATTGCAATGAATCTGTGGATTGCTTTTGGCAAAATGGCCATTTTCACTATATTAATTCTACCAATCCATTAGCATTGGGAGATCTCTTTGTCCTCTGAGATCTTCAATTTCTTTCTTCAGAAACTTGAAGTTCTTCTCATACAGATCTTTCATTTGCTTGGATAGAGTCACGCCAAGGTATTTTATATTATTTGTGACTATTGGAAAGGGTGTAGTCTCCTTCATTGTGTATTGTGCAATGTGTGCTTTGAGCTATAATAAAGTTACTTTTATGAATGTGGGTGCCCTGCATTTGGAGCAGAGATGTTCAGAATTGAGAGTACATTTTGGTAGATTTTTTTCTTGGATGAGTACAAAGTGTCCTTCCTTATCTGTTTTTATAACCTTTGGTTGAAAGCCATTTTTTTAATATTAGACTGTCTACTCCAGTTTTTTTTTTTTTTTTTTTCTTGGTATCATTTGCTTGGAAATTATTCTCCCACCTTTTACTCTAAGGTATTTTCTGTCTTTGTCTCTGAGGTGTGTTTTCTGTATATAGCAAGATGGTGGGTCTTGTTTATGTATCCAGTCTCTTTGTTTATGTCTTTTCATTGTAGAATTTAGTCTGTTAATATTAAGAGATATTAAGCAGTATTCTTTCTTTGTTTTGTGCTTTTGGTGTTTTCAATATTATGTGATGAGAAGATTTTCTTTTCTGGTCCAATTCATTTGGAGTTCTTTGGGCTTCTTGTATGTTCAAAGGCATCTCTCTTTTTAGGTTAGGAATGTTTCCTCGTTTCCTCTATAGTTTTGTTGAAGGTATTTACTGGACCTTTAATTTGGAAATCTTTGCTGTCTTCATTTTGGGGGTGTGGTGGGGGTGGCTACTTACCTAATAGTTTTTTTTTTTTTAGATACTCTCTGCATTTACATTTCAAATGTTATTCCCTTTCCCCCTTCCATATCCCCTCTCCCCTCCACTTGTTTCCAGGAAGATGCACCCTCTCTCAATCACCCTCATCAACTCAGTGCCTTGGTGCTCCCCTACATTACGAAAACAAGCCCTCACTGTACCAAAGGCCTCTTCTCGCATTGATGCTAGACATTGCTATCTTCTGCTTCATATGAAATTGGAGCTATGGGTCTCTCCATGTGCGCTCAATGCTTGGTATCTTAGTCTATCAGAGTTGTGGAAGGTTTAGTTGGTTGATAATCTTTGCTGTCTTCTATACCTATTACCTCAGTTTTTGTCTTCTCATCATGTCCTGAATTTCCTGGAAGTTCTGGATTTGTAGCTTTTTGCATTTTCTTTGACTGCTGTGTTATTTATGTTCTTCTTAAAGTCCTCTATCATCATCATGTGATGTGATTTTAAAACTGAATTTACAAAGGACCCAGCGGGGTTTGAAATGAGAAACCCTGGCCACAATACCTCTATGGGCCTTTATCTTTGGTCTTTACCAGGATTCTGGTTAGTCATTTCTATGCAAATATCATCTGATTGAGAGCTTGGAAAGAAATAAGGAGGAGGCAGCTGGAGTGGTGTAGAAACCATGTACACACCATAGCAAATTGTACATAAAAACCAAGTCGGGAGATAAGTCAGTCCTGTGTTATGTGATCAGAAAGGGACTTCAGAAGAAACACACTTGTGAAAGCATATTATTTTCTTGTGAGCACTGGGAAATCATTGCAGTCTAATGAACAACTTGTGAGACACAGGGTAATTCTATGAACTCTAGAAGATAGTTAAGACAGATATATAGCTCCCAGCTATGCATACAGGTAGCAGAACTCCGAAGGTTTTTCTAAATGGGTCAGGCTAAAAGACAAGTTAAAAAATTAAATCTGAACTTACCATCATAAACAGAATAAAACTGTTTAAAAGCTATATCACCTGCATACATTTTTTCTCATTGTAATATTAAAACATTCTCTATAGGATTGAAAAATACAAGGCCCTGTAGTGAGGAGACAGACCACAATAGGAATACTGTGCATAATATAAAAGGAAAATTTTGACATTGGTTTATAACATACAATTCAAATACTTTAGGATTGTCTCTCTCACCTGATTAAAATAAATTATTTTATGAAATGAGTTATTTATATTATATAATCCAACATCTTAAATAACTGAGGTTGCCTTTCCCATTCCATTAATTCTGAGCAGTGAATTAATAAAGTTTTCTGATGGTTTCCAAATGTTATTTGCCTCATATAACATGAGCACAATTACTAATCGAAGATTCAGCTCTGCTAATGAGGAGATACATTGAAAGTGCTCTGAGATTTAGAATGATTTCCTATCTGCCAATGGTAATAGTTGGCATTTGCTGTTTATGGGCATGTTTAGTCACTTTCCTTAAACAAACTATTAACTCTCATTTTTCATATGGTAATTTATAATTTCAAATTTCCTGGTGCCACTGACAAGAACATAGAATTTTTGAAGAGATAAAGTTTGCAAATTACAAGCAATTCATTTGTCACCATTTTCTTCATGGTGCAGTGAGTTTCAAGAGCTCTCAGAGGTCAGGGTACAGGGCAACAACACAAACAATGAAAATGTTGCTAATACTTGTTTACACTAATAATATCATGAATTAGAGAATAAAGGTAGAAGATGAAAGAAAAAATAAGCCCATATATTCATCAAAGATGAATATGGACTTAAGTACTCAAATGTTGACTTCTAAAAGTTTCACTTATACTTATAAGTTAATAGTTTTAGTAACTGACATATTTTAGTGTCAGTGAAGAATATATTTTTAAAGTTTTATGGCCTTATGCTTCTATATATGTATAAAATTTAACATGAGGTTAAATTTATTTCTTCTTAATATTTTTATGATACAAAGTTATTCTCTTTCACTTTACCCTCCCTGAAACCCATTTTTATTTTGTTTTTAATTTCCAGACATTAGTTGCATTATTTTGTGTTGCTGATTCCAGAAGATTTGCTAATATCCAAACTACCAGCTCAATCTTTGATCTATTAGAAATGAAGAAATAGATGAACTCCAACCCCCGCCCCTTTGATTTGACTATATATAGCATTGGCCCGTAAATTATAATACTTCATTTTACAAAAGTGACATAAGGTAGATAATCAGATAACCTTGAACAAGACATGGCAAGGGTCATAATTATGCCATGTGTCATGTGTGACAATGAAGATCTAAGTTTGAAACTCAACTTGTGAAAGTTATACTGTATTGAGTCATGATAGACAAATCGAAAAAATTATTATTCCATCTTCCAAGTTGCACCAAAATTTACTCTTCTATTATCTTTATAATGATGCCATGTCAGCTTTAATGAAAACAAAAATAAAACAAAAGCTGTCAATCACAATAGTAACCTTCTTAGAAAAACTTGGCTCAGATAATTTCTCTTGTGTTTCACAATTATAATCAGTATTAGTTGAAGGCATTTATATACAAATTAACAATACTCTTGTGGCAGCCCTTTCACCAGAATATAAAGAAAAGACTGTTTTTAATTAATTGGTAATTGCATCATTTAGAAATTTTAATGGACCATAAAAGAGGCTTTAACTTTTATCTTTGATGATTTGCCACATTAATGGAAGAAGAGAAAGGAAAGAAAGTGTATCTTCAGTGAAGTTGGAGGGCATGAAGGCAACAAAATATCATCTGTAGGAAAATAAATCATTACTCTACCTCAACATAGACAGATTATAGAAGTTAGAGATAGCCAAGAATTTTCCAATAACAATAGCTAATGATTTTAAGAACTCTAGGTTAAATTTCTCATAATATATATGGAGAATTGAGGAGTTAATGACAAGATGGAATCTCTAAGCTATGTAAAGTAATCAAAAATAGAACAGAAAGGTATTATAGTGTATATTTTTGTCTCTCAACAGTAGAATTAATGGAGTAAAGGGAGAAAATCAATGAACTTGGAATTATGTCAGTAAATTACTTATCACTGAAACTCAAATCACAAAGTAAAATATCAAGATATTATAGAGCTGTAAGACAAAATAAAACTATTCAAATATAAGTAACTATAATCTACTGAGAAAGAGAAAGCAGGATAGAAATAATGTCAGGTGGGAAGATAGCTATCAGGGATTAATAATGTTGGTGGCCATTGAGGAAAGACTTCTCCCTTATGTGTGACTATGAACCCCATCTTTCATTTCTTGGTAACAATTACATTTATTATACTGAATGCTTAGAGAAATATCTATACTTATCCTTGAATATGGAAATGAAAATCATAACTAAGAAAGTTTAACGAAAGATTATAAGAATTCAACTTATTTCTTTCATAATAAGAGAGGTCAGTGTCAGTGAGAATAAATAAGTTTGCTAAGCTACAACCCCAGTGGAATTTAAATGTAAGCTTTCATCTAGAAATTCCCAACTCCACTGTGTAAGTAAGCAGCTTGATTTAAAAGTTCTTGCAGAGGTGTTTAGCTCAGACCCAGGAGGACAGAACACTTCTTTCATATCCTGTATGGTGGTGCTGCCTTTACAGTGTGCTTGCTGACATATCTAGAAAACTGCCAAAGCCAGCTAGCCATGCTTCCAACACACTTTCACGTGCTCAACAATACAAACGTACATTCCGTTAAACTCCTCTGTTAACATCACTAGAATTTAACACAGAGTAGGGTATAAAGACTTTACCATTTAAAGGTACTAAGCAATATAGATGTAGATTCTGGTAAACCACTAAGCTAGTATGAGTAGAGTTTAGCACATAGTGGAATATAAGGACTTTATCATACAAAGTACAGGAAATTCTTTCAAGATTTATAGGTCCCGAGTTAATCTTTGGGTAGTTATAGAGGAAATATTTGTCCATTTTGGTCCATCACAACTCGAAAGAAGAGCAGTTGTCCTATTCTTTGTATGTTACCAGGAAAATAAGAGGTGGCCTTGAAAGTCGCCTAAATGAATGGGTCCATTCTCTAACTACCTACCTAACATTAATTATACACCCTTTAATTTCTCTTAATGGATCCCAATTTTACATACTTTAAGTAGATTTACCTTTGTCTTGCAAATCTTGGGTGTCAAAGAGCAGGGGCACATTCTATAGCCATATTTGTGTCTACTAAATCATAGTTCATCATCTGCCATAAAGAATGACAAATTTCTGTGATAAAGAAATTTTATTTCAGTACCTCCAGTAACATAATTTGGGCAAAAAGGGATGACAGATGATCAGGTTTCTACAGAGCCCTCATAAAAGTTCCCAGTTGTGAATCAGAGGCAAATGTTGGGCATAGAGAAGATGGCCAGGAGGGTAGGTGGTTCTCCAATGAACAACCCATTAGAAGAAATGACTCTCCTCACAGGTTTCAGCACCACTAAGAATGGTTTGCATTTGAGGCCGAAGGTGACATTGAGGCATATTGCTTTCTGTGGATAAGGGTTCTGTTGAAAGAATTGATGACATCATAGAAAAGGAGACAGTGGCTTAGCAGGGTATCTTAGGAGAGCTCATATTTCCCTTAAATAGTGGAGCATCCTCTCATAGAAGTTCTATGCCACATGTTCCAGGAGTTGCCTCTAATACATGTCTGGTCAACAGTCAGGTCTCTCAATTTGCTGTGAAGATGGGAGGGCAAAAATTTAGAAAAATGTGTTCCTTTTTGTCCAGATGTAAAATTCTTTTAGTTGTGAGAATTGTTACTTTCACCAAGCTTTGCAGAACGATCTGACAGCTAACCATTCTCTTATTGAAAAATAATAACATATAGCTTCTGAATTCTCCTGTCATTATTTTATTTTTTGCCTTTTTTGTTAAAGTATCCCAATTATCTACAATGATTCTTTCTGAACATCTATTTGAGACTTGAATACCAGCATGATGCCTTCCTCTGATCAGACTTATCCCTACTATTATATGACAAGATGGCTTTAAATTGTGCCATAACCATTGCGACAGAAAGTAAGATTATTAAAAAAAAGTGTCTGATCTGATAATAATGTGGAGATTGCTGTCTGTGCGCAGGTGAAGGGGAGAGAGCCTGTGATTGGGCAGTGGAAAAGGAAGGCGGGCAGAGAATTTTAGAGATGAGTCCAGACAGACAGAGGAAGAGAGGAACCGATAGAAGAGGAAGAGGAGCCAGACCACACAATCCCAGGAGCCGTGGGTATTGGGGATTTCATATATAGATGATGAAACAATAAGTAGGGTGCATTTGCCACATCTTAGTGTGCAACTTGTGCTTCTATCAATTGAGTTTTGAGTTAATTGTTCAGGAGTTTTGTGGGTTAAGAATTTACTAATATAAATCTGACTGATAAATTAAAAGCCTCCAAAGTTTTGATTTTATCTGGTTAAAGGGATCGTGACAGCTAACAACAGGGACCTGATGGCTGAGAATATGAACAGAATCCACAAGAGAACAGCAAAATAGGTGGTTGTTACATGGAGCACTGAGACTGCTAGGGCCAGAGAGTAGCTGGCTGTGAGTGTGGGATGGTGCCTTTTAAAATATTTTCTGCTACTACAATGCTTCAGAGATGTCTGTTTACTATTTATTTTCTGAAGTTTTGTTTTCTCTCTAGTCTTTGTCTTAAACCTCTTTGTATATCAGATTCATTTTTGTGTTTTTGGAATTGAATACATGTCTCTGTAGCTTCCCAGATCACTGGTCCACTGTGTTATTCCAACGATGAACACAGTCCAACACTATGGACCGTAAAACCCGAAAATTCTGCCTTCAAAGCCACATTATTACACATGCGGGTTTGAGTTCTGAGGGCATCTAGTGAATTTTCCATGCCCATGTTCCCAGGAAAAATGTTTGTGCCATGAGTTAATTTGTATAAACGGAAATAGAAACATTTTAACTAAGAAGGAAAAAAGATGCCCGAGAATGATGTGAACTAGTAAACTACAGACAAGCAATTGCCCTAAAGCATAGGCCTATAAGGTTCATAAAACTGTACGGCAGCCAAAAAGCACTTCACTCCCAGGCCTTAAACTCTCAAGCTCATTGCATGAAGACTGGACAGGAAGAGCTTACAGTCTATTTGTTGGCTACTTGCTTTTGTCATACATTATCTTACTGTCACTCTCTCAATATCTAGCTTCCTGAAACATTAGGGCATCTAGGGTGCAATTTATATGATTGATGTATGACATCCTCATGTGACAATGTTATAAAAATTATACTTAAGAAATGATAGTCTCTTGATTTGAAGAAAGCACAGACACACTTGCAGTGAGCCTCATGTTGGGACAAAGAAGAGAAAATGTTTAAATACTGCAGAAACAGCCACAGGAATGATTCTGAGACTTTTGGAGTTACATGATTTAAAGCAGATACACTACAATTAGTACTAAGAAAGGAGAGAAAAGGTGTTGGTTTATTTGTTTCTTATTGTTACTTATTGAAAGATTTATACAAATGACACTATAAGTGAGTTTTGTGAACAGCCTTATATAGAAAACATGAACCAGAATTTAAGAATCAAAGTTATTTTCTGTAAATGCATGAAACAAGGAGACACTCCATCTCTCCACAAACATGTCTATCAATATACAGGCAAATGATTAAAATGAAAGAATAAATTTAAAACCTCTTTCATATAAATACCTGTTTTTGTTTAACATAGATTCTTACTGATTCATCAGAGTAGTGGCTCCTGAATAACTGAAATATGGTCATCTCTAAATATTCAGCTCGTCCATCTTGTGTGCTCTCAGAGCCAGGTTCAGCAGTGCCTGCAAAAGTATATGGCTCTAAAAAGGAAGACAGCCAGGAGTCAGTTGCCAGCTACCATCCTGGGTTGCCACTTGTCTAAATTAGATATTCTTCTATGGAAGAAATGACAAAAATATTGTATTATATATATATATGTATATATATATATATATATATATACACATATATATAATATATTATATATCATAAATTTTATATCATATATATCATATATTGTAAAGCATATATATTATATGTTGCATATCATATACATATAATATTCAAGAAATTACATATTTGATTTATATATAGCAAATCAGTGAGACATTTTTGCTTTATATAAAACAAATACATTTAAGAAATTCCTTACAAATGGAAAAGTGTTTGTGTTTGTAAGAACAAAAAACGTACCTCATATATTTAATGGGTAAGAAACATTCAGAACTATTATACATTGTGATTCAAGACAACAGAAAGAAAGTTAATGGCATTATTTTATGAGGTGGTTCCTGGGACATTCACTAATGAACAATTTCTTCCTTAACAGGGTTGTTGGATGATGATTATATATTTGAAAGATATAAAGCATCTTAACTGTAACTGTGAGAATTTGTCTTAAAATGTCTATAGTATATTCTGGAAGAAAATTCGCAACCAGGCCAGGAAAACACATCACATAAATAGAACTCAATAGTATATTGAATGAAGGAACTATCCCATTATCACCAGTGGAGAGCAACTGATGAGTAAGTAACTCCCAACCAGGCATGTTTCCTGATGCTAAGTAAATTTGAAATAGACTTATAAGTTTAAGGGCCCTACTAACATTATCCATTTATTTATATGTGATTGGTTCATGATCATTCTTTTATATTTCAGTTCTCTTTCTATTAGTCATTCCATTCATTTATATCTTAAATGATATCCAGCTTTCTTGTTATACCTCCACCCCCCCCCCATTTCTGCTCTATCCAACCCCAGGGCCTTTGCCTCTCTGAGGGTGCCTCCATTGCCTTGCCCAGACACTCAGCATCCCCATACACTGGGGCATCAAACCTCCATAGGAGCAAAGGCTTTGATGTCAGATAAGGCCATCCTCTGCTACATATGTATCAGGAGCCATGGACCCATTCCTGTACACTCTTTGATGGTGGTCTACTCTGGTCAAGGAAGCCAATGTGGTTTTGATACACATCATTCTCTGGAGGTAAGAGGATACCTACATCCCATATTAAAGTAGAAGAAACTGAAGCTTATAGGTTAATGTGTCTCCATCCTACAGGCATTCAGAACATGATGTAACTGTGGATATCTAGAAAAATGTTTTAATGGGCTAGAGAGTTGCTCCAGATATTAAGAGCATTTTCTGATCTTACAGAGGTTTGTTTACCAGCATATATGTTTGGCAGATCACAACCTAGCTTTGGGGTATCTGAACTCCACTGCCACACAGCATACAGAAAAATTAAAATAATAAACTCAGAGCTTTAATTTGGGAGGGAGGAAGGAGGTCAGTCCCGAAGAAGAGGGGAGGAGCAACATAAAATAGCACCAAGATATTCATAAAAGCCACAAAAATTTGTTAGCCTATATATGTAAATATATAATTTCAATGGAGTTATCCCATTTGTTCTGACAACGTTTCTCCCCAGAGCCATAGACAAACTAACAACCAAACATCAGGCACGAGAAACCTGCTTTTTGAGTTGGTAGACAACCCTAGAAACTCTCAAAGCATTATAATTGTGAATATCATGGAACATATGTGGAGGACAGAGGACAGTATACAGAGCCATTCCCTCCTGCTTCCACTTGGATTTGGAAATGAAGTCATCCAGGTAATCTGTTTTATCCACTGAACAATATCATCATTACTAGATGAAGACTAGAAGCAATTTCATTCAAAGACAGAGTTAGCTACAGGCAGAAGAGTTTTGTGATTGCCAAAGTCTAAAAGGCTTGTCTCCAGGGTTAACCTGTAAATACCCACCACACTCCACCTGATCTTATATATCAGATGCAGTTGATAAGATCTATGTTGTCTACTAATAAGCCTTGGCCTTCAGATCACATGTCATACTGGCTCTTTCTACTATTTGCTGGACTGTCTGAATACATTTTCCTATGAGTTCCAATGTGACAACTATTTGCAAGCAAGTATAGATGGGAGGTGAGAGAAATGGAGAAGACAGAATAATTACATGAGAGTAGAGACAGAGGCATGGCAGACAGGAATGGGGAAATACATCAGAGTATGTATTACTGAGAGAAGAATAGTACTGCTCACCGATGGACCAACCAAAGACCACTGAACACTGCAAATATCCTTGGCTAATTCATAAAGTAGGCCTGACCTACAGAAATGATCAGCAAATATTTATACTAAAATTATTGTTATTAAATGAAGAATTCATGTTTAGACATCATTTCTTAATTCTGTTTTAGTCTTTTATGTGCATTTTAAAGAATTGTGTCTAAGAGGTCATGATATTTAACTACTGATACACTTTATCCTTTAAGGGAAAAAACTATTTGGCCTTTTAAATATGCAAATAAATTTTAATACTTTTTAAAAGATTTATTTCTCTCTTATATTGCAGTCTATTTGTTGGCTTCTTGCTTTTGTAATACATTATCTTACTGTCACTCTCTCAATCTCTAGCTTCCTGAAACATTAGGGCATCTAGGGTGCAATTTATATGATTGATATATGATTTATATATAAGTACACTGCTGCTCTCTTCAGACACCACAAGAGGGTATTGGATCCCATTACAGGTGGTTGTGAGCCACCATATGGTTGCTGGCAACTGAACACAGAATTTCTGGAAGAGCAGTCAATGCTTTTACCACTGAGCCATCTCTCCAGCCCATAAATTATTTTTAAGTTATTCTAAAACTTTGTGTTATTGGAAAAAAATACTAAAGTAAGTTTTATGAAGTTTTCTTATGTTATTTTATATGTATGTAGTATGTATATATTTATGTATGACTGAGTATATGCTTGTGACCCTCATGTACTCCTGATATTCTTAGAGGTAGTTGGAGGGCATCAGTCCACTAGAATGGGAGTTACAGCAAGCTGTGTGCTGCCATGTGTCTATTGGGAATCTAATCTCGGTCCTCTGCAGAGCAGCCAGTGATCCTGGCTGATGAGCCATCTTTCCAACTCTCTAAAATAATTTCATATTTAGAAAGTAATCCTGAGGACCGTAGTACATATAAATATGATATCTCTTTTAATGTGAACATGCTAAGATAGAATGTAGAGATGAAGAAATATTTTGTGATTCTGTAAAAATATGCTAAACTGTTTTGTATTTTTTTTGTCCATTTACCACCTGTTTAACTGACAGTGCCCCACTGATGTGACACTTTTTCAACTTATCAGATCGATAAAAATCAGATTTTTTGATTGCTAATACCAAATTAATTTTATTTGATAGCTGTCATGAGGAGATGAAAGTTTCATACAATTTTCACAAAGAGAAGTTAAATATAAAGATTTATGAGTGGGGGAGACTTTTGTTAATTAGTTTACTTGAAACCCATGGAGATTTTGTCAAGAAAGCAAGGAGTCAGCCACTGGAGGAAGCAGCGTGAATCCATTAACCATTGATGCTTAAAAGAAGTTGAAAGTCTGGTTGATGAGCTAGGTTGCATCTCAGCTGATTGGTCTTTGATCTTAGAGGACAGGCCTTACCAGATTTTCAGAGGAGTGACACAGCATGGCTGAGATTTCTGGAAAGAGATCTGTCCTGGCATGCTGGTTCCTGGATATCTGTTCTGTCACAGTTGGTAAAAGCACAAACTGAATCAAGGTTCTGCTGGAGGGACTGCAGCTGAGATG
Organism: Micromys minutus; assembly: GCF_963924665.1. Classification (NCBI taxonomy): domain Eukaryota; kingdom Metazoa; phylum Chordata; class Mammalia; order Rodentia; family Muridae; genus Micromys; species Micromys minutus. The sequence goes on from NC_137953.1 coordinate 10,090,817, forward strand.
GAGAAGCTTTGCATGGTGCCACTGGCAGAGAGAGACAGTTCAAAGTAGCCAGGTGCAAAGAATTTTTGCTTCCAGCCCAGAGCCTCCCTGTATTGCTCCCTGCTGATGGAACCCCATAAGTTGCTGGCTATCAAAACAGAGGAGTTTAGAGAATTATGAGTGAGCAACTGCAAAGGTCATTCATTTCTTGTCAGAATGAACTTACTAGGATCAGAATATGTTCAACTCACCATAACCTACGGAAGACGCATATCACAATGTGAAGACCATGGCTTTAACTTGGGCAATACACACACACACACACACACACACACACACACACACACACACATACACACACTCACACACAAATACACACCAGATTATAAGTAAATTTTTGTTAATTTTGAATGAGTAGATGGGAGAATTAATTAATAAGTAAATGTGTAAAAGAATTAATAAACATATACTTGTATCTATGTTCTCTGTGATATATATGAAATTGTTACCACTTCTTTTGCTTATAAGCAAAGAGATGGTACAATATCTAATTTTATTTGTTAAACTGGGTGGGTTACATCATATCCATGTACTTTATCAAACAATATTCTGGATTCATGTGTAATCATTTTTTCAGTGAAGTTGTCCTTTATCTGTGTCTCAGTTAATGATATGTTGCTATGAAGAGATATTATTTATGGTGATGACACCTTACCAAAAGGACTTATGACTAGACTAGACTTTATACACAAGTTATGACTCCAAAGGTCAATAACATTCTCAATTGTTTTGTAGTATTAATCTACGTAAGTGAAATGTATTGTTTGAGAGCAGGGATTTTCTTTCAATTTTTCTCCATCTTTGAATATACCCTGGTACCCTTTCCTTACTCTATACTGTTCACGTTCTACTCTGCACCCACCCTGCAGGGCTGGGCTCCTAGGCTTTGCCCTGTTTCAATTCTTTTTTTTTTCTTTTCTGTAAATTCTAAGCGCCAGCACCATGCTTCATTTCATTTATTATTTTCTCTACACTCTGAAAACAAATCTGGCAGACTTAACAGGTTTCCTAGAGTATGTTACACAGATTGTTAAATTTGTTATATAAAGAAAAAAGTTCTCTAGCCAAATAAGTTGATATCAGACTAAATGAAATAGAAGTACACTCATTTCCTTCTTGTAAGACCTTCTCAGAGCATTGCTATGTATTCAAGGAATCAACACTTGGCTTATCCAACTGGTCTTACATTGTACATTATTCAGAGATGCTTTTTATTACAGAATATCCTGCAGAACTAGAGAGCAAGAGAAAATACACTTTTAAACATAAAAATTCAACCTTGCCCAGCAATAAAATTATTAAGCATATTTTACCTTCAAAGGTGTCTGTGTGTACATATGTGGACTTATATGGAGAGCTTAGCTGTTTTTAGATCATGGGGCTAATTGACAAGTCTTCATGCATAACAGCAGTTCATGGGGCACAAACTCACTTGTGATATATGAAAGAGTTTTGAGGACATTAATTACCTTGTGCTATCAGAGAAGACCTGGAAAAACTTCTGCATTTACGTAAAAATCTAATCTTTTATTAATTCTCAGAAATAGAATATATTGCATGTAGTCTTGGTTCTTAAAATTTGTCATAGCATAAAAATAATTCATATCACAAGTTCTGACATATGCTAAGGCTATTGAAGTTATTCTTAGCAAGGTACAGTGAATTCCAATGTTATGTGTTGTGTGCCTGCTCTACCTTATTCATCAGGCAGAAAGCTAGAAAGGAAAGGCCAGTCAAAGGCTAGGTAGATTTTAATTTAATCTCAATTCATTGCTTGGTTACATTCTCATGTAGCCATTTGCAATTACTTAAGTATCTTTTTTCCTCCAGTTCAACATTACCACATTTTAAATTTCATCAAAGTGTAGAATTTATTTTGGTTGTAGATGTTACCTAATAATCCAATTTTTATTTACCTATAAAGTTATTTCTGATATATAATAAACTAGATATTTCATCTCCGCCAAACAAGTATAAATGTGATACTGTAGTCCTGTTGATTGTAGTTTTCATATGCCAGGTGATTTGGTCTTAAATACATTAAAGATATAATTTGTGAAACTTTATTATGAACTTCATAAATATAGTTATTTTTATTAGAGATTAAAAATCTTAATTATTCTTTATCTGGTAAAAGTAGTATATATTTTTTTGGTTTTCCTTTTTTATAATTTGAATTGTTGCTTTTGTCCATTAAAATTAAGATTTATCTAGACTTTGTTTTTAATGATTCTTTTATTTTTATTTTAAATATATGAATGTTTGACTGCATGTAATTCATGTGTAGTTTGTACATGTGGTCAGTATCCACAGGAGCTCTAGTAGGGCATTGTATCCCTTATATCTGGAGCTATAGTTTTTTGAGAGCCACCATGTAAATATTAGAAACTGACCATAGTTCTCTGTAAGAATAGACAATCCTCTTAATTGCTGATCTCTCTCTTTCTATCCCCTAGTACGTAGTATATTAGGAAATAAACATTGCAAGTACCTATATATCAGTTCACTAAAATAGACATATTGCTTGGATTCTACATAAATTGTTAAATAATTCACATAAATTAGCAATAAGACTGGCCATAAGAAGAAGAAAAAAAAAAAACATTTCTACTAATAATAATTCACTAATAATATTAAAGGTGTTATTCTGTTAAAAGCTACAATAACTTCTTGGGCCTTTTTCAGTTTTTAATACAGCCTTTGTTTGTATACTACTTTTTTAACAATTTGGTGGGTTTGGTATGACTAACTTTACTTTTTGGCATCATGTAACATGATCACATTCACTCTCTACCCTCTATGTTCTTCTTCTAGCTCTTGTCAACCTCACCAGCTCCTCAGAAGTCTCCCTCAATTACCATGTCTTCTTGTTTGATTTAGTTATGATTTTTTTAACTCCCTAGTTCAACCTGGGCCACCAACATCTACATGATGTGGATCTAACCAGTGGAAAATATTGGATTTATCAGTGGCTAAATGTCTGAAGGCCACTGAAGTGCCTCATCCAGCATCTACTGGCTGTGGGTAGCTCCCAGGGAGATGTTGGATCCCATAAACATCTATTCTACTCATGACTGAATACTGACAGGCCCACTCTTGTGCTCAGAGTACAGACAGGTTTAGCTGCTAAATTCATGACTATAATTTTCTTACCATGTGAAATAGATCCATTTCATAGTTTACCTCCTCAGTGTCTGGTTCTTTTATTTATTTTTTCTATCCCTTCTTTGTGATATTCTTTAAGATTAGTGGCTAACATAAATTAGTGGCTAACATTTTATGGCTGAGCATTGTACAATTTCCTACTTTAACCAGCTTGAGTTTCTAGTTTGGTTGTGAGTCACTGCAGAAAGAAACTTAACTGATCAAGGTTAAAGTCAACACTAATGGCACTAAAATAAACACTTAGAAGGCAGTTTAATACAGCTTATGTTGAAAGAAGCAGTAGTGGATTTCTCCTAGGACTTGTAACTTAGGCATGAATTGACTTGTTAACCAAGATTTCAGTTCCAGGCATAAGTTGCTTCTTGTGTTGAGGTCCTCAAATACAAGGAGAAAATTTTAGGTTACTGTAGGCAAAACGGTGGTAGGTATATCTACATAAATGTAGAGTGCTGCACAGCCATAAATGTATGTACTGCAAGAGGACTCAATTGAAGACTGCCTGAGAGACCAAGGATTGCTGATGCAGACAGCGTCAGCTTAACAGGTACTGCTGTTTAGAAGAGATGCTTTCTTGGGACAAATGGGGTTTGGGTGGTGGGTACTGAAGGAGCTTGCAGCACCTTTCAGATGAATTTGCTGCAGCATTTCTCAGTTGCTCCTAAAGTCTGTGGTGCTAATTCCCAACCACCTCACTTCCAATCTCCAAGGGCAGATAGGGTTTGACAGTGAGTAGTCGATAACACAGGCAGCAGGTTACCTTCCTAACACTACTACAGGTCCATCTTGCCTGACAGATCAGTATTGTAGCAGACTAGTTCCATCACTGAACAAGATAATTGATTGCTTCCTTAAATATTTAACAACATTTTTGTTCAGTAATGGGAACACACTTTTCATTGGAAATTTGGGGGATTTTTTGTAAATTTATTTTGGTGTGTGTTTGTTGTATATGTGTGTGTGTGTGTGTGTGTGTGTGTGTGTGTGTATTTGTGTGTATAAGCTGTATAATATTTATGTATTAGATGAATAGTCCATCTAACCCATTAGAACAGCAGCCATAGTAAACTCATTTACAGCTTTTTAAGTAAAAATGTGAACAAACTCATAAAAACCAAAGAATAATTTAACTCGAAAAATCAGTGTGTTCATCAAGCTTTATTATAATACAATGGTGAGGAGGAAATATTCCTATACCAGTAAAAAATAAGTCAAGGCAAAACAATAAAAATAGAGGTAAGCATGCTAACAACTTATAAAAGCCTTATTACTAGACCCCTCTATTGACATCCAGGTGACTTGGCCAGTTTAGAGAATGATTTGTCCCTAGTGATTGTTACTACTTGTATAACTTTACCAGGAGCCTCGTGAATCTTTTAAGTTTCAGGAGATTGCTATAACTTGTGAGTTTTTTCCATCCTGGTGCATAACTTAACCAGGAGAGACATTCTAGTTCAAAGAAAGTTACACATCACCAGGTTAATTAAAGCAATATAGGAGCCTAAAGCTTGTAGAAGAGCTTGGTGTTTGAGCAGCCGGGAATGATACTCTTGATCTTTGAGAACTCTCATTTGAGACGTGCCAAGCTAAGTCAAGCTCACTTACATATATTCATGAAAGTTGTAAATAAAAAAAATGTTTCACACATCTCAATGGTAGGTAATAATAAACAGAGAATGCTTAGGAAAAAGCTTCTAGAATCTTTTAAGAGAATTGGATATTTTCTGTTATCTTCATTTCTAACCCGATTATGATTTAGAAAAATAGCCTGTTTCTTTCTTAAGCCAACAAAATATATCTTAAAAATGCTTCAGAATGAAAGAAGTAAATGTATTTTTTTACACTAAAATTTTGATATCCATCAAATTTTAGATATTTTGGATGCCCAATAGGTTGAAAAGGCAGCAGCCAACTCCAGGCTTTCCCTGAAGCTTAAATGTCAAACAACAACAGAATGTTCTGGGTTTTTTTAATGTAACTAGAGAAGATATTCTATTATGTAATTGATTAGACTGCTCGGATTATTTTCAGGTGACATTTTTACGATTCCAGATATAGCTGAAATGATTATATGTTTACTAAGCAATTGGTAGAGTTATCAGTTAAGGACTACACATTCAGATGCTTTGTCATTATCAGATTACTGCAAGAGAAGTATGATACTTTCATGCATGTGCTGGGAACACCCTAAAGAAAGAATATGTATAGCTATCTGGCAAATGGTTGGAGAGTGGTACTAAATGGGATAAGGGTAGTGTCTTCATTTCTTAGTTCTAGTGCTGTGTTGTCATAAACAAGACTGATCTTATAATGAAGTCACTTAATTGGGAACTTTTATACAGTTCCGGAGGCTTAGTCCATTATCATCATGGTAAGCACTGTGGCTGTACACAGGCAGTCATGGTGCTGGAAAAGTAGATAAGAGCTTTAGATGCTGACCCATAGGCATCAGACAGAAAGGGAAACACTGGGCCTGTCATGGCCTTTTGAAACCTCAAAGCCCCTTCTCCAGCTAAACACCTGCTCCAACAATGACACATTTAATTAAATAAGAACACACCTCCTAGTTCTTCCCAAACATTACATCAACTGCAGCCAAACATTTAACTATAGGAGCCTATCAAACTATCACAGGTAGTCAAAAGCCGAAAATGGAAAATTTCCCCATACTTTGAGTTATGAATAATAAATGTATTATTTGGCCTTATAAACATTTGTAAATATCATTTAACAGAAGAAATGAAATATTCATATTTTAAAGGCAAGAGATTGATAAAAAAACATTTTTAAATTTATTTTTCAGTGTGTGTGTGTGTGTTTGTGTGCTTGTTTGTGCATGCTTGGTGTGTGTGTGTTCAAGTCTGAATGCAAATGCCAGATAGATTAGAAAATATCTAAATGATCCCCTTGAACTAGAGTTTGATGTGGAGTGGGAGCCAAACTCAGGCCCTTTGTAAAAGCACTATGCTGTCTTAGGGAATGAGGCATTTTTCCATTCCTGAAAAGGTGATAAAATATGAGCTTGATTCTTTGATTGCTAGACTCTGGTGGGGAAAAGAGAAACAGATTAAGAATACTGTTGAGAAAAAGTTTGGGTATATTCTACTTCTGGGAAACATGTTATTGACTACTGCCGACTAGCAATAAGGTACTGAGTTTTGTGTGCTGATTGAGGCCCTTGGTAACTTAAACAATTATTATTAATGGGTGATGTAGAATAATCAGTTCACATAATGGCAAAACTGAGCAAGTTGGAAGTACAGCGTTATTGAGACGTTTGCTCTGTGCAAGGGAGTAAATCTCACAAAGTAATTCCTCATTTTTTAGAACATATTCCTAGGAACAATATGTCCCAATGACACAGGTGATCCTTGATTTTCACTGGTTATAACTCCATAAATCTATTATAAAGTATATAGGAGTAATATATGCCTAAAGGAATTTAATATGCCTTGCCTACCAAACAGCTTTGCTTAGCAACACAGTCCACTGAAGTGCATTGCTACTTCATAATTTTCCAGGATCTTGGAACAGTGGCTCAGTTCTAAATTCAGCAACATCAAGCAATGCATCCAATGCATCAAAACAATGATCACAAACTTGGTAAAAGAAAAAAAATTCAGCATTCCCAGTAGACTTTCTACTAAATATATACTGGTTTCAGACAACCCTATAAGCACAAAGCTGTGTGAATTGTGGATCATTTGAATGTTCAGATACATCCATCATACTCTTAGTTTAATCAGCAGTACACTGTACCTCAGTGGTTGCCTCAAATGATTATAATGTAACTGAACGTTTGCAATTGCATTTCCAATTGCCTACTGCCATTGTAGCTGGCATAAGGAATTTCAGTGTTACCCTTACAACTATGATGAGCTAGAAATGGCTAAAAAGTCTACTCTCCTGTCTCTAATATAAAACCACAATGTATATAGTTGCTTATGGTGCACAGTACTTGATAGTGATACTAATATTTGACCACAGTGTGAATTTACCCTATTGTGTCTTTTATCACAGTCAGGCAGTATTAATATTAATTCACATATGTATTAATACATATTTTTGGTTTGTACAGTATATATTGTTTTAAATAAGTATTGTATGAAATATGTATTTTGAAAAATAAAAATAGATTTAATCATAAAATAAATTCTGAAAAAATATTTATCAAAATATTAATAGTTCATATTTACAGACAATATTTTAAAGACATATTGTTTATGTGTGTGTATATTTATTTGTGTGTGTGTGTGTGTGTGTGTTTCCCTGGTCTTGATCCCCCAATATAACTGTGGTAACTTGAATTAGAGAAGTTTCACTTTTAGGTGGTATGGCCTTGATGGAAATAGTAGGTGTGGTCTTTAAAGTCCTATACTTCAGCTCAGTCCAGTGGGGTGGAAACCTTTCCCCTGACTGCCTTAAGATCAAGATGTAGAAATCTCAGCTCCTTCTCTACTACCATGTCTGCCTGGATACTGCCATGCTTCACACAATGATGATAAAGGACTAATCCTCCATAACTATAAACCAACACCAGTTAAATGTTTGCCTTTATAAGACCTGTCTTAGTCATGGTGTCTTTTCACAACAACAATACCCTAACTAAGATTTAACCTAAGATAACTCTGAACTCCTGATGTTTCTTACTCTACATTTCAAGTAAATAAGTTACAAATGTATATCACCAAGGTCAAGTTTTCCTTAGTCAAATTTCTATGTTTGTTCTACAACTATTTTTTAGAACAAATGGTAAAAATTATAATGATTAAGATGGGTAAAATAAATTATCCTAAGAATTATTCTAACAAATGTAATAAAACTATAACTTATTATGTAAAATAAATTAGCATGTAATTCTTCAGGGTCTGTGATACCTAATAGCTTCTTTCCTTATGTATAAGTAAAGGTAAAGTTCTTATGGTTGCTACATGTCTGAATCCAGTTTGAAATGTAATATGTTGAAATAGATGTGGTACATGATTCAGAACTGTAGACAGTAACACTTTGTCTTCAGTCCCAGCTGTAGTTCTTCCTCTAAATCAATTTTTATAGGGAATAGAGTGAACTCATGTTTCCTCAGCACTATCTGTTCAATGTTAGTAAGCTTGTATATAATTTTACAAATGTGACATTGTGCTGGAATTTCATTACTGTGATGAGAAAGAAAGAAGTTGCTAGGCCACAAATTTACAGATAGCTTGGATTACATTTGTGTCTCTCTCCAAAACATGCAGCTCCTAGTATTTTATCTGAAACAAAAATAACTAAATAAAACGTTTCTACTTTCCTTGCATGTCAGCTAGAAGATAGACCTGAGCTTATTCCATGTGGTGTGACACAGTGAAAGAAGTCAGCTAGGGGCAGTGTATGTCACAGGTCTCTTCATTCCACAACACATGTAATGGGTATTGCTAAAGTAAAAAATGAGGCATAACATTTAAAAGAGGAGAGATAATCCAACAGTGATTTGTAAAGCAGACAAGTATAAAAATGAGATGTTACCTGAGGAAAGGGTTTCACAATGTAGACATGGAGATGAAAGAAATATTTAACTTTTTGAAATGGATTTACTTGTTCTATTTTTCTGAAAAGTACAAAGTTTGGTTATCACTGTCTCTCCACCACCCCACTTACTGCAGACCACAAAAAAAAAAAAAAAAAAAAACAAAAAAAACAAAAAAACAAAAAAACAAAAAAACAGAAACAAAAACAAACAAACAAACAAAAAAAACTGTTTTACAGAGTTTAACAGAGGCTGTTCTCAAACTTTTGATCCACTTGCCTGAATCTCATACATGCTGGGATGAGCCAGGCTCATCATTTTTTTTTAACAACTTTATTTTACAAAACAAAGATAAATGTACCGATTTTAAGCATTGTTTGCATAAAATTATACAATACATTTTTGTCACTACTTTTTTTTCAGATTTTAAAATACTTTTTACATAAAACTGTATGAATATATTTTTTAGTCAGTACTTGATTTTTTTTAAAGGTTTGATAGTATGCATTGAAAACTTAATAGTTACAATGAGCATAAAGTACATGTAAAACAAAATGTAACATGGAAATAGTCAAAGTTTTCTTGTTGTATAGAGATTTTTTTGTTTTGTTTTGTTTTGTTTTCTTTATTTCTTGGACTTCATACAGTCTGTGAGTTGTTTCTGGGGCAGTGCGAGCCTCTGGGGTTAGCATCCCATTATCAGTGACTGCATATTATGTCTGTTCTTTTGTGACTGGGTTATCTCACTCAGAAGGATATTCTCTAGATGCAGCCATTTTCTTAAGAATTTGGTCAAGTCATTGTTTCTGGTGGCTGAGTAGTATTCCATTGTTTAAATGTACCACAATTTTTGTATCCATTCATCTTCTGAAGGACATCTGGATTTTTTCCACCTTCTGGCTATTATAAATAGAGCTGCTATGAACATTGTGGTGCATATATTTTGTTGTGTACTAAGGTGTCTCTCGGGTATATGCCCAGAAGTGGAATAGCTGGGTCTTCAGGTAGTATTATATCCAATTTTCTGAGGTATCGCCAGACTGATTCAATGAAAACGAAAACACAACATACACGAACCTATGGGATGCAATGAAAGCAGTACTGAGAGAAAAACTCATAGCCCTAAGTGCTTCCAAAAAGAAACTGGAGAGAGCTTATATCAGCAACCTGACAGCACAGCTAAAAGCCCTAGAACAAAAGGAAGCAGATATATCCAAGAAGAGTAGATGGCAAGAAATAATCAAAATTAGGGCAGATATAGACCAAATAGAAACAAAAAGAATCATTGAAAATATCAACAAAATCAAGAGTTGGTACTTTGAGTAAAACAACAAGATTGATAAACCCCTAGCCAGACTAACTAGAAGGCAAAGAGAGAGTATACAAATTAACAAAATCAGAAAGGAAAGTAGAGACATAACAAATGAAACTGAGGAAATTCAAGAAATCATCAGATCCTATTACAAAAACTTATACTCCACAAAATTGGAAAATCTGGAGGAAATGGACGAATTCCTAGACAGATACAAGATCCCAAAGTTAATCCAGGACCAAGTAATCCATCTAAATAACCCTATAACACCTAAAGAAATAGAAGAAGTCATCGAAAACCTCCCAACCAAAAAAAGTCCAGGTCCAAACGGGTTCAGTGTAGAATTTTATTAGACATTTATTGCGGATATAACACCAATACTCTCCAAACTATTCCACAAGATAGAAGAAGATGGAATGCTACCCAACTCATTTTATGAGGTTACAATAACCCTCGTACCTAAACTACATAAAGACCCTACAAGAAAAGAGAATTTCAGACCAATCTCACTTATGAACATTGACGCAAATATACTCAACAAGATCTTTGCAAACCGAATCCAAGAACACATCAAAACGATTATTTATCATGACCAAGTAGGCTTCATCCCTGGGATGCAGGGATGGTTTAATATAAGAAAATCAATCAATGTACTCCACCATATAAACAAACTCAAAGAACAAAATCACATGGTCATTTCACTAGATGCTGAGAAAGCATTTGACAAAATTCAACACCACTTCATGTTAAAAGTCCTGGAAAGAACAGGAATCCAAGGTCCATACTTAAACATAATAAAATCAATATACAGCAAACCAACAGCCAACATCAAACTTAACAGTGGGAAACTTGAAGCAATCCCACTAAAATCAGGGACTCGACAAGGCTGCCCACTCTCCCCCTACCTATTCAACATAGTACTGGAAGTCCTGGCTGGAGCAATTAGACAGCAAAAGGAGATCAAGGAGATACAAATCGGAAAGGAAGAGATAAAAACATCACACTTTGCCGATGACATGATAGTGTACTTAAGTGACCCCAAAAACTCCTCCAGAGAAATCCTACAGCTGATAAACAAGTTCAGCAAAGTGGCTGGATACAAAATCAACTCAAACAAATCAGTAGCCTTCCTGTACTCAAAGGACAAACATGTGGAGAAAGAAATTAGGGAAAACATACCCTTCAAAGTTGTCACAAAACAATGAAATACCTTGGTGTGACTCTAACTAAGCAAGTGAAGGACCTGTATTGAGGAGGATGTCAGAAAATGAAAAGATTTCCCATGCTCATCGATTGGAAAGATCAACATTTTAAAAATGGCCATCCTACCAAAAGCAATCTACAGATTCAATGAAATTCCCATCAAAATTCCAACACAGTTCTTCATGGAATTGGAAAGATCAATGTGCAATTTCATATGGAACAACGAAAGACCTAGAATAGCAAAATCCATTTTTAACAACAAGAAAACATCTGCAGGAATCACTATTCCTGACCTCAAGCTATATTACAAGGCAATTGTGCGGAAAACTGCATAGTACTGGTACAGAAATAGGCATGTGGATCAATGGAATAGAATAGAAGATCCAGAAATGAGCCCTCATGTATATGGTCACCTGATTTTTGACAAAGGAGCCACAAACATTCAATGGAAAAAGGACAGCCTATTCAACAAATGGTGCTGGTCCAACTGGCACTCAACATGCAAAAGAATGAAAATAGACCCTTTCTTATCTCCTTGTACAAAGCTCAAGTGTAAGTGGATCAAAGACCTCCACATTAAACCAGATACACTGAAACTATTAGATTAGAAAGTAGGGAAAACCTTAGAACACTTAGGCACAGGAGAAAATCTTTTGAACAAAACACCAATGGCTCAAGCTCTAAGGTCAAAGATTAACAAATGGGACTTAATGAGATTGCAAAGTTTCTGTAATGCTAAGGACATTGTCAAGAAAACAAAATGGCAGCCAACAGAATGAGAAAAGATTTTTACCAACTCCGCATCAATTAGAGGCCTAATATCTATGGTATACAAAGAACTCAAAAGCTAGAAACCAGAGAATCAAATAACCCTATTAAAAAAGGTGGTACAGAGCTAAACAACACGTTCTCAGTTGAGGAATATCGAATGGCTGAGAAATATCTTAGGAAGTGCTCGACATCCTTAGCCATCAGGGAAATGCAAATCAAAACAAACCTGAGATTCCACCTCATACCAGTCAGATTGGCCAAGATCCAAAACTCACAAGACAACAGATGCTGGTGAGGTTGCAGAGAAAGAGGAACCCTTCTCCACTGTTGGTGGGGTTGCAAACTAATACAACCACTCTGGAAATCAGTCTGGGGATACCTCAGAAAATTGGACATAATACTACCTGAAGACCCAGCTATTCCACTTCTGGGCATATACCCCAGAGACACCTTAGTACACAACAAAGATATCTGCACCATAATGTTCATAGCAGCTTTATTTATAATAGCCAGAAGGTGGAAAGAACCCAGATGTCCTTCAGATGATGAATGGATACAAAAATTGTGGTACATTTACACAATGGAATACTACTCAGCCACCAGAAACAATGACTTGACCAAATTCTTAAGAAAATGGCTGCATCTAGAGAATATCCTTCTGAGTGAGATAACCCAGTCACAAAAGAACAGACATAATATGCAGTCACTGATAATGGGATGCTAACCCCAGAGGCTCGCACTGCCCCAGAAACAACTCACAGACTGTATGAAGTCCAAGAAATAAAGAAAACAAAACAAAACAAAACAAAAAAAATCTCTATACAACAAGAAAACTTTGACTATTTCCATGTTACATTTTGTTTTACATGTACTTTATGCTCATTGTAACTATTAAGTTTTCAATGCATACTATCAAACCTTTAAAAAAAATCAAGTACTGACTAAAAAATATATTCATACAGTTTTATGTAAAAATTATTTTAAAATCTGAAAAAAAGTACTAAAAATGTATTGTATAATTTTATGGAAAGAATGCTTAAAATCTATATATTTATCTTTGTTTTGTAAAATAAAATTGTTAAAAAAAAAAGAAAGAAAAACCAAAAGAAAAAAAGAAACCTAAGGCTAGCCTAAACTTTTGGCACACCCTTTTAATCTTGGCACTAGGGAGACAGATTTCTTAGAGTGTAAGACTATCCTCCTCTACATAGAGACTCTGAGCCAACCAAAACTTCATGGGAAAACTGTATCTTGATATAAAAGAAACCTAAGCATCAGGAAAGAGAAGTGGTTCACTTGAGTTGAATCTACCATTTAAGAAAGTTGGGATGGGCTTATAGTAGAGTGCTAGAATGCTTACTGAACACATGGAAATCTGGGTTTGGTCCTGAGCCCTACAGAGAGTGAGTATGATAACCATGCTTCTAATCTCAGCACCGGGAAAGCAGAGGCAGGAGGATCAAAATTCAACGTATCCTCAGCTAAGTGGTGAGTCTCAAAACAAAGAAAAGGAATGTCACTCTTGAATTCATTTCACAGAACTTTCTTTTAATGTCCAAAAAGTTACATTTGTCCGGCTGGAGAGATGGCTCAGCGGTTAAGAGTACTGACTGCTCTTCCAGAAGTCTTGAGTTCAATTCCCAGCAACCACAGATGGTGGCTCACAACCATCTGCAATGGGATCTGGTGTCCTCTTCTGGCCTGCAGGTTTACATGTACACAGAACACTCATATATAAAATAAATAAATAAATAAAAATTAAAAAAAAAGAATAACGACTCCAGCTTGCTTTTTGGGGCTGTTTGCTTGGAAGTTTTTTTCCCACCCTTTTACTCTGAGATAGAGTCTGTCTTTGTCTCTGAGATGAGTTTCCTATATGCAGCAAAAGGCTGGATTTTGTTTATGTATCCAGTCTGATAGCCTATGTCTCTTTATTGAGGAGTTGAGTCCATTTATATTAATAGATATCAAGGAATAGTTGTTTCTGTTTCCTGCTATTATTGCTTTTGTGGGTTGAGTTGTATCTGTGTCTTTTTCTTATTTTAGTTTTCTTGTTTAGGAGTTTTCTTGTTTTTACTAGGCTGTATTTTCGCTCATTGTATTGGGTTTTCCACCTATAATATGTTGTAGTGCTGGGTTTGTGGTCAGATATTGTGTATATTTTGATTTCTCTTGAAATATCTTCATCTCTCCATCGATGGTGATTGATAGTTTTGCTGGGTATAGCAGCTTGGGCTGGCACTTGTGCTCTCTTAGGGTCTACATGATGTCTGTCCAGGCTCTTCTAGCTTTCACAGTCTCTGTTGAGAAATTGGGTGTGATTCTGATTGGCCTGCCTTTATATGTTACCTGACCTTTTTCCCTTACTGTTTTTAGTATTCTTTCTTTGCTTTGGGCACTTGGTGTTTTGACTATTATGTGTCGGGAGGTATTTCTTTTCTGGTCCAACCTATTTCGAGTTCTAAAGGCTTCTTTTATGCTCGTGGTCATCTCATTCTTGAGGGTAGGGAAGTTTTCTACGATTTTGTTGAAGATATTTACTGTGCCTCTTAGTTGATACTCTTCTCCCTCTTCTATTCCTATTATCCTTAGGTTCGGTCTTCTCATTGTGTCTTGGATTTCCTGGACATTTTGCGTTAGGAGCTTTTTGTTTTTTGCATTTTCTCTGGCTGTTTTGCTATGTTTGCAATGTTGTCTTCTGCCCCCGAGATTCTCTCTTCGATTTCTTGTAATCTATTGGAAATGCTTGCTTCTGTGACTCCTGATTTCTTTTTTTGGTGTTCTGCCTCTAGGGTTATCTCTTTTAGTGTTTTCTTTATTGTGTCAATTTTCGTTTTAATTTTCCTCTTCCATTCCTTTATTTCTTTGGTTCTGTTTTCCTCTAGTTCTTTGAGTTCTTTGAGTGTTTTTCTTGTTTCCTCTTTAAAAGCTTCTGAATTTTTTGCTTTTCCTCCCGTTCTTATTTAAGTATCTCTATCAGTATCTTGAGGTATGATTTCAGGTCTGTGTCTTCTTTTTCTGGAGTGTTTGGAATTCCGATGTTTGCTGTTATGGGAGAGCTGGGTTCTGGTGTTGCCAGATTGTCTTGGTTTTCTTGGGATATACTCTTTTGCTTTCCTCTTGCCATTTTGTTGTCAGTGATATGTTGTCGCCTTTCCCTTGTATCTGGTCTGTGTCCCTGGATCTCCACTGTTCCAGGTGGCAGATGGGCCCAGCCCTGTTCTATGCCTCAGGGTCGCCGGGTGGGAACAGAAGTTCCAATGTTCCTGGTCCCTGGATCAGGCAGGTCGGAGGGCATGCTCCGCGTGCGCATTCTGCAGAGATCTCTCTGCTCCCTGGCCACCCAGATCTCCTACTCACCAGTTTCTCAACCCCTAGGGGCTGGCGGTTTGCATTGCAGATGGGCCGGGCTCTGTTCTGCACTCTGAAGACCTCATTATTTTTTCTTAATATAGGCACTTGTAAGACAGAGATCAAGGTGTTTGCAAAACAAATGAGGATAAGACTGGCTTAGTAAGGTAAGGTGCCTTTATAGGCTCAGGAGATTTTCAAACCCCACATTCCTTTCATTTACTCCAACGGGAGCATTTTATGACCATTGTCTGAGGGCAATGTCTATGATATAGAAAAGCAAAAAAAAAAAAAAAAAAAAGTTCCTTACCAACATTGCCACTGCTAGCATCAATGTAAAATGTTTTTCCAGAAAGGAAATATTGATAGTTTACTCTCAGAACTTATAATTTCTAAAACAATTTCAGTGGTTTCTCAATATAAGTGGGAAAAGTGATATTTCAAGGGAGAAGTCATTAACTCTATTTTATTATTTTCAAAGGTTTCACGTTGAGTTACATGACCCTGTAGGTTTATCTGTGCATGTTTATTTACAATAGTGCAGTGCCCATAAGGATAGATGGCAACAGATCAGATGAAGGTCGAGTGAGAGGCAATTGTGAGCCACAGATATTGGTGTTAGGAACTAATGTTGGGTCCTCGGTCAGAGCAGTGGTTGTGTTAAACTGCTGAGCCATCTCTCCAGGCTCTTCACTGTAACCACTACTTGTATTTGTATCATGACACAAAAACAAAACTCTTTGTGAGTCCTATGCAAGTGACAACTTTGTATACAAGTAACAAGAATCAGAAAGATGAATTCAAGAAAATCACTGGCTAGCTAGCCTCTCCTAACCACTGAATTCCTGGACCCTAATACAAGATCTAGTCTCAAAGAAAGGAGAGTAAAACCTCTTGAGTAAGAATTATGGTTCAGTTTAGTCTTTGTCTACAGCACATATGGTCACAATGACAAACAAGCACACATGTACCTACAGATATGTACAGATTTTTTTTTTTTAGTTTCTCTTAAATATCTTTCCCCTTTAGAATATTTATAGTCACTTCATTAGTCTCCTGAAAAATAACCCCAATGAGAATTATGCTTAAAGCAACAATGAGCTCAACAGATGAATACTTTTAAACTCAGACAAATGAGAAACAAAACCAGAACCCTTCATAAAACCATCATATTAACAGAGTCCAAACATCAGTGGTATAAGTCACATCACTTTTCAGCACCCAGAAAATAGGTACTATAAATTACTCCTCACAAACTCCTCCTTTAAATATGATGGGATGCTAATGGGTCCATCCTATTTAAGCTTGTGCAGAGAGCTAAATGCTGTGAGCTCATGGGGACAATGGTCCTGTCCTATTGTGTTATATACAGCCAATGAAGTTTCACAGCTCTCCTCCCAGTCAGATTTCTTTTGTAGGAGTTTGGAGGATAGAATCATACATGTATATTTTAAATGGCAGTTAATATTGGAATAATGGATGTTAGACAAACAGAAGAGAACACAAGCAAAACAATGTGGGTGACCACTAAAAGCCAACTGTTGTTAATTTCTTTTTTTTTAACAACTTTATTTTAAAGAACAAAGATAAATGTACAGATTTTAAGCATTTTTTTGCATAAAAGTATTTAATACATTTTTGTCAGTACTTTTTTTTTTTAAAGGTTTGATAGTGTGATCAAGATCCCACCAGTTACAATGAGCAAAAAGTACATGTAAAACAAGATGCAACCTGGAAATAGTCAAAGTTTTCTTGGTGTTTAAAGATTTTTTTTTTAACATGTAATACAGGGTACAACCCGAAATTTGTCAATGTATTCTCGGTGGGTAAGGATTGAGCATGACTATTTTTTTTGTTTTGTTTTGTTTTTTTCTTGGACTTCATAACTTCTATGGCACCATGGATGTATTACGTTTAGTGAGATGAATATACAAATTGATGAAAAACCCTAAAAATCAAAAACAAACAAAGCATCTCATCTTACAGAAATAGATGTTAACCAAGTGAGGACTTACTTATTCTCTGCATGGACAGTCTTTCAGAATCCCCAGTTCCAAATATAGCACAGTCTACCCAATTATGTACCCTTGAAAGTGATTGAACACACTTCTCTTATTTCCCAACACCACTCTGTATATATGGGCAGAAAAGGGACACAAAGCTCCGGTTCCTTTATAATGAATAGTGAAGTCAGATATTAATTGACTTGATTTTTTTAACCAGTCTATGATTTAAGTGTATTTTACCTCTGGCTGGAAATATGGCTCAGTGATTAAAAACACTCACTGCTCTGAAAGTCCTGAGTTCAATTCGCATCACCTATATGGCAGCTTACAATTGTCTGATATTATCTTTTAGTGTGCATATGTATATGCAGACAAAGTACCCTTGTACATAAAATACATAAGTAAATAAAACATTTAAAATACATTTACACTTGTCTCCCATTCATATAAAATTATATAATTTTCCAATTAGTTAAAAATTAACTTGAAAACAACTATGTTGAATATATATTAAATCTATATTTTTAAGTCTTAGCTCCATTGGTTGGTTTTAAAACATTATATGTCCAAAAAAGTAGATATAGCAAAAGTTTGCCTTAAGAATATCAGCATTTCTGAAATAGGTTAAAGCAAAAGAACAATACTCCAAGGCTTTATCATTGCCAAGATGACAAATAGGAAGGGACAGAGGTTCAATTTGGACATAGTAGGATCTGCGTTGAACCAAGGAAGTATGACCAAACTGGTCTTCACAATCATGTCCTTGCATGTGAAATGTGAAGCACATGCTGTCTCGGGTTATGTCAGTGTCAGGGGTGTCATCTCGTGTCCTCCAGTTGCATGAGCTGGGATCAGAAGTGACAGTGCCTGGAACCTCTGTCAGCATATTGAGGAATAGGGAGCAGAAGTACTGTGTCTTACTGCCTTGAGGGTTGAAGACAATGCAAAGGTCCCTCTGCTGCAGACAGAAGTCCTCTGTGGTTTGATGATTAGAGAAGTCAGAAGAAATTCAGTAAATATTAACTGTAAAGATAAAAGGCATCTCTGTCCAGTTCTCTCCAGTTCTGCCTGTGTTTACCTATCCAATACTTCCCCTCTCTTGCAATGCATGAAGAACTGATTCGGATCTCTCACATCATTGCAGTTTTAAAGCATGCTCCCAATGATACATGACTATTGACCAACTCCATATTAGTATGGATGAGAATTAACTTGTCCTTTGAAAGTCTTACAGGGAAAAGATGTTTGATGATGACTCATTTGTGAACATGGATATTACGTAAGTTGACATACCTCTCTCTATGTAAATTGCTGAGACACAGTTGGAAACTTCCTCCAACTTCAAGTTTTTTATCTATTCAACGCAGAAGAGACAGTTTATCAACTTAGAACTGCATTATTGGTCTAATAATGAACTTAATCATTTCAGTTATTGTACTGTTTAGTCATTGTTATTTGACTAGAATTGCTTGGTAAGGGAGACTCAACTGAGGAATTATCTCGATTGGGTAGGCCTGTGGTATCTCTTTGGAGGATTATTTTGATTGTTAATTGATCCAATCCATTGTAGGTTGCACCATACTTTAAACAGGATGTCTTCAAACACAAGAAAGATAAAAATTTTAATAAAGACAAGCAAGCAGCCAATATGCAGATCCTGGGCACTCTATGGTTTGAAATTTAAATATGGAACAGCTGTATCAATCTTCTGCTTCTCTGACTACTTTATCATGACAGGCCGGATGGCTTCAAGTTCAAAGATGCTTGTTTAACTTGAATGTAAGTCATGAGATAAATCTGATGGTGGGGAATCAGAAGTGCTATGTCACACAGGCTACTGATTTTTATATTTATTGGGATATTAATACACTGTTACAATTAATAATACAATTAATAATCCTTTTAATTAGGATGATTTGTTTGAAGATACAATTATTTCATTCAGACATGCAATCAGAAAATTACCAATGCATGAAGAAGGCATCAGAGCACAACACATTATTCTTCAAAATGAGTGTTAGGCATGCTAGCCTTTTTGTTTAGTTATCAAAACATGTAGAAAATACTATAGAGAATTTCTTGATTTAAGATTATGCAGTAGCATGAATCAGAGACACAAATTCTAACGTGTAGGGTTTCTTTTCTTTTCTTTTTTTTTTTTTTAAGTTGCTCCCATATATTTCTTTTTTTTAACAACATTATTTTACAAAACAAAGATAAATGTACAGATTTTAAGCACTGCTTGCATAAAATTATGCAGGTAGTACTATGTCCAATTTTCTGAGGTATCGCCAGACTGATTTCCAGAGTGGTTGTATTAGTTTGCAACCCCACCAACAGAAGGGTTCCTCTTTCCCCGCAACCTCATCAGCATCTGCTGTCATCTGAGTTTTGGGTCTTGGCCAATCTGACTGGTTTGAGGTGGAATCTCAGGGTTGTTTTGATTTGCATTTCCCTGATGGCTAAAGATGTGGAGCACTTCCTCAGATATTTCTCAGCCATTCGATATTCCTCAACTGAGAACGTTTTGTTTAGCTCTGTACCCCATTTTTTAATAGGGTTATTTGATTCTCTGGTGTCTAGCTTTTTGAGTTCTTTGTATACCTTAGATATTAGGCCTCTATGTGATGTGGAGTTGGTAAAAATCTTTTCCCATTCTGTTGGCTGCCGTTTTGTTTTCTTGACAATGTCCTTAGCATTACAGAAACTTTGCAATCTCATTAAGTCCCATTTGTTAATCTTTGACCTTAGAGCTTGAGCCATTGGTGTTTTGTTCATAAAATTTTCTCCTGTGCTTATATGTTCTAAAGTTTTCCCTACTTTTTTATCTAATAGTTTCAGTATATCTGGTTTAATGTGGAGATCTTTGATTTCTTAACTTTCTGTCCTGGTGCAGCAGATAGGTTCTCAAGTGTGTGTGACATTAGGGGTAGTTATTCTTGATTTGTTACATGAATTCAAGTTATTTTTCCTTGGGCCTTTAGTTTCTCCTTTATCAAAAAGAATCTAGCCTTTTTTCTTTCTGAAACAAATGGAGACAGTATAAATCTAGGCAGTATCTTTTTCCCTTTTCCTAATTTCCAGGCAAATATTTAACATTTTCATTTTATTAGCAAAAGTAGGCAGATAAGGTCTAATAATAACAATTTAATAATAAATTTATTATTATTATTATTATTATTATTATTATTATTATTATTATTATTATTATATACCCAGAGTTGTCAGTGGTTACGTTGAATTGGAAACCTCAGCTGCTGTCTAGAATACTTGAATGCTCATTGATTCCTTCATCCCTTCTGGATCTTTGTCCATTTAAGAAGTGTCCCTATGATAAGAGTGAGCCCTGTATATTAGAAAGAATCCTGTAGCAGGTCATAACAGGGATGACTCCAGTGTAAACATTGCTAGTTTCTTTAAAACGCTTGGCCTTGTTTCCTACAGTGTGCTTCCACCCCAGGAATATTATATTTCTGCAATAGGTTTACACTCCTCCTCCTCCTCCTCTTCCTTCTCTTCCACCTCCTTCTCTTACTCTCCTCCTCCGCTTCCTTCTCTTCTTCCTCTTCCTCCTCCTCATCCTCTTTCTTCTCTTCCTCCTCCTCCTCTTCCTTCTCTCCCTCCTCTTCTTCCTCTTCCTTCTCTTCCTCCTCTTCCTCCTCTCCTCTTCCTCCTCCTCTTCCTCCTTCTTCTTTTTGTTGTTGTTTGTTTTCCTGATAAATTACTTTTTTTGGTTTGCTATGGCCAGTACCTGACAGAAGTGACTTGAAGGAGGGGAAATTTATTTTTTCTGTGGATTTCAGTCATAGGATGGATTGTCGGAGTTCAAGAAATGCCGGGCATGTGGCAGAAGTTTCTTGAATATAATGGCCCATTGAGAAGCAGAGGATAGAACAGAATCAGGGTCAGGTGCTCACCTTCAAAGACCCAAATACTGTTGAAGGTTTCATAGACTCCCCAGCCACTATTTCCAACTAGGAACCATGTTTTTAAACCAATGATTCTCTGGGGGAATATTTCACTTTGAAATAATAATGTTCATTGTCTTTACAGTATTTTTTAATTTGTGTGTGTGTGCGTGTGTATGTGTGTGTATGTGTGTGTGTGTGTGTGTGTGTGTGTGTGTGTGTGTATTTATGTATGGGTCTGAGCACATGAATGGAGTGCCTTCTCTGATGCTGTAGTTGTAGGCATTTGTGAGTTGTTGTGTCATCTTTCTAGGTCCAAAACATGGATTCGTAAAAATCCCACGGCCTCTGCCCAGAGTTAGACAATTTCCTGATTTCCCACCTATATATGCAATAACCATTCTTTCCTCATGAATCCACTAGAAGCTACCATCCATTCCTTTCCAACTAGCTGCAGCTCTTCCTTTTTTTTCCTATGATTTATTTATTTACTTAAATAAATGTGTGTACACTGTAGATGAGTTCAACCACACCAGAAGAGGGCATCAGATCCCATTACAGATGGTTGTGAGCCACCATGTGGTTGCTGGGAATTGAACTCAGGATCTCTGGAAGAGCAGTCAGAGTTGTAACCACTGAGCCATCTTTCCAGAGCAGCTCTTGTATTTTTAATGACAGCTACCCAGATGATGGCCTTGTAGACCATCAGTTTGAGGAGAGGCCCTTGGATTTGTGGAGGCTAGATTCCCCAGTATAAGGGAATGCCAGTGCAGGAAGGTAGTAGGTAGTAGGTGGATGCGGGAGCACCCTCATAGAAGCAGGGGGAGGACAATGGGATAGGGTATTTCTGGAGGAAAACCTGGGAAAGGAGATAACAGGTGAAATGTAAATTTAAAAAAAATCTAATAAAAAATTAGGTGGCAAAATAAATTAATAAATAAGTAAAGACAGCTACCATCCCCCAAACTGTTGTTTGTTCTGGTGGACTATCAATGTAACTCCATGAAAAGTATTTGCGATTCTGAGTCCTAGTGCTCATGGTCTTTGAACTAGTTCATAATCTGCGGAATTGTAACTCATAGCAATGAAAAATAATTCTCATTTACAAACATGGGTATTCTGCCAAGTTTCCCTGTAGCCCTCAGTGAAAGTCACTCTGCCTCTGTATGTTCATTTTTATATTTGTGATCTGAAAGTTGTCTCAGGGATCCAAAGACAGGATGACTAAAACACAGTCAAAGCTTCTTTCTGAGCTCATGCTGTCATCCTGCATCTTTAAGTGCCGTGAGATAGTGATGCTAACACATGCTACGCTTCTGTGCATACACATAAGAAACTCACTACTCTATGCTACAATAGCTTAGCCCAGAAACATAGGTTTGGATAGATATTGAATGAGCTAACATTCCCCCTAAAGTGTGCCGATCTCTGGTGGTTGATGAAGATTATAGTCCTTTTCTTGATAAGACATTTGGTAGAAACCACCTGAAGGGATGTTTCTCACAGCTATCTGGACAGAGTCCATAAGTGGGTACTGTTCCTTTAGAAAGAAATTCTTATTTTTATTGCCACTTGCCAAGTGTTTATATATTTTATTGTGACCTGCAAAGAAAATGTTTGTTCCTACAATTTCAATTCTTGTAAACATGCCTAGTATTGAAAGAAATTCCTTTTAATGGGCAGAAAACTCAAAGACCACTTGTTACCTGACCAGTAAAATTTCTAAGAACTTGTACAACTGCTGGACCCTTTCAGAGCATTAGCTCGGCTGTTCAACCTAGATTCTAATAAAATGTTTCTTCCATCTTGTGAGTTCTTGATTGAATTCTTAAAGTTTTCCCATAATAACTCAGTATTATTTTTCTGTACGCTGTCAAAAAATAGAATTCTGCTTACTTAAGATGAGTGGTGGAATTCAAGATCTCTTTTGTTTAAAGCCAGCCATAAAATTCAAAATCTTATTCTAAATTTTTTGCCACAAATTGGCCATTAAAAAATAAGCAATTGTCTTACCTTGTTTGATGATAGGACATAAGAGCTTAATTTCAGAACTATTACTGTCTCATCCCTGAATGTATTTTATATAAAGGCAAATACATACCAAAATACACAAGGCTTCATGGCTTCCCTCCATTTTTTTCTTCCATACAGCCCTTCGCCCATATCTCTATTCTATTGTACATTTGTCTAGAGCCTTTGCTACCAGTGTACTCTCTTAACTAGCCTTATTGGTTTAAAAAGCAGTTATCTTAAAAAGGTCAGGCACAATTGTGTGCAGGTATAATTTCACTTGAGAAGGCAAAGTTAGGTAGATCCATAGAGCTCACTGATGAGATAAAACAGCAAAATTGGTTAACTCTAGGTCCAGCAAGAGATACTGTCTCAAAATGTAAGGTGGAAAACAATTGAGAAAAACTCGCAAATTGCCCTTAGACCCTCACATTCATGTGTGTGTGTGTGTGTGTGTGTGTCTTTCTGTCTGTCTGTCTGTCTGTCTGTCTGCACTTGCATACATGCATATACATGTGTATCTTTACCAATGCATACACATACACATATACCACACACATTCATACACAAAGCTGTGCCACTTAAATGTATCAAAACTCACTCAGTCCAACCCCATAATTACCAATGAAATCTTTTAAAGTAATATTTATACAACATGACTCTATCCCCAAATCATATAACCTAGTCTATATTTTATCAACAATTGCCGACTTATAACGCTTGCTGGAAGCAGTACTGTTGAGTTGAAATGAAAACTAAGAATTACCTAGCCCCACACTCAATCTATGCAAAAAGGAGGGCAGAGCTATTTATTCCCTTTGTCTACAGTTGCACATGCCAGGTGCACTTCATTTATGAATGACTCCTTCTGCACTGAAGTTCTGTGTCCTCAAAGGTACCATTCTCATGTTCCTTTTTTCTCTAGTTATGAGCACCTAGGGAGTGATTGACCTTAGAGGTGTCATTCTTTATGCAAATGAGTAGAAGCTTCTTTTTGTGCAGACAGAAAGTGAATAGGTCCCCTGGATTGCTGCTTTTATAATACCCACTCTCCTGCTCAGAGAAGCCCTTGTTCTCCCAACTTTTCTGTGAAGTGCCACATGTCTTAGTCATTCAGGGAATTTCAATTTAATATTCCTAATTCATTTCCTTAGCAAAGTGATTTCTTAACAATGATTAGGTGTGGCTAAAAAAAGTTCACAGAGGCATTAGGATATATACAGTTATGTTATATTTGATTAGAGGCTTTTATACTGGATTTAGAAGTAACTTTAATACCATGCTTTTAATTTTAATGGAAGAAGCCTACTAATTACCAATTGTCTTTAGAATTGGTGTTGCCTATAGAGATAATGTTTATTGTCCCCATGGCATCTTAAACAAGGATGTTGAAAACAGCAGATTATGGTTACTCAGGGTCATGAGTATCTCTGTATTAGAACCTTCTCTTCCATACCCAAATAAATCCAAATAATAAACCTCACAAAACTGCCCTGTAATCCACTTTCAAAAAATTATTTAAGCAAAGAAAATTGTAAACCAGCCACAATTACTAATTTTTACAGCTTGCTTAACTTGAATATTTTGCTTAATCTTTAAACTGTGTTGTGCATGCCACCCTTTAAGCATTGTAACCCTAAAGAAAACCAAAATATATTTATTACTACAATGAAGAGACAAATCCTAAGGCACCCCTCTTCTTAAAAAGTCAAATTTATATCTAGAATGTTACCTTCCCTTATGTGTACTCAGTAGACTTGATAACTCTGCCTGGCTCGGACTCATCCAGCCATTCCTCTCTTCTAGGAGTGGTGGAAGTCCTGTCACAGTGGGTTAGGAGGCCCAGCTGGACTGCCACTGTGACCTGCTACTACTGGGAACCCACTGTTAAGGCAAAAACCACAGCTGCCACTGTCATTTCAAAGGGAATAAAGACAGTTCTTTGCCACCATTTTCAGTGACCATGGCCTGGAACAAAGACTTAGGTTACTTCAAATTTAATGTTTCCATTCAGACGCAGTTTCATGAAGTTTGATCATTTTTTCAGAATAAATAAAATCATAATTCAAGGCAACTTTAAAATAAACTGGTGGGTATATCAGAGAGACAGGTAAAGCAAGGTTCGGGGAAGTCTTCTATATTAGATGCTATCTGAGGCCATTCTTAATTTGGAGGATAGTGGAAGCTTTTAGTTTTCTATCTTTTAGTGAAAAAAATGTTAATTTAATCACAGAGATGGGCAAGGGATGGTTGTTTGGGAGGGCTAGACCTAGCCCAAGTTATGGTAACTAGCCTGTGGACCTGCATTATTCCAAGCACTCCACAGTACTGAGATGCTAATCAGCAGTCCTGACTCAGCAGGTAGGGCTTGTAAGAGTCTAAGGAACTGATCCACACAGATAGAGTTCATCATCTACCACCCTAAAGGGGCACACTTTAGACAAATATACTTTCAAGACTACTCAGTACACCGGAAATGTTTTGTTAGGCATGGTTTTCAACAGAAAAATAATCAATAATCCTGTTGTAAGTTTCTTTGTGTGATGATTTTAATGCTTCTGAAGAATATGGTTTGTGCTAATTAGTTTTAGAGAATATGTAACATGTGCTCTGCAACACTTTTCTTCTTACATGGGTAACATCGTCTTAAAGGGTATAAAGGGCCTAAGACAAAAAAATAAAAATGTCATTGTAGCCAGCTCTTTAGACTTTGCTCCATTCTCCAAAATGTAGATATGTGAATGTCTGTAAAGTGGTTGTAGCTTTTGCTCCATTCATCAAATGTATGAAAAATGCCTGGGCATGTTCAGCTCAGAAACAATTTTTTAAAATTAATGTATGTATGTATGTATGTATGTATATACATATGTATTTATGAACTTGTTGGAACTTGTTTCATTCACAGACTGTATATGTGTGTATGTGGGTTATTTTCCTCCTTTGCTGTCCCCAAGGAATTAAGTGTCGTTCCCTTGGAAATTTGCTGAGTAACTTTTTGATGACTGCACATTTGGACCTCCTTGGTTTACCCTGTGGTGTCACAGGTCATCTTAAACAATAAATCCTACCTGACCTTTTATGTACTTTAAGTCATATCAAGAGCACTAACAAGGTAATGACTGTGTCAATTTGTGTTAGATCATGTTGTTTCAGAAAAATGGCAAGCAAATGCCTGTACATGCTCAGTTCAGAAATAATTGTTAAAATTAATATTTCAGGTTGTTAGTGTTCTGAATCATTTCTTTCATGACTATACATACTAATATTCCCATTAAAAAATATTTATACACACACAAATACACACACACACATCCTCCATGATGAGCTCACTATTGATATCAACCATTTTCAAAATGAAGAAACTATGCAGAAAACCATTTAATTTACCTAAGGTTTACTGAAAGAAGTAAGGGGTCCTACATAATTTGATCTTCAAAAATCCACAAGGAACACGTGTAAATCATGCTAATGAGGATCCAAGGATTAAAAGACTCAAAATGCTGCTTAATATTATTTCTTCAGCTTAGAGTGAGTGTGTGCATCCTGTTGATTCTGGTTTCTTGACTTCCCCCCAACTCTAGGTCTCAATACACTTAAATGATTTCATCAAAGGTGTTTGCAAACTATCTCCACTAAATACTAGATAACTCTAATATAGCAGCCAACCCTACTATGACTTCTTCTGGAAGTAGTATGAATTTCAGAATAAATGAGTGGAAAATGTTCAGATATACCTGTGTAAAGCTGATGGTATGGAGTGCCTTAGTGGCTCTACCATTGCAGTAAAAGATCATGATAAAAAGCAATTTGAAGAAGAAAGATAATATTTAACTTCATGGGAAAAAATCAAGACAGAAACTCAAACAAGGCAGGAACTTGCAGCAGGAACTGATGCAGAGGCCATGTAGCAGTGCTACTTAATAGCTTGATGCTCCCCATCATTTGCTCAACCTGCTTTCTTATAGAACCCAAAACCACCAGCCATAATGGTAGGTATAATGGGCTGGGCCCTCCCAAGTCAATCACTAATTAAAAAAAAAATTCTTACAGGTGTACATACAACTTGATCTCTGAAAGTATTTTTTAATTGAGGTTTCTTCCTCTCAGATGACCCCAGCTTATGTCAAGTTGACATAAAATTATCCAACATATGGTGAATTCACTTATGACTTCTCTGTTCTGGCATTATAGACCCTGGGTGTTTGGTTCTCCAGAAATCCAAATGTCATTTCTAATTAATTTCTTAAAATAAATTTCACAGCTGCCCCATCCTGAAATTCCCTCCCTCCCTCCTGCGCTCCCATTCTTCTCACCCTGGAAATGAACATTTAGCATGTTCATTCATGATTAAGAGGAGCTGTGTCTCTGTACGCACACAACTATTTCTTAAAACACAGCCATCGGTGCTTATTTTAAAGTTAATGCAAAAGATACATCATTTTTCTGACTCTGTACATTACTGTTGCTTTAATGCACATATACAGAAACACACACACAAAGAAGAGGCCCAGCCTCTTCTGAACAGTGATTAGAAGCAATCGTCTAGCTAAGTATAGCTCCAAAGTTTGTGATAAGTATGTAACTGAAAGTGGTGAACGTTTGAAGAAGGTTCTTGGATAATCCAGTTAACAACTTCGACTGTTTTCATCCCTCTTTTCTTCTGTAGACATAAATCTATATAGGTTTTCTTACTATAATAAAAGAAATACAATTACTTTTTTCTTCTATTTAATAAAATTCATAAAACCAGGAGTTTAGTTTTTACTTGACACTTTAGTGTGGCTGATCTCACAGGGAACAGACAGGCATTAATTTCTGGGGACGTAGTAATAAGATTAAACTAAAGGAAGATAAATAGAAGGATCTTTCAGAGCCAAGTTTGGCCTGAAGACAGCACCATTAGAAGACATTCCCCAGAACCATTACCTTTTTAAAGTGGCTTTCCACAGTTTTGGGTTAAAAGGATCCACTTAAAGAGTCTTATAGCTGCAGAACTTGAAAACATGTCTGTAAAGATAGTGCTGAAATTATGGTGAGGAATCTTGAGCTCTGTGCTATTGATTTACCAGCTACTATCACAGCAATCCAAATGCTGTCTGAGGACATGGGAGGGCTGAAGAGCCAGCTCAAGATCTATTCCAAAGCCCATGGGAATTTAACTGT
Source organism: Micromys minutus (assembly GCF_963924665.1). Classification (NCBI taxonomy): domain Eukaryota; kingdom Metazoa; phylum Chordata; class Mammalia; order Rodentia; family Muridae; genus Micromys; species Micromys minutus. The sequence continues at coordinate 10,119,248 of NC_137953.1, forward strand.
GTGGGTAGAGTTTCAGTTCTTAAATTGAGTGCTAGAAATGTAGCCCTTCCTTTTATTACCTTGAAATATTTTGTGGGTTTTAAGTACTGTGCTTTTTACAAAGTGCTCTCCTGTTTGTGCATGGGTGTGTGCACAGATATGCAAACATATACGCTCAAACTATAATCTCAATTTGAACCTATTTTAAAGTATGCCTATTCTTCTCTTCTATCTAACAAATGCCTCCAAATTCATTTTAAAATTCATATTCTTTATGGTAATTCAAGAGAGTTTAGAGCTATCATCTACAGTATGAGTGAGCAAACAAAAAATCCTGGCTGGATACTTGGCACCTCATAAAGCCTTGTGATATTTTAGTTAGATCATTTTCTTCTTTCCTGATAATTTATGCATCAGCATTTCACAATGCCACCCCCTGTCATGCTTCCAGATGTATTGATTATACCATTGACACCCTGGAAGCAAGTTTGGTATATGCATCTGTCTCCTGCTTCACCAGCATCACTTGCAGTCTTCAGCTTCTGGTAATAGGATTCTGGAGAGCAGGACCAGGGTTTTACATCTGTGTCACTCTGACACCTAGCATGATGCACTGAATAGAGTTGGCTGAACATTATAAAAAGAGAAGGAATGTCAGCCATATCTGAAAGTCCCAGCAAACTTTTTGGGAGGAAGGCAAAGCATTGGGAAATATGTGAGACCTATCTGTAACATTTTCCAGTGCTTTATGTAGGGGCTAACAAGATAAGATGGGTTTGCATATTCTGTATAATTAATCTACACACATGCCAAATATCTGTCACTATTATTAACTTCTGTTACACCAGAAAATGGAGGCTAAGACATTTACTCATAGTAAGCTGTACAACTGCTACTTAGCAGAAGTGGGAAATCAGCCCAGGTCTGATGTTACGCTTTCTTCTATAGTGACTATGTTTCTGATATTTCAGGAGTCCTTTTGACAGCTTTAAAATATAGAAGAATACCTTTTATCTTCCTACCTCTAGACAGCGTCAAACCTTCTTGGCAGCAGCAAGAGACAGATAAAAAAAGATGTCAGTTCAGTGGCTGTACTAGTCATCTCCTGATCACAATACACACCAGGCAATGAACTTTGCCACACCTCTCAGTTCAGCAAATGGGTGCACATGAGGCACTGTGAATTCTCTGGTTAACCTGATATTTTCATCAGATTACCCCCGAGAAGACAAGAAATACCAGTTGTACTCTATAGAAATTCCACATATGCAAGCTTGAATTCATGCACATGTGGAATAATATTACCTGCCTTTGGGCTCCTTTCTTTTTAAACTTTATGTTATCCTGAGTCACTGTAATTTTTAATATCCATCACTCTTAAGTTGTACCAATTCATTTAGATTATGTGTTTCCTTTTCATGCTCTAATGCAGAGGTTAACTAACCATGGACTGTAAACTAAGACTGGATCTCCCCCTTACATAACTAAAGAATACAAAGCAAATTAATATTTAATGATACCTGAAATGTTGTTAAGTTCAATTTTTATTTTCCCATGAAAAACATTTATGTGTAGTCAAATTTGTTTAGAGGCCAGAGGTCATCCCTGTGTGTCGTTTCTCAGGAGATACATGCCTTTCTCCTTTCAGACAGAGTTTCCCAGTGACCTGGAGCTTGCCAAGTAATCAAAGATGGCTGATCAATAAACCTATGTATCTGTCTGTCTCTGCCTTTTCAGCACTGGCTTACAAAAGTGACCAATGATACTTACTTTAAAAACATACAAAACCAAAACCTTTTCTTCATATTTTTTATAATATGAACATGTTTTCATGCTCATGTGAGAAGCATTTCACTGACTAAGCAGTCTTTCCAGCCTGAATGACTACTTTTGTTACATGATGGATTCTATCTTTTAATTCATTATTGAGTATGACTTCATTTGCATTATGGTAGTAGTGACATCTTTTAGCCCTTTAATCCATATAACCCCAGTTTTGACTACAATCTTATTTTATATATGAAAAATTTGCTGAATCTTAGAAGGAAGGTTAGGAAAGAGTCTTCTCCATAGAACCTCTGACTGCATATTTTTCATCTTTCCTTTGGTCATTATTCTTCTGTGCTTTGGTTTCCTTTGAAGTGTCTGAAATTTGTATGTTTTTATGATCATGACAGTGTATGCTTTATAGAACCACTCATGCTTTGTGAAAGTCACTGTCATTAGTGGAATGTTCAACTGTTCTTCAAACTTTATACTTTTTATCTGCTTATGGACAGAGATCTCTTTCTCAAGTTAGTTTTTCCTTGGTTCCATCATTTCTCCAGCACCTGTTAACCTAATCCTATAAGATTCTTTAATTTCTATCTGCCATCAACAGAAAAGCAGTCTATCTCAAGTATTTAAGCCAAAAATTTTGGACTCTTTGTTCATTAGCATTCATTGTTGTGATCAAAATTTCTGGTAGACATATTAATGGGAGGAGAGGTCCTCAGACCTGTGAATACTAGATGCCCCAGCATAGGGGAATGCTAGAGTGAAGAGGTTGTAGTGGTTGGATAGAAGAAGAGTGCCCACATAGAAGCAGGGGTAGAGGGGATAGGAGGTTTATGGAGGGGATACCAGAAATGGGAATAACATTTGAAGTGTAAATAAATAAAATAACTAATGATAAAGAAAACAAAGATTTATTTTTTGCTCCCCGTTTCAGAGTTGTCAGTCTGTCATCATGGGGAAGATGTCTTCAAGCAGTGATGCTCAAATAATGGTGGCTAGGAATTAATAAGATGGGCAGATGAAAGGAGGGGAAAAGAAAGAAGAGAAGAGAAGAGATGAGAAGAGAGGAGAGGAGAGGAGAGGAGAGGAGAAGAGAAGAGAAGAGAAGAGAAGAGAAGAGAAGAGAAGAGAAGAGAAGAGAAGAGAAGAGAAGAGAAGAGAGAAATGGCAGGAAAGAAGGCAAAATATTCTTTGGACATAACAATGGACTCCCTGCCTCTAGGTTTGACCTCAAAACCTTATTAGAATTTGCTTAGTAGTACTTCCAGGGGAATAACGTCTAAATCCATAAGCACTGAGAGACATTTAAGATGTCAAAGCATAATAAGGTGTTCACCCAAGAGGTGCTTTGTATAGGCAGAGATGATTTAATTGAGGGTATTCTGGATTGCCATATTGGTGTGATATTTCCTGGGGGACAATAGACCAATAGACACTTAAGATTCCAGGTTGTATATCAAGAAAATCAAAATAATTATTGCCTTAAAGATCATGTTGGAAAATTAGTGAGTTTACCAGTACTTCCAAGAAACTTGGGAAGAAAAGAATGACTGTATTTTCCAAAGCCCTCATGTGCATAAAAGCTGCAATTCCAAAGTTGCTACAAGACTTGCTGGACATGTTGTTAACAGTAGATGTACTTCTTATATGTTGGACAAGACAGAGTTTGACCCTTGTAATCTGATTAATTATTAAGTCTAAAAGGGCTTCTTCCCCGGGTGAAGATGATTAAATTTGGAAAATGCTGATACTAAACAATGGTAAGGGTCTGGCTCCTACACCCTGGTGGACATACTCCAAGACCATATTGTGCTCATATATCACCATATTTATTTCCCAAGGCTGCCAGAGTAAAGTCTGCCATCTCAAGAATTCAAATACTGGCATAGTATTTTCTCATCATGCTAGGAGGAAAATGATGCAGAAGATTTCCATTTAAACAGAGCAGATCTCTGTAATAATAATAGTGGACTTTATTTTCCTATGTACAGTATAGTGAGTGTTAAGGTACTGAAAAAATTTGGATGGTGCTGAGTTACTTGCAAAACATGGTAGAAACTCTTCCTTTATCAACTGACCTCTTCACAACATCAAGAAGTTGCATATCTCATTTTTGCTTTCTGTAAACACCACTTACTGAAAGGTATTAGATTAAAATACCCATTTTCCTCTTTCTTCTTTTCTCTTTTCTTCCCTCTTCCATCTAACTATCTTCTTACCTCCATTTCTCCATTTTCTACTTTTTTTAAAACAGTCATATTTTCTGTAATATTATAAGAAACTTCTGTACATTGTTTGCTCCTAAATGAAAGAAATCTATTTAGTGGTACCTGCATGAGAAGGAAAGCAATCCCCTTCCTTTTGTTGTTATTACAATACCATTTGTTAAGTCACAGTCACATCTATTATTTGTTCTATGCTTTCAATTCTTTCTTGAATTATGAATGACTGGATTTAATGATACGTTCCCACTTCACAAAATAAATTGGATTTTCTGGGGCTCAGTTAACTTTAACATATTTAAATGACCGGTGCTAGGAGGCAGAGGAAACATAGCTCTAGTAATTAGCCATCAAGGTGAGACCTGGGCAGCTCAGGGAAGTAGTTGTTACCAAACTCAGCCAACACTATACGGGAGTAATTTAACACATATGTTGAATTCAACATGTATAATTTGACACAATGTGGTATTAAAGAACAATTATGTGGTTACTTTTGACTAGATGTTAATGTAAATTTCTTTAAAAGCCAAATAGTAAATATTTTAGGTTTTGAGAATCAAATCACACTCTCACGTGCTTATACACACACAGAGTTTTAAATATGATATATATATATATATATATATATATATATATATATATATATATATATGCTTATTTTCCTCTCGATTTTTATTTTATTCTTGAGTAAAAAAGTTATAGTTACAAAATTCTACTCTTAGTTTAAGACCCACCTAAAGCTTCAGATGTAGCATGTTAACCTAATTTCTAAGTACTCCATTTCCCATGAGGATTATCTTTCTCCCCTCTGAGACCAATGTAAGCCTAATTCAGTCCTCTGTGTTAGTATAGTACATGTATGTGCCTTCTGACAGAGGAGCTCTGAATCATGAGGTGTGATAGGATCTTCCCTGAGTCAAGGAAAAACACGAACATTCTAAACTGAGGAAACCTGGCATCCTAGCCTTGTAGAAAGAATAATTACATATTTGGTAATAAGTGTTTTACTTCAAATAAGTTTAGCATTGGATAAGAAAGAAAAAGTTTGAAGGCATTAGAACGAATTTCCGAGAAGTAAAACTAGATGGCTGACAGCAAGAATGGAGAATTAGGATGAATACAGGCACTGGTGTGAAAAGCTTTACATATTATAGAACATGCTTATGAATAAAATAGGCCTACTATTTTGGTAAGATTAGGTTGCATTGGCAAGATGGCTTAGTAAGTAAAAACAGTTGCCTCACAAACATGAAGACCTGAGTTGGAGACCCAGAACCTATGGTGGAGGAAACTGATATCTGAGGATCATCCCTCAAGTCTCCCATGTACCATTCTACAGCATTCATGCACACACATCATGCACACACATATACACAGTGATAATAAATAGAATAAAAATGTTTAAGTAAATTAAAGAAATAATAAGATCTATCAGGCTTAAGAGACATATCATCAATTTAGAAACCTTGTTGTAGCAGAGGACACAGAACAGTTCTCAGCATCCAGCACCTAGGACCCAGCAACTATATGGAACTAACAAATGCCTATAACTCCAGGTATCCTCTGTGTACATTAGACATGCACATGATATACAAGCATAAATTTAGAGAAAGCATGCACACAAAAAGTAAGTAAGTCTTGGAAAAAATGTGAATGCCTTTATGTAGCCTTATATAATAAAATTTATGACATGAATAATTATTTAAGTAAAAGATAAATTTAAAAATAATTTTAAAAAATGATAATTTCCAACTTGTCACAAATATAGAAAATAAATATTTCATTAAAGGACTAATATTTGTGATGTACATTTTATGTTGAATATGTTTACCATTACATCTTAATAATAGACTTCAATTTTGTCTTCTCTGATAATCATCTTAGAGAGCAAGAATTTTGTTCAATCATGTTCTATGTAGAAATTAGAATAAATAACCCTTCTAAAAGAATGACTAATTTAAGTCCATTTTTTGCATCATAGTATTAAAACAGTTTCCAAATGACAACCTCTTGTGAATATCACAGTTTTAGAGAAAGTCAACACACATGTATGTAAACAGTTGTATCAAAATTCTTTGATATAAAAGGTCTAGAAACGGAGTTGGTTTGAGATGTCTCCCTCTATGTTTATAAACTAAACGTTTGTAGAATTTCTGTTCTGTACATATAGGTTGAAGACATAAGATTTATGGGTCAGAGGCAAAGGGCAAGGACTTTGTTACTCATAGTAAAAATGTCAGATGGAGATTAATTTCATTCTTTGCAAGTTTGAGTAGGCTCATGGTATCCTCGGTGGGGGTCACACAAGGTTTTATCATAGGTGTTTCCACTCACTATGGCCTTTTCTGCAGGAGCAGGGCTCTAAGCCCAAAGGATTCACCACTTTGATAGACAGTGGAGGCAAATTGAATATTTGTCTAAAGGGAGACATTACCTCATCCTGTAAGTTTGTCATCTACAAACACAGCCCTGTGAAACATTCCGATGAGAAGTTGTCAAGGCCATGTGTTTTTTGTGAGCCAGTAAGAACATTCTCGGATATGCAGGGTCTATCAAACATCGATTCTTACATTAAGAAATGGATTAATTTCTGGGTATTTTGAATCATCTTGTGTTTATTGTATGTGATTTAGTAATCCTTGTAAACCCGCCTACCAACAAAGTGTTTGAAGAAAGTTACACTTAGTTTTATGTTACTGATCTCTATTAAATCAATAAAAGTTCAACATTATCTAGAGTGTTCTTTGTATTTAATTCACATTACTTATTACTAGAAACATAACAAACTATTACTGTTCTCATTCAAAATATAGTACTACTCCATTAGAAATATTGTTCTTGTTCTGATTTAAAAACTACATTCCTAAGCTTATTCTTATATGTCAGGTTTATATGTCAAATTTAATTTAATTAATTTATTGGTGAACCTTACAACTCTGATTTTTATCTCCCATTGCTTCTTTCACATTATATATCATTCAGCTGAACAAGTACATCCAAAAACAATGTTACAATGTGCCATTTGACTTTGTAGTTCCTGAAAAGTAGTCCTGCCTCTAAACTGATTTGAGTGAAATTTGTATCCTTTTGGAGAAGGTTTCTGTTAACATTAGTCCACAGTGGGGGAAGTGAGTCAGGAAGGAACTTACACAGAAAGGGAGCATCCCTAATTAGGTTAAGATAACCTGGGCTCTCCAGGAGCTAATGCAAAGCAATATCTCACATGTATCTAATCTGAGTTATAAGAGATTCTGGAGTTAAAGTATGGATCTGCTAATAATTTCAGGAACCTTTGAGGTTAAGTCAATTTATTTTTTAGTTAGTTAAGACAACAATATTATATAGTGTTTCTTCTAAAATTATGTAGGCATCTACCTCCACATAGTATTACTCAGGCGAAATTTTCTCTGACGACTTAACATGTTTACTGTCCTATTTTTTTTTAGTTGCTGCTTTGATATCTTCTATTTTAAGTTTCAAATTGAAGGAAAAAAATTACACTCTTCCCACCAGGTTTCACTGACAAAAGATTGTTAATGGGTCACTCTTCAACTCCTAAAGGTGGTATTTTGTATTTATAGAGCATTAAGCAAACTTAAAAAAAAAAAAAAAAAAAAAAAAACTTCCTTAAATGTTCCTCTGCTATACTTTACATCTAAGAACAAAATCATCTTGATGTCCAAATTAATGGATAATTATCCCCCTTTAAAATAAAATATTTTTTTGTTAAAAATCTAGATACAAATTACTTATAAATTGTTATAAGATTTAAAAGTCATTACTTTTATTCCTTTGGATTCACCAAAGGACTTCAGACTTTGTAATAGTTCCCCAAACCTCCATGACTCACAGCCTGTATTATTTTAGAGACCTAGCACTCTAGAGAGGAAAACAGGGGTCACTGTATTACTGACTGGAAGTATAAATCTCAGAAGGTTAAATGAGGGCAGGGGCTTTAAGAATCCATGGCTTCAGTTTAATCAAACTCATCCAAATCATCTATGGGAAATATTTTGCAATGTTAAACACATCCAGGGGTATGGTGATTCATTTTTTTCATGGTTTTCTTTGGATGGCTGTGGCAAGAGGTTCACCATGGGTGAACAAAGCAAAATTATATACTGTGAGTTCCATGCCTGTCTGGGATACAGAATGAGACCTTGTCTCAAATAAAGTTAAAGCAATCTAAAACATATCAAAGCAACCTAGCAAAGCAAAACAAAGCACTTCCCCAAACAACTACCTACAAATAAAGTGAAAGATAAGGGAAAGGCAATGCATACAAGGAAGAGAGTTACTTGGTAACAAAACAGTTTTAATCAGAGAAGGAACATTGGTCTCCAGATTTAGGAATGTGAGTGTCTTGTCTGTTTACAGATTAAGGATAGTTATGGGAGATCAAAGAGGCAAAAGAAATGACATCCAAAGCTCTTCCCTTTTGCAGAAGTCTAGTCATTGCTGGTTGCAGGTAGTGAATAAGATGTAATAAAGGTTGAATAAAAATACTGTCAGCCTACTCACCTTTTTTAGCCAGCCATTGCTCGGTGGGAAGTTGGAAGCAGGATTCTAGGAAAATGAGTGAGGTTAGTTCTGGGACTACTGTGGTTTCAGAGAGATCATCATTATCTAAATCAAAAGAGGGAGTTTAGCAAAATGATATGGCCCTGCCTACCAATAAAGGACCACCTGGAAATTTTGTGGAGCTAGAAATATTGAGTGCACTGATTCTGTTGGCTAGCAGTTCCTCTATGAAGCATTTATTACTGCATGGCTGGGAATCTCAGAATTATAAAACTCTGAAAGTAGTCTCAGTCTAAAAACTGAACATGAAAAAATACATTTTATTTATTTATTTATTTATTTATTTATTTATTTATTTAGCACAAGTCTTGGGCTGCCACACATAAAGTTTCAAGTGTATATTTTTTTAAAGTTAAAACTAAAACAACAACAAAAAAAAAAAAACCCTAAGTATATACAGTCTACATAGCAAGAAGACAGTGTCAGAAAATGCTAGCTGCTATAGTTTCACATAAAATGGCACCAGGAAAGTAAACCCTCATTAGTGAATTGGCTTTAATGGCTACATTAAGCTGAAAGGCAATAGAGAGGCAGACAGACAATTTCAAAGACACATGAAGAAATACATCTTTGGAAAAATAATTTCAAGAAATGTTGCAAAAGATGATTTCGCTTGTCAGTATGCCACAGAACTAACACAAGGGAACAAATGTCTCTCATATTGGTCTTTTCATCCTGGGATCAAGGACTTGATTGTTCTCCTTTATTCAGTGTACTGGTCCTGTTTGCCTTTAACGTGTAGCTAGCTGTCTTTTATCAATAAGTTTCCTGCATGTTTAATACTGGTATTCTCAACATGATCATAAAGAAACCTCAAAAAATATTATGTTGCACGTTTTCAAAAATTTTTTACACCTGTTATCTTGAGCAACTAAATGGATGACAGTATGTAATTCACTGATGAGTAAGAAACTGGTTTTGTCACCTTCTAGGATCTACAGATGCGCTTGGGAATAAAAACAAAATCCCTGCTCCAATGAACCCTCTGTTCTAGTGTGTTTAGGAAGACAACTTACAAAGGAAAAAACTCTAAACACAAAGAATTATAATTGCTGGAGAAGGGATGACAGAGACAATATGTGCTGGGGCATGGTGACACATGCCTTTAATCTCGATAATTGAGAGAGAGAGGCACATCTATCATTTTGAGTTCAAAGCCAGACTTCTCTTCATAGGTGTTCCAGGATATCCAGCTCAATGTAGTAAAAATCTGGGGTGGGGACAGTTTGCAGAGGTGTTTGTATGGGTATGTACATGTATAGATGTGTGTGTGTGTCTGTGTCTGTGTGTGTGTGTGTGTGTGTGTGTGTGTGTGTGTGTTGTTTTAGATAAGTAGACTGGATAGTCTTGTCTCAGTAGGTAGACAGAAAAGCTCAAGCTTGAAGAATGAGAGATTATCCAGCTATAAAAGATTCAGAAAAGAATCTTCCAGTCATAGAACTGCTGTTGGAATGAACTAGATAGTATCAGCAGAAGCAAGTTCCTAGGACAATAGCGAATCAGAGAAAGCAAGGAATGAGATGAGGAAAGAGTCAGGAAGCGAGGAAGGAGGGGACTTGCAGGTGCATTAGGGTAGAGGCTGCTCTGAGTTTGCCAGAAGCCTCTCTTGCACACTGTCTACCATGCTGAAATACACACACACACACACACACACACACACACACACACATACACACACACATACATATGTGTGTGTAAATATATTTATATATGTACATATATATACATATATATACATAACTGACATTTTTTATATCATGGGCAATGCAGCAAGGAAGATCATATGGCCGTTGTCATAGAAGAATAATAAAGTAAAAGTGCTTGGCTCTGTGGCTAGAGTGTACAAATTAAGATAAAAGATTGGAGCTATCACACACATCTCCCAACACCCCTCCCAATGCATTACGTTGCACCCTGGAAATAGCAGGAGGTACGTAAGTCTACATACAAAGCATTGAACACAAAGAATAACGTGAGGACCTTGGCTCCGGCCCTAGGGGAGTGCCGTGCTGAAATGGAAGTTTTACCGAAATGACAGCTGCTTAAATACAACTCAAAACCGGTTTCAACTGTACTCATGAGAGGGTAGGAAAATAAAATCAGTAATGGAATGGAGACTGTGCTAGGTCCAAAAGAGATTAAGAAGTAGAAACTTAATAGCCCAGCAACCCCCTCCCTTCTCATCTCCCCATGTGTTCACTTGGCACAAGCCAATGTCCTCACATGGCCTTTGGAAGCAGAGAATGGACAGATTCTTTTGACTGGCCCCATTTACATGTTTGAACTCTCTGGAACACAGTTTTGAATGTGTGGGAAAATGAAGTCGCATTCAATTAAGGATAATGAAAAGGGCATGGGAGTCAGAGTCTCCGTTATGTACCGGGTAGCCGAGCAGCATTTATTCCTGGTGGCTCCTTTTCCTTATCTTTGCCATGTATTCTTTGCATTGCAAAAAAAAAAAATAAAAATAAAAAAATAAAAAAATAAACGGGATTGCTTCTTTATACCTTATTAGAATGTATAGAAAAAATTGGCCTTTTCTTTTTGAAACCTTCTAGAAGTGTTTGGTTGTTGCTGTTGCTACTGCTGCTGCTGTTGCTAATAATAATATAACAAACAAAATGAAGAAATGAGGGGATTTTTTTGGTCTTCTTCAAGCCACGCTTCTACAACACTTAAGCCGTTTACCTGTAGCCTTTCATGGTTCTTACTTCTAATTCTATTTTTATTAATGTTTGGCAAAAATAGGAGTTGGAGGCTTATATCTTTCTATTACAAATATCCTTCAATTTATGATATGCCCTGAGAGCTTTGATGCTGTGTGTTGGGAGAAGATTTTGAAATAAGCACCAAACTTTGATCTGACAAAACCATTGGGTAGTATTCACTCTTCCAACATTTAACAGTTTACGTTTTCTCCCTTCACTAAGTTCCTTGCAAGTCTAGGAAGCTTCTCTTGAGTTGAGCAGTCATACTCTTCCAGCTAACTTAGAGAACTGGCTCTGCCAAACATTGAGAACTGATTTTATTTTATTTTTTTTGCAGTCCTGAATATTCATTGTTTGAAACACATGCTATAGGTCTCATCAAAACCATGTAAATGGCTTTGCACCTTAATTACTGCTAATATTTCCTAGACTTGGTGAGAAGGAGAAATCTATAGATAAATTAGTTCATAGAATTTTGCTATTAGTCCTATAGGTCTTCTTCTACATGAGGTCTCTCGGTGTTTGTTGTGGTCAAATGCTGATACCCCGTATGTGTTTTCTCTGAAAATCTCAATCTATGTATATTAAGTTCACTTATTATTTTGTCAAGCAGAGATGATTGCTAAGACTTTACTAAAGACTAACACACAAACTGTTGAAAAATAGAAATGCCAAAATATAAATACTGAACATATCATTCAAAGGACTGATTTGTCCTGAATCACTCACAGCTTATTGCACCTCCTGTTCTTGAGCAACCCATCATCTTAAGATAGTGCAAAGAGCCAGCAACATAGGTCACCAGGTAAAGATGCTTTCCATTAAGCCTGCTACCCGGATTCTATCCCTGAGCACACATCGTGAAAGCAGAATGCCAACCCATTCACGTTGTCTTCTGACTTCCTCATAAATACTATGGTATGTGCCTGTTCATGTGCATATGCACATGTACACAAAGGAAATTTCCAAGTGGAGTTTATAAACATGATTCTTGATGTTTCAGTGCTTTTTAGTATCCACATACCTGGTGGGACTGTTTTATAGTCAGATTTTATAAAAAGGAGTGTTGAGAAAAATAATTTAACCACACTTCCAATCTCTTATTCTAGCTCTTCTGTGAAGAGCAATTCTGTTTCTTCTGGTAGTCATCCACAAAGGATGATCTACCACTGATTTGAATGGAATATACTCCCTGTAGATCATTCAACTATGACTTCCTTATTGTTGGTGCATTTATTCAGAAAGGCCGCTTGGTATAGTTATGTTGTAGTACAGACTGTGAGAATTACTGAAGAAGTAAACTTATTTGCCTTTCTAAAGATGGAGGAAAATACCCTCCTCCTCTCTCACACTTTCCAAGTGGAAAGGTCTTTAATATGTGGGCAGGCATTGTGTAGTAGAGACAGGGTACAGCAACCAAGTAACCCAAAAAAAGGGTAAGATGCAGAGCTGGGAAAAGCATCATATTTTTGCTAGTTGCTTTCAGATGTAAACATTCACCCAATAGCCCTGAGTGTATATACTCTACATCCTCTGACTTGCAGAGGTCTTCACAGGTCATCGGATTCTCGATGTCTAATCAGTTTCCAGACTTTGCTAGTATTGTTTGTTAGGTTGCTGCTTTGAGGATCAGCAGATGAGACCATGCTTCCTTGCACCATATATATGTACTAGTGTGTTCCAGTGTAACTAGTGTGTAACTAGACATGCATAGGCTCATATCTCCCAGCTGCCTTGTCCTACATCATTTTAGGACCTCTTTCTGCTGATATTCAGTGAAGATGATATTCCCATGACTTTCTATGTGGCTCGAAGAATAGACACTTCCTCCTTCCATTCTCAGTGTCTCTCTTACATTGAGGTGTCTGAGGAGAAGTGCCTGTCATGTAAATACTCATCCTTCTGAAATGCTTCTGTTAGAAGCTCATTCACAAATGAATTTATGATTTAAAAAACAACAAAAAACAAACAAACAAACAAATAAACCCATTTATTTCAGGATAAGGTTTCACTCTGTAGGACTCATTGGGTAGACCAGGCTAGCCTCAAACTGCAGAAAAACTCCTGCCTCTGCTTTCTGGACGCCAGCCTTACAGGCATAGCAACAACTACCACAACTCACTGGAGTGAAAGCCATTCTTAAATAGAACTAGATTGAAAGCCTTAACTGATTCAGTTTAATAGAAGGAAGGGGGCTGTGAAGATTTCAGTTGGAGGAGGGTGAATGTGGAACAGTGTCTCTTTCTAAGGAGTCACAATGCTTTTATGTGGCAATTTTCTCTAAGGTGAGACATTCTTCCTCCATGAGGCTCTTTAAGACCCTGTGAGTAAATCAAACTTACAAGGCACAGATAGAAAAAAGAACAGACAAACAAACAAAGCATCATTTCCTAAACCTTGCAAGACTATAAATCCCTTTCCTTCCTCTAAGGTTATGCAAACCTCAACAGTTGGGGGAGGGAAGACTTCCATTCGCCTAACAGCCTGTGAATGGTGTAGAGATCCAGGACTTTGGAATACTCCGTTGGGCTTTGGGAGATGAAGCTGTCTTTAAGTCACCCATCTTTCTTTAAGTAACCCAAATAAACTCACTGGTTCACTAAGCTAAACTTGAATGAAGCTTATTCTTTGGTCAAAAACTGGTGTCTAAATGGAGTATATAGACATTTATTCACATAGCCCCAGGAAGTCACAGATCAGCAGCAGGGAGATTTGCTAGTTAGGCTTATTGACATGCAAACAGACCTTAAGACTTTCTGTCCTTACCTTATTTTATCATTTAGGCAGCGAAAGTCTGCTGTTTGGCATTCCCACTCTTAATTTCTCTGCAGCATTAGACCCAGGACCAACCTTCTCCTTCTTTCTATTGTCCATTTTAGTTTTATTTGGTGTGTATGGGTATTTTGGCTGCATGTATGCATACATATCACATGTGTGCATTGCCAGCCATCAGAGGCCAGAAAAGGGCCTCAGATACCATGGCAGTAGAGTTTCAAATGGTTGTGAGCTGCCATTTAGGTAATGGATATCAAACCTGGGTCCTCTCCAAATGCAGCCAGTGCTCTTAACCACAGAGCCTCCTCCACAAACCCCAGAGGACAACATTATGAATGCCTCTTTCAGGCCAGAGAGAGAAAGCCAGGAAGGCTGCTGCCCTCCTGGAAAAAAGCTTGTGTAGTAACATAGTGTATACTATAATACAGTGTGTTAGCCTGGGAGGCTAATCCTCTTTGATCTCCAGGTGCTCCCATGTCCAGGCTCTGCTGAACCAGATGGTCCAAATCAATGGTCCAGTGATCTGCTCAGGCTGAACTGAGTCTCCTGAAGCAGGAGAACTTAGCTCTAGCTCCACAGCCTTCCTGGTTGAAATGTCCCCCCAAACCTCTTCCAGTAGAATTTCTGCCCCTTCCATTTTCCTGCTATGTGGGTCATATCTGTATTCTGCTCTGGAAAAGCCTTTGTTTGTTTTGTTTTTTGTATTTGCTCTACTGCCAAAGAAGTCTACTGTCCCCCAATAAATCCCACAATTCTATTACTGCCTTCGGGTATCTTGGGTTCCATGGACGCCACCATTGCATCTTGCCCTGCTTTTCAGAGTCAGATCCAGGTCAGCGCCCTTTCATTTTCCACCTCATGCTCTTCACAGGTTCACACTGTGATATTTTGCAACAGGATCTAAGGTCCTTCTGGAAACAAAGCTGACAACTGCAAAGGCTCCGGAGAGGTTTGGCAAAAGAAATCTTTGAGGCAGGAAATACCAATTGTGATTCCTCGTCACTAGTATTACATATACACCTGTCTGTTCTTAGCCTAACAAAAAACATTTGGAAATGAACACAGGTCATACCAGTTATTGCACTCATCAGGGAGCAGGATTATTCTTTTTAAAACCTTTATTGGATATTCTCTGTATTTACATTCCAAATGTTATCCCCTGTCTCCCCTACTACAATCGCCCCTCCCCTCCACTTGCCTCTGAAGAGTAAAAAGTTGTCAAAGGACACTGATTCCTTGCCCTAGGGCGCTCGCCTCTGCAGGTAATTACTCCCGGAAGTTTCTTGAGATTTGAGTTCCCAAAATAACCACAGAAGGTCCGGATGACCTCTGTGGAATGTTTCAATGCCCTAGGTGTGCCTGGGTGTACGGCTAAAAAATGTATGATTCTTCCCCTTTGAATTTCCTCATTGCCCCCTTTGAATTTCCCCATTCTCCCCTTGTCCTCCCCTCTTTTGTGGTTTTTGCCTTTATAAGCCCGTTACAAGTTCAGGCCGTTGTCGAACTCCTCTACCCCTGCGTGGTGTATGAGCCTCGACCCCAGCATTCTGGCCTGAGATCTCACTCTGTTTCACTTTCAATAAACTTCCTCGTGCGATTGCAGCAAGTCTGGTCTTGGTGCCTCGCTGAGTGCGCGCCTCTCCTGAGATTTGAGTGAGGGTCTCCCTTCGGAGGTCTTTCACCTCCATGAAGGTGCTCCAGCTCCCAACCACCTTCTCTACCTGAGTGCCTTGTTATTCC
The DNA here is from genome assembly GCF_963924665.1 of Micromys minutus. Taxonomy (NCBI): domain Eukaryota; kingdom Metazoa; phylum Chordata; class Mammalia; order Rodentia; family Muridae; genus Micromys; species Micromys minutus. The sequence continues at coordinate 10,135,029 of NC_137953.1, forward strand.
CCTACACTAGGAAAATGTGCCTTCACTGGACCAAAGGCCTCTTTTCCCATTGATGCCAGACAATGCTATCCTCTGCTACATACAAAAATTGAGCCAAGGGTCTCTCCATGTGTGCTCAATGATTGGTGTTTTAGTCTCTGGGAGTTCTAGAGAGTTTGGTTGGTTGATAATGTGCTTTTTAATGAGTGAGTTCAGAGATACTGAGCTTTGTATACCCTGAAGCAAAGTTCAAAGCAACAGAGAAGCTCTTCTTGTATCTGAGCATCTCACAAAGATCAGCAATGCGTAGGGCAATTACCTTTTCTTATCAACTATGCAAAAATGATCAGTGCAAATACATGTGCAACCACAGAGACTGGTATGTGGAGAGTTCACAGTTCACCCCAGATTCTGGTATTCTCCTTTTAATTCTGAGTTTCCCTCTCCCTCTCTTCCCTGCAGCCTGTTGTGATGATTGTCTGAAACGGTGGAGGTGAAAGTACAGAAGCAATAAAACACTGTATATCTGGAGTCAAAGAGCAGACTAGTTAGTGAATTCTTCCCTTACAGAGACCTAGTCAAAATCATACTTAGTGTTTTCTTCATGAGCTGAAAACTGCACTTATGGAATAAGCTTGTAAAGTTACTAGTTCTAGTCACTCTCTCCACCCCTTACCGGGTCACATTTTTTTCAGTGTTTACCATCAGGGTAGCTTTTCTCACAGCCAAGCCTTAAAAGGTAAAGCCATGACAAGCTTGTTCTGATAGATGCATTATGTACTGAAAAGGTTAATGCATTCAGTTTTTATTTAATTGACAATCCCCAAAGGAACAAGTAATCTTTTGTGAGAGAGGAAGAGAGAAACAGAGGGAACAGCTTATACTTGATCTTCCCTTCTTTCCTGACATACCTCAATCAACCTCAAACTGTCTTTAAAATTTTTGTAGTATGAACAGTGTACACCCCGCAATACTCTTTGAAGTTCTTGTGTGAGGCATCTTCAATAGATATGGATTTGAGTCTTTATGCCATCTCTTATCACACTTGATAGAGTTCTATAACATCAGAGATATTAAGATTATACTTTGGAAAATAAGGTTATGTTGTAGAAAAAAAGGTCAAGCAGACAGTCAGGTGGAAACACCCCATGGTGTGTTTGCTGCTCAAGGTATGTCAAAATACACTGTCCCCTTTGGGGTTTACTTGATTTTGCAAGTTTTCCCTTTTCCTTTGTTACTTCTCTATCAGACAGCAAGAACTCTAAGTGGGTAGGTGTGGAGGAAAGAAAGAGAGGTGTGAATACCTTACAGCTACACACTAAGAAAAGAAGCATTTTTAAGACCTGCAAGCTCAAGAGAAAAATAAAATAAGGGCTGAGCTTGAACAGAGGTGTAGGCAAGAGTATTCTGACTAAGACTCAAGACCAATAAATGAGAAATGGGAGATCAGGTCACCTAAACTAAATGAACTAAAATGCTTCTGTACAGCAAAAAAAAACTGTCAGTCAAGAGAAGTGGCAGCCCATATAATGAGGAAAATGCCTGAAAACTATATATCAGATACATGATCAGTTTTTAAAATATAAAAGGAACATAAAACATTAATTATCAAAATGCAAAACTATACAATCAGAGGGAAGGGAGTATTTGTCTCATGCAATGCAACCTGTGGTAAGTAGCAAATGTCTTACAAAAGAGCTCCACACTTGTGAGCACACAAGTTGGACTGTGGGCTGAAAACAAAAAATGAATACACAGAAGATGAATGTTGCATGGGGAAATGGTGTAAGGAGAAGGAAGTTGGTGAGCATGGGAGAAATATGAGAATAATTCGAGGTATCACACAAATGGATTATATACACAGATAGAGCTATCAAATAATAAGTTAATTTTAAAAATAACACATAACACACACACACACACACACACACACACAGAGAGAGAGAGAGAGAGAGAGAGAGAGAGAGAGAGACAGACAGACAGAGAGACAGACAGACAGAGACAGAGAGAGACAGAGAGACAGAGACAGAGAGAAACTGTGGATCAATTCTTCCTAAGAACAGACAAAATATTTTCAAAGAACTTCCATGTATTTATTTATTAAAGATGAGACAGATTTTAATCATTAATATCTTACTAATGGTGATAGAATGGCTCACTCAAAAATAACTGGATTCATTCTATAAAAAGAGAGTGACAACACACAATTTCATACATGTTGGCTCTCTGGCATACAGTCGGTGACCTAAATGCTTTCTACTTTCTATGTTTTTTTTTTTTTTTTTTTTTTTTTTGTTTTTTGTTTTTTGTTTTTTTTTTTTTGTTTTTTTTCAAAAGAGGGTTGGAAGTATGGCAAAAATGGTGCCTCTAACATGGGCCTATAGAGCTTTCCTTTAATGCCAATAGTAGATCTCATTTGTGCTGCTCTTACTTTATGCACATGGACCATGAGTGGGAAGGTTACTGATACTACTCTATTTTAGGAAAAGAAAACATCTTCATCAGTGATCACAAGCAAAGAATCTGGATCTGTTAAAAAATGCCAGTTAGGGTATGGGAAGCTGCAGTGTCCTTTGAGAAGTTACTTTATCTATTGATGCAGTAGCTTGCTTATCTGTAAAAACAGACAACACTGACCATAGGACATGCCTTTCTAGTTAAAATTGTAGAATTTGTACATCCATCACAAACAATCTTAATATGCTCTAGCTTCCCCTTTAGTCTATCCCAATCCTATTGTGTTATATGTTTCCTCTCTTGAAATAGTCTGTTTTGTCCTTAACCTGAGAGCACTTCTTGACTGGAGTCCACAGAGGCAGCTCTAGTCTATTCTCTTAACAAAAATTTCAGTCTGGTTTTCTCATTGTGCTGAGGCTTTCCCTAGTGCATGTTTCAGGACCCTCTCATGCCTAGAAGAGAGACCATCCTCCGTGAAGCTCTTCTTGCTGGCCTCAGCTATATATGGCCCTGGAGACTACTCAGGCTATGGTCTGCTGTTCCAGGCACCCCCAGGTTTACCTTTGATTTGCCAAAATTTTTGATTGGCAATATAACACTTGATAAGATTACTGTTACCTTTTAAGTTTGGATAGTAAAATAAAACACTCTGGGGTTTCATTCTAACTGACAATCTTCCATCTCTCTACTCCACCTGTAAGGAAAAAAGCAATTACACAGTGATAGATGCCAGTTTATCACCTTTCCTAACTGCAGCATTTGAAAGATGCTTAACCATTTAGGGTCCAGGGGAGCCAGCTGATATTAACACTCTTGGATCTTGGAGCCTCTCCTCTGGTAGAAAACACAATAAGCAACTGTTAGAGACTCTGTATAGGTCTCTAATATGGTTCTCAGTAACTCCTACCCTACAGTTCATTGCTCAGTGTGATTCCTACCCTGTGAGCATGGTCTGGGTATTAGACTGGCTTCCAGTGAACAGAATGTTATGAAAGTGAAGGTACATGGACATTAGCATGCACCTCCCATTGTCATATTCTAATTTTTCTCTTGATAGAGATTGCTGGTAGGAAGAAACAAAAGCCTCATTGGCTTACAAGTTCATAAACATTTCCTTCCAAAGTGAGTCTGCCTTAGGATTAAATGTTTCACACCACTAGCACTGTGATAACAAAAATACTCCCTTACATTCTGTTTTCTAAGCTTCTAGATATGTTTTTTTTTTTTTTTTTTTTTTTTTTTTTATCATGTGCCTGTATATGTGGTTTGTTTTCATGTATGCAAGACCATGTGTTCATAGAAGCATTTGCAAAGATAGGAAACAGAGGAAGCTGATGTCTACATGGCCAACTTTCTCAGGAATCCCACCATGTTTCTTCTCCCTATGTGTTGGGATTACACGGGTTGGGCGATAATGCCTACCTGATACTTTCTGTGGATTCTAGAGAGCCAAACTCTGGTATTCACATCTGTATAAGAAATCCTTTAACAGCTGAGCTATCTTTCCAACATACGGAATACATACAGCCGTAACCCTATTTGCTTACCCATAATTCCAAAGATTCAGATGCCTCAGTTTAGGTGTACTTGAACTATAATTCATTTATTATATAAAAGTTATATGGTGGCAGATTTTATTTGGATAACAATAGTAGTTACTTATGTTTATGGATGGTTATTACTTTATGAATCCAGACAAGCTGTTGCTGAATTAGGAAAGTGTGCTAGCTGGGCACTCAGAGTTCCCCACTGCTTCTGAGCCTATGTGGTTTCAGGGTCTTGGAATCTTATTTTAAGATTCAGCTCAACTGTTAATTGCTCACTCTCTACACTTTTCGGATGTTCTTTCCATTGTCTTGATAAAGCATTCCCTCCTAACACTGAACTATGACATACATGATTTTAGTTTTACCAATTCATTTCTCTCTCTGTTTGTCTCTGTAGCTTCCCTGCCTCTCTCTCTCTCTCTCTCTCTCTCTCTCTCTCTCTCTCTCTCTCTCTTTCTGTCTCTCTCTGTGTGTTTGCATGTGAGTGCATGCACACATACACAAGCACTCATGCTCACATGTGTCAGCTTATATATATATATATATATATATATATATACCATGTGCAAGCCCTACCCACAGAGGCCAAAGAATGGCATTTGATTTTCTGGAACTAAAATTAAATGTGGTTGTATCTTGTCGAATGTGAAGAAGAGAGAATTAAGAATAATAATGTGTTATGAAACTGAATATACAATACAGAAGACAAAATACTTGGTATAGCTAAAAAAAATACAAAACTCTAAGAATAGTGTTGTGATCAGACAAGCAAAGGTGACAAAAGGCAATGACCTATTTCTGAGTTGGCCTAGCACATACTGCATTGTCAAAACAGAGTATTTAACTTAAAATAACTTTTGTTCCAGACATGAGATCATTGATTATTTGGGAAAGATATACTAAAGAGTTATTGAGCTAAATGTAGAAACATATTTAAAAAATGAAACTATAAACAAAAGTACCTTTCAATGACAAGTGTTTTTAAGAGTATTTTATCAAAAAGAAGTCATCAAACAGAACCCATATTTCACCACTTCACCATAAAAAAGATGTTTTAAGAGCTGGAGAAATAGTCCAGTTGGTAATATGCTTCCATTGCCAACATGACAAATGACATTTTCATCCCCAAGAACACACATTTTAAAAGGCCATCCACTATGGCACATGCTTATAATGTCACTGGGGGAGGGAGTCAGGGACATCCTCAGGGATATATGGTTAGTCAGTTTATTTCATTTGGAGAGAACCTGTCCCAAGGTATAAGAGAAAGAATATCTAACATTGACTTTGGGCCTCCATCCAAACATAAACAAACCACAGATATGTAAGCATAACTAGTCATACATGTTCACCTGCACATACAAACACATACATCTACATAAAACAGGAAGTCACAGAAATTAATAAAAAATTTAAAAAGAAGACTTTAAATTTTATGAAAATAACTTCCAACATGAAAACATTTAAAACCATTATGTCTGTTATTTTATTTTTTTAATATCCATAAGTTTTTACTTTTTATGTATAATGTTTCCCAAACATGTTCTCTCCCAAAATTAGTTACTTGAGAAAAACAAAGGAAATCAAAAAATGGCACCTACTTTCAGACTGTTGGGAAGAAAAACTGAGTATGGTAAAGAAACTTATAGTGGATTTCAAGAGTGATAGCAAAGCATTATGTAAACAATGGGTAAGCTTGCAGAATGCTGATCCTGACACGGGCCATTGCTTTGATTGCTATCGATGGTGCTTGTTCTCTGTGAGTTCTGATTTCAGCAATATATTCAGGAAAGTCAGACACTGCAACACACTGCAGTTACAATCGAGTCTTAGCTTAAAAAGGTCCCTAGACAAGTATAAAACTATCCAAAGAGAACAAATTACATTCTCTCATCTCTATAGAAGGTATATATTTTATTTCATTAATATCAAGTTTAATGGTAATATGTATATAATGAACTAAAATGTTTAAGTTTTTTCATTAAAAATCTTTAAGAAACACAGCACATCTCAAGATTTAAAAGCAAAGGTATTTTTTTTTTTTTTGCCAATATCCAATTTGAAATTCCTGATATATAAAGTAAAATATAACATTTAAGAGATGAGGTGGTAAACACACACACAAAACTTTCAATTCAAAATTTGTCCTGCCTACAAGAAATGCAGAGACAAACATAAGCAGATACTGCCTGAATGGCCAAACAATGACTGGCCTAACCCATCCCATGGGCAAGAATGAAACCCTGGCACAATTAACACATGCTCTGCTATGTTTGAAGACAGAATCTTTCATTAACTGTCTTCTGAGATGCTCTGCCCAGCATCTGACTGAAACATATATAGTAACCCATAGCCAAACATTACTGTGAACTCAAGGAATCTCATAGAAGAGTTGGGGATGAATTATGGAGTCCAATGAAAATAGGGACTCCACAAGAAGACCCACAGAGTCAAGTGACCTGGATCTTTGGTGGTTCCCAGAGATTGAACCACCAATCTAAGAGTATACATAGGCTGGACCTAGGTCCCAAACACATATATAGCAGCTTCTCAGCTTAGTTTTCATGTGGGACCCCAACAACTGAAACTTTGGCTTTCCCTAAATCTATTGCCTGCCTCTGGATCCTATTGCCTTAACTGGGCTGCCTTTTCTCTCAGTAGCAGTGGATGTGCCAAGTTCTGCTGTGATTTGATGTGATAGGGTAAGTTGGCACCCAAGGGGGGGCTCCTCCATTTTTTCAGGAGAAGTGATAGGGAGCTATAGGGAGGCTGGGAGGAAAGGAGGGTTGTGATCAGAAAGAAAGAAAGAAAAAAAAAGAAAGAAAGAAAGAAAGAAAGAAAGAAAGAAAGAAAGAAAGAAATAAAGAAAGAAAGAGAAAAGATGATGATAAAATAAAATAATATAATGGAAGAAAATACTGGGACACTGAAAAATAAGGTAGCTAAATTCTACATAGGTATGATTTACACACAGCATATACACCAGAAGGCTTTACATAAATGTTCTTCTCAAGTGAAATTTTTCAGACTTCCTGCTTTCTAACATTGCAGAATAAAAGTGCTTTTTAAAGAGACCTTTGATTTCTTTAAAAATGTCTATTGAGCTGATATAAAAGCAAATAAGTTATATTTCCTTTAAAGTAATATTTTTATTATGTAATAATATAAAAATTATAAATCAAATATGTGAATGTGTTTTGGGTGAACAGGATACTAATATTTCACAAATATGAATAATTTAAAATATATGAGTTCTTTTAGGATAAAGGGAATTTATTTTTATTCTTTACAAAGGACCCAATAATGACTTAGTAAATGAAAAATTTTATCTATGACAATTTTACCCATTGGCTCATGAGTTAGGTATTCTTAATAAGCAACAATTACCCATAGGCCCACCATCTGGAACTAAAGCAAGGACCTTACCAAGCACCTGCTTGGCTTTTGTCTCCTACCTATACATTATCTGTATTCCCACACTTGCTAGTTTTATTTCCTGTATCTTCCAGTCAGCACATTCTTGTTTTGTTTTGTAATATGAATTCATGGTTTAATTAAATATACATGTTTTATTCACAACTTTACTTCTCATTTATTTTTAATTTTGGACTGAGCTATTATATTTAGTTGCTATTTGCAATGTTTATTTCTCTTATTGTGTTAGTAAGAATAGTATCATTGTATGTTGTTCATTTCTTTTTGACTGCTAAAACAGGCCATTAGGTAACTTGCTAGAGAATATCCCCTCATCCTTCCAGTGGATGGCATTTGGAACACTCAGTAGTTCTATCATTATGATTAGCAAATCTGTGTGTGAAGGGGGGTGTATGAGAGAGAGAGAGAGAGAGAGAGAGAGAGAGAGAGAGAGAGAGAGAGAGAGAGAGAGACAGACAGACAGAGAGACAGAGAGACAGAGACAGAGACAGAGACAGAGACAGACAGAGACACAGAGTGTCATTTTTATTTGATTATAAATTAGTATTTATCAAAAGCTCTATACAAACTAGCCTTCTCCAGGAAGAATCCCCTTCATTGCCTTTTGTAATACTGTACTGGTTATTCTTATGTACATTGATATCTGAGGAGAAGCAGCCTCAGTTGAGAAAAGCCCTTTACAAGATCCAGCTGTATGACATTTTCTGACTTAGTGACTAATGGGAAATGACACATTGTATCAGTGCCATTCAAGGCCTGGTTGTCCTGGGTTCTATAAGGAATCAGGCTAAGAAAACCATGGGGAGTAACACAGTAGACAGCATCTCTCCATGACCTGTGCAGTAGCTCCTGATTCCAGGCCTCAGCACTGTTTGAGTTTCTGTCCTAACTTTTTTCAGTGATGAACAGTAATAGGGAAATATAAGACAAATAATTCCCTACTTTTTCATATTTTTTGCCTTGCAACAATTGAAATTCTAAGACAAATTTGATGTGTTCAACACAAAAAGCATATATACATACATTCAAATATACACATATAAGAATGTTATAAGAAAGAACACTTAACACATTCAGCAGGTTGGATTTATATATTTATTTATATATGTATCAGTAAAAATTAAAGAATAAAGCACCATAAATTTCACAGTGTTATGGGAGGTATTGGTTAAAGAGAGAATATAGAGGGAGTCACATTGTAATTATTTTTTACCATATATTTGTTAAATATTCTTTGTATTTATATTTCAGATGCTACCCCTTTACCCCAGTCCCATCTTCCCTCCCCCTCCCATTGCCTCAGTGAAGGTGCTCCCTCTCTCAACACTCTTTCAATACCTTGGCATTTCCTTACACTAGGAAAACAAGTCTTCCCTGGACCAAAGGCCTCTTCTTCCATTGATGTCAGACAATGCTATCTTCTGCTGCATATGCACCTGGAGCCATGCGTCTCTCCATAAGAACTTATTGGTTGGTGTTTTAGTTCCTGGGAGCTGTGGTGGTCTTGGTTAGTTGATAAATTTTGTTCTTCCCATGGGGTTGCAGACCCTTTCAGATCATTCAGTCCTTTCTCATTGGGGTCTCCAAATTTAGTCTGAAGGTTTTCTAGTTATGTCCATTTGCTTGCAAATATCCTGATGTCATTATTTACATGGCTGTGTTGACTCCTTTTTATGAGTGGACCATTTTTTCCATAATTCATTGTTCTGTTGGGAGACATCTAAGTTGTTTTGAATTTCTAACTATTATGAATAGAGCATTGTTGAAAAACTGTTTAGCATGTGTCTTCATTGTATACCATTTATGTATATGCCCAGCTGGATCTTGAGGTAGATTGATTCACATCATCCTGAGAAACATCCACATTAATTGTCATAATGGCTCAAAAAGACTAACATGCCATGTATTAACTTATATGTAGATATTATGTGTTAGGTCAATGATCACAAAGCTATAGGTCACAGAACCACAGAGGGTTGGCATAGAGTACGATGCTAGAGGGTACAAATAGATTTCTTTAGGAAAGGAATAGAGATAATTATGTTTGAATGTGGGTCTGGAACAGGAGGAACAACTCTGGTGAGGGAGGATGAGGTATGGAATATGGGGAAAGACAACTAAAAACGGTAAACGGGGGGTGGGGAATTTGTAGAATAAAATTGACTATAAATACCTAATAGAGTAGAAAATTCCTCAAATGTATGTATGTATATAAAGATATATGTATAAATATATGTATATATACATACATATACCCACACACACACAAACACACACACGCACACACACACACACACACACACACACACACACACACATATATATATATATATATATATATATATATATATATACACAATGAATGAAAGTAATATAAATGAAATAACATGTAATATATGAGACCGATGCCCATATCACCATAACTAGTTACCAGATGTAGCTTCCAATACCAGGAGTCCCTGGGTTAGAGTTAATTGAGTTCTTGCCTGAAGTGTCCCATGAGAATCCCCACAGAAACAATTCTGCTGCCAAAAAATAGGTTGTTTTCTCCAAACTGACAGCAAGTCCCCATTGCTGAAGACAACGTGTACATAATTCATAATCATGGAGAAGCTGAGCCTGTGGCTACATAGAGCCTTCATCACTATAATTTACCATGTTTGCCACAGGAAGGTACTCTTCACATTACCAAAAGTAAATACTAATTAGACCACCAATCCTTTTATCTGTCTACAATAGTGTGCCACTGGTAAGATATGCTAGAGTCATTGTAGCAGGAAGTTTCTTAGCTAATGACTGACTTGACTTAAGGACCATTCTATGATATGGAAAGGACACTGACTGGGTGACCAAGAACCTAGACTAGATAAACCAGAAACCTAGGGTAAAACCAAATACTACTGGTCTTAAAACAAATAAAAAAATGAACAACAGCAAATAAGCACTGTGATAAAATGGTAGTATTTTCAGAGGTCAGTGCCTTGCTTTTTAAGCTTTCAGCACAGAAGCACTGTCTTCCAGCAGAGGGGAACAAGCACAGAGACCTACAGCCCAGCATCACTTAGAGAAAAACAGAAAGTGAAGGAGAGAGGCTAGGGCAGCAGAGAGCGGGATTGGGAGGAGAAAGTGAGAAAGAAGAAGAAGAGAGACAGAGAAAAGGAAAGAGGCACACAGAGAGAGACAGAGACACAGAATCATGGACACGGAGAGACAGAGACAATGAATCAGATAGACACAGAGAGACCAAACAACTTTGAAACAGTCAGCCCTCAGTGGGATGTCTTTAGTGAACCCCTCTGCTCAGAGATCAGGAAATCTCATGGAAGGAGAGTCAGAAAGCATGTAGGAGGCAGAGAGGTTGGCAGACACCAAGAAAATAAAGCCCTCTAAGTCAACATGTTCAAAGCTTGTATAAATTTACAGAGACTGAAACAGCTTTATAGAGCCTGCCTGTGTCTGTATCAGGTCCTCTGCAAATGTATTATAGCTTTCAGTGGAGTGTTTGTATGGGGTTTCTGAGTGAGCCAATGAGTGGCTCTCTTTTATACCTTCTCTTGGCCACTTTTTCTTTTGCTGGTTTGCCTTCTCAATGTTTGATGTGATAGTTCTTTTTTTAAAAATATTTTTAATTATTGTTATATTTATTATTACACCTTAGAAGCCTGTTCCTTTTCAATAAGAGACAGAAAGGGGTGTATCTGGATGGGAGAGAAGAAACTTGGAGGAGCAGAACAAGAGAGACTGTAATCAGTATATGTTTTATGACAAAAGAATTTATTTTTAATAAAATAAAATAAAAGGTTTTATATGGAGATTTAAAATGATGCTGCAGAATTATCTTCTCATTGTGCTGCACAGGTAGCTCAGTATTTCAGAGGATGTACTGCTCTTGTAGATGACACAGGTTTGGTACCCAGAACCCACATTTGGTTGATTACAATTGCCTTAAACCAGCTCCAGGGAGACCCAATACCTACAGGTTCCATGAGCACCTTAACTTACATGTACACATATCTTCATACAAACAGATGCTTATACATATAAACTTATAATATTTAGGTAAATTTTTAAAATAATTACTCAACTGTTTTCATATCCAACAAGACCACTTTCTTGAAGATTCTGTTTCTCACACATACTCTTGCACATCATTGCACTGAAGCAAAGCAGGAATAGTATGAATGGTCAGTCACTAACACACTGTTCTCTTTAAGAGGTTGTGCTCAAATTTTACTGTTTCTCAAGTCTTACTTTTCATCTTTTCTAATTGATACCTCCATTTTATCACATAATTTCAGATATCTACATAGATACATAAGAATCTACAATTTTTCTTTGATCTGACAGAGGAATGGATATAGAAATTTTGGTACATTTCCAAAATGGAGTATTATTCAGCTATTAGAAACAATGGCTTTATGAAATTCCTAGGTAAATGGATGGAACTTGAGGCTATCATCCTCAGTGAGATAACACAGTCTGAAAAGAACACTCATGGTATGAACTCACTAGTAAGTGGATATTAGCTCAAAAAGCTCAGAATACCCAGGAAACAATTCACAAAAATTATAAAGCTCAAAGAGAAGGAAGGCCAGGAGGTGGATGCCTCAATCCTTCTTAGCAGGGAGAACAAAACGCTCATAGGAGGAAATACTGGGACAAATAGAGGAGCAGGGATTGAAGTAAACGTCATCGAAAGACTACCTGACATGGGGATCCATCCCATATGCAGCCTTTAAAACCAAGCACTATTGCTGATGCGAAGTTGTGCTTACTGGTAGGAATCTGATATGAATGCCTCCTCAGAGGCTCTGCCAGAGCCATACTGATACAGAGGAGGATGCTTGTAGCTAACCATCGGACTAAACATGGGGATCCCAATGAAGGAGCTAGAGAAAGGACTGAAGGAGCTGAAAGGGTCTGCAACCCTATGGGAAGAACAAAATTTATCAACTAACTAAACCTACCACAGCTCCCAGGGACTAAAACACCAACCGATGAGTTCCCATGGACAGACCCATGGCTCCAGGTGCATATGCAGCAGAGGATGGCATTCTCTGGCATCAGTGAGAGGAGAAGCCTTTGGTAGAGTGAAGGCTCATATTCTCAATGAGGGGAATTCCAAGGTGCTGGAGGTAGGAGAGGGTGGTTGGGAGAAAGAGCATCTTAATTGAGGCAATGTGAGTGGGAGGGGGCATGTGGTTGTGGAAAGGAGATAGCACCTGAATTGTTAATACAGAGAATATACAATTAAAAAAAAACTTTTGTGAATTTGGCAATTATTGTTTTCTATCTCTAGGCTACAAAATGCTAGGGATGGATTTATTCTGGCCCTTTCACAACTGCTTTCCAATATTTATGACAGTATTGAGCACATGGTACCATGTTCATAACAGAACCGAGTGAAGCCTGGAGAAAACTCTTCTTTGCTCTTGAAAAGGACATTATATAGACAGCTAACCTTCTTATCTATCATTTATTTTCCAACTGCTATCATATTTTATCATCTGTTTATTTCCTACTTATTATCCATTATTATTTGTCTATAATTTGTCATCACCAATAAATCATCTCTCAACTATTCATCTATCTAGCTACTATCTGTTTACTTATCATCTATTTGTATCTTCATCTACTATTTACCTATTAATATCTGTAATCTATCATTTATCTATCATCTATCAATCATTTTTTAATTGTCTTTCATCTATATATCAATAATTTCATCTATACCATCCATAATTTATCTTACATTATCTATCACATATTAATCATCTTACTTACTTTTCTATCCCTATCAAAAGGGATCACAACCATGGCAACTTATTAAAGAATGCATCTAAGTAGACCTTGCCTATTATTCAGGAGGTCCTTGATCATCATGAGGGGAAGCATGGGAGAAGACTGGAAGGCATGGAGATGGAGCAGTAACTGAGACCTTCCAATTGATGCATAGGCAGGAGGCAGAAAGAGTAAAAACTGGCCTTGCATGGGGTTTTGAAACTTTAAAGTTCACCTCAGTTACACATCTCCTCCAACAGGGCCAAATCTCGTAATACTTTCCAAAATAGCCCACCTACATAGACTGGTCGTTTATACATATTCACACATAGCCTAGGAGGTCATTTTTAATTCAAATCACCATACTATTTATCTACCTAGCATCTATCAATCATATATTAATCTGTTTGTGTGCATGTGCACACATGCATACACACATAACTAGCTATTAACATGCCATCTTTACATCATTAATATCAGTCCCTTGTCAAGCTTGAAATTTTGTAGCTACACATACCTTATAGTAAGCATTTTCCTTAAATACTCAAATGAGTCATTTTATTAACACTCCAATCAGACAAAGTGAACTAACTACCCATCCCCAAGTAGTATGAGAAACACTGTCATTCCTCTGCAATGTCTCTCAAGTTTTCATTGTTCTTAATCCTTTCTGGAATTCAAGGACAATGGCCTCCCCAAGTCCTATTTCTGAAGGATTATGCTAAAGTAACAACATGAGTTAGACTGTACAAAGATACATCTTATCATGTAAAAAAAAAAAAAAAAAAAAAACAACAACAACAACAACAAAGTGTACCTGAGGATGAGAAACATTAGAAAGTTTAAAGGAATTGTTAGAATAAATTCTTTGAAGACTTCCCCACTTCTCAGTTTTTCTCGGGATGTAAAACATTTATAATTCACAATAAAGTTTCATAGTCCCATTTTAATTGCATGTTATCTCATACGTCGGGCTTGGCTGAGCTTCAAAGTTTACTAATTTGTGTTTGGTGTCCTAATTATCTGTGCACTGTGCTGACATGCGGCAGACTGTAGCCAGCCCTTCACATTTGGTCAGCTTCCCTTGTAAGGTAAATATGTGAGGCATAACTGAATGAGAAATCCCAAATATTTTTTTAATTGAAGCCAAGTAATCTCAACAGATGTTTATTTTTATTTGTTTGTTTTTAATTAGCTCGAGGTTATAAAATCCCATTTGTTCAAAGTTGCTCTTAATTGCACTTCTTCAAATTTATTTTTCCTGATTGTGTTTTCCTGCTCTTAAGCAGTTTTGTGATAATACACAATGGTGCTGTTGGCTTTTATCTGCTTCCTATAGTTTGATTTTATATATGACTTTTACATTAAGGGGATCTGATTTTTTCCCTATAAATATTTATTATTTCCTTGCTCTTTTCAATAAGATAAAAATCTTCCCACATTTATTATAGAAAATAAGCTACATCAGTCAATAACCAAATTTATAAGATGTAGATAATTACCTCACTATGCATAATCACTGTCCTTCATATTTCTGGTGACTAAACCTCTTTATCCTGGTACAGATTCTGGCATCTCTAGCAGAACATCATGGGTGATCTATTCTAAGCCACTTCTGTTGCTATGGCTAATAAAAATGGCATATCCATATTTTTAAAGTCTCAAGACATAGACTCATGTTCCTAATGACCAGTTTGCCTATATCTCCAGGCTGTAACAGGTGCTATGCACTGCCCACTGTTCACCAAAAGATATTTCATGCCCTACTGAAAACGAAAATTTACTCATAGCACTTCAAGGATTCTCAGAAAATAATTAGATCATTCTTTTATTAACATAATGTATTCTTGGTCCTATATCATCACCTTTATATTCAATGCACTTTCCTTCAATATCATGATGACCTAAGCACACGTAAATAACTAGGAGCATGCTGTGCTTCACGGTGAGGCAGAAATGGCTCCCATTTGTGCTATAGAACTTAAGATCTGCGACTTGGGAAAAAATATTTAAACTTTCTAGAATCTGCTGACATCATCCATATTATGAATGCAGCATAATCCTAGAACTATTATTGATTGGGCAGGGCAAAGGAGGTGGAGAGAGGGTCAGAGGCCAGAGGACCAAGAGAAAAGGTACAAAATGGAGACCGAGAAGGATAAATTGGATCCAGGTGGGCTATCCAGGTGGACTTTATTGGCGTTAAGTAGCTATGACCATTTAAGAATTTTATAGGTCTTATATCTCATATAGAAGGGCAGTTTGTATCTTTGTCTATTTGATGTAATCTTACTGTGTAGAGGGTTTGTGGATTGAGAGTTTGATATATAAAGATGTATAAAAAACTTTCAGGCATTAGAGTTGTGTTTGTGTTGAAGTTTGCGGTAAAGAAGCAGGCCAGGAAAATAAAACAAGCAAGGGAAGGGAGTCATGCAGAGAGAGTAAGACCATGGGAATGGCTCAAACTGAGTGACATAGTCTGGATGTGGCTCTGTACTAGAAGCAGACCTGTGGAGTGAGACTGCTGGGCCGATAAAGAGATAAGCGATTTTATTTTTTTAATATTTACTGCAGCACCCCCTACTGAGAGCTCTACTACAAAACCAGAACTGCTGATCCAACTCAAGACAGCAAAAATTAATTGTGAATTTAATACATAAAGTGATCCGTCTTACTTAGAGTTTCATTGCTGTTAACAAACACCATAACCAAGGCAACTCTTATAAGGACAATATTTAATTGGGGCTGGTTTATAGGTTCAGAGATCCAGTCCATTATAATCAAAGCTGGAACACGGCATCATATAGACAGACATGGTTATAGCAGGAGCTTAGAGTTCTACATCTTCATCCAAAGTCAAACAGGAAAAGACTAGCTTCTAGGCAGCTAGGAAGAGGGTCTTAAAGCCCATGGCCACAGTAACATACCTACTCCAAGTAGTTCCACTTCATGGGCGAAACATATTCAAACCACTACAGACACCATTCTAACAGTTTAGCTGGGGCTATTAGTTGGTCAGTGTGAATGATCATTGTGTAATGACCAACAGGAGCCTCTGTGCTCTAGAAAAAGCATTACAAGTCAGCAACTCAGAGTTGAAATATATCACATAGAATAAAGGAGGCGATTTCTTTTATCAGTATTTCTATGGGAAACGTGCAGTTTTTATTGGTGGTTCAGTTACCAAAAAGTACAAATTGTCACTATAGAGTTTTCACAAAAGAGAGTAACCAAAGTGCCTAGTATATTTCAGTTAGACAATTTTTTAGAGTAATTTTTTGGAGAAGGACTCACGAAAATGTTTAGTCCTTTCCATAGTATTAGAAACAAATTTCACATTTTTTTTTTTGGTGGTTTGTTGTAGCTGTTGATTTTTGAGCCAAAGAAGCTTGGAAGATATTATGGTTTAAGACTGAATTTTTAATATGGCTAATACCTTTATAAAAATTGTATCAAGGTTCAAGTTGCCTTTTTTTAAATCAAATAATGTTGCAGAATTTAAGGAAAGTAACCAGGGAAAGGTTTGTTTTTTCCCAAGCTTTTAGGTGAGTCTTTGTGTTTATATTATAACAGATGGTAACTGAATCTTCTCAAAGGTAGATATCAGTATGATGATGTTTTATCTGGGTACCTTGGTAAAGCTAGACACAGGAAAACACACCTCCAAGGAATGAGTGTGACAGTCAGGCTTTGGAGGTGGCTTACAGATAAAGACAGTTGGGCTATCTTGAAGTTGAAACTGTGGCCAAGGAGTGACCCTATTGAGCATGGAGTGGAACCGTTTAGACAAATCTAGGATTATGGAATTTTCCTTCACCTATTGCTTTGTGAATTGATTCAGCATTTTTAAAGTGCTAGTGGAGGTAGAAATCAAGCCACTGGTGATGATGTAATCTGAGACAGGGCCATTCGTTTCTTAAGGCTTAGGAAAAGGCTAGAGGAAGCTGTCAGGTAAAAAGCAATATGGCTTATCACCTCATCATTAAATATGGCATGAAGTCTCCACCTTTGCCTTCACATTTTAATTTACATTGGGACACTTTAACTACTTTACAAGATCCCATTTTATTAAGACATTCTGTAAGTGCCAAGGGCTTACTTTGCTTGTAATTTCTTTCTAATTGTGTGAGAAGCTTCTTGCCTTCTTTGCAGTATTTTAGGACAATGCATTTTATGATCAGAGGCAATTTAGGCAGGTAATATATTTCTGGTAGTTAAATTAATTTCATGTGTTTTATCTGTTTGATATTCAGAAACATGCACTAGTAAATATACTTTTCTATGATGATAAATAGTATTGTCTTTAAAGTTAATGTAACCCCTGGGAATAAAGATCAACTAGTTCCCAGTATTGGAAGTTTGCTAACTGGTGCATTTAAATCAATTCTTGTTAGAGTTTGGTCTTAGTGTATGTTGGTCAAGAGCATTACCACTGGAGTACTTCCTCATCATTTCAGCAAGCATTCCACTGAACCAAGGATCTTTATTTTAATGCAAAAGCTATAAGCCCTATCAAGGAAGCTTCTATTTGCAGTAGATGGAGATGAACAGAGAGACACACAATTGGCCGATGTTCTGAGAATAAAAGTGTGTGGAATGCTTAGAGATGCCTTTATAAAACCCTCTTCAACCACGGTTCAGAAATAATCATGGAAGACAAGCAGAATGTGTGCAGGATCTAGAAGCAGTGTATGGCTAAGAGGAGATGGTGCTTTTGTATACAACAGAGCAGGTTCATCGATGACCTCAGCATGGCCAGCGCAGAAATACCCTGTGCAAGCTCAAGCTACATTAAATTCCAGCATGGAGGGGGATGAGAGAGGTGGGCATGAGGTTCTACCCCTCACTGGAGGGCCATTGACAATTGATAGTTGATGGAACAGGACAAACTCATGTTCTTCATCGATGTGCTTCCTGGTAGGTCAGCCACACCCAAGAGTTTGGGCCACATACATAAGGCATGTTTTATCTTATCACTTTTTATCTTAATTTTCTATTATTCCTTCCTACCTCCTTCCTCCTTTCTTCTTCTATTTTTTTTATAAAGAAGATTATAATATTGGAAGAATAGCAAGGTGGAGCGTAGCTCTGGGAACTGTTTGTAGAAGAGTAAAGAAGAGAAAAATACACGCATGAAATTCTCAATTAAAAAAAAATAGACACAAAACCTAATCTGTATTTTTGAAAATAATTTTGTTACACATATTCTTGTGATGAACATTGGGTGGGCAATTGGACCACCTTGTTGACATTTGCTCCAGCACTCATTCCTATCCATCAAATAGGTATTTTCTTATGTCCTCTTCTCAGATACATTTGGGAGCAAGGGGGCTGCCCTTCTCTTTCTAGCTTACATTTTATTGTAGAGTTTTCCCCAAGAGTATTTAATAATTATCTTCCCAGTGTTAAGAAACTTTTACCACAGTCATTGAATTATTCTCTTAGGTACGATATAGGTATATTCCAAACATCTTTAATTTAACCTTGATACAACGTCTGGCATTATTCCCAGTTTATGCTGAGACATGGTCTCTTTTATTCTTTGCTATCTGTACCAGATCAGTTGCCTCATAAGCTTCGGGGGATTTACCTCTCTCCACTGTTCATTAGTCCAAAGTATAAGATTGATGGGGTTGCTATGAGGTTGTAGACCCCTTCAGCTCCTTCAATATTCTCTCAAAATCCTACATTGGGGTCCCTATGTTCAGTTTGATGTTTAGCTACAAGCATCTTAATCTGTATCAGTACGGCTCTTGCAGACATTCATATCAGGCTTCTGTCAGCAAGCACTTCTTGGCATCAGCAATAGTGACTGGGTTTGGTGGATGTATATGAAAAGGATCCCGAGATGGGGCAGTCTTTGAATGGCCTTCCCTTTAGTCTCTGCTCTACTCTTTGTCCCTGTATTTTCTGAACAACAATATCAACCAACTAGACGACCCAAGGCTCCAGGGAACTAAACCACCAACCAGAGTCCACAGGAAGGAACTTATGGTTCCAGTCACATATGGAACAGAGGATGGCATTGTCTGTCATCAGTAGGAAGAGAAGCCCTTGGTCCTGTGAAGACTCGTTTCCTCAGTGTAGGGGAATGCCAGGGTGTTAAGTTGGGAAGGGGATCATCCTCTAAGAAGCAGGGGAGAGGGACTGGGAGAGGGAGGATAAGGGAAAGAGGATAACATTTGAAAGGAAAATACATAAACTATCCAATAAAAAAATAAAGAAGTATGTGAAGGGTATAAAAGAGTCATGGGGTTGTATAAGTGACAAAACAAGTCTAGAGCTATTTTTTTATCTTTTTTTTTTTTTGTATATGAATAGGAAACATTTTACCCAGTGAGTCATCACTGCTGCCTAGTAGTACACAACCTGTGGCACTTGATTCATTTGGGGGTCAAATGACCTTTGCACAGGGCTTACATATCAGATATCCTGCCTATCTGATGTCTTTACTATAAGTAATAACAGTAGCAAAATTGGAGCAATGAAGTAGCAAGGAAAATAGTTATATTTTTAGGGGTCAGCACAACATGAGGCACTGTATTAAATGGTAGCAGAAGTGGTTGAGAACCACTGCTCTAGAACAAAATACTTTTATAGCTCTTGCATTGGCATGGGCTCTATTGGGATGGAAAGAACATGATTTTGGTCCTTATGTTTGGCTTGCAATACCCTGATGCTATAACAGCAGATTATTAATAATATAAAGAAAAACTACTAGGGATAAAGTATTCTATACTCTTCTAGAGGCCAGGAGATTTGATATACTGGTATTTTTTGAGGTGTGAATTCCCAGCAGTCATCCAAACACAGATTTTATTTCTTTATTTTTATGGGTTAATCTTTATTTTGGATGTATGAGAACTTGTTTGCATGTATATGTAACTTGTCCAAGCACTGCCCATGGAGGCAAGAGAAAAACCTGAGGTCCTCTGGCAATGCTGTTACAGACTTTATAGAGGATGAGAATGCTGTCAACCAAGGCTAGATTCTCAGTGAGTCAACTCTTCAGCCTCTGAAAGCATAGATCTTATTATGGAGCTATAAAGACGAACAGTTCAAAATAATTAATGAGTCAAACATAACAGAATGGAGTTAGGGCCACTGTAATGCCTTTAACATTTTGTTTAAATTAACCCTGTGATAATATTGCATATTTAAAAAGAAAGTCAAGCTCCTATCCTCTACTAGGATGAAAAAGATTAAAGATTAACAAATTACTACAAGTACTGGAGACCTAAAGCTTCAATTCATAATTTTTTTAAATCTAAATCATTCCCCATGAAATTTTTCTCTTGTTAAAAAGAAGATTCAGGTAAAAGATATTTATGCAAGTCCTGAAATTTTAGCAATTTCCATTTTCTGAAAGAAGTGGTGAAACTAAATCTAGAGATTAACTTATGTGCTCAATATGGAACTGAGAGTTCATCTATGCATAATCAATTGTGTGTGTTTGTGTGTGTGTGTTTGTCTGTGTGCCCTCAGAAGTCAGAGGTGACAGATCCTGCAGGCCTGTAGTTACAAAAAGTTGTGAGTCACTTAATGTGTGTGTGTTAGGCACCACATCAGGGTCATCTACAAGTGCAGTAAGTGCTTTTGACTGCTAAGCCATCTCTCAAGCCCCGAGCATCCATATTTAAATTCAGCTTTTTCTTCTGTGTACTAGTTAGATATGCCAGTGAATCTTAACAAACAGAATAAATACATACTACAAAGAAGGCGGCAGAGTATAGACTAAGTAGTTAAACAATAGGTATCTGCAGGCTGGTAGGTTGAGAATCCATAGTTAGTTGCTCAGTCTATAAATGTCCATGCCTTGTTAGCCCCAATGTTGGCTTGAAGGCATGGAGGAGAGGACCACTGGTCTTTAGTCTGTATTGGAAGGATAAAATGCGTAGGTTCTAGATGTAATATAAGATTGTAGCAACAAAGTCGGCAGCAATAGTAGGCAGAGATTAGATGTACTTTAGTACAAGGTACAAGAGTGGACAGGCAGAAAAGAATTGCTTTCCCCAAGACATTATTATATTTGGGATGCTGTTAGAAAGTACTTCTCACCATAGAAAATTTTACCCACTCAGTTCATTGGTCCAGGAAATCAGAAAATGCCCCCAAAATTCCACCTAGACATGTGTCTCTTCTATGATTCAAGAGCCACAGAAACTCACAGTAACTGGGATGGAGCTTGGATTTCTCATCTACGGCATCAGCAGTGACAAAAGTGGGCTTGGGTCTCTCTGATGCCTTTTATAGTACGGTCACTATTTCCTACCACACCTCCATCATCACTCTGAATTTAACTTGTATTGATTTCTCCAAGTCCACTTCTGTAGCACCATTTTCAGGTCTGCTTTCCCCTAAGACTTCTTGTCCTTCTCCTCTACTTCTCTCATTGACTTTATTCTATTGTACAGGTTTGTATAGAGGTACTTCTAACTTCCTTATTATTTACTCTAGTAGTAGACACAGTCAATGACTGTAGGTCAGAATTTCTGACCCATGTGCATGCATGCTCCTCTTAAATTTTCTATTGCAGCTGACAAATTGTCATAAAAGAATTATCTATTTTTCCCTTCTGCACCTAGAGCATATAAATACTCAAGGTGCATTTCATATTTTAAATGTGAGTTCTTGATTATTAAAAAAGGTAGGCACCTTTTTTTACAAGTTAATTGGACCATAATTCATTGGATACATTTTTTTAATGAAATTGTTTATATTTTCAATGATTTACAGATCTCTATAAATGATATGAATTTTAATTTTGTCCTCTCATTGCTAAGACGTACATAGTTATAATGTTCAGTTTCTTTAGTTTTTAAATTATTTTAATAAAATTTTGATGAAACTGTAGGTTTGCATACCTCTAAAAATGTATTGCATTTATTCATTTGTACATGTGTGTGTGCTTGTGTATGTATATGTACATGCTGCAGCATACATATGTGCAAGCCAGAAAACAATTTGCAGGAGTCAATCTCTCCTTCTATCATGTCCATCCAATGTACCTTAACTGCTTGACCATCAAAGCAACCAGTCACATGCAGTTTAGGAACAAAAGAAAGTGATCCTATGGACTTATTACCCATGGTTTCTAAGTAACAAAACCTATAGTATAATATGCTGATATTGACAGTAAGATTATTTCAATCCCCATGAATGTATTTTGTGTTTCCCTTTGACTGGCAAACTCATTTCTTTCACTCCCTTCCTATCCCTGTAGGCCGTGGAAACTAGTGATCTGTTCTACATTTTTATCATTTTATAATTTCAAGACTCTTAAGTGGAAAAAAGTCATTCAATTTGTTACTTTGAGAGACTAGTTGTTTCTCTCCTACCCCTTATTTCTAATGCTTTTAAAGTTACCCTGTCTTTTTATTTAAAATATAGTTCTGCTTGTGTGTGTGTGTGTGTGTGTGTGTGTGTGTGTGTGTGTGTGTGTATTCATCAATGTATTTGCATGGTGGCACCACAGCATGCATGTGGACATCAGTTTTCTCCTACCATCTTGAAGATTATAGAGAAGGAACCCACTTAGTCTTCATCTTTATCTTCTGAGACATCTCATTGACCTTGCACTAGTATCTCACTTATATGCATGATTATCCTCAGTTTGTCTGAGTTATCTTCATCAAAAGCCTATGCATTTTCTTTTCTACATGTCTTTGTATTATGTGGGTTTCACATATTTTTTATTTACATCTTTAAAAACCAACTGAGTTGTGCATCATTTTAAATTTCTATACACAAATCTAGTATGAAATTTATATTTACATATTTAGTGAATGTTTGTGCTGATATTTTCTGGATGATATCCTAGAGTTAGTTATAACTCTGAATTTTTGTGGTATAATTTTCACTGTTGAGTTATTTATGTGCAAAGTTTTTTGCATGTAATATTTAAATTAAAATTATTTTTTACTTATTATAGGACACTTTTGATAACCTGTCTTATGTTGGCTGGCCTTATATTTTAGTGTTACTTACAGCTGGCATTTGGTGAGTTATACACTATTTGACAATTTGTTTGCTTGTTTGCTTGACACAGATGTTTCTATCCATAACAAAATTACCCAGTCTTATCCTTCCTGGAACGTGGTGGACTTTCTTCCACATTTAGGATTCATTGATTTTCTTGTGACTGCAGTTTCCTAATAGCTTTAAGAAAATTCAATAATTTCAAGCTTATCTAGTCTCATTCTGATTAAAAAATTAGAAATGGGTAGCTTTCTCTCTTACCAAGTTTAAGGTCTTAATATGCATATAGTATGTACTTTCTGGAGTATGTAATGCAACTAAAATATAATGATAACGAAACAATGAAAAAAAGTTTAGTTAAAATGTAAAAGTTCATTCATCTGTAGCAATGTCCTTACTTTTGCATGGAATCCAAGCATCTTACTCTTCGGGCAAACATTCTGCCTTTTTTCTGCTGCCTTCTCCACTTTCAGTACTTCTCGTGGCAAAGGTATACTCCTGATCATCATACTCAGCATCATGTCAGCTGAATTGACACAGCTGATGGAAACTGCAAGAATGAGTAGAATCATGGGTAAGGTGGAATATTTATATTCGCACACTGCGTACTTTAGGACAGTGGCAATGAAGCTCGTGAAGCAGAACTACTAGAAGCTGAGAAAATACACACAGGTTTCCTTGGAGTGAGCTGTGAAGAGAGCAATTGCATTTAGATATTTAACATTGATCCAAGAGACTCCTCTGCATACTGTATTTTGAGAATGCTACAGCCAAATGGAAAGGTACACCACCAGAGGTTTGTGTGTCTGTCTGTGTGGTGTGTGTGTGTGTGTGTGTGTGTGTGTGTGTGTGTGTTTGTATGTGTGTGTTTCAATAATTTCCACCAGCAATCATTTAAAATGTCTTCTTCCTGTTTCCAGTTGTCAACATCATGACTTGACTTGAATGGTGTGGCATGCCAAATGGAATTAACGTTGAGGACCTCAACTGATATTAATAGGGTTAGGGTTAGGGATTCAATGTTTTAAACCACCTTTAAATAAGTTGTGTGAGCAATGTAACTGGAACCTTGATAAAAAAGATTCCTTGTATTAACTAGTGGTTCAGGTTTGGAATGAGTTAAATTTATTCTATGCCTAAAATTGTCCATGTTTATTCAGTACTAAAAAGAGTTCTCTTCATGGAGTCAAAAGGCCTGATTCTTAAAAGAAATGCATATTTAATGCCAGTATTTAATGAAGTCAGCCTTTTGTACAGAACTTTTTTGCACTGTGTTTTAATTGGAATTTTAGTTGATCTTTTTGCCTTTTGACACAACTCTGAAAGTCACAGAAACGATTACAACATTGTCATCATAGCCTGAGGATTTCACATAATTTTGTTAACTTCTTACTGAAGGAAGCATAGAAATGATCCAGTAATTCAGAACATGCAGAAAAGGTCAGATGCTAAGTGACATGCTTCAAAAAATTCTTTCTCTCTCTCTCTCTCTCTCTCTCTCTCTCTCTCTCTCTCTCTCTCTCTCTCTCTCTCTCTCTCTCTGTGTGTGTGTGTGTGTGTGTGTGTGTACAGATTGAGAAACAATTTCAAAGACTTTACAAGTATATGTGGAGGCCCTGGATCTACTTGGAATTCAGCTTTATACAAGGAGATAAAAATGGGTCAATTTGCATTCTTATACAGGTTGACTCCCAGTTGAACCAGCGCAATTTGTTGAAAATTCTCTTTTTTTTCCCCACGGGATGATTTTTTTTGTCTTTTGGCAAAGATCAAGTGACCATAGGTGTGTTGGTTCATTTCTGGCTCTTCAGTTTTATTCCATTGATCTACTTGTCTGTCTCCGTACCAATACCATGTGCTTTTTGTCACATGTTCTGTGGTACAGCTTGAGTTCAGGGATGGTGATTTTCCCCCAAAGTTCTTTTATTGTTGAGAACGGTTATCCCTATCCTGGGTATTTTGTTATTTCAGATAAATTTGAGAATTGATCTTTCTATCTCTGTGAAGAATTGAGTTAGAATTTTGAAGGGGATAATACTGAATCTGTAGATTGCTTTAGGTAAGATGGCCATTTTTACTATATTAACCCTGCTGATTTATGAGGACTCCACATAAAACCAGATATGATGAATCTCACAGAAGATAAAATGGGAAAGAACCTCAAACAGGTTTAAAATTGGCACAGGTTAAAATTTCCTGAACAGAACACCAATGACTTATGCTCTAAGTCCAAGAATTGACAAATGGGACCTCATAAATTTGAAACAGAATCTATAAGGCAAAGGACACTGTCAGTAGAACAAGATGGCAATATTGGGTAAAGATCTTTATGAACCCTCCCTCTGATAGAGGACTAATATTCAAAACATACAAAGAATTCAAAAAGTTAACCCCCAGACTCTGTGAAGACTCAGTGTCTCAGTGTAGGGGAATGTTAGGGCAGGAAGGTGGGAGGAAGTAGGTAGGTGGGTTGGGGAACAGTTGAATAAAGGCAGGGGGAAGGGATAAGGTGATTCAAGAGGGGAAAACTGGAAAGAGGATAATGTCTGTAATATAAGTAAAGAAAATAACCAATAAAAAATAAAACTTTAAATTTGGGATACTGAGCTAAACAAACAATTCTCAAAAGAGGAATACCAAATGGCTGAAAAGCACTTAAAGAAATGCTCAACATCTCTAGTCATCAGGGAAATGCAAATCATACCAATCCTGAGATTCCATACCTCATATGAGTTAGAATAGCTAAGATCAAAAACTCAGGTGACAGTAGATGGTAGTGAAGATGTGAAAAATTGTTGGTGAGATTGCAAGATGGGACACCACTCTGGAAATCGTTCTGGGGCTTCCTCAGAAAATTGGAACTAGTTCTACCTGAGGACCCAACTATATCACTCTTGGGCATATACCCAAAAGATGCTTCAACACATAACAAGGCAACATGCTCTACTATGTTCATAGCAGTCTTATTTATAATACCCAGAAGCTGGAAAAAACCCAGATGTCCCTCAACAAAGGAATGGGTACAGAAAATATGGCATATTACTCAGCTATTAAAAACAATGATTTTATGATATTTGCAGGCAAATGAATGGAACTTGTGAATATCATCCTGAGTGAGGTAACCCAGTCACAAAAGAACAGACATGATATATATTCACTGATAAGTGTATATTAACCAAAAAAAAATTGCTTGGAATACTCATGGTACAATTCATAGACCATTAGAAACATAAAAGAAAGATCTCACCAACATGTGTATGCTACAATAATACTCAGTATATGGAACAGAATAATCTCTGGGAATTTGTGGGAGAAAAGTATCTGGGAGGGAGAGAGGAGGGGGTGAGAAAAAGGTGAGCCACTTCAGACATGGAAGGAGATGGTGGAGAAATATAAAGGGTCAGGAATTTGAAAGTAGATGTGTAGCAGTGGAGGAGGAGGACCTGAGTTTAGCCACTAGAAAGTCTCAGGTGACAGGGATTCAAGAGATGCCCAGGACTCAATAGGGAGGACTTTAACCAAAATACTCAAAATGGAGAGATAGATCCTGTAGATACAAGTGGATAGGCATGTCCTCCAGTTGAGGAATAAAACCACCCACCCACCTCAAAAATATTAATCCAGAATTCCTTCTGTCAAAAGGAAATGCAGTGACAAAGGGTGGAGCAGAAACTGAAGGAAAGGCTATCCAGAGACTGCCCCACCTAAGAACCCATCCCATCTGCTGACACCAAAACCTAGACACTATTGCTGACACCAAGAAGTACTTACTGATACTAGCCTAGAAGTGCTATCCCAGAGAGGCTCTGCTAGATCCTGACCAATACAGATGCAGATGTACACAGCCAAGTACTGGAATGAGTGCAGCAACCCCAATGGGGAAGTTAGGACAAAAAATTAGGGGACAAAGAAGTTTGCAACCACCTTATCCAATCAGACACCCCAAAACTCGCAGAAATTAAACCACCAAAGAGTACACAGGAGTTACTCATGGCTTCTACTGGATATTCAGCAAAGGATTGCCATATCAGGCATCACTGGGAGAAAAGCCCCTTGGTTCTGTGAAAGGTTGATGACTCATAGGGAAATACTAGGCCATGGAGAAAGAAGTGGGTGGGCAGGTGGGGGAGCACCCTCATAGAGATAGTGGCCGGGGAGGAGAGAATAGGGGGCTTCTGGAGGGTAAAATTTTAACATTTGAAATGTGCATAATTAAAATAACCAATAAAAATAAAACTTCATAAAAATACTTTCTTAGGAATATATTTTATATGG
This sequence comes from Micromys minutus, assembly GCF_963924665.1. Classification (NCBI taxonomy): domain Eukaryota; kingdom Metazoa; phylum Chordata; class Mammalia; order Rodentia; family Muridae; genus Micromys; species Micromys minutus. Next base: position 10,162,481 of record NC_137953.1, read on the forward strand.
AGTTTCCTGCTTTTAGATATTTTAAAATGTTTAAACATCTTACAAAAAGCAAGATAATTTCCTATCTACCTTTTATTTTTAATACCTTTTTAAAGAACTTCATATGTGAGTACTATATTTATACCATTTTCATTCACCCTTTCCCAAGCCCTCTACTTCATCTCAAATTTATAGCAGCATCTTCTTTGATTACATTTGTTACACATGCACACCCATAGACCTTTCCTTCTGAGTTCATGAACTGTTATCCGTGTGTGTGTGTGTGTGTGTGTGTGTGTGTGTGTGTTTATGGTTGATCATTTAGGTTTGCATATCCTTTCAGGGCCTAGTCCCAAGAGAAGACTGATTAATTCTATCTATTCATCTATCTATCTATCTATCTATCTATCTATCTATCTATCTATCTATCATTTATCATCTGTTTATATATCCTCTTCCTCACAGAATATGAATGACACACTGGAAGATACAGAGAACACAGGGAACAAAAATGACATATTTATAAAGACATCTATAAATTTTACTTTGAACTATTTAATGAGGATCACTCAATGGAAATTCAGAAAAACAACAACAACAAAAAAAATACAACAACAAAAAAGAGGAAAAAATCAAACCAAAAAATACACCCTTATATTTGATACTGATAGAGAAGAAGGAATAATTATATAATATTCTAGAGCCTTCTGTTATTGTGCTCAAAAACTTATCTGTCTATCATGAAAAATGATTGTAAGGTATAACAAAAGGCAGCAAACAATAGAAACAGCTGATAGTGAAAGACACACACACACACACACACACATACACACACACACCTACAGACACAACACATACACCATTTAAAACATTGCATGCATCACTGATTAGTATACTAAGGGCTCTGATGCATAGGAAACACAAAGGAAGGTATTACATTATAGATTAATGGAAATGAGTCTTTATGAAATATAGATACTAAACATAAAACATGCAAACAGAAGGAACTAAATATGTATGAGTCAAACACGGATAATTTTAGAGTGATTACCTAAAATTATGAAATATGATTTAAGACTTAGTTCAGTTTTGATATGGAAACAAAACTCACATAGTGATTTCATAGGAAAATAAGACTTGAACAGTGCAGAAACCAATCTACCCAACAGACATAGTTGGCATTCTACCCAAGGAAAGGGATTAGATATTATTTGCAAGTGTACATGGGTTTTTTTCTCCCAGATGGATCAAGGTCTCAAGCAAGAATTCCTAGGCAGTGTCTAGGGCAGTTTTGTAGGTTGTATGTCTATAATTTATGTTGAACTTTGCTTTCTCCCGGGATAATTTCTCCTTACTCTGGAGATCATGCTGGAATCATAAATGACTAAGGGAAATAGACAAACAGAAAAGTGTTCTGCTGTGTAGCAATACTCAGTCATCATATTTATTTCTTTATGTGAAAGAAATTTTGGATTTAAGGATTGCACAAAATACCAGGGTCCTGAAAAGTTATATAGATATATAAACACATTGGACAAGTGTACTCAAGTTTTTCTATAGCATTTATCAACATCAGCTACATCACAATGTCAAGAAAGTATTTTATTGCAAGGGGTTATATTTTGAAAAACTGATGCTATAGTGCATAGGAGACTGTTAATGATTAGGAACATTCTACTTATTGCTTGCCTAAGAAATTTTTGATATTTTATTTTATTTATTGGTTTAAAAACTAATTTTTGTCTTAAATCATAAGTGTATATGTTGTATGTGTATGTGCACACACCCGAAGAAGCCATAAGAGGGTGTTCAATGCTCTGAAGCTGTATGAGGCAGGTGTGAGAAACCAGGTATGGAGCTTGGGAATGTAACTAGATCCTTTGGGAAAGCAGAAAGCTCTTCAACCACCACCAACCCTACCACCTCTTATCACACCAGTTCTAGGAGACCTGGTGTCCTCTTCTGGCCTCAAGATCCCAATGACAGGAAGCCCTTCATTTCTGCATTGTGGTTTATTGCTGATATTGTCAAATTGATCACCAATAATAGACTTGACACCTGCATATCTCATTGCCATAACAAATGCCCAGCTGAAGAAGGAAGTACTTACTTTGTCTCACACTGTGAAGTTAAATCAACCATAAACAGCAGCCATGACTTCAGGATACCAAGGCAGCTGGTCATCCTACATGCAATGTCAAGAAAGCAGAGAAAGAGGAATGCTTGTTCTACTTGTACTAAGCCTGGTTTCTCCTCTTCATTCTATCAAGAATGGTACTGACTGTATTATGGCGGATCTTTGGACTTCAGTCCATTCAATCTAGAAATTTCCTCACACACATCCCCGGAGGGTTTTCACTCACTTGCAACAAAATATCACTGGGAACCATTACAATATCTTCCTGCAAGTTAGAATAATTAATAAACGCATCATAAGCCCTGCAAAACAGTATTTAAAAATCACCTGCTGGCGAGGCTGCGGAGAAATAGGAACACTTCTCCACTGTTGGTGGGGTTGCAAGCTAATACAACCACTCTGGAAATCTGTCTGGCGATACCTCAGAAAATTGGATATAGTACTACCTGAAGACCCAGCTATTCCACTTCTGGGCATATACCCCAGAGACACTTTAATACACAACAAAGATATATGCACCACAATGTTCATAGCGGCTCTATTTATAATAGCCAGAAGCTGGAAGGAACCCAGATGTCCTTCAGAAGACGAATGGATACAAAAATTGTGGTACATATACACAATGGAATACTACTCAGCCACCAGAAACAATGACTTAACCAAATTCTTAAGAAAATGGCTGCATCTAGAGAAGATCATCCTGAGTGAGATAACCCAGTCACAAAAGAACAGACATAATATGCAGTCACTGATAGTGGGATGCTAACCCCAGAGGCTTGCACTCCCCCAGAAACAACTCACAGACTGTATGAAGTCCAAGAAATAAAGAAAACAAAAAATATACATATATTCATAAAACAAGAAGACTTTGACTATTTCCATGTTGCGTTTTGTTTTGCATGTACTTTACGCTTATTGCAACTAGTAGGTTTTCAACGCATACTGTCAAGCCCTTGAAAAAAATCAAGTACTGACTAAAAAACATATTCACATGGTTTTATGTAAAATTTATTTTAATGTCTGAAAAAACAGTACTGACAAAAATGTATAATTTTAAGCAAAAAATGTTTAAAATCTTTACATGTATCTTTGTTTTGCAAAATAAAGTCGTTTAAAAAAAAAGAATTCTCTGTTTAATCACTATTTGCAGATGAAATGATAGTGCATGTAAGTTATCCCAAAAATTGCAGCAGAGACCTTCCAGAGCTGATAAACACATTTAGCAAAGTGGTTGGATATATATTTAACTCAAACAAATCATTAGCCTTCCTCTACTCAAAAGACAAACATGTGGAGAAAGAAATTAGGGAAAATATACCCCTCACACTAGTCACAAAATATATGAAATACATTGGTGTGACTCAAACTAAGCAATTGAAGGACCTGTATGACAAGAACTTCAAACCTCTAAAAAAGGAAATCAAGGAAGATCTCAGAAAATGGAAAGATCTCCCATGGTCATGGATTAGAAGGACCAACATTGTAAAAATGGCCATCTAACCAAAAGCAATCTACAGATTCAATGCGATTCCCATCAAAATTCCAACCCAATTCTTCAAAGAGTTGGAAAGAGCAATGTGCAATTTCATCTGGAATAACAAAAGAACTAGAATAGTGAAATCCATCCTCAACAACAAGAAAACATCTGCAGGAATCACTATCCATTACCTCAAGCTATATTGTGCTAAAAACTACACAGTACCTGTACAGAGATAGGCACATGGATCAATGGAATAGAATAGAAGATCCAGAAATGAGCCCTCACATATATGGTCACTTGATTTTTGACAAAGGAGCTGTAAACATTCAATGGAAAAAGGACAGCCTCTTCAAAAATGGTGTTGGTCCAACTGGCACTCAGCATGCAGAAGAATGAAAATAGAAACTTTCTTATCTCCTTGTACAAAGCTCAAGTGCAAGTGGATTAAAGATCTCTACATCAAACCAGGTATACTGAAATCATTAGATGAGAAAGTATGGAAAACCTTAGAACACATAGGCACAGGAGAAAATTTCCTGAACAGAACACCAATGGCTCATGTTCTAAGGTCAAAGACTGACAAATGGGACTTAATGAGATTGCAAAGTTTCTGTAAGGCTAAGTACACTGTCAAAAAAACAAATCGTAGCCAACAGATTGGGAAAAGATCTTTACCAACCCCACATCAGATAGAGGCCTAATATCAATGGTATAAAAAGAACTCAAGAAGCTAGACACCAGAGAATCAAACAATCCTATTAAAATGGGGTACAGAGCTAAACAAAAAGTTCTCCATTGAGGAATATCGAATGGCTGAGAAGCATCTAAGGAAGTGTTCAACATCATTAGCCATCAGGGAACTGCAAATCAAAACAACCCTGATATTCCACCTCACACCAGTCAAATTGGCCAAGATCAAAAATTCAGATGACAGTAGAGGCTGGCGAGGATGCAGAGAAAGAGGAACACTTCTCCACTGTAGGTGGGGTTGTAAACTGGTACAACCACACTGGAAATTAGTCTGGAGATTCCTCAGAAAATTTGACATAGTACTACTTGAAGATCCAGCTATTTCACTTCTGGGCATATACCCCAGAGACACTCCAATATACAACAAAGATACATACACCACAATGTTCATAGCAGCTCTATTTATAATAGCCAGAAGCTGGAAAGAACCCAGATGTCCTTCAGTAGATGAATGGATTCAAAAATTGTGGTACATTTACACAATGGAGTACTACTCAGCAATTAGAAACAATGAATTTATGAACTTCTTAACAAAATGGATACATCTAAAGAATATCATCCTGAGTGAGAAAAACCAGTCACAAAAGAACAGACATAATATAAAGTCACTGATAATTCGATACTAATCCCAGAAAGCTCTGAGCACCTCAAAACAACTAACAGCCTATATGAAGTTCAAGAAATAATAAAGGCCAAAAAAATAAATAAATAAAAATGACAAACCATTATGCTTAATCTTTACCCACCAAGAAAACATTGACTAATTCCAGGTTGCATCTTGTTTTACATGTACTTTATGCTCATTGTAACTAGTAAGATTTTAATGCATGCTATCAAACCTTTAAAAAATCAAATACTGACAAAAATGTACCATGTACTTTTAAGCAAAAGTGCTTAATATCTGTACATTTATCTTTGTTTTTTAAAATAAAGTTGTTCAATTTATAAAAATAAATAAAAAATTAAAAAAAAATAATTCTGTTTAGTTCTGTAGCCATTTTAAATGGGTTATTTGGTTTGTTATTTGGTGTCTAATTTATGATTTCTTTATATACTTTTAAGCAGAAGTCTATCAGTTGTAGAGTTGGTAAAGACTTTATCCCATTTTTTATGCTGTCATTTTGTTCTTTTGATGTTGTTGTTGCCTTATATAATCAAGGCAGTTTCATCCCATTATTAATTGTTGATATTAGTGCCTGAGCTGTTGGCATTCTGTTCAGTTGTTTGTATCCTATAGCTCTGTATCCAAGTATATTCCACCTTTCTTCTTCTATCAGATTTAATGTATCTGGATAATGTTGAGGTCATTAAATCACTTGAACTTGACTTGTTTGCAGAGTGATAAATACGGATCCATTTTCATTTTTCTACATGCAAATAGTTAGATCAACATGTCTTGGTGAAGATGCTTTTTTCCCTCATTATATATTTTTGGCTTATTTTAAAAAAAAATCAAGTGTTTTTAGGTACATGGATTTCTGGGTCTTCAGTTTGATCATTATGTGTATTTTTATGCTAATACCATGTGTTTTTAAAATTTCTAGAGGACTTTAGAACAGCTTGAATTCTGGATTTGTTTTACACCCTGAGGTTCTTTTATTGTATAGGATTGTTTTAGCTGTACTGGGTTTCTTTGTTTTTGTATATTAAGTTGAGTATTGTCCTTGCAAGCTCTATAAAGAACTGTCTTTGGATTCTGATGGAAATTGCATTTGATATGTAGATTGTGTTCAGTAAAATGTTCATATTTTTACTATGATAATCCTACTAACAAATGAGCATAAGAGATTTTTCCATCTTCTGATGTCTTCTTCAATTTCATTTTTCAAAGGCTTGAAGTTCATCTCATACAAGTCTTTCATTTGCTTGGTGAGTGTTATACCAAGATATTTTATATAATTTGTGGATATTAGGAAGTGTGGTTTTTCTCTAACTTCATTCGTAGCCCATTTATCATTTGTGTAATGGAGGGCTACTAATTTTCTGAACTACATTTATATGCAGCTAATTTGCTAAAGACATATATCAGCTGTAGAAGTTTACTGGTGGAACTTTTGGGGTCACTTATTATCTCATCTATGATAGCAATGTTTTTACTTTTTCTTCCCAATTTGTTACACCTCTATTGCCTTTTGTTATCTTATTGCTCTAAGACACCTTCATGATAAATGTCTTGGAGAGATCATGTAAACAAGGCTCGTATATATATATATATATATATATATATATATATATATAATGTATGTATATATTATGGTAATCAACAAGCCAGCAACCAATATCAAATTAAATGAAGAGAAACTGAAATCAATCTCACTAAAATCAAGACCAAGACAAGGTTTCCCATTATCTCTGTACCTTTCAATAGAGAACTATTATTCTTAGGTTTGGTCTTTAATAGTCTTCCAGATTTTTTGGATGTTTCATGTCATAAAAATTTCACATTTAGCATTTTCTTCAACAGTATATTGATTTTTTCTATTGTATTTTTAAACCTGAGATTCACTCTTGTAGTCTTTGGGTGATGATCAATTTGGTAGTTCCTGTTGCCTTACCTAGATTTTCTATTGCTAGGATTTTCTCTGTATTTATTTATTTATTTATTTACTTTTATTATTCTCATTTTCATGTCTTGAACAGCTATAAATTTCCTTCACATTCAAATCACAACAACATGCACATACAGAAGAAAATGAAAACAAAGCAAAGCCAACAAACAACAGCAATAGATAGATAGATAGATAGATAGATAGATAGATAGATAGATAGATAGATATGCCAATGATTCAGTTCCTCCATTCAAAGATATCTCATTACCTAGATCAAATCAATACAAGATCAATTTGAAAAAATTTTAATTATTATCTATGCATGTGTGTGATACATGACAGAATTAACAATTAGGCCTAATATCCTTTAATAAATCAATAACAGAAGATGATATTATATATCAAGATGATCCCAGCTTTCTGGTGCTATTGAAGTATAACTAAGTCATGGAGATTATAACTCATCAATGCACTTGTAAGAGGTAGGATTTTTCTTCTTAGGCTCTACTGATCACACTTTATGCTTCCCAGACATTCTGAAGGCAGCAGCTTCTGTCTACAGTGCTTTTGTGCCACAGAGTTTCTACTTTACCATAGCCATGGAAGCAAGAAAGCCAACATACCATGGCCTGAACCCTCTAAAGTAATGAGACAACATAAATTTTATCTTCTCTAAGGTGTTTATCACAGGTTTTATCCATAGTGGTAAACAGCTGTTATTATCATCTGTATATCAGACCAGAATATATTGAATGGAAAAACAAACAAACAAACAAAAATCCACATTTCTGGTATTATAGAAAAGTGACTACAGTGAGACAATACTTGCATAATTAAACTGCACAGAGTATATCATTAAGATGCAAACACTAGAAGCAAAATGAAATATAAAGAAATATATATGTGAAGAATTAGAGAAATGACAACATGAAGAAGGGAGAGGTTTAGATTAGGCAATGAAAGTTTAGAGACAGAGATAACATGTCTGGGATACACACAACATTTTTATTAAACACCATAATGAGTACAGAGATGCACAGAAGTATTTTTCTTTTATATTTTTAGAGGTGCTGAGGATCAAGCCTCAGGCTTGGCACATTTATCAAGTGCTTTAATATTAAGTCAAATCCCTTGCTCTTGTGTTTTTATTCTTCTAAATTGTTTTTATATATTTCATATACTTTTCATCATGTATTTCATAACTTTCAGAAAATTGTCAAATAAATATAAATAGGATGCTAGCAGAGAGTTACTGCTTTGAAACATTCTTGAAATTATTAAAAGGATCTGTTATAAGAGAAGTCGCAGTAAATGATACTTCTGAGCTTTGCAATCTGACAAATTAGCTCTTGGTACAAAGCAGAAATGGAAATGCAGCATTATTTCGCTTGCAGAGCTGAGTTGGCAAGGCCCAGAAACAAAGCTGGAACTGAACTCCGGAGTATTAAACACCAGAAAGCCAGAACAACTGTGCAGCTAACACCAGAACAGACTGAAACAAGGGCCACAGGAGGTGAGAAATAAATTCTTCCAACTAATTCAGTGAGAAGGTAGGATGGTGAAGCTAAGAAGCCTACAAGCGGACACATGAAAGCCATTGTCTCAGTGGAATGGGGAAGCAAAAAGAAAAAAAAAATCTGACAAACAGAACTCTATTTCTCCCTTTAGGCCATAGTGGGGAAATTATGTTAAGAAATTTTACTTTGAAGGGAACAGAAATTGGCTCTAAGCAAATCAATAAGCACTTAAAAGGGCAATGTTGACTTTTTCTGGTCTTAGATGCTAGTGGATGTATCCTGTAGCCACATATATAATCATAGTCTTAGGATCTGTTGTCACAGAAAAACAGTATAGAATCAAATAGCATAATATTCATGAACCTCCAGATGGAAAAAACTTTTCTATGAATTTAATGATTTCCTTATAGTTTTAAACTTTCCATAACTTGGCACTCTCAATGTGGTAAATGTGAACAAGAATGCAAATACCTGGACTGTTAGATGCCAAATATTTAAAGAATCAGAAGAAGCTGAATAAAGAGTTCCAGCCTGTAATTGCAACACAGAAGGATAAGGCAGGAGGATGAGATCAGCTTGAGGCTATCCTGGCCAGCAAAGTGTGGCCAGCAAATCCTGATAAGCTTGGGATAAGACTGAGGTCTTCCCAGCATCTGCTGTTACCTGAGTGTTTGATCTTAGCCCTTCTGACTGGCATGAGGTAGAATGTCAGGGTTTTTCTGATTTGCATTTCCCTGATGACTAAGGATGTTGAATATTTCTTTCAGTGCCTCTTGGCCATTTGATATTTCTCAGTTCAGAGTTCTTTGTTTAGCTCTGAACCACATTTTTAAATAGAGTTATTTGATTCTCTGGAGTCTAACTACTTGAGTTCTTTATATATATTGGATATTAGCCCTCTTTCGGTTGTAGGATTAAGAAAGATCCTTTCCTAATCTGTTGGTTGCTGTTTAGTCCTAATGACAGTGTACTTTGTCTTACAGAAACAAAAAAAAAAAAATTGCATTTTTGTGAGGTCCTATTTGTCAAGTCTTGATCTTAGTGCATAATTTCCCCAGTTTACAAGTGTTCAAGGCTCTTATCTACTTTCTCTTCTAATAGTTTCAGTGTACCTGGTTTTATGTGGAGGTCCTTGATCCACTTTTACTTGAGCTTTGTACAAGGCAATAAGAAAGTATATATTTGCACTCTTCTGCATGCTGACCACCACTTGAACCAGCACCATTTGTTGAAAATGCTGTCCTTTTTTTACTGGATCATTTTAACTCCTTTGTCAAAGATTAAGTGAACATTGGTATATAACTCCATTTCTGGGTCTTCAGTTATATTCTATTGATCTACCTGTCTTTCTCTATACTAATACCATACAGTATCTATCACTTTTGCTCTGTAATACAGCTTGAAGTTAAGGATGGTGATTCCCCCAGATCAACAACTCAGGTCACAGCAGATGCTGGCAAAGATGTGGAGAAAAAAGAATACTCCTCCATTGTTGGTGTAATTGGAAGCTGGTACAACTACTCTGGAAATCAGCCTGGAGGTTCCTCAGAATCACTCCTGGGCATATATCCAAAAAAATCTCCAACATATAACAAAGACACATGCTCCACTATGTTCATAGAAGTCTTATTTATAATAGCCAGAAGCTGGAAAAACCCAGATGTCCTTCAACAGAGAAATGAATACAGAAAATGTGATACATTTACACAATGGAGTAGTACCCAGCTATTAAAACAATGAGTTTATGATGGAACTAGAAAATATCATCCTGAGTGAGGTAACCCAATTAAAAATAAAAAACAACAAAACAAAACAAAACAAAACAAACAAACAAAAAACACCTGGTATGCACTCACTGATAAGCAGATACTAGCCATAAAATTCAGACTACCAAAGATACAATTCACAGACCACATGAAGCTCAAAAAGAAGGAAGACCAAAGTGTGGATACATCAGTCCTTCTTAGAAGAAATAACAAAAATATTCACAGGATGAAATATGGAGACAAAGTTTATAGCAGAGACTGAAGGAGAGACCATCCAGAGATTGCCCCACCTGAAGAGCTTTCCCATATACAGATACCAACCCAGACAATATTGCAGGTGCCAAGAAGTGCATGCTGACAGGAGCCTAATATACCTGTTTCTAGAGAGGGTCTGTCAGAGCATGACAAATACAAAGGTAGATACTTGCAGCTAACCATTGAAATGAGAATGGATCTCCAGTGAAGGATTTAAAGAAAGTACTGAAAGAGCTGAAGATGTTTGCAACCCCATAAAAATAACAACATCAACCAACCAGTTACCCCAGAGCTCCCAGAGACTAAAACACCATCCATGGAGTACACATGGACAGATCCAAGCCTCCAGATGAATATATAGCAGAGGGTGGCATCAAGGAGGAGAACCCTTTTTTTCTGTCAAGGAAAGATGTCCCAGTATTGATAAATGTCAGAACAGGGAGGTGGGAAGGGGTGAGTGTGTTGGGGAAAACCCTCATAGAAGCAGAAGGAGGGGAGAGAGGATAGGATATTTCTGGAGGGAAAGAGGATAACATTTGAAATGCAAATAAAAAGTATCCATTAAAGAAATAGAAAAGAGAAAAAGAAAAGACTGAGCTCTAATTTCCAAAACCAAACAACAACAAGTAAACAAGTTGGGTGGCAGCACACATATGAAGTTTATTGTTTTTGTGTTTTGTTGTCATGTTTTGGTTTTCTTGAGCATATGAAAACATAATAGGTGCAAGTAAGGCAAACTGGCAAAGATGGGAGAGAAAGGGCTCCTGAGTACCGCACCTATAGCTCTGTGGAAGGGGTGGGTACAGCATGATGTGACTAGAGTTAAAATGTTCTCAAAAGTCTTTGGTAAATGAAACGTAAAAGTGGCCAAGATGTTGGGGTAGAGTTTTCCATAGTGAATCAAGGTGCTTATCATAGTGAAGATAATAATTCATATTCCAGACCTTTTCATTGTGGGGTGCTCCAGAAGCTACTTTATCGATGTTAATATCTCTGAAAACTTCCCTATCTACGGTTAAAACTCAGCAGAAGTCCAAGAAGAAAATGTTGCAGGTGATTTTTTTTTTTAAACGACTTTATTTTGCAAAACAAAGATACATGTAAAGATTTTAAACATTTTTTGCTTAAAATTATACATTTTTGTCAGTACTGTTTTTTCGGACATTAAAATAAATTTTACATAAAACCATGTGAATATGTTTTTTAGTCAGTACTTGATTTTTTTCAAGGGGTTGACAGTATGCATTGAAAACGTACTAGTTGAAATAAGCGTAAAGTAAATGCAAAACAAAACGCAACATGGAAATAGTCAAAGTCTTCTTGTTTTGTGAATATATGTATATTTTTTTGTTTTCTTAATTTCTTGGACTTCATATAGTCTGTGAGTTGTTTCTGGGGGAGTGCAAGCCTCTGGGGTTAGCATCCCACTATCAGTGACTGCATATTATGTCTGTTCTTTTGTGACTGGGTTATCTCACTCAGGATGATCTTCTCTAGATGCAGCCATTTTCTTAAGAATTTGGTTAAGTCATTGTTTCTGGTGGCTGAGTAGTATTCCATTGTGTATATGTACCACAATTTTTGTATCCATTCGTCTTCTGAAGGACATCTGGGTTCCTTCCAGCTTCTGGCTATTATAAATAGAGCCGCTATGAACATTGTGGTGCATATATCTTTGTTGTGTATTAAAGTGTCTCTGGGGTATATGCCCAGAAGTGGAATAGCTGGGTCTTCAGGTAGTACTATATCCAATTTTCTGAGGTATCGCCAGACAGATTTCCAGAGTGGTTGTATTAGCTTGCAACCCCACCAACAGTGGAGAAGTGTTCCTATTTCTCCGCAGCCTTGCCAGCATCTGCTGTCATCTGAGTTTTGGATCTTGGCCAATCTGACTGGTGTGAGGTGGAATCTTAGGGTTGTTTTGATTTGCATTTCCCTGATGGCTAAGGATGTCGAGCACTTCCTCAGATGTTTTTCGACCATTCAGTGTTCCTCAACTGAAAATGATTTGTTTAGCTCTGTACCCCATTTTTTAATAGGGTTATTTGATTCTCTGGTGTCTAGCTTTTTGAGTTCTTTGTACACCTTGGATATTAGGCCTCTATCTGATGTGGTGTTGGTAAAGATCTTTTCCCATTTTGTTGGTTGCTGTTTTGTTTTTTTGACGATGTCCTTAGCCTTACAGAAACTTTGCAATCTCATTAAGTCCCATTTGTTAATCTTTGACCTTAAAGCTTGAGCCATTGGTGTTTTGTTCAGGAAATTTTCTCCTGTGCTATGTGTTCTAAGGTTTTCCCTACTTTCTCATCTAATAGTTCCAGTGTATCTGGTTTAATGTGGAGATCTTTAATCCACTTACACTTGAGCTTTGTATAAGGAGATAAGAACGGGTCTATTTTCATTCTTTTGCATGTTGAGTGCCAGTTGGACCAGCACCATTTGTTTAATAGGCTGTCCTTTTTCCATTGAATGTTTACTGCTCCTTTGTCAAAAATCAGGTGACCATATACATGAGGGCTCATTTCTGGATCTTCTATTCTATTCCATTGATCCACTTGCCTATTTCTGTACCAGTACCATGCAGTTTTCAGCACAATTGCCTTGTAATATAGCTTGAGGTCAGGGATAGTGATTCCCGCAGATGTTTTTTTGTTGTTGAGGATGGATTTTGCTATTCTAGGTCTTTTGTTATTCCATATGAAATTGCACATTGATCTTTCCAATTCCATGAAGAACTGGGTTGGAATTTTGATGGGGATTGCATTGTATCTGTAGATTGCTTTTGGTAATATGGAAACAGAGAATTCTTAATAGAGGAATCTCTAAAACTGAAAAAAAATTCACTTAAAAAAGTGTTCAATATCCTTAGTCATTAGGGAAATGCAAATTAAAGATTTCATCTCACACCCATCAGAATAGCTAAGATAAAAACCTCAAGAGACAGTGTGTGCTGGGAAGGATGTGTAGCATCCCGTGGGAGTGTAAACTTGCACAATCACTCTGAAAATCAATTTGTCTTCTTCTAAAAATAGTTGCGAATAGTTCAACCTCAGAAGCCAGTTAAACCATTCCTGGATATATACCCAAAGGATGTTTTACCACTCCACAAGGATACTTCTTTAACTTTATTTATAACTTTGAGAAACTGGAAAAAACCTAAGTGTCCTTAAACGGAGGAAAAGATATAGAAATTGCCATACATTTACAGAATGGAGTACCAATCAGCTATTGAAAACAAGGGAATCATGAAAATTTCAGGCAAATGAGTGAAATAGAAAATGTCTTCCTGAGTGAGGTAACCCAGACCTTGAAAGAAACACATTGTATTTATTCACTTATGAGTGTATATTAGCAATAAAGTGGAGGATAATGATCCTACAATCCACAGAGGCAAAGAATTTAAATTGCAAAGAAAACCTAAGGCAGGATATTCGAATCTCACTCAACAGGGAAAATAAAATAGACACATGGGTGAATGGATAGAGCATACTGGTTGGTAGAGGTGGTAGAAAGTGCAAAAAGAGAGATCAAGTGTGAGGAGGATCAGGGGAGAGAGAACTGACATCTTAGTGTGAGAAAATATCTGGAATGACCTAGAAACCAAGAAAAATGGAAACTTCCAGGAATTGATTAGGGTTCCCTTAGCTAAGGCTCCTAGCAACAGGGGATCTGGAACTTGAAATGATCAATTCCTATACCTAGGTAAGGCTACTAATGGAGGGATGTGGACACGAATCCAACCACTAAATCTTAGACCCAAAATTTGTCCTTCTACAAGATGTTCAGTGATAGTGTTAGAGCAGAAATTGAGGGAATGGCTGGCCCAACTTGAGACATATCATGACAGAGAACATAATAAAAACACTATTAATAATATTCCTTCCATCTAGCAGAACTATCTTCTGAGTAATTCAGCCAGGAGGTCATGGAAATAGATGCAGAGATTCACAGCTAAACATTGGGTAGAGCTCAGAAATCTTGTGGAAGAAGGGGAGAAAATATTGAAGGAGCCAGCAAGATCAAGATTCGTGCAAGAAAACCTACAAAATCATGTAACCTGTCCCTACAGGAGTTCAAAGAGACTGTACTCCCAATAAGCAAGGATGCTTATGGTGAGACTAGGCCTGTTATACATTTGTAACAGATGTACAGCTTGTTCTTCATGTGGGACCTCTAACAGCAGGAGCAGGGGCTGTCTCTCACTCTGTAATCCCCTGCCTCTTGAATCCCTTATCCCTAACTGGGCTGCCTTGTTTAGCCTAAACAGAAGATCTACACAGCCCTACCTTAACTTGATAGGGCAACCGGGTTGATATATATGGGTGTCCTCTCTTCTTTGAGGGGAAGGGAGAGAAAGGGACATCGAAGAAAAGGGGAAAAGGAAGCTTCAATGGTGATAAAAGCAAATAAATTATTGAAAATTTCTCTTAATTTTAATATAGTTGAGCGTATTGTCTATTAAAATTCATGTTTAGGGAGATTTTCCTTATTAAATCATGAATTAAAGTTCTAATGCTAGTAAAGAATATTAAAGACTGCATCAAATTACTGGCTTGAATTTTCTTTTTACCAATTGTGTTGAAAATGGCATCATTGGTTTTGTTCCCCTTTAAAAATATTTGTCCCCTGGTTTGGTGATATCTCCCCACTCTTATTCCACAGGGCCGCATCGACTAACTGAGATGCCATGTTTTCATGTGTCAATTAAAACTCGTTTTTTGTCTCATGTCATATGTACTCTTCTATTCTCTTCCCTGGATTATTTTAGTAACTTTTCCTGTTTGGTGCTTGTTTACCATTTCTCATATTAGCCATTTTTAGGGTATATTGGTCTCAAATCTCTATTTTCATCGTCTGGCTGGCTGAATCTTATTATCTTTGTCTTCTACACATTTACATCTATATTTCCTCCTTTCTTCATACCTTTTGAAAGGTAGCAATTGTTCTTGAATGAACTTGACACAGACAGTACCATCACAGCTATCAAAAATAGTTCTAACAGGAAGCTTACTAGTGTTTTTATGACACCAAATGATTACTATTTTTTTCTAGCCTCTTAACAAGAATAAGAAGTTAATTTAGTCATAGAAAACTGTAGGACAAAGTGTGGTTTTATATTCAGAGAATAAAATGGATAAGTCTATGCTCCTTCATAAATTAGGCAGACAACAATTTCCAGGCATCAGTATAACTGAACAATCTGGTCTCACCAATGGCCACTAAGCCTGTTCTAACTCAGCAGATGAGTGCAGTAGAAGGGCATTTGGTGGGAGGCAGGCAAAGTTTGGAATTAAGAAAAGTACCCCCCCCCCTTTTTTAAAACAAACTCATCAATTGGAAAACTCTATCAATAGAAATAAGCATGGCACTTCCTCGGATAAATGAAAATAAAACTACCATTGGACCGGACTAAACTACTACTAGGATCTAACTCAGCTGATCATAGAGATACATGGACAGGTACTTTTATTGTGAGACTAATTATAATGAATATAATAAAAACAAGATATAGAAGTAGCATACATATTCATCTGCACAAAAGTAGACAAAGCAAATGTGGTTCATGGAGATATTGAAATGTATTAAGCCATAAAGAAAAATGAAACTATATTATTTTCAGAAAAATAAATAAACAAAAATTCATCATGTTAAGCAAGATAAGTGAAACTCAGCATGAGAAATATTTGTACATGATTATCACTTTTTCTTCAACATTGACCTACTTGTATAATCCAAGGCATATAAACATAAATATATAACATGAAAGAAGAAGGCTGTGTGGAAAGAAGGAGAAAGAATCTAAAGTGAGGAGAGAGACAAGAGGGTGAGAATTACAATATGGTGTACTGTCCCATAATAAATCTATATTTAAATGTACAAATATTCAACAGAAAAGAAGAACTATGTGGAGAAAGCAAGAAGCCCATTGAATATAATGAAAGAACAACTATATATATATATGTATATGTATATGTGTGTGTATGTGTGTGTGTGTATATATATATATATATATGATGAAGACTAGTATTATTTTTTCTTTTTAAAATTATGTTTGTATAATATTCTCCCTGCAAAAATGTCTGTGTACAATGTACTTTACTGTGCCCACAGACAAGAAGAGTGTAATGGACCGAGGAAGTGGACATACAAAGAGTTCTGAGTTGCCATGGGGATTCTGTGTGTCAAACCGTGGTTTTTGGAAGAACAGCAGGTTATTTTTAAGCTGCTTTGCCATCTCTCTCTGCCTCACACCCACTGTTTTTCATGGCAATGAAATTTAAAATTTAAAAACTATAAAGCACAGGAAAACCATATCATTCAAATCATATTAAGTAGTAAGTATTGAGATGTGAGTGGGACATATAGAGGAGGTTTTACTTTAGAGGAAAATAGACGAAAAGAAAATGACTTACTGAAAGTCTGGACACATTCTTTTTTCTGTTCTTACTGTTCTCAAAGTTATTAACTGCTCTCTTCAACAAGACACACTATTCACTTTGTTCTTGCCTATTGTTTGTGTCAGATGCATCTCAATCTAGTTGATTGACTTGCCAGTTATGCCAAACATTATCTTGCTTTGTTTTAAGTCTTTTTGATATTTTAACTTTTCCCCCTGGAGTATCCTCAAGTGTATTAATTATCTAAAGGTTATACATTCTTAAGGCCTCAGCTTGAGTTTTATTATGTTTTTTAGAAAACACAATTTGCTCTACTCCAACTGACTACTTTGTTTCTACAATGCCATTTCTGATTTTCCGTGACAAAATCTTTGGTTGTAATAATCCATATATGTGCTGTTTCTCCCATTAAGCTGTAAACTGCAGAATGTAGATTTCTGCAGACACCATTGCAGATTCCCACAGAACATCACAAACATTCAGGATATTTCATGCATAAATCTTACCTTTCTATCAATTTTTGACCAACGTGTCTACTCACACTTATGTTTTTTTTCCCAAGCTTGACACCAGATTTGACTTTTTAGCTTTGTTCCCTTGCCATTTATAAAAACAATAGTTTATCCTTAACCTATCTTGGCCTTAACCAACTCATATTGATCATAGGTGGCCTCCAGAGCTCTCTTGTAAGGCCTCTGTGCACTTACCCTGCACTCTACTCATGAGACACAAAACTCCCTTTTGCCTTCTCTGCTTCTTCTCATCTAGATCTTTTATTTTTGAAATCTATATAGAACATACAAATTGAAAACTCTCTCTGATTTCTGACTTAAGGAGAGAAATGGACAGATTTCTTTCAGCAAATACTTATTAAATGGTAAAGTGAATATTTTTTTACAGTATACTTGGGTATTCCCAGCAGCCTAGGGATGCAAAGCCAAATGATAGCAGCAAAGGTTAGGATAATGAGTGAAGAAAATAATCTATAATTAATCCATATAAACTTACTTGCCTCATGAGATCCTGTGTATTTTATATTACAGGTTTGATAGTATAGTAATTTTGGTGGATATGATCAGGATCAATATTAGCATTTTTTTTTTTTTTTTGTTTTGTTTCTAGTAGATAGAGGTATCAGTAAGTGGAAGTAGTTTTCCCAGAATAAGTGCAATGCAAATTAATCATTACTTCTTGCACATATCTATGCTGATTTGTAACAAAATCTTCAGTCCAACTTATTTTTTTCTTTAAACCACAGTGCTTCTGTGCTTCTGCAGCCCACCAGTTCACTACAGTGACAGTTTTTTTTTCTTGTAATCAATAGTGTCTCACATAATAGCTTTTAGTGGAAAAATTCACATATTATTCAAAATATTTGGACCAAGAGTCTATGAAGAACATGAGATTGTCTTAGATGGAAGAAATTGAATACCATTTCAACCACTGGCAATTTACATGGTAACATTAAGAATAATTGGTTATGAGCAATAACCAGTGACTTCGCCTCTGGGTTGCCACATGTGAATTTACTTAGGGCTTAGAGTCAAATGACCAGTATCACCTGAGCAACTTTAGAAGAATAAGTTTCTTCATGTTGAGTTTATGTTTTTGTAATGCTCTCTGGTGTTTTAAGTATGTGTGCAAGTTTCTGTCAATACTTTTGTTGTTGTCTTTACATGTAAGTTTATAAATTTAATATATTTAACAAAAATGTCAAAAATATATTGAAAGTAATATTATATTCAATGAATGGTGCTGGGAAACCTGGATGTCCACATGCATAAGAATAAAATAACATTCTATTGTTACTATACATTCTGTTGCTATTATATTTTACATTAAACTACATCTATTACTTTGCACAACAATGTCTTCTACACATGGAAAAATTTTCAAAATTTGAATTTTTACTAGTCAGTAAGTCATACACTTTAGTTCATTCACCACTCCGTGCCCAGTCTGTTATACTTCCTATTTTTATTCTTTTATTCAAAATGGGTTTTCATATACATACATACATGTATATATATATATATATATATGTATACATATATACATATATATGTGTGCATGTGTATATAATGGTCTCCTTCTCTCACTTATTCCTGCTAGCTCCTCCCCACTAAACTTTCAATCTTTATTTACCCTTTGTTTCTATCTATATCTTGTTAGAAAACAAATAGGCAAATCAAAACAACCCTAAGATTCCACCTCACACCAGTGAGATTGGCCAAGATCCAAAACTCAGATGACAGCAGATGCTGGCGAGGCTGCGGAGAAATAGGAACACTTCTTCACTGTTGGTGGGGTTGCAAGCTAATACAACCACTCTGGAAATCTGTCTGGCGATACCTCAGAAAATTGGATATAGTACTACCTGAAGACCCAGCTATTCCACTTCTGGGCATATACCCCAGAGACACTTTAATACACAACAAAGATATATGCACCACAATGTTCATAGCGGCTCTATTTATAATAGCCAGAAGCTGGAAGGAACCCAGATGTCCTTCAGAAGACGAATGGATACAAAAATTGTGGTACATATACACAATGGAATACTACTCAGCCACCAGAAACAATGACTGAACCAAATTCTTAAGAAAATGGCTGCATCTAGAGAAGATCATCCTGAGTGAGATAACCCAGTCACAAAAGAACAGACATAATATGCAGTCACTGATAGTGGGATGCTAACCCCAGAGGCTTGCACTCCCCCAGAAACAACTCACAGACTGTATGAAGTCCAAGAAATAAAGAAAACAAAAACTATACATATATTCACAAAACAAGAGGACTTTGACTATTTCCATGTTGCGTTTTGTTTTGCATGTACTTTACGCTTATTTCAACCAGTACGTTTTCAATGCATACTGTCAAGCCCTTGAAAAAAATCAAGTACTGACTAAAAAACATATTCACATGGTTTTATGTAAAACTTATTTTAATGTCTGAAAAAGCAGTACTGACAAAAATGTATAATTTTAAGCAAAAAATGTTTAAAATCTTTAAAAAAATAATAAGCTGTTAGTCTTTTGTGTAGATGGAAATATCTCAAGAAACACTTCTTGTTATGATTAATAATTTGAGTCTTATTTGTAACAGATAAGAGACCAATGTATTTTCCATGTATTTTCATGTTAAAAAAAATAAATCTTGTTTTGAAGACAAAAAAAAAAAAAAAAAAAAGAAAACAAATAGGCATCTAAGGGCTAATCATATATATATATATATATAACAAAAACAAATAAGTCATAATAGGACAAAACTAACAACAAAAGGAAAAAAGCCTGATAAAAGGCACAAGAAAAAGATGTAAATGCAGAAACCAGTTTGTTCCCACTTTCGGGATTCCTGTGAAAACATATATCCATAGCTAGGCATGGAGCTGCTTGTCTTTAACCCCAGCACTTGGAATAGAGAATCAGAAGGATCTCTTGAGTGTGAGGCCAGACTGTTTGCAGAGTTAGCTCTAGGACAGCTAGAATTCTGTTTCAAAAGACTAACAAAAAAGATATAAAGATGGAAAGAAGGAGAGGAACAAAAGAAAAAATAATGAAAGAAGGAAGAAGAAAGGAAGGAAGGAAGGAAGGAAGGAAGAAAGAAAGAAAGAAAGAAAAGAAAAGAAAACACACACAAATCCAGAAGCCATATCATACAATATACAAAAAGGACCCACAAGTTATTTTAAATTTTTAAAATTTTAGACAAAAAAATTAAAGAAAAATGATGACATACTGTATGAGACAAGGAAGGTCTAGTGATGGCATTAAATTAATTTGTATTGGACACCTAGTTCTGGGCATGCGGCCTACCTAAAGAGTAGCTTGTTTTAGAGACTCACTTGGAGAAAATCTAATTTTCATTTGCAAGTGGATATCAACTGGTGATTGCTTCTGGCATGGGGTGGAGGTGTGTGTCCACTTCTATCATCCTTAGGCTCCCATCTAGTGAAAACTATGCAGGGCACGCTACCTCAGTTTCTGTACATTACGGTGTTCAATGGTCATGTTGTGTTTAGAAGCCACTGATTCCTTAGTGTCCTCCATCCCCTCTGGCTCTTCCATTCTTTCCCCTTCCACTTCTGCAGAGTTCCCTGAGTCCTTTGGAGAGGAATTTTATGGAGGCATCTCATTTAGGGCTGAACAGACACTGGGCGTCTGGATTTAGAGGGGAGGAAGAGTGAACATCTCTAGCTTATCCACCTGCTTCACTGGTCTACTGGCTTCTCTGACAGGCTTGGCTGGGATTGAATTGGGGTGCCTTCTGGAGTTAGGGGATGGGATTAGAAAAGTGTCTGGTAGAAAAGAGGTTAGGAGCGCAGATCCACTGATCCAGAGGAACAGACCAGGAGGGGAGGACACAGTCGGTTGTCTAATACAAACCTGAGGTGAGAGAGGTGGTGAATTTGGAAAAGAGGAAGCAAAGGTGATGATCTGCTCTTAGCCACCTGCTTTTCTGGCCTATGTGTCTGGTCAGTTCGCAGGGAATTATCAACCTTTTTCTTAAATGCGTGATTATAGCAGAACTTATACAGTGTAATCACCATCTTCAGTGCCCCAATACTACTGGTTAAGGATCATTTCTCTTTCCAAGACTGAATCGCTGTCACCTTCACTGGGAAACTCTGTCCTGTTTTATTTATAATCACATTTTTTTTTACCAATACCCCTGGCCAAAAACAATAACAACAACAAAATCCAAATGACTTTGTGATATGGTCTCACTGTGTAAGGCTGGCCTGAAAATATTGGATATAGACCTTCCTGGCTTTGAAATCACAGATATTTGCCTGCCTCTGCCTGTTTAATGCTTTGATTAGAGGCAAGTGACACCATGCCTGGCTATTGTAAATTATTTTTAGAGATTACTATTCTTCTGCCCATTGTTCTGATGGCAGAGTAAAGGTGGACAACTTACTGTGTGGTGAGAGGATCATGGTAAAGCACAGGTACACTATGTTCATTTTCCAATCAATTTGTATTTTTCTCTGTATTTTCCTCCCCATTTTTAGTGGAGATGCTCACAGGTTATTTTCAAAAGGAGTCACAAATTTATTCTTCATTTTTCAATCTAGTCATTTGCTAAAAGCAAGTAAAATATGTATATGGCCATGCTTAATAGAGAATACTTTATTGAAATACCTAATTGAAATCACACTCTTATACTAAACAACCATAGCATCCTCCTTGTATTATTCTTAATAATAGAATTAGGAAAATACTTCATTTTATTTTGGACATCTCTTCCACTCTGCTTTTTACTGTGTAGCCAATTCTGAATGAAATTCTTTGTTACCAAGTGAACTGTAATGAAAGAAAGGTCATGACTTTCTCAAGCTAGGCAGCCCTGTGGTAAAAGCATTTCAGAAGTCTTCTGGGTCTTCTCAGGAATTCTGATTACAATTAGGAAGTTATTGCTTTCAAAACAATGTCAAGATCTCATCTTTCACAAAAAAAGTCTGACAATGCTGTGCATTCAGTTGCAGTTGTAAGCCATTAACCCTTGGAATGACTCAGTGACCTTGGCTTTCAAGAGAATTAGCCCTGAAGTTATGAGGAAGAAAAAATTATTCCAGCGATGTCATTGAATTTTCAAAGACTTGCCTTCTAACTTAAGGCCAAGATTTTGAGTTAAAAAATTTGTTGACACTCTATTGTCAAATACCATTTAGAAGACATCATGTTTTATACATTAAAATTTCCAGTTTTATTGTACAACATGGGCTCCTACCTTATCTACCACACTGGTGACTAAACATAGGCAGTGAATAGGTATATCTAATATAGCTAAAATTAAGGGTCATGTATAAATTCTCACATAGTGAGATGTGTTTTTTTTTTTTTCAACTAAGGGGACTGATGTGGTTTTATTTCTGTGATCATACAGGATTTACCCTATTTATTTATTATTATTATTTCCACTTAATTTCATAATGAATTTCCAGGTCACCTTGTCCTTGGAGAATTTCTTCAATGCATGGACTTATTTATTTATTATTTTATTCTTTCCTCTAAACTTAAGAGAAAAATACTAGAGTGATATCTCCCCCCAAGTTTTAAAATTGTTTTTTTCTTTGCATTTTATATTCTGTAATGTAATAGTGAGAGCACAGAGATTTGATAGATAAAATTCCTGCATTCACAATGAAAATAAAACATTATTTACAGAATGGTCAAAATAAATAGGTCAGACCAAATATGAGACAGACATCTTGTGTCTTAGTTAAGCTTTCTATTGCTGTGAAAAGACACCATGACTGTTCTTGTAAAGGACAATATTTAATTGCGTCTGGTTTACAGTTCAGATGTTCATTGTTGTCATGGCAGGAAACATGGCAGGATGCAGGCAAATATGGGGCTGAGAAGAAGCTACTATTTCTACATTGTGATCCACGGGATGTATGGAGAGACTGCTACACAAGCATTATCTTTAGTATATGAAGCCTCAAAGCTTACCTCCACAGTGGCACACTACTTCCAATAAGACCATACCAACTCCAAAATGAACATACCTCCTAATATTTCCACTGCCCGTGGATCAAACAGATACTCAAACACGATTCTATGAGGACCATTTCTAGTCAGGCAATCACACTTTGCCTTAAAATCGTAGGTTTATGTTAAGGTTATACATAACTGGACAGTGGAGATATAGGCCAGGAAAGAAGCTGGAGGAGAAGAAGAGAGGGGAGGAGGGTGAGGATGACTGAGGAAAAATAGAAGCCGACATATATGTTTCTCTCGGTGCATCTCTAGCTTGAAGGGGTTGTTATGATTATTTCTAAGGGTTTCTATGGGTCTAACATATCTTTTCTGGATGGGCAGTTTGTACCTTTCTCTGCTGGTTGGTAGCTTATTGTGCAGACAGTTTGTTGGTTGAGAATTTAACATATAAACCTGTTTGAAAAGTTCATGGTTGTGAGTCATGTTTTTATCAGGATGTGGAGAATGTGAGCTAAGTTCTTGGTAGAGGAGCAGCTGAGCAAGTGTTTTCAGTGTGGTGGCCTGAAGCTCCACACAGATCTAGTAATCAAAGTTCCAGACTAAAAGAGAGACAGCAGAGAGAGGGTGGTATGGAGACAGCATGGTAGAGAAAGAGCATGGGCACAAGGCTTCATACTGGAGCAGCTCCTGCAGAGAGAGACCAAGCTGAAATGGTAACAGCAGATTACTTTTTAATATTTACCACAACAGAAAATCATAGGAAGCATATGATAAAAATATTCCAGGCTAGACCAAATGTAGATTTCCCCTTAGTACTCTTCCACCTAGTACTCCATGTTAACATATTAATATCTACATATTATTCTATATGCTAAATATTATAAATATTCATTCTCTTTGCTATGATTTTTATGCACTTTCCAAAGTGTCCTCGGACCTTCTAATTTGTCCTATCCCTTTTGACCTTGATTTTATTTTGTAGGTTCTTGAGGTTTGGTCTTCTATTTGTATTGTAATGTATTTATTAACTGGTCCCCAAGGCCGGGTTATCTCCACAAATGAGAAAGTCTCTAAGCACACAAATGATGCTATTTAGCATTGCCCCCAAGATATAACCTATTGGTCAAATAAAGATGCCAACAGCTAATAGCTGGGAAGTAGAGACATAGGTGGGGTTTGGGGTTCTCAGGATGGGGTCAGAGGAGAATCACCAGAAGAAAGAAGGTGGAGAGAGTAGGAAGACTCAATGGGATAAGTAAATTATAAAAGCATATCCAGGAGGGTTAGCCAATTGAAGTTAAGAGTTTCCCAGATGGAACATGGCAAATTATAACTTAGGGTTATTGACTGAAAAATAAATTCTATTAGCATAAAGGCTAGATATGCCTAACTTTAGTGGTGATTAAGGCTTATTATAAATATAAAGGTTGTGTGTCTTTTATCTGGGAACTGAATAATCAAAGGTAGGGTAGAAGTCCCAGATTGAGATTAACTATCAACCACAACAGTATGGCTTTCTGATCTTCTATCTTGTAGCATCCCTTTTTATTCCTCCTTGTGCTATGGTTTCACTGGTCAAAGAGTATGTTTAATTTTTATTGTTGTTGAGGTAGCTGAAATTTCAATGGACCACTCTTTCTTTTTCCCTTTGTAGAGCTGTTTCATCTTCATGATAAAAGTATATGTCTCATCACTCTGGTATCGGCTTAGAATTCAATGATTACCACCAGCCACTCTGATTGTCTCCATCTTGTGATATTATTCCGTTTTATATTCTTTGTACTTTGATCCCTGTGAAGGATGATACTTATTGCTCATTAATTTTGTTTTAGCTCATATAGGATGAGTTTTATGTGAACAAGAAACATGTCCTTTCAGTCAATATCACCGTTACTGCGAAATTGTCTGACAAAAAATAATTAACAATAGCTGGCAAGATAGTTCATAGGCTAAGAGGCACTAGTTGGCAAACACAATGGCTTGAGTTTAGTCCCATGAACCCCCATAGTACACAGTGAGAATAAACTCCCAAAAGCTGTCATTTGGGCTTCACCTGTGAACTGTGCCATTTGTATATGTATAAACACACACACACACACACACACACACACACACACACATTATATAGCATTTGGGATTCTAAATACAATAAGAAAGAATATGGAATTGAATGTTTATGATCAGTCTCCAGAGACTTCTTTTGTAATGTGGTCATAAGTTTAACATTACTATAGGGATGCTTAAACGTGAATCAGTGTTGGGAGATGGAATATTCTTGTTACAGCATATTCATCTCTAATCAGAAAGCACAGCTTGTCTTTCTCTACCTTCTTTTCCTATCCTATTTATATAAAGGAGACATTTCTTCAGATTACCATCTTTTCTAGGGTAGATTTCCAGCTAGAAAAGAAAACAAGTGGCCAGAACACAGATTATACTTGAAGTCTCTAAATGTGGATAAACATTT
Source organism: Micromys minutus (assembly GCF_963924665.1). Taxonomy (NCBI): domain Eukaryota; kingdom Metazoa; phylum Chordata; class Mammalia; order Rodentia; family Muridae; genus Micromys; species Micromys minutus. The sequence continues at coordinate 10,188,225 of NC_137953.1, forward strand.
AAATAAGATAGGTTACTTGGGCCAAAGAATCCAAGGAATATACACTTTGTCTCCAAGTGATTATGGAGCCCCAAGACACATAGTTTCTGATTATTACAATATCTCATGGTTTTGTGCTAAGTAAATGAATTAACTAGAGGTGTGATTAAAAAAAATGTGTAACATCTGTGTGGATGTGTTAAGAGATCCGGGAAGCCAGGGAAACAGAGCCAGCAGTTTCAACTGTTCTGAGGTGATTCTCTCAAAGAGAGTTGTGAGTCAGCAGGTGTACTCCACACCTCTTTGACATTTGTGCTGACAAAACCACGAGTGTGAGGTGCTCAAATTGAAATCGTCAGCTGCTTTTATAAGCAAGAGCAAAGCTCCTAGCTTTTATTTTCAAAATCCTGCCAGTTAATTTTATCTCTCAGACCTAAAGGATTAAGAATCAAAATTTCACCCTAATTTCTTCAGGATCAAAAAGAGTTGACTTACATCAGATTTTTCAGGAGTAAGAATAGGGTGTATTTTTTAACTATTTATTATCTGTGTGTGTGTGTGTGTGTGTGTGTGTGTGTGTGTGTTTGTGTGAGATATCATTTGCACACATGTGTATATTTAAGTAGGCAAGGAGAAAGTGTCATATCCCTGGGAATTAGAGTTAAAGATAGTTCTGAATTTCCTGATGTAGGTTCTGAGAACTGAACCTGGATCCTCTGTAATATCAGAGAGTGTTCTTATCTATGAAACTGTAAGAGTTAAAATTTTAATTTGGCCCCATTAACCCTGCTTTGAGGACAAGTATGTCTCAAGGCAGAGAACAAAAACCGCAGACCACCTGGTCTTGATAAGGTCCAAAGGTTGGCATGCCCCAAAACAGGGTAGCCTAGAGTTGAACCATGTCCAAAATAGACAGACAATTCTAATTTGAATGAACCAATAAGATTGTTACTTGCCTGTTGCTAACTGCTTATGTGATTTCACCTATAAATACTTCTTCCCATTTGAGTTCGGGGTTGACTCCTCTATCTCCTGCTTGAAATACATGTCATCCTCAGAGTTCAGATCTTCCAAGTAAATTTCTTGCCTGATTGCATCAAGATAGGCTCTCCATGAGTTCTTGGGTTCAAGTTTCCTAGTACTTGAGTGAGGGGCTTCCCTAATTCAGGAGTCTTTCAAAACCAACCCTGCAGTGCCTATGATGCCTTTGAAGGTTATTCTCTCCCAACTCAGTCCAAACTGTATCTGTAAGGTAATTTTCATGCTTACAAGGAAGGACTCTATGTTTCACTAATTGGTATACAAACAGAAGCAAACATTTGGAGTGTTTCTTTGGCAGTTATTCAATTGAAAACATACCATTCAAAATTTGATCTATAGATTATGGTAATAAAATTTGGACCTGGCAGTATTATTTGAATTCACAAAGAGCTGAAAATCAACCTAAAAGTCAATAATTAAGAACCTTGAGCAGCTTGTTTAGGCATCACAAGAGAAGCTTCTTCCTAGAGCACATGGACATCAATACTGAGACCCACAACCAGACATCAGGCAGAAAATAAGAGACCAAAAAGGGAAAAAGCCTCACTCAGGGCTGAAAGAACCATGGAGAGGGGGCTGAAAGAGAGAGGGTAAGAGCCACAAGGGATAGAGAACACCAAGAAAGTGAGACCCTTTAAATCAACAGGCTCTACACATATATGAGTTAACAGAGACTGAGGGAGCACTTGTTTGTACAAGACGGGGTTCTAGAGTTAAGAGAAGTGGACAGAAGCTCCAAAGCCTAACCCAAAAGGTATTGCTAGCTGATAATTCCTTTCAAACGAAACTTTAGTTTTCTACAATGGAGTCTTACTGAGAAAATTAAGTACTATTGAGATAGGCTGCATGCCCATCTTAATGAGCCAACAGATAATGAATTTTAATGAATCATTGGAACTTCCTAGTCTCATGAGGTCTTTCAAAGCCTTTTAGTTTTACTTTAAAATTTTACATTATATATGTATATGTATATATATGTATATATATATTGAGCTCACACATATATATACATATACATACATATATTTATATATAATATTATGTGTGTGTTCAAGTAGGTATCTGCACCCATATATTTCCTGTGTCTTTTCTTGGGCTCCTTACCTCTTTGTGTTTGTCTTGTCCAATTCCAATGTATTAATGTTTTTCTTGTCTTATTATATTTTATCTTATTATTATCCCTTAGAAGTCTGGATATTTCAAATGGGAGATAGACAGTGGGAGGACATGGATGGACAGGGAGGTGGGGCAGAACTGGGAGTAGAGGGGGATCTCTTTACCCACAGCTCTCTGCACGTAGATCTCTAAAGTTTGAGGCAAGCCTGGTTTGCACTGTTACTTCCAGGCAAGAAAACACTATGTAGTTAAATCTTGTCTCAAATATGACAACAAAAATTTTCATAACGGGTCTATTTGTAAGATAACGTTATGTAGCCATTGGGCCTAGACACAAATATGTGTGTACTGATATGAGAAAATATTAGATGCATTTGGTGTGAGAAATGCATTCTGCAGTTTTCTAAGTATAGTAAGTAGAATTTTCTAAATATGTTACTCAAACATGAATAGAATTTTTAATTTTAAAATTAACTCTAATGTATGAAATCCTCAAAGATATCATCAGGTCAAGATGAATAAACGCTTTTTCTAACAGCAGAGCAAAACAGAGTGGCCCCTGGAAGAAAGTGTTGGGTTTATCTAGAGAAGTCTCACTTGACAGATTGTTTAAGGCTCATGTTTAAATTGGTGTCACCTACCTTCTCCCTAGCACACTACATTTAATGGCATGGGTCTCCAGTGCATTTTTACTGGTCTCTTGATAAGAATGAATTACCTGGAATACATTTTTATCATTTTAGTGAAAACTTGTCAAGTACCCTTTAGTTACTCTAAGAGAAAAGAATAAATGGGATTTTACCTTAACTAACTGTACAATCTTGAACATAGCCTGTGACCATGAACTCCAAGATTTCCTTGTGTGGTGCTTTTGGACCTTTGCATTTAACACCAACATGGAATCCTGGGTGTGCTTCGGCTCATTGGAACCAAAAGGGAATTTTAGTTGTTGCTCCTCAAGAATGTGAGAAGAGGAATCAATTTCTTCATTACTCTTTTATTTTCAGACTGGCCAGCCAGAGAGTGACAGGCAAAACTTGTGCACAGAAAACATTTATGTGGGATTGTCAATGTGCTTTGTATAGCTCAAGGAGTTGTCTATGACACAAATCTCTCATTCTAACTGTGAGAAGCAAGCCTTCCCTGTGCTGCTAGGAGCATTGGCTTCATCAGTTGTTTTAAATTTATAAGTCCTTTGTGATAAGGTGAACCCTATAATGGTGCGCTGGTTTAGGTTCCAGTGTGTTCCACTGCATTGAAAAGTGTTCTTTCATGGCTACTATTGGGGTGGAATAGCTTCTTAGACATCCAGATGTCTCAGTTGCCCTACTTTCTGACACATTGTACTTCAGGACTATTATCTGTTCATACCACTGAGATGACATCCCAATACTCCTCTTGCCAAATAAGAATTTAAAAAAAAATAAAAGTTACATTTTGCCAGTTGTTTCTCTTCATAATTCACAGTGATGTATAAATAAAGAAGAGAAGTATAATTTTATATATGCATGTATATGTATATACACACATAGATGTGTAAATACGTGCATGTGTTTTTACATAGAAGGTCTCAAGATAGATAAGAAGAAGCAGTTTACAGTAGGATTGTGAGAAGGTGGGACTGCAGTTTGGAACACAGCTCCTTTCCTTTCTTAGCTTCTGTTCTGTTTTGGTCTTAAATGCCATCATGTTATATAATTTTATTGTCATAACTAAACATGGTTTTTATTTAATTGAAGATGGGACTGCAAAAAGGGAGAGCTCTCTTTGTAGAAGGTCTTAGGTACAGGGCTAACAAATTAGCCTATTCAGAGTTACTAGGAGGTCCCATAGGTTTTATTTTTGTGCCCAAACCAATCGCAATATATCTTGAATACTTTAAAGTATGTTTAGTTTTCTAAAGTACATGTAAAGCCCAAAGATACAACCACACACTGGCATGGTTTTCATTATTACTTCATTTATTTTTCAGCTATGGCAGCAGTTCTAGGGAATGTGTACAGTTGGTAGACTTTAGATAGTCATTCACCCTGAATATCAAGTGACTGTATCTGACAATGTAAAAATCCATTTAATAAACACAACATTGATATCAATGGAAGCAAAGCATAGTCCACAAGGATTTGCTAGAACTCAAAGTATCAAGAGAAGTGCCCTTAAAGAAATCAGTCAAAACGACTTTGAAAATAAAACATAACAAAGTGAATTAAATCTGTCTTTAGATTGGATGTTTGGCAATAGGTTCACCATTGCAAGCATGAAATGTGTGTAGAAACCTGCCAATCACACTAAAACAAAATGAAATTCGATGATGATGTATATGTATGCATGAATCATCTCTGTTCTTTCATGTAGGGCTGAGTGATCCTAAAGTCTATGTGTGGAATTAAACATCCAACTTTCATTTTCAGGTGTGATGCTGTGATCTCCCTGCAGGAGCACTGCAATCTGAGGTGCTGTTGAGGAGGACCAGCTGAGTCTTTTTTTATTTGCAGGCACCTGTGAGAGGCTAGTGGAGGAGAGCCTACTGCTTTTGATGCATAAATCAGGAAAGTGCAAGAAATTTACATCACCAGAAACTTTCCAACCTGCAGTCAGAACTTCTCTTATCATTAAATTGATCCACTGATACTTGTTTTGATTAAAGCACCAGCTAACTCATATGAGCATCTGCACGCGGCAATCTAGCTCCAACAAGCATAATGAATGCTATCTTTTAATTTTTTATGAAAAGGCTTCATAATATATAATTAAGATGTTTTTTACATGTTCTACTGATGAACCATCTGCAGGTATGACATTTAGCATCTGTACTTAAAAGTAGCCACCTGTTACAGTCTGGAAATCCTAAAAGAATCAGTTTGGATAAATGGAACTAAGGATCATTTGGGTTCAGGGCTCTTTGTGACTCCATCATCTTCTTGATATTTTTCTTTTAGTACAATCTTTTCATGTTTTTAAAGTCACATCTATTATCAGAAGATGCTTCTTTTTGAAGTAGATGGCAATTAACTTGGAGACCCATCAAGGGGAAGAGAATGAAAGCCTATGGGATGCTCAGTCCCAAATGGGACATCTATACTATACCACTTCCTTTCAAATATCATTGAGGGAGAGTGATTGCAAAGTGTAAGAGTCAGTGAGTAGTACAGGATCAATAGAAGGAAACTTGCTTCTGGAGACAACAGAGAAGTTATACATATGACATCGCAGAGGTTGTGACATCATGCAAAAGGACAGCAAAAGTTCAAGCCACACAAAATCTCAATATAGAAAGGGGTAAGTGACACAAAGTCCCATTCCTGGCTAAGGAGTTACTTGTAACTGAGACCAGTTGGGCAAGGAGGTGTTAATTTTCTTAAAGTGAAAGGCCCATAGTAGGTCTGAAATGTTCCATTTGATGATTATATGAATAAGGGTGTAGTGGTAACACAAACTGCATTTGATTGGTATAAAAAATTAGAAAACACTAACAGCATAAGTAGGTAATAGATGTATCTGGAAAGAGTTAGAGTGGGAGGTGAATATGATGAAAATATATGCTATGCAATTCTCAAAGGATTAATTCAAAAGTGAAAGAAAACTTTAATCAACTGCATTTGTTTTCAAAGTAGTACTTTTTAAATTTTTATTCATTTAATTCACAATTCTAAAGCCTTTAAGAAAATTTAGTTATGTGATAACCAAATCAATAAACTCTTGCTCTTTTAAGGAACCTGCTTCAACTTTCAGCACCATACAGAGACTCTCCACTTCTTTAACTCTAGTTATGTGTCCGCTTCAGGACATGAATATCAGAGAGGTACATGGTGCCTGTATATATATGTAGGAAATATCCAGATACACATGCAGTAAAATAAATCCATCCAATGAAATTTAGAAAACTACAAAAACAAAACAAACAAACAAAAAACAAAGAAAAACGAAAAGCAAAGGCTTTAGAGACCCATTCTCTTCCTTGTTTACCAACTTCAAATAGCTTCTTCATTCAAATATTTATGCATTTTAAATTCTATTTATGGCAGCAGCATCAAAATGATCTCTTCAGAGTGTATAATAAATGTGACATGGTGATTGTGCCTGGTCAGAGCAGTAGTGGGAACTTTATGTGAAAGGTAAATCTGCTAATATTAGAGGATTTTTCAAAGTGAAGTGAGAGGATACCTGAGTTGTGGAGGTAACACAACTCTTTGAGGAACAAAAATGTGACTGCAGAATTTATAAATACCTGCCTATACACAGAGAAGCTCTATATGCTGTTCTGCCCTAACATTAGCTTAGCCTCACTGCTCAGCACACAGGAAAAGAAGTGCATCTCATAGTGTCTAACTGATTTTACACATTCTATTCCAATAAATTACCGTGGAGAATACCATCAGAAATGTCTTCCTAGTGATAGCATTTTTTTTTTTTTGTTTTTGTATCAAAAAAGACACTGGGCCAGAGTATGATTCTTTAAAGTATTTTAAGTAAATTCTAAGCTAATAGCCAAACCAAATACATTCCACATGTAACTAGTAGGTTGTACATGAGATTAGGTCCACTTACATGCTAATTTCCTGCTTAAGGTCTTTTGCTTTCTGTGAGACTTTGTCATCTGTTTCCTGAATTTCACTATGGCACGCTGATGATTTCCCCATCTGGAACAGTGAAAATTTTGTTATTATTTAAATTGTTTATATGCTAGAGTCATACTACTAAGCAGAAAGTTCTGGGAATTCAAGAATACATGCTTATAAACACACATTAAACCATCCTTCTGTCGAGGAATGTTGTAAAGTAAGTGAGCATTAATGACAGGGAGGAAAGATGCTTTGAGAGAATACTAGTTGAAGAATCTAGCTTATAAGAGGTGATGTTCTCACAATCGGTAAGTGATATTTGTTCCAGTGACATAAACTCCTTGTAACAGGACCCTAGGAACAAAGAGCAGCTGACAAGGAACTGGCATCATTCCCATCTCCGAAACCCTCTGAGGCAAAGGTTTAATGAATAACAAGATAGTGTGACTTTGCTTGAGGTGTTCAAACTCCCTACCTCCTGGAATTCGTAGTAGGATTTTTTTTCTCTTACAACTTTATATAAGAAAAGGATACATATACAAATATTTGAAGGCATTTTGGCATAACACTATATGAATTTTTTGTCAGTACTTAATTCTTTTAGAGGTTTGATAACATGCATTGAAATTTCACTAGTTACCATAAGCATGAAGTACATGTAGAACAGAACCTAACACAGAAACCGTTTTATTGGTGAGTATAGTGTAAGCATAATGATCTTTGAATACCAAAAATTGCCACAAGACAGCATAGTGGCTGGATATAAAATTAACTCAAACAAATCAGTAGCTTTCCTCTATTCAAAGGACAAACATGTGGAGAAAGAAATTAGGGAAAAGATACCCTTCACAATAGTCACAAACAATATGAAATACCTTGGTGTGACTCTAACTAAGCAAGTGAAGCCCCTGTATGACAATAACCTTATGTAGGATTTTAGGTATGTAATCCATAACCTGTATGTTTATACATGTGTCTGTATAGTTCATTACATGGGTTCAATGATGTGTTATTGTTTACGTGCTTTTTTACCTACTAGTATACACTATGCAACACTGTATATGAATTCCCTATGGATACAAAATATATTTAATCATTTTAAAACAGTGTTTCAAATTATTCATTTTTAAAAAATTAAATATTTAATAGTTGGACTTATTCTACATTATGTAAGAAACTAATTCATAGATAAAGTCAAAAATAAATATTAGATGTTGAAATGCTCTGACCAAATAAACAAACTGTATCTAATCAAAGTCAAAATAGTTTATGTATCTCTCTATATAATATAGCTAACATAATAGATTATCTTGTAATTATATTTGTTTATAAATGAGTGTTTATATATGTTTTTCTCATATTTCTTAGTTTTGAGAGAATTTCATACAATTTACTTGGATTGTATTTATCTTTTACCCAACTCCTTCCAGACCCACTGCTCCCTTCTGCACTAATCCAAAATTGTTTCTTCACTTGTAAAACATATCAAGTACAATTACACTTTTTTCTTAGTCAGGGTTTCTATTCCTGCACAAACATTATGACCAAGAAGCAAGTTGGAGAGAAAAGGTTTTTTTCAGCTTACAGTTCCACATGCTGTTAATCAGCAAAGGAAGCCAGGACTGGAACTCAAGAAGGTCAGGAAGCAGGAGCTGTTGCAGAGGCCATGGAGGGATGTTACTTACTGGCTTGCTTCCCCTGACTTGTTCAGCTTGCTTTTTTAAAGAACCCAGATCTACCAGCCCAGGGATGGCACCACTCACAATGGGCTGATCCCTCCAGTTGAGAAAATGCCTTACAGATGGTTCTCAGGGAGGCATTTTCTCAACTGAGGCTCCTTTCTCTGTGATAACTCCAGCTTTGTCAAGTTGACATAAAACCAGCCAGTACAATTGACCCCTTGTCAACTTGACACACATCACTATTAAGCCTCAACCCTTACTTTCTTGTTCATCCCCAAGAGCTAAATAACCTTGAGAGTCCCATAGTCTTTACAAATTCTTACATATTAAAATTGCAATACCTTAAAAATATCCAGTCTCTTTTAAAAATCAGTCTTTTTACAATTCAAATTCTCTGAACTGTGCGCTCAACTTCTTCCTTCAAGAGGGAAAAATATTAGGTCACAGTTACAATCAAAAGTAAAAATCAATCTCTGACCATCCAATGTCTGGGAATCCACTTACCAACTTCTGGGCTACTCCAAGGGCTTTGGTCACTTCTCCAGCTCTGCCCTTTGTAGCACACACCTTGTCTCCTAGGCTTCAGCTCTCTGTTCTCCACTGCTGCTGCTGTTCTTGGTGGTCATGTCATGATACTGCCATCTCCAAGTAATACTGTCAGTCCTGGGGCACTGATTCACACTGAGGCTGCACCTTCAACAATGGACTTCCATGGCCTCTCAGTGTTGAGCCTCAGCTGCTCTTCATGACCACTTCATTCCTTCAAAACCAGTACCACCTGTGTAACTCTTACATATTACCAAATCCAGCCACAGCACGAGGTACAACATTGGGTATCTCTGGAACACAGCCTCTTTGTGCTCTCAGAAAAACACTGCCCAGAAGATTTCACCTCAATGATGCTGGTCTCTTTTTAATTGCCACTAATTTCTTAGACCCAGGTGATCAGCATCAATAGTCCCACCAATGTAAACATTTTGCTTTAATAGTCCTGGCATCTTGTTAATCACAGCTGATTCTTCAGCCCCAGTTAACCAAAACAACAGCATCTTCACAATCAAAATATCAATAGCCCTGAGAAGAGTCTTTAATCTTCCCTCTGAATTTTCACATGCCAGGCCTCCATCTTCTGTGCTGTTCTTCACATTATCTTCGAATCTCTTACAGAACATCCCCCAGAGCTCTTAATATCCCAGTAGCTTTTCAAGCTCAAAGTTCCAAAATCCTTCCACAGCCCTCCTCAAAAGATGGTCAGGTTGTCACAGGAATATCTCCACTATACTGGTACCAATTTGTCTTAGTCAGGGTTTATATTCCAGCACAAACATCATGACCAAGAAGAAAGTTGTGAAGAAAAGGGTTTATTTACATAATACTTCCATATTGCTGTTCATCACCAAAGGAAGTCAGGACTGGACCTCACGCAGTTCAGGAAGCAAAAGCTGATACAGTGGCCATGGAGGGATGTTACTTACTGGCTTGCTTCCCCTGACTTGCTCAGCTTGCTTTATTATGGAACCCAAGTCTACCAGCCCAGGGATGGCATCAGCAACACTGGGCTAGGCCCTTCCTGCTTGATCACTAGTTGAGAAAATACCTCACAGCTGGATTTCATGGAGGCATTTTCTCAACTGAGGCTTCTTTCTCTGTGACAACTCCAGCTTTGTAAAATTGACAAAAAACCAGCTAGCACAATGCTCTTCAATATTCTTGGAGGCTATATGTTTTTATATATGTAGACACACCTTACACAGATGTTCATACAATACCATTGTCACATACTCATAGATATCTGTTATGGTTGACATACTAAACTGCATATGGTTGCTTCAATTTTAATGCAGTTTTTGTTTTATTTATTTTACTGTTATCATAAATGCACAAATTTTCATATGATGGTTAGAATGAAGACATTAACATCTCCTACTCAGGATTAGTCATGATAGGGGTGTTTTCTGCTTTTCTTAAGAATCAGAATTTGGTACTCACAATCCATGTCATCTTGATCAAAATCAGCTGTTACTCCTGAAGTGGGCCCCTGTATCTCACACATGTGCATTTACTGATTTCCTGTGTCTCTGATTGTAGCTGCATCTATGCTTTAAGTTTATTACTGTCAAAGACAGTATAACAGCACTAATAAAATGGCACATATGGAGACAAATCTTTGTAGAGATCTTATTTTTTTCTCCCCACAGTGGCAAGGCATATCAAGAACTTTCCTTCCCTTAATAGTCCAGCAATCTTTCTCACATCTGGAGGAATCAGGTAACAAGTCAGACCTGGCCTATAAGCCTTAGTGTCGTCCTCCAGAAATCCACTTCCTCCAGGAAGCATCATCTCACTGAAATCCCACAACATCTAACATAGTACCACCGCCTGCAGACTAAACATTCAAACACACCAGCTTGTAAAAATATAACACATTCCATTTCTAACAGCATGCAAGATTTCTTTTTTTTTTTAGATTATTTTTATGTACTTTTGCCTAGCACACAGAAAAAGGTCAAAGTCCCCAAAAGAGAACAGACATTAGCACAGACCACTTCATTTACTGTACTCCATCTTGATAGATAGCTAGATTTATCAGTTAAGGCACAGCCATACAGCTGAGTTTAGAAGTGATAGCAATGTCATCTTTCAAAGCCTCATGCTGACTGTGCTGTTGTGTACTTCACCCTCTTGGCTATTGGGTAAACTATTCTGATTTTGAGTAGGATTACATGAAGTAATACAACATTATACTGCAGTATAAACATCTGTTTTGCCATTTGTGTTATGAATTTGGCTGACCAAACCAAATCTCATTACCTACAATGAACTGTTAGAAATGGCGACATATCCTAATGTTTCCATATTAACAACTCTGACTGCTAACACCAATGAAGACAGACTCCAACTTTGTTCAGTAAGTTGAGTCTTACATGAGATATTCCAAGTTGAAAGAGTGTCATGATCTGGTTAAGAAATGTATGCCAATTTTGTCCCTTCATAATAAGAAGGGACAAAAAGAGCATTTGTACAAAGATTTCACACATGGGTGATACATTAGAGATTGGTAGAGTCCCCAAGTGGCTCTCTATCGATAGAACTTCTTAGTCTCATGGACCCTATTCAGTATGATGACTCAAGTTTCAAACATTTCTCTATGTCTGGGACACCCCTTCAGTTCTATAGTAAGTGAGAATGAGACATGGAGCCTTCAGCCTGTTACTCTGTACAATCTGCCAATGAGGACAAACACTGTTACTTTGTGGTCATGGCTCCCAGGCATAGAAACTTGTCTGTCAGGTTAAGTTCAATCTACTTATGGAGAAAAGAAGACTGTAGTTACTGCATTTAAGTCTTAGGTAGCCCTCCTTTTTCTACACGGCATCCTATCATACCCATTCTTCTTCATTGAAGACAATGTATTAATTTTTTTAAAAATAGTATTGCTTCTGTAAGATTACCTCAAACTAACTGGCTTGAATAATATAATTTACTGCTTGATGGCACTTAAAGTCAGAAGTCTGAAATCATTTTCTGTGGTGTAAAATGAAGGTAATTCTGGGTTGTATTACAATCTTAAGGCACTGAAGTAGAACTCATTTCCTTGATGTTTGTAGCTTCCAGGGAGACAACCTTCCATACTCTATTAGAATTCCCAACCCAGGAACATTGTATTTTACTCACTCTTCACTAGCCCAAACTTCTTGCTCCCAGATTGAATCAGAGGGGGAAATTCCTGAGCTTTTAAGGGGTTGTGTAAATAGACTATATATCACTGAATAACCCTAGATTCTATCTGGAGTTCCATTTTCCAAGCAAGATAACATAATATATCTTACATTGGTTCTGAAGATGGTGGGACATTTTTCTTCTATTTAAACCAAATGTTGTTTAATTCACATTACTGTTTCTGATAAAGGTTATCAAATGTCTTTTTTCTTTTTTTTAATTGAACAACTTTATTTTAAAAAAACAAAGATAGATGTACAGATTTTAAGCATTTTTGCATAAAAGTATGCAAATACATTTTTGTCAGTACTTGGTTTTTTTTAAAGGTTTGATAGTGTGCATTAAGATCTTACTAGTTACATTGATCATGAAGTACATGTAAGATAAGATGTAACCTGGAATTAGTCAAAGTTTTCTTTGTGTGTAAAGATTAAGCATAATGATTTTCATTTTCTTTCTTTTTTTTTCTTGAACATCATATAGTCTGTGAGTTGTTTCTTGGGTGTTCAGAGCTTTCTGGGGTTAGTATCCAATTATCAGTGACTGCATATTATGTCTGTTCTTTTGTGACTGGGTTACCTCACTGAGGATGATATTCTCTAGATGCATCCATTTTCTTAAGAATTTCATAAAGTCATTGTTTCTGATAGCTGAGTAGTACTCCATTGTATAAATATACCAGAATTTTTGTATCCATTCATCTACTTAAGGGTCTTTTTTCTCCATATACAGCGCAAAGGACAAAGAAACAATTCTGCCCAAGCTTTGGCAATTGGTGGATTTATTGGGCTTTTGTACAGAAGCATGGGTTACGGCTTATGTACAGGCATGTTGAAGACCAAAGACAACTGTGACACTGAAATGTCCTATTCTACCATGCTTGATTACCTTAAGGAAACTATTATGCTGTCCTGTTTTTAATCAACTTACCATTTTCTTTATCCTCTACAAGCTCCAAATAGTACTTGCAGCTGTGGGATGGAGGTAATGTAGAGTGGGTGGCATCGGGGTTTTATGATCTTATGATCTTCCTTCTCTTTTCTTTAGATGCTGCATTTTAATAAGCCCATTACCATCACAGTAGCTTAGCAATCAATAAGTTATTCTTTCATTGCTATGACTACCAAGTCACACATTTCATAGTGCACGACAAAAGCCTGTGCTGCCTAGTATTAATAGGATGGATATAAATAGCTGATAAAACATGGTCTCAGTGGCCACCTTCAACACCTTGGGTGCTGTGGATCCTACTGTTTTCACAGATTCTTAACCCCACTGGGTTTCCAGTTCCTAAGAGACATTTCTATGTGGTTCTGGACATTTTTTTTTTCTTTTTTCTTTTTAAATTGGATATTATCTGTATTTGTATTTCCGAGGTCTCTTCTTCCACTGATGCCAGAGAATGCCTTCCTCTGCTTCATATGCACTTGGAACCATGGTTCTCTCCAGGCAAACTCATTGGTTGGTGTTTTAGTTCCTGGGAGCTGTGGTGAGTTTGGTTACTTAATAATTTTTTCTTCCCATGTGGTTTCAGACCCTTTTACCTCCTTCAGTCCTTTCTCTAGCTCTTTCCTTGTGGAGTCCCTGTGTTCAGTCTGGGTGTTAGCTGCAAGGATCCTCCTCTGTATCAGATTAACTCTGGCAGAGCCTCTGAGGAGGAATCCATATCAGGTTCCTGCCAGTAAGCACTACTTGGCATCAGCAATAGTGCTTGTGTTTGGCGGCTACATATGGGGTGGATCTCCAGGTGAGGCAGACTCTGGGTGATTTTTCTCCAATCACTGATCCTCTATTTGTTCCATTATTTCCTCCATGAGTGTTTTGTTCTCCCTTCTAAGAAGGACTGAGGCATCCACCTTCTGGCCTTTCTTCTCTTTGAACTTTATAATTTCTGTGAATTGTTTCTTTGGTATTCTGATCTTTTGGGGCTATTAAAAAGGTGGTACAGAGCTAAACAAATAATTTTCAACTGAGGAATATGGAATGGTTGAGAGTCACCTACAGAAATGCTCAACATCCCTAGTCATCAGGGAATTGTAAATAAAAATGACCCTGGGATTCTACCTCACACCAGTCAGAATGGTTAAAATCAAAAACTCAGGTGACAGCAGATGCTGGCAAGGATGTGGAGAAAGAGTAACACTCCTCCACTGTTGGTGGGGTTTTAATCTAGTACAACTACTCTGAAAATCAGTCTAGTTATTCCTAAAAAAATTAGACATAGTACTACCTGAGGACCCAGCTATATATACCACTTCTGTGCATATACCCAAAGAAGCTAAAATATCTAACAAGGACACATGTTCCACCATGTTCATAGCCGTCTTATTTATAATAGCCAACAGCTGGAAAGAACCCAGATTCCTTCAACAGAGGAATGGATACAGAAATTGTGGTATATATACATAATGGAGTACTAATCAGCTATTAAAAACAATGACTCCATGAAATTCCTAGGCAAATAGATAGAACTTGCAGCTATCCTGAGTGACATAACCGAGTCACAAAAGAACACTCATGGTATATACTCATTAAGCAGCAGATACCAGCCCAAAAAGCTCAATATTTCCATCACTGATACAGTTCTACTAATTATTCTGCCTCTGCCAAAAGGGAAATTGATTCTTGTTTCCATGCACTCCTCTCACCAAGCTTTCTAAGATGTAAAGATGATTCTGATTTTACAGTAGATAGACATTTCTGCCTACACTGAATTTTTCTGATAGGAGTGAAAGGCCATGATCCTGAAGTTACCACTAGAAAGTGCCTATAACAGGAGTATAAAAAGGGATAAAATTATATTGGCATTTAAGGGTGGGAAAAACAGAGTATTTGGGTTCACTCATTGTGGGTTAACCACTTTTATGTACAAAATTTAAATCTCATAATATTCTACTTTTTTCAGTCATGGCTGTAGTAGAGGCAGTGCCCTGTTTTGCAGTGTTTGTAAAGGTAGGTGAAAGATTTATAATACAAATGCTGAACTAGGTACAAGTACAAAGATCTGTGTTTTCAAAAGCCCCCCAGATATATGAGAAATGCACTCCTGAATGAGAGCAAATCGATTAGATCCTAAGAGGAAAAACGACTCTACAGGCCAGAAGGAATACATCTCATTGCTCATGGAAGGTTAAAAACACATCATTGCTGGTCTAGTGCTGGGATTTTGTCAGAGGCACAAAACTTGGTGCACACTTAGTAGGTGGAATATGTGTCGCTAATTCTTACCAAAGGATGCCTGACACTGTAGATATTTTTTTCCTTGATTCCTTAAAGGCTATAGTTCTTTTTCATTACTCTGCCCCCCCAAAATAAACAAACAAACAAACAAAAAAACACAATAAAACCTAACAAAATAACCTTAATGAAGGAAGGATTTGTTCTAGCTCAAAATTTAGGCAGTGCATAATAGTTGGGAGAGTTCTGTCAGTGAGAGAGAGCATCTTGAAGTTGTAGAAGTGGTAGAAGCCTGAGGTAGTTGGTCACATTGTGTCTTCTTCCAGAAGCAGAGACATGAGTGATAATACTCAGCTCCCTCTTTCTTTTTAAGTCATCTTCAGGATCCCAGATTAAACCATGATGTTACTGACATTCATAGTGGATGTTTCCAGCTCAGAGAAATCTCTGGGTAAACAACCCCTCAGACATAAGCAGGATTGAGTTTCTTAGGCGGTTCAAAATCCAGTGGCAATTAGCCATCATAACATTTCATAACAAAAGTTCTGCTGCCTGGGATCTTGTGTCCTTTACTAAAGTAGACCTCATCAGTAAACTAAACTATCTGACCATACGATCACTGCAATAGTAGGCTTCCTGTGTTAACTTAATATGATCCTGAGTTCTTCATTTTTTTTTGATTCATTCTTCTTTCAACTCCTTTCCTCTCCTGTCTCCCCACACTTTTTCTCACTATGAGAATGTATATCTCATGCTGTCATGATGCCCTACCTCGCACAGTCTCCACACCAACAAAGCTAAGAACTGTGGGCTAAAATCTCTTCAATAAAACACTGAAGAAAACAATTTATTTTAAGTTGTGTTAAATATTTTCTCACCATAATCAACATCTAAATACTACATTCCTCCCCTTGTGTGGGCCTCACCCAATCTGTTGGGTGGAAAATAATTCAGTAAAATAGTCCAGTGTCCTCTGTCTAACATTTTCAATTCTGACCTGTAACTGAAGAGAGTGTTACCTGTACCTATAGCCTCTGACTCCAAGACTCTTTTTGAAAAATGATTGATTCATATTTTAATGTTGTATACATTAGTGTCTTGCTTCTATGTATGTCTGTGGGAGGGTGTCAGATCTGTTAGGACTGAAATTACAGGCAGATGTGAGCTACCCAAATTAGGTGGTGGGAACAAAGCATGAGTCCTCTGCAAGAGCAGGGGATGCTTTGAACTGATGATCCATCTCTCCAGATTTCAGGTACACATGATCTAAAACAGTTAAACACTGTGCCAGGATAACAGGATTAAAATGGGTGATCTTTTTAACTTTCCTTGAATTAGGAATCATCAGCGACAGAATAAAACCTGTCAGAAATTCATCATGTCAAGTTCACAATCTCAAGCTGCCTGTGCCAGGAGAGCACATGCTTTTCACAAGGCACAGTAAATACTGCCACTCCATAGTGCCACTGGCAGTGACTTGTCAATGTGATGTGTTACACACATAGTTTCTTGAAGGCTGGTCCTTCACCAATAGAATGCCTTTAAATGAAAGTGTATGCTAGCCTGTGCTTTCTATTTTTCCAAGTGCTTTACAAAACTCAATTATTTTATTTAGTAGAAACAAAGAAAAAAAAATATTGCCATTAGCTACAATTATCAAACCTTTCTCTAATTGAGTTTAAGAATATAAAAGCATAGATTTTGAGATAATAGAACAAAAACAAATAATATAAGTCTGAAGACCTATCACAAAAATTATCAAAAGTGTTAAAAAAGAATATCAATATTCATATTGATAAACAAGGAAACATAAAAGCAATGTGAGAATGCCCATCGAGAATTCTTTTCTAAGGCAAATTCTGCACCAAGTACAAACAACTAAATTAGTGTTGACAGATGGAGGTAGGGGAATAGAACGTATTATCAGAAAGTCTATCATATGAAAAATGAAATATTATCACCATGTAATGGTAAATCATGGCACGATATAGCTCAAAAATAGAAGAGGGTAGCTACTATATTAAAATACAAAAATAGTACGTTAACAATAATTATAAACAAATCAGAAAACATTACAGGCTAGGTATTTTGACACACCTATAAATGTATTACATACTGGTATCTGGATATCTTTGAGAATATCTGTTTGTGATTGTCTTGATTACATTAATAGATATAGAAAGACATATCTTAATTGTGGATGGGACCATTTACAGGACGTGGCTGATTCTTTGCTATATAAACTGGAGAAAGCAAGCTGAGAAACTTTTCAAACATTCTTGCTCTCTTGTGACAGTGAACATAATCTCACTAGTTGCCTACAGGTCCAGCATCTGTGATTTCTCCACCTTTATAAATTACAACATTTTGAGTTGTCATATTATTTTATCATTGTAACGGGAAAAGAAATTTAGATGACATCAGAAATAAATTAATTAAAAATATGTACTCAATGGATCAAGAGAGACAAAATTTTTAAAAGAATTTAAAAGAAATTAAAATAAAAATATAGGTACTTAGAACCACAAACACAAAGATTATACACACATGTGATAGACAACTGTGTAAACTATGCTTACAATCTAACACATATAATGGATTGACTCTCACATTTTTTAACTTGAAAATCCAACTTTATGCCACATTTAATATATTCATTCAAATTAAGGGACAACTGTAGATAAAATATCAAAGTATGAGCAAATTATATCCAGTGAAAAATCTAAAACTAAGGAGGAAAGCAAGTGATGCTCAGTGGTAGAGCGCATGGCTACAAACGCCTAACTCTCAGCTCAGTCTTAGCAACAAAGAGGTGGGGAGTATGACAGCTGCTTATCATTAGGCAAATCTCAGAACTAGGAATATCTCTGAATTGAAAGTCTCAGGTCAACAAGAGGACACAGTATGTTTGACAGGTCCCTTATCCAAGACAAGAATTAGAGATCTGCGCAACAAACCAAGCTAAATTAAAAGCAGACAAGTAGAGGTACAGAAGCCTTCTGATATTGCTGCTGTTTAATACAAATGACTCCTTCTGCCTAAGAGAAAGGGAGACAGGGAAATGCAGAGAGGTGCATAATTAGAGTTATTAAGTTACTCATTCGTTCCACAATGGTAAAGCATGCCCCCTCCTACCCAATAGCAAAATTGATTGCTTTTAATACACCAATAAAAGCTCAGTTCACAGATGGTATTGTCACTATTGTAGACAAATCACACACAGTATGTCCTCTTACATCTTACTGCTTTGTAAAGCTGGGTCACTGCACACACACCATGTAATAGACTCTGGGGATCAAACAGAATTTGTCAACAGTAAATGTTTTCTAAATGTGTAACAACCAAAATTAATTTAAATGATGTGAATAAGGAATCTGGGGTACTTTTAGCAGGGCTGTCCTATGCTATATTTCAAAATTTCACTCTAGTTATGGATATAGCGCATGCACTCTCTGCATAGTGTGACCTCACATCACAAATGTCAACAGCTGCTACCTGAAACACCTTGGCTCCGATTTATGGTGCTTGCAAATTATGGATTGAAGCATTTTTTATATTACTTCATTCTAGTATGGAATTCTGCTTGCATCTTTAATAAATGACAAATATCATGTATATAGAAAATATTTTTCTTAAATATATTTTATTATATAAACATTCATATACTTCTGGCTTGTGGCCATATACATTTTCTCTGTTCAAAATGTGTTGTAAGTAGAAAATATTGAAAGTCTTTGTTATATCTGTCACAGGATGTTATGATACCTAAACATCATAAGGATTTCTCGAAAATCAGAAAGCACTGATAAAATTCAATGCAGATAAAATTATATTATTCCTTTCAAAAAAGTAATAAAATTGATGAACAGTAAGACAAATTGATTAATAAGAGATAAATCCCAAACAAATCAGTATCCAGATTTACTGAGGGAATATAACCTCAGAACCTGGAACCCATAGATCCTCTGCTTCTGTCATATGAAATGATTTAACAGTATCCATGACATCTACTCACTAGATGCCAGGATAAAACCCCATAATCTCTTATGACCAAAACTTGTCTGTTGGCATTGTCAATATCTCCTGAGGCAAAGTTGTCCCTAGTTGAATACTGCCCCTTACAATGCAGAGAAGGTAAGGGTGTATTTGAAACAAGGTTTTGAAAATGCATTCAGTTATAAATTCATCGAAAAAAATTACTAAAAGATTTCAAGAAGAAAATTAACATGTCCTTTCAACAATTAAAGATGATGTAGCTTGTTTGAAACTTTATTCTGTAATAATATAGAGATACAAACTGCCCGTGGGTCAGTGCTTCTCAGAAGAGTTTTCAGAACCCTGGATAGTGCCTCTCAAAAGAGCAAAAGAGAGCATAGAGAATGAACAGAAGCTACCAGCTTCTGAGCTCTCACAGCTATAGACTCTGTATTGGAGTTCTCAGAAAAGAAATTCTAAGGCGTAATATGAACGCATCCTGTTCATGGTGACAGATGTTCTTATAATGAATGTACCTTTAGTAAATTTTAAAATATAAACAGC
The DNA here is from genome assembly GCF_963924665.1 of Micromys minutus. Classification (NCBI taxonomy): domain Eukaryota; kingdom Metazoa; phylum Chordata; class Mammalia; order Rodentia; family Muridae; genus Micromys; species Micromys minutus. Next base: position 10,208,041 of record NC_137953.1, read on the forward strand.
ACCTATTAGAAAACAAAACATTGCAATTGATAAATGAATGGTGTATTTAAAATAAAATTTACTAAATGGTTTTAGGAGGAGAAAGGATCTTTATGAGGAAAAATCAATAACTTGAGAATGGGAAAAAAAGTAATCAAGGAAAATTACAGATTAAAGACAAGGGGGAAAAAAAAAACCTAAAATCCAAGCCACACGGGAAAACATACAAACAAATAAACAAACAAATAAATCATTTGTTCTAAAGGGAATGCAAGTTCAAATCAGGAGATATAATTAATAGCCATGAAAGCAAACTAATGCAACCAAGGCTAACAAAGAGCATCTAGTATTTGAAATAAATGGAAATTGTACATACATTAGGATTTCACAGATCTCTCCAAATTTGAACAAATAGACAGATATATACCAATTTAACTCCTTATGAAGAGCTATATGGAAACATGGCTGGCCTGCCTTCCGCCTTCTTGGACCTCCAGGCTATGCTGTGTCATGGATTCACAGACAGGAGCCTGGCATAACTGTCCTCTGAGAGCCTCTGCCCAGCAGCTGACCAAAACAGATGCAGAGACCCACGGCCAAACTTTAGATGGAGCGCGGGAAGTCTTGAGGAATAGTTGGGGAAAGGACTGAGAGACCCAGAGAGAATATGAAGTACACAAGAAGACCCACAGTGTCAACTAACCTGGACACTTTGTGGCTCCTAGAGACTGAAGCACCAGCCAAAGAGCATACAAAGCCTGGACCTAGCACCCCTCCAAATGTGTAGCAGATGAGGAGCTTAGTCTTCATGTCGACCCCAGCAACTAGAGTGGGACTGCCCCTGACTCTGCTGCCTGCCTGTGGATCCTGCTCCCCTAACTGGGCATGCGTGTCTGACCTCAGTGGGAAAAGAATGACCTAGTCCTGTAGTTGCTTGAGGTTCCAGAGTGGGTTGGTTCCCCAAAAGGGACGTCCTTTTTCTCAGAGGTCAAGGGAAGGGGAACTAGGGGTAGGAGAGTGTGGGGGATGGGGCTCCTAACCCGATGCCAAGTGAATAAATCAATTAATAAATAGAAAGTAATTTAACAAAAAGAGGGAAATGAGGACATTTGCCCTGTAGTATCTTATTCATACTTCGCACACAAAACGTAATCAACAAAATGATCATCAACACCTGAATGTATGCTCTTTTATTTAAAATTATTATCATTAAGTAAAGAAAATGTAAATATTATATACAAACATCTAAATTGGAAAAAAAAATACAGTCATTACTCACAAGTAGACTGATCCCATACTAATTTCCTGGTATGTTTTTGTTATTTTTTTTTTTAATATAAACTGTGATTTGGGGAATAGAAACTAACATTATCCCTGACAAGATACAGTAAGGTTCTATAGCTTCTTTTATAGTTCAAATAAATGCACGGGATCACATCTATGAAAAGGAGATGCTTCGCAAGTTATTGGTGTGTAAAAAAAGTTAATTGAATGAATAAATTGTGAACCATATTTAATTATACCCTCTATAACAGAAATACCCTTTCAATATCTTAATTATTCTACAGACAGCTTTTAAAATAATTATATATAGCATCAATATTTCTGCAATGTTATTATTTTGAAAACTATTGCTATTGATTTGGCAAAGTACTGATAACATTTATTTTTAAGGTTTATTTTATTTCAATTATGTATATATTGTGAATGTGTATATGTACATAAGTGTAAGTACCCGAAGAAGCCAGACAGGACATGAGTGTCCTAGAGCTGGAGTTTAAAGTGGTTGTGAAAATCCTGATGTGGGTTGTGGGAATCTAACTAGGGTCCTCATTAACAGCAGCAAGTGTTCTTAATACCTGTGCTATCACTTGATGCACATATAAATAAATATATTTATTAAATATCCTTTTACCCACATATGTAGAGAAAGGTGCATACATATTTTAATAACATATTAAATGTGTTTTTTGATATTTTCATGCATTTGTTTATGTATATACTGAGCCATGTGATGTGACTCTGGTAATTCTTAAGCTTCAGAAAAGTTGAGATACTTTTTCACGTGGTCCATAATAAAGCAACCTGTAGAATCTCTTTCAGGAATATAAATAATTAATTAAGATATGTGCAACAACTTGAGAGTGAACTTCCAAATCATTATACTAATAAATAAACATAGGAGCAAATATGTTGGATTGTTTGATTCTGATGAAAAATAAGTTGACACAGTGCAATCATGATAAGGTTAGCTCTTCGTGGCTATAGACAAGGGTAAGTGCCACAGGGCTCTAGCATGTTGGTAGAAAGCATCTGCTGGAAGTAATTGTGATAGGCTTAAAACAGTTACAGTTTTAGGATTGCATGAAGTTGCCAAATTTTATAGTTTCCTGTTTCCTAACATTCACTGTTATAGTCAGTGAAAAATATTTGCAAAGAAAACAATCACAAGCAAAGTAAACAGGTCTTTCTATGAAGTCCTAACGAGACTTTACTAGTCAACTCTCTGAAATACCTAATACAAGAATGACGTCAAGACTATGGAAATTTGTTGCAGTAAATATTAAAAAAGAATTGGCTTATCTCTATCTTGGCTCCTGCAGTCTCACTTGGCAGGTGCTTCTAGTACTGAACCTGCTCACAGACTCTGTCTCACTGTCCAAACTGCCCCCATGGCCTCACTCCTTATACAGGATTCCCTTCCCTGGATGTTTACTCTGCCTGCCCTACTGCCTCAGTGCCAGGGTATTTCTTCACCCCAAATCCCAACACAAACACAACTCTAAGGTCAGATAGTTTTTCATACAGGTTTATATATCAAACTTGCAATCCACAAACCCTATACACAATAAGATTACATCATATAGACAAAGATGCAAACTGCCCTTCTGTATGAAATAAAAAACCTACAAAATCCTTTAATGTTCTTAGCTACTTAACGACAATTAAGCCCACATGGATCTAATTCATTCTTCCAGACATCCATCTTGGAACTCCTCTCTCAGTCTTCCCCTCTCCTCTGAACTCTGACCCTCTCTCTCCACCTCTCCTACCCTGCCCATTCACCAGTTCTCCCCTTTATTTTACTAATTAAAATGGAAGGGTTCAGATGAAGTCACCATCATGAATACCTGACTAGGCATTAATATCAAAATACAAAACGGCTGCAGGACAATCTACAGAAATTTATTTAAAAAATAGAATCTTTCCCATTCCCTATTTATGAGGGGGGGTCACATTAACTTAAAGCTAACACTGAACAAAGATATTTCCAGGGAATATTGAAGGTAATATCTTTTCTAAACACAAATGTAACACTCCTTTAAGAACATTAGCAAACTAAATCCAGCAATATATTAAAAGGGCAATACTGCTTGATCAAATAGAGATTATCCTTGGAATCAAAGTTTACTTAACATTTAGAAAATAATATAATTCATGATATTAACATAAAAAGTATAAACATGATATCTCATTATATCACAAAAGAGGATTTCATAAAGTCAACCAGTATCATGTTTTTACAAAACTCCACCAAATGTCCTCTCCATAAATTAGCTACTGAAAGGAAATCCCTCACCCTCCAGCTGAATGTATGTGAGAAACTTACAGCTAACATAACAAATAACAGCAAGTGAATAAGCACTTCCTATGAAGAAACCAAAGCCAAGGTGTCCCCACTTTCCATTTCTGTTTAGTATTTAATGGAGGTGTGAGCTATGAATATCAGATAGAAATAGCAATCAAAATGGAAGCTGGTAAAATATATTATAACAATAGCAATAATAAGCCAAAATCAGCCCCATGGGAAGAACAACATTATCAACCAACCAAGCTTTTCAGAGCTTCCAGGGACTAAAACACCAACCAGTGAGTACAAATGGGAGAGACCCAGGGCTCCAGTTCCATTTGTATATGCAGCAGAGGATATCATTGTCTGGCATCAATGGGAGGAGAGGCCTTTGGTCCAGTGAAGGTGTTTTCTCAGTGTAGGGGAAGGCCAGACACTCAGGTAGAGAGGGTAGTTGGGAGAGGGAGCACCTTCATGGAAACAAAGTGAGGAGGAGGAGGGGGCATGGGGTTGGGGAGAAAGGTGATAACATTTGAAATGTAAATACAGAAAATATCCAGTTAAAAGAAGAAATAACTCATATTTGCTTTGATTATTACATTGGCTACTTTTCCCCTGTTGGGACCAAAAATGACTTAAGAGAAGGACGATTTTACTGTGGATGTACAGTTGGAGTCTCTAATGCTAGGGGTGAGGGGCATGGCTAGAGCAGAATGCTGAGAGATCACACTTTCAAGGACAAACACAAAGCCTAGGGGACAAACAAGAAGTAAGAAAGGTTATGAACCCAAAACCTAACCCAGTGACATACTTCTTTCTGAAAGGCCCCACCTTCTTAAAGTTAAAAAATGCTCTGAAAGCATATCACTAACATGTCATGTTAAAATACATGAGCCTATGGGGAGCTGCTCTCATTCAAATCACAATAATTATGCACTTAGAAAACTTACACCAATTGGTGTACTTATTACTCCAATTGGTAAAATAGGTAAATCAGTCTTGCAAGGTTAATATAAAAGGATCAATTATATTTCTATGTAACAACCACATTTTAAAAAATTCAAAATTTTAAAGTGCCACATTCAGGGCTTATGCATTGAAATTTAAAAACAAAATAGAGTCAAATAAAAAAAAGATTATGTAGATGGACAGATTTATGATTACCGTTGTACACAAGAGACTATGTTGAGGTGAAAGCTTTTTCTGCACCTTTATGGAGCACTTGGTAGAATAACAACTCTAAAAGATTTTGTACAGACATTAAATATGAAATGAAAATTACAGAAAAAACAAAAATGATTTTTGAAAATAGAGAACATTGACTTGCACTTATAATATTTTGAAATTGCTAGAACATGACATGAAACAGGCTGAAAATTTTATGACCAACAGATTTCTGATAAACATTTAGAGTTCACTGAAAGAAAACAAAACTTAAGTTAGTCCTGGAATAAATGGATATATGCACAAACATACCATTAATTTTATAAAATAAAGATTAGGTTGAAATTGTTTATTAAGTTCTATTGCTAAAACCTAAGAAAGTAAAAAAAAAAAAAACATTATTTAAGATACAACATGCAAGTAATGAATGTACAAGCAATACGGATTTTTATAAAGAGCAAATTCTGTTTTTCACAGAACCCATTAAAAATATAAAACAAGCCCTGGAATGTGAGAGACATTAGATGATTAATTTCTACATAGAGAATGTACAGGGTTGGAGAGATGGCTCTGTGTTAGAGAGTATGGTGTCCTTCCAAAGGACCCAGATCTTTTTAGAGTGCCTGAGTTGGTGTTGGAGAGCTCACAACTGCCTTCTAACCCAAGTCTAGTGAACCTGACACCCTCTCCTGGCCTCCACAGGCACTTGTATCCCCCACCACCCCCCTATCTCATACAAACACAAATACAAATTGACAATAGAATACACAAATCCAAAGAAACAAAGTAATAAGGAGGGCTCAGGTGAGGATGTATGAATCACACTCAGAAGGGAAAAGTACATAGTCATGTGAAGTGGATGGAGGGAGGGAATTGGGCGGTAGAAAAGGTGAGGAGGGGAAACAAGGAATGAGAAAGAAGGCTGGGAGTGAGAAGAGAGTAGAGGGGAGCACCTCAGAAAGTAGCTGGAGACCTGAGACAGGGGAGGTTCTGGGGAGTCTGAGGATATAACCCTAACTTGTCCTGCTTACAAAATGAAGCAGAGTTTAGGGAAAAGGCTAAAAATGAGTGGTTCAACCTGAGAAACATCCCATCATAGAAAGCTAACCCTGACACTGTGTATGATACTCTGCTATGTTTCCATACGGGAGCCAAGCCTAACTGTCTCCAGGGAGGCTGCATCTAAAAGCAGATGGAACCAGGTGCAGAAATTCATAGCCAACCAGGCAGTGCTGGGGGCGCCTTGCAGAAGAGTTGGACATAGAACTAAGTTAGAAGGGTCAAGGACACCACAAGAAAACCTACAGAATCATCTAATCTGTCCCATGGAGGCTCACAGAGACTGGGCCACCAACTAGAGAGCATGCAGGGGTTGAACCTAGGCTCTTTACCCATTCTTACCATATGTCCAGCTTGGCCTTCATGTGAGTTCCTAACAATTGGAGAGACTCTACCAACTCTCTACATCCTCCCATTGCATAACTCTACTGTCTCCCATTGCATTGCATTCCCCAAATTGGTTGGGCCTGAGTGGGAGAGGATGTGGTTAGACCTACCGCAACTGGTTGTTCCAGAGTGGGTGAGGGCTTCCCCTTCTCCTCAGGGTAATCGGGGCAGGGACTTGTAAGGTTGGAATGGCAGGAGAGGAGAGACAGGGGTCAAGATCAGGATGTAAAGTGAATAAATGTGTTTTTCAAGCATTAAACAAATAAGGAAAATAAGACAAATATCTTTAAAAGGACAAAGAGCTCACAGAATTTATTAAAGACAATTTAGAAACGATTCTAAGACATCCAACTTGATTTCAAACTTGCAGAATAATGTGCAAAACATCAATAAATGTATGCAAACCGATGCATAAATGTACACAAAACTATGTAAACATTCTCCATCTTATTGTTCTTCCTGTAGTTGCATGGTAAATATGTAAATTATGTTAATGAGGTATCATCACACAGAGACACTAGAAGGACAATAATAAAGAGAGAAATAAAGAGAGGGAGAGAGAGAGAGGGAAGGAAGGAGGAAAAGAGAGGGAGAATAATAAGAGCAATTCATACTTGCTAGCACACACATGAAAATATGCAACTACTTTGTAAAAAAAAAACTTGAAAATGTTATTATGAATATAAACATAAATTTGCTATCTGACCCCAAGTAACACTTTCAGTTATTTTGTTAAGGGAAAATAGATTATTCATACAAGTTTGTCCAATATGCACAGCAACTACATGATGGGAAGAAAACCAAATGCCCATCACAGGTGCTGTGAGAAACACATCAGGCGATTATTACCCATCAACACAAAGAATAAACACTACCAACCCTTAATTTGGGTGGAACAGAAAAGCAGCATTGGAAATGAAAAAAAAAGCCAATTCGAAAAGTAGACATTATTTGATAACTATTTAGACTTATTCTAGAAAAATTCAAAAGTTGTCTCTCCGACAAAAAGTACATACTCAAGATATGTGTGACTGTATGGTTGTATTTGATCTCCTAAGCCGGAGACGTCTTAGTAAAAAAGAAAAAAAAAATGGAGTATTTGGAACTTGATTTTGATTTTGATAGTTCATATACAGATGCTTATATTTGTGTAAACTTAAATATAGAACCTGGAAAAATCAAAAGGTGAGTTAAATGCTTCCTGCATAAGTATGAAGAACAGAGGCAGAACTCAAGCATCCATATAAAAGTTAGTTCTGGAGGCTACATGCCTGTAGCCTCAGAACTAAGACAGAGACATAGAGAAGTGGCTCCTAGGGGCCATGTTGGCCAACCAGCCTAGCCACATCCATGTGTTCAATGTTTTAAAAAAATATATCATAAAGACCTCTTAGTTTAGACACCAGAAGCTAACTTAGTGCCTCTGCAGACTTGTATACACACACTCAAACACCTGCATGCCCACACCAAACACACACACATACACACACACATACACACACATACACACATATGCATGCATACACCACTTTCTCTCACACAAAAATGAATGTAAATTCTTAAAACTTCAAATGAAAACATAATATTGTTCAAAAAAGTCAAACTGAACTACAAAATTGTTAATCTGTACTCAAAGAATACATTGTATACAGCATTTGCTTGCCCTAACTTTCTTGTAGAACTTCAAGGTGGATGGTGATTAAGGTCTGAGGGCTGAGGGCATGTACACTCACAACAGTTTAAACTATTTCCTAACTATATATCTCCAAACTGATTTAGAGCTTTTTCTTCTTTAATGACCATCCATAGACATCATTAGCTGATCAGAAAATCAGTCATTCCTGGGATTTACTTTAAAACTTAGTGTGATTATATGATTTTCGAAAAATGTGAAAAAAACATATTTTATGGTTATTATTTACAAAGTGATATACTAGTGATGATTTAAAGAGTATTGTTACAAGAGTTACATTGACATATATGGCGGGAGAGATGGATGAAGGAGAGACTCCAGTGCTTACTCCTGTATGCCTTGGTATAACCAGCAGCACTTCAACATCCTGTTCGACACTAGCTACTGCTTGATGTATGGAGAGAGGAAAGAAGCAAAACCAATTTGCCCCTTTTTTCTCCAAAAATCAAATGCCACTTACTTAAGCCATATACACATAGTTCAAAAATAATGCAGAAATATTTGAAGAACTCTTTGTTTAATTAATGTTTCTTTGACTCATCTTCCATATAGAATGTTACTTTCTAAATGTCACTAATTAACCTACACTTGGGTGGCTAATTTTAGCTTGATTCTACTCAAACCTAGACATTATATAACAGGCAGTGTTCCCTTGCTGCTGACACCAAAGTGGCAATCGAAAAGCTTTTTTGCCTCTATCCATTATGGGAATATTGACAGTGAACATGTGGTCCTCTATGGGAACATATGTCAGCAAGAATTTTAATTACTGAGTTGAAAGGGTAGATCAAAGAAAGAAGTTTACACACCTGCTGGCCCTGCCATTTCTGTTAGGCATAGGGCTCTCTGTAGACTTCACAGTTATGATGTGTTCTTTGCTTAAGTAAATGTATGTCTTTCTTATTCCCAGAACTAGCACCTAAATGTGCAACATAAAGGACATTCCTGCCACAATTGCCTACATGTAAATGAAACCTGAAAGTGATGTCTAAGTTGAGCGAAGCAGGCTGAAGATATAGAGGACTGGGTTTCTAATACAACTCGATGTTGCATGCAAAAGTAATATTAGTGCATTTTAGGTACATGTTTGGGTGGAAATTTAATACAGGATCAAATTGGTAATTGGAGAAAATAGAATATTAAAAAGCATTACACACAAATTTTTGTTTGGATGGAATCTGAACATATTTTTATATTCTAGGCTTAAAGTCCATTAAAATAACAGGTTAATATGTGTTATACTCTAGTTGATACGCTTGTCTCAATAATTTGAGCTCTCGACTATGTGGTTATATAGCTTATGGATATGTGATTTTTAATGACTGCATAATTATGTATTAATAAAAATATAATTTAATTATAATTATAATCATTATATGACTACATTAAGTGATTAAACTACACTTAATGGAACAGTTTCTTTATAGATGAGCAGCTACATTCTTCTTTATTAGTTATTTTTGTCTTTACAGATAATACAAACTAAAATTATAATTTTACTTATGCTAAGGGAACTTAAGTATTTGTGAAATTTGACATTAAAATTCATTCAACTCTCATGATTTCAAAGAAAATGTATACTACCTATTTGTTTAGTCTTCAACACGGCATGAAAGAAGCAATGTTAACACTACTGTCAGCATCTAGGAAGGAGATAGTACCTCCCCTTACTCAGGCTTATACTTCATAAGCAATTTACTGAATCTGGAAAGGATGGATTGGTTTCCCAATATAATTTACTTAGAAATGTATAGATTCTTTCGCAATTCCCAGTATTGGTTTTTTTTATAACTAAGACTTATTTTCTTTGAAATATATGGTACTGTGTTTGTGACCTTAGTAAGTTAAATTGGAAATGGGCCCAAACACTAACTTGAGAAGTTAGAGAACACTTAATGTGACCTCATAAAATCCTAAGGAGAGAGCAGGCTCTACAATTCTATGCCATGAAAACAAAGTGAATAAGGAGACAGGAGAGACCTGACTTCATTTTTTTTACTACAGTCTCCCAGTACACAATCTTTATTCTTTCCACAACTCTGCCCATTACTGTTCTCCTCATGTTAATCTACTCTCTTATGATATCTCCTATGGTCACTCCAGCCCATCATACTGATTCTCTTCTCAAATCTTTAAGCATCATTAATTCCACCTCTCAATTGGAGTTAGCCAGTGAAATTTAAAATTCTCCGATTTTTGTATTATGCATGAGTTTCTCTTCTGATATAAATTTAAGCTCTCTGAAGTAATTTCTAAGCATCAATTATTCCTGAACTAATGAGGACATATTTGTGTCAGAGATCACACCTTGATAATGCTAAATATACAGCTGTCATTGCTTGACAATATTTGATGGATTAATTTCAGGGATATTTGTACATTGTGCCTCTGCCTTAATCAATTATATATTTCTTCTTGCCACTTCCAAACTCATGAATGTTTGAGGTTTGCCATTCTAGATTATTACTTATAAATTCTAGGTTTTTTTATTTGCTCCTTGAATTTATTTTTTCAATTAATCTATTAAAATCCATTCGACCAGCCTGACCTAATGAAACATTTATGTAATGCCAGAATGTGAAAAGTGGACACGAGATGGCTCACTGCCACGACTTCAAGGCTGGCCTGAGCTACATAGTAAAACTGTCTTGAAAAGCGGTTTTCCTTATTTATAAAATTCTGTATCAATTTATAAAGTCCCATATCATAAAAATTTTCCATTTAAAATCCAGTTCTACTCAGCCTGTAAAGTTCCAGTGACCATATTCACACCGAAAGTTCTTTCTCTTTCCATAATTAATAACTTTTGCTTTGATTTGCATTATTTAAAATCCAGAATTATTTCATACCATTCACATTTGTCTCCAATAAGAAAACAGCTTAATTCTTCCCTTGATGCACTTGGGTGCATGATTTCTTACTCACTCCCATCAAAAATACTTTTTCTTACTTTGATTAGTTCAACTAATGTTCCTGCTTTTGGTGTGTGTGTGTGTGTGTGTGTGTGTGTGTGTGTGTGTTTGAGTGTATGTGTGTGTTGTTAGCTAATACATTCGTTTATAAATCTGTTAATGTTTGCTTATATATAGGTACTAGTATCTGAGGAACTATTGGACATTGGTAGCTTCTGAGTCAGATAGCTTTTTTTATAAGTGCAGTGCCTGTGGGTGAAGCATGCTTTAGAAGATTGTCCCACACCCATGGGTGTGTGTGCAGCACACATTTTACTCTTTTGTTAAAGACAGAAGACTAAGAGGTGTGAGTATGACATTTGAATCTGGGAGGCATTATGGGAGAAACGGAAGGTGAATATGATCAAAATATTATATATATATATATATATATATATATATATATATATATATATATATATATTTCTCAAACAAATGAATAAAAATATTGTATCCTAAAAATGATAGCATGAAGTTTGAAGAGAATGTGTTGGGATAGGTTCAGGAGAGCTAGAGTGGGGAATTCGTACAAGTATTATCAACTACATTGCATACATGTATGAAATTCTCAGAAGAATAAATAAAAATATTTTAAAATATGCTTTGATTCTCATATATCTGGTTAAACCTAGAAGTCTAAGAAGTGTTTATATTCCTGCTGCTCTTCATGACTTGTTGAATATATTAAAAATCTCATGTGGGTCTGGATTTCATGTATTACTTTTCTCTATATACATAGTTTTGATCTTTTAAAATACCTATCACTAGTTGCTGATTAACACAGGTGGTGGGGCTTTATTTTTCCTTTTTCAATTTTATTGGATATTTTCTGCATTTACATTTCAAATGTTATACCATTTCCCCCAACACACACTCCCCCCTCTTCTCCCCCTAAACTTGCTTCTATGAAGCTGCTCCTTCTCCCAATCACCCACTCCACCTCAGTGCCTTGGCTGTGATGATAATGTTGTTCTTCCCATGAGGTTGCAAACCTTTCAGCTCTTTCAGTCCTTTCTCTAGCTCTTTCATCAGGGTCCACATGGTCAGTCTGATGGTTAGCTGCAAACATCCTCAACTGTATCTGTATGACTCTGGCAGAGCTTCTGAGGAGGCATCCTTATCTGGCTCTTGCCAGTAAACACTTCTTGGCATCAGCAATAGTGCTTAGGATTGGCGGCTGCATATGGGGTGGTTCTCCAGGTGAGGCAGTTTTGGATGATCTTTTCTTCAATCCCTGCTCTGTTCGACCTTGTACTTCCTCCCCTCTTTAGTTCTCCCTTCCAAAAAAGGGGGGGGGGTTTAAAATCCATAGCATTCTAGTTTCTCTTATGTTTCTAAGATAACCTTTCCAGAGGAAGGGTAAACCACAAGAGGCATTTTTGTTGCTCACAGTTCCAGGATAAGTTCCAGACCATGGAAGTGAAGAAGGCAGAAATTTAAAGCAGCTAATGACATCCATACTGAAGAGGAAAGAGTGAATATGTACATAAAATTGTGATTGATTTCATGTGGCTTGCTCTTCTCTTCTGCTGATCAGGACTCTCTGTGTAGGGAATAGTGCTACCAGCAATGGGCTGGGTGTACTAAACATCTGTTAACAATCAGTACAATCTCCCTAAAACACACCTCCACAAACCAATCTCTTTTAATTTTCATTAATACTCTTATTACATTATTTCATTTTTATGTCAAATTGACAGTCAAGTTAACTATAATAATCCATTTCTTGTCAACATCAGACACAAATATCACTTTAAGGCTTAAAGTTTAAGTCATAAACCTATATAACTTGTCCCCAAATTTTAATAAGAGCCCAATATAAAATACATCCCAAGCACTAATACTCTCCATCTTCAAAAAATTTAGAATTTCAAGATTAAAATATCTTCAAAAGCTTTTAGAATCTCTCAGCTGTAGGATCCTATAAGTTAAAAAAAGAAAGAAGTAACAAGCTTAAAGATTTCTATTCCAAATTCTGAAGGAATAAAAAATAAAAATAATCACACTATAGTGAAAACAAAATTGAGGTGTATAAATCTTGTAGCTTGGGGTTGGAAAGATGGCTCAGTGGTTAACAGCATTGACTGTTCTTCCAGAGGTCCTGAGTTTAAGTCCCAGTAACCGTATGATGGCTCACAACCATCTCTAATGTTAAAGAAAAATAACCCTAATATCTGCATCCCATATAAAAAAATCAAGTCAATATTTGGAATAAATTACAAATAGTTTTGAATTTTTTGATATGAAACTCCAGTGACTAAGTTGATAAACATATTGGTTGTAATTAAAACATGGTTGTGCATAATAACCAGTGAACTCAGGAAGCAAAAATCCTTTGAAAATAGTGATATCATCAAGGTATAAAAGGGAAATCGAATATAATCGCCTGTAACTCCAGCCGCTGACAAAAGGGAATGCTACAGAGACCATATAAGCAATAAATACAAAAACACACATTGAGTTAGATGTAGAATAATTACAGCATAATTTGAGAACCTAAATGGAATGGGAAAACAACAAAAAGAAATCATAACAACCACAAAAACCTAGCAAGGTGCATAATCTTTAATTAACATTAAGGACTTGAAATTTATAAAAAGGAAAAAAAAGGTATCAAAATATCAAGGAAAATAACTAAAGGATAAGCATCAGATTTGTCATCTGAATCAATGAAGACTGAAAAAAACACAAACCAGGCACTCTTTCCTGTCTTGCAAGATGGCAGGTGAGAAGGAGGAGGAGCCTGATACAAAGGAGAAGAAACCTGCAGCCAAGAAGGATCTCCCTAAAGTTTAAAAGCTCAAGAAGGGGAAGACCCATTGTAGCCAAAGCCCTGTCCTGGTTAGAGGAATTGGCAGGTATTCCAGATCTGCTATGTATTCCAAACAGCCCTTGTACAAAAGGAAATACTCAGCTGCCAAGACCAAGGTTGAAAAGAAGAAAAAGAGAAGGTCCTTGCTACTGTCACAAAATCAGTTGGTGGGGACAAGAAGAGTGAGCAGCATCCTGGGGGTAAAGCTTCGAAAATCCTACTGAAGATGTGCCTCGGAAGTTACTGAGCCTTGACAAGAAGCCCTTCAGCCAGCACGTGAGAAGCTGCGCTCCAGCATCACTCCCGGACTGTCCTGATCATTCTCACTGGGCACCACAGGGGACTGTCCTGATCATTGTCACCAGGTGCCACAGGGGTAAGAGTGGTTTTCCTGAAGCAGGTGAGCTTGCTACCTGTGTGACTAGACCTCTTGCCCTCAATAGAGTTTGCCTGGGCAGAACACTCCAGAAGTTTGTCATCACCTCCTCTATAAAGAAAATCCTATAACCATGATAATTTCAATACAGAGTTAATACTGAGTCCTCTGCACAGAACGGAACACTTTGTAGCAGTACTTGAATACTTGTGAGTTGGAATTGCATGTTACTTGAAAGATCTAACTAAGCTAAATTTTGGTGCACAGCAGTTGTACATGATTTTATGTTTATGTAGCAAAATACATTGAAATGTACTAGTATTGAAACATAAATGTAAAAATAGTTGTGGAAATTGTTTTATTTTCCTTATGTCTCATTTGTTTTAAGCATAAATTTTCTTTAAAAAAAATTCTAACTAAGGATAAATGAATACTGTAATTGAAGATATATTTTAAATCTTTGTCATGTTTTTTTTTAAGCTATTGCAAATTGTATCATTCCTGATTATATAGAACTTTGTGGGTGGTATAAAATAAATTTTATACTTCTATTTTGCAAAAAAAAAAAAAAAAAAAAAAAAAAAAAAGGTTGATATCAGCGAGGTTAAAATCCCCAAACACCTGACCAAAGCTTACTTCAAGAAGCCACTGTGTGAGCCCAGGCAGCAGGAGGGCAAGATCTTCAATACAGAGCAGGAGAGAACTAAAATTACAGAGCAGGGAAAGGCTGATCAGAAAACGGTGGACTTGCAGAGTTTTGCCAAAGATTAAAGTGGCTCCTCATCCAGGGCTACCTGCGCTCTCAATCTTAGTTCTTCCTAACAAACGGCATGCATCCTCACAAACTGGTGTTCTAAATTGCAGACAACCTAATTAAACAGTTTCATATGTTTAAAGAAAAAGAAAAAAAACATGCAAATTTAAGTGGTAAGTATATGTAATATACATATATATTACATATATATGTATATATGCTAGCTTTAAAAGTAGAAAATGAAAAACAGAATAAAATACAGAAAATAAGTTTTACAAAGGAAACTGTAAGAATAGCAGTGACTGATTTTAATTCATATTCCATCTATTATATGTGTAACTAAAATAATGTGGCTTGTAATAGTAGCTACAATAACTACAATTAGTGACAGGGTACAGAAAACAAGATTGACTGGACTCATGCAAGTACTGCTCTTGTAAAAGATTGCAAGGGCTGGAAATTCCTCAGCAGGTAAGAGAGTTCACAGAGCAACCGAGAGGGCTAGAGTTCAGATCGCAAAAGACTAATACAGGAAGATAGAGGTGGCCAAACTTACACTGCATGTAACTGCAGCAGTTGCTGTTGAACAGTGGATAAAGGAGAACCCCTGGATCACTGGATCACTGGATCACTGGATCACTGGATCACTGGATCACTGGATCACTGGATCACTGGATCACTGGCGTCAGATCTCCAGTAAGGTAGCAGAAAATGTAGCAAGCCCCAGGTTAGGGATAGACCGTATCTTAGCGAAGCTATGGATCGTGATATAGAAGGACCCGGAGATCTCATATGATCTCTGAGTGGGTAAATGGACATGTGCATCTGAAACCACACTTAGTGTATGCTACGTGTACACGAGCACAAATAAAAAGGACTAAATATAAATATGAGAGATGCAGGTAAGTGTTAGATGGGCTTTAGTGAGGATTAAAGTTTGGTATTTATAGGCAGTTAGTTATCTTAGGGAAGATCTTTTTTCCTTCTCTTTTTAATCTTTAGGAATTGTGTTGCTTTGAATGAGAATACTCCCCCAGTAGCCTCATTCACATATTCAAATACGTAGGCATCATAGCATAGCACTGCCTGAGATGTATTAGGATGGTGTTGGCCTGTGTATGACTGGGGGTTTCAAATGTCCACATCAGGCCTGGTGTTTATCTCTTCCTGCTGCCTGTAGATCCCGATGTAGAACTCTCAGCTCCATCTTCAGCACCAACACGCCTGAGTGCCGCCATGTTCTCTGCCCTGCTAATAAGTAATGCGCCTCTGAAACTCCGAGCAAGCATCAATGAAATGTTTTCTTCTGTAATGGTTGCCATGTTAATGGGTATCTAACACTTCAATAGAATAGTGAGGAAGACAGAAGTTGGTACCAGTGAGTGGGGAATTTTCATGACAGGCCTTACTTAGCATGCTGTTTGCTTTCAGAATGTGGACTTTGGGGATTTGAAGAGGAAAACCATTTGAATACTTTTAAGAGGAGCCTGAATGACCATACTAGAAGAAGCATGGAAGATAGTGGGGCTGAGAGAGACATGAATGATGATGGCCTGCTTCAAGAGTCTTCAGATGGAAAGAGTATTCATAAATGAGCTAGAGACCAAGCTTGTGAATGTTGACAAGGAGTGTGTGTACTTTCTGTCCTTGTCCACATATTCTGCCTGAGGCTAAAACGAAAGGAGACGGCAAGACAGCCTAGTACTGAGTGTACTCCATGGTTATTAATAGTCACTCTTCAGCAAATATATACAGAAAGAAATGAGGCAAGAAAGCAAGCAAAAATACAAAATGTACAGTTTGAGGTGAAAAGGATCACAGGAAAAGTAATGTAGAAAACAAAGTTTCCATACTCACAGAGATAAAAATTTTTAAAAAGCCTGATGCTAAATGTGATAATGGGAGTGGTAACCCCAGGGCAAGATACCACTGAGATAAGTTTCCAACTTGTAACAGGGAATTGAACAAACCCTTAAGCAGTGAAGAAAACCATCAACAGAGAGATGATGCAGATACACACACACACACACACACACACACACACACACACATATGAGGCTAGTGGGGAAGGGGTATCTTCCAGCCTCAGCAAGAAGCAAAACTTGGCTGCTTCAGTCACATGGTTTTGGCTTTAGCCTGAAGGATATAAAAAATAGGGTAGGGATTTATGGAATTTCCCTCTATGACTAAGGAAGTCTATTGAGTCCAGGCACAGAGACAGGTGCGCCCCTGCAGGGAGGGAAGTGATTGAATGAAATTGTAAAGGTAAGGCCTGGGTTTCACTGGAGACCCCCAAGATTTTGCAGTTGTCAGAACTGTGAGATATTTGCAGAGAAAGCTGCAAACAAGCTCAAGAGATGTGTGCTGTAGTCCACAGAGCTGAAGAGAGCTGGAGGTCCGAAGACCACTTTAATATCAGACACAGAGATGCAGAATCTGCAGGTTCTCCTGCTTGTTTTTGTTTCTGTTTTGTTTTGTCCAGTATTTCCTCACTACACTCCCTCTCCTTACTTTTGAAATGGTAATGTGTGTCCAGAGCCTTTGAGTTTTCGAAGGATGTGATCTCCTTTTAAGATTTTACAATGGCATATGGTTAAGACATTGCTATGAGTCTCAGAAGAGATCCTACACTTTGGACTTTTAACTTTTAAACAGTGTTGAGAAAGTTATTGACTCTGGGGACGTTTGAAGCTGCAGTGAATGTTATTTTTGCTTTGTCTTGATTTTTGTTTTCTTCCTTGCTTGTTATTGTCTTAAGTTACGATATGATTGCAAACCTATAAAGATCATGGAGGAGAATGGGTGGTTTTGGTGTAGACTGGCCTCTGTAGCCTCATATGTCCGACTACTTAGTCATCATGGAGTAACACTATTTTAGAAGGATTCGGAGGCATGTGCTTGATGAATAAAGTATACCACTGGTGGTAGACATTTAGTCTACAGAAGCCAATATGAGGACAGGTGTCTTGACCTTCCTGATGTCTGTAGATCCAGATATAGATGTTTCAGCTACTTCTTTAGCACAATTTCTGCCAGTGTGCTTCATGATTTCTGCTTTAAGGATAATAAATAGATGAAAATTCATAAATTGTGAGCAGATTCTGATTAAAAGCTTTATCTTGTAAAAGTTGCCATGGCCGTGTTTACTCTGTTCCAGTTCTTGATGTGGTGTATTTCCTGCTCTAGCTATTCTTTGAGTGTGTGTGTGTGTGTGTGTGTGTGTGTGTGTGTGTGTGTGTGTGATGGAGAGATTGAAAGAGAGAGACAGAGAGAAAATTTATTGTACAGCACTCTGAGCAGGGGACTTCTTGAGCAGGAAACTTCTCTCTGAGCCGGGGACTCCCTACCGGGGTCTACTGCATAGGCAACCTCTTATGTGCAGTCTCCCACGTGTGATCTCTCTGTCCATTCTCTCTCCACGTGGGACCTCCCGCAATTTCTCCTATCGGGTCTCTCTCCACGTGATATCTCTCTGCCATCCCTCCACGTGGGGTCTCCCGAAATCTCTCCACTATCTTTCTCTCCACATGGGGGAGAAATGCACTGCTATATATGCCTAGGAGACTCGTGTCGCTACCTGATTGGTGTGCCCTCCAGTAACTCAATAGTATGCCCCGAGAGTGGGCTATGACGTATGTGGCGCATGCGCATTAAGTCTTTTGGCTGGGCAACAGCTCTGTTTGCTGAGTTCTCGGCGGAAAGCCGGCGCCATGTTTGGGTGTGGCACAAACGGCTCCCTACAGAAAAATAACAGCAGAAAAAAAAAAAAAAAAAACTAATAGAAGAAGCAGAAAGTATTTTCTTTGTTTTGTGTTGCTAAGAAGCTAATAGGCACCAGTAAATATCTTCTTCATGAACTTCTGCCTCTAGGGAATGGGAAAATAATAAACACTGGAAAAAGGAGATGTAATATAACACATCTATGGGGGTGAATGTGGAGGCAAGATACCTTCTTTTTGTTTTTAGTAAATAAATAAAAAATAATTTGGAAAAATAACAGACTGATGCTTAAATTCTGGGAAAATCATAAGAGGATGGAGGGTTGCATTAGATTTTTCAAAGTAATTGTTGTTTAGTAATTTGAAGCATATTGCACAAGGAAATACTTATAGAAGCAGCACATTTGGAAATTAGGAAATTCAAAATATGATGAGACCAGAGAGGAATCACAAAACATCTGCGGGGTCAGAGGGACAAAGAGTTTTGGCTGCCAATGTGTGTAAAAATCAGAAGCTAAGGAAAAGGAAGGTCTGTTTTGTACATAAAACCAGTAGTCTTTGAAAGAAAAATTGACCAACAAATTCCATATTAAACAGAAGAAAAGGATGCTCACAGGAAATGTTCAGCTCATAATGATTCAAATTAGCACAAAATGTGCATTTCTTGCAGAGAATGGTTTTTATAACTTCCTAACATGTAGCTCACGTGTCCTTAAAGTTATTATGTATTAGTTTCTTGTTTTTATGTTTAGTTTTTTGGTGATGTATTTTATAGCTGTACTTATTTATATTGCCTGTAGTTGCCTTAAATTCTCTCCAAGTGCATCACCTCTTTTACCACAGAGAGGGCCCAGGAAATTGTATGTAAAACACAATCAGAGAGTATAATTTCTTTGAGGAAGATATGGCATGTTCAATTAATTATCAAGTAAGAACCAATTGATTAGCAATGAGGCACTGTGACCTTGTCAGGCATTTGCAATCTTTAGGTGAGAATGTAGGAAACATATGTTGGGATGGATTTAGAGTATAAGAGATTTATTGGAGAGTAATGCTGGTAGAAAACAAAAAAGGGAGAAAAGAAGCTTGTATGCAATAAAAGTTTGGGATATTGATCTGACGATGCTCTGCCACTTGAACTCGGTTCTTTAGAAGGAAACTGCCCAGTAGGAGAATGCTAGTGTAGGTAGATGAATCTTATTGAAAATGGGCTTAGTGTAGGCTGAGGAGGACCATGCTCCACTATCTCACCTGTTTCATTGTTAGATGGTTCATCAATTCATTCATGATCTTCTTCAAAAGCTGACGTTTGTTGTATAAGAAGTCACAGACCGAAATTGTCTCCTGATTATCTGTTTCATGTGTTTGGATAATCAAGGCTTTGTTGAAGAATTAGTCAAGTTGAAATTATCCAAGGAAACACAGAAACAATTTATCTATATATGTCCCCCACCCTTGTATGTGTGTGTGCGCTCCTCTGCAGGTGCATATGCTTGCTGTGGTTTATTGCTAAGGGTCATATTATCTTATCCATTCAATAGAAGTGAAATAAAAGACTGGTGAGAGTAAAGTGATTCTCAGGAATGTGAAAGAAGCCATTGTTGCTCACTTAAAATTAACAACTGATTGTGATGGAACTTGGTTTTGAGACACCACACACACACACACACACACACACACACACACACACACACACACACAAACACACACACACATACTTCCTTACAAGATAGTCAAATATGCAGGGTGGTCAAAAGTTATTGAAAGGATTATATTCCTACAGGTTAAATTTAAAAGAATTAAGTACATATTTGTGTGAGCCTGACATTGTAAATTTCCTGACCATGCTGGGACACAAACAGGGATGATCATGGGTAGTGTCTTTTCATGCTGTCTGAATTTATTGAAGTTCACAATGTTCAGTGTTTCCAATAGGGATAATTTGCTAGATAAGCCCACCTACATGATAATCTGGCCCAGGAGAGGAGAACGCATGTTCTTTTATTCCAATATAATTACTAATGTTAACTCTGAAATAACACAGCATGTGTGTGTATGTGTGTGTGTTTGTGTGTGTGTGTGAATATACATATGTGTGTGAAGGTGTAGGCTAGAATCAAGATATGTATTTCTGCCTCAAGACACAGGGGAGGGAGGGAGGGAGGGAGGGAGGGAGGGAGGGAGGGAGAGAGAGAGAGAGAGGGAGGGAGGGAGGGAGGGAGAGAGAGAGAGAGAGAGAGAGAGAGAGAGAGAGAGAGAGAGAGAGAGAGAGACACAGAGACAGAGACAGAGACAGAGAGAGACAGACACACACACACAATTTATTACATATATTCACAAAAGAATGCAAGTTAAAGAAATCATAGGGTTTCAGAATTGGTCTGACAGAAGTGTGAAGAGTCTACATTAATAAGTTAATGAACCCATAACCAGCCATAGGCAAATCACAGTTGCTGTCAGTCCACACTTGTGTAGTGCTGAGAGTAGGGGTGGTCTAATCTCGACAATGAATCTCTGATATTTGAATTACAGAAAAATGTGATGAATTTTTTAATATGACTGAGGGAAGAAATAATAGAGTAAACGTTTTGTGGTTCCAGAAGAGGCGTTTGGCAAGAATTAAAATAGTGTAAAAGATATCATTTTGTTTATGCTTGTCATTTCCTCTTTTTGAGGAAAAGTTGATCACACTAGCTCTGGAATTAGGGCAATTTTAGACTTGCCCAAAGTTGTATAGCTATGTCTGTGCCTAGAAAAGACAAAAAAAAAATCATTGACTGAATTATAAATGTATGAAATTTGATCATGAACTTTGTTGATATTGTTCAGTACTGATTGTATATCTGTCTTGCACATTGTAGATTACATGTTGGGTTTTCTCAGAGTAATATGGAATATGTAGAGCAAGGGAACTTTTCTGTTTCTAAATGGACTCTGGTTACACACTTATATTTGTTTATCACTTCAGAGTTTTTTTTTTTTTTTTGTTTTGGGGGGGGGTCCAGTCATGATATCTGCAACCACTCAACAGAAACATCTTACATAAACAAGAAAAAGAAAACATTCTAGAGAGTCTGGTTATGTATGCCTGGACCAGCAATCATTATCTGGTTATTACCATTTAATTTTTTGTATTTAAGTCTAAATCAGTAATTAATATTTCACTGTAATGACTATTCTAGATTGTTAACCTGAGCATGTCTGGGAAGGTAGGGCACACACATGAGATATTATTTTCTTTGCTAGACTTAAGTCAGTGGATATATTTCTAGTCTGGATATTTGATGTAGGAAGATACATTGATTTGTTATGGATCTGGAGGTAAAAAGACAGACCTTTGTTCTGGGCCACAGCTTCTACTGAAAGCCTATATAAGCACATGGAAGAATGAAACTTTTGCTGTTTGCCTGCTTGCTCTTACTTTGCTAGCAAGTTCATTTCTTCACTGGCATTAGAATTTACTTCTCTGAGATTCTAGTATTTATTGAAGTCCAGTTGAGACAACCAGACTTTTGGAATTAACAACTTTAGGATTCATTATGGACTGTTTGGTAATGGCCAAATACACACACACACACACACACACACACACACACACACACACACACACGTATGTATGTATGTATATAAGTAAGTATGTATGTATGTATATACACACTTTGTTCTGAGATGTGCTGTTACCTATATAATAGAGTAGAATGTCTTTTGTATTATTGATCTACAAATTTACTTTATATATATTATACAAGTGTAGGAGTGTAAAGTGCACATGTACATAAACATTGGCCAGAAGAGAATGTTAAGTACCTTGCTAGATATCTTCTTTTAATATTCTTTGCATTATTTCCATGACATAGGTGTTCCACTGAACCTGGAGTTCACTGTTCCAACTAGACAGTCAATCAACAAGACCTTTCATCTTCCTCTCTATATTCCCCATAGCCATGAGGTTGAAAACTCAAAATTACACTAAGCTTTTTATGTGGGCACTGAGAATCAAATTCAGCTCTCAATAATTGTACAAAAATCACTCTGATCAGATGGGACATCTCCCTAACCGTATTTTTATTGTTGTAAAATTACAAATAATATGTTAGATGGAAATCAGATAAATCACTGTCTACAGGGATAGTATACAGTGTGATACGATTTAAAACGTTTTAAAATTAGAGGTCAGAAATTCTTTTTGAGTGTTTAGTTGTCGTAATTTTTTATATTTTGGGGTGGGAAAGAATGTGATCATAGTTTCAGACCTCTTTACATAGAGAGAGGACTGGATTGAAGAATAGGATAACAAAATTTAGAGGAAGTACAAAAGTGTTGGTGACAAAGCCCTCATAAAGGCAATCAAACTGTGATGCAGCCACCTGCTGTAGTCTGGAACTTGCATATGTTTCCAGCAGATTTCGTGGTCTTTTCCTTCCCTTCTGAGATTCAATTTCATGTCTAAATGAAGATCACATTAAATTTTGTATCTTCTACAAATGGTGTGGTGAAAATCCAAGCTTAAGTTACCATCCAATATCACCACCCATATCTGTTCTCTACCTGTCAACTCTGATTGTAACCAATATATTATCTACAAAACCACGAAAAAATGATTTGATGATTCTTTTCAGATTTTATCATTTGGATCTTCATAATTTGGAATCAAATACTCTTTTATACGGCAAATAAAGTCTCTACCTCCCATAGGTTTCCAGTATGATATTAAGTAAGCATTAAGTACTGAAAAAATTGTAATTCAATGAAACAAGAGGGAATTAATGAAAAGATGTTAACAAATATATCTGCAACTAGCACTGTACTTCTTGTGGTGGTTTGAGACTCATGTATTTGAATGCTTTTACACCAGGTTGTAAAACTAATAGAAAAGATTAGAATAGTTATGAGGCTAATAATAGATTAACCTTGTAGGAATAAATGTGTAGAAGTTGCACTTTGATGTTTTATAAGCCCATGTTAGGTCCAGGACCTATCTCTCTCTCTCTCTCTCTCTCTCTCTCTCTCTCTCTCTCTCTCTCTCTCTCTCTCTCTCTCTCTCTCTCTCTCTCTCTCTCTCTCGTTATGTCTCACTTATGTGTCAGGGTATAACTAGCAATTATATCTCCAGTACTACTCCTTTTATGCCTGACACCATGCTGCCCACTATGATGCTAATATAAACTAGTCCCCAAGTAAGTGTTTTCTTTTTTAAGAGTCTCTGTGGCCATGGTATTGCTTCACAGCAATAGAATCGTGACTAATGCATTAACACATAATGAGACAAAAATCATGCTTTTCCATTTAATACATTTCCCATTAAAGTAGTGGATGTAAAGAAAACAAAAAGAGCAATTCTGAAAGTTAATATCCATAAACTCGTTGTCAGTTGAGCTGTTCCATATGTCCAGATGGCCCATTCTAAATGCAGTCTTTCAAGGTTACCTAATTACTGAGTGTTTTCTAAAGAGAAATGAAGGTTCTCAGAAGTTCTCTGTGGACAGTATACTTTGTCATTAAACATCACTCTGGTTGTGTTTATCCAGTATCTTCTCTGAGACTTGGAGCAAACAGATTTTTCTCTAAGTTAAACACATTTCATCAGTCTGAGTTCAGTTTGTTTTCAAGTAGTTAGTATATGTATTTTTCCTTCAAGAAGCATGCCAATACAGAATCCTGTGGCTAGTGTTACTGTAAAACTGGTTTTACATTTCTTAAAGAAACATGTCAAGACAGAATCCTGGGTCCAGTGTTACAGTAAAACTTATCATACTGGGTAATAAGGGTTAGCTTTAGTCAAGAAAAGCCTGTATGATTCTGAAAGAAATGGAAGGGAGGAAGATGTGTTTGAAGATACCCTCTGGCCTGATGGATACAAAGCCCCAGAACAGGGAGTCACATAATGGCAGATCTGGCATGGGCACTAATTTTTCCTTTTCGATCCCACATTTTGTACTTGCTTTGAAAAAAAGAATAAAACACAAAAAGAAAATGAAAAAGGGGAAAAGAAGGAGAAGAGATAAGGGGCAGGATGAGGAGGAGAGAGGCATTGAAGACCTCATCAACAACTTCAGAAATATTCAAAAGATACTGAAAATTTACGGATAAATTTTTAAAATTTGTGATTAATCCTTGATGAATACAAAGCATCCAACGTCAAATTTGCAAACTCTTGGCAGAAATTCTTTATTTTCTCTGCCTTGGTCAGGCCCAACAATCTATTCAAGCAACATTGAATTCCAACGCAATTTTCTTGCCTTTAACCCCAGATGGTTGGGAGCCTCTGAGAAGTTAAGTGGTGAACAATAACTGAAACACAGCTGAACTTTTCTTGACATTTTCCAAGTGATTCCATAAAAATGTTTAGGCTTACACCACCAAACACTCATCTGGAAGCTTTTTCCTAATGGCTACATTTGAATAAAGGCTGTTTAGCAATTGCCTTTGCTTAGGTTTCTTGCTTGTGCAAAGTGTTTTAATATCTATACCATTTTCTGGTCATCTTAGTATCTAATTTTGAAATAACCTTGACTTCTTGGCTCTATTGTTCAGGAATAAAATGTGCCCTTTTCAATCCAGAGTGGATTTTGCTGTTTCACAGCTTAATGTCTACAGAAGGATATTAGATTATGACTTCAGGTAGGTTCTCTAATTATTAAAAATAATTCTTTGGATACTTTATACCACACCCTGAGGGGTTTCACTTCTTAAAGATAAATATCTCCTCTTCTTCTCTCTCCCCTCTCCCTTTTCCCCTCCCTCTCTGTTTCTCTCTTTGTTTCTTGTTTTCTTCATTTTCCCTTTTTTTCTTTCTCTCATTAATACCCTTTCATTTTCATTAACATATACTGTGCAAGTAGAGGTATAGCATTTTCTTTTTCATGTCTGGAAATTCTTTGGAATTCTGTGGAGTGCAATAGCAGTTTCTGACCCAATGTTGTGAATTGTCCTCATCCACTTTACTACCATATGCCCAGAGATGGGATTTCTCAGTGAAACTTAGATCTCCTGAATGTGGCTGGCCTCATAGGGCCTTTATGCATGATACCTAGGTCAGCACTCTCCCAACTGAGTTACATCCTTAGCAGAAATCCATATCAAGTTGTTTTAATCCTAAAAAGGCCAAGAAACTGCATCTTGGATTCAAAGGTGAGCAATGGATAAAATATTTTGCTTGTCTCTCCTGAAGATTTTTGTTTTTGTTTTTGGGTTGTTTTTTACTTGAAAATTATGTTTTTCTAAATTTGTATGTGAAGAAAACAATGTAATTGTATAATTGAAAGATGTTAGAATAATTCAAGATTCTTTATTTATAACACAAACCTGTTTAGCATTTTTTTCTACAGTTCTATTGGAAGTGACCTAAAGACCATAGCATTCTATTATTCTTATCTGTTGTAAATCATTTCTTAATTTGAAAAATTAGAGTTGCCATTTTAGATTACAAAAACTAGTGGGTCAAATAGCAGCTTGGAGCTAGGGCCCATGGGTCCTTGCATTAACTCTTTAATAGCTTCTTGAGCTTGGATATTTTATAAATAGTGGGGTTTGGAACCTTTAGGGGATTTCAGTTACCAAGCAAATGAAAGTCAGTACCAGGAATAGGACAATCTAGCATAGTGGTACTGAAAGCCCAGAGAAGTCACCAGGAGCCTTGGTTCCTAGGGAACAGCTCCAAGCCTTTACCCAAAGACCCAAGGGAAGTGGGCAGAAGCAGATAGACTTTGTACTTTCACTCTTGTTCTCTGTTTTACCTCACTGTTTCACTTGAGTCCTAGTAAGTCTTTCAGCTTCACATCTAGGTAAGAAGAGAGGCTTAAAGAATAAAGAAATGACATGCAGAATGTTGATAACTCTGAAAATTGTTGTCTAAGTGAGTGAAGTTTTCTAGAACCATTATTGGATTATGTAGAGATACATGCTAGATTAGAGATAGTCATCTGGTAAACCTTGTATTTTTCTCCCACCTAACTACTATGGGTTTTACAATATGTGAGGGGAGTTTTGATTGAAACAACATGTAAGACACAGTTGGTTTCTAATGAGTAGAAACTAGGAATGCTGTCAGCATCTTGTAACTCAGAGGAAATTACTCATGATGAATAATTTTATAGTTCATTTGACAGGAGTACAGAACAAAAATATTTAGTTGTGAGATAGGTATTAGGAGGCTTGTAGGCTATTAAGCTAGACTGCAGGGAAGGTGTCCTTTCTTAGGATTTAAATGACAATATAAAAGGTGGGGGTATCTGGGCTTTGTTGAGACTTACTAAGGTAAAGCTATTTCATGTTAAAAGAAAAAAAAAAAGAGGGCTGGAGAGAGTTCAAGGTTAAGAACACTCACCACTTTTCCAGAGGTCCTGAGTTTAATTCCCAGCAACCACATGGTAGCTCACAACCATCTGTAATGGGATTCCATACCCTCTTCTGGTTTGTTTGAAGACAGTTACAGTGTGCTCATATAAATATAATATTAAGAAAGAAAGGAAAAAGGAAAGAAAGAAAGTAAGAAGGGGGAGAGCAGGAGACAGAGACAGTGACAGAGAGAGACAGAGATACTAATTCTACTTCAAGCCCTGGGTGAAGGAAACCTGAGACTCCAAGCTAACCCAAAATGTTTCTAAACTGTTGTCTCCTGAGGATGAAACAATCTAGCAATGAGCACATAGTTTTAGTACAACCTGTAGCTACTTTCCTCAATCCTAAAACACATTTCTGCTCTGAGGTGGAAAGGAGATGTTTTACATTTTCCCTTTTTCTTTTTCTTCCCAGAAACCATTAGTAAAGGTGATTGTAGCCTCTGACAGATGACAAGGTAGTACAGGTATGCCCACATTTCCAACTCAGAAAAGAATACGTTTTCCATTTTTACTTTTTTTTTTTTTGCATAATTTTCTTGTGGACCTGACATAAGTGCTTTCCTACTCAGCTCCTCTGAAGTGCTCGCACAATCCCTTCCCATAGAGCTACTTGTGCAACTCCAACACTGAACCTTTCTGCTCTCTTTTCCTCTCCCATCTCTTCAGTTCAAACAAAGTTTGTTACCAAGGCAAGGTGAGTTACCAAGGCAAGGTTTAGAGTGTGGTTGTTCTTTTTTTTTTTCCTCAAACTTCAATAAAATGGTTTCCAATATTTCTTATAATCTCTTTTTTAAAATTCTTCCATTAAAAAAGAAAGTCTAAGGAGCCAAAAGAAAATCCCAGTTTTCCGACTAAGAACAAAACCTTTTGGCTTAGAGAAAGAATGCATACAACAAGATGGAGATATATCTGGTTTAAAGAAACTAAAATATACTAAATGATATTTATGACTTGCAATCTTATTATATTTAAACAATGCACCACAAGAAAATGCTAATTCCACTAGGAATCTTGTGCTTGAAGAAGGAAAAGGGAAACTGGTATTCTGGAAGATGCCCAGTCAAAGGGAAACTGGTATTCTGGAAGATGCCCAGTCAAAGGGAAACTGGTATTCTGGAAGATGTTACTCCAGTTCTAAGGACACATCAGAACACTTTACAGGATGAGACTGAATTGCAGCAAAGATGGGTGAATGCTGTGTGGACCATGCCTTCATTGATAAAGTTTTACTGGTGCAAATCCTTAGCTGTCAATGTAAACTGTTATCTTACTTTAGAATCCCAATGACAGATTTTGATCAGTAGATGTACATATCTGGATGGAGTTTATTTGGTCCATAAGAGGTAGATATATAAGTGGGTTGTATATATAAGCTATAGGATGCTTATGAGTTTACAAAAGAGATAACAACATGAGTTAACAACATGAAATCTTTAGATGAGCTTTTTGTGGAGCAGAAGAAACTACACTTTGTGATAATACAGTTGGGTCATAGAGTGGAATATCTCTATGGAGTTAGGCTAATTTGTAAGAACTCACATAATGATAGAACAGTGGCAGAGCCAGAAGAGGAAACAGGAAGCATTTCATCAATGGAAACCGAGTTTAGGTAAGAAAGTCACAGATTACATCTGTGAATTTTGTACCATCTGTAGTGAAGTTTGTAAGAAATTCGGCATTCTAAGTTAATGAATTAATGAGTAGATGTAGTGGTGGATTACTTTAGGATAAAGAACTAGGTCTGTTTTCTTTTTAAAGGTGTGTGTTTGTGTGTGTGTGTGTGTGAGTTTGTGTGTGTGTGTGTTTGTGTGTGTGTGTGTGTGTGTTTGTGTGTGTGTTTGTGTGTATGTGTTTTCTAGCTATCAAGCTACAGTTGCCTTAGCTGTCAGTATAGTCAGAAAGCTGGGGAAGAATAGAACCTATGGTCATGTATTAATTTAAAAAATGACAGAGTTCATCTAAAGTCCAAACAGCTTCTAGGTCCCTGTTGTCTCCATGGCAACTTGGGAAGAATCAGTTTGTCTTTCAAGCCCAGAAGACAATGAGCTTTTTTCTCTGTGGAATTGGTGCATGTGACATGAGAAATGACTTACCTTGATTTAGACAATATAAGTTATTTGACTCTCAGTGTATCCAGCTTTGTCCACTCTGTTCCAAGTGGTTATCACACCACAATACAGTCTCTCGTAGTTGTGTCCAAATCTTCTGAGACCTTTGGGGTTAAATGCTAGGCTTTGGGAGATTCTGTCTTTCATAAACTTAAGTATATTAATAATTAGCTAACTTTTGCCTATATCAATTGGCCATATCTAAGTTATATAACTTGTGTTTTTCTAAAATTTCATGTTTGAGAATATATATAGTAAATATAGTTGTATAAGAGGCAATAGTAAATATCATTTACCAAGGCAGGTTAGGAAAAAACATCTTAAGTAACTTTGACAGGTTGCATAGTAAAACAAACAAAAATCAGCCAACCAAACAAAAAACACAGTTTTGCATTACTAGAGAAACACTTGGCTTAGAGTTGGTGTGGAGGACCGAAATTTAAAAGAATAAGAAAGCTGGCAGCAGTGGCAGAAGATCATGGTGACAGACACTTGTCCAGGGGGTTCAGGCCTGTGACAGGAAAGCCCTGAAAAAGGGCTAGTCTATGGAGCTAGAGACAGGTGTGTGCACATGTACAATTGAGGCACAAGGCATGCACCCTGGCTGGGGTTGGTCAGTTGAGGGGATGGTAGAATGTGCAGCCTGAAGGGCACAGATTGCTAGGAAGCACAATTACAATGTGCGTGCCACAAGTAGAGCAGAGCAACCTCATTGCCAAATGGTGGAGGAGGTAGGTGAACTTGTCAAGGGGCAGCACTGTGGCTGTGGTGTACACAAGGCTCAGATTTGAGCACGTGGGTGGGGCTTCCTCTGGCAGCCAGAAGCCTCAGTCCAGTGCTGCCTCACCTGGCCTGTGGAAGTGTGTGAGTGATTCTTGTGGGGAATGGCAGGGCTCAGAGAGGGAGGGAGGGAGAGAGGGAGGGAGGGTGGGAGGGAGGGAGGGAGGGGGGAGGGAGGGAGGGAGGGAGGGGGGGAGGGAGGGAGGGAAGGGGAGGGAGGGAAGGAGGAATAGGAAGAGAGATGTTGGAGAGTGGAGGAGGGTAGGGGAGGGAGAGAGGGAGAGAGGAAGGGGGTGGCTCGCACCACGGACATGTGCATACATGAAAACGCACAGGCAGAGGGTTGAAGGCGCACGCAAGAGAACAGCTTCTCAGCAGAGTCCCAAATAGAACATGGGCAGCACTAGGGAGCATGGCAGCTCCCGGTTGTGATAGGCCCAAACAGGACATCCAAAACCAACCACAATGGTGCTCTGCCTTGTTAAGGAAGGCAGTAGGGAGAGCAACCGGGGCAGATAATGCTGAACAGGGCCAAAGCTGCTTTTCTTGAAGCTGCAAGCCACGCAGACAGGTAGGGCTCAATGGCAGTCTTGGCAGGCAGAGCACAAGAGCAGAGCTGTCCAATTCCTTCTCAAGGAATAAGCTAGGGAGTGAGCAAATGGGGCGGGGGAAGCTTACCCTATGGATCAACGTTGTTTTTAAGTGCCAGTTTAGTGGCCATGTAGAGATGCTGTTTTTTTGCTTACTGTGAATAATACCAAGATATCTCAAGTAGGAACAAGATGGTGAAGACAGACCCAGGGG
Source organism: Micromys minutus (assembly GCF_963924665.1). Taxonomy (NCBI): domain Eukaryota; kingdom Metazoa; phylum Chordata; class Mammalia; order Rodentia; family Muridae; genus Micromys; species Micromys minutus. Next base: position 10,238,540 of record NC_137953.1, read on the forward strand.
TGAGAGAATAGGTTATTAACTGCTCCTACCAGCGTCCTGGGGGTATCATCAACAATCAGAGAAATCTGGCTATTGCAATCCAGACCACCAGTCATCAGGAGGTGGCTAGGGGCTAAGCTCTGGGCCCATGCCCCAGAGCTACTGAGAAGATTTCACTCAGGCCCGGGGTATGTTAGGAGCAAGAAAGAAATTGTCTCATAGGAGAGGAAAATCTGACCCAAGGGAAAACGTCCTGGAACAAGGGTCAGTGAAAAGACTGAATGTCACCATCCTCAAAGGCAGAACAGGGGAAGCTCTGGGCTCAAGAACTCTCCCCTTGGACCATGGGGACATATACTCTGACCTGTTAGGGGAGGAGGCTTAACCAGGTCTCCAAAATTTGAGCTAGCAAGTGTTGGATTCTTATGTGGTAGTGGGGTATAGGGTGGAGTGGAGTGGGAATGCAATCCTGCAGAATTTCTAAATCTGAGTCTCAGCACCATATGATGTGTTTATAAAAAGATAAAGAGAGAGGATATGTTTTATGGATGTGTCATGAAGTATGAGGGAAGGGGGATGCCTCTGTGGGCATCTCTTCCCCCTGAGAAAACAGCCACATCATAGTATAGTATAGAATAAAATTTATTCAGGGCATTGGGAGGGGAGACAGAGACAAAGAGACAGAGAGACAGAAGCAGAGAGACAGAAAAAGAGACAGAGACAGACAGAGAGAGACAGACAGAGAGAGTGAGAGACAGACAGACAGACAGAGAAGAAAAGAGAGAGAAGAGGATTAGAGGCTAGAGGCTAGCCATGGGCATGTGGATAGAAAAGGGGAAGGGAATGGGGAGAAAGCTGGAGCAGGACTTCAAGAACAAGAGGAGGGAGAAAGCTGCCCCTTTTATAGTGAATTAGGCATACCTGCCTATTGCCAGGAAACATGGGGTGGAGCTTAGAGAAAATGCTAACAGTTTGTTAACCAAGACAGTAGAATCTGGGGAGGGGAGGGAAGAGCAAGAAAGTATGAGGCAGACAATAAAAATATGTTCTTTATTTCTTCATTTCTAAATTTAAAAAGAATGAGATCCAACAAGCATACATATTTCATTTTGGAACAGTATTTTCTGGGGAACTTACCCAATGAATAATGTTCTAATTTCTACTCCTTAGCCCTACCAAAAAGCTTGCATGAAAGGTGAGTTATTCATCCCCCATGAGATTGTGTCTGTCCACTGAGAACATAGGTGTGTTAAGGTTGAATTACTACCAGGGTGAACTCTAGTTTTCCTCTGGCCTTTTTGTGTCCAAGGCCAAATGTAGAGGGATGATTTAGCAAGACTTACCTGAGTCAGGACATGCAACAGGAAGATTGAAGAATGAAGGAACTACAGCTGTGTGTCTGGTATGACCATGTATGACAGCACAACACATTATCAGAGTTTTAGTGAGTCTTCTTGGACTGTGCTAAAAGGCCATTTTATTTTTCTTGGTGGCCAAAGAAGTTTTTTAACAATGTGTTTTATAATTGTTTCAACATAAGGTAAAAATATGATTACACTGACTGAAGACTTGCACATTTCTAGAAGATACTAAAGCCAATTTAGTGATTGTTAAGGTTGATGTGTAAAATGAACTTAAAGTGTAGTTTTAAATGATGAAACAAAATTGGCAATTGGCACTGTACCGGGCAAGATTGATTTATTTCTGAAAGTTGAGGAAGATGTGCATAATCCTGGCCCTCTGTTTTGTTTCTTTTGGCATGCAGGGTTCTTCCCCCCCTGCCATATGCCAGGCCTGGATAGAAATTTTACTGCCCTAAATTGTATTTACTCCTCAGAATTCCTGAGCCTTGATACTAGGTTCTCTGTGGGAGCTCGATAAATATTCATTGATGGGAATGGTAATGAATACTAGATTTTTTTGGCTCTCTGCTTTCTGACTTTAATCCAGCCATTTCCTTCTCTCTTCCCTAGGGGGACTGGCAATCTGTTTAAAGCATGTTTGTACTGTGGAATCAGGAGGAGAAGCTAGCATAATTATTAGCTTCCCTTAACTCCCAGACTGTCAGTTAATTCTCAGGTCTTGCCATTTTCTCTCTACTCTACCCAGAGACTGAAGTTTCTATATAAATGAATTACATACCTCCCTGAAAGATTTACTCCAGTGATGAAAGGAAAGGAGACTCCCTGATCTCCAAGCACACTGTGGTAAAGATGCCCTAATTCATCCACCTGGCTGTGATTATGGGGAAAAATATTTGTTAGCTTTATTGACCTGATCTGTCAATATTTATTTATTGACCCGATCTGTCAATAGCTGTATGAAATGCCCCAGAACAGTCAGTTGGGATGCAGTTTCCTTACCTGAAAAATGATGGGCTTATATAAGATATCAGTTTTCTGTCCTCCTAACACAAATAAAAACTTAAAACCAAGCAGACTGTTATATAGAAAAAATATGTACCAATGTTTCAAGACCACTGATCTCATTATTTGAATAAGAAGATTCATGAATTGGATATTATAATTAATGTATAAGAAAATGTTAAGAGGAAATTAATTTCTTGATGTATATGGAGAATCATAAAACTACAGAGGAATGGAAGCCAGCTATGCATTCCCATTATGGGTAAGCAACTGAAACTACGTTGTAAATATTTTACATGCCTAGTGCCGAGAATTCCCATACCCAGGGAACTGCAATTTGCAGAGTTTTAAACTACTATATTAGTTATTTTTCTCATTGCTGTGACACAGTTTTGACAGAAGAAACTTAAGGAGGAAAATATCCATTTCGGATCCCTGTTTGAGATCTTGCCCATTATGCAGTCGCTAGTGTTGATTGCTTTCTCCTTTCTGACCACTCTAAGGTCTTGTCCATCCCCTGTGCTGTCCACATTCAGATTGGGTCTTTTACTTTAGGTGAACCTTTCTAGCAATTCTGTTATAGATACACCCAGAGAAGTGTTTCCATGATATTCTAAGTGCAGTCAAGTGGACCATGAAGACTGTTGGGATTCTAGAAACAGCAAGGTACACCCCATCCCTCAGTTACTTGGCAGTAGCAAGATATGCTCTGCCCCAGTGACCTGACACTATAAAAGGGGCTGCTTGCCTACTATTCTTTCTCTTGCCTCCTCTCTTGCTCTCTTGCTTTCTTGCTCTCTTACCCCTCCTCTCTTATTCCTCTTCCCCTTCCCTTCCCCCTTCTTTCTCCACATGCTCATGGCCAGTCTCTACTCTTCTACTTCTCTACTCCTCTCTTCTCTCTTTCTGCCTCTACTACCCTCTTAACTCCCCCATGACCTGAATAAACTCTATTCTGTACTACACCATCTTGTGGCTGGCTCCTCATGGGGAAGGGATTCCCAACGTGGGTTCCCCAGAGGCATCTCCCTTGCCCAAGACCTCACAGCACCTTCATGGACCTTAATAGAACCCCCACTCTCTTCATCCTTTTCCTAACATTGGTGCTGAAACTCTGGACAACATCTTTTAACAACAAAGACTAAGCATTAAAATCAGGATCAAGAAATCCTCAATGCTCTGTTCTAGTTAATGCATAGGATTGTATCTTTCAAATCAGTTACTAAGCATTGTGTGGAATCATCATCTATCTTCAAGTGTTATTAGTTATTAATAGCTCCCGATTATGCTTCTATTAGTTTCTTGATGGCTAGAAGTTAAGGGCTATAAGTTAATGTATTGGGTAGTTACAGAAAGTTCTGTTCTTTTATCTTAGACCTGATGTCAGTCATGTGATGTCTGAAAATTTATGTCAGAAATTTCACCCAAATTGCATTTCACTTATTCTGGGAAGGCTATTTCATTGAGTTTCAACTCCATTAACATGAGAAAGAATGTCAGTGTGTTCAACACAAAGTGTCATATTGTGAGATAACTATACTTTGTCTAACATGAGAGGTGTCATTGTCAAACTTTTGTTCATTCTTTTTGTTAACTATTTTGTTTTAATGTCAAAATTTCCCAGACACCTCAGGTTAAATCGGTGTACCCTTACTTTTTCTAAGCTTACTTTTTAATTAAATAATTCAGCTTAGATGCATCCTCTTTTCTATACCCTTTTTTAAATTCATTTTTTCTGCCCTTTCCCATTTGCTCCTGTCTTATCTTGTTTCTTACTGCAAAAACTCAAGCCTTACAAAGAGCTCAATCTCTGAATTACAATAATCAATGAGTTCTTTGATAATAGCCAGGGCTACCCAGAAAACCCTATTTCAAACAACAACAATAATAACAACAAAATGCATTAATATATTTTAATTTTTACATGATAGTGGGAAAGGGAGGAGTATAGAGCTGTTGGTTACTTTATTGGAACTGAAAGTTTCATGGCTCAGCAGTTAAGAACATTGGTTGGTCTTCCCTAGAATCCATGTACTATCTCACTTATCTGATATTAGCTCACAACTGTCTCTAACTCCAAATCCAAGGTATGCAAATCATTCTTTGTGTTAGCATTCTGTCTAGGCTCTGCCCCAGAGTTTCCTGACAACAGCCAGGTTTGCCTGATTCACTATGGAAGGGGTTGTTGTCACCTCTGCTCTTTCTTACGTTCTTGCTCTCTCTCTGTCCTCTCCTTCCTTCCCCATTTCTCCCTGTTCCCCTCTCCCCTCTCCTTCCACATGCTCATGGATGGCTTCTACTCTTCTACTCTCTTTCTTTTGCTTACTCTCAACTCTCCTCCCCATGCCCACAATAAACTCTATTCTATACTATGCTGTCCTGTGGCTAGTACCTAATGAAGAAGGGATGCCTCAGCCTAGGCCTGCAGAGGCACCTGCTTTCTCTACACCTGACTATACATTCGTCAAACATATTCCTTCTCGCCTTATGTTTTATAAAACACAACACTCTGGCTTCTGAGAGCAATAGGCATACAAGTGACAAACACACCTATGACCCAGAAGAACACTCATACATGGAAAAAAAATTAATAACATAAAATAAAACAAAGGCTGGAGAGTTGGTTCATCAGTCAAGATTCCTTGTTGCTCTTTTACAGCAATCATGTTTGGTTCATAGAACTAACACAATAACTCAAGTTCTAGATTTGTTGCCTTCTTTAGAACTCTAAGAGCCCAAGTCATCTTTATGGTACACATACACAAGTACAAGCAAGAACACTCATAAACATACAAAATTTTAATTACATAAAATTGAAAACATGATTGTGAACTATCCTTGCTCTTATTGACAGTTTTATAGATGTTTCCTATAAAACTGTTCATTAGGATGGGAGCTCTAATGTTATATTGTACATGCAGATGAACTAGTCTCTCATATTTCCTACTCAGGTGGTTCCAAGTCCGTTATCAGCATTTGGTTTTTAGATTTAAGTTCATTTTTATAATCTTATTTTTTCTTGGGAAGTCCCAGTAAAGGAATCTTTTTAATCAACATTTAATTCTAATTTAGTTTTCAGACCAGAGTTGGCTGGTATTCGAATTTTTCTTCACATGAGAGAACATTTGCAAGACAGTTGTTCTGCATAGAGAATTCTACTGCACCCAAACCCCAAATCATTTCAAATGAATGAGCATAGCATTGGCTAGTACTCATCTCTTGGGTGTATTTGCTTGTTTGGTTTCAATACAGTTTCAATAATCAAGGTGTCTTTTTTTTTCCCAGTGAAATATTACAGACAACAATCAAGTATGGTCAATTTAAGTATTTTTTTTGAGTTAATAAATATCCAAATTGATGAAACCTAAAATTACAAAGTGATTTTTAAAGAAAATGCTTAAATGGATAAAAAAGTATTCAAACTTAGAATGATAACATATATTTTGTAATAATTAGGAAAGAAGTATATTTTCTTATTCTTAATTAGTTCTATAGCTGAGGTCCTGAGATTGAATGACATGACAAAATCATGTAAATTTACTATAATGCATAAGCCTTCACGAGAAATTCTGAAGGCTCGAAGGCTTGCACAGATCTGTGAGGTTTTAAACGTGGTTTGATGGAATTGGTAGTTGTATAGATATGGGTATGCCTGGGTAGGTCTGATCCAGGTGTCTTAAGCTTTGATGAAAGTATAACTACCTTGTAGGGTAGAGTCTCATGTCTCCTATGTCTTTACAAATGATTGCATGAAAGTTGATGCCATCATTTCAACATGGTTTGTACCCTCAGAAGTGACAGTCTTCACTATAATGGTATCTAAAGATGTCCAAGGATGTTCTTTAGGAAATGGATACTAGTGGGAAGTAACTAGACTTGGAAGTAGTTAATACCTATTTGATAGAAATTGGTTCGATTGTGAAGCTGAATTATCCTCATAACAGCTTGTAGATATAAAGCAGAGGGTCTCCCTTGAATTTTATTACCATCTGTCCTTGTGTCTTCCACCTCTTGTTTAATTTTACATTATCAACTAGCAGACAGGCTGGAGGTCCTCACCTGGGTCAGCAGATGCTGAGTGAGAACCTGTGCTGGTACTTTAGTCTCTCCTGAAGTCTGGGCTTCAAATGGCACCTTTTCTCTCTAATGACCTGGGATAATTAAGTATATTAATACACAATGCACAAAGAAAACCTCTTGTGAGGAATTGGTCATCACTGAATGTCACCTGAGTTTGTGGCAATGGCTATGTAACTAGGAATGGATAGAGTTTACAAAGGTTTGAAGAAAAGGATAGAACATTTTTCTATCATGCTAAATGAAGTGGAGAGATGGGCTCTAAAATCACCAAGATTAGGTGTGGTTTAGAACCTCTTAGAAATCAGCCAAGTGGAGTGCTGATAGAAATATAATTGGTTAAGACCAAGGTAGCATGTTAAGTTAGAATATTACCCTGGAGAATCTTATGACCTGTTTCAGAATGAGGGACAGAAAATGATGAGAAAACGACTTACTGGAGCCAATCCACAGGGAAAAAAATCAGTAGGAGGTGAAACTGACCTTTTTGTTCTCTTGATTTTTTTTTTTTTTTTTTAGCAAGTTCAACTCTACTATGTGCTCAAGGAGTTTATGATTTTATACTTCCAAGCTTTGGCTTGCCTTAAGGGTGAATATAAGGAGTATGCCAACACAAGGTTTTGAACTTAATAGTACACTTTCAAACTAATTTTTGTATCTCAAATATACAAGAGAGTGATGGCTTTCTTTCAATGTCAACTTGACTGGGTTTAGAAACACCTGAGACATACTTTATCTGGGTGCTACTCTGAGGGGGGTTTTAGTAGACTTTAACTAAATCAGGAAGATCTAACCATAAATATGAGTTGTAGTATTACATGAACTGGTATTCTGGAATAAACAAAAAGTAGAAAATGACTGTTATCTTAACCATAGAGGGAAATAAACCTCCCTCATGAGAAGTACCAACATTAAAAATTTCCATTCTTAATTGAGCAAGTACATGTGATAGACACATATTTCTTTTTTCTGTAAGTGTGTTCATAATGAACTTGTATTTCCTCCTAGTTCTCAGGATGTGTAAAAGTTGACAACCAAAAGTTTGAGGACAGTCTTGTCTATACAGTAATAGCCTTCTTTGTAACCTAAGCTAAACAACCAAACCCAAGAAAGCAAAAAAAATAAAAATAAAAAAAAAAAAAACTCATACAGAGGAAAAAAACATCCATAAAATCAGTAAAGTCTGAAAAGGTCTTTTCCATCAAGATAATCAGTTTATGTGTGCAAAGTTATCAAACTAAAATTGCCAGGCTAGGCTGAATTAACTAAATTTCTTATACTTCTCATTCCTGCTAAATATTAACATCCAGGAAAAAAAAAAAAACTACTTCACATTTGAAAAGTGTTCACTTGATAACATGTGAGCTTAGCACTCTTTGTAACAAATCTCTCAAGAAGTAGCTCGGAAGAATGGGAGAAATGGTCGGCATTGAAACACTGCTGACCTAAGATTTGAAGCAAGCCTTTGATGGTGGTCACAGCCTGTTTTGGTGTAGAGTTCAACATCTGTAAGTGATGCATTCTACAAACAGTAAAAGCCTCAGACAAGTCCTTACAAATGTTCACGAAAAGGGCTCCTTAAGCCTGAGGTGGATTAATTTAAACAACTAATTTAAGACATCTCTAATTTTAGCCTTAATACAAGTATACACAGAGGTGTTGTAAAGGATTTTATTGTAGCAAGAAATACTTTCCAAACATCACAGGCTTAAAACAACAAAGATTAATTTCTTGCTTGTACAAAGCATGAAGAGGATGATAGTCACTTTCCAAACTCCCAGTCATTTGTGTAAGCAACCAGGCTTCTACCTACCTCCTAATAGACTTCTACTTTTCTGACTACTGGAGAGAAGTAAATGGAATTCTCACTGGGCAGAAAACACTTCACTTCACTAACTCCATCACATTGTTAAAATATGCTTGACATCTAAAGACTTTGACATTACTATCTCCCTTTCTCCCTCTGTTTATGAAGTGTATGTTATGCCTGTGTGTGGGAGGGGTGAAGGAGCATTGTTTGGAGAAGGAGAAATGAGATTTAATGTTTCTTACAGGTATAAATTATTAAAAATATAAAGTCTCATAACTCATATCTCCCATTGCCTGAGGGACCTAGGAGTAGTAAATTTCTTACTTAATTCATGTGATTTCAATATTATATCTTTTAGAAGATATGAATCTAAATGGATACACTCTATGACCCTGGACATAAGAATAAATTAATAGCTGTCATCTACGGTTTCATTTTGTCAACTACAGAAGCAATACATGGAATAGAGCAGAGACCCTGAAACCCATACTCCTCACAATCTGTGCTTCATTGCCTATTAGATTGCTTTTCTTTCCTTCTTCTTTAATACCTAGGATCCATTTTTAGCAGGTGTGCTTTGAAGGGTCATGGATCATAGGAATGAAACTTCTGCAGAACAATATATATTAAAGAAAACCTGAACTCTGCCATTAGATATTTCTCTTCTCAAGGTTATACTCACATCTCCATACATTTCATTTCCAGAGCTGATCTCTCATGCGTTCTTCAAATATTTGTCACAAGCCCACATGCCTTCATTAACATTAGGAAGAGAAGTTGTCTCTATACTCAACCAACAAATTGCCATTATTTACATCCTGAAATGTGCTGTTTTACTAGAAACAAAATGAATCCACTCTCCTGTGGAATATCCAGCCATGGAAAGACAAGCTCAAGGCAAACAGCTTACAAGTGAGGTAGAATTTTTCTAAGTGAATTCTGTACATGGGATTGTGTAACGTACAAGGGTCAGAGATGGCAGATGGCGTTCCTCATGTTCCATCTGTAATGTATGATGTATACAATAGATTTTCGCAACATCTCACAATTGTCTTAGGATTTTCATCTAATATGGGCCATAAACCTTGTTCCTTTTCTTACCCAGCAAATTTCAAAGGCTCATGAGTTGCATGTGAATCACAAAAGCTCCACAGGGTTCAGACAAACTTTGAACTCCAAGTGTCAGGAAACAGGATTGAAAAATTCACAAAAAAACACCTTTATTCTCTGGGTCATCTCAGCAGGGACCTTGGAGTATAGAACAGGTGAGGATGAAAGCTAATCAAGAAAGGAAATCCTTCTGAAACAACAACACTGGACAGAAAAGCCCTGCTTCACAATCAGGGAACTGGTTGGGTCTGTTCAGATTTTAAGCAAAGCGTTCTTTTTGGCATTTTTTGATACTTATATCCAGCTCTGAGAAGTGTACCACTAGAGGTTTCGTTCTTACGTCTCATCAATAAATCAGCAAGATAAAAATAACTGCTGCTCTCAAAGTTAAGGCAAAATAAATGTCAAGGCAACAGCTCTGTTCCTTAACTTCTTGCTTTCCCTCCTGTTCTCTTACAGTGGTACCAGAGGAGCTGGGAAAAATGAAGGCTGACCTTATATATGCACACAATTATACAATGCTTGCTATCATTGGAAACCTAGCTTTAACCTGTGTTTCATTACCATGCAACTCCTTTAAAAAATCATTCATTCCCTGAAATATTTAAAGTTATAGTCTGAATGTATCTTTTTTGGAAGAGTAGAAAAGAGTAGTGTGAGAGAAATGGTTCAGCAGTTGACAACTGTATTTCTTTGTAGAGTTCCTGACTTTGGTTCCTATTCCCTATGTCTTGTGACTCATAACTGTCTGGCCTGCAAACCCAGCTCTGAGGGATAAGATGCCCTCTCCTGTTATCTTCTGAGAGATCATTCTCTCTCTCTCTCTCTCTCTCTCTCTCTCTCTCTCTCTCTCTCTCTCTCTCTCTCTCTCCCCTCAGAATTTAATTGATCAACTGGTGTTTCTGTTATTAAAAAAAAAAAAACAATCCTAGAGTGACTGGGACTAAAGTTGAGGGGAGGATTTCATAACAGTAGTAGATGCATCTCTCCAGCACAAAAGATTGTGGAAAATTCTGCCTTTTATGTCTATACAGACCTTGAATAATTTTCATTTATGCATAGCTACTTAGCTCTGATAACTGCTAAATACCTTGTTTTCTGTTCTTCAAAGGAGATGGAAAGGCCAGGACATTAAAGAATGTAAGCATACTTTCCTGAGTCTGACTTACATTGAGGATTTGTGGAAATTCATTTAAATGGAGGCTTTATGGAGTTATTCTGAAGTCAACTAAAGCTTACTGTTGAGCATTTATTAAACTCTAGCTTCAGTTAATACAATCAGAATTATTTTTATCTTCATATTACGTTACTTAGCAATTCTAAATTTTAGCTTGAGAACACCAGTTATACATATTATTGCTGTGACCAAACGGTGACATTAAACATCTCATGGTGGTGGGGATTGATTTGGACCTGTGGCTTTAGAAGACAGAATTCCTTAAGGCAGGGAAAGAGTTGCATTTGGAGGAAGTCATGGCTATGATGGTAGGAACTAGTTTGTATCTAGAAAGATAGGGAAGCAGAGACTGGGGAATCTGCTGTTACTGATATTTTCCAGTTCCTAGTTTTTGTTTATTCAAGAATATCAGTCCATACAACAGTACCACACACATTTGTGATTGGGACTACTCTCTTAATTTATAGCCCAATGAAAACACCTTCACCTATGTATCCAAATGATATATGTCTTGGATGGTTCTAACCCAGGCAAATTGATATTGAAGACCAATCATAAGACAATCTTATATATTTGAGACACAAAATTTAATGTGAAAGTTCTCTGATAAATTTAACTTGTTGTTGGCAAGCAGAAAATATAAAACCCATCAGGTTAAACCTTAAAGCAAGCCAAAGGTAAAAATACTAAAAGGAAAATATATTTAACCACACAGGAGACTTGAATTCACTGAAAAAAAAAAAAAAACAAAACAAACAAGCCAACATACAGGAAAGGCAGTCTTAGAAGAGATCATTAAGGAAATCAGGCATTGTTATATAACCTACAAAGATGAATTTTAATAAATAAATAAATAAATTTTATATGCTGTACTGGCTGGTTTTATGGCACCTTGACACAAGCTAGAGTTATCACAGAGAAAGGAGCCTCAGTTGAGGACATGCCTCCATGAGATCCTACAGAAAGGCATTTTCTCAACTAGTGATCAATGGGAGAGGACCCAGCTCATTGTGGGCGGTGCAATCCCTAGGCTGGTAGACCTGAGTTCTATAAGAAAGGAGGCTGAGCAAGCCAGGAAAAGAAAGCCAGTAAGTAACATCCCTCCACAGCCTCTACATCAGCTCCTGCTTTCTGGCCTGCTTGAGTTCCAGTCCTGACTGTCTTTGCTGATAAATAGCAATGTGTAAGTGTAAGCTGAATAAACCCTTTCCTCCCCAATTTATTTCTTGGTCATGATGTTTGTGCAGGAATAGAAAACCTGAGTAAGACAAATGCTGATGGTAAGGTAGTAAAAATGTAAAGAGATGACAATTGATCATATTCTTAATTCTAACATACAGCTCCTTTCAATACCATTCTTAAGTAATCATGAGATATGACAGAATAAGAGAAAGAATCTGGAGGGGAGAGCACTCACAACAAGGTTCCAAATACAAGAACAGTAAGCACTGTTTAACAATCCTGAGACATTGTTCAGATACTGTTCTATATTTGCATGGAAGACATCTCTGAAACAATTGACAGATAAGGTGGTTTGAGTGAGCCCTATAGCATATAGTTAAATGATTGATGCACATTTGGAGAAACAATATGGGAAAGATTATGAGGTTCTGGAAATGTTGGAGGAGGTATATCTTTGGGTTTACTTTTTTATTTTAATTGAAAACTTAATTTTAAAAAACAAAAATAATATACAGATTTTAAAAGCATTTTTGCAAAACAGTATATGAATACATTTTTGTCAGTACTTGATTATTTGTAAATGTTTGATAGTATGCATTAAAATCTTACTAGTTACAATGAGCATAAAGTACATGTAAAACAAAATGAAACCTGGAAATAGTCAAAGTTTTCTTGGTGTATAAAGATTATTCATAATGATTTTTCATTTTTTTTTTTGGCTTTTGTTTTTCTTGAACTTTATTCAGTCTGTGAGTTGTTTCTGGGGAGTTCAGAGCTTTCTGGGGTTAATATCCAATTTTCAGTGACTGCATATTATGTCTGTTCTTTTGTGCCTGGGTTACCTCACTCAGGATGATATTCTCTAGATGCATCCATTTTCTTAAAAAATTTATAAAGTCATTGTTTCTGATAACTGAATAGTATTCCATTGTGTAAATATACCACAATTTTTATATTCATTCATCTATTGAAGGACATCTGGGTTCTTTCCAGCTTCTATTATTAATAGGGCTGCTATGAACATTGTGGTGCATGTGTCTTTGTTGTATGGTGGAGTTTCTTTGGGGTATCAACATAGAAGTAGAATAACTGGGTCTTCAGGAAGTATTATGTCAAATTTTCTGAGGAACAGCCACACAGATTTCCAGAGTGCTTGTACCAGTTTACAACCCGACCAACAGTAGAGAAGTGTTCCTCTTTCTCTGAAATCTCACCAGCATCTGCTGTCATCTGATATTTTGATCTTACCCATTCTGACTGGTGTGAGGTGGAATCTCAGGGTTGTTTTGATTTGCATTTCCCTGATGGCTAAGGATGTCAAGCACTTCCTCAGATATTTCTCAGCCATTCAATATTCCTCGATTGAGAACTTTTTGTTTAGCTCTGTACCCCATTTTTAAAAGGGTTGTTTGATTCTCTGGTATGTAGCTTCTTGAGTTCTTTGTATACCTTGGATATTAGGCTTCTATCAGATTTAGGGTTGGTAAAGATCTTTTCCCACTATGTTGGCTGCTGTTTTGTTTTTTTGACAGTGTCCTTAGCCTTGCAGAAACTTTGCAATCTCATTAAGTTCCATTTGTCAATATTTAACCTTAGAGCACAAGCCATTGGTGTTCTGTTCAGGAAATTTTCTCCTGTGCCTATGTGTTCTAAGGTTTTCCATACTTTCTCATCTAATAGTTTCAGGGTACCTGGTTTAATGTGGAGATCTTTCATCTACTTGCACTTGAGCTTTGTACAAGGAGATAAGAAAGGGTCTATTTTCATTCTTCTGCATGCTGAGTGCCAGTTAGACCAACTCCATTTGTTGAAGAGGCTGTCCTTTTTCCATTGAATGTTTATAGCTCCTTTGTCAAAAATCATGTGACCATATACCTGAGGGCTCATTTCTGGATCTTAGATTCTATTCCATTGATCCACATGTCTATCTCTGTACCAGTACCATGCAATTTTTAGCACAATTGCCTTGTAACATAGTTTGAGGTCAGGAAGAGTGATTCCTGCAGATGTTTTCTTGTTGTTGAGGATGGATTACACTATTCTAGGTATTTTGTTATTCCAGATGAAATTGCACATTTCTCTTTCCAACTCTATGAATAATTGGTTTGAAATTTTGATGGGGATTGCATTGAATCTGTAGATTGCTTTTGGTAAGATGGCCAGTTTTACAATGTTTATTCTTCCAATCCATGAGCATGGGAGTTCTTTCCATTTTTTTGAGATCTTCCATGATTTCCTTTTGTAGAGATTTGAAGATCTTGTCATATAGGTCCTTCACTAGTTTAGTGAGAGTCACACCAAGTTATTTCATATTGTTTGTGACTATTGTGAAGGGTATCTTTTCCCTAATTTCTTTCTCCACATGTTTGTCCTTTGAGTAGAGAAAAGCTATTGATATGTTTGAGTTAATTTCATATCCAGCTACTTTGTTGAATTTGTTTATCAGCTGTAGAAGTTCTTTGGTGGAATTTTTGGGGTCACTTTAGTACACTATCATGTCATCTGCAAACAGTGATGTTTTGACTTCTTCCTTTCCAATTTGTAACCCTGATATCCTTTTGCTGTCTAATTGCTCCAGCTAGAACTTCCATTACTTTGTTGAAAAGGTAGGGCTAGAGTGGGCAGACTTGGAGACTCCCTGATTTTAGTGGGATTGCTTCAAGTTTCTCACAGTTAAGCTCAATGTTGGCTAATGGTTTACTGTATATTTCTTTCATTATATTTAGGTACAGGCCTTGGATTTCTGTTCTTTACAAGACTTTTAACATGAAGGGCTGTTGAATTTTGTCAAATGCTTTCTCAGCATTTGGTGAAATGACTATGTGGTTTTTATTCTTTGAGGTTTTTTTTTTTTTTTTTTTTTTTTTTTTTTTTTTTTAATATGGTCGATTACTTTGAAGGATTTCCATATATTAAACCATTCCAGCATACTTGATCATGGTGAATAATCCTTTTGATTGGGTTTGCAAGGATTTTGTTGAGTATTTTTTGCATCAATGTTCATAAGTGAGATTGGTCTGAAATTCTATTTCCTTGTGTTCTTTGTGTGGTTTAGGTACAAGGGTTACTGTGGCCTTGGAAAATGAGTTATATAGTGTTCCATCTGACTCTATTTTGTGGAATAGTTTGGAGAATATTGGTATTAGGTCATCAATAAATGTCTGATAGAATTCTGCACTGACCTCATCTGGACCTGGGCTGTTTTTGGTTGGGAGGCTTTTGATGACTGCTTCTATTTTTTTTTTTTTTTTTTAGGTATTCTGGGATTATTTAGATGGTTTCCTTGGTCCTGGTTTAACTTTAGTATCTGGTATATGTCTAGGAATTCATCCATTTCCTTCAGCTTTGTAGAGTATAGGCTTTGGTAATAGGATCTGATGATTTTTTGAATTTTGTCAGTTTCAGTTGTTATTTCTCCACTTTCCTTTCTGATTTTGTTAATTTGTATACTCTTTCTTTGCCCTCTAGTTAGTCTGAATAAGGGATTATCAATCTTGTTAATTTTCTCAAAGAACCAGCTCTTGGTTTTGTTGATTCATTGAATGGTTCATTTATTTTTTTTCTATTTGGTCATTTCTGCTCTGAGTTTGATTATTTGTTAACCCCTAACCCTAACCCTAACCCTAACCCCAAGCCTAACCCTAACCCTAACCCTAACCCTAACCCTAACCCTAACCCTAACCCTAACCCTAACCCTCTACTCCTCTTTGGTGTATCTGCTTCCTTTTGTTCTAGATCTTTCAACTGTGCTGTCAAGTTGCTAGTGTATTCTCTCTGCAGTTTTTTTTGGGAAGCACTCAAAGCAATGAGTTTTCCTCTCAGTCCTGCTTTCATTGCATCCCATAGGTTTAGTTTTGTTGTGTTTTTTGCTTTCATTAAATTCTAGAAAATTCATTATTTTTTTTCTAAATTTCTTCTTTGACCATGGTATCATTTCATAGAGCATTGTTTAGTTTCCATGTGTATATGGGTTTTTCTTGTCTATGTTGTTATTAAAGACCAAACTTTGACCATGGTGATCTGATAAGATGCATGGGAGTATTTCAATATTCTTATATCTATTGAGGCTTGTTCTGTGACCAATTATATGGTCAGTTTTGAAGAAGGTGCCATGAAGTGCTGAGAAGAAGGTGTATTCTTTTGTTTTAAGGTGAAATGTTCTGTAGATATCTATTAATTCCAATTGCTTTATAACCTCTGCTAGTTTCTCTGAGTCCTTGTTTAGTTTCTGTTTCCATGAATGTCTATTGATGAGAGTGGGTTGTTAAGGTCTCCCACTAATATGTGTGGTGAAATGTATTTTTTGAGCTTTTGTTCTGTTTCTCTCATGAATATGGGTGCGCTTGTGATTGGCGCATATATGTTAAGGATTGAGAGTTAATTCTGAAAAATTTTTCCTCTAATGAGGAAAAAGTGTCTTTCCTTTTCTATTTTGAAAACTTTTGGTTGAGAATCTACTTTATTCGATATTAGAATGGCCACATTAGCTTGCTTCTTGGGGCCGTTTTCTTGGAAGATTTTTTTCTATATCTTTTACTCTGAGATAGTGTCTGTCTTTGTCTCTGAGATAAGTTTTCTGTATGCAGCAAAATGTTGGACTCTGTTTATATATCCAGACTGATAGCTTATGTTTTTGTAATTGGAGAATTGAGTCCATTTTTGTTAACAGATATTAAGGAAAAGTGGTTGCTGTTTCTTGCTATTTTTGCTTTTAGAGGTAAAATTTTGCTCGTGTGTCTCTCTTCTTTTGATTTTCTTGTTTAGGTATTTTCATGTTTTTACTAGGATGTAGTTTCCCTCCTTGTATTGGTTTTTCCACCTATAATTCATTGTAAAGCTGGATTTGTGGTCAGATATTGTGTAAATTTAGTTTTGTCCTGGAATATCTTGGTCGCTCCATCTATGGTGATTGAGAGTTTTGCTGGGTATAGCAGCTTGGGCTGACACTTGTGTTCTCTTAGTGTCTGCATGATGTCTGTTCAGGATCTTCTAGTTTTCATAGTCTCTGTTGAGAAGTCAGGTGTGATTCTGATTGGTCTGCCTTTATATGTTACATGACCTTTAACCCTTACTGCTTTTAGTATTCTTTCTTTGCTTTCGGCACTTGGTGTTTTGATTATTTTGAGTCGGGAGGAATTTCTTTTCTGGTCCAGCCTGTTTGGAGTTTTTTAGGCTTCTTTTATGCTTTTGGTCATCTCAATCTTAAGGATGGGGAAGTTCTACTATTTTGTTGAAGATATTTACTGTGCCTCTTAGTTAATATTCTTCTCCCTCTTATATTCCTATTATCCTTAGGTTTGGTCTTCTCATTGTGTCCTGGATCTCTTGGATATTGTGGGTTAGGAACTTTTTGGCTTTTGCATCTTCTCTGACTATTTTGTCTATGTTTTCCATGTTGTCTTCAGTCCCTGAGATTCTCTCTTCCATCTCTTGTAGTCTGTTGCAGATGCTTCCATTTGTGACTACTGGTTTCTTTTTTAGGTTTTTTATCTCCAGGGTTGTCTCTTTTAGTGTTTTCTTTATTGTTTCCATTTCCATTTTAAATTCCTTCTTCAATTCCTTCATCTCTTTGGTTCTGCTTCCTCTAGTTCTTTGAATTCTTTGAGTGTTTTTCTTGTTTATTCTTTAAAAGCCTCTATTTCTTTTTGGCTTTCCTCCCATTCTTGTTTTAGGATCTCTATCATCACCTTGAGGTATGATTTCAGGTCTTAGTCTTCTTTTTCTGGAGTCTTTGGCATTCTGATATTTACTGTGATGGGAGAGCTGGGTTCTGGTTTTGCCAGGTTTTCTTGGTTTTTATTGGGTATGTTCTTTTGCTTTCCTCTTTCCATCTTGTTGTCTGTGATTATATGTTGTCTTGTTGTCAGTCATTCCTTCCTGTCTTTCCATGTGCCTGGCCTGTTTTCCTGGATCTCTGTTGTTCCTGATGGCCAATGGCCTGAGCTTTTGGTCTGCAAGCAAGGGGCCTCTGGGTGAATACTATGTCCATAAGGCAGAGTACCTGCTTCTCTGAACCAACAGGGCTGGGCACTTTCTGAGCTCTTGGCCTAGACCTCTTTGTGCCCTGTCTACTCGCAGTGCAGTCTCACCAGGCCTGTGTCCCTGGATCTCTACTGTTCCTTTTGGCAGATGGCCTGAGCATTTTGTTCGCACGCATGGGCCTTCCCTATCTTTGGGTTTCAAGGGACTCCCAATATTTTTAGATCTCCTTCTCCCTCTACCTCTCCCTCCACCCCTGTCTCTCTTCTTTATTTTCAGCCTCTTGGCTATTGCCCCAAGATATGAGTTCTCACATACGGCTCTAGCCCTATACCATTCTGTCTGCTTCCATGATTCTTGCTATGATGGTTATTGGCCACACCCACTGACTCCATAAGCTCCCAATAAACTCTTCTATGAAACTTGACTATGGCACCTCTTCACAGAAAATGTAACTGAGACAGGCTAGAGACAAATACTTACCCCATCTGAAAAAGAAAAAAAAACAGACAAACTCCTCCTTTATCCCTGACAGATGCAAAAGATGTCACTTTCCCAGATGAACAAACATTCACTATGACTGGAGGTGAAATCTGGATTGTGGATGGAAAGCTTGAAACCTTACAATGTGTGAGGGACACATCATTTGTCCAAGACTGAGTAGGAGGCAAAAGAAAAGATTTTTTTGTCTCTTTCATGCTTCTGTAATTGTCAAGCATGAGAAAGAAAACAGGAAACAATTAATATATTGCTTAGGAAGGGGCAGAAACCCCAAAAGATGTTTTCTTTGTCATGCAGACAAAGAGGTTATGTTAACCAAGAGTTATATAAAAAATACATAAAACAAATTCTTTCATTGCTATTCTAACATTATGTATTGCAGAAAAATTTTCCAAGGCTGCTAATTAATTGAGTGAAAATGTAACAAAACACAAACATATCCTATTGTTTACAGGAGTTTACTCAATTCTCCATATAAATATCTTCAGGGAAACAAGCTTAGGCATAAGTAACATATGACAGCATTTATTGTGCTCACAATGCTTTGTGCTTAAAAACAAAAGTATGAAATATGCAAACGCACAAAAACAAAAAAACTTTTATCCAATGAAAATTCTCAGCAGAGACAAATTAAACATGACATATGTAAATTCTGACAAAAATATAGACTCTCTGCTAAAGAAGCTACGAGAAAGGGTGTGTGACATAAAAAGTACATGGGAGACTTTAGCAGATACAAAGAAAATGGAGCCAACAACTAAGGAGAGAACGAGTAGATGTCGTTCTGGTTCAAGAGCTGTCATCTAAACTAGATCAAGGTATAAGGTGTGTTTAGTAGTTTCCCCTTTTCTTTGGAAAAGTATTTGTTTTTCCAAAAAGCAAAATAGGAAAAGAGAGTAGATAAAAGATGTTTAGATAACATGAGAACAAAACTGTCTAGAAATAAGGAAATGTATGAAACAAATATAAATCACACAAAAGTTTGGGTAAACTGAAAGTTTAACACCCAAACTCTCTCTGTCTCTCTGTCCTTTTCTCTCTCTCTGTCTCTCTCTGTCTTCTCTCTCTCTGTGTCTCTGTCTCTGTCTTTGTCTCTGTCTCTGTCTGTCTGTCTCTCTGTCTCTCTGTCTCTCTCTCTCTCTCTCTCTCTCTCTCTCTCTCTCTCTCTCTCTCACAGACACACACACACGCAACACACTTTCTGCTCTCTCTGTCAGACACTTAGACCAATGCAGACAGTCATACTCTCTATAAATGCAACATAACAAAAATATTTAGAATTAAATATACAGAAAACTAATTAAAGGAGACCAGATATAAAATCTCATATGGAGAAACAATAATAAAATTCTTAATACAAATGGCACAGTTTATTATGTAAATCAGAATACAAAAAAGAAAAAAAAACTTACAATGAGAAAAACAAGTGAAAAGTAACTTGGAAAAAAATCACCTACCAAAAGCCCATGTGCATTTCCAAGACAGTTGTCATATGTGTTTCAGATTGGAAAGAAACAAAACAAAACAAAATAAACAAAACAAAACAAAACAAACAAACAAACAAACAGAAAAACTGAACCAGCTTTACCATCAGCATTGGTGTTATTTAAGATGCTAAAAGAAGCTTACACACATAGGCTTTCATTCATACGAAGAAATGCAGGTGTGCTCCAAGTGTTATGACTGAATTTGGTTAGACCTTACTCTTAGTGCTTGAATTGTACTAAAAAGAAGTTTTATAAAGTAAAAAGAGCATCAGTAAGTATTACCTATGAAAACCATAAAAAAGGTGTGATATGCTGCATTCGTAGAGACAAGAAAGGAATAAAGAAAATTACAGCCAACTGTCTGCATGTAGAACTTATAGGATATTATTTTAAAATGTTATGTAATTCTGAATATTTATAATGTAGTAAACCCTATGCTATTGTATGTAACACTTAAACACAGAAATAAGATGCAGTAAAAAAAATAATAGAAGTACAAATCAAACAGGTCAAAGTACTGAGTAATATTGAATAGATATATTTTCCCCTACTACTTTTCTAAAACAACTTTTGCCTCCTCCCCTTTCTCCTCCTTCTTCTTCATCTTATTCTTCTCCTCCTACTTCCTTAAGGCCTACACAATATCACACATGGAACTGAGCTGGAAGAATATAACAATGTAGAAAACCATGGACTTAGACACAGAAATTCCTGGCATATCTAAAAAACAATTCAGAAATGGTAGCCTGTTAAGACAGAGGTTTTTAAGTTAGTGTACTGCACCAGACAAGCACCACAGCAAAAGCTGTCACCTGGACTAGAGAGATAATTTAGTGTTTAGGAGCATGTGTTTCTCTTTAGAGGACCCAAATTCCTTTCGAAACATCCACATCAAAAAGTTTACAACCACCTGCAACTCCTATTCCAGGGGACTAATGCTGTCTTCTAGTATTTGGGAAGATAACAGCATCATAATGACAGAAAAGCCCTTGGTCTTGCCTTCTTGCTCCCACTCTGCCTTCCTACCTCTCTCTCCATTCCCTTCCCCCCACTTTCTCCATGTGCTCCTGGCTAGTCTCTAATTCTCTTCTCTTTTCTTCTCTTCTCTTCTCTTCTCTTCTCTTCTCTTCTCTTCTCTCTCTCTCCCTCCCCCTTCCTTTCTCTGCCTTTATTACCCTCTCAACCTCCCTTCCCATGCCCCGAATAAACTCTACTTTACACTTAAAAAATATAGATAGAAAAAGGACGCAGTAGCCATGTTGCAGCCTTTATGTATGAAACTACACTCAGCAGTTTATAGCATTGAATGTATAGAGTTGAAAAGAGAAAATAAAATAATGTACAGCATTACTTCTGAATTTTAGAAATAATTTAAAAATCAAAATAAAGAAAACAAATTATAAAAATAAACAATAAGAAATGAAGTTAAGTTTAGACCCTGAATTCTAAGAAATAAAAGTGAATTTAGCCCATCAATACTGTTAATATTGACACTCAGAATATTTTTAAAAAATGAGTAAATACACAAATAAACCTATTAAAAACAACTCAATAGTACATACTACTATTGACCATGATATCTAAGCTAATGACAATATGTTAAATATTACAAGATAATGAATGTTACAGTCATGTTTGAAAACATAGAAGGATACCATTATTCAGCAGTAGAGCCCCACTATAAAACAGAATGTTTCCATGTGCCATGATCAATATTAACAGAAAACAAATATATTTTGTAAAAGAGATGAGTAACATTGGAAGTAGGCCTTAATTACATGGCATTTTATAAAACATCTCATGCAATGATGACAAAATAAGCAGCTTTTTAAATCTTAGGGTTACTTACCTATTGGAAACATATGTGACCTGAAAGATAAAAATATCACTTTAATATTAAAATATTTAGATGTTTTACAAATAATTTATGACAGACTTATCTTAACTTGATTCAATTGCTTAAATATTTTATATTTATTTTGTAGATGTGTTATCTGACTATAAATTTTTAATTTTTTCTTACATTTGTTTAATTTTTTTGCATTTTTTCACTATCAAGCAATGTTCTAGACTTTCATTTTTATTTATTCCTTGCCCCTCAGTCCATTTTGGAACTTATATACTCCCTCTCTTTGTTTTTTTATTTCTACTGTATTCCTTAAAGTATTTTTTCATTCCCCTCCACATCCCTCCCTCCTTCCCCTCAACTTGCTTCCAAGAAAGCCCTCTCTCTCCCAATCACTCTCTCCACCTCAGTGCCTTGGTTGGTGGATGATGTTATTCTTCCCATGATGGTGCAAACTTTCTTTCAGTTCTTTCAGTCTTTTCTCTAGCTCTTGCATTGAGTTCCCCATGTTTAGTCTGATGTTTACACACAAGCATCCTCATCTGTATCTGTATGACTCTGGAATAGCCTCTGAGGAGACATCCATGTCTGGTTCTTTTCAGTAAACACTTCTTGGCATTAACACTAGTGCTTGGGTTTGGTGGCTGCATATGGGTTGATTCTCAAGGTGATGCAGTGTCTAGGTCTTTCTTTTAATCACTGCTCTTCTGTTTGACCTGGTATTTCATCCCATGTTTTGTTCACTCTTCTAAGAATCTCTGAATACCCAAGAAACCATCCACAGAACTTATGAAGCTCAAAAGAGAAGGAAGACCAGAATATGGATGCCACAGTCCTTCTTAGAATGGAGATTTTTTTCTTTAATCCCTGCTCCTCCATTTGACCTTGTATTTCCTCTCCTGTTTTGTTCTCCCTTCTAAGAAGGACTGAGGCATCCACATTCTGTTCTCCCTTCGTCTTAAAAGTATTTTGGCTTTATCTTAATTCTTAAAAAACTAACAAACAAAAAAAAAACCCATTTTTTGTTCTCAGTTTATTAATCTTCTTCTTTTAAAAAATATTTTATACAGGAACAATTCTAGGTTAAAAATTTGGAGATGAATGGGTAGAAGACAAAATGTTGAGAAGAGACTGAAGGAAAGGCCACCCAGAGATTGTCCCACCTGGGGATCTGTCCCATATACAGACACCAAAAACAGACACTATTTCAGATGCCTTGAGTGCTTGCTGACAGGAACCTGAAATAGTTGTCTCCTGAGAGGCTCTGCTATAGCCTGACAAGTACAGAAGCAGATCCAATTTAAAAGAAGAAGAAGAAGAAGAAGAAGAAGAAGAAGAAGAAGAAGAAGAAGAAGAAGAAGAAGAAGAAGAAGAAGAAGAAGAAGAAGAAGAAGAAGAAGAAGAGTCAAAAATTAATGAGTATTTTATTTATTTACATTTCATAAAGTTATTCCCTTGCCAAATTTCTCCTCTGAAAACCCCCTATTTCACACCCTTTTCTCTTGCTTCTACGACAATACTCCTTCACTCATCCACCCACTTCCACCTCCACCCTGAACATTCTGATATGCTGAGGTATGAAGCCTTCACATGACCAGGGGCCTCTTCTCCCATTGATGCCAGTTAAGGCCATTCTCTGCTACATATGCAGCTGGAGCATGTGGGTCCTTCTTTGGTTGGTGGTTTGATTTCTGAGATCACTGGGGGAGGGTATGGTTGTTTGATGCTATTGCTCTTCCTATGAAAACACAAATATCTTCAGATTTTCAGTCCTTCTCTTAACCTCTGGGTTCTTCATGCTTAGTCTGATGGTTGGCTGCAAGCATTCGCATCTGTATTGGTAAGGCTCTGGCAGAGCCTCCCAGGACACATCCATATCAGGCTCCTTTTAACAAGCACTTCTTGGCATCATCAATAGTGTCTGTGTTTGGTGGCTTCATATGAGATGGATCCCTAAGTAGGACAGTCACTATATGACCTTTCCTTCAGTCTCTGCTCCACTCTTTGTCCCCTTATTTCCTTTAAACAAGAGCAATTTGATTAAAATATTGAGAAGGGTGGGTGGCCCCATCTCTCAACTGGGGACCATGCTTAGTTGATATGATCTCTACAGGTTCTCTCTCCCCTTTGTTGAGTATTTCAGCTGATCTCATCCCTATTGTGTTCTGAGAGGCTCTTGCTTTCCTGGCATCTGGGACTTTCTGTTAGCTCCCCCAAGTTCCCCATCCACCATTGCTACAAAACTCTTCTCAATTTTCTGACCCTCTGTACTTCTCCCCCTTCTCCTTCCACACCTGATCCTGTCTCACTTTTTTTCTCCCTCCCTGCTCTATTCTTCCCTAGTTCCTCACACCCTCTACCACTTGTGATGGCTGTATGACTTTTAAGATATAACTTTCAAATATTTTAACTATTCTTTAAAAGTATTACTAGGAAAATTATATGCCCTCTTGAATGAATTGAATCTAGAGAGGGAATAAAATGTCAGAGGTGACTGAGGAACTTTTATGAAAGAGATATTCCCAAAATGTAAGCATAGTTGGTACAGCAAGAAAGATCACCCCATTGATGGGAATAATAATTCAACAACAATGAGCTAGGGTAAGTGCACTGAAGGGTGCTATAAGGCTTAGACTTGATAAAGTTCTTTTGCACTTAACACAATACCTAAACTGTCAGTAGCTCTTATTGCTTAACATGAAACTAAGACACAAATAGCTAACCACAAGTGATAAAGGCAGGAAGTCGGAGCAATGCACTCATAGGGAAACAACCCTACAGTTACTATACAGAAATAAATCAATATGGAAAGGGTGGAAAGGTTAGTTTCACATGCTTAATCAGCATCATTGCACAGTGATGTGAATGCACCTGAATTACTACTACCTGATGAAATCCTCTAACTAAACAAAACAAGGCTTCTGTCTTGTCTATTTTCCACCAAACCGGATAAGTGTTTTAGATCACATATTTTGGTGTCTTATGTCTGCAGCATTCATATCTGTGTTCTTAATTTAGGGACTCTAAATTTCACATTGAGTTGACTACTAGTATTGTAGTCAGTCATCAAACAAAGATTTGTATTTGGCATTTATGCTAATCTGAACCAGGTGAATTTGCTGTGTGCCTTTTAATGTGGAAGTTAAAAAACAACTTCTGAAAGTCATTTCTCTTCTACCATGCATGGTATAGAGACTGATCTCAGGTTATGAATCTTTACTGCTCAAACCTTTACTTAATTGCTATCTTCCTGAGCAATGCATATGTCTTTGTTTAAATGGAATATTAACTGAAGAAAAAAAATTCACAAATAACATGTAAGGAAAGAAAGGAACTGGACTAAGTACAGCTATATACCTCACAAATATGTGAGAATCCATAATTTTGTACTGGAATAATATAGGCTTGGAAGGAATTTAAGTGTTTTCATTTTGTATTTTATACAGCAAAAAAAGGCCCTTCAATATCATATTGTATGCACAAAAATAATCAGCATAAGAAAATATTCTCAAAATATTTAGTAGTGAATCTTTCTTGGCCAAAGGTGGCTAAAGAAAGATGCAAGCAGACAAATAAGCAGTGTTCTAAAGACATTTTTCTCTTTTTGTTCAGTGCCCAAACTGAAAGACCTAAGAGGTTTGGCTTTAGTGGCCTCTAACCTGCAAAGGAAAGAACCCTGTGGTAGTTTGAATAAGAATGGCCCCATAGGTTCACATACTTGATTGTTTATTCACCAGGGCATGACATTATTTGAAATTATGACAAGGACTGTGGACTTTGAAGTTTCAAAACCTTCTGCCAAGCCCTCTCCCACCATCTCTCTCCCTCTCTCTCCCCCTTTCCCTTCTCCACCTCCATCTTTCTCTTGTTATCTTTGTCTGTCTGTCTGTCTGTCTCCAGCACCATGACTTTCCCACTATGATGATAATGAAACTTATTTTTGAAAGTGTAACTAAGACCCAATTAAACCATTTTTAGAGATTTTATAAAATAAGAATTGCTTTGATTATGGCATTTCTTCACTGCAATAGTAGGGTGACACTATCAAACTTTTAGAACTTTTTCAATAAAGGCCTCCATCAGAAGCAAACCTACCTTCCATATAAATTTGGTCCTCTATATAGTGCCATTCATGTAAAGATGAACAAAAATTGACTGTTTCCTTTGAAGTGAAACATTTCTTTTTAAAGGAAGGCAAGAGCTCATGAAATTTATATAAAAAAAAATGTTTCAGAATCTTGGTTGATTTAGTAAGTCCCCTCCCAGCTAATGAAACAAACAATTGCAGAGAGAAGAAAGACACACTTCAGTGCAGTTGTCCATTAACTGGGTAGGAGACTCCCAGGATTCAGCTTTTATTATTTATCACTTGTTTGGGTCCTTAACTGATTTAGTTGCCTTTGAGCCACCATGCTTCCTAACACTTCTTCTATGTGCTTGCAAACATCACCCAGTGATCTGGCTAAGGAAGTTAGACTTGATTAAAATCATTTCTTTGACCTCTGTTCCTTTGTAGAGTTGGTGGAAATTTGTTAACATTGTCAAGGGAAAGTCACAGAAAGCTAGAAATAAACCTTGACATGTCAGAAAACCAAGAGGGGATGGTTTAAATCAAAGCAGGGCTCTGAACAAGGTTGAGAAACGTTTCTCGGAAGTTACTCATGATCAGGAGCTAAATTTTACCTGAACATAGAGGTCTCAGCTTGTATAGCAGAGGCCTTTGAAAAACTAAAAGGAAAAGTGGCTCATTAGTGCCTTAATATCTGTTGGAGAAAGGAACAGTCTTCCTTGGAAAAGTCTTTTAACACTGGGAAGGGAAGTTTTCTCACAAACTGATTTTAAAATCTGTGACTTTGTCATTCAAGGAATCATAATAAAGCATGGGAGAACAACCAGCGATCAGAAAACCTGAGAAGTCAACCTGAGAAGACAACCTGAGAAAACAACCGAATCACACCCATAGAACTGAAGAGATCATAATTGTTATGGTGAAAATAATAATGGAAGAACTACCATGTTCTTGGCCCAGTATATCTGTGAATTTTTAATTCAATTATAGGGCATGGTTTTAAATACTAAGCCTGTACTGCATATGTGTGGGCATTGTCCTTGTCGTTATACTCTAGGTAATAGAGGATCACCATTATTTATATAGATGGTATGCTTTGTTAGGTAGTGTGAGAAACTTGGAAATGATAAGAAATATACGAATGGGTGTGCTCTGTGTACTGTCTAAAGTTTGTACAAGGATCTTAAGCATCCTTACAGTGTGTTATCCATAGGTATCCAGAAAATTATCTGTAGCAAGTAGTGGGGAATGAATAACTAGTAAAGACCAGAAAGCCAGTGGGTAAATATCTGAAAGTAGGTTAAAATCCCAATAGGTCAGGATAGTATCAGTGACAGACTGATACAAAACAGAGAGCATCTAAGCGAGAGCTAGATAAAGAACATAAAAGCAAGTAAATTGAAAAATAATGATTGAGAATTATTTCACCTTCTTACTCTTTCACAACATACAATAGGTCACATGGCTGAAACATCAGACATTAATGACTTACAGTTGAGTTTGCTGGAAGCCCCAAATGAGGGTGCCAACAAATTCAGACAGTGGAATGAGGGACTTGGTGTCTCCTATCTTCATAACTTCACCTAAACTCAATTTCCTCTCACATTGCTTCTTCTATATGTACTCTGTCAGTCATAGAAATTCTAGCTATGAACCTGGAAGGCAGGAGAGATATATCACAGCAGAAATTCTCTCTCTCTCTCTCTCTCTCTCTCTCTCTCTCTCTCTCTCTCTCTCTCTCTCTCTGTCTCTCTCTCTCTCTCTCTCCCTCCCTCCCTCCCTCCCTCCCTCCCTCCCACTCCCTCTCTCTCTCTCTCTCTCTCTCTCTCTGTATGATATATATAGTTACATATGTTTATAGATGTTTATATATGTTTGCCCTTGCAACACCTGTGGAAATAAAAGGTTGATATTGAAATGTGAAATGCCTTCCTCAATTGCTTCTTTTGCATTACTTATTATTATTAATATTGTTATTATTATTTTGAAATAAAATCTCTCACTAAATCTGGAGCTTCATTTCAGTTACACGGACTGACCTTCAAAAAATCAAGGATCCAGTGATACAGATTTCTGTTGCTATGCATAACCTTTATCTGGGTCTTCAGGATCCAAACCTAAATCTACATTCTTTTACTGCAAACACTTTATGCAATGACTTGTGATCCCTTTTCCACATGACAAAAGATTTTATGAATTCATACAATATATTAATATAATAGGAAAGAAACTCTTATCTAAAAATAACTTCATAAGAAATATTACAATTATACATAGTTTACAAAGATAAAATTATTTAAACCTAGCAAAATAGACAAATAATCTCACAAGTGAAAAAAAAAATGTGATGTTTTCTGCTTACCAAAAATTATGGGAATCAGATAACCAAGAATGATCTTGTTAATACATCAAGGAAACTCTTTCATCAATCTAGAATTGTTTATCTGCCAAATGAATCTTTTGTTATTGATGGTAAGATAAATACCTCTACAAAGGTGCAAGCACAGTCCTCCATCAAACAATATTTTCTATTTAAGTCCTAAGAATGTGATTCAGGTAAAAGACAAATAATCCCAGGGAAGTACCAGAGAGCCAGAAATGAATGCTTGACAAAACAGGAGTATCTGCTCCCTCAGGAACAGACTTACTTTTATCAGGAAAAAAATATACTTTTATAAAGCAACAAAAATGAAACACATGACATTGGTGTCCTGCAATCAGGGTTGATGGTGTCTAATGATCTTATGTTTATGAGGAAAAAAAAACACAGAAGAGGATGAGATTGAAAATCAACACTGCCACTTAGACAATAACCAGAGTGACTTGAAGAGCTGAAGAGCAAAGTTAATTGTTTTAGCTCTTGAAATATAAAGGAACAAACAATGATGTAGATAAATGATCTCCAAAACAATGAAAAGGAAACAGTTCAGTGTATGTACATAGGTAAATATCTAAGTGATCAAATCATGTCACAGGCCATAGGGAAGATCCCCCGTAATGCTGCTTTAATAAACAGACAAGCCAGCCTGTCTTTGAAACCTTTAGGTACATACCCATAGCCTATCAGTACTCTCAGTCTTGGTCAGACAAACTTCCTTTTGAACATATTTATCTCACTATTCTATGTTAAAAGCCCTGTGGTTTCAACATATTGTTTTGAAGTCCAGGTGTGGCCCACCTACTTCTTTCACCTGTGGGGAAACCTTGAGTCTGATTTTATACAGGTTATTAGCAGAACTAATTTCTATATGGCTTAACACTGAAGTTCCCATTTCCCAGCTGGCTGAAGAATCATGGGCTTTTCTTTCCCTAGTGGACCCTTCTCCTCCTTTTGTTCTAGATATCTTCATCTCCATCCCTGTCCCATCCCTCCTCCCATTTCCAGCCAGAGAAAGGCATTTGCTTTTAATGACTCCTATAACCAGACTATGCCTCTCCTCAAAGCGCAAAGCCATTTCTCTACCTCTGTGCTTTTGACTTCAACATTCTGCAAAATGGTTTTTGCCAAAGTAAGTCAACATGTTCAGAAAGTATACGCTGGAATGCAGGTGTTTGTAGAGTCATGATTATATCCTCTTACACATAGACAATATTAAAGTTATTAACTGCCATGTAAATGTCTCTGAAC
This sequence comes from Micromys minutus, assembly GCF_963924665.1. Taxonomy (NCBI): domain Eukaryota; kingdom Metazoa; phylum Chordata; class Mammalia; order Rodentia; family Muridae; genus Micromys; species Micromys minutus. Next base: position 10,267,751 of record NC_137953.1, read on the forward strand.
TCCATACCTGTAGCCTACATACAGTATTAACTTGCCACATATAACCCATTCGTGTCTATTCTTGCACCCGATTTGCTTGTCTTCTTCAACTCTCCAGAAAACCACTGCACAAAGATCCCCTGGGAACAGCTGAGGTAGTGAGCCTTTCAGAAATCAAACTCTTTCCATCTCTGATTCTGTAAGTCTCTCTCAGAGAATGAATGCTTGTGTTTTTACGATGCTTAAATGGAAGGTTTATGTCATTTTTTTCTGTTCTATTTCTGCCTTCTTTCAGACAACCTATTTCAGTATGTTTTTGTTTCCACCAAAATCCAAGCAAAATTGAAATTGACAGTAAAATTGCAAACTCAAAAGCAACAACTGACAATGAGGGAGTGTTGTCCCTTGTAGAAAGCTTTGAAAATAAATTCACTGGCAAATTGAGAACCCTATTAGCTATCTGGACCTGGATAATGTTTTCTTTACTGACACTTGATTACTTGTCTTTATTTATGTGCTCCATTTTCCCTTATTTGTCTAAATGGTAAGTTTATGATTGAAGAGGCCAGTATTTTTATTCACCATATTGAAACACTAAATAATTGAAATTTAAAGATAACCTTTGTCAAGAACCTTTGCTCAGTAACAAAAGCCAATATGGACAATGTCAATTGATTTTAGAGTTCAGCTGCCATCAATCTCTGACCTTACAAATTATTAGCTCCCTGGATCTCAGTGCATTCTGTCACTAGCAAGAAATAATATTTTTGAGTATTCAAAATGTAAGAACCACTTACATTATTGCCTGGTCTTCCTTCCTTTTAAACAATTCTTTGAAAGCTCACAGCTCTTTTATGTTAGTCAATATGCCTGAAAGAATATGAAAAACAAATTAACAGATCTATAGGAGATGAGTCTGTTAGAAAATAGTTTGCCACATGAACAGGTAAAATTGAATCAGTTACCCAAAAGCAATGCAAAAAGTTGGACATAGGCCTGAAGATATGGCCCAGTACTTTAGAGTATATGCTACTTTTATGTAGGATATTAGGTGAATTCCCACCATCCAGTGCATGTGACTCTGAGTCACCTATAAATCTAACTGCAGGGATATCCAGTCCCTCCGGCCTCCATAGACATCTGCATGGATGCAAACATATACACATGTGCACACACACACACACACACACACAAACACACACACATGCACTCACACCATGCCTTCACATGACAAGAACAACAAAACCAAAAACTAATAGTCACTTAAGTCAAGCAACATCATCAAAATGATTCAGGAGAAGACAAATCTAGATGGTTAGATTCCAAAGTAGTTAATTCTATGATACTATGTTAGAAATTCCTGTACTCTATTTTGTTGGTTATCCCATTTTGAAGGTATATATACAACTCAAGAATTTAGACTCCAGAGAATCAAATAACCCTATTAAAAATGGGAGACAGAGCTAAAGAAAGAATTCTCAACTGAGAAACACTGAATGGCTGAGAAGCACCTAAAGAAACGTTCAGCCTCCTTAGTTATCTAGGAAATGCAAATCAAAACAACCCTGAGATTCCATCTCACACCAGTCAGAATGGCTAAGATTAAAAACTCAGGTGACAGCTGATGCTGTCCAGGATGTGGAGAAAGAGGAACACTCCTCCATTGTTGGTGGGATTGCAAGCTGGTAAACCACTCTGGAAATCAGTGTGAAGGTTCCTCAGAAAATTGGATACAGTACTACCTGAGGACCCAGCTATGCTACTCCTGGGCATATAATACCCAAAGATGCTACAAATGATAACAAGGCCTTATGGTCCACCATTTACATAGCAGCCTTATTTATAATCGCCAGAAGCTCGAAAGAACCCAGATGTCCTTCAACAGAAGAATGGATTTGGAGAATGTGGTACATTTACATGATGGAGCACTATTCATCTATAAAAACAATGGCTATATAAAATTCTTAGGCAAATGGATGGAAGTAGAAAATATCCTGAGTGAGGTAACCCAGCCACAAAAGAACATACATGGTATGCACTCACTGAAAATCAGATACTAGTCCAAAAACTCTGAATACCCAAGAAACAATTCACAAACCCTATGAAGTTTAATAAGAAGAAAGACCAAAGTGTGGATGCTTCAGTCCTTCATAGAAGAGAGAGCAAAATACTCACAGGAGGAAATACAGGGAAAAGCGTGGAGCCTGGACTGAAGAAAAGGTCATCACAATGGCCTTACTTGGGAATCCATTCCACATGCAAGCACCAAACCCAGTCACTATTGCTGATGCCAAGAAGTGCTTGCAGATAGGAGCCTGATATGGGTGTCTCCTCATTTGCCCTTCCAGAACCATACTCATACAGATGAGGATGCTTGCAGCTAACCATCAAACTGAGCATTGGGACCTCAATGAAGAAGCTAGATAAAGGACTGAAGGAGCTGAAAGGTTTTGCAGCCCCATGAGAAGAACAACAATATCAATCACGCAACTCCCCCAGAGCTCTGAGGGATTAAAATACCAACTAATTAGTACACATAGAGAGACCCATGGATCCAGCTGCATATGTAGCAGAGAGAATGGCATTGTCTGGTATCAATAGGAGGAGAAGCCTTTGGTCCCATGAAGGTCCATTTTCCCAGTGTAGGAGAATGCCAGGGTGATGAGGTGGGAGTGAGTGGTTGAGAGAGGGAGCATCTTTATTGAAGCAAGGAGAGAGAGGACGGAGATGGGGAAGGGGGAAAGAGGATAACATTTGACATGTAAATACATGAAATATCAAATAAAAGATTTTTAAAAAGATAATCTATCTGTCTATCTCCAGTAAATTGCAAGGACACGTAACACAATAGATTATTGTTATGTGATTTGCCTGATGATACAACCTATGGTGATAATTCTTTTCAGATCAGCCTTATGATCCAGTTGAAGATGGTTCTGTTCAGAGGTGAATGAATACTTGGCCTTCTTTTGCTCATGGGATCTTTTTGTTGAATTTCATCTTATCATACATTTTATAATGATTCTTTGGGGGGATGTTGGGGTGACCCATGTGCCTTTACTTTTTTCTATAGTTCACTAGCAAGATTTTAGTGACTGAGAATCATACAACAGCAACTTTTCACCTTCAGTTTCCCTATATCACTGTGTTGTTGTCTTACTAAGAAAAGTTGTACATTTAGCTTGCCCATGTTTGTCTTTGCATGAATCAGAAATGTAGGTGATGAAAATGTTGAACATTAAATTGTGAAGAAATTTAAACTAAAAGTTTTTTAATTCTTGCCTTTGAAATGATCTAATCATTTTTTTTTTTTTTTGTCCCAGAAAAAGCAATTGCTTGATACACTGCATCAACTGGGTCCTTTTAATTTTATCTTCAGATGTTTCTAGTAAAGGGAAAGCAGTTTGGACTCTCCTAAAAATACGCTTTCATCGCCAAAGCGAGAGCAAACTCAGTACAAGTGCATGGATACCCTCTATTTAATTGGAGAGGTAAAGTACTTGAAAGACATTTTTGAAGAGCTTTGACATTTTCATTGAAAATTCCATGAAGTCCAGGGTTTCTGAGTAACACAGTATTCATCTAAACAAGACCTTTTCCTGTAGGCCTCAAAGTGATTTTGAATTCTGTGAAAATGCCAATAAGACATTTAATGTATTTTGCTACCATTTATATTTTAAGAATATTTAATTTGTTGTAAATTGTGTGTGTGTGTGTGTGTGTGTGTGTGTGTGTGTGTGTGTGTGTTGGTGTGTGTGTTTCTTCATAAAAGAGTGCATGTACCCACTTAAGCCAGAGACTTTGGATCCCCTGTGGTTATAGCTACAGGAAGTTATATTCTGCCCAGTTCTGAGGGCTTGCGCGTAAACATGTGTCCTCAGGAAGAGCAGTAAGCACTCTTATCTGCCAAGATATCTCTTCAGTCACTCCTCTCATATGTGAAATGAGTCATAAAATGAAAGGTTTTGGACTATAAGTGATGACTCTGTTTTACCCTGGTTTCTAATGAAAGAGAGGGCAGAGAAGCATGTTGTGCTGTGGTTCTAGCAGAAGGAAAGGAAAAACAAGGAGTAATTAAATATATTGTATGGAAATCTATTTTAATTAGGAACATGTATACATGTATGTGTTCGCATGTATATATGTGCACATGTTCTATGAATGCCTGAGGCCAGAAGACAAGGTAGGGTGTCTCTAAGCTGGAATCAGGTGGATACATGGGTGCAAAGTTTGGGTTCTGTGTAAGAGCAGCAAGTACTTCACAATCAGTGAACCATTTCTATAATCCCCGTGAAAACACAGATACAGTCTTTATTCATTGGTTATGTTTCTTTGACATTTTTCTTGCTTTTTCAGAGACAAAGGCAGCTTTTTTGGGACAATGGCTCTCTCTTTGCTGTCCCTTTACAGTCATCAAAGCTCTTAGAGAACAAGTAACATCATTGTATATTAAATGTATTATACCTGTAACAAACATATTTCATGCATAAGACAACTTGGGATTAATATCATAATAGGTATTAAAGATTTCATACAGAAATATTTCATTAGACATAAACTCATTTTCCTAGTCTGTTGGTTGCTGTTTTGTCCTTCTGACAGTGTCCTTTGCCTTACAGAAGCTTGGCAATTTTATGAGGATCCACTTTTCAATTCTTGCTGTTAGAGAAAAAGACAATGGTATTCTGTTCAAAAAATTTTCCCCTGTGCCAATGTGTTCCAGGCACTTCCACACTTTCTTTTCTATTAGTACCAGTGTATCAGGTTTTGTGTGGAGGTCTTGATCTACTTGGATTTGAGCTTTGTACAAGGAATTAAGAATGGGTTGATTTGTGTTCTTTTACATGCTGACTGCCAGCTGAACTAGCATCACCATTTGTTGAAAATGCTCCTTTTTCCACTGGATGACTTTAGTTCCTTTGTCAAAGATCAAGTGATCATAAGTTTGTGGGTTCATTTCCATTTCTTCAATTCTATTTCATTGATCTAGCGACTATCTTTGTACTAATACCTTACAGTTTTTATCATGATTGCTTTCAAGGGCTTGCTGACAGGAATATGACACGGATGTCTCCTGAGAGGCTCTGCCAGAGCCTTACTGATATAAATTAAGATGCTTGCACTCATTCATCAAACTGAGCATGGGAGGAGTTAGAGAAAGGACTGAAGGAACTATAGGGGTTTGTAATGTCATAGGAAGAACATCAATATCAACCAACTAGACGCCCTCCCCAGAGCTACCAGGGACTAAATCACCAACCAAAGAGTACACATGGGGATGGGAGACTCATAAGATTTTTCCTGAGGGAAGCAGCCCCAGCAGTCATGGAACTTAGCATGGCTGCTTTCCAAGTGGACAAAGGTCTTTGTGGATCTCTGGTTATTTCCTGCTTTTATTCCCTTGCAAAAATGCTACATTTATAAAAATAATTAAGTCATCAAAAATGTGTAAGGCTGTCATATTCATGTCATGAAAACGATGTCTCTTTTTCTAGAGTTTCTTTCCTGACATGGATAATTTTGTTTTCTTAACTGCGGAATATTGAGACAGTTTTTTTTTTTTTTTTTTTTTTTTTTTCAAATACCTGGACAGAAAGTCTTCCCCTCCCACTGCTTCTCCCTCCCTTTCTTGCTTTCTACCCCACTACTCCCTTGCTGTCTGTTGAAGATGCACTGTGGACAGAATTCAGAGTTGATGTTGCAGACAGGAAGGGGAAGCCCAGGGAGAGACAGTGCTGACTTGGAAATTCCTCTTCAGGAACACCTGGGAAAGCCTGTGGAGTTGGCAAGACAAAATGAGATATGCCAAACATGTAGCAATGAAAAAAGAAAAAAAGTCACCTAGAACAATTTATCTCAGGATTTTTCATCACGGAAGGGACAATTTTATGGTAGCACAGGGCCACATGCTGAGACAGCATACCTATGGTTTTGCTGTTGTGATAAAAACCTTACACATGCATATATTTATGGTCTTATTTATCTCCACTGCTATAGATAAACTCAGTGCTTTGTGCACCAAGAATTTGTTAAAACATTGAGTTTTGTCCCCAGCAAAATACTTATTTCTAAAAAGGAACTCTTCATTTTTCTTATACTTACGGCTCTTATGTTATGGAAATTTTGGGCCCATTTTAGCTCTATTAAACCATCAGAGATGCACATAGTCAGACTGTTCTTGGCGTTCGGGTCTTCATCAGTTCCTCCATTTAGTAGAGTAGTAAAGACCTACATTTCCATACCCCAGAAATACTTGTTAGAATCACCTGATTAACTGTTCCCATACTGGCTAGTGTCATCTGGAGCAGCCCTGAGGAGAGAAATGGGTTTTAATTTTAATCTCAGGACTCTAGGTATATAACTCTGCCCATAGGTACCTATATAACTAAATACATCAGGAGTGAGAATCCAACCTCGTTACGATGGATTATACCAGAGATTCTAAGATTGCTTCTGCCAACCTGCTCCATAGTGGACTGAAATTTCGCTTTCATCAAACTTTACAAAAAGAAAAGAAATATATGAGGCTGCTAGTGTGAAAATTCTGATTCAGACACCAGGACTGCCACATGAAGAAATGTCTACAACATCTGATGTCTCAAGTAGGAAGTTACGATGATGTGTGCTGGCTCTGTGTGGTCAGGTAGATTGGTTTGCTTAATAAGTAGAATACAGATCCAGGATATATCTCATACTGTTAGCACTAAGGAAAAGTGTGGTACATATATTATATTTATATACATATAAATCATGTAATGCATTATAAAGTGTCCTATACTATTAATATGGATAAAGAGACAGCTGAGGTTCTCAGTGGTTTGGAGGAAGAGTCTAGAATAAATCCATGATATCAATAGAGAGGTAAGGGAAGACTTAGAATCCTGATGACAGTAGCTGTCTACGCCAAAGTCCACTTCTCAACCCTGGGTACATCCTGAGTCAAGTTTCTGGCACATCGAACAATGTCATGTGTTTTGCTGTATGAAAATGCTGCTGAGGTCAGGCCACTCCCACAATGCTATGTTAAATATATTTTTTTTAAATGTTAATGTGTTTCAGATGTTTCTCCTTCACTCTGAATGTGGTGAGATCTTAGGAGCACATTAGAGAGAAAAGGAAACTTAGCAGATATCTGTTGTTTCTAAAGGTAGAGAGATGACGGTTCTCTGGTGAATCACGTCAGAGCCAAATAATTTTGAGAAAAGAAGTGGCTAAAAATTGTTTTCAGTTGCTGAAGTCATTTATCTACATTTTTCTGAAGTATCCTGTTATTCTGTTAATAGATTTTGTCCAGCATAAAGTGTACTTTGTTTTTTAAAGGTGATCAATTGAGACAATATTGAAGTGCCTCTGTCTCTGGGAATCTTGCATTTTACGAGCCATGGGGCATTAAAATATGTCAGTGTCATTCTATAAACAGGATCATTTTTACTGCCTTTGGAATTGACTTGTACATTCACTCATTTATTAATTATTTACTTATCCATTCCTTGGACCTTTATTAATCTATTTACTTATCCTCTGTATAGGTGTAAGAGTCTGAATGCATTTGTGTATTCGGTGTATATACTTACTGCCTTTGAAGGCCAAAGAAGCTTCTCAGATCTCCAAGAACTGGAGTTACATGTAGCCACATGCTATAAAAAGGTCAATTTAAAATTATCAACCCTAACTAAAACATACACACACAAATCTAAAAGGAATAAAAGTAGTCAACTTGGGCTCTAAGATTAGCTCAGCCATGGGATCAAGCACTGTGTCAAATAATTAAAGTGCACACATGTCTTTTCGAGCTTTATAAATAATAATGACAATTATTATTTTTATTAGTATTTTTATATCACTTTCCGCTGTTTTATTTTTTCCTCCTCCTTTCCCCCTTTTCCCCTCCTCCTCCTCCTTCTTCAAGCATGGTCTCATGCCTAGCTTAACCTCCACCTGCCTGTGCATCCTAGGCCTCCTGACTATAGGTGTATGTCACTACCTTAGGTGAGGGTGGTGCTGGTGCAAAAGGAAAGGCTTTGTAAGAATGCAGGCAATGTCAGCATTCTATCAACTCAACTACATTCTAAACCCAATTCACATTTTTTCAAACAATAGGGTGTGAAAGGTGGTTAAGAATCCTTCCTGCTGTTTGAGAGGACTAGGTTTAGATGTTAGTAGCCACACGGTGGCTCACAGTTTACTGTAACTCCAGTTCTCTGTGGACTAAAGATCTCTGTGCAGGCCTCTGCTATACATGAACTCATACACAAAAGTCATACATAGATCTTTAAAAATGCTTCAAACATATTGCTCATTAAAAATATTTTGAAGTATGTTTTAATTTTTGGCTTTCATAATATTATAAAAAGTTTTAATCATTTTAGTAGATTTCATCCATTAACTTTCTAAATACTTATTATTAAGTGTTCAATATTAAATTATGCAAAAGTTATTTTTATTCTTTTATTTTAAGACTTGGCATCAGAGTGATATATGACACTGCTTAGATAAATATCTGAGAGGTTGCCATCTTTGGTTTCCTTTACTTGGAAATTAAAGATATAACTACCCAAAGTAAACTGGGGCTACAGTAAGTTCCAGATGAAAACAATTTTGCTCCAGATGAAAATAATTTTGTGTTCATGTGATATACAGATTTTATTTTATATAATAACTTATTAATTTATTTTTAAGATTATTTATTTATTATTGGGGAAATGAAAACCATCTTTGTCTTTATAGTTTTCTCATTACATAAGAGAAATTATCCAGTGTGTTATACAGTATTTTAAGAGTATTTTAAAGAGGACAATATTGACCTATTTATGATGATATTAGAATATTTTAAAATCAAATTCTAAAGGAGGAAGGGATCGGAACATTGTTGGGAGTTTTCAAAGTATCTCCACATACCAGGCTCTGTGAAGTAAAACACAGAAATATGAACAGTATCTACAATCAATTGAGTAACTTATAAACTTAAAGTGCTGATTGGAATTCTAACACATAAATGAGCTTAACAGGTATTAGCTAAGCTAAATAACTGTGGTTTATGGGACTGAAGTGGGTCAATGATATATTTCTCATGGTCAGATAGTCAAGGCCTGAGACATCATATTCTTTTGATGACTCTAATCTCTAAATGTGAGAAATATTGTATTTTACTTAAAATAATACAAGAGTAATTTTTATACTCTCCACCCTGGTTGTTGTAGAAAGGACTGAGTGTTACATGAAAGAGACTGTAGTTTTCTAAACATCATAGGTTGCCAGAGATATTGTGTCAGTGGAGGTAATGTGGTTTACTGTCACATTTAAAATGGTTGATGTATTTTTAATTTTTTTCTTTATTCAAGCATAATTAAATAATTTGTCCCTTCTTTTTCTTTCCTTCAAGCCCTGCCATATATCCCACATTGCTGTTTTGAAAAGTCATAGTTTCCAGTTCTCAGAATTTGTTGTTACCTACATATTTACAACTTCATGTTCATATATATGTTTGTGTGTACACATATGTATATTTATGAATGAAAACTTCTGTTCCGTTTGCCAGTGTGAAATTTACTTTCTACAAAATGGTCAATTCTAAGTTATAAATATTTGTTTGAAAATATGATTTTTACTTTTGTAAGAATAATATTTCAATAGCAACACTGTCATTTTGGGATTTAAACTATCAGTGTCTTATCCAATATTTTTATTCAGAAACTAAAAAGTAAAAGCATCTACTTCCTGTCTGCCTGTGCTTTGAATTTCTGTTTCAGCTCTGATTTCTCTTTTGATTCATTGCGTCTTCTGGAGTTGACTCAGGGAAAGGCAGAGGGACCATCAATATCTTGTCTTGCACCGTGAAAACAATTCTGCAACCCCACCATTTCTCATGAAGAATGGGTTTTAAATATGTATAGAAAGATCTGCTCTCTGATGGATTGCAGAATGGCTTTTTCATTGAGAGAACAAGCCCATCCCAGAACATGACATTCTCCAACAGATGACACTTCAGACACAGCCATCAATATACTTTTACTTAAGGTAAAAATTGACTGATGACCAAAACACCCCAGAGTAAAAAACTGGAATTCTGTTTTCTTCTAAAATGCGGTGTTGAAATCCAGCTTAAGAAATTCAATTGCTTATTTCTGTGCAGTCCTGGCTGGTGGTTCAAAACAAATTTGCATTTAGCCTAGTGCACACAAATCCGAAGATAGAATTATCTTCAGAAAAAGAGTATAAAAGTACTTACATAATGAAGAATTGTATAGGGATAAATTTTCTTCTCATCCTTGTAGTATCTGGGAAAATGTTTCCTGCCTCTTTATACTCAGTGGCTTTTTTTAAATGTAAGGAAGGCAAGATGGCAGAGGTATCCGGATGAGTTATTTTGATCCCTGAGTCCACAGATTGTACTTCTCCAGTTCTTAGAACTTTCCAAACATCATACACACATATGCATCTTCATACATATATATATATATATATATATATATATATATGTATATATATATATATATATATATGTATATATATATATATATATATATATATGTTAATATTCTAATTCCCATTACCTTATAATAGGATCTTGTTCACAAATAGAGATATTGCCGATAAAATGAGTTAATAATCAAATTATAAAACCATACAGGGAGAGAAGGAGTTTTAACTTTAAATGACTGACTCTCTAAAGAAACAGAAGACAATATTTCTCTTCCTGGTTCATCCAAAACTTCTTTTGGGAAATGACTATTTCAATCATTATTTACATATATTTGCACTCTATAATTTTCATATAATCATGGTAAATATGGTTATATATTGTATGTACATATATGTTTATGTGCATACATATATGTATATCTGAATGTTGTTTGTTACAAAATAGCTGAAAGAATGGGTCCTGTTTATATATTTGTGTAGGTATCTGATAAGTGGTCTGATTTCAATATTAGTCAGTATAATCATGTATTGAAATTGCACATTGTACCTCATGAACATTCACAATTGTTAAATGAAAAATACAATAAAGCATTAAAAAGTAGAAATGAAGAGACAGAAGCAAGAAGACCTCTCTAGACAGAAGACTGTAGTTTTTCTGTTACAAATCAAGGAAACTGCGGGCCAACAAGACACTGAGGAAGGCAAGGAGGCTCATGTTCTAACATTTCAGAGAATATGTTTATCAGTTGATAACCTGCTTTAAGACCCCCTTTCTCCAAACCTGTGAAAAGTTCCCTATTCCACTGCTTTGCTTGAGGCACGTCATCACAATGAGGTTGAAGACGGGCAGGCACATCTAGGAGTTTTGTGTTGGGTAGCATAATTTATTCACGTAATGCATACTTGATAATGATCCCGGTAGATTCTTCCAGGTCACTTTTTTTCTCCTATTGTGTGAGCCATTTTTTTTGGGGGGGGGAGGGATATGGATTTCTTTGTACTTCAGTGTAAGTGATACCTAAATGGTCATACACTGCATAAGAGAAATAGCACCCCACACATTACTAGGGTAATAAGAAAATGTCTTTAGGATCCACAACTGAAAGCATGCAGTGATTGTCATTCTATGTCTGCATAATTTCACGTAATAAGATGATCTTCATTTGCTGCCATTTTCCATTAAACAGCAAGGGAACTAAAGAGAATCTAGAAGAAGGGAAGGTGTTAGCAGGAGAGGGAATGAAGAAGAGAAGAGTCTAGGAGACTGAGAACAAATGAATATATCAAACACACTTTAGAGTTGAAAAATTTTCTTTATAAGAACCGGCACAGGCACAGTGCACAATAAATGAATGGAGTAAAACTGGGAGCAGGACCTTTGCCTGTAAGTAGCAAAGTTTTCCCCATTGAAGACTGTTGAGCTCAAATTTGCCTGGTCCCACATATGCGATGTCAGAACTTGAGGTTCTCTTCTTAAAGATGTAGTGTTCCAAATAAAAATCTCATTGTTCTACTTAGAGCTTGATTTTTCCCCATCGGGTTTTTTTTTTTTTTTTTGCAAATTTCAACAATGTTCAACTTTAAGTTTCTGGTTATCTTTTGTTCTTCCTTATTGAATCTTTTGTATGGACAGTGCTGATCTTTACAAGAATGGCGATTTGTGTCAGAAGGAGGGTGAATAAATTTTCTATCCAGATGTGAAGCAAGAGAAAATAGGAATAAATTAAGAGAAATGTTTTCTTTGAAATAATGAAAAAGTTAGTGCAACATATACAGGAGAAGGCACATGATTATTCTCATTCACTAATTAATTCAACACATGCTCACTAACATTATTACATACAGTCACTGCCTGTCCTAGGAAATTAGTCCTGAACAAAGCATACTTCTTACAATGTTTATATCTTTAAAGGGCAAGAGTAAGACCTAAAATATTAATGATTTCCAAGTAACATAATTTCATTAAGGTAAAATCATTTTTAATGGATGGATATAGAAAATGAGAAAAGAAGCTCATAATTTTACTAGACATGGTAAAATAAATCATTGTTTTCAAGACAACAAGAACATTTAGCTGAGTCATGTGATGTGCTCATTTAGGAAACAGCAGTCTGAGTAAAATACAAGCAACTAGGAAAAGGGTTTGACTAGAGAATTCTGAATGGAGTAATGTAGTCAGAAGGCTGGCTGTAGCTGGGAATTGGTATCCAGTCTGCCTAGTTTAATCAGTAAGTTCCAGGCTCTGTGAGAGACACTGTCTCAATATTAAGGTGGAGATCAAATTGAGAAACATACCCATCTTTGAAAACTGGCTTCCACATGTATACAGATACCTTTACATTTGCCGCACTCACACACAAACACACACACACACAGAAAGATAGAAAGAGAGACATAGAGGGAGGGAGAATGTGAAGGAGAGAGGGGGGGGGAGAAGAATGGAGACAGAATGATAAGGCTTTAAAGGCAACTAGAGACCAGGTAGACATGTTCTTCTGTGTCTTCCTGTAATTAGCAACAGCCTGTAACCCTCTAATGTCTTATCTATAGTGTGCTCATGTTTCTATAAAAATTACTAACTTTTCATTTCAGTGGAGTAAAGATAAATTGTCTTCCCTTTGACCATCATACTGGGTCTCACTCTGCTTGCAGGAATTGGATTGACTGTTTTGAGTCTTGGACAGGTCCATCCATGTCAAGATTCTATCCACTGTCTTGTACTTGGGGGCATTGAAAAATGAAATCCAGTTTGACATTTCTTGTTATGCACACAGTAATCTCTTCTTTTGTGCTCTCTTCTTGTCAGACTCAATATTTAAAACAACACAATTGATACTTACATAATTTCCATAATTATTCCTCATTATTAAACATGTTGACTTATGAATTTTTATACTTTGATTAATAAATTATGTTTTCTAACTTTTGCTTAGGTGTTACTTCAGATATTACTACTAATAAAATTGTTATTATTATTAATATTTTCTTAATTTTAAGGCTGATTTTTCTAATGATGGACCTTTTAAAATTAAGGTAAATTACTCAGGAGCTTAGAAATAACTCCATGGCTAAGAGCACTTACAGCTTTAGCAGAGGCCCTGGACAGAGTTTCCAGTAACCACCTATGTTGGCTCAAAACCACCAATTAACTTCAGCTCAACTGTAAGATAACTACCACTTTCTAGCTTCTGATGGCTTCTGCATGCACATGATGTAAGAAAATGCACACAGAAATATATTCATACACATAAATGAAATAATAAATATATCCTTTATAATAAAATAAATTGATACACGAATTACATTTCTCTATCATATTTTCTTAGATTTAATTTCAAGTAAAAGACAAGTGTGATTAAGGATTTTTTTTTAATTTACTCTTTATTGTTTCTAATGCTACTTTTAAAATGTTAAGAGTTCTTTATTTTTAAAGATTTATTATTTTCTTTTTACTTTATCATATATGTATTTTTGTTTGTTTATTTGTTTGTGACTTTTCTGACAAACATTCAGGTGCCACAAAGGCCAGGAGAAAAAGCATTATATTCCTTGCTCTAGGAGTCACAGACACCTGGGTACTGGGAACCAAACTGGGTTCTCTGCAAGGAGAAACTCTTTCCCCTCCCCCTCTGATGCTACCTTTAATTTTAACTGTGAATATGAGTACCATGATCTCCTTTTCATATTGTCTACATCTTCCTCTTGCCACCAAATGGCACATGGAGTCAAATGTAGAGTGCTCATACACATCACACATAATTAACATACAACAAATTGAAAATACTTAAAATTCACTGTTTAATATTTTCGACATCAAACGATATAAACACCCTTTCAAAAAGTCACCACAATCCATATGAGGGGCATATACATGACAGGCCTTTTCCAAACTTCTTTCCCCTAGAGTCTTTTCCTGTCTAGATCTCTAGATAAATGACTGATCTAATTTTTCCCACTTTTTATATTTTGTGTATATACTCTGCTGTATTTTTATAGCCACTCAGCATATTTATTTTGAGATTTATGTTACCATATGAATTTGTAACTCATGCCATTTCAGTACTGAACAGCAGTCTACAGTGTGAATACATAGTAACTCATCCTTCCCTCTAGGGACATTTCCTTCTCTCCTATTTTGGTTACCACAATTAAATTTATTCTGGACATTCATCTAAAAGTCTGTGTGGAAAAAAAAGTTTTACTTTTCTCAAGTAAATATCTGGGAGGGACTTGGTGAGCTCCTACTGTGTGTTTAACATTTTCACAAAATACCAACTAATCTGAAAGTGATAGTATAGATTTACATATGTGTGAACAGTGAATGGGATTTTACATTGCTGATCATTTATATTTTACACATTCTAATAACACATAGTGGTGTGTGTGTGTGTGTGTGTGTGTGTGTGTGTGTGTGTGTGTGTGGGTGTGTGTATGTTATTTCTCCCTTCCACCTATGTATTTTAATCTTTCTCCCTCCCTTAAACCCAAGCCCAAGAGTTCTACTGACTCTCAGTAAGATCTTTATTTGTTTTTCTTCTTAATATTTCTATATTTTCAGCTTTCAGTTTCTAGCTTCACAGTTTGATTTCACAGTTTTGAAGTTATAAACTGAGGTCATCTGTTGACCTCTTTCCTTTTTTTTTTTTTTTGTCACAGGGATCAGTGTATTAGTTTACTATTAAGTTCTGCTAAATGCATATAAGTATTTTTATGTTTTCTCTCTTATTTTCATTTATTTTGAATGTTATTTATTATTGATTTAATTTTGAACTAGTAGATTTCTTTTTCTTAACATTAAAAATGTGTATTGCGTGAGTGTGTTTGTGTGTGTGTGTGTGTATGTGTGTATGTGTGTGTTGGTATGTTCATGGAGGTGCAAGTGCCTCCACAGGGCAGAGTAAGCTGTCATATGAATGAATCCTGAAGGTAAAGGACATTGTGAGCCACAGGTAAGTTCTGGAAAACAAAGTATATCTTCTAGGGAAACAGCAAGTACTCTTGCCCACTAATTCTAGATTCGTCTTAAAAAAATATTGCAATTTCAATATCTTTGACAATTTTCAGTTTGTTTTCATGCTTATATTTAAATTTGTTCCTTTCTGATCAGTAAAACAGTATGCATTAATTGAATCATTTTAGATTTAGTGAGAAAACTTTTGTCAACTAACTTACAATGTGCCTTGGAGTGTGACATATACTTAAAGAAGTTGCTGAATTTGCTACTATTGCAGTTTTCTTTCCTATCTGTAGTATTGCTCTGACAAAGGAATAATACTAGTCGTTCCTTTTTGAAATGCTTTATGATTTCATGTCTCTATTTGCACTACTTATTAAAGAGGTAAAAATTGAAATCTCTATCACTTAGTGTTTATCTAAATTATGATTAATCCTTAATGTCTTATTCATTTTACAGCAGGTATTTCAAAACTCTTATACAATATGAATGTATGATTATGGTTGTTACATTATTTTAGCATGTGTTGATTATGTTGAGTAATAGGTCTCATGGCGATAATGGTGGTTTTTCATAGAGTATGTCATTATTTAGTTAAATTGATGCTTTTCCATATCTGGTTCTTTTTCTGGAGAGACTTTGCACTGACGTTGGCTTATTTGTCATTAACATCACTCCCTTTTGATCAACCATAACAATGCCTTTTCAAATACTGGGTGTTTTGTTTGGTGTTCTTGAGATGGTTTTCACTATTGATTTAGTCTTAATCTCAGCAGTCATTTAGAAATGTGTTATGTTCAAAATATTTTTCAAATTCCCACAGCACTGTTTTTCAGATCTTCCTTGGTGCTCTGGTTTAGAATAAGAACTTTCTGGGTTGTGTGCCTGTGAAGCAATCAGCTCTCTGATTGGACTCCACCAGGGTAAGACCTTTACCAGGGAAAGGACTGGCACCTACAGTAATGGCTAAGGCTGAGGAGGACAGAAGCCTTGGCTTGGGTAGAACCTGTTATTATCATTTTTTGAGAGGACATACTGCTAAACTCTGTTAAATATTTCTGTTTATGCCCATATACAAAGGCTGCTCTGAGTTGTGGTCAGAGCAGCTTTGTTTTTGTTTATCTGGGCAGCAGCAGTCAATGGAGAGGGACACAGCCGTCTCCTTCCTTTGTCTTAGAATATGGTAACAACCATAGAAAGTAACCTCACAGGGAAGGCACCATAAATGCATTGTCACTTAACACTAAGTTTCAATAAAAGCTAAATATCTTTATAGGAAAATTAGTAACAACTTGAGAAAACATGTGAAGTCCTCAAGGGTAATCTGAACCAAGTTAGTCTAGTCCTTTGCAAACTCTACATGAGCTGTTATCTCTGTAGAACTCTTAAGGTAACTTGAGAAGAAAGCTTCTACTTTTGACCAAGAAATTGTAGACAACATTTTTTTGTTATTGTTGTTGTTTGTTTAAAATTGTTAGAAAGCCATTGTAGACAATGAGTATCCATTTCATTAAGGCAAACATGAGCTTCCTAAAATAGACTGACAGTGTACCTTTCGGAGAAATCAAGATTTATGAATTAATATCAGTTATTAGAGACTATGCCCATTGTAATAACACAAGCCTGTTTATTTGAGAGCAACCGGTGTTCTGGACACTATGGTAAAATATTTCTTTGAGCATCTCAGACTGTGGTAAACAAAATAAAATAAACAGCAACAAGTCACAGGGACTTGTGGTGTGTGAGATGGGGGGAAGACTTTCTTATCTGGATTTAGGACCCTCCACAGCTTTGCACTCTTTCACCTAGCGATGAGTCCTGTGCTATCAGCTTGACACTGAAGAGAAGAATTAGCATGAACCTTGCAGTGTGACTATTCTGATAATGAATCATGGCAGTCTTCCTCTCCAGCCAGGCACACACTGACTATGAGTGTCAGGTTATTATCTTTTGTGTCAAGACACTGATGGATGACTTTCTGTGCTCTGCATGAGCATGCGACTCAAGATAAGTTTTTTTCTGTCAAGACACAGGTGATAGATTCAAAATATCCTAATCCTATACCAAATCAGTTGGCACAATGTAGGCATGATCTTTAAGCATTACCTGAGAAAGATATGAAGGGTGTGTGTGTGTGTGTGTGTGTGTGTGTGTGTGTGTGTGTGTGTGTGTAAAGCATAATATATGGGATTGATTGCTATGTTAACTAGAACTTCGAAGAATGTCAGGAAATATCGCATGGGCTGTGAGACAAGGGTCTTGGGGTAATTGAGAACCAAGTAATAGAGAAAAGGAAATTCAATATTAACAGCATTAGTCAGTCCACACTAATTATGTAGTTAAGATGACAAGAGTACATTACATAGAATTTCCACATAGAATTTTTAGCTAAATAGGCCAGGATAATTGGGATCACTCTCTGCGTGCAGACTTTGGACTTATCAATTCTTAGACCCAATGGCCATGATAATCCCATTGGGACTACTGATAACCTGAATATTTTTAACTTTGAGTTTCATATTAGAGCAGGTTCGAAATGCAGTAGGTGGTTTGGGAATAGAGGCAAATGTGTAGGTCTGAGACATCAATGAAAAGGAATCAAAGACAGACCCACTAGCAGAACAGGTTATACGTATAAAAAAATCTACTCATGTAGGCATTAATAAAATAATTTGAAAAGCACTGTGGGGTTTATTTTGAGGCCGTCAAACTCTATTGACAACAGACCTTTTAAAGGAAGCTGCAGACACAGGGCCCTGTTATTATTAACCCAGGTTTCACTAGACTCCTCCTGTCTGAGATTTGAAGGTAGAATCCATAGAGTAATTGGAGCATGAACATTGATTGCTGTGATGACTGGCACAAATTTGGAAAACAGTGTGTACATTTTATTGACTTAATGCTGAATGAAGAGTGATATTATTAACATGAAAAGAGTTTATACTATGTGTTTTCTTATTTTTATATTAATAGATTACCTACAGTTATACTCCAGAAGTGTTCATCTACTATCATATTTATATTACAAAGCCTTCCCTTAGGATGATAATGATAGAAGAGAGAACTATGTTGGTATTTTTAGCATATATTTACTTTAGAAGTTCCATACACTTACAAAATCTTTATTGAACACGTTTATCTACTATCATCTCCTTTTAACATCTGCTAGTACACTTATACATCTTCCATCTTTCTTCAGATGGATCAATTTTATGTTATTGATAACCTTGAGGCAAGACAGTATTACCAATATACCCATATTAAAGTAGATGTGTAGTCAATCCAAGTGTAATGGGCACACATCCACAAAAAAGGAATAATATTTTTCCTCCCTCAGTAACCATCAGTAGCCAATATTTCTTCTGGTAGAACTTTAGGAACTCTTTTTCCATTCATGCAGAACTTTAATTGGCTTGATCTCGTGTAGGTAACTATAGTTACTGTTAGTTGATGCATGCTACACCTATGCCATTTCCAGAAGGCAGGATCTCAGAACACTTCTTTCCCTCTGCCAGCTCTTATGATTTATCTGCCTATGAAGTTTCCTGTTCCTTGGATGGTGAAAGGTGGGTAGATATGATCCATCCACAGCTGAGCTTTCAGATATATATACTTTGAGTAGTTAGGAGAATCTGGATTAACCACTACCCACTAGAAGAAGAAACTTCTTTGACCAAGTAGAGAATAACTAAAATCTACATCTGAATTCCTAATGCATATGAGATTTTTTAAGTATAATTTCAAATTGTGAAAATATATAACTTTATTGTTCTGTCTTATTTTTGTCTTCTAGATATTTCTTTAAAATGAAAGGCTCTCAGACATAAGTTATTTGATACTTCATCTTTTCTCTACATGAATTAAAAGCATTTCTTGATTATTTTAGATCAGGAAATTGAGTAAAACATGCTGGTTAAAACAGAACTGACTTCCCTAAAGAAAAGAAAACATTCGGCCATTTTCTAGAAAGCAAAAGATGCTGTGATATACCATGGTGTTGGAAAGAAAGGGTGGGAAAGCTGAGGAAGTTCAGATGTGCTTTGGCTATCGGCCCATCTGACTTGCATTTCTCTTTAAAGTTTTTTCATAGCACTTATATGATGATTTATTATCTTAACATTATTAACTCAAGTTTAAATACTTTTAAGTAAAACACACATATATATGTGTCTGCCTGCTTATCTATATGTGTACCATGTGCATGTAGGTGCCTATGAAGGACAGAAGAATACATCAAATCCATGTATAGGCTGCTGTGGTTCACCCAGTTCGAATGCTGGGGACTGAAGATGGATGCTTTGCAACAGCAGCAAGTGTTCTTAACTGCCTATTCATCACACTAGCACATGCAGAATAAATTTCCAAATCCTTATTAGTTTCACAAGAATCAGGTATGTTTAAGAAAGGTTATGGGCACTGTGCACTTCATGAGCGCTGTATTTTTAGATTTTTTTTGACCTTCTAAAAGACTTCATTCTTCTTACTAGGAAAAACCAACCTCTTCCAACAAGATTCAATACATGTACTTTGGATGCTTAAACTTTTACCAAACGTCCTCCATGAGGAGCTGCTTTGGTAATGACCTGTTGTTAATTAGCCACAGCATATATTTTATTTCTCCTTTAGAACGGAGTAAATCAACAGACATAAAATGAACGGTGCAGTGTATAAGATGGAGTCAAAAATAAAAATTATGCTAAGACGGTGTTTCGTGACTTCTTTATCTTATAAGTCAAGTGATGAAGTTGAATACATAGAATTTTTCATCTTCAAAATTCACACTAAATAAGTTGGATGAATCCAAATAGAGAATAGTGTAGTGGTGACGAGTTTTGAGTTGCTACATTAAGGACATCAACACCATTCTGTTTTATTTGTACTACCTCAGTTACTAAGCCTTTAAACACCAAAAGTTCTTGAAATGAGTCTATCATTTTTCTAGCTTCATGAAACTTTCTGAAAATTAGGAAATGGTGGAGCATAAAGTATTAAGTGTTGAATCCTACTAAATGACACAACACAGGCCTTGTTAATATAGAATTTGATACTGATGTTATTAAAAATAGTTATGGGTTATGAATTGATTAAATCTGGGTTTTTCCTAATCTCTACTGAAATCTCATTATGATAGAGCATTAGATCTTTGCAAGCAAGTTTCTCAGCATTCAATATTGATAATTATCCTTTGGGTACTTGGTATGAACTGTTTTTCCAGGCATCTCTGTCCTAACTCTTCAATTTGCTCTTTTTATTTTCTCCTAACAGTTTTGGTAAAGGAATTGGATACCAGTTCTACCCTACTGTGCCATCTTAGATTACACATATGCAAACATTTTATAAGTGTTTGACATATGTTAGGTGCCTAGCAGACATTGGTAAGCAATAAAAGTTCTCACATTCTCATAGCACATGTTCCTAATATCAACACTCCAATGACTCAGAATGACTAAGAAAATTAGAAAGTTATTGCCCTTACCTGCAACTCACTTTTTATTAATATTTTTGGGACCTTTGACTTTTGTGTCTTTTTTAAATTTTTTCTTGCTGCTTGCTAAATAGAAAATTTTGCATCTTATTTGAAGATAATAGAAAAGTAAGGTATGTTTGTGCCTATTTTATTATTATTATTATTATTATTATTATTATTATTATTATTATTATTAAACAGCAGCAACAGCCATAATAGCAGATTTTTGTCTTGCCAGAGATTTGCATGTATTCTAGGTAGACCTGAAAATTCTGTACCTTTTTGCACTCCTTCTTTTCCCACCATCTAAATAACTTGATCTCAAGGGTATAAAACACCATACTCCCATATCTGAGTCACTTGTCATATGTTCATTGACACACATACTTTGAGAGGTTATTAAGTCTTAACTATGGTAGTTAATTTTAAAATTGTATCTATTTCTGTATATCCTTCTTCTAGATATACAATTAGATTATACGTCCTGATGTCTTACTGGTTTATCTTGAAGAAGAAAGGTAAGTGGAAGTGACCTATTTTCCTTCTGCAAGAGGATATTTACTTCCTCAAAGAAACATTTCTCTACCTTCTATTTCCCTCTGCCACAGCAAACTCTGGGAGTAAATAATGTCTTCCTCATCAGCCTGAGTCCATGGGTGTTCCAATCCTGTTCACCTGGCCTACCCTGGATAATAGAAAACCACAGAGGAGTTCAAATTAAATTTCACTTGAGATAGAAGGACTGGTGTTTTTAGTTAAGTTTATTCTGCCTACATAACCTGACAGGGAGCATAGAGACACTGAGAATCTATCCTTCTCAGATGCGCATGACTGACATATTCTTCCCTGAGGAAGAGTGAAAGGATTGTCTTGCTGAACTAAAATGATGAAGGTGTACGATTAAGGCTTTGTAACTATAACTTTCTTTTTTTCTTTTTCTTTTATTCTTTTCTTTTCTTTTCTTTCTTTCTTTCTTTCTTTCTTTTTTTTTTTTTTTTTTTTTTTTTTTTTTTTTTTTTTTGCAACTCCATAAAGTTAAAATATAAACAGATAACCTCTTTCTAGGACTTTTGAGACTGTTGCTTATTCTGTTGAGGCCATGCTTTCATTATACCTTCATTAGAAACACAGTTTGACAACATCTAGCAGAAGCCCTACTCCTAGGTACTCTATATGCCCAGGATCAGAGATGAGAAGGCCAGAACATCTGCTCCAAAACCCAGAGTTACTGGGTTCCCTTGGGATCCAGTGACATAGAAACCCCTGCCCAGCCAGTGGCATAGGTTCCTTCCTATCTGAACCTGTGCCCTGAGCAGACCTTAGGCCCTGGTTCTGCATCCATTGCCACAACAGTCAGAGGAAGCCTGACAGCCAGGTGCTTCAACAAGCCCAGGATCACAGAGGAAGCCAGACTCCCAAGAGATCAGACACCGGACAGAACTCTGGAGCTCTGACACACTCAATATCACAGTTGAGCCTACAGCATTCTTTTAAACAGCCAGCATAACTGGGACCCCCACAAGAACTAGGAAAACACTAAGCCCTACCCAGAAAGAGGCGTGTATTTCTTCCAGCTTATACCTGTGCCTAGAGCAAACCCAAGGTTCTGACTCCTGACCAACTCCTGCAGCACACAGAGAGAGCTTTATTCCCAGGATCTCTGATACAACAGGACCTCAGGAGCTTGGTCACACTAGGATTTAAGGATCCCATCTGCAGCTTGATTCCCAACAGCTCTGACACACCAAAGGTCTTAGGATCAGAGGATGCCAAAAACACAGGATCACAGAGACAGCTGGACTCTGAAGATTTCTGACACAAACAGGATCACAAGAAGGACAGGTCCCAGTCACAGACAACAAGGACACGCTAGCACCTAAGATAACCAGATTGCTAGAGGCAAGCCCAAGAATGTGAGCAACACAAACCAGGGCTATTTGACATCATTAGAACCCAGATCTCCCACTATAAAAAGTCCTGGATACCACATCACACTGGAAAAGCAAGATTCCGATTTAAAATTCTATCTAAAGATGATGATAGAGGACTTTAGGAAAGTCATAAATAACTCCCTTAAAGAAATGCAGAACACAGGTAAACAGTTAGAAGCCCTTAAAGTGCAAACACAAAAATCCATTAAAGAATTAAAGAAAAACACAACCAAACAGGTGGAGAAATTGAAAAAATAAAAACTATCCAGAATCTAAAAATGGAAAATAGAAACAAGAAAGAAATCACAAAGGGAGAAAACTCTGATGATAGAAAACCTAGGAAAGAGATCAGGTGTCATAGATGCAAATGTCACCAACAGAATAGAAGAGATAGAAAAGAGAATCTCAGGTGCGAAGGATACCATAGAGAACATGAACATAACTGTCAAAGAACTTGCAAAATGCAAAAAAAGAAAAAAAAAGGCTTCTAACCCAAAATGTCTAGGAAAACCAGGACACAATAAAAAGATCAAACCTAAGGAAAATAGGTATAGGAAAGAGTGAAGTTTCAAAACTTAAAGGGGCAGTAAATATCTTGAACAAAATCATAGAAGAAAACCTCACTCACATAAAGAAAAAATGCCCATGAACATACAAGAAACCTAGAGAACTTCAAATAGACTGGACCAGATAATAAGTTTGTTCTCCCATTACATGATAATCAGAATAGCAAATGCACAAAACAAAACAAAAAAATATTAAAAGCTGTAATGGGAAAAGGTCAAGTAAATGTAAAGGCCGACATATTAAAATCACATCAAACTTCTTACCAAAGACCTAAAAGCTAGAAGGTCCTGGGCAGATGTCAAACAGCACCCAAAAAAACACAAATGGAGCCCAGGCTAATATACCCAGCAAAACTTTCAATAACGATAGATGGGGGAAAAAAACAAGATATTCTATAACAAACAAATTTATACAAGGTATTTCCACAAATCCAGCCCTACAAAGGCCAACAGTTGGAAAATCCCATCACAACAAGAAAACATACACCATAGAGTAGACAGGAAAGTAATCTTCTTTCAACAAACCCAAAAGAAGATGGCCACAAAAACGTAATTCCACTTCTAACAACAACAAAATATATAACAGGAAGCAACAATCACTATTACTTACTATCTCTTAACAATAGACCCAATTCCTCAATAAAGTAATATAGACTGACTGGGTACATAAACAGGACCCAGCATCTTGCTGCATAAAGGAAATACACCTCAGTGTCAAAGAAAGGCACTACCTCAGAGTAAATGGCTAGAAAACTTTTTTCTAAGTAAATGGTTCCAAGAAACAAGCTGCAGTAACCATTCTAATATCAAATAAAAACCACTTTCAACCAAAAGTTATCAAAAAAGATAAGGAAAGACAATTCATACTCACCAAAGAAAAAAATCTATCAAGATGAACTCTCAGTCCTGAACACACATTCTCCAAATGTAAAGGCACCCATATTCATGAAACAAATTTTATTAAAGCTCAAAGCACCTATTGCACCTCACACAATAATACTGGGAGACTTCAACATCCCACCCTCTGTAATGGACAGAATATTGAAACAGAAAATAGAGACACAATGAAACTAACACAATTTTTGAACCAGATGAATATAACAGATATCACTAGAACCTTTCATTCTAATATATATATATATATATATATATATATATATATATATATATATATATATATATATATATATGTTTTCTCAGCATCTCAAGGTACCTTCTCCAAAACTGACCATATAACTGGTCAGAAAACAGACCTCAACCTATACAAGGAGATGAAGATAATCCCATGCATCATATGAGATTAATATAGACTAATGGTATCCTTCAATAATAACAGAAAACAAGAGAAAGCCCA
This sequence comes from Micromys minutus, assembly GCF_963924665.1. Lineage (NCBI taxonomy): Eukaryota > Metazoa > Chordata > Mammalia > Rodentia > Muridae > Micromys > Micromys minutus. The sequence goes on from NC_137953.1 coordinate 10,292,424, forward strand.
CATGCATATGGAAGCAGAACAATGCTCTACTCAATGATAACTTGGTCGAGGAAGAAATAAAGAAAGAAATTAAACACTTGTTAGAATATAATGAAAATGAAGACACAACATACCCAAACTTATGGGATACAATACAAGCAGTACTAAGAAGAAATTTCATAGCTCTTAGTGCCTCTGAAAATTAACTGGGGAGAGCATACACTAGCAGCTTGACAGCAAACCTGGAAATCAGGTACACTCAAACTAGTAGCAGAGAAAGTTAGGAAGAATCTTAAACACATGGTACTGTGTAAATTTTCATGAACTGATTACCAATAACTTATGCTCTGAGATCAAGAATTGACAAAAAGGACCTCATAAAATTGCAAAGCTTTTGTAAGGCAAAGGACACTGCCAATAGTCAAAATGGCAACCAACATACTGGGAAAAAATCTTTACCAATTCTTTATCTGATAGAGGGCTAGTATTCAGTATATACTAAGAACTCAAGATATTAGACTCCACTGACTCAAACAACCCAATTAAAAATGTGGGACAGATCTAAACAAAGAATTCTCAACTGAGAAATTTCAAATGGCTGAGAAATGCCAAAAAAAAAAAAAAAAAAAAAAATGTTCAACATCCCCAGTCATCAGGGAAATGTGAATCAAAACAACACTGAGATTCCACCTCACCCCAGTCAAAATGGCAATTAAAAATTTAGGTGATAGCAGATGCTGGCTAGGATATGAAGAAAGAGGAACATTCTTCAATCTTTGGTGGGATTGTAAGCTGTTACAACAACTCTGGAAATAAGTGTTTGAAAAAATTGTATGAGTGTACATTACTCAGATGTAGACTATTTCCTATGAGCTCTCCTGAGAATTTACTGTTTTATAAGAACTTTTTTTGAGAGTGATATAAATGGATAACATTGTAATATTTGAATATTAACAGTACTATGCCTTGGAATTATCCTGTTCAGTTGTTTTTCAGTACTTTCAGATTTGTAACATATAAGGGATAGTTCCTGGAAGGAAAAATTCAGGGAATGAGAACTGACATTAGAACTAAATTACTATCCAGTTCCTGAGGCATTTTTGGAGTCTTAAATTATTCTTTTGGAGATTTATTTAATTTTGGATTGTACGTGTATGTCTGTGTGTGACTGAGCAAGTGAATGTAGGGTTGTAGATGCTAAGAAAGAACACCAGAGCCACAGAAGCTGGACTTAGAAGTTGGTGTGAACTACCAGATGTGGATGTGATCACCAAGAAATCAATTTATTTCCCGTGTTCGGGCAGTATGTGCTCTTAACCATAGAGCCATCTGTCCTGCTCCATAAAGTTCTAAATTATTCAAAAAATTTATCATCTCTGAAAAGTAAACATTTCTCAGATGGTGAGATGGCTTATCATGTGAAGACTTTTGCCATGCTAGACAAACTAATAACCTGAGCTTAATTCCTGGTACCTGTAAGGTGAAAAGAGAAAACAGCATGTATAATAATACATAATATCGTCCTATGATCTCCCCATGTACACTACTGTACACACATAATCAGAGCAGGTACATTATGCATGTACACACACAAGTCAAATAAACAATAACAAACATTTTATTAAGATAAATGAAACAATCCTTCTGCATAAAATTGACCCCAGTGAAAATGCTAAAGAAAGGACCTAAGGAGCTGAAAGGGGTTGCAACCTCATTGGAAGAACAACATTTTCAACCAAGGAAACCCTCCACTACTCCCGTGGACTAAAATACCAACCACTGTGCACACATGGAGAGACCCATGGCTCCAGTTGCATATATAACAGAAGACAGCAGTGTCTGGCATCAATGTGAGCAGTGACCTTTGGTCCAGTGAGGGTCTGTTTTTCCCATTGTAGGGAACTGCCAGGGCACTAAAGTTGAGAGGGTGATTTGGAGGAATTGCACCTTCCTGGAGACAAGTGGAGGAGGAGGGGAAATGGGAGCAGGGTGGGGGAAGGGGATGCCATTTGAAATGTAAATATGGAGAGTATCTAATAAAAAAATTTTATCTAAAATAATATGTACCAGAACTGTTGTCATACTTAATACAATTTTTATGAATCCTAAATATCAAATTATGCTGAAGGCTCATCTTATCTCTTTGCCATGCATACCAGTTCAGTCAACCTTCTACCTTGCTTTCCTTTTGATGTCAAGCAAAATGTGGCCATAGGCTGGATCTGAGTGAAAAGACCATTAAGGCTGATCATTTGATTGTTGTTTACTAAAGTTCAGTGCATTTTTCTCTAACCTGAAGGACATGTAAGTTATTCAGGTCTTGAAAAGTCCAGTTTCTGTCTTTCTCATTTCTAATTTCTTCAGCCTTTTGTGTTCAGGGCAGTGTTTAACTATGTGCTTGGTTACTTTCCCAATTGCTGTGACAAAGTATCTTTCAACTCTAACCCATCTCTGTAATTAACAACTGTGTTTCTTCTCACATGGTTTACAAACTGACCAGAGAGATGCTTCTCCTTTTGTGAGTCTTTTCATTTTACATTTAGAACAAAATTCTTAACATTTATGTAAATATATACACTAATAAACGGTGACAATATTCCATGTAGGGAATTTCTATTTACAATCTGTGATGGCTATTCCTGGTTTTCATCTTGACTACCTCTGCAATGAACTGCAATCCAGAAACTAAGGGCATACCTCTGATCCAGATCTTGAAACTGGAAAACACAGGTTTCTGACTTGGATCTTGACATGGAGATCTTGAGGCATAGTGGCCATTCATCTTAGGCCCAGGAAAGGTAACACACACTTTAATCCAAGGAGACTGAGGCAAGCAGATGTCTGAGTTCAATTTTATCTTGGAAGAAAGAAGTTCCAGATTCCTGAGCCACACCTTCTGCTAGGGGCCTACATAAGTACATTAGAAGAAAAAAAGGTTCCTTCTTAATGGACTGTTTGCAGTAAATTGCCAACACCTCTGCTGGGACCTATTTCCACTGAGGATCATGTTAAACAATGAGCCATTGAGACTGAGCTACTACTATAGTTCCATTGTTCTGTTAGTTGGACTATAGAATATAAGTAATTACAATAAATTTTTATAATATATAGAGACATTATGTAAGTTCTGTGACTTACAGAACCTTGACTAATATACAATTTAATTCATACCTAATGCACTAACTAAACAGGTGCAGAGCTCTGAGGGCAAGTTCATTCTTCTCTTGAATCAAGGTGATTTCAAGTGTTGGTGTAGCCTACTCCAGCACAGTTTTGTTTTTGTTTTTGGAAGCTGAGGCTATTCAACATGAATGCTTGGGTTTTATTTTTGCAACACCTAAAGTTGGCAACCATTATTGTTATGGTACTAGATCTCAAGAAACAGCAACATGATATATTTAAAACATGTTATTTGGTCAATTATTTAGCATGCTATAAATAATTTATTTGAAAAGAATAATAATATTGATTGTTATTAATATAGTGTTAACAGTAATATTAATACTGTCTTGCATATTTGTTTTAAGTAATAGAATCTCTTGGATCCTCATAGGCAGAACAAAAAGATATAAGGTTGAAGAAATAAAGGCTAGGATTATGGCTTAGAGGTTAGTAGGACTGGAAGTTCTTGGACAGAACCTGGTTTTTATTCCTAGCATACATATGGTCATTTAAATCAAAGTATAATTCTAGTTCTTGATGATCTAAAACCCCAAAAGTAGCTTTGTGGTAGGGGTATTTGTCTTACACTTGTATATTCATGTTCATCATCTAAAGAAGTCAGAACAGTAACTCCAACAGGACAGGAACCTGGAGGCAGGGGCTAATATAGAGGCCATGGAGGAATATTGATTACAGGCCCATTGATTGATTAGTCTCTATTTTTAAATAGAACCCAGGACCACCAGGCCAGGGATGACACCTCGCACACTGGGCTGGGATCTTCCCCATAAATCATTAACTAAGAAAATTCCTTACCACTTACCGCCGGATGTTATGAAGTTTTCTCTCTTCATATAATACTAGGTTGTGTCAAGTTGACAGAAGACAAGCCAGCACATTCCCTAAGAATTGAAAATCTGAAAGTGATTATTTTTAAACTCAGGAATGCGGGAGGATTTACCCAGTGTCTAGCTCCTATTTAGGGACGACAGTTTGCTATCTGTAAGCTGTCCTTCTGCATGTAGTCCATTCTCTCACCTGCTGTTGAAGATCCAGCTTCCTGCTCCCCATGTTCAACATTCAGGATAACAGTTCCTGAATCTGGGAGATAAATAGCTGGAATTTTAACTAATTGCCCAGAAGATTCTGCTACTAAATAGACATTGAAAATAAATGTTTCATGAGTGGTGAGTGGAGAATCAATACAAATTTTAAACTGGCATATTATTAATACTAAAGAAAATGGTTATTTTAAATTAATTGATTCATTTTTTTTATTGACATCTACTTCTCAGGTTCCATCTCTCCTGTCCTCTTCGTCCTTTCTTCATTTCCCCATGGCCTCCCATGAGTATCAAGCAGCCCTGGCATATCAATTTGCAATAATGTTAGGTATATACTCTTCTACTGAGGCTACATGAAGCAGCAAAGTAGGTGAAAAGGGTTCCAAAAGCAGAAAACAGAGTCAGAAATGGTCTCTAATCCTGCAGCTACACAACTGTAACATACATGTAAAGGGACTAGGACTGTCCTATGTAGTGTCTCTGGAAATTCTGCCTCTTGAGCCCCTATTGGCTCAGTTTAGTTTATTCTGTAGGTTTTCCTCTGGTTTCTACAATCCTTTCTCCCTAACGTGTATACTTACCTATCAACTACATGGTCAATTAACTAAATTTCACTCTCAATTAAAAGATTTACTTTTGCCTACCATACTAAGTACATTGAGTCTTAGGCACCTCTTTTGAATTGATAATATTGAAAGTTCAGTTCATGGCAAAATGATTGTGATTTAATATATTTATTTTGTATTAGTCATTATTTCTGCTGTTATGACACATGTCATGGTCAGAAACTATTTAAAGAAGAAATACTTTATTTTGGCTTATGGTCTAGAGGGTTAGTACTCATAATTGGAGGCAAGACACGGCAGCAGGTGGCTGAGCAATGAACTAAAAGATCACATTCCCCTTACTGTTCAAGAATCAGCAAGGGAAAAGGATGTGAGTCAATTATATAAATGCTCAAGCCCAATCTTAGTGATGTACTTCCTCCTGTAAGGCTGCATGTCCTAATAGTTTCTCATAAAACAGTGTCACCAATAAAATATCTCGTATTTAACATCAGCCTAGGAATGATGTTCCTCATTCAGAATATCACAGTAATTTTTTTAGACTATTTTAGAATTTCTCTTCTGTGGAACATATGCACTAATTACAATTGTAATTTTAAAGAAGTTATTATATCAATTACCAAGCAATCTAGCAATACATTATTTGTGGATTTATATACAAGGGTTATAAAAATATAATACTAGTAAATTGGCCTGTATTGCTCAAGCTTCAGTAATGCACTGTACAGCTGATGGAAGCAGGTATTTAGAGCACAAGCATTAATAAACAACAATGAGTTAGCAGGGTGCAAGGAATGGGAAAAAAAGTGACTTAGGAATCTATTAAAAATATTTTATTTCAAGAAAATTAGAATAATATCTTGATATATATTGAGTTATAGTTATAAATTCGGTTTTAGAAATGTTTATTTTTAAACTTTCACAATTTCATGCATGAATATAATATATTTGGGCTATTTTAATCCCCTAACTTGTATTATTCTCCCATCAACGATCTACTGAATGACTTCCTTTTTTTCTAACAAGTTTCTCTGTTACTTTAATGTATTTCCCCTTAAAGATTGGAAGCAGTCATTATTTTATTATAGATAGACAAGAAGCTCATGAGGTTCCACCTCTCTCTGAGTATCTATTGGTAATAATAATTGCTGAGGTAAGGTAAGTTATTTTTAAATGGTATAGCAGGTGTAATTTTCTCATGTTCTATTTTATAACGTCCTATCTATAATCATTCAAACAAACATAAGAAGGCATTTGTTTTTACCTACAAGGGAGTATAACTTGATGAAGTCAGTGTAGGACTTGAAATAATCTTGGAAAAGATTAAATATTTTCATAGCTGAATATCTTATCCCATGGCAATTGATTTGATGATGGGGGCTCTTCATTGCATATGTACTGCACCCATTGTGTGTTTGTTTGAAGTTACATAATCAAGGACAATGTCTCATTAGATACTACATAAATCCATATGGAATTAAAGCCACAGAATCTGTCACTGTATAGAATTGATTCAGTAGTAGCATGCTCCATTATTTTGATATATTGATAATAGATTGTGACTGACTGGTGTCAAGCTCTTTGACAGGTGTCAAGCTCTCTATTATCTGTGGCCAATTCCATTTCCTCAACTTCCTCTTTATAGTTTGAGCAGAGAATGTTTATAAGAATCATTTGTTAGCAAAGATACATTTTGAAGTCTTAAGAGTTTGCAGAAGGACCTAAATCCATCTCATCTATATGTCATTTGTCTTTGAGAAAGTAATGTATTCAATTTTTATTTCTTAAAGAAAAATGGAGTGGCTTACTTGAATGAATAAAAATTAAAATGAAAACATAAATAATTCACAGGATATGAGATAAAATGGACCCTTACTAACAGATATTGTTCATTGGCTACTAATCTATAAATGGGCTCCTTCACAGAAGCAATACTAGTCGATATTATGACCATTGACAGAGTGGAAGTCATATTATTTTTGAATAATTTCTGTATCATGTATCTAAGTGAACAAATGTTCTTATATAAATCATATGGCTATCTTCGTCAAACTGTCATTATTCTTGATATCAGGCTATATTTTACTTCATTATGATGCCTGCAATGTAGGCATAAAGTTATATTTCCAATTCCTTTGGAATGCAGTTTCTTACGATTAATGTTCTTCTATAACAATTCTTGAAATTCTGTACAGTTTTCCTTTGGAGGATCCTATTCTCTAAATATACATAACAGAATACTTCTGTTGTTTACCATCTACCTTTTTGTGTACTGCTGTGCCTACCAATAGGAGTTAATGGCTACCTTACTTCTCTATTCTTATCAAAAGCTTATTCCTTTTGTTTTTCTAATGCTATGATTTGACATTCATCTATTCTTGCACTTCAGGAAAAAGGCATTATTACATTTTGAATTGTACCTACTCCAAATCTGTTTGTAGTACTTGCTATAGACTCTAATCTTTTTATTTGAATGGTATTCTTATCTTACATGGTTCTTAGTTCATCATGATTTGAAGTATACTACTTCAGACATATATCACTTGAGATACAAAATTTACTTTGTGTCATCTATAAGTTTGACAAATCATGTTTCTATTGGTATTAAAGTGCACCAAAAACAAATTAATATAATATCACTATAGAGAATTCCCCAATTCCCCAATTCCCCAATTACACTACTTTATAACCAGCCAATTGACTACAATATCTATCACATTTATGAAAATCACTTCATTTATTTATAATTTACTAAATCTAGACTTTATCTCATATTTGCTTTCTGCATTGCTACAAGTAAGTACCTCACAAAACTTAGAAGATGCGATAAAGGCAACTAGTGAAGAAAAATCATCAGCAAGTTCACCAATCTGCTAGGCAAGATTACCTCATGTGTAAAATGGTGACACAACTGTTATGTGTATGCCAAATTTCTCACTCATTGGATTCCAGTTCACATTCATAGTAGAGAATTCCATGTCTGGTATCATAAACCTGTTGAAAAACCATTGTGTAGAAATGCTATAAGCTTTATGTGAGTGGGGCAGGTGGCATTTAGCTAAATAGATATGTCTGTGGCCATAGACAAAGTAAGGCTACTTGCAACCTTAATGGGAAATGCTTCACTTTGCAGTCAACAGAAGCCAATGCAGACACTAATAGTTGCTCAAGGCTCTATGAATAGGTGATGATTGAGTACTCAACAGTAAACAAAATACTTTGCTCCACCACTGTAAGACAGAGAGAACATTCTAGATCGTCTTCCCCACTGATTCACTCTTCCAGAAATTTTATTTTTTCTCTTCTTTGAATCCCTGGATAGCTACATTGAAGTTTTGCTTGCTATTTTTTATTAGATAATTGAATTTGGTTTTTTTTGCCTGACTTCACAAAATTTCAAACAGTTAGTCAGTCACAGTAAAGTTACTGATACACCTTGATCAGATTACCTCCTCACCATTGCTGAGACAAATGATTTAGTATAAGAGTAAAATTATTTTTGATAGAGAAGACCAAGGCAAAAGTACAGTTTTGCTCTTTTATTGAACACATTATTTAGTGGCTTCAATCTGGTTTTGGAACAGTTCATATGTAAATATGATAAAAACCTTAATTGCTATACCATAACTGAAGATATACATAACTATCCTCTGTGATAGAAATGAAAAAAAAAACTGTTTGCTCAATTGCTGGGTGATTCTCTTTCATGGCAGTTATACAAGAGAACTGTCTGCAACTATATCAGAATATCATTACTTGTGTCAAGGTGGACTCTCTCATGGGCCTCAAGATAGACTAGTCATTAGCCTTCTCCTCAACTTGTAGTCCATCTTTACTGTTACCCCTCTTATACACAGAACAAACTGTCAGTTTAAGGTTTTGTGACTAGACTGGTTTTCCAATCCCTCTATTAAAACAACTTTGTGGTTCCTGGAAGCGACCATTTTGGTTCTGCATCTTCTATTGCTAGGTGTCTTAACTAGAGTCACCCTAATAGATTTCTGGGAATTTCCATTGTCTTAGGTCTCATTCTCATACCAGAGATGACCCCATATAGTCAAACATTTGAGGGATCTTGTGGGGAAGGGTGAAGAAGGATTGACTTAGTCAGAAAAGGTGAAGGACAACACAAGAAAACCTACATAATCAATTTACCTGGACCCACTGGTCTCACAGAAATGTATCCACCAAACAGGGAACATGCATGAGATAGACTTAGATCCTCTGCACCTATATAACAGTTTTGTGTCTTGATCTTCCTGTGGGACACCTAACAGCAGGAGCAGGGGCTGTCTTTGGCTTTATTACTTGCCTATGGGTCTCATTCCTGTAAGTGGACTGCTTTGTGTAGTCACAACAGAAGATAGGGCTAGTGTTACTACAACTTGATATGCCTAGGTGAATTTGTGATAACCATGAGGCATTGCCCTTTTCTGAGGAGAAAAGAAGTGGAGTATGGGTGGAGAAGAGAGGTGAGTAGGAGAAACTCAGAAGAGAGAAAGAAAGCTACAATAATGACTTAAAGTTTACATATATATATATATATATATATATATATATATATATATATATATATATATATATATATATAAGAAAAATATTATTAATTGAAGAAGGTTGTACTTTTAGCTCCTATGAAGCAATAGGCTTAATTAATACAATGAATTTTATTTGACAATGCCTGATTTTACTTATTGGTTCTTTGTCTCCCTGTTTACATATTCTTTTAAAAAGTAAACCCAGTAATATTCAAAGTGTCCTTGCATATTCTATATTACATTGGAACTATGTAATAAACTCAATCTCCTCTTTCTTACAAATTCATAGTTTGCTGCTAAAATGTCAGTGATTTACTCAGAAACTTAGTTTTATCATCTGGAAAATGAGCTTAATAAAAATCACTTTCCCAACTTTTAATTTAATGTGGCATTGCAGATTCCTTTTTGAAGGTATATAGACAATACTAGGCTTCTTGTTCTTTACCTCCTCTGGTTAAAATATGAGATTTAATGTGTGATCAAACATGCATTCTACAAAGGCAGTTTGGTACCCAGTAGAATAAAGAAATAAAGAGCCAAAAAGCCATAACATGAATCAAAACAACCATAATAACATCATAACAGAGAATACAATTTCAAAACTTGCATTTAAAATCAGCAAGAGAAAAAAGGAAATGAGACCACCTAATAAAATAATATTCTTATTTATTATTGAACAAGTTAAATATGACAGTATAGTTTATAGTTTAAAGCATATTCTCCCGACTTGGAAAAGTTATATGATTTACACAAATGTTACTTTGTTGTTTCATTTTGATATTTCAGTATTTTGAAAATATCAATATATTTTCTTATCTATTTCCATGATGAAGTTGTTAAAATATCATGTAGGCTTTGCAACTATATTCACATGAGAAGATGGATCTGCATTACTATGATTTGTGATTGTCATTATCAGAGAACATCGAGACACAACAAATTGGCAAAATGATTCGTATGGATTTTAAAGTTTAATCTGACTGATCACCATAGATATATAGCAATTAGATAATCTGTTTTGAAACATTTTTTTTAAATGTCCTACCATGTTTTTCATAACCAGAGATAGTCTGCTACATCTGTGATGAGATTCCTGACTGTGGCTGTAAGAACTGAGTTTGGAATTTACATAGAGTAATTGAAGATGATAACATGAGGTGAATTTATACAAATTTATTTGAAGGGATTATTCATTAAAATCAAGGAAGCTATAGGAAATCTGAAAAGGTATCTTTTATTATTTTAATGAAATATTAGGTTCTGAAATAATAGATCAGCAGTTACAAATACTTTTTGCGTTTTAAGAACCAGCGTTTTACATCCATGTTGAACATCTTAGCACCACCTTTATTTATATGCATATTTATCTGTTTATATGTATATAAATAAATGCATAACTACAAATAAGTGCCCAATTAAAATAAATTTGAAGTCAATGAGACTGAGGAGAAAGGTGATGAGCAAATATGTGCAAAAATTCTGTATCTGTAGTATGTCCTATAATTAAATTTTGAACAAGAATTAAATGTCTAATTAATCCTTCCCAGTCCAAAGTACAAAGGTTGGGCATGTCTATTCCTAGAAGCAAACATCGGGACTCCAGGGAAGTTTTTAACTAGTCTGTAGTTCCCAAGCTTAAAAAAAGTAACTTGACTTTTGAGATATGGCAGTGCCAAATCTGAGAGATTAGTTCTTCAGTACTTCCGTCAAGACAAGTAAAGACAATCATGTATCAAGTTCTCATCATTTGTCACTGAATGTGTGACAGGGACAGGAAGTGTTTCAATCCCCATTCCAAACCTCCTATACTTTGGCACTGAATGTGCCATAGATTTTTTTCAAAGTTGTACATAAGAACAAGATAGGGACTTGGAGAAAAGACTGGAAAAAGGGTGAAACCCCAGAAAGTGTAATGAGAAGTGATATGATCCATGTGGATGTGCATGTAATGCAACATAGTAGAAATAAAACTAGCTTACATACTCCAGAGCATTCAAAATAGTGTTTGTGCTCATTTAAAATATGAGGTTTTGAACACCTTTGAAATACAATGTTGATACCTCCAAATTTAGAAACTTGCTTATTTGTTATATATATTAAATTCATCAATGTGCAATAAAACTGGAAAAATTCCATATTACATGTAAATCTATATATATAAGTAAAACAAATCTGAAAACAAAACAAAACAAAACAAAACAACTAGGAGAGTAGAGGACGATGATTCGTAGAGTCTGAGCAGTCAGAATTGATTAAATATGGAGATACCATTTTAAAATATCTAGCATACAGAAGATCAAGTATAGATAGTTGTAGTGTATGAGGTTTATTAAAACTCTGGAGTAATACACTCCCCACAACCAACAATGGCAAATACTAAAAGTTATGGCATAATAGTTATATTTATTTTATCATTTCAAAGTATATTTGTCATCTTTCCATTGTCAACTTGGCTCACCTGGGAAAAGAGTAACTCAACAGAGAAATTGAATCTTCCTGATTGGTCTCTGACTAGATCTGAGAGCATCTTCTCAGTTGCTTAAAAGATGTATGAAGGCCCAGAACACTGTGAGAATTTCTGTCTTCAAGCATGTGAAACTGGGATGTATGAAAGTGGTAGGTGGGCAAGCTAGGTGAGACAAACCAGTTAGTACTGTTTCTCTGTGGCTTCTCCTGTTGCTGCCTTCAGGATCCTACCTATGTTCCTGCTCTGTCCATGTTGACAAAACACTATTAATAAAGATTAATAAACCTTCATCTTCAAAGTCCTTTTGATATTGGTGCTTATTATAGCAACAGAAATAAAACTATATAAAACATTTTCATGGATCATAAGGTTGCTTATAAATATATAAGCCTACAACCTGTCAATTAATCAGAACTAATATCAAAAAGCTTAGTTATGTTAAAACAGACACCTTAAAATTTACCAGAAATGTAAAATTTAATAAAAGTATATATTTTTGACAACATAGAAAAAGTATAAAGTTTGAACATGTCTTACAAAAACACTGCTACCTTTCTATAGAAATAGCTAAAGGACTTGCTAGAAAAAAAATGAAATTTCCAAAATATATGAGATTCTTACTATCTCCAAGCACAGATAGACCTAATTCCTTACTGTTATTTATTTCTCTTCTGAGATTACTTCCTCAGCATCTAATGACATGATTGTGTGTTTTTTTTTTCTTTGATTTTGTTTATATAGTGGATTATGATGATGAATTTTTGTATACTGAATTATCCCTGCATCCCTGGGATGAAACCTACTTGATCATGAAGGATGATCATTTTGATGTATTCTTGGATTTGGTTTGTGAGATTTCATTATATATTTTTGCATTGATATTCAGGAGGAAAATTGGTCTGAAGTTCTCTTTCTTTTTTTATAGAAATTATATCTTTATTAAAATAAAATATATGCACATATGCAGTTTATAGGAGATAAGTGAAATAAATTGCCAAATAAGATCTCAGTGAATATTACCAAAATATGGTAATTAGGAAAAAAATAGAAGTCAAATCAATACATTGAGACTAGATAGGTGAAAATAAAATGAAAGTAAAATTTCCCAGTTAATTTAGTCAGTGTAATGAAAGTAAAATTTCCCAGTTAATTAGGCAGTGTTGGTACATACCATCTATGTAGCCGTCCATAGTCTGAGCTCAAGGGACTTAGCATTGGGCAGAAGAGATATGCCATCCTCCCAGGATTCCATTTAATCGGTAGTAAAGAGAAAATAATCTTAAGAAATGATGCTATAGTGAAGGTATTATTGAGACATCCAGAGCAGGATGTGTGGGAAGTAGGTACAATCTGAGAGAGAGGACATTCTAGTTTTAAAGAGGATGAAGTTCTCTTTCTTTGTTAGGTCTTTGTGTGGTTTATATATAAGTGTAATTTTTGCTTCATAAAAAGAATTGGGCAGTGTTCTTTCTGTTTCTATTTTGAGGAATAGTTTGGAGAGTATTGGTAGTAGGTCTTCTAGGGACATCTGATAGAATTCTGTAGTAAACCCATCTGGCCCTGGGCTATATTTGGTTGAGAAACTTTTGATGACTGCTTCTATTTTTTAGGTGTCATGGGACTGTTTAGATGGTTTATCTGATCCTGATTTAATGATGGTATCTGGTATCTGTCTAGAAAATTACTCTTTTCTTCTAGATTTCCCGGTTTGTTGAGTATAGGTGTTTGTAGTAGGATCTGAAGACTTTTTGATTTTCCTCAGTTTCTGTAATGCCTCTGCAGACAGAAACCAAAGGAACTTGTCTCTGACTGCTCCTAGGTTTCTTTGTCTTCAGTGGTCCAGATGGGTTCCTCTTGGGCCAGAAAATGAGCAGGGGTGGTGTTTTTCCCTGTTCTCTCAGACACCTCAGCACTCCTGTGAGACCAGCTCTTTCCTAGCAGAGTCTGGGTTCAGAGTGCTCTGACCCTCTTCTGAGATTGCTAAGACATATTTCACAAGCCATAACATTTAGCCTTTTAAGTCCTTCTATTCTGTGGATTTTAGAGATTTTCATCACTAATTGCAGAAGAAATTTGGCTTAGAATAAAATGTAGGTTTCTGCGGCCCTCTCTCGCACTCCCTTCTTCACTCTGCCTTAAAAAATCATGGATCTCCACACACACAAATAGAAATAAATGTTTTGTAAACAAAATTTTTTATCTTCTATGGTATCTTATACAACTTTTTTTTCCTAACACGAGTCTCATTACATAACCATGCCTTTTGCTGTGTAGACCGAACTGGCCTTGAATTTATAGAGAAATTTTTGCTCCTGCCTCCTGAATGCTTGGTTTAGAGATGTGCTATATCACACCTACCTTATTCAATCTTTTCATTTACATTTTACTTTTATTTGAAGTGGAAAAAAAAGAAATACCGTTGCTATGCTCAGGCTCTAGTTAATTCTCATTTTTAATTTCTAACCCAGTAGTTATAAAGAGAACAACTTTATTACCAATATTTATTTGTTAGAAATAAGATTTGAAGAAGAAAGGTGGCTTCTGTATAGCATTTCTACTGTTTTAAATTATTATTGTTATTATCATTATTATTATTACTATTGTTTGTATGTGTGTGAATGTTTATATGTATGATGTATGGTTTGTGTTTGTGTGTTTGTGTGTGTGTGTGTGTGTGTGTGTGTTTGTGTGTGTGTGTGTGTGTGTGTGTGTGTTTCTGTGATGCCATAGATGAATGTGCAGAGTTCAGAGGATAACTTCATGGAGTAACTTCTTTGCTATCATCTTTACATGGATTTGGCATCTTGACCTCTGGTCACTAGGCATGCTCTACCAATGTCATTATGCACTGAGTATTTTGCTGGCCTTAACTTTTTCTCACTCACTCCAAATCCATATTTTTAAGAGTAGTTCTAGTACCATTTTGAGAATCAGATATGCTTTCTTGCAGATTATGCATTAAGTCAATGTATTCTACTGTATTTATTTCATTCTCACTGTTAGTGTCAGATTTTCTGATCTCTCCTTCATGTCTAACAATGAATACTCACTGACTATCTAGAGAATCTTCATATTGATAGTGAACCTGAGTTCAAAGTTGGTAAATGACATCAGATTTATCTCACTATTTAACTTGAATGACAAGTGGAATCAGCCCAACATTGTCTTTTTGATTAGCATGCCAATCTCAGAACATACGGAAACAGTGGCAATTTCTCTGAGTATTCTTACTAGTTTCATAAGACTGCACATTCTTTTCTATGAACGACAAACCATAGAAACAGATTGCATTTTTCTGGCTCAATAATGAAGCCCTATCAAGATGGGTGTAAGTTGTAGCCATAATAGATTTGAGGAAACAAATCATTTCATCTTGCTGGCTTCATTGAAAACCCATCTCTATGCACTTAGGCAATGTATCAGCCCTAGTTTTACAAAGAACTTATGATTGGAAGGTGAAGGGTATATTGAGAAAATCCTAATGAGAAAAGGAGCTCACAAGAGAATGGAGGGAGATGGACTGTTCTTTATGTGTGCATAGCTGAGTCAAGGTGCACACATTCCTGGGTACACACATGTAGGAAGGTGTAATTAATCTCTCCTCTTAGGCTTCCTTTGCACATTTCCCCAGTTGGGTTCCACCAGTCAAACTGAATTTTTGATGCTTGAGAGTAGTGTTCCCTAGCAAAGTACTTTGTCCATGTTGTTACCCTCACAAGAAAACTTCACAGATATTTTGTCTTTTGCTTCTGGCCTCTCTGTTTGAAAAAGTAGAACTGTTCCATTATTATACAGAAAGATATTTGTGGACAAGGTACACACAATTCTTAGAACTGTACATGCAGTTGACATTAACAGGCAATTGAAGAATAAGTATGTCAATAAACTAGTTATGTACTCTCTCTCGCTCTCTACATATATACATACACACACACACACACACACACACACACATATATATATATTTAGTATATATGTGTGTATATACACATATACTAAACATGTGTGTAAAGAAATGCATTTTGTCTCACCTCTTCTCATAATAGACAATGAAGCAAGGGGCAAGTACTATTGGTTACTTTTCTGTTGCCACGACAGAATATCATAATAAAAAGTAACTTATGGAGAAAAAATTTCCCTTTGCTTCTACTTCCAAAGCGAATACCACTCATTAGATGAGAAAGTCACAGTAGCAGAAGCATGAGGCCAACTTGTGAGTCATGATGCTGACTGATAATGTTTTATCTGAACAAAGAAATCGGAACTATACTAAAATCTCTCAAAGCCAGTCCCCAGCTGTTCCATGTACATTCTGCAAAGCCCATGCCTACTGGCTCTCTTCTTTTTTTCAGAAGGGATACATCCTCCATAATGTCCAATAATCTTTTTCAATATCAGAACCAGCTGGGGATCTAATAGATAATCAGAGGCATTTCATCCCAAACCACAAATATGGAGATGAATGTGGTGTGAGACTAAAATGCTAAGTTAAAAAATATTGTAAAGTTAGTGTCTTAGTTTGTTTTATATTGACATAATAAACACTATAACCAAAACTAACCTTGAAATAGAGCAGAGTGAGGCATGTCTTTAACCCCTATAGCCTGGAAGCAGACAGAGGTAGATCTCTGTGAGTTTAAGGCTAGCTTTCTTCTAAGCCTTGTCTGAAAACATCAAGTTTACATCCTGTCTCAAAAAAAAAAAAAAAACAAAAACAAAAACAAAACAAACAACTAAATGAAAACAAAACAAAAGAGACAAACAATAACAAACACTAATCAATGTTAAAGGGTTTATTTTACCGTAAAACTTACAGTTCATTACTGAGAAGTTAGGATAGGGACTCAGTGTATGAGTCTGAGGCAAGAACTGATGCAGAGACCAAGGATGAACACTGATGCTATATTCCATGCAATACCACTGGAGGTAGCATTACCCTTAGTGAGCTGGACCCTTCCACATCAATCTGTCAAGAAAAATTCCAAATATGCCTATGAGCCAAACTGTGGGAAGAAATTCCTCACTGAAGTGTTTTCTTCTCTGATTACTGCAGCTGTGTAATGGTGACAAAAGCCTACCCAGCCCAGTTGGTTTGAGTCATATATTCAGTAATTCTCTTTTAAGTGTATTGACATTTTAAAAGCAAATATATATATACATTTTGTCATCTTGCTAAAGAAACATTCTCTTAGCCCAAACCATCAATACACAGAGATGCTCACACTCACATCTTTATTCTAAATATGAAGACATTTACTTTTCAACATAACCACCACAGATCTTCAGGTGATGGGATTCCGAGTGTTCTTGGCAATTTTAAATAAGACAATAATGTTTGTGATTATTGGAGGCAGTCCCATACCTCAAATTCTGACTAAGTATAACTTTCTTCAAAGGAATTAAATGAGATACAACAGTTACAGTTTGTGTGCTGCTTCTATGTGTTTATTTCTGGATTTCGTTGCTGAGTAAATAGATATCGATATGAGGAAGGTGGCAATGAATAGTATCCCATACACCAAGAAGAAAGCAGTACTTAATAAAGTAGAGGCAGCTCATACTTCCCCTAGAACTTCTTGCTGTTTAGGAACCAAAAGAAGTTAAAGAATAAAAGTACTAAGCAAACAAATATCAAATAGTTTTGTGCTAAGAATGGAATTCATTAGGGTGTTGTTCAGACTGTATGTATCATTGAAAACGCCTTAAGGCAGAAAGGATCCAGGACGTTGTTTGAAGAAGAAAGCTGTGGCAAGCCACATGGGGAGAGAAGGAAAGAGGACTTTTGATGCAATCAAAGGAGGGCATCAGATTTGTTGAACTCACAGAGGCAAATAAAATAGTTTTGGAGACATCTGAAACTCTATTTGGGATTTCTGTGAGTCTAAGTAGTATCATTACATTAACAATGTAGGTAAATTCAGTCAGTCTGCTGTGTGAAAAATGCATCACAGGGAAATTAGGCAGACTAATTAGGAAAGCTCTGCAGAATTTCAGACAGTACTGATCTGACAGAGTCAATAAAGTAAAGATGGAAATCCATGGTTAGAGCAGAGCAGAGACTGAAGGAAAAGCCAAAAGCCATCCAGAGACTGCCCCACCTGGGGATCCATCCCATATACAGATACTGAACCCAGACACTATTGCTGATGCTTAGAAGGGCTTGCTGACAGGAGAATGGTACAGAGCTGTCTACCAAGAGCCATTTCCAGAGCCCGGTCAACACAGATGTGGATGCTTGCAGCCAACCATCAGACTGAGCAAGGGGTCCCAATGGAGAAGTTAGGGGAACGACTGAAGGAACTAAAGGGGATTGCAACACACAAGAAGAACAACAGTATCAACCAACCAGATTCCCCAAAGCCCCCAGGGACTAAACTTCCAACCAAAGAGGACACATAGGGGGACCCATGGCTCCAGCTGCATTTGTAGCAGAAGATGGACTGATCTGGCATCAGTGGGAGAGCAGACCCTTGAGCTACTGAAGGTACAATTCCCCAGCATAGGGGAATGTTAGGGTGGTGAGGTGGGAGTGGGTAAATGGGTGGGGGAGCACCTTCATAGAAGCAGGGATTGGGAGAATTGGATGAGGGGTCAGTAGAAAGTAAATAGGACATGGGATAACATTTGAAATGTAAATAACGAAACAATCTAACTAGGAAGCCCATAATAAGAACTCTTAAAAATTGATATAGGCATGCTGAAGTGTAGCTCTTCATAGTTGATGGCTTCTGGTTGAGCTAGGGGTAGGGAGGGCATATATTTTAAGGAACTAGCCTATAACAGGAGTTTTATTATACTCTTGTGAGTATTCGGGTAACACAATTTGAAATTTATATCTCTCTCCCCCACTTCCTCTCATTCTCTGTTTTTTTTCCTCCTCATCATTCTTCTCCTTCTCCTTTTTATTTTGGCACAAGAAATGTATAATTTTATTATAGCCACACTAATGGTACTTTTGTCTGATGCCACCTATCTTCCCAGGACATTACTATGAAGATTACCTCCTAGAGTTGATGAAAGTTATGCTCTGGTTCTTTTTTGTCTTTAATGAACCAAAGTAATCATTTCCATTGAAAGTTAAAAGGAGAAGAAAAAAAGTGATTTACTGTTTTATCAGATTTCATTTTAAAACACAGATGATCTATAGGCTTAAATACAAAATGGAGCAATGTTCATCTCTTTACTTTCAGACTTGAAGTTATGGGTTTATACATACCAATTGTGTAACCAGGAAAACAATGGGAGGCAATGGTTTGATGAGATATTTCAAATAGATACACTCAACTTATTATTTTAAAATTTAATATATTAAACCATTCCAAAAACAGTTAAGGAAGGCAGAAATACAAAGGTGGGGCAAGGGAGAGGGACAGAAAATGTGTGTTAGAGGTGAAACATTAAAAGTGTCACACACACATTTGATTCCAATGTGTTGAAAGTATTTCATATACATTTGGCAGATGAATATTTTAATATCCTAACACTAATATGAATCTGTTTTATTACATGAATGGAATAAAATGAGTAAAGCGGCAATTTTAAAATTAATGTATTCCTCTAAACTTAACACGTGTTGAATAAATTTTTGAGTGTTAAGTTTTGAAGGCAATAGAATTATAAGTGTTAATAACATGTAAAAAGTCATGTAACATATAACTGACACTTGGAAACACTTCAGCTTTTGTGTAACTAATGAGTAAGTGCATTTGATAATGCATAAGTAACTCTTGCTTTTGAGATCTATTTTGAAAAGGTGTTACTCTGTCAACTGTGACTCACCAGTATAGTCCCAGAGCTAGCTGATATGTCTTGTTTAACTTCTGTTTCCTTCCAATTTAGAAAATAAAATCTTTCCTCAGCATCTCAGCTAACCACTAATTGTATTTCACCTGTTTAGCAGATTTACATCCTTGTCAACTAAACCTTCCTCCTTCTGCCACTACAGAAGCAAAATTTCTGTGGCAATTAGAAATAATTGCTGTGATTTCTCCACCCACATAACTCTGGCTTCCAACAGAGCACTGCATCGCATTAGCCTTTAAAGACAAGAATGTTGAAAGGAAAATGTGTCATTTGAAACTAAAACACCATGAAGTTTAGGACCTAGTAATATTTATAAAGTCCCTTTCTGACTAATACAAAATACTGATGCACGTGTGTGTGTGTGTGTGTGTGTGTGTGTGTGTGTGTGTGTGTGTGTGTGTGTGTGTATGTGTGTGTTTGCAAGTGTTGGTTATGTGTTATGTGATATTTTACATGTTGTTAACATTTATATTTCTCTTATTGTCCAAAACTAAACAATCAAAAATTTATTTCACATTTGCTCTAAAGTTTAGAGAAGTACATTAATTTTAAAATTGCTGCTTTGTTCATTCTAACCCATTCACAATATACCTATTTATATCTATTCTTATGTCTATATCTATATCTACATCTATATCTGTCTATCTATCTATCTATCTATCTATCTATCTATCTATCTATCTCTCTCTCTCTCTCTGTCTCTCTCTCTCTCTCTCTATATATATATAAATATATATATATATATATATATGTGTGTGTGTGTGTGTGTGTGTGTGAACACACACATATATGAACACAGGCCTGGTCTCTTCAGAAGAGTCTCTAAGGCAAGAAGTTTTAGGTGAGGAGGACAGACAACCAACTTATTTTATAGACCAAAAAGTATGGATGGAAAGAGCATTTATTGGCTAAGTCATCTAACTAGCCAAATAATCTCCCGTCTTGTACCTTTGATGCTAAGCATGACAGATTGTTTTAAAAGACCATAACTTGGGCTTTTGGGAAAATCACACGTTGTTGAAGAGCTGCTTTTTTTTTTTTTTTTTTTTTTTTTTTTTTTTCAGTTTGGTGAATTGGAGAATCACTGAAGCCAGTGATTATTTAGTAAATGAAATGGAAATAGAATGGGAGGTGAGGTCCATGGCGTACACTCCTAGAACTTTGAAACTGAGCGAATAGGAAAAGACCATGAGAAATAGTTGTGGGTTTGATTATCCATTATCTGAGCTCCTTTGAGGGTCATACTCAAAGGGTATACAGTTCAAATGTTTGTTTTAAAGAGGATGTTAAATGATTTTAATTCACTCAGCCCTTGATGGGCAATGTCTAGGTTCACTCCTTTGGGTTTTGATGTTTTATTTCTTCACTCCCCTCACAGTGCTGATTTGTTGTAAATCAACTACAACCAAGAGCACAGCTTCATTGTCTTTTTTCAGAAACTCTGATCATACCAGTTACCTTAAAAAAAAATCCACGAAGTACTCTGTGCTAATCCTCTGGGCATTTTATATGGAGCTCTGTAGAACTGCTCCAATTTCCTTTGCATATCAATATATTAGTGACTTAGAGAGAGATTCTGAAATCAGCCCAGAAAGGGCAAAAGAGAACAGTTTGTCTTCACATTGCCTTTGGCCATACACTAATTTATTCAATAATATTGTTTACAACCTGAGGTTTAGAGACCTTTAGGCTTTAAGAGAGAAAGAGGAGAATTGAAGCAAGCTGAGTTTTTAATTGTGAGGTGCTGCATATTTTTCTCTTTGCAATTGCCTCAAAAAACAACCCGTTCTCAGTATCTCTGTGAGCGCCTTCTCAGAGAAGGAAGCACAACAGAAAGTGAACATAGGTACTATGTGTGCAAGTAAAGAATCAACTTTCTAAGGCAGTCTCTCTTGCCCCAATTAAGAGAAAACATTAGGACTGGGTAGGGAAGCTTACATTTCCACAGCTGGATCTGGTTTCAGTGATCAAAGGCTTTCTCTTTGGGGAAGCTAATCATTTCTAAACCAGTGGCTGTTTGTCAGTAAAACACAGTGCATGGAGACTTTTGGGAACAGATGCTTGAATTAGAATGTAGAGAATTTTGCTGAAGTAAAAAAGCAACAAAGGTTCTAAGGTTAGTGAGAATACAAGATATATACGGGGCCATAGTGTAAATGGTACCAAAGGGAAATTCTGAGACCTGGAGACAGGGCTTACTTCTTTCAACTAGATGAAAGGGACCACACCTAGAATGTCTGTTTTATAACTTCAATTAATTCTTGTGTTCTAGTTAGTATTATTTGCTAACAGGATATTCGCTAGAGTGAGTGACCTGAAAGGACAGCCTTGAATGAGGATGTGACTGGATTGGAGTGGCCTTTGAACATGTCTTTGGGAGCTTATGCTGAGTACTCACTGATGCTGTGAGGACCACTTCAAGCAGCACTAGACAGTTTGCCTCAGGCTATACAAATGAGTTCACTAAGCATGACCCTAGGAGTGACCAATGAGTGAGGCACCTAGCAAATAGCCTCCTCTGTGGTGCCAGCTGTATTTCCTTAGCTAAATGTGGTGTCCCTGGTTGGAAGTAGTACTGCAGAGAACAATATGCAGTCCTTCGTTCAATTCTGTACCTTGATTTCGTGCCCTGACTTCTGTCAGTGATGGAGTGTGACCTCAAAGTACAAGATGAAACAAAGTCTGTCTTTCCCTCGTTGCTTTCAGTGAAAGCATTTTATTACAACATAAAGGAAACTAGACTAGCGTTTATATCTAGTTCTTAACTTATTATGTAATACTTGGAAAACATCCTTAGCATCAGAGTTTGTTTTCAAAAGCAGAAGATTTTACATAAAAGTCTCATTTCTCTATGCCCTCCTCGACAGGTCTAAAACTCTTCATCTTGTACAAGGCTCTGATCACAAACCACGCTGGCCTTTCTCCACATGTCCCTGGTCAAATCTAGTTTCCTGCCTGCTGTGTTTTGGGGGAGCTTAAATTGTGATACCCTTTTCACCTGGCTTTAAATAGCCAGAGACAGTGGGAGGTACTGGCAATATGCTGGAGGACTGGGTGAGAGTTTGGCATGTTTACTTCCCTCCCTTGTTTTCCTGTCTCAGCACTGCAGCTCTATTGGTAGCTGATTTGGATTCCTCTAGGGTGGTATTTTCTGGCTTTAAACTCCTGCCAGGCAGCAGGCTCATGGGCGGTAAGATTTCCTACTTCTCTATCACCCTCACGACACTCTTCCTGTTTCCACACTTTTGGATATAAATTTAGTTCTTACTGTGACTATGACCGATTCTTTTTACTTCTTGCTGGGGTTATAAGATCTGGCTGATATATAGGGATCCAAGGGGCGCACATCACAGAGGAAACCATTAGCCTGAGAAGAAGCTGGGTACACATCAGTTCTCATTGTGGCTACACTAGATCTCCCCCTCCCAGCTCTGCATGAAGTCATAATAATTGGCATGTTACTTGGTTTGCCCCAAAAGCTCTTGTGAAAGTTCAACTCAGAGCAGTACAGGAAATAAAGCAAAAATATCTCTTGGGCTTGGCTCAATTGATAGAAATAACTTCAGTAACTTTGAAATAATCGTACTAAAAATCTATTTGTTTGTCAATCTCTTTTATCATTCCTCAATTTGAAAAGTAAGCCTAGGGTACATACATAGGAACTACAATACTGGCTAGGAGAAACTGTCAATCATATCTAGCTAGCATTTTAAAGAGAGTTAGAGAAGGATATCATTTATGCATCAAAAAACATGGTGTGATGCCTTTGAACCCAAAAAATTCTGGTGCTATAGATTCACCCATCATAAAGATACTAAAACTGTAAAAGGATACAGTTATTTCTAAAAGGATAGTCCCCTTCTAGAGAGAGGGTAGGAGAAATTGTTCTTCCTCCCAGAGAGTTATAGAGATTGTCTCATATCAGGTAATTTTAACTCCCACTTACAAGACAAATAAATTTAGATGATGTAGTTTATAAGGTTCAGGTCTTTAATAGATATACATAGCCATGGTAGAGTACTTCTAGATGTGAGATACATTGAAAATAACTTACATCATGTAGGAGATAAATATGCAAGTCCCAAGAACGGAGATCAGGCAGGGGGCTACGTGACTTCCAAGTTACCCCAAGTGGAGTGACACAGGAAGCATTTAATTTCCACAGAAATAATGTATGATAACACACTAAGACTGTGGGAGGTGAGAGAGAGCCTTCTGATCTCTATCTGCACTTGGATTGTGACATTAGTCACAAAAGGACACAACAAGGGTGTGTGACTTCATGGACTGATGCTCCAGCCTCCAGAGATGACAGTCCTCAGTGAAGTTTCCGGTGATAAAAAAAAAAGCATCTGAACAAAATGGTACAGGATGATTAAAAAACATCCCACCAGACAGCTCACCTGAATTAAGTGTCCTGGGATTACCCAAGAATTACCCACAAAAAGAGGTATTTCTTGAAAAGGAGGTTTAAAAATCTCAGAGTGACTAAGCTAAAATCCTGTGATGCATATGGGGTTGAATTCATTTGATTTTCTGTTTCTTCTTTCAAGATGAGTGTCATTTTTGGAAAAGTAGCATTATGTACCCCATGCTTACACTTGCAAATGGAGCGCAGTCACAGAGAACAGCCGTGTAAATGCTGGACCTTCAGCTGTTGCTCTGCAGTCTCACCCTGTCGGTCTGTCCTTGGGCTTTTTCAGTTTCTCTTTGCAAGTACCCATCCTTCTCTCTCCCTTCTGTATCACATCTGTGTCATACAACATCATGGGAGAATGACCTTTAACCACTATTTCCTTTTCTTCTCTCATGTTGAGTTTATACCTTGATATTAAGTTTCTTATGTTACACGAACAGGTCTATGTTACATCATCATACTGGCCTCTTTAATTCCATGGCTTTCACCTTTCTTGTTCAATTATCCCTTAGGATGTATTACAAAAATAATATTTATTTGTAATTTAAATTATTTTTGTAATTAATTGTGCTAACTGTGTGTGTGTCTGTGTGTGTGTGTTGTTTGTATGAGTGTGCATTTGTAGCATGTGTGTGGAGGCTCCTGTGTGGATGTCAGAGCAAAACTGGTGGAAGTTCGTGCCCTCCTGAAATCAAACTCAGGTCATTAGACATATTTGCCAGTTTCTGTAAATACTGAGCTACTTTACTGGCCACTAAGAATAGTTATTAAAACAATGATTTGACATACATATGTTGAAACTCTCATTTTATCATAAAATAGCACAGTCCTTTTTACAACCACATTTTGTACACTAGTACTTCTCAGATGTTCATCTTTAACTGATAAGTCTTTTTGAAATAAAGGCATCACCAAGGAAACAGATTTCAAATAATTTATGTTTTACTATTTCCTCCACTTCTGGCTGAATTTCCTAAGGAAGAGTTGAGACCTCAGAGTGTTACGATTGGAGGCAAGATGGAAAATGCCTGGGAAATTTCAGATTGTGCTTTTCTTTCCTCCACTCACAGTTTCTGATACAATTGCAAACCATTTGCTGCTTGGAGATAAGCAGCTGTGTTGTGGACAATGTAATTATTAACAATAACTTCTATACTCTAGGACAGATTGTGCTAGGTGGCTGAGTTTATTGGACTGACTGTTACTGGTAATTTTGGCGATTCTGTGTGCACGTTGCACAGCATAAGTTATTTGTGACAGTACTATTAGTCTCTTCTTACAAAAACAGTTAACAGAAACACACAAGTGTGAGGGATGTAATACTAGATGCACAGAAATTTATATTATGTCTTCTTTTGGAGTATGTGTCTGTTTATGAATACATGGAAAAGAAATCAGGATCTTTTTAGAGTCTTTTTGATCTATGTGTGTCACCAACATAAAGGAGACACAAAGAAGAGTGTGTCATTGTTGTGACAGCCCAAGGGATTGTTTCCATTTACAATATAAAAGCAGCAATGTATGGGAATCATACATATTAAAGTTTATTGCTTCTAGCACATTTGTCAAGTAAACAATAAAAAGAAGAGACAGTCACAATGTAATTTTATTTAAGGAAAAGAAACCTTATAGATATTTATAGTAAAACATAGGGTGGAAACAATCCCCTGACCTCGGGTTAGCACAACATTAATACAGAATGTAGAAAAGTCTCCATGCTCATTCTCATCCCTAGTCATTGCTGTAGACTATACTCTGAATGGTGTCTTTCTATTGAACTCTATACATAATCCAGAATCTTATTTATAGAATAAATTGAGTCTCCGTTTCTCAAAAAATATATTTAATGGCATCCCATTATGTTCAAATTCTGATGCTATACTGTAACTGGACACTTCAGAGGTAGATGTGTAAGGCACTGTTCAGCAACCTGAGGCACCTCCCCTTGGGTGTCTTGTCCCTGTATAGTAACATCTAACAGCACACAAGCACCTGTCATTGACTGGAATTTGTGGTTTAGTATATCATGCTGAAGGAGAAATGAACATTCTCAGCTTTGATACATGCTGTGTACAAGTACAGTAATCTGTAAAACCAATCTGTTCTTAAAGGGAACATTTCAGAAAACTCTTATTAGTCATCTTATCAACAATAATATGGGACATACATATGCTTAAAATTATGGCTCGTGATTATTAAAAGCCATCAAATGTCACACAACAGCTCATCTGTCAGTCAGGCTTGGTCCACCCATATTCTGTGCCTAAAGATCAACTGTTTATCACTGCAAGCTCAAGCAAAAGAATCCCAAATAACTCTGCCCTTTGAGGTACATGTTTGCAACAGCTGCCTTCCATTGTGTTCTGTGGATTTTATGTTTTCTTTTACAAAATCCATACTTCATTTCTTTTTGCTGCATCTTGTCCAGTTCATTGTTAGAGATAAAATACAGTTGACCAGCAAGTGACCTGACAGCCAAGAATCTAAGAAATTGATAATAGATTACTTAAAACTAACTGAAATGAGGAAAAGAAAGACTGAGTTTCTCTCCCCTTTCCAGTAGCAGTGCATATGTTAAATGTGAGCTAGGCTTTTAGAACTGTGTGAAATATTTTGCCTTTCGAGAGACATAAGTTCTTTCTCAGAAGCTGAGGCCTTACCACAACTGCATCAAAGGAGAAACCCCTAGAATATATGTAAGTGTATCTCATTAAATAGGTAGAGATTTTTCAAATTAAAAATAATTTAGAATTATTTTATGCATGTATGAATATGTGAGTAAATCTTTCTCTCTCTCTCTTTCTCTCTCTTTCTCTCTCTCTCTCTCTCTCTCTCTCTCTCTCTCTCTCTCTCTCTCTCTCTCTGTGTGTTTGTGTGTGTGTGTTTGTGTGTGTGTGTGTCCACAGAGATCATTAGAAGACATTATAACCTCTTAAGGTGGAGTAGCAAATAAGTTATGAGCCCCCATACATGGGTCATGGAGCCAAAGTCCTGTATGTATAGTTCTCCTCTGATCTTCTTAAAATGTATATTGTTTCCTTTTATGTTCTGGATTTTAGATTGTTCTCTTGAAGCTATAAAATGTGACTTTTTTCTTTCTCTCTGGTAAAGCAAATTTAGTGTTCTTTCCAATATAGTGTTTTATCCACCACTCATCAAACCATTTGTAAATGATGATATTGGTAAATATATATATATATAATTTATATACATGCATATATATATATATACATTATATATGCACATACATATGCATACAATAATAAAATATGCATATAATACACACACACACACACATATATAATTTCAGATTATATGGTTCCCCATTCCCCACAATTAGCATTCTTCCAGAATCAGTCAAAAGCCGATTGAAAGAAAAGTCCATCTTCAATGACCTTTAGGATTTTTAGTTTTTATCTATCTAATTACCATAGATCCATTTGCATGGCTCCAAATTCATTTACTAGACTGTTTTGGTAATTCCTGCTTCTCTGCCTGAAATGTTCCTTTAGAATTGTTAGCTCCCTTCTGCTTGGGATCTGAAATATTTCTTCATAAATGTAGTCATTTCTAAGTACTCATTTATTTTTTCAGCTTAGCACACACATTCCCTTCCTTAGACTGTAATTTGTAATGTTATGTAACTTTTCATTACATATGCATTCTTCTCCCCTGTGCACTGATATGCTTCCTCTCTCTTCAGTCTTGCTTATCGTCAGAGTTCTTCTCCATTCACCAGCTGCCTCAGCCTCATCAACTTACACTCATTGATTTTGTCTTCAGGAACCAGTGGTGAAACACATCATGTCTTTGGCTTTCTGCAACTACTAGGAGACAATTTTGGGTTCTATTTTCTAATAAGATATTATAACATAATGGACTCTAGTACTCATGTGGTGTGGCTTTTCCCAGATAGAGCTAAAGAAATGTTTAATCATAGAAAGGACACGAATATAATGAGAAAGGATTTTGATCTATGTTCTGTTTGGCAAAACAGATTATTGTGAGAGATTATCAAAACATAAGTGAAAAATAACTTATGGGTGTTTCATAGACAGAGGTAGTAATGAAAAATGTATTTTTTTTTTTGCACAAGTCATAAGAATGAAAATTGTGTTACAGGTAAATTGAGGTTCTATTTTGCACATTTTTCAACATTTTTAAATCAGATATTCTCTGCATTTACATTTCAGATGTTATCCCTTTGCTAATCCCATCCCCTTCCCCCTCCCATTGCTCTCATGAAGGTGCTCCCTCTCCCAACCACCCTCTCTCACCTTAGCGACCTGGCATCTCACTACACTGGGAAAACAAGACTGAGCTGGACCAAATGCCTATCCTCCCATTGATGTTAGAAAATGCTGTCCTCTGCTGCATATGCACCTGGGGCAATGCATTTTGCACATTTTTAGTGTTGTAGATAAAGGAATTAAGAAATGAACCCAGGATAAAGATGGGACATATCTTCATGAGAATTTAAGAGAAAGCAAAATGGCAAGCTTGGCAGGTGCCCAGAAAAGAGTAATGGAGAAGGAAAAGACACATAGCCATGTATTTTCAGTTAGAATCCAAAATGCATTTAGGCTTAGAATTGTGAGTCAGCAAACAGCTGTATGGTTGTTAGGGAAATACTCATCAGAGAAAGATTGAGACTGTCTAGAGTGTCCTAGAACCAAAGCTTACGATTTTGGTAAATATCCAAACAGACAAGTAGAAAACATATATGCTCCAAATAAAAAATTACCCACATTCATAAAGGAAACCCTACTAAAGCTCAAAAAATACATTTCACCCCACACAATAATAGTGGGAGACTTTAATACCCCACTCTCACCAATGGACAGATCAGGAAAACAGAAACTGAACAAGGACACTGCAAAACTAGCAGAGACTTTGAACCACCTAGAATTAATAGATATGTACAGAACATACTATCCTAAAGTAAAAGAATACACCTTCTTCTCACCACCCCATGGCACCTTCTCGAAAATTGACCACATAATTGGACACAGAATGAGCCTCCATCGATATAAGAAGATTGAAATACTCCCATGCAACAGACATGAAGAGACAAATTCTGAACTGAAATTCCATCTTATGAAGTTGATGGAGTCTGTGAAAGAGGATATAAATAATTCCCTTAAAAAAAAATAAAAAGAAAGAAGTATAGTCAAACAGGTAGACACAAGCCCTTAAAGAAAAACAAAACAAAACAAAACAAAACAAATGAACCCCTTAAAGATCTACAGGGAAAAAAAAAACAAAATGAACAAACAAACAAAACATCCACAAAAACAAACAAACAAACAAACGAACAAAAAAACAGTCTGAGACCTAAAATTGAAAATAGAAACAATAAAACAGAGACAAGCCTGGAGATGAAAAACTTCAAAAAGAAAACAGGATCCATAGACACAGTCAGCACCATCAGAATATAAGAATTTAAGAAATAACCTCAGAGTAGAAGATACCATAAAAGACATTGATACATTGGTCAAAGAAAACATTAATTATAAAAAAATGCAAAACACCCAAGAAATTTAGCATACAATGAGAAGAGCAAACATAATAATAATAGAAATGAGTGAAAATTTTAAGTTCAAAATGCCTGAAAACATCTTCAACAAAATCATAGAAAACTTGCCAAACTTAAAGAAAGAGTTGACTATAAACATACAAGAATCCTACAGAACTTCAAATAGTTTTTACCAGAAATTAAAGTCATCCTGTCACATTATAGTCAAATGTACATAATAAATGTACAGAACAAAGAACATATTAAAAATGGCAAGGAAAAAGAGATATGGGCTATAAAAGAGTCAGAGGATGGAACAGGAGGGGAATAATATCAGGAAAGAAGAAAAAACTAAAACTAAAAAAAAAAAATAAATAAAAAAAAAAATAAAATAAAAAGATGGAGAAAGACTCTTCAAAGGAAAATCCAACCAAGATAAAGTCTCAGTTCTGATCATCTATGTACCAAATACAAGGGCACTCATATTTATAAAAGAAGCTTTACTCAAGCTCAAAACACAGATTGAACCCCCCACAATAATAGTGAAAGACTTTACCACCCCATTCTTCCTAATTAACTGGTCACCAAAACAGAATCTAAACAGAGACACAATGAAACCAACAGCAGTTGTGAACCACATTGATTTAAAAGATATCTCCAGAACCTTTCACCCCAAAACAAAAGAGCATACCATCTTCTCAGCATAGTAATTTTCAAATACACAAAATAATTCTCAAAAAATATAAGAAGATTGAAATAATTTCTTGTATCCTATCAGATCACCATGGATTAAGGCTGGACTTCAACAACAAACGAAATAACAGAAAACCTCCATGGAAACTGAGTAACTCTCTACTCAATGTTCACTCAATCAGGGAAGATATAAAGAAGTTACAGACATTCTTACAGGCTTCCATTCTAGTCTACTACCTATCAGTGTGAGTGGAAAATTTAATAGGGCAAAGGGAGGTGTGAGTGTTTTTAGATATAGTTCTTTAAAATCTTCCAATCCTTGTGTTAGGATATCAGCAGTTCAGTTCCAAGAAATTAACAATAATAGTTTCATCCAGTTGCAAACTCCACTCATGAATCAGAAATGGCAGCTTGATCTAGAAGAAACTCCAAATTTCTACCTATCAGTCTAATTCCACAGAAGTGGCAGGAAGTCAGCAGCATACACTGAATCAAATAGAAGAGGAAGTGGGAAATAGCTTTGATATCTATGGTACAGGGAAAAATTTTCTGAACAGAACACCAATGGCCCATGCTCTAAATTAATAGATAACCAATGGAACCTTATGAAACTGAAAGTCCTCTGTAAGGCCCAGGATAAAATGACAACCTACAGAGTGCAATACAATCTTTACAAACCATACATCTGATAGAGGTCTAATATCTAAAATATACAAAGAAGTCAAGAAGTTAGACTACAAAAAATATCTCAATTAAGATGTGATACAGATCTGAACAAGAGAATTCTTAACTGAGGAATCTTGAATAGCTGAGAAGAAATGACATAACATGGATCTCATTCCTGGTTTGTACTCTCTAATTGGTGTATATTATCCCAAAATTATAGACTACCCATAATTATACCTCACATATCTCAAATAGGTAAATATGAAGGAAAGCCAAAGCAATAAATGTTCCATTTATAAGGGGAACAAGATTGTAATGGGAGGCAGATGTAAAGAGGAACCTGCATGGGTAATTGGTTGGAGGAGAATAGAATGACAGAAGTAGCCGTGGGCAGAGAAATAAGAGAAGTTCAGAGGACCAGGAGAAAGAATGGAAATATGCATGAGGTTGGACTGGAGAAATCTCTGGCAACTCCCAGAGACCAGAGATCAGGAGGCTCCTGAGAGTCAATGTGACTGACCTTAGCCATAATGCTCAACAGTTGGAATATGGAACCTGAATAAACCACTTTCAGTAGCCAGACAAGACCCCAAACATAGGGATGGGGATAAAAACCCACTTAAATTCTTAGCACCTAAATTTGGTTCTGTCTTATATATACAGGGATAAAGATGGAGTAGAGACTGAAGGAATGACCGACCAGTGACTGACCCAACTTGAGACCCATCCCATGGGCAGGCACGAATCCCTGACCCCATTAGTGATACTATGTTGTGCTTACAGATAGAAGCCTCATGTAGCTGTCCTCTGAGAGGCTCTACACAGCAGTTGACTGAGACTGTTGCAGACACCCATACCCAAACATTTGCAGGAGTTTGAGGACCTTTGTGAAATAGTTAGAAGAAAGACTGATGGCTCTGAAGGTGATGGCTACCCTACAAGAAGGCCAACAGTGCCAATAAACTGGACCCTTGGAGCTGCCAGAGACTGAGATACTAACCAAAGAGCATACACTAGCTGAACAGGGGACCCTAGAATATATGCAGAAGAGGCCAGTCTTGTTTGACTCCAAGTGGGGAATACACCGAATTCTGCAGACTTGATGCACCAGTGGATGGGTTTACCCAGGCAGTGCAGCCCCTCAGAGATAAAAGGGAGGGACGATAGGAGGAGGAACCTTGGGAAGGGGGATGAGAGGAGGTGTAGCACTTTAAGTGTAAAAACGTGAATAAATACAAAAGGGGAGATCAAAGTCATTAGAGGGGAGGAGTCCATTCTAAATGACTTCCAAGTCTCCACTCTTTATGTAGATACCTAACAAATATTACAAGTCAATCTTTCTTTTTCTTTATGCCACACCCAACATCTTGGGAAAAAAGGTAACATGATGCTTAGTGTATAATTCCTTGGGTATCTTAATTTTGCCTACTTCTGCACAAAAGTTTTCCTACAAACTATTAGGTTCTACTGATTGGCAAATTCTCAACTGAGAGTCCATATTGTCAAATGATTCTACCATGTGCTAACTTGATGCAAAACTATTATTTCTTGTGTGTGAATTGGCCTTTTTTTGTAAG
Organism: Micromys minutus; assembly: GCF_963924665.1. Lineage (NCBI taxonomy): Eukaryota > Metazoa > Chordata > Mammalia > Rodentia > Muridae > Micromys > Micromys minutus. The sequence continues at coordinate 10,324,871 of NC_137953.1, forward strand.
TTTGGGTTATATTTCAGTTACTTTTCTTAAGAACCTAAAGGATGACAAATTTATTTTGCTCATATTTTACGACAATCTTGTCCATCATGGCAGGCAAAAAGCATAGCAAGAGGTCCATGAGACAGCCTGTGACATCATGTCCATAGCTAGAAAGCAGAGAAAGGACAGGAGTTCTACAGTCAGTGACAATATCTTCTACCAAGAATCAAATTGTTCCTGGGGTAAAAAGTGAATGGAGCTTGCCTTATATCTGAAGTTCTCTTTGTGGAGTTTGTGCTCGGTGCTCTTGTGATTGCTTCCACTGAAGGCTGTCTCAGTTTCTGTTTCCTCTGAGCTGGAAATCAGTGAATTGGAATGGACACAGCAATGTCTTGAAATCCTCATGGTATCTTCACATAGTGACACTTTGAAACTGAGAAAAATAGCAAACACTGAATATATCTATGATTCCAAACAAAAGTTCCACATATTCAACTGCTTCCTCATATGTGTGGCTTTTGTGTTTGATTTTAATTAATTAATTAATTAATAATCAATCAATTTCTGAATATTATTTATCATGTGCACCATTCAATATGAAGCTCTTAAGAGAAAACAATAGAGAACATCTGGGATGTAATTCCAGCTCTCCATTGTTGTAAAATTTTGCTTTGTTCAGAGTAAACTTTATAAATTATAAACCAGTCAAGGCAACTGTCAACAATTGAAGTGAAATTGTTTATATATATATAATGTGTTCTGCCCTGTTTTTAGGACATTTTCTTCCCCATTGTGAAAGGAGAGAAAGATACCACAGGATTATATGTTTAGGTTTACAGGTTGGCATTTGATTTTTGTTTTGTCAAGATGTTCAATTTTTTTTTTAAATCCTTCCCACCTCACTTTACAAATCAAACATTTAATTGCAGAGAGCAGTGCCCCAACAGAGGCCCTGAAGATTGCTTCAGAAACCGGCTGATAACTCATATTAAAAAAGACGGTCAAAGCAAGTAGAAGTGTTTACAGTAAAACAGCTTTGTTTCTGATTTATAGCTTTCTTTCATCTGCTCTGTTTCTTTCTACAAAATAATAATGTGAGGCATAAACTTGAGAGAAAAAAGTGAGAAAGTAAATAAAGTAAGGAAAATATATCTTGGCTTTATTTGTGTCAAAATAGCAATAAACTAGAAAGCTATATTCAGCCAAGGTGATATTTGAATTCCATTTATAAAGGCTAAAGTCCCTGGCCTAATGTTCGTTAGCTTTGCCTCTGTTGCCTAGCTACGGGTTTATAATTTTTGTCTCTGTAGATATTGATGGCTCTAATGGAGTGAGCAGTGATTGAGGGCCTAATGAAAACACTTCAAATTCTCTGTTCAGAAACGTTAACATTTTATGTATATGGCTGATGTTGTTGATTACAGGGAGCTGGAAAAGAAATGGCTTTAGAAATGAAAATCAGTAAAAGCCAGTCAGATAGGTGTTTTAAAATAATCCAAACCTATTCTGTTTGGTAAGTGTATGGCTTAAAAATTCTTTACCTGTAAAACAAAATGTAACATTGTAACTAGAAAGATTTCAATGCATGCTATCAAACCTTTAAAAAATCATGTATAGACAAAAATATATTCATATAGTTTTATGCAAAAATACTTTAAAAATTTTTACATTTATCTTCGTCTTTTAAAATAAAGTTGATTAATTAAAAAAATGTTTTACCTTAAAAGAGGTGTGTGTGTGTGTGTATGTCTGTGTGTGTGTGTGTGTGTGTGTCTGTGTGTGTATGTGTGTGTGAAAAAATGTTAGTACATATCAAAGACATGTGGGATCGGCTGTGTTTTTCTACAATGAATATCAGTAGCCACTGTGATGAGCAGCGGGTGAGATAAACACTCAGCACAGTCTCCCTTTTTCAATAACAATTGTTTTTTGTTTTTTACTTTCATTTGTTTATATATAAAGTGTTTTGGTTCTCTAGGATTGAATGCAAGAATTTTCATATATTAATTGTATTCAGGTGCTCTAGAGAAGCAAACTCTCACACACACACACACACACACACACACACACACACACACACAGACACACAGAGCAAAGGAGAACTATTTGAGTGCATGATATGGGTTAGATAGTGTAATAATATCTATCTACGCATTACAAGGCAGAAAGCCAAGTGCATCTTCAGTATACAAGGCTAGATACTTCAGTAACCCCTATATAGGTTGGGGAATTCCTGGAGAGCTGATGGTCTTCAATTCATGTTGCACTACTAAAAATGCTGGATTCTCGTACCAACAAAGATGTTCAGTAGCAGTGTCAGCAACTAAGCTGTTGTATTCAGAAGCAAAGGGGCTAGGTGGGAAGAATAAACCATTTCTGTTTTCTCATGGTCTTATTTTTATGTCTTGGCTGCAGCTGTAAATGACTGCCCTGTCCCTGGAGGAGTGTGTTCCCTCTTCAGCTAAACCGTCATGCCCAGGCATCCTAAATGAGTTGTGTCTCATAAGTGTTCCGAAATCCAATCAGATTGACAACCACTATCATTCATCACAATGGCTAATAATTCAGTGACTGAAAGCATTCTTTGCCCAACATATGAATATCATTTAATTGATTTTTCCAAAAAGTGTTCTTAAACTATGTGTTTCTTGTGCTATATATGTCTTTACTTTTATTGTTATGTCTTTGTTGTCTAAAGAGAGAGAGAGAGAAAGAAGGTGTGAAGATAGATGGGTGGAGAGGTAGGGAGGAATTAGAAAGATATTGGGTGTGGTAGACTGATAAGATTATGTTAGGTAAAAGTTATTTTCAGTAAAAATATAAAATAAAAAAGTACACAATCTATATTTCTTGCTATAGATTTGGCAAGAATCAAAATCACGTAAATGCTATTCCAAATATTCTAAGGAGGTCATTGAAGGATTTGAAAATAAATTGTGTTCACAGGTTATATCCCATGTATGCATGCTAATCAGAAAGCAACATTATCATATTTCAAAAGGGCTGATTTCAGAGATTCAGAAACTCTCTGGTCATGAGTGTCTTCACATTATCAGTAATGTATCATAGCTACATTATCATTATGTTATTTGTTGAAAAGTAGTGTTGGAAGATTTACATGGAACCTGTAAGGTAACGCTTAGACCCATGGCTTCCAATGTAGTACTAGATCAATTTTGTGGTTTGAAATGAAAATGTCCTCACAGATTCATAGGAAGTATAATGGTTTGTATGTGCTCAGTCTAGGGAGTGACACTATCAGAAGGTGTGGCTCTGTTGGTGTGAGTGTTATAGGACCCTCAAACTAGCTGACTGGAAGCCAGTATTCTGCTAACAAACTTCAGAGGAAGATGTAGACCTCTCAGACCCTCCTGCACCATGCCTCCCTGGATGCTGCCATCCACCTACCATATTGATACCGGACTGAACCGCTGAACCTGTAAGCCAGCCCCAATTAAATGTTTTCCTTATACTTAGCCATGCTGTCTGTTCACAGCAGTAAAACCCTAATTAAAAAGTTGGTACCAAGGACTTGGGTATTGCTGTGATAGGCCTCACCATGCTTTTGTTTGGAAGAATGTAAATTTGGGGACTTTAGATTTGGAGATCAGTGGAATGTTTTAAATGGGGTTTAATGGGATATTCTAGAAAGAATATGGAAGACTTTGTTACTGAGAGTTGTTCGAATTGTGCAGACCTGGTCCAAGAGATTTCAGTGGAGAATTTCAATATGTGGCCTAGAGAGTATTTTGGTCAAGAATGCCACAAAATTCGTGTCCCCTTGTCTAAAGAGACCACCTAAGGCTAAGGTGAATAGACTCTGATTAATCACATTGACAAAAGAAATCTCCGAAATGCCCATCATAGACATTGTTCTCTGGTTAAATCCCATCAAAAGCATTTTAAATAAGTGTACCAAACTTAGACTGGATAATACAAAATATATGGTTCAAGTATTGAAGGGCACCAGGAAATGAAATGGAACTGAATTCTATGTTCTAGAATATAACAGATTAAGGGATTTGGGGGTCAGGCCAACCCCAGCTAAATTTATATCCAGGCCTGAAGGTACACACCTTTAATCCCAGGACACAAAAACTAAACAGATCTCTGAGTTCAAGGCCAGCCTGAAACAAACAGGTTCTAGGTGAGAAAAAAAAAAAAGCTAAAATTCAGGTGTGGTGGTAATCTAACTTTAATCTTAGCATTAGAGGAGACAGAGCCATGTAGATCTCTGAGTTCAAGGTCAGTCTACAAAGCTAGTTCTAGACAGCCAAACATAGGCAGTGATGAAATTGGAAAACAGAAAGCTAGTGATAATGTAATAGAACAAGGGCATCATTTTCCAGCCCCAGATAGCAGCAAAACTCAGCAGCTTTGTCCACAATGCTCTTACTTTAGGGTCCAGAATAGAAGGAACTACTGGGACAATTGATGCTGGTTAGCTGGAGTTAAGAAATTCGTGGTGATTAAGAAGAGACCAGAAAGAATTAATGAGATAAAATCTTCCGGGGAAGTGTTTTCTGAGAGCACAAAGACACTGTTCCACAGATAGCCAAGGTTGTGTCTCATGCTACAGCTGGTACTTGGTAATATGTAAGAATCACTCAGGTGTTACTGGTTTTGAAGGCATAAAGGGGTCGTAAAGAGTAGCTGAGGCTTGGCACTGTGAAAGGTCATGAGAAGGCCATTGGTGAAGGTAGAGCTTCAGTTGCAGTCGGTGGTTCAGGACTGAAGGGGACATGCAAAGGAGTTGAGGCTTGGTACCACGCAAAGAGCCTATGGAAGCTATTGCTGAAGCCCAGTTGCATCAGAAGACTTTAGTGTATCGGAGATGCAAATACCATGGGATAATCATCAAGAACAGCAGTAGCAGTGGAGTGAATCAACCTGAGCTTAGAACGCTACCAAGGGCAGAGCTGGAGAAGTGACACCAGTTCTTTGGAGAAGCCCAAAGTTCCTGTGTGGATTATAGACATTGAAATAAAAGTTGTTACATTGAAGTTGCTTGGAGACCCCTAGATATTGGAGATGCTAGAGCCATGGGCTATCTGCTAAGAAGAGCTGCTAACAGGGAGTGGAACCAGCTCAGGAGAAAGAAGTTTGTTTCAGTCAACAAAAATGAAAAAAGGAGTTGGGGATCTGAAGACTGCTTTGAGATCAGCCATGGAGAAGCAGAGTTTGGAGTTTGCCCAGCTGGTTTCCTTTCTTGCTTTGGGGATTACAGTTAAATGATTGGAAGAATCTCAGAAGAGACTTTAAACTCTGGACTTTTAACATTGTTGACACTGCTATAGACTATGGGGATTTTGGAAGTTGGACTAAATGTATTTTTTATTATGCTATGTTTAGGTATGGTCCCCATGGTGTCGTATGTTTGGACAAGATTTGGGGGACCAGAGAGTGGAGTATGATGGTGAGTATATGCTCGGCTTATGGAGTGGCACTATCAGAATGTGTGGCACTGTTGGTGTAGATTTGTCACTACGGGTGTGGGCTTTAAAATTTTCACTTTAGCTGTCTGGAAACAAGAATTCTGCTAGCAGTCTTTAGATGAAGATGTTGACCTCTCAGCTCCTCCTGCACCATTCCTGCCTGGATGCTGCCTTGTTCCTGACTTGATGATAATGGACTGAATCTGTGATCCTGTAAGCCAGCCCCAATTAAATTGTATTGTTATAAGAATTGTCTTGGTCATGGTGCCTATTCACAGGGAGTGACATTATTGGAGGTGTAGGTATCTTGGAGTAGGTGTAGCCCTGTCCCCAAAAGTGTGTTACAGGGTTGGGCTTTAAGGATTCTGAAGCTGAATCCAGGCCTAATGTCACTCTTTCTTCCTTCTGCCTGTGGATTCATATGTGGAACTCTTCAGCTGCTCCCCAGAACCATGTTTGCCTATGTGCCTATACTTCCCACCATGCTGACAATGGACTAAGTCTTTGTACTGTAAGCCAGCCCCAATTAAATGATTTTATTTATGAGTTTTTATGGTCATGGCACATATTCACATCAATAAAACCCTAAGACAACAGATGAACAACATTAGACACCGAAGAATTTTAACGAAATCCAGATTCTTCTGCCACATCCTGGATGACTCAGGTCAAAATCTCTGAGAAGTGACATACTTATGTTTTGGTATATTAAATATTGAGAACTTGCAGTATAGAACATGGGTAATTACCACGTGACATTTCAGGGCCAGATAACTTTGAAGAATCTTACCTACATTGGCATTTGGGGCCCTTGGCAGCATCCCTTTTCTCTACCAAATATCTTCATTGTCTAAACCGAGGCAAACAAAAATATTTCTATATGACCTTTGAAGAGGAAAATCAACTCTAATTTTAGAATCATGTTTCTCAAACAATAGCATTAAACTTCTAAAACATGGTAAAATGAAGACTTTTGTGCCCCAAAACTACACAGGTAGCTTGAAGACAATAGGGACAATGTGTGCAATCAGTGCTTTCCCATGAATCTTTGGGGGACCAGAAGTTTTGAAGTCATATTCTAAGTCTCTGAACTCCAGGTCCTGATTCTCTGGTTCAGTTTTATTTCATTTTGATTTCTAAGTGTAATTCCAGTGTCTAACCATATTCCAGCAACTTCTTCCTCATCTAGTTTTATCTGCAGTAAACATAAAAATTCCACAGGGGAATGGCAGAAATGTAGAGTGCAGTCTGAGCAATAGGATGCTTGAATTGTGAAGATGACAGAAACCTTATAAGCTCTGTTATAAAGTTGTAACCCTATTGTCCAGCTTTCTAATATGTAGACCTGGGACCTCCTTTTTAAAAGATACATTGTTTTTTTTTAAATCCACCCTATCTCATTTTATCATCAAACAAGTTTTTGTGTATCAGTCTCTAAGAAACCCTACCACCATCGAAAAATCTCATGCTACTTTTTTTTAATATATATAAAATATATGCAAAGTTAATTTGGGGCAACAATAAAGCTCTGTAGCTTACAAAATGTTGTAAAACATATATATCTGCCACACAATCAAACTTGACTAAAACATGATATGGATCATGTATGATGGCTTGTTCCTACAATTAAAGGGAGGGGTAGCATAAGTTTGATTGGCATTTAACCACTGGTGAGCAGATCACATTCAGAGCTATCTAATAGCCCTTCATTTTTTCCAAAGTTAGGTTGCTGTGCCCAGTACTTGGAAAGCTCAGTGTCCTGTTGTTAATTTCATGGTTCATAACAGTGCTTCACAAGTCAACTGTATAATAGTAAGAATACACATAGGGTTCAGGGCTTCATCAATGGAAGCAGTGATAAAACTTAAAGTTCAGGGACCGTACTATTTATCCCAGACTTGAAAATACCTACTGGAGAAGTGGTTTTAGGACCTTCAGGTCTATAGGTGTTTGTGTATTAGCTGCTTTTGCGATACTGCCCTTGCAGTTCTTGTAGTTGCATCAAGATGTTTGGGGATAATAAATGGCCACCAGTATTTTTATAGAGTCTTAGTGATTCCAACAGGTGGTAATAACTTGAGAACCACCATAATAGACTTAAACCACTCTGAAGTTTTCACAGATTGTTTCTAGAGAATAAAATATCACTGAAGACATGGAATAAACTTGTTTGCATTGATATATATGTATGCATATATATGAATATATTGTGTTAACATACTTTATGTAATGTATAATATATCAATTATAATTATATATATGCATATATATAAATAATATGGAACAGATCAGATTGGCCTTGAACTTACAGAGATTCACCTACCACCTACCTCTGTCCTCCAAGTGCTAGAATTAACACTCTGTGCCACAACACTCACATAACAGTTCCAAATGTTTGAAATCACATCTCATATTCTTTTAGCAGATTCTGCTTAATTAATTTGCTTAACTGGCAATTAAAACATATCAGCCTCTCATACTATCTCATTTGCCTACATAAAACTAAGAAGGGAGAGAAAAGCCCAAATCACTTCAATATACATCATACATGTGTATATTCATATACATGTGTACTTTATTTACATGTCATTATATGTCTGTAGGTACATACATTACAGTATGCTACCAATTATGGGAGCTATAAGAAGGAAAACCAATAGATTTTTATTTAAAAATTTTATAGTTCATTTTACCTTGTGGTCTTAACTTTTTCTATAAAAACTTCCTATATGATTCCACCATATTTTCTCAACTACAAATCAATAAAAAATATGAAGTTTTATTAAGAAGTTTCCAAGGCAGCAGTAAAAGAACATTTTCATATATTGCTCTGGTTAGTTTTTGACAAAATCTTGAGTAGTCTGTTAAGAGAAACCTCAATTGAGTAAATGCCTTGATTACATTGTCTGTAGACATTTCATGTTTAATGATTAATGGGGTGGCAGCCCACTGTGGCTGGGGCCAAAATGGTCAGGTGATCCTGAATTACTCAGGAAAGTGGGCTGAGCAAGTTTTATGGAGCAAACAAGTAAGCAGGGTTCATTAATGTCATTTTCTTCCTCCAGGTGTCTACCTTGAATTCTTGCACTGAACAATATGATGCAATATGACTTGAGAGTTGAAATATGAATTAAGCCCTCCCCCCAAGTGCTTTTAGTAATGATTTTTCTCAATGCAGTTGGGAACACTGACTATGGCAAAATTTGGCACCAGGTATGTGCAGAAATGCTGTGGCAGACTTGCCCATGTTTTGTGGAAGGATTGTGGAAGAACTTTGGAATTTTAGAAGATTTTATGTCATTATATGTTTTTATTTTATTCTTTGTTCTTTCAGTAATATTTAAATTGCATGTGTTTTGTGGACATGTGTGTGTGTGTGTGTGTGTGTGTGTGTGTGTGTTTGTATGACTGTAGTACTTATGGAGGAAGGAAAAGTGTGGGATCTCCTGAAGCTGGAGTTGAAAGTGGTTATGAACTGCTCCATATAGATATTGATAATTAATTTGAGGTCCTCTCCAGGTATGTATTAAAAGCTAGTAATCACTGGGTTGCTACCAAGTCATTTCTTTATCATTTATTTCCTTATTCTTCACCAAGCAATAACACAAAATGCTATATCACTGAAGGAAAAAGTCAGCGATAAAATGTATGGGCCTGTCTGCAATTTAGTGAGACTGTCCCAATAGCTAAAGAAACCTAAATAAGTGTGAAGAATCATTGACTGAAAAGAAATATGTTCTTCTGAAAACAATTAGCCTAAGAGAAAGAACTTAATTTGTTCCATGCTTTCTGACACCAAAAGATTCCCCATATCTGGGAAAAAAAAAAAAAAAAAAAAAAAAAAAAAGCAACACAGGGAACAAGAGGAAAATAACTTTGAGCAAGTTGAAATGAAATTATTTGTTGATGATTGCTCAAAAATTTAGTTATCAGCCCGTTTGGCAATTATCAAATCTATTGATGACATCAAGCACTGAGAATTCTGTCATCGCTCTAAAGCAGCAGCCTCCAATCTGGAGAGGATATTAACATGATTTCTTTTAAAGTTGTGTTTATTTATTGTGGAGCTATATGCATGTGTGTATGAACATGCTTCAGCATATGTGTGGAGGCCAGATGTCAATTCTAAGAATCAGGATTTTCCCCCATCTTTTATGTGATTCCACGGTTTAGACTCAGATTGCCAGACTTGTTGAGCAATTATCTTTCCCACCGATCATCTCTCCAGTCTGTAGCATATTTACATATTCCTATGTAACTCTTCAGAAGACTTACTAATGCTACCTGGAAAGAAGAACTTCATCTAGGAAAGGGACATCTTTCCTACTTAATATCCAGTGAGCTGGCTTTGTTCTTTGTTCCCCACTAGTTGTCAGATGCCAGGTTTTAAATAAAAGATAGCTTTGGTGACCCCTGCAGTATTGTACTGTTGAGGTCAGGGCTGATTAATAATGTATCATCTGGGTATCCATTATTAATCCTTACAATCCACAGTTAACAATGAGGACCTAGCTTCATCTCTTCAGCCTCTTCCACTGGAGGTACTCAACTTGTCAGTTGGATTTCACAACACCGCAACTTTTTTCTCTGTCTGTTCTGTGAAGCTATGATTGGAAACTTCATCACAAGATATATATATATATATATATATATATATATATATATATATATATATATATATATATTGCACTGGACCTTACTGGAAGTCTCAGCTTGCTGTTTATTTCTAAGCAAATAGAGTTTTAAAGATGTATTGTGCTGTAGCTTGCTGGACAATATTCAGAGAACTGGAACATCCTCTATAAAACCCACTAACTACACAGTCCAAAGCACAAACAAATCAAACAGCACTAAAATCCTACTCTTCCATCAACACTATATGCAGGCCTGTCATATCTCTACAGCAGCTGTGCCAGGAAGGATTCTTGCATAGAGTCAGAGAGGGTTTCTTTTAAAGCAAGATGCATGCACAAGTGACTTGCCGGAAAAGGAGAATAATAAAACTCTGCAATCTTTTCCAATTTTTTCTCTCCATATTTAATGGTGCCTGGCATTTCTATGGATGACATTTAATATTTGAAAGGGCATAATTTCCTTCAGCGCATGGAGGAGTTTCTGTTATGTTTCTGGAAGATACAGAAAAAGTCCTATCTTGGGATCTTCACAGAAATCTTACCAGTCTGTTTGATTGGATGTTTCTCTGCCCTTAATCTATGTGCATTGTACCTCAAACACATCTACATAAATTCTGTATTTGGTATTCCTTTACAAAGTTTCTGGCACCCACATTAGCAACAAATATGAGCGTTGCTTCAGAAGAAGGTGATGAGAGAGGAATGTAGTCTGATGCTTCCCCAGTTGTGTTCTTCTGAGACCATGCATCTTGTAAGCTGTCTAGGATAGAGAAAGCTGCCTCAGGGAGGCTGCAGGGAGCCCTCCCTTCTCAGACCCAAGAGCACACTTTTGGAATGTCATACATTATGCCTTTTAGTAGATTTTTGCTGAAAAGGGGATTTTATTTGTTTAAGACAAGCAACAATAAAAGACTCCTGAAATGAATTCAAGCCATTTCACAGGGAAGGAAAGTTGTAAAAGATCAGAGTTTTGCCACTGGCAGAATCTGAACATATGAACTGCTGTTGTTATACTGATTCTAAAGAAACAAGAAAGGAGGCATCAGAAAACCAGAAAAACACCAATAACCATGAAATAAAATGCTTATGCCACAAGAAGCCTCTACTGCAGTAATGAGAATACCTGCTGTAAGCGTTTGAGTCCCACACAATTTACTGCTTCTCCAGTACAAGAAAAACCTTTTTTCAAAACTTGATTAATGACTAAAAGAAAAGAGTGGATATGATCAAGGTGCCACTCTGGTTAGAACTAGAATTTTCTATTTTCTAAATATAATTTACTCCACACTGGAGATGGCTCAGCAGTTAAGATCACTTGCTGTTCTCAAAGATGATCTAGGTTCAGTTCCCAACACCCACGCACACTAAGGAACTTTTAAGCCTCTATAACTCCGGTTTCATAGTTCTGATGACAATTTTTAAGCCTTTTTGGGCACCCAGCATGCATACCCATGAAGAAAGTATAAAAAAATCTCAAAAAAAAATCATACTCAAAAAAAAAAAATGAGTATGTGGTATAATGTCAAATAAGCAAAAGAGATAAATATGCTTCAAAGAAAACGTTCAGATTTATATTTTTAATTTATTTTCTAATGCTTGAGAACCCAAAGGGAAAAGAAAGAAAGAGAAATGAATGAGAACAAGATGCAGACCAGCTGGAAAGAAGGGATTCCACAGGAGGCAGGATTAGAGAAGGTAATAAAAGGAAACTGTGATTAATATGGCTTGAATACAGGCTTGACTTTTGTCAAAAAGATAAAAAATAAATAAACTTGGAGAGTTAAAAAAGCTACAGAAACAAAGGAAGCACCTGTACTCCCTGTGCTACAGGGAAGATTGTAAACAGAGACAAGGGACATCCTGAAAGCATAGAAACCCAGGTGTGTACGGCACCAAAACAGGAATAAGACACTGACTTGGGGTTAGAAACAACACCCAGTGCTGTTCTTTTCCCCCAAAATATGCACCACGCACATGCATGTTCACAAGTGTACACAGTCATTGCCTCATTCCCGACCCCTGTCAAAATTAGATGTGAAAAAAAGCACTGAACTACACTGAGATGGCATTGTCCAAAATGATCTGATACTTCCTACATCGAGTATTAATTAAGAAAATGCATTTGTATACATGGATGTAGACATTTTTCTTAGAAGAGATGCTTCTTTGTAGATAACTCTAGAATGTGTCCTTATTAATGATTGATTCTTTGATTAGAATTAGAGCTCATGACTGCAGATCTCATTAAACATTACATTATTAAGATTAAATACATAGACCAAGTGTGATGGTGCACTTCTTTAATTCCAATATTGAGGAGGCCAAGGCAGAGGCAGGTGAATACCTTTGAGTTATAGGGCAACCTGATTAGCACAGAGAGTTCTAAGTCAGCCAGATCTACAAAATAGAGAGATACTGTCTTTTAAAACAAAGAGAAATTGAATAAATATATAAATAAGCAAACTTGTTTGTCTCTTTATGTGAAAACTAATGGTTAACCTAAGAATGTATTAAAGTGAAAGAGGAAACTCACTTAGAGATCAAGTACAATACGTTCTATAAAAAAATCTTATTTCACTTTCTTGCTTCGTTTATAGAAAAATGTGTATTTTGTTAGCAAAGTTTATGATTTTCTGATATCTTTCAAAATGAAAAACATTAATATAAGCTGAATTATCAATAAATATTCATACGTCAAACACTGTTTATATGATAGAAATTATTTTTTAATATATTTCATTCAATGTAGCTAGATTAGGCTATCATTTACAAACGCTTTGTCTTAATTATGGGTACATTTGTGAGCAGAGCAGAAGAGATTTCTAAGCTGCCTGACTTCAGACGCAGGAAGTGAATTCCTATACTCCCCCAAAATTTTATGGGTCCATAATGGCTGAGCCATCTCTCCAGTCCCTAGATTCAGTTATCTAATAGAACATTCTAAAACAACATAATCTCTCTCTGTCTCCCAGGTAGTCTATCAGATAAGATTCAAAGCTGTCATTATTTTTCTATAAATTTCACTGGGAAAAGAAAAACAGAACAACAGGCTTTCGCCTAGTTATCTTTCTTATAAGTAAACCTTTGCTTCAGTGATATTGTTTGATTTTTCTGTGCTGTCATAGGCCTTTTTGACACATTTCCACAGTCACACCTTTATTTGGCTCATTATCTATTTATTTAAATATTCCAGTATTTTTGCTTGCTTTTTTTCTTTTATTATTGGCTATTTTCTGTATTTACATTCCAGATGTTACCCCCTTTCCCCCCAATCCCATCTCTCCTCCCCCTCCCATTGCCTCCATGAAGGTGCTTACTCTCTCTCTCTCCCAACCTTCACCTCCAACCTCAGAGCCTTGTCATTCCTCTACACTGGAAAAGGGGCCTTCCCTGGACCAAAGTCCTCTCCTCCCATTGATGCCAGAAAAATTCTATCCTCTGCTGCATATGCACCTGGAGCCATTGGTCTCTCCGTAATAACTTACCGGTTGGTGTTGTAGTCCCAGGAGCTGTGGTTTGGTTAGTTGATCATTTTGTTATTACCATGGGGTTCCAGAACCTTTCAGGTCCTTCAGTCCTTTCTCTAATTCCTTCATTGGGGCCAGTGTTCAGTCCAACGGTTTGATGCAAGCATCCTCCTCTGTATCAGTATAGATCTGGCAGAGCCTCTGAGGAGGCATCCATATCTGGCTCCTGCCAGTAACCACTTCTTGGCATCATCAATAGTGTGTGGGTTTAGTGGCTGCATATGGGATGGATCCCCGGGTGAAGCTGTCTCTGAGTGGTGTTTTCTCCAATCCCTACTTTCTTATTTGTCCCATTATTTCCTCCCATGAATGTTTTGTTCTACTTTCTAAGAAGAACCAAAGCATCCACCTTCTGGCCTCTCATCTCTTTGAGCTTCATAGTTTCTGTCAGTTGTTTCTTGGGAGACTTTTGGGGTAGTATCTGCTTATTTTTACAGTGGCTTTCTTAACATGATTTCAGCTCAATATTCCTTAGGGAATATCTAAAATAGTTTCCTTAGTAACAACTTGAAAAATATACAGACTTTCAAAAATAACCGTTCAAATAAATTATAGATTTAAGTCCAAAAATGTGATAGTTATCTTTATAACGCCAAGTAGAAAGTTTGTGTAGATCTGGGAATAGGAGTTTAATTAGAATAATTTAAGATGACCAGTATTTTTCAGACTAGTGTGCTACTAACCTTTTCTTGTTCAGGGATCCTAACCTGCAAATATATCCCCTGATTCTCGTTATTTCATCTAAAATCTAAGAAATTGTTATTCTGAACCAAAATTGTGTAAGGAGATTAAACTGTGGCTTTTTTGATTTTGTTATTTTGTTTGCTTTGTTATGGTGTAGTTATATTAGCTGATCATCTAGAAGTTTTTCAGGATCAAAACGTAATTTCTCACATGTGTATCTTATAAACTTACTACAGTTTATTGGTTATAGTCTACACTTATAAACCACATGGCAAGTTTCAGTGGTGGTGGTACTGTGTGAACCACATTGCACAATATGCACACATGCAATGTTCCTGGACACATGAAATATAGTGGAATAAAAAAAAAATAAGAGGGATGTACTATAGTCCATTAAAGAAAGAGACACAAGAAAGCACAGAATAAACCTTGAGGTCAAAGGCTGAGTAAGGCGTATTCTACCTTAGAGTAACAACCCAGAAGTAGAACTTGCACTTCTAGAAATTAGAAGTATTTAAGAAAATAACCTCTAATAGCTCTTGAAGCCATAAGGAAGAACAACCATGAGATGCTTTATGAGATGATAGAAAGAAGTGTTTGAATTCTTCCTATAATCTGACTTTTTTGCAACCATGGTCTAAGAATCTCTAAGTGTGGCATCTAGATCTAAGTACTCTCATTGTAGCTGAACAGCTCTCCACCATCCTCTAACTGGTTCTTCATGCTCAGAGTATTAATAGTCTTTCTTTATTTCCCTGCAGTGAGGCATCAAGGCCTGCATTCTCAGCGCACACATCTAGGAAAAGGTGTGTATCAGAGGTTCAGATGTTTATCTAACTATCATCTATCTATCTATCTATCTATCTATCTATCTATCTATCTATCTATCTATCTATCTATCTATCATCTATCTATCTACCCACCTACCTATACCTACCTATCTACCTACATACCTATATATCTATCTTTCTATCTACCCACCCACCCACCCATCCATCCAACCATCCATCCATCCATCCATCCATCCATCCATCCATCCATCTATCTATCTATCTATCTATCTATATCTATCTATCTATCTATCTATCCTACCTACCTATCTATGTATCTATATCAGGTTAGATGAGAGATTCCTGAGAATGATTTTGCTTCCTTAGGTGTGCAAAAGTTTGTTACTTAGAAAATATAAAACTGTTTCTATGTCTAACATATGTCAGGGCCTCTCAACCCCTCACAGCTTTAGGAAGGAAATTAAGAAGTGGAAATCTGTAGGAAAGGCCAGCCTATGGAGCTGTCTTCAGAAAAAATAGAAATTGAATTTGTTATATAAATGATGGCAACAAACTCAGAATTAATCCTCAGATTGTAATTCACACTCAAATACTTTCTGACTATTAGGTATTTCTTTCACTGTTTTTTTTTTTTACAAAAATATAATTATGAAATATTTAAACACAGAGAGAAAAACAGAAATAAGACAATATCCAGAAAGATAAATCTCTGAAATTTTACTCTAAATAAATACAGTAACTTTCAAAATAAAGTAATCATCACAAGATTTTATGTATATAAAGTTTGAAAAAATAAAACAATATTAAATCATTTTATTAATATATAGTGTTTACATTTTGATATACACAGCTACGTTTTAGAATAAATTAAAATGTTACAGTACAATAGAAATTCTTATATTTTCTTCTACATAAAACAATCCTACATTGGCCTTGTTGTTTGTATATTTATATGATGTAATATCATTTATGTAGATAACCATATATATATGACTTTAAAATGTTTACAGCCTACACAGAATTTATGTAAATTTTATTATTCATTTATTTATTTATTTATTTATTTATTTATTTATTTAATTGTTGGGTTACACATGTTATAGTATATATGTGGAGGTCAGCAGACAATTTGAGAGAGTCAGTTTTCTCCTATAATGTGAGCCCCAGCCATTGGCCTGAGATCATCAGGCTTGACTCAAATACCTTCATCATCTGACCCATTCTGTAGGCCCTATGATCAGTATTTAATGCATTTTTTTAGTCTTTGTTTTTAAGATATTTCTTCCAGTGAATAATGCATGCATTTGCAAATTTATTAACATGATTTTTTTCCCCATAGATACCATCAAGACAGATTTTCTGTTTAACACTTTGAAATGAAATCTATCATTATAATGACTATTGTTAGCCCTGACTCTGAGATTTTCTTGTAAGTGTGTCATACATTTGGCTATAAGGAACACCTTGCAGTTGTGTAAGACAATTGCCTTAAATCCTAATATAATTCTGTTTCCACATCAAGACTAGTAGGATATATATTATCTTGCCCATGTGTGATACATGTCTGGGAAAGAAGTCTCATAGCAACTGTTGGCTTCCTAAGTGATGATAATATTCATGACTTCAAGCACTTCTCATATACTAATATCATTATTCAAGTACTTCAAGTTCATTATCCAGAGCTCTTATCAGCTTTTCATTGATTGATACATCATATTCACTTACTCACTTACTCACTCACTCACTCACTCACTCACAAAATATATATATTTATCCTCTACCCAAGCATCTAAGTCAGTACAGTTGAAATTCTTTTTCTTCTTATAAACAACTTTAGTTTAAAAAAAAAACAGAGATAAATTACAGATTTTAAAATAATTTTGCATAAAACTATATGAATATATTTTGTCAGTACTTAATTTTTTAAAGGTTTGATAATATGCATTGAAATTGTACTAGTTACAATGAGCCTACAGTACATATAAAAGAAAATGTAACATGGAAATAGTTAATGTTTGCTTGGTGTGTATAGATTAAACGTAATGATTTTTAAATACCAAGCATTTCCACAAGACTGCATTTGAATTATTAATGATTTAAGGTCTAGGTGTACCAATCTCTGAGATGGTTCTATACACTTATTTATTTTTCTAAGAAGGACTGCTTCCACATTTTGGTCTTCCTTCTTTTTGAGCTTCATGTGATCTGTGATTTGTTTCTTGGGTATTCAGAGCTTTCTGGGGTTAGTATCCTATTATGAGTGACTGCATATTATGTCTGTTCTTTTGTGACTGGGTTACCTCACTCAGGATGATATTCTCTAGTTCCATCCATTTGCCTAGGAATTTATAATAGCTAAGTAGTATTCCATTGTGTACATATACCACAATTTCTGTATCCATTCACCTACTGAAGGACATCTGTGTTCTTTCTATCCTCTGACTCTTCAGTCATTTTGTTAAGTTTTATTTTCTCTGTCCTCAGTTCTACTGACCTCCCTAATCATTTTGTCATATGATAAATGTAGATAAATCTTTCATAATTGAAAATTAATTTCACAATGTTACTCTAGATGATGGGTTTACCTCCCAGTTGTTCTGCATCTTTCTGTAGTTACTATAGGTCTTCAGCTCTGAGTATCATTGAAATACACAGTAATAACTTCCTGCAGTTTGTATTCCATTCTTCCACTTCAAATTTTTCACTGTTTAGGATTCCACCCCCCTCTCTTCAACCAGTTAGTATTGTGTGTGTGTGGGGGGGGGGATTGGTGCAAAATGCTCCACTATCCTAGATTAGAGCTCTGGTCATCTAGATAGTGACTGGTTCCCTTTTATTCATTCTCTACCCACTATCAAATCACACGTGATTAGGTATTTACATCTGCTACTTTCTTGGATATTCCAGGCCTCCTTGAAGCCAGAGGTAGTACTTCATAGACATGTTCTCTGAGATTGATATTGATTTTAAGCATATCTTAATCAAGTAATGGGGCGAGCTAACTGATATAGTGATATCCACAGTCAGACCTGGGCTTAAAAGTCACCTACTTATTTTCACTGCAGACCTCTTTGCATCATCCTTCAGTGGAAATGCCATTTCATCAGCATGGATCAGGGCTCTAAAATACTAGTGTTGCCAAGGAAACCACAGTGTGTTCAAAATATTATTTCTTTTGTTGATTCCAAAAATCCCATCAGAAGAAACATAACAAAATACACAATCAAAATTCAAATATCGTTTGCAGAAAAAAAAATGTAATTTACATCCACCTTCCCCACACACTACTGTGTCATTTTTTAACGCAGATACATTTGTATAGAAGAAAGAATGATACGTCATGTCAGGGGTTTTTCTTTATCTTTTTTAAATTCTACTTTAATTGGCTGTTTGTGTGTGTGTGTGTGTGTGTGTGTGTGTGTGTGTGTGTGTATTTCTGATACATTACAGGTATTTTGCGCATGTATTGTGGCTTCCAGTTTAGCACTGTTGCAGGACTCCTGAGTGTAAAAATGAGCGAGTCTCTTTGTCTATATCTGTTTCTTATACTTTCTCTTGGGGCACTTTTATTTCTGTCTCTTTGTTTTGTCCTATTTTGATGTGAGTTTTTATCTTGTTAAATTTTTATTATTATCCACTGGAAGCCTGTTTGTTTTCTACCAGGAGACAGAAAGCCACCACAGAGATCAGCATAAAGATAATTGAATAAACAAGGAATAGAGTTAACATTTGGCCCTACCAATCCTGAGCATATGTCCTAAGAATTCTATTATTGCCACAGAAGTAAGCACCCACTCATACTCAGTCATTAATGTTTTAATTTATGGTCTTAAAATTAGTGTGTTTGTGAGTGTATATATGTGTGTCCCAGGGAAGCGTGAGTGTGTCACGATGCATAGTTGAAGATCAGAGGATAATGTCAGATGTCAGTCCTTACTTTCTGCCTTGTTAGGGGTACTTGTTGCATATGCCAATTTAGATGTCTCCAAGCTTTCGAGGAAGATTATGTTGCCTTTCCCACATCTCACAATAGCATGTCTTCTATGACAGATGTGTGATTACATGTCAAGATTTATGAGAGCTCTGGGACTCCAAACTCCAGGTTTCTACACTTGCCAAGGCTAGAAATTTGCCAACTGAGTGCTCTCATTCATTCCTGCATCCATGTTTATTGAAGTTCCATGTGTAATAGCAAGAAAATTGAATCATGGTGTTCCTTTCCTTCATCAGTCTCTCTTCTGTTTGCTTCCTTCTTGGCATCTTGGCTTCTTCCCATGTTTAACAAGTATAAGTAAAGGTGCTATGAAAATGTATATGTAAATTTTTATATGAACCTATGTTTTGAACTCATATTGATAACTATTAATGGAGCAGAAGGCTTGTGATAAGAATATCATTTTATAAGAAAATGCCTAAGTGTTTTTCCAAATGGCTGTAACAATTTGAATTTTGCCATCAACAAGGAAAAGTTTCTTTTTCTTTCTATCCTTGTGAGATTTTAGTAGTCACACATATTCAAATGGATCATCTGAATCTAAATAATCTAAATAATCCCTTGTCCTCACTAATGAGTGCCTCTGTTTCTTTGTTAAAATTTTAGGAATTGCCCACTCTTCCTTCTTTCTACATAAGAGTTACAGGTATAAGCCATTAACCCTATGTATAACAGCATCCTAGCAGAGCTTTGTTCAAAGCTCATTAACATAACCTTTGGTCTGTAATTAGTCTTTCTGGAGTACATTAATACAAAGCCCTTGGATTTTCACAGAATGCATATTCCTTAACATCAAGACATAAAACATCCAATTTCTTTAACTGCAGATATGTTTCTGGCCAACCCTAAATGAAGGCCACTGGTAAAGTTTTAAACATTTTCTAATTTTAGAGATGGTCTTCAATCAACAGAGGAAAATCATATTTTCTTTAGAAGTGAAGGATGATTTATAAATTAGGGAACATGTAGAGACAGGAAAGAAGAAAGTGCCAACCAGGGCAGACTATTTGTCCAACCACACCCATGTTCTATTAAGATAGACATACTAGTTCTAAGATCCATGATATTTAATGTGCTTAATAAATTAAGAAACTCAAGTAGCTCTTTTATATAAAGGATCTCGTATATAGTGGGTATTCTTTGGAGGAACAGAACTAATAGTACACATACACACAAATATATAATATTCCACATAATATTTTAGTTTGACTTACAGAATGCAGAATGTGACTTCTTTTTAAAATTGAATAGTCTCTGTGTTTACATTTCAAACGTTATCCCTTTTCCTACTTCTCTCAACCCTCTTTTCCCTCCTCTTGCTTCCATGAAAGTTGGTGTCTTAGGCTCTCAGAACTCTCAAGGGTTTGTTTGATAATGTTGCTTTTCCCATGGGGTTGCTAACCCTTTCAGCTCCCTCAGACCTTTCTGTAGCTTCTTCGCTGGAGTTCCCATGTTCAGTCTGATGGTTAGCTGCAAGCATCCTCAACGGTACCTGCATGACTCTGGCAGAGCCTATGTCAGGGCATCCATATCAGGATCCTGCCAGTAAGCACTTCTTGGCATCAGCAATAGTGCTCGAGTTTGGTGGCTATATATGGTTGATCCCCAGGTGAGGCAGTCTCTGAGTGATCTTTTCTCCGATCCCTGCTCCTCTATTTGCCCCTATATTACCTCCTATTAGTGCATTGTTCTCCTTTCTAAGACAAACTGAAGCATCAACATTCTGGTTTTCATTCTTTTTGGGCTTCATAAGGTCTGTGAATTGTTTTTTGGGTGTTCTCAGCTTTTTGGACTAGTATTCATTTATCAATGAGTGCATACTATATGTGTTCTGGATTACCACACTTAGGATAATAGCTTATAGTTCCATCTATTTGCCTAGGAATTTACCAATACTACATTTAATAGAGGGTTAATATCCAATATGAGGAATTCAAGAAGTTAGACTACAGAGAATCAAAAAATACTATTAAAAATGGGGTGCAGAGCTATACAAATAATTGTCAACTGAGGAATACTGAATGACCAAGAAGTATCTAAAGAATACCCTCAGTCATCAGGGAAATGCACAACAAAACAACCCTGTGGTTCCATTTGACACCAGTCAGAATGGCTAAGATCAAAACTCAGGATAGCAGATGCTGGTGAAGATGTGGAGAAAGAGGAACACTCCTCCGGGCAGTAAAACAAGTTCTGCTTTACTTTAGACTTCTTTACATTTAGGCCACGGATGAGAAGGTGCAGCCAACTGCCTAGGAGGGTGTCTCCTTCTCAATTAATTCATCGAGGAATTGCCCTCAGGAACCTACCCAAATGCATGTCTCTTAGTTGATCTCAGGTGCTATAAAATTGACAAGTAATGATAACTACTTGATAAGTGAAAATGAAATATATTTAGTGATGAACTTTCCTCCTTCATTTTGGCTATTTGATCTAGTGACAAGAAAGACATGTGCTCAAAGCATATGGCTGTCTCGTGTCACAGAAGTCAACACTCTCCTTTTTCTTCTTACATCTTTTGCCTCTGGAAATCTTCAGAAATTAAATCCATGAGTCCTTGTTTACTGACAATTGCTGTGTGCTTTAGATATCCCAGCAGTTTGGTGAAGCATTAGATCTTTACAGTGGAGAGAAATAATGAGAGCGAGGGAGATGAGACAAACACCGGTCAAAGCATGATAAAAGAGATGTGTGCTGACTTGAAAGTACAGTGGCCTCAGTTAATGCTGTCTCTCAAGCTTTGAATTCTCCGAATTCACTATGAAGATAACCCACGGAAAAAACTGAGAAATCTGTGAATGTGGAAGAAAAGTTCCGAGTTAGTAATATATAAATTAATATAAAGATAACTATATGGAAAGTCCAAAAGGAATGACTAATATGAAAGAGGAAGTGTCGAGTGCTTGCTGATATTTTCATCTTATTACATATAGGAGTATGGTGTGACAGTTTAAGACTTAAATTTAATGTTTATCTTTCTTTCATGAAATGAATGTTTTCCATATTCCTTTCTTTGAACCTGGTCAAGCTTTTGTAGCTTCTTCAAATTTGAAAGTAGTATTTTTGACTTTAAATGAAACTTAAAAAGAAAAAAACTATATCATGTGTAATTTATCTTATATGGGATTAGTTGCTTTTGGAATTCCTTAGTCATATAAAAAAAAATCATAGTGTCTTGAGGATGCCAGTGGGAAAGGACAGCAGGAAAGGGAACAGAAGCAGAGGGTTTAATTCTTCTGTTAAGTCCCTGGAATGGTCAACACTAGTGCTGTTATAATGAATCACAGCAGGCTGTGTATTTTATAAAGAAAAGGACCCTATATAGCTTCTAATTTTCGGGACTGGTGTCCGGAATTCCACAAGGATCAAATTAATTCCCTCGGGTGGATTTAAGCCTATAAGGTATCACAAAAATTAAATCAAATTCTTCTGAGGTTAGCACCTAAATAAAGTTGATTACCCTCTATTGGATTTCCCTCAGAAGGGTAAACATTTCTAAATACTGCCCACCAATTACTTAGAGCATTATTTATGAAATCTTTGTTGGCTCACTCTGACCATCATGAGGCATTACCAAGCTCCTCTCCTCACCCACCAGCTGATAAATACTTTTCAACCAAGCTCTATCCCATGGGAATAAAAGTCTTGATCTCAGGAATCATTCAAATGTAGGAACTTCTGCTGAGCCTAATAAGCTTTTTCCATGTGAGATAAACATGTGTTCTTTTTTATAAGATACCCTGTGGTGCTATAGCATAGCTTATGCCCACAAACTCATCCCTGTATTAAAACACGAAAGATGTTTCATTGAACATTTTCCTGTATTAGCACACTTCCTTTCAGATTTAATAACAGATAGCTACATGTGAAATTAATTTTATTGTCAGCAAGATGTCTCATGCTCAGTTGTATAGCATTTTCTGCAACTCTAAGGACCTGAATTCAAATTCTGGAGCCAATAAAAAGTTCATAATAGAGAAATAAGCCTAGGAAGTTGTCCTCTGCAATGTGTCACCCTTTACACAGATTCCACCACAACCACCACCATTACTATTACTACTACTGTTAAATAACAATAACAATAATGTTTAAAATCAACTTCTGATAACCAATGTCTTCATATTTGAAAAGAAATAACACATATCTTAGTTATCTATCTATTATACAAAGTGTCAAAAGGAATAAGATGTTAATTACTTTATGTCCTATCCTGGACATACTATGCAAATACACATTATTATTTGCATAAGTAATAATGGGCAGTAATTATTGCAGACTACATATTGTTTTACTTAAGGATAATTCTCACAATGACAGCTTCTGATCTTCTGCCTCTGGGCTTGCTTGTGCCTATATAATTATTCTTTTCTGAAGATTAGTATGATAAAGACAATAAAGTATTAAGTTTGTGGTTAGGACCTTCTTTAAGGCTTTGTTGGAATAACTACAGTATCAGTGTGCTAGTTAGTTTTAATTGCTAATGATACAAATGAGTGTTATCTGAGAAAATATTCTCAATGGTGGATTGCTTGGATCAGTTTAGTTTCTGGGTATGTCTGCAGAGAATTGGCTTGATTACCGATTAAGTCTAAAAGTGGGTGACATCATTCAGGTTTGAGTCCTGAACTGATTGAGAAAGGAGAGTGTGCTGACCACCAGTGTGCATGAATTCATCTTGCCTCTGTTTTTAGCTGTTGATGTGATTTGACTAGGCTGCTTCAAATTCTTACTCCTTTGGCTTCCTCACAATGACTGACTGCAACCTCCAATCAGGAGCTGAAGGATGCCTTCCTGCAAGGTTTTGTCAGAACATTTTTTTTTTCACACCAACCAGAAAGACAACTGGAATAATAAGACTAGCTAAGGAAAAAATGGGCCTTCAGATCATCAGTCTATGGGAAAGTGAATTATCCAATGACAATTAGTATAAAATGACTTTGCAAGTAGATCTTCCCTGATTCAACCTTGGAAGCAGAATTGTGGATCATGCTAACACTAAGGGATCAGTGAAGCTGTGACCATCATCCCTTTCCTGATCTGTAGAGACTGAAATATTGAATGGAAATTATTTTAAACCATTGTTATTTGCAGCAGTAGATAGCAAGTCTACCTAATTAGCGAAAGTTGAGGCATGATGAAGCTTACTTTCTTAGTCATTGTTTTAATGCTGTTAAAGATATAACCCCCATGGCAATGATTATAAAGAAAACATTTCATTAGCAACTTTGCTAAAGGTTTAGACGGTGAGACAATAATTGTTATAGTGAGCTGAAAATAGGCAAGGCTCTGGATCAGAAGCTGAGGATATCACATCCATTGCAGCAAGCAGAAAGACAATGTGGGCTTTTGAAACCTCAAATCTCACCCACAGTGACAAATCTCCATTAACAAGGCAGCACCTACTAATCCTTCTCAAAGAGTCCTAATAACTGTGGATCAAGCATTCTTACATAAGAGACGATAGGGGGCATTCTCATTAAAAACCACCACATTTAGTAATCTAGAAGCTCAAAACCCCCCACAACTTTAGTATTAGAAAAGCCATCACATTAATGTGAACTACCTTCTATGTATCTGTTATTTGGGGGAAACAGAGGAAGCTGTTGTGTAATAAATGAAATACTTTTGGAGGAATGCACTGAATGCACATGACCTTGGTGCTGGCTGAGATAGTCAACTCAGAAGTAAAATAGATGAAATGTATTGCACACATGTCTCATTTTTTTCATTTGAAATTATATAGCCCAGTTTATTTATATATGCACACATGTACGTGTGTGTGTGTGTGTGTGTGTGTGTGTGTGTGTGTGTATGCACATACACTCAGGGTATGCAGACATGCTATTATAAATGTGTTACCTTGGTCAAACTCAGACTTGTGGTAAGACTATCCAATGGATGGTCTTACCAGTCCTATGTACATTTTTTGAGAAAAGGGTTAATTACCTGAATTTTTCAGGGCATTCGTTTCACAAAGTCCTTTTAGACAGTGTAAACCCTTCATTGGATCCTTCTTACACAGACCTGCAGCACATCCCTTTTTTCACAAAGGAAGATTAAAATGCTTGATCAATAGCAGAATCTATATACTAAGGTTCCAGTGTTAATTGGTGAGTTCATTGGGGACAATGGGAATTACTGTTTATTCTAGGCAGAATTACTGACATGACTGATTCCATGTATGACCCAACTCTTTCCCTGATACTTTGGAATGCCCATATTCCTGGGTCTACTCTGGTAGTACATTTGGTGCCTCACAACAGGTAAGAAAAGCACAAGCTTGTTCAGTCCTGCACTAAACAAGACTTTCCTAGTATAACAGACAATCTCATTGCTTTGCAAAATCTACCATTGGTTCAAAATAGGGCGAAAGCAGGATGCTATCCCAGATTTATTCAGGCATCGTTTATGTTTCTGCTTTTTTTCTAGAAGTCATTATGTGTGTGGTCATCACTGCCTGACTTTCCCCAATTAGTTTTCTATTGTGAAATGTAAGTCAGTTTCAGCCATAAATTGAATCTCAGTGAATTGTATTACAGTGTCTTAAATCTGCATAACCAAATCAATATGCCTGCAAAAGTATTTCAACTTGTTCTAATCAGCCTCTTATGGTCAAAGCTTTACTTGGTTAATATTTAAAAGAAAAAATCTTTGAGGAGCTCTTTTCTAATTAAGGAATTAACATTACAATGTGCATTTGAATGCATGAGGATCTTAATTTGACTAAACTGATAAATTACTGCCCAGCAGGAAGAGATCTTCAGTATCTATCCTTAAAGAGGGAGGGAGAGAGAAATAAATCTCAGATATGATATTTATGTATTGAGCAAAAATGACTGAATCAGAGCACATTATAGAAGAAGCATCCATTCCCACAGGAAGTTTGAGGTTGGGAAGATATCTCATACATTGCTATGTTTTACATATTCAAGAGGAAATAATTTAATACAGTCTGAAGTTACAGAAAAGAACATTATGGTTTAATTCTCATCAACATGTTCTCTGTGTAACCACACAACAACTTAAGGTCTTGATGTCACTTTGTTGCAGTTGTTTGTTTGTTTGTTTAAGTAAGAAGTTCAAATGAATAAACTCAGTTCATGATACATGTGAAAGTTACAAAACATAAAGGGTAAAAAGAAGGAGCTTGATAGTGCACGTGTGTGTGTGTGTGTGTGTGTGTGTGTGTGTTTGTACACAAGATGGTTATCAAACAATCAAATTGTTTCCTTGTCTTCTAAAGTAGACTTCATCCATAATGATTTACTCTTCCTATACCAGAGGTGCTAGTAAAATGGCAAAATAGTAATAGTCATTGATAATATTTTGGAATCAAACTGTTTACAAATAACTATGGAATAGGCCCTTATGGAGGAGGGAATGACAAACAAAACAATGAGGAAAAATGATGATCATGGGTTTTGTGCTTTCCACTGAAACACCTGCTCCTGGATATTTATAAAAATCACTGTTCTATAGTATTCCTAGGCTCAAAGATACATCATATTTTTCATTACCTGTTCTATATATTAGAAAGTGCATTTTATTGTACCTAAAATTCTGAAGCAAAATCATTTTTGTCTGAGAATTCTGGAATCAGGCTAGAAACTTAATCAAATCTAACATCTACACATATTTAGATGACCCACATGCTTCTGAATAGAGCTTTCCTGCTGAGTCATTGGATAATGTGACAGAAGACTCCTTAAAAATATGAAGGCTCTTCTATTCTATTCCATTGATCCACATGCCTATTTCTGTACCAGTACCATGCAGTTTTCAGCACAATTGCCTTGTAATATAGCTTGAGGTCAGGGATAGTGATTCCCTCAGATGTTTTCTTGTTGTTGAGGATGGATTTCGCTATTCTAGGTCTTTTGTTGTTCCATATGAAATTGCACATTGATCTTTCCAATTCCATGAAGAACTGTGATGGAATTTTGATGGGGATTGCATTGAATCAGTAGATTGCTTTTGGTAGGATGGCCATTTTTAAAATGTTGATCTTTCCAATCCATGAGCAAGGGAGATCTTTCCATTTTCTGAGATCTTCCTCAATTTCCTTCTTTAGAGGTTTGAAGTTCTTGTACAGGTCCTTCACTTGCTTAGTTAGAGTCACACCAAGATATTTCATAGTTTTTGTGACTATTGTGAAGGGTACCTTTTCCCTAATTTCTTTCTCCACATGTTTGTCCTTTGAGTATAGGAAGGCTACTGATTTGTTTGAGTTAATTTTGTATCCATTCACTTTGCTGAATCCAAGAAATAAAGAAAACAAAACAAAACAAAAAAATCTTTACACAACAAGAAAACTTTGACTATTTTCATGTTACATTTTGTTTTGCATGTACTTTGTGCTCATTGTAACTATTGGGTTTTCGATGCAGATAGTCAAACCTTTAAAAAGATCAAGTACTGACTATTCATATAGATTTATGTAAAAATTATTTTAAAATCTGAAAAAAAAGTACTGACAAAAATGTATTGTATAATTTTATGCAAAAAATGCTTGAAATCTGTACATTTATCTTTGTATTGTAAAATAAAGATGTTAAAAAAAAAGAAATATGAAGGCAGAGGATGTGCTGCTGATGAAGGCAAGCTAGTGTAAAGAACACTTAGTAACTAAAACTCTACAAGAAGTGACAACAGTGGCAAGGGACAACCTCAGCTGTGGTCCTTTCTCTTCTGTTCCAGGTGGAATGACGTAATCAGGTAGTTTGTTTTAAGCCTTCTAATGGGATTGTACAAAGTGAATAGCATTACTGTGATTATGCCTCAAAATTTTTTGCTGTAACAACATTTTAACAGTATATGCAAAGCTTGACTAGCATCTGTATTGTAAGTACGCCAAAGATTATCAATGCATGAATCACACCTAATAATTAATGTGACATAAATCACATTGAAGTAGAAAATAGCTTTTTGTCCCCTTTGATGAATATGATTTGCCTGTTTGTACAAAGTAAAATTATATTCTAATATAGGAAATGATGATATTATTTGAAGCATGCTTATGAGAGTTTAAGATTTATTTGAGAAAATAAATCTTGGAACACTGCTGTTCTTTACAGTTTTCATATTATCAAAATTAGGCATTAACTTTGAATTGATTTGTGTCAATTCTTTTCAGATTATCAACCATCCCTGCTGTGAAAACACTGGACAAATGATGCAAATGCCAATTTGAAGCCCCATAAATAGCAATGGATGTCAGAAAAGCACTATCATAGTTTATTAATTATCTACACATCGAATCAGATGTCCAGACACATTATTGTGCACATTTTACATTTTTTTCTGTTTTTAGAATTAAAAAATACACAAAACATAGAATGTAAGATTATGTTATGAGTAAAATATTAGTGCTTTCAACCTTATATAAAAAGAAAAGGGAATTCATGGGTAAAAGGGTGACAAACTCAAAGAAAATGGTTAGTGTTTTCATCTCACAGTGAAAATATCCTAGACTAAGATAGGTTTGTCAGACATATGAACCAAAAAATGATGGCAATGTAAAATGATTAAGATTTTGTAAAACAAAGAAGGAGGGCCATTTTATTTTATTTTATTTTTTATTCTTTTGTAGGAGGAAGAATTTCTTGAAGATAATATTGTCAGTGTTACTTCATGAGTGAAAAAAGGGTGCTAAAGTTTATAAATAAAAGCAGAAATAGAAATAAATATATTAATGTACAGATTTTCATAAGCCTGTGCTGAGTGTTTACATATATAACTATCAAATCTTGAATATGAGAAAGAAAGAAATCTTAAAATTTTAAACTTAGTTCTTCTAAGTTAGAGACCTTGTGAATATATTTTAAGTATAAGGCATATTTCTTTAATATGCTCAGCCACCTATATGCAGACACAATATATGAGAAGAAGGTATAATTATCAAATACTAATATACATGATAACATAAAAGGAACATGTGAATCATATGTCAAAAATGCATTGGAATTGTGACATTAATATTGATGTTCCAAGCTTGAAATTATTAAAAGTATTCTCATAATAATTGATTTTGAAAGAATACATTAGAAATCTGAGAATAGAGAAGTCTGGAACAGTGGCATACTGCCAATGTTTACAATGGATGCAATGAAGACTAAAGAACCAATAATACCCTAGCTTTCTGCCAGCCTCTGATTTAGTCTATTTGCTAACTTTCAACCATTCAAAGCAAGTCAGAACATTAAAACTTGAAGAGAATTTGGCCACAGAGTTACAGATGGATGTAATTCAACATGGTATGCATGGAAGAAGTCTATTGTTAAAGGCTGGATGCACTTTGTACATAAGAATTATGAAAAAATTTTGTGGATTAGTGCCAAGAGCTAGGGCAATCCCATTGACATCTGGACCAACAAACTGTCCTCAGAGAGCTGATCATCCAGAAGCATTCTCACACCTAAGCCCACAGGCCCACAGAACCACAGGAGGGAAAAGCTCCAGTCAGAGACAATATGATCAACTAACATCACAGATAAAAAAAATGGCAAGAGGCAAGTGCAAGAACCTAATCAATAGAAACAAAGATACCCTGGCAACATCAGAACCCAGTTCTCCCATCACAGCAAGTAGGGGTTATCCCAACATACAAGACAAACAAAAATTGGACTTAAAATCATACCTCATATTGGTGACAGGGAGCTAAAAACATGAATATTTCCCTTAAAGAAATACAGGAGAACACAAGTAAATAAGTAGAATCCTTTAAGGAAGAAACACAAAAATCTGTTAAAGAGCTGCAAGAAAACATAAGCAAAATGGTGAAGGAATGAAACAAAACCATTGAGAATCTGAAAGTAAAAATATAAGCAATAAAGAAATCACAAAAGACACAACCCTAGGATAGAATACCTAGGAAAGAGATCAGGAGTCGTAGAAGCAAGCATTACCAACAAAATACAACCGAAAAAAAGAGACTCTCAGGTGAAGAAGATACCATAGAAAGAAAGTATTGACACAATAGTCAATGAAATTGCAAAAAGCAAAAAGCTCCTAACCCAAAACATCCAGGAAATCCAGGAAACAATAAGAAAACCAAACTTAATGATAGTGGATATAAAAGAGAGAAGATTTCCAACTTAAAGGCCCATTAAATATCTTCAACAAAATTATAAAAGAAAACTTCCCTAGCCTATAGAAAGAGATGTCCTTGAACATACAAGGAGCTTACAGAATTCCAAATAGAGTGGACCAGAAAAAAATTTCTCTTGTCACATAGTAGTCAAAACACCAAATGCACATAACAAAGAAAGAATATTATAAACAGTAAGGGAAGACGGTGAAGTAACATATAAAGGCAGACCTCTCAGAAGGTCTTCACCCCAGACACTAACATCTTGTAAGCACACCTGAAAGCTCAAATAAATAAATAAATAAATAAATAAATAAATAAATAAATAAAAGAAGTAGTAGTAGTAGTAGTAGTAGTAGTAGAAGAAGAAGAAGAAGAAGAAGAAGAAGAAGAAGAAGAAGAAGAAGAAGAAGAAGAAGAAGAAGAAGAAGAAGAAGAAGAAGAAGAAGAAGAAGTAGAAGAAGAAGAAGAAGCAGATACACCCAAGAGGAGTAGACTGCAGGAAATTATTCCAACTCAGAGTTGAAATCAAACATAGCACAAAAAGAACTGTACAAAGTATCAACAAAACCAGAAGGTGGTTTGTTGAGAAAATCAACAAGATAGATAAACCCTTAGCCAGAATAATGCAAAGAGACAGTATCCAAATTAACAAAATCAGAAATAAAAAGGGAGACATAACAACAGAAATTAAAGAAATTCAAAAATTATCAGATCCTACTACAAAAGCTTATACTAAACAAAACTAAAAAATCTGGATGAAATGGCCCATTTTCTAGAGAGACATGAGACACCAAAGAAAATCAAAATCAGATAAACCATCTAAACAGCCCCATACCCCCTAAAGAAATATAAGCAGTCATTAAAAGTATCCCAACTCCCCCCTCCCAAAAAGCCCAGAACCAGATCTGTTTAGTGCAGAATTCTGTCAGAACTTCATAGAAGACATAAAGCTAATGCTCTTCAAAGTATCCACAAAGTAGATACAGAAAGAATACCACTCAATTTATTCTTCAAAGCCAAAATTATGCTTATATATAAACCACATAAAGACCCTACAAAGAAAGAGAACTTCAAACTAATTACACTTGTGAATATCAATGTAAAAATACTCAATAAAATTCTTGCAAACCGATCCCAAGAACACATCAAACAACTATTCACCTTGATCAAGTAGGCTTCATCCTAGGTATGCAGGGATGATTTAATATATGGGAATCTATCAACATAATCCACTATACAAACAAACTTAAAGAAAAAAAAATATGGTTATCTCATTAGATGTTGAAAAAGCATTTGATATAATTCAACTCCTCTTCATAATAAAAGTCTTGGAAAGATGAGGAATTCAATGCCCATACATAAACATATTAAAAGCAATATACATCAAACCAGCAGCCAGCAACAAACTAAATGGTGAGAAACTTGAAGTAATCCCACTAAAATCAGGGACTAGACAAAGTTGCCGACTTTCCTCCTGTCTATTCTGGCTAGTACTGGAAGTCAGAGCCAGAGCAATTAGACAACAAAGGATGTCAAAGGGATACAAATTGGAGAGGAAGAAGTCAAAATATCACTATTTGCAGATGATATGATAGTATACTTAAGTGATCCCAAACATTCCACTAGAGAACTGCTAAAGCTGATAAACAACTTCAGCAAAGTGGCAGGATATATAATTAACTCAAACAAATAAGTAGCCTTCCTCTACTCAAAGAATAAATAGGCTGAGAAGCAAATTAGAGAAACTACATCCTTCCTTTACAATAGTCACAAATACTTTAAAATTGGTAATCCTAACCAAGCAAATGAAATATTTGTATGACAAGAACTTAAGTCTGAGAAGAAAGCAATCAAAGATGATCTCTGAAGATGGAAAGATCTCCCATGCTCATGGATTAGCAGGATTAATATAGTAAAAATGGCTTTTTTGCCACAAGAAATCTACAGATTAATTGCAATCCCCATCACAATTCCAATCAATTCTTTGTGCTGAGGTCTGGGTTGATGGCTGACAGTGGGAACATCTTCATGGAAGCAAGGGGATGGGAAAGGGAAGAGGGGAGATGGGAATTGGAGGAAAGTGGTAATATTTGAAATGTAAATACAGAGACTAATAAAAATGATTTAAAATGTTTGTTGTGTACTTTCTTGAAATTGACTTCTATTCTGCATACTGAGGATTATCTTTTGTCCCTATTCATTTCTCTTAAAATGCATAGCAGACAAATTAGAATGTGAGGGAACATCACACAAATTGATTTGGAAGACATATGTTGTTTCTAATCCACAGATAACAGCCACTGGAAGCTTAAGTTTGGGAAAGTCAGGTCAGCATTCTTTTCCTGCTGACTAAGCAAGCACCATGCAGGTGCTCTGTATTTATGTAAACAAATGCTAGTTAAACATGCTTTATTTAAGGAGCTGGTAAATCTTGTTTCATTTAGATAACAGCAGAGGCTTTAGTCTTAACACGGTCAAAAAAGAGAAAAGAAGGAAGGAATGAAAGATAGAAAGAAGACAAAGATCTGTTTATCTGCAAGGTATTTGAAATATTCCCATAGGGCGCAGGTTCATGTTGGGTGGTAAGTGATGTGGAAAAGTTAAAATAGAGAGATTTGACATTGAGAATATTACTAAGGTTGTCTCATTCAGAGAATATAGAATGTCATTCTATCAAAAATATGAGGAGGAAAATGGGATTAAGACACATGAGAACCAAGACAAAAAAAAAAAAAAAAAAAAAGAACTTGCAAAATGAATTGCTCTAAGTTAAGTCAAACTAAACAACCAGAAAGAGTAACAACTTATTGTTAACTTAGTTTTGAAAAAAAAAAAAATGCCTGCTATGCAGGAATAACAGAAAACTCTTTCAATACTATAAGATAGTAGGGATAGTTAAAGAATAATATATTGTCTCATATTAAATAAAAAAAATTAGGCATAAACAAAGACTGTAAGTGTGCATTTTGTCTTCAAACTTTAATAACTAATGACAATTTGATTTGCTAGGCATATTAGACTAACTTTAAAATATTCTTGTATAAGTGTATTATTGCAAAACTAATAAAAGAAAACAATATTTCTGTGACTAAAACTGCATTACGATTTGGTATCAAAAACAACAAAAGAGCCATGAGGTAGTGGGCCACTCTTTTAATCCATGCACATTCCCATGCTCTCACGCACACACACACACACACACATGCACATATGTGCACAGGCACATGTACAGGCACACAAAGCCATGAGGTTCAGTATGATGATTTACATCAATTTGGTTTTAAATTAACACCACCGTAGGCCATTCCATTTATGCCTAATCTTATATAAAAGAAAGAAATAGCAAATAACAGCAGAAGTGGAAAGGACTGTACATCAAGCCACACTGACAGCCCAAGGACATCATTTTAATGACTATGAAAGTGAATGTGTTAGCTTCAAACATAGCGAAATAACCACATGAATATTTGATACATGTAAACAATTCCTCAGGAACACTTGACCAAGCAGATTTTCACATACAACTTAAAAATTGTCAGGAATGAGCATCTGTACCTTGCCACATGTAAAACTTGAACAGTTTATCTGAACAAACTGTTTGAAATTTGTCTCATAAATAGCTGTAAGAATAATTTAAGGCCCAGTTCTCAAGAGATGGAGGCACGGATAATTATCATGGCAATCATAAGTGTATGTCTTAAACATTTGCCAAGCACAGCCGAGCAGTCCTCAACTTGGTTGCACCTTACCTTGGAAGGGTTCTGAAGGTATTGCTAATTGTATTGAGTCTAAAAGAATCAGAGAAGTTAGACAGAGAGCCAGGGCAATCTTTCTTGGCAGAGAATAAATGACAGTTCACAATGTAGCAAGGGTGCTGTTCCTGTAAAGTCAGTGTGCAGTAGGCTGGGTGGGCTAGTGGGACAGGATGCTGCCAAGGAAACATCAAGACTCAGGCACTAGCTTTGTTTGTTAGACAGACTCCAGAAAGTCATATATGTGTTTTTACAGTCGAAAATATGTAAGGGTGTATTTTCCCTTTCTCCCTTATTGAAGTACGCAATTGCAATTTTTCATTACTTTATTTATACCTGTCCTTTTTCCATTCATTCATTCATTCATTCATTCATTCATTCATTTACTTTACAATCTGATCACACCCATCCCACTCCCTTCTCTCCCCACCTCTCTCAGTCTTTCCTCCAAGTTCTCTTCCCCTTCCCCAAGCACCAACTACCCAGTCACATCAAGTTACTGCAGGTCTATGCAGATTCTTTACCATTGAAGCTAAATAAGGCAGCCTAATAAGGAGATCAGAAACCACAGGAAAGCAATAGTGTTGAAGACAGGTCTCACACAAGTTACTGGAGGATCCACATGAATACCAAGCTGAGCATCTGCTACATATATGCAGGGGCCCTAATTTGGTTGGTGGTTCAATCTCCAGGAGCCCACAAGGCTCTAAGTTCGCTGACTCCTCTGTTTGTCTTTTTGTAAAATTTCTATCTCATCCAGTCATTTAATCCTTCTCCTAACTTCTCCAAAAGACTCCACAAGATCCTTCATATGCTTGGATGTGTGTCTCTGAATCTATTTCCCTCAACTGCTGGGTGGAGTCTGTCAGAGGCCAGATATGCTAGGCTTCCATCTGCAAGGATAACAGAGTTTCTAATAGTGTCAGGGATTGCATCTTGCAATCTCAAGTTTATCCTCTCATTGGTTGGACTTTCTTCCAGTCTCTGCTCCATTTTTGCTCCTGAACTTCCTCTAGGTGGAACAAATTTTGGGTCAAAGGTTTTTATAGGCAGGTTGTTGGACTTGTCTCTCCACTGAAAAGCCTCCCTGGCTAGAAGAGTTAGCCACTTCAAGTCTCAGATCCCCCACTGCTAGGAGTCTTAGTTACAGTCACCCTCATAAATTCCCTAGAGCCTGCACCATCATTGGTTTCTGGCAAGTCCTAAAATCCCCCCTTTCCTAATGCAGATTTTCCATTAAATTCATGGTCTCTCCCAGGATCTCCCTATACCAGATTCTGCCCTTGTCCCTTTCCTCTCCCCATCCTCTATCTCACCCAATTATCTCCCTCCACCTACCCCATCACTATTTTGTTTCCCCTTCTGAGTGAAATTCAAGAATTAGCTTCCCTGGGTCATAGAATGCAGTATTTTCTTCCTGTATTCTATGGAAATATCTACTTATAAGTGAGTACATGTCATTCATGTCCTATATGTGTGGGTTAACCCACTCAGATGATGTTTTCTGCTTTCATTCAATTGCTTGGAAATTCCAATGCTGTCCTTATTTTAATAGCTGAATAGTATCCCACTGTAAAATGAACTCCATTTAAAAAAATGTTTAGGTGAGGGGCATCTGGGTACATTTCAGTTTCTGACTGTTATAAATAAAGCCATTATACATAAAGTTGATCAAGTGTACTTGGTGTATGGTAGAGCAGTGAAGAACTATTCCAAATTTTCTGAGAAACCAGAAGATTGATTTCCAGAATGTTTGTAAATACCTACAAATGTGGTTATACAGAAAATTAACTAAGAAATGCTAGTAACCCTCTTTTATACAAGCAATATGTGGGCTGAAAAAGAATTTAGGGAATTAACACGTTCACAATATATAAAAAATATAAAATTATTTGTGTTACAAGGCAAGTGGAAGACCCATATTATAAGAACCTCAATTCTACGAAGAAAGAGATTGCAGAAGACCTCAGAAGATGGAAAGATCTCACATGCTGATGGAGCAATAGGATTAACATAGTAAAAATAGCCATCTCACCTAAAGCAATCTACATATTCAATTCAATTCTCATCAAAATTACAACACACTTCTTTATAGACCATGAAATGTCCCTTTTAAACTCATATGAAAAGAACAAAACAAACAAAAAAACAGGATAGTTAAAATAATCATGTATAATAAAAGAACTCTTGGAGGTATCACCAAAACTGATTTCAATCTGCACTACCCAGAGCATTAGCAATAAAAATTGAATGGTTCTTAATAGGTAAGTAGTATTCCATTGGGCAAATAAAGCACATTTTCTATATCCATTTTTCTGTTGTGGGACATCTGGGTTGTTTCTAGCTTCAGGCTACCACAAATAAGGTCACTGTGAACATTGCGGAACAACTGCCCCTGTGGCATAGTGCAGCATTTTTTAGTATATTCCCAAGAGTGTTATTGCTGGGTCTTTAGGTAAATCTATATCCAATTTTCTGAGGAACCTCAACATTTATTTTCAGAGTGATTGTCTGAGTTTGCAACCCCAACAGCAAAAGAAGAGTGTTCATTTTTCTCCACATCCTATGCAACATCTGCTGTCACCTGAGGTTTTGATCTTAGACATTCTGAATGGTGTAAGGTGGAATCTTCAGGGTTGTTTTGATTTACATTTATCTGATCACTGAGGACTTTGAACTATTTTGGATGTAACTAGAAAATATCCTGAGTGTGGTAATTCAAACCCAAAGGACATGTATGGTATGTACTCACTAATAAGTAGATATTAGCCACAAAAAAAATTGAGTGCACAGAACTCAAAAACGATAAAAAGTTTGAGAGCACAAGTAAAGATATTTCAGTCCCATTTGGGAGGGAGAAGAAAGCCACCACAAGCCAAACCAGGAAGGAGGGACCTGGGAGGGAAAGAGAATTGGGGGAGGGAAAGGAGAACATGATTTGGAATTGGGTGGGGGAAAAAGGACTGAAGTCCTGAGGGCCAACCGAAAGAGTGGAAATAGGCAACTTTGGGAGGTAGGAGGCTTGAAGAACCCTCCAGAATGTACCAGAAACCTGGGAGGTAAGAGACCCTGAGAACTCAAAGCAAGGGACCCTAGATAAAATGCCCTAGAATGGGGAGAGGGAAGTTGTAGTGCTCACCTCCTGCAGAAAGACAGGGCATCAAGCAAGGGACGGGGATGCCACTTCACAGTCAAAACTCTGACCCATAATTGTTCCAGTTTGAAACAACTGCAGGGACAGAAATGGAGAAGAGCCCAAGGAAAAGAAGGAAAAGAAGGTTCAGTGGCCAGCCCAAAGTGGGATCCAACTCAAGGAGAGGCCCCAAGGACTGACATTATTATTGAGGCTCTGGGGAGCTCACAAAAGGGACCTAACATTTCTGCCCTCTGAAAGACCCAACAAGCAGCTGAAAAAGTCAGATGCAGATATTTCAAGCAACCAATGAACAGAAGCAGCTGACCTCTGTGGTTAAATTATGGAAAATCTGGAAAAAAAAATCCCTAGGAGGATGGCGGCCCTGTAGGAGTACCAACATTCACAATAAACCTGAAACCCTGAGCCTTCTCAGACACTGGATCACCAACTAGGCAGCATACACAAGATGATATGAGAATCCAACACACGTATAGCAGAGGACTGCTGGTCTGGGTTCAGTCAGAGAGGATGTACTTAACCCTCAAGAGACTAGAGACCCCAGAGAGTGGGGAGGTTTGGTCGGGTGGGGTTTGGCGTCATGGGAACATACTCATGGAGATGGGCATACTAGGTATGGGATTCATAAAAGTTAGAGAGTGGACCTGGAAAAGAATAAAAATGCATATATAGTATATTAATTATTGTTGCAAAACAAATCAAAACAAAAAAGTGAATGGCATCAATATAGGAAGAGTGATATTGATTAATGGACACAATACAGTATCCTCAATAAATTGTATTGGTCTATTTGAGTGTCTGCATGTAGAAGAATGCAAATGGATCCATATTTATCATCTCACACAAAAAGCAAGGCTAAGTAGATTAAAACCCTCAACATAAAACTGAATACACTAAATCTAACAGAAAAGAAAAATTTGGGAGTATCCTTTAATACATTTATACAAGGGTCAATTTCTTGAAGAGACTACCAACAGTTCAAGCATTAAGATCAGCTATTAATAGATGAGGCTTCATGAAACTGAAAGTCTTCTGTAA
The DNA here is from genome assembly GCF_963924665.1 of Micromys minutus. NCBI lineage: Eukaryota > Metazoa > Chordata > Mammalia > Rodentia > Muridae > Micromys > Micromys minutus. The sequence continues at coordinate 10,362,948 of NC_137953.1, forward strand.
AGAAATTATACCATCAAGAGAGAAAAAAGTAACAGCCTACATAATGGGAAAATTTTATCACCAACCCTACATTTGACAGAGGGCTAATATCCTGAATATATAAAGAAGTCAAGAAGTTAGACAACAATCCAAGTAACCCAATTAAAATACAAGGTACAGAGCTGAACATAAAATTCTCAACAGATGAATTTCCAAGGGTTGAGAAGCACTTAAAGAAATTTACCAAGTCATTAATCATCAGGGAATTGAAAATCAAAATCAAAATGACTCTGAGATTCTACCTTATACCAGTCTGAATGGCTAAGATCCAAACCTCAAGTGACAGTACATGCTGGTTAGAATGTGCACCAAGGGGAATGCTCATCCATTGCTGATGGAAGTGTGAACTTGTGGGTGACACCTGTCTCTTACTACCTACTACTCTCTGGAGTTCCTCCTTCCCTTCTTTTCTCATGGTTCCTTTCCACTTCCCAGATTATTTAGTTATTTCATAGTTTGTATTCAAATCTAAAATTGTGGAGCTGCTAGAGCCCATAAATAAATGAGGGCATTTGACATTTTTCTTACTGGTTCAGAGTTACCTCAGCCATACATGCAATACATTTTAGTTCCATTTATTTAACTCAACATTTTTTTGCACTATAAAGGATGATCAGAAAGAGTGTAACAACTTTAGTTTCAAGACACTTATTACTAGTGTTCCTTAAACAGGACAAGGAAAACAAACACACGAACTACCATAAATGGTTGCCTGAACAAACCACCATGATGGCAGTACCAGCTGAAATCCCATTTCCACATGGTCCTGCTCTTAAATGAAGAGCTACCGGTACCTAATTACTGGTAAGAGAAGCGGTTTCCTCCATGGATGAGTTCCCACACTGTCCCTTCTCAAGCATCCACTTCAAGACACATGGACACAAAGCCTGACACTAAGTGAACGTGGCAGTAGATGTGTAGAAAAAGGTGAGGTGTCACAAATTTGGGCAGAAAATGTAGGACACAAGAGGAATTGTGTGTCGGGGGAGGGCAAGTGTTATAAATGCAGAGCTTATGTATGAGGTTCAACTATTTTTAATGCATTTTTGATATTAGCATTTATATATGACTAGGATTCTAATGCAGCTGTGCCAATTTGCCAGGAGTAGTGCAATAAAACACAAATACTATTTTAAACCACTATTTCATTATGTGAAAATTTAAATGGTGAAGAAGTTGAGGAAACTTTCATTTCAGTGTAAAATTTCAGAGCTGGAATTCTGATAATAATCTAAAACAAATTCAGATTTTTTTGAATCTCTCATCATCTATAATTCTCAAATCATCTATGACACTAGAAAAACAGTTACACTAAATAGAAAAAAATGTTACTCTGATATATATATACTTTGATCCATATATATAAATTCAATGTCTTGTATAAATGTTTATTCCTGTTTGATAGCATCTGTCCAGGAGGGAAGTAAATGAAGAGAGTCTAGCTTCCCTGCTTGAAGAAGGAAATAAATAGCAAACAGCAAACTAAAACAGAATTGCTGTTGCTACACACTGATGTGATTGGTTTTTGTTCTGTAACAGTATCTCTCTGTCAAGAGACCCTTTAATGGATGAAGAAGACCTATATTTAATGTGATTGTATTTTATTTATTATGCATAGGTTGGCATGCATCTGGAGGTCTGAGAACCATTTGCAAGAAACAGTTTCCCTTTTGGACCATATGGGTCTCAGTGATCAAACACGGATTTTCAGGTTTATCAGCATCTCTTATCCACTGAGGAGCTGTATCTGTGGTTGTGCAGAGTCCTGTATAATGATGCTGGAAGACTGATATTTCTGCATGTTTTCATATGCAATGACAAGGGGTAAAACATAAGTAAATGACAAGAACACAGGAACTCGAACAAGCAACCAAGAAACAGTTGATCAAAATCTTAGCCGTGATATCACCATGGAATCATGGCTCTGAGCCATTTCACATCAGAAGGTCCAGCCACCTGCTGTTGTGCAGTGTATAATTATTCCCATTTTCATTTGGCAAAGTATAAATGACAGAGGTTAAGGACTCTGTCCACAAATAGTGAGTCCCTGGCAATGGAACATGAAATTAGGTCACCTGCATTTCGCAAACAACATAAGCTAATTTTCAGTAAGACTGTTCCCCCCTACACACAAATTACACTATGTTGTTAATGTCATTTGGTTTTTGAATATATTTTCTAAAACATCAAGTGTTTTGTTCAAAATGAAACTTACTGAACTATGGGTATGCATACATCAATTTATTCTCATGAGTTGCTCTTTATCTGCACATTAATAAACCTATTTTATTAAATAAGAGATCTTAAAGCAATTTGAACCATATTATTTTTTAAGAACAAAGTAATGTGTGATATACTTTAAATGTTTGGCATATTTTAATCACCATATGTACTGGCTGGTTATGTGTCAACTTGACACTAGCTGGAGTTATCACAGAGAAGGGAGCCTCTGCTGAGGAAATGGCTCTCATGAGATGTAAGGCATTTTCTCAACTAGTGATCAAGTGGGGAGGGCCCAGCCCATTGTGAGTGGTGCCATCCCTGGGCTGGTAGACCTGGGTTCTATAAGAAAGCAGGCTGAGCAAGCCAGGGGAAGCAAGTCAGTAAGTAACATCCCTCCATAACCTCTGCATCTGCTCCTGCTTCCTGACCTGCTTGAGTTCCAGTCCTGACTTCCTTTGGTGATAGTGTAATGTGAAAGTGTATCCTGAATAATCTCTTTTCTTCACAACTTACTTCTTGGTCATGATACTTTCTGCAGGAATAGAGATCCTGACTAAGACACCATACAAAGACAGAGATTATTTTCAGAGATTACTTTGCAAAAATGTGCTTTATACTCTGTTATATCATTGGACCTCTTGTGTTTTTCTTGTTTAGACACAATTTCACTTTCTAATCAAATCAAAGTGAAATGAAAGTAAAAGACATCCTATGTATTCAGTGTCAGATTTACTACCCCCAGAGACTAACATCCTTCATCCGGGCGTGTGGAGCCTTGCTAACAGACAGACAAAAGAAATGGTAAGGTTGAAGGAACTCAGAATCGTGAACAGCAGGAGTGGAGTCATTTCCTACCTGCATTTGCCTGCTCTGGAACTGGTATCCATGATACCTCACTGAGGATCATGGGCAATGGATCGTCATAACATGTACACCCCAATAAAATGTATACATTCATATCCACCATCATATAAATCAGTAAGAACAAGCAATGATAGTCTCTTCATTAAGGATCACCTTGTGGGAAGGTCTTTGTCTTAAAGAGCCACTTGTATAACTCCTGAGTTGAGCTTCCTTTCTTTTAGCATCTGTGGTCTACTTGGCCATCTCTCCCATACATATCTGTTTCTTCTGGTCCAAAACTCTGCCTCCCTTTTCCCTTTCTGCCGGGCAAACAGACTCCCAGATGAAAAGGTGCAGCCACGAACAGCCTCCTGCCCCCAGTCGCACTCCTGACTGTAGTAGTACACTGGGTATTCAGAGAGGAGAGCAGGGGCCATGCTTTTAGTCATAGAACCCTCTGTCTCTCCTTCTACTCCCGTGAAGAACAACACTGACTGTGGATTCAGATTCTCACTACCACCACCCCAACATGCTAGCTATTCAGAGATCGTTTTGTCCCACAACAGAGAGACAGGACATGGACAGCAAAAAATAGATTTACTTAGTACAGTTTTAGAGAAAATCTAGAACCAAGTATACTTTTTTATGGTTAGGACTTTTATTTTTTATATATTTTGTTTATTTACATTTCAACTATTATGCAAACACCCTATTCTAGCCTCCCTCCCCCTGCTACTATGAGAGTGCTCACATAACTCATCTAACAATCCCAAACCCCCTCCATGGCATTCCTCTACACTGGGGCTTCAATCCTTTGCAAGACCAAGGAAATATCCAATTGATGCCCAATAAGGCCATTCTCTACTACATATGGAGCTCGGGCCCTGGGTTCCTCTATGTGTACTCTTTGGTTGGTGGTTTGGTCCCTGGGAGCTCTTGTTGGTTGATATTGTTGTTCTTCCTATGGGGTGCAAACCCCTTTAGCTCCTTCAGTCCTTTCTCTAATTCCGCCATTGGGGACTCCGTACTCAGTCCAATGGTTGACTGTGAGCTTCTGCCTCTGTATTTGTCAGGCTCTGGCAGAAACTCTCAAGAGAGAGTTTTATGAGGCTCCTATCAGCATGGACTTCTTGGTATCTCCAATACTTTCTGGTTTTGGTGACTGTATAAGGAATGGATCCCTATATGGGACAGTCTCTGGAAGGCCTTAGTTTTAGTCTCTGCTCCACACTGTTTCCATATTTCCTCCTTTGTGTATTTTGGTTCCCCTTCTAAGAAGGACTGGAGCATCCAAAAATATTAAAATTATATTTAAGTACTACAGAAGCTGAATATGTTTAGAAAAAAATAATAGTATTTTTAAGTAGTATAATTATATAGATACTCTTAGGAGAAGACTCCATAAGAGGTAAACAAGAAGTATTTTAAGATGTCTACTTTTCTGTGCCAAGAGCATACAGTTATATTATTAAACATTTTAATGGTGAAAATCTGTACTTAGTAGTTTTGGAGATAAAATAACTTTTTGTAGGGAATTGAATATGAGAATTTTAAAAATCCTCTTTCATCACCTATTATTCATTGCAATGTATTAATTATTTGTTTCTGAAACATGCATATTTGGTAAGTAAGGTAGTTCATCCAATAAAGATCTGGTTGCCATGTGCAACTACCCAAGTTCTATCTCCTGGACTGTATAATTTACTTCCTCTCTGCTGTGATAAAATACTATTACCTCAGCAACTTATAGAAGGAAACATTTTTCTGAGTTTTTGGTTTTGCCAACATAAGGGTCCATTATGACAGAGAAATGGCTTGGTATGGTGGCTAGCATAAAACATGAGGGCTTGTATCTCAAACTGAAATTAGGACACAAAGATTGAACTTGGAATAGTCCAGTGCCATATTTCAACCATCAAGGAAGCCTGGTTTCCTAGACATGCCCAAACAGTGCAAATACTTTATGAGTTCATGCTCAAATGCAACAGTCATGGATTACATTCCTTTCCACGCTGCTACAAGGACTGCAAAGGTGAAAGAGGAGGACTTAGTCTGTTTTCACTTGACTGACACACATGAATTTGTCTCTCTCTCTCTCTCTCTCTCTCTCTCTCTCTCTCTCTCTCTCTCTCTCTCTCTCTCTCTCTCCTTCCCTCCCTTCGTCCCTCCCTCTCTCTCTCTCTCCTCTCTTTTATAAAGTATCAGAGAGTACACTATTTTATGAAAATTCCAGAATGTGAGAATATTTAAGTAAATATAAATGACTATGAAAAAATGAAGTAAAATTTAAAATTTCATCTATAATGTTCTAATTCAGGTCTGGAGGGAGATGATAATTTCCTGTGAGGGGAATACAGCACCCTCAATAAATTCATGGCAACCACAGATTTGTAAATACACTTTTTCTCTATGACTCTGTAGGTATAGATTTCTTACATTTCTTAAGTTTACACTGATTTATTCTAAAACTTACTCCTTCTTATGTTCATACCAACTTAGAAACATAACCAATTATCCATACTTTATTAAGTTGTAAAAGAGTATTATTAATTCCTCATAATTAAGATACATAGTTCCATTTTGTTTTAGCACTTTAGACATTCACTACAACATCTAATTTCAATAATAATAATAATAATAATAATAATAATAATAATAATAAAAAAGACTGTCAGAAAGTACTGGAGAATTTTCTCAATGCTTAAGAACACAGGCAATTTCTAGAGAGGTCCCAAGTTTGGTTTTTAGCGCCCACATGATGGTGTACAGCTATGTGTGATCTAATTTTAGGAGATTTGCTTTTCTGATTTCTGCAGGTATTCCACAAATACAATATGCAGGCATTACACATACATAAAATGAAAATAAATACACCTTTCTTAAAATTCTGCCATGTTAAATGTTGAATAGTTTTAAATTAAAAAGAAAAACCTCATACTTAGCTCCAAATCCTGATATTGTCTTTTGCCATCCACATGTGTTCATATATACTTATTTATTCTGAAGAAGTGCTAACAAATGCTTTTTGTAGAAGAGTCTATATAAATGTTACTCTTATAATAATAAATACTATAAAGACTAATTATGTTATGAGGGTTAAGCATTGTTTTCTAGAGGTATTAAAAATTTAATGTTTGTCCTCTACATATTTTGATGATATAATAAGGCAGACTATTTAGAGTAGATAATGTGATGTTTTCCACTTTTATTTAATATTTATGTATTTAGTTTTCGAATGTTATTCCTTCCCCTTATTTTTTGAACTACTTTATTTTAAAAAACAAATGTAAATGAACAAATTTTTAAGCATTTTTGCATAAAGGTATACGAATACATTTTTGTTAGTGCTTGGCTTTTTTTTTCCCCCCAAATGTTTGATAATGTGCATTAAGGTCTTACTAGTTACAATGAGCAAAAATTACATGAAAACAGGAATGTAACCCGGAACTAGAATATGTTTTCTTGGTGTGTAAGGATTGAGCATAATGTTTTTTTTATTTATTTATTTTTATTTTCTTGAACTTCAAACAGTCTGTGAGCAGTTTCTGGGGTGTTCAGAGCTTTCTGGGGTTAGTATCCCATTATCAGTGACTGCATATTATGTTTGTCTTTTGTGACTTGGTTATCTTACTCAGGATGATATTCTCTAGATACATCCATTTTTTAAGAATTTCATTAAGTCATTGTTTTTAATAGCTGAGTAGTAATCCATAGTGTAAATGTACCACAATTTTTGTATCCATTAATATACTGAAGGACATCTGGGTTCTTTCCAGCTTCTGGCTATTATAAATAGAGCTGCTATGAACATTGTGATCCATGCCACTTTGTTCTATATTGGAGTGTCTCTGGGGTATATGCACACAAGTGGAATAGCTTGATCTTCAGGTAGTACTATGTCCAATTTTCTGATTTCCACAGTGGTTGTATCAGTTTACAACCCTACCAACAGTGGAGAAGTGTTCCTCTGTCTCCACAACCTCTTCAGCATCTGCTGTCATCTGAGTTTTGGATCTTGCCCAATCTGACTGCTGTGAGGTGGAATCTCAGGGTTGTTTTGATTTGCATTTCCTTGATGGCAAAGGATGTCAAGCACTTAGTTTTTTCTCAGCCATTCAATATTCCTCAATTGAGAAAGTTTTGTTTAGCTCTGTACCCCATTTTTAATAGGTTTGTTTGATTCTCTGGTGTCTAGTTTTGAGTTCTTTGAATACCTTGGATATTAGGCCTCTATCTGATGTGGGGTTGGTAAAAATATTTTCCCACTCTGTTGGCTGCCATTTTGTTTTCTTGACAGTGTCCTTAGCCTTACAGAAACTTTGCAATCTCAGTAAGTCCCATTTGTCAATCTTTGAACTTAGAGCATGAGCCATTGGCGTTCTGTTCAAGAAATTTTCTCCTGTGCCTATGTGTTCTAAAGTTTTCTCTACTTTCATATCTAATAGTTTCAGTGTACCTGGTTTAATATGGAGATCTTTGATTCACTTACACTTGATTTTTGTACAAGGAGATAAGAAAGAATCTATTTTACTTATTCTCTATGCGAAGTGCCAGTTAGATCAACACCATTTGTTGAATAGGCAGTCCTTTCTCCATTGAATGCTTACAGCTCCTTTGTCAAAAATCAGGTGACCATATATGTGAGTGCTCATTTCTGAATCTTCTGTTCTATTCCATTGCTCCAGGTGCCTATTTATGTACCAGTACCATGCAGGTTTTAGCACAATTGCTTTGTCATATACCTTGAGGTCAGGCATAGTGATTCCTGCAGATGTTTTCTTGTTGTTGACGATGGATTTCTCTATACTAGCTCTTTTGTTAATCCAGATGAAATTGAACATTGCTCTTTCCAACTCAATGAAGAATTGGGTTGGAATTTTGATGGGGAGTGCATTGAATCTGTAGATTGCTTTTTGTAAGATTGCTATATTTAAAATATTGATCATTCCAATCCTTGAGCATGGGTGATCTTTCCATTTTCTGAGATCTTCCTGAATTTTCTTCTTTAGAGGTTTGAAGTTCTTGTCATGCAGGTTCTTCACTTGCTTAGTTAGAGTCACACCAAGGTATTTCATAAATTTTGTGACTAATGTGAAGTGTATCTTTTCTCTAATTTCTTTCTCCACATGTTTGTTTTTTGAATATAGGAAAGCTACTGATTTGTTTGAGATAATTTTATATCTAGTCACTTTGCTGGACTTGTTTATCAGCTGTAGGAGTTCTCTGGTAGAAATTGTGGGATAGCTAAAGTACACTATCATGTCATCTGCAAATAGAGATGTTTTTACTTCTTTCTTTCCAGTTTGTTTCCATTTGATTTCCTTTTGCATTCTAATTGCTCCAGCCAGGACTTCCAGTACTATGTTGAATAGTTAGGGGGAGAGTGTACAGCCTTGTCGAGTCCCTGATTTTAGTGGGATCACTTCAAGTTTCCCACCTTTAAGTTTGATGTTGGCTGTTGGTTTGCTGTATATTGCTTTTATTTTGTTTAGGAATGGGCCTTGGATTCTTGTTCTCCCCAAAACTTTTAACATGAAGGGGTGTTGAATTTTGTCAAATGCTTTCTCAGCATCTGGTGAAATGACAATGTGTTTTTTTTTCTTGGAGTTTGTTTATATGTTGGATTACATTGATGGGATTTCTTATATTAAACCATCCTTGCATTCTAGGGATAAAGCCTACTTGATCATGGTGAATGATGGTTTTGATGTGTTCTTGCATTCGGTTTGCAAGGATTTTGTTGAGTATTTTTGCATCAATGTTCATAAGTGAGATTGGTCTGAAATTCTCCTTCCATGTAGGGTCTTTGTATGGTTTATGAATGAGCATTATTGTAGCCTCAAAAAATGAGTTATGTAGAGTTCCGTCTGATTTTATCTTGTGGAATAGTTTGGAAAGTATTGGTATTATGTCCTCAATAAATATCTGATAAAATTCTGCACTGACCCCTTCTGGACATGGTATTTTTTTTGTTCGGAGGCTTTTGGTGACTGCTTCTATTTCTTTAGGTTTTATGGGATTATTTAGATGGTTTACCTGGTACTGGTTTAACTAAATATCTGATATCTGTCTAAGAATTCATCCATTTCTTCCAGATTTTCCAGCTTCATTGAGTATAGGCTTTTGAAGTAGGATCTGATTATTTATTGAATTTCCTCAATTTCTGTCATTATTTCTCCACTTTCCTTTCTGATTTTGTTAATTTGGATACTCTCTCTTTGCCCTCTTTTTATTCTGGCTAAGGTTTATCAGTCTTGTTGATTTTTCTAAAAGAACCAGCTCTTGGTTTTCTTGAATATTTGGATGGTTCTTTTTGTTTCTATTTGGTCTATTTCTGCCCTAAGTTTGATTATTTCTTCCAGTCTACTCCTCTTGGGTGTATCTGCTTCCTTTTGTTCTAGAGCTTTCAATTGTGCTGTCAAGTTGCTAGTGTATGCTCTCTCCAGTTTCTTTTTGAAAGAACTCAGAGCTATGAGTTTTCCTCTTAGTACTGTTTCCATTGTATAACATAGGTTTGGGTATGTTGTGTTTTCATTTTCATTGAATTCTAGAAAATCGTTAATTTCTTTCCTTATTTCTTCTTTGACCCTGCTATTGTTTAATAGAGCATTGTTTAGTTTCCATGTGAATATGGGATTTTTGTTGTATTTGTTGTTATTAAAGACCAGCCATAGAACATGGTGAAGTGAAAGGGTGCATGGGAGTATTTCAATCTTCTTATATCTATTGAGGCTCATTCTGTGTCCAATTATGTGGTCAATTTTTAAGAAGGTGCTGTAAGATGCTGAAAAGAAAGTGTATTCTTTTGTTTTGGATGATATATTCTGTAGACATCTATCAATTCCAGTTGGTTCATAGTCTCTGTCATTTTTAAAGTGTCCTTATTAAGTTTCTGTTTCCATGATCTATGCATTGGTGAGAGTGGAGTATTTAAGTCTCCCACTATTATTGTGTGGAGTGGAATGTATTTTTTGAGCTTTAGTAGGGTTTTTTTTTATGAATATGGGTGCTTTTGTATTTGTTAATGCATATATGTTAATGATTGAGAATTCCTCCTGACAGATTTTCCCTGTAATGAGTAAAAAGTGTCCTTCCTTATCTTTTTTGATAATTTTTGATTGGAAATTTACTTTATTCGGTTTTAGAATAGCCACTCCAAGTTGCTTCTTGGGGCCGTTTGCTTGAAAGTTTATTTCCCAACCATTTACTTTGAGATGGAGTCTGTCTTTGTCTCTGAGATGAGTTTCCTGTATGCAGCAAAATGCTGGGATTTGTTTATGTATCCAGTATGATAGCCTATATATTTTTATTGGGGAGTTGAGTCCATTTATGTTAATAGATATCAAGGAATAATGGTTGCTATTTCCTCCTATTATTGCTTTGCAGGTTGAATTGTGACTGTGTCTCTTTCTCCTTTTGGTTTTCTTGCTGTGGAGTTTTCTTGTTTTTACTAGGATGTAGTTTCCCTCATTTTATTGTGTTTTCCACCTATAATTCGTTGTAGTGCTGGATTTGTCGTCAGATATTGTGTAAGGTTTTGTCTTTGAATATCTTCATCTCTTCATCTATGGTGATTGATAGCTTTGCTGGGTATAGCAGCCTGGGCTGGCCCTTGTGCTCTCTTAGGGTCTGCATGATGTCTGTCCAGGCTCTTCTAGCTTTCATAGTCTCTGTTGAGAAATCAGATATGAATCTGGTTGGTCTGCCTTTATATGTTACATGACTTTTTCCCCTTATTGCTTTTAGTATTCTTTCTTTGTTTTGGACACTTGTTGTTTTGATTATTATGTGTCCAGTGGAATTTCTTTTCTTCTCAAACCTATTTGTAATTTTGTAGGCTTCTTTTATGCTCTTGGTCATCTAATTCTTAATGGTAGAGAAGTTTTCTTCTACAATTTTGTTGAAGATATTTACTGTGCCTTTTAGTTGATATTGTTCACCCTCTTCTATTCCTATTATTCTTAGGTTTGGTCTTCTCATTGTGTCCTGGATCTCCTGGACATTTTGTGTTAGGAACATTTTGGTTTTTGCATCTTCTCTGACTGTTTATTCTATGTTTTTTGTGTTGTCTTCAGCCCCTGAGATTCTCTCTTCCCTCCCTTGTAGTCTGTTGGAAATGCTTCATCTGTGACTCCTGATTTCTTTTTTAGGATTTCTACCTCTATTTTTGTGTCTTTTAGTGTTTTCTTTATTGTATCCATTCTTGTTTTAAATTCCTTCTTCCATTGCTTCATCTCCTTGGTTCTGTTTTCTTCTAGTTCTTTGAGTTTTTTGAGTGTTTTTCTTGTTTCTTCTTTAAAAGCTTCTAATTTTTTATGCCTTTCCTCCCATTCTTGTTTAAGGATCTCTATCATCACCTTGAGGTAGGATTTCGGGTCTGTGTCTTCTTTTTATGGAGTTTTTGGCATTCCTTTGTTTGCTGTTATGGGAGAGCTGGGCTCTAGTGTTGCCAGGTTGTCTTGGTTTCCCTGAGGTATGTTCTTTCGCTTTCTTCTTGCCATCTTGTTGTCAGTTATTGGTTCTAGCCTTTCCCTTGTACCTTACCTGTGTCTCTGGATATCTGCTCTTACTTGTGGCGGATGGTCCAAGCGCTTGTTCTGCACCCAAAAGCCACTGGCTGGGAACAGAGGGCCCATTGCTGGGTTCCTGGTTCCTGGATCAGGCAGGGCAGGGGTGCACTTTCAGCCTCTGCCCCCTGGCTAGTCAGAACCCTTTCTCACCAGGTCTGTTTCTGGGTCTCCGCTCTTCCTGGTCCCTTCCCCTCCTTGATTCCATAAATTGCTCCCACTTCCACCCACCCACTCTCAACTAAATGCCCTGCCATTTTCCTACACTAGGGAAATGAGTCTTCACAGGGCCTAGGGCTTCTCTTCCTATTTGATACTCCATTTGTGCCTGAAATATATATTGTATTAATATCTGCATTACTGGAATACTTATTGAATGACATATTATCATTCCAATATAACTGTTACATTGTACTCACCTGTACCTCTTATCCCAGAAATGTTGTAACCTCTGGTAACCTCTATATGTACCAACCCTAGAACATATAAAAAGTTTATATTATGCCTATGAGTCAGATAATATAGGGTATGTTTTTCTTTATCTGGTATATTTCATTTAATCACCAGGTCCATCTATACTGTTGAAAAACAATTTATTTTTACTATGTGAATAGCCTATGTGTGTGTGTCTGTGTGTGTTTGTGTGTGTGTGTGTGTGTGTGTATGTGTGTGTGTGTGTGTGTGTGTGTTTAACTGCACATCTAATGTACATTTATTATAGGTAGTGTGAGTAGTTCCAAACTAATGTGCAAATGAAACTGTCCCTTCGATGTGATGATGCCATCGCATTTGTTGCTATCGAGGACCAGTAGTATGATCACTGGCTTATATGGCAGTTCCACTTTTAGTTTCCAAATAAAAAACTTCCATCCTCTTTTCCATAATGGCTCTAATAACTGAAATTAATAAGATATCGTGCCTTCCATTCCTTCACCGGCTCACCAGAATTTGTTGAATGGTTGCAAAAAAATTTGCATATTTACATGAAGGAAACTGAAACTTGGAATTATCTGTCAGCATATATGAGAAATCAATGTAAATGTTTTCAAAACTGAACTGTGAGCCCTGGTATTGTGAAAGTGGCAACATAAAACTGGGGAATATGACATGATACTGATGTGCACAAGGGAATTTTAGGTAGTACCCCAAACACACAGCAATAAAAAACAATACAGATGACATTACATCAAAATTGAGCTTCATCGCAGCACAGGAAACAAGAGCATAAATACACAACTCATAAAATAGGAATGATCCATGCAAACTACACAGCTTGCAACCAGTTAAAAACCAGAACTTATAAGGAGAGCGAGCAACTCAATTACAAAATAGAACACATAAAAATAGTCAGTTGAAATCGAACAAAATATGAAAAGGCTGTCCTTAAGAGCAAACACAGAAACTTGACACAGAAATTTGCGAAATTGCTAAATATAATTAACTGTCAGGAAGAAGAAAATAAACCCCATAATGAAATGCCACTTCTCTCTGGTTCTCAGGAAGAGGTTCTGTGAAACTTCCATAGAAATGGCTTTGTGAATTAGTCAAAGTTTTCTTGGTGTGTAAGGATTAAGAATAATGGTTTTTTGTTTTCTTTTTTCTTTTCCTGAACTTCACACAGTCTGTGAGTTGTTTCTGAGGTCTTCAGAGCTTTCTGGGGTTAGTGTCCAATTATCAGTGACTGCATATCATGTCTGTTCTTTTGTGACATATGTGTCATCCTGTTTTACATGTACATTATGCTCATTGTAACTAGTAAGATCTTAATGCACACTATCAAACCTTAAAAAAAAAGCCAAGCACTGACAAAAATGTATTTGTATACTTTTATGCAAAGATGCTTAAAATTTATACATTTATCTTTTTTTGTTTTTTAAAATAAAGTTGTTCAATAACAAAAAATGAAATGGCTTTGTGAACCAAGTTAATGAAGCACAGATCACTAGTGTTTGTAAAAATCAAGAGAATGTTTTTGAGTAGTCATTTTGTAATATGCTAAATAAAACAAGCAGACACATGTAATAGCTATATTTTTACTCAATTTCTGTTTTCTCCAATAGACACCAAGCTTCCCAAAGACTTCCTTCTGAAAACTATCTTGTATGCTTCCTGCTAGCCCAGACTATTTTGCACAGTGTTTTTTGACTCTACAATATAGAATGTTGAAAACAATCAGTCTGATTTAAAAGTCTTTACATATAGAATAAAATGAGTTCTTTTCTTTGAATTTATTTTTATTTATATCCCCTCTGTTTCTTTCTCTCTGTCTCTCTTTCTGTCTCTCTGTCTCTGTCTCTGTCTCTGTCTCGTCTCTGTCTCTCTCTCTCTCTCTCTCTCTCTCTCTGCCCCCCCCGTGAGTGTGTGTGTCTATGTGTGTGTGTATATATATATATATATATATATATATATATATATATATATATATATATATATATACATATGTACATACATCTGCCTCACATTTTGTGTGTACTTCCAATATATGAAAAATGGGCCATTACAAAAACCGTAAGTCGGAAATTACTTTTTGTTGTGAGTTTGGGAGCTGGGAACAAAACTAGGACTTCTGGAAAATAAACAGCCACTCATAATCATTGAGTAATTTTGCCAGTACCTAAGCAATTTGTTTTACAATGTGTTTATCTCTCTTCCCTCTCAATGATGTCAGGAAAGTTACTTTATTTATTTAACTACATATACATATATGCATACATTAATTTAAGGGTATATCTTTCTTTCCTAGATACATTCTAAATAAGATACAGTGAGTGCATATTGTGTGCTCTACAAAATTTTACAAGAATATAAGTAATATATGTCATGTTGTCAGTAAGTTCAGGCAAAGGAGATGACAGGTATCTTGGAAGCCAAGGTGTATTCCTAAACCAAGCCTCCAATTATTTTCAGTATATACAGTGAAGATATTGAAGATCACTGGGGCAACTAGATTTTATTTTTCTCAATGAGAAGAAAAAATAAGAGGTTTTGACATTAAGAAAGAAAAGAAAAACTGAATACAAAATACTCTAACTTAGAGCTTTTTAACAGTAGAATGCAGACATGGATTTTTCACTCCTACAGTCCTTTTTGGTTTTAAAAATTTATTTCAGGAAACATACTTATTTAGACTTTGACTGTACAGGAGTCTTTGTGTCCTGACCAAACCTAAATATTTTAAATATAGTTTTAATTAAAAAATATACTGTCAATTCTTGACCCTTCCTCCCCGTAAGTTCTTTAAGATTAGGTAATCAGAGTATATCAATATTTCTTTAATTTTATGATCCTTTCTGTTATAAACAGAGAACTTATTCCTTCTTATGATACACATTTTATTTTAATGCATTTTAGAGTGCATTTCAATTACAGATAGTAATTTGAGAGTTTCACATATGTACAGAGCATTCTGAACATGTCTTCACTGCCATGCTCCTTGCTCTGTTCCAGCTTGTCTCTCTCCAGCTTCCTTTTTTTCTTTTAATGTCATGATTTCTTTACCGTTCTGTATATGAGGGATAGCACAGGTTAATCATCATCCTGAACCTACCTAACTTTGCTTGACAAGATGATCTATAGTTCAGTTAGTGCCTTACAAATGACATGATTTCATTATTTTATGGCTAAATAATAATCTATTAGCCTAAATAGCTCATTAATTTTCCTCTCTTGTGTCATCAACACTTATTTTCAGTATTTACAAGACCATTTACAAAAATAGTCCAAGTATTTGTTGTTATTCAATAATCCATTTCAAGACTCAAAAAATTTGTGTGAGACCAGAGCCAGTCATAAGGACCATTAGGTAATTGGACTATTGATCTTGCTTCCTTTCTGTTGCTGTGATGAAACACTTTGATCAAGAGCAAATTTAAGGATTTATTTGAAAGGTTTCTTTTACCTTGTGCTTCCTGATTACAGTCTGGCATTGAGAGAAGTTAAGATAGCACCTTAAGAGAAGAACTGGAAGGCAGGTTTGTTCGTTATTCCATGAGTGTTACCTCTGAGCAGAAAAATTATACCCTATCTCCTCCTTTGTGTTCATCATGTCTGGCACAAGATATGACAGATGTAAAGCATTCTGTATACACTGGAAAGACTGACTTTTGCCTTGCTATCATTTCTGTTAGATTTTGGTTATATAGGCCCTGGTTATGTGATTTTCAAACCATAGTGGAATTCTTTAGTTACTACAACACTGAAAATAATTTTAAAAGCTAAATAAAATATAAAATGCAAAGAAAAAGACAAAGAAAGATTATACCCAAAGACATACAAAAGATATCATGGAGGAATGCTGCTGGCTATCTCACTCTCTCATGTTCAGGTTGCTTTCTTCTTTAATCCAGGTTGAGCTATCTGTCTCCATATGGTGCCAGCAGTGGGCTTAGTCCTTGTAAATTAATGAACAATCATGACAGTTCCTCACAGGCATGTCCATAGGCCATTCCGATTTGGGCAATCCCTGAATTGAGATGCCCTTCTCAGATAACATGGGAATGTTTCAAGTTGACAGTTAAAACTAACTTGCCCAGCTGGTCTTTACAAGGTCCTTAACATAGAGGTATACTCTTTCTCAAAATGACAGGTGTGCTGTCTGGCAAAAGATATGTTAGCAATGAATATTTTCACCTTACATAGAGAGTCTAGAAAGACTCAGATTTGGAGGACTACATTTGGCTGTGGGTTCTGTAAAAGCAGAGTAAGAGAAAGTTGACAAGAGAAAGTACTTGTGAGAAGCTCAGCATAAAATTCCTTATAACATTCTCCTGGAGGTTACATATAACTCTAGGAAGTTTTCAATATCTTTTTATTTGAAATATCATTAATGTGATCTTTTTGGATGAAAGAAGAAAAGAGCAGGAAACCAAAGAGAAGGAGAGGGCAGTGATAATCTCTCAGTCTACCAACACTACAAAATAATCTGAAGAACAAAAAGAATGTCACTACAATTTTTGAATTTGGAAAATGGGTTATCCAGGGCCCAGCAGGCATGTGGTGTGTCTGCTGGATACTCTCAAAGGGATGATCTCTCAGCCTTACTGGTGTGGAATACTGAAGAGAAGGCCAACAGAATACTTAGTAGCTATTCTTTCTCCGGACCTTTAACTCTACACATAGTCTAAGAACTTCTTAGTGGCCTAGATTCTTATTGTTATAGCAATATGTGAATTTAGGAGAGAACACATTCAATCCATAGCATACGCCATGATAGAAAAAGCTTAAGAAGTTTTCCTTCAAAGCTTTTCTTCTCAGCCTGGCACTTTCGTACCAATCAGTAATGTGGGGACATGCATTATGCTTTGTCAGTTGCAAATACCATATAAAATATAGATAATTAAAAAAATTCTCCCCACAAATATGGAAGCTGGAAGTCCACTTTAAACAAAGGATTCTCTTTCTGGCTCTGAGGTGGATAATTTATCATTCTGCCCTCATGTGGTAGACAAAAGATAAAGGTCCTACTCCCAGTATATGTGTGTGTGTGTGTGTGTGTGTGTGTGTGTGTGTGTGTGTGTGTGTGTATTTAGATATGTTAAGTATTTTTTAAAATATTTTCTTTACTTGCATTTCAAATGTTACACCTCTCCTGGTTTCCCCTCTGGATCACCCCTATCCTATCTCCTCTGACTCCATGAGAGTGTTCCCACACCCACCCACTCCCTCCCATATCCCTGCTCTGGCATTTCCCTACACTGGGGTATTTGAGACTTCACAGGACCAAGAAACTCTCCTCTCGTTGATGCCTAATAAAGCCATTCTCTGCTACATATGTTGCTGGAACCATGGGTCCCTCTATGTGTACTCTGGTTGGAGATTTGCCCTCTGGGAGTTCTGGGGTGTCTGGTTGGTTGATATTGTTGTTCTTCCTGTGGGGTGGCAAATCCCTTCAGATCCTTCAGTGCTTTTTCTAACTCCTCCATTGGGGACCCCATTTTCAGTCTAATGGTTGGTTGAGCACATCTGACTCTGTATTTCTCTGGTAGAGCCACTCAGGAGACAGCTATATAAGGCACCTGTCAGCATGCATTTCTTGGCATCTGCAATATTGTCTGGGTGTGGTGACAGTATATGGGATGAATCCCAAGAGTCTCTGGATGGCCCTTTTGCAGTCTCTGCTCCAAACTATGTCTCTGTATTTCCTGTGAATCTGTTGTTCACCCTTTTAAGAAGGACTGATGCCTCCCCTCTTTAGTCTTGTACTTTTTGAGCTTCATGTGATCTGTGGATATTATCTTGAGAAATCAGAGCTTTTGGGCTAACATTCACTTATCAGTGAGTATATAACATATGTGTTTTTTTGTTTTTTTTTTTTTTTTTTTTTTTTTTTTTTTTGTGACTGGATTACCTCACTCAGGATGATATTTTCTAGTTCTATCCATTTGCCTGGTAATTTCAAAGTCATTATTTTTAATAGCTGATGAGTACTCTATCATTTAAATGTACCACATTTAAAAAAATTTAAAAATAATTTTCTTCTACGAGAAAGATGAGAGGGTATGTATATCTATACATCTCTACTTAGCTGCCTGCTATAGCTATTTAGGACAGAGATCCTGGAGCTGGAGTTACCAGAAGTTTTGAATTGCCAGATGTCTGTGCTGGAAATTAAAATCTAGTCTTCTACAAAGCACAAGTACTATTAATCATTGTATTACATCTCTAGCCCCGAAGTATATATTTTCCTGAGGAAATAAATAGCATCCTGATAGTTCTGCTTTGATATCTTCATTTAAGCTTGACCACCTCCTAAATATCTGGTCACATATCTCCAGCACATTCTGGGGACAACTTCTAAAGTCCATAACAGTCTGGCAGCAAGAAAATGTTTTACAGTTAGTGATACTGGTACTGATAATTATATGGTTTTGAACAGATTCATCTCTCTGTGGAGAATTGCTGAATACTCTCTGAAATGATAATGAAATTGCCTGATTGCCTACATGTGGTGGGGAGTGACAATAGCTTGATTTCCTTAAGCTGTCATCTGCAGGGGATAACAAAAGTGGGCACTTCAAAATTCTCAGACACTTAACAAGTGATTGCCTTAAAAAAATGTTTGAGTTTTTTTTTTTTTCTGCCATGGTGGTTAATTCAATGGCAAACAGGGAGTGAAAGCATCTGGAATCAGATATCTGACTCTTAACTGCTTTCATCACCGCAATCTATTAATAGGTTTCTGCTTCTTCAACAATAGTCACTTCCCTAGCCTTCATTTTTTTTTTTTTTTTTTTTTTGATGGATAGGTCATCGTGGCTAGAAGCAAATTCTTCTTTGATGATTTCTATTAGGGACATTTACTACTAGCATGTATAGTATGGTCTTATCTAAGATTATGTCTGTGAGCTTTAGAGACACCTCAAAAGAAAAGATCTTTGACAAAAACCCAGTACCTACTCATGCCAAACATACTAGAGAGATTAGAGACATGAGAGACAGACCTCATAAAAATTAAAGCAATTTAAATCAAGTCCACAGACAGCATCAACTAAATTAAGAGAAATTCAGAAGTACTTCATTATAGCGCTTGGAAGATTATTCCAATTAGATAACAGAAGAAGATTAAATTTTGAAAAGTTATCAAAGTATATTTTTTGCAGATGATATAATAGTATAGAGTATCCTAAAACGTTCATTAAGAAAAATCCTAAAGCTGATAAATGCTTGCAGGAAAATATCTCAATGCTAAATTAAATCACACAAATAAGTATTTGCTACATACAAATGGTAAATGGACTAAAAAATAAGAGAGGTAATATCTTCCAAAATACCTTCAAACTATATAAAATATTGTGATATAATATATAACCAACCAACTGAAAAACTTGTGTGATAAAAAGTTTAGAATATTAAAGAAAGAAATTGAAGAAGATGCCAGGAAGATCTCCCATGCTCAAAGATCAGTAAGATTAACATAGTAAAAATGGCCATCTTACTAAAAGCAACCTACAATTTCAATGCAATGTACATCAAAATTCCAATACCATTCTTCACAGATCATGAATGGACAATTTTCAGCCTCATGTTGAACCAAAAGATCCAAGGATAGCTCAAACAATTCTGCTGAAGGCATTATTATGGCTCATCACAAGTTGCATTAGAGAGCAATAGTCATAAAAACAACAAGAAATTGTCACAGAAAAAATACATCAACTTGAAGATTCAGATATAAATTCCCACACTTATACATACCATATTTTGATATAGAAGTCAGAAATACACTCTGGAAAAAACACATCAATTTAAACATACGGTGCTGGTCCAACTGATGTTTACAGGTAGAAGAATTCAAATAGATCCATGTTTATCATCCTGTACAACTCAATTCAAAAGGGATCAAAGACCTCAACATAAAACTGCATAGACTGAAACTGATAGAAGCAAAAATGAAAAATAGCCTTTAATTCACTGACACTTAAAATGACTTTCTGAACAGAACATGGTAATCAAGACCCTAAAACAAACAATTAATAAATAATAACATATGAAATTGATGAGCTTCTACCTGGGAAAGGACACTGCCATTCAGAAAAAGTATCTGCCTAGGGAATGAAAAACTGTAAAAACTACATATCTAATAGATGATATAAAAATATTAATAACTCAAAAACACATATCCAATAAACCCCAAAACCCCAATTTAAAGTGGGGTACATATCTAAATAGAAAATTCTCAAAAGAGAAAGCTCAAATGATTGAGAAATATTTAAAGGAATGTTAGCCATACTTAGCCATCAAAGAAATGTAACACAAAACTACTTAAATAATTCATTTTACACCTGTAAAAATGGCTCAGATCAAAAGAAAAAAATAAAAAAAACAACTGACACTCATACTGGTGAGTATGTACAGTAAAGGGGAATACTCAACCACTGGGGGAGGGCAACTGGATGACCCTTATGGAAATCAATGTGTCAGCTCTTCAGAAAGATAAGATCAATCTACATCAAGATCTCTTTATACCATTCTTGAGCATACACAAAAAGGAGTCTACATCCTATTACAGAGATACATACCTGAAATGTTTATCACTGCTTAAATAGTAAGAGTAGAAAATTGGAAACGTCCTAGATGTTTCTCAATAGAAAAATGGATAAAGAATATGTGGTACATTTACACAATGAATTAATAATATTCACAAGGGAGATCTAACTACCCACACATTAAACAGACAGAGATTTTAAATCACACAGCCATAAATGGGATGTATGTCTCCATAAAATCCTTCAATTCAGGGCTCAAGGAAGCCACCAGAAGAGGAGGAACAAAAAGACTGTAAGAGCCCAAGGGATTGTAGTACACAACGGAAACAGAAACTTGTAAATCAACAGGATCAATATAATACACATGAAATGACTGATTCTAAGGAAGCATACGTTGGGCCTGAAGAGGTCTGCATCAGATGGGGTACATGGGCTAAGAAGAGAAGTGGTGACAACTCCTCATCCCTAACACATAAACAAGTCCCAACTGGGGGTACATGGGCTAAGAAGAGAAGTGGTGACAACTCCTCATCCCTAACACAAAAACAAGTCTCAACTGATAAGCAAATGAAAATGTAGTGTCTTCCAAAAGAGACTCACTAGGTAAACCAGTAAACAGTATTTGTGTTTGGGGGTCCATGCCCACTAGAGTAGATGATGAACACAAAGGAATACAAGGGCATCTTTGAAAAGTTTTGTGTTACAATGTCATAAAATTTCTCTTTAATAAACAACTTATCTTAGGACTTTATTGTTATTGTTTTTATTTTATTTAAATATGATTTTATGAATTGAACAACTTTATTTAAAAAACAAATATAAATGTACAGATTTTAGCATTTTTGCATAAAAGTATATGAATATATTTTTGTCATACTTGATTTTTTAAAGGTTTTATAGTACACATTAAAATCTTACTAGTTACAATGAACATAAAGTACATGTAAGACAAGATGTAACCTGGAAATAGTCAAAGTTTTCTTGGTGTGTAAAGATTAAGCTCAATGGTTTTTCTTTTTTTTTTTTTTTCTGGCTTTTTTTTTTTTTTTTTTTTTTTGTACTTTATATAGTCTGTGAGTTGTTTCTGGGGTATTCATGGCTTTCTGGGGTTAGTATCCAATTATCAGTGACTGCATATTATGTCTGTTCTTTTGTGACTGGGTTATCTCACTCAGGATGATCTTCTCTAGATGCATCCATTTTCTTAAGAATTTCATAAAGTCATTTTTTGTCTTGTTTAACCTGAAAAGTCTTTTTCATGTATAGTATTGGCTTCCAGCCTAGTGTACTTATGGAATTCCTGAGTGTGTAAAGAAGTGGTTCTATTTCTTATGGCTCCTCTCATCTCTTTTTTGTTTGTTTGCTGGTTTGTTTGTTTACTGCATTCCTATGTGATGTATTTTGTTTAATCTTATTATATTTTATTTTATTATATGATTTTAATGGGACTCATGATGATGGAAGCCTCTAGATCCAATTACCTTAAAAAAGTCAGCCCATAATACTTTACCCTTCCAAAAAATTGACCTTTTTTTTTTTTTTTTGTGGAGACTCAAACACTTAAGCAATACTATTCTTCTGCTTGTCCACCACCTGAGTTAACCTCGGCTCCCATGCTCTGGAAAAGGAAAGGAACAGGCTATAAGGGCAGGGAAATTTTACATGAGCCAAGGAAATGGAGCAAATTGCCTATCTAGACTCCACATTCCATCATTAATGTTTCTTGTCTTGCCGTCATCCCAATATAATTGGAACAGACATATATATCTGTGTTGTGTTTATTGCAGAAAAGCTACCATGACAACTCTGCAATAATCTTGGGAATGGCAAGTCATATGTGAAACAATATTTGTTTTTCTGCTTAAGTTGTTGCAAAATTCTTGTAATTTGAAACAATATTTTGTGTCAGAATTAAAGGTAACTGTTTTTACTGAAAAGAAATTGCTCTTCAGTAGCACCCTTATTGTTGCTCAGAACCTCCCATAACTCCATTTTCAGGGTTTCCAACATCTTCTGCCTCTTGCATGCACCTGGAATGCACATATTTTCCTTCAGGCAAAATATTTACCTTAAATATATATGAAATAACATATAAAATATTTTATTAATGAAATACATAAAATGTTATGAGATAAAATAAATGTTAACTTAAAAGAGTCTGTCTAGTTATCTTCTACTGACACTTGAGAGACAAGTATATTATTAGATACTAGTATTTTGCCATTATACCTCAATACTAATCAATGATGCTACATAAAGAATATGAAATAATAACTAAAGAAAACATCTACTTAGTTGAGTAGCACATATCTGTGTTCAGAGAAAATTGTATTCAGACCTAATAGCTAAAGTTTATCAGAAGAGATCAGCTGACAGAAGGACTGGGTTGATTTGGAAGAATTATATTTTGTTCTCTACATGTGTGCTCCTGTCAATGTACTCACAAAATCATAAACCAACCAACCAGCCAACCAACCAACCAACCAACCAACCAACCAACCAACCAACTAACCAACCAACCAACTAATCAACTATCCAAGGAACTAACTGACCAACCAACCTACCAATACACAAACTAATAAACTAACAAACGAATCAACAAACAAATGAATGCAATTACATTTTAAGTATATTTCTCCTCATTTAAAGGAGTAGCTAGAGAAAACTAAATTTTCATTCCTTGTGTCCTGGAGTTAATAGTCACTCTAGGGAATCTGACAAATTAACGATAATCAAAACACACTAATATAATGGGTCAGTGTAACAACTGTGCTACGTTTGTCTCCTGGCACCCTTCACTCAAAGAAAAATATCTTAATCCAAGTTCTCCCCAGAGAATTTCTGCAGACACACAGTCACACACACACACACACACACACACACACACACACACACACAAACACACACACAAACGCACATAAGTGCCTTCTTTGTTACAAACTTTCTTCCTATAATAAATATATGTCAACTAGATTAAGATTTTTTAGCACACTAGTAATAAAATAAAGCCCTCTTCTCAATAAAAGGTGGTGACTTTTCAAATATATTTTCGTTCTTTCTATTTGAAATAATTAATATTAATAAAATGGTAAAATTAATCATGAGTGGGTTTATCAAATATTCTATACTGTAGGAAAAGTAGACCTTCTTAATCAATCAGAATAATCTGAACAGAGGGCACTTGGAGAAATACCTCTGAAACTTTATTCTATTTGAGGAGGGGAAGTCTATTCACTCAGAGAGGAAGAAACAGGAACTTGTCCACATTATAGATCATAGCCTGTCTTGGGTGTGAGGGGATTCAATGGGAGAATGTGACAAAAGTGAAAAAAAAACAGATTTGTTTAAGCTTTTCAGGATTATATACTGGATGAATCTGGAGGCCACCAAATTGTCTGGAGACAGAAATAGAAAATTAGAACATTCTTGAGACAACGTATTTTCTGTTGAGAGAGTAACAAAATTAGTGTGACCAGTATATCTTTCTTCAACCTTGTAGTTATAATTTGGAGTTCTTCATGTGATTAGAAAAAAAACATCTCACTGCTGAGGCATTTGTTGTGGGTCTTAAAGATTTTACTCAGATTTGTTTAAATTCGATTTTTAAAATTTATATTTAAAATGTGATCCCCTTTCCTACTTTCCCCTACGGAGAAACCCCCTATCCAATTCCTTCCCCCTGCTTCTATGAGGAAGTATTTCCACCCAGCCATTCACTCCATCCCTCCCTCTTTCCTGCTTGCCCTGATATTTCCCTACACTGAGGCATTGATCCTTAGCAGTTTCAAGGGCTTCAACTCCCACTGATGCCCATTTACTCAGTTCGTTTTTTCCCCATTTTTTTAATTGGAAATATCTGCATTTACATTTCAGATGCTATCTATTTTTCAAAATTCCCCCTCCCTTTGCATCCATGAAGAGGCTGCCTCTTCCACCTCAGCACAAGCCTTCCTGGACCAAGGCCTCTCCTCCCATTGATGTCAGAAAATGTTATCCTCTGCTGTATTTGTACCTTGAGACATGGGTCTTCCCATATGAACACATTGGTTGGTGTTTTAGTCCCTGGGGGCTATAGTAGGTTTGGTTCGTTGATAATTTTGTTCTTCTAGTGGGGTTGCAGACCTTTTCAGCTTCTTCAGTCCTTTCTCTTGCTCCTTCATTGGGGTCCTCATGTTCAGTCTGAAGGTTAGCTGCAAGCATCCTCCTCTGTATCAATATGGCTCTGGTAGAGGCTCTGAGGAGGCTATCAGGTTCTTGCCAGTAAGAACTATGTGGCATCTGCAATAGTGCTTGGGTGTATTGGGCACATGTGGGGTGTATTCCCAGATGAGACTGTTTGGATGATCTTTTCTTCAATCCTTCTCCTCTATTTCCCCCTTTATTTCCTCCCATGAAAAAAGTTATAGTTTTTGTTCTTCCTTATAAGAAAAACTGAGGCCTCAACCTACTGGCCTTCCTTTTTTTTTTTTTTTTTTTTTTTTTTTAGCTTCATACATTTTGTGGATGGTTCTTTGGGTATTCTGAACTTTTTGGACTAGTATCAGCTTATAAGTGAGTACATTCCATGAGAGTTCTTTTCTGACTGGGTTATCTCACTCATGATAGTAGCTTCAAGTTCCATCCATTTGCCTAGGAATTTCATGAATATATTGTTTTTGATAGCTCTGTGGTACTCCATTGTGTATATGTACTACAATTTTTGTATCCATTCCTCTACTGAAGGACATTTGGGTTATTCCAGTTTCTGGATATTATAAATAAGGCTGCTATGAACATTGTTGTGCATGTGTTCTTGTTAGATGTTGGAGCTTTTTTGTGGGGTATATGCCCAGGAGTAGTATAGCTGGGTCCTCAGGTAGTACTGTATCCAAGTTTCTGAGGAACCACCAAACCAATTTCAAGAGTGGTTGTACCAGTTTATAATCCCACCAAGAGTGGAGGAGTGTTCCTCTGTTTCCACATCCTCAACAGAACCTGCTCTCACCTGAGTATTTGATCTTATTTATTCTGATTTGTGTGAGGTGGAATCCTAGGGTTGTTTTGATTTGAAATTCCCTGATGACTAGAGATGTTGAGCATTACTTTAGGTGCATCTCAGACATTTGATATTCTTCAGTTGAAATTTATTTATATCTGTACCCCATTATTCATAGTATTATTTGATTCTCTGAAGTCTAACTTCTTGAGTTATCTGTATATATTGAATACTGGCCCTCTATCAGATGTAGAATAAGTAGAGATCTTTTCCCAACCTGTTGGTTGCCATTTTGTCCTTTTAACAAGTGTCCCTTGCCTTACAGAAGCTTTGCAATTTCATAAGGTCCCATTTGTTGATTCTTTTTATTAGAGAATAAGCCATTGGTGTTCTTTTCAGAAAAAAAATATTTTCCTGTTCCTATGTGTTCTAAGCTCTCCCTGACTGTGTCTATGCATTTGCTGTGTTCCTGGTATATATCTGTTTTTTTTTTCTTCAATATCCAAATGTATTTTTATAAAATATACATGTTTGGGCTGGATTGAGATGTACTTTGTAGAGGGTAAGAACACAATTGAGGATGAGGGTCAGATGGAGGTTTTATCTTAATAGTGCTTTCATGATTCTATACTAGATTGGACTACTAATGAATGCAGATTGAAGCAGTCCTTTTTTCTAACCCTGTGGACTACCCTCGAGTCCCCATCACCTCTTACTTTGATCATTTCCATAGATTAAATTTTCTATTTTCCTATTCTAGGCTTCTTAAAAGTTATTCCTTCCAAAGCTTTATTCTTGATTACAAAAAGCAATAAAAATCTCCTTTTTATGAGACAAATAAAGTGAATTTTTTAACATGTTTAATAGAATATTTTGATATGAAAATAACATATTATCTAATTATTCAGCTACTATAAGAGAAAACCCAATTTAAAGAGTTGTTCACTTCCAAATTCTACTTATCTCAGTGAACTTTGCAGTTATAATGAGTATTCTGAAGTTGTAGAATTTTACTTGGGGTTCTACACTTGCACAATCGATACTACAGTTAACATTAGAAAATGCAATTTATTTATATCTTCTCCAGTAAATCATGTGCATCTTTGCCTGTGTTCTCTCCTAACTTGTTACCTCATATTACTCTCAACCAGACTATTTTATAATTTTTCTTAAATAATTTCCACATTTAACCCAGTTTACACACATGCAGTGTGAGGTAGGACAAAGAGAGGAAACATTAAGTCAAGTGCTTAAATCATTTTAATAAAAATAATTGTGTAATATTTTATTCCTGAGATAACTATAATAATGCTATCTTATTTTTAAAAATATAGAGAACTAATGATAAGCCATATAATGTACGCAACTAGATAATATATTTTGTATTATCTAAATCCTATAAAACTTTACAACAGGAGAATCAATATTTATAAGACAAATCTGAGCAACAAAATAGCTTTATCTATATTTAATATGTTTGATGATGAAAATATACATTATACTTATATGTACATATTATGTGAACAGACATACACAGACTTGAATATCTTTGATCAAAAAAATTAACATCATAAAAATAAACACTTTAGATATTTGGAGAGAAAACTTATATAACTATAATTATTTGTTACTGTTCTCCATTTTTCTTTTTTAAAACACATTTATCTTAAGTTTAATAAAGTGTTGCAGCGACTCACAGCCTGTCCACAGAGCTGAGCACTCAGGAGCACGTAAGCCCTGAGCTTATGGATGATGCCTCACTTTCTCTCCATTTACTATCCAGGGAGAGACCTCTGCGAACTCTTAGGGCACAGGTTATCACATTACTGCCTGAAACTGGACACTTCTGGTCTCCATCTGTGCTCAGGGCTAGAGCCATTTTACTGCTATTTGGACTCACAGAATGCCTTCAGAAAGCTGAGCACCCTGTAGCACTATTACTCCTAAACACAGGCCCACTGGCCCACAGAAAGACAGAGACAGGATCATCTAACATCACAAAACACAAGATGTCAAGCGCAAGATTCAAAGCAACAGAAACCAAGACAACCTGGAAACATCAGAACCCAGTTCTCCCACCACAACAAGTAGAGTATATCTCAATACACCTGACAAACAAGATTTGAACTTAAAATTAGACCTCACAATGATGATAGAGTGTTTCGAGAAGCTCATGGATACCTCCCTTAAAGAATTAACATTGTCTTCCTGACGCAGAGCAGAGCCTGGCCTACCTGCCACGCGGAACGGCGGCTCATAGAGGCTGAGCAACTGGTGAGTGGGAGACATAGACTGCAGGGAAGCAGAGACATCTCTGCAGAGTGCACACGGAAAGTGCACACCCTAACTTGCCCTGCCACGCTTTGCCCGATCCAGCGATTGGGAACAGAAAATTAGAACTTCTGTTTCCTCCCGGAGGCTACTTCCGGAGGCAGAGCAGAGCCTGGCCCACCTGCCACCCGGAACGGCAGCTCATAGAGGCTGAGCAACTGTGAGTGGGAACAAAAATTAGAACTTCTGTTTCCACATAGAGGCAACTTGCAGACGCAGAGCAGAGCCTGGCCCACCTGCCACATGGAACAGAGGCTCTTAGAGGCTGAGCAACTGGTGGGTGGGAGACCTGGGCTGCAGGGGAGCAGAGAGATCTCTGTGGAGTACACACGGAAAATGAACCCCCTGCATTGCCCTGCCCTGCCGTGCCTGATCCAGCAAACAGAAACAGAACTTTGGAACTTCTGCTCACACCCGACGACTCTGAGGCATAAAACAGGGCTCCACCCATCTGACACCTATACCAGTGGAGAACCAGGGACATAGACCAGATACAAGGGAAAGGCAAGAACATATCACTGACAACAAAATGGCAAGAGGAAAGAGAAAGAGTATATCCCAAGGGAACCAAGACAATCTAGCAACACCAGAGCCCAGCTCTCCCATAACAGCAAACATCGGAATTCCAAACACTCCAGAAAAAGAAGACACAGACCTGAAATCATACGTCAAGATGCTGATCAAGACTTAAACAAGAAAGGGAGGAAAAGAAAAAAGATTTAGAAGCTTTTAAAGAAGAAACAAGAAAAAGACTCAAAGAACTCAAAGAAATAGAGGAAAACAGACCCAAAGAAATAAAGGAATGGTAGAGGGAAATTAAAACAGAGATTGACACAATAAAGAAAACACTAAAACAGATAACCCTAGAGTCAGAACACCAAAAAAAAAAAAAAAAAAGAAAAAAAGAAATCAGGAGTCACAGAAGCAAGCATTTCCAATAGATTACAAGAGATTGAAGAGAGAATCTCGGGAGCAGAAGACAACATTGCAAAAATAGACAAAACAGTCAGAGAAGATGCAAAAAACAAAAAGCTCCTAAACCAAAATGTCCAGGAAATCCAAGACACAATGAGAAGACCGAACCTAAGGATAATAGGAATAGAAGAAGGAGAAGAGTATCAACTAAGAATAACAGTATATATCTTCAAGAAAATCGTAGAAGAAAACTTCCCTACCCTCAAGAATGAGATGACCACGAGCATAAAAGAAGCCTTCAGAACTCCAAATAGGTTGGACCAGAAAAGAAATACCACCTGACACATAATAGTAAAAACATCAAGTGCCCAAAGTAAAGAAAGAATACTAAAAGCAGTAAGAGAAAAAGGTCAGGTAACATATAAAGGCAGACCAATCAGACTCACACCCAATTTCTCAACAGAGACTATGAAAGCTAGAAGAGCCTGGACAGACATCATGCACTCCTTAAGAGAGCACAAGTGCCAGCCCAAGCTGCTATACCCAGCAAAACTAACAATCACCATCGATGGAGAGACAAAGATATTTCAAGACAAATCAAAATTCACACATATCTGACAACCAACCCAGCACTACAACAAATTATAGGTGGAAAACCCAATACAATGAGGGAAAATACAGCCTAGTAAAAATAAGAAAACTCCTAAACAAGAAAACTAAAAGAAGAAAAAAACACAGACACAACTCAACCCAAAAAAGCAATAATGGCAGGAAACAGAAACAACTATTCCTTGATATCTATTAACATAAATGGTCTCAACTCCTCAATAAAGAGACATAGACTATCATACTGGATACATAAACAAAATCCAGGCTTTTACTGCATACAGGAAACTCATATCAGAGACAAAGACAGACACTATCTCAGAGTAAAAGGGTGGGAAAAAAACTTCCAAGCAAACAGCTCCAAGAGGCAAGCTGGAGTGGTTATTCTGATATCGAATAAAGTAAATTTCCAACCAAAAGTTATCAAAAAAGATAAGGAAGGACACTTTTTACTCATTACCAGGGAAATCTGTCAGGAGGAACTCTCAATCCTTTACATATATGCTCCAAATAAAAAATCACCCACATTCATAAAAGAAACCCTACTAAAGCTCAAAAAATACATTTCACCCCACACAATAATAGTGGGAGACTTTAATACCCCACTCTCACCAATGGAAAGATCAGGGAAACAGAAACTGAACAAGGACACTGCAAAACAAGCAGAGACTTTGAACCAACAAGATTTAATAGATATATACAGAACATACTATCCCAAAGTAAAAGAATACACCTTCTTCTCACCACCCCATGGCACCTTCTCGAAAATTGACCACATAATTGGACACAGAACAAGCCTCCATCAATATAAGAAGATTGAAATACTCCCATGCATCCTCTCAGATCACCATGGTCTACGGCTGGTCTTTAACAACAACAAAGACAACAAAAAGCCCACATACACATGAAAACTAAACAATGCTCTGTTAAAGGATAGCAGGGTCAAAGAAGAAATAAAGAAAGAAATTAAGGATTTTCTAGAATTCAATGAAAACGGAAACACAACATAACCAAACCTATGGGATGCAATGAAAGCAGTATTGAGAGGAAAACTCATAGCCCTAAGTGATTCCAAAAAGAAACTGGAGAGAGCTCACATCAGCAACCTGACAGAACAGCTAAAAGCCCTAGAACAAAAGGAAGCAGATATACCCAAAAAAAGTAGACAGCAAGATATAATCAAAATTAGGGCAGAAATAGACCAAATAGAAACAAAAAGAACCATTGAAAAAATAAACAAAACCAAGAGTTAGTTCTTTGAGAAAATCAACAAGATTGATAAACCCCTAGCCAGACTAACTAGAGGGCAAAGAGAGAGTATTCAAATTAACAAAATCAGAAAGGAAAGTGGCGACATAACCACTGAAACTGAGGAAATTCAAGAAATCATCAGATCCTACTACAAAAACTTATACTCCATAAAATTGGAAAATCTGGAGGAAATGGATGAATTTCTAGACAGATACAAGGTCCCAAAGTTAAACCAGGACCAAGTAAACCAACTAAATAACCATATAACACCTAAAGAAATAGAAGAAGTCATCAAAAGCCTCCCAACCAAAAAAAGCCCAGGTCCAGACGGGTTCAGTGCAGAATTTTATCAGACATTTATTGAGGATATAACACCAATACTTTCCAAACTATTCCAAAAGATAGAATCAGATGGAATATTACCCAACTCATTTTTTGAGGCTACAATAACCCTCATACCTAAACCACACAAAGACCCTACAAGGAAAAAGAACTTCAGACCAATCTCACTTATGAACATTGATGCAAAAATACTCAACAAAATCCTTGCAAACCGAATCCAAGAACACATCAAAACGATCATTCATCATGACCAAGTAGGCTTCATCCCTGGGATGCAGGGATGGTTTAACATAAGGAAATCCATCAATGTAATCCACCATATAAACAAACTCAAAGATCAAAATCACATGGTCATCTCACTAGATGCTGAGAAAGCATTTGACAAAATCCAACACCCCTTCATGTTAAAAGTCCTGAAAATCACAGGAATCCAAGGCCCATACTTAAACATAATAAAAGCAATATAGAGCAAACCAACAGCCAACATCAAACTTAATGGCGAGAAAATTGAAGCAATCCCACTAAAATCAGGGACTCGACAAGGCTGCCCACTCTCCCCCTACCTATTCAACATAGTACTGGAAGTCCTGGCTGGAGCAATTAGACAGCAAAAGGAGATCAAGTGGATACAAATTGGAAAGGAAGAGATAAAAACATCACTCTTTGCCGATGACATGATAGTGTACTTGAGTGACCCCAAAAATTCCACCAGAGAACTTCTACAGCTGATAAAAAAGTTCAGCAAAGTGGCTGGATACAAAATTAACTCAAACAAATCAGTAGCCTTCCTATACTTAAAGGGCAAACATGTGGAGAAAGAAATTAGGGAAAAGGTACCCTTCACAATCGTTACAAAAACTATGAAATACATTGGTGTGACTCTAACTAAGCAAGTGAAAGACCTGTATGACAAGATCTTCAAACCTCTAAAGAAAGAAATTGAGGAGGATCTCAGAAAATGGAAAGATCTCCCATGCTCATGGATTGGAAAAATCAACATCTTAAAAATGGCCATCCTACCAAAAGCAATCTACTGATTCAACACAATCCCCAACAAAATTCCAACCCAGTTCTTCATGGAATTGGAAAGATCAATGTGCAATTTCATATGGAATAACAAAATACCTATAATAGCGAAATCAATCCTCAACAACAAAGAAACATCTGCGGGAATCACTATCCCTGGCCTCAAGCTATATTACAAGGCTATTGTGCTGAAACCTGCATGGTACTGGTACAGAAATAGGCATGTGGATAAATGGAACAGAATAGAAGATCGTGAAATGAGCCATCATGTATATGATCACCTGATTTTTGACAAAGGAGCAGTAAACATTCAATGGAAAAAGGACAGCCTATTCAACAAATGGTGCTGGTACAACTGGCACTCAGTATGCAAAAGAATGAAAATAGACCCTTTCTTATCTCCTTGTACAAAGCTCAAGTGTAAGTAGATCAAAGATCTCCACATTAAACCAGATAAACTGAAACTATTAGATGAGAAAGCAGGGAAAACCTTAGAACACATAGGCACAGGAGAAAATTTCCTGAACAAAACACCAATGGCTCAAGCTCTAAGGTCAAAGATTAACAAATGGGACTTAATGAGATTGCAAAGTTTCTGTAAGGCTAAGGACATCGTCAAGAAAACAAAACGGCAACCAACAGAATGGGAAAAGATCTTTACCAACACCACATCAGATAGAGGCCTAATATCCAAGGTGTACAAGGAACTCAAAAAGCTAGACACCAGAGAATCAAATAACCCTATTAAAAACGGGGTACAGAGCTAAACAAAACTTTTTCAGTTGAGGAACACCGAATGGCTGAGATACATCTGAGGAAGTGCTCCACATCCTTAGCCATCAGAGAAATGCAAATCAAAACAACCCTGAGATTCCACCTCACACCAGTCAGATTGGCCAAGATCCAAAACTCAGATGACAGCAGATGCTGGCGATGCTGCGGAGAAAGAGGAACACTTCTCCACTGTTGGTGGGGTTGCAAGCTAATATAACCACTCTGGAAATCTGTCGGGCCATACCTCAGAAAATTGGATATAGTACTACCTGAAGACCCAGCTATTCCACTTCTGGGCATATACCCCAGAGACGCTTTAATACACAACAAAGATATATGCACCACAATTTTCATAGCGGCTCTATTTATAATAGCCAGGAGCTGGAAGGAACCCAGATGTCCTTCAGAAGATGAATGGATACAAAAATTGTGGTACATATATACAATGGAATACTACTCAGCCACCAGAAACAATGACTTAACCAAATTCTTAAGAAAAGGGCTGCTTCTAGAGAATATCATCCTGAGTGAGATAACCCAGTCACAAAGAACAGACATAATATGCAGTCACTGAAAGTGGGATGCTAACCCCAGAGGCTTGCACTCCCCCAGAAACAACTCACAGACTATATGAAGTCCAAGAAATAAAGAAAACAAATATATATATATATACATATATATATATATATATTTACAAAACAAGAAGACTTTTACTATTTCTATGTTGCATTTTGTTTTGCATGTACTTTACGCTTATTGTAACTATTAGGTTTTCAATGCATACTGTCAAGCCCTTGAGAAAATCCAAGTACTGACTAAAAAATATATTCACGTGGTTTTATGTAAAAATTATTTTAATGTCTGAAAAAACAGTACTGACAAAAATGTCTAATTTTAAGCAAAAAATGTTTAAAATCTGTACATTTATCTTTGTTTTGTAAAATGAAGTCATTAAAAAAAAATAATTAACATTGTGTATATGTATCACCAAGAATAAAATTGTGGAACATTTAAGCAGTGGTGTACTATTCAGCTTTAAAAACAATGACTTCATGAAAATCTTTTCAAATGGATGGAACTAGAAGCTATCATTCTGAGTGAAGTAATCCATTCACAAAAGAACACACATGGCATGCACTCATTGATAAGCAGATACTAGCACCAAAAGCTCAAAATACCCAAGAAACATTCCATAGATCTTTTGAAACTCTAAAAGAAGAAAGGCCCAAATATAGGTGCCTCAGTTTTTCTTAGAAAGATGAACAAAATAATCACAGGAGAAAATTCAGAGACAAATGGAGAAGCAGGGACTGAAGAAAAGATCATCCAGTGACTACCTTACCTGAAGATCCATCTGCAGCCACCAAACCCAAGCAAAGTTGCTGATGCCAAGAAATGCTTACTGGCAGGAGCCTGGTACAGATATCGCCTCAGAGGCTCTGCCAGAATCACACTGATACATATGAGGATGCTTGCAGCTAAGCATAGGACTGAGCGCAAGGAGGAGCTAGAGGAAAGACTGAAGAAGCTGAAATGGTTTGTAACTGCAAGTGAAGAACAACAATATCAAACAAGCAAACCCTGCAGAGCTCCCAGTGACTAAAACACCAACCAATGAGTACACATGGAGAGCTCCATGGCTCCAGCTGTATATGCAGCAGAGAACAGCATTGTCTGGCATCAATGGAAAGAGAGGTCTTTGGTTCAATGAAGGTTCATTTTCCCAGTGTATGGGAATACTAAGATACTGTGGTGCGTGTGGGTGGCTGGGAGTGGAAGCATCTTCATGGAAGTAAGAGAAGGGGGAGGGGAGATTGCATTAGGGCAAACATGGATGACACTTAGAATGTAAATATACAGAATATCTAATAAAAATGACAAAAACCATTTGCTAAGTGTTTTCAAATTTTCATCTATAGTTTATTGTCTGTAATGTTTGTTTTCCTGCTATGTGGCAAGTTATTTATCAGATGCCCTGGAGTTTCTAACAAATTTACTACTAGCAGTCAATGTAAGGTTGTTTAGGAACATTAACTGAGATTCTCCACCCCTCACACATAAACAAACCCATTCACAAAACCCCTTACAACTCTTTCTATGGAGACCAATTTAACCATAAGACCCAAAGGATACTAGGGTAGCTATTTACTAAATGCTTGCCATGTGTTGCTAGTAGTCAACTAGTTCTTCTAAAGCTCTACATGAAGAGTCACATTTCACCATGAGCGAATTTATTCTTGTTATATTTAAAACTCTTATGACATTGACCCCGAAACTTTCTAAAGATTTTTTTTTTTTGCATCGCTTTACATCAATATAACTGTAAATTGCTGGAAAAGAGAACTGTTGTACTAAAAGGTCAAGCTCATGACAATGCAGACTGAAGAGTGTGCTTTGGTTACTTGAGAAGGTAAGTTAATGGCCCTAGGGATTTGAATTTGTTCAAGACTTGCGATATACTATTTATGATGTTTCTGTCACCAAGAAAGGATTCTGAATGGTTTATAAAACAAACCAAAGGCTAGCAATTCTAAGGTACTTGGGTATTGATTTCACTGGCTTACAACTTATATGTGCTCTTCCAGATTAACGCTGTGTGATGTAGTCACCAGGTAGCCACTCTATTCTGATTAAAGTGAAGAAGAATCTCAATAGTGTGCAAATCCTATTATATGCACCAGAACACTAGATTGCTTGTTAGAGAAGCATTGCTGTGTCTCTCCCACTGAGACGATGACTCTTGAGTGACATCAGAGAACTGACATTTATAACAAGTCCCCAGAACTCTGCTGTTGTCACACTGAATCTGAATCTGAGAGCAACTGCTCAGCTTTCTTCAAAGCCGACTCATCTCCTCTTATTCCTGCACATTTCTTTCTGAATGATGACACTTATTTCTCTCTCTGCTTAGAAGAAACTCTGGGTTTCTGTTATTTATGTTCAAGCAGGTGTGGAGATGGACTGACTTGTGTGTCACACACAGGAAAAGATTCAGCACATATTTCCCAGTCAGATCACTCTCCACACCCATGTTGCTCAGTGTTTCATCTTACTTTGCTCACGAGTGTTCTTCTAATCACTCATTATCTCAGCGTAGTTTCCAATGGTTTCCTGATATTCTGTTATTTTATACAGGCTCCATTTCTCTGCATGTGAAATTTTGCAATGTTGATTTGATAGGATATAAAATTACCTAGCACTCAAACCACTGGGTATGTTCTGTTAGGGACACTAGCACATCTGTATTATTCTCTATTTCTAGCCTCATATTCTTCACCACCCCAGTATGGTGAGTACTGCTTTCCATATACAACCTACAAAACTAGCTAGTGTCATGCATTTTGTGGTCTTTGATCCAATCTAATCTAAACATTTTCCTGGGCCCTAGTTGAACTACACTTGCTCCAAACTTTATATCTATTTCATATCACTTAACCTGTAGACCAAGCTAGTCTTGCATACCCAAGCTATAGCAAACCTCCAAGCATAGCCTATACCACAGAGTTTTTTTTTTGTTTTGTTTTGTTTTTTTTTCATTTTTTATTTTTTTGGTTTTGTTGTTATTTGTTTTTGCAGTGGCACAACCTGGCAATCACTAAGCACTTATGAGCAAAATGTGCATGTCTACTGCCTGCAGAAGTCAAAGTAGGGTACCAGCTAGCACCATTTTCAGCCATCAGCCCTAAACACAGTCTCATGTTGGGGCATGCAAGTCCAACCTTGTGAGTATCTGTGACCATTGCACACAATGCTCTCTTCAAAGTTTTACCCAAGGCTCAGGCAACACAGCTTGTAGTCCCAAGAAGTTTCTGCCATTTGTTCTAATCTTATGCTTTTATATTTGTGACTTTATTGTGAACACTCATGTTTCTTTAATCAAAAATCCAGACAGAGCTTGAAAAAGGTTAATTTACAGGTTTCTCATTTCTTATATCTACTAAGTCTGGGTCACAACAACAACAACAACAAATAAAACAAAACAAAAAAACAATAACTTTACCCAACTAAGGAATCCTAGAATCTCAGTAAGATATATATGCAATGAAAGAAGCCAACATGCACAGGTTTCACTATAATAAGCCAATCAATAAAAAAGGACAAGAGATTATGAACTCCTTCAATGTTCACCAATGAGAATCACCTATATAAACATAAAGATCTAAAACTTAAAAGAATAAACATAAGAATCATCAAAGAATTATTGGAGTTTAAGAAGATACAAAAAGCCCAATAACTATAAAGATAATAGCAATAAATATAAACACATGGTAAAAGAAATGCCAAAGTCAATTTAGGTTTTGAAAACTATAATCAGTAAAGGGATGTTAAATATATAGCAACCATCTTGGAGCAAAGTCTCATGAAATGAAAACAGAAAATGTGTGCCTTGAGAGGACCAGTGTGAATCTACTATGGAATGATGATAGAAGTTGGTTTATATAGTTTTCTAAAGACTGATTCTGTCCTAGAATTGTAACAATGATTAGGGTAAACCTCAAGAATGGAAAAAGAGTCAGAACCGGTGGTTAGGGAGATAGTTCAGCAGAAAAGAATACTTTCTCTTGCAGAAGACCTGTATTAGGTTACCAGCACTCAGACAACTGTTCATCTATAGCTCCAGTATCTGGGTATCTGGTACTCTTTTCTGACCTCTGTGGGCATCAAACATGCACAGTTTCCACATATACACATACTGACAGAACGGTGATGCATTTAAGACATAACAACTAAATGCATTAATAAAAGAAAGAAAATGCAGAACAGAATGAACATCAAATATGATCTGTTGCAGCACAAGTAATTTTATATCTCAGGACATACATGTGTGTTTGATAATGCAAATTCTAAGTTTTAAAACTTCAGTGGAGCTGGGGAGAAGGAAATCTGAGTAGCCAGGGAGCAGAGAGATCTCTGCCAAGTGTGCACAGGAAGCGTGCCCTTGCCCTGCCTGATCCAGGGATGAGGATCCCAGCATTGGGACCTGTGTTCCCACCCGGTAGCTTTGGGGTGCAGAACAGGGCTCGGACCATTCACCACCTGGACCAGTGGTGATCCAGGGACACAGACTAGGTACAAGGGAAAGGAAAGAACATATCACTGACAACAAGATGGCAAGAGGAATGCGAAAGAGCATATCCCAAGGAAACCAAGACAACCTGGCAACACCAGTACCCAGCTCTCCCATCACAGCAAACAGCGGAATGCTAAACACTCCAAGAAAAGAAGACACAGACCTAAAATCATACCTCAAGATGATGATAGAGATCGTTAGACAAGAACGGGAGGAAAAGCAAAAAGAATCAGAAGCTTTTAAAGAGGAAACAAGAAAAACACTCAAAGAACTCAAAGAACTAGAGGAAAACAGAACCAAAGAGATGGAAGGAATGGAAGAAGCAATTTAAAACAAAAATAGAAACAATAAAAAAAAAAAAAAAAAAAAAAAAAAAACACTAAAAGAGATAACCCTAGAGGTAGAACACCTAAAAAAGAAATCAGGAGTCACAGAAACAAGCATTTCCAATAGAATACAAGAGATGGAAGAGAGAATCTCGGGAGTCGAAGACAACATTGCAAACATAGACAAAACAGCCAGAGAAGATGCAAAAAACAAAAAAGCTCCTAACCCAAAATGTCCAGGAGATCCAGGACACAATGAGAAGACCAAACTTAAGAATAATAAAAATAGAAGAGGGAGAAGAATATCAAGTAAGAGGCACAGTAAATATCTTCAACAAAATTGTAGAAGAAAACTTCTTTACCCTTATGAATGAAATGACCACGAGCATAAAAAAAGGCTTTCAGAACTCCAAATAGGTTGGAAGTTCAAGAAAAAAAGAAAACAACAAAACAACACAAAACAAAAAAACTAAAAAAGAGTGTCTTGCTCAATCCTTACACACCAAGAAAATGTTGATTAATTCTGGGATACATCCTGTTTTACATGTACTTTTTGCTCATTATAACTAGTAAGTCCTTAATGCAGAGTATCAAATCTTAAAAAAAAGAAAAAAAGAAAAAGCCAAGCATTTACACAATTTTATTTGTATACATTTATGCAAAAATGTTATTTTTTTATCTTTGTTTTTTTAAAATAAAGTTTAAAAAAAGAAAATAAAATAGTCACTACCTTTTAATGTAATTTAATTAAATGGTTTAACATGATGACATAGCTTATAGGTGTAGTCCAAAGAAAACACATGGTTCAACTAAGAGAGTTGCTGCTAGGAGCTGAGTCTTGTTTCTGTGTTTTCCATGTAATGTCAACATTCATTGAGGAGGATTTCCTTGCAAATAAATAATTCTATCTCCAGTTGGCATATAATCTCCATTTTATGTTTTGACATAATATCTTCATATGTAGCTCAGTTTGTTTTGTTTTTACAATCCTGATGCCTTTGAATACTGAACTCTGGAAATGAAAGTTCTGTCCACCATACCTAAAAGATAGGAATGCCTTCTTCTTCAAATGGTCTTTGGCTTCACTTTGTATTGCCAATTACCTTCTTTGAATAACACACACATTTCCCAATTTAGTGTTTTTGGTATAAAAAATTAGCTGGATTATGCACTGTATCTGTTAGCAATTTGCATAGTGTATAGGTTCTGAGATCCCTGAGATAACAACAGTAAAATAGCAGTCAGCACTGTAAGGCCAATATGGTACTGACTTACATGTAATACATTAATAAATTACTTAGTTTTGGTCCATAAAATAAAATAAAATTAAACTTCAATGGAGAAACTGCCCCCCTCTTTTTAATTAGCTTGAAAAGAGACCTGTACTTTTTAAAATAAAAGGTCTAGAAAATTCCCTAATGAAGAGTTGGAGAATGAACTGAAGGACCTCAAGGGGTTTGCAACCCTATAGGAAAAACAAAAACATTAACCTATCAGATCTGCCATAGGTTCCAGGGACTAAATCATTAACCAAAGTGTACAGGTGGAGAGATCTATGCCTCCACCTGCATTTGTACCAGAGGATGACAATGGCTGCCAGCAGTAGGAGGATAAACCTTTGGTCCTATGAAGGCCCATTTCACCAGTGTAGGGGAATGCCAGAGCAATGAGGTGAGAGTGGGTGGGTGGGAGAGGGAGCATCCTCATAAAATCAGGAGAGGGATAATGGGAGAGAGAGAAATCAGGAAAGGAGATAAAATTTGAGATGTAAATATATAAAATATCCAATAAAAATATGCAAATAAAAATTTTAAAAATGCAGGTATGTTACTTTAATGAAAAGCAAATTAAGATTTTTTTTCTTTGGCAAGTACTTTTCAGCCTCTGGAGTATATTGTCAGATTCCTAGGGTAACAAGTTTGCTCATTTTGTTTTCAGTCTTGTGTTCTTTACTGTTGGTAAACTAAATGTTTTTTTTTTTTTCTCTTTTTCATTTCTAATGTCATATGTGTTTGCAGCCAGTCTGGGCTTGTCAACTCTCAAGTTTATCTTGCAGGCACTTCATGATATGTTAATTTGTTTATTGTGAAATTACAATTCACTTGCCAAATATATTTAGCTCTCTCTTTCATTACAGTTTAAAAGACTTCTTACATTTTATATTCTATCAAGTCAAACAATAAGGGTGTTTCTTTCATGTTTTCTTATTAAAGAAATTGTTGTGTGGAAGTAATTATCTAGTACAACTACTTTTTGTAACACACACACACAGTAGACACAATTTGAAATTTCTCATTTTTGTAAATAAAGGAAAATACAACCTATTTTCCTTAATAGTTAAAGAGTAATTGTATGAAAACTATGTTGTTGACTTGCCTTTATAAGACATATTTAAGAAACTATCTCAATTCTAATCTAAAGGAGCACTTACTTAGTACCATTGTCAGAATAACAGTAAATTATCGACATATTTATATAGCTGAAGACTAAACTTTTAGAAGATCCATTTTAGTGTTAATAATTAGAAAACAATAGGTAATAGTTCTAATTTTTCCAGACATTTCCACTATGGCAATACAGTTTGAAGACTATATTGATTTTGCAATTTGGACTAGAAGAATCAACTTTTTATCCTCGGGGATTCTATGTACACATGTTTTAAGGTTTTGACA
The DNA here is from genome assembly GCF_963924665.1 of Micromys minutus. Taxonomy (NCBI): domain Eukaryota; kingdom Metazoa; phylum Chordata; class Mammalia; order Rodentia; family Muridae; genus Micromys; species Micromys minutus. Next base: position 10,403,890 of record NC_137953.1, read on the forward strand.
TAACCATGCACTTCACTCAGCAATGTATAGCAGTGCAGACTCAGTCCTTAGTTATGAGATCGTTGACAGGGTGCTGTGTTACATAATGTACACAGAAACATCATGTGCGGTTTCATTTAGTATCTTTTTTTTTCTGTATAATTCCCAATCCCTGGTTGTTTATGTCCTGCTCTGCACTAAAATGTTTACCTCCTCAGATGCAATTCATAGAAGAAGCATAATCCACAGCAGAAGTTGTAATACACCGTAGATGTAAATACCAGAAATACTTAAACCAAGATGTGTTGCTTTCCACAATAGAATTCTTGAGAATCTCCAAATCTCCTAACGCTTCAGAATACAGCAGCAGAGTTCAAATTATTCTGAGCATTTATGTTAACTTGGTACTCATCTTTTCACTTGCTTGCCCAGTATAAGGAACTGGCTTATACTAACTTGGAATGGTGGTATACGAAGGAAGAATCATCTTGGTCCACCACTAAAAATGAGCAGTTTCAGACACTTGAGATTAATTTTTTAAAAAAGTATAATTTGCCAAAAATTAAAGTACATTGGCCAGTAAGATGGTTCACTTGGGAAATGTAGATGGTGACCACTCCTGATGATCTGAATTTGATCTTTATAACTCAAGGTGAAAAGAATACCAATGCCTATAAGTTTTTGTTTCCTTAACTTGTCTTTCTTGGATGATTAAATGGAGCCCAGGCATGTGTTGGCTTCTGTCTCCCCCAATCACACAAACAGCACACACAGTCACATCAGAAGTAGACACATATACATATAGGCATTCTCCCATATCTACACATGCACACAATACACTAATGACAATATTTCAAGAAATAAACTAGAAAACTATTCTTTTTTTTAAAACTTAATTTTGATGATTTTAAATATACCATTAAATAAACATAAAAATATGTATAAATGCATATTTATGCAGCAATATTTATATAACACAGAAACCTTTAACTCAGACATGCCAACTTTGTGGGCTTTCTTTTTCCTTCAAAATCCACATCGGTTTCTAATATGGTTTTTGACATGAGAAATACCCATATTTTCCATATCTGTATCTCTGTCTACATCTCCATCTATAGTTCCACCTACATCACCATGGATAAATACATCTGAATCTATATCTACGTGTTCATCTTCACTTATAACTGCATTTGCATCTGTAACTATAGCCAATTCTTATCTCTAACTTTATCACCAACTTCATTTGTACCTACATGTACATTGCCATATCAAACTGCATCTGTGTCTGTATCTACATCAATATCTATACCTACATGTATAATTGATCTATATAGAAATCCCCAAAACTTTCACATTATATTGATTTTTAAAACACTGAGCTTTGCTTTTCTATTTTAAGTGATTCCATAGTAATCTGAGCTCTGATTTAATTTTCCATATATTGTTAATGAACAAAATATTAATATGAAGGACTTTGTCATAAAAATAAGAAAGTGATAGTATTGTCTGAATATTCCATACATTTTTTCTTTCCAATCTATTGACAAAATGCTGAATTTTGAAGTTATACTTGTAGTTATTTTATTTTCTTCTGGTCATTATGGCATCTTTTGCTTTATATATTATTGAATTCTGTTTTAATTATATAGTACTCATGATTATTGTGTTTCTAAATTAATTGTCCCTTGATATTCCCATTTCATTCCTTATTATTGTTTACATTCCTGATTAAATCTACCTTCCTTCTTATACTACAAGTTCTAATGTTTTTATTGGACTACTATTTTTTGCTACATATTTTCTTTTCATTTATTTTAGTTTAATTAATGTGCAGTAATTGTAAACTTTAATGTGTAAGTTTGCATGTCTTATTGATCCTGCTTTAGTAAGTCATCCAAGACCACCTGCTAGAAAATGGTACCACCCATATTTTAATTGGACCTCCTACATCAATCACTAACTTCGGAAATATCTCATAGTCTTTCCTACAAGCAATCTTATGGAGGCATTTTCTCAGTTAATATATCCTCTTCTGCCAGACAAAATGGTTATGACCAAAAACTCCAGTGACAACAGACAGTGGTGAGCATGTGGAGAAAGAGGAACACTCCTCCACTGTTGGTGGGAATGCAAGTTTGGATAAACACTCTGGAAATAAGTCTAGTAATTCCTCAAAAAAATTGGACATAGTACCACCTGAGGACCAAGCTATACTACACATGGGCATATACCCAAGAGATTCTCTAAATATATATAACATGAACACATGTTTCACTATATTCACACCAGCCTTATCTATAATAGCAGAAGCAGGAAAGAACCCAGATGTCCTTCAATAGAGGAATGGACACAGAAAATGTGGTACATTTAGACAATGGAGTACTACTCAGCTATTAAAAATAAAGACTACATGACATTTTGGGGTCTATGGATGGAACTAAAAATTATCATCCTGAGTGAGGTAACTCAATTAGAAAAGAAGGTATATGGTATGTACTCACCGATAAGTGGATATTAGCCCAAAAGCACAGACTAGCCCAGACACAATTCACAGACCACATGAAGCTCAAAAAGAAGAAATACCAGTGTGGATGCTTCAGACCTTCTTAGAAGGGAAAACAAAATACTCACAGGAGCAAATGTGGAGACAAAGTGTGGAGCAGAGACTGAAGAAAATACCATCCAGAGACTGCCACACCTGGAGATCCAGCCCATATAGTGTCACCAAACCCAGACAATATTGCTGATGCCAAGAAGTGCATGCTGACAGGCTCCTGATATATCTGTCTCCTGATAAATACAGAAGCAAATGCTCATAGCCAACCATTGGACTGTGTACAGGGTCCCCAATGCAGGAGTTAGAGAAAGGACTTCAGGAGACAATGGTGTTTGCCACCCCATATGAAGAAAAACAATAACAACCAACCAGATGTCATAGAGAACTCAGGGACTAAACCACCAAATAACCATGTCTCTATTCGCATATGTATTAGAGACTGGCTTTGTCAAACATCAATGGGAGGAGAGTCCCTTGGTTCTCTGAAGGCTAGATGCCCCTATATAGGCAAATGCTAGGACAGTGAGGTTGGTGGTTGGGGAATCATCTTCATAGGAGGAGGAAGAGGGTGCATGGGATAGGGGGTTTCTGGAGAGAAAACCAGTAAAGGGGATAACATTTGAATTGTAAATAAAAAATCCAAAAAAACAAGAAAATGGTAAATAAAAAATTTATTACAGAAGAGAGTGAGTTTACATAATTTCTACAAAGTATCAATGTGGTTGTATTTCTGTTTTACATGGTTCCTCATCTATTTGTCTCACACAGTTAACCTTGTTACCATTTCATTTAACCCTATCTTCTCTATAGGCTAAAGAGTAGAAGTATCATTTTGGTAGGTGCTACAGGATTTTAGGTCTATTTAAAACTCCATTAATATCACTAATCAATTCTGCACATCATTCTGGAAACTGTACTGAGTTCCCCTTTCTGTTTAAACGGTTGTGCCGTTCTTACCATGGCATCCCTGGATTCTGCCTGTGTGAATGCTCTTATCCTTGTTGAGTTAAGAAATCTTTTTGTTGCTTTCAGTATTGAAATATACATTCCTGGCATAGTGTTCCAGGTTGACAGTTTTGAATATTTTTCAGTACTTTAAAGCTATCTGCCCTTAATACTTTCTGATAATAATTCACTTGCAATTTATGTTTTTATTCCTCTGAGCCCAATATGTCAAAAGCTTTTGGAACGTTGTATCACTGGTTTTCAGCACCTTTCATGTGGAGTTTCTCTCTCTCTCTCTCTCTCTCTCTCTCTCTCTCTCTCTCTGGGTTCCTGTGTTTGCATGTGTTATGTTGTCTCATCTTTGGTTACTTGACAAGCTTACAAGCTTCACTAATATGTAAAACAGTGTATTGTCTTATCAAATTAGAAAAGTTCAGACAAGTACTTCCTAAAGGCTGCTTCTGTTGTTTCACCACTTACCGTTTCCATTTAAAAATATTTATTCTTATTATTTTTAACTCTTTGTATGTGTAGGTGTGTGTATACTTCAGTGCAGGTGCCCACAGATGCAGATCCCTGTAGATAAAGTTACACATGGTCATGGGTAGCCTGATCAGGGAGAGCCACACTGAATGCAGGACCTTTGGAAAATAAGCAAGTGTTATAACCAGATTGCTTTCTCTCAAGCCCTCTCCTTTCCACTTGAAAACCTCATTTTTCATTTATGTGAAACCATTACATCTCTACATAGGTTTCTTGAGTTTGTGTTCAATTTTTTTATTTCTATTTTTTTTATTTTTTGTATATTTGAAACTGTGTTTGGTTTGTACTTTTAATTTTTTTTCTTTTTGTATTGAATATTCTCTGTATTTATATTACATTGAAAATGTTATCCCCATTCCTCCAACTTCTATCACCCTTTCTCCTCCACTTCCTTCAATGGAGGGGCTTCCTCTTCTAACCACCCTCTCCAACCTCACCTCCCTGGTATTCCCCTACATTGGGAGAATGTGGCTTCACTGGACCAAAACCTCTTCTCCCATTGAGGCCAGACAATGCTATCCTCTGCTAAATATGCAACTGGAGACATGACTCTCTCCATATGTTCTTATTGATTGGTGTTTTAGTCCATAGGAGTTGTGAAGGATTTGATTAGTTGATAATGTTTATCCCATGGGGTTGCAGATGCTTTCTGCTATTTCAGTCCTTTCTCCAGCTCTTTCATTTGGATCTCTGTGCTCAGTTGAAGGCCAGAACGTGAATAACTCAGTCCTTCTTAGAAGGGAGAACAAAACACTCAGGGGAGGAATTACAGGGAGGAATAGAGGAGCAGGGATTAAAGAAAAAAATCCAAAGACTCACCTGGGGATCCTCACCTGGGGATCTACTCATATGCAGTCACCAAACCCAGGCATTATTTATGATGCCAAGAAGTGCTTACTGGCAGGAGTCTGATATGGATACATCCTCAGAGGTTCTGCTAGAGTCATACAGATACAGTTGAGGATGCTTGCAGCTAACCGTCCACTATATTTTTAATTTTTAGATATTATAATATTCCATCCAATATTTTTGATCATAATAATTTCCCCCAAATTCTCCCACATCTTCCCTACCTTCCTACCCAGTCAACTAAAGTACACCTCCTGCTAGTACTTTAAACAGAACACCTCTACAAATTTGCTTATTTTGATACTTTAAAGAATACTAATTATTAGCATCATAGTGAATTTCATTCCAACTTGTATCATGTTTCCTTTCAAATATCCTATCCAAATTCTAGTTATCTTCCCCATTTCCCCATATTTTTTGTTTTTTATTTTTAGAAATGCCACTTGCTTTTTTCATTATTGATTTTTTTTATTTTTTATTTTCCTTTATTCTCTTGTACATACTTTAATTATCTAAAATATTACTTTCCTTTGATTATTGATGTGATCTCTTTCTACAGATATATTTGTTTTCTATAGATTAATGCCATGTCTCCCTGCTCTTTTCTGTATATATAATAGTGTTTTTATTAAAAATTTAAAGTGTAAGTATTTTAAAAGGTTATATTAAGTCTGTCTTGTATGATGATCCAGCATGTCATTAATTGAAAGAGTTTCATCATGACGACTTTTACAATCACACTAAAAAAAAATTAGTTGACCAAGAATTCATACAAAAATTGTGATGATATTTTGGTCATTCACCAACTTGACCTAGATTCAAGCAATTTTGTCACCCACCCAATTTTGTCTTTTTATGAAAACAAACAAACAACATTAGGTCCTAATTTTGTTGCCCATGTGCTCTTTAGTCTATGGCAACCCTCAGAAACTTGTAAGAATTATCAGGAGCCAGTCCTTAAAGAAAACAATTTTTTCTCTACTTACAATTATCAATTTCCAATTGCTCCTCATACAGAGGTGGGACATTATGTCTACTTTCCCTCTCTATATTAGGATTGTGTACAGGTCATGTGCATGATACCATATATTCTGTGAAATCATATTTGAAACTGTCTTATTTGTCCAAGAAACATTTTTCATTTAGCTATCTACTACCTCTGGCTTATAATCACTTTCAGTTCTTCAATATTCTCTGAGCTTCAGGAGAAGGAGGTAAGATATAGATGTCCTCTTGAGGGCTTAATACTCGATAGTTCTTAGTTTCCGTGTCTTTATTAATTGTGGATCTTCCTATTAATTACTGCCTCTTACTACAGAAGCCTTTCAAGAAAAAAAAATAAAGATGTTTCTGTTCAATATACTATGTATTTTCATCTATTAATTATATTAAACAAATTTTGCTAATCATATTAAACAACTTCACTTTCTCTTTGTTTTTCTCCTTTTTTCTATTTTTTATTTTCTTTTTGTAGCAAAATTTTATCTACCCTATTTGCTAGTTTTTCTGATTTTAATACTGATGAGTATATCAAATGCAACCAAAATTCTTTTTGCCAACCTAAGGTTTACTCATAGTTTCAAGCATGATAAGAATCTGCTTACTTAGGCTGATGCTATGCTGAAGATAGAGTAACTTTTTATGATAGTCAGAGGACATTTTTTGTTTACTCAATCAATTGTGCTATTATTTTATTTTTTACGATGCTCCTAGCTTTGTTCAGTTTCTCTGCTGTAGGTTTAATCAATTTATATCTCTAAAGGAAACTACGTTGATTGTAGCATTTTTTTCATCTCATTCTGGCCTCTGATTTTTAACTGTAGACTGTAATACATTTAAATATATTGTAATTATTAACGAATGTATACTCATTCTTGCCACTGCAATATTTTTCTTTTATGTCTATTACGTTTTTTTATAGTAACACATTCCCAGTTATTGGTTTTTTTGTATTAAATACATATTTTTGTGACATACCTTACTTCTCATATAATTTATATAATAATATATCCTCTTGTTTAATAACTGACCAACATACCAAAGTATTACAATTAACATTTTAAATATATAACCACCTAATTCATGCCAATTTTAACTGGGTTTCTGTAGCATACAATATTTTCTCTTCTTTGCTTCTTTCTAACTTTCAGTTGCTCTATAATGTCACAAATTACTTATTTATGACCAATGTGCCAAGTGGCTTAAATTTAGACTCATAATATTATATATTTATGTTTTAAATCTGATATGAAAGGTAGGAATCCAAAGAATCTGTATATGCATCTAGTCAGTTCTGCACATTAGACTTCCATACTTTTATAGATAGTCAAGATAAACTATAAATAAAAACTCAAGATAGTCTTGAGCACAAATTCAATTATTAAGATAGAAAAATAATTTAACCTATTTTTTCTTGATATAAAGATGCAGTAGCATCTTTGGATATATACCAGTGTGAAGCTGATTTTACATATTTCTATAAATGATTATGTTTTTGCAAAGCTCTATAATTACTTTCTATAAAGATTTATATAGAGAGAAGAAACCTGTGAGTCTCGTAATACTAATCTAAGGTTCCCCCAGTAATCAAGTCCTAAAGAAAATACTTGTGAATGGGATAAATCAGCATCTGTTAAATTTTGTTACCAATAAAGTCAATAAGATATTTTTGCTTATTTTTAATATATTAATTTTTTTCTTTTTATTTAAATATAAATATGTTATGAGTATTTTTCAGTAATCTTTGATATTGAAGTCAAATGACAGACACAGACACTAGCATATGGGTGGAGGGCAAGGTAGGAGAGAAAGGAGCATTATTCCTTCTTCTCTTTAAGAATGTTTGTTAAGGCCAATTGCATACTTTTACTGCTTAGTGATGTAAGCAGTATCATATGTGTAATCTGATTCTAGGATAAATAACTGTTCGGAGTTTCCAACTATGGTTTTGGTACCAGGATGTTAGTCACAGTTATCTGTAAGAACAAAAATGATAGAATGAATATAGCCTATATAATAGGCTCTAGGAAGTTAAATAATGACTGTCTCACATCTGCATGTGATGCTTCAGCAAAAAAAAAAAAAAAAAAAAAAAAAAAAGGAAAAAAAGAAAAAAAAAGCAGATGGATTTGCTAGCAAGAATGAAGGCAAGGAGGCAAAAGCAAGGCTTCCCTGCTTTCTTTTTGATATGAGTCAGTGCAGGAAAAGATTGCTCTCACTTAAGATTGTTCTTCCTTTTATACTGAGTGAGCTAACCCAGAAACAAAAGAACTCTCATGGTATGCACACACAGATATGTGGATACTAGCTCAAAAAGCTCAGATTATCTAAGAAACAATTCACAGATCCTATAAAGCTCAAAAGAAGGAAGTCCAGAAAATGGATGCCTCATTCCTTCTTAGAATGGGGAACAAAACACTTATGGAAGGAAATACAGGGACAAATAGACGAGTAGGGATTGGAGAAAAGATCATTCAGAGACTGTCTCATCTGGGGATCAACTCCAAAATGCAGCTACTAAACTCTAGCACTATTGCTGAAGCCAAAAAGCGCTTACTGGCAGGACCCAGATATACATGCCTCCACAGAGCATGTGTCACAGTCATACAGATACAGTTGAGGATGCTTGCAGCTAATCAATGGACTGAACACATGGACCCCAAAGAAGGAGCTAGAGAAAGAACTGAAGGAGCTGAAAGTCTTTGCAACTCCATAGGAAGAACATTATCAACCAACCAAACTATTCAGAGCTCCCAAGGTATGAAACACCAGCCAGTGAGTACAAATGGAGAAACCCATAGCTCTAGTTGCATATATCGCAGAGGATAGCATTGTCTGACATCAATGGGGAAGAGGCCTTTGGCCCAGTGAAGGCAGGTTTTCAAAATGTAGGGGGATGCCAAGGTGCTGAGGTGGGAGAGCCTGGTTGAGTGAGTGAGAACTTCATGGAAATAAGAGGAGGATGAAGGGGAATGGGGATAGGGGGAAGGAGAACAACATTTCAAATGTAAATACAGAGAATATCCAATTAAAAAAACAATGGAAAATAAGAAGATTGCTCTTTCTTCTTCACATAATCTTATCAAAAAAATTCTTCATAGGTATTCCCAGTCATCTACCTTATCGATTCCAAAATCAGTCAAGTTGAGAACCAGAATCATAACAGTAGCTGTTGTAATATAGCCATTGTGTAAGAAACAACAACAACAAAACAAAAAACCCTCTGGAAATGATGTGAAGATAGAAATGGAGTATACCATGCCGTGGCCCTTAACCTCTGATGTGATTCCAATACTGGAGGATCACCCTTAATCTGCTCTTCATATGCCCCACTGAAAAAGACCTTCCAGACCCTATTTGAGTGGGAATTGTTAATTCCTGATGAGCAATGATGAAACTGAAAATGTCTAAAAAGAAATAGTTTTATTATTTTAAAGTGATCACCGTAAGAGTAGTTTGTTTAAAGAAACATTTGATACCTATAAAAAGGAGGTTAGCATGGAAACATTAGTGGACTATGTGAAATTAATATTAGGAGAAGCTGGAGAGCTTTGGAAAATATTACTAGAAATACTGTCTCTCGTGGTTCTCAAGCAGATCTCTGTAAGTGTTTGAAGAAAATAAAGAGGATTTATTTGCTTGCTTATTTTGTTATTTTTATCTGGAAAGAAATTTGATCTTAACTATGTAGTCAATAAAAGTTTGGCAAAAGTCTTTCTTGAAAATGCAAAATGAATTATTCTGATTGGGCAGCTAAGATAAAAAAAAAGATTTTAAGTCAGCTGTGAATGCCATATGTATTTTTTATTGCCTATTATATAACAGAATATCCTAAAGGGCTCTGACAAACATCTGAACCAAGACTGCCAAAGATACAAAATATATACTTCACCATTCTTTGCTTTTCTAGCTTAAAAACTTAGTCTCAGATTGGAAAAGGTCTAAGAGAGAAAGTGTACCAATCGAAATGTGAGATGATGTGCTTTGTGGTCTTAGAACAATAGAGCTATTGTCTCAGTGGATCATTCAGAAATACTCTGTAAAAATTCAAGACATCAGGGAATGTTACCCATGAGTTTACTGATATTAAACTTTATAATCTTTCAATTCTTTCTCATAAATTATGGTTCTCCATGTTCAATGAGAAGTTAGGGTTTTTTTTCGTTCATATGGCCTAACATCCAGTTTGGAGAGAACAATCAATAATCATGGAAATAGCCTGTGTTATTTCAGGATTTTCATGGAGTCTCTTTGCCCCCAAACCTGATCAGATGTAAAGTATTTCTAGAAACATAGGCTTCACTCATTGATGAGAAACGTTCAATTGAATCTTTCCCTTCCTCATCATTTACTGACTCTATATAAATTACTTTTTTTGTTGAAGAATGGAAAACATTATTGTTGAGAGTTATCAATGTTTTATGACTATTGATTAGAATTATTTTACTGTTGTGTCCCACCCTACTTTTATTTGCTGGTCTGGAATTATGTATTACCTCTCTTTTTATGGGTGTGGTTCACCTCTGCATCTTTAGATTTTCCTTCTATTACTTTATGTAAAACTTTTGATTTATAGATGCATATTACATAAATATGGTTTATATTGGGATGTATTTTTATTCTCTACTTGTCATAATTCACCCTCTACTTATACTGACTGAATGCTTTGTTGGGGCTAATAATCTACATGTGTATCTGTTGTCTTTAGAGTTTGTAGAACACATCCAGGACCTTTTGGATTTATAGTTGAGAAGTCGGGAGTTATTCAAATGGGTCTGCCTTCATTTTATTTTGTTTTATTATTTTAATGTTTTTGTACAGTCTATAGGGGTTCAGGTCAGTAGAGACTCCTTGTTTTCCTGTGGAGTCTTCCTTCTTTGTAGGTTCTTATAGCTTTTTCCTAATTCAACCACAGGGGTCACCAGCTTCTGTCCACTGGTTGACATAAGTATTTTCATCTGACTCTTTCAGCTGTTTGTTGGGCCTTTTGGAGGGCAGCTTGATAGGCTCCTGTTTTTAAGCAAACCATAACCTCAGTAATAGTGTCAGGTCTTGGAGCCTTCCCCTGAGCTGGAACTCTATTTGGTCTTGTCACTGGAACTCCGTTTCTTTAGACAATTCTTCAATTTTGTTTCTGTACTTGTTTCAGGCAGGAGCAATACTGGGTCAGAGATTTAGACTGTTGGATGGCAACCCCACTCCTACACTTAATACCTTGTGTTTTTACTGGTGGGAGACCCTATAATTTCCTCTTCCCACTATAGGGCATATCATCAAAGGGTCCCTCCCTTTGATTCCTGAGAGTTTCTTACCTCCCACTGCTCAGCTATGAAAAACAATACATTACAAGTTTTGTAGACAAATGAATGGAACTAGAAAATATCCTGAGTGAGTTAACTCAGACCCAAAAGGATTGTGGTATGTACATGGTATGTACTCACTAGTAAGTGGATATTAGCCAAAAAATGACAGAATTCCCAGAATACAATCTAAAAAATTCAAAATGCATCTGCCTTTAAATATTTTTTCACCCTTGCAACTTTTAATACACCTTCTTCTGTACTATTGAAGCTTTGATTATTATGTGTTATGAGAATGTTTTTGTCTGGTCCAGTCTATTTGATGTTCTGTGTGCTTCTTCCACCTTTATAGACAAGTTCTCTAGGTTAAAAAGGTTTTCTTCTATGATTTTGTTGAAAATAATTTTTGTGACTTTGACATGTATCTTTTCTCATTATTCTATTACTATTATTCATAAATTTGGTCTTTTCATAGTGTCACAGATATCCTGGATGTTTTATGCCTGAAGTTCTTTTTAGATTTAACTTTTTATGGTGATATTCATTTTTTATATCTTGTCTGCAGTGCCTGAGATTTCTTTCCCATTTCTTCTTTTTTTGGTGAGGCATGAAAGTAAGTTTCCTTTTTGAGCTCATAAATTTTTCATTTCTAAATTTGATTCAGTTTGGGGTTCCCCAAGTGATTATATTTCTTTTTTCCCCTTTCTGGCATTGAAGTATTTTCTTTATTCCAATCCACTATGCATTCAAAGATTTCATTTACACATTTATTTGTATCCTCTTTAATGTCCTTGAACATATTCACAATAGCCATTTTACCTTCATTGTCTGTCTTCCAATATATTGCATTTCTCAGGGTCTGCTCTAGTAAGGTTTGCCAGGCTGCAGTGAAGACTTATTGTTCAAGCTAGTGATTCTTGTAGTTTTGTTCTGAAATCTTGGCATCTTGGCTTTGAATGTTTGCAATTCCAGGGGCCACATTTTGTCTTGTCTTTGTTGGGTATTCTTCTGTTTTGTGGTTTTTGTTGTCTTCTCTGAATCTTAAGATAGAGTGGTGCCTTAAAATTGCCAGGTCGGGATTGCTCCTGGGTTCTGAGTTCTGGTTAACTGTGACCACTAGGACTCCACGGAAGAATTTATTTCTAGGAATTAGGAAATGACAGGAAGAATGAAGGATATGCTAGAAGGCTTGGGTGGGGAGCTGAGATGGTTTATAAGAAGGAGAAAATCTGGGTCTGCCATGAGGAATTGTGCAGTCCCCAGGAAGTGAAGTAAGAGAGGAAATACAGGCTCCCTTTAAATGACCTTCTACAGTTTTAAGCATGAGACCAGGAAACTAGATGTTCAAGACCAGAAGAAAAATGAAGGTTATCTCCTTGATTTCTTGGCTTTTGTCGTTACCATGTTTTTAAGGAGAGAGTGCTTTGGCTATTGGTGACCAAGAAAAAGGAAGGACAGGAAGGAGGAAGACGATAGGAGATCTCTATAGTCCCTTGAGAGTGGAAGCATGAGGAAGGAGGAATTACTACATTTGATCAGTTACAAATCTGAGTATAATTTAGGAGACTTGGAAATGGGGACGGGAAGACTTGTGAATATTGGCTCCCATTTTCCCTGGCCAGCATAGCCAGCAGATATTTAGGCAGAGAGTGTTTTTGCTGTTGGTGGGGCAGACAAATTGAGCACACTTAAAATTTCAGAAATATGATTATTAATAAGGATCTCTCATGGCAATGTCACATTTAGCCCAAGGCAGAAAAGTATTTGCATGTCTGGTTTTGTGTAATGGATTATAAATTAGTGTATATAAGATTGAATTTTATAGCCAGGTGTGGTGGTGCTAAAACTATAGCACTGCACAACTTTAATTTTAGCACTAAGGATCAGATGCACATAGATTTCTATCAGATTCAAGCCAATCTGGGCTGCAGAGAGAGTTTCAGGCCAACTACATGGGGATACCTTGTCTAGTTTATACAGAGATAACAGTTTTACTTGCTGGGGAGACTGCCCAGTAGCTAAGCACTTGCTACACAAGCATGAGAATTAGAGTTCAGATCTTCAGAACACACACACACACACACATACACACACACACATGCCCAACTATAATTCAAGCATGAGAAAGCAAAGACTGAGAGTTAAAATGAGAAGCCAGCTGGGACAAAAGAACATATCTGGAAATTGCCTTTTTGTCACATCTTCCTCAAATATTTATAGCATCTTTGAACTCTAGACCATTCAACTAATCCTGGGAAAAATACATTGTTTAATTTTATTTTCAGAACAGTGCATTTCTGCCTATCCATAAATTGTACTTCTCACATATACATTCATTCGTGTTGCTGATGCCTGTAAGCTTACTACTTCTGCCTTGATCACATTCCCTTTAGCCCTTTAAAATGCAAAGACAAGCTAATAGTGAGATAGCACCAAGCATTTCTTCTAAATGATAGCAATCTTGTCTGGCAGCAAGCATGGTGACACAAAGAATAAAGTGAAAAATATCACAGTGCATGAAAGACTGTACAGAAGAAGAAAAAATAAAGTAAATTTTCAAAACATTTTCTTAGAAAGATTTTAAAACAAAATCCTGACAAAAAGTTTATACTATACAAAAGTTAGATGAGTTTTTATTTTAAGATTTATTTTTATTTTTATTTCTGTATATGCATGTGTATGTACATGTATATACATGTCTATATGGGTGATGGAAGCAGCCAGAATAGTATGTTGTATTCGCTGGGACTAAATATGCCAGCCATTGTGAGCTTATTTGGCCACCTACCCTGCATATCTTCTGGTTGACTGTGTGAAACACTCGTGGGAAATTCTGGATTGTGCGGTCTCCATAAATGCTCTCTTCTACTTCTCACTTTCCGAGTAATGGGCAATTACTAATCTAGAGAAAAGTAAGCTAAAGTTGAAATGAGCTTTGCAAAAGCCTCACAACTTGGGAAAATAATCATCAATTTGCTTGAGACATTTCAAAGATTCTGAAAGAGACTTCTGAATCTCCAAGACAGCACCCATCTGCCCTCTGACATCTGTGAGTAGAAAATGCATCACATTAGAAATGGTTGAACTGACATAAAATTCAACAGGGTTTTTATAGAGAAAGTCATTTTAAGCCCATCTTGATAACTTTGCTGACATACTAAGGGATTGTTTATGACAGAGATCCAGAAGAAAGAGTTGAACTCTACTGATGAAGTTGTCATGGGCTCTTGAAGCTGTACATCCTACATGTGGGTCAGACAGAATGATGCTTAGAATAGAATTTATTTCAGTCATAATGCACATGATATCATTTACAAAAGCACTCAGACCAATTGATGTTTCTCTGTATTTGCTTTAAGACTGTAACCTCTGTTTATTCTTATCTTGCTAATAAAAGTTTTGTTGCCACAAACAGACTGTAAAAAAATCAAAAGTGCAGGGAAATATGATAAAAAACAGAAGAATTCCAAATATTCCAATAGGCTAAGATAACAGATCATTGTATTTTTTATTTAAGCTAACTAAAAATTCAATGTATTTTTTTCTATTCATACTCATTACTATAAAGACTGGGGCAAAAATGTCAAAAGAATGTTATTACTCTCCTTGGGGAGTGTAGTAAATGTGTGTTATGTAATGATGGTTCAGCATAGCAGTAATTTTATACTATTGTCTGTCTTTTTTTGAGAAATCATGAAGAAAACAAGAATTTTAAAGACATAACAATAGTTAGGAGCACTTGTTCCACTTGCAGAAGGTCTGCATTTGGTACCCAGCATACATATTGGGCAGCTCAGAGCAGCTACAGTGGATCCATAGCCCTCTGTTTCCTTCCACAGAAACTAGAAACACATCTGGTACCCAAAACATGAACACAGGCAAAACCTTAATAATGTAAAATAAAAATAAAGAAATCTTTAAGAACAAATGTAATATTTTATATTTTATGAATATGAAAGCAGAATATAGTTCTAATATGAACACACATTCTTGAAATATCAAAACTGTCAAACATAGTCTGGGTATAAGTTGCATAGATAGATAGATAAATAAGCAAGCAGACAGACAGATATCTAAAAACTATAAGCATAAAGTAATAATTTACTAAGGCCTATGAGCGGCACTGGATGAGTGTGAATTACAGCTGGATATATAGTAAGAAGTACATACTACATGTGAAACTCTGCATGCAAACTCTGTTCCAGGAATTTATTTCTTTGACCTTTTTCCTTTTGTTCCAAATACACAGAAAGTATGGCCTTACCTTTAAATTTAACAAAGGCAGTAAATGAGAATCATTTGATAAATTTTGGGATACCCAGAAACCATAGTCTATGTCTGTGAAAATGATTCACTCAGTAAAGTACTTGCTGCTGTGTGAGCAATAGGACCTGACTTCCTTCCCGAGGACTCATGAACAAAAGTCGTTTGGAGGCATAAGCTTGTCATCCTAGCAACTGGGTTCTCCATGTAGAACTAGTTCCTTGGGGCTTCCTTGCCAACCTCAGAAAAGAGTACTGAAGAGAAACCAGTGAAAGATACCATCTTAAGAAATAAGAAGGTGGATAGTCCTTAAGAAATGAAGTCAAAGATTGTCTTGGCCTCCACCTGCACTTTTTATGTTGTGACATTTTCTTCTTCAGCTTATAAATACACAAACACACACACACATACACTATAGAAAGAAAAACTTTTACATGGAAATAGCAAATAAACATTTCTCAAAGTTTGTTAGGGCTAGATTTAAAAACTTCAACAAACTAAATTTTATTCCAGTGTTTATTGAGATTAGAGTGTACACTTTCTATACTGCACCAAATATTTATATTTTCTCTTCAAGATTTTCTCTGCCAGAGGAAGAAGCTAATCTCTGACTCTACTAAAGACATGTTCCTGCAACATTTTTGTCTCCATATCATAGGGGAAATTATCTGACCTATGAAGTAGTCAATGTGAAGTCTTCTGAGGAACCAGTGGTTCCTTTCATGCCAAGCACTATCTCTTATCTTGTTGGAAAAATGGTTGTGAATACAGCAATATCTCAAAGCTATATGAACCATGTGCTTGAATACACGACTATAGCCAGGATGAAAGCCCATAAGGTTATTTTATGATATCAAAATCAGTCATTTTCATGAAGTCAATACCATGAAGGATGTATGAACATATTTTGTCTCAGGTTGTTACATAAAGTGTGCTGTAAACATGTTGAATTAATGAGGGTTGGCTGTAATCATTAACACATTAGTAAAGGAACATTATTCACACATATAATTAAAGCATCTGTCTGGTAAATGCATTTGTTAGATGAAGAAGGTAACAAAGTATAAATGTTTCTTCTACCTTTATTGTTGAAAAATAGTTCATTCCATAGCTATAGAGAGAAACTATAAATTCAGTTGCCCTACATGAAGTCAGCTCTTTTTCTACACTACAGGTACGAAAGGTCACCTATAGTAGATTTTGTTTTATAGGGAGTAATTGCAATGAACTGCCACAGTCTTGAGGGCTGTCGGATAGCTTTGCCTGTTCAAATTTTTTCAAGATATTTAAAAATGTAATCTGACACCAAAAAACATTTACTGATATGTTTTATGCATACTAAAGACATGTTTATACAACATCTTTGGCTCTATATCATAGGAGAAATTGTTTGACCTATGAAGCAATCAATGTTTCACACAGATTGTCCTGTGTGGAACTGCCATGTGATGTCTTCCTGGGAAGACTATATAGGTTGCTTGAAGTTATTATATTATTGAATAGTTAACACAAAGTGTTCTGTGGGTTTATAATAGCAACATATGAATTATGCCAGTATAACCTTCTATCATAGCTGATTTTCCTTCTTTCTGTATCTTTTTAAAAAATGCTATTAAAATATACATATAGTCTAAATATTGGAGTAAGTCTTCCCAATAGAATCTAATTAATGCATAAAACTGCTGACAGTCAGGACTAGGCTGTCAGAACAATAACTCAAAATTTCAACTTTCTCTAAAACATGACAGAAGTGAGAAAATCTGAGTCATTGACTTCTAGTGTAACATCTGCATCCTCATGCTGTTAGATGGAGCTGGAGTTCAGGGAAAGAAGGGCTGTGATTGGTAAAACCATGTCATCTTGACCATGTCTAACTTTACCTGTCAAGCTGGTTTCATCACTGCCCAAATGTTAGAATCTCCACTGCTGCACTTTTCATGAATTTAACCTTCTGCTAGATAAGAGAATCAGAATTACATAGTTAGGCTTTAGTGTGTCTTAGCAATACTTTCCAAATTGAAGTTTGGTATTATGATGGAGTTGATAGCATCTCTTCTCAGTGTCCTTGGGGATGACAAGGAGAGTCACAGATACAAGTTCTCTCAGATATAAATGCTATGTTTAAAATTATGCAAAGATAAGGTATTCCATGATTCCATTAATTTTTAAGGTTATTTCTGTCAGAAGGAGTTTTGGTAGCTGTGAAGTGTGCCACTGTATTTATATGTACAGTTTTGATGTGCTAAAAAGAAACTAACTGGTGAATATTTACATGTCTCAGAAAGTAAAGAAATGAGATGACTAAGTAATTGACAGCTTTGGATACCTGGAAAATGGATGTTGTGGAAAAGGAACAAAGGTAACCACTGTATTTATTTCATCACAGTGGTTTAGGCCGAACATCTGCATTCTAGATTACCACTATTATTGCAGAGCTATATGACAAGCCATTTCTTTTTGACTTTCTTATTTGTGTACTTTATTTTG
Source organism: Micromys minutus (assembly GCF_963924665.1). Taxonomy (NCBI): domain Eukaryota; kingdom Metazoa; phylum Chordata; class Mammalia; order Rodentia; family Muridae; genus Micromys; species Micromys minutus. The sequence continues at coordinate 10,421,812 of NC_137953.1, forward strand.
AAATGCTATCTCTTTAAGTTGTCTAGAATGCCACTGAACTTTATTTGTAAACTCATTCAGTCTTATAATTGCTATTTTTTCTCTCAGCAACCCTAATGGCTGGACAAGCAAAGCTCAAAAGAATAACATTTAATATCCCAGCAGAGAGAATTACATAACATTTCTATGGACACACCTTATTCAGGGAATAAGTTTCATCACAGGAATAAGTTTGAGACCCCAGAGCTTCTGAAAAAAAAAAAAAAAGGAAGATCCTCAGAAATAGTGAGGATTAAAAAGGAAACAAAGAAATATTTTTTAAAAATTATTACTTTTAATTTTTTAATTGAACAGCATTATTTCAAAAAACAAAGATAAATGTACAGATTTTAATCAGTTTTGTATAAAAGTATATGAATACATTTTTGTCATTACTTGATTTTTTTAAAAGTTTGGTAGTATGCATTAAAATCTTACTATTTACAATGAGCATAAAGTACATGTAAAACAAGATGTAACCTGGAAATAGTCAAAGTTTTCTTGGTGTGTAAAGATTAAGCATAATGGTTTTTCATTTTATTTCTTTTCTCTTTTTTGGACTTTGTTTTCTGTTGAAGTTCATATAGTCTGTGAGTTGTTTCTGGGGTGTTCAGAGCTGAAACAAAGAATTCTTCAGGGTTACTTAGAAGCACCCACTGTCAAAGCAAGAAGACACAGGCTGAGAAAGTCCTTTGTTATATGAAAGTCTGAATACTGTACTGAGAAGGTTTTCTTGATCTAGTGTCATTGTTACGTTTTGTTTTATATGTACTACATGCTCATCGTAACAATTAATATTTCAGTGCATACTATCAAACCTTTAAAAAAAATCAAGTACTGACAAAAATATATTGATATAGTTTCATGTAAAAATGCTTTTAATAATCTGTACATGTATCTCTGTTTTTTTTAAATTAAGTTGTAAAAATATTGAAGTTAAAAAAAGAAAATATACAATATTTTTAAACTTGTATTGCAGATATGCAGCGGTGAGTGATCTAAATTGAAGGAGACAGAATTACAAAGAATAATGGGAAAGTAGCTCAGGATATGGCAGTTTTCTGTCTTTTCTAATTAAAATATATTTAATAATTTAGTAATTATGTAACAAGCAAATTTTATATTACAAGAAGTTCAGAACAAGAACATTTTAATATTATACTTTCGATACATCTTTAACAATCTATCAATTTTGCATCTGCATTAATAGCTATCTGAATAGAAACTCCTACTGAGTATTCTTGTTGTATGTTCAATAAGCATTTTAGTATTTACTGAATAATAATGCTGTTCTTTCTTTTTTTTCTTCTTTTTTGTTGCAGCTTTTTATTTTTAGTTCAAACAACAGCTTATTTAGGCTTTTGTTTATCCAGACAAGGGAGAGTCAGGACAGCAAATGAATTTAGTAATCTCCTCAGAGGCTTCGCTTGCAGGTCTGGCTACACTGTCCCCTAGGAGTAGGACCAGGCTGCACCTCTTCTGCGTAACTCACCAGCCTCAGAGATGTGACACTTGCTTATCTTTCTTTCTTTTTTTTTGGCATTTCAAAAATTTATTAAAAAATATTTACAAATAACATAAATTATAAACATTACATCACACACTGGCAAAATTCTCCCAAACACAATAATTCCTAATTAATATGACATATGTAACTTCTAAATATATGGACTATTAATAAATGAAACCGAAGCTTGATGGTATGCACCTGTAATTTCTACAATCAGAAGACTGCAGCTGAAGGATTATAACCAGTTTGGGCTACCGAGTATTAGTAATGGTGATGGGGTGGGGAGGAGACATAGGAAGAGCAAGCCAGGTACAGTAAGTCATACCTGTAATCACAGCACTCAGGAAGCTAAGGCAAAAAGATTCTGAGTTCAAGCCAACAGAAGCTACCTAGTTATGTAGCCAAACCCTATCCCAAAATAACCAATAGCCAAAACAAGCAAGTGCAACTAACTTTGACAGACTTTTTTTTAAACAACTTTATTTTACAAAACAAAGATAAATGTACAGATTTTAAACATTTTTTCCTAAAAATTATACATTTTTGTCAGTACTGTTTATTCAGACATTGAAATAATTTTTACATAAAACTATGTGAATATATTTTTTTAGTCGGAACTTGATTGTTTTCAAGGGCTTGACAGTATGCATTGAAAACCTAATAGTTACAATAAGCGTAAAGTACATGCAAAACAAAACGCAACATGGAAATAGTCAAAGTCTTCTTGTTTTGTAAATATATGTATATTTTTTGTTTCCTTTATTTCTTGGACTTCATACAGTCTGTGAGTTGTTTCTGGGGAAGTGCAAGCCTCTGGGGTTAGCATCCCACTATCAGTGACTGCATATTATGTCTGTTCTTTTGTGACTGGGTTATCTTACTCAGGATGATATTCTCCAGATGCAGCCATTTTCTTAAAAATTTGGTTAAGTCATTGTTTCTGGTGGCTGAGTAGTATTTCATTGTGTATATGTACCACAATTTTTGTATCCATTCATCTTCTGAAGGACATCCGGGTTCCTTCCAGCTTCTGGCTATTATAAATAGAGCTGCTATGAACATTGTGGTGCATATATCTGTGTTGTATATTAAAGTGTCTCTGGGGCATATGCCCAGGGTCTTCAGGTAGTACTATATCCAATTTTCTGAGGTATCACCAGACAGATTTCCAGAGTGGATGTATTAGCATGCAACCCCACCAACAGTGAAAAAGTGTCCCTCTTTCTCCGCAGCCTCGCCAGCATCTGCTGTCATCTGAGTTTTGGATCTTGGCCAATCTGACTGGTGTGAATCTCAGGGTTGTTTTGATTTGCATTTCCCTGATGGCTAAAAATGTGGAGCACTTCCTCAGATGTTTCTCAACCATTCAGTGTTCCTCAACTAAAAACGTTTTGTTTAGCTCTGTACCCCATTTTTTAATAGGGTTATTTGATTCTCTGGTGTCTAGCTTTTTGAGTTCCTTGTATACCTTGGATATTAGGCCTATATCTGATGTGGTGTTGGTAAAGATCTTGTCCCATTCTGTTGGCTGCCATTTTGTTTTCTTGACAATGTCCTTAGCCTTAGAGAAACTTTGCAATCTCATTAAGGCCCATTTGTTAATCTTGACCATAGAGTTTGAGCGATTGGTGTTTTGTTCAGGAAATTTTCTCCTGTGCCTATGTGTTCTAAGGTTTTCCCAACTTTCTCATCTAATAATTTCAGTGTATCTGGTTTAATGTGGAGATCTTTGATTCAATTACACTTGAGCTTTGAACAAGGAGATAAGAAAGGGTCTATTTTCATTCTTTTACAAGCTGAGTGCCAGTAGGACCAGCACCATTTGTTGAATAGGCTGTGCTTTTTCCATTGAATGTTTACGGCTCCTTTGTCAAAAATCAGGTGACCATATACAAGAGGGCTCATTTCTGGATCTTCTATTCTCTTCCATTGATCCACATGCCTATTTCTGTACCAGTACCATGCAGTTATCAGCACAATTACCTTGTAATATAGCTTGAGGTCAGGGATAGTGATTCTCGCAGATGTTTTTTTGTTGTTGAGGATCGATTTCGCTATTCTAGGTCTTTTGTTATTCCATATGATTTTGCACCTTGATCTTTCCAATTCCATGAAGAACTGGGATGGAATTTTGATGGGGATTGCATTGAATCTGTAGATTGCTTTTGGTAGGATGGCCATTTTTAAGATGTTGATTTTTCCAATCCATGAGCATGGGAGATGTTTCCATTTTCTGAGATCCTCCTGAATTTCTTGCTTTAGAGGTTTGAAGTTCTTGTCATACAAGTCGTTCACTTGCTTAGTTACAGTCACACCAAGGAGTTTCTTAGTTTTTGTGACGATTGTGAAGGGTACCTTTTCCCTAATTTCTTTCTCCACATGTTTGTCCTTTGAGTATAGGAAGGCTACTGATTTTTTTTAGTTAATTTTATATCCAGCCACTTTCGTGAACTTGTTTATCAGCTGTAGAAGTTCTCTGTTGGAATTTTTGGGGTCACTAAAGTACACTATCATGTCATCGGCAAATAGTGATGTTTTTATCTCTTCCTTTCCGATTTGAATCCCCTTGATCTTCTTTTGCTGTCTAATGCTTCAGACAGGATGTCCAGTACTATGTTGAAGAGGTAGGGGGAGAATGGGCAGCCTTGTCGAGTCCCTGATTTTAGTGGGATTGTTTCAAGTTTCTCGCCATTAAGTTTGATGTTGGCTGTTGGTTTGCTGTATATTGCTTTTACTAAGTTTAAGTATGGACCTTGGATTCTAGTTCTTTCCAGGACTTTTAACATGAAGGGGTGTTGGATTTTGTCAAATGCTTTCTCAGAGTCTAGTGGGATGACCATGTAATTTTGATCTTTGAATTTGTTTATATGGTGTATTACATTGATGGATTTCCTTATGTTAAACCATCCCTGCATCCCAGAAATGAAGCCTACTTGGTCATGATGAGTGATCGTTTTGATGTGTTCTTGGATTCGGTTTGCAAGGATTTTGTTGGGTATTTTTGCATCAATGTTCATAAGTGAGATTGGTCTGAAGTTCTCTTTCCTTGTAGGGTCTTTTGTGTGGTTTAGGTACGAGGGTTATTTTAGCCTCAAAAAATGAGTTGGGTCATATTCCATCTGATTCTATCTTTTGGAATAGTTTGGAGAGTATTGGTTTTATATCCCCAATAAATGTCTGATACAATTCTGCACTGAACCTGTCTGGACCTGAGCTTTTTTTGTTGGGAGGCTTTTGATGACTTCTTCTATTTCTTTAGGTGTTATGGGGTTATTTAGATGGTTTACATGGTCCTGGTTTAACTTTTGGATCTTGTATCTGTCTAGGAATTCGTCCATTTCCTTCAGATTTTTCAATTTTGTGGAGTATAACTTTTTGTAGTAGGATCTGACGATTTCTTGAATTTCCTCAGTTTCAGTTGTTATGTCGCCACTTTCCTTTCTGATTTTGTTAATTTGGATACTCTCTCTTTGCCCTCTAGTTAGTCTGGCTAGTGGTTTATAAATCTTGTTGATTTTCTCAAAGAACCAACTCTTTGTTTTGTTGAATTTTTCAATGGTTCTTTTTGTTTCTATTTGGTCTATTTCTGCCCTAATTTTGATTATTTCTTGCCGTCTACTGATTTTGGGTATATCTGCTTCCTTTTGTTCTAGGCCTTGTAGCTGTTCTGTCATGTTGCTGATGTAAGCTCTCTCCAGTTTCTTTTTGGAAGCACTTAGGGCTATGAGTTTTCCTCTCAATACTGCTTTCATTTCATCCCATAGGTTTGGGTATGTTGTGTTTTCATTTGCGTTGTATTCTAGAAAATCCTTAATTTCTTTCTTTATTTCTTCTTTGACCCTGCTATCGTTAAACAGAGTTTTGTTTAGTTTCCATGTGTATGTGAGCTTTTTGTTGTTTTTGTTGTTGTTGAAGACCAGCCATAGACCATGGTAATATGAGAGGATGCATGGTAGTATTTCAATCTTTTATATAGATGGAGGCTCATTCTGTGTCCAATTATTTGGTCAATTTTCGAGAAGGTGCCATGGGGTGGTGAGAAGAAGGTGTATTCTTTTACTTTAGGATAATATGTTCTGTATGTATCTATTAATTCTAGTTGGTTCAAATTCTCTGCTAGTTTTACAGTGTCCTTGTTCAGTTTCTGTCTCTATGATCTGTCCATTGGTAAGATTGGGGTATTAAAGTCTCCCACTATTATTGTGTGGGGTGAAATGTATTTTTTGAGCTTCAGTAGGGTTTCTTTTATGAATGTGGGTGCTTTTATATTTGGAGCATATATGTTAAGGATCGAGAGTTCCTCCTGACAGATTTCCCCGGTAATGAATAAAAAGTGTCCTTCCTTATCTTTTTGATAACTTTTGGCTGGAAATTTACTTTATTCGATATTAGAATAGCCACTCCAGCTTGCTTCTTGGAACTGTATCCTTGGAAGTTTTTTTTTCCCACTTTTTTACTCTGAGATAGTGTCTGTCTCTGTCTCTGAGATGAGTTTCCTGTATGCAGCAAAAGGCTGGATTTTGTTTATGTATCCAATCTGATAGTCTATGTCTTTTTATTGGGGAGTTGAGTCCATTTATGTTAATAGATATCAAGGAATAATTGTTTCTGTTTCCTGCCATTATTGCTTTTTTGGGTTGAGTTGTGTCTGTGTTTTTTTCTTCTTTTAGTTTTCATATTTAGGAGTTTTCTTGTTTTTGCTAGGCTGTATTTTCCCTCATTTTATTGGGTTTTCCACCTATAATTCGTTGTAGTGCTGGGTTTGTGGTCAGATATTGTGTGAATTTTGATTTGTCTTGAAATATCTTCATCTCTCCATCAATGGTGATTGATAGTTTTGCTGGGTATAGCAGCTTGGGCTGGCACTTTTGCTCTCTTGAGGAGTGCATGATGTCTGTCCAGGCTCTTCTAGCTTTCATAGTCTCTGTTGAGAAAAGGGTGTGAGTCTGATTGGTCTGCCTTTATATGTTACCTGACCTTTTTTCCACTCCTTTTAAAATTCTTTCTTTGCTTTGGGCACTTGATGTTTTTACTATTATGTGTCGGGAGGTATTTCTCTTCTGGTCCAACCCATTTGGAGTTCTGAATGCTTCTTCTATGCTCGTGGTCATCTCATTCTTGAGGGTAGGGAAGTTTTCTTCTATGATTTTGTTGAAGATATTTACTGTGCCTCTTAGTTGATACTCTTCTCCCTCTTCTATTCCTATTATCCTTAGGTTCGGTCTTCTCATTGTGTCTTGGATTTCCTGGACATTTTGGGTTAGGAGCTTTTTGTTTTTTGCATCTTCTCTGGCTGTTTTGTCTATGTTTGCAATGTTGTCTTCTGCCCCCGAGATTCTCTCTTCGATCTCTTGTAATCTATTGGAAATGCTTGCTTCTGTGACTCCTGATTTTTTTTTTTTTTTTCCTTTTGGTGTTCTGACTCTGGGTGTATCTCTTTTAGCGTTTTCTTTATTGTGTCAATTTCCGTTTTAATTTCCCTCTTCCATTCCTTTATTTCTTTGGTTCTGTTTTCCTCTAGTTCTTTGAGTTTTTTGAGTGTTTTTCTTGTTTCTTCTTTAAAAGCTTCTGAATCTTTTTGCTTTTCCTCCCTTTCTTATTTAAGTATCTCGATCAGCTTCTTGAGGTATGATTTCAGGTCTGTGTCTTCCTTTTCTGGAGTGTTTGGAATTCCGATGTTTGCTGTTATGGGAGAGCTGGTTTCTGGTGTTGCTAGATTGTCTTGGTTTCCTTGGAATATACTCTTTCTCTTTCTTTTTGCCATTTTGTTGTCAATGATATGTTCTCGCCTTTTACTTGTATCTGGTCTGTGTCCCTGTATCTCCACTGGTCCAGGGATGGGCCGTGCCCTGTTCTATGCCTCAGAGTCGTCGGGTGGGAACAGAAGTTTCAATGATCTGTTCCTGGTCACTGGTTCAGGCAGGGAAGGGCAGGGCAAGGCATGGGGTGCACTTTCGGTGTGCTCTCTGCAGAGATCTCTCTGCTCCCCGGCAGCCCAGTTCTCCCACCCACCAGTTGCTCAGCCTCTATGAGCCGCAGTTCCGGGTGGCAGATGGGCCAGGGTCAGCTCTGCATCCTGAAGTCGCTGCCGGGTGGAAACAGAAGTTCTAATTTTCTGTTCCGGGTTGCTGGATCAGGCATGGCAGAGCAGGGCAAGGCAGGGGGTGCACTTTCTGTGTTCACTCCGCAGATATCCCACCACTGCCCTGCAGCCTATGTCTCCCACTCACCAGTTGTTCAGCCTTTATGAGCTGTCGTTCCAGGTGGCAGATGGGCCGGGCTCCACTCTGCGTCCTGAAGTCCCTGCTGGGTGGAAACAGAAGTTCTAAATTTCAGTTCCGGGACGCTGGATCAGGCAAGGCAGGGCAGGGCAAGGCAGGGGGTGCACTTTCCTTGTGCACTCCGCAGAGATCTCTCTGCTCCCGGGCAGCCCAGGTCTCCCACCCACCAGTTGCTCAGCTTCTACAAGCCACTGTTCCGGGTGGCAGATCAATGCTGTTCTGTCTTAGCTTTACCAGGATGAATTGTTAACACACTGGATTTTGTGCAGTCAGTTTAGACAATGAAGATCTAAGATGAAAGCTGTGAGAAGTATAATAGCTTAACTACATACAACAATTCATGCTTGCTTCTGTAGCTGATACTCTCAAAAAATACAAATCACCAGGAAGATCAGATAATAGACCATTCTGGCATATTTTTCCAGCCAGGTCATGAAGAGGTATTCTAACTTTTGATATTATTGAAAGGTAAAAATTGGAAAAATGCAAAACACTAAGAATGGTTATCATACAAAAGACTAGAAGAAATGATATAGAATAAAATGAAAATATCATTCAGATTAAATATAAACATGCTTGACCTTTCTGTCATAAATTCAGGTTGAGTTAAAAAATAAAAACAGAAGTTTATAGTATACATGGGATAGACCTACATTATATAGCTTAAATATGGGAGGTAAAGAATATGAAGACACATAATATTATTACATAATACACAAAGATTGATTTAAGAAGTGAACACTGGAGAACAGTCAAGTGGAGAACGTCATCTTATCTGTAGCTTAAGCTAAAGGGAAAATGATGGAGAAGTCTCAAGTCTCAAGCTTCACTTAATTATGTCATTATTTATCATTGTTTAAGAAATAATTTTTAGGCCGATACTTACAATGTGTTTTAGGCTATCTCAAAGTGCACATTTCTTATCTCAGTTTCCTATCTGGTAGGAATATGGGAGTATGCAACACTGAATTCTATAGTGTTTCAATTGTTGGATACAGTGTAGTGAATTTATCAGACCCTTCATAAAGATTCTAGAGAAATTCTTAGTAATATATTGAGTTTTTTTTAATATAAATGCTATTTTTTAGAACCCACTATTTTACAAGTGTTATGGAATACACTTAAAAGGTATATAGTTTTTAATTGATGTTATAACTTTTGACACATCCTAAAAATTAAATATAACCAAATCATTGCAAGCTAATGATAACACCTAATAAAATTAAAGCCTCTGTCATCTTCCAAATTTCATTTTAAATAATTATGATATGTCATCCATTGTTATCTGTAAAATTAGTGTTATGATGATTTCCAAAATTGCTTTATGTGTGGTTTATACTGTAAGACAAATGTGTACATTTGGCTTTAAGTGGAATCTTACTTGCATTTCAGATGAATACTGAAGAGCTGATAACGGCTATACCTGAAAAGAATATTTCAAACTATCCACGACATACCAAGTCTCTGGAGAAGATGCACAAAAACTTGGTAAGAATATTTGGAAAGATGAAAAAAGACAGTATGCATAGGGTGTTGTGAGAGCGCAGTGCAGTATCACACTGTGGTGCCATTCAAAATGTGACCCTCTTACAATGCACATATGTACCCTTGATTATTTAAAATTTCTTTGTATATAAAGATCTTTGTGAATCTAAGTGGTTATTTTTAAAAGTGAACCTAAATAGTACGCTTCAATGCTTTGAAGTCAGGAAGCTAAGCTATAAGTAGGCTTATTTATCTAGATAAAAATTCCCAAAATGCAGAATCTTTTCAGAACCTATGAGAAGAAAGAAAGGCACAGATTGAAAAAGCACATTTAAATTCATATTCTATTTATTTTCTTTGTCCACACTATTGATATAAATTTATTGTCATTTTATAATATACCTAATTTAAGTTAATATAATTGCATCTTTATAGTTTGACAACTTTAAATGACTCAACATTATTGAAGAGGAACTGATACTATAAAGTCCCTGAATTTTAGATTTGGAGCTTGTGTGTTGACATATTCATAAATCTACTCATGACAGTGAACACACTTCTCATCTTTGTACGTTTCCTGGTTTTTGTCTGTATTCTCTATTTCCTTCACATTTCTTTTCTAGAAAACAATAAATGCACTTTTATAATACATATAGTTTTAGTTAAGTGTGTTCATGTTACATTACATTTTTTCTTTTTTTTAACAACTTTATTTTACAAAACAAAGATAAATGTACAGATTTTAATCATTGTTTGCATAAAATTATACAATACATTTTTGTCAGTACTTTTTTTCAGATTTTAAAATAATTTTTACATAAAACTGTAAGAATATATTTTTTAGTCAGTACTTGATTTTTTTTAAAGGTTTGATAGTATGCATTGAAAACTTAATAGTTACAATGAGCATAAAGTACATGTAAAACAAAATGTAACATAGAAATAGTCAAAGTTTTCTTGTTGTATAGAGATTTTTTTGTTTTGTTTTGTTTTGTTTTCTTTATTTCTTGGACTTCATACAATCTGTGAGTTGTTTCTGGGGACAGTGCGAGCCTCTGGGGTTAGCATCCCATTATCAGTGACTGCATATTATGTCTTTTCTTTTGTGACTGGGTTATCTCACTCAGAATAATATTCTCTAGATGCAGCCATTTTCTTAAGAATTTGGTCAAGTCATTGTTTCTGGTGGCTGAGTAGTATTCCATTGTGTAAATATACCACAATTTTTGATTCCATTCACTTTCTGAAGGATATCTGGGTTCTTTCCAGCTTCTGGCTATTATAAATAGAGCTTCTATGAACATTGTGGTCCATATATCTTTGTTGTGTACTTAGGTGTCTCTGGGGTATATGCCCAGAAGTGGAATAGCTGGGTCTTCAGGTAGTATTATGTCTAATTTTCTGAGGTTTCACCAAACTGATTTCCAGAGTGGTTGTATTAGTTTACAACACCACCAACAGTGGAGAAGGGTTCCTCTTTACATTTTTTTAAACTTTATGTAAATGAAATTATGCTACACAACCTTACTTCTAATTCAGCCTTTTTAATTTGGTGTAACAGCTGAAATTTCGATAAAAACTATACCCTCTATGTTTACATGTTTAAATACTTAGACCTCATCTGGTGGCACAATTTTTTTAAAAAAGTTGTGGATTTCTGTACCCAATCTTTAATTGGGTTATTTGGGTTGTTAATAACAACCTTTTTGAGTTTTTGTAAACTTTGAATTTTACCCCTTTGTCAGATATAGGGTTGCTGAAGAAGATTCTTTACCAATATGTAGACTGGCATTTTGTCTTATTGAACACTGTTCTTTGCCTTTGAGAAGCTTTGCAGTTTTATCAGGTCCCATTTATCTAGTTTTGATCTTAATGTCTGAGACGTTGGTATTTTGTTCAGGATAGTTTCTCCTCTACCAATGTGCTCATGACTATTTCCCAGTTTCTCTTTGATGAGATTTAGTGTATCTCATTTTATGTTGAGGTTGTTGATCTCTTTAGACTTGAGCTTTGTACAGGAAGATAAATATAGATCTATACTATTCTTCTACATGTAAAAGTCTAGTTAGACTAGAATCATTAGTTGGAAATGCTTTCTCTTTTACATTTTTTGGTTCCGTCTACTTGATAGAACTCCAATGTCCATAGGTCTGTATGTTGATTTTTGGATCTTTCATCTCATTTCACGTCCATGAATGGCAATCTGTAATTGACTGGTTCAAGGAACTGGGGCTCTTCTTCAGGAGGAGAGAGTTAACTTAGCTGTAACTCACTACATTGGGATAATGAAACCTAAAGCACATACCACCTATATCATTGCAGGAATTCTAGAGGAGTGATTGATACACTAAACCAACCACAAAACTTTCAGTCCAATGTTTATTCTGTCAACAGAAAGTGCAGGCGATGTGAACAGAGCAAAAACTGAGGAAATGGCCAACCAATAACTGCGGTAGAAAATGATGACTTATTCCAGCTGGATTGATAGCAGTTATTTAGCCTTGCCAGGTAAGCCAGCCTCCCCTGACCAGCCATTCTCTCCTTTTTTCAAGCCTTGAGGAATCTCCTTTCTCTCTAAATTTAAGACTAACTTTTTAAAGTTATGAATTAAAAAAGAATGCTCACCCTAAGTTCTTTTACACAGTTGTATTATATTTCATGATAGTGCAGTCTATTCAACTGTCCCTAGAAATGTAATTCGTCATATGTTGAATATAACAACTAAGGTTCTATAGCTAAAGTGTCTGCAGTATCAATATACTTCCTCTATCCTTATGGAAATGAAAGGGAATGAATCTATCTTAGGTGTTGCTCTAATTTTGAAGATGTTGAGAGGTGATCATTAATGTTCTTATACTACTTTACACTGTTCCCAGCTCTAGATATGAACATTGCCTTTACTGTTACACTGGTATGCTCACACTTGATAATGCTAAACTTTTCAGCAGTTTAATATTGACACTCCATATGGTTGCTGATTTCTAACCTTACTGGCTTTTTTAATGAGTTGACAATGGTAAATTTTTGCCATGAGCTTATTTGTCATCTAAGTTTTTGTTTGATACTAGTCTTATTTGTATATTAAAATTATTTTTAGTCACATTTTCTGTATATGAGTTAATATGTATGTTTATATCACGTATTATGGTAACGATTTAGTAGTCTCTTACTTATACATTTTTTTTTAGGAAAGGAAGGGAATAGACAGAAGTAAAACAAATTTTTGGATAACAGATGGAAACATTTTACTGTTATATATAGAAGATTTAAATAAATATGGGGCATTGTTGGTGTTATATTTTGTGTAGAAAGAAACTGAGATTAATTAGTCTGCCTAAGATTGGGATAGTTACAGCTTTCATGAATAGTTGCCTAGGCATTCTGAAGAGGAAGTTTTTCTAATGAAGAACTTTCCAAAAAACGGAGTTTTGTTCTTACAATTGTTGGAGTAGAGGAAATTTTATGACATGTGACACTTCCAAACCTGGCATGAGCAGAGGAGCAGAGAGGCTAGAAAGAGACCAGGACAATAATTCAAGATGCCTTGAGGCAGAACAGAGAAACTGGTAATAGGTAAGAGTCCTCAGTGGACTTTTGTATCCGCAAAGGGAGAAAGAAAACTTAGCACTTTGCAAGCTTTAAGGGCACCAAAGCTGTACCATCACAGAGCCTTTCTGGAGTTAAATGTTTAATGATTGAAATACATGTGGATTCTGTATCCGCCTATTTTTTAATTGTGTGTGTGTGTGTGTGTGTGTGTGTGTGTGTGTGTATGCATGTGTGTAAAAGTGTACATTTGTGCATGGGTGTGTGTGTATGTTTGCATATGTGTGTGTGTGTGTGTTTGGGTGCATGCACACATGCACACATCTGAGTATTTACAGATGTACCATATGTATGCAGATACCTCCAGAGGCCAGATGAGGATGTAAAATCTCATAGAACTGGAGTTATATGTGGTCATGAGCTTTGTGATATGGGTATTATAGGAAACCAACCCAATTCTTTTGCAAATACAGCAAGTGCTCTTAATTGCTGAGCCAGCTCGCCAACTCCTATATGTATCAACCCTCAATTTGCATGACTTGGAATCATCTTGAAAGAGTCTTAGTAATGGATTATCTACCTATGAGTATGATTGTAAGGAATCGTCTCAATTGTTAATCAAGGTGCATGAATAACTTCGGAGACACGTTCGCCTAGGCTGGACTCTGGGCTGTTTGCAAAGAAACCTTGTTGAATATTATCAGTATGGGACCAAGCAAAGGTACTTTTTTGTTTGTTTATTTTGCTTTGTTAGGTTTTTTTAATTTGTTCTTGATAGTGTATGTAATATTTTTCAGTGTTGAATTTATCTATTAAGTGATGGAATGTAACCTGAAATTATAGACCAAGTAAGTAATTTCTACTGTTAATATGCTTTTTGTTATTGTACTTCCTCACAGCAACAGAAATGGAACTAATAAAGTCATACACTAGGCAACCTACTTGCAAGTTGTATGAAACACATTATTTAAAATCATCTTGCCTGGTACTACAAAAAAATTGGTTGCTAAAAACACTGGATGCTCTTTCAGAGGACTTGAGGTTGACTCCAACTTCTGACATAGTGTCTCATAACTGTATCTCCTTTCCCAGGAGATCTGACACCCTCTTCTGCACCCTAATGGCAGTATAAACAAGTCGTGCAATTAGACTAGCAGGAAAACTACCCATTAATATGAAATAAAGATAAAAAATCAATCAAACACACAAAACACAAAATACCTAATGTATGGGGCTGTAGAGATGGTTCAGTAATTATGACCTTCTGCACTTTCAGGTGACCCAAGTTCATTTGCCATCATCAATATAAAGCAGCTCACAGGGCCTCCAATTCAATCACTTACAGAACCAACCTACTCTTCTAATTTCTTCAGGCAACTAACTGGATGTGGCATGCATTCAAGCACCCAAACACACACACACACACACACACACACACACACACACAGAATCATATGTAAATAATAAAAATAAATGTTGTCCTTGTGCTAATATCATTACAGAACATCTCATTGTAATGGTGCCATGGAGACCACTTTCCAATATCAGGAAATAAATAAAAGTCCAGCTACAGTGTTCCAATTCAAATGATCCACTGAACATCACTTAGACAGCTCTAAGCCCAAATAATCCAAAAAGTTATCTAAGCAAAATAACAGAACCATGATTTTTTAATTATAAAATAGTTTTGCAATTGGCAGTGTTATTCTTCAATTAAATAAACCAAGATAGAAAAATTAGGTTCTAAACATTTTGTTTTGCCTCCTCTCTTCTCTCTTTTAACTTTTTCTATCTTTATCTCCTCTTTCTCAAGCGCTATCTGTCACAGTCTTCCTTCTTCCTTCTTTTTCTACTACATAGCACAATATAACAGAGATTTAGCCTCATTTTTCATCCTGTTCTTGGACTCTATACATTCATCCCTTCCAATGAAGAACTAAACAAGAAATGTGTATGACCACTGACAGATGCATTAAGCTGAGTGACTGAATAGATCCTAAAAATGTAAGAAGTCTTTCTTGAATTCACTGTATAGTCTTACTTAGAAATAATCTTTCTTTAGTTTTTAGTATACTGAAATATAGAAAATAACAATTTGTCAATGCCAAAAAATCTACACATATTTGAATAATAATACTACAGAACATGCAAGGAAAGTTCTGACACTGTGTTTTTCTTTATGCTAGGCTGATGTGTGCTTTGTTTAATCACTAGGTAAGTCTAAGAACTCTCAGAGAATAAATTTACCAAAGGAAGAAAAAGAAAGAAGAAAGAAGGTAAAAAGAAAAGGTAAACTGATCTTATTTCTTTGTCTCAAATCCAACAGATCTTCAGGTTTTGTTTCCATTTGTCAGAACTGATTGAAATTATTTATTGGAATTTCTTAGTGCTATTGTATAAGCTCAGTGAGCAGGTGTAATTGTGTTTGCTAGATCAATTCATCTATTGCATGATGCTTTGAAATTCTGCTATAGTTACTGAACAACAGCAATTAGCCCACTTGTTTAATTATAGTAAGTAAATTTATGTGTATTGATAGAAGTAATTTATTATTCTAAATGAAATAATAAATCTTACAAGTTAGACAGTCTTTCTAATTATCTAGATTTTCTCCCCAAACTCCCATTTTAAATTAATAGACATAAATTCAAGATCTATACAATCTACTAATAGAATCCTATCATCTTAATGTATGCTAACACCTACATTACTAAAATCCTACCAATGCATAAATGACTGGCATAAATAATAATTTAGTATTAATCATAATTACAATGACTGCTGCAACTTAAAAAATTATACTCCAGATTTCATCCCTGACACCCACCGGTCTACCCTCTGACTATTTCATATCTCAAACCCCACCTACGGCAGTTTCCACAAGGATGTACCCAGCCTCCACCCTCACACCACCAGACTTTTCCACTCCTCTATTGAGCGTTAGGTGCATCTTCACTGACTGAACCCATACCCAGAATTCCTCTACTGTGTATGTGTTGGGGGCCTCATAACAGCTGGTATATGTGGTTGGTTGTCTATTGCCTGAAAGATCTCAGGGAGCCAGGTTAATTGTGACTGCTGGTCCCATACAGGGTCGCCCTCCTCTTCAGTTTCTTCCAACTTTTCCCCAATTCAACCACAGAGGCAAGAGCTTCTTCCCATTGTTTGGATGTGAATATCTGCAACTGACTCTTTCAGCTGCTTCTTTGGTCTTTCCGAGGGCAGTCAGGATAGGCTCCTTTTAATTATTTTATTGAATATTTTTGCATCGATATTCATAAGAGAAATTTGTCGGAAGCTCTCTGTCTCTCTGTGTCTCTCTGTCTCTGTCTGTTTCTCTGTCTGTCTCTGTCTCTCTCTTTATCTCTCTCTCTCTCTCTCTCTCTCTCTCTCTATCTCTCTCCTCTTTGTGTCCTTGCATGGTTTTGGTATCAAAGTGGCTTTACAGAATGAATGAGGTAGTGTTTGTTCCTTCTGTTTCTATTTTATGGAATAGTTTGGGAAGTATTGGTATTAGATCTTCTTTGCAAGTCTAGTAGAATTCTGTACAAAAGCCATCTGTCCCTGGGCTTTTTTTGGTTGGACCATTATTTTCATGATTTTTTTTTCTATTTACTTAGGAAATATGGGCCTGTGTAGATAGTATACCTACTATTGATTTAACTTTGGTATATGGTATCTGTCTAGAAAACCATTCATCCAGATGTTCCAGTTTTATTAAGTTTAAGCTTGATGATTTTTTAAATTTCTTCTGTTTCTATTGTGATGCCTTTCTTTTCACTTATGATTTTGTTAATTTGGATACTTCCTCCGGGTCTTTAGTTATTTTGGAGCCATGGGTCCCTCCATGTGTACTCTTTGGTTGGTAGCTTACTCCCTGGGAGCTCTGGGTTTCTGGTTGGTTGATATTGTTTTTCTTCCTATGGATTGGAAACCCCTTCAGCTTCTTCAGTCCTTTCTTTAACTCTTTCACTGGGGACCCCATTCTCAGTCCAATGGTTGGCTGCGAGCATCTTCATCTGCATCAGTAAGGCTCTGGCAGAGCCTCTCAGGAAAGAGCTATATCAGTCTTCAGTCAAACAGCACTTCTAAGCATCTGCCTTAGTGTCTGGTGACCGAGTATGGGATGGATCCACAGGTTAGGAAGTTTCAAGATGTCCTTTCCTTCAGTCTCTGTTCCATGCTTTGTCTCTCTATTTCCTTCCTTGAGTAGTTTGTTCCCCATTCCAAGAAGGATTAAAGCATCCACACTTTGGTCTTTCTTTATCTTGAGCTTCATCTAAATATTTAAAAAATTATTGGATATTTTCTGTATTTACATTTCAAATGTTATCTTCTTACCCCCCACTCCATACCCTCCCACTACATTTGTTTCTATGAAGGCTCACCCTCTCCTAATCACCTTCTCCACCTCAACATCTTGGCATTCCCCTACACTGGGAAAACTAACCTTCACCAGACAAAAGGCCACTTTTCCCATTGATGACAGACAATGCCATCCTCTGCTACATATGCAACTGGAGCCATGGGTCTCTCCATGTGTGCTCATTGGTTGGTGTTTTAGTCCCTGGGATTCCTGGGGAATTTGGTTAGTTGATAATGTTGTTCTTCCCATGAGGAGGCAAACCCTTTCAGCTTCTTCAGGCCTTTCTCTAGTATCTTCATTGGGGCCCCCTTGTTCCCTTATTTCATCTTTCTTATGTGTACGTGTGCATATACACTGCATGCTTGATGTCTGTGGTGATCAGAAGAGGGAAAGAGATCACTTAGGACTGGAGTTACAGATAGATAAAATAACCATGATGTCTCTGGGTCCCCTGCAAGAGTAGCAAGTATTCTTTTCTGCTACATTGTATCTGCAGCCCCTGTTTTATGCAATTTTACACAAGTGTCACAATTTTATTCTCATTTAGAAACAAGTCCTAGGTCCATTTTTTCTTTTGATGTGTACCTAGCCTGACTCTCTTATAAAGCTATTGTGAATACAGTTTATATATAATATTAGAGCTTTTGTTTCTTCAGCTATATTTGTACAACAATAATATCTACACATATACTTTTTAAATTTAAGATTATTACTTTTTTCAGAAACTGCATACTTATTTCCATATTGGCAAGATGAATTTACTTTCAATTACCAAGGTATAAGTGTTCCATACCCAAATATTCAAGAGAATTTATGACTATTTGTTGAGATAGAATTGTCCTTGCATATATATGGTGTTTTAAATTTGGTACACTGAAGCCTCTGTTACATAATATTTTGATTATACATTTTTATACTTTCTGTATTCTTGATTATAACTATTTTGAATAATTCAAGAAAATTGCATGCATTCATTGAAGGATAATGATGTTGAACTTGTTTCAGAAAGTTGTTGGAATCCGTGCATCTATTCTAAAGAAAAGTATATTCCTGTCTTTTTCCATTTATTGATTACATGCTGTATATAAAGCTAAGATCTTCTCCCATTCAATTGTTTGTCTTTTCAAACTGGTAATTAGTTTCTTTTCTGTTCTGAGGCCTATACACTTTAGACTATTTTTTATCCAAATCTCCCTATTGTTTACTGAGTTATCAGAGTTTTATTTAGGAATTCACCATTTTTTTTTTTCTGGTATCTTGAAGTGTTTTCAGAAACTTTCACTGGAACTTTCAAAGTTTAAGAGATATATTACAGTGCTTCATCATTTTGAGTTGCTCTTTGTGTATGGTAAGAAATGGCTGTCTGTTTTTGCTTTTTCCTAGTGTGAATACCTAGATTTCTTCAGATTGCTCTTTTTTTTTTCCAATGCAAATCATTATTCCTTTGTTAGGTATTAGATGATTAGTGTTGTGTGAATATATTTCTGAGTCTGGTGTTACACATTCTTACTTTTATTTTAGGACAAATTCTGGTTTTGTTATTATAGCATCATGATGTTTCAAAATTATATAATTCCTTTTATATTACTTTACTCTACATAATTGTGAATTTCTCCTTAATTTCCATTAAAATGATTACTAGTGTTTTTAGGAACACTGAATCGAGTGTCTATATCTGTTTTATTATTAGGGTAATTTTGTTTTTCTTAGCTATATGATATATCCTGGCTAGTGTATGTCAGTGTGTCCCCTGAGAGGGATATTCAATATAAGAATTACATTAATGGAGTCACACATAAGAAAGTGCTATTTTCTTCATTGTTGATTGATGAGGGAGGATTGATCCCACCTTATATCCTGTCAGCCCTAAATTGGTGGCTAAAGGATATAAAGAAAGGTAGCTGCATATACACATTAAAGTAAACTGTTAAGGAGAATTTTCCCATTGTTCATGCCCCCCCCCCGCCCTTTCCTATTTGAATTACTTTCTCAAATTTCTTCAATATATGCCTTAGATCAGGCTGTACAAGTCAGATAAACACTTTATTCTCCAAGTATGTTTTGGTCTGTATTTTATCACAGCACTAGAATCAAAGTAAAACATCATGGTTCTTCAATCTGTAGGCTTACCTACAATTTTGTCTCAGAAACATTCTGTTTCAACTCTTATTTTATTTCGGTATTTTGGCTGTGTTCTTTTACTACTGCTCTTTTTCTCTGGAATTCTAAGAATATATGTGTTAGACCTTCTCTTTTTGCATGATGATTCCACATTTTTCTCCAATCATCTTGGTGGCCTTTACCAACATTTGATTTTTCTGTATGTTATCCACTCTCTTAATTCTTTTCAACTGCTTCTACCCTATTGGGAATCCCATCAAGTTAATTTCAGTCTGTTAATAATTTTACTACCAGAATTGATGATGATTTTTCTTTAATCCCTAGGAATCTTCTTTCCTGTAAGTTCCTGACCCTCTTTTTTTTTTGTTCCCCAAATTGCAAAAGTCCACTGAGAATTTAGCTTCATTGCTGTAATTATCTGACCTATTTTTTTCTCAGCTCTTTTATATTTCAATCACTTCTTTGCATAGCTCAAAGGAAAACCATCCTAAGCAATTAACATCATTTCTAAGAATCTTGTAGTTTTACATGTTTGACACTGCAAATCTTAGCTTCTCTCTGATGCCTTTAGGTACTACACATTCTAATTGTTCTTGGCAGGGATTGGTCCAAATGGACTAGTCATCAGAGGAAAAGGCACAATTTCACTCCTGTGCATTTTTTAAATAAATGGTACAATGTTTAACTTCTTAAATAACCAAAATATTATATATGTGATATATAGTGCTAGATTACATATAGATTTTAGACAGACAAACAGATAGATAGATAGATAGATAGATAGATAGATAGATAGATAGATAGATAGATAGACAGAGATTGCTCTTAGACAATGGACTGTATGTTTCTTTCCTATTTTTCATCAATGCTTTATTTCTATTCTCTGCATTTTCCTCAGATCTCTTAAAATCCTGGAAAAAATAATATGTGTAGCAACAAAGAGGACTGGAGACATGGCCTATGGTTAAGACTAACAGCTTATATTCTGGGTATTCAGTTTTCTTCCCATCAGAAACAGGTAAGTCACAACCATCTGTAATTTCAGTTCCAGGAGATCGAAACATGGTGAATTGAAATTCCTTAACTAGGAATCTCAACTCCTTTCCAAATGAAGGACTACTACAGGACTCTGAGAACATGTTGATGCAATTTAAATTTATAAATAATAGGGTATCCATTTTGTAAAACAAGCCTGTACAGTGAGAATCTGGTCTTACAGTTTTATTAGAACATACCAGGGAAGATACATAATTGCTTTATTATGGCACAGTTAGCCCCATTTATCCTGACCTCTAATAACTTACTTACAAAAAATTGTCCAGAGCAGTTTCTTTTTAGATGAATTCCAAGTCTCAAGTGCAATATACTACATGAGAAATATTATTTCCATATGAAATTTTCCAAATATGAGCTCAACAATACTTTTATCAGTCATGTTTCTAATCCATTAGCAATATTGACTTTTCCATGAAATGAGAATAATTCAATTTAAGATTATACCATGAAGCTGAAATCATTATAGCTCTGCCTGCTAGTTTTATACTAGTTATGGCTCAGTCAGAGTTTTCTTGATAAATCTTTATATTTCAAGTTTTATCATCAGACATTATAACAAACTATATTTCCAGTGACTTTTGAAATAGAATATGCTATAAGAATTCAATGCTAGTCTTTATTCAGAGATGAACATTGTGTCTTATATTTAAGCAGCTACAAGGTTGAGGAAGTTGTCATAAAATGGTTATTGCATCTCAAGTTAAATTATCTTGACAACTGGGTCATATTTCTTGGGTTACCTTATAGTTCCTCATTTCCTAACTTGTAGGTTGTCTCTCAATTCTATATTCTTGCCTTCTGTGTGCTTTAAAATTGTATGCTGTCTTTAAAGGTCTTCCGAAGTCTTCTGAACTTTCAAGGGTCACAAGTGATTGTAGCACCGTAAAAACAACAACATGCGGTGTTGAGTTTTGTCAGTGGCATCCTTATTTGCCTTGAGGATTTTTTTTTTTATATTTCAGTTTCTCATATGTCACAAACCTGTAAATAGATACTAGCTGTACTCTGAGCTTATCATATTATATGATATATACTGTAGACTATGATGGAAAATTGGACTGTTTCATGAATGAATGGATAATAATTCTCTCTCCCTCTTCCTCTCCCTATCCCTCTCCCTCTCCATCTCCCTCTTTCTCTCCCACCCAACTCTTCAGTAGGACCTACAATTTGGGCTGCTGTTTTATTATTCTAGGATTGTGATTAGAGCCTTGTTTATATCAAGCAAGTGTGCTGGAGAGATGTCTCAGCGAATAAGAGCACAGACTACTTTTCTAGAGGTCCCAAGTTGAAGTCCTGATATCCATGCATTCATATGTGGGTAAGAGCGAAGGTGGAAGATCGACAGTTTCCTTCAACAAAAGTGGCAAACCTTAACACTGCATATTGCAGCCTCCCAGCCTGAAGACTCAACCATGTACCTCTGGAAAGCTGGGGCACAGTGCTCTGCATGTGCCTGCAACCTCTATCCAAACTCACAGTGGGGTCCTAAGCAGAGCTTCAAGCTTCAAACAAGCACATCTGCAACCTTATTTCCATTGCCATAGTAGCATGATGGGGTGTGGCTTAAAATCAGTGAGGAAAATCCTCTTAAAGGAAGGCTGTATACAACATGACAAGCCATGTAGATAAATCCCAATATTTGGAAACTAAGGCAGGAAGAACATGAGTTTAGTGCTAGCCTGGGTTACATAGTGAAATTTACGATTAGTATACATACATGCCCAGCTCATGTCTCAAAAACCAGAATAAAGAGCTAATTAATAAAGTGAGAAAGTTAAAAATATAAGCAAGTGCTCTACCAATAACCCCACTCCAGTCTCTCTCTCTCTCTCTCTCTCTCTCTCAGTATATATATATATATATATATATATATATATATATATATATATATATATATATATATATGATTTTTAATATTTTAATTTGTGTGTATGAGTCCATGTGTGTGTATGAGAGAAGGGGGGCAAATATGTGTATGCCATATGCCACTAATGTACAGGTTTCCATAGAAGCCAGAAGGCATCAAATTATGTGAAGCTGGAGTTACAGATGGCTGGAAGCCACTGGTCATAGGTAATAAAAACTTAACTCTGGTCCCTTTGCAAGTGTAGAAAGCACTCTTAACTATTGAGCCATCTCCCCAGGCCAATTGGTAGATTTTTTAATGCTAGAATAGAGATGGTGCTGGCAAGAAACCTCTTAAACAAGAAACTTGCAATAATGCATCCATTCATTTAGTTCAGAAGTAAGTCATCTTATAATTTAAAGCTCAATACATTATGAGGGTAGAATACCTAGATTTATTTGTTTTTAATTTAATTTTTAATTATTCACTTTATCTGCTGCTCATTCTTCCCTTGAGGTGACATATCCACAATCCTTTCCCATTCCTCCCTCCCCTTCTCCTCTGAGATGGGCTGCCTTGCCTATCCCCAGTGAGAGAGAAAGTGGCTAGCCTCATAGAAAACACTTGGATTTCTTAACTCAGAGTAAGGTACAATTGGATTGAATTACACTGGGGTTGCCTCATAAATATTTTTAAAATCCATGTTTTTCTTATTCCAAATTCAGAGCATGTTAAGCACAAGAAAATATTAATTTATATTTTAATATTACAGAGCATTTGTTTTTTGTTTACAAAGTAAACAATTTTCTACAATTTTAAGTTTTCTAAGCTAACCACTTTGATTCAATATTTTTCACAAAAATCTTGTATAATTATTCAAAATAAATCTTTATAAAACCTGACAGCTCATTATTCTATTATCAGATAGACACATGAATAACTCAATCTCATTGTAATCAGAAAATAATTTTAATGTAGTTTTCTATTTCATCAGTCTCTGTTTTCTACTGAGATCTCATACATGCAGAGATGATCTTCAAACACACAGTTTTATCCATAATTAAGTTTTTGTCAAATGAATTTTTATTGCATCCAAACATCATATCAGCTTACTTACACTTTCCATATTTTTAAAGTATTCTAATTATTTTAATTTTATGTATACAGGTGCTTTTCCTTTATGTATATCTGTGCATGTATTGTCAGAGGATGCCAGGAAAGTGGGTCACATTATCTGGAACTGGAATCATACATTGTGGTGAACTATCAAGCAGTTTCTAAGAATCGAACCCATGACTTCAGCAAGAGAGACACATGAACTTAGATGTGGAACTATCTCTCTAGCACCTATACTGCATTTTAAATAGTTGATGTACTGTGTCATAAGTGAGGAAGTCATTGCAAATTATATCCTTTTGTTTAGAAAAAAGCAAGTGCGGCAAACCTGTATACAGAGTGAGGTTGGTCACTATAAACTGATCATTTCTGAAGCATAGAATTCATAGTGAACAACTCTAGCTTACTTTATTGACACATAAAATCTGATTTATTTGGCTTGTTGTTCAGCATTGAAACAATGCAAGAATACTAATAAGAAGAGGTCTCATTCTTTAAACCATGCTCTGAAGTCATTCAGTCCTTATCCAGCCACCTTAGGCAAAGACGAAATCCCAGAGCTTCTGGAGTCCAGGGTAGATAGAACGCATTTTAGAAGAGGCACTGGGTATGAACCATGAGCTGATTCTAGGGTTGGATAAGGTTGGCTCTGAGACCTGGCCCTCATAGTCAGGGCACCTAGAAATTCATAGTGAACACAAAAGCATTAGAAATTAAATGTTCCAGAAAGCTATAATAGAAGAGCTTCCTGTACTCTTTGCCTGCTATCACTGTGTCGGGGGTTTCATTGGCTCCATTTCAATTTCTCCATTGTGTTTGCTCTTTTGCCAGACCTTTAGAAATAGCCATTATAGGAGTTCTACCCAAACAACAATGTATCAATTCTAATTCACACTTATGTTTTCCTGATGGGGACAGCATATGTTACCACTCTGAATATTTTCTAGATATATGCAGGAAAGAGGAAGTAAATTCTCAGGGAAATTGGTCATAAATAATATTATCCTGATTAAGCCAGAACTTAATCTACTTTTGACATTCCCATTTTAATATTTTTTTTCAAAATCCAATTAGCTTACACAGATGATTAGCATTTACATGCCTCTTTACTTCACAGTCTGCAAATTTCTGTCACTGTAGCTTTCTTTTTCAGTTTTAGAATTTTAACTCAAATATATCAAGAAGATTTAACAAGATTTGAATATTAGCTACTTTAGAACATATGCTACCATTGCAAATTATGAATTCAGATGTCAGAATGTCATCATTAAAACAGGCAAGCAGGAAGAGTTATCAAATCAAATGACATGAAATGTGTGGCAATAAAATATATTTACTGCTTGTGTTACTTTTTGTTTCTCTGCTTAAAGAAAAAACAAACAAACAAATGAATGCTAAGATGGACCAATACTGTAGCATATTGATAGAAATACAAATAACTGGTAAATGATCAATACTGCAGTGTACTAATGATCCTTCTTAGAAAATACCAAGAAATTTGTCTCTTTATGCTATAGAATATTGAATGTTCTCTCTGAAAATCTTGAGAGATGCCATGAACTATGTCGGAAGCATTCAAAGGAGCACCAGTCTCAGAGTACCCTCTGCATACAGCAGGTGATAAATGATGCTACTTTATTTCTATACAACTTCAAGAGCATGAACTTTAATGTCTCATACAAGTATTTTCTAGTTCAAAGTTAACTGACACTGCATTTTTTTTTTTGCAGAGAAACGACATATGGAAGTGCTTGATTAAATATTGAGTAAGATTGAAGCATCCAAATAAGGAACTGCTGATTGTCCACATTCATACTGTCCAGAAAGTAACTTCCATAGAAAAGTTATCAAGTCAGCCACAGATTATGCATTTAGGGGGCAAATTTTGAAGATCTGTAACCAAAAAGCTACAACAATATCACAAAAAAATCAAACCAAAAATACATACAACTTTTTATCCTAATGTTTTGTGATAAGATTTAATGCTGTGGCAGATCAATGGCTCAGTGAGTAAATTGCTTACTCGAAAACTATTGTGAACCTGAATTTGGGTACTTAGAAGCTACACAAGGATAAATGCAATAGTTACTTTTTCTAACCCATACTGTGTGATGGGAGGTCCTGGAAAGTTACCAGATAGCTGAAACTAAGATAGATTCCTAAAGCTGTCCTTTAATTTACACATATACTTATAAGATATAATATATAAATATACATACACACATACATATACAAAAGTTTAAAAATGTCCTCTGCAGAGAATACCCACTTACAAGCAATTCCTCATATTTTCATTTCAAATTCTTACTACTTTGTTGTCTTACAAATTTTAGTTATTTCAAGATTATTTGCTGACTTAAGTACAGATTTATACAAGTCAAAGAGAAATTTGACATTTTATAAATAGCGCATAAAGTTTTATTAGGCCTATCCTGAAGCTTGTATTGATTTGTCTGTTCTGTTGTGTGTATCACTTCATACAACCCCTGGTGTTGCTTGAATGGTCATATGAGAAGCCACGATTGATTTGGCCAAAGCTGCGTCTGACAGCAGCTGCCAAAAATGTATTTTTCCTTTCAAGAATTTATAATTGAAATACAAATGTCCTGCTTGCTTTCTAGAAACACAGCTAAAATTTATGCTGGAAAGAGAGTACAGTTGGCTTCCATATGAGTGTACAACTGTATGCACACACACAGGAGTGGGATGAGAACTGAAACTGAGGATTATTCTAGGAGGAAATGCACTTATCTCCGAGGACACGAAAGCATGGAGAGCTCCAGGTACATTTTTACTTCATATTATTAGTCACTCCTGTGTGCAACTCATAATATGTGGTAAAAATCTCACATCCTTCACACCAACTGCCTTTTAAGGTTTAGACATATTTGAGTGAGTTTCAAACCTTCAAAACTAAATGATACTGTATCCTTGATGTTAATGAAAATGAGCTTTATTAGCCATAGATAGGTTAATGATTGTCATCCAAGTGATTATTCACACTTTCTCCCAAAATATCATTTGTATTGATTTGTTATAATTAGATACAATCTAGTCTAGTGAATGGCATGAACTCTACTTTTATAAGTTAGCTTCTTTGATAAAAAGTGAAATTTAATCTGAGAGAATGAAAGCAAGAAAGTACTTATAGGTTCTAATCTGCTTATCACAATTTCTTTGTTGAATATGTCAGTCTCTTTTGATCTCTGGAGGATATATTGCATTTTCCTCAATAAATACTGCTTGTTTGTTTATGCTTCTACATAGAGATGTAATAAAGACATTATGAAAATATGTAGTAATAATATATGACTATATTTTTCAGTCAGACATTCCCATATCCTGTATTGGTCATCAATTCTATGACACTTACCTTTTGTGCAATTGTTTGAGATATCACACTCTCTGTGAAAGAGCATAAGTAAAGTTTATTTCTTTCTGTGTTAATCATCTTTCAGAAAATGCTATTCTATGGGACAATCATGAAGGAGGATCGGAGGGAGTGTAGTCTGTGGTTGAAATGTCTTGTATGAAAGAAGAGTAAATTTTAAAAGAAGAAATCTTGACTATCAAATTGATAACTTCTCCCTAGAGCTACTGTTCTTCCATTTCCCTTCTGAAAATAGCAGGTCTGCCAGGGTTATCAACCAACAAATGCATGACAAGATGCAAGATACAGAGCCTCATGTCATGGCTGGGTGTAGCAAACCAATTGGATGAAAAGTGTTCTGAGAGCAGGAAAATGAATCAGAACACCACCACTTCCACTGGTAATAGTCAAGCAAATGGAAACATGAACCATAGAAGAGCATCAAATATGTAAACAAGGCTATTTTAGGACAGAGAAGATCAGTACAAACAAGATGCTGATGATGTTATTTTGTCATGAGCTGTATATTCCACTACTCTGGAATATCTTATTACTGGGGCACTGCATAATTTGTTGGGCTACTTTGAGTATCTCATATTTTACATCATAGACAGAATGAAAGGTTTCTTTTTAGCTACTTCATAGACCCAGCAAAAGCTTTTGTGAACTCACCAGGTTAGAGTTTAAAAGATTCCATCTTCAAGGAGAGAATGAAAGCTGACTATACAGTGACGAAATCTAGATCACCCTTGTCCTATGAAATTAGCAGATTAAGAATGTATTTTTGTACACTTATTTTCAGTACTGAAAAGGAGGATAAAATGGAGGAAAACAGCAGGACAGGGCATCTAAGGTCTAACTCTCCTTGGGAAAAAGTTGTAAATAGAAAAGAAGGGTATTTATTCAATATTTATAAAGCATCATTGCTATTATGTGCAGTATTTTGTATTTAACTGTAGGTCACAGAAATTATCTATATTTTTATCATATGGACTACACAAGCCTGCAAGTGTCTAGACTCTAGACACTAGTGTTTAGAAGCTAGAACAATTATAGTAGCCTTTAAAGCCACAAAGTGACTGGGACTTCACTTGATGGTTTTCTGCACTGTTTTCCTGTCATCCATCAACATGTTAGTTGATTTACCAACTAAGAAAAATAACTACCTTATGATAGGAGTTTACTAGCCAATGAAAGCAGTTCCCAAGTTTAGAAAGTCTAGGTTGCCCAGTGCTATCAGCCAGGTGTCTGTGAACTGAAGAAGCAAGTCACCTCTCTGAGGTACTTCGGAATGCATTTGAATTACAACGAAGATAACAAGGTGCCTGCAGCCAGCAACTTATCCGTTTTTAGTTATTTATCAACACAGTAATGGGATTATTAGTAAATTGCTTTTTTTCCATAAACTTGCTCCATTTGACTTCTTCCATTTGCTTGCGTTATCAGGAAAATATTTAATGCATGCTAATGAATTCTAAATTTGCATAAATCATCTCCCCATGTGATTTATAATCCTGAATTAAATATAACCCCAAATATACACATGCATGAAAAGCCTATTATATGTGTAGGCATAATTCTCATAATCACACAATTTATAAACTGAGCAATTGAAGAGATTAGATGACCTCAGGCCACTCAGAAATGAACCTTTTTCTCTAAATTTTTTACCTCTTTATTGGTCTGTCAATTAGAGAAACTTAGCATATTTCCATCTTGTAGTGTTTTCAGCAGTGCATTAATGTTGAACATGTAATTAGATTTCCTCAAAATCAGTTTTTTTTACACAAAGAAAAGCACAAATAAATATGATTTCAGCTAATTTACTTACACACACAACAATACATTTTGTGATGGTTTAATAGTGATGCCAAGAACCAGAGAGCATAAAGGAAGATTGTGCATAACACAAAACACTCTAAAACAAGAGAAATTGAGTAGATTCTTACTGAAGGATTTATTGCATCCTCTCTAATACCAACACTTATAAAGTAGCAATTATTTTTTCTCCGGGTGTTTTTTTAAACATATATTCATGTTAACCATTTAATTCCCATAAGTATCCTTCAATGTCAGCTATAGTTGACAAGTCAGGTTCCTGAGACATAAAATTATAGGGTAGATTCAGTAAACTACAAGGGTGGCAGAAAGGCTGAACATTGATCACTGTGCAATCTGCAAACCATTCCAAAGTATATTGCAGGTAAATGAGTATTAATTAGAATTTGTACATGTCTGTTGCTCATCATCAGTAGGTCAGGCCCTTCTATGATATTTTTATTTCAGGAGATAAGAATGTATAAGGGAAATGACACTGATACTTTGTATTGGCTAAACCTAAAAGTGTTTTGTGGCACATATGAATATTCAGTAATAATGATTAATCAAAAAAGGTATTGAAAGACATGTCAGTAGGGGAAATGATCATGGCATTCATGTTGGAAGGAAATTGAATAGTACATTAGAATTGTCATTAGAAAAAAAAAGCATCCTGTCTTAACAATATCAGAAAGAACAGCTATTAACTAGCAGAAGACAAAATAGCCTGAAAAAAAAGGACATCTATGAATTGAGGTCTTACTCATGAAACAGTATCATATATTTGCAAAGATGATAAAATTATGCAATTATAAAGTTTCTCACCTAACCAGGATCAAAGCATAGTTTTTCATGTCCTACAGTCTTTCAAGAGTGTCACATTTTCTTTTAAGCTAGGTGAAAAACGAGAACTCCTCAGTTTCTGTCATTCAAGTTGTCTGGGGAAGTCTTTGTTCCTCTTCCACAATAGACTGGCCACTTATCAGCTGATAATATCACTGATCACAAAGGTGGAGACTGGAACTCTCATACCACTCTTGAGATCCCTTCTGTCACAGGAACAGTAGCTACTACACCTGCACCACTCAGAAATGCCCACGGTACCAAAATAACATGCTTTAGGGACCTGAGAAACACAGCAAAAGAACAGAAGAGAAAATTATGCACTCTGAAAGATGTGGTTTTCAGAAAAAAAATCTTAGGGAGAAATGAGGTGGATGACTGAAAATGAGATTGAGGGTTAAACAATAGGCACAATAACGCCAAGAAAAATAGACCTCGGGTTTCCAGCTGTGGACAGTGTTTAAAGTAGAAAATGTAAAGCCTTCTGGTGTTTTTTTAATGAGTACTGATAAGTACTGAAACAATACAAAGAGGTGTCCTAGATTTGGGCAGTGTGGCTGCACAGTTGTTTGCCTGTCTTTCATTGAGATATTCTGCAATGTGAAAAATAAATCCAACAGTTTGCTTTTCATCCTTGGCATCCAAATAGCAGATGCATACATAAAATTATCTGAATTTGGAGCACATATAGCTACCTTTCTAACATTATTATCCATAACTAAGGAAAGTGAAGCCTCTGGCTTTGGATAAGGTGAGTAGAAATAGACAGAGGTTTCTTTCTCTAGTGTTACAGAAACCAACTCTTTCTATATTGAGAGAGTGAGAGGGAGAGCAATAGAGAGAGAGAGAGAGAGAGAGAGAGAGAGAGAGAGAGAGAGAGAGAGAGAGAGAGAGAGAGAGAGAGAGAGAGAGAGAGAGAGAGAGAAAGAGAGAGAGAAAGAGAGAGAGAAAGAGCAGAACAGTTTCAGAGATTTTTAAGGGCTAGGTATACTATATATAGGTTAACAGAGATAGGTCAGCAGTGGTTGTGAACAAATCTGGCTTCCTTTGGAAGTTCTCCTTTACAACCCAGGAACTGAAAGCTTCCCTATTAATCTCAGGGCAGAAACAGTGTGCTGATGCAAGGTTTAAAAACCACAGTTAAGTTTCAAACTGCACCACTTCCATCACTGTGGCATTTTACATGGAACAACACAAGAGGGAAAGAATTCAAAACTCATTGTACAAAGAACACTGAGTAGTCCTGAAATCTTTGAAACTACTGCACCCATTTCCTAAGTGCACTGCTTTAATTTCATGCTGCTATTCAGAAATCATTTGAACATTGTCTGTGTTTCTGTACCTGCTCAATTATGTAATCTTCTCTATTGTCCCCATGCACAATTCACGTACAGGTCCTCTATGTGCTTGCTTCGTTTCCTTTCCCTTTTCTGCTTTGATTTTTATTCCTTTTAAAATGTTAACTAAATTTAATTATCTTGATTTTATGTGTAGGACACAGGCCGAAGCAGATACATGTCACTCAGAGGATCTTGGTGGCAGATGCCTTTTTCTTCCAGAGTCATTGAGTGCAGAGCTATCCTACGAACTCCTCTTTTAGACCTTTTTTTGAATTGACAAGGTAGTTGCAGCATTAACACCAGTGACAGGGCTCCTCTAAACTTCATGCCATCTCTAGATGTACTCAGTTATGCAGGACTATGTTTAAGGCAAAAATTTAAAATGTCAGTTCCTCAGTACCAATTAGAATCAAGTTTCATTGTGACATCTTACCTACAACCTTCTTTGACTTTAGTCTTATTTAAACTATATGGATCCTAACTATACAAACTTTTCTCATCCCCTTCATTTGTCTTTGTTCTCTGATGATCTAATACTAACATGAATGCTTCTCCTTATCTAGCCTTTACCCCTTCTATCCTGAAGTTCAGTAACTAATAATTTAACATATACTATTCTATCTTTGATTGTGTATTTCAAAAATTATATTGAAGGTAAGATCTCTGTATTTTTTCATAATACTATATTTGCACAATATATTTTTCAGAAGATGTGGCTTTGTCAGTATTTTGTGCTCAAAATGAAATTTGGTACCCTTAGTGTATAAACTGATACATTCGTTACATAACAATGACTCACGTCCACTGTCAAGAAATAACATCTTAATCCTCCTATGAAGTATCCACTTGACTATTTCAAATGTCTTTCAATTGAAAAAGTACATCTTATGAAATTAATCTAGTCACAATAGAAATAATACTAGAAGCACATGTGTAAATGCAAGCATAAGAAACATAAAAACTAAAGACAGTGTTAACCTTGTCACCAAAGGTTCTTGTTTTATAGCAAGTTATTCAAATAAGAGAATTGTTTGACAACACAAAGAGAAGTACAAATATTTAATTAAATCAAAGCGTTTCAAAAAGTGCCTGAAATAACTCTGAGAAACATGTAACAGTAAACACATCTAAAACGATTGTGAACTTCTTTGCAGAAACTTTAAAAGAATGTTATTATATATTCTAAATTAAGAAAGAAAATAATTGCCTTCAATAAATACTATATTCAGTAAAACTCTTCATTACAAATGAAAGAGGAGAAACTTTTTTTAAGAAACATAAAAGAAAAATTCAGAAGCATTAATCAAAACTACAGATGATAGTTGAATGAAGAAATAAAGACCCAGTGAAAGAGGAAAATATATATATATATATATATATATATATATATATATATATATATATATATATATATATATCATGAGAAGACAGTAATTAAGCAAATGATATACACATTCTAAAAACCAGCAAAATACAGGCATTCATCCATACTTCACAACAACCTTGAATATTAATGGTATCAACATTTTAAGTGTAAGCCACGGACTAGAATATTGGAATACAAAAGAGATTCTATACATCTATACCTCTAAGAAACTCTCCTCACTGTCAAATACAAACCAAATCTCAGGGAGGGGAATATGGAAAAAGTCATTTGAAACTGAAGGAATTAGCATGCTAGTAGATGACACTATTCTTCCTTCTGACAAAGGAGAATTCATACCGAAGAAGTAGAGAGGATTAATACAGTCATTCCATATTGGATAAGGGAAAACATACTAAGAAAACATTCCAGTTCTAAACATGGATGCACGAATAACAAGCCCACAAACATTCCTAAAATGAACATTACTGCATCTGAAGACACAGTCAAAGTGAATGACTTCAATAACTTACATTCATGAATATGAGGGATAGTCTAACAAATCTAAGCAAAAAAATCTCTGAGTTAAATGACAGTAGGGAAAAAAATGAACCAAATATATATTCAGTGGTCATTGAAATGCAAAAATCAACACTATGAATAGTCCAAGGTTTTATTTTTTTCTATAATATGACAAATTAGAGTACATTGTATTATATTAGTCAGGGTTTTCTTATCACATAAGTTATGGAATAAATATTCCATCTATCTATCTGTCTGTCTGTCTGTTTATCTATCTATCTATCTATCTATCTATCTATCTATCTATCTATCTATCTGTCTGTCTATCTATCTATCTATCTATCTATCTATCTATGACTTACTGGCTGCCGTCCAACTAATCCAACAATGGCTAGATGTAAATGTACCATTCAGGAGTTTAGTTCTTGAAAATTTCCACAAGACTGGGTGTATCTATATGCTGAAATCATGAACATGTAGGCTGCCTGACAGTGAAAGAATGTATGTGCTAGCAAACAGGCACATACAAGGGCAAACAGGCAAATGAACAAAATCTTTCTTCCCCCATATTTTTACATACTGTTCCAGCAGAAAGTGTGGCCCAGGTTAAAGGTGTGTGCTCTGACCTCAATATCTCGATCAGAAGTATGTCATCCTACCTCAGATGTATGGAAGAAAAGTCAATTAACTCACTGTATACAAGGCAGGACATGTCTCACTTGTATCCTGTGTATCCAAATATTAGCTCATTCCAGGTGTAGTCAAATTGATAAACAAACATAGCAACCGTACTTTTCAATTAAAGCTTAGAGATACTTAGAGTGCCTTGAATTTTATCTGACCACAACAGACTAAAGGCAAAAATAAGCAGGAACAAAACTATATAAAATTTACAAATTCAAGGAGATTGAACAAACCAGTAAAATTAAATGTGAAATAGAAAAATTGTGCCACACAGTAATAAAATTCAGAAAACACTGGAGACATCCCTTAAAACATGGAATGCCCATCAAAATAAAATATGAAATAAATTATTAAATTTCAAGACATAAACTTTTATAATCTAGCCAAGTTTATATAACCAAATGAAATACCTAAATTTTTTCAATGAGATTAAAATATTGATATAATAAATCTTGCAAGCAAAAAATACAGTGGAGATGAATTACTGCTGAAATCGCCAAGACCCTCAGAACTAATAATGCTAATCTTCAAATTACTTCACAATAAAAATTAAGAATTCTGCTAGATAGTATTCATACACAAAATTTTCCTGAGTCTAAAACTAGATAGTCACAAAGCAATAAAAGATTATTATAGGTTAGTCTCCTCTATGATCATAAATACAAATATTCTTCATAAAATATTTTAAATCAAACTGAGAAACATATTCATTATGGCAAGGTTTGTTTGTTTCCAGGAAGCAAGGGGATTTCCACATATCAAGATGAAAATCTATAACATACAATATAAATCAGTTCAGGAAAATATCATACTTTAATCTTCGAAAATGAGGGCAGAAGAGTGTGGGTATTTGGGGAGCACCCTTATAGAACCAGGGGGAAGGTGCTGGAATAGGGATTTTGAATAGGAAGCTGGGAAAGGGGATAACATTTGAAATGTAAATAGAATATTAAGTAAATAAACAAATACATAAGTAAATAGAAAGGGAATTTTGACAAAATCCAGCATTTTTCTAAGATAAAAAAAATGAAGGGAATATGTGTATAGGGAACATATCTCAACATATATGCCAAACCAATAACAAATACTGTAGTATAAGTCAGAATATAAAAATATGTCCAATACAATCCATAATTAGACCATAGTATCTACTTCCCACATTTTATTTTATGTGGTACTTGGACCACTGCCTAGAACATAAAACAATGAAAAGAAACAAAATGAACCCAAAAGTAAAAGAATAAGTCAACATATCTTTATATTTTGCCTTTTCCTAGGTGATAGGATTCCATATACTGAGAACTTCAAACTCCTTAAGTAAAAGTTTAGGAGAAATTAACACATACAGCAAAAAACAAACAAACAAAAAAACAAAACAAACAAACAAAAAAAAAAAACAAAAAAAAGAGAAAAGAAAGAAAGAAAGTATATTACCATGAAGAAATCATTATCCTTCTCATGCATTAGGAAACATGCTGAACATCAAATTAGAAATGCATCCTCATGCATAATTGCCTCAAAAACAAATGAACAAACAACAAATGTAATAGTAGTAGTAGTGATTTCCAAAGAAACCACTTCTGAGTAACTAGGTCTAAAGAAATGAAATATATCTACCAACACAAATGGTAAACATTGAAAAAAAAGATATTTAAAAACGAAAGCTAAGAGAGAATGATCACCCATGTTCATTGACTAGAAAAAATAATGTTTAAAATTGATTGTAATACTAAAATCATGGATTCAATGCAATCCTCATCAAATTTCTAATGGTACTGTTTTCAGAACTAGAAAAGTAATTCATATGTAAGCACAAAATTCCTGGTTTAATAAAAGTAATCTGAGAAAAAAATTGCTGGAAATATCATCATATAAGATCACAAAGCTAAAATAACATGGTGCTCATACAGAACTAATATAAAAACCAATAAAATAGAATACAGTATGCAAATCCAAGTCATCACAGCCACAACCCTCTGATTTTGAAAAAACGTGGGAACCCTAGATATTCCTGTGAGCAAAGATAGCCTTTCTTGGATGTTCCTGGGAAAACTAGATGTTCCCAGGTAGAAGAGTTGGTCAGAATTACAAGAATCTGTGAGAAACTTGTTTCCTTATCTCTGATCTATATACCATACCATATCAATGTAAGGGAACTACTTCAAAGCATAAGCATGTAGACAAATCTTCCTGAAAAGAACCAAAATAACTAAACTGATATAGTAATTCCGACACTGGGAAGGTGCCATTTCTTAAAATTAGGTGCTGTGCAGCAGTGTGAACACTTGAGTGAAGATACAGCCTGTGAGTGGGGAAAATTTGGGGCAACTTTGCAAAGTGAAACACAATAACTAGAGTACAGAAGGAATCTAAGATATTAAATACCAACTAGTCAAACTTCCAGTCAATAAGTGATATTGCAATATAAATGATCAAGAATCTTTTTAAAAAAATAACATTGTAAGGGTTTGAATAAAAATGTTCCCCATAGGCCTATATATTTAAAAGCTTAAACACTAGAAGGTGAATTTTTTTTTGAATGTGGAGTATGTCACTGGGAGTTGGTATGAACTTTCAAAAGTCAATGGCCTGCTCAGCTCCTCTTTCTCTCTGCCTATGAATCAGCACGAAGATCTCAGCTACTGCCCCAATGTCTGTCTGCGTGCGGCCATGCTTCCAGTCATGGTAGTAATGGACTAAACCTCTGAAGCTGTAAGCAAGCCTCCAATTGAATGCTTTTCCTTACTAATGCTGCCTTTTTTAACAGTGTCTCTTCACAGAAAGGAACAGTAACTAAGACAAACATCAATAGCCATCATCAAAATGCAAGTTAAATGTTCAAAGAGATGTGGCCTAATCTCAATTAGAATGTTAGTCTTTATGAACATGCATAACAAATGTTGAAAAGGATGCAAAGTAAAGACACATTGGGAGTGAGAATCAAGTTCATGCACCCAGTGTGGAAATCATAGAAGTTTCTCAAAAAATAAACAAACAGCCTGTTAATTTTATCATAATTATTACTCAAGAGACTCAAAAGCAGGCAGAGCACACAGATGTTTACATCTATTGTACTATTGATAAGATCTCTGTTATGAAACAAATATACAAATATATCAACAGTGAGATGGTTGGAGAAAGTGAACATATCCATACTTTGGAATCTTATTAAGACATAAAATGAACAAATGCATTATAACTTACAGAAGGATGAGTGTAATGGTAACTGTGTTAAATGAATGTAGTCAGTCTATTAAACACAAAGCCAGTGATTATATGCTTTTGTCCACTTTAGCAGAAGTAAGAAGATGAAAAAAAGGAAAATTATAAGAAAGACAAAGTTTCAGAGAGGATTGTGGTGCAGGAATATATGCTTAAAGGTCATTACACACACACACACACACACACACACACATATATATATATATGGGATACATATACAGATTTTTAAAGGCATTTTAGTACACCTGGACTTTAAATAATTAATAATCCAAGAGCTAAGAATATAGCCTTGTAACAAGTTTTGGTTTTCAAAGGTCATTAGATATTTATATTAAAATGACTAAGTAGAAGCAGTGCTGGGGCTGAAGAAATGGCTTAGCAGAGAAATGTTGCCAGCTTTCAAAGAGATGAAGAACTTCATTCCCAGAACTCCATTTATTTGTAGTGAATTTACTGAGGCATCAAGGAACAAAAGTGTTGCAATATTGTTTAAAGGCATTTTAGGTAATATTGACATTATAAAGTTAATGCATACCAAGCAATATTAAAGACATTTAGAAACCACGATTCTACCATGGCTCTCCAA
Organism: Micromys minutus; assembly: GCF_963924665.1. Taxonomy (NCBI): domain Eukaryota; kingdom Metazoa; phylum Chordata; class Mammalia; order Rodentia; family Muridae; genus Micromys; species Micromys minutus. The sequence continues at coordinate 10,458,908 of NC_137953.1, forward strand.
TTTTATGCTCACAATTCTCTTGGCCATTGTTATCATAACCATAGCATTACTGGTAAATTATTGGTAAAATAATTTCAGCTGTACTAAACATAAACATAATTTTACGGCTAGGAAACCTAGAAAAATATTAGTTTAACTATAAAATACTATTATCAGTCTTTTCTTCAATTAGATTGTTTGCTATTAACTCATATTGCACTAAAATATTACTATTCAATACTAATAAAATATGTTGGACCACATAAATGGATGAATAAATATAAATAATCACAAACAAACTTTATGAAAATCACCAGAATAAAATAACTGTATGTCTTGCTTTTTTAAAGCCGAGAGAACAGACAAAAATGGATACTGAACAAAGAATGAGACTATTGGGCAAATAAATTTTGAAAATAAAATAAATGAAAATATAAACCAAGAGAGAACTGTCATTATTAAAAATGATACAACTAATTATATAGGAAACCCCATTGAATTTACAGATGAAACCACAATAATTCAGCTAGTCTTTGAACCAAAAAAATCAATATACTAAACCAAGTACTCGATTGACTATAATAATAAGGACATCGTAAAAGAAATATGTTTACATAAAGCAAGAAATTTCAGAGTACAAAATTGATTGAAATATGATTATAGTAGTACAATGACACAACATTTTGTTTATAAAATCTACTCCAGAAAAAGAATACTCTTAGAGAATTTAAAGAGTACAACTAATTAAAATGTCAGTCAATAGAAAGCCATAGACCCTTTAAAAGTTCAAAGAAAGATGAGGCAAGTTCTGTTTGTATCTTTCCTAAAATAATGAATATCAGCAAATTATAGGAAAAAAAGGAGAGTGAGTTGATATATTTCAATCTGTTTATAATGAAATAAAACTGACCTCAAATCTTTAGATGTTACAGCAGTGATTCAAGAATACAAATAAACTCTAAGTCACTAGGACTTAAAACTTACCTAATGACGGCTAAGGAGATGACCCAGTATTTAATCATGGCTACTGCTATTGCAGAATGACCAAATTCAGTTGTGAGAATCTATACCTGATAGCTCACAACAGTCTGCCCTACCATACTCAAGGGATCCAGAGTCCTTTTCTGGCTTCCAGGACTATCTACATTCACAAATTCAATAATACACACACACACACACACACACACACACACACACATGTAATAATAAATATTAAAATCTCACTTTATATACAGAGAATAAAATTATAAAGTTGAAATCTAAATATATTACAAATTTACAAATCAATACAAACTGCAAAATATGCTATATTTTACAAAAAATGCACATCAAAATAAAATAAACTATATAGGAAGAGTAATTGCTATAGATATGACAATTATAACAGTGAGATGTTTTAAAATAGAAAACTCTTTTTATAAGGAGGTGTTTAATTCTGTCTGTGTGTGTCTGTGTGTGTGGGCTTGTGCATGCCTGGCACAAATGTGGCTATAAGAGGACTATTTGAAGAGGTTGCATCTTGGGTTTCATCCTGTGAGTCCTAAAAGTTAACTTAGACAATCAATGTAAGAACCCTTACCTTTTTAGCCTTCTTGCTGGAACAATAGTATTAAAAAGAATAGGATCATACTGGCTTTTGGAGTGTGATATTATAAAAAGTAGACTAAGCAATTTAAACATAAAAATATAAATTCTGGAAATGTTAAGAATTACGAAAAGTATCACATTTAACAAATTACAAAAAGTAAAAGTAGAGGAAGTATTGTACTATCAATAACAATATAAACCTAACATTTCTAACAATGAATGCTCTGTAGAGTCACTGGAATGATTTTACAGTGAATCCTGATGCCCAGCCACAGTCTCTGTGTTAAGTTAAATAGGAGTATTGACAATAGGGTAAAGTGTTTCCTTTCAGCTTTGTCTTCAATACTGATGAGCCCTGAAAATAGAGAAACACAAATGTATTCTTTTACCTGGATTCTCATTTTCTGTATATTGTCAGATCAAATGTTGTTTATTTAGAATGTTTTTACTGCAGACAACACTAAAAATATTCCTGAATTAAATCAGCAAAAATATTTTATAGGATTACATTTCACCTCAATTCTACATAACTATTAAAGCATTGCTTGGCCCTACTGGTACTCTACCTGTACTATACCCTTTACAGATTGCCTGTTCCCTAACCTGTACCCTGTTTTCCTGGAGGTCAGATCTAACCAGGAACACTGGTAAGACTCCTGCCTCAATATACATGCCAATTGGATCCCCACAGGGCTCAGCAGACTTGGGATCTATCCCACACTGCTGGAACTCTAATGGCCTCCTAGTCTGTATCTTGAACTGTACCTGTGGCACATCAGCATGCCTGTGACTCAACCATTCAGCCCTACTTGTCTCCCAGGGAGACTGCTCTAATCAGGTATGTAAGAAGTCTGCTTAAACCAGGGACACAGGAGGCCTGCCATAACATGATACAGCATTGCTTGCCTCCTAGAAGGCATGATCTAACCCAGGACATGCAGCTAATTCCACCTGCATCCAAGGAGACCTACTCCAATCCAAAACACTCAAGGTAGTAAAAGCACAAGGCAAACATGGTGAAAGGCAAACACAAGAACATAATCACCACTGAAAGAAGAATATACATACTTCTCAGCAGCTTACAGAATCTTCTTCAAAATTGATGACCTAATTAGACAAACATTAAGCCTCAACTGATATAAGAAGATTGAAATAATCCTTTGTATTTTATCAGATACCAGAAACTAAGACGGTACTCAATAAAAACAAAGCAACATAAACCATGCATACTCATGGGGGGGGACTCTCTACTCAATGATAGGTTGAAGACTTCTCACAATTCAATGAAAATGAGGGTACCACATATTCAAACTTATAGGACACAATGAGAGTAATAAGAAAAATGTTCATAGCAAAAAGTGTCTTCATAAAGAAATCATAGACATCCTATTCTTACAACTTAATAGCATAACTGGTAGCTCTAAAACAAAAAGAATATTACACACAAGAAGAGTGGTTGATAAGAAATAGCCTAGCTCAGGGCTGAAATTAACAAATTGTGAACAAAGATAACATATAAATCAACAAAAACAAGAGCTGCTTCGTTGAGAAATTTATACCCTCATCAAACTATCTAAAAGGCACAGAGATAGTACCTAAATTAATAAAATCAGAAATGAAAGTGAGATATAACAAGAGAAAATTAATTAATTAAAATAATCATCAGACCGTGATACAAAAGCCAATATGCAACAAAACTGGAAAATCTAGATTAAATGGATGATTTTCTACACAGATACCATGTACTAAAGCTTAATCAAGACCAGATAAATGATGTATATAGTCCCAAAATCCTTAAAAAATTAGAAGCAATTATTAAAATCCCCACAGTCAATAAAAATGCATGTCTAAATTGTTTTACTGCAGAATCCTACCAGACTTTCAAAGAGGATTTAATACCAGCATTATTCAAACTATTGCACAAAATATAAACAAAAGAAAGACAGACTAATTTATTCTATGAGGCCATTGGTACTCTGATATAGATATCAGGGTTTCTAAACCACACTAAGACCCAACAAAGACATAGAGATTCAGGTCAATTTTTCTTATGAACACCAATGCAAAAATGCTCAATAAAATGCTATTAAACAGAATGGAGTATTACTCAGCTATTAAAACAGTAGATTCATGTATTTCTTATGCAAATAAATGGAACTAGAAAGTATTATTCTGAGAGAGTAACACAGTCACAAAAGGACATACATAGTATGCACTCACTGATAAGTATATATTAACCCAGGGACTTGGAATACCCAAGATTCAATTCCCAGACCACATGAAGCCCAAGAAAAAAGAACGAAGTGTGGATGCTTCAGTCCTTCTTAGAATGGGAAACAATATACTCACAGAAGAAAATATGGAGACAATGTGAGATTGAAGGAAATACAATCCAGAGAATGCCGAACCTGCGGAACCATCCCATATACAAACACTAAACCCAGACAGTATTGCTTATGCCTCTAGATTGGTCAATTAATGAATTAGAATAATTACCTAGGGATTAGCCAATACACATATGGATACTTGGTATTTGACAAGGAAGACAAACTATACAGCAAAAAAATAAAAATAAAAAAAATAAAAAAGCATCTTCACCAAATGGTTCTTCTCTAACTGGCAGTATCTGTGAAGAATAGAAATTGAGCCACATTTATCACTCTACTTATAGCTGAAGTCCAAATGGATCAAGGACCTCAACATCAACCAGATACAATGAATCTAAAAAAAAAAAAGAGAGAGAGAAAATGGGAAATAGCCTAGAATCTATTGGCACAATGGAAGTTTTCCTGAAAAGAACACTAATTGATAAGGGTCTAAGATCAGCGAAAGTTTGGGGAAAGTACTACTTCAAGACCCAACAATACCACTGCTGGGTATATACCCAAGTGGTATCAAGGACATCTGTTCACCTATGTTCAGAGAAATTTTACCTGTAATAACCAGAAACTAGAAACCACCTGTCTTTGGACTGAAATATGGATCCAGAAATTGTGTTGTATCTACACAAGTCAGTACTACTCAGACATTAAAAAATAACATCAAGAATTTTTCTGGTAAATGGATAGACTAGGAAATACTATCTTGAGTGAGGTAACATAGTCTCAAAAAGACATGCATGCTATGTACTTACTAATTAGTGGATATTAGCTAAAAAGCACGGAATACCCCTAAAACAGCTCACAGAACCTAAGAAGTTAAACAAGAAGAAAGGCCCAAGTGAGGACGCTTCAATCCCACTTATAAGGGAGAACAAAATAACTATGGAAGGCAGCAGGATGAATGGACATAGGTGGGAAATAGGTAAGATGTGGTGCATTATCAGGTTTGTAGGTAGACAGGAGAGAGGTCCACCAGGTCAGAAGAATGAATGAAACACTGTAGCTGTCAATGGTGGAGAAGGACCTCTAGAAAGCTTCAGATACCTGGAATGGCAGGGGGTCTCACAACTCAGTGCCTTAAGATTAGCTAAAATTCCCAATAGTGAAGATATGGAACCTAGAGAGACTACCTCTAGTAGTTAGACCGGACAACCAGTAGAAGAATAAATACACCAACCCACCTTCAAAAAAATTGACCCAAAATTGTTTTTGCCTAAAAGAATTTCAGGGACAAATATGGGACAGACACTGAACAAATGATCAGTAACTAGCCCAACTTTGAATCCATCTTATGGACAGGCACCAATCCCTGACACTATTACAGATTCTGTGCTGTTCTTTCAGATAGGGAGGTATCATGGCTGTTCTCTGAGAGGCTCTACCAGCAGCTGACTGACACAGAGGCAGATACTCACACCCAACGTTTCGAGTGAGGTTGTAGACCCCTATGAGAGAGTTAGGAGGACTGAAGGAACTGAAGGGAATGGCAACCTTATAGGAAGAACAACAGTGCCAGCTAAGCTAAATTCATGGGAGCTCACAGAGACTAAACCACCAACCAAAGAGTACTCACCAGCTTCTCCAAAGCCCCTGACACATATGTAGGAGAGGACTGACTTACTTGGCCTAAGTGGGAAAGGATACCCCTAATACTGTAGAGACTAGTCTCAGGAAAAGGTGATGTCTGATGGGAACATCCTCACAAAGTTATAGGGTATCACAAGTATGCCCAATGCCTTAGGAGACCAAAAGTTTGTGTTATACCTCTGGAATTGGAGTTAAACATATTTTGGAGCCAGCATGTTACTACTGTTGATTTATTGTAGGTTCTCTGCAAAGGCAGCCAGTGCTTTTAGTCATGAAGCTTTTTTCCTTCCTCAGTACTGTTCCTTTCATGGTTTGCCCAGCCCTGCCTTTCTTAAACTATTACAGATGAAATATACTGTTACTGTTTCACATTAGTTCCTTTTCCTCAGTGATTTTATTTAAATCTTGTATAAGACATTTTGTGGTTCATTGATTGTTTTTTATAGCATTGAGTAATATCCCATTGTCTGCAGATGCCTCAGTTCTAATATTTATGCTAAAAGAACTATAAAAGCTATGAGTTTGTATGTGGCTATGTGTGTGTGTGTATGTGTGTATGTCTGTGTGTGTGTGTGTGTGTATGTGTGTGTGTGTGTGTGTGTGTGTGGGAGAGAGAGAGAGAGAGAGAGAGAGAGAGAGAGAGAGAGAGAGAGAGAGAGAGAGACATGAAAAGTTCCTATCAAAGGTGAATGAATACTGGAACATCACCTTACTAACCTAAGAGTTATCACCCTATACATTTTAACATAGGATTCATTTACTTGATGTATAATTATATAGGAGACAAGGCCTTTTGAAGAAAATTATTTGAAAGGAAGTAGATTCATTTGTGATTAAACAAATTGGTTAGTGGCTGGCTGGCTTAGTCAGGGTTTGTATTCCTGCACAAAACATCATGACCAAGAAGCAAGTTGGGGAAGAAAGGGTTTATTCAGCTTACACTTCCACATTGCTGTTCATGATCAACGGAAGTCAGGACAGGAACTCACACAGGGCAGGAACTTGGAGGCAGGCCTGATGCAGAGACAATGGAGGGGTAATGCTTACTGGCTTGCTTCACCTGTCTCGTTCCATATGCACTTCTATAGAACCAAGGACCATCAGCCTGGGATTTGCACCTTCCCCCTTGATCATTAGTTGAGAAAATACCTTACAGCTGGATCTCATTGAGGTGTTTTCTCAACTGAGGCTCCTTTCTGTGTAATAACTCTAGCTTGTGTCAAGTTGACACACAAAACCAGCCAGTACATTGGCATAAGAAGTTATAATGCTTTGTTACTTCTTAATCTGTAATATATTGTATTACTGTTTCCTGTATTTTAGCCCTCCTCAAATTCATGTATTTACTTTTGTTCCAATAACCTACAATACTATGTATAGATTTACAGTGTTCTCTTTTATGTGATAAGGCTCGTTTTAGATATTCTGAAGGCTGTGATGGTGTTACAAACAAATGAAAAATAATCACATAATTCTATCTCTTTCTTATTTTATACAGATTTTAGATCCAGTTTTTATTCTAATTTTTAAGAATATATTTAATGATTAAGTTTAACTGTCAACTTGTGATTTAGCATTTCCATGAAAAGTCATTTCTCGAAATGGTTATGAAGATGATTCTAGAATGTGTTAGTTAAAGTACAAACCTTCACTCTAAATGTGGATTTTATCATTTCATTGGATGGAATCTTTCTTGGACTGTCAAAATAAGAAAGGAAGCTAAGCACTAACATTTGTCAGTATCTGCCTCACATCTCTGGGCACAATGTGATCAGCTGCCTTAAGTCCATCAATATGGATTGTTCTCTGAATCTGTGAATCAAAATAACCTCTCCATTGCTCAAGCTTCTCCATTTGAAAACTTTGTTCCTGCAATAAAACCAGTACGAAATGCAAATGTAAAATAAATTGTATGAATTTCTACTACTTTTTCAAATCACAAGGTTTTTAGAGTCATCCATACTCTTAATTGCAATGCAATCAATTTATGTGCAATAGATTCTGTGAATTAGCTGACAAAATAGAGACAGTGCCAAGGAAATCTCTTTGTAAAGGATCTAAAGCAAATTTCCCTTCCAGTGATTCTAAGTAGGTTCTGGTCATAAATAAACATCATTCTGCCTTTTCAGTGCATTATACAAAGCATAGATCACAATGTAGATAGGTCATAAATGATAATTTTACAGTTTTTGCTGTTTTGAGCATTATTAATTTGGTGGCTCTGTTTTTAGTCCAATTTGTTAGAAAAGATAATAGGATAAGTTAATGGGCACTGTCCTATATGAATTTCTATAAAGAGAAACGTAACATTTCTAAAATCAGCTCTACCATTTTTAGGAAAACACCTTTTATCTGAGCAATATACCAATATCTGTCTATATTTTTGTAATTTTTCTACAGTCAGCCTTCTCTTCTCATGCACTAACACTAACAATTTACTGTATCTAGAATTTCTTTTCATGCAAAGTGACTCAGAGCAACCATAATAAAGAGCAAGAATGTACAATACTCCAAGGCTTTTCACCCAATGAGTTTGCTACAGTTTCACTGTTGTTGCTGTAAAAAATAAACTTTAAAAATGTTCTAGGGGATAAAGTGATAATTTTGGCTCACAATTCCAGGTCATAGTCAATCTTTGTTGTGTAGTCAGGAAAAAACAAAAATTGCAGCAGGTCCCATGACATCCACAATTAAGAACAGTGAGAAACAAATTTCTGCATGCTTGCTTGCTTGCTTTGCTAGTGCTTATCTTGATTTTATATCACCCTTATACGGTATAGGCCTTCTGCCCAGGGAATGATGCTATGCGAAGTGTGCTGCTTCTTCTCATTCCTACAGACTTAAGACCATTCACTGTACAAACATGTCTACAGGCAAATCAAATGAAGACAATGCCACACTGAGACTCTTGTCAGGTGATTCTTAGTGTGCTAGATTGACAATTACAGATTCTAAGAGTAAAAAGAAAGGACGAAAAATAGAATGTCATATTAGTATATGAATGGATATCTATATGATCACATTCCTGATGAAGATCCTTTACTGTGTTGAAAAGATGCATATATAGACAAGAACATCTAAAAATGTAAATGATGATTCATAGAAACTTTCTATTATTTGTTCCTCATACATACAATATATTTCAAAATGAATGAAAAATAATGAAATTGAAAGTACAGAAAATCAGTACGTTCTATGAAAGTTTCAATATTCTTATATACTTGTGCTTATATATCAGCTTATCAGAAACGGATATGACAGATATTTTATTATGAATGTAACTCAGTCTTGAGTTCCTGAGCAGTAAAGGGGGATGTTAGAGTGGGACCTGATGAGGCAATGTGAGCACTTAAGTGAGGGAGAAAAACAGATTATAAGTTCAATACTGAAGTGTGTGTTCTTAGTGACCAAATTGAATTAAGTAAGACATTTCCCCCAAAATAAAAATAATTACTAAGTACATATTTAAATAAACACATAGTTGATTATCTTAGATTTGGAACATCTGAGAACAGAGGAATGAAAGAAAAAAGAGAGGGATATTATTAGAATTTTTTTGATCTGGGTTGAGAGAATAATTGAGATCAAATCAATATTACTATGTTTAATTATTATCCTTAATCATATCTGATGAGGCAAATATTGACCATAACTTTAAATAAATAAAATGGACCAAAAAGCAAATATAATTCGTACAATATTTTAAATCTAGAAGGTGATAGAGATTCAAAGGAAATTGAAGCATAACAAAAAGTTAACTATTTTCTGCCCAATGCAACTGTGCTAGTTGTTCATGTAAACTTTTTAATTTTATTGTAGAAAATTGAGACAAATAATTATATTACAGCATACAGCATAAGAAATTAATTATTCTGGATGGGTAGTTATATATTTATCATAGAATATATAATATAGTTGTGAGAGAGAACATAAACATGAGAGGATTTTAGAAAATAAGATAGCAATTGATATGGAAAATTAACTTGGACATGGGGTTTTTAGTAGTAAAGAATCTAAGTAGCACCAGGAATTTCTTCAATATGTTGATAAAAATCTAAGACAACTATATTGAGAACACAGAGCTTTCTAAAACTTTGAAGTCAGAGAAAGTTTGGAAGAATATTTGATAATTCAACTGTCAGTCTAAAACCGGCCCATTTCACAGTGCCAGAATCAGCAGTTATGCACAGCTGGAAAAAGGAGTTTGACAATGAATCCTAGAACCAAGAATTAGAAAAAGGCACTGACCACAGACACCATGTCTGTACCCCTAAATATTGCTGCTGTTACTCTTGAGCGCAGAGGTACAAAAAGCCATCCTGCCCATCTTCAGGATGGTAGTAATCTGTGATCTGGTTGAAAGTATGACCAAGAGATTTCAGTCTAACACCTCTTTTTTTTTTTTTTTTTAACTTTCTTTCCTTTGTTGTCAATATTAAAGCCTAGGATAGCCAAAACTAAACACTCAGATTAGAAAATGTAAAAACTGAACATGTTTTACAGAGAAGAGTACAGGATCCTAAAGTTCAGGAGGAAACTGTTATTTCTTGGTAGTTCCTGGCACTATAATGGCTTAAAATAATTATAAAATACATTGTCAATAACAACAGCGGTGATAATCTAAGTTGGACCGGAATCAGATTTCTGCACGTCTTCAGATTTAAATATTTGTTTTAGGATGGAAACAAGACTCTTCACAAAGACAAATTAAAATTATGTAAACCCTAACGCCAAGCTTGTAAGGGAGTCTTGGCATGGGGAGCTGAGCTAATAAGACATCAGGTGAAAGCAAGTAAGCAGTGCCCTTCCCTGGCCTCTGCTTCAGTTTTGGCTCCAAATTACTGCACTGATTTCCTATCATGATAGACTGTACCTGTATGGTGACATAAATATTTCCTACTCATGTTGCTTTGTTGTTGTTGTTGTTTTTGTTGTTGCTGTAACATCTCCAACCGAAATAAGCCTGTGAAAAGAAAAACAAACTCAATTAATATGAATACAACCTGTGCACCTAGATTGGGCAGATCTACCAGTACACTACTCTATTCCCCAGATATGAGATCCCTTATAACTTTCAGTTTCTCCATGCCACCCGCTTCAGCTCCATCTTTTATCCACCACCTCTACCTCCATCTTCTCCTCCCATCCAACTTTTCAGCTCTGCCTTCCCTTCCTTTGCCCAATCACCAGCTCTTTCCTTTATTTTAAGAATTAAAATGGGGAGAAGGTTCCAATAAGTCACCTGAGTATATGACTAAGCAGCCTTTCTTGGGGAAGCAGAATTAGCATCAAAATACAAAGAGCCTTCCAAGGAAGGCTAAAATGTGGAAGCCTAGGTCCTTCTTAGAAAAAAAAAATGTGTATTAATCATATATTATTATGTAACAAATTTTGTGAGCTATAATAATATTTTATAAAATAAAAAAAAAATAAAAAATACAAAAAGCACCATAACACTTTTTAACAAGTTGTTTTGCTTAGTAATAGAAAACCAAGACACTCTAGTGAGCCACAGAACAACGCAAGCCATGTGAGTAGGAGACATGGGAAGTCTTCCAATGAAATGAGTGAGGAGAACTGGGTAAGAAAATGACTAAAAAGTATTATGTAAATCTATGAAGCTCTTAAGCAACAACAACAGTAAATGGGCCTGGAAAAAATTAATCACTAATGCAAGTGGGAAATGACTTCTGACACTCTATTCATATGACATTACTATTAACTGTCCATTACAAACTGGAGAGTTTAGCATTATAAAGGGCTTCCTGCTCTTTTGTACCTGAGTGTGGTTGTTAGCACCCAGAGCAGGTAATTCCAAATGGAGAGGCTCTGACACCATCTTTTGAACTCATATGCACATAACAACATTTATATATAAATAAAATAATACTAAGAAATATTAAAATGATAGGTTAAAGAACCCAGGTAATCAGATCCACAGGAACTAGATTTTATGTACCAGAACACAATAGCAGAAGAATAACAGTGGAGTCTGAGAGAATGGGAGAAACTTTCAGGAGGCAGTAACTTAGAACACAGCTCAACCATTGGCAAAAAGCTTTGAATAGGAATTTTACAAAAAAAGTCATATATTGTGTACATGAAAAGATGTTTAATATCACCAATTTTAGGTAAATGCAAAATTGGCACCTATGTTTTAGAATGAGTATGGCCAAGAGAGTTGGAAATGACACTACAGAACTGATGCCCTTGCACACTGCCAGTGGGAGGAAATCACTCTGACAAATATGACAATCCCAGCAAAAAAGACCAGTAGATCATTGACTTATCACTTTGAAGCTAAGTGGTGCCATATATGGAAAGTGAAAAATGCCATATATATATGTATATATGTATGCATGTGTGTGTGTATATATGTGTTTGTGTGTATATTTATATACACACACACATATATATATATATATATATTACATATACACACATATACAGAAAGATGTACACTATATATATATATTATATGTGTATGTGCCTGCATGAGATGCCAATCATTAAGTAATGTAATTTACCATATATGTGTGTATGTGTCACTCATTCCTATGTGTATATAAAATAAATAAAGTAGGACTTTTAACAAGTATTTTCACAACTGTGTTCACATCAACATTTTTTGACAAATGCTTAATGTGTAGAAGATGCATAATTGTATCTGATTGTACCAACGAAAAATGGTTTTATTCTTGTGAGGAGGTTTTACTCAACCTTCCAAAGGAGAGTGACACTGAGATGGTTGGACCTTGATGCTACTATGTTATATGAAGTACAGCAGCTACCATAGGATTCCAGGTGTGTGAAATGTAAAACAACTCATAGAAACAAAAACCAGAACTGTGGTTGCTGGAGCTTGAGGCCTGTGTATATATTCCAGGCAGATAGAGTTTCAGTTTGGGATATGACAAACTTTAGAGTCTGTATAATAGTTTTACCTATAATTAAAATACTGCACTTCAGCTTTAAAATTTAACATTCCTTGTCATCAATAAACCTGAAGAGCATGAGTGGTATATGTATGGCCTGTCTTAGCAGATGTTCTTTTCAGAGGAAGTATGTTGAATAGACATGAACTCACATCCAAGATCTTGCTACATGCTGAGTTGTTGGGTCTGGTGTGAGTGTTGACCGATGGATAACTCTGCTAACCTTACAAGTAAAGGAAAGTATTTATTTCATGAATGTGCCTCTTTTGAACATTATTTATGCTTTCAATTAATTGAGTAAATTCACATTGTCATGTGGAATGATTAGAGTAAAAATAAATTAGACTAATTAAGGATGAAAGAAGAGAATGTTGACTGAAGGTAAGTTGGATGGTAGCTTTGGCAGCAGTTTGGAGTTTCAAAGACTAAATTTATCCTCTTAACTTTGAAAGATGTGCAACAAACCTGATGTAAAGATTAATAATGATGAATGAGGCAAATGATTCCTCATCCTGGATAGAAGTATTTTTATATTTTCTAGTTCCAAAATGAATGAATTATAAGCACTGTATTGTGATGAAATATTCTTATAATTTGCATGCATATTGATAGAGTTATCTAGAGAAATATAACTTAGAGTTACATCTGTCTTATCCTCAGTGTCTAAAATTGCAAAAATCATTTTCTAATATCCAGATAATATGTTCCTGAAATAAATGGGGGTTTTACTGGAAACTATATAAAACATATTCTGTTAAGTAATTCAGCAACTTAAAGTGTGCAAAAATATATTCAAACTAAAGGAAACAAATTGTCTTAATTTAATGACTTCAAACCATTAATATAGATTAAATTTTATTAACCAAGTTAAAATTTAAATCCAGCATTAAACGGTAAAAATGGAATCTTAAAAGCATGTAGAATAAAATCAATATGCACCTTTACCAGGATTCTCTTAGAACTTGCCAGAGAACCATTAAGGTATCAGAGCAGATATTTTTCAAGTACGGCTTCTAAAACTTTACAGATTTACTTACTGATGAATGAATAATCATAATATGGTGTTCTTTTTTATTTTTATTGGATATTTTATGTATTTACATTTCAAATATGATCACCTTTCCCGGTTTATGCTCCAGAACCTCCGCCCCCACTTAATCATGGGATCTTCTACTAAATTGTAAGTTGGATTAAGAAAAAAAAGAACATATCTTTATGAAAATGAGTGCTGTAACTATTTAAATGTAAGCAAAACTATTATGATGAAACTAATGCTTGTTTCATTTTAAGCTGTAGTCTTTGCAACAATATGGATGAGCCAACGTTCCTTGGATGGAGACCTAAGTATTCAGGGTAATGCAACCTTATGCTTTAGAGCCTGGATTCACTATAGACATATTGGAAGAAAACAATGAATGACTTAATTTTGAAGACATTTTAAAAGAGAAATTCTTAAGTTTTTAATATCACAAGTCAACGGGAAAAAGGTATGGAAGATGTCCTTAGACATCTTCTACAGACTGATCAATGTAGATGTCTGTGTCCCTCTCATTTTATCCCAGAGGGTAATCATTAATCAAAGAGAGCTCCATGGGCACAGGTGCTGTGGTATTGAGAGATGGTCCCTAGAGTAGAGGAAAACTGATCTACACACCTTCTTTTATCTATCTAATTGTGTACTGCATTCTTTTTTTCAACTGTGCTCTTGTTATTAATGAATTGTAAATAACAGCTAGACAACACTCTGAGGCCCTTGTTAATAATAATAATTATTATATTGTATATTATATGATATTATTATATCATTAATTTATATTATTATTATTATTATTATTATTATGAATTATTATTATTATTTCTCCTCTTACACAATACATCCCCTCCTTCTAGTTTCCTCTCTACCTTTCCTCTTTGCAGATCCACAGTGCCTTCAGAAAAGAGCATTGCTCCCAATGATATCAACTGACCTAAGCATAAGAAGCTCAAAAAAACTAGGCATACACCCTCATATCAAGGCCAGACAATGCAGCCAGTAACAGGAAATTGATTCCATAAGCAGTCATTGTTAGGAGTCCAAAACAACAACAACAACAAGCCAAAGAATAAAACCAAGCTAAAGAACCCGAGCATGAATGCCCAGGGCCTGGTATAGTCCCATGCAAGCACTCTGATTGCCACTTTAGTGTCTCTGAGCACCGTAGCACCAGACTTTGTTGATTTTGTGAGCCCTGTGCTTCTTCTATCCTTGGCCCTTATGGGTCTTTCAGTCATTTCTCCCTACTTCTGTGTAGTTATCTCGGCTCTGCCAAATATTTCACTGTGAGTCTCTGCATGCGCACTCATCAGCTGCTGACGGGATGCCAATTTGCAATGATGGCAATTGGTCTAGCCATGGAGCCTGTGAGTATAGTGGAATATTGCTAGGAATCAGTTCATTGCCTTTTTTCCTTTAGTTTTAAAGTTTTTTTTTTTTTTTAGTTATTTGTTTCATTTTGTTTGTAGTTGTGTATGTTTCAGCCCAAGAACTCTGTGTAATCTAGCTCCTACATCCTAGTAATCTAGGGAGTGTTGAGCATATATTCCCTATGGCATAGACCTCAGGATACTTTAGTCCTTGGCATGCCACTCCCACAAGCTCGGAGCCTCCACTGCACCAGGGTATCTTGCCTAAGTTCAGATTTTGGGTAATAATTTTTGTAACTGTGTTTATGGCCCAATTCTACCCCTAAAAGCCTAGCTTGGCTCAGGCTCCATATATGCCACTACTGTGAGTTTCCACAGTACTAATTTTCTATATTACCTTTTAAACACTCACCACTCTTGGGTCTTTACTCTTGAAATTTACACAACTATCAGAAACAATGACTTAACGAAATTCTTAAGAAAATGGTTACATCTAGAGAATATCTTCCTGAGTGTGATAACACAGTCACAAAAGAACAGACATACTATGCAGTCATGATAATGGGATACTAACCCCAGCAATCTCTGAAAACCCCAGAAACAACTCACAGACTGTGTGAGATTCAAGAAGAAAAAAAAAAGAAAGAAAAGAAAAAACTATTATGCTCAATCCTTACACACCAAGAAAACTTTGACTAATTCTGGGTTACATCCTGTTTTACATGTACTTTATGCTCATTGTACCTATTAAGACTTTAATGCACACTATCAAACTTTTGAAAAAAAGCCAAGCACTAAAAAAATGTATTCATATACTTTTATGCAAAAAATGCTTAAAATTTGTTCACTTATCTTTGTTTTTTAAAATAAAGTTGTTCAAAAAAATTATATTTGGAAATATTTTTTTCTAATTTTATTTTATTTTTAACTGTTCCATTTGTTTACATCTCAAATGGTCTCCCACTTCTGTTACCCCTCCTCAAACTATCTATCCTACATCTTTTCCCTCTCCCTTCCCCTTTGCCCCCACCCACTCATCCTCTCCTGCCTCAGTGCTCCAGTAACCCCCTATGCTGGGACATCAAATCTCCACAGGACCAATGGCTTCTGCTCCCATTGATGTCTCACTAAGCCATCCTCTGCTACATGTGATTCTGGAGCCGTGGATTTATCCCTTTGCACTCTTTAGCTGGTGGTCTAGTCCTTGGCAGCACTGGAAGATCAGGGCAGCCTAAAATGTTCGTCCTATGGGGTTGACATCCCACTCTGCTCCTCCAGTCCTTTTGCCCGATCCTCAACTAGGGTCCCTGAGCTAAATCTGATGGTTGATCCCAAGCATCCACATCTGCATTTTTCCAGTTGCTGGAAAAACCAACAAAAAACATCCAAATCAGATACTTGTCAGCAAGCTATTATTGGCAACAGCAACAATATTTAGTGTTTGTAGAGTGGGTACAAACCCAGGTGGGGTAGGCCCCTGATGGCCCTTCCTTCAGTCTTTGCTCCATTCTCAGCAATGAAAGAGCTACTGGAGGAATTACCATCCCTGACTTCAAGCTCTACTATAAAGCAATAGTGATAAAAACTACAAGGTGCTGGTATACAGACAATACAGATCAATGCAATAAAATTGAAGACCCAGAAATGAACTCACACACCTATGGAGCCTTGATCTTTGACAAAAAAGCTAAAACCATCGGGAGGGAAAAAAATTTCAACAAAAGGTGCTGGTTCCACTGGAAGTCAGCATGTAGAACAATAAAATTCAATCCATTATATTTTTTATTTATTGGATACTCTCTTTATTTACCTTTAAAATGTCATCCCCATTCCCCCTACGCCTATCTCCCTCCCCCTCTACTTGTTTCCATGAAAGTTCTCCTTATTCCTTCTACAAAGCTCGAGTCTAAGTAGATCAAGGACTTCCACATAAAACCAGATACGCTAAATCTAATAAAAGAGAAAGTAGGAACTAGTCTTGAACACATTGTCAAAGAAAATTTCCTGAATGGAACACCAATGGCTTATGCTGTAAGATCAAGAATTGACAAATGGGGCCTCATTAAATTGAAAAGTTTTCTGAAGGCAAAACCAATGTCAAAAGGACAAAATGGAAACTCACCAACTGGGGAAAGATATTTACCAACACTTCATTAGAGGACTGATATACAAACATACAAAAAACTCAAGAAGTTAGACTAACAGAGAACCAAATAAACCCTATTAAAACTTGGGGTAGAGACATAAATAAAGAATTCTCAACTGAATAATTCATATGGCAGTGATGCACTTTAAAAAATGTTCAACATCTTTAGTCATAAGAGAAATGCAAATTAAAATGACCCTTAGATTCCACCTGCCACCAGTCAGAATGGCTAAGATCAAAAACAGGTGACAGGTGATGCTGGCTAGGATGTGGTGAGAGAGGAACACTCCTTTAGTGCTTGTGGTATATATATATATTTTGGGAAGACCCAGATATACCACTCCTTGCATATACTCAAAAGATGCTCCCACCTATAACAAGGACACATGCTCCACTGTGTTTATAGCAGCCTTATTTATAATAGTCAGAAGCTGGAAACAGTGCATTGTCCCTCAACAGAAGAATGGATGCAGAAAATGTGGTATGTCTACACAATGGAGTATTACTCAGCTCTTAAAAACAATGACTTAATGAAATTCTCAGGAAAATTGATAGAACTAGAAAATATCATCCTGAGTGAGGTAACACATGCACAAAAGAACACACACAGTATGTACTCTCTGATGAATAGATATTAGCCCAAAAGCTCACAATGCCCATGATAAAACACACAAACTATATGGAGCTTAGGAGGAAGACCAGTGTGTGGATGTTTCAGTCCTGCACTGAGGGAGGAACAGGATGATTGAAGGAAGTGGACAGAAGGCAGACATGGATGTAGAGACGAGGAGGAGGATATAAGAGGGCAGTATCAGGTACTAGAGAGGATAGGAGAGAGGTACAGTGCGTTAGGAAACTTAGTAAAAATATGTAGCAGTGGGGGATGAAGAACTGGAAACAGCAACTGGAGGTCCCATAAGCCATGGAAGCAAAAAGCTCCCAGGACCCAATGGAGACAACTTTAGCTGGAATGAGCAGAGAAGAGAAGATAGAACCTATAGGGACCCCTTCCAGTAAATAGGCATGGTCCCCAGTCAAGGAATCAGGCCACCCACCCATCTCAAAGTTTTTAACCCAGAAATGTGCCTGTCCAAACAAAAAACAGGGACAAAAATACCACAGCACAGACAGAAGGAAGGAAATACTCTATTAAAGTATTTAAAGACTGTTTATTTAGAGATCATTAACTTATTCAAAGCCAATCTGAAACCATTTATTTGAATGTAACCCTGTTGTTTCCTGTGCCTTGTTTTCCCAGTTCATATTGAATTGCTCTTCTTTCTGATAAGGCACTCACTGTAATACCTTTTGTAGGTATGATTCTGACAAATCATAGATTTCTATTTTTTCTATTTTAATATTTTGTATCAACCTACACTCTGTTTTGAGACATGTCATGCTATGAAGCCCTGGTTGTCCTCAACTTCACAGAGATTGTCCTGCCTCTAGGTCCTGAATATGGGGATGAAGACATGTGTCACAACATGTATCTATATTCTTTTAAAAAATTAATATGCTTTTTCACATTTAAACATTACCTCAGTTACAGCTGATGAAAAGTTGTCATTGATCCTAATTTCATTTGACTTATCTTAAATTTAATTCAAACAATCACATACTAAGTTTATAATTCCACAAAATGTTATGTTGTTCACTATATCAGGCATTATCTTAAAAGTTTTATGTAAATATATGTTTATATAAGTTCACATAACTATAAAATAAATGTCAGTAAGGCTGGAGACCCTATCATGGGTTATCTTTATAAATTTTTCTTGTTTCCAATCTTTTTTTTTCTTCTGAAATCAAGGTTTTTGACATTTCTCAGACTAGATTATGAGACATGAACAATCGCCTACACATCCAAGATGACATACCAAAGTATGGACCCCATCAGTGTTCAACTAAGTAAACAGATGGGTTATATTGAGGTTACTTGTAAGGGCAGAGAAGAGGAGAAGTTAACAAGGGGAGAAGTCATTAAAAGACAACTGCATCACTATCCCACCACATCATGGTGAATTCTCAGGAACTTTGGCAATCTGGAACAGACTGAGGAGTTGCAGGCACTTGCACAGGTTGTAGAGTGTCCTCTCCAGGTGCTGCTCCCAGCTGACTTTGTTTTATTCTTTCTATTTCCATTAGTCTCTGCTTCTTCCACTTTGTGGGTCTGTGCTTAAATATGTTTAAGTCGCTCAGCGTGTCAGAGTATTTTCTGGAGTCAAGCTCATGTGGGAGTAATCTTCAGCAGTCCCTACTGCTTGTGTACTATGGGAAACTGATGGGCCCAGAGAATCTGGTCAGTTTCAGGACTGAAACTATTTTCACTTGTTTACTTATATTTTAAAAACTTTATCCGCAGGATGGAATTTATAATCTTTAAAGAAACTGATACCTAACAGACTTCATGCTAGCTATGCAGGAGAAACTTCAACTTCTTATCCACCTGCCTCTATCTCCTGACCAGCACTATGGCATATTTGGAATTCGAGGTACTATGGATTAAATAAAGGGCTGAGATCATAATAGGCAAATATTTCAATACTGAGCTATATTCCCACTCTATGGATAATTCTAAAACAATTTTAAAAAATAGTGGATATTTTTCTGTATTTACATTTCAAATGTTATCTCCCTTTTCCCTACTTCCATTCCTCCTACACCTCCACTTGCTTCCTTGAAGGTACTCCCTCTCTCAACTTCCCTTTCCTTCTCAGTGCCTTGGTATTCCCTGACACTGGGAAAAATGTGCCTCACTGGACCTAAGGCCTCTTCTCCAATTGATGCAAGACAATGTATCCTCTGCTATATATGCAACTGGATCTATGAATCTCTCCATGTGTGCTCAGTGGTTGGTGTTTTAGTCCATGGGAGTTGTAGAGGGCTTGGTTGGTTGATAATATTTTTCCCATGGGGTTGCAAATCCTCTCAGTTCTTTCATTCCTTTCTCTAGAAACTTCACTGGGGTCTCCGTGTTCAGTCTAATGGTTAGCTGCAATCATTGTCAGCTGTATGTGAATGATTTCTAAAACAATTTAATGGGCCTACTTTTAAATACCTAAAGTCCTTGGTCCTTTATCAAAATTATAATATTATGATTCACCTGTGACACTGAATATTAGTTCCTCTCTTTTGAAATCCAGAACATCAGAAAACATATATGTTGGCAAAAGTATTTATATCTTCACAGAAATGAAGAAAACATTAATGTAGTACAGAAATTCTGTATTATATTGGTTTAGCTTTTATAATATCTTAACTGTAACCAAAACCTCCATCAACAATCTGTATTTGACTATTGCTACTTGCTTTAGGGGTTGATTAGAGATGTTAATATTAATTGCTCACCTTTCCCCTGATCACTAAAAATGTATCTCTTATAAGAGCTTAATCATTATCAGTATGAACTGTTAACTCCATATGTTTGAAACATCAGAGAATTTCAAAAATTTGTTTGTCATTTGGAATACTGGTAAAGACAGTTGTCTGCTATCAGGTGTCTAAGAGGGCTGGCTCCCAAGAGCCTGAGATTTTAGTCTCTGGATGTATAGGGATCATTTTATAAAAGTTTCACTCATTTCTGGATAGTACTTCATAAATATATGATCATTACTTTCCTACAAAACATATTTTATTTTATTTTATTTTACTTTTGAGAAAGAAAAGAGTGTATAGAAGTGATGGGTTAGGAATATAGGCATCAGATCTCTTAACTCTTTCCTCTTTTATTGATTATTTTATTTTATTTTTAATTGAACAACTTTATTTTAAAAAACAAAGATAAATGTACAGATTTTACGCATTTTTGCAGAAAACTATACGAATACATTTTTGTCACTACTTGGTTTTTTTAAACGTTTGATAGTGTGCATTAAGACCTTACTAGTTACAATGAGCATAAAGTACATGTAAAACAAGACGTAACCTGGAATTAGTCAAAGTTCTCTTGGTGTGTAAAGATTAAGCATAATGGTTTTTCATTTTCTTTTTTTTTCTTGAACTTTATATAGTCTGTGAGTTGTTTCTGGGGTGTTCAGAGCTTTCAAAACATTTTATATACAAAACTTTTAACCTTAAACTCATACATGTGCTTTTTTTAAAAGATTGATTGATTGATTGATTGATTGTATGTGATTACACTGCTGCTCTCTTCAGACACAACAGAACAGGGTATCAGATCACATTACAGATGACTGTGAGGCACCATGTGATTGCCTTAAACACAGGACCTCTGGAAGATCATTTAGTGCTCTTAATTACTGAGTCATCTCTCCAGCCACTCAAACATATGCTTTTAAAGCTTTGTGGTTGAGGTGTGAGAAGCTGTTTCATTCATAAAGGTTTGACATACAAACATAAAGATTCCTAGAATGCGCATAAAGAGCTAGGCATGTCAATGTATTCTAGTACCCCCAGCCTCTGCAATGGCAGGAATTGAAATTGGTAGATTACTGAAGAGCAAGGCCAGTGAGCCAAGCACAATCATTGAGGTTGAGCTTCAGTGGGAGACTCTACCAGAAGAAGTAAAGGAGGAAAGCCATCAGATCTAGCATAGAAACATGGCCTCCAGTCCTCCTTGGACCTGCACATCCTCTACACGGATGTGCATGTACATCCACAGTCACTTGTCAACACATCACATACATTCACACTACAAAGAAAGAAACCAAAAAAGCTTGAGGCTCAGAGGGAAAAAATGAGACATTTTAGAAAGACTGTCAGAATTCATAAATAAGATTGGTTGGAATATCTTCAGCTGCTTGTATCGCAGTCAACAAATGGGAACCTTTCTTATTTTACTGAATTTCTGAAATAAATGTGGGATAGTTTCGGCATTAATATTTATGCAGTGTATTATGGTTAAATTTCATTAACCTGAAAGTCTCTATTGGATGGAACTCAGTTGAACTTTTAGGTTTAAATCAAATCAATTTGAATGAAATCAACTACAGAGTTTGATCTGACCTTGATGTCAAGAAAGATTTTTCCAATTTGGCCAAGAAGCAGTGATTTCAAAATCCAAATTTATTCTCAAGCGTTTTTATTTTCTTTTCAATCTTTTATCTCCATTTCCCACAAGTCAAAATTAATTGAACTTAGAAATGTTTTTATTATATTAATTTGATAATTTCAGCTGACAGGTTCTGTTTCAAAATTCCAAGCCTAATTTTGTCAGACAAAAAACATTAGAGTGCTTCTTAGGAAGGGAAAAAAAAGGTCAATGAGGAAAAACTATTACTTGCTGAAATGAGTGAAATTAATTTAGAATGGATGTTTTTTCTTGCAATATTTCTAGAAAAAAATGAAGAAATAAAATACTTAGCAGTCAAGAATGTAATACAAAAGTATGATCTATTTGGCAAAGTTTTATATTCTTTTACTTTTGATTAAGTGTACAAAGGTAATGATTAGAAAAGGGAGGCATTAACATAAAGGTCAATTAAAAGAAGACTTTTTCTTCATATAACAATTAGAATTAATCTATCAAATCATATTAAGTACAACCTTAGCCTGTGAGGAAATTAGACATCAGGAATTCCAAGGTTCTATTTCAACAGCTCATGCCACGAGTTAAGGCAATGAAACTCAACATAGTAGTATCATTAATTTATGAATAGTGTTTTTTTATGGAATCTCAAATTTATTTCTATAACTTAGTTTCTAATAAAGAATTCATATTAAGTTTTCTCATAATTTTTCTTTCACTCTCTTTTAAACATAAAATAAATCATCTGATACTACCTTGAGCATTATAATAAAATTGATGTATATTAGACTGATTCTTAGGATTCTGTTATTTTGTATCAAGGCTGTTAATCCATTATATTTGGCAATTCTGGTTAAGGACAGCGTTAACTGCCCCTGGCATCAATGTGTGAGCCTCCACAAAGTGCTGTTATATATCTTCTGGCTGTGATAGCACACTGTAGCAAAGGTATGCCATTGTTGACTGTGCTTATATTTAGAGAAGCTAGCATGAAATAGGGATGCATATTTTAAAGTTATACATATTATAAGACTACTGCATATATTTTATGGCATCTTTATTATTTGTTGTTCTCCTTTTCACTATGATAAATCTGTGCAGACATTTGTTGCATAACAATTACTTGATGACCAAATTCTATTTCTTTTATTGTGGTTATTTCTATATTATATTACTATCATAATGATAATAGACTACTCATTTCCTATAAGGGTATAGATTGAACTTGGAAAAGAACAGCAAAAATATAAATATGCCTCAGTCCCTACATATATAGTAGCATCAGTCCATTCTATTATCATAGTGTGTAGCAAAGTTTCACCTAGAAAGAAACTATTTCAGTTTCTATGTTTCTGCTTTGCTTGCTCAGATTTTGGCTGCAGAGTTGGTCTCACCAATGTAAGATTTTTATTCTCCCAAGAACACAATTATTTTTGGATACTTCTTTAATAACATCTCATAATTTCTATGCAATTAAAAAAAAGTCGGGCCTTTCACATGCCTTTCACATTTTTCTACTTAGGTCCACCCTTTCCTGTCTTCAGAAAGCTCTTTTATTCATGGTACTGGCAGCAGAAACAATGACTAATTTAGCAAAACTCTTATTCACAGTCTATTCCATTAATTTGGGATTCAATTAAGACAATGTTCTTTATGAATCTACACAGTGCTTTATTGATCAGAAGCAATACAGTTTCATTCACTATAGAACTGAGGTTTTCCCCCAAGGCAATAAAGGTAAAACCCATCCCATCAAATTCTTAAAATTTAAGCAGCATTGTAGGTTTCTGTGTAGGCAATAATTCCACCTTTGGCATCACAATTGCATACTGAGTCCTGGAACTACTGGACTGGAAAATAATAATATTAGCATGGCACCATGAGTTATCTGCGCCCATCTGTGGATAACAACCTTTACAATGGCATTCTGCTCTTTTTTCATCAACAAACACTCTACAAAGGTAAAGGGTATTTCCTAGTGGGGGGCTCCATAAAACAGATCCTGTGTTGATGTGACTGCATTCCCTCAATGTAAGTCAAGAATTCATGCCTTAATGTCTTAATGGCCACTGTAGTTTTTTCCCACTGCAATTTGAGAATCAATCTATCAATATAATAACTCCTGCTTTGGTCCTTTTCTACTATGTTTCTTCACATTAGAATATTCTCAGCTTCACACATATGTGCATATGATGTTTTTACGGATATATTTTTTTCTAGAAGAGTGATAATTCATACTGCAGCAGATTTGATGTTTATATATAAAGGAGGACTTTCTGCCTGATTTGAATGCATATTTATCAGGCATATGCTTCTACTTCCTCTGGGCAGCAATACAGACTTCTTTAGTATATGGATTGTAGTTTTTATGATCTTTAAAAAATTTTTCATGTTTCATTCTCACTTTAAGACTGTGAGGGTAAGAGAAGATGGCACATTACACTGACTTTATGATTATTAAACAATGCTTAGAGAATTTAGATGATGGGTTCAAATAATCTCACTAAACAATAGAAGATGACTTATTAAAACTTGTCTGTTTTTATTATTTCTATTTACTTCTATACTCAATCTCTTGGAAACATTCCCCTACCACTAGAAAAAAATTTCACCATACTGTAAATCTGCACAAACACTTTCTTATGTGAAAAATGTGTTCAAGATGCTACACCAAAAAATATCAAAGTAACATTGGATGATTTTTTTCAGAGTTTAACAGTAGAGTGCAGATAGAATATAAATATGGGGAAGCCTAACTGGAAAATTTGGAGAAAATGTATCCAAATTAAAATCTAGGTTGAATTTTTCATTATACAAGACTCAGATACAACAGAGAAGGTCAACAGATCCATAGATATGATATGACACTGTCTAAAAAATCAAGAGATATCACAGATAAGGATATTTTTTAAATTCACATAGGACAGTGTTTATAACCTTTAAACTTCATCCCCTTAGGACTTCTCTATCAGAATAACTGCCAAGAAGCACAGTAAATATCTTCAACAAAATCATAGAAGAAATATTCTCTACCCTTCAGAATAAGATGACCATGAGCATAAAAGAAGCCTACAGAACTCCAAATAGAGTGGACCAGAAAAGAATTCCTCCCTACACATAATAGTCAAAACGCCAAGTGCCATAGAAAAGAAAGAATACAAAAAATAATAAGGGAAAAAGTTCATGTAACATATAAAGGCAGACCAATCAGAATCACACCTGAGTTTTCAACAGAGACTATGAAAGCTAGAAGATCTGGAACAGACATCCTGCAGACCCTAGGAAAACAAATGTCAGCCCGAGCTGCTATACCCAGCAAAACTCTCAATCACCATACATGGAGAGACCACGATATTCCACGACAAAATTAATTTACACAACATCTGACCAGAAAACCAGCAATACAACAAATTATAGGTGAAAAACCAAATACAAGGAGAGAAACTACATGCTACTAAAAACAAGAAAATACCTAAGCAAGAAAACCAAAAGAAGAAAGACACACAGGCATAATTCTAACTCTAAAAGCAAAAGTAGCAGGATACAGCAACCACTATTTCTTAATATCTGTTAATGTAAATGCATTCAATTCCACAATAAAAAGACATAGGATATAAGACTTGATACATAAACAGAATCCAGCTCTTTGCTGCACACAGGAAACTAATCTCAGGGACATAGACAGACACTTTCTCAGAGTAAAATTTTAGAAAAAAAAAAATCTTCCAAGCAAACGGCCCCAAGAAACAAGCTGGAATATCCATTATAATATCGAATAAAGTAGATTTTCAACCAAAAGTTATCAAAAAAGATAAGGAAGAAAACTTTACTCATAACAGGGAAAATTTGTCAAGAGGAACTCTCAATCCTTAACATATAAGATCCAAATACTAGAGCACCCATGTTCATAAAAGAAACCATACTAAAGCTCAAAAAATATATTGCACCCCACACAATGATAGTGGGAGACCTCAACACCCAACTCTCATCAATGGACAGGTCATGGAAACAGAAAATGAACAAGGAAAGAATGAAACTTGCAGAGGTTATGAAACAATTGGAATTAATAAACATCTACAGAACATATCATCGTAAAACAGAAGAGTACACCTTCTCAGCACCTCACAGCACCTTCTCCAAAATTGACCATATAATCAGTCACAATATTCCCCAACCTATGGGATGCTATAAAAGCAGTACTGAGAGGAAAACTCATAGCTTTGAGTGTTTCCAAAAAGAAAGTGGAGAGAACATACACTAGCAACTTGAAACCACAGTGGAAAGCTCAAGAAAAAAAGGAAGCAGATACACTCTGAGGAGTAGACAGCAAGAAAAAAAAAAAAAAAAAAAAAAAAAAAAAAAAAAAAAAACTTAGAGCAGAAAATGGCCAAATAGAAACAAAAAGAACCATTCAAATAATCAACAAAACCAAGAGTTGGTTCTTTGAGAAAATTAGCAAGATTGATAAACCCTTAGCCAGACTAACTAGAGGGCAAAGAGAGAGTATTCAAATTAACAAAATAACAAAGCAAAGAGGTGACGTAAGAAATAAAAGTGAGGAAATTAAAGAAATCATCAGATCCTACTACAAAAGCCTATACTCAACAAAGCTGGGAAATCAGAAGGAAATGGATGAATTCCTATGCAGATACCAGACAGTAGAGTTAAACCAGGACCAGGTAAACCATCTAAATAATCCCATAAGACCTAAAGAAATAGAAGCAATCATCAAAAGCCACATAACCAAAACATAGCCCAAGTCAGGATGGGTTCAGTGCATAATTTTATCAGACATTTATTGACAACCTAATACAAATATTCTCCAAACTATTTCAAAAAATAGAGTCAGATGGAACACTACCTAACTCATTTTTTGAGGACAAAATTACCCTCCATCCTAAACCACACAAAGACCATACAAAAAAAGAGAAATTCAAACCAATCTCACTTATGAACATTGATGCTAAAATACTCAACAAAATCATTGCAAACCGAATCCAAGAACACAACAAAATGATCAATTACCATGATCAAGTAGGCTTCATCCCTGGGTTGCAGGAATGTTTTAATATATGAAAATCCATCGATGTAATCCACCATATAAACAAACTAAAATAAAAAAAAAATACATGGTCATATCACTAGATTCTAAGAGAGCATTTGAAAAAAATGAACATCCCTTCATTTTAAAACTCTTGGAAATAACAGGAATCAAAGGCCCATACCTAAACATAATAAAAGCAATACACAGCAAACCAACAGCCAACAACAAACTTAATGGTGAGAATATTGAAGCAATCCCACTAAAATCAGGGACTAGACAAGGCTGCCCACTCTCCCCCTACCTTTTCAACATAGTACTGGAAGTCCTGGCCAGAACAATTAGACAGCAAAAGGAAATCAAAGGGATACAAATTGGAAAGGAAGAAGTAAAAACATCACTGTTGCTGATGACATGATAGTGTACTTAAGTGACCCCACAAATTCCACCAGACAACTTCTACTGCTGATAAACAAGTTTAGCAAAGTAGATGGATGTAAAATTAACTGAAAAAAATCAGTAGCCTTCCTCTACTCAAAGGATAAACAGGTGGAGAAAGAAATTAGGGAAAAGATACCCTTCACAATAGTCACAAAATCTATGAAATACCTTGGTTTGACTCTAACTAAGCAAGTGAATAACCTGTATGACAAGAACTGCAAATCTCTCAAGAAGGAAATCGAGGAAGATCTCAGAAAATGGAAAGATCTCCCATTCTCATGAATTGGAAGGATCATCATTGTAAAAATGGCCATCTTACCAAAAGCAATCTACAAATTCAATGCAATCCCCATCAAAATTCCAACCCAATTCTTCATAGAGTTGGAAAGAGAAATGTGCAACTTCATCTGGAACAACAAGAGACCTAGAATAGTGAAATCCATCCTCAACAACAGGAAAAACACCTGCAGGAATCACTGTCCCTGACCTCAAGCTATATCACAAGGCAATTTTGCTAAGAACTCAGTGGTACTGGTACAGAGATTGGCTTGTGGATCAATGGGATAGAATATAAGATCCAGAAATGAGCCCTCATATATATGGTCACTTGATTTTTGACAAGGGGCTGTAAACATTCAATGGAAAAAGGACAGTCTATTCAACAAATGGTGTTGGTCCAACTGGCACTCAGTATGCAGAAGAATGAAAATAGACCTTTCTTATCTTATTATACAAAGTTCAAGTACAAGTGGATCAAAGATCAGCACATTAAACCAGGTACAATGAAATTATTAGAAATATAAGTAGGGAAAACCTTAGAACACATATGCACAGGAGAAAATTTCCTAAACAGAACACCAATCACTTATGCTCTAAGGTCAAATATTGCCCAATGGGACTTAATGAGATTGCCAAGTTTCTGTAAGGCTATGGACACACACACACACACACACACAAAAAAAAATACAACAACAACAACAAAAAAAAAACAAAAACAAAATGACATTCAACAGATTGGAATAGGTCTTTACCAACCCCACATCTGATAGAGACCTAATATCCAAGGTATACAAAGACACCAGAGAATCAAACAACCCTATTAAAAATGGGGTACAGAGCTAAACAAAAATTTCTCAATCTTTTTTGAATATCGAATGGTTGAGAAGCATCTAAGGAAGTGCTCAACCTCATTAGAAAACAGGGAAATGCAAATCAAAACAACCCTGAGATTCCACCTCACACCAACCAGAATGTCTGAGATCAAAAATTTAGATGACAGCAGATACTGGTGAGGATGTGGAGAAAAGGGAACACTTCTCATCTGTTTGTGGGGTTGTAAACTGGTACAACCACCCTTGAAGTCAGTCTAGCAATCCATCAAAAAATTGGACATTTTTTTACCTGAAGACCCAGTTATTCCACTTCTGGGCATATACCCCAGACAAGTTCCAACATACAACAAAGACATATGCACCACAGTGTTCATAGCAGCCATATTTATAATATTCAGAAGCTGGAAGGAACCCAGATGTCCTTCAGTAGATGAATGGATAAAAAAATTGTGGTATATTTACACAATGGAGTACTTCTAAGTTATCACAAACAATGACTTTATGAAATTCTTATAAAATGGATGCATCTAGAGAATGTCATCCTGAGTGAGATAACCTAGACACAAAAAAACACACATAATATGCAGTCACTGATAATTGAATACTAACCCCAGAAAGCTCTGAACACTCCAGAAAAAACTCACAGACTATATGAATTTCAAGAAATAACAAAGGCCAAAACAATAAAAGAAAATGAAAAACCATTATGCTTAATATATACACACCAAGAAAACTTTGACTATTTTCATGTTACAACTTGTTTTACATGTATGTACTTTATGCTCGTTGTAACTAGTAATATTTTAATACATACTATCAAACCTTTAAAAAATCAAGTACTGACAAAAATGTATTAATATACTTTTATGCAACAATGCTTTAAGTCTGTACATTTACTTTTTTAAAAAATACTGTTGTTCAATTTATAAAAAATATATTTTATCAATATAACTTCAAACTTACAAATAAAACAAATCTCTCTCTGTCTCTGTCTCTGTCTCTGTCTCTCTCTCTTTCTCTTTCTCTCTCTCTCTCTCTTTCTCTCTCTCCCTCACATACACACACACACACACATACACACACACACAATAAACACATGCAAGGACACACTTATCTACACCTATCTACCTATCACAAATGTCATAAAACTTTTGAAATTATTTAGAAATATTGTTGACACAATAAATCTGAAATATTGTAAGATACAAACTACCCTTATCTGTGAATGTGTAACACATATGCTTATATTTCTAAATAAATGTATTTAAGAAATAGCACTTCAAAACATATTTTGAGATATGATAAACATATGAAATGCCAACATTTGATGCATATTCGTTGATGTGCAAACATATTTGTATTTATGAAATGCCAAGTTATGTTTTAAAAATTATCATCCTTTCCCCAGGATTTTTCTTTCTTTGAAGACTCATCTTAGCAGAAGTAGCAGTGCTTTGTACCCTTCATACAATAAATATCATGCCACATGACATAAATTTTATAATTCAGGTAATAAATAGAATGCCATTGGGAAGATAATCTATTATTTTTACATAGAATTAACATGTTTTATATGAAATGTAAATATATTTATATAATTTCCTATGGCTTTTAACTTGCTGTTTATTCCCATTTTATCTGACCTAGTTCATTAAATTTTTGTGATGTAATTTGCTTTTATTTATGTTGGATGGAAATATGTATACAATTCCCTCTAAGGCCAGAATGAAGCTTTGGATTCCCTAGAGACAGAAATTTATAGGAGCCTTAATTGTAAATGCTTCCACTAATGGTATGTTCAAGCTCTCAACATAATTGAAGCCACAATGGTGAGAAACACAGCCTTTCAGATCATGCAAGCTATGTCAAATCAGGTCTTATATCTCACAAACGTTGTCAAAATATCCTGCGTTATAAAACATATACATATAGCAAAGCATTTTTGTCTATGAAAAGTACAGAAGCTAAGATCTTGGTGAAGAATCTTGCAAGGAAGCACTCTCAAACATAAATTTATATTTTGAGGAAGACAGATATGAAGTAGCAAATTTATGGTAATTGATAATCAGCCTTTCATTGGAAAGTACACACTTGGGTTTTCCATTCACTGAGTCCATCAGTTATATCACGTACAATCTCTATGTGCCTTAGTCTAGATGTGATTTACCTTGTGATCTATCTTTCACTAATCACAGTGATCACAATATTTCAACTTTTATTTGGGACTATAAAGATCTTTTGTTTATTTATTAATTCTTTCCAGTCCATTACAAGAACAAATTATAAACTGAACTCAATCTTTTTGAATGACAGTTTTTCATTAGAAGTATTTAAATAAACCTGGAATTTTGAGGTAATATCATTGAGGGTAATTGAAAATATTCTTTTTAAAATAGAATTTATAAGAAACCATTTTAAATTAAAAGTAAGGTTCACATAAAGTAAGCTCTGATTCAGCAAGCATCCTTGAATAAATAATTGTACTCTAGAAATCTGCAATTATAATTCATTCTATATCAGATGGAATATCTACATTTTATATACTTAAACAGATTTTTTGTCTTTAATTTACTAAGATATTTTAGTAAATTTTGATTACAAAATAATTTAGCCTCATTTCCTCATTAAAACGACAATTATTTATTATATATTTTCTTCATTTTATTACAGAAAGTTTCTCACATTTTGTATCTTAAGGATTAAATGTGTCAAAGTTTGCAAATACCTTAACATTATTAGTTATCAACTACCAAATTAGACATGTACAGAATGAAGGATGAATATCATGTAAAGGTCAGATACAAGGTGTTCAAACAATACACCACATATATTAGGATTATCCTGATTATGATGTCTTAAGTCCCAAGAATGTGATACAAAGAGGACTAGCAGAAGGTTCACAGACAGTAGATTCATCATATACCTGCCCAGTCTGGAAGGTTACAGAGATTTCATGTCTGTCACTCTGTCTCTGTTTCTGTCTCTGTCTTTCCCCCTGTCTCTGTCTCTGTCTCTCTCTCTCTCCATCTCTGTCTCACTCACATCTCTCTCTTATCTCATCTCTTTCTACTTCTTTGTCTTAGTTTGTTTATATGATGCTTGCATAGATGCACATGTCTATGGTACATTTTCATGTATATTATTTTATCTATCCACGTGCTACTCTGTTCAATTTCAGAGATCTGTCTTTTCCCTCTACTTCATCTGAGATGAAGTCATTTGTTCACCACAAATTTACAAAGTCTTCTGTCTCCTCCTTTTATCTCTCTGTAGGTGCACTGTGAAGAGAGATATGTACTACCAAAATTTGCTCTTGTGTGTTTTTCAGAACTCAGAACTCAGGTCTTATCAACTGTGTGAATGTTGTTTTCCACTTTTTCACAATCACCTTAGCCAAAGATTGTTTACATCAAGTGCAATACAAAACCATCTGCATTAGCATGTTTACTGGTATTATCCTCGTTTATTTGGTGCTTAGATAAAATATTAGTGAGAATTCATGGGCATAGCTTATGATCTTCTAAGAGACACAGTCTTACAGAAAATTCTTTGCTCCTCTGGCTCTTATTATGTTTCTATCCACACCTCTCTAATGTTTCCTATTCCTTAGGAGTAGGAGTTGTTTTGGACATTTTTTTACTTGTATGCAAGACAATGAATTGAGAAGAATAACAGTTTTCCCTCCACATCATGGAATCAAGATCAAATTTTTCCTCTTTGACCACTGAATTTTCATGTTTTTCTCATGCTCTTTGAATTGATGAAGCAAAATTGCTTTATTTTCTTGTAGGAATATTTGCATATTTTCCTTTTACATGAACTCTTTCAATTTCACTGTGTTACATAACAAATTATAAGAAATAAAATTCTCTGGACCTTGTTCAGCTTCAACTCAGTGATTTTGTCTCGAAACAATAAAATGCTAATTGACAGAACAGAATACCCAGTATCTTGCTCGACCCTCTGCAGGTGCATGTGCATTACATATTCATTGTGTATGTCACACACACACACACACACACACACACACACACACACACACGCACTTTATAGTTCAGTTTTATGACTTTTTCCCACAAGGACATTGTATGACATACGGAATGATATATTTTAACTTAAAAGTGTACACCGTTACCTATTTTTTACAATATAATTATTAGGGTGGTCTATATTGTTTTGTACTGTCTCATGACTTATTTTTTTAATTGAACAACTTTATTTTAAAAAACAAAGATTAATGTACAGACTTTAAGAATTTTTGCATAAAAGTGTATGAATACATTTTTGTCAGCACTTGATTTTTTTAAAGGTAAAACAGTGTGCATTAAGATCTTACTAGTTACAATAAGCATAAAGTACATGTAAAACAGGATGTAACCTGGAAGTAGTCAAGGTTTTCTTGGTGTGTAAATATTAAGCACAATGGTTTTTAATTTTCTTTTTTTGCCTTTGTTTTTCTTGAACTTTATATAGTCTGTGAGTTGTTTCTGGGGTGTTCAGAGCTTTCTGGGATTAATATCTAATTATCAGTGACTGCATATTATGTCTATTCTTTCGTGACTGTGTTTTCTCACTCAGAATGATATTCTCTAGATGCATCCATTTTCTTAAGAATTTCATAAAGTCATTGTTTCTGATAGCTGAGTAGTACTCCATTGTGTAAATATACCACAATTTTTTATTCATCTACTGAAGGACATCTGTGTTCTTTTCAGCTTCTGGCTATTATAAATAGAGCGGCTATGAACCCCAGAGAAGCTCCAACATACAACAAAGACACATGCACCACAATGTTCATAGCAGCCCTATTTATAATGGTCCATATATTTATTTTAATTACTTTACCTATTTATAAGTATGTTCTATTTTCACATTACCAACAATTTTTATTTTTTGTGGTGATAATGAAAGTGTAGATGTTTGGTTTTTGTTATTTTAAATTGATGCCACATAGCACAAACTGGTGTTGTGCTTGCTGTGCAGGGAAAGCTTCTCCTGGATGCCTAATCCTCCTGTCTCTGTTCTATGGTTATAGTTGTTATGGTTATAAGTGCTACGGTTATAGGTGTGAACCATCATGTTCAGCGAAGTCACCTAGTTTTTGATAAGTAACAATAATTTCATTTGTCTTATTGAAGCATTACTTATTTCCTTCTGTTTTATGAAATCACTGAATTTCTTTCTTTTCTGATACTCTTACAGGCAATATATTAAATTGTATCAGTTTAATGCTGTATATATATCATAGTCAATAGCAGAGATTTTTATGTTTACATCTTAATCTACTAATTCTATCTTATCTCCTTGTCTAGGAGTAAAAATGATCTTAGGGTAGATATAATTTATTTTGGAGCATATTAGTTTTATGTGAATTTCTCCATAGTCATCAAGTTTTGGTGTTAAAATTATGTGGAGAGAGAGCATGATGTTAAGAAGACTGGGGTGTGGCTCACTGTACTCATGGTAGGAAGTCCACAACCAGCTCCAATCAACTCTGTAGTGAGATCTGTAACCCACCTCTCTCCTCCATCATTCTTATCAGCATAATTCACCATTTCATTCTTTATGTAGACTCCTGTGTCTCTTGGTAACATTCCTACCTGAACAAGTGCTATATTGTTTGTGGTTCTACTTGGCAGATCCAGAAAATAATATCCAAAAAAAAAAAAAAAATCAATCACAATTAATGGGTACTGGGCACTGTTTTCTCGACCCATGTTAACCACAATATGTAGAATCCTGTCATCTGCAAAGAATCTATGTCCTGTCTTATTTTTGGTTAATCTGGTTCTTATTATATTATTAGGTCTCTAGAACAAATTTTGGTTTCTCTGGATATAATGAACTCATTATAATCTTAAAACTCATTTTATTGTTTTTAGTTGGTATCCTAGTGGGTAACGCCATTGATTTTTTGCATCAAAACTTTTCTAATAAGTTCTATTTTTTTTTTCCAATCCCCTTTGGTTAAATTTAGAAGCTAAATCAAAATATTTTATACACAATCCTGTTTGATTATGTTTTATAACCCTCTTGTTAACCTTCTAAAATGTTTTGGACTCCACTTTGTCTTTTGAAATATCCCAGTTCCCTCTTGCCACAGTGCCATCTGCAAGCACATATGGTAGTTCAACTTCTACAGTATGACCTGTAAGGGATCACTGCATCACTGTCAACCTGAACTTCAACTCTGGTACCCAACCTGAACTCCCTCTGCAGGTACAGAAGCACGTGATTTCTCACCCTTTTTAATCATTTTCGTGATCCAACTAAAATTATTTATTCCAAGAGAAAGTTTTCAAAGTCTTTCAAATATGAAATATTAGTATTTAAATGTGTCATGTGTTTAAAAACACAGGAGACGGTATTTTTGATATTAGAGGTTGTAATGTGGGGGGACTGTGATTTGTACTGTCACTCTGTAGTCTCACCACTAGAGTAGAATGAGGCTCAAGTTGATCCTGTTCTCTCCCACCCAGCATATTTTCATACTGATATAATAAGTTATTATATAGACACAATTATAATTAATTCTATATCCCACCCATACAAAGCTTTTGGGGGTAAATTCTCTCATTGTATCTCAGGTTTTGTGCTTGTCTGTTTGCACTTTCTCCAGCAAGCATGATGTAGTAAACAATGAAGGGACAATGAAATATTTTGGGATTAGTAATTCTGCTTCTTTAACTTTATAAAAGTATTGATTACATCTGAAATTATTTTCTTACTCTCTGGAAGGAAAAATCAAGACTAATACTTTAACACTCACAATATACATGTGATATCCATCAAATCCCATATATATATATATATATATATATATAAGTTTTCAAATCACCTAACAATGATTTGAAGAATTACAATTTAACAAGTAGATATTCTTAGCACCTTGGGCTTCTCTGAATCTTTGCATTTATTAAAATTGACTGCAAAGAGGCTGACTATACCTGATAGTAATTTTTGTGTGGGGGTAAAAAATATTTTAAAGGCAGTTGTTGCTATGTTAATTTTAAAAGAAATAGAGGAAAACCAAAGTTTTCTTCTTGGGTCTTTGACTTATCCAAGATTGAGTTTTTAATTCACAAAATTAGATATAGACTGCCTCCTATGGAGGCTTCAAGCTAAATCATAGGTGAGTTGTTTGATTCCATTACAATTGTACCACTATTGCTATGAACCAATGTGCTAGGTCAGGTAGGTTTTGTTTTTTATGTCTCATAATTGGGTAAAATCAAGCTTGTATTTTCTACCTCAAATGTTTACAGAGCATATCCTTGTACTTTGAAAGTTATCCAGCAAGTAGAAAGGTTTCAGTTCACTTGGAGCTTTCTTTTTTTTTTTTTTTTTTTTTTTTTTTTTTTTCTTCTGCAACTGAAGAGTGTGTCATCTTTTAAACTAGGCTTTTATGCTGTATTTCTAATGGGTAGCTGAGAGGATTGTTATGTGTGACAGTGGAGGGTCCATGCCTAAAAAAAGATGGTTATGCTATTCCCTCTAAGGCTCAATGTCTTAGTCAGGGTTTCTATTCCTGCACAAAACATCATAACAAAGAAGCAATGTGAGAAGAAAAGGGTTTATTCAGCTTACA
Source organism: Micromys minutus (assembly GCF_963924665.1). Lineage (NCBI taxonomy): Eukaryota > Metazoa > Chordata > Mammalia > Rodentia > Muridae > Micromys > Micromys minutus. Next base: position 10,495,095 of record NC_137953.1, read on the forward strand.
ATTCCGTATCGCTGTTCATCACCAAAGGAAGTCAGGACTGGAACTCAAGCAGGTCAGGAAGCAGGAGCTGATGCATTGGTCATGGAGGGATGTTACTTACTGGCTTGCTTCCCCTGGCTTGCTCAGCCTGCTTTCTTATAGATCCCAAGACTACCAGCCCAGGGATGGCACCACGCATAATGGGCTGGGGCCTTTTCTCTTGATCACTAGTTGAAAAAAAACCTTATAGCTGGATCTCGTGGAGGCATTTCCTCATCTGAGGTTTTTTTCTCTGTGATAACTCCAGTTTGTGTCAAGTTGACACAAAACCAGCCTTTACACTCAGAAATCAATTCATGTGGAGGGGTAAATATAATTTAAGAGGTGGAATATAAATAGAAGGTTTGAAACTGTCATTCTGTAAGTGCAACACAACCATTGCAATTGTTGCCCTTACCTTGCACAGACAACCGTATTAGAAATTATTTTTGGAATGGTGAAAAGGTTATGAGATGTAAGAATATATCTCTGATATACTATTGGCTCTTGATGTGTTCTGAAAAAGTGGGAGTCATTGCTTTCATTTTATACCCACTTATTTGCCTATCATACTGATTGTTTCAAACTCATACACAGACTACCTTGTTGGAAATGAAGAGCAAGACAAAATAAATTGGAATAGAGAAACAGTTTTTTTTTTTTTAAAGCACAGGCAATGTGAGAGTAATCAAAATTCATTATATGCATTTATAAAATTTGAGAATCTAAATTTAATTAATAAAATACATAACTGGGTGAAATGGTGCATGTCTTTAATCTCAGTACTTATGCTAAGTGGCAAATCGATTTTTCAGTATTAGAACAGCATAGTCTACACAGTGAGTTCTAGATCATCCAATGAAAAGAATAAGAGTTTGTTTCAACAACAAAGTAAAACAAAATCAAATACATTTAATATATTACCACCTTCATTTTTCCCAGCTTACAGCTCTGCTGCCTTCTTAAAGGTCTGTTGGTACCAGGTAAGACCCCTCTGATTTATTCGCACCTGGTTCTCTGACCCCTGTGCAAGCTCAGCAACTGTGAGCACTGCCAATTCTCCATGGGCCTTATTTTTTATCATACAGCATTGCCTCCATTCTCAGAGGCCTGCCAGGACCAAGCATAAGAAGGTGGCTAAAGGTCCGGGTAAGAACTTAATCAACAAGAGCAAGTCAGGTCAATATGGTACAACCACGTCACATCTATCCTACTACAGCAAGCCCTGGATATCCCAAAGCAGATGAAGTTCAAGAAAGTGACCTTAAATCCCATTTTATAAAGATTATAAAGGCCTTCAAAAAGGAAATGAATAAATATTTAAAGATCTACAAGAAAATATTGTCAAACTGGTGAAGGAAATGAAGAAAATTATTCAAGATTTGAAAATTGAAATAGAAGCAATAAAGAAAACACAAACCGTGAATATCCTGGAGATAGAAAGCTTAGATAAGTAAACAGGAAATGTAGAGACAAGCATCACCAACAGAATACAATAGATGGAAGAGATGATCTCAGGTATAGAGAGTACAATAGAAGAAATATATGCATAAGTCAAAAGAAAATGTTAAATATAAATAGTTCCTGTCACAAAACAATCAGGAAATCTTGGACAATATGGGAAGATCAAAGCTAAGGATAATAGGAATTGAAGAAGAAGAAAATTCCAAGCTCCAAGAGATCTTGGAAAACATTTCAGCACAGTCATAGTAGAAAATGCTCCCAACCTAAAGAAAGTGATTTATATAAACATGCAAGGAATTAAAAAAACACCAAATATATTGGACCAGAAAATAAAATCCTCCACCTATAAAACAATAAAACACTAAAAGTATAGAGCAAGAAAAGAATATTAAACTTTGTAATTGAAAAATGGCCAAGTAGCATATAAACAGATATGTCAGAATTATGCGCAACTTCTTAACAGAGACTAAGCATCCCCAACACAATACAAAAGATGGACGAGAGAATTTCAGGCATAGAAGATACAATGGAAGAAGGCCTGGGCAGATGTGTTGTAGTCTCTAAGCAACCCCATATGCCAGTGGTTTACTATAAACTATATGTGATCTATAAACTACTATAAACAGAAAAAGTAACTTAACATTGATGGAGAAACCAAGATATTTATAAACAAAACAATTTTACCAATATGAAGCCACAAATTCAGCCCTACAGTAGATAATAGAAGAAAAGCTTCAGCACAAGGGGTGTTAACTACACCTACTAACATAAGAAATAAAAATTAAACACAAACAAAATCAAGAGAAGGAAAGTACTTACACACACACACACACACACACACACACACACAAACACTGTCACCACAACCTCAAAATACCATGAACTAAAGTCACTGGTAATAAACTCATTAATATCTTCCAACATAAATAGACTGTATTCCCCAAGAGAAAAACACTGACTGACAAAATCAATGAGGAAACATTGTCTAGACTTCTGCTGCATACAAGAAACAGGGTCCATCATCAAAAATAAATATTACCTCAGAGTAAAGGGCTGGGAAAAGATATTTCAAGCAATCAGACGCAAAAAACAATGTGTAGTAGTCATTCTAATATATAATAAAATAGACTTCCAATAAAAGTTAATCAAAATAAATGGGGGATGACAATTTATACTCATAAGGCAAATCTTTCAAAATGACTTCTCAATTCTTAATATCTATGGCCAAAATGCAAAGGCATCATGGGTTAAACCTGGACTTCAACAACAGAAACCAAAATAGCTTACAAACTCATGGAAATAAACAACTCTCTACTCAATGACCACTGGATCAAGAAGATAAAAAACAAAGAAAACAAAAAGAAAGACATTAAAGACTTTTCAGATTCTAATGAAATTTTCACCCTGCAGATGATAAAAAATTGTAGAGACCCACAGCCAAATATTAAGTAGAGGAATAGAAATCTTGTGGAAAAGGGAAAGAATGATTGAAAGACCGAGAATGGTCAAGAACTCCACAACAAAACATACAGAATCAATTTACCTGGACCCATTGGGGCTCACTGAGTCTGAATCACCAACCTGAGAGCATGCATGGTATGGACCTAGGGTCCCTAGATATATGTAACAGTTGTGCAGATTAGTCTTTATATAGAACCCCTAACACCAGAATCTGGGGTGTCTCTGACTCTGTTTTCTGCCTTGGAACCCCTTCCCCAAACAGGATTGTCTTATCTACTCGTAATTGAAGATGTCCCTAGTCTACTTCAACTTGACATATCTAGGCTGGTTGATATCCATGGAGGCCTCCCATTCTGTAAGGAGAAAGAGAGAGGGGATGAAGAGAGTGGAGGTGAGAGGGAGAGACTTGGAGGAGAAAAATAAGTAAAAGCTTGAATTTGAATCTAATGTAAATAAATTAATTAATAAAAATATTTGAGATACTTATCTATTTAGGATGCATATATTCTTTTGAAACAGTGTTTCACTCTTCTGATTAGTCTAGATCTTGATATGTAGTCTAGGATGGCCTGAACTTAAATCCGTGCATCCCTACCTCGTGAATGCTGGATATAAAGAAGTGTGCCGCCATGACCAAAAGAATATAAGTTTTTTAAATAAGCACTGCTCGATGGGACAAGAAAGTGGCAGAATGTTGACCACATTTACTCAAACGTGCACAGTGACAAAATATAAAGGAAGAACAAATGCAAATACTTGGCAAATGCACATAAGAAAGCTCTTCCCTAGGAGACACATAACCACAAAATTGTATGGTGAAGACTTTGTATACATAATTTGACAAAAAAGTAAAAATTGAGTAAGGATTAAAAAATTATCATATCCACATTGTAGCAAAGTAGAATATAGGTATCTATGGACAGTAATGGGAACATTATTGAAAGATGGAGGCCATTACATGGTTCTTAAAGAAGTAATGAGACTAGTCTAGACTAGCAATACCATTATGGGATGCATAGCTGTTTTTTGTAGGACTACTCACCTTCAACTCCAGACAAGCAGAAGGTTCTTATAAAAAAAAAAAAAAAACCTTGCTAGCAAAATAATCTTTATTGTTTTGAATTCAGTGCCTCTGTTAATTAAGTTGACATATGCTCTTTAAATTGTTTAATGCATTTACCCTGTCATCTTTTATTTTTCTTTACCCAGTTATTTATTTTTCTACTACCATGAGATATTTAATTTAGAAATGCATATGTGTTAATTTTAGAATTATTTTCAACATAAGCACTGCATTGACTAATGCAATTTTAATTAGCATCATCAAACAATTAGGCCAACATACTGACCTTGATGTAAACATTATCTTTTACTGTATATAATACTTTTTAAATCTAGAGATAATGAACATTCAACTTCATGGAACAAAGCATAGTATTTTATTACAGTTAAATATTATATTGTATATCACTTATGATCACCTTGAATATTTATATTTTTATGTTTTTTTCCAATTGAACAACTTTATTTTTAAAAACAAAGATAAATGTATAGATTTTAAAAGAATTTTGTATAAAAGTATATAAATACATTTTTGTCAGTACTTGAGTTTTTTAAAGGTTTGATGGTATGCCTTAAAATCTTACTAGTTATAAAGTGCAATAATTAAGCAGATTAATGTTAATCAGGGAATTTAAATGACCTATATATTTATTTTAAATTAACTATTACTTTTAATTACAATTAAATTTAATGACGATTAAAATTAATGAGAAAAGTCTACTTGAATAATTGTGTGTATCAACTTAATCTTTGTGTGTAGAATTTTATATCTCATATAAAATTGATCGAGATTATGTGGGAAATGCCTGATAACAGAACATTGGCCTATATGAATAGTGACTAGATTTTAGGATTTGTGGTGGGAAACATGAAAGCTAATTATAACAAACATGTAGGTTATTCTATCATAATCAAGGTAAACATTTTTTTATTCAATTTTACTAGCAGTGTCTGAGAGAAATTTACAGCTCTTAATCATATTTATTAGTAAAAGGGTAAGTAATAAAGTAATAAAAAGAGTGGTTCAGTGTTCTACCTTAAACATTTAGATGAAGTAATATCTAAACCAAGGAAATAGAATAAAGAGATTTATAAAATATTAAAGCAGAAGTCATTGTACATATGCCTGAAATGTGTCAAGGGATTAATTGTTTTTATTTGAAAATCTTTGGTAAAATACATAGATTTATAGACAGATAATTCAAAAGAAAAGATAAATTACCAATGTTGGAAATAAGAGAAATGACATCATCCCCAGTCTCAAACCCTATTACGATAGCAAGGAGTATTATCCAGAACATTATAGTAACAAATATGATAACCAGTATTATACCAATTTCATTAAACACAACATCACATCTTTATCAAATACAAAATCATATGTGTTGTCTAACATGCATTAAATAAGCTGTATCAGAAATTACATCAAACACCGAAAAATTTAGAAAGAGATACTTCCCCTAGTGGTTTGCTAACAATTTCTATAAAAGTATTAACTCTGCAGTACCCTGCTTAAGAAATAGTAAAGAATATAATTGGTAAATATTTATGATTGTGGCATTTCTTACAACATAAAACAAAAGGCAAAAATATTAACCATATTTGTAACAGAAATAAGTAAACAATGTGAGGTAATACACCTTATATGTAGAAAATTTAGACAGTACACAAAATATTAGCAAGCATCCATCATAATTAATAAACTGTAAGGTGTCTTCAAATGTTTGTTTCAGAAAGCACACAATGAGTGATTTCGCTAGTACAACCAACCTGACTACCATGAATCCTTGGCAGTCCTACACATTGTTGGGAAAAATAAGTTCACAGCAGAAAATATTTCCAAAGCTGATTCTAAAACCGAACATCACTTACAGAATCTAGCAATTCCAAGAAGATAATTATAAAATCATTATGCCTAACAGAGACTGAACAAAAAGCATATTTATTTTTAATTATTATAAGCCAATAAACTGAAATGGAAACTAATTAAATGGGTCAACACATTTTTATATATTCATATATGGTATTATGTAGCACTGACAATGAGCAATATTCAGAAAACAAGCACATACATGAATCTAAATATTCATTTCAAGTGAATGACATTAGGAGCTGCCTGGTAAACTCTGTCTTACAATTTATATAAAACTCTTGGAAAGACAACTTCAATGGAACAAGAATTGCTCAAGTCTAATGGTTGAAAAAAAGAACATAAATAATCTGCATTCATGAATATTCAGTGAAAATTTAATCATTTGGGTCATTATAAGGTTTTTCATAACTTTAATATGTCTTTACTTAAAACAGATTTACCTCATCTGTAGCCTCCTGAAAGTTCATCCCAACCCCTGACAGGTTCTGCCCTACTTTTTCTTTATTATTGTTTTGTCTGTGTGAGTTTGTGTGTGTGAGAGTGAGAGAGAGAGAGAGAGAGAGAGAGAGAGAGAGAGAGAGAGAGAGAGAGAGAGAGAGAGAGAGAGAGAGACAGAGAGAGAGACAGAGAGAGAGAGACAGAGAGAGAGAGAGAGGGAGACAGAGAGAGAAAGACAGAGACAGAGACAGAGACAGACAGAGACAGAGACAGAGAGACAGAGACACACAGAGAGTGAATGTGTTCCCAAAAACATAAATATAATCTGCTGTGTTCACTTTCATTGTTTGCATATATTCCATTTCAGGGATGACCACTGTGGATTATATACATATATTTAAACATGTCAAATTAAAATAAATTTTGAATTTGTGTGCATGTTTATGTGTCTCAATACAGAAATGTGTCTGCCATAGCTGTGTGTGACCTCACACTCTACCATGTTTCAGAGAAGCTTCTTGTGATTACACCTGCAGGGTCACCCCATTCCCAGGAATCTGGAGCCTGTTATTTCAGCTCTCAGCTCAGTGAAGATTTGTTTAGATTATATGCTATGCCCCCTCATTTGCTTCTTATGTGCTTCTCAGTGTTTGACCTCAGGTTTCTACATTTGTTCTGGGAGCAAGTTTCTGGATTTATACGGGGAATTAACCACCTTAAGATTTTCTCTGCCCTCAAAGGGTACATTTTATTTTTTATTATTGTCAATAAATGCATCTATCTTTCTTTCTATATGTCTGCCATCTATAATCTGTCTGCCTGCCTGTCTGTCTGAATGTCTGTCTGTCTATTTAAAGTGACGATCATTACACAGGCACTCCAGTGGATTGATAGAGACAGTAACCAATCCACAAAACTTTCTGCCCCAATTTTATCCTTGACTACAAGAAATGAAGGCATGGGGGATGGAGCAGAGACCGAGGGAATGGCCAACGAGTAACTGGCTCAAATTGAGACCAACCCCATGGACAAGCAGCAGTCCCTGACCCTACTAATAATATTATGTTATGCGTGCAGACTAAGCATGGCTCTCCTATGAGAGAATACGAAGCAGGTGACTCAGACAGATACAGACAACATAAGCATTGGATGGGGTATGAGTACTCCTATGGAAGGATAAGATAAAGGACTGCCGGGCTGAAGGGAGTAGCAACTCCACAAGAACAAGAAACAGACTTAACTAACCTGGACTCTTGGAACTCTCAGTCTGAAACTCCAACCAAAGATTATAAACAGGCTGACCTAAGCCTCCCCGCACATATGTACCAGATGAGCATCTCGGTCTTCATGAGGGTCCTGAACAACTGGAGAAGGGGCTATTTCAAAAGCTGTTGCCTGCAGCAGTGGGGTATGTTCTTCCAGATGGGCTGCCATGTCTAGCCTCAGTGGAAGAGAAAGTGCCTAGCCTTAGAGAATTAAAGTGCCAGGTTAGGGTGATACCTGGAGGGGGGGGGCGTCCACCTGCTTAAAGATGAAGGGGACAGGAGCCTGGGGAAGGATTGTTGGAGGGGGTGACTGGGAGAATGTACTGAGAAGGATATAAAGTGAATTAGTAAAAAATAAATTAATTAATTAAAAATATTTTTAAATGTACCCCCAAGAAAGGGCTCTTGCTTTCTAAGGAAGTCCAGCTAATTGAGCTAAACCTTAACCTCAATAGATTATCTAAAAATATAAAACAAAACAAATGACAAAACAAAACCAATTTTTCTCTTCTATATTTTGTTTCACACATTTGTTTAAAAGTCTAATTTTATGCAGTTTCATCTTTTTGTTTACTGGCACATATATTTTACTTTCGGTCAAATTTTATTTTTATTTATAACATTGGTTACAAAACATTCTATCAATTTACATTAGCACTCATATTTTTTCCAGATTTCATTAAATTCTTAAATGTTCAAATCATGACTTTGAGTATTCATCTCCTTCTACAGTTGGGACTTTAAACGCCACTCCTAATATATCTTGCATCCTGCAATCTTAGGATGAGTTTGTTTGCGCTTTCCTTTTTAATTTATACACTGGCTTTAAGGAGCATGATGTAATTTAAGGAGCATTAATATTTTATTGATGTAATAGGATTTAGCAAAGGATTTGTCATTGCTTTGCCATTTTTAATGTTGAACTGTTTTTATTAATGTTTTAAAATAATAATTCATGAAACATTTGTGTAAATTTTTTATAGCCTGTGTTTAATTTTGTTATCTCACACACTCCTAAACATTTTTTTATTTCCTTTGATTTTCGCATTTTATTGAAATACAGTTTTCAAAGTTTGTCATAATTATCCTCCAAATATTCATGGCTATACATTAAGGTCACTCATTATTGCTTATGTTATTGAGCTTTCCTGATTTTTTTATCTGCATGTCTACATTTAGGAGATATTTGTTTCATTGATTTCAATTTTTCTTTAAATTTCATTAGTTTGGCCCTTATTTATTATAATATATCTCATTGGATAAACTTAGTTTTTTTTTTGTTTTATAAAACTGTGAGATTTACCATTGAATTTTATTTGAAATGTCACTGAGCTTTCAATGCTAGTGCATGTAACTATCAACTTGCCCCCTCTAGCTGCTTGTCCTCACTGTATTGTGCACATTACATTTTAATTCATTTAAAGATTAAAAAATCAATATGAGTGCCTACATATCTTTATTTTGGTCATAAAATTTCTATAATTTGTACATTTTTTGGAGTTTTTATTTTCATTTGTGAATTTCTAATTTTATTCCACTATAATAAGATGGATGGTAAAGATTTATTTATTTATTTTACATTTGTGAAGACTTATGTTATAGAGTATGATATGATCAACTTTGGGGAAATATTATGAATTTATGGGAACTATGTTTATGATTCAATTGTTGGAGAGAATATTTTGCATATGCCTAAGTCTATGAACATTTCAAGTTTTATTTTATTTTTTGCTATTGCTATTTTCATCAAAATTATTCATCAATTTAAAAGCAAGAGTTTTTGTTTTTGATTTTTTACTATTGAGACCAAGCTTTCATTGGGATTCACCAATGTGTAAGATAGACATTAATGGATGGATGTATGGATGGATGGATGGATGGAAGGATGGACAGACAGAGAGAGAGGCAGGCAGGGAGACAGACAGATGGATAATACATAGATGAGCTGTTCTTACTGTTGGTTGTTCCCTTAATTAGTATGAATTTATCTTCCTTACCTTTTCCCTCCCCTTCTGGTGTAAAGTCTATTTTGTGATATATTTAAACAGATACAATTGTTTTTTTTAAGTTACTATTATTTGAAATGACTTTTTCACCTTGCAGCTGTGACTATAATTACCTCTGTGGTGCATTTCTTGGAAGCAATAAATAAATAGTTACTAATTTTTAATCTAAAACCTCAAAACTGATAACATTAAAGGTTACTATTGAACCATCTTTGTCATTTTGCTCTGTTAAGCCCATTTCTGTCTTCATTTGCTTATTCAAGGTCCAGTGTGGTTTACTATTTCCTTTGACTGTTCTGATGTTGATCATTCCCTTTTATGTGCATTGTTTTTTTTTTTTTTTTTTTTTTATGGTATCTACAGTCATGTTGGCTTTGTGTTTGTAATTTTTTTTACTTTGTTTACTATGAATATTTTTCTTTTTTAAATTAATAGATATACCATGGCCTCATAAGTGGCAGATACATTAATCTGGCTTGTTAGAGCTTGCACAACAACAATATATACATTCTGGATTTTAGAGATTCTGCTAAAATATCTGCTTCAAGTTAGGTGACCATACCTTTGAATGTGAGTTATAGTTTTGTTACTGAATATTTCTGGGCTTTCCTCTCTCTCTCTATTTATCTATCTTTCTGTCTCTCTTTCTGTCTTTCTCTCTTTCTGCCTCTGTCTCTCTGTCTGTCTCTGTCTCTCTGTCTGTCTCTCTCTCTGTGTGTGTGTACGTCTCTCTGTCTGTGTTTCTCAATCTGCTTTTTGTTTTGTTTTTCTGTATCGGTAGTTTGTAATAGAACAAAAAAGATATTGTTTTTCATTGTGTCTTTGTATTTTTTTTTTTTATGATTCCATGTGGCAAAAATTCTAAATGTTCACTCTGACTTTTTTTGACCCACCTACCTGATTTTGAATTTTCAAGTTTAAATTTTATTAAAATAAATTTATTATCTAATTCTATTTAATTGATTTTTGTTGTATGAACATACAAAAAAAAAGAAATTGTGTTGTTGCTTGGAGTTTAAAAATTTACCTGTATTAATTCAGTCTTTAGTTTGCAGCGTTTCTTGTCCCTAGCTGTAGCTGCTGCTACGTACAATCACCTTGTTTGCTCATTCAACTGTGTATGATATTCAGTACCACTGAATATAAAATATTAACTAGTAAACTCAACTCCAGCTGGTCTGAGCTTATGAAAATATAAAAATATCAATTGTCAATGTTGATAGGAATAACTCTTGTGCATGAGGTAAGAAGGGTCCAGCAATAGGCCCAACAGGGGATCCAGCTCAATGGGAGACTCCAAGGCCTGACACTATTATTGAGGGTATGCAGTGCTCATAAAAAAGGGACCTATCATGACTGCCCTCTGAAAGACCCAACAAGCAGCTGAAAGACTCAGATGCAGATATTTGCACTCAACCAATCAACAGAGACTACCAACCCCTGTGTCTGTATCATGGAAACGCTGTAGGAAGCTGAGGAAGAGGATAACCCTGTAAGAGGGCCAGCAGCCTCACTGAACCTGGACTTCTGAGATTTCTCAGACACGAGATCACCAACCCAGCAGCATACACCAGCTCTTATGAGGCTCCCAACAAATAGACAGCAGAGAATTCTTAGGTCTAGTTTCTGTCAGAATAAATGCACCTCACCCTCAAGATACTTGAGGTCCCAGGGAGTTTATAGATCTTGTGGGGTGGTTGAGTTGGAGACATCCTCTCAGGGTGTGGACATCCTTATGGAAATGAGGTGGAAGGAGGAGGTATGGGATGTGGAATAGTAGGAGGGTGGACGATGAGGAGAAAAAAAAAAAGTGAGAAAAAAAAGAGGAATGAGATAACAAGGCACTACTGTATGCACTAAAAGATTAATACTAAACGTGGAAATAGGAAGAAAATAAACAGCGTGAGACTAGTGTAACTATTTGATTAATGAAGAACAGTAGTTGAGGAAACTGATAGGAGATGGAACAATACATAGGTATCTAAAGTTAGAGCAAGAAACAAAGATGACAAGAAGTATACTCAGAAGACACGGGGAATTCAAGTTGGTACTAACATGAAAAGGTCCTCTGTAGTCACCAGCATTCATAGTGCCAGAACAAGATGATGCCATTGATGAGGGTTAAAAGTCATCAACAATTTCAGCCACCTGTGAACTTTGAAAGCCAAAATAATGGTCTGTCTGACAACCTAAGTACATGATATAATAGTGGTATTGTGTTATGGGGTTACAAACAGATTTATAATAGAACTTAAGGGCCAATCTACAGAGAGAACTCATCATTCTTGGTTATATAAACCTGGTTCAAAACCCCTGGAATAGGAGGTCGCAGATACTACATTATTTTAGAAAAAAAATAACAATATTTATTGTTTTTTTCTAAAATAATGTAGTATCAAGCTGCCTTTTTAATACCTATTCCTATGTCCATAGACTAATGAGACTTTTACTTGTTATTTAGAGATCTTCTATATGCAGGTAGGTTATACTGATACTCATAGCAAAACTGGTCAAAGGGAGAGAAGTGTTTCTCACTAAATGTAAAATTTATTTCACATTTCTTCTCCCTTCACCATAGTCTCAGTGAACAACTCTGGATGATGGGCCTGAAAAAAAAATTACAAGAAAAAGAGGCTAAGGAAGATTGCTACGAAACTATAAATCCTAGATAGAATGAGGTCATTGAACTTCTGAACTCACAGCAGTTACTGCTTATGGCACAAGGCCTTAATAAGATCAAGCCAGTCAACCCATGAGCACAAAGATAAAAAATGGAAGGGATGAAAGATATTGGCCGCACTTGGAGCTGAGGAGATAATCATAGGTGATAGTGTCTAGACAGAAAGAATCATTTTTCTTCTGCAGTGTGGTCCAGGGTGGGTTACTCATGTTCCAGTAGATGGCACTCTATATCCATATACAGAAAATCAGCACCAATTGGACTAAATGGGTTATAATAATTAGAAAACAAAGAGAGGGACTTTAGAAGCTCCAAGGACTCAACAAGGGTGACCTTATCCGAATGGTCAACAGTTGGGGAGATAGAACTTGAAGAGAACACATGCAGTAGTGAAATAAGGACCCCACTGAAAGGATGGGTTCTCCAACCAACCTTCACACTTTTTAGCTTAGAGTTGGTCCTGTGTCAAGGAAATGCAGGGAGAAAATGGAGAGACCAAAGAAAAGGCCGACCAACTTGAGATCCATCCCATATGTTGGCACCAAACTCTGACACTTTTACTGATGATGTGTTGTGTTTGCAGAGAAGAATCTAGCATGGCTGTCCCCTAAGAGGCTTTACCAGCAGCTGAATTAGATAGATGCAGATACTTACAGTTAGCCATTTGTCTGAAGTTTAAGACCCCTGTAGAAAAGATAGGGGAAAGATTGAAGGAGCTCAAGAATATGGCAATCTCAAATGAGGACCAATAGTGTCAACTAACTTAGGCCCCGGGAAAATCACAGAGCCTAACCTACCAACAACCAAAAAGCATACACAGAATGGTCCAAGGCTTCACAGGGTAAATGGCTTTCTGAAAGGCAAACAGATCAAACCAAATTGAGGGATAATAAGGAGGTGGGAGGGAGGGAGAGAGGGAGGGGGAGAGAGAGAGATTTAAGATATATTTTGATAAACAATAAATAAATAAATAACTAGATAAATAAATAAATAAACAGATAAATAAATAAATAAATAAATAAATAAAAGAATGAATGAATAAATAAATAAATAAATAACTCTATCTTGGCACTGTGCTTCTTGCTACCTGCCCCAGTGTCTGGGTTCCTGAATAAAAGGCACATGCACAGCCTTTGTATTTTGATATGTCTTAATCAGTTCAATGGCTAAGGCACTTCTCAGCCAACAAGTAGCTAATCCATCACCTCCTTATAATCACAAGTTTTTACTAAATGTTTTATCTTTACTGCTTTCAACCCAGAGTGTTGTCTAGTTGGTCCACATGATCTTTGCTTCTTTATGTTGCAGTAAATATTAAAAAATAAAATTATCTCTTTAACAGCCCTGAGGTCTTACTCCTCAAGCCCGGTTTTAGTTCAGGGCCACACACTCTTCTGGCGCCTGGTCTGAGCTGCCATCACAGCTCACCTCATCTCTACAACTTCCTTTCCTTAGCAGTTTTCTACCACCTGTTCTCTGCCTCTATCCTGGGGTATTTCTGTACCTCAAAATCCAACACAAACACAACTCTACAGCCCGATAGCTTTTCATACAAGTTTATATATTCAACTCTCAATCCACAAATCTTCTACACAACAAGATTGCATCAAATAGACAAAGATATAAACTCCCCGTATACATGAGATATTAGACCAGTAAATTCCTTAATGTTCGTAGATTTTTAACGCCCATAAATTCTACTTGGATCCAGCTGGTTCTTGGGAAGCTCTATGTTGCCTTTACCTCTAACCTCTGTCCTCTTACTTCCTCTGCCTCTCAGACCTCTCTGGCTCTCTGACCTATTTAGACCTCCACGCCCTTGACCCTCCCAGTCACTGGCTTTCCTTAATTTTACTAATTAAAATGGGAAGGTTAAGTTGGAGTCTCCTGAATAGGCAGCCCTTCTTGTGGAAGTAGAATTAACATTAAAATACAAACAGCTTTTGGGCAATTTACATTTCCTCCTTTTTGTCCAGACAAAAGTTTTTTTTTTTTTTTTTTTTTTTTTTTTTTTTTTTTTTTTCTCAACTATATGATGAAAGTAACTATTATTATTTTACAATTTATTAAGTATAAGACAGCCCTAACATCTTGCCTACCAATTCCCTTTATCTATGTTAAAAGAGTATAATTTTATATCTGACTTGTATCTTAGTTTTAGATTGTATGTCATCTGAAAATAACCTTTAGATATGTGTATATATATACATTCTTAATGCCAAACAGCTGGTCCTGCTAAGAGGCTACCAATTTTCAACAACATCAAAAATCTCAGAATGACTAATATTACCTGATAATGAGAAGCATAAAATGCAGCTTTCAAAGCTAGTCAATATATAAAGACTGCTGCTGATTACTATGACAGGCCCACTTGTCTCAAAACATTGGAAATTCAGTCTTCATCCTTCTGTCTCTGGATCATATCTGACAGACATTTTAATGCAGAAATTTGAAGTGCTGATAATTTTGACTTGGCAAAGGTTATCAGTCAACTATTCCGAAAAAAGTGTCCCTTTCTGGACAATATTGTCTGTAGATGAATGAGGCAATTCTTGCCAAGTGGCTGCCTCGCGACAGCTGGAACAATTTCATTGATGCTCAATTTCTTCTTAGAATGTAAGAAGGGGTGATGTTAGGAGCAGATATTTAGTTTAAAAATGATCTTTAATTAAAAATAATATACAAATATATTGTGTGGACTTCTGATGCCTTTGAAGATTATCTATCTACATAAAGCATCTGTGCACTGTTAAGCCTTGACTATTCTGGGCTATGTTAAATTGAAATTGTCTTTTATAAAGGTGCCTTTTAATGACTCAGAACCACTAGCTTGTTATCTAACCCTCAGCTAGATTGTTTAACCAACTAAACACAATGTTTAAACTTTAAATTTAAATTTTAGTACTGTAGAGATTATAACTTTAACTCTGTATCAATTAGAAGGATTCTTACCAATGAAGATATGCCTTTAGCTTAGTTACCAAAATAGGATTATGACTGTATAATCAAATCTGGCTAATTCTTCCCTGTATGATTATAACCATTTCTAAATTCTTTATAAGACAACCTTACAGTACCAATTTTCACACCCCCCACAAAGTCCAGGGAATTGGGCAATGATTCATCTTAAGGTTCTTCAAGCTGAATTTATGGGCTTTGAAAATTTAGAAGTGGTGAGGGGAATGAAGAAGCCAGACAGGCCTCAAGAGAAGAAGCCTCACTGGTGGTTGCTGTAGTCTCTGATGTCTGGAATCAGGCCAGTTCAGCATTTTGAAAACAAGTTTTATCATAGTTGTATATTTTGAAACATAAATAAAGCTCAACAGAAAACATTTAATATCAAGAGATATTTTGCTTGATCTTTTTTAATTCAGTTTTTCAGGTGGTCTACCTCTATCCAATTTAATCTAAATAACTTGGAAGGCACATAGAGCCTAATCACATATTTTGAAGTCTCAAAGATAATACCTTTCTCCCCAAAAAGCTTGTCCTTAAGTTGGCAACTAGAGTATCTTGTGTCTTGTATTCTTTTCCACAGAAGTAATATAAACACAAAATTCTCTCTCTCTCTCTCTCTCTCTCTCTCTCTCTCTCTCTCTCTCTCTCTCTCTCTCTCTCTCTCCCCCTCTCTCTCTTTATCTCTATCTCTCTTTATTTTCTATCTCTGTGTGTAAAGTCTTGTTAGCCAGCGTCTGATGAGCCATGTGGTCTTAGCGAGATAATTCACAAAACAAACTACTATTACTTACAAATCAATAAGTAAGCAATGTGTAAAATCAAGACCTTGGTTTATGTACTTTGATCTGTCTATCTCTCAATCTGGAGTATCAAATCTTTATTTATTAATAACTTCCCTAATATATTTCTGTATATACTCTCTGTGACATATATCTCTATCAGTGAGAACCCTTTAACCTGCAAAAATCACTACTCTCTCTCTTGAAGTCAGTGACTAATTTTCTTTATCTAATTCTGAACCAACCTTTTATATACTTACTAAACAATTCTATAAATATAGAACCTTAGCCCAAAGTATTTCGATCTGTCTTCTCTCGGGATCGGGCGAATTAGATCTTCATATTAATACCTAACATAATATCTGTCTGTATTCACTCTTCTGGTGTACAGACTTATCTTAGTTCTGAACCGCTGGTGAGAATTCCCATGTGATTTGGGTAAATTCTATCTCTCTTTCTTTTCCTATCTCTCTCTGTCTGTATCTTTCGTTCTCTCTCTCTCTTTCTCTATCTCTTTTTCTCCTCTCTCTTTCCCCATCTCTCTCTTTTTCTCTATCTCTTTCTTTCTCTCTCTTTTTCTCTATCTTAGTGTGTACCTGACTCGCCTGCTTTTTTGCTACAGGAAACCCCAAACTGTCAGCAAAGGCTGTCTCTTTAAGATTCCCCATGCTGAGACACCACATGACTCAAAATGGCTCTGGCCTGCTCTGCCGCAGAAAATAAACACTTTTTTACCTAACTTAATATCTGTATTATTTAGTCCTCTCGGTGTACACACTCATTTTAGTTCTGAACCACTGGTGAAAATTCCCAAATGATTTAGCTTAAATTCTATCTCTCTTTCCCTATCTCTCTCTTTCTCACGAAACCACAGCCTGTCTGAAAAGGATGTCTCTGTGAGTTTCCCCGAGCTGAGGCACCATGTTACTCAAAATGGCACTGGCCGGCTTTTACTCAGAAAATAAACTTTTTAACTAACTGTCAGGCTAATAGCCGTGAACTTTTTAGTAGATTCTTGCCTAACATGTTGGTGTGCTACCTATTGCAGTAAATATTGGTTTATCTCTTTACCTGTCCAGAGGTCTCACTCCTCAAGCCTGGTTTTAGTTCTGGGCCACACACTCCTGTGGCACCTGGTCTGAGCTGCCACCATAGCTCACCTCCTCTGTGCAACTCCCTCTTCCTGGTGGTTTTCTACCGCCTGTTCTCTGCCTCTGTTACAGGGTATTTCTGTTCCCAAAATCCCACACAGACACAACCCTACAGCTGGATAGCTTTTCATATGGGTTTATATATTCAACTGGCTTTCCTTTATTTTACTAATTAAAATGGGAAGGTTCAGTTGGAGCCTCAGGACTAGGCAGCCCTTCTTGGGGAAGTGGAATTAACATTAAAACACAAACAGCTTCAGAACAATCAGTACCTTTACACGTCAGTTATGCCTCCTTGTCCTCCACTAGCCTCAGCCTTTTTGCCTTTCCTGTCCTACTCCTTACAGTCCAGTGAATCTCCTTCCATATCTTCCTCTCTGTCCCTTTCCCAGGAATCCTAAGTCTCACCTCTCTGTGGCCTGCCCTTTTATTGGATGTCAGTACCTTTATTTGCCAATCATAACCAACTGGGGTTGATAGGTTTCAAGTGAGGACATAGTGCCATATTTGACTATAGTTTCACTAAATTGAAAATTAGAATCATTTTCATTAATTACCTATGTATCAAGAAAAATTTCAGTGGCTCTTGAACATGAAAAAAATTAAAAATAAAATACTACAATTTTCCCTTGAGATTGGAGGAGGTTTTCTGTTAATTTTAAAGTTATATAGCCATCCTTGTTTTAGATGAGATTATCATGTGAAAACTTGGTTTATTAGTGATAGTTATTAATTTAGTCATTAGTTTACAGCTATTAGTATCAGGTATTATACATTTAAGTATTTACTTAGAAAATATATTTTATTATATGATATTCAGATATGTTTTAGGTAGAAATAATTACTTAAATAGAATGTTACTATCATTTAAACATGGTTATCTAGAAGCTGGTTTTACTCAATGGGAAATACATAAAATGCTCTCTATACATATAAATGACAGACCAACATTTTTATAAAAAATAATATTTGTAGAATATTCCAATAAGTCTCTGACATAAAACCCAAACAGTTTTTGAATAAGTAGGGATTTGTCATGTTTTTTTTTTTCAGTAGTCAGTCATCCTGACTAAACACAATTATTTGAGTCAATGTTTGTAAATTTACCATGACCAAAGCAAAACAGCCAAACAATCATTGATGATAATGTATACATCATCAACGAATTTGTCTTAAAAGCTCTTTTGGGATTCAGACAATTTTTGCTATTTAATTTCTTTTAACTTTCTTTCTTTCTTTCTTTTTTCTTCCTTCCTTCCTTCCTTCCTTCCTTCCCTTCTTCTTCTTCTTCTTCTTCTTCTTCTTCTTCTTCTTCTTCTTCTTCTTCTTCTTCTTCTTCTTCTTCTTCTTCTTCTTTTACTTTTTATTGGTTATTTTATTCAATTACATTTCAAATGTTACCCCCCTCCCACATTTTCCATTACAAACTCCTATCCCCTCCAGTTCCCCTGCCTCTATGAGGGTGCTCCCTCACCTGCACAGCAACCCCTACTCCTGCCTCAATGCCCTAACACGACACAACCCTGGGACATGGAGCCTCCACAGGACCAAGGGGAACCACCCCCAATGAGCAGGATAGAACAATCTTCTGCTACATATCCATCTGGAGTCATGGGTATCCCAATGTGTACTCTTTGGTTGGTTGATCTTTGAAATCTTTGGGGGTTCTTCTTAAAATTAAAAAATAAGTAAATAAAAGGTTACTTTTAATAACAGAAAACAGCAATTTACACAAGTAAATTTACCTACCTTTTTAGAGAAGATAGATTTAAATTCCATTTCTAGTAAAACATGTACCCTTGTTTTTTCTCAACTGTGATACAAGAGCTGTGCTGTTTAAAGGGTTGCTTTTCTCCACTATCAACCAGGGATTGTAGTTATGTGAAACATAAATAAATTGTTTTGAGAGGCAGGGAATTTTTGACTTACTCTCAGACATTGTATCAAATTCATATAATCACATAGCCACTGGCATAATTTTGCATCCATTTATTTCCTTAAACAAAAAGGAATATTTGGAGACTTAACATCTATAGATAACTCATTTGAAGTGTGCCAACCAATCTTCACATGATTTAGTTCTGTGACATTGAAATTGCACAATGTGACATCCTTGATTAGATAGCAATTTGTATGCATTCTTTTTATTTCTGAAACATCCCAAACTTGCCTATCAAGTGATTTATACATATGTCAGTGAATGTTTAAACTAAACTCCCCATAATTTAATTTGACTGTTAAATTTAGTAATTTGTAGTCTGTATTTGCGCAAATACCTGATTTTTAATTTCTCGCTTGTGAAATTAAGATAATGAAACTTATATGGTTACTTCTTAGCATATTTAAAATGATCAATACTTGATTATAATTTACAAATTACAAAGTGCTCTGCAAATGCAAATTACTGCTGACATAAAAATTGGTTTTTAATACTTACCTAGTAGGAGAGGTACCATCATTACAAAGGTGGCTTTACCAGGGCAAAGCTTACTCAGTGAACTCCAGATGTACTGACCACCCCTGCAATTACTTCAAATGATAGAAACTTGATTGCATCATTTTTAGTAATGAGGTGCTGTGTTCACAATCTTCTCTGAAAGCAGAAAAAATAGTTTTTGAATATATTTATTCTAATGTATAATCATGAATATTACTAAAATAAATTCGGAAAGGAAAAATTATGTCTTTTCTTTTTTAAGTAAAGAGTTACATTAGTAATTACTTAGTTTGTAGAATTCATATTATTATATTAAACATTTTGATGAAAAACAGAAAATATTGCCTTTACAAAGTATTATTTTAAAATATTATGTTATCTTCAATAATATATTCATTAATTTTATATGTAAGTCGTAGCCCACTCCCTCCTACTGTTATGTCCTGCCCATACAAATCCCTCCCTTCATCAACCCCTTTCTTTCCAGATAAGAGGAAAGGCCCTTTGAGTAGTATCAGACTGTGTTTTCTCTTTCACTGAGGACTCATTAGGAAATATTATTTTTAATACAATAATTTAAAAAATAAAACTCCCCATGCATGAAAATATACTGTTTCCTCTGGTAATTTTATGCAATTTTTGCCTATATATATAAATGAGAAAATACTGGGTGAGACATTATTAGTACAAATCCACAAACAACAAAATACTAGATAGTATTTTATACTAGATAGTGCTGAGCATACAAATTAGTATTTCTTTTCAGAAGATATGTTACTCCTAGCTATTTTCTGTATCTTTTATTATCAACATTGTCATCATTGTTGTTGTTTTGGAGGATCTGAATCTGAGATGGACACCATCAGTGCTTTCTACACATTTAGCTAATATTTGAAAAGATGTGTTGATTGACTTTCCTATTTAGTTTGTTCAACACTTAAGGGTGAGTTTCATAGACTCTCTCTCTCTCTCTCTCTCTCTCTCTCTCTCTCTCTCTCTCTCTCTCTCTCTCTCTCTCTCTCTCTCCTCTCTCCTTAAACATGGCTCTTTACTATGTAGTAGGAAATGCCCTCTCTACTCTCATGGGATAGAGAACTCCGTAAAATTTTTCGTATGAAATATGATGAAGACGTCATTTTTTGCATTGTTTTTCTGTGTAAGCAAATTACTAAGAGTTATAAATTGACAGAAGAATTATTAATTTGGGTGAGGGAACAGAAAGATTGATGAGTGTACAGAGAGCGTAATTAGTAGGAAAGGCTGTGGGACAGATGAAAAGAAACACACAGGAATAAAAGTGACTTAAAGAATCATTGACATTTTAATGAACATGAAGTTGTGATACCCTTGTTCAGAAACCACTGTCTAATTTATATATCCTGAAACAATTATGCTATGATAGTGAGTGTCTACAAGCACAACACAGTAAGCATAGACTATTTCTTACAGACAGATTTTCTGAAGATCATCTATTCATATAGCCACTTTTTAAAATTATTTTCCTTTAATTCAGGTTTATGTTCATAGAATTTTAGATATGCTTTTAAAATTATGCTTGTGTATCATGTAAATGCTTGGAATATACAGAAGAAAGGAGATGGTGTGGATCCCCTAAAAATGGAGTTATAGAAAATTTTATTCTGCCATATGGGTAATTAAATTGAACCGAGGTCCTCTGGGAGACAGGCCAGTGCTGCTACCCACTGATAATCCCTTCAGTGCCATATATTCTTTTTGTAGAGACAATGGTACCTGACCATCAGCTCACAGGGCTAATGATTAAATAAGTTTACATTAGAGGAAAACTTACTGAACAGAGGGAGGGGATAATCACCAAACTAGGTCATTAAATTCACAAACAAAATTCTCTCATAACTTTCACAAGCAGCTTGTGACTTCCAAAGTTGTAAATTGAGGATATTCTTGGTAGTGGTATGAACACTAAAAATGAATGAAAAGATATTCATGGGAAATCAAACTACAATAAATTACTGACAATAGGCACACATAATGTCTATTTTAGTATATTACCCAATAAAGCACGATACTGATTACTTTTTTCTTCTTCTTACAGATGTTTATATTTTTCTACAGTGTATATTTTCATTTGGTTGTTTCTGAATATTTAACCTTTGTAATTATACCATTTAAATACTTTCTTCAATTCTTTATATCTTTTAATTCTGATGATAGTTTCCTACATAAAATAAAATTTCTATTTTTAATTATGGTTTCTGGTATAGCCAAAACACATATTGCTCTTTAAGTGACCTGAAGCAATTTCTCATTTCTTCTCTGGCACATTCAGAATTATATGTCTTAGCTTCAAATCTTAAATCCACATTTATTTGAGACATTGACTGGTAAAAGATGGGTGTTTAGGTTCATCCATTTTTGCCTGCAGCATATAGTCAAATGATTACTGTTCTCTAGTTCTTGTTTCTTTAGCAACGTCAAAATTCATTCGCAGTGAATGTTTCTAGTCCATTCCATAAACCCTTATGTTAGATTGTATGGCAATTCTGTACTTTTGGTCTTTCTTTTAAAAAGTGTTTCTTTGTTTTGAGATTGTAACTGCATCAATTCTCACTTCCTTTGCTCTCCCCAACCCTCATAGATATGCTCCAATGTTCTTTTTCAAGTCTGTGGCTGTTGATGTATTGATAGATATCTATATTTCTATTATATATATTATATATTATATATATTATATATATATATATATTTATATTATATATTTATATTATACATTATATACATAATGTATAATATAAATATATATAATATATATTTATTTATATATATATATATTTATATATATATATATTTATATATATATATATTTAATTATATATATTTATATATAATATGTAATATATATTTATTTATATTATATATTCATGATATGTATATGCATATTATATATACGGTGTATTATATGCATATATAAATTGATTGATATATATATATAATTTTTAGATATAATCTTAAACAGATATACATATATATGTATACATATTCATAAATACTATACTTCTCTGATACCTGCAGGGTATTTTAAATTTTAAAATGTTATCTTTCATCAATTTCTTCATTGCAAAGATTGTTGTGTCTTCTTTCTGAGCTCACTTTTTTGATATTAATTTTATATTCTAAAATGTTGCTGCATTTTAGTTATTTTATTGGACTCTCTAGGTCTGTATTTACAGGCAGTTTTCTATATGAGATCATGTCACCTTTGAATAGTGATAATTTCTGAGTATTTTTTTTTTCTGTGTAGGTGCCCTTCATTGTTTTTTGCTGCCTGAATTCTAGTTTTGGACTTGAGACAGTATGTTAAATAAAAGTGGTAACATTGCCTTCTGCCAGGACATGGAGTTTTGTATGAATTCTGAGTGCATGTGAGAAACTGAAAGAAAGTAAGACAAGAGCCTTGTTACTCATTTTCTTGAAAAAAAATGTGTTTGCAATATGCATTTTTGGTTCTTCAAGATGAAGCAGATAGGAGTGAGTTTACTGCAGATTATTCATTACACCTAGGTGTTGCTACTTATTTATAAGCCTCTATGGAAAACAAAATGTTTGTTGCCATTTTTGTCTCTTTCCTTCTGACATGAAAGGCTTGTCCTAGTGATTGGAGAGTTTACTCATGTGATTTTTTTTAACTCTTAGATTAAACATTGTTGCTCTGAAAAGAAGTTGGCTGTTGCCTGAGACTTTTGTGCACCTCATTTATCAGTTCCATTCTCCCAGCTCTTACTGCCAAGTGTATTAGTAAACAGTCCCCATTGTCAGTTCCTCATTTGGAAAGCTCTTGGCTTTTCCATATTCAGTATAGTCTTAGGTATATGTCATAAGAGGTCTTTATTATACAAAATTATGCTACTTTAAAAACTAATTTATTCAGCTTTTTCCCATGAAAGGATTCAAATTTTATGAAACGCCTTTTTTGCATCTATTGTCTTTTATTGATATGGTGCATCAGTCATTAGTTTGCATAAATCACACAAGAATATATGCTGCAGTATCATTTTATTTATCGAGGGAAACCTATTTGGTTATACTTCTGCATTTTTATTAGCATAACTCTTTTATAATATTCATTCTCCATTGTGCAGGTGCTCTTGTGTGGAAGAGCATTGCTTTGTGTACATGTATGGAAGTCAGAGGACAAGTTTGACTCTAGTTTGATAGTTATTATCTCTTGTTTTCTTGTTTGATGCCAGGAATAGACTCCCATTAGTCTATGCTTGCTAGTCAGATCCACAGATCTGCCTGTCTCTGCCTTTTCAGGTCTAGAATTCTAAATTCATGCCACCACACCCAGCCTTTAAATAACGTTTTCTTGGGGGGAGTGGAGGCTAAAAGTCATTGTACCAGTTGTTCAAGTTCGACAGACCAAATATAACTTCTTGATGAATTATAACTTACTAAAAATAGCTGTAGTAGTGCATTTTCATACAGACAATGTTGACCGTTATTAAAATACATGAGTATTAACTGAACATAGTTTCACAACATGTAGCTATAGTCTCAGTAGTCAGTGGGTTAGCCTCATTAGTTAGCATGTGGTTAACAAATTCAAGGCCAGTTTATGTTTCATAGATAAAGGCAGTAGAGAAAGCCCTTGCCACAAAAGTCGTAAGCCAGACATGTAGTTCATTAGTAGCGTATTTGTCTTGCCCCAGACCCAGAGTTTAGTACAATTACTGCACACTGGCTAGACAGCCATGTTTGACTAAGATGAGAATGAGAGTAAAATTGGAGCAATAAACTGCATCTTCATCTTAACCTACCTTTAACTTGCTGTATGTCATGCTCAAGGTTTCTCTCTTCCCTCTGTCTCTTTCTTTGAGTCTCTCTTTCTCTGTCTCTCTCAGTCTCTCTGTCTCCCTCTTTCTCTGTGTCTGTCTTTGTTTTTCTGTTCTGTCTTCTTTTTCTCTTTGCTCCCCTCTGTCTGATGTGCACTCAACATCCACCATGGTTAATGCTGACTATGATTGTTCTTGATTTTGTCTTAAACTTAGGCTACACTGGAGCATGTGCAGAAGAGCACACTCTCCTCTCTTGGACAGCAGAACGAATACTTCACAGTTATGATTTATAATGTAATCCGTACAGTAAATTATATTAAAATTGCATTACAAAATTTGCCAAAATTATGCAGAAACCAACAAGAGTAGACTTTTCAAATTATTTCATAACTACTCACTACCTGCAAATATTATGCACTATAAAATGTCTTAACCTTTCTCAAATGTGTTGTCTTCCAATGTGCATTTTAATTTATGGAAGTAGGGCATGAGGATGATGAGTGACAACTTAAATGGATTAGGAATCATCTAGAAGACACATAAGACTTTTCCAGGGATTATAAAGATATTAATTACCTCTGGGCATGTTTGTTCAAGATTAACTTGATAAACTGAGGTGGGGAGGATTGTGTACTATTCCTTGAGCTTAGGTCCTGCACTGCACAAACAGGAAGGCAGGAAAGCTGAACACAAGCATCTTTCATTAATCAGTGACTGCTTCATTCTCTTCCATGGTTTCCTCAGTTTAACTGAAATCTGAAACGATGAGATAAACTAGTTCACTCGGGTAGATTTTTTCCTATGCATTTTACTAGTGCAATAGGATTAGTCCCTAAGACATGGGCAAAGGACAGGTGCTTTAACTTCTAGGTGTGTTACTGGGCTGCTGCTCTGATAGCTGATGAAGCTGCTTGTGTCATAGGAGACATCTCATCGTTCAATGTGTATTAGATACAGCTGCATGGTTCCCCTTAGAGTAAGAGTTAGGCCCACTCTATAGACATTAAGAGAGTATATGAGCCTATGCTACAAAAGTTATAAAATCCCAATGGTTTACTCTTAAACACCCAAAACACATAGGCCATAGGTAAAAGCAGTACACACAGTATAAATAGTACAAATGCTGTCTCTGTCACCCATATCGATCAGAAATTTTATTTTATATGAATGTAAGATTTACAGAAATGCAAAGAATGAGAGACTAAATTTCTGGTCTTGATTCATAAACAAAAATTTATGACTATGTATTGGGACTGAAAAGATAATATACCTGGAGGCGACCTCTGATACTTACTAGATGACCAGCCAGCTTAGACTACTTGGTGAGAGCCAGTCCACCGACTCATATTAATATGCTCTATAACGATCAAAAGGCATTATTACCACTATAATTGATCCATACTAGGCTATTATTGCTTTTGTACTTGGTCATGATGATTGCATACTTTCAAAATATTATTTTGTATTAATTTTTTTATTCATTTACATTTCAACTATTGACCTTTTTCCCAGTCTCCCTTCCGCAACCTGCCTCCCCCATGACCCTGACCTTTGCCCCCCATTCCCAGTTCACAACTCCAGGATACTACTTTGCTGTGGCAAAAAGTCTCCACAGGACCAAGTACTTCCTATAGATGCCAGATAGGCAGTCCTCTGCAACATATACAGCTAGAGTCATAGTCGTGCACTTGTGTACACTTGGTTGGTGGTTTGGTCCCTGGGAGATCTATGGGGTCCAGTTACTTAATATTGTCTTTCCTGTGGTAATATAATCTTTTTCAGCTCCCTCAGTCTACCTCCAACTCTTCCATTGGGGACTTTTATCACAATCCACTGGTTGGCTATGAGTATCTACATCTGTGTTAGTCATGTGCTGACAGAAACTCTCAGAGGACAACCATTCCAGAATCCTGTCCACAAGTACTTCTTAGCATCAACGATATTGTAGGAGTTTGGTGTCTCCAGATGATGGGATTCTAAGGTGGCGTGTTTTCTGGATGGTCTTTCATTTAGTCCCTGGTCCACTTTTTCTCCCTGAATTTGATTCAGAAAGGAACAATTCTGGGTTAAAACCCCTCATATCCATGGCACCTGGGATCTTCAATTTATCTTCCCACTTCTCTAACCATAACTGCTACTTATTTTTATTCATTCTTCTGACTCTTTGGACTTCTCTTTAACCTCTTCCCATAAATGGCCCTGTCCCCAGTTTTATTTATTTATTTTTTAACCTCTCCTTTCATTCTTCTACCCAGGTTCCTCTCTTCCTCTGCCTCCCATAATTAATTTCTTCCCTGCTTTAAGTAGGATTGAAACATTCACACTTTGGTCTTCCTTCTTTTTTTTTTTCTTTTGTGGGTTAATTTATTTACATTTCGAATGTTATCTTTTTCCCAGTTAAATTCCCTATCTCATCCCCCATCACCTTGATTCTATGAGGGTACTCCCCAATCAACCACCACCCAACTCAGTGCCCTAGCATTTCCTTATACTGGGTCCTCAAGCCTCCACAGGACCAAGGAGCTCCCCTTCCACTGAAGCCAGAGAAGGCCATCCTCTGCTACATATGCAGCTGGAACCATGGGTCCCTCCATATGTATTTTTTGGTTAGTGGTTTTATCCCTTGGAGCGTTGGGAGAGCTGGTTGGTTGATACTGATGTTCTTTTTTTTTTTTTTTTTTTTTTTTTTTTGGTTGCAAACCAATTAATCTCATTTAGTCTTTTCTCTAGCTCCTCCATTGGGGTCCCTTTGCTTAGTCCAATGGTTAGCTGCAGTCATCCTCATCTGTATTAGTATGGTTCTGGCAGAGCCTTGCAGGAGACTTCCATACCAAGCTCCTCTCAGCAAGCATTTCTTGGCATCAGAAATACTGACTGGATTGGTGGTTGAAAATGGGATAGATTCCCAGGTGGGAAAGTCTCTAGATGTCCTTTCCTCCAGTGTCTGCTTCATTCTTTGTCCCTGAATTTATTTTCACAGGATCAATTATAGATTAATATTTTTGAGATGGGTGGGTGACCCCATCCCTCAACTTGTGGCTATGCATATCCATTGGATAGGGCCTCTACAGGTTTTCTCTCCATTTGGTTGGATATTTCAGCCAATGTCATAGCAGCTTTGTTTATAATAGCCAGAATATTGAAACAACAGATATCCTTCAATAGAGGACTGGATACAGAAAATGTAGTATATTCACACAATGTAGTAATACTTGTCTATTTAAAAGCACTGTTTTTAATAGTGGCATTCCCCAACACTGGGGTATTGAGGCTTCATGGGGCCAAGGGCCTCTCCTCTCCTTGATGCATAATAAGGCCATCCTCTGATACATATTCAGCTAGAACCATAGGTCCCTCCTTGTATAATCTGTGATTGGTGATTTATTCCCTGGGAACTCTAGTGCGTATAGTTTCTTGATATTGTTGTTCTTCCTGTGGGGTTGAAAACCCCTTCAGCTCCTTTAATACCTTTTCTAACTTCTCTGTTTGGGACTCAATTCTTTGTTTAATGGTTGCTTGATAGTATTCAACTCTGTATTTCTGAAACTCTGACAGAACCTCTCAGAAAACAACTATATCAGGCTCCTGTCAGTATGTACTTCCTGGCATCCAAAATATTGTTTGGGTTAGGTGATTTTATGTGGGATGAATCCCCAGGTGGCACAGTCTCTGGATAGCCTTTTGTTCAGGCCCTGCTCCACTTTGTCTTTGTATTTCCTCCTATGAATATTTTGTTCACCCTTTTAAGAGGGACTGAAGCATCTATTCTTTGGTCTTCCATCTTCTTGAGCTTCATGTGTTCTTTGGATTGTATCTCCAGCATTCTAAGCTTTTGGGCTAATATTCATTTATCAGTGAGTGTATACCATGTTATGTTATGTTATGTTATGTTATGTTATGTTATGTTATGTTATGTTATGTTATGTGTTCTGTTATGAATGGGTTCCCTCACACAGGATATATTCTAGTTCCATCTATTTGCCTAAGAATTTTAAAAAGTCATTGTTTTTAATGACTGAGTAGTATTCCATTGTGCAAATGTACCACATTTTCTGTATCAATTCTTCTGTTGAAGAATATTTGAGTTCTTTCTAGCTTCTTGGGCTTATAAATAAGACTGCTATGAACATAGTGGAACATGTTTCCTTGTTATATGTTGGAGTAACCTTTGGGTGTATGCCCAAGAGTGGAATAGATGGGTCTTCAGGTATTACTATGTCCAATTTTCTGAGGAACCTCTATGTTGATGTCCAGAATTGTCATACTGATTTTCAGAGTAGATTGTAGACAGGAGGAAATGGGTGGATTGGAGAACACTCTCATAGAGGTAGGGGGATCAGCGAAGGGATAGGGAAACTCCAGAGGAGAATTCAAGAAAGTGGATAACATTTGAAAAGTAAGTTTAAAAAAATTCAATAAAAACAATGATTGCATTGAAATAGAAAGAAAGAAAAAACAATGACTTAATAAAATTCTTAGGCAAATGGATGGAACTAGAAAATATTATCCTATGTGAGGCAATACAATTACAAAAGAACATACATGGTATGAACTCACTGATATGTGGATATTAGCCAAATCAAAACAAAACAAAACAAAACAAAACAAGCAACTTGGGAATACTACTACACAACTCACAGAACCTAGGCAACCCAAGAATAAGGAACACCAAAATGTGTATGCTTTAAACCTACTCAGAAGGGGAAGAAAATAGCCATTGTATGAATGGGAGGTAGAGGGAGAGAAGGACCTGGGAAGGAGAGAAAAAATATGAGGGAAAATGGGGGCAGGATCAGGTGTAGAAGAAGGGGTGAGAAAGACCAAGGGTCAGGAAACTGAATGGACTGTGTAGTAGTAAGGGATGGGGAACTAGGTAGCCATTAAAAGTTCTTCCTTCTTTTTAAGCTTCATATGATCTGTAAGTTGTATACTCAGAATTTTTAGCTTTTGTTCTAATGTCCACTTATCAGTGAGTTCATATCATGTGTGTTACTTTATGTCTGGGTTACCTCACTCAGGATAATATGTTGTAGTTCTATCCATTTGCCTGTGGATTCAATGAAGTCATTAGTTTTAGTACCTGAGTAGAATTACACTATGTAAATGTTCCAAAATTTCTATATCTGTAATTTGTTGAGGGGCAACTTAATTGTTTTCAGCTTCTGGTTAATATAAATAAGGCTGCTATGAACATAGTGGAGTATGTGTCCTTATTATATGTTGGAACATCTTTTCAGTATATGCCCAGGAATAGTGTATCGGGGTCTTCTGCTAGAATTATTTCCAAATTTCATGAGAAACCACCAGATTGATTACCAAAGTGGCTGGCTGAATCAGCTTACAGTCCCATCAGCAATGGAGGAGTGTTCCTCTTTTTCCACAACTTCACCAGCATATACTATTGCCTGAGAGTTTTAACTTAGTCATTCTTATTTATGTAAAGTGGAACCTAAGGGTTATTTTCATTTGCATTTCCCTAATGACTGAGGATATTGAATATTTCTTTAGAAGCTTCTCAGCCTTTCAAGATTCTACAGTTGAGAATTCTTTGGTTAGCTCTGTACCCTATATTTTAATTGTGTTATTTGGTTTTCTGAAGTCTAACTTCTTGGGTTCTCTGTTTATTTTGGATATAAGTCCTCTACTAGAAGAAGGGTTGGTAAAGATTTTTTCAAATTTGTAGGTTGCTGATTTGCACTATTGACTATGCTCTTTATTTTTACAAAAGAATTTCTGTTTCAAAAAGTCCCATTTGTCTATTGCTGATATTAGACACTGAGCAACTGCTGTCCTATTCAGGGAATTTTCCTCACTGCAAATCAGTTTGAGGTTCTTTTCTAGGTGGCCTTATATTAGATTCAGAGTGTCTGGTTTTACATGGCTGTCCTTGATTCACTTGGACTTGAGCTTTGTATAAGGACATAAAAATTGATCAATTTGTATTCTTCTACATGCAGACCTCAAGTTAGATCAGCATCATTTGTTGACAATGCTTTTTTTTTTCCACTGTATGTTGTTTTCTTCTTTTTCAACGATCAAGTGACCATAGGTGTGTGGGGATTTATCTATGGGTCTTCAATTCTATTCCATTGATCTACCTTTCTGTCTCTGTACCAATACCATGCAGTTTTTATCAGTATTGCTCTGCAGTAATGATTGAGGTCACAGATGGTGATTCACCCAGTTCTTCTATTGTTCAGAATTGTTTTTTCTATCCTGGAATTTGTGTTGTTCCAGATGAAGTTAAGAGTTGTGTTTTTATCTCAGTAAAGAAATGAGTTGGGTTCATGATGGAGACTGCATGGCATCTGTAGATTGCTTTCGGTAAAGTGGCCATTTTTTATGTTAATCTTACCAATCCATCATCTTTTGATGTCTTTTTTGATTTCATTCTGGAGAGACTTGAAGTTCTTGACATGCAGCTATTTCTCTTGTTTAGTTAGATATACACCAAGATATTTTATATTATTTGTGACAGTTGTGAAGAGCATTTTTCAATTATTTATTATCCCAATTATCATTTGTGTATTGGAGGGCTACTGATTTGTTTGAGTACATTTAATTTTCAGCCAGTTTGCTGAAGTTGTATTTTAGGTGTAGGAGTTCTCTGGTATACTATTTGAAGCTGCTAATGTATCATATCATCCACAAAAATTGATACCTTGATTTCTTCCTTTCCAATTTGTATCCCTTTAACTTTCTTTTGTTGTCTAACTGCTATAGCTAGAACTTAGAGTACTATAGTTAATAAATAGGCAGAGAGGGGGAAGCCATGTTTTGTCCCTGATTTTAATGAATTGCTCCAACTTTCCCTCCATTTAATATGGTGCTGGCTATTTATTTGCTGTATATTACTTTTCTTATTTTTAGCTATGTGCCTGGAATTCTTGATATTTCCAAAACTTTTAAAATGAAGGGGTATTGTTTTCTTTCAAAGGCTTTTTCTTCATCTAATGAAATGATTTTTTTTTTATTTTTCTTTAGGTGAGCCTTGAATAACTATAAATAAATCATACTAAAGGACAATAATGAATTTTCATATTTTTATCCTAATAAATTGTATATAACTGAAATTTTGGGAAGGTGAAAGAGGCTAGTTGTAAATAAGAATATTAATATAATTTTTGAAAACATGTTTTTTCTACTGCATTTGCTGACATTTTGGTTAATTTCTAATTTCACAGATCTTAATATATGTCTCAGTAAGGTTCTGTTGTGAGTTATAGACTTTATAATTCCAGAGCACAAAATCTTATTCTCAGTGTAACTAAATTTGATTCATAAATGAGGATTCAATTTTTAAAATATTTTATTGTATATTCTCTGTATTTACATTATAGATATTATTCCCATTTTCCCAAAATCACATCTCCTTTCCCCCTCCACTTCCTTTCAAGAAGCTGCTCCCTCTTCCAAGCAACTTCTTCTACCTCAGTGCCTTAGCATTCCCCAACACTGGGAAAATGAGCCTTCACTGGGCCAAAGACCTCTCTCCTCCCACTAATGCCAGAGAATGATGTCCTATGCTGCATATATACCTGGAGCCATTGGTCTCTCCATAAGAAATCATCAGTTGTTGTTTTATTCCCTGGGAGCTATTGCGGGTTTGGTTTGTTGATAATTTTGTTCTTCCCATGGAGTTTTTCAGCTCCTTATTTCTTTAGCTCCTTCATTGGGGTCCTAGTGTTCAGTCTGATGGTTAGCTGCAAGCATCCTCCTCTGTATCAGTATGGGGCTGGTAGAGACTCTAGCGAGGCATCAATATCTGGCTCCTGCCAGTAGTCACTTCTTGGCTTCAGTAAAATGTTTGGGTTTAGTGGCTGCATATGGGATGGATCCCCCTGTGAGGAAGTCTTTGGATGATCTTTTCTCCTCTTTTTTCCCAATTTTTTCCTCCCAGGAGTGCTTTGTTCTCCCTTCTAAGAAGAACTGAGGCATTCACCTTCTGGCCTTCTTTCTCTTTGAGCTTCATAAGTTCCATGAATTGTTTCTTGCGTATTCTGAGCATTGATAGTTATTTATATTGTCCAGTTTGGAAGTAATACTGAAATGTCCTTGTCCCTCCAAATTAATATTCTCTGCTCTATTCTGAGCAATTGTTCAGTAAATATTTGGTTGACTCATGTTTTGAGAAATATTTATTTTGAACAAAGTTAAAGTATTTTTTTCCTGACTAGTATGGCTTGATTGTTTTCATCAGGGATATTTTCACACTGGATGAAATTCCTGTGCTTCAAAATGAAGGGAAGAAGTAAAACTCAATTTGAGGACTGCATTGAATGCTTTTTGTGTTGCTATGAACAAATACCTGACAAGTAGCAACTTAGTGAAGACAGGCAGGCATGTTTGAACTGACAGCTTTAGGGACAGTGTGAGGGAAGCCCTAGAGAAAAGCTGCTCTGTGGTGCCAGGAGTTTTAGTCTGGGAATCCTTCCCAAATTTTGAGGGACTAAGAGACAAAAAGAAACCTGTAAATAGTACCTGATAATAAATCCTCAGGCCACTCTCCAGCTAGGTTCTACCTCATACAGGATCTGTATCCCTCCAAATCAGTGTCACCAGCTGGGGAATAAGTGTTCAAACCCATGACCTAGGGAAATTATTATTTTATATTCAAACAGCTTCAACAAATAATATTGTTTTCTTCCCATTCATGTGGCTGTCTTGTCAAATTTCAACATGCATTGCTTTTGTAGATAAGTGTTTGGTCCATTTGCAGCAAGAACCCAAGTGAAATGTTAAGAATATAATGCTTGATATAAGGATATGAATGAAGATTCAACTTTACCCCAAGTCCTTCTTAGATTGGTGATATAGCTCAGTGAGACAGCTCATGCTGAGCATGTAAAAAGCCTTGATTTTATCCTCAGTAAAAAATAAATAAATAAAGATGTTTTCTAAGGATAGTTAGGAGCATATGATATTTGTCTGAACGAAGTAAAGCAAAATATGATCATTGTGAAAATACAATTTTCAAAGTATTTTAAAAATATGCTATGTATAGATAAATTTATTTTCTTTCCCTTGAATATATGTATTGATTCAGAAACATTACTATTAACATTTTTTCCTTTCTTTGAGCCTGTATTTATGCTTCATAAAATCTTTTTCTAATAAATAAATTCTTTAGTTACAAGATAAATCTACTTCTTTTCCCACCTCTAACACCCAAAGACTTGTAAATAGCTACTCTCTTTACTTCTCAACTCTGATGAAAATCGGGGAAATTAATTGAAGAAAAAGTGATATATTCATCTTAGAATCCACTTCACATAAGATTTGACCATAGGATGCAGAGCCCAAAAAGTAGCTCTTATGTTCAGTTATCTCAGCCTTAAGAAATTTCCTGAGTAATTGTTATAAATCCTGATAACCCATGGACCGGTGTCATTTTTAAGAGATTGTCTATGGTTAACAGATTCCTTTCAATTTTATTCCACTTGGGAAACTTCTATTGAGTTCACATCATGATTCAGATATTATAATCTAAGAAACGCTTTAAAAGTGAAGCAAAAATACTCATTGCTTTCTCTCAAAGCCCTCATATTGTAGTCTGTAAAATAAAACTGCAAAAATTATTGATCATTCTTTATAGCATATAGGATAAATATATTTGTATACATATTTATGTTATGGGATAAATACTAAGAGTTTAATATATGAAGTTGAAAACACCTGGGATTTCAAAGAATTCAACAAATTACAGGTTTCCCTCATTTCAAATTTAAAAGGAGAGTTAAATTCTGACATGATCAGCCTCTTTCTTTTTATCACAAAGATAGACTCAATCTTCATTTTACAAACAATACCCAGCTGACCGTGCTGTACTAGTTACTTTTTCAACCATGCTTAGATTCTTGTTTACAATCCATCAAGTGCTCATACAGATTTATTAAAAATGAAATACTGCCAAACTATTTAAATGAATTGTCCTTTTCTTTGGTGCACCAGTTTGAGGTAAGCATAAAGACTTATCCATCCTGAAGAAATGTGTTGTAATCAAGGTTCAGTGGATTGAACCTATTCAGTTTGTATTACTAGTTTTCTCACAACCAACATATTTGGCCTATTGCTCATTGTATTGTGTCAGAGAAGTCACAAGTGGTTCCTAGGAAATAGAAAATCAATTCAACTTCTTCTGTTGAGAGCTTTCAAATAAATTGTAAAAGTCATATAATGAAAATAATACCAGAGGGGTTTACACCGT
This sequence comes from Micromys minutus, assembly GCF_963924665.1. NCBI lineage: Eukaryota > Metazoa > Chordata > Mammalia > Rodentia > Muridae > Micromys > Micromys minutus. Next base: position 10,529,708 of record NC_137953.1, read on the forward strand.
TTTATAGCATCTCTTGACACCAACACATATTCTGGCTCTGAAGCTAAAAAGGAGAGGTAAGTCCTGCCTTCCTATTGCACAGAGGAATATGTACTATAGTTAATAATACTCCATCGCATACTGCAAGATTACTAAGTGAAAAGATTTTAAATATTCTCAGTGCTAAATTTTTTTACAACTTTTTTAAAATGAGATACATGTACATATTTTTAAAAGCATTTTGGCATAAAACTATATGAATATATTTTTGTCACTACTTGATCTTTTAAAAGGTTTGATAGTATACACTGAAATCTTACAAGTTATCATAAGCACTAAAAATTTATAAATGCTGAGTATTTGAATATTACAGAATATATATATACATATATATATATCAAAATGTTATACTGTGTACTGAAACTATACACAATTACATACCAATCAAAATTAAATCAATACATAAAACCATTATGTATTCATTGAAACCATGAAGTATATATAAACTTACTAGTGTAGAAGGGAAAAGACACCACAGTATTATTTTTTACACAATGAGTTATGCATTTGAGGGGGACATATCAGCTCTCTTGAGTGCCATTATCAATCAAAGTTTTATTTTCATATTAAACTAAAGAAACAGATATTTCATAAATGGTTAAAAAGGAATTTAAAATGTTGAACGAAGCTATATATCCTAAATACTTTACTCTAAATTATAAAGAATTCTATAAAACGGGAGTGGATGTTAGCAGTCATCAATGGAAACAGGATATATTGGGGCCTTAATCATAATTCCTGGATAAATGGGTATTTTATGAAGTTGGTGAAGCTAGTTATCTTTATAATGCATTGCAATCTATCCAAACAATATAGAAAATCATGTAAACCAAAGTTTCCTGAAAGAATAGGCAGAAGCATAACTCATTAGAATTTGTATTGCATCAGAAGTTTGAAGATGCTAATAGCCTTTCTGGTACACATCTCCAGCAGCACCTGTAGATGATCAAAATGCCTGCTCCCCCACATTATAGCTCTGAGTGTCTTTATTAGAACTGCTCTAATAATGGACACAGCAGGCCTGCTTTAAGAAGAGACAGAATTGTCCGCCTTTCAGGAGGTTTTCGCTAACCCAGAACACACAGCTTCACCTGACTCCTGGGAAGTCTGCCCCAATCTAAAATACTAAGGCAAGTTAACACTTATGAAAACCAGAATGCAAAAGGCAAGTAAAGGAAAATAATCAACAGAAACCAGTGCAATTTGACACCATCAAAACCCAGATATCATACCACAACAAGCCTTGGATATTCAAACATATTTGGAAAGATTCTGACTTTACATCCCATCTCATGAAGAATATAGAGGACTTATGGAGAATATAAATAATTCCTTTATTTATATTGATATTTATATTCCAATAAGAAACATTGGAAAACAAAAGCAAATAGGTCGACAAACTTGAAGAGGAAACAAATGAATTGCAAAAAAATATAGGAAAATAAAACCAAACAGGTGAAGAAATTGAACAAAACACCCCAAGGCTTAAAAATGGAAATAAAAACAAAGAAGAGATCACAGATGGAGCAAACCCTGGAGATATAAAATCTAGGAAAAAGACCAACCAAGTATAAAAAGTTCCTAACCGAAGGTGGAAAAACTGGTGAGTGGGGGATCTAGGAAGCCAGGGAGCAGAGAGATCTCTGTGGAGTGCGCATGCAGGAAGCACCCTCTGACCTGCCTGATCCAGGGACCAGGAACAGAACTTTGGAACTTCTGTTTCCACCTGGCAGCGACTTCAGGGCGCAGAACAGAGCCCGGACCATCTGCCGTGCAGACTGCCAGCTCCTAGGGCTGAAAAACTGGGACCAGGAACAGAACTTTGGAACTAATGTTTCCACCCAGCGGTGACTTCAGAGTGCAGAACAGAGCCCGGCCAATCTGCCACAAAAACCGCCAACCCCTAGGGGTTGAGAAACTGGTGAGTGGGAGATCTGGGCAGCTGGGAAGCAGAGAGATCTCTGCAGAGTCACACATGGGGCGCACCCTCCAACCTGCCTGATCCGGGTACCAGGAACAGAACTTTGGAACCTCTGTTCCCACCTGGCGACTCTGAGGCATAGAACAGAGCTGGACACATCTGCCACCTGGACCAGTGGAGATACAGAGACACAGACCAGATACAAGGGAAAGGCGAGAACATATCACTTACAACAAAATGGCAAGAGGAGAGGGAAAGAGTATATCCCAAGGAAAACAAGACAACCTGGCAACACCAGAACCCAGCTCTCCCATAACAGAAAACTTCGGAATTCCAAACACTCCAGAAAAAGAAGACACAGACCTGAAATCATACCTCAAGATGCTGATAGAGATGCTTAAACAAGAACGTGAAGAAAAGCAAAAATATTCAGAAGCTTTTAAAGAGGAAACAAGAAAAACACTCAAAGAACTTAAAGAACTAGAGGAAAACAGAACCAAAGAAATAAAGGAATGGAAGAGGGAAATTAAAATGGAAATTGACACAATAAAAAAAACAATAAAAGAGATAACCCTGAAGGCAGAACACCAAAAAAAGAAATCAGGAGTCACAGAAGCAAGCATTTCCAATAGATTACAAGGTATCGAAGAGAGAATCTCGGGGGCAGAAGACAACATTGCAAACATAGACAAAACAGTCAGAGAAGATGCAAAAAACAAAAAGCTCCTAACCCAAAATGTCCAGGAAATCCATGACACAATGAGAAGACCTACCCTAAGGATAATAGGAATAGAAGAGGGAGAAGAGTATCAACTAAGAGGCACAGTAAATATCTTCAACAAAATCGTAGAAGAAAACTTCTCTACCCTCAATAATGAGATGACCACGAGCATAAAAGAAGCCTTCAGAACACGAAATAAGTTGGACCAGAAAATAAATACCTCCCGACACATAGTAGTCAAAACACCAAGTGCCCAAAGCAAAGAAAGAATACTAAAAGCAGTAAGGGAAAAAGGTCAGGTAACATATAAAGGCAGGCCAATCAGAATCACACCCGATTTCTCAACAGAGACTATGAAACCTAGAAGAGCCTGGACAAATATCATGCACACCCTAAGAGAGCACAAGTGTCAGCCCAAGCTGCTATACCCAGCAAAACTATCAATCACCATAGATAAAGAGATGAAGATATTTCAAGACAAATCAAAATTTACAAAATATCTGTCCACAAACCTAGCACTACAACGAATTATAGGTGGAAAACCCAATACAATGAGAGAAAATACAGCCTAGTAAAAACAAGAAAACTCCTAAACAAGAAAAATAAAGAAGAAAAAGACACAGACACAACTAAACCCACAAAAGCAATAATGGCAGAAAAGAGAAACAACTATTCCTTGATATCTATTAACATAAATGGACTCAACTCCCCAATAAAGAGACCTAGGTTATCAGACTGGATAAATAAACAATATCCAGCATTTTGCTGCATACAGGAAACTCATCTCAGAGACAAAAACAGACACTATCTCAGAGTAAAAGGGTGGGAAAAAAACTTCCAAGCAAATAGCCCCAAGAAGCAAGCTGGAGTCACTCTTCTAATATGGAATAAAGTAAATTTCCAACCAAAAGTTATCAAAAAAGATAAGGAAGGACACTTTTTACTCATTACTGGGGAAATCTGTCAGGAGGAACTCTCAATTCTTAACATATATGCTCCAAATGAAAAGGCATCCACATTCACAAAAGAAACCCTACTAAAGCTCAAAAAATATATTTCACCCCAAACAATAATAGTGGGAGACTTTAATATCCCACTCTCACCAATGGACAGATCATGGAAACAGAAACTGAACAAGGACACTGCAAAACTAGCAGAGACATTGAACCAACTAGAATTAATAGATATATACAGAACACATCATCGTAAAGTAAAAGAATACACATTCTTCTCAACCCCCATAGCACCTTCTTGAAAATTGACCACACAATTGGACACAGAACAAGCCTCAATAGATATAAGAAGATTGAAATGCTCTCTTGCATCCTCTCAGATCATCATGATCTACGACTGGTCTTTAAGAACAACAAAGACAACAAAAAGCCTACATACACATGGTAACTAATCAACGCTCTGTTAAACGATAGCAGGGTCAAAGAAGAAATAAAGAAAGACATTAAGGACTTTCTAGAATTCAACAAAAACGAAAACACAACATACCCAAAACTATGGGATGCAATAAAAGCAATACTGAGAGGAAAACTCATAGCCGTAAGTGCTTCCAAAAAGAAACTGGAGAGAGCTTACATCAGCAACCTGACAAAACAGCTAAAAGCCCTTGAACAAAAGGAAGCAAATATACCCAAGAAGAGTAGACGGCAAGAAATAATCAAAATTAGGGCAGAAATAGAAACAAAAAGAACCATTGAAATAATCAACAAAACCAAGAGTTGGTTCTTTGAGAAAATCAACAAGATTGATAAACCTTTAGCCTACTAACTAACAGACTAATAGGCAAAGAGAGAGAATACAAATTAATAAAATCAGAAAGGAAAGTGGAGACATAACTACTGAAACTGAGGAAATTCAAGAAATCATCAGATCCTACTACAAAAACTTATACTGCACAAAATTGGAAAGTCTGGAGGTATTGGACAAATTCCTAGACACATACAAGTTTCCAAAGTTAAACCTGTACCAAGTAAAACAACTAAATATCTCTATAACAACTAAATAAATAGAAGAAGTCATCGAAAGCCTCACAACCAAAAAAAAAGCCCAGCTCCAGATGGGTTCAGTGCAGAATTTTATCAGACATTTATTGCGGATATAACACAAATACTCTTCAAACTATTGCAAAAGATAGAATCAGATGGAATGCTACCCAACTCATTTTTGAGGCTACAATAACCCTCATACCTAAACTACACAAAGACCCTACAAGGAAAGAGAACTTCAGACAAATCTCACTTATGAACATTGACACAAAAATATTCAACAAAGTCCTTGCAAACTGAATCCAAGAACACATCAAAACGATGATTCATCATGACCAAGTAGGATTCATCCCTGGGATGCAGTGATGGTTTAATATAAGGAAATCCATCAACGTAATCCACCATATAAACAAACTTAAAGAACAAAATCACATGGTCATCTCACTAGATGCTGAGAAAACATTTGACAAAATTCAACATCCCTTCATGTTAAAAGTCCTGGAAAGAACAGGAATCCAAGTTCCATACTTAAACATAATAAAAGCAATATAGAGCAAACCAACAGCCAACATCAAACTTAACGGTGGGAAACTTGAAGCAATCCCACTAAAATCAGGGACTCGAAAAGGCTTCCCACTCTACGACTACCTATTCAACATAATACTGGAAGTCCTGGCTGGAGCAATTAGACAGCAAAATGAGATCAAGGGGATACAAATCAGAAAGGAAGAAATATAAACATCACTCTTTGCAGATGACATGATAGTGTACTTAAGTGACCCCAAAAACTCCACCAGAGAACTCCTACATCTGATAAACAAGTTCAGCAAAGTGGCTGGATACAAAATCAACTCAAACAAATCAGTAGCCTTCCTATACTCAAAAGACAAAAATGTAAAGAAAGAAATTAGGGAAAAGGTACCCATCACAATTGTCACAAAAACTATGAAATACCTTGGTTCGACTCTAACTAAGCAAGTGAAGGACCTGTACAACAAGAATTTCAAACCTTTAAAGAAGGAAATTGAGAAGGATATCAGAAAATGAAAAGATCTCCCATGCTTATTGATTGGAAAGATCAACATTTTAAAAATGATCATCCTACCAAAAGCAATCTACAGATTCAATGCAATTCCCATCAAAATTTCAACACAGTTCTTGGAATTGGAAAGATAGATCAATGTGCAATTTCATATGAAACAACAAAAGTACTAGAATAGCGAAATCCATCCTCAACAACAAGAAAACATCTGCGGGAATCACTATCCCTGAACTCAAGCTATATTACAAGGCAATTCTGCTGAAAACTACATGGTACTGGTACAGAAATAGGCATGTAGATCGTTGGAATAGAATAGAAGATACAGAAATGAGCCCTCACATATTTGGTCACCTGATTTTTGACAAAGGAGCCGCAAACATTCAATGGAAAAAAACAGCCTATACAACAAATTGTGCTGGTCCAACTGGCACTCAACATGCAAAGACTGAAAATAGACCCTTTCTTATCTCCTTGCACAAAGCTCAAGTTTAAGTGGATCAAAAATCTTTACATTAAATCAGATACACTGAAACTATTAGATGAGAAAGTAGGGAAAACTTTAGAACATATAGGCACAGGAGACTATGTTCTGAACAAAACACCAATGGCTTAATCTCTAAGGTCAAAGATTAACAAATGGGACTTAATGAGATTGCAAAGTTTCTGTAATGCTAAGGACATTGTCAAGAAAACCAAACGGCAGCCAACAGAATGGGAATAGATTTTTACCAACTCCACATCAAATAGAGGCCTAATATCTAAGGTATACAAAGAACTCAAAAAGCTAGACACCAGAGAATCAAATAACTCTATTAAAAATGGGGTACAGAGCTAAACAAAACATTCTCAATTGAGGAATATCTAGTGGCAGAGAAATATCTGAGGAAGTGCTAGACATCCTTAGCCATCAGGGAAATGCAAATCAAAACAACCCTGAGATTCCACCTCACACCAGTCAGATTGGCCAAGATCCAAATCTCAGACAACAACAGATGCTGGCGAGGCTGCCGAGAAATAGGAACACTTCTCCACTGTTGGTGGGGTTGCAAACTAATACAGCCACTCTGGAAATCTGTCTGGCGATACCTCAGAAAATTGGACATAATACTTCCTGAAGACCCAGTCATTCCACTTCTGGGCATATACCCCAGAGACACCTTAGTCCCCAACAAAGCTATATTCACCACAATGTTCATAGCAGCTCTATTTATAATAGCCAGAAGCTGGAAAGAACCCAGATGTCCTTGATGAATGGATACAAAAATTGTTGTACTTTTACACAATGGAATACTACTCAGCCACCAGAAACAATGACTTAACCAAATTCTTAAGAAAACGGCTGCATATAGAGAATATCATTCTGAGTGAGATAACCCAGTCACAAAAGAACAGTCATAATATGCAGTCACTGATAATGGGATGTTAACCCCAGAGGCTCACACTGCCCCAGAAACAACTCACAGAGTGTATGAAGTCCAAGAAATAAAGAAAACAAAACAAAACAAAACAAAAAAATCTCTATACAACAAGAAAACTTTGACTATTTCCATCTCACATTTTGTTTTACATGTACTTTATGCTCATTGTAACTATTAAGTTTTTAATGAATACTATCAAACCTTTAAAAAAATCAAGTACTGACTAAAAAAATATATTCATACAGTTTTATGTAAAAATTATTTTAAAATCTAAAAAAAAGTATTGACAAAAATGTATTTTATAATTTTATGCAAACAATGCTTAAAAACTGTACATTTAGTTTTGTTTTGTAAAATAAAGTTGTTAAATAAAAAATAGAATAAAAAATAAAAAATAAAATATGCTGTTTATGCTATATATATACAAAAAAAGTTCCTAACCGAAAACATCCAGGAAATTTGGGACACAATGAAAAGACCAAACATATGCATAGTAGCAATAGAAGAGATTGAAGATTCACAGTTCAAAGGGTCAGAAAACATCTCGAGCAAAATCATAGAAGTAAACTTTCCTAACCTAATGAATGAGATGGCCATAAAAGTACTAGAAGCTTGCAGAACGCCAAATAGATTGTACCATAAAGTCAAATCCTCTGGGCACATAATAATTAAAACACTAAATATACAGAAAATAGAAATAATACTAAAAGCTATATAGGAAAAAGTCAAGTAACATATAAATGCAGACCTGTCAGAATTAAACCTGACTTCTCAACAGAGACACTTAAAGTCAGAAATTTTTGGACAGATGTCTGGCAGAACGTAAGAGCCCACAGACACCTGCAAAACTCTCAGTCACTGTAGATGGAGAAAACAAGATATTCTGTGACAATACCAATTTTCATTCAGTTGTCTTAAATGAACTCAAGGTATATTATTAATATTATTAATACAGTTGGGAGATCCAATGAAAGTTCTTTTGTCTAAGGATATAAGAGATACTTTTATGATGTCATAGAACTACAGAAAGTAATGTACTATCATGTGGATACTAACAAAGAACCTGGATTCTCTGACCGAATGTCAATGCTTTTTGAAAACATCTCTTTAGTACTCCTTTTGGGGGGTTATTTTATGTATTTACATTTCAAGTGTTATCCTTTTTCCTGGTTATTCCCTTCCCATACTCTCTCCCTGGGCTTCTGTGAAGATGCTCTCCCTCCCACCCACACACTCCTCACTTGCATTCCCCTACAGTGAGGAATAGAGCTTTCTCAGAACCAAGAGCTTTTCCTCCTATTGATTCCAGACAATGTCATCCTCTTTTGCATTGTTTATATACCTTGTTTATTCTACAGTCCATAGTTGGCACTAGAGATTATGCAAATGAGTGCAGACACGTTTTCTAATCCATGCAAGTTTGTGTGTTAATTTCAGTTTAAGCATTTTTTCTTCTGACTTTATACTTCAAACTTCTCTCATCTCTGATTTTAGCTGCTTGTTTTGAGGTGTCTTGACGTGGGGTAAATAAATACCAATTTAATTTCTTACACCTACATTCTTTCTCTCGGTTTGCTACAAGGCCAGGAGAAGTTATAGTGAAAGCAAAGTCTAAATCACCGAGCAGGTCTCTTTTTGTGCATAAATGTAGAGGTTAAACATGCAACATAAGGGCAGGCAGGTTCATCAATAGTAAGTGCTTTTGATGTATTAACTGTTTGTTCACCCTCAGATAGATTGTCTGATATAATTTCCTACTCCCTACATTTTATTTTTTTGCGAACTACACTCTAAGGATGCATCCCACATCATCATCAAGTAGCATATCCATCCTCAGTCTAAACAAGGATTCAAAGGGTGTAGTTAATGAAAAAAACACCTAAATCATTACTCAGTTTTATATTGTATACCTGTGTCAATACATGATGAGCTACCTAGGGGGTAATAATATATTGAACCTTTTTTTTTTATTTTTCTGTTTCAGGTCCTTAGAAACAGCACAAAGTAAAAATGAGGTACTGAGTTTCACCAAAAGATGTAATTGGGGACACAAAATCTTCTCCCAAAGGTGTGGTCTCTAAAGAGTGGTTTCTTATGAAATACAGAGAAAAATGTTCTCCTGGGAAACCAGGTATGGTGGAAATGAGGATGAGGATAAACACATTTCCATTCTCCTCACATTTTTTTTCATACTCTACAGATGCACTGGAAGGCTTGGATTTGCCCTGATTTATTTATTTATTTACTCAATCATTCATTTCTTTAGGTATCAATTCAAAGAAAATGACTTGCCACTTTCTTACCATGCAATGATTTGAAGACAATACAGAAAACCCATATTTAACTCACACCTAAGAACAATTGCAATTTCCTTCTACTGAGCCTTTCTGTTTGTTTCCTTTCTGTACGTTTATGAGTTTTAGAATTCATGAATGTGTGCCAATAATATCAAAAAAGATACAAAGCATTTTATTTTTGACTGGGCCAGAATTCCAGTTATCAAAAGAATACCACTGTTACTTGCTTTTCAGAATAGTGTATAATTCTGGGTACTGTTGAAGTGGAAACATAGGGGTTGGTTGGAAAATCAGTTGTGTTTGAAGGTGTTTTGCTATGACAAACACGTGAATAAATGTTTTCCTGAAGTGGACACAGGTGAGAGATTAAGGCAGATTGGTGAAGGAACATTTCACTGAAGTTGACAGAGGAAATAGTATGTTCTGCTAAACAAACATGTGAAAGGACTTGTGATGAGGGATTCTTTGCTGACAACAAGCATGCATTAGTTCACCTTACATTGTGTAGTTGAGCTCCATTTTTAGGACTCCTTGGACTCAGGCTGATTGGATGCACACACTGATGTAAGACCCTTGCTGAAGGAAGACCTTCTCTGAGGCTAGGCATGTGGAGGACACATTATATTTAGGCGATACAAATAGAACTCAAAAGAGGTATGGAGAAAGAACTTGGCCGGCTGGTTCAGCTAGCTGGACAGGGCTTGTGGGTCACCAGTCTTTGCTAAGCATTGCTTCTATGAGAGAAGCAATGCCCAGACTTCTCCTGGAGTTTCTGTTGGTCCCTCCTGCTGAATCAAGCCACTGAAGAGGCCTGGCTATCTCTGCTAGGTCAAGTCACTCCTGTTGTTAGCCCGACTGAGCAGAATTGGACTGCTGGTACATCTGTGAGGTGTTTGCAAGTGGAGCAAGCTGCCTGCTGTGTAGAAATCTGTGAACTGAAATGCCAATTTTCAGACAGTACAGACAGGAGTTGTTCTAAAGAACTCTTCTAAACAGGTCAACCTCAGTGTATCCTTTCTTTCCCTCTACCTTTGGTGGTTGGTGGACTAAGAGGAATGTTAAAGTATTTAAGAACCATCAAAAAAAAACATGATTTAAAATATTAAAGTTCCATACTATCTTTTCATGAACTGGTGTATGAATGATGGGGTGACATACATGAAACTTCTAACAGATTACATAGTTAAAACTTCAAAAATTATTTTTGTAAGTGAGTCTCTGTATCTATGTAGACAATGAAAAAGAAGAGCTCCTATACAACACAGAAGAGTTAGAGACAAATGTGGATAGGATCTAGCCCAGCAGTCTCAAAGTTAGTTATGGGTAATTCTAAACCTTCAGACAGAAGTAACCTTTGTTTCATTTCTGCTTGATTTTACATCCCCCACTGTGGCTGAGCACCCTTGAGCCCATTCCTGCTAGTACAATTATATAATGTTAGAGGATGACTGTCTTTAGAGATGTTCCATTCTATATCATTTTTAAGAGAGAATTTTAGATAAAAGAGAATCAAAAGCTTATGATTACATCACTCAAGTTGGATGTTGATCCTTGCTCATATAGTAAATAATTTATTTCTGTTTTTTATATGTGTGCCTTAAATACACAAGCAAATCCAAAGACCTTGAAGAAAGGACTTTCTAATTTTTGTATATTCTTAGTTTTAGCCTCATTCTAGATATAATTAATACTCAATAAAAACTAATCAACTGTATATAATACACAGTAAATGAATAGCCATCCTTGGTTTTTAGGCTTAAAGATGTTTTTATACTACTAAATGTGACATTATTTGAGTCCCATCACTGGCCTAGTTACACAAAATTTTCTCCAACCCTGAGAGACTACTTCATGTATATTATGAACATTACATGTGATTATCTACTTTGAGATGATAAGATTTCTGCTATGTTTAAGAATTTTGTGTTTATAGATTTTTTTTTCTTTTTATTAAGTGGGTGTATTTGCAAGTGTGTTTTTGCACAAGTGTAATGTCACATGAGGGTATGCCAAAGGCTAACTTATTGGAGTTGGTTCTCTTTCTAGTCCTAGATATTTAACTCTAGTCATCAAGCTTGCTCAAAATAACTTTATCAACTAAGCCATATTCCCAACCATTGTGTCATATTGTACATTCAAATGTGCAGAGTAGGAACCTAGATGAAAGTTGTTGTTTTCTACTAATTTTTATGAGCAAGTACAGTGTGTGCAATGGGTGGGTTTCTCAGATTGATGGGATACGAATAGTATAATGAAAGAGTATCTGCAGTACTTCATTCAAGATATCAGTATATCAGTTGTTTCTCAGACCAGTGATCCACGTTGCTGTGCCTCAATCCTGCCATGATGAGTCAGGCGATTTTGACTGATACCTTCCTAAGACTTTAAAGAACCTCATCCTCTGAATGGATTAAGATGATTTCCCCATTTGCTTTTCTCCCTGTTTGCTCCCTCTTCCTCTTTTCTTTTATGGTATGTTTTCAAGATAAGGATTGTATCATTTCATTTTTTTTTCTGACAAATGTAACTCTTATTTAATCATAAATACAGCAGGTTTGGGGAATTCTTTATAGAGGTTCTCTATTTGTCCTTTAACTCTAGGAGTCATTGGACATATTCATAATCTTTTTTCCCAAAGTATATGTGGAAGATAAGTATGTCATTTAGTTATTTCTTCATCTACTGGATTCCTGTTATCTGTCATTTTTGTCACTTCTATGGTTTTTATAGAATATTTCCAAGGCTTTTTTGAGGTAAAAAATTTTTGTTACAGAAAGTAAAATATAATAATATTCAGCGAATCCTGGAAATTAGCTTTCTTAGGAACAAATGGGGGCCATTCCACAAAATCATAAACAATCTAATTAAAGAGTTAGAGAGTGAAGTTACAAGGGGTGTGTGCACAAAATTTTCTCATGCCTAAGGCTGTAAAAACATTGAGTAAGAGAGGAAGGAGAGATTGTCAGAGTCAGAGGGTCAGAAAGTTTACTGTGAGTTTGTATCTCCTACTAATACCGCAGTGTATATATACATATATATGTGTGTGTGTGTGTGTGTGTGTGTGTGTGTGTGATGTACATTATTATACATAAATAAATATAAATATATATCAATATATCTATATCTATATCTATGTCTATCATCTATCTATATCTATCTATACATACATACATACATACATACATACATACATATATATATATATATATATATATATATATATATATATATATATATAATTAAGCCACTGTCTTAGTCTCTTTTTCATGTGTAATAACAGAGACACATAGATTGGGTAACATATAAAGAGAGAAATTTGTTTTAGGCTGTGGTTTTAGTCAAGATTGAACAGGCTTGCCTAAGTGTCTTGAATTTGAAAGAGACTGAAAAATAGTAAGTTTGTGGAGGGAGAAAGTGAAGAGAAAAATTTTTGTAATTAAAATTGTAAATTAAAATTTTGAACTTATAATTGTTATTATCATTTCAAAAATTTGTCCAGTGCAGCATCTTTCAAAACAGTGATCCAGGGAAATATACAACAGAGTGACTGAAAATATTTGACAGTGTCCATAACAGACATATGATTGCTAGGTAACTTCTTTTAACCACTTGCTCACTTTGGGTCATACTTAGAGCAAATAATATTTAAGAAAGTTACATGTTTAAGTGAGAGTAAGTTTGTGGGACATAAGTCTTTCTCAATGAGACATAAGAGGAGAAAGGGACATTTGAAGTGAAATTGAGGTGATATGACAGTGAAGGTGAAAGTAGGGTGGGTAAGGATATAGTGATCAGGAATTTTAGAGAGGAGAGAAGTTGGAGGAAGGATCAACCAAACCTAAGGATGTATGAGAAAAGACATTAACAAGAAATTGAAATTTCTAAATGACCATCAAAGTATTTTAAATTAAAACATTCCCTATGTGTAAATAAAATTGTTATGAGAAGCCATTAGTTATTATATGAAACTGTTTGAGCATGGGGTAATATACTTCTGAATGGGTACTTGATCCTCAGGAATATGCTGAGAGGCAAAATATCATAGACTACTGCAACAGCTGTTGGGTATTATTACATATTTATAGAATTAAATCAACTTTAAGTAACAGTATTTAGTTGTCAAATTGACACAACTTAAAATAACCGAGGAAGATAATCTCTGTAAATTAGGTTGCCATGCTGGCATATCTAGAGAATTATCTTTTTAATTTTATTAATATGGTAAGACTCACTGTGGGTAACCCCATTCCCTAGGCAGGTTTTTCTGAACCATTCAAGATAAGAGAAAGCATGCAAACAAACCTTTATTTTTAATCTCTGGTTTAGATTGGGATTGACATGTTATAATTGTCTTCTTTCATTTCCTGACATTGGTTTCTCTCTGCCACAACAGTCTCTAACTAGAAATTGTAAAATGTATAATTCCTTTCTCTCTCATATGCTGTTGTTGTTGTTGTTGTTGTTGCAATCTTTTATCATAACAACAGAAATAAACGAATGCTAAGATTCTACAGCTGAAAATACTACACACTTTGGCTAAAGTGCAGAGAAATTAATCTACAATAGAGATTCCTTCCTACTGTTGAGATTGTATGGTGCTGGGTGGAGATGGTTTGCAATCTGATGGGAGAGCATGTTCATCAAAATCCTAACTCAGCTTTGAAACACACATGTAGTATTCTGGAATACTCAGTCAGGAAGAGGGAATTATGATTGGAAAGGTGGTGTGGATCTTCTGAGCACCTATTGCTATTTCAAAGGATCGAATTCAACTACTACTACCCACAAGGCAGCAGATAAATTGCTATAAATCCAGTTCTGTGAATCTGATACAATCTTCTGACCAGAGGCATCAGAATCACATGTGATGTAGATTCACACATGTAAATTCACATAGACACAAAAGGTAAAATAAATTATTTTAAAAATATTTCCATTCTTTCAATAGTGACAATGTAATAATGGTGGTAAATTAGCACTCTAATTAGATATAGACCCCATTATACTAACACTATAAATTGTGTCATAACCTTGTGCTTAAGGAGATTATATATCATAATTTGAAGGTTTTTTACAAATTGGCATAATAAGCTTATTTATTTATTTTCTAAATAACTATTTTATAAGCATATATTAATGCCCACTGTCAGTTCTTGTTAAAAAACAGAAAACAGAAAACTCTATTTTTCATTGGACAGTGGTAACTGCAGGAATTTTTAACTGCTAAAAGACCTGAGAATAAGTGGCTGATGAATCCTAACCCATATAAGGAATTTCTATCGCACCATCTTCAAGGCTTCAAAAATCTTGAGGAAATGGAGGAATAAAGAATACAAGAGCTGGAGGGTGAAGGAGTAGAGTGAGTTGGTGTCAAACGTAGAGCAGGACATTGTGCTGTTTGCTTGATCTTACAGCAACTACATTTACTATTTACCATCGTTAGAATTTGACATACCCAGAATCAACTTGGAAGAGGTAACCTGAATTTAAGATTGCCCTATTGTCCTGTCTGTGTCATTTTCTGGATTACTAATTAGTGTAGAATGACCCAGCTCGTAATGGACAGTTCTATTCTGAGTCATATAAGAATGGTACCTGAAAAGTTCATTGACAGGCAGCCAGTAAGCAGCTTTCCTCTATTGGTTTGTTCCTCAAGCCCTTGCCTTTATTCCTACCTTCGCTTCTCTACATGAGAGACTATAATTTGTAATCTATAATAAACCTTTTCTGTGGGTTGACGTTTTGTCCTATTGATAGACATGGCCCCTGGTTGAGAGATAAGGACAAACCCCCTACCTCAAAAATATTAATCCAGAATTGCTCCTGTCAAAAAGAAATGCAGGGACAAAGAGTGGAACAAAGACTAAAGGAAAGTTTACCCAGAAATCCCACATAGGAATCTATCTCTTCTTAAGAAACCAAATCCAGACACTATTGTTAATGCCAAGAAGTGCTTGGTGATAGGAGCCTAGTATAGCTGTCCCCTGAGAAGTTCTGCCATAGCCTGACCAATACAGATGTGGATGCATGGATCTTAGCATCAGACTGAGAGTGGGGACCACAATTGGGGCAGTTACGGAAAGGACTGAAGGAGCTGAAAGGGCTTGCAACCCCACAGGAAGAAAAACAATATCAACCAACCAAACTGCACAAAGCTCTCAGAGACTAAACCAGTAACCAAACATAGGGGGATCCATGGCTCAAGCCAAATGTGAAACAGAGGATTGCCTAATTGGGCATCACTCTTAGGGGAGCCCCTTGGTCCTGGAGAGGCTTGATGACCCAAAGTAGAAAAGGAGAATATTAGGGCAGCAGTGGGTGGGTGAAAATAAATCTTTTTCCTCTACCAAGTTTGATTTGGTCAACATTTATTAAAGTAACAGAAATCACACTAGACAATCAGCACAAAACCTAAAAAATCCTAGGCAAGTCAATTGTACTTCACAGTGATTCATGAGAGCACAAGCCTCCCAGCAGGGTCATACCAAATGTAGCTAACACACAGAGACTTCTGAGATCCTATACCTTCAAATAGCTACAAACAGGTTAATAGTTTCTAGCAACAGCAAACACATTTGCTTTAAGTTGTGTGACCACTGAAAACAAATTTAACAAACAGACAATCCATTCTTGAGGAGCTTTTAAGAAATATCAGAACATACAAAGGATTATTAAAAAAGAAAGAATAAAATAGAAAAGGTATATGAGAAGAGTAAAAAGAGTATCTCAGAAGAAGAAGAGGATCAGAAGTGAGTGGGTAAAACAAAGAGTAATGGGAATAAGTATAATAAATATATTATGTATGCATCTGTGAAACTGTCATATCAAACCCATTCCTATGTAGAACTCATATGTACAGTAAAGAACAGATAACTGAGGATCTCTAGAGAAGGCTTATATTTAGAATCACTTCTTGCTGTTGTAGAGTATAAACATTTGATAAATAGTTCCTCCAGATGCAGGAATTATTGCCATATGTATTTCAAATAGTAGGAAAATAAGACTTAACTAAATGAATATGTAATTTAGTTTGCAGTTAAATTGAATCTAAATAGATAAGGTAGAAAAAAGAAGTTTTTGTCATACAGGTCCTTCACTTGCTTAGTTAGAGTCACACCAAGGTATTTCATATTTTTTGTGAATATTGTGAAGGGTATCATTTTCCTAATTTTTTTTTCCACCTGTTTGTCCTTTGAGTAGAGGATGGCTAATGATTTGTTTGAGTTAATTTTGTTTCCAGCCACTTTGCTGAACTTGATTATCAGCTCAAGGAGTTCTCTGGTGGAACTTTTGGGGTCACTTAAGTACACTATCATGTCATCTGCAAATAGTGATGTTTTTACTTCTTCCTTTCAAATTTGTATCCCTTTGATTTCCTTTTGCGGTCTAATTGCTCCAGCAAGGATATCCAATACTATGTTGAATAGGTAGGTGGAGAGTGGGCAGCCTTGTCGAGTCCCTGATTTTAGTGGGATTGCTTCATGTTTCCCACTGTTAAGTTTGATGTTGGGTGTTGGTTTGCTGTATATTGCTTTTATTATGTTTAGGTATGGGCCTTGGATTCCTGTTCTTTCCAAGACTTTTAACATGAAGGGGTGTTGAATTTTGTCAAATGCTTTCTCAGCATCTAGTGATATGACCATGTGGTTTTTTTTTTCTTTGAGTTTGTTTATATGGTGGATTGCATTGATGGATTTCTGTATATTAAACAATCCCTTCATCCCAGGGATGAGGCTTACTTGATCATGGTGAATGATCGTTTTAATGTGTTCTTGGATTCAGTTTGCATGGATTTTGTTGAGTATTTTTGCATCAGTGTTCATAAGTGAGATTAGTCTGAAGTTCTTTCCTTGTAGGGTCGATGTGTAGTTTAGAAAAGAGGGTTATTGTAGCCTCAAAAAAGGAGTTAGGTAGTGTTCCATCTGATTCTATTTTGTGGAATGGTTTGGAGAATATTGGTATTATGTCCTCAATAAATGTCTGATAAAATTCTGCACTGAACCCATCTGGACCTGGGCTATTTTTGGTTGGGTGGCTTTTGATGACTGCTTCTATTTCTACTTGTTATGGGAATATTTAGATGGTTTACCTGGTTCTGGTTTAACTTTAGTATCTGGTATCTGTCCAGGAATTCATCCATTTCTTCGAGATTTTCCAGTTTTGTTGAGGATAGGCTTTTATAGTAGGGTCTGATGATTTCTTGAATTTCCTCAGTATCAATTATTATGTTTCCACTTTCATTTCTGATTTTGTTAATTTGGTAACTCTCTATTTGCCCTCTAGTTAGTCTGGCTAAGGGTTTGTCAATCTTGTTAATTTTCTCAAAGAACCAGCTCTTGGTTTTGTTGATTCTTTCAGTGGTTCTTTTTGTTTCTATTTGGTCTATTTCTGCCCTAAATTTGATTATTTCTTGCCGTCTACTCTTCTTGGGTGTATCTGCTTCCTTTGCTTCTAGAGGTTTCAACTGTGCTGTCAAGTTGTTAGCGTATGCTCTCTCCTCTTACTTTTTGGAAGCACTCAGAGCTACGAGTTTTCCTCTTAGTACTGCTTTCATTGCATCCCATCGGTTTGGGTATGTTGTGTTTTCCTTTTCATTGAATTCTAGAAAATCCTTAATTTCTTTCTTTATTTCTTCTTTGACCCTGCTATGGTTTAATAAATCATTGTTTAGTTTCCATGTACATATGGGCTTTTTGTTTTCTTTGTTGTTATTGAAGACCAGCCTTAGACCATGGTGATCTGAAAGGATGCATGAGAGTATTTCAATCTTCTTATATCTATTGTGGCTTGTTTTTTGACCAATTATGTGGTCAATTTTCGAGAAGGTGCCGTGAAGTGAGAGAAGAAGGTGTATTCTTTTGTTTTAGGATGATATGTTTTATACGTTACATCCTGTTTTTCATGTTTTTACGCTCATTGTAACTAGGAAGATCTTAATGCACACTATCAAACCTATAAAAAAACAAGCACTTAAAAAATGTATTCATATACTTTTATGCGAAAACGCTTAAAATTTGTACATTTATCTTTGTTTTTTTAAAATAAAGTTGTGAAAAAATAAATAAAAAAGAAGCCACCACTCTATGGTGGGGACATCTTAATTACTGGAAATTATAAACATGTTACTTATGTGGGAATGTGAAATTAAAGGTGAAACTAATGTTGGTAATGAACTACATTTAAAGTACATAGTCTTTCCACAAGTGTTCATATAAACTTAATGTAATCTTAAGGCAAGGGACATTTTAAAAACAAAGAATCTAATATATAGCGTAGATTCTACTAGTTTGGTAAAAGTTTATCTGATATATTCTTTATGATAAACCTGAAGCAACGAACATCTGGAAGGACGGTAACAGGGCTAATTTTCATTATCACCTGTATATGAGGATTCTATAGGAACCATATGGTGCCATTCTTTCTTGTGAAGTGAAACTTTACACATGAAATTTGAAAAAATTACTGTAGGTGAATAACATTTTTGCATCAGTAATCTTGCTTTCTATAGCTGTTCCATAGTTGGACTAATATCATAAGGTGTCAGAGCACAGTTGTAAATGTACCATGTGCATATTTCTTCCTTTCCAAACTGACAACCTAATGAATACATTTCTCAAAGGCTCTCATCAATATATGTTAGTGACATTATATCTCTAAGGATATTTCTGAGATTTTCTGTAAGCTATATAATCATTCCAGGACTGAGTCGGTTCATTTCACAGAACTTTAATTATTATAATTATTATTGTGTATCATGTTTCACAAATCTCATTTCACAATTTCTCTGCTGACCTTTAAGTTTTAACTGACAGTACTATTATATTCAACATTTTATGACAAAAGTACATAATCTGTTTAATTAGATAAATATATAAAATTTACATACCTGTTATTTTCTTTTTTGTAGTATTATTTTTCAACTTTCCAAATACACTCACATTGGGTTTATTTGCTGTAATGAATTAATAATATGCAGTGATTTTTAATTCTATATGACTTTACTTTGATGTTCAAATGATTCTAGCGTTGTCTTAAAAATGTATAAGCTGAAACTTTCATTCTCACAATCATTTCAGTAGGAGAATCTTTGGGTGCATGATGGTTGTTTACTTCATGAGAGCTTTACTCCCACGGATGGATTAACACTGATACTGAAATATATCACGTATCCTCACTGGAGACTACATGTCATCACCCTGGAAGCACAAAAGTGGTTTCTAATATGTCATCATAATCTTGAATTTTTGTTCTTTTAAAATGAAGTTCAGGAACCTGTTGACCCACACTAAATTGGCTGATACAGATGTTCTCCATAACCAATTTAATAAGCCTTCTGTCATGAGTATTTAATGGAAATGTTCATTTTCATAAAGAAACAACTTGGTGATAATGTGAACAGTGCCAACTTTTGTGTCATATGCATCTTCTCTTTAAAGTGATTCTCAAAGAACAAAATCACATGGTCATCTCACTAGATGCTGAGAAAGCATTTGACAAAATTCAACACCCCTTCATGTTAAAAGTCCTGGAAAGAACAGGAATCCAAGGTCCATAACTAAACATAATAAAAGCAATATACAGCAAACCAACAGCCAACATCAAACGTAGCGGTGGGAAACTTGAATCAATCCTACTAAAATCCTGGACTCGACAAGGCTGCCCATTCTCCCCCTACCTATTCAATATAGTACTGGAAGTCCTGGCTGGAGCAATAAGACAGCAAAAGAAGATGAAGGAGATACAAATCAGAAAGGAAGAGGCAAAAACATCACTCTTTGCAGATGACATGATAGTGTACTTAAGTAACCCCACAAATTCCATCAGAGAACTCCTACAGCTGATAAACAAGTTCAGCAAGGGCAAAGTGAAACAGAGATGGAAAGAAAGGTCATCCAGAAACTGGCCCTCCTGGGGATCCATCCCATATGCAGCCACCAAACCTAGTCACCATTACTGATGCCAAGAAGTGCTTGCTGAGAGGAGCCTGATATGGATGTCTTCTCAGAGCCTCTGTCAGAGCATTACTGATACAGTTGAGGATGCTTGCAGCTAACCATGTGACTGAGCATGGGCTCTCAAATTGAGGAGTTAGAGAAAGGACTGAAGGAGATGAAGGAGTTTTCATTCTCACAGTAAGAACAACAATATCAACCAAACAGACCCCTCAGTGCTCCCAGGAATGAAACCATCAAGCAAAGAGCACACATGGAGGGACCCATGGCTCCAGCTGCATCTGTAGCAGAGGATAGCCTTGTAGGGGAATTGATAGGAGGATAAACTCTCAGACCTGTGAAGGCTTGCTTCCCCAGGGGAGGGGAATGCCAGGGCAGTGAGGTGACAGTGGGTGGGTGGGAGGGGAATCATCCTCATAGAATCAGAGAAGGGTGAAGTAGGAAAGAGACAAATAGAAAAAAAATGTAAAAAAAGAAATACTTACTTACAGGAATCAGGTATAGCTGTCCCCTGAGAGTCTCTGTTAGAGCTGGACCAACACAGATGCAGTTATACACAGTCAAACATTGGACTGATCACTGGGGCCACCATGTGGAATTTAGGGCAAGGACTGTAGGAGCTGAAGGGGTTTGCAATCTCATAATAAGAACAGCAATATTAATGGACCAGAACCCCCACAGCTCCCCAGTACTAAACTACCAACCAAAGGATACACGGGTACCACTACCTCTGGTTGTATATGTGGCAGAGTATTTCTTTATCTGGCATCACTGCAAATGGAGCCCCTTTGTCCTGTGGAAGCTTGATGACCCAGGACAGGGGAATGATAGGCTGCAGAGGCAGGAGTGGGGCAGGGGAGGAGGTAATAGTGATAGGGGACTTGTGGAGGGGAAACTAGGAAGGGGGATAACATTTTAAATACAGACAAATAAAAAAAATAACCCAAAAGATAAGTAGATGATAGGTAGGTAGGTAGACATACATAAAATGTTCAAACTATTTGGGGAATAATTAGGCAATTATTTGGCAAATGATTATTAGGAATTATGTGAACTTTATTTGAAATTACCCTGAAAAAGTTTTCTTTTACTGTCTGTATGCTTAGCATGTGAGAAATGGATAACTCCATCTAAGGAAGCAAACAGTTCAACTGGAACAGAAGCCATATAAAAATAAGTGATGTCTTTGAAAAGTTTTCTTATTTCATTGTGAGAATCCACAACTTCTCTTATGGTTGAAATGTTGGTATAATTTTCATCTCTATAGGATGGATCTGATACTGAGACAGTTATGGATTGTTGAATTCAGCACAATAACTTCACCAGTTCTAAAATCTACTTATTTCAGCTGTAGATTTTGCAAAAAAAAAAAAAAAAAATTAAAGATGATTTAATGTTTAAAGCTCTGTTAAAAAATAAGTAATGGAACAGTTTTGAACAGGAGGTTATAAAACTCAAGGCCTCACCCATAAGAGCTTGAATTCCTAAGAAGTGATATTGGATTTCTCTTCTGTAAATCCTCTTCCCCCCAGTATTTTTGTTTATGAGGACACTCAAAGCATAGTCTTAAATCTTTTTTTTTAAAGTCCTCTAAAAATGGTCGCTGTAGTCTCTTGCTCTGTGTATCTGTGCTTGATACTTTCTCAGTTCCAACAGAGACTCTCAGTGGAATGGTTTTCAATAATACCAGAATGAACTATATGTTTCTAAAAATAAATGCATACATATGCAGGACAGGAACTTGTAATTGCTAACATTACAAGAATTACACTAGATATGTTTACTGTGTATATTTTAGTTGGATATGTTCTTAATTTACATTTTAAATGTTATCTCCTTTCTAGGTTTCCCCTCCAGAAACCCCCTATCCCATCCCCTCCCTCTGCTGCTATGAGAGTGCTCTCCTACCCACCCACCCACTCCCTCCGGCTCTTGCCTTCACATAGGAACAAGGGCCTCTCCTCTTACTGATCTTAGACAATGCCATCTTCTGATATATATGCAGCAGGAGCCATCTGGTCCACCCCCCCAACCTTGCATTGCCTTTGGTTGACGGGTTAGTCCCTGGGAGCTCTGGAGGTTCTGGTTGGGTGATATTGTTATGCTTCCTATGGGGTTGCAAAACCCTTCAGCTCCTGTAATCCTTTCTCTAACTCCTAACCCCATGCTCAGTCCAATACTTGGCTATGAGTATCTGCCTCTTTCATTTGTCTGGCTCTGCACCTGTTTTACCTTTAAAAGCAATCCAAATTACTCGTCTAAATCTTATAATTTCTTTTTAATTTTTTTATCTTTTGTGTAAAGCCTATAAAGGACATCAGGAGGAGAGTTAATCTGTTAAGCAATGCCAAGAATTTAAATTTTCCCTGACTACGTTTTACAAAGAAATGTACATTAAAAGAGAGATGAGATGATTGTAGAGGTGTCCTTATACAGTATCATGACTTCAAGACTATTCTGTGCTCCATTTTGCAAGCCCAGAAACCAAGAGACTTTAATGTGTGCAAACACCATTCTCATCCCTCCCTCTACAGCCTGTTTCTCCTAAAGCACAATTGAATTTAACAATCCATAGGTTTTTAAGAAAAAAATTATTTGAAAATAAAACTTAGTTCTCTTCTGGGATCATTTCTCTCTTTAGTGCTTTTGAAATTTAAAATATTCTTTCAACAAAGCAAACTGCATGCTCATGAAAATACAGAAAATTCAATAAATATAATGACAATGATGTTAATAACTGTAATAGTGTTGTCAATAACAATAATATCTGAGAACCTGAGAAGGACAATACATATAAATTAAATATGAATAAAAATAATAATTCCCGTCTGGAGAGATGGCTCAGAGGTTAAGAGCATTGGTTGTTCTTCCAAAGGTCCTGAGTTCAATTCCCAGCAACCACATGGTACCTCACAACCATCTATAGTGGGATCTGATGTTCTCCTCTGCTATGCATGGAAACAGAGCACTTATATACATAAAATAAGTAAATAAATATTTAAAAAAAATAATAATTCCTGTTGTGAATTAGGGTAAAGGATACCAGTGACATGTAATGTCATAGAAAAAAAGAGTATAAGAATTTATTCAATTATTTTTTGACACATGGTCCTGTTGACCTCATTATTAAGAAAACATTCCAAATATATATTTTAAGTCATTACTAAATTATGTAGTGTCTTAGTTTGGGTTTTGCTTCTGTGAACAGATACCATGATCATGGCAACCCTTATAAGGACAACATTCAATTTGCACTAGCTTATAAATTTACAGGTTTCAGTACATTATCATTCTGCAGGAACATGGTGGCATCCAGGCAGACATAGTACAGGAGGAACTGATATTTCTACATATATATCTGAAGACTGCTAGCAGAATATTGGCTTCCAGATAGCTAGGATGAGGGTCTTAGAGCTCACACACATAGTGACATACTTACTCCAACAAGGCCACACCTTCTAATTGTACTACTCCCTGATCTTAGCATAAATAAATCATCATAAATAGCAACCAGCTATTCAGTTCTTGCATAGCTAAAAGTTAATTAAGTCTTGATAATAGAGAGTGGTTGTTTCAGGGACTTTGGTCCCAGGACTGAGAGTATATATCCAGACATGTGCCAATGGGCAAGTGTTTATCAAATATCTGACTGTATTTCATTGCCTAGTATTTTATTGTCTGAGATCAGTGTTCAGGAAACCACACATGAGCCAAATTAGTTTATCTGGTATCTTAGGGTCTATCAAACTAATGTTCCTACCAATCTACAAAATCTGTCTTCTAATGTTTCAGACATTAGGCTAATGTCCCAAGGATCATAAGATCTCATCAGTTTATGCCATCAGATGGTGAACTTTTTGTGTAGATCAGGTTCTAATGAAGGAGCTGATTCTCACTGTACTTTCTGAGGTACACTGGGATAATCATGATCTACACAAGTCAGAGAGCTGCCAAATACAAATGGAATGCTATCTGCCCTCATATACACAGGGACAATGGTGAAAGTGGGCTCAGTTAACCACTACAACCGTTCCCATTTAAAGGTACAAGCAATATGACTAACAAATCTTTCACTATGTTCATTTGAAATGGTCAAAATATTTTGTTGTATTATCCTCTCTATTTTAATTAAAATTAAAAATGTTAAAAATAGGTAATTCACTGTATAATAATATGTTTTCCGCTGGATAATATAGATCTTTGCATGATCATTTTAAAAATTATAGACTTATTTGTCATTTCAAATATTCATATCTCAACCTTAGCACTTTGAAAAATTAAATACATTATTTAGAAGACATTGAAATAAAATTATTGTGTTTGTTCCTTATGTGGTTTAGGGAAACAATATTGAGACTGTCAATTGTGAAAATTTGAAAAATCTCTGTGTTGTTCCTTTTAATAAAATCCTGCTACTTCTATTTACTGTTTTGATGGATGAACTAATATCCACATCCTTGGATATTCACATAAAAGAATCACTCAAATCACTAAGGCTAATTTTAATATGTAAACATTTATGTATATAAACGTATTTTTTATTGATCCCTTTTCAAAATTAGCCGTTCCAAGAACAAAGAATATATCTTAGTTGGAGAAAAAATATTACAGCCTTTCTCTAGCCAGAAGGGAAAACCTTGTAAGCCATTAAGCACTATATAGAGTAATAATCAAAAGTAAACTTTAAAAGCAGTAGGGTAGAAGTAGCCCTGATTCTTCCTAAAATCAAAACTTTAGAAAAGTGAATGATCCCTTTCTAGGTGATTTTTCTATATAGCAGAGTCAAGTCAAGGATTTTATCGAAATACAGATTTATCGGAGCACAACAATATAACACACATATTTGAAATTCACTCAAATATTACGTCATAGAGAAAGAAAGAAAATTATGATTCATATTTAGAATAAAAATCAATACATGAAGACATCAAGATGACATCAAGTTTAAGCAAGGTTTATACAATTATTGAAACAATCATTCAATTCTATTTTTAAGATGGTAGAAAGCTATATTACATAAGATATAAATACATTTAAGTGGATTCAAGCAAAACTTTTTGAATAATATCACGGTATGTATTGGTAGAAATGCACAGAATGATATGAATGGTAGTTTTGACATTATAAAAGAAAAATTATTGAACAATACCTAAAACACAGAGATCAACAAAATCAAAATATTTTGAAGAAATAGTCAACAAAAGAATAGAGAAATCAAGATTCAAATGCAGAACATGAAAATGGCTAAAATCTGGGAACTGGGAAAGGGAATAACATCTGAAATGTAAATCAAGAAAATAGACAATAAAAATGGGGAAAAAAGGGCTTGGTGTCTATTTAAGTAATCTGAGTAATTATGAATTAAAAATTCCTATATATATATGTTATATATACATATATATGTATATATATATATATATATATATATATATATATATATATATATATATATATATAATACAAGATGTGATTTTACAATCTACTTATCATGAATTAAAATGAGAAAATTTCTTTTTCTCAGTAAAGTTAATTCATCAAGATCATTGAGCATTCCCGAATGTTAATTTACTGAATAACAAGGATTATTTTTTAAACTTATTCAGTTTACATCCTGCTCAGTGACTTTCTCCTAATCACTCCCTCTCATAATCCTTCCCTGATCCTTCCTCTCCTTCTTCCCTGAGTGGGTGGGGCCTCCCAATCCTGGCAATTCAAGTCTCTGTGAGGCTAGGTGATTCTTCTCCCACTGAAGCCAGACAAGACAACCCAGCTGAAAGAACATATCCCACTTATAGGCAACAACTTTTGAAATAAACCCCTCTTCTGTAGGTCAGAAACCACATGAAGACCAAGCCACTCTTCTGCTACGTATGAACACAGAGGCCTAAGTCTATCTACGTTTTTTGGTTGGTGGTTGAGACACTGAGAGCACCAAGCTCTTTCTGTGGCCAAGAGCATTTCTTAAAATGATGTGAAAACAAATCTTTTAAACTAAGAATCTAAATGTAGTAATATACAACCCTAAAATTTTCCCCAAGCTTTTTATATTTGGTTATTTGCAACAGGTAGAATGAGATTGCATATCCCTAGTTTATAAAGGCTTAAAAGCACTATTCACCATAACATTTTTCTCGATAAATCCAAAAAATTGAATCATATGTTAATTAATAGTGTATCATCAGAGAATTTTAAAATTAATCCTGTGTTAGAAAAGTTACAGGTAACTAGAAAAACATAGCTCACCAAATCAAGTAAGTGGACCTCACATGGTCTCAAAGAGACAGAAGTGCCAAGCTAGGGTACCACATGGATCCACAGCAGGGTCTTTGTACATACAATATGGCTGTCAGCCTTGTTGCTGTTCTTGAGAGCATCATAACAGCTGGATTGGACATATTTCTGACTCCTTTTCCTGTTCTTGAAATTCTTTTCCACCTATAGGGTCCAGTTTTGATGTGAGGTCTTTTGCCTAGTCTTATAGTATCTTGTTTTGTCCTGTTTGGCTATTGTTTCTTAGTAGTTAGCTATTTTCTGAGAAAGAAATGGAGGGCCCATGGGTGTGAGGAGGAAGGAAGATGAGGTTTGAGCTAGGAGGACTGGAGTGAAGTGAAATTGTGTTTGGCATGTATTTTATGGGAAAAGAAATCATATTCAAATAAAGGGAGGGGCACTTAATGCATTCTCAAATAACACATACAAAAAAAGAAAAAAAATCTAAAAATATATTGTAATAAACTGTGAAAAAAAAAACAAACTCAAACACATCAAAATTTGTAAGAGCAATGAACAGTACTTTCTGGAAAACTTGTAGCCATAAGTATGCATGTTAACATATAATCAAGAAAAATCTCAATTATATGAATTTAATGGGAAAAACATTGAAGTCAAATGAGCCAGATTAAAAAAATCAAGGAATAAGTTAAGTAAGATTATGAACTATCTAAAATGAAAATTATCAAACCACTGCATTAACTTAATAGAAACAAGATATTAAACTTGACCAATGAAAGAAATTCAACAATCCCAATATTGTTATGTAATAAATAATTTTTTCCGAAATAAATTTACAGAATAAAAATCTAAGATTCAGATGGTGTCAGGTATACATACAGAAGAAAATATTAACACATGAAATATGAAAATTTTAGTTCAACAGGTCAAAGTACTTAGGTCTTACTTTAAAATGATGACAATCACCATGAGTTTAGAGATAAACGAGTTGGCACCCAGACTGAGACATTCTGTCAGTACTTCGTTCTTGCTGAAGTTCTGCTAGATTCATCTCATTAAAATATGAGACGATTAAATTCAAAATCTAGTATTCCAAATTAAATGTTAAAAATGACATAATGAAGAATTGTTGAATAAAAGTTAAATATTAATAATTTTAAAACTTCTCTTATTTGGTTGGTGAATGTCTTCAGAATAATTACGGAAATGACATTTGCATTCATAATTTCCCAAAGCACTAGACAGTATGTCAGGGTGGAACTAAGTAATTTTCTTGTCATTGTTCTAAATACAGCATTGATCATGTCTGGGTCATTGGAAAATTACAAGAAAATCTAAATTAACCCCTTTAGATTGTTTCATACTTTGGGATACTATGACTCCAACTTTCTTGGATTTTATAATGCAATAATTCTGGGTTAATAAGACTCTGTGAGGATTTCAAATGAGAGCCTGAGAAGGTAGGCAGTGTTTGACAGTTAGGAACTTAACCCAAAACATTGCAAGAAATGCTTAAGCTGCCATAGAGACTCCAGGGTCTTGGAAGTAACTGCTAAAGTAAGCTGGTTAGCTTGAAACACCTGCTTTGTAGACTAAAACCAGAAGGGTACTAAGAGGACCAGCTCTCCACCTCCATCGGAACTCACCTCCTACCCTGTGCCTTAAATTACAGATGTGGAAGGGGGCATTTAATGTTTGCTTTACTGGCTTTGTCTGGTTTTGATATGCTCATTCCTATAGCACATCCCTACGTCTTACAGCATATTTGCTCTGTTCCATTACAGCTTGTAAATAGGAAACACCTTGTTTTGATTTAATGAGGTGGTAAAAACTGATTTAGCAGTCTGAGACAAAATGTCATATAATGCTATCCTCTGCTGCATATGCACCCGAAGCCATAAACGAAATCATTGGTTGGTGTTTTAATCCCTGGGAGCTCTGGAGGGTTAGGGTGGTTGTTAATGATGTTCTTTCCATGGAGTTGCAAACCCTTTCAGCTCTTTCATTCCTTTCTTTAGGTCCTTCATTGGGGTCTCCATGTTCAGTCTGATAGTTAGCTGTAAGCATCCTCAACTGTATCAGTATGACTCTGGCAGAGACTCCAAGAAGGCATCCATATCAGGCTCCTGCCACTAAGCACTTAGCATCAGCAATAAGTGCTTGGGTTTGGTTGCTGCATATGGGGTTGATCCTCAGGTGAGGCAGTCTTTGGATGATCTTTTCTTCAATCCCTGCTCCTCTATTTGTTCCTGTATTTCTTTCCTGTAGTGTTTTTTCTCCATTCTAAGGACTGAGGCATCCATATTCTGACTTTTCTTCTTTTTTGAGCTTCATAAAGTCTGTGACTTGTTTCTTGATTATTTTGAGATTTTTGGTCTAGTATCCACTTAATAGTGAATGCATAACATGTGTGTTCTTTTGTGACTGTGTGACCTCACTCAGGATAATAGCTTCTAGTTTCATCTCTTTCTCTAAAAATTTCAGGTAGTCATTGTTTCTAATAGTTGAGTAGTGCTCCATTGTGTAAATATACCACAATTTCTGTTGAAGTACATTTGGGTTGCTTTCCAGCTTCTGGCTATTACAAATAAGTCTGCTGTGATCATGGTGGAGCGTGTGTCCTTATTATTTGTTGGAGTGGTATAGCTGTACTGAGGCACTGCCTAACTGATTTGTGGCTGAGCCTTAATAACAGAGAGCCACCATGTAATTCTCCTGCAGAAGGCTCCTCTGAGCTCCCAGTCACGACTGAGCTCTGGATTTTATCATCCCTAGGGCCTTTGGCTTGTCATCCTCCGCCCATGCGCCCCCTCCAGCTCTGTTCATTCTTGACTCCCGGCAATTTCCAGTGGCAGCCGGAAGTCTGGGACTGCGGGAACCCTGGACAAGTTTTATCCTCACAGGCATGCAGTCCCCTTCTTTCCCAACTTTACCTGATCTCCAACAATGTCTGGAATCCCAGGAGTTAGGGAAACCCTTGACTCTTCTGCCTATGCCTCTGCCATTTGTCACCCAGGATAGGGTCCCCAACTTCTCCTGCATTTCCTCATCCTCTATTGTGTATTGGTGTTTCCTTCAAGTCCAGCACCTGATGGCAGTGTAGGCTGAACTGCAGCCTAGCCTTCTATGTCTTGTCTGTCTGCCAGAGCAGGGTTCCCACACCCTGGTGGTGATACTGAACATGGAGCCACACATGTTGTATTATGAAATAAACATGTGTTTTCGGCAGAAAAGATGGAATGTTATGGTTTGGGTCTTAAAAATCCCACAAAGGAAATGTACTAAAAGCTTGACCTCCAGTGGATATTGTTGAGAGGTGATAGAAACTTTAGCGAGTAGGAGTTACAAGCTTGCCCCTTCTTTATTATATGTGGTATTGCTATGCAATATTAAAATTTGTAAATGAGAAGGAAAGTGAGTATTGTTGAAAACACAAAATAAAGTTTGTATTCATATCAGTTATAAATACACAGGATTTCTTAAAAGTAAGACTACTCCAACTGGTTCCTGTTGAAATAAGCACTTTTATTATAATTTCAGAAAATTCTAATCTAATGAGCAAAAATCAATTGAAATACTTTGTCCTAGCCTTTACAAATCAGATTTCCGGATGGAGCATTAAAGCCTTTTTTTAACTAAGATAATCTAATTTTCTAGACATGTTCACACACATGATTTAATAGAGTTTTGTTCAGGGATCATATTATGTGCCAAATATAATTTATTGCTTACAAATACTTTCTAACTACAAAGTGGTTCCACTGCACTTGAGGACAAACATGTAAGTCTTATTACACACTGACTCAATTCTAAAGGTTTGTAAGTATACATTGTGTTCCTTTACTAAGCACATAGTTAAGTTATATAAAACAATACATTTAGTTAAACAAAATGCAAAGAAAAAAAAACAGCAAAAATGGCCATTATAAAGTAAATAATTTTGAGATTGCCTTCCTACCATAACTAACTAAACATCTTAAAATCATGGACCCAATTCATATTAGGTAACATTTAACAACACTAGTTGTGACCCACATGTACAAAATGTTGTAAATTTTTTCATCCTATCCGGTGCCTAAGTTACCAGTACTTTTACAAACAGAAAATGAGGGATGGAGATATTATTTAGTTGTAATATACTATGGAATTGGAGAAGGGTGAAGTACTGTTGACCTAGAGGCTGAAAACAAAACAAAGCAAGCAAACAAATGCTTCATAAAAAGAAACTTTAAAAAAGAAAATTTTATGTTCTACAACCACAGGGAAGTGGCCAGTTCAGAATTTTATTGACACAGAGATTGTACTACATATTTATAGTATGGTAACAAAGTAAGGGGGGAGTGGGAGGGCTGTTGCATTAACCAATTATATTTTGACAGAGGGGTTAAGCAAGGAAGATAACATTGTCACCTAGACCTTACCCAGGTTACCTAGATTCAGGATTCTTGATTCAGTTTTTGCAGTCAGGTCCCTTCCTGGACTGTGGCCCAGAATTTAGAATGGTAAAGGAATAAAGGAGTGGGCAAAGTTCATGTAGTCAATTAAGATAAGACAGGCAATACATTTCTATTTGTGTGCCTTAGTTTACATAATGACATATTGGTAACTTCTCTCTTTCCATCTTTGACTGGTTAAGAGAGAAACAAGAAACACCTGAAGAAGAAGTACAGGAGGTGATTCTGTTGCCTGGGACAATGAACTCAGTTTTCGCCCTGCCTATAAGATGAAGTTTGTTGAAGTTTAGGAAAGATGATGACTGAATTAGGGTTTCTACTGCAGTGACAAATCATTGGCACAAATGGCAGTCTGGGAATGGAAGAGTTTATTTCATCTTGAAATCTATATAGTCCATCATCCTGGGATGCCAGATAAGGACCTCAAGTTAGGGAACTTGAAGATCAACTTGACAGAGGAATGCTGCTTCCTGATATGTGACTCATATCTTGATTAGGCTGAGGTTATTTTTTTTCTCATTTTTTATTAGATACTCTTTATTTACATTTGATATGCTATCCCTTTCCCCTGACAAGCTCCCATTCCCCCTCTCCCTCCATTTGCCTTCACTCTGATGCACTCCATGGCTACTTGCCCATGACTGGCACCACCCACTGAGAACCGCACTCTCTCAAATCAGTAATTCATTCCAACAGATCTGCCAGAAGGCCATCTTATGGGGATATTTTCTTTAAGATCTCCTCCTTCCAGATTTGTCTAAGGTAATGATACAAATAGAAAATTGGTCATAGTACTACCTGAAGACCAAGTTATTCCACTTCTGGATATAAACCCCAGAGAAGTTCCAACATACAACAAAGACACATGCACCACAGTGTTCATAGCAGCCCTATTTACAGTATGCAGAAGCTGAAAAGAACCCAGATGTCCTACTGTAGATGAATGGATACAAAAATTGTGGTATATTTACACAATGGATTACTACTCAGCTATCAGAAACAATGACTTCATGAAATTCTTAAGAAAATGGGTGCATCTAGAGAATATCATCCTTAGTGAGAAAACCCAGTCACAAAAGAACAGACATAATATGCAGTCACTGATAATTGGATACTAACCCCAGAAAGCTCTGAACACCCCATAAACAACTCACAGACTATATGAAGTTCAAAAAAAAAAAAAAAAAAAAAAAAAAAAAAGAAAGGTCAAAAAAAAAGAAAACAGAAAAAAGAAAATAAAAAACCGTTATGCTTAATCTTTACACACCAAAAAAACTTTTACTATTTCCAGTTTACATATTGTTTAACATGTACTTTATGCTCATTGTAACTAGAAAGATTTTAATGCATATTATCAAACCTTTAAAAAAAATCAAGTACTGACAAAAATGTATTCACATATGTTTATGCAAAAACACTAAAAATCTGTACATTTATCTTTGTTTTTTAAAAATAAAGTTCAATTTATTAAAAAATCAACATGGATGCATAATTAAAAATATATTTGTAATTACACACTTTCAAGAACACTCAGTTGTAGTTAGAAAGATATTTATCCAAGAATATTTCCTGGAATTGCCCTTAAAGTACTTTGTATTGGTAATGAAAAAAGAATGTAAAACTTAGTGGCTGGTTTTGGGTGCTCGGTAGAAGTTCATTGTTATACATCACATAGGGCGTTAGCCTACTTTTGGAATGTTCGTCAGACATTGCCAGATTGTTCAAATGATCTGACTTTTAAAGGAGGCCAAACCCATGTCCAGTAGACAAGCTTCTGTACCCTCTTCAAAGTCTGGGATGGCTTATGCCTTCCAACAAGACTGCATAACCTTTACCACCAAAAAGAACAGGTGACAAAGATTCCAAACTCCTTTTAGGTTCAAATATAAAACTAGATACTGTTTTGTAAAAACTAGCAGTGCTATTCAAGATGGCTTGAATCTGTTTCCTAAATGAGAAATCCTAATAACCTCATGTAAATTTATATTTTCCTTTATTTGATTGATTTTGTTAATTCTAGGTAATATAGCAATTATATGTGTGTGTTTGTATGTATGTTTGTGCACATGAGTACATGTATGTGTGTGTGTGTGTGTGTGTGTGTGTGTGTGTGTGTGTGTGTGTGTACTCACACTTGTGTGAGCAAGAGAGGAGATTATATTTTCGTTTTTCAAAATACTCAAAAACAAGATTAATGTAATCTGAGACAAAATGAAGCCAATACCTCTCTCCCATCTTCTAGTAAATTTATAAATGGTAGTTTGTGCTTGGACTGTTGTCAGAGTCCACTCTGTGCTGCTGTCTGCTTGTCTGTCTGTTGTATTGATAATGCTTCTATTAAATATATTACCCAAAAGACAGTCAAGTACAGTGTCCCTCCGCATCCAGAACTGGAAACCTTTTGCTTTTTCTATAGCTAACCATAGGACTAGGTGACAATAAACAACAGCCATCAGCAATAGGGCTCTTCTGTTCTGCTTGCTCACAAGCCCTCTTACTGGTTTTTCCTTTTCTCTTTATACACTACAACCTGACAATCCTTCTAAGTAACAACACCATGTGCTGTCATCTTTGTTAAGACTGTCTCCCCCTTGAACTCCAACCATTCTGTCAGGTCAACATCATCACTTGAGTCTTCCATTAGGTGAATTCTTTTCTTTTTGTGCTTCTTATCTTAGCACAGGATAACTTTCAAGCCAAACAACAAAACTTAACGACCACATGTAATCCAGCAACAACCAAAGTGATCTCTGCTCCAGTCTTGCTCTTCTGGTGGTCCTTTCTGAACATTTTATGCCAGTTACCCCCTGTAGAAACAGACTTCCAAGCTATGGGTATAAAATAGCTTCAAATGAAGTTTTAATCCATCAGTGTGCCACACACAGTATTGTATAAAATGCTGTCATAATAAGGAATTTGGAGCTGGTATGTGCTGTGACACCTGAAGGAAAAACTTATTTGTCAACATCTCTGAGTAAAATAAAAGGGTTCAGGTCATTGAAATCCATAATGTTGCAGTGCCAACTCATTCTTATTTCTTTTCTCCTCCTTCCTTTTACTACTTCATACTATTTATTTATCATGTGTGTGTGAGCACACATGTGTGTGCATGGGTGTGTGTGTGTGTGTGTGTGTGTGTGTGTGTGTGTTTGTGTGTGTGTGTGTGTGTGTGTGCGTGTGTGAGAGAGAGAGAGAGAGAGAGAGAGAGAGAGAGAGAGAGAGAGAGACAGAGAGAGAGAGACAGAGAGAGAGACAGAGAGAGAGACAGAAAGTGACAGAGAGAACAACTTTTAACTGCTGGTTCCATCTGAGGGCCAGATAACTCATCTCTTAGCAGAATGATGCTGGTTCAGGCCTAAATCCTGTATCTGTGGTGCTGTGTTGATAGGGGCAATTACTCAGGCTATAGTGCCCTCCAATTTGGCTTCACTCAGGTTTATTTCCCTTAGCCAGCCTTTTCCTGACTTCCAGGTTTAGAAGTTAGAAATAGTTTCCTTAGAGTGTTATTTTTGGATTCTTTCAAGTAGAAAAGCAACCTATTTTGTTTTTCTGTTTAGAACCAATGGTAAATATTTTAGTGTTTCGGCTCACATAAGGCTTTTGCTTCATATTGTTTTTCTTTACCACTTAATAACCCTTCATGAAGATAGAAAGCAGTGTTTCCTTCCAGGCACTCTGAACAAGGCTAGGGCTGATATATTCCCATACTCCAGCTCACCTGCTCCTAACACTGTCTGACATATACTCTGAAGAGCACCTGCTCTTCCCCAAAATTGCTTTTGCCAGTAATTTTAAATGTTTTATTTAGTTTATTTCAAGTTTTGAGAAATATAAAGAGCATATGAAGGCAACCATTTCCAAGGTGCTTTTTAAGCTAACATTTTAAATTCAGTCTATATTAATTAAAACACATAAATCTTTATTAAAATACACTTACAGCTGTATAGCAATTTTGCCCAACACTATTACTCACTGGACAGAATCTAGAATTAGCTGGGAAGAAATTCTAGATAACTTTTCTAAAGCAGATTGGCCTGTCGGCATGTCTATGGGCTTTGTTTTAATTGTAAAGGATGTTGGAAAATCTAGCCTAAAGGTACATGGCCAAATTTTCTAGTTTGGGGCACTAAGTTGTCTAAGAGATGAGAGAGTTCACTGTGCACTAAACAAGAAGGCATTTGTTTCTCTCTAGTTTTGACGATGTTTTTAACATGACTATTTGTTTCAAGGTCTTGCTTTGACTATCCTGCAATGATCTGCCATGTTATCAATTTATAATTTGTGAAAGCTCCTTGCCTCTTAATGTTTTTTTTTTGTCTGGAAATCTCATAGTCTCACCATGGAAACTAGAACAAATAGTTTGATTTCCTTTAACTCTCAATTTCCATCTCTATCGGTGCTAGTTAGTTTCAAGTCAACTTGACTCAGGTGAGAATGATTTTGAAAGGCAGGCCCACTATTAAAGCCTCTGCGCAAGCCTGAGCAGCACTTTCTTGATTGATGGTTGATATAGGAAGGCCCAGCTCAAGGTAGATGGTGCTACCCCTGGGCTGATCTTCTGGTGAATATAAAAGAGCATACTGAACAAGGATAGTCTGAACTCAGGAACTATAAGAATTGAATATGTTTCTGATTTTTTTGTTTATTCAGGTAATGGTAATTTTTAAACTTAGAAAGTTCATTGCTGCTCAGGCCTAGAACTCTCCATGATTCTCATGTGCACTCGTCTGGCTATATGGGTTGAAAGTCAGTTAATGCCACTTTGAGCTGGGTACTTACTCTAATGTAATGCAGTTTCTTCCTCTTTAAACTGAGAGCCAGAAATGTCCATGCTCTGTAAGATTATTCAAGCACAAAATGTTTTAAAATATATCACACGCTTGAAAAAGAACTCAATCCTAAATATTTTGTTGTTGTTATATATTATTTAAGCACAAAATTGGCAATGAACAAGCTCCAAACATTATATTCTAGAGTTGTGAAATGTAGTTTTTGGAACACAGATACTTGTTCTGGTATTCTTTCTCAGAAATTCTCACACTAAAAAGTAATGTCTTCCTCTCAAACTTTCAGTTTATAATCACTGAAACAAGATTCAAAAAATAGTATGAACAGAAGACAGATGTTCATATGCCTTTAATGTAAATGTCTTTACATAATAATTAATCCTTACTGTCATATAACTATTCATATCATCATCATCATCATCATCATCATCATCATCATCATCATCATCGTCGTCGTCAGCATATTTGTAAAATATGCACATGTAGTGGTTAGAAGACAATTTCCTAAGCCAGTTCATGCTTTTTCTATGTGACCAAGTTGAAAATGGATAAAAGTTAAGCCATCAGTTTGTATCAAATGCTTTTCTTTTTTAATTAGATATACTCTGTATTTACCTTTCAAATGTTATCCCCCTTTTCTGCACTCCAATTTTCTCTCCTTCTCCCCTTGCTTCTATGAAGGTGCTCCCTCTCTCATCCACACCCTCCACCTCAAAACTTTGGTATTTTCCTATACTGAGAAAACACACATTCACTGGAATAAAGGCCTTCCCTCCCCTTGATGCCAGACAATGATTTTAATTGCACAACCATCATATTGCCCACTTAATAACTATTATTGGTTTTAAAATGAACACATTACTTTATCATAGCATATTAATGAATATGGACAACTATTCATCTGGGGATAGTTAGGGGTAAATAAAATAAGGAAGAAGATACTACAAACCCACCTTGGTGAGAGATCTTCTATAAGATCTATAAGATCATCTTGTTTTTCATGTATTACTCATTGCAGCTCTAATTTAGACCGAAATATGTGATCATGTGATTTCTCATATATTATTTTTTTTCTGGTTGCTCTCCTTTGTTACCTAAACTTAGTGTTATAAAACTATACAATTGTGTTAAAGTTGAGCAATGATAAAAATAACGTTTATTTTATAAGAATTTTATTTGTTGTACTTGTTATTATGAAAACTACAGAAAACTAAAAATCTACTATTCTTTTTGAATATTGGGTATTAAGAAAGTAATGTAGTAAACTGCCAAATGACTGGGACCCACACAAAGTGGCATCTGTATATACCGCCATAAAGAATGTCTGCACTTGACTTTACAACAATGAAATAGGTGAGAATTTAAAACATTTCTGGAGGAAAAAGAGCCTCTAAAATATTAGGCAGTTTGGGGACAAAATGAAATGTTATGTGACATCTGAGCAGATTTTTAAAATATCTTGCTGTATTTAGTGTTTTTTTAATCAATACTGACAGCTTAAAAATGTAATCTGACAATGAATCTCAAAGGAGAATGTCAAAGATAGTAGATGTTGCCTACTATGTTCTCCTGCGTATAGCCTAAGAAATTATTTTTTCAGATATCATTTCTTTGGTAAAGAGGCTTTTGAAATAAATTATAAAAGTAATTTTAAAATGAATCACTATAAAGCAATAATCAGCTTAATTAAATGATGTCAAATATGCATGTAAATGAAAGTGGAAGTAGGATAAGAGAGGCAGGGAGATGCTGAAGGAAAGGTCAATATAACATATTGTTATATGTGGTTTGAGTACAGGCTTCTCAAGGGAGAACCCTGTTTCAGTAATTTAACTATACATATGTGTGTAGCAAACTCTATTACGGAAAGTGTACATATACATTTATTTAAACTTACCAAAAATATATACAATTGTATTGCTTTAGAAGTTGCAATGAACAAAGAACATTATCTGCATCAACATTTAAAGAATGAAGTAAAAAGGTTTAAGTGTTTTAATCTTCTCAATTTTATCTAAACAACTTATTTTCATAGCATATATGGAACTTTCTTTAGGAGCTGAAGTGTTCTGCAACTTCATAAGAAGAACAATAATATCAATCAACCAGACCACGAAGAGCTGCCAGGGACTAAACCACCTACCAAAGTGTACATATGAGGGGACCCATGGCTCCAGATGCATTTGTAGTAAAGGATGGCATAGTGTGGCATCAATAGCAGAAGGCCTTAGTCCTGTGAAGGCTCCTTTCCTCAGTGTAGGGGAATGTCAGGGTGTTGAGGTGGGAGGTGGGGCACCCTTATAGAAGCAGAAGGGGGGGGAATGGCAGAGGGGAGAAATAAGAAACTGGATAACATTTGAAATGTAAATACATAAATGAACAGGTGTATAAATAAGAAAAATAAAACAGTTACAGAAAGTCAAAGAACTTTTACCACATACAGGTAACAAAAATGTTAAGCCTTATATTTTGATTTTTGTAGTTTGTTACTTTTTGGGATTTTTTTCAAAAAGTAAAGGGTGATGTTTGAGATGAAAATTATTAACAAGTTAAACTCAAGGTCATATATACAATTGCCTTAAGCACGGTTCATTGATTAATGGTATTGTTTAAGAGATTTATCTCAGAAAATAGACTAAATGTTTTGTAGTCTATTTGCTTAGTTTTGTACAAATTCTTAACTGTTCATCAGAGAAATATAACCAGATCCTGGGATTCATCTATCAAAATGCTTAAACCAAGTCCTGGGGATAATGTCTGCTTTGTTTTTTCTGTCCCCTAAATGGTCCTAATTTTTAGCAGCAATGAGAAAAAATAATTAATGCAGACTCCATATTCCTATTAATATCTATTGTCTGTTTAGATGTGCTATTAATGATATTGTTATTTTGATCTTTTTAACATATAACCCTGTCACAGATGTCTGTTTAAACTATTCACTAAAATTTAAACTCAGTGCTAGACTGAACACTTCAGGGCATATGAAAATTCCTTAAAGGATGTGTCCTCCACATTGAGAAAAACTGCTGGTGTGTAGCAGATACTTAATTAATGTTCACGAATGAGAGAAATCGTAAGAACACACTGCTAGTTCTAAAGCATAACAGCAAACTTCCACAGAATAGGTAATTTTAGAGAATACAAAGCCTAATAATTCAAAATAATTATAACCAATCTGAATAAATAAATATTTTGACTCTCAAAAAAATGATCCCCATTTAATTTCCGGCCTCAGTGTATAAACTTGTTTCTATCTCTTACCTTCATTAAACGTTTTAAATCCCAGTAATGATTATGAAAAATGTATCTTTTAGGAAATAAAATATTGAGTTGTGAATCTTTTAGGCGAGAATATGATATCTAAGAAGAAAGTATAGGTATGAAAAGGTGGATTATTAACATATTGCCTATAACATTTGATCTCATAATTCTTACCAGAGATGTTTAAATGTGCCACACACATACTCGCAACTGAAGTGACAATTCTAGTCACACACATTCTGTCAACTGAAGTGATAATTCTAGCCTCTTTAACTTGGTGAATGAACAATTGTGTGCTGACTCACCAGATCATATCTGAGTTCTGTGTTTCCTCTAGTTGGGACTCATATTAAACAACATGGAGTGCAGAGGACAGGGTGTTTTGTACATGGTGAAATATTGGAAGGGCAAGCTGATTCATGAAGAACAAGCAGATGGAGATGGAAGGAAGATGCAAGCCAAAGAAACTCGAATCATTATGTTTACAGGACTTTGGGAGCAATATCTGGACCAAGTATTTTCAGGCTGTGGGCATTTTGTTCAGGAATGAAATAAGAGTGCATAGAGGCTGTGAAGTGCTGTTGAGACTCACTTTAAAGCAAAGCAATAGAAAAGACAAGGAAATCCTACAAGGAAACAGGAAGCTATGTGAGTCAACATATTAAAGGGCCCAAATTATTTTTCAAGGCTTCTTTTTACGAATTCCAAGAAGAAGGCTAATATAGAAATGAAGATGGACTGAGCAAGAGTCATTGCTTTGAGTGCTACATTAAGTAACTATCATCTTTATATTATTCACATCAATTCTTCTTGCTATAGCTAACTTCACATTATCCAGTTGTGGTAGAAATAATGTGGATATCCCCCAAACACTCATGTGTCAACACAGTTTAGCTTTATTGGGCATAAAGCCAAAAGAAAGCCTAGTTTCATAGTGGTCATGGTGTCAGGATTTATCACGTTGTTCAGAGGTCGGTGGGTATGTAGGCTCATAAAGATTGAGAATTCAGGTTGAAGCAGATTGCTTGGTACAGTGTTCAGAGACAGATATGTACAATGCTAAATCACATGGTATCCTAGGTTGTTAAGATATCCACTTTACTTGTCTACCTCAAAGACTATACAATACTGCTAACTCTACCACTCTGCAGAATCTACATTAATTTTTATGAGGATATATTCCTCCCACTTTTAATGCCAAACTTTGGCAAATTCTGAATTTGTGTACATGAACAATCAAGGAAAAACTGTCCTGAAGTGAACGAACAGGGAGAATGCATTATTTTAGGGGTAAAAGTTTCTTATGGAATTGAAGGTATGAAATTGTGTTTCATATAACAAATCTCTCATGTTTTATGTGTTGGCAGTTTCACCCCTTTGTTATAATAGAAGGAAGTTGAGTAATATAACAACACAGTTTAAAGAAATTTTAATGTGAATTTTGTCTGGGAAAAACAATACCCCCAACTCAGCAGATACATAGGTGATTAATATTAGATATGGTAAAAGGCTGACACATAAGGGGAAAAAAGACACCAGAAAATAGGAATTTTCATCTTGAAAGTAGAAACAGCTTTGCATCAAAACGTTTTAATTTTTTTCTCTTATTCCACAGGTATTTAATGCTATTGTCATAAACATGATATGAAGGCAGTAAGGACTGAAGAATAAAACAGTAAAGCTTTATTTATGAGAAAAATTGCTACCAGAGAACAATTAGAAGTACTAAGTCAGAACATTTCTGTAGATTATAGGTAGAATTAAAATACTAAAGATGACTCTAAAATATTTAAACAGAGGAAAATGTAAATTGTTATCCATCTATTTAGTTAATGAACTGAGTATACACATATTTTTTAAACAATATTATAAAATGATGATCTTACATTATTATCCTTATTTCAGGAATAAAATACAAGGACAAAATAAAAAGATTTGATCAGATGTTATGGTCTCATAACATAAAAGTTATAATCTAAGCCTAGCCCCTCTCCTAAGATATTTTGCCAGGCAGCCTCTTACAAAATGAGACAAAGACCAGACCGGTCCCTACACTTTGCAGAATTTTGCTTTTTCAAGTCTTGCATTTGAATGACTACACTTGACTCATTGACATTCAAGTCTTTAAAACATTTCCTGATCTTGTGGGCCTTTTGCAGCATCCTCTGAGCTGTCTTGTAAAAAGTAAGTGCCATCTCATCATTTTCCTTTGCTAAAAACTTTCTATAAGCAGTTGCTAACATCCTAAACTTCTAGTGTTGCATTCGGGATCATTTATGTGGCTCAACCCTTTCTTGCTGTTATTCTCTGCATTTATTCCAAAGTCATTCTATCCAATTTATTCTTTCCCTATCTTCCAGTAACTTTGTGACTTTAAGTAAAATGAAGAGTTCCCTATAAATTGAAGCATGTGACTACTTTCTTGCTCTTCTATAAACGTTAGGCCCTGACAAACGAACAAAGGCTCTAGGTATGTTCCTAGCTTCCTAGGTGTAAATGCTTCATAGCTATTGATATAATTATTCCATAGGATGTTTGTTTTAAGTCCTTAATTGGCCCCCATTTTGTCATTTGTAAATTACTTAAAACAAATATATAGCTAGACTTTGGTAAGCTTTTTTGAAGACAATAAGTATTATCAAAGACCTGGTAGACAATACAAGGAAACAAAACACACCAGAAGCTGGCCATGAGAGGCATTCTAATCTGGTTTAATACATGATTAGTATAGCTCCATTAAGCCACAATAATAAATCAAGGTAATGGACTCTGGTTTTGGTTGAGGTATAACATTTCAGTCCAGTTAGTCAAACACCTGGTAAAAGGAGTGACTCAGAAAAAGTGTCACCTCAAGCCATGTTAAAGAGATAAGCAGAATAAATGTCTCTTTAATGAGATAATGTGTTTACCTTCCCAAAAGCCTGTCCTTATTGTAGTCTGTCACCACTACCAAGTATCTTACTTTTGTCTCTTGTTTTTCCTCTTTCTGTCTCAGTTTTCAATGTGTTTTTAGCTCCTAGTTCAGGCTTAACTATTTGTCTGAAGGCACCCCTGCTTACTTGTCTGCCATGTAGCTGACCTCTATCAATGCCACAAGAACACTACAACTTGCTGCAATCTTCCTATTTCTCGTACATACTGGAGTGGTGCTGAGATTTATAGATTGCCTGCCCTGAATATTTTTCTTTGTCTAATAATATGGTCTTTCAACTTTCCCTTGAATCAACAGTTAAGTTCATTTTGGTGTGTACAAGCCATAAGAGACAACTCTGATTTTCCTAATAAGAAATTATGGAAAGTATACTTCACAAGAAACAAATATTAAGAAATTAGGAATATTTTTATGATTTAGTATTTATTATGCAGTTAAAATGTAATGTTTTGTTTTTGCTCATTGAATAGTTAGCTCTGGAATAAAGTTATCTCTCATCACATTTCAGTCACAATTGTGTTATAGTCATTGTCTTTCTTTTTTTTTGGCTCTATTTTAAAAAACAAAGATAAAAAATTAAACTTTTATGCATAAATGTATACAAATACAACTGTGTCCGTGCTTGGCTTTTTTTTTTTTTTTTTTTTTTTTTTTACAATGAGCAAAATGTACATGTAATACAGGGTGTAACACGGAATTTGTCAATGGGTTTTGGTATGTAAGGACTGAACATGATCTTTTATTCTTTTTTTTGGACTTACACAGTCTGTGAGTTGTTTCTGAGACAGTGCGAGCCTCTGGGCTTAGCATCCCACTTTGTGACTGGGTTATCTCACTCAGGATGATATTCTCTAGATGCAGCCATTTTCTTAAGAATTTGGTTAAGTCATTGTTTCTGG
This sequence comes from Micromys minutus, assembly GCF_963924665.1. Taxonomy (NCBI): domain Eukaryota; kingdom Metazoa; phylum Chordata; class Mammalia; order Rodentia; family Muridae; genus Micromys; species Micromys minutus. The sequence continues at coordinate 10,572,659 of NC_137953.1, forward strand.
TGGCTGAGTAGTATTCCATTGTGTAAATACACCACAATTTTTGGGTCCATTCATCTACTGAAGGACATCTGGGTTCTTTCCAGCTTCTGGCTATTATAAATAGAGCTGCTATGAACATTTTTGTGCATTTATCTTTGTTGTATATTAAAGTGTCTCTGGGGTATATGCCCAGAAGTGGAATAGCTGGGTCTTCAGGTAGTACTATGTCCAATTTTCTGAAGTATCGCCAGACTGATTTCCAGAGTGGTTGTATCAGTTTACAACCCCACCGACAGTGGAGAAGTGTTTCTCTTTCTCCACAACCTAGCCAGCATCTGCTGTTATCTGGGTTTGGATCTTGGCCAATCTGACTGGTGTGAGGTGGAATCTCAGGGTTGTTTTGATTTGCATTTCCCTGATGGCTAAGAATGTTGAGCACTTCCTCAGATGTTTCTCATAATCAATATTCCTCAATTGAGAACGTTTTGTTTAGCTCTGTACCCCATTTTTTAATAGGGTTGTTTGATTCACTTGTGTCTAGCTTTTTGAGTTCTTTGTATACCTTGGATATTAGGCCTCTATCTGATGTGGAGTTGGTCAAGATCTTTTCCCATCTGTTGGCTGCAGTTTTGTATTTTTGACAATTTCCTTAGCCTTGCAGACACTTTGCAATCTCATTAAGTCCCATTTGTTAATCTTGGACCTTAGAGCTTGAGCCATTGGTGTTTTCTTCAGAAAAATTTCTCCTATGCCTATGTGTTCTAAGGTTTTCCCTACTTTCTCATCTAATAGTTTCAGTGTATCTGGTTTAATGTGGAGATCTTTGATCCACTTACACTTGAGCTTTGCACAAGGAGATAAAAAAGGGTCTATTTTCATTCTTTTGCATTTTGAGTGCAAGTTGGACCAACACCATTTGTTGAATAGGCTGGCCTTTTTCCATTGAAATGTTTACCGATCCTTCGTCAAAAATCAGCTGATCATATACTTGAGGGCTCATTTCTGGATCTTCTATTCTATTCCATTGATCCACCTGCCTATTTCTCTACCAGTACCATGCAGTTTTCAGCACAATTGCCTTATAATATAGCTTGAGTTCAGGGATAGTGATTCCTGCAGATGTTTTCTTGTTGTTTAGGATGGATTTAGCTATTCTAAGTCTTTGGTTATTTCATATGAAATTGCACATTGATCTTTCCAACTCAATGAAGAACTGGGTTGGAATTTTGATGGGGATTGCATTGAATCTGTAGATGTCTTGTGGTAGGATGGCCATTTTTAAAATGTTGATCCTTCCAATCCATGAGCATGGGAGCTCTTTTCATTTTCTGAGATCTTCCTCGATCTCCTTCTTTAGAGGTTTGAAGTTCTTGTCATACAAGTCCTTCATTTGCTTAGTTAGAGTCACACCAAGGTATTTCATAGATTTTGTGACTATTTTAAAGGGTATCTTTTCCCTAATTTCTTTCTCTACATTTTTCTACTTTGAGTATAGGAAGGCTACTTATTTGTTTGAGTTAATTTTGTATCCAGCTGCTTTTCTGAACTTGTTTATCAGCTGTAGGAGTTCTCTGGTGGAATTATTGGTGTCACTTAAGTACACTATCATGTCATCTGCAAATAGTGATGGATTCACCTCTTCCTTTCTGATTTGTATCTCCTTGATCTTCTTTTGCTGTCTAATTGCTCCAGCCAGGACTTCAAGTACTATGTTGAATAGGTAGGCAGAATGTTGGCAGCCTTGTTTAGCCCCTGATTTTAGTGGGATTTCTTCAAGTTTCCCACCATTAAGTTTGATGTTGGCTGTTGGTTTGTTGTATATTTTTTTATTTTATTTAGGTATGGACCTTGGATTCCTGTTTTTCAAGGACTTTTATCATGAAGGGGTGTTGAATTTTGTCAAATGCTTTCTCAGCATCTAGTGAGAAGACCATGGGATTTTGTTCTTTGAGATTGTTAATGTGGTGGATTATATTGATGGATTTCCTTATATTAAACCATCCCTGCATCCCCGGGATTAAGCGTACTTGGCCATGGTCAATAATCCCTTTGATGTGTTCTTTGATTCGGTTTGCAGGGATTTTGTTGAGTATTTTTGCTTCAATGTTCATAAGGGAGATTGGTCTGAAGTTCTCTTTCCTTGTATGGTCTTTGTGTGGTTTTAGAACGAGGGTTATCCTATCCTCAAAAAAATGTGTTAGGTAGTATTCCATCTGATACTATCTAGTGGAATAGTTTGGAGATTATTGGTGTTATGTCCGGAATAAATGTCGGATAAAATTCTGCACTGAACCTGTGTGGACCTGGGCTTTTTTTTTGGTTGGGAGGCTTTTGATGACTGCTTCTATTTATTTAGGTTTTATGGGATTATTTAGATGGTTTACCTGGTCCTGGTTAAACTTTAGGATCTTGTATCTGTGTAGGAATTCAACCATGTCCTCCAGATTTTACAAATTTGTTGACTATAGGTTTTTCTAGTAGGATATGCTGATTTCTTAAATTTCCTCAGTTTCAGTTGTTATGTCTCCACTTTCCTTTCTGATTTTGTTAATTTGTATACTTTTTCTTTGCCCTCTAGTTACTCTGGGTATGGGTTTATCAATCTTGTTGATTTTCTCAGAGAACCAGCTCTTGGGTTTGTTGATTTTTTCCATGGTTCTTTTTGTTTCTATTTGGTCTATTTCTGCCCTAATTTTGATTATTTCTTGCAGTCTACTCTTCTTGGGTGTATCTGCTTCCTTTTGTTCTAGGGCTTTTAGCTATGTTTTCACCTTTCTGATGTATGCTTTCTGCAGCTTCTTTTCAGAGGCACTTAGGGCTATGAGTTTTCCTCTCAGTACTGCTTTCATTGTGTCCCATAGGTTTGGGTATGTTGTGTTTTTGTTTTCATTGAGTTTTAGAAAATCCTTAATTTTTTTTTTATTTCTTCTTTGACCTTGCTACGGTGTAACAGAGCATTGTTTCATTTCCATGTGTATGTGGGCTTTTTGTTGTCTTTGTTGTTGTTAAAGACTAGCCATAGACCATGGTGATCTGAGAGGATGCATGGGAGTATTTCAATCTTCTTATATCGATTGAGGCTTGTTCTGTGTCCAATTATGTGGTCAATTTTCGAGAAGGTGCCATGGGGTACAGTGGGGTGCTGAGAAGAAGGTGTATTCTTTTACTTTAGGAATGATATCTTCTGTAGATATCTATTAATTCTAGTTGGTTCAAAGTCTCTGCTAGTTTACAGTGTCCTTGTTCAGTTTCTGTTTCCATGATCTGTCCATTGGAGAGAGTGGGGTATTAAAGTCTCCCACTTTTATTGTGTGGTGAGATATATTTTTTGAGCTTTAGTATGCAGCAACATGCTGGATTTTGTTTATGTATCCAGTCTGATAGCCTATGTCTCTTTATTGGGGAGTTGAGTCTTTTTATATTAATAGATATCAAGAAATAGTTGTTTCTGTTTCCTGCTATTATTGCTTTTATAGGTTGAGTTGTGTCTGTGTCTTTTTCTTCTTTTGGTTTTCTTGCTTAGGAGTTTTCTTGTTTTTACTAGGATGTAGTTACCCTCATTGTATTGGGTTTTCCACCTATAATTCATTGTAGTTCTGGGTTTGTGTTCAGATATTATATAAATTTTGATTTGTCTTAAAATATCTTCATCTCTCCATCTATGGTGATTGATAGTTTTGCTGGGTATAACAGCTTGGGCTCGCACTTGTGCTCTCTTAGGGTGTGCATGATGTCTGTCCAGGCTCTTCTAGCTTTCATAGTCTCTGTTGAGAAATCTGGTGTCATTCTGATTGGTTTGCCTTTATCTGTTACCTGACTTTTTTCCCCTACTGCTTTTAGTATTCTGTCTTTGCTTTGGGCACTTGGTGTTTTGACTATTATTTGTCGGGAAGTATTTCTTTTCTGGTCCAACCTATTTGGAGTTCTGACGTCTTCTTTTATACTTTTGGTCATCTCACTCTTAAGGGTAGGAAATTTTCTTCTACGATTTTGTTGAAGATATTTACTGTGCCTCTTAGTTGATACTCTTCTCCCTCTTCTATTCCTATTATCCTTAGGTTCAGTCTTCTCATTGTGTCCTGGATCTCCTGAACAGTTTGGGTTAAGAGCTTTTTATTTTTTTGCATCTTCTCTGGCTGTTTTGTCTATGTTTAAAATATTGTCTTCTGCCCCCGAGATTCTATCTTCCATCTTTTGTAGTCTATTGGAAATGTTTGCTTCTTTGACTCCTGGTTTCTTTTTTAGGTGTTCTACCTCTAGGGTTATCTCTTTTAGTGTTTTTTTGTGTCAATTTCCATTTCAATTTCCCTCTTCCACTCCTTCATCCCTTTGGTTCTGTTTTCCTCTAGTTCTTTGATTTCTTTGAGTGTTTTTTTTTGTTTCCTCTTTAAAAGCTTCTGATTCTTTATGCTTTTCCTCCTGTTCTTGTTTAAGTATCTCTATCAGTATCTTGAGGTATGAGTTCACGTCTGTGTATTCTTTTTCTAGAGTGTTTGGCATTCCCATGTTTGCTGTTATGGGAGAGCTGGGTTCTGGTGTTGCCAGGTTGTCTTGGTTTCCTTAGGATATACTCTTTCGCTTTCCTCTTGCCATTTTGTTGTCAGTGATATGTTCTTGCTTTTCCCTTGTATCTGGTCTATTTCCCTGTATCTTCACTGGTCCAGGTGGCAGATGGGCTGAGCCCTGTTCTGCGCCCAAATCGCCGAGTAGAGACTGAGGTTCCAATGCTGTGTTCCTGGTCCCTGGAACAGGCCGGACAGGGGCTCGGTTTCTGTGCGCACTTGGCAGAGATCTTTCTGCTCCCTGCTGCCCAGTTCCCCGCCTCACCAGTCTTTAAACCTTTGGTAGCTGCTGGTTCAGGTGGCAGATTGCCCAAGCCCTGTTCTGTGGCCCAAAGTTGCTGAGTGGAAACAGAGTTTCCAATGCTGTGTTCCTGGTCCCTGGATCAGGCAAGGCAGGGGTGCGCTTTCCGTGTGCACTCCGCAGAGATCTCTCTGCCCCCTGGCTGCCCAGATCTCCTACTCACCAGTCTTTAAAACATTAGGAACTGCTGGTTCAGGTGGCACATGGCCGGAGCCCTGTTCTATGTCCCAAAGTCCGGTCATTGTCTTTCAAAAATGGCTGTTTGGAGATGAGTTGGTCATCATGACTGTGTGATGGGGAAGATAAAATAGCAAAACAAACCCAAAGCAGAGAATGTTGTTTTTCTTAAATCCACCACTATTACTAACAGGATATGATGGTTTATCCCATAATACAAAAGTGCCTTCAGTATAAATGCGGATCCCCAAAAGCTTGGCCACAGAAAGGAAACTTAGAATCTCTATTTAATGTTTCACCTTCTCTGGTACATTTCTATTGAATATTGTGAGCCTGGATATGTTGACATGTGTTATTCAACTTGCATGCCTTACTTGAGGGGACAGCTCTGCCCACTAGGGTATCTTTACTGTAAACTCAAGATGGCTGTCTTAACTAGGCTAATTAAATTATATTTTGTTGGATGTTTTGAATGCATTATTTCATGTTGTTTGCCTTTTTCTACTTTTTTATTGGTAAGTTTGTGTATCGTTCTATCTATATATACATTATCTTTTTTTAACTATTTCTTTGTTTGACATTTTTATTTATTTTTTTAAAAAATACTCACTTCAGTAGATGAATGGATACAAAAAAATTGTGGTACATTTGCACAATGCAGTACTACTTAGCTATCAGAAACAATGACTTTACAAAATTCTTAAGAAAATGGATGCATCTAGAGAATATTATCCTGAATGAAGTAACCCAGTCAAAAAAGAACAGACATAATATGCAGTCACTGATAATTGGATTCTAACCCCAGAATTCTTTAAACACCCCAGAAACAACTCACAGACTATATGAAGTTCAAGAAAAGAAAAAAAAAAAAAAAAAAAAAAAAAGAAAAGAAAAGAAAAGGAAAGAAAAGAAAAAAAAATCATTATGCTTAATCCTTACACACCAAGAAAACTTTGACTAATTCCAGGTTACATCTTGTTTTACATGTACTTTATGCTCATTGTAACTAGTAAGATCTAAATGCACACTATCAAACCTTTAAAAAAAAAAAAACAAGCACTGTCAAAAATGTATTCTTATACTTATATGCAAAAAGGCTTAAAATTTGTATGTTTATCTTTTTTTTTTCAAATAAAGTTGTTAAAAATAATATGATATTTACACTTCAAATGTAATTTATTTTACCCCCACTCCCATATTACCTCCCCTTCCACCTCATCCATGAAGGTACTCCCTCTCCTAACCAAACTCTTTATCTCAGTACCTTGGCATTAACCTACACTGAACATACACCTTCACTGGAACAAAGGCCACTTCTCCAGTTGAAGCAAATTGTTTCTTGGGTATTCAGATCTTTTGGGGCTAGTATTCCATGATCAGTGCATGCATAACATGTGTATTTTTTTGTGACTGTGTTACTTTACTCGAGATGGTAGCTTTTTGTTCCATATATTTGCCTAGCATTTCATAAAGTCATTGTTTTTAATAGCTGTGTAGTACTCCACTGTGTAAATGTACCACAATTTCTGTATCCATTCCTCTGTTAAAGAACATCTTGGTTCTCTCCAGCTTCTGTTTATTATAAATAACACTGCTATGAATGTGCTGGAGCATGTGTCCTTATTATATGTTGGAGTGTCTTTTGGGTATATTTCCAAGAATGAAATATCTGGGTTTCAGGTAGAACTATGTCCAAGTTTGTAAGGAACCACCAGATTGATTTCCAGAGTGATTGTACCAGCTTTTTATCCAATCAACAATGAATGAACATTCCTTTATCCACATCCCTGCCAACATCTGCTGTTTTCTGAGTTTTTGATCTGACTTGTATGAGGTAGAATCTCAGTATTGTTATGATTTGAATTTCCCTGATGTCTACATATGTGAAGCATTTCTTTAAACGTGTCTCAATCATTCAGTATTCCTCGGTTGAGAATTGTTTGTTTAGTTCTGTACTCTACTATTAATAGGATTATATGATTCTCTGAAGTCTAACTTCTCTAGTTCATTGTATATGTTGGGTATTACCTGACCATTAGATGTAGGACTGGTAAAGATCCTTTCCCAATCTGCTGGTTGCCATTTTGTCCTCTTGACAGTGTCCTTAGTCTTATAAAAACTTTGCAATTTCATGAGGTTTCATTCATTTACTCATGATCTTAGAATGTAAGCCACTGATGTTCTTTTCAGGAAAATCACCCCTGTGCTTATATGTTCTAAGCTTTTACTTACTTTCTTTTCTATTTTTTCATGTACCTTGTTTTCTTTGGAGATGTTTTATCCACTTGACTTGAGCTTTCTGTAAGAAAAATAGGTTGATTTGTGTTCTTCCACATGCTGACTGCCAGTTGATCCAGAACCACTTGTTGAAAATGTTGTCCTTCTTTTCATTGAATGTTTTTATCTCTTTTGTGAAAGATCAAGTGACCATAGGTGGGTGGGTTCATTTCTTTATCTTCAATTATGTTCTTTTGAAATACCTGCCTTTCTCTGTACCAAGGCCATGATTTTTTTTTTAACAAATCATGATTGATGTATAATACAGCTTGAGGTTATGGATGGTGAGTCCCCCAGAATATTTTTTCTTGTTGATAATAGTTCATTTGAAAAATTTCAATACTCCTTCATGTTAAAAGTCTTGGAAAAAAACAGAAATTCAAGGTCCATACCTAAAAATAGTAAAAGCAATACACAGCAAACCAGTAACCAACATAAAGCTATGTGAAGAGAAACTCAAAGCAATCCCAGTAAAATCAAGGACTAGACAAGGCTGCCCACTCTGCCCTTACCTAATTAATACAGTACTGGAAATCCTAGGCAGAGCAACTAGACATCAAATAGAAGTCAACCAGATAGAAATCAGAAAGGAAGGAGTCAAAATTTTACTAATTGCAGATGATATGATAGTATACTTACAGTGACCCCAAAAATTCAATGAGAGAATTTATACAGGAGATAAACAACTTCAGCCAATTGTATAAATATAGCATTAACTCAAACAAATAAGTAGCCTTCCTCTACTCAAAAGATAAACAGGCTGAGAAAGAAATTAGGGAAACTATACCCCACAGAACAGTCACAAACAATATTAAACACCTTGGTGTGAATCTAATCAAGCAAGTAAAAGATCTGTATGACAAGAACTTCAAGTCTCTGAAGAAGGAAATTGAAGATCTTAGAGTATTGAAAGATTTCCCATGCTTATGTATTGGAAGGACCAATTAGAAAAGAGGAACCTCAATTGAGAAAATTTCTCTATCAGATTTTCTTGTAGGTAAGTTTGAGAGTTTTGGTTTTGATTAGTGTTGGATGTGGATGAGATCGGGTCATTGTGGGTGGTCCTTGGATTTATAAGAGAAAAACATGAGCAAATCTTTATGAACAAACCAGTACACAGCAATCCTCCTTGACCTTTACTTCCATTCCTAACTCCAAGTTGCTGTCATGGTTGAATTTAGGCAGTTCATCAGGGTCAAATGAATTCTTTACTTCCCAAGCTGCTTATAGTCAGTATTTTATTACAGAAACAGAGATAAAAGGCTTATATTTTATCCTTTGGTCTATGTTTTCTTATATACTTAGTAAATTCACTTAGTCTAAAACAGAAGGCTGAAGATCATAGATCATCTTCTAGATTATACAAGAACCATTAAGAAATTGTCAGATGAACCTGGACTCAGGCACAGACTAAATAAAACTCCTAAAATGCTAGTAGGCAAAATGGCAATTTAAACTGTGATGGTAGAGATAAAAAGAAGTATTTCTAAGAAAAAAGATTATATGTCCTACTAATATATTGTAGAAGTGGGTTCTGTATGGTTACTAGTATAAAAAGCCTTCCTGCATTCTGTAAATCATCCAGATTTTATCTCGGTAAGTTTTTCAATGAAAATAGTCATGGCCATGAAACTGTGCATGAATGCTTTTTGGAGAATCTTGGCATTGTTTTATCTATTTATTTTTTTTTTCTGGTGAGGTTTCAGGCTAAATTTTCAAAGGTAGTTTTTTTTTTTTTTTTTTTTTTTTTTTAAAGATTTTTGAAAAAAAAATATACTTCTTTGTTTCTTCCTTTTTCTTTTTTGGCAATTTTCTTCCACTGAATTGATGACTGAGGCATGTAATGTTTTACAAAAAGTTTAATGCAGCTCTGCTGCCTCAGCATGCAGCAGCAATGGAAATACAGTTTCCTTTAATGGCAGCCTCATATTCATTCTTGTGTCACTACCAATCTATAGCAAGCCACTATTATCTCTTTAAAAATACCTTAGTCTTTGGTCTTAGATTCCCTTTACAATATTTTTTTTCACATGTGACTTGGGTATTCAACCTATCACTTTATCTTCTGGCTTGTGGCTTAGCATCTCAAGCAGCTCCTGTTTGAATATTCCATCACAGATTTCCATGGACCCCGGGGGTGAAGGGAGTAAGCACTGCAATATTGTGTATATGAGATGCATCACTTTAGTTTAAATTTCACTGACAATAGGTTACACAGCTCAGTTTTGTCATTATGGTACCAAACTATGCAGTCTATCATGGGAAATTAAAATGTTAACTGGACAGAAGGTGCTCAAAGTTCTGTGTGTAACTACTTGACAGAAAAAAAGCAAACCTAAGAAAGGCTGTGATATGCCAAGAGCTCTCAAATATCACACTCTGTAACATGAAGCCCCTTGAATTTATACAGGATGGCAGTTGAGCTACCTAGGCTCAAAAAAATAAATAAATAAAAAAATTTTTAAAAAATTAAAAAAAAATAAGCAAACAACCTGCTGCCTGCTTCACACTCTAAAAGAGTTTTCTTTTGTAACAGCTTCCATTCTTTTAATCAAATTCTCTGTATGTCTCTGTCAAATGCTTTGTTCTTGGACAAATGAACCTGTATATTCTTTGAAGAACCTATCAAACCCTAATATCCACTGATACCAAAATAAGAGCCTGGGCAGTCTCAATTTACCAATTTTAGCCCCAGAATATTGCTTTTATCTTTTGTACATTGGTGTAGGTGTGTGTGTGTACAAGTGTGTGTCTGCATATGTTTATGTATCAAGTATATGCATGGAAGTCAAAAGCCAGCCCTGAGTGTCAATAATCATCTTAAGCCAAAGTACCTAGTTGTTCACTGCTGACAAGGCTAGCTGACTTAAAAGCTTCTGAGCATTCTTTTGTCTCTAATTCCCATTATCCTTTAGGTTAATACCTTAGAAAATGAAATTCCTGCCCTATCACCTCTGGTTTGTATATGATTCTATGTACTCAAATTGGTGCTAGCGAATTTGAGAAGACTAGTTTTACCAAAAAAAGAGAGCCATCTCTATAGTCTTGCTTTGAAACTTTTCAAGAACTCCTTTCTTAAATCATGCAGTAGAAAATCATATCTAGACATGTAAATTTGTTTCAGAAGGAGGAAAAAGTTTAGATTGTGAACCATAGTGAATGCTGGGAAGGGAGTCAGCTGTATTTCACTTATGCAAGGCTTGTCCTTGAAGAAATGAGTGCAGTAGAACTATGGAGCACAGAAATAGAAATTTCAGGTTGAAGAGAGGAAGGGGATGAAGATGTACTGATGCTGCTATTAATGTGGTTGACATCCTGAGTGTGTTGCTTGATGAAGTTTGCTTATGAAAGTAAGCTATTCTTGAGTCAGTTCAGACCAGTAATGTCTTAAGGGTCTTTTTTCCTCCTATACATAGAAAGAGAATGGTTCTAAGCACCATTGGATAATTCTTTATTATCATGTTCTCTTAGACTATTTGATAATTCTTTGTGACCCGAGTATGGACTATCTATGTCATATCCTCTCTTTGATTGTACTAGAGCAGATTAACTATTATGCGGACCTCTAATCAGAAAACAAAAAAGCAAAGATATGCAGAAGCAACTCAAAACTCACAAACAATGCTTTAGAGGACTCAGAATGAATGACTCTCAGATGGACTTTCTTCCTTCCTTCCTTTCTTTCTTTCTTTTCTTTCTTTCTTTCTTTCTTTCTTTCTTTCTTTCTTTCTTTCTTTCTTTCTTACAAAATTCTCACTGAACTCAACAAAATCTTGACTTAAGTCACTGCTAATACAGAAAAGGATAAGACTGATCTCACAAGGTAAATGACATAATTTATTTATTAGCCCAATATGAGTGGACTGGACTAGAAACTTTCAAGTCATCCCAAGTTGCATTTTCTGATATGGTAGGAGTTTTATGATGATTTTATGATATCAAAGGTTAAAATCATAAATGAGGTAACTGTAATATTTTGGTAAAGATATCAAGTAGGCAGGCTGCAGCAAATAGGAGGAACCTAAGGAATAGGCTGCAAATGCTATATGATACCACATTTACATTTTTCAAGATACTACATGAGAGAGAGAGAGAGTGGAACTACATCCTAAATTTAGTATCAGTATCAAATGGTCAACCATGGTAACCTACAAAAAAGTAACATTATACGGACAGAACAGCTTATAGTTGGACAATATATATATATATATACATATATATATATATATATATATATATATATATATATATATATATATATATGTATGTATGTATGTATAAAACATACATAATCACAATTAGAGAAAAATGAAACCACAAATTGGGAGAATGTGGAAGACTATATCGAAGGGCTTAGAAAGAGAAATAGAAATGAAAAAAAAATTATATTATAATCTTAAAATTAAAAAAGGGAATATACCTAATGCTTTTATAGAAGACAAGAATTCAAATCCCATGTTTTCTGTCAGATAGCTTGCAACTGTCTGCAATCCCGGTTCCAGTGAATTCAATGGCATCTCCTGACTTCCATGGCCACCAGCATATTTGTGAGAAAATATACACAGAAACACATGTGCATGAGCATAGATAAAAATAATGATTTCAAGCAGAATGAAATAAGGTAAAACTGAACTGAAAACATTTGACTTGTTGAACATCACAGGTTAGCCTGGATCAACTATAGTATGCTCAAGTGCTTCATCATCAGTCAGTGGGCAACAATCAAACAAAATCAAATCAACAACACAAAACCTCTTTATTTTAAAACATAGGAAATTTTAAATATATACTAGAGAAGAGGATTCTGATGGATATAATGGTATGCAAATTCCTTTCACACAACCATAAAGCTAACAATTGTCAGTTATAAGTTATAAACTCAAGACAATATATGGAATATAGTGATCAACAACAGATCGGGGTTGGGTAGCTAGATTAGGAAACAGTAATAGTGTCAGGGCTTGATGCTCACCTGTGGGATGGTTATCAAGTTGGCAACCAAACCCTGACACCGTTACTGAAGCCACATTGTGCTGGAAGAAATGTCTGTCCTCTGAGTGGTTCTACCAGCAGTCGACTGAGACAGAAGCAGATAATTACAGCCAATTATTTGACTAAGGTCTGTGGCCTTTATGGAAGAGTTAGCAGAAGAAATGGAGAACCTCAAGATATTGTAATCCCATAGGAAAAGCAACAGTATCAAATGACCTGGACCACTGGGAATTACCAGAGAGTAAGCCAAAAATGAATGAATGAATGAATGAATGAATAAATAAATAAATAAATAAACAAACAAATAAATAAAAAACAGAGGGCATACAAGGGATGGTCTGTGACTCCCAGCACTTATGTAGCAGAGAGACTAGCTTGTCTAGTCTCAGTGGGAAAGGATGCACCTAGTCCTCTAGAATTGATGTCCTAGGGCCAGGGAGATGTTGGCCTGTGAGGTAGGTGTGTATCTTGGGGGATGAGGAGCTTGGGAGAGTGACTGAGGTCAGTGGGAGAACAAAAAAAAAAAAAAAAAAAAAAAAAAAAAAAAAAAAAAAAAAACCTCTCAGCATCTCAGCAGCAAAGAAAGAGGGTTGAAGTGAAGAAATTCTAGAGGAATAACTGGGAAGAAAGGCAACATTTGAAATCTTAATATAGAAAACCATTTAAAAAAAGATTTGCAAACAGAAGCAGCAAACCTGAGAAAAGACATACATAAGCCTATTGCATCTGAAAGAAGATACTAAGACATGCTTGTGTGTACTGGTTCAGAGAGGAGAAAAAATACAGATATAATTGTCGCAGGAAACAAAATGTAGAGAAACGAAATGTCATTGGATGGAAATTAAACGAACTGCTTTTCTAAATTCCTTTTTAAAAAGTTAGAGTTCTGCTGATTAAAAAGGCTTTCATTTCCTTTTGTGAAAACATCGGTTTAGGGGGTGAATTTACTCAAAATTATTACATTATACTAAAATGTTTACCAGTCTTTCCTTTACTGCAGCCATATGTTAATAGTACTTTCTTTATTCACTTAACTGAGCTTTTAATGGATTAAATTGTTCAAAACATCACTATTATGCTTTTGGGCTTTTTAGACATCCCATAATTGCTATGTATTCTCTTCCAGCTGTGTATTAACATAAAAATGCAGGCATTATTTTCACTAAGACTGCATGCCAAGGCTGAAATTCTGTTTGGTACTAGAAAAAAAAAAATATGACAAAGATTGCTTTAGAGTACTGTGTTTTTCAAAGGATGATGGCCCTAAGATTTTTTTTTAATGAAACACATCTTATTTGATTAAATATTTATGTATGACTTAATATATTTGCCAACATCGCCATTCTCAATTTAAGATATGTATTGCTGAATAGTCTCAGTTTAAGAAGAGCTAATGGTGGGCACAATGGTGTGTGTGCATGTGTGGCGGGAGAGCAGAAATCTTGTGTATGTCAATGTCATATACCAGATTTTCAAAAGCACAAAATACCAGGAAGAAATGCATTCAGGTAGTTATGACTTGGTAGAAGTAGAAGAGGACAGACAGGAGAAAGAGGGGGAGAAAGGGGAAGAAGAACAAGAAGAAGATTATTTTGGTGAAAACTAAAAGACAACTTTGAAGATATGTTAATGTGCATTTTTCTCTTAAATGTATATACCTCACTTGACTGTTGATAATAAAGTCCTAATAATTTTATTTAATGAATATACTTGTCTAATTATTATAAAAGTATCATAGAGAATAAAGGGTAGTAAGAATAAACTATGAGCAACATGTCCTCCAGAATATATATGGCAATATCTGGTAATGGTTTAAGTATGAGAAAAAGTTAATAACTGGAATCATTGGGTTTAGAGGTCAGTGATGCCTCTAAACATTTTTGAATGTTCTGGACACTACAAACCTCAACAGTCTGACTCTGAAAAAAAAACACACACACACACAATGTAGACTATTACCATTATTCTTGGTTAGACATTCTAACTAACTGAAAAATTATTTCTAAAGACCCAAAAGATTTGGTTGCAACATATACAGAAATTAAGTTGGAATCAAATTCAGAACTTCATCCATGGTAGCTACTAGAATTTTGGAAGGGGTGATGCCAGTTTTATGGGCTAGAAAAATTATTAAAGTTTACAGTTTACTGAGCAACAATATGAATCTTTGAGGTAAGGTGTTCCCAGTGCTAAATAGTACCATGACTGATATAGGTGTAATCTGCTACCTTCTAGTTAGATTTGAATCTTCTCCAGAAGAAGAATCTCATGGGTGGTAGCTTAAACCTGGTCAGGAGCCTCTGCTGGGAATCTGATAGACCAGAAGAGAGAACCTACCACTGCTACTTTGCTGGATCAGTGTGTAACCAAATTGCCCTATAAATACATATATAAATTAGTTGTGCTTTCTGCCTTCAGAGGTGTAGTTTCTTATTGCAGTTGTCAGAGATAAATATATACCCTTTGTGGTCAATGTGCTAAAAATAAATAACTGTTACATGCATGTCACTAAATGGAATGTCTGTATCATTCTGTATATGGCCCAGGGAATGTTACAGAAGATGAGTTAAAAATAGAATAGCCATAAGATGGGAAGGTACTCTTCAGAAATATGTCTTCTGTATATGACTGACTATTCTAGTCTTGTTTTTACTGTCACTGTGCTTACCTGTACATATCTTCATAAATCCAGCCCTGTCAACAGTTTATCATGGTTGGATGAGGTAGTTATGAGATATTATTCAGCTGTTAAAAATAATATATCATGATATTTTCAGGGAAATATACAGAACAAGAAGCAATCATCTTACAGAAGGCAACCCAGTCCCAGAAAGGGAAATATGAGACACATTTACCTACATGTGTATATAATCTTCTAAATAATGAAAAATAATATAATCTGAAGATGCAGAAAAACTGTTAGGTATAACTGAAGGGACTACAAGAAACAGTTTATCTTGAGCACAAAAAATAAAGTAGATTTATGGGTACAGTATGGTCAGGTAAATAGAAATGGGAAAAATAAGTTTGGAGAAGTGGAGGTGGGAAGAAGTTCAGAAAAGGGATGCAGGGACAGATAGGTAGAATTCATATATTTGAGAGACTGTATTGAAACCTAGTATAGTGGAAACTTCCTAAAATATATGAAGACATTTTTAATGAAGTCTATATAATGAGAGAAGTAGAATTTCAACTAGGCATCTCTTATTACCAATCAATTTTCTATTCCTCAGTCTGGATTATATCCATTTGAATTGTTGACCAGTGTAGTCTCATGGAAATTTCCAAATGATATAAACTGTTATCATGACAATAGGTTGCTCTCCACAAATTGATATCAAGGCTTCCTAGTTGACAAAACAATCACACAATTCTTTGAGCATGGGAAGGTTGCACTAACTTATACTAATTTAGCCACATGTTGTATAGTCTCTTTGGTTTCAAAGGTACTTTGTAAGTTACCTGTGGGTTTTCAAATAGGATTGGCTACAATTGGTATATAAATTTGAATGCTTGGTTATTAGGGAGTGGTACTTTGTGAGAGGATCACATTGCATGGACTTTTTTGGATTAAGAGTGGCTTTATTGGGTGAAGTGTTTCACTGGGTGTGGGATTTGGGGTTTCAAAAGATCAACCCAAGTCTAGTTACTCTCTCTCTCTCTCTCTCTCTTTCTCACTTCTTGCTACCTATAAGTCCAGATGTAAGACTCTCAGCTCTTTCACTCTAAACTTTGCCTGCCTGTATGCTGCATGCTTCCCACCATGCTAATAATGGACTAAAACATTGAAACCATAAACTAGACACGCTGAAAATTCTTTCCTTTATCAGAGTTGCTATGGTCAGTGTCTATTTACAGAAAAAAAATAATAAGACACTGCACAAAAATAAATTTAAACACCTACTAGTCATGGATCCTTTGATCTTTAATACATCCTCCCTGAAAATTATGATAGAGCAATGGCAAAAAGAAGCTAGTGGGGGTAACTAATCAAAGTTTGATTTAACATAATACACAATCCATAAAAAATAACTCATAGTGTGCTCTGATGTGAGCAAAACACAGATATTTAGATTGCCCATTTAACTAGGGTGATTTGCTACTAGCAACTAGTACAGGGAAGGAAGGAAGGAAAGAAAGAAATGAAGAAGGATGAAAGGAAGGAAAGAAGAAAGGAAAAAAGAGAAAAATGAAACAGAGAAATAAAGAAGAAAAAATAAGCAACAATTAAATGACTCTTAGTTATATTCTGTTATACTCACTGATCAGCACCTATACATGGAACAAGAGCCAGACTATATGTGCACACATACACAAGCACATATCCACACACTCTCCAACACCCACACCAACACCCCCCCACACATAAACACAAAGTGAGAGAGAAAGACAGAGACAGAGAAAATGAGACAGACTGAAAAATGAGACTGGGAGTCAATAAGACAGAGCAAGGAGAGGGAGTTTGAGAAAACAGTTCTAAAACTTTGGAATGCCAAACACTCCAGAAAAAGAAGACGCAGATCTGAAATCATACCTCAAGACACTGATAGATACTTAAACAAGAACGGGAGGAAAAGCAAAAAGAATCAGAAACTTTTAAAGAGGAAACAAGAAAAACACAAAAAGAACTCAAAGAACTAGAGGAAAACAGAACCAAAGAGACAAAGGAATGGAAAAGGGAATTTAAAACAGAAATTGACACAATAAAGAAAACACTAAAAGAGATAACCTTAGAGGTAGAACACATAAAAAAGAAATCAGGAGTCACAGAAGCAAGCATTTCCAATAGACTACAAAAGATGAAAGAGAGAATCTTGGGGGCAGAAGACAACATTGTAAACATAGACAAAACAGCCAGAGAAGATGCAAAAAACAAAAAGCTCCTAACCCAAAATGTCCAGGAAATCCAAGACACAATTAGAAGACCGAACCTAAGGATAATAGGAATAGAAGAGTGAAAAGAATATCAACTAAGAGGCACAGTAAATATCTTCAACAAAATCGTAGAAGAAAACTTCACTACCCTTAATAATGAGATGACCACAAGCAAAAAAGAAGCCTTCAGAACTCCACATAGGTTGGACCAGAAAAGAAATCCCTCCCGACACATAATAGTCAAAACACCAAGTGCCCAAAGCCAAGAAAGAATACTAAAAGCAGTAAGGGAAAAAGGTCAGGTAACATATAAAGGCAAACCAATCAGAATCACACTCAGTTTCTCAACAGAGACTATGAAAACTAGAAGAGACATCATGCACACCCTAAGAAAGCACAAGTGCCAGCCCAAGCTGCTATACCCAGCAAAACTATCAATCACCATAGACCGAGAGATGAAGATATTTCAATATAAATCAAAATTTACATAATATCTGAACACGAACCCAGCACTAAATAAGTTATAGGTGAAAAACCCAAATCAAAGAGGGGAACTACATCCTAGTAAAAACAAGAAAACTCCTAAACAAGAAAACCAAAAGAAGAAAAAGACACAGACACAACTGAACCCACAAAAGCAATAATAGCAGGAAACAGAAACAACTATTTCTTGATATCTATTAATATAAATGGACTCAACTCCCCAATAAAGAGACATAGGCTATCAGACTGGATAAATAAACAAAATCCAGCATGTTGCTGCATACAGGAAACTCATCTCAGAGACAAGGACAGAAACTATCTCAGAGTAAAAGTGTGGTTAAAAAACTTCCAAGCACACAGCCCCAAATTAACAACATCAGAAAAGAAAGTGGGGACATAAAAACTGAAACTGAGGAAATTCAAGAAATCATCAGATCCTACTACAAAAACTTATACTCCACAAAATTGGAAAATCTGGAGGAAATGGATGAATTCCTAGACAGATACAAGATCCCAAAGTTAAATTAGGACCAAGTAAACCATCTAAATAACCCTATAACACCTAAAGAAATAGAAGAAGACATTAAAAGCCTCCCAACCAAAAAAAGCCCAGGTCCAGATGGGTTCAGTGCAGAATTCTATCAGACATTTATTGGGGATATAACACCAATACTCTCCAAACTATTTCAAAAGATAGAATCAGATGGAATACTACCTAACTCATTTTTGGAGGCTACAATAACCCTCGTACCTAAACCACACAAAGACCCTACAAGGAAAGAGAACTTCACTCCAATCTCACTTATGAACATTGATGCAAAAATACTCAACAAAATTTTTGCAAACCGAATTCAAGAACACATCAAAACAATCATTCATCATGACCAAGTAGGCTTCATCCCTGGGATGCAGGGATGGTTTAATATAAGGAAATCCATCAACGTAATCCACTATATAAACAAACTCAAAGATCAAAATCACATGGTCATCTCACTAGATGCTGAGAAAGCATTTGACAAAATCCAACACCCCTTCATGTTAAAAGTCCTGGAAAGAACAGGAATCCAAGGTCCATACTTAAACATAATAAAAGCAATATACAGCAAACCAACAGCCAACATCAAAATTAATGACGAGAAACTTGAAGCAATCCCACTAAAATCAGGGACTTGACAAGGTTGCCTACATTCCGCCTACCTATTCAACATAGTACTTGAAGTCCTGGCTGAAGCAATTAGACAGCAAAGGGAGATCAAGGGGATACAAATCGGAAAGGAAGAGATAAAACCATCACTCTTTGCCTATGACATGATAGTGTACTTGAGTGACCCCAAAAATTCTACCAGAGAACTCCTACAGTTGATAAACAAGTTCAACAAAGTGGCCGGATACAAAATTAACTCAAACAAATCAGTAGCCTTCCTATACTCAAAAGACAAACATGTAGAGAAAGAAATTAGGGAAAAGGTACCCTTCACAATCTTCACAAAAACTGTGAAATACCTTGGTGTGACTCTAAGTAAGCAAGTGAAGGACCTGTACGCCAAGAACTTCAAACCTCTAAAGATGGACATTGAGGAAGATCTCAGAAAATGGAAATATCTCCCATGCTCATGGATTGAAATATCAACATATTAAAAATGGCCATCCTACCAAAAGCAATCTACAGATTTAATGCAATCCCCATCAAAATTCCAACCCAGTTCTTCATGAAATTGGATAGATCAATATGCAATTACATATGGAATAACAAAAGACCTAGAATAGCTAAATCCATCCTCAACAACAAGAAAACATCTGCGGGAATCACTATCCCAGACCTCAAGCTATATTACAAGGCAATTTTGCAGAAAACTGCATTGTACTGGTACAGAAATAGGCATGTGGATCAATGGAATAGAATAGAAGATCCAGAAAAGCCCTCATGTATATGGTTACCTGATTTTTGACAAAGAAGCAGTAAACATTCAATGGAAATAGGAAAGCCTATTCAACAAATGGTGCAGGTCCAACTGGCACTCAGCATGCAAAGGAATGAAAATAGACCCTTTCTTATCTCCTTGTACAAAGCTCAAGTGTAAGTGGATCAAAGATCTCCACATTAAACCAGATACACTGAAACTATTAGATGAGAAAGTAGGGAAAACCTTAGAACACATAGGCACAGGAGAAAATTTCCTAAACAAAACACCAATGGCTCAATCTCTAAGGTCAAAGATTAACAAATGGGACTTAATGAGATTGCAAAGTTTCTGTAAGGCTAAGGACATTGTCAAG
This sequence comes from Micromys minutus, assembly GCF_963924665.1. NCBI lineage: Eukaryota > Metazoa > Chordata > Mammalia > Rodentia > Muridae > Micromys > Micromys minutus. Next base: position 10,592,582 of record NC_137953.1, read on the forward strand.
AAAACAAAATGGCAACCAACAGAATGTGAAAAGTTCTTTATCAACACCACATCAGATAGAGGCCTAATATCCAAGGTATACAAGGAACTCAAAAAGCTAGGCACCAGAGAATCAAATAACCCTATTAAAAAGTGGGGTACAGAGCTAAACAAAACGTTCTCAGTTGAGGAACACCGAATGGCCAAGAAACATCTGAGGAAGTGCTCGACATCCTTAGCCATCAGGAAAATGCCAATCAAAACAACCCTGAGATTCCACCTCACACCAGTCAGATTGGCCAAGATCCAAAACTCAGATGACAGCAGATGCTGGCGAGGTTGTGCAGAAAGAGGAACACTTCTCCACTGTTGGTGGGGTTGCAAGCTAATACAACCAGTCTGGAAATCAGTCTGGCGATACCTCAGAAAATTGGATATAGTACTACCTGAAGACCCAGCTATTCCACTTCTGGGCATATACCCCAGAGACACTTTAATACACAACAAAGATATATGCACCACAATGTTCATAGCAGCTCTATTTATAATAGCCAGAAGCTGGAAGGAACCCAGATGTCCTTCAGAAGATGAATGGATACAAAAATTGTGGTACATTTACACAATGGAATACTACTCAGCCACCAGAAACAATGACTTAACCAAATTCTTAAGAAAATGGCTGTATCTAGAGAATATCATCCTGAGTGAGATAGCCCAGTCACAAAAGAACAGACATAATATGCAGTCACTGATATTGCGATGCTAACCCCAGAGGCTTGTACTCCCCCAGAAACAACTCACAGACTGTATGAAGTCCAGGAAATAAAGAAAACAAAAAAATATATTTACAAAACAAGAATACTTTGACAATTTCCATGTTGCGTTTTGTTTTGCATGTACTTTATGCTCATTGTAACTATTAGGTTTTCAATGCATACTGTCAAGCCCTTTAAAAAAATCAAGTACTGACTAAAAATATATTCACATAGTTTTATTTAAAAATTATTTTAATATCTGAAAAAACAGTATTGGCAAAAATGTATAATTTTAAGCAAAATATGTTTAAAATCTGTACATTTATTTTTGTTTTATAAAATAAAGTCGTTCAAAAAAAAGAAAAAAGGTTAATAATTTTGAAAGACAATGAAGAAGATGTAGGTGATAATTGTCTGCAATCTACCCCCCTTATATAGAGAGGTAAATGCTATATGCGGTCATAATGAGACAAGGATTTTTTTTTTCTGCACTCAGGACATATAAATGAAATGTGTCAATATGTGCATGTCTGTGATCACAGCATTTGGTCACTCCAGGAGGATTGGGAGTTCATGACAATGCTCTACTCCATAAGGAGATTGAGGCCAGTATGGTCTACATAAAACCATGTAACAACAACAATAAACAAACAAAACAGTTGTAAAGTTTTCAAAATCTAAAACTACAGAAAATAAATAGAGAAAGGTAAAGATAAATATTATAAAAATTCTTGTTGAAAGAGATAAATATTAGGATACAATTTAAATAAAAAAAAAAAAAAAAAAAAACCTCAGCTACAGAGATGATTGGGTAGTAAAAAGTGTTTGCTGCTTTTGAAGTTTACCTGAGTATCCACACCAGGTATTTGAGATTGCCAATGGTGCAATTTCAAAGGGATTTGGTGTCTTCTTCTGGCCTCTAGGGGCGCTGCATTCATATGTCTGTGCTCCCATATAAAAGTAACTTTTAGTTGCCAGGTTTTAGTTGTTGTTTTGGAGCCTTATGGCTGAATAAGCTCATCCTTCCTAGTTCTTTTTAAACTGTAGCTGACTGGCTTAACTCAAAACATGTGGCTCAAAATTTTTTTCCAAGGAGACTCATTCTAACTGGTTTTTCTTGGCTGCTCACTGAAATCCTCTGCTTGACCTCAATCCAACTCTAGCCATCTTCTGGCTCCTTCATATGTTTGGCTGTTCTGTCTTGATTTGGAACCTGTCACTGCAAAACTTCCCCAGTAAAATTGCCTCCTCAGCATCAGTCAGTTGTTCAGTCAGTCAGTCAGTCAGTCAGTCAGTCAGTCAGTCTGTCTGTCTGCCTGACTGCCTGTCTGTCTGCCTGCCTGTCTGTCTGCCTGTCTCTGTGTGTGTGTCTGTATCTCTTGCTGTCTTTTTGGTTCTTTCTCATGCTCTCTCTTCCTCTCTCCCTCTCCATTTCTCTCTCCCTCTCTCTCTGTGTGTATATGTGTGTGTGTGGGTGTGTGTGTGTGTGTGTGTGTATACTGCCTGCGTGTGACTCTATGCTCCTTTTAAAAAATATTTTATAGAAGATACTCTCTGTTTACATTTTAGATGTTATCCCCTTTTTTCCCCTTTCCCGATCTCATCCCTCCTTCACTCCATTTATTTCCATGAAGATGCTCTTTCTCCCAATCAACCACTCCACCTCAGTGCCTTGGCATTCTCCTTACAAAGGAAAAAAGAACCTTCAGTGGACCAAAGGCCTCTTCTACCATTGATTACAGACAATGCTATCTTCTGCTACATATGCAACTGGAGCCATGGGTGCTCAATGGTTGGTGTTTTACTTCATGGGAGTTGTGGAGGGTTTGATTGGTTGATAAAGTTGTTCTTCTTGTGAGGTTGAAACCCTTTTGGCTCCTCCAGTCCATTGGGTTTCTCTGTTCACTCTGATGGTTATTGGCAAGCACCTTCAGCCATATCTCTACTATTCTGGCAGAACATCCAAGGAGGCATCCAGTGTCTAGTTCCTGCCATTAAGCACTTCTTGGCATTAGCAATAGTGCTTGGATTTAGTGGCTTCATATGGAAAGGATCCCCAGGTGAGGCAGTATCTAATTGATCTTTGTTCAATCCCTGCTCCTCTATTTGACCCTATATTTCCTCCCATGAGTGTTTTGTTCTAAGAAGGCCTGAGGCATCCACATTTTGGCCTTCCTTCTTTTTGAGCTTCATAAGGTCTGTGAATTGTTTCTTGGGCATTCAATGCTTTTAAGGGCTAGTGTAATTCAGTGAAATTTTTTAAATCATTTATTGAAGGTGGAAGAGCATTGATAGTAGATGTTATATAAAATAATAGGTGTGAGTCTGGCTGGGACAGTGTACAAGTGTAAGAATGGATGAAATTAACCACTCAGGTGAATTGAACTGGAAATGATTGCTGAGCATGCAGACAATCATCCATTGTACTCCACTGATTATACATGTCTCTGAGTTTTAAGTGAGAGTAACAATTAATTGATGTCCAATTATGACAATGTACCACCTTTACATTCTCTAGAATATTATTAAACCTGAAATGGCATTTTTAAATTTCCCAATAGATTTAAAAAAAAAAAATATATATATATATATATATATATCTGTACAGTGTGACATTTCCTATGCACAAATTGCTTTTGATATTTAGTTTCCATAAGCAGATAACAAAATTATTATCTACTGGTTATAAGTTAATGATTACTTGATAGATTTCTATCTTTATTTTATATTGTAAAGGAGTAAAGGAAGTATTTTTTTTTCTTTTATTCTTTTTTGTCCTTGTGTATGAGTAACAACTATAGACAATTTCCAACAGTAGATATGCTGTGAGAATTACAAGGCATCCCACATGGGCAACCACTAGGGACTCAAGATAGTCAAAGAGGAAAATACAGTCAAATTGAAAAATAGAATAGTTTTTGAAAAATTTGAATAGACATTTTTATAGATATATCAGACATTGACATAATTAAAAGTATATGTTTATTACAGCAGATAAAGCATTATTGGATCAAAAAATGTATAGAAAACGATAGATATTTCTGCTTCTGCATTAATATTTTGTCATTATCTTTGATCTAACTTCTTTTAGGTGAGACTTAATATGTCAGTCAATGAAATGGCTCAAAAATTTTGGAGTACATACTTCTTAAGTTTATTTATTAAACATTCCCCAAATTGCCACCCTTCCCAGTCCCACCATCCAGTGTTCTTTACCCCTTCCTTCCCCCTTTTCATCTGATAGTGTGCTAAAGTACATGCTTTTATCAAGTAGAAATCCTTCCAATCATATGTGTGAGTGTGTGTGTGTGCGTGTGTGTGTGTATGTGTGTGTATGTGTGTGTATGTATAATGACAGAGAAAGAGTGAGAGTTGTGTGTGTGTATGTGTGTGTGTGTGTGTGTGTGTGTGTGTGTGTGTGTGTACACATTTTTCTTATGTATGGGGCTTTACCGCATGTACAAATATGTGTAATATTGCATATATACCATATCAAATTATCTATCAAATACAATAATGGCTGCTTATGCATAGAAGGTTCAAGAATCTAGTAGTTGTTTAGTCTGTGAGGTTGATTGTCTCAGTTAGTCTTGAGTATCTGCCAGAATACTGAAATAGAATAGACTCCAATGAAGAAATGGATCTTCTAGTGTGTGCAAGGCGATGGCAAGCAAGCAAAGAATGAGGTTTCTGTCTTTCATGACCATTGTGTAGGCTTCCTGTAGAATTCATGACACAAGTCAAAGGGTCACATGACTCACCTCAAGTGATCTGGGATAAATGTCTCTCATTCCACTTCAATGACCCAGATTAGAAGAAGATGTTCACATTTTACATGATTTACTTAAGCAAAATCTCTCACAGGTGGGCACAGGTATTTTGGGATTTTAGTTAATTCAGAAAACAATCAAACTGATCATTAAAATGGTTACCACACCATCACTAGGTGGGTCCATGGACAAAGACTACTCTGAAAATTTAGTATAATCTTGAAATTCATTAATTCTGTACACAATCTCTAATTCTACTCTACTACATGACTATATGATTTTATGAATTAGGATATTAGTGTGATTTCTTTCATGTTTTAGTTATCTTTAAAAATGTTTGAATGTTCACATTTCCCAGTAGGCATTTTCATGAGTAAATGCTAATGGTTCCATTTGGTAAAGCATGGTAGAGTTCAGTGTCACTCCTTTTCTTTGGAATACAGTGTCTCCTCCCACAGTCAAGTACACATTTTGTATTTAGAAAAGTATAAATGACTTATCAAGACACTTAAGACTTGGAATTTAGGTACAGTTAATTCTGAGCTCTGAAAAAGCCATTTGTTTTAGTTTCATTTTCTGTTGCTGTGATTACATTTCTAACTAAAAAATCCTAAGCAGGCAGGGGTTTATGGAGCTTATAATTCCAGGTTACATACAATTCATAAGTGTAGGGAACTTAAGACTGCAGGAATCTGAAGCAGCTCTTCACAATGTTTTCGCAGTCAGGAGCAGAAAATAATGGACTAATGCCATGTATGCTAGTACACAGTTTAATTGCAACACTCTTATTCAGTCCTGGACCCCCTGCCAGGTGAAAGATTCAATGCACATTAGGCAGAATTTTACTCCACAGGCATTCCCACAAGCCAGCCTGACCTGCCCCAACTCTAATTGAAATGTTCTTCTTTGGTGACTCAAGATTATCTAAGTTGGCAATTAAAACTAAACTAACAATTAAGTCATGCATACTTTTTTTCTCTCTATGTCACTTATTTTTTGTGTATATATAGTTTCTAATATCATAACAATTCACTTGTCTTTGGATATACAATGTTTATTATAGATTTCACACCAGAAGTTTTATGAAAGGCAGTGGCACTACTCTAAATCTTATTTTCTTCAGCAAGAATAAAAGCAGAAGCTGAATCCTTCTTGTAACAAAGTGTCATCAATATAAGAATTCACCATATACCACACCTCTCAACATCCTGAGGTTTTATATGCTAGCACTATAGGTGTCACTCATTCTCGTCTTTATATATGTTATTCATTTCCATTTTTCAGATTAATATAATTACATCATATCTTTATTACATTTCATTCTTTAAAATATATGATGTCTTTTAAAATTAATTGTTACTAAATATGTAAGTAAAACCTTTTTATTCTGTATAATCTAATCTATATTTCCATTGTTATGGATGACCATTTGTTATTGGATGAACAATTAATTGGATTCTTCTTCCCTGAAAAAGAATGTTCACCCACTCTTAGTATTTCTTGGTTGCCTCTAGTTCTATTAGTAGTATTGAAACTTCCTGAGTTTTCCTCCAACCATGAAAGTGTATTGTTCTTTACCCTTGATTAAATCATCTCCAGGCAGTCATATTGAATGGGACTTTATGAGTGTATCTTCTGACATTCCTAATAGAAATTATCTCACCGTAAATTCCCTGCTCATCTGGTTCTTACCCTCTTAGCCTATTTTTTGTAATGTTTTCTGGGACTTACTCACGAGTCATTTTATAAACATATCATTTTGGACCTGGCTCTAAAATTTAGCATTTTGGTTGCCTATGGTTAGGTATAATGGTCAGTCCCACATATCACAAATATCGAAAAGTTTAAAAACATATAAATTGAATATTTTCTGTTCTGAATGCTATAATGGATGAAATTAGTATTTTGTGGTTGAAAAATAATATTAAGAATAAAAAATAGAATAAAGCTCTCTTAAGTGGCAGATAAATTGTAGCATATAATCTAGGCAATGAAAATTAATGTCTATTTTCATTTCCTATTTTAGAGAATCCACATTATATTGAATTTGTGAGTTTCATATGAGTGTTGCCTTGATACCTTGCAACTCCTAAGTATAATATTGAACTCCTTTCATCTTTTTTACCACCAACACAATATTTTATCACCCCATCCTCTCCAACTTCCATTTTTCATGTCTCTTGTGTTATGGACACCCCATGAGTAATTGAGTTTAATTATTATAAAAAGTGAAATTTCAATGTGCAGTCCATGGCTCTTATTTCACCACCCTTCTTCAGAATTCAAAATGTGGTTTTTAAAATATGGCTTGATTATGAAATACTTTGTATTATTTTCTTGTCTGAGAGAATCTTGAATATTGTTTAATTCCTTTCAAATAAAATAACAGTAAAAAATAAAACCTTGAGTGTATCTAATAGAATGTCATTGAGAAAAAGTGCTCTAGCCTCAGATTTTTCTATTTATTCTTTCAATCTTCCCTGAAACATTATGCAATCTATTATTTTATACAGGTGCCTTGCCTACGAGTTCTATGCCTTTCTCATTCTCTTTTTATTCAAATTTACATCACTTTCAAGAGAGGAAATGTAGCCTGTGAAAATAGTCTCTGATGTTGTATTTTCTTTAAAGAACCATATGTGTCTTTTCCTCCAGATTTCTTCATTTATTTTTCTTTTTACTATTTCTTACAGAGTACTTTACTTCTGTATCAGTGAGCTTTCTGTTTTACTTCATTAAATGTACTTCCATGTCCCAAGTAAACATAGGCAGAGGGCATTTTCAAAAACATATTTGAGACAAATATTGTGAATGTATTTGAAAAGTGACACTTGGGTTAAAACCAAAGATGAAAAGGTAGATGGGAGTGATAATTCACTCTGAAATGATCCTTTTATTTTCAGGAATGTCAGAAGAGACTGGCATATACATAGCATGAGTATCTCTGAGGTGATGATCAGGAGATTGGAATACATTGGTTACTATGGCTTATTTCTTTCCTTTCTCTTCCCTTTTCCTTTTGAATTGTACTACTGTAAATGTGGTACTAGACTTTCCTAAACCTCATTTTATTTCTCTATTGAATGTAAGTAGAACTGCCATTCTCTTCTTCCATCTTAACTGATTTTGCAGTAATTTCTTTCTCCACATCATAGATTTCTGACTCATGGGTTGTGGTGGTAGGATAACAGCCATAGAGGTGTACAAGAGATGGAACTTCAGGTCTCTGTGCAAATTTCAGGGTGTATTTGCTTAGTCATTGACCTTGGAGAATGATCTTGGCCATTCAGCTTCTATATCTGACCCTTGCTTTGAAGCATGCCTAGAACATGAATCTGTAGCATTGAATATATTCTAGGGTGAACCAAAATATGCAAACCTTCCCAGACAGCTACATGGGGGCAGTGGTCTGGAGTTTGGTAATGAAGAGGCAATTCTGTAACCTGAGGCTTCAAGTTCCAACCTGATTCTAGGGCTCACTTCTACATAAATGTTTAGAGCCTTGAAACATGCAGTCATGATAAATGTTGATTATTTTTGAAGTAGGCCTAGCATCAATTTGCAAGCAAGATATGATGTTATCTTTCCTATACTTCCATATATTGTTAATTATGTCCATCTCTTCAAGCTGATTAGTCTGCAATAAATGGAATAGGGGCTGAGTGTTATAGCTTGAAAATGAAATCATTTCACAGGCTTTTTAGTTGGTGTTTGCTCCCTTTGTAAGTGGTTATATTTTTGGAAAGTTGAAGAAGTGGGGTCCAGCTGGAAAAAGTAGTCAGTCACTGATACATTGATACTGAGTCCTTGAGGTTGGCAGGGGATATTTCCTGTGTATATGAGAGTGCATATGCCTGTGCATGTGTGTGTTTCTGGTTCCTCTCCCATATGAGATGAGAACTCTTGTCACATGCTGCTAATTTACTCTTGTTCTTCACTACATAATACACTATGGACCATGTCCTCTGAAATGTTGAGTCAAGTTAAATCCCTCTGTGTCCCCCTTTCCTCCGTGTGTGTGTGTGTGTGTGTGTGTGTGTGTGTGTGTGTGTGTGTGTGTATGTGTATGTGTGTGAGTGTGTGTGTGATTCTTATAGTGGTATAAAACCAGCACTTAGGAATACTAGATAGAAATATTTCTATGAGTTTTAGACTGGCCTAGATATATAATAAGTTCTTCATTGGCTTGGACTACAATGTGATAACTTATTTCAAAATACCAAATCAAGAAAACAAGAAAAAAACATGAAAAACAAAACTCTACAACAAAAATTGTTCTTGTCAGGCATCTGTCTTGGTGATAATAAAATTAGCTTTTGAGCAACAAACTGTTATTTTGCCCTTGTTATCTACAAAAATGTTATTATCAAACTACTACTAGAAACAATGATCCTTCTCCCCCCTTTTCCTGACTTTGAGTCAATGCACATTTTGAATGGTTACTATACAGATAGATAGTTCTATAAACATACATGTTCTAGGGAGTCCTACTCTACCATATTTTTTTTTCTCAAACTGCCACAGGCACTTTTATCAACTTCAAAGAATTCTGATTTTCTTAGAGTAGGGGTTATGTAGGCTCATAGATTTTTTTTTTTATAATAAGAGTGTAACAAGGCATGCAAACCACTAAACTGCTACCATAATGTAAGGGTTCAATAAGTGGTAACTGAGGTTAAGCAATAGGTACCTGTAGGATATAAACTTAGGTCTCATTTGGCTTCAATTATGCCCAACAAGACAAGTTATTGAAGGCATAAACTTTTATTTTATGGTCATAGTACAGCATAACCATCCTTTTTTCAGTCTTATGTAATAAATAACCTTTTTTGACTATTTAGTCAGAATTTTATAGATTTATATATTTATTTTCTCATTTATTTTTCTAGAATCAGGTCACATTCTGGATTTTATGACATTCCCAATCTTGCTAAGTCACTCAAGTTGGTCTTTGAGTTTGTGCCTACAATTTCTTATTGCAATTAAAACAGTATTTTCAAATTAATTTGTGAGAAGCTTACTAAAGCAATTTATAGGCTTGTTTTATAAGCAAAGTTGTAGGACAATTGTTTGTTATACTTAAAAACTTTAACAATTCAAATGCTAAATCTGTTGGCTTCCTTCTTGGCTTCTAGTTGCTTCCTATAAACACTTCAGTTTTTATTTATAATTAAAAAATACTGATTTAAGGAATAGGACTGGAAGAAAGGCCATCCAGACAGAGCCCTCCTTCAGGATCCATCCCATCTGCATACACTAATCCCCCAAACTTTTGCTGATGCCAAGAAGCACTTGGCAACAGGAGCTGTGTGTGTCTCTTCCCATGAGAAGTTCTACCAGCACCTGACCAATACAGATGCAGACACTCCTAGCTAACTATTGGACTGAGGCCGGGGATTTCAGTAGAAGAGCTAGGGAAAGGATTGAAGGAGCTGAAGGGAATTTCACCCCATATAAAGAGCAATATCAACTAGCTGAACCACCCAGAGCTCCCAGGAACTTAACCAGTAAACAAAGAGTATAGAAAGAGAAAACTATGACTCCAGCTACGTATGTAACAGAGGACTGCCATATCTGGCATCAATGCGAAAGGAGGCCCTTGGTCCTGTGGAAGCTTGATGCCCCAGCATAATGAATGCCAGTGCAGTAAGACAGGAGTAGGTGTGTGGGTGGAAAAACAGGGGTGATGGAATGAGAGGTTTGTGGAGGGGTAACTGGGAAGGGGAATATTATATTAAATGTAAATGAATAAAATGATTAATAAAAAAAAACAAAATTATTTTATCTTTATGATTGTGTAAGTAGGTGAGTGTGTGCCTGTGTGTGTGTGTGTGTGTGTGTGTATGTGTGTGCATTTGTGTGTATGACAGTACAGTATGTATATACACTTAGTTTATTTAGGCTAGAAGAGGGTTTTGAACACACTGGAGCTGGAATGAGCCAATAGATCTGAATTGTTGGGAAGTCAATACCAGTTCTCTGCCAGAAGAGTAAATGTTCCTAACTACTGAGCTTTCTCTATGGGTATGGCCCTTTAAGTTATATTAGTAACAGTTTCTTCACAAATAAGTACTCTCCACTGATACCAAACATAGAAACAGAGAAGATATGGACATTCAACAAGCTAGTTCATGAAACTACCTCCTAGAATTCTATTATATTTTCACTGGCATAGAAAGCTGAAGCATATTCTGTATATATGAATAAAACTTTCATTACCCAGTATAAGGAACTATCTAAGAGTAGAAGGTATCCTTGATTTTCAAGTTAGTCTCTCCAAAAGCTAGAACAAAATATCTAGGAATCTTTTTATAATTTACTGTTTTATTCATTGATACGACTATGAATAGATGTTTATACTTTAGTAGTATACAGTTCTCAGCAATATTCACCCATAGAAATGGAAATAAATGAAATATACTTGATAATCTTATACACCAATAAATATTATTTATATATCTACATTATCAGATAGGAATTGAAGCTAAATAAATGACTCATTTGGTAGAATATTGACTTTTATAGCATGAAGACCCAAGATAAATCAATAGAAAAGAAAAGTAAGTAAGAAAGAAAGAAAGAGAAAGAAAGAATGAAAGGAAGGAAAGAAGAATAAGGATCATTATGAAGCTGTAATAGAGCCTACCTTGTCTATATCGCCAGTTTAGTTCCAGGTAAGTGATATCATCAACAAATTTAATTAATATCATTTGAGGGCTAGTGCCAGAGGCTGGTATCAGTCATGCACACTCCTTCATGCATGCACATACACACACACACACACACACACACACACACACACACACACACACACACACATCAAATAAATGAGTATTACTACATCAGTGCCTCAAACATATCCATTTCAGGCCATGGTTTGTAGATAACCCCCACATCCTTTTACATACAGGCAATAACATTTTAATTCAATGGGTTAAAAAAGTTTCAGTGACTTAACAAAGAAAAAATGGACAAGATAGCAATGGATTCATCTGGAAGGAGTTGGAGTGGAGAGTTCCAGATGGATAGTATAAAAATTATCATGCACGATTTAAAATTACTATATAAAATAATCCTTAAATACACACAAGGAAATCATAATTTCTAATAGAATAAGGTAAGCTAGATTTTAATCAATACATCATCACTGTTTAATGACCATGGTTCTCATATTAGTGATGTATGTTATGTTTAAATATAGTTAAATGAATTTGAACCTGTGAGTCACCTGTTTATATCCATAAGCTCCTATGGCTTCTTTATAGACATTTACTCTCCCAGAGAAGACAAGCTGTGTGTTAACCCTGAAGTTAATTTCTTCTCTTGGGCTATAAAATATTATTATCAGCCCCAGTGTATTTAGATGACCATATGGGGGCCAGATTTCTATTGTGTTCCCTAAGATGATCTCCAAGTTAAGTTTAATTAGACTTAAGAAATTATTTATTAATTTATTTATATTCATCGTGTGTGTGTGTGTGTGTGTGTGTGTGTGTGTGTGTGTGTGTGTGTGTGTGTAATGCTATGAGTTTAGGTATTTAAGGAAGCCAAATGAGAATATTGGATTTCCTAGAATGGGGGCTTCAGTTAGTTGTGAGTCATCAGACATTAGGGCTGAGAACAAAATTGAGGCCCTCTGGAAAAGCATCAATTTTTATAACATCTGATTCATCTCTCCAGCCTCCATTTTATTGATTTTTTTAGAGAAAGAATAATTTACCTTTGTACTAATAACTTCATATTATATAGGTCCTTTTCAGATCTAATGGAGAAACGGTGTTGTACATAACTATGACTTCAAAATTTTATGTTTACTAGATAAATGAGAGTGAATACTATCATTTTAACCAACAAGAAAGATGATACATGTTAAAGTTCATAGGGCCTCGGGTGGGATGGCAAACAGGAAAATAGTTGAAAATAATTGTATGCTTTTCAGATTCTTTTCTTAGTAGATCTGCTGTTGATTTGAGTTGTCATATAAAAATCTTAAAAGCTGAACACTTTGCAAATTCCATAATTTTGGATTGATATAAGATAGGCTAAGCCTAGAGTAGAACAGCTGTCCCAGGTGTACATTCAAGGTCATCTACTATCCTTCTAATGAAATATCAAATTCATGTTAGTAGAATATTTTACCCTTTATTTGAGAAGCTGGAGAAAGATTCTTCAAAATAGACAAATATACACATGAATGAAATATTATGTTATTTTATTTCGGTTTCCTTTTTTGTATCTAAAAAGTTGTTTCAGTTCAGGGCTGGATGGTTTCGCCTTTGCCTTTGCCTTGGAACTTTGAGTTTTTCATTTGTTTTCAAGACGCCTAAGCTCAAAAACATTTTGTACAATTTATGAGATTGGGATAATACATAGGCAGAGGTAAACACTGTAAGCCTGGGTTAATCAATCTCTGTTCATTCCTTTAAAAAGCCAAACTTTTAGGGTAAGCCTTTACTCAGCTTTTGAGAACCAAGCCACTAGAACTTTTTACTAGACTGTTTTGTTGTTGTTGTTTTTGCTGCTGCTGTTGTCATTTTTGTGTTTTGTTTTTGCATGCCTGAGGCCTGTGGCACACTGCATTAATATTTTTGATACTTTATGCTAGCAATACATAATTAATATTAATTCACCCTTTCCCTGAGTTTGTGCTGTATTGATCAATAAAGTCATATGCAGGTACTTAATGCCTGCCAGTCACAGCCCAATTAAAACTCTTACGACTAGGACTGTGAGAGAGACATTACCCATGTAATGTCAGTTTTGGAAGTTTAGATGCATTCTGCACTATTGTATTGGAAACATACTTGGAATCTAGTAATGGGTTTCTTATTGAATTTGCTTCATTCATTTCCCCCTTATGGAATGTTAATATAAATTATCTATCTTGTCTCATGCCAAACACAACTCACTTCAAAGGGAATATGATCATTTATTATACGCCAAATAAGATTGGCCATTTTCTGAAAATACTGATTGAATGTGCTTCAAATAACCTTTTCCAATGTAAGGTCAATTATATGAACTTTTTATAGTCACAGAGTAAAAGTCATGATGAATTATACATTTTCCTAATTCATTTTTGGGGACATTAAGAGGATGTGTTTTGAGGAAGGACATACATCTCTGCGGTTGGCCTTGCATGTTAAATGATAATATCCATAGTTTTGGGGATGGGTAATAGAATACAGGAGTGTGAAGAGGACACATTGCAAAGCTTATGTTAGATGGCACATAGAGTGCTAAGTCAGACATACAAGTGGGAAACAAATATTTATTAAAAAGACAAAGCCAGCCTAATATAATTTTGCCTCTGGTTTTGAAACTTTCCAATTCTGAGGAGTCACAGATATTCAGCCATGTAGAATTGTCGACATAGGTGTGGGCTTATGGCTTCCTAGGAATTTTATTCACTTTATATTCCCCACTGTTAGCCAAGCATCACATTTTGTCCATGAGGAACCCAAGTTTGTTGCATGACTTATGAGACTAAGAACGTTCATTACTTGAAGCTAATATATTTGGGCTACGTAGAAAAAAACATTTATAAGGGGAAATAGTTATTAAATTATTAAGTAGAAATGTGCATGTTAAGCTATGATATGTGTATCATATCAAGGTTTCAGCAATCATGATCCAGGTCTGACTTTTCCATTTATCATGAACATGTCAAAAGCATATTAAGCTAAGATATGTGCATCATATTAATATGTTGACCATCATAATTAAGGTATAAATTTTCATTTTTCTATATTGTACACATGACACATAATAGGCATATTAAATCAAAAATTAAAATATTTTTCTTTTTTATTAAATTATTATATTCTTTTACATTTCAGATAGTATACTTATTCCCAGTCTACTTTCCCAGAGTTTATAAAAATTTACTATAACTAAAAGACTGACAGACAGAAGAAATAGGTACTGTTAAGAACCAAAGAGCACTCTGCATTTATCATTTTATTCTTTGTGTACATTTTCTTTTACATATTTTACCCTTTACAATTATTTAGATTGCATGGAATATCTTGTTGGATGTTTAGAATATTTTAAACATTTAAAAAATTTTACTTTGTTTGAGGTGACTAGTTAATATTTTAGGAAAGCATAGTCTTTAGTACCTATTTCTAGTGATTTATTCTTACAAAAAGACACAAGGTTGGAGATCCAGGGACATGTGCCTAGTGAGACTGCACAGTCAGTAGGTCTGCGCCAAGCGCCCTGGAAAGGGCCTCTCCCACCATTGGTCCAGGGGTGCTTCCAAAAAGAAACTGGAGAGAGCATACACTATCAACTTGACAGCACAGGTGAAAACTCTAGAGCAAAAGGAAGCAGATACACCCAAGAGGAGTAGACAGCAAGCAAGAATCAAACTCAGAGCAGAAATTGACCAAATAGAAACAAAAGGAAACATTCAAAGAATCAACAAAACCAAGAGATGGTTCTTGGAGAATATTAACAGGATTGGTAAACCATAGCCAGATTACATAGAAGGTTAAGAGAGAGTACCCAAATTAACAAAATCAGAAATAAAAGTGGAGACATAACAACTGAAACTAAGGAAATTCAAGAAATCATGAGAACCTGCCACAAAAGCATATACTTAACATAGCTGGAAAATCTGGAGTAAATGGATGAATTCTTAGACAGATACCAGATACTAAAGTTAAACCAGGTCCACGTAAAACATCTAAATAATCCCAAAATATCTAAAAAAAAAAAAAAAAAAAAAAAAAAAAAAAAAAAAAAAAAAAAAAAAAGCCCAGGTCCAGGTGGGTTCAGCACAGAATTCTTTTAGACATTTATTGATGAACTAACACCAATACTCTCCAAACTATCCCACAAAATAGAGTCAGATAGAACACTACCGAACATATTTTTTGAGGCCACAGTAACCCTCAGTCCTACACTATACAAAGACCCTACAAGTAAAGATAAGTTTAGACCAATCTCACTTATGAACATTGATGCAAAAATACTCAACAAAATCCTTGCAAAATGAATCCAAGAACACATCAAAATGATCATTCACCATGATCAAGTAGTCTTCATCCCTGGGATGCAGGGATGGTTTAATATATATAAATACATAAACATAATCCACCAAATAAACAAACTCAATAAAAAAAACACATGGTCACCTCACCACATGCTGAGAAGGTATTTGACAAATACAAAACACCTTCATGTTAAAAGTCTTGGAAAGAACAGGAACCCAAAGCCCATACCTAAATATAATAAAAGCAATATACAGCAAACCAATAGCCAACATCAAACTTAAAAGTGAGAAATTTAAAATAATCCCACTAAAATCAGAAACAAGACAAGGCTGCCCACTCTACCCCTACCTATACAACATAGTACTGGAAGTCCTGGCTGGAGCAATTAGACAGCAAAAGGAATTAAAAGGGATACAAATTGGAAAGAAAGAAGTAAAAACATCACTGTTTGCAGATGTCACAATAGTGTACATAAGTGACCCCCCCAAAATTCCACCAGAGAAGATCTACAACTGATAAACAAGTTCAGCAAAGTGGCTGGATATAAAGTTAACTCAAAGAAATCAGTAGCCTTCCTCTAACCAAAGGACAAACAGGTGGAGAAAGAAGTTAGGGAAAAGATAAACTTCACAATAGTCACAAACAATATGAAATACTTTAGTGTGACTATAATTAAGCAAGTGAAGGAACTGTATGACAAGAATGTCAAATCTCTAAATAAGAAAACTGAGGAAGATCTCAGAAAATGGAAAGATTTTCCATGCTCATGGATTGGAAGAATCAACACTATAAAAATAGCCATCTTACCAAAATCAATCTACAGATTCAATGAAATCCCCTTAAAATTCCAACCCAATTCTTCATACATTTGGAAAGATCAATGTGCAATTTGATCTAAAATAAAAAAAGCCAAGAATTCGAAATCCATCATCAACAACAAGAAAACATCTGCGGGAATTACCTTTCCTGACCTCAAGCTATATTACAAGGCAATTGTGCTAAAAACTGCATGGTACTGGTACAGAAATTGGACCATGGATCAATGGAATAGAATAGAACATTCAGAAATAAGCCCTCATATATATGGTTACCTGAATTTTGACAAAGGAGCTGTAAACATTCAATTGGAAAAGCACAGCTTATTCAACAAATGCTGTTGGTCCAACTAGCACTCAGCATGAAGAAAAATGAAAATAGACCTTTTCTTATCCCCTTGTACAAAGCTCAAATTGCAAGTGGATCAAAGATCTCCACATTAAACTAGGTAAACTGAAATTATTAGCAGAGAAAGTAGGAAAAACCTTAGAACACATAAGCGCAGAAGAAAATTTTCTGAACAGAACACCAATGGCTTGTGCTGTAAGACCAAAGATTAACAAATGGGACTTAAAGAGATTGCAAAGTTTCTGTAAGGCTAAGGACACTGTCAAGAAAACAAAACGACAGCCAACAGAGTGGGAAAAGATCTTCACCAACACCAAATCTGATAGAGGCCTAATATCCAAGGTATACAAAGAACTCAAGAAGATAGACACCAGAGAATCAAACAACCCTATTTAAAAAGGGGGCACAGAGCTAAACAAAAAGTTCTCAATTGAGTAATATTGAATGGGTGAGAAGCATCTAAGGAAGTGCTTGACATCCTTAGCCATCAGGGAAATGCAAATCCAAACAAGCCTGAGATTCCACCTAACACCAACCAGAATGGCTATGATAAAAAATCCAGATGACAGTAGATGATGGCATGAATGTGGAGAAAGAGGAACACTCCTCCACTGCTGATTGGGTTGTGAACTGTTACAACAACTCTGGAAATCAGTCTGGAGTTTCCTCAGAAAATTGGACATATTACTATCTGAAGGCCCAGTTATTCCACTTCTGGGCATATACCCCAGAGAAGCTCCAACATGCAACAATGACACATGCACTACAATGTTAATAGCATTCCTTTTTATAATAACCAGAAGCTGGAAAAACCCAGATGTCCTTCAGTATATGAATGGATACATAAATTATGGTATGTTTACACAGTGGAGTAATACTCAGCTATCAGAAACACTGACTTTATGAAATTATTAAGAAAATGGATGCATCTAGAGAATATCATACTAAGTGAGATAACCCAGTCACAAAAGAACAGACATAATATGCAGTCAGTGATAATTGGATACTAACCCCAGAAAACTCTGAACACCCCAGAAACAACTCACAAACTATATGAAGTTCAAGAAGAAACAAAGGCCAAAACAAAAAGGAAAAAAGAAAATGAAAAACCATTATGCTCAATCTTTACACACCAAGAAAACTTTGACTATTTCCAAGTTACATCTTGTTTTCTATGTACTTTATGCTCATTGCAACTAGAAAGATTTTAATGCATACTATCAAACCTTTAAAAAAATAAAGTACTGACAAAAATGTATTTGCATACTTTTATGCAAAAATGCTTAAAATCTGTACATTTATATTTGTTTTTTTAAAAAGAAAGTTGCTCAATTAAAAATAAATAAATACAAAAATATACAACCACAAAAAAATAATCATAGCCACAGAAACGCCTAAAGAAAACCATTTCATTGGGGCTTGCTTAGAATTTTAGAGGTTTATTTCATTATCCTCACAGCAGGTTAAGCATGCAAAGAGCTAGAAGGGAGGTCTACATCTGAACACACCCGTAGCAGAAAGAGAGCCACTGGGACTGACTTGGCCTTTTAAATCCTTACATGGAGGAGTTAGAGAAAGGACAGAAGGAACTGAAGGAGTTGCAGCCCCATAAAAATGACAATACCTATAAAAATAACATGGATATAGTTGAAGGATGAGGATAGCCTTGTTGGGCATCAATGGGAGAAGCCTTTGGTCCTGACAAGGCTTAATGCCCCAGTGTAGAGTAACATCAGGACAGGGAGGTAGGAGGGGGTGGGTAGCTGGTTGGGAGAACACTCTTATAGAAGTAGGGGAAAGGGGGATGGGGTTGGGGTTATGGAGAGGAAACCAGGAAAGGGGATAAAATTTGAAATGTAAGTTTTAAAATATCCAATAAAAAAAGAGAAAAATCATGCAGTATACAAGAGAAAACAAAAAACAAACAAACAAAAAAAAAAACAAATATCAAACAAAATTCCCAAAACCTTAAAGTCTAAAACTTTAAAAACCTAAAGTTTCTACCTGCAAGAAACTTTCTTCTATGAGGTCATGCTAATCTAATATAAATCCTACTACGACAACCTGATGTCTATGGATTCAGATCCATGAGCCTATGAGGGCCATTGTTATTCAACCCTCTACAACAATGAAGTGGTTTAAATACACTTTATGACTAGTAGCATTACTTTTCTGAGTTCCTTGGTATTAAGTAATAGTCCCAGCTGTATTTGTGGTGGAGGACTCATGAACATGTGAAACTATGACAGGCACCACTGCCAGCTGTGTTTGTGTTTGTTTTCTAGAATCAGAATTACAGTTCATTAAGAGTTTTTAATAAGGATCATAGTACTTTTAAGGAAGGCATTCAAGTAGAAAGTAAGACAAACATGAATAGGTGAATGTTAGCTTTTCATAACCTTCACTGTGACAAATTTTAATGAGACATTTTTTCCCACACATTTTCTTCTCTTCTGAATAAAAATAATAATTTACTTTAGGCCAGAAGATTCAGGAAACTGTATAACCAAAGTTTCAATGCAGTTTTTGTCCAGTGAGTAGAGATTTGATAGCTCTTGTCTTTACACACACACACCCACACACCCACACACACACACACACACACACATACCCTCACCCACACTCAAGTACACATACACACAAATCATGTGACCCCCCTGATTACTATGTACATCTGTTTAGGACTACCATACCCAAGAATCTGGTTCCAGGAGAATAATTATTTTTTTCAGCACTTGTTAATTGCTGATAGTTCTATTTTGTTTTTGTTTGTTCGCTTTTATATTTTACTTACATACATTTCAAATGCTATGTCCTTTCCAGGACACCCCTCTGAAATACCCTTTGCCATACCCTCTCTCCCTGCCCATATACGAGTGTTCCTCCATCCAACTCCCTCCCACCTCCTTGGCCTAGCAATCCCTTACACTGGAGTATTGATCCTTCACAGAATCAATGGCTTCTTCTCTCCTGGGTGCCTAATAAGTTTGTTCTCTGTTACATATGCAACTGGAGCCATGGATCCCTCCTGATTTCTTTTTCCTCTTTTCTATCTCCAAGTTTGTCTCCCTTGTGATTTCTTTATCTCTGTTCTTTATGTTTTTAGATCCTGGGTGGCTTTGTTCCATTCCTTCTCCAATTTGTCAACGTCTCCTGTATTTCTTTAAGGGAGTTATTTGCATTCTTCTCTAAGTCCTCTGTCATCATCATGATATATGATTTTTAAATCTGATTATTTCTTTTTAGGTATGATCGGGTATCCAGGACTTGCTTTAGTGGGAGAACTGAGTTACTAAGACACCAAGTAGCCTTCATTTCCGTTTCTTATATTCTTGTACTTTCCTCTAGATATCTGGTTATCTCTAGGGCTACCTGCCCTAGTTGTCTCTGGCTGTAGCTTGTCCTTGTGATCCTGATTGTGTCAGAACTCCTCAGAGTCCAGGTGTCTCTAGATCCTGTGATTCTGGGATCTTATGATCCTGGAATTCTGAGTGTGTCAGTGCTCCTGGAAGTCAAGCTGCCTCTGAGATACTGAAGTCCCAGTGTGAGCAAACTTCTGAGGTCCTAGAGTTGTCAGAGCTCAAGTGCTCCTGGATGTGTCCAACCTCTTGGGAGTCCAGCTTTCTCTTTGATTTTGTGATCATGGGACGATTAGCATACCTGTGATCCTATGGTCCTGGTAATGTTAGAGCACCTGCAAATCTGAGAGTGTTAGAGTTCCTCTGGGTGTTGTCTGACAGGGTGTAGAACCAGTGCCCAAGGGCTGCTCAGGGTACTCATTCAAATTGGAAGGGTGGTGATAGTTCTTCATCTAGAGGTGTGTCCTTGTGAACTACCCCTAATTTACAGTGGCAGATTGGCTATTGTAATCAATATGCACAGCTTGTTTGGGTATTATATTTTTATTTGACATGACATTGCACCATCTTCAGTGATGTCTTTTGAACCTTAAATGCATGGAATCCATTTGGATGTATCAATGAATATTAGGCAAGCCATGGTTACCTATTTTTTCTCATTTTAATCAGTTGTAGATGACTGTATTAGACTCCATCTGCCTCCAAGAGGAGGGCCTGTAACAGTGAATATATTTTTAAGAAAATGAAATATAGCAAACATGATTACATGTTAGTTCAACAGAGCAAAGAAACAGAAGGAAAAGGGCCCAAGAGAAGTCAAAGAATAAGGGACCAGGGAAAGCAGAGGAGACAGCAAGAGCAACCTGGAGGTTCGATCGCAGGGACGCAGACGACCCTTCTGAGCACACATCTTTGAACTATGCAGTCCACTGCAGTGGTAGAAACAGATTCTGATAAACACTACCACAGAACTGGAGGACACCTCCAAAATGATAAACTATATAATTCTAAGAAAGAAAATATGTTATTTTCCAAAGGTTGTAACAAAGTCAAAATGATCTTTCCTAATGGTGAAGGGGACTCCTTGGTAACAGAAGAAAGAGCTAGTGACAGAGAGAACAGCAGTGTTGACAAGAGAGATTTATCAGAACTGTCATTTTCAGAAAATCAAGATACTAATGTGGAGAATATTTTCTCCCAGTCAAGTGAGTTTGAAGACAGTATTGACTATGCTTTTTTGAATGAGACCTATTCTATCCATTATTCAGAATCAAAACTCAAGGATGAAAACCTTTTGCATTTCTATTCAGAATTGCATCCTGAAGTACACAGAAGAGTAGAGGTGGCTTTTGACACTCTAGGACCTCAAGGCAATAATAGTATTGGATTGGGAAGGGGTGCTGACTGTGGAGACATGCAGAAGAGCGACTTGGACAAAGACTCGCAGCAGGAGTACCACAGCGCAGAGCTGGAGTGCTTAAGTGCACACCTAAGCAAGTCTAGTCTGCATGTTAGTGGGTTGAAAGCATCAAGCTATGACTTTAAATATGGTAGCGATTTAGAAGATAACCATGGCAAATTAGAGAGTGGTTCCACCCCCTTTTTGGAGTCACTTAATGGTTTTGCACAAAAATGTTTGCCTCAAGTCTCTATATCTCAAAGTTCTGATATGTTAAAAGAATATCATGAGCCAAAATATGAAAAATGTAAAGAACAAGAAATTGGTTTAACATATCATAAAGCATTTGATGACACTTTACAGAGGAGCAGTTCTTCCTTAAACCCTCAGAAAGTGCCTAAAACTCAAGTGTATACTAAAGAAATGAAGTCTCAGATGATTGAAAGTGAAGACGTTTATGGAAATAGAATTTTCCAGAACAAAACATTACAGCACCCTGAGAGCGCTATCGTGTTTCCCCAAGACCAAGCCCTTGAGACACACCTGAAGGCTAATGATGCTCACCAGCTTTCTGGGCCTTGTGTTTTTGATGAATC
The DNA here is from genome assembly GCF_963924665.1 of Micromys minutus. Lineage (NCBI taxonomy): Eukaryota > Metazoa > Chordata > Mammalia > Rodentia > Muridae > Micromys > Micromys minutus. Next base: position 10,614,603 of record NC_137953.1, read on the forward strand.
GGTCATTTCTCTCTGTGGCTCTTTGCAATACAAAAGCCTCCCTGAGCCAGGCCTTTTCTCTCCTGTGACACCACGAGTGGCAGTGACAGATAGTCAGGCAGAGGTAGAGGACAGCTGCCTACACCATATACAAGGCAGTGCCACAAATAAAACATGCTGTCTTACGAAAGAATCGTGTCTTAAGTCGGTGCCAGATGCAGCAAGCTGTGCAGCTGCGGTTCAGACACTAGCTGCGGACAGCAGAGCAAACACAAGCCCTTCCATAGTGTCTGCATCAAGCAACACACAGACAAAGGTGGTGAGACACAGTCAGCCTGAGGAGTGGCAAAGTGACAGACAAAGTGTGGCCTGTAACACTGACTGGTCATGTGTGCAGCTGTGCAGAGATACACAGGCTGCTGCCCCAGGAAGTGACTCAGGAGGACCATTCTCAACCGACTGTTTAAAGCCTATTGGGAACTCCCAGGATGAGGATTCCTTGGAATCAAGAAAAAATATCTGATACCACAGACAGACAGAAACATCCTGAGAGGACATTTCAGCTTTGCGAAGAGGTGGCTTTGCCACCAAAGTGCTGTGAGAAGACCACTGAAAGGGCCGTGAAGGCAGAGATGCACCTTCTGGATGTTTGCTACCAGATGTGCCTTCGCCACTGTCGCCACATTCACAAACTTGTAATGGAAAGTAGAGCGGGACTCAATAGGAATTTATCAACTGATTCTGCTAAGAAGGAATTAGGCTCTGTTTTGCTGTCTGTTCTGGAAGACTTGAAAGATAGGTACATGAACTTGAAAGGAAAAGTCCATAAGGGCATACCCCTGGAAGAGCTGCCTCCACTGTTGGTGGAGTCCAAACTGTTGTCTGCCTTCTCCGATTTTGCTTCCAGGCTAATGAAAGAAGAAGCATACAGCCTTTCTGGAGAAAATTCTGAGCTGCATAATCAAAGTCTACCTGATGTTGATATTTCTCCAAGCCTACTAAAGACATTGTCCCAGATGCCTTCTATATCTGACAATAGTCATCCTAAACAAGATAAATCACCCATGAACAATGTTTTTAAAAACAGTGATGTAAATACAGACTTTAATCACATGAAGCTCAGTGACAAAGAGAGTAAAAATATCCATGAAGCAAGTGAAGATTGGTTTGATGCGAAAGAGAGGCTGACTGGAGCTGACATCTCAGTAACTCAAGAAAACATACCAGAATACAAGGAATGGGATCCAAAGAATCCATTAGAATTGGAGAATATTGAACTGCTTCGAAGAGGTAAAGGCTTTGCCCTTCTGTATCTGAGTCTGATTTAAGGTCTCATTTCCAGAAATACCAAGTTTCTGAAATTTCGATTTATGATTCTCCAACTAATTACAGATATGCATCTCTGGCTTTTGCAAAGAACAGTAATGCAAAGATGGCTGTGAAGGAAATGAATGGAGTAGAAATCAAAAGAAAATCTGTGAATGTGCGGCTTGTGAAAATCCCTGGAGAGTGCACACCACCACTTCTCTCTACAACCAGGAATAGCATTAGTATGAATCATTTGGAGAAAAATACCAACAAAGATGCCACCTCTGCCTCTTCCACTTGTGGACTGCCCAGACCTAGATCAAGGCAGCTGGAGTCTGAGCAAGATTGTGATTTTCCTCCCTTGGACCAGTTCATACCTCCAAATACATTGAACCTTCGGAGCTTCACCAAGATCATGAAGTGATTGGCTGAACTACATCCAGATATCAGCAGAGACCATATTATAGAGGCTCTTCAGGAAGTGAGGATAAATCACAAAGGTTTTCTGAATGGTTTGTCCATCAATACCATTGTAAAAATGACTTCATCTTTTCTGAGAAACTCTGCTTCCCATTTAAAATAAATGAAGCAATACAGAGAAAATCTTTGGAAAGTATGAGTACCCTTCATCAGAGGAACTTCTACAGCACTTAGGAAAAAGCCGTGTAATACAATCAGACAGCTCTATAATTGGACCTAACACTTTCAAGTATTCTATTTGATAATCCTCCTTTAAAACTTGGTGACAACAGATAGATATGTAGTATTAAAATCTGTATGTATGTTTTATTATGCTTATAAACTTTATTTCAAAATTAAAAAAAAAAGAATAAGGGACCAACTCAGTCACACACTCAGAAGTCCTATAAACATACTAAAACTGAAAGCTGTAATTACCAGAGGACCTGGTCAGACTTGGGCAGTTCCTGTGCTTGCTACTTGAGGCTCTGTGAGTTTCTTATGAGCTTTGCTCAGTATGATTCCTTCTTTACTATAGAACATCTTTTCTCATTTTCTTTCCCTACAGCACATTAATTGAAGCCAGGATCATTCTCCCTAACAAATGTGTGTTTTAGAGAAAAGACATAGTATAATTCACAATTTCTCCTTCCCTGGTTGCTCACAAAAAATGCCTTATTAGCATTTGTTAAGGTTTTTGTTCTAATTTTTGAAACAAGTAAATTTTTATTGTTTTCTTATGATTTATTTAGTGTTTATTATTAATGGCACTTTATATGGCCAAAATTACAGAAAATGTGTGAATATGTATCTGAAACCTTTCTATAAACTTGTAAATGAAAACCTAATCATATATTCATAAAATGTGATTAAATAACAGTTTGTTCTCTTACAGGAGCAGCATTCCAGGGGCCAAAATAGCCATATTTTTCTTTCTGAATTTGGACTGTGCTTCTGCTTTTCAGGAATGGGAATGTTGTCTAGCTTTCATTCTTTAATTGTTTACACTAAACTTTGTATAATGGAAGGGTTTTCATAAGAAGAAAATATGATAAGGCAGTCCAGTACTGAAAATGTTATCATCATTTTAACTGTAGATGGAAATATTTAAGTGAACTCAGATTTGTGCCTCTTTAAAACACATTATTGGGGCTGGGCAGATGGCTCAGTGTATTCATTGTTTGGTGTTTACGTCTGCAAACTTCAATTCAGATTTCTAATACCCCTGTAAATACCTGTAAAACCCCCTGTAAATATCCAGCTTGACACTTGTTATCCCAGGTTAGATAAGATGTTGGGGGTTAAAGAGGAAATAGAAGGATTTCTTCCTACTTATCCAATTTTGTAGAAATATCAAGTTTTGTGGCATCAAGGTGTGGTAAGAAACTTTCACTTAAGTAGAAACAAAATAGAGATAGAAATCCAGACATTAATCACAATCCTATATGACACACACACAAACACACGGCCATTATTTTATTCCGATGGTGTTTGCTGAATGGTAGCATTTTACTTTCCTTTGTTACTGTTGTATAAGTTCAGGAGGCCACACTTGAGTAGTTGACTAAGGAGGGGGATGTAATAGTGAATAACACAAATGCAAACAGTATAATTGTCACAACACATATACAACCTTGGCATAGGTTGGAACACACAAAAGACAGGAATATGTTACCAGAGATGAACTGGACCTTGATTTAACCTTTAAGTATGTAATGTACTTGCTGTGCAAAATTATAATTAGCTTTACACTGCTTTTCCTTTTCCTTCCTTCTTTTGATGGTACTGAGGACTAAAATCAGGCCTCAGATATGCTAGGCAATTAAAAAAGAAAGAAAAAGAGGCCGTGCTAAGGAACTGGGGATTATAGCTCAGTGGTAAAGCAAATGCCTAGTTTTAATTTTTTAAATTTTTTTAAATGTATGGGGGTTTTGTCTACATGAATGTCTGTCACCTGAAACTTTCATATGCAAATGCTAAGACTGACAGTCTGTTGGAATCTTCAGAGCAGGACTGTCATGTTACAGCCATTTTTGTCAAACAAGCACTTTCATAATATACAGACCAGAGTAAATGATCAAAGAGGAAAACCTAGGCCAGTGGTTTTTAAGCTATGAGTTCCAACCTATTTGGTAACCAACCCTTTATTTCCAGAAACATTTTTGCTACTATTCATAAGAGTAGCTAAATTATAATTATGAAGCAGTACAATTATGAATAATTTTATGCTAGGGGTTACTGCAAGTAACTGCATTATGGGGTTACAGCATTGGGAAAATTGAGAACTGATGATCTCATTCCTGACAATAGAGTTATGAATGCTTGTTAGCCACTATGTTGGTGCAGATAATCAAACTTAGGTCCTCAGTAAGAGTATCAAGTACTACTTTTAAACTGCTGAACCATCGCTCTAAATCCTATATAAATTTTAAAATTATAGTTTATTGTTCAAAAATAATTTGAGATAACTCAAGAAACAGACAGAAAATGGTGGAAGTATAGGTGAAAAATATTTTTGCATTGTTTTCATAAAATATACCCATTACATTAAAAATGAGGGTAAAATAAATCCCTTTTACAGTGGTAAAACGATTAACTATGTACATAAGGGACACATTTTAAGGAGTTATGGTTCATAAACAAGGAAAGTAAGATTCAAATAAGATTTCTATAATTAACCCCTCACTAAAAAATGTTTAGTAAGTCCCTCAGTGGCACCTTATGTAAAAAGGGGAATCTTAGCAGTGTATCCAACAACTTCAATGAGAAGGTGAAACATGAATTCCTGGATCGCAGTGAGATTTAACAAACCTATAAATTTTAACTTCTATACAAAATCAAATTTAATAAAGACATTCTTTTTCTGATGAGAGTACCTTTACCCAGTTTCAAGTATCTAAAATATCCTATTTTAGATTTGTGGCTAGAAAGTCAAGTAATCTTCTGGAAGTTCTCCAGCATGGGGAAGATATTGACCTTAAAGAAGACTTCTGATGCTTGCATACAGGGCCCTAGAATAGCTATTTCCTGGGAGGCTTCATCCAGCAGCAGACGGAAACAGAGGCAGTGACCCACAGCCAAACATCAAGGGAAGCTCAGAGAGGCTTATGGAAAAGTTAGCAATAAAATGGAGAGAGTTAGGAATCAAGAACAACACAATAAGCCCTATGGACTCCACTAACCTGGGCCCCTGAGGGCTCACAAAGACTGAATCACCAACAGAGGAGCATGTAGGGGCTAGACCTAATCACCCCCCCACACATATATACATATATTGCAGATGTACAACATGGTCTTCATGTGGATCTCCTAACAACTGTAGCAGAGGCTGTCTTTGATTTTATTGCCTGTTATTGGGTCTACTTCCTCTAACTGAAATAGTGAGTTGGGCTACAGAGGAAGAGTATAGGCTTAGGCCTATGATGCTTTTATGTCCCAGGATGGGGTGGTACCCAAGGGGGTTTATGCTTCTCTGAGAAGTGGAGGGGTTAATGAAGGAGGAACTTGTGAGGGAAGGACTGGGTTGAGAGGAGGGATGGGTCGTGGGGCAGTGATCAAAAAGTAAAGAGAATATTTAAGTAAATAAGTAAGTTAGTAAATAAATTAGCAAGAAAACAGACAAGACTTTCCTATTCAGCTCATTCATCCAATTGTTCATAGACATGGAATAAATGTAAAAATACTTAAATTCTTAAGTTTTCATAGTGTGTATGAGTCAAATATTTACCACATAACTTTATATGTATAAACATGTCACTAAATTTAATGCCACATGAGCAATGCTGACATGACCTAGCCAATGGATTTTAGTTGGCTGCAAATTGTGTGGTGATCTCTAATCACTCTGTAAAAGTTATAGAAGAAAGCATTCCAGAAAATGATTGAGGCAGGAAGGGTTTCTGCCATATTTTCCACACAGAGAATGGCTGTCAGCTTAAACGAGAGCTGTGGCTTTCAATCTAATACTGTGAAGTACATCACTGAATGAGCAGATGCAGATCCAGGAAGACAGACAATTATCATCAGCATTCAGGAACCCCACGTAGTTTGCTATGCCTGCACTTGGGAACTTTTCCTTCCTACTGTGTTGCCTAGTCCAGCCTTATTCTGAGGGTTTGGACCTTACCTGATTGCTCTTGGTATGTTATGTTCAAAGTCGGAATGTGTTTTCTTTCTCGAGGAAATAAATGGAAGAATATATCTGGGGAGGAGGGAATGTTGGTGGGGGACTAGAAGTGGAGGGAGGAAAATAGTGCTCAATATATAATGTATGAGAGGAAGAGAAAATGAAAGGGTAAGCGATTGAGAATGTAAGGACTCTAATAAACCTCATGATAGGATGCTTGAATTTGGTGAGGTAGAGGAGAGATATTCAGTATGTGAACATTGTGATTAAAATTTGGGAGTTAGAAACACTTTTCAAAGGAAGGACTTTTAGGTCAAGGCATGTTTAAAGAAAATTTCTCAAGGAATTGGGACAGTCTACTGGTGAAATACTAAAATGAGTTTCAAAAACCCAAGAAACATTACATTATCTATGCTTCTGAAGATCTTTTTTGTCCCAGTTACTATGAAATGTCAGCCTGACACAGACTAGAGCATCCATAAAAGTAAATTAGTCTCAATTAAGTAACTGTCTTTATCATAGTGTTTTGTGAGCATGTCTAAGATAGAGTATCTTGATTAAGAAATGATGTAATAATTAATAATAGAAGGTGAAGCCCACAAAGAATGATTCTATTTTCTGGACATGTGGGTTTTTTGGCTACACAAGAAGCCTATGTAAGCATGAGCCTGGTAGGAGTCACATTCTTCCAACATTTATGCTTCTAGTTTGTCCTTGAATATCTGCACTACTTTCCTCCAGTTATAGACTTGGATTTCTAAGAACAATCCAAATACATTCTTTTATCTGCAACATTTTTTTTCAGTCAGTGTTTTGCCACAACCACAAAACTGAAACTGGAACATTATTAAATCAGGTTCTGTGGTTGCCTAGTTATAGTACAACCTTTTGTCTTGTGTTAAATTAGATAACCTTGGAAAATTTGAATCAGACACATCTACATTAACTTACTTTTAAAGTAAGTGATGTACAAAATAATACTAACTGACACATGACCTAAGGCTTAATCAATCTCTATGATGCGATTCACTATAGAAGGTTTCTAATGGCCTCTTCTTTAGGATAGATATTAAAATCAAAGAAAACTCTTGGCTCCAGTGTCAGTTTAACACACACACACACACACACACACACGTAAAAAGTCTTACATTGAACCCTTTTAGAGACCTAAATTTAAAAGGCTCTAGAATCTTAACAGAGTTGAAGACAGTCTGAGCTACAAAACAAAATCCTTTCTCAAAAGAAACAAACAAGCAATCATTGAAACCACTTAGTACATCAACCAGTTTAAAAGACCTCTTGAAAACTTGTCATATGGGGGGAGGGAAGGGCTTACCTGTGTCTCTTTTCTGTGCACTTGTGTATTTGTGTATCCACAGGAGCCTATCCATGCCCCAGTGTATATGAAAAACAATGGAAAATATTGGTATTTTTTAATCTACTATGGGGGTCTAAGGGATCACACTCAGGTCCTCTTGGTTGGGAGCCAGGGCCTTTTTCCATTCATTTTTCAAGTTATTCCTAGCATGGAAACATGGTTGTCACTTTACTACTACTTCCATCAATAATAGAAGAAGCCTTATGCAATTCTCAGGTGCATTTTTATCCCACAGTGGGAGTTCTTTAAAAAAAATAAAGAAACATATAATCATGCCCAGTCTACTGTAAATTGTCAGAATGATACACAATTAGTGAAGTTATATGTAAACTCCCCCTGGATATCTACTCCATGGAGTGCTCATTAGCTCCAGACTGGGGCAATGTTTTAGCTCTATTCCTTGGAAAGTAGTAAGTTCCCTAGGGTTCACATAATATGTGGGTTTTCTTTTTGTCCATTTCTAAATTGTTTTAGCAATCAGATTTGTACAGGAAAGCTATTGTAAGTTCAGCCTACCGCAGCAAATAGAAGCTGACCATGCTAACTGACCTACTTCTCAAGAGAGGAATATAATATTCACTTCTATAATTGGAGCAATGCACAAAGACCCCATGTGTGGCTACACCCTCCTGTATTCTCATCAGAAACTCAAGAGAAAACGGGTTATGCCTATCAGCCCTCACTGAACGTTTTTGTTTCAGTCATTACATTTACAGGTTTTTGAGCATAAAGTCAGGGTCCCATCCCAAATATTCTCTAATGCTGTTAATATCTACTACCTAGGTACTTAAAGGCAGTAGAAAGGGGCTGGAGAGATGGCTCAGTGGTTAAGAGCACTGACTGCTCTTTCAGAGGTCCTGATGTTATTAGACATGTTACCAAGACCAGTAAACATCAATTACCAAATCTGAATTCAAAAGTAAATTATTATATATTTGTGTACTAATTAGCATAAGAGAAAGTATAATGCATTAAGATATCTAGAACATTTATATATCTATACTTGCTCATTTGTGTGGAAAATAAAAAAATACTAAAATCAATAAAAAATAATATAACTTACTAATGAAGAAAATGAACCTGGTAAAATTTATTTATTTAAATTGAGTGTGTCCAAGATGAAAGGTATTTAAATATTTCCATTTCTCAAGATTATCATCATTTTAATATATGATGAAAAATGTATCAAGTGTCTTTATATGAACACACATGCTTTAATTAACCCATCTACATTTATAACAACTCTCCATTGCTATTCATCTGTCACTTGTGTGTGTTTGTGTGTGTGTGTGTGTGTGTGTGTGTGTGTGTGTGTGTACACCATGAAGGGGCACAAAGGAGTACAAAAAAAACAATTTGAAAAAAAAATTCATAGCTCTGAGTGGCTCCAAAAAGAAACTGCAGACAGCATACACAAGCAGCTTGAAAACACACCTATAAATTTCCAGACTTAAAAGAAGCAGATACACCCAAGAGGAGTAGAAGGCAGGAAATAATCAAACTCAGAGCTGAAATCAACCAAGTAGAAACAAAAACAAAACCATACAAAGAATCAACAACTAGCAGCTGGTCTAAAAAAAAAAAATCAATAACATTGATAAACCCTTAGGCAGACTAACTAGAGGGTACATAGAGAGTATCCAAATTATCAAAATCAGAAATGAAAGGATAAATATAATGACAGAACCTGAAAACATTCAACAAGTCGTCAGATCCTACTACAGAAGCCTATATTCAACAAATTGGAAAATCTACAAAAAGTAAAAAATTTTCTAGACAGATATCAGGTACAAGAGTTAAATAAGATTCAGTTAAACCATCTAAACAGTCTCATAACCCTTAAAGAAATAGAAGCAGTCATCAAAAGCTGCCCCCTCCACTCCCCCCCCCATAAAAAGCCCTGGACCAGATGGAGTTAGTGAAGAATTCTATCAGAAAGACCTAAGGGCAATACTTTTCAAACTATTCCACAAAATAGAAACAATGAGAACACTACCCAACTGTCTTAGGGTTTCTATTCCTGCACAAAACATCAGGATGAAGAAGCAAAGAAGCAAGTTGGGGAATAAAGGGTTTATTCAGCTTACACTTCTACATTGCTGTTTATCAACAAAGGAAGTCAGGACTGGAACTCAAGCAGGTCAGGAAGCAGGAGCTGATGCAGAGGTCATGGAGGGATGTTACTTACTGGCTTGCTTCCTTTGGTTTGCTCAGCTTGCTTTCTTATAGCCTAGGTCTATCAGCCCAGGGATGGCACCACGCACAATTAGCTGGGCCCTCATACCTTGATCAGTAGTTGGATCTCATGGAGGCATTTCTTCAACTGAGACTACTCTCTTTGTAACTACTCCAGCTTGTGTCAAGTTGACACAAAACCAACCAGTATAATTGACCCCTTGTCAACTTGAAAAACAAACAAAACACTATAAAGCCTCAGCTCTCACTTTCTTATTAATCCCCAAGATCTAAATAAGCTTAAAAGTCTCACAGTCTTTACAAATTTTTACATATTAAAATTGTAATATTTTAAAAATATCCAATATCTTTTTTAAAATCAGAGTCTTTTTCTAATTGAAAGTCTCTTAACTATGGGCACCACTAAAATACATTTCTTCTTCAAGTGGGAAAAATATCAGGACATAGTCACAATCAAAAGCAAAATCAAACTCCAACCATCCATTGTCTGGGGTCCAATCAGGAACTTCTGAGCTCTGCCAAGGTCTTGGGTCACTTCTCCAGCTCTGCTCTTTGTAGCTCACACCTGTCTTTTAGGCTCCGGCTGCCTGTTCTTCACTGCTTCTGAAGTTCTTGGTGATCATCTCATGGTACTGGCATCTTCAAAACACTGCTGTTTTCTGCTGCAACTAGGCTTCACCAACAGCCTCTCATAGGCCTTTTCATGGTGTCAAGCCTCAATTCTGTTGCATGACCACTTCAGACCTAAAGCAGTAATTGCAACTGAGGCTGCACCTTCACCAATGTCCTTCCATGGCCTCCTTCAGCGCCAAGCCTCAGCTGCTCTTCATGAGTCTTTCATTTCTTCAAAACCAGTACCACCTGGGTGACTCTTATACATTATCAAATCCAGCCACAGCACTAGGTACAATGTTGGCTTAATCTGGAAATCAGACATTTTGTGCTCTCAGAAAACAGTTCTCAGAAGTTTTCACCTCAATGATGCTGGTCTCTTTTTTTAAAACAATTTATCAGATATTTTATTTATTTGCATATCAAATGATATCCCCTTTCACAGTTTCTCCTCAGGAAATACCCTATCCCCTCCTACTCCCTCTGCTTCTATGAGGGTGCTCACCCAACCTCCCAACTACTCCTGACACCCTTCCCTAACTTTCTCCTACACTGGATAATTGAGCTTTCACAGGACCAAGGGCCTCTCCTCCCATTGTTGTCAGAGAAGTCCACCCTCTGCTACTTGTGCAGCTGGAGCCATGGGTTCCTCCATCTTTTGGTTGGTGGTTTAGTCCCTGCAAGCTCTGTGGGGACAGATTGGTTGATATTGTTGTCCTTTTTTTTTTCTTTTTCTCTTGAACTTCACCCAGTCTGTGAGTTGTTTCTGGGGAAGTCCAAGCCTCTGGGATTAGCATCCCACTATCAGTGACTCCATATTATGTCTGTTCTTTTGTGACTGGGTTATCTTACTTAGGATGATATTCTCTATATGCAAACATTTTCTTAAGAATTTAGTTAAGTAATTGGTTCTGGTGGCTGAGTAGCATTCCATTGTATAAATGTACCACAATTTTTGTATCCTATCATCTTCTGAAGGTTATCTGAGTTCTTTCCAGCTTCTGGCTATTAAAATTGGAGCTGCTATGAACATTGTGGTGTATGTATCTTTGTTGTATGATGGAGTGTCCGTGGGGTATATGCCCAGAAGTGGAATAGCTGGGTCTTCAGGTAGTACTATGTCCAATATTCTGAGGAGTCACCAGACTGATTTCCAGAGTGGTTGTATCAGTTTACAACCCCACCAACAGTGGAGAAGTGTTCCTCTTTCTCCGCAACCTCGCCAGGATCTGCTGTCATCTGAGTTTTGGATCTTGGCCAATCTGACTGATGTGAGGTGGAATCTCAGGGTTGTTTTAATTTGCATTTCACAGATGGTAAGGATGTTGAGCACTTCCATAGATGTTTCTCAGCCATTCAATATTCCTCAATTGAGAACTTTTTTGTTTAGCTCTGTACCCTATTTTTTAATAGGGTTATTTGGTTTCTCTGGTGTCCAGCTTTTTGAGTTTTTTGTATACCTTGGATATTAGGCCTCTATATGATGTGGAGTTGGTAAAGATCTTTTCCCATTCTGTTGGTGCCCTTTTGTTTCCTTGACAATGTCTTTAGCCTTACAGAAACTTTGCAATCTCATTAAGTCCCCTTTGATAATCTTTGACCTTAGAGCTTAAGCCATTGGTGTTTTCTTCAGAAAATTTTCTCCTATGCCTATGTGATCTAAGGTTTTCCCTAATTTCTCATCTAATAGTTTCAGTGTATCTGGTTTAATGTGGAGATCTTAGATCCACTTACACTTGAGCTTTGTACAAGGAGATAAGAAAGGGTCTATTTTCCAGCAAAAGAAGATTAAGGGGATACAAATTGGAAAGGAAGAGATAAAAACATCACTCTTTGCCGATGACATGATAGTGTACTTGAGTGACCCCAAAAATTCCACCAGAGAACTCCTACAGCTGATAAACAAGTTCAGCAAAGTGGCTGGATACAAAATTAACTCAAACAAATCAGTAGCCTTCCTATACTCAAAGGACAAACATGTGGAGAAAGAAATTAGGGAAAAGGTACCCTTCACAATAGTTACAAAAACTATGAAATACCTTGGTGTGACTCTAACTAAGGAAGTGAAGGACCTGTATGACAAGAATTTCAAACCTCTAAAGAAAGAAATTGAGGAGGATCTCAGAAAATGGAAAGATCTCCCATGCTCATGGATTGGAAAGATCAACATCTTAAAAATGGCCATCCTACCAAAAGCAATCTACAGATTCAATGCAATCCCCATCAAAATTCCAACCCAGTTCTTCATGGAATTGGAAAGATCAATGTGCAATTTCATATGAAATAACAAAAGACCTAGAATAGCGAAATCCATCCTCAACAACAAAAAAACATCTGCGGGAATCACTATCCCTGACCTCAAGCTATATTACAAGGCAATTGTGCTGAAAACTGCATGGTACTGGTACAGAAATAGGCAAGTGGATCAATGGAATAGAATAGAAGATCCAGAAATGAGCCCTCATGCATATGGTCACCTGATTTTTGACAAAGGAGCAGTAAACATTCATGGAAAAAGAACAGCCTATTCAACAAATGGTGCTGGTCCAACTGGCACTCAACATGCAAAAGAATGGAAATAGACCTGTTCTTATCTCCTTGTACAAAGCTCAAGTGTAAGTGGATTAAAGATCTCCACATTAAACCAGATACACAGGAACTATTAGATGAGAAAGTATGGAAAATCTTAGAACACAAAGGCACAGGAGAAAATTTCCTGAACAAAACACCAATGGCTCAAGCTCTAAGGTCAAAGATTAACAAATGGGACTTAATGAGATTGCAAAGTTTCTGTAAGGCTAAGGACATCGTCAAGAAAACAAAACGGCCACCAACAGAATGGGAAAAGATCTTTACCAACACCACATCAGATAGAGGCCTAATATCCAAGGTGTACAAGGAACTCAAAAAGCTAGACACCAGAGAATCAAATAACCCTATTAAAAAATGGGGTACAGAGCTAAACAAATCATTTTCAGTTGAGGAACACCGAATGGCCGAAAAACATCTGAGGAAGTGCTTGACATCCTTAGCCATCAAGGAAATGCAAATCAAAACAACCCTAAGATTCCACCTCACACCAGTCAGATTGGCCAAGATCCAAAACTCAGATGACAGCAGATGCTGGCGAGGCTGCAGAGAAATAAGAACACTTAACCACTGTTGGTGGGGTTGCAAGCTAATATAACCACTCTGGAAATCTGTCTGGCGATACCTCAGAAAATTGGATATAGTACTACCTGAAGACCCAGCAACTCCACTTCTGGGCATATACCCCAGAGACACTTTAATACACAACAAAGATATGTGCACCACAATGTTCATAGCGGCTCTATTTATAATAGCCAGAAGCTGGAAGTCACCCCGATGTCCTTCAGAAGACGAATGGATACAAAAATTGTGGTACATATACACAATGGAATACTACTCAGCCACCAGAAACAATCACTTAACCAAATTCTTAAGAAAATGGCTGCATCTAGAGAAGATTATCCTGAGTGAGATAACCTAGTCACAAAAGAACAGACATAATATGCAGTCACTGATAGTCGAATGCTAACCCCAGAGTCTTGCACTCCCCCAGAAACAACTCACAGACTGTATGAAGTCCAAGAAATAAAGAAAACAAAAAATATTCATATATTCACAAAACAAGAAGACTTTGACTATTTCCATGTTGCGTTTTGTTTTGCATGTACTTTATGCTTATTGCAACTAGTACGTTTTCAATGCATACTGTCAAGCCCTTGAAAAAAATCAAGTACCGACTAAAAAACATATTCACATGGTTTTATGTAAAATTTATTTTAATGTCTGAAAAAACAGTACTGACAAAAATGTATAATTTTAAGCAAAAATGTTTAAAATCTTTACATTTATTATTGTTTTGCAAACTAAAGTCGTTTAAAAAAAAAAGAAAGGGTTTATTTTCATTCTTCTGCATGCTGAGTGCCAGTTGGACCAGCACCATTAGTTGAATAGGCTGTCCTTTTTCCATTGAATATTTACAGCTCCTTGTCAAAAATCAGGTGACCATATACAAGAGTGCTCATTTCTGGATTTTCTATTCTATTCCATTGATCCACATGCCTATTTTTGTACCAGTACCATACAGTTTTCAGCACAATTGCCTTGTAATATAGCTTCAGGTGAGGGATAGTGATTCCCAAAAATATTTTCTAGTTGTTGAGGATGGATTTCGCTATTCTAGGTCTTTTGTTATTCCATATGAAATTGTACATTGACCTTTCCTACTCAATGAAGAACTGGGTTGGAATTTTGATAGGGATTGCATTCAATCTGTAGATTGCTTTTGGTAAAATGGCCATTTCTAAAATGTTGATCTTTCCAATCCATGGGCATGGGAGATCTTTCCATTTTCTGAGATCCTCCTCAATTTTCTTCTTTAGATGTTTGAAGTTCTTGTCGTACAGGTCCTTCACTTGCTTAGTTAGAGTCACACCAAGGTATTTCATAGTTTTGTGACAATTGTAAAGGGTACCTTTTCCCTAATTTCTTTCTCCACATGTTTGTCCTTTGAGTATAGGAAGGCTACTGATTTGTTTGGATTGAGTTTGTATCCAGCCAATTTGCTGAATTTGTTTATCAACTGTAGGAGTTCTCTGGTGGAGTTTTTGGTGTCACTTAACTGAACAGGAATCCAAGGTCCATACTTAAACATAATAAAAGCAATATACAGCAAAACACCAGCCAACATCCAACTTAATGGTGGGAAACTTGAAGCAATCCCACTAAAATCAGAGACTCAACAAGGCTGCCACTTTCCCTCTACCTACTCAATATAGTACTGGAAGGCCTGGCTGGAGCAATTAGAAAGCAAAAGGTGATCAAAGGGATACAAATCGGAAAGGAAGAGATAAAAACATCACTCTTTGCTGATGATATGATAGTGTACTTAAGTGCAATTTCATATGGAACAACAAAAGACCTAGAATAGCGAAATCCATCCTCAACAACAAGAAAAGATCTGCGGGAATCACTATCCCTGACGTCAAGCTATACTACAAGGCAATTGTGCTGAAAACTGCATGGTTATGGTACAGAAATAGGCATGTGGATCAATGGAATAGAATAGAAGATCAAGAAATGAGCCCTCACATATATGGTCACCTGATTTTTGACAAAGGAGCAGTAAACATTCAATGGAAAAAGAACAGCCTATTCAACAAATAGTGCTGGTCCAACTGGCACTCAACATGCAAAAGAATGAAAATAGACCCTTTCTTATTACTTTGTACAAACTCAAGTGTAAGTGGATCTAAGATCTCCACATTAAACCAGATACACTGAAACTATTAGATGAGAAAGTACGGAAAACTTTAGAACATATAGGCACAGGAGAAAATTTTCTGAACAAAACACCAATGGCTCAAGCGCTAAGGTCAAAGATTAACAAATGGAATTTAATGAGATTGCAAAGTTTCTGTAAGGCTAAGGACATTGTCAAGGAAACAAAAGGGCAGCCAACAGAATGGGAAAAGATCTTTACCAACTCCACATCTGATAGTGTCCTAATATCTAAGGTATACAAAGAACTCAAAAAGCCAGACACCAGAGAATCAAATATCCCTATTAAAAATGGGGTACAGAGCTAAACGAAACATTCTCAGTTGAGGAATATTGAATAGCTGAGAAATATCTGAGGAGGTGCTCCACATCCTTAGCCATCAGGGAAATGCAAATCAAAACAACCCTGAGATTCTACCTCACACTAGTCAGATTGGCCAAGATCCAAAACTCAGATGAGAACAGATGCTGGCAAGGTTGCAGAGACAGAGGAACCTGTCTCCACTGTTGGTGGGGTTGCAAACTAATACAACCACTCTGGAAATCAGTCTGGCGATACCTCAGAAAATTGGACATAATACTACCTGAAGACCCAGCTATTCCATTTCTGGGCATATACCTCAGAGACACCTTAGTACTCAACAAAGATATATGCACCACAATGTTCATAGCAGTTCTATTTATAATAGCCAGAAACTGGGAAGAACCCAGATGTCCTTCAGATAATGAATGGATACAAAAATTGTCGTACATTTACACAATGGAATACTACTCAGCCACCAGAATCAATGACTTGACCAAATTCTTAAGAAAATGGCTGCATCTAGCGAATATCATTCTTAGTGAGATAACACAGTCACAAAAGAACAGACATAATATGCAGTCACTGATAATGGGATGCTAACCCCAGAGGCTCGCACTGCCCCAAAAACAACTCACAGACTGTACGAAGTCCAAGAAATAAACAAAACAAAACAAAACAAAAAAAAATCTCTATACAACAAGAAAACTTTGACTATTTCCATGTTACATTTTGTTTTACATGTACTTTATGCTCATTGGAACTATTAAGTTTTCAATGCATTCTATCAAACCTTTAAAAAAATCAAGTACTGACTAAAAAATATATTCATACAATTTTATGTAAAATTTATTTTAAAATCTAAAAAAAATACTGACAAAAATATACTGTATAATTTTATGCAAAAAATGCTTATAATCTGTACATTTATGTTTGTTTTGTAAAATAAAGTTGTTTTTAAAAAAACAATGGAAGCCATTATGAAACCAGGATCTTGAAGCCTCTATGAAAGCAGTGGCCATCATTTTCTCTTATTCACATTACTCTCCCATTTGTCATCCTACAGAGTTCAGTAGTGGGACTTCTGAACAGATTCTTTTGTATGTAGCTTTGTTTTGTTTGTGTCTGTGAGGTGAGTATATATAGTGGTTATGGTTGGGCTTATTAAAAGAAAATGAAATCAAGGGAGAAGTTTTGGAAGATTGGATATGGGTAGGATCAATTACATCTACCTCTGATTGTGGACCAGCTCTGTGTCCTGTGGTAAATATAAGAAAGTCTGGAAGCAGTTACTCACACATATTATAGATGTTAATTAAGACTGCACTTACCTGTGTGTATAAGGGCAAATTTTTATAGATCGTTGTCATGAGTTTGAAAGGTATAGTCAATTAGTAGTAGGTATATTGAGGTAGAGTGATACCAGTTTTCCTGAGTAGTTGCCATAGTGACTGGACATTTTGTACTCCCCCAGCAATAAATTCATGTTTGTCTTATTATACTTCTCTGCAGGCATGAACTGCCAACTGTTTTGTTAATCTGACTGCTGTGAAGTCTCTAACTGTTTAAGATTTTTATTTCTCTAACTGAAGATTTATTTAAATGCTTCTTAGGCATTGTGTTTTAACTTTTAAGAATTTTCTAGATCTGTTATCCATGATTTAAATCAGTTTATTTGTTTTGTAGACATGTAGTTTTCTTGACTTCTTCCTATGTTTTGGATCTTAACCATCTACGGGAGATGTAGTTTTTAAAAATTCCCTTCCTGTATGCTGCCACTTTGTCAGAACACCAGTGGACATTTTTATGCAACCCCATATTCATTTCATGTGGTCTTATTCAGTAATTGATGATCTTAGAGTGTGTGATAATAGAGTTTTGTTCAGAAAGACTTTTCTTGTTTTGCTAATGAATCCAAAGTTTGTCCTTACATGCTCTTCAATATATCTCCCTTCATGTTGAGTCATTTGATGATGCATTTTAAGTTGAATTTTGTGCAGGGTAAAAAGTGTGGATGTATTTGCATCCTCCTACATGCAGCCATCCCGCTTGATCAGAACTTCAATGAAAGACACTGTCTTTCTCACAATGCAATTCTAGCATCTTTATCAACATTCAGGTGTCCATATTTATGTGGATCTATGTCTGGGTCTTCATTTTGATTCACTTGATGGAAGGACTGTGCCAGATTTATACTGATGCTATTTTTCTTACTATACCTTAGTTGACTAACCTGAAATGGGTGCTGAATGATACATCTGGCAGTTTCTTTCTTTCTTTCTAAATTTGGGATATTTTTACTGTCCTAATTTTTGTTTGTTTGTTTTTCTTTTTGTTTTCCTACATAAGTTTAGGAGTTGTTCTTTCAAGGTCTGTGAAGAACTCTGTTGAAAATTTGATGGTGACTCTGCTGACTCTGTAGATTGCTTTGGTAGGGTAGCCATTATTACCATATTAATCTTATCAACACATGAGCATGAGAAATCTTTCTGTCTTCTGATTTCTTCCCAAATGTCTTAAACATTTTATCATACACAGCTTTTATTTATTTTGATGAAGTTAACTTATAAACTTTACATTACTTGGGGCTCTTGGGAAAGGTCTTATTTCTGTGTATTTTTTGCTCAGTCTCTTTCTTTATTATTTGTATGTAATAGAAAAACTGATTTTTTAAGTTAGTTTTGTATCCAACCACCTGCCTAAAGGTATTTATCAGCTGTAGTCACTACTCTGTGAAATTTTAAAGATCACTTATGTGTACTATCACATCCTCTACAAATAATGATGCTTTCTCTTCTTCTTTTCCTATTTATATCCCCATTGATCTCCTTCATTTATTTAATGATCAAGCTAAGCAGGCACATGTTATTTTGAATAGGTGTGGAGAGAGAATGTACAACCTTGTACTGCTTCCAATTTTAGTAGAATTACTTTGAGTTTCTCTCTATTAAAAGTGATATTTTTCTACGGGTTTACTGTATATTGTTTTTATTGTATTAAGGATATCTCCCTTGTAGGTCTAATCTCTCTAGGACTTATATCATGAAGAGGTATTGGATTTTGTAAAAGGTTTTGTCTGCATCCAATAAGATAATCTTATGTAAGCTGTCAACACCATAGGTTCTAAGAAGTTGAACTGTATCATCTGCAGGAATAGCAACAATCCCATAAAACCTTAGAGTTTCATTTGTGTGTGTGTATGTGTGTGTGTGTGTGTGTGTGTGTGTGTGTGTGTGTGTGTGTGTGTGTGTTACTGGTAGTTAATTGTAATGAATTACTTTATTTGTATTTGTTATAATATATCACAATGTGTTTCACTGAAGCCAGAGCATACTGTTTTAGGGAGGTGCTTATTGAGTCTCAGGGATCAGCCTTCTCCCTCTTAAGCACTGGATTTAGACATGTTTTCTGCACCTAAATTTTATGTGGACGGTTGGCCTTGGAACTTATGTAGGTGACAATCTATCTTCCGGGTCTTGTGGTAGATTGTTAAAGGTCAGTGTTCTGTTCTTCTTATGATTCTAGTTTAACCTGTGTAACCTGTGTTTTTATTTTTGTTTTGTTTTTCGTTTTCTCTGTTTTTTTTGTTTGTGTTTGTTTTTAAAGTGGATCTTCTTGTAGTCCAATTTTAATGTCAATCCAATGTGATTTTGTCAAGACACACAGGAGTGTCAACAACTTGGGCAATTGTTTAGCCTTGCCTTACAGCTTATGATTTTCTACCTGAGGCAGACTGTATTTAAATTTCTAATCTGACTCCTATTTGTCATTCTGCATTCTTACAGATCATCTTCAATAGTGGTGCTCAAATTTGGCTGCACATCGGAATGGCACATGGAATTTTAAATAAAACTTGTTGCCTACAGATTATACTGATTTAATTAGTAGCTAGAATGACCTGAGAAAATTTGAATTTTGTTTATTTCTATTTTGTGAATTTCTTACTTTGAAAGCCTACAGGCAGCTCAAAGGTGAAGCTGAGTTTTAGAGTCACTGATAAAATGAAATTTCTTGTTTGGCTGCCTTTTCCAGTACCAAGTCTAGCATATTACCTGTTAGTTGCTTGTACTATAGAGATGACTCTTTCTACTTCCAAGGTCTTGGTTAACATTGTAAAGTTTTAAACTCCAGTTCCTAGCAGCAAAATACAAAAACATCTTTACCAGTATGATCTATTTATAGTCTGGTGTTCAATCAATGATTCTTTAGTCCAGCTTCATTTTCATCTCAGAAATTAGGCACCTCTTTCAATGTTTACATTTTTTGGTCAATATACTAAACACTATAAAAACAATCTGGTTTAATTCATCAAAAATCACTAAGTGCTTATGGCTAAAATTGTGGTCATTTTATCTTACTTTATAAAAAGTTGAAATATTCTTGTCACTATTCCAATAGCATTTTGCTCTTAGGTGTCAAGGGATATCTTGTTACTATCATGTCTTAGATAGGCAAGTCTCTATTTCCTACTAGGTGGTATATTGCATGAGGTTAAAAATTATGTAGTGTAGGGATTACAAAATCAATTCATTGTTACAGTGCATGGTGCATAGAGCATTTAACCAGCTATTGACCCACAAGCTTGTTCTGTGTATCAATTTGTTATGAAAAGCTGTGGTTAAGAGAATATAACTCATCTTGCTCATATGAGCCATTTAAGAAGTTTGTCAAAGAAGATTGCTCATTGAATATTCACGTTTTGATCCCTGTTACCCACATTAAAATCAAAACAAAACAAAAAAAATTATGCATGTTTCTAAACTCAGGTCTAGGGGGTTCAGACACTTGGGCCCAATGGCTTTCTGGTCAGCAAGTATAGCGTGAACAATCATCTCCATTGGCGTGTTTGAGACTGTGTGATAAAAATAAAGCAGAAGAGAGATTGAAATATAGATCTTGACATCAGCTTCTAAGTTTCATATTACCAATTGCATATGCCATTTACACACACACACAGAGTCACACACAGGCAGTACACACACACACAGACACACACACATGCATGCACAAACATAGTGATAGGAGAAAGAGAGAGGGGGAGGGATATTTGAATTTTCTGTTCCAGTAAACCTGTTAAGTCATCCCTCATATGTTGCTATTAAAACTTATTTTTTATTCCATACTCTTAGTACCTAGTTTATATTAGTCATATTTAAGGAACTTAATAGTCATGGCTGACTAGTATATTAAATATTTCATATGGGATATACCTATGCATTATTAGAGAGTTCTGCTGTAAAATTTAGGTCTTAGTCTCTGCTCCACACTTTGTGTCTGTATTTTTTTTAAACAGGAGCAATTCTGTGTTAAAAATGAGGAGATGAGTGGGTGGCCCTAGGCCCAAAACAGGGCCCTTACTTAAACTCTGGATATGGTCTCTACAGGTGCTCCATCTTTTTTGTAATGCATTTCAGGTAATGACATCCCTGTAAGTACCTGGGAGCCTCTTGTTTTCTGACAACTGAGTCTTTCTTGTGGCTACCCACAGTTCCCCATCCCCTATTGCTACTTACCTTTGTTCAATTCTTTCTCTCTTTTTAAAGCCAGTCCACTATATTTTTTCTTTAAAAATTATCCCAAAAATAATGCTAATTTTCAATTTTTGGTTTTGAACTGTTTTGATTACGTTATTAAGACAGGAGCTTCAGCTCATTTCTAGTACAAAGGCATACTTAAAGCTCTCATCAACTGTTAGTGCTAGAAATTTGTCCCATGGGCTCCAGATTTGAATACCTGGTTCTAGTTTATGATGTTATTTTAAAGGCTGCTCAGCTTTTATGGTGTAAGAATAGGTAGATGAAAATAATAAACCAGGCTATCTTTAAGGTTATAACAGACTGTACATTTAGCCTGTGGCCTCATCTTCTTACTAACATCTTTAGATGACTGAAAGTATAAATTCCCAGACATGATCAAGAAGTGAGTTTCATTGGGAAACACATCACCTTTCAAAAATAAATGCGAAGAAAAAAGGACATGAGGAAGGAAGAGGGAAGAAGAGAGATAAAGAGAGCAAATAAGGTGTAAGTTAAAAACTAATTTCCAAATGAAAGGCGAATTCCAGGTATATAAATTTAATATTTGCCTCTGTTAAGTTCCCTGACCATTTTAATCCTGCATAAATCTCCTTATAATGATAAAAGTGAAAAACATTTAAATCTATACAGTTCACCTACATTCCTACCATCTGCACAGAACCACTTCACTGTTTATCTCTGCTCTGATGTAATGAAGTCTCTTGAAGTCCTCAGCCAAAGTAAAGCTCACTTCGTATAAGTTGTTTTTCTGAAATATTATAGCCACAGCAACACAAAAGCAAACTAACTCAACCTTAGAGATCATGTTGTTGGACTTTCTTATTTCATAGTTGAACAACCCAAGAATCAGAGGCTTGAGCTACTTTCCAATTCTACACTGCTGATTTAAATCAGGATAGGGAGATTGCAACTGAGAGAAACAAATCCACAGCTAGACCCTCTGCTCCACAGTCCTACTGGCAAACTGTGAGCCTTCTATGATGTAAAGCTACAAATACTAGATGCTAAGGCACAGCAGGTATAAATATACACTCTTCAAACCACAGCATAATTATTTACTTGTGGTTGATTCAAGAAATATTAAAAATAAATGGCAGCCAAAGGAATCTCTGTATGCACTCCTATATAGAAGGATCCCCAAGGGCTGCTGGCTTTGATTGCTTCGATATTTCTAGAGTTGGATCCAAGACAGCATTGGTATGCTATTTAACATGGAAATAAGTCAGTGTTCCTTTCTTTCTACTTTTTCAGCCTTCCACAGCCTCTATGGACTGTCACAGTCCAGGATGTTTATATTCCATTCCAAATGAGCATACTTTTACACAGCCCATAGTTATGGGAATGTCTTAAGGTATTTGTAGAGCTATCCATCAAGCAAGGTAGACCAATTCTGCCTGGTAATTACTATCATAGAAATTCAAGTGAAAGTCAGAATGGAATCTAAAACATACCCTCTAGAGGAACACTTTCTTCAATTATTTGAGTATTACTAAAATGTATTTCTTTTGAAATTAATAGTTTTTACAAACTTTACTTGTCAGTGATTTGCTTGAAAAATTTAATTCAGAGTTCTTTAATTTAATAGGTGTAAAATACACATATTTATGCAAATGTATTTCTCTGTTGAAATAAAAAATAGAAATACAGACAAGTTTCATTCATCATAAAAATAGGAAGAATATTGTTAGTCTTAACATCTGGTGACTCACATTTGAAATGTTACATTTTATAGAAAATAATTGGCAGACATTTTCAACTAACTAAATCTTAGATTAAATTTGAATAGATTCTAATTGTTTTTGCATGTGAGAGACTCTTAACTTTTGTGCTATATGATATCAATGGACTTAGACCATCTACTCTCTCTCTCTCTCTCTCTCTACATATATATATACAATGGACACTGCTTTGAGTACACTAGTACACTGAAAATATTCAGCTGAATCTCTAACTTTTAGTATAAAGTAACTAGTTAAGTTTAACAAACGATGGGGTAATATTAATTCATCTTCTTAAAGTTTCAGCAATTCAGTCAAGAAATAGTTGTTTGAAATATGTGCCACAAATAATCTCTATAATTTATTTTAAGATTCTTAGGATCCTGAACTGGGAAAGAAGAATGTGAGTATTGTGAAGGTGCCCAATATATTTTTTTTAATATAAAGAGATAGGAAGGAAGTAAATAAGGAAAGGGAAGGTGGAGAAAAGGGGAAGAAGGAGAGAAGGCAGATGGGGGGAGAGGAAAAGGGGGTGAGGGAAGAAGGGACTGAGGAGATGAAGAGATAGAGGAGACAGAGAAAAAGCGAAAGAGAGTATAACAGAGAAATAGAAAAAAATGGGGTACATATGAGTTAAAAGTTTTGTAGGTAAAAGAGAAATTTGAAGAGTCTGTATTTGCTCCTAACCTCTCTTAAATTCACTTATTAGTTTACTTTTTTTAAACCTCTATAAAATGATCAAATTAAAATAATTCAGGATAGGGTACTATTTAGTCATAAAATTGTGCTGCCATTAGAAATGTGAAGAGAACTATAAATCCCTATATAAAATTAAATGATCCACATCCAGAAAGGCAGAGACATCATGATTTTATTTACATGTGTATTCTGAAACATCTGATTTCAGACAGATTAACTGAAGTTGAATTCTTACTTCAAACCACTGAAAATTTGGTTAGATGTAGATATAGTAATCTGCATATACATAAGAGGCCAAAAAATACTCCTGTAGAATGAAACATATGTATATATTTTAATAATGATGGATTTTTGCAAAAATTCTTTTATTAATATCTAAAGCATTATTTTTCTCTCTGAGAACTATTTTGAAAATATTAGTGTATCTTTTTTACACTTTTTTACTGGATATTTTCTTTACTCACATTTAAAATGTTATCACCCTTTCTGATTTACCCTCCAGAATCTCCCTATCCCATTCCTCCTCCCCCTACTTCTATGACAGTGCTCACTCACACATCTACTCCCTCTTGCCTCCCAGGCCTGACATTGTGCTACACTAGGGAATTGAGCCTTCTTAGGACCAATGGCTTCTCCTCCCATTGATGCTAGATAAGGCCATTGTCTGGTACATATGTGGCTGGAGCCATGGTTCCATCTATGTGTACTCACTGGTTGGTGGTTTAGTTTCTGAGAGCACTGGAATCTCTGGTTGGCTGATATTGTTATTTCTGTGAGTTGCAAACCCCTTCAGCTTTCTGTCCTTTCTCTATCTTCTGCTCTGGAAAACCTGTTTTCAGTCCAGTGGCTTACTGAGACCACCGTCCTCTGCTAGAGCCTCTCAGAATCATGGGAACACAGGACAACAAAGGAAGCTAGACTTCAAGGATATTGTATACGTGCCAGAGTACTTGAGTTCTGACATACTCAAGACCACAGTTAAGGGCACAACATTATTTTTCTCAATACCCAGTATTGGTGACCCTTAGAGGAACCAGGAAAGCACAAAACCCCTCCCAGTCATAAGTACTGGTTCCATCTAGCTCATACCTGTGCCACAAGCAAAATCAGGGATTTGGCTGCCCACCCACTCCTGCAACACCCAGATAAAGCTTGATTTCCATGAGCTCTGAAACAACAGAACCCCAAGAGCTTGGTCACACCAAGATTTAAGTATTCCAGAGGCAGTTTGACTTCCAGCAGTTCTGAAACACCAAGGATCTTAGAATCAGAGGATCCCAGAATAATACACACACACACACACACACACACACACACACACAGAGAGAGAGAGAGAGAGAGAGAGAGAGAGAGAGAGAGAGAGAGAGAGAGAGCTGGACTCTGAGGTGTTCTGATACAACCAGGATCACAAGAGGGGCAGGTTCCAGTCAGAAACATCAAGGACAGCAAAACACAAACAACAGAAACCAAGGCTAAGGGGCTACATCAGAACACATTTTCCCAATACAGCTAGTCCTAGATACTCCATCACAGGAAAAACAAGATTTAGATGTAAAATCACATATCAAGATAAAGGAATTTAGGAAGGATAAAAGTAAATCCCCTAAATAAATACAGGAGAACACAGGTAAACAGGTAGAAGCCAATATAATGGAACCAGAAAAATCTCTTAAAGAACTACAGGAAAACACAACCAAACAGGTGACAGAACTGAACAGTACCATTCAGGTGCTAAAAAAATGGAAATAGGAACAATAAAGGAATCACAAAGCTAGACAACTTTGGCTGTAGAAAACGTAAGAAAGAAACCAGAAGTCAGAGAGGCAAGCATCACCAACAGAATACAAGAGATAGAGAATCTCAGGTGCAGAAGATAACATAGAAGTCTTTGACAAAATAAAGAAAATACAAAATGCAAAACACTCCTAACCCAAAATATGCAGAAAACCCAGAACACAATGAGAAGACCAAACCTAAGGATAGTAGGTATAGACAAGAGCAAAGGTTCCCAGCTTAAACTACCAGTAAATATCTTCAACAAATTATAGAAGAAAACTTCCATAACCTAAAGAAATAGATGACCATGAACATATAAGAAGCCTACAGAACTCCAAATAGGCTGGACCAGAGTAGAAAGTCATCCTGTCACATAATAATCAAAACACCAAATGCACAAAACAAAGAAAGAATATTAAAAGTGGTAAGGAAAAAAAGTCAAGTAACATAAAGTCAGACCTATCAGAATTACAGCAGACTTCTCACTGGAGACTCTAAAAGTCAAAAGATTCTGGGCAGATATAATGCAGACCCTAATAGAACACAAATTCCAGACCAGGCTATTTTATCCAGGGAAACACTCAATTGCCATAGAAGAATAATCTCAAATGTTTCATAACAAAAACAAATTTACACAATATTCTTTCCACAAATCTACCTCTGCAAAGAATAATTATATATATATATATATATATATATATATATATATATATATATATATAGTTTTATCTTAAAACAAAAGATTATATACCTTCCTCTTAGTACCTAATGATATTTTCTCCAAAAATTGATCATATATTTGGTAACAAAACAGGTCTCAACATATACAAGAATGATAATTCCATGCATCCTATCATATCAACATGGACTAAGGCTGGTCTTCTACAACAAAAACAACAGAAAAGCCACATATACCTGGAAACAATGTTCTACTCAATTATTATTTGGTCAAGGAATAAAGAAAGAAGAAATAAAAGACTTTTTTAGAATTTAATAAAAATGAAGCCACAACATACCAAAATTTATGGGACACAGTGAAAGCAGTGCTAAGAGGAAAATTCATAGTGCTTATGGTCTCAAAAAACAAAACAAAACAAAACAAAACAAAACAAAACAAACAAACACCCTAGAGAGAGCAAACACTAGTAGCTTGACAGCACACCTGAAAGTTCTAGAAGCAAAAGAAGCAATTATAGCCAAGAGGAATAGATGGCAGGAAATAATTAAACTCAGGGTTGAAATTAACCAAATAGAAACCAAAAAGAGCTATGGAAAAAATCAACAACATAAAGTACTGGTTCTTTGAGAAAATAGACATTATAGATAATCCCTTAGCCAGACTAACAAGAGACATAATCCAAATTAACAAAATTTGGAAATGAAAAAGGAGACATAAAAACAGAAGTTGAGAAAATTCAAAATATCATCAGATCTTACTGAAAAAAAATGTGACACATACTGAAATTGAAAAAAAACTGTCTTCATTAAAATAAAATATTTTATGTTAATGCATGAGTGTATACTTCTTGTTGTAATTGGCTCTTTAAGTCATATCAATTGTATGTTGATTCATATGGTTGCAACTTCAGGGGGAGCCTATTGTATATAATGAATATGATATAAGAATATATGGGACACACAGAAAAGATCAGAAAGGGGGCTAGTGAGATGGCTCAGCAGTTAAGATGGTTGATCTTCCAAAGGTTCTGAGCTCAATTTCCAGCAACTACAAGGTGGCTCATAATCATCTATAATATGATATGTTTCCTGCTTCTGGATGAAAGACCAATATGCAGGCAGAATGCCATATATATAATAAATAAATATATCTTAAAATAACATGCAATAATTTAAAGAGTTAGCAAACCTGTGTCTTACCATTTTTCCTATAGAATCCTCCTCTGCCCAGTATTTTTGTTTCATGAAGTCTCATTTATCAATTGCTGAATTGTTTATTTGGCATACTATTCTAAAAGTTTACAGAGAACTAAAATATATTCAAATTATCTAATGTATAATATACAAAATATAACAATAGAATTTAACAAAAATAATGAAATAGTGGGTAATTAAATCATATAAACATAAAAGAAGATTTACAAATTATCAATAAGGACAAATAATATATTCACCATTTTTAATTCATGGGAAAATGTAATTCCAAAAATCTCAAAGCAAAGGTCCCAGAAACAAAACTACAAGAGTTAGTAAGAAAGTAAAAACACCAATAGTTTGTATATTATTGATCAATAATTTATAGATTGCTCGTGGAATGCTCAGTGATTCAGCCCATGTGGGAAGCAGGTGGTTATCAAGAAAGTGAAATGTAAGATTAATTAATGAATCACTAGTTTCAGTACTAGTAAATTAACAAAAGAATTGAAAATAACATGAACACAAATTCTACATGTGCTTGATTTTAGCCTCTTTCTCTGTGTGTGTGTGTGTGTGTGTGCGCGCTTCACTCCGTGTTTAAGAGCACTGGCTGCTTTTCCAGAGGACAAACAGGGTGGCTCACATTTTTCTTTAACTTCAGATCCAGGGGATTTGGGGACCTCTCCTCACCTCCACAGACACCTGGCTCATGCACAGTGCTCACTGGCACACAGAGACCAATATCCATGTTAATAAAATAAAAAAATAATAAATAGCTCAAACTTTTATCACCATAAATATTCATGCATGAATGACTCTATCAATTTATGTAATATTGGTAATATTCACTCATATGGATTATATACTGTTTAAAATGATACAGTGATCATGAATACTGAGCTATGTGAAATAAGCTGAGTAGAAGAGGTTGTACAATATATGATTCTACAAAAGATATAGATCCCATGATGAAAGAAAATGACTAGATGCCTTAGGCTAGGAACAAGAAGACACATAGTAGGGAACATGAATTGAAGGAGATACAAGGCTTAGGCTCTTGTTACCTAGCATTGTAAATTGTTTGTTCCACTGATGCTCGTGGCTTTAAATGGTTAATTTTGTGAGGCATGTAATTCAGCCTGAGAGTGAAAACTTTAAAAAGGCAATGGAAGTGTATACAGTGTATGTTTGTTAATCTATGGCTTATGATTTAAAGAATAGTTTTTAAACCTATTTGACATTTGAGGAATTCTTGTATTACTTTAATCCTAAACATTCAGTCACACTGTCTCTGTGGTTGGCAATGGCATCCATAGGTGAGCAGATTAATTATACTATAAACCTAGTTAAAATGCAGGGGTGGTGGTACACATGGTGCAGTGCAAAAGTATGTGTACCACACTTACAAACATGGAAAAAAGAAGAAGTTGCGTCTTCCTACAATTTATGGTGAGTTAAACCTTTACCTATTAAAGGATATGTTGCCCAATTATGACTAAGCAAGTCTCCCCTCTTTTAGAATGAGACACTTAAAGCAGCCAGGTCTGTGATAGGGGACAATGCTCTGAAGGTTATAGAATGTCACAGGGCAGTTAGAAACTCTATCAAAGGTGAAGACTGGACAAACAAAACAAAATGAAACAAACCAACAACAAGAAAACACCTGAAAAACATCACTTAGAGGAAAGAGACACAGTCCTGCAATCTAGACTGAAATCACTGCAAGTTTAAATATAGCTTGTTCTTAAATGATGGGATCTAAATTGCCTTTTGCAATGAAATTGCCAAATTTGGCAATAAAGGGACAAAAGGAGCTTATTATATATTATAATAATTTTATAGCCTTTTTATAAAGGCTATATTTTTTATAATTTTTGTAAAAATTATAATTTTGTTATGGTAAAGCATTTATTTTGTGAATTTTGATTAGTTTTGTAATTGTTTTGTGTTTTGTTTCTAACATTTCTCTATTACATTCTTCAGAGATATTTGCCACCGTGATAACTAAAAAACAGTAATCTATCAACCAGAATTAGACTAGAGCAAGGATATATTTCTCTTTAGGTATAACTTCTTTATTATCATGAGTCACTGGTTGGTATGTCAGTCCCTCAAACTAGGTAGCCATTTGGAAGAGTACAGTATCATACAAAAATTAGTGAGTCTGCTTTGTGTTCTTAATACAAGATTAGTAAGTTAATAGTCTACAATCTCTGCATGGCATATATGTATGTCTTGAGTTAATGGTCAGTGAATAATATGTCTTAATTTTTAATATTTTATGTGTACTATTCATTAAATATCATGCAGTTTTATCCTATAGTTTTTAAAGGGGATCTGGTGATATGGTCGCTATGTAAGAGTGCATGCTGGTCTTGTACAGCACTCAAATTCAGATCCTAGCAACTACACCACAGTGCTCCCAGTCTGTTTTTAACTCCAGATCCAGGATGACACTTTCTTCTGGACCCTGAAGGTTCCCCACTGCATATACATAATTAAAAATAAAACTCCTGTGGGTATATATTCTCTACTACTTGCTACACACACACATTCAGACATGTCAAAACATGCACAATTTTGAGCTCATATTCCAACATGAATAACACCCTGAGACCCCTAACACCAGCCTTCCTGCTCGCCTTTACAAATTTTTAGTCATTAGCTCTCTGTCTTTACACTGGCTGAAATGGGGTGGTTTGTGCACATACTTAGACACATTGTATAAAATTGTTCTTTCAGCATTCTTTTATAAATTGATTACCTAAAGGTGAAAATCTTTCACTTAAATAATAAAACATATACCTTATTTCATTTTATTTTATTTTTCTAATTATCTTGATTTTTGAATTCAAAAATATAACTTTCACTGTGTAGCAAAATCTGGCCAACTACCTACTAACCTACCTAAATACTTAACTAACTAACCAACTAACTAACTATATATCCTTCCATCATACACTTAAAGGAAACTGTGCATTTCCAGAGTGGGATTCTGTGGAAACATGTACTTGTACCAGAAAGGACTGAGGGTGGAACTGAGGCTACCAGGCTGTAACAGAAGACAGATGTTATATAGCATCAATTAAGAAAAATACATCAGCAGGCAAGTCTAAGAAACCATTCCTTCAATAAGCAAAATTACTCCCATAGAGAGTTATTTATTTTGATCTGCTCTAAACTTGTCTGGTAAAGCTGGGAAATCCCTTCTGATTGTTTAAAAATACATGAACAGAGGCACATAGGGAAAGGCTAATAAAAGCCATATTAACCAGGCAGTGATAAGGAGAAAATTAAATCAGTCCCAGAAACAGGATCAAGAGCTGCAACAATAACTAAAAGTTCCTGCCTTTTATTCAACCTTCCTGGAGGTTTTGCCTGAAGTATATTCTATTTTACTTTATTTCGATAGGAAAGCAGATAAATAGAATGAAATCCTAAAAGTAAAAAATTTCTAAAAATACTAGTGAGTTAATTTTTTTATTAACACCTTTATTTTACAAAACAAAGTTAAATGTACAGATTTCAAGCATTTTTGCGTAAAATTATACAATACATTTTTGTCAGTACATTTTTTCAGATTCTAAAATAATTTTTACATAAATCTATATGAATAGTCAGTACTTGATCTTTTTAAAGGTTTGACAGTATGCATCGAAAACCCAATAGTTACAAGGAGCACAAGTACATGCAAAACAAAATGGAACATGAAAATAGTCAAAGTTTTCTTGTTGTGTAAAAATTTTTTTGTTTAGTTTTGTTTTGTTTTCTTTATTTTTTGGACTTCCTACAGTCTGTGAGTTGTTTCTGGGGGATGGTTATTTGCATATCATGAAACACCCCTTTTACTATCCTAAGATGGGGTTCTTTTCGTCTTTTACTCCTCATTCTTGGTTGTTTCATTTTTTGCATTTTACTGCATTAATTGTCTTACCTTATTTTTTTTACGTTACTGATTGATTTACTGATGGTGTGTGCGTGTGTGTGTGTGTGTGTGTGTGTGTGTGTGTGTGTGTGTGTGTGTGTTTGGGACAAGTGTTTTTATGACAGTTGCATATACAGCAGAGGATAGCACTCTCTGGCATCAATGGAAAGAGAGAACGCTCATTTTCCCAGTGTAGGGGAATACCAAGGAGCTGAGGTGGAAGAGGGAGGTTATGTGAGGGAGAACCTTCATGGAGGCAATGGGAAGGGGAGGGGGTATGGGACTGTGGAAAAGGGGATAAGATCTGAAGTGTAAATACAGAGGATAGTCAATAAATAAACCAAAGAAGAAGAGAGGCTTCTTTCATTATTCATGAGTGTAGGCTTTGTTATGATTATAATTGTAAGTATCTTCATGCAAAACTTAAGATGCCCTTCTAAATCCAGTGTCTGCTTATGGCCCACAGAGTTTGAAGTTATTCTACTTCCTCTGGGTTGATCTTTCTATGGGAATGGTAATGGGAAAGATGTGTGCTTTTCACATGTGTGCAGGATATAGTACAGGAGTTATGGTTGAATGCTTTCTCCAGGAGTCTTTTGGTACAGAAGTGCTGGGGTTACAGATGTGCACTTCCTACTTGGGTTCTCAGGTGTATCTCAGGTCAGTAGGACTGTGCATCTAGCACTTTGATGCTCTGAACCATGTCTCTAAGATTTTAATGCTTTAAATTTCATTTTGCTCTTTTATTGAAGAAAAAATTTATCTCTTTCCTAAAAAAATAGATACTTGAAGTAGATACCATTTCCTTATACATACAACAGAATGTCCCCCCAGGTGATGGACATTGTCAGTTTCTAAGGCACATATGATGCTTGAGAACTCTCGGTAACGTTGGCCCCAGGTACCTGTCTCTTCTGCATTCTTCTCCTATTCTGAAACACAACTTGCTATGCTGATAATTTGCAATTTTCTACTTTTTTCCCAATAAGAGTATCCTTTCATTGATTGGAAGACATAGAATTTGGATTAAAAGGAAATTTGAAAGTTTCTTCTAGAAGGTTCTCTTAAGTATTCTAAGTCAATATGCTTCAAATTCTATACATAGCTGTTGCATGAAAAATATATATCATTAATATTATATGCATTATATTTTGGTACTTATATTACTTTTCTCCCTCAAATTCACATAATTCATGTTGCTACTTTTTCAATTCATGACTTATTGTATTTTAGTTTTGTTATATACTCATATGTGTTCATAATTCTTAAATGTGTAACAAGAACTGGTTCTGTCCCTATAATGCTAATTGTTTGCACATAATTTAATGGCTGAGAATTTGGTCTTTGATAACCAATTGGATGGTTCTTTGTTGGGTAATACTATACTCATGAAGATTTTTCTACATGACTATTTAAAGAAGACCTGAACAGGAGCAACACCATTAAATAATCTAACATATAGTGGATACTTATCCAGTTTTCCAACCTTGGACACAGGACTACAGGCACCTAAGTAATGCTGAGAGCAGAAGAACTTTTCTTTAGTCTTAAGACTATGTAAAATTCTTTTAAACAATTAAGATCACCAGGAAATAGCTACCTGCTTAAATATCAAATATCATGAGTTACTTATGAATATGTGTGGGAATAAAATTTGCAAGTAAATAGGCAAGCTGAAAATATATCTGTCATAAAATAGATTTAGTTTACAGAATTTTAAGGTTATTTGTGTGCCTTGTTTGGTGATATTTTCACTGAAAGAGAGGTTTGACCAGTTTTATGGTAAAGGAATACTACCCTAGATATATCTCTCTTTCTCCTCCTTCTCCTCCTCTTCTGCTTCTTCTTCCTCTTCTCCTCCTCCTCCTTTTTTACTTCATTCTATCATTTATCACTTTATGATTATGCCAATTTATTTTTTGAGACAGACTCACAATATATTACAAATATTTTGGATCATATTTAGACCAGGTAGGCCTTGAACTCACAGAGATCCACCAGCCTCTGCCACATATATTTTGTGCTTAAAAGTAGGTACCACTACATCTGACCCCAGCTATTTTCATTATCATTATTAATTGAAGTCTTCCATCTTTTATGTTTGAACTGATGCCTAAAGCTTATTATTTTTTATCATTATAAAATTTTATGTTCACAATAATTTAAATAACTGGGTTTATTTTTAGTTAGAACATGTTGAATCTCAAAGAAACTCCTTTGATGTGAATGAAAATAAAAGTGTTACTATGGAAACGCTCTATCTTTTCTATTCTGCCTTTTATTTCAAACAGGAACCATTCTGAATTTTTTCATTAATACAGAGGAAGGGAACATTCACATTTACCTATGTGTAGAGCTGTTTTAGCTGTCATTTAACAAGTTCTAAATATTTTCATGCAGCTTGATTTTAGAATATTTTGACCTTTTTAGATTATATCATATTTCTTTTTTTTTTTTTTTTTTTTTTTTTTGTCCCCAAATGCGAGGAACCATCAAGGCACTAGTCTTGAAGATAAAGGTCATTTCAAAAAGGAAAGTTAGTCATGAGTTGAGTGACAATGTTCTCTCGTGTCTAATCTGAGGTGCCAAACACTAATTACAATGTCTGAGTGGCAGCTCATGCTCTGCACTGGTCCTGGAAGAACAGGAGTGCTTCAGGAACTTAGGCTGTTTACAACCCCAAACAGGTAAAATGCAATGAATGTCAAAGAAAGTGGAACACATTCTCTTCTGTCTTTGTGAAATCGAGGCATATATTTTCTTTAAAGTAACTCACCTGTGATATCTATGGGCACTTCAGAGGAACCACTCTAAGCCAATTGTTGAAAAGAACTAGGCATTGGAATAAGTTGCCATGCTCTTCTGCAAGAATCTATCTCTCTCTATCTCAGAATAATTAAAAGAAAAAGCAAATATAAATTAACAAAATCTCTATAAAGAAAATTTCAATAAAGGAAAAAAGAAACAAACAAAAACAAAAACAAAACAAAAAAAAAAAAAAACAAATGTTTCCAGAAAATAGATCACATTCAGGGCTTTACTTTTTCTATTTCTTTTTTTTTTCTTAAAATCACCTCAAATGGCAAATGAGTTTGCACCAAATAGACATCATGAAAATATCATAAATGATAACAATGTTATTTTTGGCACAGTGATTACAATGAGTTTTTAACATCAGTAAGATCAAACTTAATGATTTTGTTTTTGATCTTTAAACATATTGATTGTATTTTTGTAAAATAGCAGTAAAATGCTCTTTTGTTTCATAACATGTTTATTTTTTATTTAGTAAATAAATGTATGACTCACTGTGTGTATATATGTTAAAAAGAACACAGGTAACTGCAGGAGCCAGAACAGGGCATTGAATCCTCTGGAACTTACAGGTTATTGAGAGCTGACTCACTTCAGTACTGGAAATTAAACTTGGGTCCTCTGCAAAGTGGTATGATTACTTAATCACTGCACCATCTCCTCAGTCAAAAAAAAAATCAGTTTTATTTCCAACAGACCTTCATCAACTATATGGGGAACTAGTGCTTGAAGTACATAAGTCTACATAAGTCATGAGAAATTCCCATTTCATTTCTTGTCATGTGATATGAAATTACCACACTTAAGGCTGCTCAGAGGATGACTGTACAATGTCATAGTGAGTTCTTGTCATAGAACAGTTACCACCTGCCATGCTTTCCACACATTTGAAAGTTACATTTTCAAAGAAGTTCCATTTGTTCACCTGTTCCTCCCCTATGACCATCTTGCATTTGCAAAAAAAAATGTAAATTTTTTTAGAGAACTTTAAAAGGTAAAATTGATTCAATCCCAGAACAGTGTCTTCACAAATAAGAAATAAATTGATTCCAATAGTCCCTTTGCAATTACAGATCTATGCTGTTCATGTTCTGTGTCTAAATGAGAATGTAATGAATCCAAGATGAAAAACTTCTTTGTAGAATCACCTTAGTCAATTTCTCCAATACACGACTGAATTCTATTTGTCTAAAAAAATATTCCAAGTTTGTAGAAGAAACACTATGAAGTATACACATTTCTCCTAAGTCGTTATTTCTTTAAAATAAAAAGGACATTCTATTCAGGTTGATAGCATCTTGCTACTGATGGTACTCCACCTAAACTTGATATCTTTTCTGAGTTTCAGTTGCTGTATGTCTTCAAACCCATGTCTTAGACTCTTTTTCCCATCAAATCTGTCAATTATATTATACTCAAGAGAGGTATTTTCACTAGGAATGGTGGGCCCAAGAGAAATTGAGCAAATTATTGTTTCATATGGAGACAGACAAGTGACTACTGCACTAAAATAAATTCTTTCAAAGACACTTAATCATAGTGCCGTCCATCTCTGTTTGAGACTATGGGTGTGAGTGTGTGTGTGTGTGTGTGTGTGTGTGTGTGTTTGTGTGTGTGTGTGTTGGTCTCCTCATTTTCCAGAATATGTCTGCTTTCTTGAAGCTAGAGTTACAGAAAATTCTATGATTCTTCTGTGGGTGTAGAGAACTGACCCTAGGTTCTTTGGGAGATAAGTAGTCACTCTTAAGGACTGAGCAAACTCTTTAACTCTTGTAGAATTTTTCTTAAGAAGACCATTGCTTTAAAGCAGGAATATATATATGTATATTTAGGTATACAAAATATATATAAATATATTTTATATATTTTAGGTAGAACCATTAACATCTCTGAAAACTCAGAGACTACATTAATATCCATCCTTATTTCATTTTCTCATTTTATAATATCTTCTTACCTTCAGCTGTGAGCATTTACTTTGAATAGAGTACTTAGAGTTTAACAAGGTCCTTAAGGCTTCTCCTAAGAAGCAGTTTCCTGAGCTTAAGTCTGTGTGTTTACTTTAAAGATAGTCTATAACACGATTAGGTATTCTCTTTGGTGAGGATCCTACATGTGCTTCTCCCAATTTTTGAAAGCAGAAAGAACTTCATTCTGTTGGAATATTTTTTAGAAAGATTTTAGAAGATAATTGGATTATGTATATAGATGAAAATAACCATTTTTACAGCTTGAGTGAAAGAGTGTTTTCTTTTTTTTCATGGAGAATATAAACAGTTGATTTTTCTTTAGACTATTGTTAGTTGCTTAAATTTAGGACACTAGCCTATTAAATAAACCTGCATGTGAACCATCAGACTTCCTTGTGATCATCTCATTGTGGGAAGTGTATGTAAAGGGACTGAGCTGTATACTTTATATTCTGATTACTGTTTTTAATATTTCTTAATAAGGCATTTACCGCACATCTATACCATGGGTTTCTGGACTTCTGTCAGCCGTGATGATATTGTGGCTGACTATAATATTTTTAATAAACATTAAATTCTCAGCAGTTTCTGGAAGTGCATTAGAAATTTGGTGTTTTATTGTAAATCAGTGATTACTTCATATCATAGCTCCTACAACCTACCTGCCACAGGCAAGAGAAAGCAAAGGAATTCAAAGAAACTGAGCTACTGGCTGAGCTAGCAGGAGCAAGCCAGAGTGAAAAAGAGAGAGAGCTGTTTTGGAAAGGCATGAATATAGTATATTTATGGTAGGATTGTTATTTCTTAAATCCTAAAAAAATATAGAAAAATAACTAAGCTTATACCCATCTAGTCTTCAAGCCTATCAAAGACCTGAGAATGAATATATATATTATCTGAGTATACTGGAATTTCAGGAAAGTAGATTGCAAAACTATGAAATGACAGAGAAGCTCGCTATGTGAACAGTCACATAGGTTTGTCTGCATTGTAAGAGTATATTCATCTTTTGCCTTCTGTACAACAATATCTGACAGACAATTTTATGAAGCAGGAAATATGAAGTATGGCTTACCCTGCTTTGGCAAAACTTGTCAATCAACCTCCCTGTGTCATGTTTATATGGTTTTGATAGCATATGTAAGTAGTTCAAGCAAGAGCTTCTTTGATGATCATCTTCCTTTAAGTATAATTGGGGTGCTGGCAGGTGCAGAAATGTCTCATAAAAAACATAAAATAAAACATCTTTTAAATATCTGTGGATCACTGAGGATTTAAGGAATATACAAGCATTTTTGCTAGATATTGACTATCTGTTTTAACTAGAAAGCATATTTTATAATTAAACTAGTATCTATCATTATCTGAGTTCGATTGACTGTTGACTTGAATTTCTTAAATATCCTACACAGTTTTAAATAACAGTCTTCAAATATTAAAATGTAATATGGCATTTTGAAGAAGTACATAGATTGGAGAAATTGAAAAATGTTGATACATAGTTAAAAATGTCCCCAATACAGATTTTTGAGGAAACAACATTGAGGCAGTCTGAGCTAGGTTCAGGTAGTACTCAACATCACAACATCCTCAAGGGTAAATTTTATTGTGGATATATTGACTTCAACGGTGTCTATAAACACATAACTCTGACAGGCATTATATATTTCTTCAATAACACATGTATGAAATCTATAATGGTAACAGTGGTAAGATTATTCTGTGATTTATGTACAAGCAGATAAACCATCTGTCTTTCTTTTTAAGTTACTTTGGGTCTCAATTCTGCAACTGAGCCTCCTGGAATGATATTTGGAATTCTTACAAGATGGCAGACATTGACAACACAGAACAATCTGAACTTGATTTGAAAGATGTTGAAGAAGTAGAAAAAAGAAACAGGTAAAATAACAAAAATCAAAGCACGTCAGCTAACTGTTCAAATGATGCAAAATCCTCAGATCTTTCAGGTCTTCAGGAAAGACTTGATGGTCTGGTAGACACACTTACAGGATACACTGAATACTTGCGTAAGGTATTCAAAAGACAAGAAAACTCTCAAGAATATGCAAGTTAAATATGCACAGATTGAAGCCAAATTCTATGAAGAAGTTCATGATCTCAAGCGAAAGTATTTTTTTTTATTTATCAGCCTTTATTTTGTAAGCAATCTGAAATCACTAATGCGATTTATGAACCTATAGAATAATGTGAATGGAAACCAGCTTAGGAAGATAAAGTTTCAAAGGAGTTGAAAGAAAAGAATATAAGAAAAAGGATGAAGAAAAAGAAGACCCAAAAAACCTCCTGAATATTAGTTGACAGTTTTAAGAATGCTCATCTCCTCAGTGATATAATTCAGGAACATGATCAACCTATTCTGGATCACTTGAAAGATAACAAAAATAAATTTTCAGAAGCTGGCCAGCCTTTCTATCTTAAAATTTCACTTTGAGCCCAATGAATATTTCAAAAATTAAGCATTTACAAAGGTTTACAGAATGAGGTCAGAACCAGATGTTTCTGATCCCCTCTCTTTTGACAGACCAGAAATTATGGGTTGTACAGGGTGTTAGATAGATTCAAGAAAAAAAAAACCTGAATGTTACTTTGAAGACCATTAAGAATAAGAAGAAACACGAGAGCCATGGGACAGTTCGTTCTGTGACTAAAACAGTTCCCAGTGATTCTTCTTTAATTTTTTTTCCCTTCCTGCTAAGGATCCAGAGAATGGAAATCTGGATCCTGCTGCTGAGGTCATTGTGGCTGTTGAGACGATCCATTGAAGTTGGCCACTTTATATGTTAGCATATATTCAAGATTAGCGTTATATTTCACTGGAGAAGCTATTGAGGACGATAACGATAACAATTACTATGGTGAAAAAGGTGAAGAAGCTGATGAGAAGAAGGAGATGTGAAAAACAATCCAGACTATGTCCCCAAGAAGAATCAAAATTCACCCTAGTGCAAACAGCAGTGAGCAGTGCGTGCCTTGAGTATGACTTCGCTGTGGTAGCCTAAACATGGCTTATTTACATACAGCCTTATGGCCTTGTATTTTCTTCGTAGAATCAGCAAGTTTTTAAGGGAAAGGAAATTGATATTTTAAAGACGAATTTGGTCTACCTAGCATCCTAACTCTAGCTCTGACAGATACATTAACACATACATCATCTCTAATGCATATTCATTTATTGCTGCAGTTCAGTTCTTCTAGAATATTTTCATCATGTAGCTGTTGGAGTACAATTATAAAAACGAACTGTTGAGCGTATTTGGAGTAGCTATTTTTATATTTTTTTTTCCCTAGAGAACCACTTTAGGTGGTAGAACAGGTTGAACTCTGCCTTCATTGGTTATTATTTCCATTATGTTTAGACGGATGCACAAGGCACAAGATCATTTGAGGAAGGAAAACTGTGGTTAAGAATTTCCGGTAAGATCAAACTTAAAAACTGAGATTATTAAGGCATTTTTTAGATTCTGATGATACAACAGATGTCAACTCATGCTTACACCAAGGTGAACAAACCCAAGGTTCTTTTCAGACATTAATTGGTAGTATTTAATGTACTTTTAAAAATTAACCTCCATTAATTAAATCTTTTCTTTGTGGGTAGGGCCTACCTTTTGCTTTCCCAAAGAAGATGGATGTGCATCTTTTCTATTTTGAGTTTGCCTAATTTTGTTTTTATATACTAAAATAAAAAATATAACACAGTTTTAGCCTCAAAAAAGGTAGTTTGGACTATATTACCAAACTGTAATTGCTTTTCTATTCCATTAGAAAGCACGGTATGATAAGTCCAGTGGATTTTGTACCCAACAAAATTCATTGTCTATGCATATCTGAAGTTCTGGCTAAAGATGTTTACATGTCTCAGAGCAATTTTCATGTAGCAGTGTAAGTGTAATTAATTTTTTTTACTTGTTTTGTTCTTTGTCTTGATTTCTTTCTTTCAATCTGTAGCCACAAAATTTCAGGTGGTCCCCCTACCTTTTTCAAACCTAATTTTAGGAATTTAGAAGAAACATACAGCTTTTCTTTTAATGTGGAAACAAATATCAATCTCTCCCCAAATTAACACATGTCCTTCTTTATTTTATTTGGAGATTAGAACATCCTGAATATAAAGAGAAGAATTTAGTCCAGCCGTTTTTATCCATGTTCCAACATTTCTCAACAGCTATGTTAACTGTCTCATTGACATTTAAATATAATAAAGTCAATACAACATAATTTATTCTATCTGTTGGAGATATCATATCCTGCTTCTGCACTATGAGCAATTCCTTTAAAGTCCTGTTAGATGCTTTTATAATTGCATGACCCATAGGGTTGAAATATATACCTGTAGCCGGTTTTATGGAACAATGTTTAAGGAATTATTATATTCTAAAGGATACATATGCCTGATCATAATCAGCATTAACTACAAAAATCATTTCCCAAAATATTCACCATCTTTAATAAATATGCAACCTTAGAATCATCCTTTTTAGAATTCAAGACAGAATCCCAATGGCATTTAGAAGTTTTATTAGTACAGTTTATTATCACTAGTACAAATTCTAATTTTCCAAACTCTACAAAAATAATCTATTTCATGACATTACTGTAAGGTAACATTAAATATGATTTGTATGATTTGTCTACTTTATTCAGTATAGTACTTTTATACGGGTTGCCTTTCTAATTCCTCAAGCCTTTATTGTTTCCCCTTGCCAACTACCTTTTGTGCTGTCATTGAATATTCGAGATTGTATTCTTTTGAGGAATTTTCAAACTAATTTAAAGAATTCTCTAACTTCTGTTTTATGGTCTCTAATCTAGGTTTCATCTTTCAATCTCTTCTTTATCTAAGGACCCTTTATTCTTATATTTCTCAAAGGGAATATATTCAACAACAATTATTTTTCAACATGTAATCATCTTCATGTTGAAAATTAAAACAAAATTGTAAGATCCAAGGGCTCTTTGTCTTCTAAATTTTTCTTCAAATTTTCATCATGGCAAGCCTTTTCATTTTAATCACTTTCTCCTTCACAAATTCACTTTCTTTATTTCAAAATAAATACTTTTACCTATGATTATTTTTACCCAATTTCTTTTCTTTCTTGATCACCTAAGCATATTTTAAATCCTATTTTCCCAGTTCAGAGGTTTTACCCATTTTGGGCCTGGTTTCTGTTGCCTGCAGTATTTCATTGACAAGGATGCCAGACCTTAAGGAGACTCTCTCTCTCTCTTTTTTTTTTATGACTTTATTTTACAAAACAAAGATAAATGTACAGATTTTAAACATTTTTTGCTTAAAATTATACATTTTTGTCAATACTGTTTTTTCAGACATTGAAATAAATTTTTACATAAAACCATGTGAATATATTTTTTTAGTCAACACTTAATTTTTTTCAAGGGCTTGACAGTATGCATTGAAAACCTAATAGTTACAATAAGCGTAAAGTACATGCAAAACAAAACGCAACATGGAAATAGTCAAAGTCTTCTTGTTTTGTAAATATATGTATATTTTTTTTGTTTTCTTTATTTCTTGGACTTCATACACTCTGTGAGTTGTTTCTTGGGGAGTGCAAGCCTCTGGGGTTAGCATCCCACTATCAGTGACTGCATATTATGTCTGATCTTTTTTGACTGGGTTATCTCACTCAGGATGATCTTCTCTAGATGCAGCCATTTTCTTAACAATTTGGTTAAGTCATTGTTTCTGGTGGCTGAGTAATATTCCATTGTGTATATGTACCACAATTTTTGTATCCATTCATCTTCTGAAGGACATCTGGGTTCCTTCCAGCTTCTGGCTGTTATAAATAGAGCCGCTATGAACATTGTGGTGCATATAACTTTGTTGTGTATTAAAGTGTCTCTGGGGTATATGCCCAGAAGTGGAATAGCTGGGTCTTCAGGTAGTACTATATTCAATTTTCTGAGGTATCGCCAGACAGATTTCCAGAGTGGTTGTATTAGCTTGCAACCCCACCAACAGTGGAGAAGTGTTCCTCTTTCTCCGCAGCCTCGCCAGCATCTGCTGTCATCTGAGTTTTGGATCCATATGCACCACAATGTTCATTGCAGCTCTATTTATAATAGCCAGAAGCTGGAAGGAACCCAGATGTCCTTCAGAAGATGAATGGATACAAAAATTGTGGTACATTTACACAATGGAATACTACTCAGCCACCAGAAACAATGACTTAACCAAATTCTTAAGAAAATTGATGCATCTAGAGA
Organism: Micromys minutus; assembly: GCF_963924665.1. Classification (NCBI taxonomy): domain Eukaryota; kingdom Metazoa; phylum Chordata; class Mammalia; order Rodentia; family Muridae; genus Micromys; species Micromys minutus. Next base: position 10,656,838 of record NC_137953.1, read on the forward strand.
ATATCATCCTGACTGAGATAACCCAGTCACAAAAAAACAGATATAATATGCAGTCACTGAGAGTGGGATGCTAACCCTAGAGGCTTGCACTCCCCCAGAAACAACTCACAGACTGTATGAAGTCCAAGAAAGAAAGAAAACAAAACAAAACAAAAAAAAATATTTACAAAACAAGAAAACTATTTCCATGTTATATTTTGTTTTACATGTACTTTAGCTCATTGTAACTATTAAGTTTTCAAGGCATACTATCAAACCTTGAAAAAAATCAAGTACTGACTAAAAAATGTACTCACATAGTTTTATGTAAAAATAATGTTAAAATCTGTAAAAAAAGTACTGACAAAAATGTATAATTTTAAGGAAAAAAATGTTTAAAATCTGTACATTTGTCTTTGTTTTGTAAAATAAAGCAGTTTAAAAAAAAGAAAAAGTACATTTCTGGAATGAGGACTTAGGTAACAGAATTTATTATATTCATGCTACTATAGGTGAGACTAATTCTACAACTGTGTACTTAATTGAATGTCTATGATTCAAAGTAAGACAAAGGTTTATATTTTACTACTGAGTGGAATTTGGTAATGTTTAAATAAGCAGAAAAAACTAATAATGAAACAATAGTATATCTTATAATTAATTGCACTACAGTTACCTCGTATATTTTATTTCTCTATATTTCTGTATGTAATTCACTTGATTATGTTATGGCTAAACATTGTTGGGAACTTTATTTAATCAATCACCAAAGTATTAAAAGTTATACTCACCAAATTCTTTGTTGACCCTGCCCTGAAGTCTGAAACACAGTGCTGAAAATTTGGCTGAAATGGTCAGTAATTGTTCTTGATTCTACCCAGCGTTCAGTTTGTCTGTTTTCTTTGCACTATGTAATGCATCTTAAGATACCATAGATGCTATGGATAAACTCTTCTTTAAATAACTATATGTTTATACTTGTCAATTTCACCATCTATTTAAATGATGTCAATTTCACCATCTATTTAACACTTGGTTTAATTTTAAACCTTTTATGTCGCATGCCACACTTCCCGCCAGCAGGAATAGGTGTGCAACAACAGGATTCTTCTGCGAACAACCTTTATTGTACAATAATCTGAGAAGGGGCTCACATGGAAGAAAAATGCACTGCATATATATGCCCAGGAGACATGTGTTGCTACCTGATTGGTGCACCCTCCAGTAACTCATTAGCATGCCCCCAGAGGGGGCTGTGATGTCTGTGGCACATTCTTGCTATGTCTCTTGGGCTCTGTTTGCTGAGTCATAGGCGGGAAGCTGGCGCCATGTTTGGGTGCGGCACAAACGGCTCTCTACACTTTTATATGAAATATCAGAAGACAATGTGATATATTTTTAAAAAACATGTTTTTCTGCCTTTTCACTACCATTTATGGATTGAAATATTTCTAGTACTGTGTGATGTACTATTTTCTATTTCATAGAAGCCAAACTAAATATATTATCTTAGTGACAAATGCATATTAGAGCCTATAAAATGTAAATTTTTACACATGCCAATCATTTTGTTCAAGGAATATCTCTAGATATTTAAAATGTCAATAGTGCATTTTAGCTATGAAAAATAACAAAGCATAAATTTTACATTCTCTATACTTATAAGCACAAAAGGCTACAATTTTAAGAATCTATAAAATCATTGTTAATCACAGTATTAAATACTTAAAGAATAAAAATTTGGGGTTTTGTAGCATTTAAAGAATTAATGGGGATTTTAGGTAAAAGGCAAATATCAGGAAGAGGGAAATGATTTAAAGATGTTGAAATTAAATATATTATTTAGTTAGTAAATGTAGAGTAAGATTATTACAATGTCAATTGCTTGAAAATAAAGAGAATTGCAAAAAGTTCATGTTAGAAATTTAAAATAATATTACAGAGTGAGAGATAGATGGGCAAAATTAAGATGCAAAAATAAGAAAAGAAAGGGAAGGGGAATTTTTCAAGGAGAAAATATGGAAACAAAGCAGCCAGTGATGAAGACAAGAAGTCTGTATTGTTTGGATTCTATGTTATCAGCGAAGGTTAAGAACCAAATTGAATAGACTAAATAGAGCTGCAAGTAGAACACCATGAGTCTAGAAAGAGGTGTCAGGTGGGTAGCAGTCAAGTCAGTGGGGCGCTGTAGGTAAAATGACAAATGCTTTCATGGGGAATTCTCTTTTAGAAATAAAACACTCTAGAGTATATTTTTTTTAAAAAAATAGAAATTCAATGTAGGGAAGAAATCAAACACTAGTAAAAATAGAAATCGTTGGGGGAGCTTTTAAATCTGAAGGGGGATTGAGCGAAATGAATGAAATTCTAGGTGATAGGTTTTTCTCCAAACACAGCCATGAATGCAATGCTAGGTGGGAGGGCTCTCTCCAAACACAGCCATGACAGTTAATCCCAGACAAGTAAGAGATGTCAAAATGGTGAATATTCTGAAAGATACTCGAAAACAAAAAGGGAGAAAGTTTTTTATTTCTTTTTTTTTTAAATTTTTTTGAATAATGAATTGCTTATATACTGCTCAAGGTCATTATTCTTCTTTCTGTAAAACCCAGTGATGGGAACTGTAAAAAGTGGTATGTACCCCTTGTATTGAAATCTATAAACCCTTTTGAGATTCCTCAGGACGGTGAATTGCTACGTGAATTTTAATATATGTAATCCTCCTAACATTGTATTGTCAAGCCAGTGAAAAATGGAAAACTTAATTATGTATATATATATGTATGTATGTATGTATACACGTGCTGCCAGGTGCTCAGTCCAAGAAAGACTTGTCCTGTTTACTCATAATGACCTAGTTTGGCAGCATTTTTCTACCAGTCTTACGCATAACTATGTGATGACCTAGAGCCATCATTTCCTCCAGTTTTATCTGTCACCCCTTTCAGTCTCAAAGGATCATATGTGTATGTTTATGTGTATGTGTTTGTGTATGTGTATGTGTATGTGTGTGTATATGTGTGTGTGACACATATCCTACCTAGATTCATACACACAGTATAATCATATGAGAGAAAACAGAAACATATTTGACCAAACAAAAATACTTCAGGGAAATTTTCTGTACACTCACTGATGGAAACAAATACTTAAAGAAAGGTAAATGCTCATCCTCGATTTTACTTCTTTCTTTTTCTTTTCTCTGTAGCTCAACCTGTGTATTTATATCTCAAGACTCACTATATGCCAAAGTGCGTCTTCATACCTAATCAAACCAAGCCAGTTTCCTCTCAGGATATCATGACTGCAGCATACTGTCACCCATGGTGCTGATAAAGAAATGAGAGGTCTATGTCTTGATTTTCAGGTAGCAAGAGACAATATACCACATTGGGTGTAGCATGAGCTTCTGTGACCCCACAGTGACACATTCCCTCCAACCAGACAACACTACTCCCAAAGTCACACATCTCCTAATAGTGCCAATTCCTGTGGGCCAAGCATTCAACACATGAGTTTATAGGTACCACTCTTATTAAAAATCACTACAAGGTGGATTACACTCAAACATTTAACATGGTTAATATTTGAGCATAATTACCCCCGTGAAGGTACACTTTATATTGTGACATGGTTATGTTAGACTTAGTTATAGATTATTAGAAATCACTTTTGTGAAAGAGAAAGAGTTACACACCACTTTGTACTTGACTCAAACTATGTTATGAGACATGGTGAAGAAATTCCAATGTATCTGGTTGTACGAATACAGCCTCTGTCCTATTTTATGTACAAAGCAAGTAAGTAGCTTTATGCAAAAGTGTCCCTGACCCCTGGCTTCTGGAATACGGAGGTAAGAATATAATTATTTAGCTCTCTATACTTATTTATGTATTATAGTTATTTTGTGTTATAGTTACAAATAGTAAGACATTTTGCTTTCTTTATTCATATCTTCCGCTAAGCACTTACTGTCAGTAACAATGCATTTAAGTACAGAGTCCTGTTCTTAGTCAACTTCAGCTTTTCTGGAATAAGGGGAGATTCTTTACTGTATTTTAGAGAATGCGCTGCCACCAGAAGAGCAACAACTTCATTTAAAGAAGCAGTAGTTCAGTCTGAGAGGGTACTCAATGGGAAGGACATTTATCACTAAAGTCCTAGGATGAGGTGAAAGTGTAGAACACAGTTGCATACTCAATCTTTCACAATGGTTGTCCTTTGGATGGTTCACTTCTTTGCTCAGGCTGAAATGTTTATCTAATGGCAAAAATCCACCATGGACAGAAAAATTAATGCAAAGCTTTCTTTATGACATTTCCCCCCTAGAGCCAGAGTAAAGTTACTTCTTTTTAACGTTGTTTCACATGCATTTTCTTGTTCCACGTAACACTAAATTTGAATGACTCCAATATTCTTGGCATTAGGAAATCCTAAGTGATTCTGACAAAAAAAAAATCTATCTATATTTTCCTTTGTGTTCCTTTGTGCTTTTGTTCTCTAACAATATTGAACTGGCACTATTACAAATATTTAGACAGTAAATATTTTTGTGTACATTTACAAGTGAAATAAAAATTAATAAATTAAAATGTATCTCTGCTATACAAATTAAATCTTTCTGTCTTTCCAGATCTAGGTTGTATAATGTACCTGTAGAAGGTAGCTGTACTTTCAAAGATGCTTTAAATATAGACACATTAATAAATATAAATAGGGATACATAAATATAATTTGTTAATTGTATAAGTGGCATACTCCCTATTCTGTACTTTGCATCTTTTTTATTTATTTAAATATTTTAAAAATATTTTTAGATTATTATATAATTTCATAATTTTTTCCCTCTCCTTTCATACCCGCTATTGCATCCATACTCCCTTTTCTCTCTCAAATTGATGACCCTGTTCTTTTTTCTCTGAGTGTCATTACATACTTGCTCACAAGGAAGCTTGCTTCTCCTATACAAAGCAACCTATGCGTTACTTGCACCTCTATGAAAATACACACTCAGGAAACTAGAAAAAAAATAAAAAAAAAACTAAAATTCATACAAAGATATTAAATAGGTAAGTATATCTCAATCAAAAAAATCTAGAGGCAGTAATACTAGATGTTTAGGACATACTACAGAGTTACAGTATTTAAAGGAGTTCACCATTGCACAAAAATGGGCATTTACACCACTGGATTAGAGCTCAAATTTCAGGCATGAGCTCATATTGTGCCTTCACCTGACTCTCACCAAAGCTGCCAAAATCACAATGGAGAAAAAAAATAGATTCTCTTAAGTGTTTCCAGTGTTGGATGTAAAGTGAAGCTTCAAAAATAAGAACCTAAAGGAAGATTTGACAAGAAGCTTCAGCCTGAAGTCAGAGGCTTGAAAACAAACAATTCTATTATCTTGAAGAAAACTATTTACTACAATTTCTAGTTAAGAAAAAAAAACCAAGAAAGTTTCCAACCTATAAATCAAGAAACCAACCAAGAAACTGATGCACTGTAATATTTGGGTATTAGTCTAGCCATAGCCGAGAAAACATTCTTATTTTCTAATACAGTATATATTTGAAAATGAGAAAATTTTATGCAGGGATCTTTCTTAAGAAAACTAGAGTTTATCAGATAAAATTTGGAAATAGAATAATTTTGGTTTTCATGTTGGTATCTCTGGTGAGTAGAATACTTCTTAATTAATATGCAAAGATCCTCCAGAAGTTAGAATTCCTAATGAATGTGGATCAGAATCTTAGCTGCTAATCCTTAGAACTAAATTATCAACTTCATATCAGAATCACTTAGTACTAGGGTTGGCTACAGTCCTTGGTATAGAAAAAAAGAAAAAGAAAAAGAAAAGAAACTTTACAATAAAGGTTAAATAGCCTAGCACTAAGATCGTATGCAATTGGCCGTGGAGAATGAAAACAGGACACTGTGACCTGGACCGCATTTAATGACATTAAAGTTATTTAGATACAGAAGTACTGACTATATTATAATACTAATAATAAGTTGTATCTTAAGTTATCACAAGAAGCAGTTGTATGTAAATTGAACGTTGCAGGAGTCCATACAAAGATTAGAAACCTTAATGAGAAAGTGCTATATTATATTGCTATTATCACTGAATTACAATTTAATTTGATTATTTTAAAAAAGTTTAACAGCTTTCATTAAGGCAAATAAAGCCTTAGAAATTAGGACTGTTAATGGGCAATAGCAACTGATCACACCAAGTAAGGTCAGAAAAGGGAATACCACAGGCATCCTTGTCCTTGTCTCAAAGCAGTAGTAACATGATTGGGCCTTAATACTCATAGACACAGAGTTTAACTTTGGTTAGAGAAATTCAGGGGCAAAACTATGACATAGAGGAATAATCTCTAATATTTCAAGTTCCAATCTTTATCAGTATGTGCATTCTGTTTCTAGCACTATTAGATTAATTCTGAAGGAACATCTCAGAAAGAAAAAGAGAACTGTAGGTTGGGTTGGGCTTGTTTGAGGCAGAGTCACAGATCAACAAAGGATAAACAGGTCTTTTATGTTTTCAAATCATGCTAATTTTTTTATACTTTCAAGTGCTCCCAAGCCCCTCTATGTGAGAAAACAAAATAGTTCAGCTCAACCAACTTATATTTAATGAAATAAAGTTGTGCTTTATAACCTAATACAGACCTTGATGATAAAGACATATACCTGTCTTCTGAGTTTTAACGCAATACATGGTATTGTTAAAATATATTTAACCAATTCAATAGAATAAAAGCAATTAATTGCTTGTCATTTTTATGATTACAAAAATGCAATGATGCCTAGTCCTGTTCTTCTGTTGCTTTCTCTCTCTCCTTCCTCTCTCCCTGCCTCTCTTTCTCTCTCTATCCCCATTCATCTTTCTCCATATCTCTTCTCCCTCTTTCATTGTTCTGTCTTGTATGATAACAAGAACTGTGGTGTTATTGAAGAACAAATAAAACACATCACAAATATGTGAGGACACTTTCTTATCTACCAGCCCTGGATAATCTAATTTATATTACACCCTTGAGATGATTTAAAAAAATACATGTTCAGGTAGGCCATAAAATAACTGCCTCTCCAGGAAAATTTTAGACTGATATCTGTGCCCAAGAATGAGTAAGAACCCAAATTAAGGTGGTCATAGATTCCTGACTCACATAGACTGGAGGCAATGAACATGGATTCTTTAAAATGGTATATTTTGAGATCTTAGTATTAAACATAACATAAGTAACAGTGTTATGAATAGGAAATATCAAAACACTTTGTCACCCAGAAATTCTTCACATATGGGAAATGTTTCTGGAATCAATAATACAAAGAATTCAGGTTAGAATAGTCACCACCGTTCATATGCATATATTTATATGTTTATATGTATTTGTCTTTCTATATGTAATACCTGTATTTACCTATCCATCTATCTATATATACATACTAATATGAACTGTATATTCTGAGGTATTCTCTAAATAAATATGTACAATTGCTATAAAAATACAAACTCAATATGAATGCTATTATTACTTTTGTAAGTACAAATCTATAAAATCAATCAAATGTAAGTATTCTAAACCAATCATGTTTCCATTTATCATTTAGTGAAGTTTATATGTACATAAGTTATAACTATGCATTTTTTGGAAAGACAAACAAAATACTTTGAGTGGGCTAAAAATGAGCTAAATAGTGGCAAAGCAGTGTGAAAATAGGGTACAGAAAGATAATGTAAATACTTTAGTACTTCTAAATATTGCTTTCCACCTGCTTAAAACAACCATAATAAAGAATTAGAAATAAACAAAGAATGGGGAAAATTGGCATTTTCTTATTCTATTTTTACTAAATTATTTTACTTATTTACACTCTAAATATTGCCCCCTTACTTGTCTCCTCTGCAAGAATTCTTCACCATATTCCCTCTCTTCTTTGCCTCTGAGAGAGTGCTCCCCATAAACCCACCACCCGAGCACTAATGCACCCACACCTAGCCCCTTCCATCCCTTTTCCCTATAGCAACTAGTTTCTATAGGATTATGTGCATCCTCTATTACTGAGGCCAGAAAAGGCAGCCTTCTGCTAAATAAGTGTCAGAGTTCTTGGGACACCCCATGCATGCTCTTTGGTTACTGGCTTAATCTCTGAGATCTCTGCGGGGTCCTGGTTAATTGATACTGTTTTTCTTCCTATAGGATTACCAGTCCTTTCACCTCCTCAGCCCTTCCACTAACTCTTTCTTAGGAATTCTTGACTTCTGTCCAATGCTGGTTTTAGGTATCTGCATCTTTTTCAGCCAGTTGCTGGTAGAGCCTCTCAAAGGACAACCGTGCTAGCCTTCAAGCACAACACAGAATCAGTACTAGTGTCAGATTTGGTTTCTGCAAAGGATATGGATCCCAAGATAAACTAGTCACTGGATGGCCTTTCCATAAGTCTCTATTCCAATTTTGTCCCTGTATTTTCTTAGACAGAAAGAATTCTGGGTCAAAAACTTTGAAGATGGTTAAATGGCCCCATCTCTCCAATGGTGGTTCTGTCCATCTACTGGAGGTGGCATTTTCAGGTTCCACTTCCCACTGTTGATCATTCCAACTAAGTTAACCATCCATTAATTTTTGGGTGCTTTTCACATCCTAGGTATCTGGGAGTTTCAAGAGGTTTTCTTTCTGGCCCCTATCCCTTGTGGTTCCCATTTTGCTCTACCGCTATGGTATGGAACATGCTGTTTTGGGGCAGGGCAAGGTGCTTCTAGCCTGCATGTATCCTGTACCTCTGCTTTGGAGGCTTTGGTTTCTGGGATCCCTCAGAGAGACACCAATCAGGGGGTGAGAAAACATAATCTAAGTTGTGGAGGCTGAGCCTGAGGTTCCCAGTCTCTCAGGCACTTAGTCACCACTGGTGTGCTTCACAAAGTAGTCAGCAATGAAGGACTGGGCTCTACAGCCTAAGATGTGGCTAGGACGAAGCACTGTCAAACTCCTGGACTGAGTTGCAAGGAGTTGGAAACTGAAATCGGGGCCCACAGACCGAGGATGGTGACTGGTTTGGAGCAAGGGGAAACGGCAACTCCAACACTGAAAGTCATTAGCTTAGCAATAATTGTTTGGAAGTACAGAAAGGCCTTCTACAGGACACTTAGGTTGTGGTTTTGTAGGTGAAGGCCTTCTTTATGTTCCCCACTGTGGTTTTGATGGAAGAAAGCCCATGTTTATTCACACCATTTATTGACTGTTCATCAAGTTTCCAGGAAAGCTCCACTATCCCACAACCCCCCACACCCCACAACTACATATTTTAATTAATTCTCCTGTCCTTCTGGGCTATCTCCTGTTTTCCCTCATATGTGATCCTGAACCCCCATTTCACCTTCTCTTCCCCGTTTCTTCTCTCATGCAGGCCTCTCCCTCTCCCTGCCTCCCATGATTATTTTGTTCATATTTGTAAATGGGATTGTAACATACTTACTTGGGCCTTCTTGTTAATTTTATATAATCTGAGTGTTGTATGATGGGCATTCTGTACAATGGGTATCAGAGAATCAGTTCCCAAACAAGCTTTCTACTTCCTATGACTCCAGCAATAGTGATAGTAGACAATGGTTGATGATACCTTTTGGTACATGGTATCTTCTGAACATCTCTGTCACTCATTAACTAACAGCAGGTCTGTTTGCCTATTATATACCTGCACAGACCCAGTCAATATTCCAGCATAATGTGTGTGTATGTGTATGTGTCTGTGTGTGTGTGTGTGTGTGTGTGTGTGTGTGTGTATGCTGTGTTGCATGGCCGACATCTACCAGTAATCTCTTGTCAGTTAATCCTAATGGATAAGGGAGAGTCGATTTTCTTCAAGACTGTTTCCATTCAGCAGTTGCCCATATTGGGGGGAAAAAGGTCTTTTAGTATTAACTAGACTCAGTGAGTACAAAAAAAAAAAAAAAAAAAAGGGGAGGATATGAAGTTGAGAATAAGACGTAGGGTATTGGAAAAAAGTTGGAGGGTGAAATAATTATATATATATATATATATATATATATATATATATATATATATATATATATATATATATATATATAATTATACATATACATATATATATATTAATGCACATATGGAATTCTCACAGAACTAGTAAAAGAAAGAAAACCTTAGTAGGATTTATAACTTATTCTTTCTGTGAATTCTAGGAGTCTAAAGCAAATCATAGCTAATGTGCTTATAAAATGCTGTTTTTTTAAAATCTGAGTGTGAAGATTGTGCTCTTAGCTTTGAGAAACACACAGAAAAGTACAGGAATGTTTTATAATGGGAATGTGTATCATTCCAACATTTCCCTCAAAATCTGTGCACCAATTGTGGGATAACTAATGTTAAAGAACAAAAGCTTCTCTTTAATCAGTATTTCTATGCTGCTCTTCATGATCAATAAGAGTGGGCAGTGAGATTACACTACTGCTGTTAGGTCATAAAATTGATTTTAAAATGTTCAGTTCATCTCTACCAATAAACAGTCCTGATACATTCATGGCACCTGATTTTTGGGATTTAAAAATTGTATATAGGATAGAACCTTCTCCCAGATATTCAATACTATGTATATCCCAAAGCGCTTCTAAGCACCCTGTATTACTGCCTTATTCCCCACTCTGAAATAAGTTTAGATTTTATGATCCCGAACTCACTTTCTGCCTGTATGTGTAACTCAGAGTTTCTAATGATCTTTTTGGGGAGCAAGGACTATATTGGAATTTGCAATCATATCAATTATTTAATTTGTGTTTTATATTGAACAATGTGCCATCTGGCTATATATATATATATACATGCATACATACATACGTACATACATATATTTGTATATTGATAAAGCTGAAGAAAAGCTGTGTTGAGAGAAAACTTTGGTAGGAGAGAACTGTACCATACAAATTCTCAAGAAAACTCGCCATTCTCCCAAATGTTTTGTCTGTCAGAGAGAAGAATTGTTTTCATCACACCCTTTCACTGATGCAGGTCACTGTACTCTAGTAGATGGGGTGATGAAGAACACATGCCTTTTCTTTCACTCACATAGCTGGGTGGTTAAATGTCTCCATAGAAACATCAGGAGTGTTTCTAAAGCAGGACCAGTGTTTTGGGCTTTACACAGCAGTTCTTTTCTTCTTTTCTCTTCTTCCTTTTCATTTCTTCCTTTTCTTCTTTTTATCAGTGTGTAGCAGTCCTGCTTTGGTTGTGATCATAAACAGGCAGGCATCAATTGAAGCTGCCAGGAGAACAAAGAGTCAGGCTCAAAGCAAATTCCTCATCATGCGAACTTCTAAGTTAACGCAGCATCTTGGACGCATATCATGTTAACTCTAATTCAGTGAGCACATCATGCAATTATTACTCTTTGGTACTTATGCTTGAGGCCAGTAAGAACATCAGCGATGTCTAAACATTTGTTGGTAGATTATGAAATTAGAGTTATCTAATACAAGCAGTAAAGAACAACATGTAGGTTCATAGTATTATGAAAATTCACTTCCAGGCATGATATCTATGCTGTGCAGCCTCCACCATTGATAGAGCCACAGAGTCCTTCTTTCTAGACTCTTGAGTGTAAAATTAAGAATAGTAAATAATTATAAACAAACAAACCAAGAGTCCATTCTTATTTTAATAGTTTTAACACCATCCTTCATTGTCACTTTAATTTTTATTTGTCTTAAAATGAGGTTAGAGATTAAATATCCAACCCTCAACACAGACTTGGAGGTGTGCTAGAATTGATGGAGGAATCTTACTAATTGTAGATAATAGATGGTCTGTATTATATATGTTTCACTGAGGTTTTAGTTTCCACTTGAAATGTTGTTTGTTTTTTTTTAAATTTTCCAAAATACTTCAGTTTGTTTATGCTCCAGCATAATTTGTCTTCTGTATATATTGTTTCTTTTGTGGTTCTCATTTTGTTTATGTTTCCTCTGTCATTTGCATCTAGTTTTGTTCTCACTTCAGCTCTCAGATTAGATCTTAGTCATTTAAGGATGATTCAGACCCTGAACTCCAGAATCTACTACCTCCATTTTCTGATGCCTAGGATTACAGATAGGTGCCAACATACCCAGATATGTTAGTTCTTACTAGTCAGATAACTGAAAAACATCAATTCAATCAAATTCCTGAAAGTTTGTCTTTTATTATCAGCACCAAACTTCTGCATATAAAGGAAAGGGTACAGATTAATTACATGAAAGATTATAAACTATTTGTATCATTAAGAAAAAATTATCAGCAATTATTAACAACTTATATATATTATATATAATATATTATATATATTATGTATGCATGCACATACGTTATACATATGAATATGTTCATGCTTTTTTAACTTTTTTCTTTGAAATGATCTTATTTTTTTTCTCTCTTATAACTTTATTATTTTTTAAAAAGAAGGATAATATACAGATTTTTAAAGGCATTTTGACATTACATTATATAAATATTTTTGTCAGTACTTAATTATTTTAGAAGTTTGATAGCATGTATTAAGATCCCACTACTTACCATAAGCATAAAGTACATGTAGGACAGAATACAATATGGAAACAGATTTCTTGGTGAGTATACATTAAAGATAATGATCTGTGAATACCAAAATTGCCACAAGGCTATATTCTTAGCTCTTGGATTATTAATGATTTAAAGTCCAACACACACACACACACACACACACACACAGACACACACACACACACACATACACACACACACACACACTTTTCTATACCTATTAAACATATCAAGTTTTTAACTTTGATTTCCAGTCTATTTCGTATAAAATGCCATATCAGGAGTATGTTGTAATATATAGATTACAAAAAGTATAACTTTGATTTCACATAAAATAATGCACTTTAAATGCACACATTGACTTCATTTCTAAATTATTACTTTGATACTAAAAAGGGTTATTGATTCAGAAATATCCTAGTAAAAATAATCTTCTGTTATTTTACAACTTGTTTTTTAACATGAGTGCATATTTTCTTGCATTCTTGCAAGATATCAAATATTGGCCCAGAATATATTTAAATTAAAATAGTGTATTTCAAAACATGTTCACGAAGAATTTACAGAACACATATTTATAATAAAAATTATCTAGGTGTTCATTAAGGTGGTCTTAGAATAATATAATCTAATTTTAAGAACAAAAAATAAGAGTATTAAATAAATCACTCCATGGCACAGTGCTACAAATGTATTATATAAAGAGAGGACATAATTTTTTTCCAAATTCAGATAGGTAGAAATTTGATGGTCACAGTTGGACTCAGTCTGTTAAAGCTGATAAATATGTTACTTAATTACTTAATTTAAATGAGTACTTGGCACTGAGGAGACATGGTTTAGGCATTATGGAGGAAAGCTGAAAATATTTTCTACACTCTGATATTTTCCAATAAAAAATGAAAAATGTAAAAAAGGAAGAAGTCCAAAATATTTTTAAAATTTTAAATTAATCTCCTTATTCCTGCAAAGCTGAAAGTTGGACTTAATTTTGTTCAAAACGGGGCTTTGGGAGCCCTGATTCTTATAGAAATATCACTATTTCAAATGTCACCAATAAAATTTCTACATCACCGTCTTTTCTCCTGATAACTTTTAATTCTGCTGTCCATTCATCCATTTTTTTTACCTTTGAACAATATCTAGTATTTTTAAATTGTCATTGTCATCCTTCACATACTGATGCTATTCCATTTTTCTTTTAATAATTCATCTCTAAGGAGACCTCTAATTTGTCAACAATTGTGTGATAATATGCATTCCAGATAGTTTTAACTGGTGTTGTGATAAACTATAGAGGAAACCAAGAAGATTTGCTTCTTAATTCTCTTAAAGAACACAGGAAGGCTTTTCTAATCATGGTGGCACCATTGGCTGGGCTTTCCTGCATTAGTCATTAACTATGAAATGTTCCTATAGCTATGGTCACAGGCAACTCTTCCACTGGGGTACCCTCTTCCCAGGTGTGTTGAAATGAAAAAGAGGATTAGACATCACACTTACTATGATATAAACTGGTCCACAGACTATACTTATGGGCAACTTGTCAAATACTTATTGACCATCTATTCTATCTCCAACTATAGGGGAAAAATGAACAAATAAACTATTTCAATATCACCAAATTTCTCTACCACCAAAATCAACAAAATATCAACAATAAAAAAAAGGAAACAAACAAAAACAGAAAAAGAACACAGAGAGTGATGCTAAGCCTCCAATACAGTCAGCATTCAAGTACAACTGATCAAACACTGGAATGACTTGCTATAAATGCTCATTTTATCTTTCAGTTTTACAGAAATTTGTTTTGTAAGTCCAAAAATAACTTTCTGTGCATATCATTTCTTGGAGTATGAGAACCTGAAAACCTGTGGGCTTATCTGGCTCATGCCTTGGCACTCTGTACTTGCCTTCTGAAAGTTGAGACTACATTTCAAGTATCAGAATATCCTTTGCAATCATTTTCTACTCCTCTCCACTAAATAATTTAATCCGTTGTTCTGTAGTATTAATTTCAAATTTATATAACACATAATTTTTGAAAATTAGAATGTCATATATGAATAAAAAAGATAAGGGTTGGGATGAAACTCATTGCCAAGCTTTCTCCTTACATGGTGCACATGTCGAAGGATCTAGATTTAATCTTTAGTCCTGAAGAAAATAATGAAAATTTAAAAAAAATCAACAACTGAGATACCTAGTTGATCAATAAAATGTTCACTAAGTAGATAAATATGAAGGTTAATATTTGTGGTGGTTTGGATGAGAATATCCCTACAGCCCCCTCTATCTGAATAACTTTCCCTCATTTTTGCTGTTTGCAGAGGTTTCCATGTTGTAGAAGAAAGTATGTAACTGGAAGCTTGGATAATGTAAACACATCTACCATTTCTAGTTATTTTCTTTGCATTGTGCTTAAGGTAAAAAAATGTTTGCTTTCAACTACTGTGATACCTCCTATTATAGTGATGGACATTTTTCCTTTGACAACCATAACTCCCGAAGAATCTTTCCTCCTGTAAGTTCCTTTAGTCATGATTTCTATCACAGTGATGGAAAAGAAAATAAATCAATATATATTTGTTTGTTAACATTACTTGACCTAGAGACAAGCGACCAAACACATCTGTAAATATTTATTTAAGCTAGTTGAATTATTGCTGAAAACAAATAAAAAAAACCCCAAAACTAACCAACCTGAATTTCAGAAACTCCAGGGAAGCCTGAACTTGAATTGATCTAAATGCTCCTTCCTTGAGGAACAGTGTTCATGATATCAGAAGGCACAGTGCAAGTTTCCAAAGGAGGGAGAGAACCCATAGTCCTACCCAGCTATGAAACCTATGTGCAACATCATTGACTAGCATGTTATAATAATCCAAACTGTGAAACACTGCCACATATTCCTTGGTGGCAACAAATAAATTTTCTATTGGTTAAGACCCATATAACAGGAGGGTAGGCATGGATGGTTATTACCGAAATCCTAGCTAACTAATCAATGCTTGTAAAACTTTTGCTTTTGGAGTAGAATCTACAGCCATTAGTTTACTATAGTATAAAATATTTTACCTGCCAATAAGTGTAGCCTTTATCTATCACCAAAAATAGTTTTCTTGGCTATAGATAGAAACAAAATAACACATAAAAATTAAAGTATTTATGCAGCCAACTTTTTAAGGATACATCTGTGAATCATTCCATACCGATGGCTCAGGAGACATTGTGGACGAGGGAGAAGAAAAAATGTAAGAGGCAGTTTATCAAGAAATTTGTTGTGACAGTTCCCAAAAGAAATCTTCTGGATTTGATTGATGAACTTTAGCTAAACTACGATGATAAAAAAATATGCCAATTTGGATAATTTTTAAATTTTTAAACAGATTAAGCTGGTCTTTAAGCACGCCTGTGGCTTATTATAATTGTCTTTATCATATTAACTGATGTGCAATAGCCTACTATAATATATGTGTGTGGCACCAGTAACTGGTCAGTGTCAGTGGAGAAAGTGTGTTGAGTATTAACATTGTTCCTTCTCTAACTCTTGAATATTCATATAATATAACCTGCTATTGTAAGTATCTGATGGATGATTTCTCCATTATGATGAACTTGATCATCAAAGTATAAGCCAAGATAAATCCTTTCTTCGTTATGTTTTATGTGGTTGTACAAAGAATCACAAATACTGGAAAGTAATTAAAACACTTACAAATTCTCTCTATCATCTATCTATCTATCTATCTATCTATCTATCTATCTATCTGTCTGTCTGTCTGTCTGTCTGTCTGTCTGTCTCTCTGTCTGTCTGTCTGTCTATCTATCTATCTACATATATATCACACACATTTTTAGTGAATATTTTTTGTTTATGTTTTAAATGTTATCCCCTTTCTCCAACTGCCCCTCTTGTATCTCCTTATTCTATATCCCCTTCCCCTGCCTCTACAATAGTGTTCCCCCACCCACCTACCAAACCACTCCCTCCCTCCCACTTCACATTCCTGGCATTTCCCTAGACTGGAGCATTGAGATTCCACAAGGTCACAGGCATCTCCTCTCATTGATGCTGAATAAGGCCATCCTCTGCTACAAATGCAGCTGGAGCACTGGGTCCCTTCATGTGTACTCTTTTTTTGTCTCTGCAAGCTCTGGGGAGTCTGGTTGGTTGAGGTTGTTTTTCTTCTTATGGGGTTGAAATCTCCTTTAGCTCCTTCAGTTCTTCTTCTAACTCCTCCATTTGTGACCTTGTTCTCAGTCCAATTGTTGGTTGTGAACATCTAATTCTATTTCTCAGGCTCTGGTAAAGCTTCTCAGGATGCTATATCAGGCTCCTGTCAGCATTTACTTCTTGGCATCCACAATATTGTCTGGGTTTGGTCACTATATATGGGATAAATCACCATGTGGGGCAGTCTCTGGATAACCTTTTTGTTCAGTCTCTTCTCCACACTCTGTATTTCTTTCTGTGAGTATTTTGTTCCCCCTTCTAAGAAGGACTGAAGCATCCACTCCTTATCTTTCACCTTCATGAGCTTTATGTAGTCTGTGAATTGTATCTTGGGTATTCTGAGATTTGGGCTAATATCCACTTATCACTGAGTACAAACTTGTGTGTTAGTTTGTGACTGGGTTACCTCACTCATGATGATATTTTCTAGTAAAATCCAATTTCCTAATAATTTCATGAATTCATTGTTTTTAAGAGCTGAGTAGTACTCCATTTTGTAAATGTAGCACAGTTTCTGTATCCATTCCTCTGTTTAAGGACATCTTGGTTCTTTCCAGCTTATTGCTATTTTAATTAAGGCTTCTATGAACATAGTTGAGCAGGTGTCCCTGTTATATGTTGGAGCCTCATTTGGGTATACGCACAGGAGTGGTATAGCTGGGTGCTCAGGTAGCACTAAGTCCAATTTTCTGAGGAACCACTAGAGTGTTTTCCAGAGTGGTTGTACCAGCTTTCAATCCTACCAACAATGGAGGAGTGTTCCTTTTTCTCCACATCCATTTACTCTTTAGTTAAGTAAGCAAACAGGCAGAATGATCCACTAAACATATATTATCTCTGTTGTTGTATTGATTAGGACAGTTTTATCATTGGAATGATATTTAATGGTCACAATAACCTTAATTTATCAGAAAACACTTTTTAATTATTAAAGAGAAGGGACTTGACACCATCTTTTATTTTTGCTGAATGTTGGTACTGTATGAGTATATTAAATCGTGATTTCAATTTGACAGCAACAAATCATGAGGTTTATTCTGAATAGTGAGCACATGTTCGGAGTAATAGATCTCTTAATGTCCAGTGAGATTGTTATGAATAACTTTTTGTTCCCAATGCTTTCTTTAAAGAAACACTTTTGGTAGTCCTTTTTAGAACATTCCATTCCATCATTGGAACTTTTGCACCAGATCTTACACAAATTTTAAATTTTTAATTCTGAGAAGGGTTATGCCCCAGACCAAGAATAATTCAGGAAAGTAATTTCTTCTCTTGCAAACTTAAAAACTGTCCTAAATGTCTTCTTTAAGAATCTCTGATGACCTTTAATCTCACCTGAAATTTGTGTGTTGTTAAAGAAATGCATTAATCAGGAATGGAGATAGTATACAGACATCACAGTCCAACTTCTCTGGACATTCCTACTTACTCTACAAATTATAAGTTATAATTAAGTAGATAAGACAATCTCTGCAGTGCATATATCTTTACAATATGTAGTTTTGCTAAAACATAAGAAAAAAATCTTGCAAATAACTGATCACATGAAAAAGCGTTTTTAAAACAAAGAAGACTCCCAAACAAGTAATGTGGCCTGACCCTGTTAAGTTTACAAAACCAAACTAGAATGGAATTGCTCAGAGTTGTATTAATAATTATGCTATAATCCACAGACACAAAGAGGCCAACTAACAAGGAACATTTTAAGTTGGGAAAACATTATTCTTCAGGGAAGGAGAAAAATAATAACCTCAGTGGCTGAACTGGGAGGTTGTGAGGATGGAAAAAGGAAGAATATGTAAGAGTTCAGGGTGAGAAATGACTGGGAGAAGAAACTGGATCTGGGGAACATTTAGGGTGCAGTAGAAACTTCCTATAATCTACAAGTGTTATCCTATTGAAGAGTCCTGGAAATGGGAGATTCATAGCCTGAACCAACCTTTTTCAGTACTCAGGTAAGACTTCCAGTGGTGGAACTGGAACACCAGTCTAACCACAAAACTTTGAAGCCACAATTTGTCCTGACAATATGATATGCATTGGTAATACTGGCATACGCCTTGTGGAAGTTGCTAACAAAGGCCTACACCATGAGAGGGAAAACAGACCTGGTACTGGAACTGGTACTGACCGGATGGTGGGGAAATTGAGGCTGAATAGTCCAGAGACCTAGCATAGAACCAAACAAACAGGACATGAAAACAACAACAACAACAACAACAACAACAACAACAAAACAAAAGACAGAGCAAACAAAAAAGGAAGAACTATGCAAAACAAAGACAACGAAATAATGTTTATGTACTATATTCATATCAGAGCTAGCTCAATTGTCATGAAGAGGCTTCATCCAGAAACTGATGGAAGTAAATAGAGAGAACCATAGCCAAACATTAGGCACAGCACAGGAAACCACACAGAAGAGAAGAAAGGACTGTGGGAGAGATAGATTTCAAGAAAACCATGAGAATTAACTAATTAAAAATTAAAGATGCTCATGGAGTGAGCATTACTTGGTTGCATTGTTCAGCCTAGATATTAGTTTATTTTTCTAGTCTTCATATAACTTACTGTGCTGTGTTCAGTTTACAACCCTGGAAGGTTGGGCTCTTTTCTGAATAGAAACAGAAGCAGTGGATCTGAAGAGGAGGGGAAGTGGGAACATAGCAAGGTAGAAAAAAACAAACAGTGAGGAAACTGCAGTCTATATTTAATGTATAATGAAATAAATAAAAAAAACAAACATGGAGACAGACACACACACACAGAGAGAGAGAGAGAGACAGAGAGAGAGAGAGAGAGAGAGAGAGAGAGAGAGAGAGAGAGAGAGAGAGAGAGAAGAAGAAGAAGAAGAAGAAGAAGAAGAAGAAGAAGAAGAAGAAGAAGAAGAAGAAGAAGAAGAAGAAGAAGAAGAAGAAGAAGAAGAAGAAGAAGAAGAAGAAGAAAAAAGAAGAAGGAAAGAAAGAAAGAAAAAAGAAAGAGAGAAAGAAAGAAATCTAAAAATGCCAAGATAATATTAATAATCAAATATGTTTTATGTAAAATTTTCCACTTTTTTGGGCATAAATGTTGGTGCTGGGAAACTGATTTGTTAAATATTGGATTCCAGAATTTTATTTACAAATTGATATTCACATAGATTTATCTTAGTTATTTATATCAACACAGCTTTTTCTCTATGTCCCCTTTATGCTGAGAATTACATAACTAACTCTCTCTAATTCTCATATGCATCTAATCACTCATCATGTAGTTTTGCTGGGTTTTACATGGTTTTTATGGTTTTGTTTGTTTTAATTACTTATATGTTTCCTGTGTTCTGACTCTGTCACTCAGGAGTAGTGCCACACGTTGTCTGACTACTACAGCTGGCATGTTGCTGTTGCATCATGCCTGCTGGTGTATGTTTGCTGTATTTCCTTCACTTTCCTGTGAGCAGACATGCTTCAGGTTTCCATCCTTTCTCACTTTACTATTATGCCTTATTTTGCTCTTTCTCTCGAGTTTCTCATTTACTTAACCCCCATTCACTGTGTATCAGTCTTCATGTGTTGCTCAGATCTCAGGGGAAGCCATGACATTTCTTGCTCTAACAATTCTATCCCATGAATTTTATCTTGTAAATTAACATTTTCTGTATATGTATATTTGTATGTGTGTATGTATATATGTGTGTTTGTATGCATTTATATGTGTAATTTCATGTAATATAATATAGTGTATATGATGTAATATGTGGAGCAGACAGAGGACAACCTGCAAGGGTCAGTGCTCTTCTATCAACCTACATAGTATGTGGCAAATAAAGTCACATTGCAAAGCAACTTTATCAGCCAAGTCTTCAACATCATTGCTGAAATATTGCCAATATTTTAGTAATATTACCAATATATATGTGTAGATGCCCTTACAAGTTTTCTGTATGTGAATATAATCTTGTGTTTGGTGGCTCAATTCTGCATATATAACAACTGTTAATTTGAAATGAATACCTTGTTTGAGGTATTAATTTACTAAAAGAGTCTTGTAGCAAAATAAAAAATAGCATTTCATAAGACTCATATTTATTTTCTCATTTACATTTTGCCAAAGAGAAATTGACAACCAAGTTGAAATGGACTCATTCATATATGTAATGGCATGACCTTTAAACTTAGATGTTTAGATGCTGTGATATGTTCTTCCCACTTAAATAATAAATGCAAAGCCAGCATTCTTTTTCCTACCCCACAGAGCACTGTGTTTCTTGAATGAAGATGCTGCACATGTGAGCAGTGTCAGCCAGTTCAGAAAAGATGATATTAGAAACCTGTGGTTTTCAGGACATGAGGTTAGAACCCAGCCCTCAAGGAGTTTAATGTAATCTCATCAGAATCCTACAAAACTTGATAACCTCTTCTTAGGTTCTAAGGGTGTTTAATTATGAATGAAGTGAGGGTTAAGAGAAAAGTTTTCATTTTAGTTTGCTTCTTTGTCACAAATTAAAGCTATCTTTTACTTTTTTTCAGCCTTGGGGCTAGACATACTGGTGCCCTTGTATATTTTTCTACTCTCTGAAACAGTAAATATTCATGAGCCTCTGTCTACTATAGGCTGATGATAGAATTGCAAAGCTTTTCAACTTATTTTTTTTTTCCTACTGAAGCTGACTGTTTGCAGAGTCCTATCTATTTTCTTGGCTTTCTTTTCACTTCATGGGATAGTCTGGTTGTCTTTGCTATTCAACTTTAAATCCATTTTATTCATGAGAAAGCCTCCCTTACCGAATGACGCTTAGGATTCCAAAAATGTATTGCTGATATCATCACCATAGAGATTCCAATCTATCAAAAATCAGAACTGCACAGAAAAATCTAAAATTGCTGAGAGTTGGAAGGGGTGTATAATGAAACCACTACGTATCAGTCAAGGCTACTGGTGAATTAATTCTGTCATATTATGTGTAGGGAAGGGTCAAGACCAACAAAATAAATGGGATATTATTTAACTAAAATTCGGAAGATTAAGAACAGCAGTAGATGCCTATCAGCTCACCAAAGTCATTTATCTCAATTATATTGTAATCATTTCTGGAATATTCAATTTAAGTTATGTGCATTTTCTGTCATTTTTAAATTTTTTTTCTATTATGTATGTGGGATAATGTTCCCAGTAGGCAATGGTGGACGTTTCAGATTTTAATTTTCTTTTTCCACAAACTCATGTATCAGGAAACTACCATGAATAACATTAACATGCTAATATCCTTATTCTCCTCCTGTCTTAGACACAATGGCTTCCCTCTTCACCACCGGACCTCACAGGAATAAGTAGCACAGAAACACTGCATAAATTATAGACAAATTGGAAATTTATTCAGTAGGCAAAATAATGAAAATCATAATTAGGGGAACATGGTTTTTATGTAGTTATAGGTTTACACTGTAGAGAATTTCCTTTTATCAAAAGAATCTAACTACACATAGACTATTTTTTTAAGTTTTCTGTTGCCTACCCATTAAAAAATATTATTCACTTAACATCCTGATCACTGCCTCCTTTCCTCCTCTCTTCTCACTCCCACAATTACAAATGGCTCCCCAAAAGTTCCCTCCCTTTTCCTGAGAGAAAGGGGCCCATGCTTGTATACCACCCACTCTAGGTCATCAAGCTCAAGAAGAACTAGGCACACCCTTTCTCACTGAGGCCCAAGCAGGCAGTTCAGGGAAGGCGATCGAATGGTGAGAGCAAATACTTTGAGTCAGACACTGCTTCACTTGTTAGAGAACCCACATGAAGACCAATCAACTTACTTTCTACAATTATGTAGGGAGTTTATGTCCATTTCCTATCTGCTCCCTGATTGTTTTCTCGGGCTCTGTGAACCCTCCTGGTCCAAGATCGTTGAATCTGTGATTCTTTTTATGGTGTCCCTGACCCCTCCAACTTGTTCATATCTATCCTCTACTTTTTCACAAGACTCTTTGGCTCCATCTGATGTTTAGTCACATGTCTACTCATTTTTTATCCCAATCCTGTGAATTTGAGTATGTGCCTCTGGAACTTTTTTAAAGGTAAACAGTGAGTAAGCATTTAAAAATAATATTTAAATGTTTTATGCCAGGATTTTGGCTATAGTGCTATATATGACTACTATATGTACTGTTATAATAATGCTAATATTTTGACCAATGTTTTATGATATGTTTGCATAACTGTACTGTAGAGATTTTATGGATAGAGTTCCATGAATGCCTTATGAAGTAAAAAATATTTGTATATAATCCCATTTATAAATTATATTTTAGATAATTATATTTTTCTGTATATATAGATCTGGTTCAGTGTTTTATTTACTATTTACAGCTCATAGAGGATACAAGTAATCATTACAGCAAGTGTTGTGAATGCTTTTAACAAGCAATCTGCACATAGCAAAAAATTCAACATCTCAATAATTTAAAATTTAGTACAGTTAGATCTATCCACATTGTTGCACATCTCACATGGTAAAATGGAGATTTTATATGCAAATCCCAATCCTCCATTTTCTTCTTTGCCATTTTTGCCACAGCAACCAATATTCTGTAATCTCAATCCATTTCTTCTTTCTAGGTACCTCATGTAAGTAGAATACATACTTTATATATTTTGTACTGGCATAGCTCTTCCTCGCTCCTCATGGTTCATTCAAATCTTAGACCATAGCTATATTTTCTTTCTAAGATTCAATGTGTGTATTTTTTCCTCCAATCACCTGTTGGTGATTTCAAATTCTTTTATCTATTACTTATAATCCTTTGAAAACAAATATTTCTTTAAAATTCTATTTAGAATAATCAGCACATAAAATATGCATATTTTATATGTAAAAAAACTGTTGACAGCACTTCAATTTTATGGTTTTTATTTTGCAACTCTTTGTATCTATCTCTCAATGCTGGGTTTATAATTATTCATTTTTTTCCTTCCCATTTTATGTGATCTTAAAGGTTCAGCAATCGTATTCTCATCAGTGCAGAGCTGCCACTTATCCACTGAAAGTCTTCCAAGTCTGTTTATTTATTTATTTTTAATTTGAAAAAAGCTTATTTTTAAAGAGAAAGATAAATGTATAGATTTTAAACATTTTTGCCTCAAAGTATATGAATATATTTTTGCCAGTACTTGATTTTTTTTAAAGGTTTGATTGTGTGCAT
The DNA here is from genome assembly GCF_963924665.1 of Micromys minutus. Taxonomy (NCBI): domain Eukaryota; kingdom Metazoa; phylum Chordata; class Mammalia; order Rodentia; family Muridae; genus Micromys; species Micromys minutus. Next base: position 10,680,810 of record NC_137953.1, read on the forward strand.
TAAAATCTTAGTAGTTACAATGAGAATGAAGCACATGTAAAACAAGATGTACCCTGGAAATAGTCAAAGTTTTCTTGGTGTGTAAAAATTAAGCATAATCATTTTTAATTTTCTTTCTTTTTTCTTGGGCCTTTGTTTTGTTGAACTTCATATAGTCTGTGAGTTGTTTCTGGGGTGTTCAGAGCTTTCTAGGGTTAGTATCCAATTATCAGTGACTGCATATTATGTCTGACCTTTGTGACTAGGTTAATTCACTCAGAATGATATTCTCTAGATACACCCATTGTCTTAAGAATTTCATAAAGTCATTGTTTCTGATAGCTGAGTAGTACTCCATTGTTTAAATATACCACAATTTTTGTATCCATTCATCTATTGAAGGTCATCTGGGTTCTTTTCAGCTTCTGGATATTATAAATAGGGCTGCTATGAACATTGTGGTGCATGTGTCTTTGTTGTTTGTTGGAATTTCTCTGGGCTATATACCCAGAAATGGAATAACTGGGTCTTTAGGTAGTACTATGTCTAATTTTCTGAGGAATCGCCAGACTGATTCCCAGAGTGGTTTTACCAGTTTACAACCCCACCAACAATGGAGAAGTTTTCTCTTTCTCCATATCCTCGCCAGCATCTGCTGTCATCTGAGTTTTTGATCTTAGCCATTCTGGTTGGTGTGAGGTGGAATCTAAGTGTTGTTTTGATTGGCATTTCCCTGATGGCTAGGGAGGGTTGAACACTTCCTTAGATGCTTTTGATACTCCTCAATTGAGAACTTTTTGTTTAGCTCTGTACCCCATAATTTAATAGGGTTGTTTGATTCTCTGGTGTCTAACTTCTTGAGTTATTTGTATATCTTGGATATTGAGCCTCTATCAGATATGAGGTTGATTAAGATCTGTTGGCTGCCATTTTATTTTCTTGACAGTGTCCTTAGCCTTACAGAAACTTTGCAATCTCATTAAGTCCCATTTGTCCATATTTGACCTTAGAGCAGGAGCCATTGGTGTTCTGTTCAGGAAATTTTCTCCAAGTCTATTTATATATTATATATTTTTAAAATTTTTTAAAAGATTTATTTATTTCATATATGTGAGTCCACTGTAGCTGTCATCAGACACACCAGAAGAGGGAGTTGGAATCCATTACAGATGGTTGTGAGCCGCCATGTGGTTGCTGGGAATTGAACTCAGGTCCTCTGGAAGAGCAGTCGGTGTTCTTAACCACTGAGCCATCTCTCCAGCCATATTTTTTAAGATTTTGTAATCTCTGTATTTACATTCAAATGTTATCCCCATTTTGAGTTAACTGCATTAGTTTCCTTTATTTTGAGACCATGTAAAAAGCACTTCATAAAGGGAAATATTTATTTGGGTTTATACTTCCCAATGTTGAGTCAGTTATGGTGGGACAGCATAACAGCCAGCTTCAGGGTTGGAAACAGGAGCAGGAAGCTAATAAACTACTTCCCCAATCATAAACAAGGAATAGAAAGGAACAAATGAGTAAGGTAAGAGTATATACTTCCAGAGTCCACCCCTAGTGACATATTTTTTCCAACAAAGTACTACCTAGTTATACTTCCTCAAGCATGACCACAACTGAGGATCTGGTGTTTCAACTTAGCTTATAGAAAGGAGACCCTTCTCATTTGAATCACAGCACTAGATGACCTACGATAGATTTCTGTTTTATGATGTGCTTCTTTACTTATTTAATCTTTTCTATATCATATTTTATATATTTACATTTCAAGTGTTATTATCTTTCCACCCCTCCCATCTCACTCACCCTCACCTTGCTTCCATGACGATGCTTCCACTTTTAACCAACATTACCACCTCATCGCCCTGGCATTTGACTACACTGGGGAAAGGAACCTTCACAGGACCAAAGGCTTCTCCTCCTACTGATGCCAGAAAATGCCATCCTCTGCTACATATGTGCTGGAGCCATGGGTCTCTGGGAACTCTGAGGGGGTTGGTTGCTATTGTTCTTTTTATGGGGTTGCAAACTCTTTCAGCCCCTTCAGTTCCTTTCCCTACTTCCTCCATTGGGTCCCCTGTCCTCAGTCTGATAATTAGCTGCAAGCATCTTCATCTGTATCAGTATGGCTCTGACAGGATCTCGGAGGAGACATTCATATCAGGCTTCTGCCAGCAAGAATTTTTTTGCATCCTCAGTAGTAACTGTGTTGGGTGTCTGCAAATGGGATGGATCCCCAGGTGAGGCAGTCTCTCCATGACCTTTCATTCAGTCCATGCTCCACTCTTTTTTCCTGCATTTCCTCTCATGAGAATTTCGTTCCCCTTTCTAGGAAGGAATGAAGCATCCAAATTTTGGCTTTTCCTCTTTTTAAGCTTCACATGTTCTGTGAATTATTTCTTGGGTATTCCAAGCTTTTGGGCTAATATCCACTCATCAGTGAGTAAATACCATGTTAGTTCTTTTGTGACTGTGTTACCTCACTTGGGATTCTATTTTCTAGTTCCATCTATTTGTTTACTTCTAAAATGACTGAAATTTGAATCATAGTACACTTTAAGCTTAAAAATGCTTACCACTTGAAGGAGACATTTGCTAGTACTTGAATAGAGTATTACATATTAGCCCCAGAATGATTTTTGACTTTTTATTTTATGACCCAGAATATCTAGATACATTATTTTTCTTTGATCCAAGGTTATGTTAATGGATTTTTATTTTTACACCTTTTTAAAACTAATTAGATTTAACTCCAATTTTTTTGGTTCTCCCTTTGGCTTGTATATTCCTCACAGACATGGGGGTAATAGCACCTAACACAAGGGTGATAAAAGTTTCATGTAAAAATGGAAAAAAAAAAGAAAACTATGCTACTTCTAAAGTGGTTTTAAAAAGTACTTGGCTATTTTATATTAGAAACAATAAAATTACTTGTTTTTATTGTGTGTGTCTCAGAAGAATATTATAGTCTTCACATGTTCATAATATTTTTACCTTATGCTCAAATCCTCTTTATTTGTAAATTTTTATTTTAATTCATTTCTATAGAATACATTTATTGAAATGAATTCATTAATGAAAATATCATGCTGCTAGGAAAAGTTAAACACTCCCACAATTCCCCCATGGCAAACTTTAGATGTCTCAGCAAATTTCTTGTACTGTTAGCATGAATATTTTGACTTTCTGAAGCTTCACTTATTTTATTATTATTTACATTTTATAAATTTACACACCACATGAAAAAGAAAACCACAGAATTATCACTGAGTTAATAATAAAAAATAACTTAGCTTTATAATTTTGCAACCCATATTCCCCATTTTCTATATTTTGTCCCATATCATGATCTAATACAAACTTCTATTTTCTCTTTTTTTCAAGATTTATTGGTTATTTTATTTATTTACATTTCAAACGCCATTTCCTTCTCTTTTCTCCTCCACCTGCCTTTATTCTCTCTCTGCTACATATGCAGCTGGAGCTATGGATCCCCCCTCCCCATTTTTACTCTATGGTTGGTGATGAAGTCCCTGGGAGCTTTGGAGGGTTCTGGTTGGTTGATATCATTGTTCTTCCTGTGAGGTTGCAAACCCCTTCAGCTCCTACATTCCTTGCCCTAACATCTCTGTTGTGATTCCAGGTCTCAGTCCTAATTGTTTTGATATCTATATCTATCTATATGCTTATATTTGCACATATATAAATACTCATAGGCTAAGATTTAATAGGATAGAAACCATGCACAATTTCTTTAATATTTGCCAAGTTTGGCTTAACTTGCTAAACTTTGTCTAATTTGTTTCATATGTTTGTGACTAGATATTTTTTTAGATTTGAATAATACTCCATTTCTGAGTGCATAAAGTTGCCATTATTCATTTATCTGTTAATGGACATCTGTCTTGGTTCAATTTACTTTCTGTGGTAAATAGAGTAATAAACATAGATGGGCAAATAACTCTATGGTATGCACTTATGGTATGGCAAAGGCCCATGAGAAAACAGTTGAGTCTTTGAGTAGTTCAACTGTTAAACATTTTGTAAATCTCCTAAGAAATACAAAGAAGAAAGGAAAATGAACTACAGTAAGGAATAAAATAGTTCCTGAACACAAGACATATTTTTTACATTGTTTTAATATTTTGAAAGGTAGAGAGTGTTTTAAGATACAGGGCATGCATATGACCTAGGTATAAAATGGAAGAGCTGTGATTTGTGACAAGGAATGTCCTGAATGAACACTGGGAAGTTAAGATGTCATCTTTCTATTTGCTACATTGGTGAATGGAGTCTTCTGTGGAATTGTGAGGTTCACTCAGCTGGAGACAAATAGTCATTTTTCTGCAGGCTTCATTGACCACATCGTCATGTTTTATTATGTTTTGTTTATTTGTTTGTTTTTTGTCTTTCATTTTTTGTTGTCAACAATTTTATCTCTTAACTAGCAGTTAAAGGTTCAGGCACCTAAAGAAGTTTTATAACACTTTGGATATTTGTCTTTATAAATCTAAAAGATAATTATAGTGTTATGTGGTTGAAAGTAAATTTGTCTCCTGAAAACACTCCCACCTCTCAAGTGAAGCAGCACTGGGTGACTAGTAAGGTCTACTGATTTTATTTTATCTTTTTATAGAGATGTTGGTGGGGCCCTAAGAACAGATTTCAGACTTTTGTTATTCTAGAGAGATCTACAATTTAATATAACTATGGTCTCTATATGTAGGTAATTATGTTTAAAATTAGTAAAAAGTACATTTTCATTAAGTAAATGAATACTAAGAATTTCCACTGCTACCCAGTGTACCTTTCTCTCAGTGGGCACTGGAAAGTAGTAATAAAGACCAAGTTTTCTGGAAAATCATTAGAGAGGTGTATGTTTTACTCATGCTGAATATTGCATGTAGAGAGCCAATATTTTCAAGCAAAAAAAATTGTCTAAATCATCAACCTTAGGAAAGACATTTATTTTTTCCATTCTCCAAACTTTGACTTCCATAATGACCCTATCTATATACATTCTTAAAATATTATTAGGATGTAGTTTTGTAAGTGAAAATGGGAATAATATGAAACAGATTATAGTGGTGATGAAGATAAAAATATTCAGTCATTTCATCCCCTCGAATCAAGAAAGGACAGTTTGCCCTCATAGTGATCAAGGAACAATAACTATATTCTTAATCAAAACTATCAATGGGTATTGGTTATTTTGTACTCTGAAGTCACATTTGAACCTGTTTTGAATCCAACTATAAGAACTGAAGACTACTCTGGCAATGCAGGGCGCATGTTTGTTGTTGTGACTTTTGTGAGAAGCAGGTATATCATAGGGGTAAAAATATAGAGCAACCTCAAAGGGATGTATTCCAAGTACTATGAAAGGACAGAGGAAGAAGATCCAGGCTTTCTTTGTGTTTGTTTCACTTATCCCCTTTCCCAGGCTAGTAGCAATGATGAGAATGGCAACAAAAAAAGCAAGAAGAGAGGGTCTTTGTGATGAATTTTCAGGACAGTGGCTGTTATCAGTATATTTGTTATGTTCCTTATATTTATAAGAGTACTGGGGTTATTCCTGTGAGATGTCTTCATTGTTCCCAGTAACCTTTCCATTGAATACTGCAACTGTTATCCTGGACAAAATGTAGCCATCTAAAGAAGTCACTATTGGGTCTCTTTTCCAGAGTTTGTAAAGAAGTGAGTGAGTTCTAAGAATTTTTTTTAGACTAACTTCACAATGATATATAGAGGAACTAAATAACTATCTCACTTGTGACAACAGTCTCTTAAAAGTCCAAAGCACAAAACAGTGTATTACTCTGACAGTGCCTCAGTTTTTATTGGCACTGGTGAGTTCATATATTCTACTGGTCAAAGCAAATACTGATCCTTATTCAAACAGCTAGCTACTCTTCTCCATACAACATGGAAAATGTTGATGACGAATTCCACAAAACCTAACATATATAAACTTTACATAATTGGCATAGCAATACATTTGTAAAATCTGGTCATTATAGCTTAGTGAGAATACACACACACACACACACACACACACACACACACACACATACACACACACGCAACTAGTTTAATTACAAATTAAAAAATCGGAAAGTTATCTGTGAATATAAGGACAGATGTTTAGAATAGTGTTCGAAGCTATGCTGGTTAAGGAGAGTGATTAGAGTTTGTTCTCTTCTAGGATCCATGACCTTACTAGCCATGGGTAATTGGGTAAGTTTACAACACTAGAAAGGAATTAACTACTATTGACTAGACCTTAAATAAAGGTAAAAAGTTGTTAGTTAGCCTCAATATATAGCTGCCCAGTTAATACATCTTCAAGAGAACTGCTACATCTAAGACAGGAATTACTCCTAAATGGGGACAGAAATATTTTATGAAACAGAAAACCAAGAAGTCTGTGAGAAAGTGTTCTCTATATAAGACTGGTAAGCTATATCCATGAAATATCAAAATTATGTCCACAGAAACAATAACAGTTAAATGATACGCTTAGTTATTAACCCAACATAGATGAAAAAAATTGAAAAGGCCTAAGACTTAGATTAAAAATGGAGAGAAATTAATAATACTAAAGGATGAAGATTTTGTCTTCTCTGTGAACTAGCCTTGTGACGGGTTACCCAAACTTAAGTGCTCATCTCTAAATACACACATATACAACCACAAATAAATGAACTCAGCAGCTCATGTGTGTGTGTGTGTGTGTGTGTGTGTGTGTGTGCACACGTGTGGAAACAGAGAGAGAAACAGAGACAGATAAAAACAATATAAGAAACAGATGGACAGACAGACACACACACACATACACACAGAGAAAGAGACAGAGAGAGAGAAAGAGAGAGAGAGAGAGAGAGAGAGAGAGAGAGAGAGAGAGAGAGAGAGAGAGAGAGTGAGAGAGAGTGAGAGAGAGAGAAGAGAGAGAGAGAGAGAGAGAGAGAGAGAGAGAGAGAGAGAGAGAGAGAGAGAGAGAGAGAGCGCTGTTCAATAACCAAGTCATTATTTGAGAGGTGAAAACAGAAGTTGTCAGGAGAGAAGTAGAAAAAGAAAGTAATACTCAGGTGTATCTTACTCAAAGATAATAATTAATTAAAAATAAAGCAGGATTGAGAAAGGGAGGAGGTAATTGACTTTCTTCAGTGTAAACAGTGAATAAAACATTATGTTAAATAAATGAATAGCATCAATACTATTTAAATACCCCCTAATAATTAGGGCACGACTTTGCAGTAAAAACAATCATCACTGGATTTATTCCCTTTAGAACAGTAAAATCAGAATGATTAAATAATACAACCTATGTCCCAATGTTAGCAAACATGCAAGACTACAAGTTGGAGAGCTTTTACAAAAGTCTTACATTATCAAATATAATAAAAACAACTCCATTCCATCAAGAGGAATAAAAAAAAAAAGATACTTAAATTTTTTTGCAGGGATAGCCTAGGGTTCTCTGAATATTAATTATGGCTGATGACATTTGATTTCCTATTGCTTTTATTAGACTAATCTATGTTTTCACTGTCAAAATCAAATTACTTAGTGGACAGAAAGTTTTGGTAAATAGACTCAGTGGAGGTATTTGTGGCACTGCTGAGTCTTTGGGATGTTCTGAGACTCAGTCACCATCACCTAACATTTTTCCTGAGTAAAGCTTGTAGCTCCTCATGCTTCTCTCCCCTGGGGAGGTCAAGGAAGTGTTTGGTTGCATCATTATTATTATTTATTTATTTATTTGTTTGTTTGTTTGTTTGTTTGTTTGTTTGTGAGCCCATAGTCGCCATTCACTGGCTGCTACTGTTCTTGGCTATACGAAGCAACCCTACTGAGTTCCCATTAACATGTCGCTGCCTGGTTGGAACTAGGCCAGGATAACTTTTCCTATTTGCATACATACATTCTATCTGCCTGACAACTGTTGATCATTTGACTGCTTCTCTCAAGTCAGTAACAATACTCTGAGCAGAGAACTGGTATCCTCCTGTTAGAATCCTTTTATCTAATTTCAAAAGCAGCCTTTGTCTTCAGTTTTTCATCTCATATGACCTCTGGGGGTCACAAATAATGTATTAATCTTGGTCTCTCACCTTTCTGGAAACCCTTCTGGGTAAATGTTTGACATGTATGCTAGCACAGCTAAGAATATTAAATTGACAGTCAAAGAAACACCTTTACCTCACTACAATCAATAAATCTCTCAAGTGAGTGTGCTAACCCCATCTGTTTTTTTTTGTTTCCGATACATCAGTCTTGTTATTTTTGAAGAAGGAAGGAAAAAATGTTTGTGTACCAAGCTTCATTTGGGAGAAGGTTTGTTCAGATTTTATTCTATGCTACTTGCAACTATTGTTCAGAGAAAAACACTTTCTAATATTTGTACAATGAGGACTCCTGTAATCATGTGCTTTCACATAATCTCTCTAAACTCCGTGCCAATTAGAGAACTCCTAATTATGTTGATGTAGTGCCTATGATATTAAGCTTTGTAATACATATTGTTATCATTATCTTGTGGTTATTAGTGCATTGTTATAATTATAGTTTATTGTTATTGCAGATATGTATGTATTCATCATGTGTTGGAGCATGTCTATGATGATGTGATGTATGTGTGAAGGTCAGAGGAAAATTTGTGAAATCTGTTGTATCTATGGTCCTGTTTATGAGTTAGAGCGATCAAACGCAGGTTTTCAGACATTCATAGAAATACCTTTACCTAATGAACAATTTCATTCTTGTGCAATATTTTTCACTAGAATTGTTTAATACAACCTAAAAGTACTTATGTGATACCAATATAATGAGCCAGTAGAGCAAATATAAACCATTATCTTTTTTCCTTTCTGTTATATTTTTATATAATTTTTACATTTTTTCTATGACAACTTTATTTAAAAAGGAGAGATACATGTACAGATTTTTAAAAGAATTTTGGCATACCACTATATGAATATATTTTTGTCAGTATTTAATTCTCTTAGAGGTTTGATAGTATGCATTGAAGTCTTACTAGTTACCAGACGTATAACGTCCATGTAGAACAGAATGTAACATGGGACAAGTCAGAGTTTTCTTGGTTTGTATAGATTAAACATAATGATTTTTGAATACCAAAAATTACCACAAGGCTATTATCTTAGCTCTTGGATTATTAATGATTTAAGGTCCAGATGTACCACAATTTGAGAGGTTGCTATACAGTTATTTTTTCTTCCTAAGAAGGACTTACAATTTTTGACCTTTGATTTTCTTGAGCTTCATATGGACTGTGAGTTGTTCCTGGGGGTATTCAGAGCTTTCTGGAGCTAGTATCCAATTATCAGTGACTGCATAACCATTATCTTCATGAAGATGAAGATTTTCTTTCAATACAATTTACTTAGTAAGTTATTCAATGGAACCAGTCTTTTCCAAATAGCAGCTATTTAGGATAAGTGCTGTATAGGTGAGATGGATCTTAGAAGAGAAACCTACAACAGACTCTTTTCTACACCAAGAAATAACTGATTATGGGATTGTCAGAAGGTAATGATCAACTGCATGCAAACCCTGAAAAACAGGTTTCTGTGAATTTCTGCAAAATTTCTGCTTTAACAGCTGGGTCAAGTGTCAAAGACTTTAATGTAAATGAAGGTTCATAATGGTATTTTATTTAATGAAATATACTGTTCCTTAGCTCTGTGATATTTAATCTCTTTTCCCCCATGCTTAGTGTACTCATAGTTTTATTTTCTGAGTTATTTAGTCAGTTTCCCCTTTCTTGTGGCTATTGTCTGGTTCCTCTTGGTACCACACCAAGAGATTGATTGCATCTGTTATTGTATTTTTTTTTTTATTTTGTGTATTTGCTTTCAATAAATTCGTAGCAAATTAGGTTCAGACTGTCCTTATTTATAAAAATTCCATGAGTGTTTTTTGTCAATGGTTGCTCAAACACATCATAAGCATACTTTATTCTATACTTTATGGATAATCCAGATTAAACTCTTTCATATGTCATCTTTGGTCCTGAAGATGGTGAGAAATATGAAAATAGATGGAGCTTATAGAGAAGAGCTGGCCTTATGGCACCGTTGATGCTCTTGTTCTTCTGTCATTGTTGGTAAGAATTCTTGATGGATCCAGATCTTCCTCCCAGCTTCAATGCTGGAGATCATAATCTTCATGTTTCCTGTTATATGACTGTTCTGACATGTCACCTGTGTTGCTGCTTCTATGTTCATTCTGTTTTCTAGCAATACCTTTGAGCCAGTGATATACATATGTATCTAGAAAACTGAAAAAAAATATCTTTGCTAAACAACTGAAGAGCAAATAATATGATTGAGTAGTATGAGGTCAGAATCCAAACTCAGAGTCCTGGGGATGAGAGAAATAAGGTAAATGGGTAGCAAATACTGATACTGGGCTTCATTTTCCTGTTGTACAGTTTGGGCAAATGATATTTTTAGGCTTTAATGTTTATAATATTTCCTATGCTCTTAGAAATGTCTCCTTAAATAATATGTCCCTATCTTGTTTGGTATAGTATACTCTAGGTGGAGATTTTCTTAAGTTTCAAGCGTACCACACATAAGAATGATTGGCTTCTTTCTAGGAGGAGAGTAGATTGATCAGGTACTGCAGAGAAGATTCATTTTCAATTGGAATTGCTTTTCCAGTTTCTCTCTTCTCTCTTCTATTGACAGAAGAAATATACAGAAATTCATAGGTTGGTACTAGAATACAGGAAGCCAACAGCAAATTGCTCAACTTAGTTTCTTCAGATATGTGTACTTTTATAGTACAGAGACCTTTCCTAATATTAGCTAAGATTTAGACATTTCAGTGAACTCTTTTGATCTCCCATTGCATAGAATAATTGTTGTGAGCCACAGATGGTCATGCATAAAAACCTAAAAAAATTCTTTTATTTTTTCTCTTAAGATATTTATTCTCAATTATAGCTTTTTCCTGGGAAATAATTTTACCAAGACTCAACTTTAAGAAGAATGGATCAACTTGATTAATAATTCCAGGTCATAAAATAGACCAGCATATAGGTAATCAAGGTAATAAATCATGTTAGGATTTGAAGGTAGACTCCAATTTGATTCTGTATCCTATACTATCTATTACCAATGAACTCTTTTAACAGCCAAAGAAGTGTGGCAGGAGCCATGGAGAAAACTGCCTAGAAAGGATGCTTATGCATAGACAGCATTACTACCTGTCGCATTCCAATCTAGGCATTCAAAATAAGGGAACCATGACCAAATTATAACATAAAAAAGCCTGAAATCTACAGAAGTCGTACATGACTCTTCAGGTCTACTTTCATGGGTAGGTTAGGATTATACTGTGACCAATATCCTCTTATTTTTTTTTTTTTTTTCTAGGACGTCCTTCTATCTTGGCTGAATCTAGACTGAGACACACATTGATGTAGTCATTACACTGTCTCTTCTTATTACTATGGTTCAAAACAATATGATGTATTTTGTTTCAAAGAAGCCTTTGACTGACTTCAAATAAAAACGTGAGGAGTTTATTTGCTTGGTGGCCTGTGACACAAACCTGTGCTTCACCTGTATTCTGTGTACTCAGGAGTTTTTCACTCATACTTTTGGTAAATGAGGTAGGGGGATGTACTTGGGTAGAACCCTCAAAACCCCAAATGATTCCTACTACCCTTGTTGCATTTCCAATGTCTTAAATAATATATGCATTGCAATGAAAGTCCATAGGACACATGCAGTGGTACTGACTGTAAAACAAACAAGTCTGTTCCACCTCTTGATTTAGGGTTGGCATAATCTTCTTTTTGACTCATACAGGATGCTCATTGGAATTATGACCTAGACTTAGGTTCATAATTTTCCTTCTACACATGTACCATCAAGCATTGCATAATTTTCTCATCTCTAATCAGGACTACAAAAGCTGTCCTGAGACCAGAGGGCCCATAACATGTTGATGCTGGTGGTCATATTTATAATCTTTCATCTTCTAATTTGGACTTGCATTTTGTTTCACAGTGAGTTTTTATGTTTTTGTTTTTGTTTCTTTTTTTTTTTTTCTTTCTTTAATTTTTTTTGGACTCTCCTCTTTAATTGAGGAATGTTAGTGATGATTGGCTAGAAGCCAAACAGTAATTTTTCATTACTGTTCATCTTAGGCATTCTAAAGACAATGCTACTGTGCTCTTCAGCTTTGAACACCACATTTAGAATGCCAGACAGAAATGAGAGTTTTACTAACAGCTGTTAATACTATACTCAGGAAAAAATGTTAAACATCTTTCTCTATGAAGCCAGTGTAGTAGCTCACTTACTACTCTAATCCCAGAACTAGGAATACTGAGGTATAAAGATGGCCATACAATCAATGAGAGGCCAGAGTCTAGATTAAGATCTATACGGAGCCTATATGAGAGGCAAGGTCCAAAAGAACTCAACTAGCATCCCTAAAAATAGGAAAAGAGAGAGGGGAGATGAAGAGGAGGAGGAGAAGGAGGAGGAGGGGGAGGAGGAGGAGGAGGAGGAGGAGGAGGAGGAGGAGGAAGAAGAAGAAGAAGAAGAAGAAGAAGAAGAAGAAGAAGAAGAAGAAGAAGAAGAAGAAGAAGAAGAATAAGAATAAGAAGAAGAAGAAGAAGAAGAAGAAGAAGAAGAAAACAACATTCCTAGTCACTAGGGAATTGTAAATCAAAACAACCCTGAGAATCCACCTCACATCAGTCAGAATGGCTATGATCAAAAATACGTGACAGCAGATGCTGGCAAGTATGTGGAGGAAGAGGAATACTCCTCCACTGCTGATTGGGTTGTATGCCTGTAAAACTACTCTGGAAATTATTCTGGCAGTTCCTCAGAAAATTGGGCATTGTACTACCTGAAGACCCAGCTATTCCACTCCTGGGCATATATCCCAAAGATGCTCCAACATATAACAAGGACAAATGTCCCACCATCTTCATAGCAGCCATATGTATAATACTTAGAAGCTTCAAATAACCCAGATGTCCTTCAGTAGATGAATGGATACAGAAATTGTGGTATATTTACAAAACGGAGTACTACTTAGCTATCAGAAACAATGAATTTATGAAATTGCTAGGCAAATGAATGGAATTCGAGACTATCATCCTGAGTGAGGTAGCCCAGTCACAAAATGCACTGATAACCAGATACTAGACCCCAAAGCTCATAATACCCAAGAAACAATTCCCAGACCTTATGAAGCTTAAAAAAAGGAAGGCCAAGAGGTGGCCTTCCCTCCTTAGAACCGAGAACAAACCACTCATGGTAGGAATAACAGGGGCAAATAGAGAAGCAGGTGTTGAAGAAAAGATCATTCAGAGGCTGCCTCACTTTGGGATCTACACCATATGCAGCCTCCAGACCCAAGCACTATTGGTGATCCCAAGATGTACCAGATATGGGGATCACCTCAGGGGCTCTGCCAGAGTCATACAGATACAGCTGAACATGCTGCTTACCATCGAACTGAAAACAGGGACCTCGATGAAAGTAATAAAAATGACTGAAGTAGCTAAAAGTGTTTGCAACATGATGGGAAAAAAACAACATTATCAATGAACTAAACACTCCAACACTTCCATGGGTTAGAATGCTGACCATTGAGCACACATCTACTTGCATATGTAGTAGAAGATAGCAGTGTTTACCATCAACGTGAGAAGAGGCCTTTGGTCTGTTTTTCCAGTGTAGGAGAATGCTGAGGAACTGTGGTGGAGAGGGTGATTAGGAGTGAATGCTCCTTTGTGAAGACAAATGGAGGGGAGCGGGATGGGAGCTGCGTGAGTGAAGGAAATAACATTTCAAATGTAAACACAGAGAATACCTAATGAAAAGAGATAAAAGAAAAAATATATAAAATCGTATCTTTTTCTCATCACCCAAATAGTCTTTATATTCACTATCATGCATAAGTTAAGTATTTAATTTCATTATAATATTCCAATAAATTTCTACCCTATCGTTTTTCTCCTTCTACCTGCCACTCATGCTCATCAGTAAAAAGAAAAAAAAATCTTCCTAAATTTTAGATATATATTTATGGTTTGTGGGGAAATATATAGATCACTCAACCCAAGGAAATAGGAAAAAGTATATTCTGGTGCCAAACATGAAAGTCCATGATTCAGGAAAACAAATGTAGGCTCTGCCTGATACCATGTTTCAAGAGGGTAACAGGTTTTTGAACAAAAAAGCTATGAATTTGTGCTGTTTTAAGCATGTCCTTGCCTGTAAATATGTAAATGCATTATATATATGTGTGCAGAATAGTGTGTAAGAACAATGTCTGTAGCCTGCTCCACCATGTTATTATTTTCCACCATAATATTTTATGTTAGGTTCTCCTACTAATGTTCAATTTAGGTCAGTCAGATCAAAGCATCCTCCTATTTCCACCTTCCCTAGCTCTTTGCTAAAGGGATTCGCTCAGCAACCACTAGTTTTTTCATTAGAGTCCTGGGGACTTAAACTCAGAACCTCATGTTTGTCTAGAAAGCACACTTATTATTTCTCCAGCGTGATTTTTATTTCAAGATTGATAGAAATATTAGGTAGGTCACTTCAAAGCCATGGAATCCCTGCTGCAGGCTTCAGATGCTATTTGATGACATTTTTACACTCTGGGTTGGGACATGCTAGAAAATGTCTTTCTGTATACCTAAAGGGTTATTGTAACAGACACAAGAAGTAATGCTATGTTAAACACAGATATGGACAAACAACTGGTATGTAGTAGGGAATTTTTGGCCTTGCTTGTCTCTTTCTAGGTCTGCAACATTGCAGGTCACTGACATTTTACTTGTCTTTATTTTATTTATTTTTGAAGCATGTTTAACACAGATCCAACTTCTTTGTCTAGAAATTTCAGTTTACACATTCTTTTTGTAAGAATATAACTATTGTTTAGTTTCCTGTGATATTATTTTATTTACTTTTTATAATTTAAATTTTAATTGAAAATAGATTTTTTATACAAAATGTTCTGATCATCGTGGTTTTCTTTCATTTGACTACTTCCATACCATCCCTACCTCAAAACCCTCAAACTCTACACCTTCCCAATGCCCATCTTATTAGAAGTGAAACAGGTCCTTTGTCCTGTGAAGGCTCATGCCCCAATGTAGGGGAATGGCAGGGTGGGGAGGTGGGAGTGGGTGGTGGTGGATCACCATCATAGAAGCAAGGAGAGGGGGAATGAGGTAGGAAGTTTCTGGGGGGTAACTGGGAAGAAAGATAACATTTAAAATGTAAATTGATAAAATATCCCATTAAAAAGAAATTAAACAGGTTATAATATTAAAAAATACAAAAATGAAAATGAGACAAAACACAATAAATAAGCAGGACAAAATGAGCCAAAGAAAACCTATAAGATATACATATAGAATGCATCATAAACTTATAATCTATAATCTATAGGCAAAAGACCTGTATAATAAAAAATTTCCCGAAAAAAAATGTTGATTCAAAAACCATCTACAAATGCTATTGTGTTTCTTTTGTGTTATCCATGTCCTTCTATGCATGGCTTCTGCCCTGTGTATATTGTACATGCAGTGATACTCAGTTGGAGAAACATTATTCTTTTTTTGAAAGTGGCTATGCATTGTTATAAAGTCATTTATCCTGCTTTATATATCTATGTATTTATATACCTATTTAATTATTTCTTTGTTTGTTAAGTATTTGGGTACCTTCAGTATGCTTTTGGTGGTCAAAGTGCAAACTCTAATACATAGTTCTACTTTTACTTAATGTAGGACCTAAAAATTAAACTTAGATTACCAAACCTTGGAAGAACTGATGCACATGCTAAGGTTTCTGATCACTATTCATATTAAGCCAAGTAAAAAATATGAAGATTATATTTCTTGTGTTTAACAGCCAAGAATGGGCCAGCACCTCAGTAAGGGCTCACTGCTAATACTCAGGGTACAACATTTTTTAAGATAAATTCCACAATGACATCACAGTTAGATAATGGTCAGAACAACCTTGCAACTTTTGTTTTAGCAGATCATAATACTTATTTTAGTCACTTCATGACAGTATGATTCGATGTATACCTTTATTGATTGTTTTAAATTAGAAGCAGTTGGGCCAAGGCCTGAAACTTGTCTAAGCAGACACAATATGGCCTCAGGACAAGACAAAGTCACCTCAGTCACTTTAAAGTAGATTTATGTAGTGAACCTTATAATCAGTGTTGACATTAAATACAGAGAGAGAGAGAGAGAGAGAGAGAGAGAGAGAGAGAGAGAGAGAGAGAGAGAGAAATGGATGGATGAATATATATATATATATATATATATATATATATATAGGTGGGTGGGTGGGTGAGTGGATGAATAGATAGAATACATCTAAGATTCTTTTTGGAAAATTAATTAACAAGATAAACTAAAGTTGAGAAACATGTCTTAGGAGAGGCAGTGGTTAATTAGATTGATTAATTTTATTTTAGTTTTACAAGTGGGAATTGTAGTACTCATTGATAGGTACAATTTCACTAAAGATATGTGGAAGATATGTTAAATTTAAATTAATTCCATGTACTGTGAGTGAATTAACACTTACATCTCAGAATTGTGGTATATTCAAAGCTTCTTTCTTGTGGTCTTTGTATCTTGGATAAATGTGCCTTTCAGCACTCTACTGCCCATGTCTTCAAGGATCATCACAATCTTACCTTGTTTGAACTTTCTAGACCTTGTTTGAACTGTCTAAATGTGCATGGTTTTCTTTGTCTCTGTGCATTAGGAATAGACCCAGAAGTTGAATATTAGATTTTAAATGTATTAACTACAAGCAATACATATTTGTTCTGCTCACAGACTAATTTTCAGAGCCAAGCTGGTGGGCGCATCTTACTTGAAAGGAGCTACTGAGTAATATTTGCTGCTTTAGTTCCTTTGTCCTATCACAAACCACTATACAAGTGGTTTAAAGCAATACTTGTCTTTAGCATACCATCGGAAATCATAATCCCTAAATAATCAGTTAAAAGTTTAGCTCCTAGAGAAGGTTCCAGTAAAAATACTTCCCAGGCTTTTAATTTTTTCAAATAATACTTATGCATTGCCTTAGGGCTGTTTCCCATACAATCTACAATGTTCCATTCCAGCCTTTATAACTGTTTAATTTTTCCAACTTCCAACCTCATACAATGATCTGTATGATCCCATTGTCATTTTTATTAAGGAATAAAGACTGATCCATCTGGTACAGAGATAGGTACATGGATCATTGGAATAGAATGGAAGATCCAGAAATGAGCCCTCACATATATGATCACTTGATTTTTGACAAAGGAGCTGTAAACATTCAATGGAAAAAGGACAGCCTCTTCAAGAAATGGTATTGGTCAAACTGGCACTCAGCACAAAGAAGAATGAAAATAGAACCTTTCTTATCTCCTTGTACAAATCTTAAGTGCAAATGGATCAAAGATCTCAACATTAAAGGAGGTACACTGAAATTGTTAGAAGAGAAAGGAGGGAAAACCTTGGAACAAATAGGCACAGGAGAAAATTTCCTGAACTGAACACCTATTGCTTATGCTCTAGGGTCAAATATCAACAAATGGGACTTAATGAGATTGCAAAGTTTCTGTAAGGCTAAGGACACTGTCAAGAAAACAAAACGGCAACCAACAGAATGGGAAAAGATCTTTACCAATGCCACATCAGATAGAGGCATAATATCTAAGCTATACAAAGAACTCAAGAATCTAGACACCAGAGAATCAAACAACCCTATTAAAAAACTGGGGTACAGAGCTGAACATAAAGTTCTCAACTGAAGAATATTAAATGGCTGAGAAGCATCTAAGGAAGTGCTCAAAATTATTAGCTGTGAGGGAAATACAAATCAAAACAACGCTGAGATTCCACCTGACACCAACCAGAATGGCTAAGATCAAAAATTCAGATGACTGCAGTTGCTGGTGAGGATGCTGAGAAATAGGAACACTTCTCCTCTGTTGGTGGGGTTCTAAACTGGTTCAAGCACTCTGGAAATCAGTCTGGAAGCTCATCAGAAAATTGGACATAGTACTACCTGAAGTTCAAGTTATTCTATTTCTGGGCATATACCCCAGAGAAACTCCAACATACAACAAAGACACATGTACCACAATGTTTATAGCAGCCCTATTTATAATAGCCAGAAGGTGGAAAGAACCCAGATGTTCAGTAGATGAATGGATACAAAAATTGTTTTGTATTTAGACAATGGAGTACTACTCAGCTATCAGAAACAATGACTTCATAAAATTCTTAAGAAAATGAATGTGTCTAGAGTGAGATAAGCCAGTCACAAAAGAACAGACATAATATGCAGTCATAATTGGATACTAACCCCAGAAAGCTCTGAACACCCCAGAAAAAACTCACAGAGTTTATGAAGTTCAAGAAAAAAAAAAGGCCAAAAAAAAAAAAAAAAAAGGAAAGAAAAAAAAAATGAAAAACCATTATGTTTAATCTTTGCACACCAAGAAAACTTTGACTAATTCCAGGTTACATGTTGCTTTACATGTACTTTCTGCTCATTGTTAACTAGTAAGATTTTAATGCACACTATCAAACCTTTAAAATAATCAAGTACTGACAGAAATTTATTTGCATACTTTTATGCGAAAATGCTTAAAATCTGTACATTTATCTTTTTTTTGAAAATAAAGTTGTTCAATTAAAAGAAAAAGAAAAATAAAAAAAAAAGACTGACCCATCTTTACATTTCCTTTGCTTTGTGAGGTGCTTTGTGACAGGCTCTTGGAATTGGAACGTCTGCATGATAAAGAGGAGCATAGTTCTCTCTACCAACCTCGATGGGAAATGGGAAGAAATTTCCACTACAGAATTAGAGCCATGTGGGAATAGCTGTGGGTACATCTCAATCTTTGAGCACCTGCCTGGAAAGTATGTGGCACTGGGTTTGATGCCAGTATGGCCGAAACTTATAGATGGGGAAATAATGAAAACTATTTCTAAGTTGATAAGGTACTCAGAAGTCAATGAGGAAACTAAGAATGAATACTTAGGGAGAGGCAGGAAATAGGAAGAGAAAAATACTTTTACTTTTCCAGTCAGCAGGCATGAAGATTAGGTCATAACTCTTATGCAAAACTTGAAACTGCTGACAAAAAGAAGTAGCACAAATGGAAGTAAGGTTGTAGAAGATGATTAAATGGGTGGAAAATATATCACGGTGAACTGAATATAGAAACATATTAAATACAGTGTCTATAAGAGGAAGAGCAGGCTTTGAATCTGATACAAGTCACACTATTGGCTATTTCATCCAATTCCATCACCATTCTTGTTTTCTGTGGGTCTTCAAAAGATCCCAGAGGCAAGAAAATTGGGTGCAGAGAAGTGAGTTTACCTAGTCACTGATACCTGGCAGAATATTAGGTCAGATGTATGCTCAAGTGTACTATCAAAATAATTAAAGATACATAGCGTTTTATAGCAGAAAAAAAGCTTATTTATTGTTCCTTGTATATATTTAGTGTACAGGGTAAGTGAAGAAAGGTTAATGAAATGCTGGCAAGAGAAGACATTTGCATGAGTGCTATTTTTATTCACAGGAATCTAACTAATTAGAGTCACCACCAAGTTTTCTAGCCTTTGACTTGATATTTAACCAACAGAGAAAGTAAACTAGAGGAACATAAATAGCTTTACTCTAAGAGCTTATTTCTAATGTGTGCTGAAATCACTGTGCATATAATAGCTGTGATTACACTACTAATGACTATGTGAGGGTAGCCTTCTTAAATTTTGAAGAAGACATTTACATGAGATATATTAACAATTATTATCCAGCCTAATGAGATGACTCACTTTGTCAGGGTCCTTGCCACCAAGACAGACAAACTGAGTTTGAGTGCCAGAACCTACATAATGGAAGGAGAAGACCTACTCCTCTAAGTTGTTTTCTGACATTTACACATTCCATGCATGATGCTGTGGTTAGTTTTCGGCTGCATTGCTTTGAATTCTTGGGAAAGTTGTATTAATAGCCACCTCCACAGCATCTCTTTCAATTTGCTGATGAAACACACATACCCAGAGACACACACACTCACATACAAACACACCACACACATACACCACACACACACACACACACACACACATTTTTGAATACCTTGGCTACTCAAAGTCTAGACACTCTTAAACTTTCCACAGTCAGGGAAGTAGTATTGATTATTTACAGAAGTCTCACATAGTTGATTAGGTTTATATCTGAGTTTGCATCCCTTCCTCTTCTCCCAGTACAGATAATTCACCCTAAGTCCTACCCATACAAGACTACATGTTTCATCCCAGACCCATCCATTGACTGCTGGCATCTTTATTGATAAATCAAAACCCAATTGGGGACAAGGACCTTCAGGGCCTGGAAATGCAGATTCAAAGCATAAGTACCCCTCCTCTACACCATAGCAAATCACAGTCAAACTTAAAAATACAGAAATACAAAACGAATGAAAAATAAAATACCTTCCTGTCTCTTATTTATTCCATTCCAGTGTGATTTTCTTGTTTTTGTTCCTGCTGTGCTTGGTTCTTCCTTTAATATTGTAATCACAACTTCTTTCCTTTTCTTTATCTATCTCCAAATCCTCTCTTTTACTCTTTCTATTATCCTTCACATTCATGACTTCTCTTTTCATTCAAATCAATCACAGCAAACAAGTTATATATCTAGTTGTCATGACATACTCTTAGACAAATCTCTATTACATAATTCTGTGCACTGAATAAATTGATGTTCTTCATGTATCCATGCCAAACATGGGCAAGAGTCTTATGAATGTTTAAGCAATTATCCAATTAATTACTTACAAATTACCTTTATAATCATTAAAGATGTTTGATGTTTACATGATAGCCTGAAAGAAAATATGAAAAGTCTCAGTCATTAAACATCCTTCTATGCATGGGTATAAATAATTGTGGCTTGGCAGTAACTCATAATTTTAAATAAAGCTTTCTGGCAATGGACACAGAGTGTTTCTAAGTTGAAATTCATTGTAAATTTTGACCAATAAACTTTCTAAATTCTTTCGAAACATATTTTTCTTTTTAGGCTTTGTAACCTCCCGAGAGTAGCCACATCCTAATTTTTCTTCTCAATATATAAAATCCATAATTTATTTGACCCAATTTAAAAAAATATTGTGTTATCTAGGGATTTTTCCTATGAAGTTTATGCTGTAACTCCATTTCTTTTTTGCTTGATTTTTATCCAATTAGCCCAATCTCCCCAAAGATATCTTGGCGTTAGTATTCAGATGCTTATATGGTTTTTCTTTTGCTTAAGTATTCATATTTAATGAGATCAGGGGAGGATATGTGAGGAGATCTGTGTGTGTGATAGTGGAAACCTACCATTCCAATTCAAATGTTTCCAACTATAAATAAAACATTAGAAAAAAAAAAAAAAAACAATGGCTGAGTGGGTAAAGGGAATTCCTGCATAACATAAATACATATGACATCATACCTGAGTACACACATACACACACACACATTCACTACAAATATACACACAATAAATAAACAAATAACTATAAATACTTAAGAACCAACCATACACTAACAATCCTGTTAACACTGACAAAATTGATACTTTACTAAATACTCCTTAGTAGATTTGAACTATGAATTGTTGAATTTTGTAGAAAAAATATAGTCCTCATATTCTGTGCTAAGAAATGATCTGCAAAGATTATTTTAAAAATAAATTACAAGATTTTATTTTATTTTAATATGTGCATATAAATTTAATATATATTCATGTATCTTACACTAAGGTATAAAATGTTTAATGTCTTTTTGCATGCAGCTGTTAATTCCATCTGTTTTTATGAGTATAGGCATATGATAAATGAAAAAAAATATTTAAAAAATTATTAAATAATAAAAGAGAAGTGATAAAATACTTATGCTAAAATCAGTAATTTTAAAAATAAATAAGTGCTTTTAGAAGTGGAATATGTTTTCTGGGAAAGTTGTACCATATTTTTTATTACAGAGAACATGTTACACAAGTCTTACTATAGTTTTCACTAGTGGGGCATATTTAAATCCTCTCAGGTGGTGTTTCCTTTTGCTTTCTCTATTGGTGAAGGATAACCTTAATCTTAACTTTTAGCTTCTCTCTATTTCTAGTGCTACGAAATAAATTTTAGAACTACCTGGTCCAGAAGTCATTCCTGAAATAGATGAGATCTAAGTTTCAGCTAACTCCAGTATGGACTGGGCTGTGTCCTGAGGGCAAATTGTATCTTCTGGAAATATCATAATCTTTTCGTTTCAAAGATGTTTGCCCATTTCTTGGGAATGAAGGTTTTGTTTTCCCATTTGACCTGGCTATCTTCTTTTCTAGGTCTGGTTGTTTAACAGCAAGGGTATACAGAAAAAGGTTATACAAAAAAGAGAAAATTCAGCATGTAACAGTGTTCTTTTAAAGCTGTTTAAATAAAAGATTCTATCTTTTAAAATGGATTATTTTGTACTTCAATTTCCTTTCTAAAACAACAACACTGAATAGGAGAAAGGAAAAGCTCTAATGTGGAAATAGTAATAGGCCACGTGTGAAACTAACTCACGTTTTAGTCATTTGTCCAATGAAATAACTGAGCAGTAGAATATGAGAAAGGGAGAAATGTGCAAGACTCAGCATGACACAAGTGAGTTGGGGAGTGAAAGCAGAGCAATAGCATACAGGGAAGACACGGTGCAAAGTTCATGGCTAATGATTTGTAAGCTTTATGATAAAAGCATCAAACAATCTCTGGGTCTGAAGTGAAAACCTATATTTCAGTGATCTGTGAAATAAAAAATAAAATAAGCAGGTTGGAAACTGAAAGACAATCGAAGGAGGGCTGATGGGAAATAGTGACAAAAGGAGTTCTGCACTCTCTGTTTCCCCCATAAACCTCTCTCTCCACCTAAACACACACATACACACACACACACACACACACACACACAGAGAGAGAGAGAGAGAGAGAGAGAGAGAGAGAGAGACAGAGACAGAGACAGAGACAGAGACAGAGACAGAGACAGAGACAGAGAAGGACAGACAGGCAAACACAGATACCAACAAACACACCAACACACATATATCTTCGTGTAGATATGTCAATACTTGTAGATGCTAAAGTGGTAATGTTATAATAGACTTTCTTTTATCATGTGGTAGAGGAGTAATGCTAAGTTATATATCTGTATCTATGAGGTTGTTCTGTCCTTCAATTTTCCTTGGATCAAAGAAAAGGAATCAAAGAAAGCAAGCCACAGAAATAATCCCATATCCATGTGAATTACAACACTCTTTACAACAGCTTTGTTTTATGTCAACAAATGAATGAAAAGAAATTGATTTTATTGATACACAGAGCTTTATTCAGCTTTATAAAAGAATAAGAAGCACTGTGTTACAAAAGGAAAAAAAAAGGTATACCTGCATATCATCATGATAAATGAGTTTAGCCCAACTCAAGCAAAATTGCACGTTTTATCTCACCTAAGCACATGTTTGTGTGCAGTATATTAATAAATAATACATATGTATGTGTTCATTCTATTAACTGCCCAGACAAAGACTTCAAAAATATATTTTCTTACTTTAATGTGTAATGACTTTAGTGTTATCTATGCTTACTAGAATATAGATTCAAAATATTTAAGATGTAATTAGATATTCTCATGGTCATATATATATATATATATATATATATATATATATATATATATATATATATATATATATACTTAGAGCCTGAGCCACAGGTTTTCTGTTCACCAATGGTGGCTCCTATCCCAGTGTGTTCAAGGTTATTTTCCACTTCCTCTTCTGTTAGATTTGTGTACTCAGTTCTATGACAAGGTCTTTGATGCATGTAGATTGAGTTTTGTGCAGGGTGATAGATATGGATATATTTACAATATTCTACATGCAGACAACAAGTTAGACAGGCACCGTTTGTTAGAGATTCTTTTTCCCCATTGTATGGTATTACATTTCTTTTAAAATATCAAGTGTCTGTAGATGTGTGGGTTTATTTCTATGTCTTTGATTTTATTTTACAGAAAACCCATTTACTTTTATGCCAGTACCATGCAGGTTTTATCAATATTGCTCTGTATTCTAGTTTGAAATCAGGGTGGTAACACATCTAAAAGGATTTAATTCTGCAAGTTCTTTTTAGCTATGTTGTTGTTTTTTTTTTTTTTTTGTTTTTTTTTTGTTTTTTTAATGAAGTTAAGAATTGTTCTCTCATTGTCTGTAAAAAACTGTGTTGTGATTCTGAGGGAGATTGCACTGAATCTATAGATTGCTTTGGCTGATATGATTTTATGTTTTCTGGATAATAGAATTCTGTTTGATTTTCTTTCTTACAGAAATACTTTGACCTAAATTTGTTTATAATTTTATAAACTCTCAAATCCATATTATTTCTGAACTTAAATATTTCGGTGATATAAGCTTGCTGATTACAGAATGCTATATTTTCTGACACAATATCAATTTGACAGAATTTATATATATACATATATATATGTGTGTGTGTGTGTGTGTGTGTGTGTGTGTGTATGTATATATATATGTATATATATATATATATATTCCAGCTCACTCAGATTACGCTGAATAGCAATAAATACCCACTAATAATAAAGTGACAGGGTATTTGTATAAGGTATATAAAAATAAGTATCTGTCTGCTAAAAGCAAAGCTGAAAGTAATGTTTCTTGATATATAGAAATGTAAACTATTTTTAGCCCTTTCCATTTTAGAGCCTAAGCAAAGTGTGCATTGTTGTTTATACTTTCATATAAAATGTCTTTAGATACTAGAGAAAAAATAACTGAGATAAAAATGAGGTGGTGACAGATCTTTCGTGGTCATGAATAAGAAGATATAATCTTGAAAAATGACTGTCCAAAAAAATCAGTGTGAAGATTCACTATAATCCCAATGAAAATACAGGGTCTTTCTTCAAAGATAATGAAAACCCAACCTCAAAACTTACTGAGCCTTAAACATGATCAAGTATATTCAATAGTTTCCTCAACAAAACAAATACTGCTGAAGGTATCACTGCACAGGATTTCAAATTATACCACAGAGTGATCATAATTAAAACACAGATTAATGGAATCGAATGGTGGACCTAGCTATAACTCCATTCTATTCTAGATTCCATAGTTTTGTCAAAATGACAATACCTATTATATATTAGAAATTGTCTTCCAAATGATACAGGAAACATATTTAAACATGGTGAAAGAGAAAGTTAGATTTTTTTCATGTATTTAAAACTACCCTCCAAATTGATCAGGGCACTCAAGATAAGATGTTGAAATTGATGCCTTAAAAGGTAGGCACTATGCTTCCTAGCTTATATCAAGGGGGGAGCACTTTTGAAACAGGACTCAAGAACTATTAGAAATAAGATCAATAACTGAAAAATGGAATCTCATGAAAATAAAAAAAAAATGTAAGAAAAAGGAAAGGAAAGAATGATATTGTTGAAACTGTAAATTATTTCAATATGCAACATACAGTGAGGGAAAGTGTTTTCTAGTTATATCTCTTACATAAAATTATTGCCTAAATTCATAACAAAACTCAACATCAAGAAAATAACCTTTCAATTATAAAAATTAACTATAGAACTTAACATAAATCCTCAAAATAATAATTGCAAATAGCTAGTAAATTCTTTAAAATATGTTCAACATTCTTTGCCATCAGAGGAATGCTGATTTAAATTCAGTTTTAATCCACTTTATAAATGCCATGGCCATAACCATGAGTATAAATAACAACAAATGCCACTGTGGATACAGAGAAAGTGATTCAAACACTATTAGTAGTCGTATAAACAAGTGAAAACATTTGTAAATCAGTATGGATGTTTCTCACATACATAAACACACACCTTCTATACAACCTAGGTATATAACTTCTAGGCACATAAATCAAGAACTTAGTTAGTACAGAGATATTTGTACATTTATGATTATTGCTGGCTTATTCAAAACACCTATGGGATGAAATCAACTTAGATGTCCATTAACTTATGGATGTTATAAAAATATGCTACATGTGCTCTGAAAACTTTACTCAAGTGTGAAGAAAAAAATGATACCATGAACATTCTGAATCACCTGTAAAATTTGGTTGCAGAACATACTAATGTTAATTTTCAATAGAACAAGAAATGTTCTACTTGCTGGCCAGTTTTCATTATGCTGGCTAATACTATGTGGCTGTGGTGAGAAAATGGTATAAAAGATGTTATACATCCATTGGCCATATGGGCGGTAATGCTGCCTACCAGACAAAATGCCCCAGTGATGCAATAATAGCAAACTCTTCACTGGGAACCTAGCTGCCTTCTTAATTAGATTCCTTAATTAGATGAATTTCAATGTTTTATTTGTTAAATATATTATTTTAGTACTATATATATAGTACTATATATATATATTTATACTATATATATATATATATGCAGTATTGATTGAATTCAATTGCTTAAAAATAAAAGTAGAAGTAAATAAATATTAAGCAAGAGAGATAGAAGCTTTTTGTTAGTAGCAGCACTGGGACATGTCAACTCTACATTAATGATGCATCAGGAAGTCTCATCAGCAGTGTTGAATTCTTCCCAGCAGTTCCCAGCTTCAAAGCTACATGAAGAAGGTACAGTATCTCAGCTTTAAGGGTATCTCACTTGTCTTAAGGTTTGTTATTACTATAACAGAACATCATGATCTAAAACAACTTTAGGTGGAAAGGGTTTATTTCACTTATGCTTCTATGTAATAATTCATCACTGAGGAAATTCAAGGCAGGAACTTAAACACAGCAGGAACCTGGAAGAATGGCATTATGGAAAGTGCACAGAGGAAAGGTATTCACTGGATCTATCTTCCTGCTTGCTCAGTTGCTTTCTTATGTCACCAAGAATCATAGAGTCATAGTTGAAGCCACCTACAGTAGTCTCTGTTACCACAGATCATCTGTCAATGAAATATACCACCAGCTTCTAGTCACAAGGCCTATGTTCTCAAAGGTAAGTAACTTTTCTATTCCTCCTGGGTATTCTCACTAAGACCTGATGTAGAAATATTTACACATATATATCTATTGCTCTTTAGTCCACCATAATTATAGGGTGTAATATATCTAGATATTCATCAGTTTATGAATGGTTGATAAAAATATAGTACGCATGCAACATGAAATCCTACTCAACTGTAAAGAAAAAGAATACATAGGAATTTCTGAAAATACCATAAAATTTGGCTGAAGGGCATAGTAAAATTTGTCTTCAGAGAATCAGATAACACCTTGCTGGTTTGCTTTTAAAATGCTGGATAGTGCTATAAAGACCGTTCAGACAAAAAAGGCATAAACATTATCATCCGTCGATAAAGCATGCAGGATATAATTCTTCCCTGCCAATAAAATGCTGTAGTGGTTAAAGACAATCTTCTAATACCCAATATACATATCCATATAAATTCATGAATTTGAAATCAGTGATTTGGTCAAGCCTATTTAAATCCCTGAATCATAGAGTCAAAGAAAGAAATGAAACCATTTTGTCATGAACTGAGATTTTCAAATTTATGAGTAATAAATACCATTTTCACTCTTTAAGTTCATCATCTCACATCATCCCAAATATTTTAGCAGTTTCAGACATTTGACTAACTCATTTAATAATATAAATACTCTATGACAATGTAAGTGGTAAGAAAAAGAAAAGTGAATAAAGATGGTTAAGAGGTTATTAGCACTTTTGCTCATCCAGAGGTCTAGAATTCAATTCCCAGCAACAACCTGGAGGTTCACCGCCATGTGTTATTAGGCCTAGTGCTCTCTTCTATAGTATACATGAAGGCAGAATGCTGTATTTATAATAAATAAATCTTTAAAAAAAGAACAGATGGAAACTTTTTGTCGCATACTCATAATATACTTGAACTTCACTCATGAGGTTGATTAAGGGTAAAATTGTTTATCATATAGAATTTAGGGTAAATTGTTTTTAAAGTAGATGAGTGAATCATCAGCTAGCTTTCCCAAAGGATATCACTTATACAGACAAAACAGGGACATTTGTACTGCTCAGAGATCCACATAAGCCTTATTAATCCATTCAGGACATGAAACTTAATCATAAGAAAAGTTTTATACAGCACTGGGAGTAATACAGAAAAATAAACAACTAAATGCTATAAGAAAGCAGGGATAAAACATATGTCATATTATAGTTTCTGTATGAAAATTGCATTTACCCAGTAGAGAGAAAGGTCATTAAATTTACATTTACTACTTCAATATATAACAATGATTTATTTCTTGTTTCAAATGTGTGTTTTATTTTCATATATTCTCACATTGATCTTCCCCACATGCTTTAAGGTAGCCAGGTTAAAATATTATTAGTATGTTTATAAAGAGCAAAGAAGTGTCTAAGAAAAAAATTTAGGTACAAGAATGTATCTGGGAGATTGGAAATGCAAGATCAAGAACATTGAAACTTAAAGGACTCATTCTAGAGACAAGAAATGGCTTTGACATGAATGAAACCCTGAATGAATGAGGGTAGCAGATGGAGAAGCTATCTGTATAAGATTGACTGAGATTATGAAGTTAGTTTCTATACAAATAGATAGGTATAGATATCATAGATGAGATGTAGAGTGTGGATATAAAACAGAAAGAGATAGGGGTCAACCAGCATCTGGCAAAGATTTGACTCAGAAGCTAAAAACAGAGAGATGTGTGATGGCTTAAAAATAGCCCTCTATTACCCAGTGAAAACTAAGCTATCTAAACTCATAAGCTTGAAATCAACCTTTTAGTGAAACATATCCAGGTACCTGCTTAAACTCTCTGATATATAATTTGTATAAAATGGCTTATTTTTAATTGTAACAAACATGAAATATTCCTCCCCAACAATCTGATGCTAGGCTAACAGTAGGATACCATCATTGCTACTTAAATTCCTTCTAAGAAGACTGTAGAATATAAATTGTTGGCACACATCGGGACCATTTGAAAACATTAGCAATATTCTTAATGGGAAACTATTATGGAATTATTATTCCATTTTTAATTGGGAAAGATGTACGCTAAATATTTTTATTTTGAGCACTAGCTATAATAATTTTGTTGCCCCAGGCATATTCACAGCATTCAATTCTCAAAAAAATTAGCAAAAGTTTTGATAATTAGTTTTTATTTTTAAGTATTGAGGCTTCTTAAATGTAAACAGTCTGTGAATAAATTCATCTAATGACAGGGAAGATGTAGCTTGTAAAAGAAATTAAAGGAAGAATGAGGATGTTCTGCATTAAAAAAAACACATTGAAATGTGCTAGTGATGAATTGAGGTCAATATCTTATGTTTTATGTATCTGAAGTACCTCATTTGCATAAATCAAAACGCTTAGTCTCTCTATCTGCTGAAAGTAAAATCTAGCTCATTTCTATAAAGGACAAATCAACATGCAGTTTGTGTACACTAGAGAAAATGATGTTTTTCTCTAGAGCCAAAACATACTGTTCCTATCAAGACAATCAGAGCACAGAGTGAGAAAGAAAATTCAAAACTGAAACTAGCCCTAAGACAGGAGATACATTTACAGAAAATAATCACATATCGTGAATTACACTTCACTAGATTGGTTGAGGCTGTGGGTCTATGGACACATGGCATTTTTCTTAGAGGAGTAGGAAGAGACAAGGGACAGCTTGATGAATTCCTGATAACACAAATGAGAGCTGATTGTGAGCTGACTGTGAAATGAAGTAAAAAAAAATATTTAAAAGGTAAACACTTCTTGACTTTTCTCTTACACTGATGGTAAAAGATGTGAAAAATTATGACTCCATTACTCAATAAAGGTAACTAAATCAGAAATTATTTTATGCAGTGATGAGGGAAAATGGAGATATTATTCAGAGGTTACTTTTGAGGTTTCACAGTGGATGAGGCCTTTATTGTACAGGAAAAAGTGAGGTAAAATAATACAGCCATATTTATTATTAACTGAAAAAGATCTACAGAGATCTATTCATCCCTGTTTCAAAAGTCTTTCTAAACCTTGGTCAAAAAGGGTGTGTAAAATAAATAAAATTCAGGACAAACAAAACTCTCAAAGAGTTTAGTGTTGAAAAGAATTGTCTGTTACTATCTTGGTTATATAAATACATTAACTTAAAATGATTTTAATGTCCTATTTCCTTTTTCTCATTACATTTTTATTTCATTAGATCATCTATATTAGTCATATAAAATTTTTCTTGATTATTTGGGAGTGTCATACAATGTACCTTCATCACACGTTTTCCCCAAGTCTGCCAGGCCAACCTCCCAGTGTCTTTTTATTGGGGAGCTGAGTTCATGGAATTTGAGAAATGTTAAAAAACTAATGGTTGTTAGTTCCTGTAATTTTTGTTGCTGGCGATGATATTATGCATCTATAATTCTCTTCTTTTGGGTTTGTTGTGGGATGAGTAAATTTTTGTGATTTTTTTTGGTTGTCGTTTCCCTCCTTGTGTTGAGTTTATGCTTCTAGTATTCTATGTAAAGATAGGTTAGAAGGAAGATACTGTTTAAATGTAGTTCTGTCATAGATTATCTTGCTCTCCCTATCTATGGTAATTGAGACTTTTTATAAATATAGTAGCCCCCTCTTTTAATTGTGTCCCAAATTTTCTAGATATTTTGAGTTAAGAACTTTTTATTTCTTATATTTTCTTAGACCAATGTGTCAATATTCTCTTTGTTTTTGGACTTGCCATCTGTTTATCTCTGGTGTTAACTGGCCCTGGTATCTTGGACTGGAGCCTTTCTCCTTGGAGGCAGTTAAAGCTGTGTGACCTGGGTTAAAGCAGACCTCCTAGGAGGCAGGTAGCCCAGTCTCTAGTTTGGGCTGGTCTCCTGTATCCCTGATTAGAGAAGGCCACCTCAGTCCCTGTGTCCTTGTGTCACTGATTGTGACATACTTCCTGGGGGATAGGTTGGATTTGGGAACTGGGTAAAGCAGTTCTATCTGTGTTCATGGTTTGGGCAAACTTCATAGGAAACAGGGAAACTCTAGAGTTGGAGCAGAGAAGTGCAGGCTCCCAGACCTGCTGAGGATTCAAGTGGAGATGCAGAATGGAAGGGTAATGATGCTCTAGCAGGGTGGGATAGGTCCCATATCTGCTGGGATCTGTGGGAGTTGCAGCTCCCATTAGTGTTGGGCCTGGGTTCTCACTTGTGTTCTGGTTATAGGAGACCTCTTGGGAGACAGGTTGGTCTGGGTTTCTGGGAAGGGGACAAGTTTGCCCTTCTGAGGAAACTCCTTTTCCAAGCATGAAAGCAAACTGCTAAAATGATGTTTAGGGGATGAATACAGAATGTAGCATACAAACTTCCTTCATGCAACTGATGACACACAGCCATTTCTCTGTTTTCTTCTAAAATATAAGTTTCTAGCCAATTCTCTACTCCTCTGATGTATATTTTATAAAAGTGCATGTTTTTCCTTATTTGTATACTTGCACATGTTTTCAAGTGTACATGTGGATGTGTGTGTGTGTGTGTGTGTGTATTGTGTGTGTGTGTGTGTGTGTGTGTGCATTATATATACAGATATATGAGTGTCAGGAGATAGACTATTACTATATTTGTTATAGAGGAATGATAGATATAGTATTTTGAGTCTGACGTTTTATGATTCTCCAGGAATTTGCCAAATAGGCTGGCTGGCAACTGAGTCCAGAGATCCAGCTGATTCTATTTTTTCAGTTTACAAAATGTAAAACCATGTTCTGGAAGGTTACCCCATGTTCTTAACCACACCACCATCCCATGTTCTCTGCCTCATTTTTTGTTGTAACCTTGGCACTAGAGGTCGAACTCATCTTCAGCGTGAAAATTGAAGAGCAAAACTTTTCTGATGGAGTTGTGTCTGTGTTTGCTATTCCTAAATTATTTTAGTTATTTTAATTATTTTGGTATGAAGGGATAAGTTGTGTGTGGGAAGGGAGGTGGTGTGTGCCAGTGAGGTATGTACTGTTGAAGTGTGTGGCGGTGAGGTGTGTTGGGGTATGGGTTCATGAAGGTCAGAAAGGAATTTCACGTGTCCTTTGAATCTAGATTTACAGTGGTTATAATCCACTCTACACTAGTACTGGGAAGTGAACATCAGGTTTCTGGAAGGCTATAAACAATCAACATTGAGTATTTTCCTAGCTCATTTTTTCATTAATGTATCATATGCTCCAAATTTCCTTTTTCATGTCTTACTCACATAGCTTTCTGTTGGTGTTTTGCTGAATAATAGGATCTTTGTCCATATTTTCAAGTACCTGAAGAAGGATGGTGGTATTACACTTGATAACATTTGGATTTGTCTTTCTCCCAGACTTCTAGAATAGACTTTGAACATGACCTTTTAGAAGGCTTAATTCTTTATTTTAGACCCAACCTGAGATGGTAGCTTCACAAGTGTTCTCAAAGCTCACAAACAAATAGTAATTTCCACTCAAGTTATGTGCTTCCTCTTCTAGGAAAAGCACCCATAAGCACATTGGTAGGACCAAATACTATGATGCTTACAAATTATGGGAAACTCAATATATAGGTCAGGTAAATATCCCTTTAGAGCATTGCTTCTGATATAGAAGTCTTTCTATGTTGCCAGTTTCTACACAAATGAGTGCTGTATACCATATTGAATAGTACAGTCATAGAAGAGGATGGGTCATGGAATCATATCTGCTAATTATTACAGAGGACTATCACTTGTTATTCTGTGACCATTATCAAATGTATTAACTGAAGAATCTGTTACCTTGTCTTTCAGTGTATAGTGGGGGATGTCAGAAAATTCATATATAATAATACTCTATCTCCTTGAAACACAGAAGGGAAAGAGAGGAATATTACCAAAAATTGGTTTAGGAAAAACGGAAAGTCTTGCAACAAAGAGGGCACTGTTAAGCTTCTATGAAGCAACTTATTAGCCAGGGCATTTAAGCTGTCATTTATCTGAATATCTAAAATTCTAAATACTTCCTTCAATGGCCCCATTTTTGGTAAGAAATGCATGAGGGCTATTTTTTTTTAATTACATTTAAAATATCTTAGGGATCATATTCCTGGGTGTGCTTCTATCTATGAAAGAAGTATCAGAGCAGTTTTACTGAGGTACAAAGAGCCACTTGGAAGAGAGGAGTCACCCACCGTTCTATGGGCTGGAACTTCTCCAACCAAAGAAAAAAGAAAAAATAGGGGAACATAAACATTCATCTTTCTTTCTGACTGCAGATATGGCCAGACAACTTTGCCTCTGTTGCCATCACTTCTCTGTCGTGGGGGAATGCATCTGTAAATAGTAGGCTAAAATAAGCCTCTCTCTGTCTCTATCTCTCTGTCTCTGTCTCTGTCTTTCTGTCACTCTGTCTCTGTCTGTCTCTGTCTCTCTCTCTGTCTCTGTCTCTGTCTCTCTCTCTCTCTCTCTCTCTCTCTCTCTCTCTCTCTCTCTCTCTCTCTCTCTTTGTTGGATACTCTCTGTATTTTAATTTCAGGTGTTTTCCCCTTTCTGCCAATCCCATCACCCCTCCCCCTCCCATAGCCTCCATGAAGGTTCTCCCTCTAGCAACCTCCTTCTTCCATCTCAGTGCCTTAGCACTCCCCTACACTGGGAATCCTCTGCTTTATTCCTTAAACTTATTCTCCCATACATTTTTTACTGGCAAAAAGAAAGTTAAGCAACATAGAAGAGAGCAGAGCAATGCTGCAGTAAGATGGCTCTCAGTCCTGAGTATCTGCTATTATTTAATGTAAACAAACAAACTAAACAAAGACAAAGCAACAAGAAAACACCCTCTTCTCAGGTACCACCATGAGTGTAAAGCCTTTAAAACCATCCTAAATTTGTGTGTATTTCTCTAGACTCACCATAGCATTAAAATATTTATTAAAGTCAAGACAACCATGCAACAACTATTCTACCTTCCTCCTTTATTATTTTTTTAAATTGAACAACTTTGTTTAAAAAAAAAAAGATAAATAAAAAAATGATTTTAAGCTTTTGTGCATAAAAGTATGCAAATACATTTTTGTCAGTACTTAATTTTTTTTAAAGTTTTGATAGTATACATTAAAGTCTTACTAGTTACAGTGAGCATAAAGTACATGTAAAACAAGATATAACCTGAAATAGTCAAAGTTTTCCTGGTGTGTAAAGATTAAGCATAATGGTCTTTCATTTTTTTTTTTGAACTTCATATAGTCTGTGAATTGTTTCTGGGGTGTTCAGAGCTTTCTGGGAGTAGTATCCAATTATCAGTGACTGCATATTATGTCTGTTCTTTTGTGACTTGGTTATCTCACTCAGGATGATATTCTCTAGATGCATCCATTTTCTTACAAACTGCATAAAGTCATTGTTTGATAGCTGAGTAGTACTCCATTGTATAAACATACCACCATTTTTTGTATCCATTCCTCTATTGAAGGACATCTGTGTTCTTTCCAGCTTCTGGCTATTATAAATAGGGCTGCTAAGATCATTGTGGTGCATGTGTCTTTGTTGTATGTTGGAGCTTCTCTGGGGTGTATTCCCAGAAATGGAATAACTGGGTCTTCAGGTAATACTATGTCCAATTTTCTGAGGAATCGCCAGACTGATTTCCAGAGTTGTTGGACCAGTTTACAACCCCTCAAGCAATGGAGAAGTGTTTCTCTTTCTCAGTATCCTCACCAGAATCTGCTGTCATCTGAATTTTTGATCTTAGCCATTCTGGTTGGTGTCAGGTGGAATCTCAGGGTTGTTTTGATTTGCATTTCCCTGATGGCTAATGATGTTGAGCACTTCCTTAGATGCTTCTCAGCCATTCAATATTCCTCAGTTGAGAACACAATTGAAGTATTATTTGCTTGAACAACTTGAACTAGAATTCAGTTTTCATTTTTCTTCTATATGGTCCATTTTATAATAATTTATAAAGACTACCAGGTGTCATCTTGAATCAATTATCAGTTTTATTGTAGGGAAAAAAATGTTTATTGCCTTGAGAGAATGGATGAACAAGCTGTAAGGGACTTGATATAGAATTTTTAATATAAAAAACTACTCTGAAGAACATTAACTTTTATTAATTAAAATACAAATGTAAAAGGACAGTAGATGATTTGAAAAGGGTAAGAAATAATTGCCTTAATACTAATTTTTTAAATGTGAAATAAGTGGACTTAGTGCTTGAGAGGTTTCACTAAATCACAAATGTCTCAGTCATTGTCAATTAGGTGAAAAGAGGAAAATAGAAAAGTATGAAGTCAAAAAAAACTTATTAGGGAAGAGCAATAGGCTAAAATCAAACTTATGGTAATCTTTCTCTACTTTAATGTCAAGTTTAAAACATATTTTGAATCAGTTTTAGAAGAAAAATGTATTTCAAAATCTGTTAGATGGAAAAAACAGATAGATAGATTCTTATATAATTCAAAAAACAGTAGTTAAGCAATATTCTCCTCCACCTTCTCCAGTGTAACATGTGATCTGACCCACCTGTATTTCAGTCAACCCACTTTACTGTTCATGCTCAACTTTAGTAGCTGAAGATCAGCTCTAACTTTACTGGGGGTGATGTTATGGAGATATTTTAACTAACTTTTTTTTTAAGTTGTAGAGGATTATTAACTATAATAAAATAACAAATATTTTGGGTCTGATATAAGGTATTTGCTAACTGGTTAAATCTATATAGATACAAAAAAAAACAAGTCTGTTGATTGTTATATTTCA
The DNA here is from genome assembly GCF_963924665.1 of Micromys minutus. NCBI lineage: Eukaryota > Metazoa > Chordata > Mammalia > Rodentia > Muridae > Micromys > Micromys minutus. Next base: position 10,716,689 of record NC_137953.1, read on the forward strand.
TGGAGAAAGCTCAAGAAAGCCACTTATACTTTAATTTGTCCTTAAACATAAATGAAGAGGATGACAGATTTCTTGGTTCTCACATGTTTCAAATTATTGAGACACTTATTGTCTTCTCTTTGCTACTCCTATCTGGAACAATGAACTCTTAGAATGTCAGTCATAGATAATCTTAATTCCAGAAATAACTATTTTCCACCAGATTTGAAGAATACATCCTTTATTGGGACATCTCTCTAGTAACAGAATATTTCTATGTTAACTCTGTAAATCTAATCTAGTTGATTCGACAGGAAAAGACACCCAATATTATGCAGTAGTTGGAGAACACAAAATTTTGTTACTCTTATTAGCTAAACAACCAAGCTGCAATCCATAAAGAAATACAATTTAACATATTTGACAATATTTTGAATATTTTTAAAGTTTTACTTACATTTTATTTCTATATATGATTGTTTTTCCTGCAGAGATTTTCAGAGTGACTGACACATTTCTTGTACACATAGAAACCATTTGAGATTTGAATCTCTGAACCTGGAGTTATTGAAAGGTATGAGTCATCATGTGCTGGGCATAAAACGTGAGTCATTAGGAAGGACAGTCACTGCTTGATGGATTACCTGAACAAGTTACGTCTCAATGAAATTAGCTTAGTTCAAAGCACAGTAAAAATAAAAGTTATTCTCATTGGCTGCACAGATGACTTTTGGGTAAAAGTCCTTGATATCAGGTGTGATACCTTGACTTTCATCTCTAGAATCCTCCTTCTAGGAAGGTATCCTATGATTTCTAAAGAACTCCTTTGCTATTTGTAAAAATGATCATTCCCTAAATTACTATCTAAATACATGTAATAAACAATTTAAGCTGTTTAGGAACCTAAAATTTCTCTCTCCAAACTAGCAACATCTATCCATTACTGAAGACAACACTGAAGTTAGCCATTGAAGATGGTGATATTGAGTCTTCACCACCTAGATTTTAAAATCATTCATAGAGGAACATATTCTTCACATTCTCAAAAGAGACAATGACCACCAACTTAGCCACAAATACTTTATCTGCAATGTAAAATATTATATCACAAAGACTATGGGAGTATCTAATCAATGACTGATTAGGCATGAAGACCCAGGCTATGAGATAGAAACTATAAGAAGAGCATGAGACATGGTAGCCCAGGTACGTAGAGAAAAGAAGAGAAGAAGTAAGATAAGAAGGATAATGAGGAAGAGAAGAAGGAGAAGAAAGAGGAAGATGCAGAAGAGGAGGAAGAAGAAGAAGAAGAAAAATAAGAAGAGGAGGAGGAGAAAGAGGAGGAGAAGGAAGATGAAGAAGAAGAAGAAGAAGAAGAAGAAGAAGAAGAAGAAGAAGAAGGAGAAGGAGAAGGAGAAGGAGAAGGAGAAGGAGAAGGAGAAGGAGAAGGAGAAGGAGAAGGAGAAGGAGAAGGAGAGGGAGAGGGAGAGGGAGAGGGAGAGGGAGAGGGAGAGGGAGAGGGAGAGGGAGAGGGAGAAGGAGAGGGAGAGGGAGAAGGAGAGGAAGAAGAAGAAGAAGAAGAAGAAGAAGAAGAAGAAGAAGAAGAAGAAGAAGAAGAAGAAGAAGAAGAAGAAGAAGAAGAAGAAAGAAAGAAAGAAAGAAAGAAAGAAAGAAAGAAAGAAAGAAAGAAGAAATACTGATCTAAAATATAGAAAAGATAAGGAAAATAAATGTAGTGAAGAAATGACTCTTAATGATATTCTCCTATATTCAGAGGACAGTGTCTTGTTCAGTCATCCCACCCCCAGCCCAACAGCTAATAAGAACAAATGTTACACAAAGATAACACAATCAGATATTACAAAGATTGTGAGAGAACTTGGAGCATTCAGTTTGAATATGAATATCTCTCCCTCAGAGCTCACAGAGCCTCACTGAAAAGGAGAGGATAACAGTGCAAGAGTGAAAGATGAGTGAGGATAGAAAGAAAACAAGGTCCTCTAAATCAACATTAGCAAAGCTCATACAAACGCAGAGACTAAAGTCAAATGCACAAGTCCTCCATGGGTCTGCATCATGTCATCTGTATGTATAGCACAGCTTTCAGTTTAGGATTTTTATGGTACTTCTGAGTGTAATTTTCTTTGTGAGTATTGTTTTACTTTGTTTTCTTGATTTTAGAATCTCTCTCTCTTTTTTTTTTTTTTTTTTTTTGGAAGAACTTAAAGTTGTATAGATATGGAGGGAGGGGATTCTGAAAGGGCTTCAGGGAAAGGAAGAATATGATCAAAAAGTATTTCAATAAAACATTGTTTCAAATAATAAAACCATGTTAATAAGCACCTTGGAACTATTACACTAAAGAGATTCTTTCGTAGGTAAAATGCCAGCCCCAAACATTTGATGAAGAAAGTTTAGATCTTTAGAACCCAAATAAAGCTAGCCAAAGTAGTTTGTATGTATAGTCTTACTGGGTTAAAATAAAGTAGGAAGCAGAGTCAAGAGACCTTCCAGAAGCTTATGAGTTAGAAGGCGAACAACATAAAACCACATCAAACAAGATACAAATGTGGTCAACTCTCAAATCTTTTTTTTTTTTTTTGACTTCACATGCATGCTGAGGCCAGCGCATACATCTACACATGACATATCTCTCTCCCACACATGCATACATGGAACAAATATTCTCTATGGGAAACCTAAATAGCATAAGTGTAGGCCATGAATAAAGATCATGACACTCAGTCACAACCACTCCTTTCCTTAGCAGAAGTTCATTTTAGTTTTCAGAATCATGTCTACCTACATGTAATGAAAGCTCACAAAGAAATCTAAATTAAATCTGACAAACTAGATTTCCAGTTTAACAAATCTGCATGTTCTCACATACAGCAGAGTTCATAAAAACACACTCAGCATAACAAGTGTCAGCAGGGAGCATTGTCAGAATTTGTAATGCAAAAATCCATACTTATTGGCGAGCTTTTTTTGGTTTATCTTTTATAATTAATGAACACTGGAAAAATTTGTTTTCCAGTGGTTAGATGCAAACCATAATAATATTGAAGCAGTCAGGTATAGGCATAGCATTATTATGCACTGTGAGAGATGTTTAAGCATTAACTTGTTGAGACACTATTAAAAAAAGCTGTTGTTTGTGATCCAAGTGAATTTGAGTATTTTTGGGGTCTATTCTTATAGAATGCTCTATGAATTCCCTGTTTTCCTAGATTATCCATATCGTTACTAGATTTGTTGTCCAAAGAGCATTTTTGAATGTCCCAGGATTCTGCTAAGAATCAATTCCTCACATGACTGTCATCAGCAGGGCTTCACCCAACAACTGATAGAAAGAGATGCAGATACCTACACTCAAGTCTTAGGTGGAGCTTGGGGAATCTTGTGGAAGAAAGTATTGAATGAGCCACAGGAGTCAGGGACACCAAAAGAAAACCTACAGAATGAACAATCTGGGCCCATGAAAGCTCATAGACACTGAACTGCCAACAAGGGGCATAAACAGGGTGGACCTCAGTCTTTTGCACATGGGTTAACAGCTGTGCATCTGGGTGTTCTTGTGGGACTTATCAGGAACTGTTTCTGATGACATTGCCTTTCTTTCAATCCTGTTCCCCTAATTTGGTGGCTACATGTAGTCTCAATAGAAGAAGATAAGCCTAATCCTCATGTAAATTGATATCCCAAGGCTGATGGATAGAGGAGACCTTTCATTTTCTGAGAAGGGAGAGTGAACTTTGGAATTGGGAAGGGAAGGGAGGTGATATGGAGTGACTATGGGGAGAGGAAAGAGAAAAAGATGTGATTGGGGTTTATATTAAATAAATAACTCAATTTTAAAATTTCAATAAAAAAATCAATTTCTGGTATTTTTAAGACTTTATAGAGGTCTCAAAAACAGAATATTTTAGAATTGCAAGTCACATAATTAAGGTACACAACTTATCAGCTCCATAAATATATTCTGAAGGAAAGAACTTTGATAAGTGAAAGAAAAATATATGAATTATGAGATTGTATGTTATGTGGTTTATTTTGTTACTATGTATTTTATGGCAAGGTGTAATGAATTATTGGCCAGAACTTCGTTTTCTATATTAAATCTTTCTTTCTCCCACACTCTCTCCTTCCCTTCTAATGACAAAGATTAAAATGATGAGAATGACTTGCTGAAACCATATGTTCTTAAAAATTTGAAAATTATATTCTGCAGAACAAGACAGATAATAACAAAATTAGTAAAACAAAAAGATTTTTTTTCTCTCAAATAGTATTTGTTTCTTAGTTTCTTGAAATTCACCTACAGTGGGGAAACAAATCACCACTGGTCCAAAGGCCTCTCTTCCTTCCCACTGGTACCAGAAAATGCAAACTGCTTTAGCATGGGTGTGTTCCTGTATTTTTGGTGTCTCATTGGTGAGTCATCCATGTTGGCAAAACTAGGGGTCGCAAGAAGCATTTCATGCACACTATCAAACCTTCGGAAAAAGTAAAAAAAAAAAAAAAAAAAAAAAAAAGCCAAGCACTGACAAAAATGTATTCATACACGTTTATACAAAAATGCTTAAAATTTGTTCATTTATATTTGTTTTTTAAAATAAAGTTGTTCAAAAAGAAAGAAAGAAAGAAAGAAAGAAAGAAAGAAAGAAAGAAAGAAGGAAAGAAAGAAACATTAGGTTTCAGTGACCCCAATGGGAGAGTTAGAGTAAGGACATGTACTGGCTGGTTTTGTGTCAACTTGACACAAGCTGGAGTCATCATAGAGAAAAAAAGTCTCATTTGAGGAAATGCCTCCATGAAATCCAGCTGTAAGGCATTTTCTCAAGTAGTGATGAAGGTGGGAGGGTCCAGCCCATTGTGGGTGGAGCCATCCCTGGGCTGGTAGACCTGGGTTCTATAAGAAAGCAGGCTGAGCAAGCCAGGGGAAGCAAGCCAGTGAGTGACATCCCTCCATGGCCTCTGCATCAGCTCCTGCTTCCTGACCTGCTTGAGTTCCAGTCCTGACTTCCTCTGGTGATGAACAGCGATATGGTAGAGTAAGCTGAATAAACCCTTTCCTCCTCAACTTGCCTCTGGGTCATATTTTGTGCAGGAATAGAAACCCTGACTAAGACAGGACTAAACCACTGAAGGGGATTGAAACCCCATATGAATAAAAACAGTGTTAACTAACTAGGTATCTCAGAACTCCCAGAGACTAAACCACCAAATGGAGCCCATGGCTCCAGCTGCATATGGAGCAGAGGATGGCCTTATCTGGCATCAGTGTAACGGGAGGCCTTTAGTCCTGTGAAGTCTTGATGCCTCAACATAGGGGGACTTTAGAGAAGTGAGGCAGGACTGGGTGGGTTGGTGGAGGAGCACCTTCTTAGAGACAAAGGGAATGTGCAATGGGATGGGTAGAGAGACTGGGAAGAGGGACAACATTTGAAATGTATGTCAATAAAACAGAATAAAAAAATATAACACTGGGCTCTACTACACATTGTTAGAGACAACCTGTATAATTAAAGCTGTTGCTTTCTTTTCTGTGCCAAGTCTTTATTTTTATTTTTCCTTTTTCAGATTTAAACATTAATTTCCTGACCAACCTGAATAAACAAACAAAAACATGTTATAGTTATAGTGTCATAATTTACAAAAGAATTTTCAAATCATACACATAGTAAAATGTAAGTTAAAAGTACATTTGAATAGCTCTATCTATAAATCAAACATATAAGGTATTACATTAACAGTGATCCTATAGATGAGTAATACATATATACTTTTGAATGAAAGTTAAATGTGTGTTTGTGTTCCTACAAATTATAATATAACAATAATATAATCATGAGTAATAACCATTTACATTCTAAAATATATTATAAATATAATAAAATTATTATACTGTATTAATAAATTCATAATATATTATAAAACCCTTACTATAAAAAAAAACTTTATAAAAGTAAATATCTGAATTTTCACCATAGTACTATGGATAAGAGAATTTGTTGAAAAACATCAGCATACACTAGAAGTAATAAGAAAGAACAGAATGTGGTCACAGCATAACATCAGTAAAAATTTATAGACATGAAACAAAAACAGGCTTCATTAGTCTGCATAGTTAGCAAGTTGATTTAAAAATTTAGGCCTTCATTCTTTGATCTATAGTCCAGCCTTCATTCTGGGCATTCAAAACAAGCCAGACCCTGTTGCATCTTATAGCTGGGAAGTAACCAAAAGCTGAACCCCACATTTGTCAATAGAATGACTTATACTTATTTTCACCCTCTTCCTGTGTGTAAAAATTACTTGTTATTTAAAAATGTGGGCATTGCTTATAAAAATATATGGCAAGAAATGAAAGGTGAAATGCCATACAGTTATTCATGCATATTAAGTTCATTTATTTCCTGTTTAAATGCCAATGGGAAAATTCAGGCAAAGCAAAACAAACAAACACACTCAGTATTATCAAATAAGTTATAAAGTAAATGCAATGAGCTTTTAAGCAAGCATATAATATAGAACATTATAGTGCAGACTATTCAGAGTAAGACATCACAATGTCTAAAATTATACAAAGAAAGGAAATAAATAAGATGACATTAAATTTATACATTCATTTTTTTAAACGACTTTATTTTGCAAAACAAAGATAAATGTAAAGATTTTAAACATTTTTTGCTTAAAATTATACATTTTTGTCAGTACTGTTTTTTCAGACATTAAAATAAATTTTACATAAAACCATGTGAATATGTTTTTTAGTCAGTACTTGATTTTTTTCAAGGGCTTGACAGTATGCATTGAAAACCTACTAGTTGTAATAAGCGTAAAGTACATGCAAAACAAAACGCAACATGGAAATAGTCAAAGTCTTCTTGTTTTGTGAATATATGTATATTTTTTGTTTTCTTTATTTCTTGGACTTCATACAGTCTGTGAGTTGTTTCTGGGGGAGTGCAAGCCTCTGGGGTTAGCATCCCACTATCAGTGACTGCATATTATGTCTGTTCTTTTGTGACTGGGTTATCTCACTCAGGATGATCTTCTCTAGATGCAGCCATTTTCTTAAGAATTTGGTTAAGTCATTGTTTCTGGTGGCTGAGTAGTATTCCATTGTGTATATGTACCACAATTTTTGTATCCATTCGTCTTCTGAAGGACATCTGGGTTCCTTCCAGCTTCTGGCTATTATAAATAGAGCCGCTATGAACATTGTGGTGCATATATCTTTGTTGTGTATTAAAGTGTCTCTGGGGTATATGCCCAGAAGTGGAATAGCTGGGTCTTCGGGTAGTACTATATCCAATTTTCTGAGGTATCGCCAGACAGATTTCCAGAGTGGTTGTATTAGCTTGCAACCCCACCAACAGTGGAGAAGTGTTCCTCTTTCTCCGCAGCCTCGCCAGCATCTGCTGTCATCTGAGTTTTGGATCTTGGCCAATCTGACTGGTGTGAGGTATACATTCATTTTTATGTTCAGAATTTTTCCTTCAGATCCTCAGTGAAATCACAAGGTATAATGGTTCTAATACAACAGTGCTGCTTTTGAAATTTATATTCAAAATACATATATATCTATAAGAAGGTAATACATGCTATTACATGTGGTGTGTGGAAGTCAGAGTGCAACTTATTAATGTCAGATATCTTTGCCTTCTGCATGAAATCGGGTACTGAACCATCTCACAGGCCAAATGTCTGTAATTTTTCTCGAATATTTATGCATATACATAATTTTAAATTCACTACTTTATAAAGCAAAGGACAAATTAAATAAAGTACAAGCTCATCAGAGTTCTGTACCTCTGAGAGTTCAGTGATAAAAACATGTAATTCAAGTATTTGAATTTCAGTCTGTGAAAGACCAGTCTCAATCTGGTAGAGACTTCTTAAGGCCCACTTGAGGAAGCTACATGTGAAGGAAAACATAAAGGTCAAAAGAAAATTGAAAGACTTAGGGATGAAATCAATCAAGCTGTATGAACATGTAGAAAGTGTGCAAGTATAGGTGTTTAAAAACAGTGTTGGAGAGGTATAAGAATTTTAAGACAAAGCCAAGATTGACATGATGCATACAAAAACAGGTCCTTCCTTTCTCCCTGTATCTTCAGAAATGAGTAGTTGGGCCCTTTGAGACCTACTCTGATCCACAAATCACTAGTGACAGGAAATGTCTAATGGAGGCACAGTGCAGAAAATTTAAACTTTTATGATTTCATGATTGCAATGTGGTTGTCATATCCAAAAGGCCATTATTTTGGGAATGTATTTTATACAGGTAGGAGAACATTGACAAACAACATACTTAAAAATTTAAACTAATAATTTTCTAAACTGGATAATGGTGACAGTGTCTTAACAATATCCATGTAGATAAAATTTCAAGATATTAAAATAAATGTATGCAATCCATGGTGAGATTGAAACCATCACTTTGGAGTAAGAACATAATTACCTACCCAAAACTAATTATGGATACAACTTATAATGTTAAAACTTAGGTAGTTTAAATGCACTTTTCTCTGTAAGTTCAGGTATTCAAACTTTTACTAAATAAATTAAACATGAACAGTTTCAGTATGTATAAAAGAAAAAATGAAAGAAAGAAAGACGAAAGAAAGAAAGAAAGAGAGAAAGAAAGAAAGAACCTAAATCTGACTCATCAAATAACAGAACAGAAATTCAGAAACTTCACCAAGGAACAAGTTTGATTCACCTTCTCCATGCATCCCAGAGAGCTGCATAATGAATAACCACACTCACATAAAACATTTGTATTCATACTAAAAGGAGCCCTTTATCAAAGTACTTTTAAAAAGTACTTGGAAGGTACAATAGTAAAGTGCATGGAATAAAAGAGTAATTTGCAAAATAAATGAATATTTTGCCTTCCTTTGACCCTGGACTTTAAATTGACAAAAGGACTCAAACACATCATTAGTAACATTGGGACTTCCAGGAAGAGAGAGCATTCAGGAGTTGAGATTCTCTTGACCTTCATTCATAAATATGTTAATGAGAAGTAGCAACTGGATCAACCAGAATGAGAGGACTGCTCATTGGAGACCAGTGGTCACTAAATTTAAGTGCACTGAAAACAACATTAAAGGATAGGACAACACTGTATTTCTCTGCTTACATTCAAATTCATTAAAAGGAATTCATAAAAATATTGATCATGCCTGAAAGACTTGAAACAGATGGGTTCATCAAGAGTATGCAAACTAGGTACAGCTACCCACAAGGCTGATGCTCACCTTCCTTATGTCTGTTTCACAGTAATGAATGCATCAGATGTGCCCCACAAAAATCTGGATAAAATTCTCAAAAAAAAATCCTTAAATTTAGATGTTTAACACATGGACTTTAATTTCGTTTTTTAAAAATACAAATGAAAAATTCTGTTTTGTAAAAAAAAAAAGTACATCAAATTAAGATAATAATCAGAGTGTTATCAGCTTAGTAGCACCAACGTGATAAGTCACAATCACTTGTAATAACTTTGTGCCTCCATTGTCATATGATATACATGTGTTGTACCTATTTGTATGCAGACAAAACACTTATACAGATAAAGGTAATAAAATAATAAGTAATTTCATTTAAAAAGTAACAATAAAGGGAGAAGGATGTTTTTGCTTTAATTATTCAAAATTTCAGACCATTGGTTTCAGGACAGGACTGAGGCAATTTACAAGTGACCAAGTGGACTGAAGAGTTTTAGCTATCTTAAGGAGTGTAGAAAAGTAGTGGAGAGTGTAGAGGAATATTAATCCAACGATTTTACCTCTCTGGCATGAAATCCCATCCAAAGATTTTCTAGATCTATGTGATTTAGCTAGAAATCAGACATGCCCTTAGTACACACCTTTAATTCTAACAATTTAAGGTAAGTTTATATTGTAGAAGAAAGCAGTCATGTTTGAAACTGGCATTTAATCATGGAACAGACAACATTGCAGAGTCTAAGACATAAATACAGAATGAGTCAAAGATGATTTATGTCTAACTCTCACAAGAACAACACAGGAAGGAGAGGCTAGTGGGTTGGGAAGGACTTTACAAAGTGCTCAGACACTGATTTCTATCAATAAGGGATGGGGAGCAGATTTGGAAGCTGATCTGTGACTCCCAGGTAGAAGCTTATTGAATATTTTAGCGTGAAATCCACAGGTATTTGTTCAGTTATTCTACCAATCAGGATTTGGAGATAGGGAAGTTCCTTAGGAACGTGTCTTTGTTGTACATATATCCTGCTCCCATTGATTGGAATTTTCAACTGTGGCAGGAGACTTGTCATACCCAACATTCATTTCTAATCTTAACAACCATTAAGCATATCTCTCTTTCAGTCAAGTAGGATGTCAATTCCCAGGGAGGTCTTAGCAACTTAAACTGTATTCAACCCCTAAAAAAATGCAAGTTTTACTCCAAATGGCTTCTCATATTGGTGCAGGTGCCTTTTAATGTTGGTCTACATCCCAGGTGCAGACTATAAAGGCAAGAAACAATAAAAGCTCTTACATAGGTGCAGGAAGTGATCCTGGGCAGTTGGTTCAGGTCCAAGCTTATTATGGTAAGTATACAAAGCAGTTTTAACTCATTTCTATTGTGACTGGCTTCTAAAAACATAGCAAAAAACCAAACAGTATAGGAGGACATGTTTTTCCAATGTAGGGGAATGCCAAGGTACTGGGGTGGAAAGAATGATTAGAAGTAAGTATACATTCCTAAACACAAGTAGGAGGAGGGGAGATGGGAGGGGATGGGGGAAGGGGATAACATTTCAAATGTGAATCCAGAGAGTATCTAATAAAACAAAAAAGAATATGCCATTAACTCAGACATGGGAAAGTTACATTGTGAAAACACAGGAGAAAATTTTCTTATAACATTAGTAAGGAAACAAAATAGAGCTCTATAGAGGCAACAGTTACCTAGACCTTCACATTGTATCTAGACCTAAGGAGAGGCTACTTTATAGTAGCACATGGTGGGAGGTCTGTAGTGAATGGACACAACAGTTTCAGAAAATGAGGCAGAGAGAACATGCTAGACACAAATGAAAGCAGAACAAATCAGAGAATGGGAAGGAGCCAGATGATTAGAAAACCCTTCCTACTTTCAGTTGACATCTTTATATATTTCCTCTCAAAAATGGCTGAAGGAATAACTGTAAAACAAGAAATAATAGCTGCACAACAGGAAAAAATAGCTATGATGCTACAAAGTTTTGAGGGACACATACAGAAGAAGTAAGAGAAAAAGAAAGTGCTTAATTGTGGAGCTATGATACCTAACAACATTGAAGATCAATATAGACAGACAGTTGAACCTACTGCATCAACTCTTAATGAAACTGAGGAAAGGCAACAGCCACTTCTAGCTTTCTCCATTACCTGGAAACAAATAGCAGAAAATAGTAAAATTTTACAAAATGAAAAACTAGGTTTCCATCAAAATTGATAATAATCTGATGTGAATAAAGGAACTAACCCCAGAATGCTCTGAATACCCGAGAATCAACTCACAGGCCATATGAAGCTCAAGAAAAACAAAGGCCAAAAAGTGAAAGCGTCAGTACTTCTTAGGAAAAAAATAAATGTATAGAACCCTCATAGATAGTGGTACACCTAGACCTTAAGTCATTAACAATCCCAGAGCTAAGAATATAGCCTTGAGGCAATTTATGGTATTCAAAGATCATTTTGCTTAATCTATACTCACCAAGAAAACTGACTGTTTCCATGTAACATTCTGTCATATATGTACTTTATGTTTATGGTAACTAGTGGGATTTCAATGCATGCTATGAAACCTCTAAAACAATTAAGTACTGACAAAAATATATCCATATAGTGTTATGCCAAAATGCCTTTAGAAATCTGTATATGTATCCTCCTTTAAAAAAATAAAGTTGTAAGAGTTAAAACAAAAAGAAACTTCCACATGATAGGTATGAATCAAGGAAGGCATGAAGAGACACAGAAAGAGAGCAGAACAGATAACTCCGATCACACACTGTCTTGCATGTGGACAACTGAAAATTCTAGTTGAATAAGAACAGATCATCCATTAAACTGCAGAGTGGATAATCTTCATGGAAAAAGATATTGCTGAAGGATAGATAATTAGGATAGATGGCATCAGTGTATCTTAATAAGGGCATCCAGCTTGTTAAGATTGTGTGATTGATAATGGTTTCTATTGCAAAAGTTAAACTCTTCACACTTTTTAACTGACATGGAGAGAAGAAATAGAAAAATTTTAATTCAGCAGCATGGCTGTTCTGCCAAAAGATAACATCCAAAGGACCTTCTAGGTCTATGTGATCTGGATGGAATGCCAACATGCCCTGAATTGCATTTTCATATGGCCATAATTATGTAATTCTCTTAGTTTGTGCATAGAATCCCTAACAATGAAAGTCACATTAGTTTGTAGAAAGAATCAGTCATGTTTGAAAGTGGTGTCTAACTGTGGGGCAGACAGAGTAAATAATCAGAGAAAATTGATAGAAAGGGTCAGAGACTGAATATGCTCAACTCACACAAGAACAGCAAAGAAACTATGTAAGAGCAGTGAGAGAAAGCGTGGTGAGTGATGTGGCATGTTGTATGTGTAGGCAATTTCACAAGGGTGGTTTATACAGCGTGGGAATAACAAGCTAGACACAAGTGAAGACAGAAGGCGGCAGAGAACAAAAAGGAGCCAGGAGAAATCTAGGACTAACAAGGCTGACAACTCTCACAGTACCTATTCTATATAGTACTGGAATTACTAGCCACAGCAATCACACAGCAAAAAGAGAACAAAGGGATACAAATTGGAAAGGAAGAAGTCAAAAAATCAATATTTGCAGAGGGTTTGATAGTATATTTAAAAACAAAAGAAAAAAAAAAAGAACATATTGCTAAAGTTAGAATGAGGACAAGCAGAGCACTCAGTAAGAAGCCAAAAGAAAGCAAACAGAATCATTCTTTTAGTGAGATTAGATCATACAGAGGCTAGAAGTTTCCTGTCCTAGGTTAAAGGATAGTTAAAATAGAGAATAAGGATGTGGATTCAGGCCAAGCAATGTAGTCATACAGCTTGAGTAAGGTTCTAGTCTCATCCCTCCATCTGAGGCAATAAAACTGAAATTAACAAGAGATGACAGGCAAGACAAAGAAGAGGTTCACAAAGAGGACAAGCTATGAAGCTGTCACTGTCCCAATCACCCTCCCAGTGACACACTCTCAGTGGTAACTTCCACCAATTTCTAAGTTTCCACTGCTTTTCAAAAAGCACTATGTACTGATGATCAAAATTCGGGAAACACTCCTAACCAAAATGAGTACATAATGGCAAACATATTTTCTAAAAATTAACAGTAACATAAATGTATGCATAAATATGAGGGAAAACATTTTTATTTAAGATAAACAGCAAATTTGAAGCTACAGAGATAGATCAGTTATTAAGAGCACTTTCTACTTTTACAGGGCATAAATTCAGTTGCACAGAGTATTATGCCACCATCTCCAGTTGCATGAGATAAAGGTTGGAAAACAACTTGATGGAGTCATTTTTCTCTTTTCACTATATATTCAGTACCAAATTGAAAGGTGTCTTTTTTTTAAGCTATATATCCTTAAATCTCTTACTTTAAAAATGCCTGTCTGTTCATTTGTTTTTCACTTTCTTGTAGGGATGAATGTATTGAAGGGACAAGTAAAACTGGCCCGTGTGACATGAAGTGATACAGAAAAATCAAATATACTTAAGATGATTCAAGCCTTTATTCCATTGGAAGTTTTCTTATAGAGTCATTATTTAATGATTTCTTATACAGAGCATATTGTACTTCCTATAATTGTGAACATAATTTAATAATCACTGTATACTTAACAGATTGTATCTGTGAGAAATAATATCTGAGAAAAGGAGACGAGATAAATTTTGAAATTTTTATCTTACAACGTACCATCTTCTTTGGATGTATTGTCAAGACACTTGGATACAGGAAAAGAACATTGCTCCACAGAATTATTTTGTGTGTGCTTTGAAAAAAGAACTTCACAGGCAGAACTTATGTACATATTTTGAATTGAACCTTTATTTGCACCTCAGGTATCTCTCTACAGGTATCAACAGTACATCCATCAATAGCCAAACAGCCTCACTAAACCATTGTTCTCTAGCTCATGCCCAGCTGAGTTGCAGAAGAAAGATCTTCAAACATTAGGCTATTGACAATTACTGGTACTGGTGGATGTAAATTTGGTTCTTTCTTACCTTGTGTTTCCTTTTAAATCATCAAACTATCAATGCAATCATATGATTCAGACAGTTAATAGTTTATACACAGCATAAATGCAAAAGAAAGCTGGAGATGTGAAAATATCTGACATCTAAGTATTCTGCTGAATGGGCAGTAGGATTGAGTTCCAAACTAGTCAAACAGTGAGACTTTCACAATAGGTATTATTAAATGAATAAATTTCAAAGTAGAAAATGGTTACTAATACAATTTAAAAACTTTTATGACTTACAATCAACTGTGCAGCCTCAATAAATTACAATAAAAACTTTTGGCAGTGTTAAATAAAGAAAATCACACAAAGTGTTGCGGTCCCATGTTTTACCTTCTGGCATTTGTTATATATTAAGAAAGATTAAAGGGTCACTATGCTTTTGTGCCACGTGGACATCATGAAGCAGGCTGAGTGCTACTTAGTACATGCAGCTCAGCATCAGAGCATTTCATTGCTCTATCTTCTTCATAGGTGCCCTGTTTAGCATAACTTATATTGAAGCTATGATGAAAAGGTGCAGGAAAAGTATAAGAACCTTGAGATTCCGACCATTGCTAACAGTTTCTGCCTTCTGGCCATCAAATGTCTATTGCACATATGAACTCACAGTGGTTACAGTTATTTGTATAAGACATTCATGAGATCAAACCAGCTATAATTCCAGCCAATACGGGGAGGTGGTCTCTAGGCTTCACTCCTACTGAAGAACTAGAGGCAATTAAATGCTGCTGGGGAAAGAAAACTATTTTTGGAGTTTTAACACTGGTGGGTTTCCCAAGTGTTATTTGATAGCCTGAAATACAGAGTCGCTTTAATGTCTTAGAAGATTATAGAAATGAAGGGGGTGGAGAACTTGCTGCTCTTTCAAAATATTAATGTTCAGTCACAGCACCCATATCATGTCCAGTGTCTCTCAAATTATGCCCTAATTCAGGAATCTAATGTCTCCTGTCTGCACATGGACCTGAACTCACTTCAATATATCTAATGCAGACATAGACACCTAAACATTATTAAAAATAGTAAAATTAAGTCTTTAGAAGGGAGTAGCTGACCATAGATTGGCAACATATTGTGAGGAATATAAAGGGTGCTGGAAAAAGGAAATGAAAATGAATATGATTATATTTTGTTTTATACATACATACATATATACATGAAATTGTGTAGAATAAAGAATTGCACAGGAACTAAAGAAATGATATGCGACTCTTAAGTAGTTTGGCCACAATTTTCTATAATCTTTCTCACTGTTTATAGAATATAGTTGCTAGTGTTTATTAAGATGAAGCCTACGAACTTAGGAACTTCTGTTCCCACCCGGAGAGGACTTCAGGTCACAGAGCAGAGCCTGGCCCAACCACCAGCCAGAAAGGCGGCTCCAGCCAGAAAGGTGGCTCGTACAGGCTGAGCAACTGGTGAGTGGGAGACCTAGGCTGCGGGGGAGCAGAGGGATCTCTGCGGAGTGCACACGGAAAGGGCACCCCCTGCCCTGACCTGCCCTGTCCTCCCCGATCCAGTAACCGTGAACAGATCTTAGGAACTTCTGTTCCCACCCGGAGATGACTTCAGGTCGCAGAGCAGAGCCTGGCCCAACCACCAGCCGGAAAGGCAGCTCGTACAGGCTGAGCTACTGTGACCAGGAACAAATCTTAGGAACATCTGTTCCCACCCGGAGGTGACTTCAGTACGCAGAGCAGAGCCTGGCCCAGCTGCCACCCGGAACCTGGGCTGCTGGGGAGTAGAGAGATCTCTGAGGAGTGCACATGGAAAGTGTACCAGGGACACAGACCAGATACAAGGGAAAGGCAAGAACATATCACTGACAACAAAATGGCAAGAGGAAAGAGAAAGAGTATATCCCAAGGAAACCAAGACAATCTAGCAACACCAGAACCCAGCTCTCCGATAGTAGCAAACATAGGAATTCCAAACACTCCAGAGAATTAAGACACAGACCTGAAAACATGCCTCAAGACGCTGATAGAGTTACTTAAACAAGAAAGGGAGGAAAAGCAAAAAGATTCAGAAGCTTTTAAAGAAGAAACAAGAAAAACACTCAAAGAACTCAAAGAACGAGACGAAAACAGAACCAAGGAAATAAAGGAATGGAAGAGGGAAATTAAAACAGAAATTGACACAATAAAAAAGCGCTAAAAGAGATAACCCTAGAGTCAGAACACCAAAAAAAGAAATCAGGAGTCACAGAAGCAAGCATTTCCAACAGATTACAAGAGATCGAGGAGAGAATCTCGGGGGCAGAAGACAACATTGCAAACATAGACAAAACAGCCAGAGAAGATGCAAAAAACAAAAAGCTCCTAACCCAAAATGTCCAGGAAATACAAGACACAATGAGAAGACCGAACCTAAGGATAATAGGAATAGAAGAGGGAGAAGAGTATCAACTAAGAGGCACAGTAAATATCTTCAACAAAATCATAGAAGAAAACTTCCCTACCCTAAAGAATGAGATGACCACGAGCATAAAAGAAGCCTTCAGAACTCCAAATAGGTTGGACCAGAAAAGAAATACCTCCTGACACATAATAGTAAAAACATCAAGTGCCCAAAGTAAAGAAAGAATACTAAAAGCAGTAAGGGAAAAAGGTCAGGTAACTTATAAAGGCAGACCAATCAGACTCACACCCGATTTCTCAGCAGAGACTATGAAAGCTAGAAGAGCCTGGACAGATATCATGCACTCCTTAAGAGAGCACAAGTGCCAGCCCAAGCTGCTATACCCAGCAAAACTATCAATCACCATCGATGGAGAGACAAAGATATTTCAAGACAAATCAAAATTCACACAATATATGACCACAAACCCAGCACTACAACGAATTACAGGTGGAAAACCCAACACAAGGAGGGAAAATACAGCCTAGTAAAAACAAGAAAACTCCTAAACAAGAAAACTAAAAAAAGAAAAAAAACACGAACACAACTCAACACAAAAAAGCAAAAATGGCAGGATACAGAAACAATTATTCCTTGATATCTATTAACATAAATGGGCTCAACTCCCCAATAAAGAGACACAGACTATCAGACTGGATACATAAACAAAATCCAGCCT
Organism: Micromys minutus; assembly: GCF_963924665.1. Classification (NCBI taxonomy): domain Eukaryota; kingdom Metazoa; phylum Chordata; class Mammalia; order Rodentia; family Muridae; genus Micromys; species Micromys minutus. The sequence goes on from NC_137953.1 coordinate 10,734,059, forward strand.
TTTGCTGCATACAGGAAACTCATCTCAGAGACAGAGACAGACACTATCTCACAGTAAAAGGGTGGGAAAAAAACTTCCAAGCAAACAGCTCCAAGAAGAAAGCTGGAGTGGCTATTCTAATATCGAATAAAGTAAATTTCCAACCAAAAGTTATCAAAAAAGATAAAGAAGGACACTTTTTACTCATTACCGGGGAAATCTGTCAGGAGGAACTCTCAATCCTTAACATATATGCTCCAAATAAAAAATCACCCACATTCATAAGAAAAACTCTACTAAAGCTCAAAAAATACATTTCACCCCACACAATAATAGTGGGAGACTTTAACACCCCACTCTCACCAATGGACAGATCAGGGAAACAGAAACTGAACAAGGACACTGCAAAACTAGCAGAGACTTTGAACCAACTAGAATTAATATATATATACAGAACATACTATCCTAAAGTAAAAGAATACACCTTCTTCTCACCACCCCATGGCACCTTCTCGAAAATTGACCACATAATTGGACACAGAACGAGCCTTCATCGATATAAGAAGATTGAAATACTCCCATGCATCCTCTCAGATCACCATGGTCTACGGCTGGTCTTTAACAACAACAAAGACAACAAAATGCCCACATACACATGGAAACTAAACAACACTCTGTTAAGGGATAGCAGGGTCAAAGAAGAAATAAAGAACGAAATTAAGGATTTTCTAGAATTCAATGAAAACGAAAACAAAACATACCCAAACCTATGGGATGCAATGAAAGCAGTATTGAGAGAAAAACTCATTGCTCTAAGTGCTTACAAGAAGAAACTGGAGAGAGCTCACATCAGCAACCTGACAGCACAGCTAAAAGCCCTAGAACAAAAGGAAGCAGATTTACCCAAAAAAAGTAGACGGCAAGAAATAATCAAAATTAGGGCAGAAATAGACCAAATAGAAACAAAAAAAACCATTGAAAAAATCAACAAAACAAAGAGTTGGTTCTTTGAGAAAATCAACAAGATTGATAAACCCCTAGCCAGACTAACTAAAGGGCAAAGAGAGAGTATCCAAATTAACAAAATCAGAAAGGAAAGTGGTGACATAACAACTGAAACTAAGGAAATTCAAGAAATCATCAGATCCTACTAAAAAACTTATACTCCACAAAATTGGAAAATCTGGAGGAAATAAACGAATTCCTAGACAGATACAAGATACCAAAGTTGAACCAGGACCAAGTAAACCATCTAAATAACCCTATAACACCTAAAGAAATAGAAGAAGTCATCAAAAGCCTCCCAACCAAAAAAAGCCCAGGTCCAGACGGGTTCAGTGCAGAATTTTATCAGACATTTATTGGGGATATAACACCAATATTCACCAAGCTATTCCAAAAGATAGAATCAGATGGAATATTACCCAACTCATTTTTTGAGGCTACAATAACCCTCGTACCTAAGCAACACAAAGACCCTACAAGGAAAGAGAACTTCAGACCAATCTCACTTATGAACATTGATGCAAAAATACTCAACAAAATCCTTGCAAACCGAATCCAAGAACACATCAAAACCATCATTCATCATGACCAAGTAGGCTTCATCCCTGGGATGCAGGGATGGTTTAACATAAGGAAATCCATCAATGTAATCCACCATATAAACAAACTTAAAGACCAAAATCACATGGTCATCTCACTAGACGCTGAGAAAGCATTTGACAAAATCCAACACCCCTTCATGTTAAAAGTCCTGGAAAGAACAGGAATCCAAGGCCCATATTTAAACATAATAAAAGCAATATACAGCAAACCAACAGCCAACATCAAACTTAATGGCGAGAAACTTGAAGCAATCCCACTAAAATCAGGGACTCGACAAGGCTGCCCACTCTCTCCCTACCTATTCAACATAGTACTGGAAGTCCTGGCTGGAGCAATTAGACAGCAAAAGGAGATCAAGGGAATACAAATCGGAAAGGAAGAGATAAAAACATCACTCTTTGCCGATGACATGATAGTGTACTTGAGTGACCCCAAAAATTCCACCAGAGAACTCCTACAGCTGATAAACAAGTTCAGCAAAGTGGCCGGATACAAAATTAACTCAAACAAATCAGTAGCATTCCTATACTCAAAAAACAAACATGTGGAGAAAGAAATTGGGGAAAAGGTACCCTTCACAATAGTTACAAAAGCTATGAAATACCTTGGTGTGACTCTAACTAAGGAAGTGAAGGACCTGTATGACAAGAACTTCAAACCTCTGAAGAAAGAAATTGAGGAGGATCTCAGAAAATGGAAAGATCTCCCATGTTCATGGATTGGAAAGATCAACATCTTAAAAATGGCCATCCTACCAAAAGCAATCTACAGATTCAATGCAATCCCCATCAAAATTCCAACCCAGTTCTTCATGGAATTGGAAAGATCAATGTGCAATTTCATCTGGAATAACAAAAGACCTAGAATAGCGAAAACCATCCTCAACAAAAATACATCAGCGGGAATCACTATCCCTGACCTCAAGCTATATTACAAGGCAATTGTGCTGAAAACTGCATGGTACTGGTACAGAAATAGGCAAGTGGATCAATGGAATAGAATAGAAGATTCAGAAATGAGCCCTCATGTATATGGTCACCTGATTTTTGACAAAGGAGCAGTAAACATTCAATGGAAAAAGGACAGCCTATTCAACAAATGGTGCTGGTCCAACTGGCACTCAACATGCAAAAGAATGAAAATAGACCCGTTCTTATCTCCTTGTACAAAGCTCAAGTGTAAGTGGATTAAAGATCTCCACATTAAACCTGATACACTGGAATTATTAGATGAGAAAGTAGGGAAAACCTTAGAACACATAGGCACAGGAGAAAATTTCCTAAACAAAACACCAATGGCTCAAGCTCTAAGGTCAAAGATTAACAAATGGGACTTAATGAGATTGCAAAGTTTCTGTAAGGCTAAGGACATCGTCAAGAAAACAAAATGGCAACCAACAGAATGGGAAAAGATCTTTACCAACACCACATCAGATAGAGGCCTAATATCTAAGGTGTACAAGGAACTCAAAAAGCTCGACACCAGAGAATCAAATAACCCTATTAAAAAATGGGGTACAGAGCTAAACAAATCTTTTTCAGTTGAGGAACTCCGAATGGCCGAAAAACATCTGAGGAAGTGTTCGACATCCTTAGCCATCAGGGAAATGCAAATCAAAACAACCCTAAGATTCCACCTCACTCCAGTCAGATTGGCCAAGATCCAAAACTCAGATGACAGCAGATGCTGGCGAGGCTGCGGAGAAATAGGAACACTTCTCCACTGTTGGTGGGGTTGCAAGCTAATACAACCACTCTGGAAATCGGTCTGGCGATACCTCAGAAAATTGGATATAGTACTACCTGAAGACCCAGCTATTCCACTTCTGGGCATATACCCCAGAGACACTTTAATACACAACAAAGATATATGCACCACAATGTTCATAGCGGCTCTATTTATAATAGCCAGAAGCTGGAAGGAACCCAGATGTCCTTCAGAAGACGAATGGATACAAAAATTGTGGTACATATACACAATGGAATACTACTCAGCCACCAGAAACAATGACTTAACCAAATTCTTAAGAAAATGGTTGCATCTAGAGAAGATCATCCTGAGTGAGATAACCCAGTCACAAAAGAACAGACATAATATGCAGTCACTGATAGTGGGATGCTCTCCCCAGAGGCTTGCACTCCCCCAGAAACAACTCACAGACTGTATGAAGTCCAAGAAATAAAGAAAACAAAAACTATACATATATTCACAAAACAAGAAGACTTTGACTATTTCCATGTTGCGTTTTGTTTTGCATGTACTTTACGCTTATTGCAACTAGTACGTTTTCAATGCATACTGTCAAGCCCTTGAAAAAAATCAAGTACCGACTAAAAAACATATTCACATGATTTTATGTAAAATTTATTTTAATGTCTGAAAAAACAGTACTGACAAAAATGTATAATTTTAAGCAAAAAATGTTTAAAATCTTTACATCTATCTTTGTTTTGAAAAATAAAATCGTAAAAAAAAAAAAAAAAAAAAAAAAGATGAAGCCTACGCAATCCTAGATTCCCTGATAGCCATTGTAAGTAAAAATCACAGACCCACCATTTCCAAGTCCCTGTGAAATTGTCTTCTTCATACCTTAAGATGGTTTCCTCTTAAATCATCTTAACCTTAAATATTGACAGATACACTGTTTTATGCTAGAGTTTGGTCAGTAAAAGAATTAGGGAGAAGTCATGAAGGTACTTTGGAGCTCCCTTGAAATATAGTGCTGTGCACATCAGGTTTTATCTGTGTGAAGTTACATTCAGAGGGATCTGTTGTTTTTATTAGAAACTTCTTCTTATTAACTATCTAAATGGTATTAAGACCCTTAAGCATGCTCACTAGTCTCAGAGCCAGACTATTAAATATTCACACTGTCTCTTCCTAGTGCATGCATGTCTGAAACTATACTTTCCCATGGAAATCTTTGTTAGTCAAGCAATTTTAATGCTTTGTTAATAGTCTCCATTAGGATTCGACTATGAGCTCAAGACACTTCTTCATGACCTTGTCTGTTTCATAGCAAATAGATTCTTATTTTTGAGTATCTTTTTATTAGGTCTCTTATTTTACACTCTATTCATTTTGCCCAAAATTTACCAAGTGGAGTTTTGAAATTGTTGACTCTAAAACTAGGGTAAGCTGTGAATAAATACTGAATCTATTATTATTTTTTTTTAACTTTAGGGTATAGACAGTTTAAATGGCCCTTATTCAGATTTATACAAGGATAAAGGATAATACTTTCTTACAATACAGCTACTTTAAACGCTACATCTTATCATTAGTATTAATAGCCTTTGCCGTTAATGTTGTAAGTTGGACCCATACTAAAAGTTTGGAATTCATAACGCTTGCTATTCTGCCTCCCTGTTTTTTCAATAATGATTGACATTTGATACTCAACGGTACAAATTTGAAATAATTCATTTAGTACATCCTTAATGTTGACAAATGGGACTCATTTACTGCTACTCTCGAGGTTTTGTGGTAGAATCAGTTTCTGTCCTTCACAGAAATCCTCATGACTAGTAGTCTCAAGAGCTTTTGGTAGCACTTTGGTAAGAATGTATGTTCAGGCTGCTGTAACTGGTACTATTTAAACCTAGTTACATCCTCCTCCTGTTCAGTGAGGGTCTACATATACTTTAATTAAAATGAATTATTTCATTACAAAGATATTCATGCTTTGGATTTTATTTTGCTTCTATTTATTATTTTTAATCACCATTTTAGGCATATTGTATTCTTATTATTGATTTCTTCTATAATTCACTAAGTGATTTGACATTTAATTTTCGTGAGTCTAATGTATGAAGAATATTTTCCTTACCTCTATATCCCCTTTAAATTATATCTATTCTATAAAATGATTTGGCCACCTGGAACAGTGGAGATCCAAGGATACAGGCCTGATGAGACTGCAATGTGAGTAGCCTAGGTGCAGGGAGATCTGGGCTGAGCAAGGAGAAAATATGACCACCCCCTCCCCCTCATTGGTTCAGGGGAGCAGGAACTCTGCCATAGAGAATCAAAAAAAGAAAAAAAAATCGTGTACAGAGGTAGACAGAGAATTCTCAGCAGAGAAATCTCTAATGGCTGAGAAACAGTGAAAGACTGTTCAGTATACCTAGTCATCTGGGAGATGCAAATCAAATCAACTCTGAGATTCCACCTTAAACTCTACAAATTCTTGGTTAAATATTCCAAGTCTAAACAAACAAACAAAAACCCCTTGTATACATTGTATTGATACTAGTGTGAAATGTATGCATTATTAAATAAATTGTGTGTAAAACTAAATGAGTTTACATTTAACAATGAGATGCTAATAAGGATACTATTTCAATGATACTGTATAAAACAAGACATAATTTAATTATCTGACATCACTGTCCTTTCTGACTGCATTATACTCTGCCTATTTGCACCAATTATTTAATACTTATTCACATGTGAATACTTAATGGTTATAAATATCACATACTAAGTAACAGAAATGATCCTATGTGTTCTGTGTAGCTAAACAGCACATTGCTTTCATTAGAGTGGCAGTATTAGATACAACATACAGTATTAGCAACAACAAACTGCCCAATAACTTCAGTAAAAGATTATTCTGTATTATCTTTAGATGAGATAGATGAAAAAGGTAAAATTGCAGAGCAGAAACTAGAATGATTCTTATATAGGTGAGGAGACCTATTTATTGAATGACTTTTGTGCTTCCTAAAGGGTCATCTGTCAAATAACCAATGTGTGTCATTGTTTTAGTTAGGGTTTCCATTGCTGTGAAGAGACTCCATGATCAAGGAATTTTTCATAAAGGAAGATATTTAATTGGGGCTGGCTAACAGGTTTAGAGGTTCAGTCCATTATCACCAAAGCTATAATCATAGGAAAGTTTTTTTTGGCAGAAATAGTGTTAGAGGAAGAGTTGAGAGTTCTACATCTTAATACAATTTCAAAAAGAAGCCTGGTTCCCACATAGGTAGGAGGAAGGTCAAAAAGCAAATGTCCAGAGGGATACACCTTCTCTGACAAGACCACACCTACTCCAAAAGACTACATCTGCTAATAATGTCACTACCTAAGCTAAGAACATTCAAACCAGCACAATATTCTAAGCACTCTCTTTTAAATTTTGTAAACTGACATGATTAATTTCAGTGCTATAAGCAAAAACTGTGATTACCTGTCCATAAATCTATTTATAAAGATTCAACATCATGCCTTATACAGGCAAGTATTTTGCATCTTTAACCATGCTCTGTTAATCCTCACTGTCATTACATTACTTTGTTCTGAACTTTCTCAGCTATCTCCATTATCAATTAGTGAGCGAACTGACGACTTTATTGATGTTATAACCATCAATTCCCATTTCTCCTATGTATTGATGGGCTGTGAAAGTAAACCTTTTGCATATATAAAAAAATTAGACAATTTATTCTTTCTCATTGGCATACAAAATCTTTACACATTCCCCAATTAGCTAATTTCATGCTGAATATGACCCCAGGTCAGAGTTTGGGTTGTGCATATACATCTGCCTGTTGTAAGTATGTTCTTGGTACAGGGCTGAGCATTTCCAGGACAGTTTACATGTATGTGACCCTCCCAAAAACATGCCTAGCAGTATGTTCATAAAAGAGTTTTCTGCTTACTATATTCATTCATCCTAGGACGGCCTGGCTAAATTAATACTCTCACATTTTGAGAGAAGAACATGGAATAAACATTGCCTTTGATGACATTTCACTATGGAAATGAATATCACAGCTGTTAAGTATTAGTATAAATATGAAAAGGCTAAGACTAAAGGAACATAGATGTTCTTTACCAAAAACTACACACAAGATATTATATATTATGAAGCTGTAAATTTATTTCAGTTGGCTAATATTAGGCGTTGCTGTAATGATTCTCATGCCTCGAGCCAAGAGCTCAGAATATAATAATGTTTGATTAAATAATATGAAGTTCAACTACATAGGTCACAGTAAGGGATGAAAAGTTGACTGATTTCATGCACATCATGATTGACTTGTTTTACACACTCTGATCTTTTGACCACTGGGGAATTGTATAAGATGGTAATAGAATCCGTTTTCTAATTAGCATTTCTCAGTCTATGTCTTCAATAGAGATATGATTGCTAGAAAACAGTTAGAAAGTTTATCATGGCAATATGCTGAGAGACTTTGGAGGACATCATGATTTATGACTTGGGAATCTTCGTTAATGACAACCATTGTTTAAATCACCTAATTACTGATGGGGGTATATGTGCAGGGGAGGATTATTGTGTGTAACTTTAAAGAACAATTCTATGTTTCAATAAGTGTTTTCAGATTGGCTGATAAATTTCTGATTGATAACTCTGACTGTGAGGAAAATTTTTCTATCTTTTAATTACTGGCCCAGAACAAAGAAGGGAGTGTACTTTTGCCAGGGCAAATGGTGCAGGATGGGGGATGGGAGCCAGTTGGGTAAAGGGATAACACCTCAAATGCAAATACAAAGTATCTAATATGAAAAAAGAAAAAAAAAAAAAGAATAGGCTTTTGGTATCCTCTCAGGAAGTCCCTTGAAGAATCTGCAGGCTCCTTATAATTCTCCATATATTTAGATCCAGAGTGTTGGACTGTGCTGGTGCAGTCTGTCTCCTGACTGTTTCATTTATCTGCAGCCAGCGAGGAACAGACTTGGAACAGAGAAAGAGTAGGGGCTGCTCTTGCTTTGGATGAGTAACTCCATCTGTACAATCCATCTACTTTGTGAGCACATGTGTGGGAATCTATGTACCTATACCCAGCATGTATCAAGTAAGCAGCTCTTCCTTGAATTTCCCCTCAGGGGAAATCCTCTGATTTTGCTTTCTGCTAGTCTCTGTTTCTGCCCATGCTCCAGAACAAGATAATACCGATTTCCATCCTGGGCACATATCGGTAGATCAAAGCACATTATGAGATTTCAAATCTTAATGATTCATTTAGAAGTTGATCTGTTGTAAGTTCAAGGTTGCACACATTTGTTTCTTTACTGTGTGAAGTCATGATTATCTGTACTTGACAAGTCCTAGTTATTAAAACCCAATTAAAGAAAATCAAGTAGAATAATGATACTTTGTGACTCCAAAGGACTAATGAGGTGCTGAATCAATTGTACCAATATTAGTGTGCATTTTTATCAGAATACTTTATATTCTGTTTTTAATTATCTACTTTATTGGGTAAGAGTTTTTAATATGATTCTTACCTAAAAAGAAGCAAAAAGGGCTCATATCTTTCAGTACACTGAGAACTAACCAGGGATAGTTTCTTTGGATATGAATTCTCAAATTACTTTTATATTCACCCATCAGTGCTTGTAAACCACATTCTTTGAAGAACTCAGTACTCATTATAAATAGAAAATGGTGTTTTTCAGAACTATTGTAATATACTTGAAAGAGAGCACTGTGCTTTAACTAACAAAAAGGTGTAATTTGTACAAGTAGGAGAATCAGTTTCTATCTAATACAGCATAGTCCTAGGTATCACTCTTTTTAGGGCATTTTCCTCAAATAATTTGAATGTATACTAAGAGTTATTTGTTCCAAATGAAACAAATGACCTGGAAGCTATCTGGGGAATTTGGAGAGAAATAGAGGAAATAATTTCTATGTCTTGAAACATTTTTACAGCCCTTTCTCCAAGTGCAAGACGAGTTACTCATATTGCCATTAGAATGAGAACCTTCAGTGAAATACAAAAATTATATATTAACCAGAAAAACAACAATGAACATAAAATATCCTGATATAAACAAATTTATACTAATTTTAGTAAAATTGATACAAATTCATCAGTCCTATGGAATCACACGATTCCATGTGAATTGCAAAAGGAATATTTTTTAAAAAGTGGTCTGTACCATTCATTTTGAGAGATCTAAGAAAGATGTCAAGAACCTGAATTTCTATGGCTTAGTAACCTGGATGAGTATAAAAAAAGAGAGGGAATGGCTTAGAGGAAGGACAGAGTGTTGGTGGATTTGGATTGCATTCAGTGTTGCCTCCATAGTGCATGCTTACAGGCTGTTTCCAGGTTTCTGTATTAGTACCTTTCTCCACTATGGGTAAGAAGACATTTTCTCAGTACTCCTAACATCATCGGCTAAAAGTGGGTACCTTAGTTCTCTGCACAGGGGTACACTATGAGGGTCAGGTGTGTGACATGGTTATGCAAAATGTAGTCAAGGGAGGGTAGCATACCAGTTCATCTGAACAACCACCTTAGCACTTGTAAAGTTTTAGAGATATAGGTCAACCGCACTGTTTCTTTAAATGCTGAATATGTATATGCAGAATCATTTGGGTAAAATGAATGCATGCTGTTAAAACAGACATTAAAATAGTAGTTGCAATGCTACACTGATCACAATAGAAGGTAGACTGCATTTCATTATGTGTCTTTTTAACTAATAAATATCTGAGAACTTGGAATAAACTAAAAATGAAGACAATAATAAAGAAATTTACCACATTTGTTATATAATTTATTTAACAAATCATTAGTAACTGCTGATTATGAATAAAGCATTTTGGGTATGTGTACACATAAATATGAATGCAAATATAGTTTATATTATTATTATTATATATTATTATAATATGTATTCAGATTCTGTTCTATCTAAGGAAAAATAATTTCATAAATTTTATAAAAAAACTTCAGATTTAAAATTTGTCTTACATGCAAGCATAACGAAATTATATGAGCCTATAGAAGTCAGAAAAACAGCATCATAAAGTTGAGGTTTTAAGGGAGGCTTGAAAGAATATTTGTAAGTGTAAACAGCTATGATCACAAATAACAAAGCAGCTTAAAAGAGCACAAACCTCTTGTAGAAAATTTTACATTAAACATTATAGTGTTTTAATAGGTTTGATTCTGTTAATTATGAGCAGGTAAAAGAGAACTTTTGAAATCATTGGTAATGCACCATAAAGCAAACATTTTTATGACCTATGAATAAATTGTACTTAATAAGCCATGGAGGTGTTTGAAGACTGACAACTACAATGTGTACCACTGCAGTGCTGACTGAGAGCATGAGACAAGTGTCTGGAGGCAAAATTCAAGGTAAAGATACCTTCATTCTACACCAAGGACATGAGCAGAAAGGTATGGATGGGAAGCTTGACTATGAAGCAACAGCGGAGAAAACATAAGCAGATGAAAAAGCTTAAACATGTCTACCTTGTGGTGTGTCAAGAATGTTATAATGAATCCATTCAACAAAAGACATAGTGGCTAGTGCATAAGTAAGAGATGGAAGACATCCAACATGAGTGAAATTGAAGCTTTGTGCTAGATTTGTAGAGCCTTAAACCAAATGTGAAGTTTCACAATAGAGAGATCCTTGGAGGAAAAAAAAACCGATGTAAAATTTACTACTCATATTAGTTAATTTTAGTTTAAGGACAATCAACTCATCAACTCATCAATTTAACTAAAATTAAAATTACCTGACTCAATCCTTGGAGAACCAATGTGAATGTAAAGCGTCATTGCATAGCATTAGAAAATTGTTACATCTAAATATATGACTTTATTATTTACAGTATTTTTGCTAAAATTATTTTATATCAATGGCATTATAGCACAACTTTGCTATTCAAGACACTAGTATATCACAATGGCATTGCTGTCAAAAGAAAAGAGGACACAAGTCTTCATTGTTAATTTTTATGTTGCTCCAATAGCATAATGTTCTGGAGAGTTTTCAGTAGAGAAATGAAATCAAAATTGAATAGGTATTTTATAAAGTAAGAAAGGTGAGGATCATGACTCTCCCCTTTTTTATGCTTCTTACCTTAGCACCCATAGTGATATGATCACTTTCTGTCTTTTGTCAGGAAGCATGGTTAAGACCAATATTTATTTCACAATCTGCAAAGAGGCCTGCAACTTACCAGAAGCCCTCATCAGACTTGCTTTATTACTGGTATCCTCAAATGGACAAAATCTGAAGTCCCAGAATAATATATGTGTTGTAGATAGAATTTTAAGGTTCAATTTAAAAAAAGAAAACAACTTGTTAACCAGTTATAAAGTTATAAGAATACAGGGCATGTTCTGCTGTTTTGTGGTCAATGATAGGAAAAAAATCACTATAAAAATTAACATTATCTGAGAATTATATGCAATTGCTATTTTTCCATATTTAAAAATTTTATTAATTATATCCATGCCATCACTTATTTTGACTTAGAAAAAAATGTAATAAAAAACCAAATAAGTAACTATAGCAAACTAGTGGGCTCTATTTTTTTTTAAGAGAAAACTACATGAATGTAAAATCCTAATGGTAAATTACTTCACAGCCTAAAAGTATAGGTACTTGGGAGTCATTATTCTGAGGATATTTATGTATAAGAGCATGTTAATTTATGGAAGTTTAAATTTTTATAGATTTATTGAGTTTTGAAAGTTGTAACTGATCATGATTATTGAGCATATATATATATATATATATATATATATATATATATATATATATATCAAGTAAAAGTAAAAAAAAAAAAAAACAAAGACAAATAACAAGTATAATAATAACATCCACAAGAAAATACTTCTTTGGAAATTCTGGAATCTGGGTTTCATTACCTGAATACTTAGTAGAAGATACACCAAAACCAGTCCAGTGACCTTCACGGGTAGCCTATCACATGACACACTTATACTCACATAGCGTAAGAACTAAATTCACATAAAAATTACATTCTTATTTTTATTGATATATTGTTGAATAATCGGTACAAAACACCACTTTCTTAAATATTTTCAGCACTAGGTAGATTTCAAAGCATTAGGAAAGAGGATGCTAACTGGGAACTAACACAACAAAATTATAATAAAATACAATTTCTCATGATCCTGAGTGACTGTTAACCACTATAAAGTGTGATAGGATAATAGAAACAGTAAAAATAACATGTGTGTGTATTTGTGTGTGTGTGTGTGTGTGTGCTTGTGTGTTCACGCATGCATGCACACACAGTGTGTGTAACTTATTAAAAGGAAAGGCTAGAAATACAAGAAATAATTGATATATACTTCCTAATATGAATTGAAATCTATTTCAGGAATGATAAAACTGTCTATTATTTTGAGAAATCATATGCCCCTAGCATTATAAATTACTATGTTATCCCTGATTCAACCTATTCCTTTTCCATCCATCAAAACGTGCAACTGTTTGTGTTTAATGCATATTTGCATCACCCAAATTACTTTGTACAAGAGGGACTGCATGTAGTTTCTAAAAACCTGCTCCCAGTTAATTCTAAATGGTAAACAATGATGCTGGAAGCCAATAACTGTAAACAACTCTAGGAGACGGAGAGTCTCATTCTCAACATAATGCAGATGGCATTGCTTACCTCTTCGAAAGGAATGCATCCAAACTCCTTGAAATATGTTCAGGACTCAGCTCTTAAGGGGGCTGTTAATAGTGGTTTTACCTGGACCTTAAATCATTAATAATCCAAGAACTAAAATTATAGCTTTGTGGCAACTTTTGTTATTCACAGATTATTATGCTTAACCTATACACACCAAGAAAACTCTGACTGTTTCCATGTTACGTTCTGTCCTACATGTAATTTATGTTTATGGTAACTAGCAGGATTTTAATACATGCTATCAAACCTCTAAAAGAGTTAAGTACTGACAAATATATTCATATAGTGTTATGCCAAAATGCCTTTAAAAATCTGCTGTATATATATATATATATATATATATATATATATATATATATATATCCCTCTTTTTTAAAAATACAGTTGTAAGAAAAAAAATAAAGATTCTTGGAATAAATCATAATTTTAAAAGGTTTCAAAAAATAGTGGTTTTAAATTAAAACAGGAAATCAGAAATGCGATTGTGTTATGGGTTCTATGTGGCTTCCAAGAGGAGTTGAAAGACAGTAACATGGGTAAATAAAATAAAATAATAATTATGGAAATAAAGTTTCAAATGAATAAATATAAGTATAATTTTACAAGTAAAAACGATAAAAGTTTAAAGCAAATATTAATATTTGGGAATCACTTAATATCTGGCTTGATATGTATATAAGGATAATCATTTTCTGTAAATTAATCAATGTCATTTTCTATGGAAAAGCCAATTTCTTCTACTCTTAGCATTCCTAATGGAAGGAAATGAAGAACCTGGTCACCTGAACGTTGAAGTAAAAATGGTCTAACATTTGAAATGTAAATACTTATGGGGCTATCCAAGCTGGAGGACTTTGAGTACAGAACAGGTTCTCAGACCATCCGCCACCAGGGACAGCAGAGATGCAGGGACACAGACCTGGTGAAAAAGCATTCAGACTAGCCAGGATGTGAAAAGATCACTACCAAGGGTGTGGAGCTCTTCACCTTGCTTGTTTCAGGGAAACAGTAACCTGGCATTGGGCTATTCCCAGCCAGAGGATTTTGAGTGCAGAATGGGCACTGAGACCATCCGCCACCAGGAACAGCTGAGATCCAGGGACACAGGTCAACAAGACCACGTATAAACACAGACAACAAGATGACAAGAAGAAAGCAAAAGAATGTACCCCAGGGAAACTAAGACAACCTGGCAACACCAGAACCCAGCTCTCGCATCACAGCAAACAGCAGAATGCCAAACACTCCAGAAAAAGAAGACCCAAACCTTAAATCATACCTCAAGATGGTGATAAAGAACCTTAAACAAGAAGAGGAAAAAAAAAAAACATAAAGAATTAGAAGGTTTTAAAGAGGAAACAAGAAAAACACTCAAAGAACTAAAAGAACTAGAGGACAACAGAGCCAAAGAGATGAAGGAATTGAAGAAGGAATTTAAAAAGAAAATGGACATCATAAAGAAAACACTAAAAAAGACAACCCTAAAGGTAGAAAACCTAAAAAAGAAATCAGAAGCCAAGAAGCAAGCATTTCCAACATCCTACAAGAGATGGAAGAGAGAATCTAGGGGGCTGAAGACAACCTTGAGAGCAAAGCTAATACAGTCAGAGAAGATGCAAAAACCAAAAAGCTCTTAGCCCACAATGTTCAAGAGATCCAGGACATAATGAGAAGACCAAACCTAAAGATAATAGGAATAGAAGATGGCAAAGAATATCAACTAAGAGGCACAGTAAATATCTTCAACGAAATTGTGAAAGAAAACTTCCCTACCCTTAAGAATGAGATGACTATGAGCAAAAAAGAAGCCTACCGAACACCAAATAGGTTGGACCAGAAAAAAAATTCCTCCGGCCACAAAATAGTCAAAATGCCAAGTGTCCAAAGCAAAGAAAAATACTAAAAGCAGTAAGGAAAAAAGGTCATGTAACATATACAGGCAGACAAATCAGAATCAAACCCAACTTCTCAACAGTGTCTATGAAAGATAGAAGAGGCTGGACAGACATCATGCAGACCCTAAGAGAGCACAGGTTCCAGCCCAAGCCAATATAACCAGAAAAACTCTCAATCACCATTGATGGAGAGACTAAATTATTCCAAGACAAAACTAAATTTAGACAATATCTAACCACAAATCCAGCTTTACAATGAATTATAGGTGGAAAACCCAATACAATGAGGGAAATTACATCCTAATAAAAACAAGAAAACTCCTAAGCAAGAAAACTTAAAAAAAAAAAAAAAAAAGACATACAAGAACAAGTCAACCTTCAAAAGCAAAAGCAGGAAACAGCATCCACTATTCCTTGACATCTGTTAAGATAAATAGACTCAATTCCCCAATAAAAAGATATAGGCTATCAGACTGGATATAAAATAAAAACCTAGCATTTTGCTGCATACAGGAAACTCATCTCACAGGCAAAGACAGAAATTATCTCAGAGTAACAGGTTGGGAAACAAACTTCCAAGCGAATGGCCCCAATAAGCAAACTGGTGTGGCCATTCCAATATCGAATAAGGTAGATTTTCAACCAAAAATTATCAAAGAAAATAAGGAAAGAAACCTTTTACTCATTACAGGGGAAATTTGTCAGGAGGAACCCTCAATCCTTAGCATATATGCTCCAAATAAAAAAGCACCAATATTCATGAAAGAAACCCTCCTACAGAACAAAAATGCATAAGAGTGGGAGACCTAAATAACCTACTCTGACCAATGGACAGATCATGGAATCAGAAATTGAACAAGGACACTGTAAAACTACAAGATTACGAACCAACTGGAATTAATAGATATCTACAGAACACATCATCCTAAAATAAAAGAATACACCTTTTGCTCAGCATCTCATGGCACCTTCTTAAAAATTGACCACATAACTGGTCACAAAACAAGCATCAATCAAAATAAGACTATTGAAATTCTCCCATGCATTCGATCAGATCACCATGGTGGAAGGCTGGTCTTGAATAACGACGAAGACAAAAAAAAAAAAAAAAAGCCCATATACACATGGAAAATAAACAATGCTCTATTTAAAGACAGCAGGGTCAAAAAAATAAAGAAAGAATTTAAGGATTTACTATAATTCAATGAAATTGAAAATATAACATACCCAAATATGGGATTCAATGAAAATAGTACTGAGAAGAAATCTTTTTTTTTTTTTTTTTTTTTGTGGTTTTGTTTTTTTTTTCCTGTACTTCTTTTTTTTAACAACTTTATTTTACAAAACAAAGATAAATGTACAGATTTTAAGCATTTTTTGCATAAAATTATACATTTTTATCAGTACTTTTTGTTAGATTTTAATATAATTTTTACATAAAACTGTATGAATATATTTTTTTAGTCAGTACTTGATTTTTTTAAAGGTTTGATAGTATGCATTGAAAACTTAATAGTTACAATGAGCATAAAGTACATGTAAAACAAACTGTAACATGGAAATAGTCAAAGGTTTCTTGTTTTATAAAGATTTGTTTTGTTTTGTTTTGTTTTGTTTTCTTTAGTTCTTGGACTTCACACAGTCTGTGAGTTGTTTCTGGGACAGTGCAAGCCTCTGGGGTTAGCATCCCACTATCAGTGACTGCATATTATGTCTGTTCTTTTGTGACTGGGTTATCTCACTCAAAATGATATTCTCTAGATGCAGCCATTTTCTTAAGAATTTGGTTAAGTCATTGTTTCTGGTTTCTGAGTAGTATTCCATTGTGTACATGTACCACAATTTTTGTATCCATTCATCTACTGAAGGACATCTGGGTTCTTTCCAGCTTCTGGCTATTATAAATAGAGCTGCTATGAACATTGTGGTGCATATATCTTTGTTGTGTACTAAGGTGTCTCTGGGGTATATGCCCAGCAGTGGAATAGCTTGGTCTTTAGGTAGTATTATGTCCAGTTTTCTGAGGTATTGCCAGAATGATTTCCAGAGTGGTTGTATTCGTTTGCAACCCCACCAACAGTGGAGAAGGGCTCCTCTTTCTCCGCAACCTCGCCAGCATCTGTTGTCATCTGAGATTTGGATCTTGGCCAATCTGACTGGTATGAGGTGGAATCTTAGGGGTGTTTTCATTTGCATTTCCCTGATGGCTAAGAATGTGGAGCACTTCCTCAGATGTTTCTCAGACATTCGGTATTCCTCAACTGACAATGTTTTGTTTAGCTCTGTACCCCATTTTTAATAGGGTTATTTGATTCTCTGGTGTCTAGCTTTTTGAGTTCTTTGTAAAATCTTATACCTCTGAGTGATTACAAAAAGAAACTTGAGATAGCATATACCAGCAATGTGACAGCACAGCTGATAGATCTATAACAAAAGGAAGCAAATACACCCAGGATGAGTAAACTGAAAGAAATAATCAAACTTAAGGCAGAAATAGACCAAATAGAAACAAAAAGAACAATATAAAGAATCAAAAAACCCAAGAACTGGTACTTTGAGAAAATTAACAAGATTGATCAACTCTTAGCCAGACTAAAGAGAGGGCAAAAACAGAGTATCAAAATTAACAAAATCAGAATGGAAAGTGGAGAAATAACAACTGAAACTGAGGAAATTCAATAAGTCATCAGATCCTACTAGAAAAGCCTATACTCAACAAGCTGGAAAATATGGAGGAAATAGATGAATTCCTAGACAGATACAGGATACTAAAGTTAAACCAGGACCAGGTAAACCATCTAAATAATCCCATAATACCCAAAGAAATAGAAGCAGTCATCAAAAGCCTCCCAAATAAAAAATCCACAGGTCCTGATGGGTTCAGTGCAGAATTTTATCAGACATTTATTGACAACATAAGACCAATACTCTCCAAACTATTCCACAAAATAGAATCAGATGGAACAATACCTAACTCATTTTTTGAGGCTAAAATGACCCTCATTTCTAATACAACAAAAGACAATTAGGAAAGAGAACTTCAGACCAATTTCACTTATGATCAATAATGTAAAAATACTCAACAAAATCCTTGCAAACTGAATCCAAGAACACATCAAAGCAATCATTCAATAAGATCAATTAGGCTTTATCCCTGGGAGGCAGGGATGGTATAATATCTGGAAATCCATTAATGTAATCCACCAAATAAACAAACACAAACAAAAAATGCGCATGGTCATCTCACTAGATGCTAAGAAAGCATTTGACAAAATTCAACATCCCTTCATGTTAAAAGTCTTGGAAAGAACAGGAATCCAAGGCCCACACCTAAACATAATAAATTCAATATACAGCAAACCAACAGCCAACATCAAACTTAATGGTGGGAAACTTGAAGCAATCTCACTAAAATCAGGGAATTGACAAGGCTACCCACTCTCCCCCTACCTATTCAATATAGTACTGGAAGTTCTGGCCAGAGCAATTAGACAGCAAAGGGAAATCAAAGGTATACAAATTGGAAAAGAAGAAGTAAAAACATCACTATTTGCAGATGACATGATAGTGTACTTAAGTGACCCAACAAATCCTGCCAGAGAAGTCCTAAGCTGATAAACAAGTTCAGCAAAGTGGCTGGATATAAAGTTAACTCAAACAAATAAGTAGCCATCCTATACTCAAAGGACAAACATAAGGAGAAAAAATTAGGGAAAAGATAACCTTCAGAATAGTCACAAAAACTATGAAATACCTTGGTGTGTCCCTAACTAATCAATTGAAGGTCCGGTATTACAAGTATTTCCTTCTGAAGAAGGAAATCAAGGAAGATTTTAGGAAATGGAAAGTCCTCCCAAGCTCATTCATTGAAAGGATCAATATTTAAAAATGGACATCTAACCATGAGCCATTTACAGATTCAAAGTTATCCCCATAGAAAATCCAACCCAGGTCTTCATTGAGTTCGAAAGAGCAATGTGCATTTTCATCTTGAACAACATAAGACCTAGAATAGAAAAATCAATCCTCAACAATAAGAAAACATCTGCTGGAATCACTATCCCTGACCTCAAGCAACATTACAAGTAAATTGTGCTAAAAACTGCATGGTACTCTTACAGAAATAGGCACATAGAGGGATTAGCCCATCTGCCACCTGGCCCTGCAGTTCCCAAAGTTACAGGCCTGGTGAGAAGTTGATCTGAGTAGCCAGGGGGCAGAGAGATCTCTGTCAAAATCACAAGGAAAGCAAGCCCCTGCCCTGCTGATCCAGGGACCAGGAACCCAGCATTTCGACCTCTGTTCCCACCCAGTGGCTTTGGGGCACAGAACAGGCCTAGGCCCATCTGCCACCAGGACCAGCAGTTCTAAAAGATAAAGGCCTGGTGAGAAGGAGATCAGAGTAGCAAGGGGCTAGAGAGATTTCTGCCAAGTGCGCAAGGAAAGCACGCCCCTACCCTGCCTGATCCAGAAACCAGAAACCCAGCATTGGGACCTCTGTTCCTACCACGCAACATTGGAGCATAGAACAGGGCTTGGATCATCTACCACCTAGACCAGTTGAGATCCAGGGACACAGACCAGGTACAAAGAAAGGCAAGAACATATAACTGAAAACAAGATGGCAAGAGGAAAGCAAAAGAACGTATCCCAAGGAAACCAAGACAACCTGGCAACAACAGTACCCAGCTCTCCCATTAGAGCAAACAGAGGAATGCCAAACACTCCAGAAAAAGAAGACGCAGACCTAAAATCATACCTCAAGACAATGATAAAGATCATTAAACAAGAACAGTAGGAAAAGCAAAAAGAATCAGAAGCTTTTAAAGAGGAAACAAGAAAAAAAACACTCAAAGAACTCAAAGAACTAGAAAAAAACAGAACCAAAGAGATGAAGGAATGGAAGAAGGAATTTAAAACTGAAATTGACACAATAAAGAAAACACTAAAGGAGATAACCCTAGAGGTAGAACACCTAAAAGAGAAATCAGGAGTCACATATGCAAGCATTTCCAATAGACTACAAGATATGGAAGAGAGAATATCCGGGCCGAGACCACATTGAAAATATAGACAAAAAAGACAGAGAAGATGCAAAAATCAAAAAGCTCCCAACCCAAAATGTCCAGGTTATCCAGGATACAATGAGAAGACCAAACCTAAGGATAATAGGAATAGAAGAGGGAGAAAAATATCAACTAAGAGGGACAGTAAATATCTTCAACAAAATTGTAGAAGAAAACTTCCCTGCCCTCAAGAATGAAATGACCATGAGCATAAAAGAAGTCTTCAGAACTCCAAATAGGTTGGAACAGAAGAGAAATTCCTCCCGACACATAGTCGTCAAAACACCAAGTGCCCAAAGCAAAGAAAGAATACTAAAAGCAGGAAGGAAAAATGGTCAGGTAACATATAAAGGCAGACCAATCAGATTCACACCCAATTTCTCAACAGAGACTATGAAAGCTAGAAGGGCCTATACAGACATCATGCAGACACTAAGAGAGCACAAGTGCCAGCCCAACCTGTTATACACAGCAAAACTATCAATCACCATAGATGGAGAGATGAAGATATTTCAAGTCAAATAAAAATTCACACAATATCTGACCAAAAACCCAGCACTACAATGAATTATAGGTTGAAAACCCAATACAAGTAGGGGAAATACAACCTAGTAAAAACAAGAAAACTTCTAAGCAAGAAAACCAAAAGAAGAAAGAGACACAGACACAACTCCACCTACAAAAGCAGTAATAGCAGGAAACAGCAACTACTATTCCTTGATATCTATTAAAATAAATGGCCTCAACTCCTCAATAAAGAGACATAGGTTATCTTCCTGAATACATAAACAATATCCAGCATTTTGCTGCATACAGGAACTCATCTCAGAGACCAAGAGAGACACTATTTCAGAATAAAAGGTTGGGAAAAAAATACCAAGCAAACAGCCCCAAGAAGCAAGCTGGAATGGCTATTCTAATATTGAGTAAAGTAAATTTCCAAAGAAAAGTTATCAAAAAGGAGAAGGAAGGACACTTTTTACTCATTAGAAGGGAAATCTGTCAGGAGGAACTCTCAATCCTTAACATATATGCTCCAAATACAAAAGCACCCACATTCATAAAAGAAACCCTAATAAAGCTCAAAAAATACATTTCACCCCACACAATAATAATGGGAGACTTTAATACCCCACTCTCACCAATGGACAGATCATGGAAACAGAAACTTAACAAGTACACTGTAAAACTAGCAGAGACTGTGAACCAACTGGAATCAATAGATATCTACAGAACATATCATCCTAAAGTACAAGAATACACATTTTTCAGCACCCCATGACACCTTCTCGAAAATTGACCACATAATCAAACACAGAATGAGCCTCAATCGATATAAGAAGATTTAAATAGTCCCACGCATCCTCTCAGATCACCATGGTTTACGGTTGGTCTTTAACAACAACAAAGACAACAAAAAGCCCACATACACATGGAAACTAAACAACGCTCTGTTAAAGGATAGCAGGGTCAAAGAAGAAATAAAGAAAGAAATTAAGGATTTTTTAGAATTCAATGAAAACGAAAACACAATGTATCCAAACCTATGGGATGCAATGAAAGCAGCACTGAGAGGAAAAGTCATAACTCTGAGTGCTTCCAAGAAGAAACTGGAGAGAGAATACATCAGCAACCTACAGCACAGCTAAAAGTTCTAGAACAAAGGAAGCAGATACACCCAAGTGGAGTAGATGGCAAGAAATAATCAAACTTAGGGCAGAAATAGACCAAATAGAAACAATAAGAACCATCAAAAGAATCAACAAAACCAAGAGCTGGTTCTTTGAGAAAATCAACAAGATTGATAAACCCCTAGCCAGACTAACAAAAGGCAAAGAAAGAGTATGCAAATTAAGAAAATCAGAAAGGAAAGTGGAGACATAACACCTGAAACTGAGGAAATTGAGGAAACCATCAGATCCTACGACAAATATCTATACTCCACAAAGTTGGAAAATATGTAGGAAATGGATGAATTCTGAGACAGATACTACATCCTAAAGTTAAACCAGGATGAGGCAAACCATCTAAATAATCACATAATACCTAAAAAAATAGAACAAGTCATCAAAAGCCTCACAACCCTAAAAAGCCCTGGTCCAGACAGGTTCAGTGCAGAATTTTATCAGACATTTATTGCGGATATAACACCAATACTCTCCAATATATTCCACAAGATAGAATCAGATGGAATACTGCCTAACAATAACCCTCATTCCTAAACCACACAAAAAACCTACAAAGAAATAGAACTTCAGACCAGTCTCACTTATGAATATTGATGCAAATATACTCAACAAAATCCTTGCAAACTGAATCTAAGAACACATCAAAATGATCATTCACCATGACCAAGTAGGCTTCATCCCTGGGATGCAGGGATGGTTTAATATAAGGAAATTCATCAAAGTAATCCACCAAATAAACAAACTGAAAAACAAAATCACATGGTTATCTTACTAGATGCTGAAAAAGCATTTGACATAATTCAACACGCCTTCATGTTAAAAGTCCTGGAAAGAACAAGAATCCAAGGTCCATACCTAAACATAATAAAAGCAATATTCTGCAAACCAACAGCCAATATTAAACTTAATGGTGGGAAACTAAATGTAATCCCACAAAAATCAGGTACTCAACAAGGTTGCCCACTCAACCCTTAACTGTTCAACATAGTACTGGAAGTCCTGGCTGGAGCAATGAGACAGCAACAGTTAATCAAATAGATACAAATTGGAAAGAAGTAAAAATAGCACTCTTTGCAGATAACATGATAGTGTTGCTTAAGTGACCCTACAAATTTCACCAGGAAACTCCTACAGCTGATAAACAAGTTCAGCAAAGTGGCTGGATATAAAATTAACTCAAACAAATCAGTAGCCTTCCTATATTCAAAGGAAAAATATGTGGAGAAAGAAATTAGGGAAAAGATCCCCTTCACAATAGTCACAAAATCTATGAAATACCTTGGTGTGACTCTAACTAAGAAAATGAAGAACTTGTATAACAAAAACTTCAAACCTCTCAAGAAGGAAATCGAGGAAGATATCAGAAAATGTAAGGATCTTCCATGCTCATGGATTGGAAGGATCAACATTTTAAAAATGGCCATTTTACCAAAATCAATCTACAGATTCTATACAATCCTCTTCAAAATTCCAACCAAGTTCTTCATTGAGTTAGAAAAATTAATGCACAATTTCATCTGGAATAACAGAAGTCCTAAATAGCCAAATCCACCCTCAACAACAACAAAACATCTGCAGAAATCACTATCCCTGACCTCAAGCTATATTACAAGGCAATTGTGCTGAAAACTGCATGGTACTGGTACAGAAATAGGCACATGGATCAATGGAATAAAATAGAAGATCAAGAAATGAGTCCTCACGTATATGGTTACCTGATTTTTGACAAATGAGCAGCAAATATTCAATGGAAAAGGACAGCTTATTCAACTAATGGTGTTGGTCTACCTGGCACTCAGCATGCAGAAGAATGAAAATAGACCCTTTCTTATCTCCTTGTACAGTGCTCAAGTGCAAGTTGATCAAAGATCTCCACATTAAACCAGGTACACTGAAACTATTTGATGAGAAAGTAGGGAAAACATTATCATATATGCACAGGAGAAAATTTCTTGAACAAAACTCTAATGGCTCCTGCTCTAAGGTCAAAGGTTGACAAATGGGACTTAATGAGATTGCAAAGTTTCTGTAAGGATAAGGAAACTGTCAGTAAAATAAAACAGCAGCCAACAGAGTGGGAGAAGATCTTTACCAACCTCATATCAGATAGAGGCCTAATATCTAAGGTATACAAAGAACTCAGGAAACTAGACACCAGAAAATCAAACAACCCTATTAAAAAATGGTGTACAGAGCTAAACAAAAGTTCTCAATTGAGGAATATGGAATGGCTGGAAACATCTAAGGTAGTGCTCAAAATCATTATCTATTGGGGAAATGCAAATCAAAACAACCCTGAGATTCTACCTCACACCACTAAGATTGGTCAAGATCAAAAATTCAGAAGACAGGAAATCCTGGCAAGGATGTAGAGAAAGAGGAATACTTCCCTACTCTTGGTGGGACTGTAAACTTTTACAACCACTCTGGAAATCAGTCTGGCAATTCCTCAGGAAATATGACATAATACTTCTTGAAGACCTAATTATTTCACTTCTGGGCATTTACCCCAGAGATGCTCCAACATACAACAAAGACACATGCACCACAATGTTCATAGAAGCTCTATTTGTAATAGTCAGAAGCTGGAAAGAACCCAGATGTCCTTCAGTAGATGAATGGATACAAAAATTGTGGTACATTTACACAATGGAGTACTACTCAGCTATCAGAAACAATGCCTTATGAAATTCTTAATAAAATGGTTTCATCTGGAGAATATCATCTTGAGTGAGATAACCCAGTCACAAAAGAACAGACATAATATGCAGTCACTGATAATGGGATACTAACCCCAGAAACCTATGATCACCCCAGAAACAACTCACAAATTGTGTGTAGTTCAAGAAATAAAGAAAAAGAAAATAATATACCATATGTCATCTTTTTACACACCAAAAAAAGAAAACCTTTGACTAATTCCAGGTAACATCCTGTTTTACATGTAGTTTATGCTCATTATAACTAGTAAGACCTTAATGCACACTATCAAACCTTAAAAAAAAAGCCAAGCAATGACAAACATATTTTTCTATAATTTTATGCAAAAATGTTTAAAATTTGTACATTTTTATATAAAGTTCTTCAATAAAAAAGAAATGTAAATACTTAAAATATCCAATAAAAATATTAAAAAATATTCTAACAACATAGTAATCCTTTGCTACCCTATTAGGGGATGGCCTCCATATGAATTTTTTCCCCAATTCTGAGAGTTGTTTAGGCCTAAATATTTGGCTTTTTGTCTCAGTGCATAGAACCCATCTATGTAAAAGAAGCCCCGTGAACTTTACATCATCCACCAGTAGAATCTACCCTTGTGTTTATTGGATACTTTTCCCTTTCATTTTCCTTTCTTATTGCATATTCTCTGTATTTACATTTTGAATGTTATCCCTTTTTTCCCCACTTCCATCACCTCTCTCCCCTTTTTTGCCTCCATGAAGATTTTCCCTCTCCAAAATACCCACTTCCACCTCAGCACCTTGTCATTCTCCTACACTGGGTAAGGCCTCTCCCTATGCATTGGCCTTACCAAAGGCCTCTCCTCCCATTGATGCCAGACACGGCTATTCTCTGCTACATATGAAACTGGAGCCAGGGGTCTCCATGTTTGCTCACTGGTTGGTGTTTTAGTCTCTGGGATCTGTGTAAACCCTACTCCTGTTTATTATTGAACAGGACTCATTCTTATGGTCAGGTACTTTGCTATAGTGCGGTAAGCTCCAATGGGATTTTGACACACAGATCATTAAAGTTTTTTTTTATAATTGTTACTAGTATTATTTTTTCTCAAATTTCTAGTATTTTTTAATATGTAGGACAATTAAATGAGGGAATTAGACTCTGGACAAAGTTTTTATTTAGTGTGACTCACCAGGTTTGGTGGCATACTGGTATCATTCTCACCTCTTGGCAGCTCATTTTCCTGTTGACTCTGATACCTGCTGAGACCACCTCAATACAAAACAATTGTTTTCTTTCCTTGTATGTTTTCATCTTCTCTAACATGCAGCAAATAAAGTGATACAATAAACAATTGAAACAAAAGCAAGGCTGCCTATATATTAAAAAACAACAGAGTATCAAACCTTAAAAAAAAAAAGAAAAAAAAAGCCAAGCACTAACACAACTGTATTTGTATACATTTATGCAAAAATGTTTAAAATTTTTTCTTTTATTTTTGTTTTTTAAAATAAGTTAAAAAAAAACAATTTGGATTAGACCAAACTAGTTATATATCTCTAAATAAACATGAAGAGCCTTGTACCTTTAAAAAGGTATTTATGTTGAGATTATATTTCTTTAATATGTAAGCTGAGTTTTTCTTCACAGACTGTTTTAATTCTATAAATAGGACAGACTTGTACATATATAAATAGTTAATTAAGAACATTTTGAGTTTCCAGAGATAATTTGGATTAACAATTAAGAGTATTAATTTTGTGTTTTTAAGTAATATCTTTCATTTATTCTTTGAAGATTTTATAGATTTATACATCATATTTTCATTACTGGAGAAGATGGGTCAAGGCAATGTTAGAAGAAAAATTCAGGAAAAAATACAAACTTCAGGAGAAAATGTTCAGGTACATACCAAAAAAATATGATCCACATTACTCAATCAACATTAATATTCCAGATAAATTGGAGAGAATATTTATGTGGCGCTTGGAAAACTTCAACCTCTCTAAAACTATGGGGAGCAATAAATAAGAAATGTATTGCTGTAATTCATCTAGATTGACTTTATATGTAACAATGAATAGATATTACTGACATTCTATGGTATAATTCAAACATCTGTTAAAGTTTAATAGGCAAAGGTGTCATTTGTAGCCTGTTCAAATGATACCATTCAAATCAATATGTGGTATCATGTAAAAAATATACCCTATTGTTACATATTGATAACAATAGCTTTTTAGACAATAAGGGATTAAAAGTTCAGTAGCTTTGGACAAAGATTAGATCCCAAATAATATTTAAAAGTTACCTTTTTAAATACTTGAAAATATAAACTACAAACAGCATTGCACTTGAGGTCATACAATTCACTAGCACTGGGAGTGTCAGATAACATGCATTCTCTATAAACTAATACACCAGACACCATGGTAGATAAACTGTATATGACTGAAAAATAGGTAATATGTCTTAGCATAGATCAACTCAAAGTAAACTGAAAATGACAAATGTGAGTAATTAATCAAATTATTTCTTTCTTTGCAACCGATATGTCATTCAAAGTCAGACAGAGCTGAGTCAGAACATCTGCTATTCATTGCACATGCTAAGAACAAAGTTTACAATTGTGTTTTCTCTTGTCCATTAGTACTTAATTCCTGTTGTATTTTCTAAGGACAAAAACAAATTGGGAAAAAAAGTAGAGCAAACTTAAAAAAGGTGAGAATTCTAGAATGAAAGAAATTGGAATGAATTGAAATAAGAATGTTGACTCAAACAATATTCTGACACTTTGCAACATGAGCAAAATTGTTCAACTGCGAGTGCAGGTGTATAGGTGTTGAAAGGATGAAAGGAAAGGGGAAAAAGAAATAATTATTATTTTATTTTGAAAATGTAATTAAAAATAAAAATGTCTCATGGAATGTACTAACAACTAAATGAAAATGATAAAATATTTTCTTCATGATGTTGAAGATAGATATACGTAAGCATAAATAAACAATCATAAAAATTACAGTTTCCAAGAGCAACCAAGCACAGAAATGCTCACAAAACATTTACCCACCTTAGACACATGAACATTTTTAACATTTATATAAGATACAAAATGATATTCAAGTCACCCAACAACAAGTTTGCCTAATGTTTTCATCTCAAAATTATTAAAGTACCAAACTTATAAATATATTTATTCTCAATTTATAAAACCCTGGGATTCTGCCTCACACCAGTCAGAATGGCTAAGATCAAAAACTCAGATGACAACAGATACTAGCAAGGATGTAGAGAGAAGAACACTCCTCCATTTTTGGTGGGATTGCAAGCTGGTACAATCACTCTGGAAATCAATCTGGCAGTTCCTGAGAAAATTGTTCATAGTATTTTGTGAGGACACAGCTATACCACTCTTGGGCATATACTCAAAAGCTGCTCTAACATATAACAAGGACACATGTTTCACAGTGTTCTTAGAAGCCTTATGTATAATATAGGCAGAAATAGAAAAGAATCCAGTTGTTCTTCAGCAGAAAAATAGATACAAAAAATGTGCTACATTTACCCAACAAAGTACTATTCAGCTATTTAAAACAATAACTTCATGAAATTCTTAAGAAAATGGATGGAACTAGATAATGTCACCTTGAGTAAGATAACCTAATTACAAAAGAACATTTATGATATGCCCTCACTGATAAGTGAATATTAGCCCAGAAACTCCAAGTACCCAAGATATAATTACCAGACCATATAAGCTCAAGAATAAAGACCAGAGTGTTGATACTTTAGTCATTCTTAGAAGGTGGAACAAAATACAGAAAGAAATACAGAGACAAGTGTGCAACAGATACTACAGGAAAGGTCACCCAGAGACTGACTAACTTGGGAATCTATCTGATATACAGTCACCAAACTCAGACAATATTGCTGATGCCAAGAAGCGCATGCTTACTAAAAGGATTAAAAAATAGAGCCTAACCCCTACAAGGGCCCCCAAGCTACCTTACTCTAAAGAAGTCTTAACTCCTGCACCTAAGTAGCCTTAAGTACTTGAAATTTCAGACCCTTCTCTCTGGTAATAAGTAAATATAAGGCCAAACTCCACTGTTCTGGAGCCTGCTTTCTGTATGAAACTGGGTGAAAGGGCATAAGACATGTCCTTGGATACTCAAGTCGAGCTGCCTAGTAAGTTAACAGGAGATAAGCTGATTAACCACTTATCTGGCTTCTGCAAAGTGTTTGCACCATAGAAACCACCCCCCAACCTAGTGACTTCTCCTGACTGCCATTGTCGCTCCCACCCAGCAGACAGCACAAATGCAGACCTGTGAAACGATAGGGAACTGATTGGTCCATGGAGCTCAGGCTTAGATAGTTTAACATGTTTGGTCCCCAGAGTGCAGGCTTAGATAGTTTAATGTGATTGTTCCCTGGAGCACGGGCGTAGATGATTTACAATGATTGGCCTAGAAAGTGTGGGCTTCGATAATTTAATATGATTGGTTTGGGATTTGTAAACCTTGTGAACCCTCTAAAAGCTGTCCTGCTTCTGTATTGGGGTCCACAGTCCTCTACCCTTGAGTGGCATATGACTGTGGACCCCAGCGTGCTATGAATAAAGATCCTCTTGCAGTTTGCATCAAGATCACTTCTTGTGAGTGATTTGAGGTGTTGCCTCTCCCAGGACAGAGCATGGGGGTCCTCACTTTGAGTATCTAACACTGATGAAAGCCTGATATAGCTGTCTCCTGAGAGGCTGTGCCAGAGCATGACAAATAGAGTTGGATGTTCCCAGCCAACCACTGAACTGAGGACACGGCCCCCAATGAAGGACTTAGAGAGAGGACTGAAGAGAGTTTAAGGGGTTTGAAACTTCATAGGAAGAAGGACAATATCAACCAACCAGGCCCTGCCGAGCTACCAGGTACTAAACCACCAGCAAAAGAGTATACATGGAAGGACCCATGGCTCCAGCTGCATATGTAACAAAGGACAGCCTGGAGATGCATCAAGGGGAAGAGAAGCCCTTGGTCCTGTGTATATTGATGTCCCACTATAGGGGAATGCCAGGGTAGAGAGGCAGGAAGGAGTTGGTGGCTGAATGGAGGAGCACCTTCATAGACACAGGGAGGGTGGGAGGGATGGGAGAATCGGGAAGAGAAACAAGTAAATGTGATAACATTAATGGTTAAATGAGTGAGTGAGTAAATGAATGAATATATAAATAAATAAATAAATAACCCAGTTTAAAGTTTTAGATACAACAGTTTTCTGAGTACCAAATAGCAATTTCCTTCAAATAATCATGAGAAAACTTAATCCTAAATTTGCATGTTTGGAATCTATTCATCTTCTATAATTATCTAATGGTTTAATCAAGACAATGCATCTAATATAATTTATATTTTTTACTAAATATCACCATAAATGTTGTAAAGGTAGAATTACCTTTGTGTACATACATAGGCATTTTAGTTAATATCTTTGATAGCTAGGATCTGAAAGCTTGGCATTTCAGGCATCCATGAGTTCAGTGGAGTGTCTGGGACCCAGATGGCTAGGTGAACAAAGCAGATTTTGACAGGTCTTACAGGCTCTAGGTCTTTCATAGCATGTGCTAATATGAAGTGTTTTTTCACATTATTCAAGTTCATAAACACCCATTTTCAATGATTGAATTGAGTAACTACTCTGTGTAGGTCCAGTGGTTGTGTTTAGTTTACAGCCCATATGTTGGGATGACACCTTTCCTTTGCTATGAGTATCTGATTCCATTATCCATTCCTAGATTTTGTCTGATACCTAGGCTCAGATCACAGAGCTCAGTGGTACATAAGTTCTTTTGTCTTTTGTTTCATGAATTTCAAATCATTGGAAGATAAGAGGCTAAAATTTATGTGACTTTTAAAGTATAACTTAAAAAAATATATGTTACATAAAACTAAAGGTTTTCGAAAGGAATTTAGAGATGATTTGACTTAGCTGAGATTTTTTTTTTTTTTTTTTTTTTTTTTTTTATAATTTGGTTAAAGTTAAAGACAGGAAAATTTGGATGATGATGGTTTTAGTGATCTCTAGGAAGCAAAACAGTTTTTGTTACTGTTGTATTGGTAGGAATAGGCACTATCTTACTAAGAAAACCATTTGATTGGGAGTGTGCTTACAGCTTTAGAGGCTTAGTTCATTATCATCATGGAGGGGAACATGGCAAGCAAGCATTTATTCATGGTGCTGGAAAAATAGCAGGCCATTCTTTATCCTGATTTACTGACAGCAGGAACAAGAGTATGACCCTGTAGTAGGACTTTTGTAACCTCAAATACCACACCTAGTGACATATTTCCTCAAAGAAGCCCTGGGCCTCATCATTAAAATCTTAACAGAGTTGCACTCCCTGGTAGTTAAGTACTCAAGTAAATGAGTCTTTCTGATACAAGCTTATTCAATCACCATGTGAGTAATGGTAAATTTAAATGATTTAAAAGACTTAATTTTTATTGGAATTTGAGTTTAGAGTATGGCATTAAGGATAAAGAGTGGTTATGTTGTTAATGTGCCTCAAATAATCAAAGAGGATTCCAAAATTTACCAAACTTTGTAATTGGTGGTAATAAGCCCAAACAGAATATTTACCTGTTAATTATGATGTTCTGTTGGAACAATTTAATCACTAACATTCAGTTATATGCAAATGACTGGTATAGTCTGAAAAATAACAAATAGGGATACCTATATACTGAGAAAAATTCAGTTATTTGTGACACCTAAGTAGGCTAAATTGATAATTGTCCCAGGGACAGCTGTATAATTTTAAGGGGCCAACTAAATTAACAATCAGAAAGTATTGTTCTTAAAAGAGAAACTGTGAATAGTGTTTCTTTTTCTGAAACTGTCTATTGAGTATTTTACATTAAAGATGCAAAAAGAATATAATTATAAAGCATTTTTATTTGTTAACTGTACATTGACATATCATTTTTTAAAATACCTTTTACTTGTTCTTCTCTCCAGGCTATGGGAATATCGAAAGTTCCTAGAGCTTTAGCCCAGAGTCAGGCCTAGTACATACTAATTACCAGGTAATTGGCTACCCATCTCACAAAATAATTCAGTACCATGTATTTCTGGCCACAGATGATTAAGTAAATTTTTCATGTTTGTCACCTCAACCTGTGAAAGATGAGTGAGTCCTTGACCATTTTCCAAACCTAGATTTGTATTTATCCAGACACGGGCTTCAAGTAGATACTTAACCAAATATTGTGGAATACTGTCTTTCTGTGGGGAGAGTGTGCAGTCTTTCTAGTGTCAAGTCTTTTTTTTTTTTCTTTATTTCTTCAGGTATCTAGAAGTAGTGATGAATCATTATATAATGTCTTCTCATGAAAACATGATCCAATAGGTTTCAGCAAGATTATTGTTGCAAACTCTGGAAATGTGAGGATAAAATATTAGACTGGGCCAGCTATGACTCTAAGTAGCTTGGAAATAGTGGTTGGCTACCTGTGCTGGGAACATAGGGAGCAAATAGGCAATGAACTTAGCAAGATCATAAACCAAAGCAATAGACGCCTATTAGTCTTTAAAATTCCAATTAAAAAATCAAATCATTCATAATTTCAGGATATTAACATTAACATTTTGAGTAGAAGTCTGTCCTTCTGCATTTGTGGAAAATGCACAATTGTTTGTTTTTTTTTTTTTTTTTCATATACATCTTCTTAAAGAGGGTCTGACTACAGAGAAAATAGCTGCACAATATCAATTCTGTTTCCCATTTTCCAGAGTATTCTATGGGAGACTGGTCTACAAGAGCTTTATTGCAGAGGTCATCTTAATATCTGCAATTATAGTTTTCTCCATTTTTTGACTGTGTAATTTCTTCTTTTAAGTTAATTCTTGGTAAAATTGATGTTAAAATTATGTAAATATTGATTTTAATATATCTATTCCTAAAGGTGTTGCATTTTGAAAACAAATCATTCTTCTTTCAATTAATACTGATTTCTTCCACAAGAAAGTTTTACATATTTTTCAAAGGAGCTCAAAGAATTAAAAAAAAACAAAAACCTTAATGCTATGCAATGGTTATCATAAAATATCCAAAAATTAATTATAATATTATCATCCAGTATCATAAAACAAGATGTTTAAAAATGTGAGTAACAACTTAATTCAGCCAAGTTAGTCAGTTTTGATGTTCATACTCATTATTAAATGCCATTTTTTTAAGAGGAGTAATTGCCATTTTTTTTTTGCTACTGATTCAAGTCTCATTAAAATCCAGCATCACAGTGAAACATTATTTAATTAACTCCATCTGACCTTGAACATGTCTCTTGCATTACTTCACTTCTTGCAATTTCAGCTTTTTCCTTTAAAATGCTTTGAATTCACTTCTTCCATAATTAATATTATCTACTATTACATATACTTTGCATTACATTTATCATAGGTATGATACTATAAATTGGTTTATGAAAATAATTCCAATAATCATAACAAATTAATGTCATTTTAACTTAAATTTTTTTCTTAGACTCTACATTGCTTTACCTATCAAGAAAACATATTTTAATTTTTTAATTAAACAACTTTTTTTTTTAAAAAAAAGATAAATGTACAGATTTTAAAAGCTTCCACTTGCTACCATGTACTGTTCCTTCTCCCAATCACCCTTTCTACTTAGGTGGCTTGGCATTCCCTTACACTGGGAAAACATACCTTCACTAGATCAAAGGCCTCTTCTCCCATTGATGCCAGACAATGCTATCCTCTACTACATGTGAACCTGAAATCATGGGTAATTCCATAAGAACTCATTGTTTGGTGTTTTAGTCCCTGGGAGCTCTGGATGGTTTGGTTCATTTATAATGTTCTTACCATGGGGTTGCAAACCTTTCTGCTCCTTCAATTTTTTTCTCTAACTATTTCATTGGGGTTCCTGTGTTCTGTCTAATGGTTAGCGGCAAGCATCCTCAACTATATCTGTATGACTCTAATAGGGCCTCTAAGGAGGCATGCATAACTTGATCCAGCCAGTAA
This sequence comes from Micromys minutus, assembly GCF_963924665.1. NCBI lineage: Eukaryota > Metazoa > Chordata > Mammalia > Rodentia > Muridae > Micromys > Micromys minutus. The sequence goes on from NC_137953.1 coordinate 10,767,477, forward strand.
GTGCATCTTGGCATAAACAATAGTGCTTGTGTTTGGTGGCTGCATACAGGGTGGCAGGGGATCCCCAGGTGAGACAGACTCTGAATTTTCTTCAATTCCTGTTCCTCTATTGACTTTTTATTTTCTCTTGTGAGTGTTTGAACCCAGATATATTTCGATAGAGGAATGGATACAGGAATTCTGGTACATCTACACAATGGAGTACTACTCAACTATTAGAAACAATGACTTTAAGAAATTCCTAGTAAATTAAATGGAACTAAAAGCTACCATTCTGCCTAATATAACCCAGTCACAAAAGAACACACCTGGTATACACTCACTGATAATCAAATACTACCCTCCAATGGCTCTGAATACCCAAGAAACAATTCACTTATCTTATGAAGCTCAAAAGGAAGGCAGGCCAGAATATGGATCTTCTCTTGGTAAAGTACTGGCAGGAATAAGGTTTTCCTGTGATTATACAAACACGTTTCTTTTATTTGTTGATTTTGGTAAATTTTTATGCCCTAATTTCTTTCCACAGCATGAGCATGCTCTTGATAAAAGAAAGGGCCTATTTTGGGAAATGTGGAAAATGTTTTAAAACTCAATATTCTGGGTTCCTATAAAGATGAATCATTAGGTTAATGTCAAAATAAAATTAAGAGCAAAGATGACACTATATGTCAAAAAGATATCAAGAGAGGGTATTTTATAATTGAAAAGTTAGCAGAATACCAAACCAAAGTACTTCCTTAAAACAAATCATTCTCTTCATTCATTCCATGTGATAAATTTTAAACAGGCTATGTGAATATAATATTTTCATGATATGAAAAATGTTTTAAAGGCAAAAGTAGGAAAATAACTAAACCAAATATGAAGAGAAAAAATATATTCCTGATCTTTGGAATGTCTCAGTGGAGGAAAAAAATGCATGGGTAATAGAAAGAAGAATTAGAATACTCTCACATTCTTGTCTGCCCTGCTGATAACTGAAAATAGAAGCCTCAACAGTTGCTCTGAAGGCCTACACTTACCAAGTACACATATACATTGTAGTCATCTGTGGAACTTAAACAAAACTTGTCCTGGAACCTGAACCCTAACTATGACTGTGTCAGCAAGAAATTGAATGATATTTTAAATAATGCTTAATTATTAATTTTCTTCAAATAACTAATAAATTATTATCTTTTTCTTGTATTTTGCATTCAACTAAGAGGAACAGGCAAGTTCCAGGATTTGTTGCTAACACTGGGCAACCTCGTTATCATTGTATATGATACAGTCATATTAGATAAACATATAAGCTGAAATGTTTATTTTCATCATGCTCTTTTACATCATAGTAGAACATTGTGGGGTGGCACAGCCTTAGGAGCTTGAGACAATTACATCCATCACATCTGTAGTCAAGAGAAAAGATACTAAATACATGTATGATCAGTTGCTTACTTGCTAATGTTTGGCTTGCATTTTCTACTCCTTTATAGTCCATGAAACAATGCCTAGGCAATGGTGCTTCCCAACAGTCACTTGGTCTTCTCAAATCACTTAATTGATTAAAGCTGCCTGAGATGTGGCTCAGGCTAACTCAGTGTAAATGATTCTCTATTGGAACTCTGCTTCAAGGTGACTCTAGTGTTCGGGTATCTACGAAATTCAACTCTTGCAGTGGACCTACCTTTTTTCCTTTCCTGAAAAATCACCAGTTTTATTCTCCAGGAGGCCGATGGTCATGTAGTTCTGAAGCCATACTACAAAATCTAATGCTTTCTATTTATTTCTTAAATTTACTTGTAACTGTTAAGATACACTTTAATAAGAATTACCATTGGCAATTATTTGAATAAGGGTTAAAGATTTGCCCCAAACACTTATCATATCCAATAGGTTTAATCATTTAATATTCTATACTATAGATTTTTGAAACATGAATTTTAACAGTACTATTGATATTCAGACACTACCACAGAACATTGTGTATTTCAAATGACTCCAGAGTGTGTTTATCTATGTGAAAAACAAAACAAAACAAATACTTAGTTTAAATTTTCCCTTATCCACTTGAAGACAGGTTAATTTCCAGCATAGTGGACACTATTTAGGATTACATTATTGATGAATATAATATCAAAAATAATCTTGTATGCAAGTCATAGCCTAATTAGGAAGCAGTCTGTACATAGAAATGCTCAAATTCAATGTAAAACAAGCAATGTTCTTATTCAGGTATGTGTATAAAACAATCTTTTCTTCCTTTTAGTTTACTTTTATGCTATTAGAGATGGAAAATACTGTCTTGATAATTTTGGATAAGTGGTTCAGCTATAGCAGATTTCAATAGCTCATCATGGTAATCTTTGATAGTTCACCAGTTTAAGAAAATAAGTGTATAGAACCCTCTCAGAGTATGGTACACCTAGACCTTAAATCATTAATAATCCAAGAGCTAGGAATATAGCCTTGTAGCAATTTTTGGTATTCAAAGATCATTATGTTTAAGCTATACACACCAAGAAAACTCTGACTGTTTCCATGTTACATTCTGTTCTACATGTACTTTATGTTTATGGTAACTAGTGGGTTTTAATGCTATCAAGCCTCTAAAAGAATTGCCAAAATGCTTTTAAAAATCTGTACATTTATCTCTCTTCTTTAAGTAAATTTGTAAAAGAAAAGTTCACCAGTTTAAAACTATGCTTTAAAAAATAAAAATAACAATATATTTTAATAACAATGAAAATATCTGATGTTAATTAGATCAAAGGCATTGCTATAAATGCTCATTATCATCTTCATCTATGTTTTTTGACATTGATTATATGAGATGGTAGCGTGAAAATTCTTAATTTTATATATGAAAATTATGTTAATATGTGTACATTAATGTATCTATGTATGTAATATAAAATGTTAGTGTAATTTATATTACTTTTTGACATGCCACATATCTAAATTGTAGTTTAAACAACATTCTAATAAATGTTTATTTATTTATTTATTTATTATACAAATAACCTGTATTGTATACACTGCCTCATGAGTATGTTATATTATTTTATATATGTGTGGTATCTCTTTTGTGTTAAGTATAATATGTAAAGAATATTAAATCAAAATATGTGAATTTTTACTGGTTTGAATATAATAAAACTAAGATAGAAAACAATTATATAGTTTGTCACATATTTAATATTTTTGGTTGATTGAGTAAAAATATCCAATTTTAAGCCCTTGTATCAATATTTATAACCACATCACAAATATTCTTGAATAAATGACTTATTAGGAAAAAATTCCAAAATAGAAAATTTAGGGGAAGAGAAATGTCCACAGCAATCAAAGAATTTTCCTGTCTAAGAAATTAGTAGGAGGAGGCATGCTAATATTTCAATGTGCAAAGTAACACCTAGAACCTAAATCCAAGCAATGAAGTGGAATTTAAAGTAAAGAGTATATATGAGTCATCTGAAGCATATATTTTCATCTCTATGCTTCTTTCCACACAAATGAGTAATGGGAAACTACAAACAAAATAAATTATATCAAGATTAAACCATTATGTAACTATTTTAATTTACTAGAAATATAAACATACTATTACTTAATTACAGTAATTAGGATATTTTGTTTAGACAAAGGTAAATTTACAAGCATGGCTAGTTGTCTAGAATAAATAATATTTTTGAAGAGCTTAGCACAATCAAACAAGCAGCCAAAAATATTTAGGTATCAAAATGTTACCAATGAATTTAAGTGCTAGAGAGAGCTAATATTAAGTACTATTTTAGGAGTAGAATGAAAAAAAATATAATAGAAACTTCCTAAAATGTATATGTAACTGAAGATGATATAAATTGAAATCACCAAATTTTGATGGAAAAGAGCTATAACTAGGTATCTCTTTTCATTAAATGAAGCTTCCAGTACCAGGTCTGTGTTAGATAAAATTGTGTTATCAGCAAAAGATAATCTATGGGAATTCATACATAACCCAAGCTGTTGCCAAAGCTATTATATTATTTGTCCACAGACTAAGATGACAACTTTACATCTTATTAAACATAAAGAAGTGGAGGTGATGGCTACTCTGAGTCTTCAATACAGTATTGCTGATTTCTTTGGCACAGAAGGGCACTGTGCTTGTTACCATAGATGGAATGTAAATAGAAACATAGTCACAAACATATGACAGAAGTAAAGTCTGCCCATAAGATGTACCAGGACAATGGTGGTGTAAAATCTGTTGTAGTAACTTATCAATATCTTGCTTGACTTAAGACACACTATTTGGGTGACCAAGAACCTGACACTAGAAAGACCATGAACCCAGGATAAATTTAAAGACAACCATTGTATCTAAGGGATATAGAAGTACAAATGTCTCCTAATGACATTCTGATAGAGTCTCCAGCAACTTGCTCTGCTGCTATTTTTAGCTAAGAATCTTCCTGCAGCAGATAACAATAACAGGGACCTAAGGTCAGCTAATATACAGAACATGAGAAACTATGAAACATTCAGCCCTAAATGAATCCTCCATTCAGTTTCTCTTTTCAGAGCCCAAGGAACCCTGAAGAAAAGGAAATGAATGAAGGATCCAGAGGACAAGGGAAAAAACTAGAGAAAGAAGGCCCTATAACCCCAGAATCCATGCACAGAGAGTCTCACAGAAATAGAGGAAATATCTATGGGGTTTGTACAGGTCTACAGTAGATAGATGGCATCCTAGAGTTGATAGGAAAAGTATGCACATGCCCCCATCCTGAACCCAGAAGGTACCAGTTGAAACTAACCTGAAAACAAACGTTATTTCTCTCTAAGGTAGTCTCATTGGTGAAATAAACAGCCCCATTTAAAAATATGAATTTATATTATCTATTTACATTCCAAATATTTCTTCCTTTCCTGGTCTCCCCTCCCAGAGTTCCTCAACCCATCTTCCTTCTCTTTTGCCTCTGAGAGGATGTTCCCTCATCTTTCCATCTACCCAACCACCTAGTATCCCCTGGACCCCCCACCTCAACCCCTAATGCCTGCATGTCCTCCTTCCCTGGGGCATTATGTCTCTATAGGATTAGGTACATCTTCTCCCACTGAGCCCACACAAGGTAGTGCTCTGCCATATTTGTTCCCTGGAGCCTTGGGCCAACCCATGTATGATCTTTGTCTCTGCAAGCTCTCTGGAAGGCAGATTAGATTATACTATTGGTTTCTTATGGGGATACCATCCACTTCATTTCTTTCAATCCTTCCTCTAACTCTTCTGTAGGATTCCTCAATCTCAGTCCAATGGTTGGCTGTAAGTAACCTCCCATATCTGATTTTGCCCCAACACCCACCCCCACATTTTCTCTCCCCATTCCTACGAATATCCCTCTCTCTGTCTTCTGTGAATACTTTGCTTCCCTATTTAAGTGGGACTGAAGAATCCTCACATGGGCCTTCCTTCTTGTTAAACATATGGTCTGTGAGCTGTATCACAAGTATTCTATACTTTTTGGCTAACATTCACTTATCAGTGAGTACATGCAATGAATGTCCTTTGGAGGCTGTGTTATCTCACTCAGTATGATGCTTTCTAGTTCCATTCATTTGCCTTTAAAATCCATGATGCCCCTGCTTTTAATAGCTGAGTAGTACTACAGTGTGTTAACAAACCATATTTTCTCTATTTATTCTTCAGTTGAGGGACATCTGCATTATTTCTGGACTCTGGCAATTATAAACAAGGCTGTTAAGAACATAGTGGAGCATGTGTTCTTGTAATACGGTAGGACATATTTTGGATATATGCCAAAGAGCAGTATGGCCCAGTTTTCAGGTAGAACTATTTCCAATTTTCTAAGGAACTTCCAGATTGCACTTAAAAAAAAAAGTTCAGCATTCTTAGTCATCAAGGAAATTCAAATCAAAATGCCCCTCAGATTCTACTTCACACAGATCAGAATGCAAAAAATAAAAAAAAAAATGAAAATGAGAGCACATGTTCCACAGGATATAGAGAAAAAGGAGCACTCTTCCACTGCAGGTGAGATTGCAAACTGGTACAACCACTCTGGAACAGAGTACTCCTAGTAGTAGCTTAAATGTTGATGTTTACATCCATTAGGGTATCCTGTGCATTATGTATAGAAATGTTAAAAGTTACACCCCTAAAATTTTAGCAGAATGAATGCCAGAATATGAGCTGAACACGGGAAATATGCTGACTGAACTTGGAAGGTTAATGAGCCTCCAACCCTACTCAAAGAGGTTCAGGCAACTAAAAAATAATGAGAACAACAGAAATAGATTTTCTTTTAAATCTAGGTAAGAGCACACCAGCTGTGTGTGTATATATACTAAGGATAAATAAAATATATTTGAAAGAGAACAATGAGAATTAAAAAAGTAGAAAAATAATTGGAAGATTAGAATGAAAAAGGAGCATATCTGGCTCTAAGAATGGAAAACATCCAAAAGCCACAGACTTTTTTCTTAGTCATGGTTTCTATTCTTGCACAAACATCATGACCAAGAAGCAAGTTGGGTAGGAAATAGTTTTTTCAGCTTACACTTCCACATTGCAGTTCATCACCAAAAGAAGTCAAGACAGGAACTCAAGCAGGTCAGGAAGCAGGAGCTGATGGAGAGGCCATGAGGGTTGTTGTTTACTGACTTGCTTCCACTGGCTTGCTCAGCCTGCTTTCTTATAGAACCCAGGTCTACCAGCCCAGGGACGGCACCACCTACAGTGGGCTGAGCCCTCCCCACTTGATCACTCTTTGAGAAAATGCCTTACAGATGGATCTCATGGAGGCATTTTCCCAAACTGAGGTTCATTTCTCTGTGATAACTCCAGTGTGGGTCAAGTTGACAAGCAAAACCAGCCAGTACACACCTCCTGAGGCACCTCACTATTTTTACATGGTACCTTTTCCTTTCAACTTTTTAAGAAAAGTGTATATAAGAAGTAATCAGGAAGCAGGAGTTGATGGCAAGGCCATGGAAGGATGATGCTCACTGGCTTGCTTCCCCTGGCTTGTTCAGCTTCCTTTATTATGGAACCCAGGTCTACCAGCTCAAGGATGACACCAATCAAAATGGGCTCTCTGACCACCGATTTCTATTTGCTAAAATGCATTACAGCTGAATCTATGGAGGCATTTATTCATGGGAGGCTTCTTTCTCTGTGATAACTCCAGCTTGTGTAAAGTTGACAAACAAAACCGACCAGTACACTTATCTAACAACAGTATTGTTAATTTCCAAATTTGAGAACCACTTCAAACCTCATAATCTTCAAATTTGAGTGTAATGTTTTCATTGCGATCTGATTAAAAAACTACTTTCATTCCCGAAATATGTGGTACTTTGGTCATGAAAACTTAAATTTGTAGATATTTTGGAGCCTCTCCTCCCAATAAGGGGGAAAAAAAGACAGTCAGATGGACAGGCAGGATTGACTTGCAGATTTTCTTTATGTTGTTTCACGTTAGAATGGATTAATACAGATTTATTTCCACCTTGCTTTGTTAAATGCTATCCTATGAAATCTGATAAAATGAAAACATCCATGAGAGAAAACTGTCTTTTATGTTATTTTTTATTTTTTATATTTTTCTATTTTTTTACTTTTATTTTATTTTTTACACTGCAGTCATTGTGCTTCTCCCAGTATGCTCACCCACAGATCCTCTTCCCATTCCTTTTCCTCTCCATCTTCAAGTGGATGTACTAATTACCAACTCACACACCACCAAGCCTGCCCACTCCCTGCAGCCTCAAGTTTCTCAAGCATTAGGTGCATCTTCTCTCACTGAGTTTTGACAAAGCTGTCCTCTGCTATATATGTGTCAGGGGCCTCAAAAAAGCTAGGCACATGCTTTTTGGTTGGTGGCTCATTATCTGAAAGATATTGGAGGTCCAATTTAGCTGACAGTGCTAGTCTTCCTTTTGGGTCGTTCATCTCCTCTGCTTCTTCCAGTCTTTCCATAATTCATCCAGTCCAATAGTTGGGTGTATGTATGTGCATTAGTTTCAGTCAGCTGCTTGTTGGTTCACTAGAATGACAGACATGATAGGCTTCTGTCTGTAAGCACAACACGGCATTAGTAATTATGTCTGGCCTTGGAGCATCTCCTTTCGAAAAATCCTGAGTTGGCAGATCACTAGACTTACTTTTCTTCAGTCTCATCTCCCTTTTTGTCCCTGCAGTTCTTTTAGACAGCAACAATTCTGTTCTAGATTAATTTGTCAACTAGATTCCTACTGACTTTGTCCAATATCCAAGTATTTGGTCACTTGTTCAGGAGGACACAGCTAAGGAAGAAGAGAGAATACCTCTGTATATTTTTAGCACCTTGCTTGACATCTCTAGCATTCTCCAGATTCTAATTTTTGTGTCTCTTGTGGAATACTTGACAAAATTAAAAACAGTTTCTATGTTTTCCCATTGCACCTGTGCTCCTGACTTATGCTTTGCTGAAATCAAATGGTGTCTAGCTCTCCTTTCCTGAACCAAATAGCCTTCCCATTTTCTGATGATTCTTTAATTTTTTTGATGAATTAAGGTTAGAAATTCTTCTCTATCACATATATAATAAAACCCTTGACTAATGGATGAAGTTTGTAATAAAGCTGTTATTTATATGGCTTGTGGTATTTTTGACATGAAGTTTTAACATCAATGAAAGAAGAAAAGAAACAGAAAACTAGACTTTTATTGTTATCGAAACAGGTCCACCTCTCTAGCCTCCCAGCTACTTGGTAGTTCTAACCTTTGGGAGCTCAACTCCTCTACTTCACACTGTGTGCTATGGCAGTAATATGTGATTCATGTGCTGTAGATGACACAGTGTAGGAAGCTATTAAGTGAGATGCAGAGAATGAAATGAAAACCTGTCAAAGAGAGCACTCCAATGGCAAGGCTGACCTCTCTGTATTGAATGTCAAGATTAGTAATAAATTCATCTTTTACTAAATATGAGCACCAATAATATCAAATCTCTTAATACTTATACAATATACCATTTATGGTTATTTTACTTATATTTTTAATAACTTGGTTATTTATCATAAGGGATTCTGAATACTGATTCTTAGGTCCTGCTCCATCTGCCTGACAGGTTAAATGTTTTTTGTTTTTTTTTTTTTTTTAATCCAAAATTTAGAGTCTTCATGCAACTTGTCATCACATACTGTCAACAATAAATTCTTCTACCTGATTAGTCATTTTCCAAGCAGGAGGTTCCCACTCTTAAACCTTATATGTTCAGCATAGAAGAAAATGTATGTTGTGCTGTTCATATTGTTTCAGAATATTCTTGTATGCTTATGAAAAAATTAATAGTTTGCATGTATTAAAAATGATACTTCTAGACATTTAAGGCTTCTGAGCAAATTGTTATTCCACTTATTCCATGAATCAAAGACTTAAGTCATGCTCTGAAAATGAGTATTGTTAATTATTGACTCATTAACCTCTACAAAGTCAATGTGTTCTCCATATCAAATTTGGCTAAATGACCGCTGGAGGGATGTAGCAGTTATGGAAAAATTTCACATGGATGAACATATTATTGCTTTACCTGTTTCTAAATGTATGCAGAAAGATTAAGGTGAAAGTTGTTACGTGCTAAGAAGAAAATGCCAAACACCCGAAGAACAAGTCCCCAGCAGGAAAGTGAAACAATGAGAGACAGAGGCAGTTTGCTTTTTAACCTTTCACATGCCTTTGCTCTTTATTTTCCCAATTTATTTTGCTTTCTCCCTTTCAATAAAGAATGTATGCTAACTATGCACAGAGAGTAGAAAAATAAACTACTAATGTATATAAACATAAATGTTAGTTCACCTTGAAGCTCCCTGGAATAAGCACTCCTCTCCAGAATGGAGCGGAGCAATTGTTTTTCTTCATGTTTCCCACTTGCATGTGTGCACGTTGTCTTCTGACACAAAATCAGGTTTTCCAAATCTTTAGTTTTTTTTTTTTTTTTTTTTTTTTTTTTTTTTTTTTTTTTTTTTTTTTTTTTTATGAATCGTTATTGAGTTATGATGAAGGTGATGCCTTTTTAAGGTGCAGAAAGTCACTTTTTTAAGGAAAAAGATGTTTCTTGGGTGATATTCTCATATTTGCATTTCCATGACTTGGGAAATAACATGCACAAACTAATTTCGGTCAAAGGGTTCAGAACGTGTGCTTACTGAGCATTTAATGTGCTTGTGTCTGCTACTGGTGTTTAAACACTGAAGGAGGGGAAGTTAATATATTCTATCAGCTCAGAGCACAGTCAGAAAGACTCTATTTACCAATATTAACAAAGGGATCTGGTAGTCAGTAGTTGCTCCTGTCAAGGTTTACTATGGAAATGACAATCACCCAGAGCAGACCTCACATACTTCCATACATAAAACTCTTAACATGCTGTCACTGATACTAACCCCAGAAATCTCAGAACACCACAGAAACAACTCACAGACTATATGAAGTTCAGGAAAAAAAAAAGAAAATGAAAAACCATTATGCTTAATCTTTACACTCCAAGAAAACTTTAACGAATTCTAGGTTACATCTTGTTATATGTGTAATTTATGCTCATTGTAACTAGTAAGATTTTAATGCATACTATCAAACTTTAAAAAAATAAAGTACTGACAAACATATATTTGTATACTTTTATACAAAAATGCTTAAAATCTGTACATTTATCTTTGTTTTTTAAAATAAAGTTGTTCAATTAAAAAATAAAATAAAATACAACTCCCCCCAAAATATCCCTTAACAGCACATTATAAACTTCTATCTTCCCAAAGGTTCTTCTCTCAAAAAATAAAATTGGAACAGTATGACAAAGATTGTCTGAGATCATGCAATTTCAGTATTAAGAAGAGTGAACCAGAAGGTTTGGGCACATATTTACCTCTAGGCCAATTTGAGATGTTTACTAAATTTTTTTCTCCAACAAACTAAACCATATAAAATTTTGACTTAATTAAAACAAATGCTCAGTGAAAAAAGGGCCTATCATGCTCAACTTGACAGTTTAAGCCAAATCCCTGGGGTACCCATGGTAGAAGCAGAGCAAGTCAACTACTGCAAATTGTCTACTGATGTTTGCTTTGGCATGGGCACACACACACACACACACACACACACACACACACACCCCAATTCATCACACAAACTTTCCTGGAAATATTTGCCCCAGGACTTCCCAAATACAAGGAACACAAGGATTGTGTCTCTGAATAAGGCTATCAGATCTGGCATTTTTATCACAAAAGTTCTTTATTTCATGAATATCATCAATCAACTAGCTCCTCTTTCTCCTGTCATGTCCACATCATTCATGCCAGTAAGCTCTATACAATACCTGTTAACACAGTCAGGTTAATCAAGTGGATGAAGATGTGTGTCTAACCAATGACTTTTCCCAGTCATGTAGACAAGACAATTTGTAGAATAAATAATATTTTACTCTTCAAAACACTTCACATGTGTCATAAAGACAGAACCCTCTAGCCCTGGTTAATATCTTAATAAAATATTAACTACAGTCACATTAAGATAAGGAACAATTTGTCTTCAGGTTATATTCCTGTATATTATATGCCCACTTTAACTTCTGTAGAAACTAAACAGAGCTCCTCTTGTTTGTTTGTTGCTGTCTTGCTTAAAAACAAACTTTTTGCAGAATTGGAGCTGGAGTGGTGGCTTGGAGATTAGAAGTACTACCTCCTCTTCCAGAAGACTTGTGTTCAATTACCAACGTCCATTGTGTTGGATCACAGCTGTCAGTAATTCTGTTCCCAAAGGATTTAACACCTTCTTCTTGCCTCTGTGGCACCAAGCATGTGCATTGTACATAGACATATAGGCAGGCAAAACACCTGTATGTAAAATACAAAGTAACTGCTTTGGTTTATGTTTTATTTCTAGTGCCTTCTACAGAGGTGGATTTCTGGATAGATACTGCTTAAAGTTGTTTTTAATCATGGAATGCATTTTTTTTCTGTATCTACTTGTGATTAAAACTTTTGCTGAGTTAAGAGAATGGGCTGGATTCTCTGGCCTTTTAGAGTTTATAGATGGTCTTTAAGAGTCTCTACTGAAAAGTCTGGCCTTATTCTAACATGTATGTCTTTTATATATTACTTGTTCTTTTACTGTTTCAGCTTTTAACCTCATTTCTTGGCTTTGTAGGCTTGGAATTTTGATTATTATGTGTAAGAAATTTTCTTTCTAGTCATGTCTATTTGGTATTCTGTATGCTCCGTGTACCTTGATAGGCTAATTCTGTGGGTTAGGACATTTTTCTTTTCAGTTTTTGTTCAAAATATTTTCTGTGACTTTGACCTAAGATTTTGCTCTTTCCATTAATCCTATTATTCTTAGATTTGGTCTGTCCATAGTTTCTTAGATTTCCTGCATGCTTTCCTGCCGGGCTCCTTTTAGACTTAAGATTTTATTTGATAATGTATCCATTCTTTCTGTAGTATTCATGTCTGATGTTTTCTCTTCCATCTCTCACATTCTATTGCTGAAACTTTCCCCTGTGGTTCTATTTGACTTCTAACAATAATCATTTTCAGAATTATTTCAGATTGGGTTTTCTTTTCTTTTATAAATAATTTTTATTTATTCACTTTACATCCCAATACCAGGCCTTCTCTTCTAGTACTCTCTCACACAAACCCTCTCCTTACTCCCCTCTTTACTTCTTTAGAAAAATGGGGAACTGCCACCTGACTACTACCCCTCCATACATATCAAGTCACCTTAAAAGTAGGCACATCCTCTCCCACTGAGGCTGGAAAAGGCCTCCTAGTTGGCCGAATAAGATCCACGGGGAGACAACAGATTCAGGGACAACCACTGTTTCAGATTTTGGGTAACCCAAATGAAGACCAAACTGCATCTCTGTTACATATGTGCCTACTAATAGCTCATGTTCAATTAACGGTTAATGTAGTTAACAGTTTAGTCTCTGGGAGCTCCAACGTATCCAGGTTATTTGACCATATTGATATTCCTGTGGAGTTCTTAGCACTTTTGGGTCCCTTAATCCTTCCTCCAACACTTCTAGAAGGCTTTCTGAGTTCTATCTAATATTTGGTCAGGGGTTTCTGTATTTGGCTTTTTTTTGTTTTTGTTTTTGTTTTTGTTTTTGTTATTTTTGTTTTTGTCTGCTATATGGAGCCTCTCAAAGGACAGTTATGCTAGGCTTCTGTCTGCAATCACAACAGAGTATCATTAACAGTGTCAGGGAGAGCTTCATACAAAAGGACGGGTCTCAATTTGGTCCAGTCATTGGTTGGCCAATCATCAGCTCTACTCTATTCTTTGTCCATGTACATCTTGTAGGTAGGACAGATTTTGGGTGGTATGTTTTGTGGGTGGGTTGCTGGCCTTTTCCCTCTACTCAGCTTTGTATTCTCAGACATGACAGATTCAGTTGCTAAACTGAATAATTCATTATACTTAAAATTAAATTCCACTTCTTAGCTTTGGTTTTCCAATGGATTTCTCAAGCAGAGAGAGCAGCAATCCTCCTCATTATGATGGGGTTCATAATGCTATTCAGTTTTCCTTAGTCTTCAGTAATTGTTAGAGAAATTCTCAAATGCCTTATTAGATCTCCCATTTTTCTGATGATGTCTTTAGTTCTGAGTCTCTAGAACTCTGTTTTCTGGTGATAATACTAGGAATATTTCAAAAACACAGATATTTACAATGCTATGTACTTGAAACAGGTTTGGCTTTTCCATATCTAAATAGACATAATTAAAACATTGTTAAGATCTTTCTAGCTGGAATACAATTGTCTTCTTGACAACTAAAAAAGGAAATAATCAATAATGACCTGATTGATTTTGGAATTTTGTGATCTCATCACCATGTATACTACAGCTTTCTCTTTGCTTCTAGTTAAACTTCATGCTATTCTCTTAATCAATTTAAAACATTCTGAAAATTACCAAGCTAAAAAACAGCTTAGCTTCTGCTTCTCTTTGACACCACATTACCATTTACACTTACTCAATGACTACTAAGATATTTCAAACATTATGTGGTCTCCCTGGCCCCAGTTTTCTTGTCTTGAAAATTCAGTTATTAATCATATTCTGAGTATTGATGTTATTATAAAACTGAATGAGATGTAATATTTAATATAGGTAGCACATACTTCCAGTTAAAATGTGTTGAGAAGAACTAATTTAGAAGTGTCATGCATTGAGTGATTACTACTTACACTATATGCATTCTATCAGACAAACTTTTGTGCACAGCCTAGGTTAGGCAGCCTAAGTTCTGCCTTTTGAATTATCCATTCTTTTTGCTCTTAAAAGTCATGTGGAGAGCAAGGGTACACTTTAAAATGAGTGAAAAGAAGCAGCCAGGTGAAGAGGATTACAAGAAGACGTTCTGCGAAAAAGTGGGAGGAAAGACTATAAACACCATAGATAATATTATTATATTGGTGAGTCTAATAAAATATGGAACAGGACTCCAGGAGGGTGAGGATTACAATAGGGGGATAAGTTATTTAGGACTCAAAATTAGTGCACCAGTGATCACAGAACTGATGAAGAATGTCATATGAAAGCTCTAACTGCTGGAAGACACAGGCATTGAGAAAATATTAAACAATATACTCAAAAGGTAAGTGATGTGAAAGCCAGAAAGTTATTAAGAAACTCATGAAAAAAATACCTTTAAGATAATCACAGAAAGATAATACTGATTTAAGTGAGGAGTCTGGGGATCTGTACATTTTAGTTAATATTTGAACAATTAGTGAAGAAATGTAATATTTCAATAGCAGCAATCTCATTTAGGGAACTGTTGCTGCTTTAACTAAAAACAATGTAAACATGGTCATTCTCTGGATTCTAACCCACTATTAGCAGATGGTATTAACAGTGAGCACATTGTGGAAGACCTGATTAATGATTTTCTCTCTCTATCTGTACCTTGGCAATATTTACTGACACAGAGACATGTAAACAAGTATAAATGTGTTGTATTTATCTAAAAATATTTAAATTAAATTTGCTAAAACACACAGAAGATAGGCTGAGGTAAATATCAGATATTGCATGTCATGTTGATGAGTCTTTAAAGGCTGCAATGGACAAGGAGGGGCATTGAGCACTGCATGCTTAGTAACAAACAGATGGCTAGCATAAGTCCTGTTTTAAGGTAAATGAAGTTTAAATTTTATGCCAAAGTTTGAAAAGACTGCATAAAGTTTATTGGCACTAAAACTGATTTGTAATAGACCTCCCTATTCAAGGCATAAAGCATCCAGCAAGAGTAGATCTTATAGAAAGTTAGGAGGAAAGAAAGACATGGAAAATAGTTGAGTAGGCCATTTTCAATTTATTCTTTCAATGTGGAGTTTCTGGTTCCTAAACCTATGACAAAAAAAATAAGTATTTATATAGAATAAAGTAAAAAGTTACATGGGGAACATTTTTCTCACTGTGATCTGGACCACTTTAAACCTTTTTATTGAGTGCCTCATGTTCACACATACCAACACGCAACATAGTTCTTTTGTTCTCTCATTAATTCCCTTTAAAACAGAGTTGCTGTTATCAATGAGAAGAGAAAATGACAAATTATACAATATTAGTAAAATATTTCAGAGGACACATTTTTCATGGTATTGCATGTAATATACCAGTTATTCCTCTTGAAAGTTTGACATATACAATATTGTTTTCCACAACTTCTTTCTCATTCTCTCATTTACCTCACCCCCATACTACATATCCTCAACTATCTTGAAATCTGGGATACAGGGAAACATGATAGAGATGGGAACAGATTGTAGATGAACCTGGATATGGTGATGAAGAGGAAAAGATAGGGATGGATATATATATATATATATATATATATATATATATATATATATATATATATATATATATTGAGAAAATAGACATAGATATAGGCCTATATATGGTGAAAGACTGCTAGACATGGAGATAGACATGCAGAAGTAGAGGAATGGAGAGAAAGAGGGCGATGGCTGCAGAGAAATGGAAAGATAAATCAAGGTAGAAGAGATGCAATAAAGACAGAGATGGGTGAAAATGGAAACAGAGAAGGAGATAGTGAGAGATAGAATGCCATAGAAGGAGAAAGAAGTAGAAGGATCTAGATGGAAATAGATAATAAGTAGATGATAAGTAGATAGATGGTAATAGATAATTAGCTAGAGAGATAGGTAATAAACAGATGGCAGACAGTGGATATGTTGAAAATATAATGAAAAGGATAGAGAAACAGAGATAGATGATGTAGATGCTACACATATAATATAGAGACAGAAACAGAGAGATTGAGAAAGAGATAAAGAGAGTAGGCTAGAGGTAGAGAGGAGAGAAAAAGAGGATAGAGAGAGCTGTGGGAGAGAAATTCAATTTAGAAATATTTTTCTTGTAAAATATTTGAACAACAATTTTAATTGTTATTTAATTAAAACTCAGGTCCCATCCGCATCCTTCCTAATATACACAAACAACATTTATATGACATCTTCTCACTTCCTCTTGCTGTCTTTGGTGAAGGTCTCTACATAAATTTTACATATACAGGGAAAACCATACATACTCAGGCATACCCTTAGGCCTCACACACACACACACACACACACACACACACACACACACATAAATATATACATGCGTACATACATACATATCATTCACAAATATCATATAGGCATACACAGGCATACATTCAGACATTTAAGTGCACACACATAAACTAATACCGATATACATAAATAATTGACATGTACATATACAAAGCAGAAAACAATAAACCGAAACAAATTATTTTTTAAAATATATATGTCTAACTAAACTTGTTGCAAATCTCCCTCTCTCATACTTACTTATTTAAGCAAAATCATTTTATCATTGCAGGACAAACCTCTCTGGTTTCTCCACTTCATATATTTTTCATAAATATGACAAACTCTGTTCCATATCTGCAAAAAGGCTTACTTATTTTTTCAGTCATGTTCAATATGATACACCCAAATACAGTAATTTACATATAAAAATCATTTATGCTTCAACTCACCCAGTCTTTTCCCTCTTCCTCAAACATTTTTTTTCATTTCCTATTCTCTATTGAAAATTTCATTTTAGTCAAATTTGAAAGATATTGTATATTCATTATATTATTTTAAAAAATTTACATTTACCAATTTTTCATAGAGTTGGAAAGAGCAATGTGCAATTTCATATGGATTAACAAAAGACCTAGAATAAGGAAATCTGTCCTCAACAAGTAAATATCTGCGGGTATCACCATCCCTGACCTCAAGCTATATTACAAGGCAATCAATCATGTTAAAACCTGTATGGTACTGGTACAGAGATAGGCACGTGGATCAATGGAATAGAATAGAAGATCCAGACATGAGCCTTCACATATATGGTCACTTGATTTTTGATAAAGGAGCAATAAACTTTCAAAGGAAAAAGGACAACCTTTTCAACAAGTGGTGTTGGTCCAACTGGCACTCAGCATGAAGAAGAATGAAAATAGACTCTTTCTTACCTCCTTGCAAAAAGCTCAAGTGCAAGTGGATCAAAGATATCCACATTAAAAGAGGTACACTTAAACTATTAGAAAAGAAATTAGGGAAAACCTTAGAACACATAGGCACAGGAGAAAATTTCCTGAAATGAACACAAATGGCTTGTACTCTAAGGTCAAATATAGACAAATGGGATTTAATGAGATTGCAAAGTTTCTTTAAGGCTAAGGACACTGCCAAGAAAACAAAATGGCAGCCAACAGATTGGCACAAGATCTTTACCATCCCCACATCTGATTGAAGCCCAATATCCAAGGTATACAAAGAACTCAAAAAGCTAGACACCAGAGAATCAAACAACCCTATTAAATAATGGGGAACAGAGCTATACAAAACGTTCTCAATTGAGGAATATTGAATGGCTGAGAAGCATCTAAGAAACTGCTGGACATCTTTAGTCATCAGGGAAATGAAAATCAAAACAACCCTAAGATTCAACCTTACATCAGTCAGAATGGCTAAGATCAAAAATTCAGATGACAGCAGATGTTGGCAAGGATATGGAGAAAGAAGGACATTTCTCCACTGTTGTTGGGCTTGTAAACTTGTACAACCACTCTGAAAATCAGTCTGGCAATTCCTCAGAAAAGTGGACATAGTACTACCTCAAGATCCAGTTATTCCACTTCTGCGCATATACCCCAAAAGTGCTCCAACAGAAAACAAAGACACATACACCACAATGTTCATAGCAGCTCTATTTATAATAGCTAGAAGCTGGAAAGAACCCAGATGTTTCAGTAGATGAACTGATACAAAAATTGTGGTGCATTTACACAATGGAGTACTACTCAGCTATCAGAAACAATGACTTTATGAAATTCTTAAGAAAATGGATTCATCTAAAGATTATCATCCTGAGTTAAATAACCCAGTCACAAAAGAACAGATATAATATGCAGTCACGGATAATTTGATACTAACCCCAGAAAGCTCTGAATACTCCAAAATCAATTCACAGACTATATGAAGTTCAAGAAAAATAGAGGCCAAAAAATAAAAAATCATTATGCTTAATCTTTACACACCAAGAAAACTTTGAATATTTCCAGGTTACATCTTGTTTTACATGTGCTTTATGCTCATTGTAACTAGTAAGATTTTAAGGCATACTATCAAACCTTTAAGAAAATCAAGTAGTGACAAAAATATATTCATATATTTCATGCAAAAATGCTTTTAAATCTGTACATTTATCTCTGTTTTTAAAATAAATTTGTTTAATTAAAAAAAATTAAATTTACTTACACATATAGACATGTATATGTGCCAGAAGTGGGATTGTTTCTGGAAGCTGTCTTATGAGATGATATTTTGCTGAAACAGAAATGTGGTATTTTTCTGAAAGCTGCCTGGTGAAATGACATGTGTCGTTTTGCTTGAGAGGACTTCTGGGAGAATGCATGGTGTAACTTAACGGACAGTGGACAATGCTCTGGCACTGCTTGGCCTTGTTGGTCTTTGTTGTCTTTGCTTATGCTGGTCTTTGCTGATGATGTTTTTTTTTTCGTTGATTCACTTTGACTTCCTTTCTGACCTTTGTGTATTGTGATTTCATAGAAGAAAAACACACAAAGGAACTTCTGGTGGTGTTCTTGCTGCTGCTTGCTGCTTTGGCAGGTTCCCGATGATGGGCAGAGCCTTGTGGTTTGTTTTCCACAGAACAGCTACTGCTGATTCATGTGTCATGATTAGCTAGTGGACTGGACAGCTGTTAGTGAAGATTGAGCTTGGCTTAAAGTACTACTTTTAAACAGATACATGGTCCATTGTTCTTTTAGGGAATTTCCTGCCTTACTTTTGGTGAGTGAGCAATAAGGGAAGTTGAAACATTTAAGAACCCTTATAAAAGTAGGTTTTGAAAAATATCAGCCTACAGATGTGTGAAGAGGTCAGAGGACATCTGGAGGTGTCAATTCTCTTCTCCCATCCTAAAGAAGGATGGCATTCAGACATCACATGAACCTTTACCCTCTTGACCAGAATACAAGACTCCATACTCTTGTATTAAAATATATCTTTACCCCAATACCTTTGTGAAATTTCTACCAACCTCTACTTCAGATCTGTATTTCATGTAAAATTTTGCTTAACTCTTAAGACTATTTATACACTCCATTGTAAAGGCCAAAAAAATTTCATGAAATGTTTAAGTGTAAGTGATCATTATATTTATAATCTAGTAATTTTACAATTACACATTTGCCCAATATATAATATGTTTCAACAGTTTTAAGTGTATTTGTACATATACATAGGTGATGGTTAGTTTTATGGCAACTTTACAAAATCTAGAGTTAGCTGAAATGGAATAACTTCAATTGAAAAAATGCACCCATAAGATACAACTCTAAAGTATTTTCTTAATTTGTGATTGTTGGAGGAGAAACAAGCCGATAACACTTATTAGGTTATTAATCTCTTTTAGAGTTATAAAGTACATGATCAATAATGTTAGACCATTGCATACAACAATAGAAATAATTCAGATCTAGAGACAACATAATTTCATAGATTTATAAATAATATCTAATTTCAGTAGTTGTGAGAATTTATACTTTATAATCTTTTGAAAATTGTTAAAATAAAAATTTCATAGCTCAATATTTTCTCATACTAATTTAGTTTTTGGAATATGATCTTTGCCTTCTATATTAGCCCAAATTTCTCTCTTCTGTTTTCTGTAGGCTTTGGGGAATCACAGATTTGTTTAAATTCCAAATACGTTTAGGCAAGAGGCACCAAGTCCATAAAAATAAATTAATGTAAAAGTAGAACTTGAACTGATCTCTGCTGATTTCTGGACTGAGAGCCAGCTAACTGACACTACAATTTTCTATAATGGATGAAAACTCTTATTAATCTCATTAATAAAATGGAGATTTTATATAAGTTCAATTTGGCCAAATCCATAGGCTTTAAGGTCCAAACTTCAACAGGAAGCACCTGTGTCCATTTTTCTAGGTAAAAGCATTATCTTGATGAAAATGCAATTTGTGTGAGAAGACAGAGTGATCAATTTAAAACAAAGCCAGAAGAATTAGGCTCATATACATGGTGTGTGATCATCTTAATTAGGAGACAAGCCAGTGGACATAACATCTCATCTTTGTGCAACTATTCACAAAGCTCCAGCAGGAAAGAGATGGCATAGCAATCTGGAAGGATCAAGTGCACCTATAAAAATTCTGCTAACGTCCAAGATGCACATCAGGTGTAATTTGTGTATGGTCCAGAATACTGAGCATTTTGGAAGGGAATCGAGTACCAAATCCCCTTGCATTCAAAAGGTGCAAAGAATTAGTGGAGTTAATAGGTTTATGAAGCATTTGCTGGTAGTGTGTTCTGACTGAATGCAAAGACTCACCCTGTAATTGCAGAATAATGAAGCTTAATCCAGGGCAAGGATCAGAATCCATACGAACGGCAATAGCTTTACCAGCTAAGATAGATGTGATAAAGCTATTTATTCCAAACAAGATGATTTTGCCACGGGTGCAAACATTTTCCTATTAGAACAATCTGTGTATATCATGGTATATAAGAGAAGCAAAATGACAATGATGTATCTGAGTTACATTATATAATCATGTTTAAATATATAATACTCAGGTGAATAAATATGTTTATGAATAAATATGCTGTGAATACATAAAAATATTGTGTTTTCAGTGGCTGCTATTATCTTATAGGCAAGGAGTTAAAATATATCTATGCCATGATCTAACTTGTTGAGAAAGATGAGGATTTCTATAAGAAACCTAAGTTGTCTCTTATATTTAGAAAGGGTACCCTACAGGTTATCTTCTTTATAAAATAAATACAGTCTTAACTCTCAGGGTTAGAATCTCTCATTAAAGATCTTTTGGAGTGGATTATGAATTATACAATTAGTTTACAAAATGCTGGTACATTGATCAAAATTATATATAAACCTCAGAGTCAGCTGAATGTTGACTGATTTCAGAATGTAACTCATATTCATACAGTTATTTTCAGAAGGGATTGTTTGGCTTACATTTCTACATCACAGTGCATCACCAATGGAAAAGAAACCGTGGTAGGAAATTCAGACACCAAGAAGGAACTGTGTTTGCTGAATCATGTGGCTCCTTCTGGTTCATGGTCAGTTAGCTTCTTATGTAGCCCATGACTTTCTGCCAGGGGGGGATACTGCTGCCTACAGTGGCCTGGGATCTCATTTACTAATTAGCAATCAAGGAAATCTCCTGAATCAAGAAATGCTCCTGAATCTGCTCTGGGTGCTCAGCTCTCTGTGAGCAGGTCATGTATCCTGATCAATAACTTTTACTTACAGAATATTCCATTACAATTCCTCTGTAATGAGGGGGGTAATGTTTTGTTTTAAAGACATAGTTTTATCTTTATTTATGCCTACATAGTTTGTGAGTTTAGGAACTGTTCAACAATGCTGAGATGACAGGACTTAGAGTTACAACTGATATGAAGTTTGACATTCGTGGTGGGAGTGAAAGTCAGGTTCTCAACAAGTGCAGTAAATACAAGGACCCACCAGTTTACTGACTCGAAACAATTTTAAACCAAAATATACTTCAGTTTGTGAGAAACATAAAATGATAGATGTGAATATGCAGAATAGCATCACTCTAAGAGCTGGTGTTCTCATGACATCTTCTCTGAGACTGGAAATGCATTATTCTTCTTACCTTAGCTATTGTTCCTAGACATTTGAAACTGGAGTCCTGGGAATGTGCTCTGCATTCTATAATTCTTCATAAGCCTCTCTCTGGTTTGCTAAATTCTTATTGCAAAGTATCAGTTAATAATTCTCTTGTTCCTTTTTTTTTTTTTTTTTTTTTTTTTGGTCTAAAATGCTACTGCTTAAAAGACCCACCCTTACTTGCAGAAAATGTATTTCAAAATCTCTAAGAGTTTGGGTGTTTTCTCATTCATTGTCTACAAACCAAAATCTCGAGAATATATATATATATATATATATATATATATATATATATATATATATATATATATATATATACATACATATATTCTTTCTTAATTTTATTAGGATTCATTCAGAGTCAAATTTCAGCATTTTTGTTTTCAATATTAACAAATTGAAAATTGTAATTTTTTTTTATATTTTTTGAAAATGTTTTCTTCCTAAAAGCAATGTTAGAGAGAGTAGTCAAAATCCACTTTGAATAATTTTAGTACAGTCTGAAATTTTTCATATTTAAAATACATTTGTGTTGTTAGTACAGTTATGAAAGCAACAATAACTTCTAAAAATCCCAAGATTTTCTGACCTGTCTAATATCACCTATTTTCCATCCCACAGGTTCATGGGTGGGAGAAAGGTGAAAATCTTTTAGTTACTGCCAGAAATGTATCAAGTTTTCATAAAAAATCATTTATGTCAACATTAAGCAATGCCACATCAAGTGTAATGAGATATTTGTGGGTGTACAAAGCTAGGAAATAAAAAACACAGCCTTATATAAACATTGCAATCCATTTACAAGAAGTCCATCATTTCTCAAACAAAATGATCAAATATTTCAGATGTGTGTGTGTGTGTGTGTGTGTGTGTGTGTGTGTGTGTGTACATGAGGACATACATTTCTCTGTTTTCATTTCCAGCCTTTCTGTTCAGATGTAATGTGCACAGAATGTTATCTGTCATTGACTTTGAAGTAAAATTCTCAATTAGATTTTTGGAGAAAAAAATGAGACTAATAAAGAGGGAACTCACTTTTAGTACAGTTATGTACTGTGAGTGTGCTTAAAAGTACATGTGTTAGAGTTCTGATGATGGAGGCTCTTCTACCAAATAGAAATCTCAAAGCATTTTTTCTTATGTACTGCGACAGATCCACAGCTATTGTTAATACCATGTCAAAAAGCAATGTAGATAAATAGGTGACTAATAAAAAAAATTCAAACCACAATTAGAAAACTGATCATTCCAACCTATTTTGACCTAAACACTCTGGGTTCTATCCACGTGTCCCTGAATCATACCACTATTCTCACTCCCATATATCCAGTGCTTCATAGAGGGCTTCTCCAATGACAGTGGGGATACACTAAATTCTTAGTATAATAGAAAAATATCACTTTGTCTTATGGAATAAACCAACCTGAGTCTCAATCTTAAAAGGGAAGTTGACTTGAACTACTCACTGAAAAGGAGAAGGTAATGAACTTTACCACTAAGTCCCTGTTTCCTGTTTTTATTTAAATTTTATTTTATCTATAGCTGCTTACTGAATGAACACATGTTTGAAAACATGATAAGTTGTGAAAACAAATAATAAGTTGATATGGGAAAGCAAGGTATGTTAGTTTTTTAAGAAAATATATCAAGTTTGTTTTTTCCCACACACATATAGACAGAAAGATGATAGATAGATAGATAGATAGATAGATAGATAGACAGACAAATAGATAGATGTTAGTGAGTGCAGAAGATGGTACTGAGGTGAAGGTCCTTTTGCTCTCGTTGATTCTTTTCTTCCATGTTATGTCTTAGAATAGAATACAGTCATGGCAGCAAGTATTTTATCAACAGAATCATCTTATCTATCCATGTATTTTGACTTAATTGTAATGGGCCCTCCCCCTTCATGTACTTAAATTTGTGATCTCCAGATGGTGGTATTCTTCTGAGTGATTCTGGAAATCTTAGGAGGCAGAGCTTTCCTGTAGGAAGTAGGTCCATGGTCTCAACATTTATATTCTTGCTTGAATTCCTGTTGATTCCCTGTTTTCTACTATGTATGCAATTTAGCAAGTCACCTCACTATAATGAAAAGTTAATCTCTAAAGCTGTAGTTGCAAAAAAAGTACTTTCTTAAGTTGTTTGTCAATTATTTTGACTCATCCAGGAGGAAAATAACTAGTAAAATAATGGTTTTTTATTAACAATTTATGTTTGAAATCATTTTTTTGTGATCCTTGTCACAATCATATGGGGTAAACAGGAGGGACAAATGGGCATTATTTTCCTTCATATAGTGCTATGGGGTATATCTGAACTAAATTCATACAGAACATGGCTTGTAATATATGATTTTACATACTAAGTTTGAACATATTAAAATAGCATAGGATTGTTTTTGAAAAACAATACATTTTAAAAATTGCAATTTTAAAAGGCAAAGGGAGTGAATGACCCACAGGCCACAATAAAATTTTATTTTCCAGATATGGCATGTGAGCTGCAGTTAGGAAACCACATTAGCTGTGACAGTGTGAACAAGAACTACCCAATCTATTCAGTCAATATATTAGCATGAAGAGCTGGATCAGGCATGAAGAACCACATTAGGTGAAGAGCTATTGGAAATTGATACCTGTTGCAGAAAGAGAAACCGAGGGAAAGAGAGGGGGGGGAGGGAGAGGGAGAGGGAGAGAAAGAGAGAGAGAGAGGGAGAGGGAGAGAGAGAGAGACAGAGAGAGAGAGAGAGAGAGAGAGAGAGAGAGAGAGAGAGAGAGAGAGAGAGAGAGAGACAGACAGAGAGAGACAGAGGGAGACAGAGAGAGAGAGAGAGACAGACAGAGACAGACAGAGAGAGACAGACATAGAGAAAGAGACAGACAGAGAAAGACACAGAGATATTGATTTATTTATTTTTTGTGTGTAGTCCTTCTTAAATCTAAAATACTCAAGGTCAACACACATAAGATAGCAAACACAGTGTAAGAGGTATTATGTAGGTTATAAAGAACATCAGAGAATACAAAGTTTAGTGGATGGAGAATGGATAGGATTTTAGGAGAAGATGTAGGCAGGGACTGAATGTGATCAAAATACATTGTATAATACTTTAAAGTATCCAACTAAAAATAAATAGAGTGAGCATGTACTATCGTGTGATAATCTTTCCTAGTGCATATTAAGAAATGGGAAAGATCATTCTTTGGTCAAAGTTTATGTTGATTGTTTTGTGGCTAAATTGTTAGTACTTGAAATATACAAAAAGAACAAACAAAAAGAATCTCCTTTCAGAAAATAAATACAGATCAGAGGGAAGATAAATTGAATAGGATATGTTAGGCATACATAAGAATTTGAATTGGAGCCTCAAATTTAAATATCAGACATGATCACACACAGGAAAAATAAAGACACAGTGATCCCTAAAGATTAATGGTTAATTAGTGTACCTGAAGTTGTGATTCCCTGTTGAATGACAGGTGTTAAAATATCAAAAGATATTTGTTGTTATTGTCATTACATTTACTTGGGGGAAAAGCCATGTTTACTGACAATAAAATTATAATTGCATTTCAAATCAGTATTTTACCAGTAATTTTCTAGTGTTTGAAAACATTACATTTAACTGTCTAGTGCTTTCCCTGCTCCAGTTTAAAAAGATACTTTGAATTCAGTGATTACTGTTATTTGATAGTTAAATGATGTAGCCAAAGTAATACATTTTACTCCTCTATAGTTATTTTTTTTTAACACTAGAGGATCATGAGAGTTCTGATCTTAGTTGTGTGAAGCATCTCCAAGTTTTGATAGTGAGGTCATGAAAAGTCTGTTCTACTCATAATACACCAGGTAGACACTTTGTCCTTTTAAAAGAGTAAGTTAGCATTTGCATTTTTAGGGTAAAAGTAAGGCAGGTTAAAATTAACTTGTTTATGGTCCAGAGTAAATGGTAACATTAAGTCGGCCCCATGTAAGCCTAAATCTATTAGTCCAATGGTAATCACTAAGTGACGTTTTAGTTTTGAATTAAACAAAATTATCAACCAATGAAACGTACCACAGCTGCCAGGGACTAAAACACCAATCAAAGAGTCCAGAGACTTATGGCTCCAGGTGCATATGCAGCAGGGGTTAACATTCTCTGGCATCAACGGGAGGACAGGCCTTTGGTTTAGCAAAGATTCTTTGTCCAGTGTAGGGGAAAGCCAATGTTCTGAGGTGGGAAAGGGTGGATGAGAGAGCTAGTACCCTTGCAGAGGCAATGGAGGGAGGGGATGGGGTTGGGGGAAGGGGATAAGGGAAGGGGAAAGGGGATAACATCTGAAAAGTAAATGCAGAGAATAAAAAAAAGTGTGGTGGAGTACACCAGGAGAACAAGGCCATATGAATCAACCAAGCAAAGCACATTTGAGCTCACAGAGACTAGAGCAGCAAACACAGGTCTTACCTGACTGCACTGGGTCCTGTGCATATATTATAGCGTTTAGTCTAGTATTTGTATAATACTCCTGAGTGTGTAAATGAGTGGGTCTCTGATTCTTGTGCCTGCTTTGGGGGTTCTTTTCCTTCCATTGATTTGCCATGTTTAGCTTTGATGTAACAGGATATTTATTTTTAACCATCAAAACACATCACTGAAACTAACAGAAAGCATTCTTCTAATTGCTTCAATTGCTCTATGTCAAATTCTTAGCACCAATAATGAAGCTTTTTTCTTTATTTTTTCTTTTTTTATTAGATATTTTATTTATTTCCATTTCAAATGCTATCCTCGTTCCTGGTTTCACCTCAAAAGCCTTTTTCTAATTTCAATATAGTTTCATAATATCTGGTCCACTATTTTACCCTCAAATCTGTAACACGGAAAAACTTTCATATTCTACCATTAAATTAGAACATGCAAAATTGATTTTTCTACATGGCTTATTTCACTTAACACACTATCTTCTACTTCTATCTACCTTGCCAAAACATCATGCTTTATTTATTAGAAACATCTCAATACTATAGAACTCTGTATATTCCGTTTTTGGTGATTCGGTAATTAAGACATGGACTATCAGCCTGAATGTATTACTTGGCATCTGTGGGTACTGATAAAATAAACATGAGAATACAGCTGCTTGTTCTACATGCTGGTTTCATTCTGTCCCATCTGTAATTAGTGGACATAAAGTAGTTCTCCTTTATCATTTTGAATTATTGTTCTAATTTGCATTACTTTGAACAGTCTGTGCTTTCATGGTTTCTATACCCTTGTTCTTATGTTCTAGACTTATCAATGCTTCTCATTTACTATTTGATCATTTAAGTGTCTCTTTATTAGGAGTTTATATCTATTTCTTATCATTATATTTATCCTTATATTTAAATATATTTCTTATAGGAAAAGATAAATTTTGGGGCTGTAGAAACCTAATTTGGTCTTCTGATAAAGCCTCACTCTTATAGACATTTTAATGACTATTTAATTTTTAAATAGTATTCTAAAATATAACGTTCATTTAAGGTTTTTTTGGGGGGGGTTCTTCATATTCTCAATAGTAACATAAACAATCTTAAATGGCAATAGTCCAAAAGTAAGTTCATTCAGTTACTGCTACAGCATTCTGGAATAAGTTATTAAGAATATACATTGCACAAAAAGTATCATGTTCAACACATTTTAGTTAAAATCCAAAGATGAGAAGAGACGAGGACAAAGTGAATTGAATATGATTAAATAGAATGATGCATATATATATATATATATATATATATATATATATATATATATATATATATATATATATATAACACATCATTTTGAAACACATATTGTATGTAGCCTAAGGCAATAATCAAATAGTAAATCCTAAAGTATAATTAAGTAGCTTCAAATGCAATTGAAGGTCTAACTGCAATAGCAAAATAAAATTCTTGTTTATTTAAAATATTCATATACCAAGAAATATTCGGACTTCTATAAAACAACACTAATAGCAAACCAAGTTAGACATAAACAATAATAATTTTTGAAGCAAATACAACAGAAAAATTTGTTTGTCTTTAAAGGTGTGTCTTAGTCTATGTTGACAAAAAGACATTAGTTGGTGCCCTCACATGCACAAGTATATAAGCTTCATAACTTAAACATTGTGTGAGATAAAACCAAGAAATAAGACATTCTGTTCAGAGGGTGTGTTTGGGAGAATTTAGAAATAAGAGTAGCGACTAAATATGATTCAATATATAAATTTATGAAATTATCCAATTTTATTTTATAAAGTAACTATATTCATATATAGTTATATATAATATATACAATATATAAATTCTAACATTAAATTCTAAACAGAAAGAATTTTATAAAATTTTATGCATATTAAGATGATATACTATCACATACATGTATGTGAACATTAATAAGTATGTGAAGGGTTTCTTATAATTGTATGGTTTATTTTGCATTAATTAATTTATATATAATAAAAATTCACTATACTGCATTATAGATAATAGATAATGGGAGTCCCATTTAAAAAACTAACCAAAAAGAGGTTTTTTTTTTTTTTTTTTTTTTTTTAAAGTTCTAGCAAATGAAAGATGCCACATTTACCTAATGGCAGAAGCCTCATGTTGAAACAAATTTTCTAGGAGAATACAGAGAAATTTGATTACTGTTGTTGATGTTACAGAAGGGATTCTTCAAAATTTTGTTCCAGTATCAAAACATGTAAACTTTTATAATGCTTAGGAGATGACTTGCTACTAATTTTTATTTATGTTTTAACTTTTTAATTTGACTTTTTCTTTTAACGAATCATGGGAGAAAGTGTAGCCACATATTTTTCTCACTCTTACACAAATGACTTCTCTTATTCACTTAGATAAATTTATTTTTGTTTTAATATTTATTTAAATTCATATAATATGAACACTTAAGAAATAAGAAGATACTTGTAGCATTATATGGATAAGAATATACTAACGTAAATCAGTGTGTATTTTTAGTTTCATAATTCACTTAATATTGTAACATGCAACTATTTGGATTTTACTTGAGTCTTTACATGACTATGCTTCTACCTACATTTGTGTGTAAACATCTCACTTTAAAGAATTGATAAAACTCTGTTTCCTATTTCTTAATCATTTTCATGTCACATTAAACCGAATGACTTACTCTTCAAGTTCTCTGAAATAGTCATTGTGATATCTGGCATTTGTTTTGTTTTTCTACTGAAACTTCACTTGACTCCTTTTCGAGTCTCTACACTTTAATTTCATATTTTATCATTTGGGAAAATGAGAGAATATTAGAGCAAGTGGCTTTAAAGCATCCCTTCAGCTCTGGTACGCAAGCACTTAAAATGAAGTGTTATATGAAGGTTATAAGATAAGCCAGCAGTAGAATTGGAAATAAAGCCCTAAGGATATCTATTTAGATTTTTCTCTTTAGAGAGAAATGAGAAAAACTCATAAGGCAGCGTGCAATATCATATGAATAAAACCCATAGAAATTAAGAGTAAAGGTGATAAGAATGTAGATGAAAAAAATCTTGAAAACAGTTAAAGACAATGCCAGGTCCCTGAAATCTGTAGCATTTTTTTTTCCAAAAATGCACATATCCAAGTTCATGACAAGTCAATTATTAATGAAGGTGTGGATTGTTTCTGTGTCTGTATGTTCCTGAGATGCCGACTAGGTGTGGGAGTTTCATGCATGCCACAGTGGACATGTAGAAGTCAGAGGACAAGTTTGTGGATCCAGTTGTCCCCTCTTATCTACACATGGAGTTAGGGGATAGAATTTATTTTGCCAGGTGTGTGTGGCAAGTGACTTCTCCTGTGGAGACATTTTTTTTTTATCTCCAGATATTTCATTTTTTTAATTTTTTATTATTCCTGTACTTATCCAATGTATGAGATAGGAAAGTATAAGAAATATCTGTCCAACCAAAAACCTTAAACAACTGAAGAACTCTGGCTTTCTTGTCTCACTGTCCTCATCCCCAGGCAGGCTGCAGAGTCAGATTCATGTGTGTCCACAATGTGGAATGGCAGACAGCACACTGAGTGTTCCATGGCTTCTACACACTGCTGTCCAATGTCACCTGTGACTCAGTCATAGCCTGCCATGAGAAAAGAAGTCGACAAGGCAATGGCAATGAT
This sequence comes from Micromys minutus, assembly GCF_963924665.1. Classification (NCBI taxonomy): domain Eukaryota; kingdom Metazoa; phylum Chordata; class Mammalia; order Rodentia; family Muridae; genus Micromys; species Micromys minutus. The sequence continues at coordinate 10,797,936 of NC_137953.1, forward strand.
ATAATTTTATTTTAAACTCAATTCCCATTTATTTGGAGGAGAGGAATGCTTGAGACACAATGTTATTATGCAGCGCCTACTAGCCAAGGACCAACTAGTATGGATTCAGCCAGTGTGGATTCAAAATTCTCTATCCTCAAGGTTTTTGAATGATGGAATTACAGAAAGACACTACCACACTCAAAAACACTTGCTGTTTTCAGACTATGGAGTTAAACAGCATTTTGAAAAACACCATTTGTTGGAGCTAAAAAGGCAGGAAAAGGTTCCATAATCAAAGCAGGAAATTAATATGTGGTTAAGAGATAGAAACAAATGTCTTAGATTTTTTTTGAAGACTGAATGAATACAATAAGACTAAAAAAAACTAAAGGTGAAAAATGAACAATTTGGGGGTTTACAAAGTTTTAGGGTTTTTGTGCTTCACTCAATTTAATTACATATTGAATCCATGGACATTATGACAAATAAAATGCTCACATACGTGTGCAACTTGTAAACACATGAAAGCATGTGCTTCTCTAAGTGAATTTCCAGGCAAAGAATGGATTAGAAGTTGAGGAAGAACTAATCTAGTGTAATCTGAGCAGAAACCTGAGGAGTTGTGTTGTCACTGCCCCTGAAGGGCAGCCCATCATTTCAGTGGTTCCCTGTAAACCAAACAACGGTTTACACTTACTCAGAAGCTATAAAATGAACATGAACATATGCATTTTAAAAACAAGTGTACTTTTGGAAAGACTGGGCTTTGGTAGAACAGGTCTGGAGTTCATTACCAAACAGCTTCTCAGACTGAAACAAAATAAAAAATTACACACTGTTCTCTCATGAGGAAGAAGCTGGATGTCCACAAATCTGAGCCACCATTGCAGCTGGCTTCAGAGCTGACTCTCTTTCTCTGGAGGTTAGAGAAAGAGAGTGTCGTTTGAGTGGATTTTCACATACAAAAGAAAAAAAGAAATATATTGTCTTTATTTTACATATATTGGTCATTCCATGCCCAAGGTTTACATCCAAATTTGAACCAAAGTTAACTAATATTTTCACCCAAATCCATAATCCTAAATCATCTTAGCACTGCTTCTCAATACATTTTTATTTCCTTTCAGAATTTGTTATTATTTATCTCCCAAACTTTATGGACTTTGTCTGTAAATTATTAAGTTCAAACTTGATTAAGTCACAGATAAGATTCTATTCCTAAAAAAGGAAATTATACTACCTGTTCTGAGGATACTGTTTCTGTTGCTGTGATAAAGTGATATTGCCAAAGAAAAATTACAGAAGAGTTTATTTTGATTTTTATTTCAGCAGGCTTGTTCCTAATGGTGAAGAAGACATGGAAGCATGGACCTGAAGCTGGGAGCTCTACCTTGAAGTAGAACTGCACATTTCTACTGTGCACACGACACAGTGGGCAAGAAGATGTGGAAGAAGTCTACAAATTCGCTAAGTCACAAGTGATATACTCCATTCAGCAAAGTCTTGACCTCCTAAAAGTTCCATAATACTCCTCACCATCCCTATACCATGCACCAGACAATATCACTAACTGGAAAATTAATATTCAAATACATAAACCTGTAAAGGATATTTCTCATTCAAATCATGACAAAGTAACATTCAATAAAAGAATATAAATGAACAAAATATACTTGTTGCAAAATCTTCACTTGAATAACACACGTGTCTTATCATTTTCCTATTCAGAATAACTGCTAAAGGAAGTCTTTTAAAGTGCCTCTAACACAGACAAGCCTCTCTCTGGCATTACAGCAATCCTAAATGCAAAAGAAACATTTCAAGTATTTATTCAAATGATTTCTTCCAAAATTCTTTTCAATCTGCAATCCCTATGAAATCTCTTTCTATTTCCTTCACCAACTGGCATTTAAATAATCTCTAAATTGTATTTTCTTCAGAATTATGCAGGTTGTGTATCAGTTACTCCTAGCTCTATGATTTTATGAGGGAAAAATTGATAGGACAGACATTCAACATTCTGAGCTTTTAGTCAATGGGTAATCTAGACATTTCTACAGGAAAATAAAAAGAAAAAGTTTGTTGCTAAAGCATGTTGCACTTGTATAGGAATCCCAGTATTGTATGTACGTTTAAAGACTAAGAGAGTCAATCTTTTATCTACTGATAAATCTGAAGGATAGTTGAAATAGTAAAAAAAGAATAGAGTCAGAAATAAGTAGAGCTGTCTGAGGTGAGAAATATTCACTAATATGCACAGAGTATGTGTCCAGTTCTTGATGTCATATTATGGGCTGGAAAATGAGTGAATTCCATGACAATACTCTCCATACTATGGTTGTCTTCATACTTGAAATGAAGCGCAGATTTGACTTGGAGAAGGAGAAACACTCCTCCTTTGTTGGTGGGGTTGCAAGCTGGAATTCCTACTCTAGGAATTAGTCTGGCAGTTACTCAGAAAATTGTACATAGTATGACCTGAGGACACAACTATACTACTTCTGAGCATATACCCAAATGATGCTCCAAGATATAACAATGACACATGCTCCTCTCTGTTTATAGAAGCCTTATTTATAATAGCCAGAAGCTGGAAAGAACCCAGAAGTCCTTCAACAGAGGAATGGATAGAAGAAATTTGGTAAATTTAAAAAGCAGAATACTACTCAGCTATTAAAAACAGCAGCTTTATGAAATTCTTAGGCAAATGGATGGAAATAGAAATTATCATCCTAAATGATGTAAACCAATCACATGTTTCTAAATAAATCTTCAAAGCCTTTATTTACTTGTGGTATTGAAGTAGTCTCTTTAGCCATGTCTCCTTTGAAGCACATTTTTACCTAATTTGCTTTCCCTTAGTAGTTGTTACTTTTGTTGAACATAACCATAGCTTTCATACTGCGTATATTAACTCATATTAGAGAGGCATAATAAATGCTCAAGTTCTTGCCAGTGTTCATGTGACAGAATCAATTCAAATAGCAAAATAGAAATGATGACTGAATTTAGAATCTGCAGGTTCATGCCATACTGAGTGAGGAAATGCAAGATCGTAAGCTTTCTTTGTCATCTTTATTATCACATCTAAAAATTTCCCAATGCATAAAACAGCCTGTAGGTGAAGGGACAACCAAGAGCATTCCTTCAGGACATCTGCTAGAATACCTCATTGTTCAGTTACATACGTTCAGCCTTTTGTATAGTTCTCTGCTATTTTCTTTATACATTGCAACCACTATCCTAAATAGAGCCTATTGCATGTTTTCCATGAGTTATTTGTGATAGACTTACTGAGATTTTGTGATGAACTGAGATAGCAGCTTAAAATAAGAGAAAACGTTAGGTTTTTTTTTTTTTTTTTTTTTTTTTTTACACTTCACACTTCTGCTTTGAAATTCTTCTGAGCTCATTTCTAACTAAATCTCTTTGATAGAGTTATTCCATTTCTTCACATTCACTAGGAATCAGTTACTATGTGATGTTTATGGCAATGTTATTATCCATATATGAGGTCCAATAAAAAATGCAATTCTCATGCTCAACTTGTGATTTTATAACAAGTTTTACTTAAAGTACTCTTGTTAGTTTAAGAAGTATCCACAAGGTATGAGATAGCCACTCTAAAAAATTATATCCAAGCTAAGAGCAAAACAATGCCATTCAATAGATGATACTGGCTTTGAAAGGGATGTATCAAAATCTCAGACTTAGAGAAGAAAATCATGTATGTATCTGGCAGAAATACTTGGTCACTCAGATAGACGCTTAAAAATTTAAGCTTTATATTACTTTTATTTTTGAGATATGATTACAACATCCCTCATTTTGCATCACTTTCCTTCCTCCAAATCCTTCCAGGAAACTTTCATTGCATTCCGTTCATTTCTGTGCCTCTGCTTTCACTGTGTTGTTGTATGCACTCATGAATATGTATATACAAGTATATCCCAAAATATAAAACATTCAGTCTATATAGTATTATGTACACTTAATGTTTCATGTATTGAGTAATGAATTTCTGTGTTCTTTCCTGGGTAAGGCCATTTATACCCCCCCAAGTGTGCCTCAGCTTCCCGTAGATTTTTGTGTAGGGTTGAGGCCCTATGGGCTTTCTCCCTGAACACTATGACAGTTCATTGGCATCATTCTTGTTCAGGTCAAGTTTGGGCAATCATGTTGGTGAGGCTTTATGGGTATGATATTACTAGAATATACAATCTCAAAGAAAATTCCTGCTCTTCTGTCTCTTCCAACCTCTCCATTCCCTCTTTCTCAAAATTCCTTGATCCCACGTTGCAAGAATGTTTTTCAGGTTTATCTATTATAACTGGAGTTCGAAAATACTGTCTTGATTGATTGTGGTTTTCTGTAATGGGCCTGATCTCTTGTTATTATTATTATTATTAATTATAATAATAATAACTATTATTATTATTTGCTGAAGGATAATGATTGTGTATGTGTTTTTTGAAAACAAATGTTTATTGACTTTCGTTAGTGATAATGCTTATTTAGCAAAGTTATGACTGTAGATACTATATTTAATAAACTTTGATTTTTAAAACATTGATTTAGAAATTTTACTGTCGTTGCCTTCTTTTCTTTTCTTTTTCTTTTGTTTTCCTTTTTCTGAATTTATTTTATTTACTTATATGCAAAATGTTACCCCTCTTCTAAGAGTTCTTTATCCCATCTCCCCCTCCTTTGCCTCTGAGAGGGTTCTTCCCTACCCCCTCAACTTCCCAACTCCCATTTCACACCCCAACATCTACCTCTTTGGGGCATCATGTCTCTACAAGATTAGGCTCATCCTCTCCCATTGTGGTCAGACAAGGCCTCTGTTACAAATGTGACTGGGACCTCAAACCAGCCATCAAAAATCAGCTCTTTATTAAGTGACATAAACTCTGGGAGTTCTGAGGGGTCTGGGTTAATCGAAACTGTTGTTCTTTCTATGGAGTTGCCATCCCCATCAGCTCCTTCAGTCCTTCCCTTAACTCTCTGTTATTTGTGAATTGTCATTTCTATCAAAATGATTTTTATCTATCTGTTTAAGTGTGGAACACAATCTTTTTTTTTTCTCTTAGTAACAGCAATCTTAGTAAGAGTTATATAAAGCATAAATTCAAACAAATTATACCAACACTTTAGCCATAACAATTTTGTTAAGGTCTGAATAATTATTCACTTTGTGGCATTTATAATGCTGAGGGTGCAATTGACAGAATCCTGGATGTAGTGTGCTATCTATTGAGTGAGCAAGTTTTAACTGAGATGTGATTTGTATGGAAAAAAATTCCTACAGAGTAGCAAACAAACTTGATCTTATTAAAACCGCACTGCCAGATATAACTCAAACTTTTCAGGGGCACATGGCTGCATAGTTTAATCATGGCTCTCTCCACCCGAGATGAGAAATCATTATCCTCTCACAATGGGATAATGGATGCTGCAACATTTTTAATATTTGCTGAATTGTTTGAAATTTTGTCCACACTGCAAAGCTGATTATGATATCAATGGAAATCATCAGCTTTGGCAGGAGCAGCAGCATGTATTGGAGGAGAAGGAAGAAGAAAAGGAGGAGGAGGAGGAGGGGGGAGGGGGAATTTGAGCTCAACAGTCACAGGCAAGAGCAAGCAAACATGTCTAAGGTCCTTTGCCCAAAGTGCCTTGGCTTCCTTTGATTTTGACTGCCACAAGAAGATAACACCTACATTTAGTGTGGATTTTCATACTTCAAATAACCTGATTAATAAAATCCCTCAGAGAGGTGCCCAGCAGCTTATCTTTGAATTTATTCAAGACCCAGGCAAGCTGGCAACCAAGATTAACTATTACACACCTTTTAAAATATTTATTGATCTTTAATTTCATAATGTCTGGGTCCATTTTATCAAAAAATACAGTTTTGTTCCTTGTAAGTTGGACTCAGAAGATAAGCTCTGTGCTTTAAATAAGATAATTGAAAGGACTCTGACCTTACTCTCTGATTTTTGTGTCCTAAGGAAATGCCATGTAAAGAATCTCTCTTTTTTTTTCAGTAAACAAATAACATGAAAGTTTGTTTTTCATCAACCAATATCAAATAAAAATCTAGACTTCAAAATTTTGCAAGTGTGTTTGAAATATATTTAACAAGAAACAGACACAATAAAGAACCCAAAACATTTATTCTCTTTCAGTAAAAGTTGAAACTATAAGTAGAAAATTACTCATCATGGGAATTCAGCTACTTATCTGTGAGTGGTGTTATGTTTAATGGTTCAAATACCTAAAAAATTCAAAAAAGGTATTAAGTACTTGAATGGGTAACTAGACATGTCAGTTGATATTTTAAATGGCTTTCAAGTTCTAGACGTTTATAAAACAGTTCTCTGCTGGAGAATGTTTCCCCTTTTCAGAATGTTAAAAGTTTTAACTTTCTAGAGAGATGGGAGAACATTTATTGTGTCGAGAATCTATAAGATCTGTTGAGCTCAGAATTAAGTCTGCCATTGGTAGGTGTGTGCAGATGTACAAAAGAAGATCAATATTTCATTACCTCTTGTGCTATTCACCATGGGAGATGCAGCAAGGGTTCTATCTGGGAGACAGTTTACTTCTAATAAAGAATGATACCAGTATAGTATTGGTTGAAACTGATTATACCTGAAAGAAGGTAGCTATATACCTGAACGTCTGATAAAATTCTACTGGAATATTCTCTGCAAAGAGTACCTGAGACAGTCATCTGTCTAAAGGTGAATAATAGACCTACCATCACACACAATGGAAACTTATGACAAAAGAACCGTGCTTTGCAATTTTATTTTCTAGGTAATGCAATATTGATCTTCTTTTGTACATCTGCACACATCTAACAATTGCAGCCTTAATTCTCAGCTGCACAGATCTCATGGATTCCCCACACAATATGTGTTCTCCCAGGTCTCTAGAAATTTAAAACTGCCAACATTTTGAGAAGGGGCAATATCCAAACACAATTTAAATAGACTGAAAGTTCAATATGGTTTACCTGTGGAAATGCATTGTAAAGGGGGTTTCTAAAAAGTCCTCAGAAGTCGTCGAATCCACTGAGTGTGATTGTCCCTTTCTGCCAGAATTTGAAAGAAGACAAGTGCTAAAGAGTCTGTCAGTAGATTTCCACATCCTCTAGGAGCTTTGTACTTGGCAGAATCCATATTAAACCTTTCCAATGCCATTTTCATTGAGGTGACAACTGTCAGTGAATGAGTGTCACCCAGGGAGATTCACTTCAGAGGAATTGATCTCACAGTCCTGACATCCAGTGCAATTTTTAGTTTTCTACTGTAGGTCTTATAAATGGGCACAAAAAGGCTATAGAGTGTACAAGTCAATCTGAAAAGTGCCCAGAACTGGGGCTGTAGACATAACAGAGCAGTTAACAAATTTTGCTGCTTTGCCAGGAGATTCAGGCTGCATCCCAACATCTATGTTTTGGCTTGCAACAACCTTTGACATTGGATTCAGGGAATCTATGTCCACTTCTGGCTTTTTAGGGTCCTAGAAAAATGAGGTATACATATATTCATGAAACCACACATGCACACACACACATGCACACATAGAAATAATAAATACATCTTTTTAAAATGTGCTCATAATTAATGTAATGTGGAAGTTACATTACAATAAAATGGATATTTAAAATTCTATTTTACAGAAGTAAAAAACGAAAACTTTCAGGAATAAAAACAGTGTGATCGTGAAAGCTAATATAGGATGACGAATGTAACCAAATACATGCAAAATTTATAATAAAAATCACAAGTAAAATCATCTTTACATGGTGTTGTTACTTCCACTCTCTCATACTCTTATTAGTTAAATATGTGAAATAAAATTTTAAAACATTTGATTATTTTTAATAGTTGTTCTCTCTCTATCTCTCAGTGTGTGTGTGTGTGTGTGTGTGTGTGTGTGTGTGTGTGTGTGTGTGTGATTGTACATGCAGGAGATAAAGCAAACATGCCTACATACGTGTGAATGTGCCAGAAGACAGAATTGGATGTCCTGAAGTTGGAGTCACAGGGCACTGTGTGCCAATCCATAAACTGTAAAATTGAACCGGGGTCTTCTGCATGAGCAATAAAAGACACCTTTGCAGACACACCATGGTTAGCACATTCTAAGTTAAATCCTGTAGTCTGTTGCTTGAACCAATCTTAACAGCTTGGCCATTTTTGTTCTTCATAAAATCCATCTCTAATGAAACCAATGACAATTTATTTGTGTGGTTTTCTTAAATATTTCTTACCAAATAAACAGTTTAATTGCATCAATTTGTAAAGCGAACATAAATAAAAACTTGGGCATATAAATATGTTTTCAATAGTGTTTCCAGCATGTAGTCATTGTCTCAACTAAAAATTTATTTTCTGTGTTACACACACACACATATATACATATGTGTGTGTGCATGTGCGTGTGTGTGTGTGTAATGGTGGCATGTATGGCCTGGCATATGTCTGGCAATCAGAAGAAAACTTATAAAAGTTAATCTTTTATTTCACCATGTGAGACTCAAGGAGTGAACGCAGATTATCAAACTAGGCTACAAACACTTTTACCTGCTAGGACACATTACTGGCTATTGACTTCATATTTCCATCACCCTTCCTTTCAGATGTCATCTTCTAATCACTTATTTATTCTGAAGTGAGAACCTTTTCTGAACATTTATGCTTAGTTTTTTTTTTTGGTGTGAAATGATTGTGTGTGACTCTTTTTCATAAAGATTCTGCCTGCTTTCACATGAATTCAATTCTGTGTCCTTTTATTGCACTCTTCCAAAATAAACGAAGAGATTATCTAAATAGTTATTTAATTCACTAGAGCCTTTTGTATGTTTTCCTTAATCAATGATTTATGTTTCTTCCTGAGAACAACAGCTTTCACTGCCTAAGACCTGGCTGATTCTTTCTGTGGAAGAGGCCGTCATGTAAAGAGCTATTTCCATGAAATTCCTTTTCTCGAGTTTAATCACACTGAGATGCTTTTATCTGGATACTAAGTTCCCTTATTTTGAGAAACTGAAATTTCCATCAGAAATAGAGCTGGTTAAAAAACAAAAACAAAAAAAAACCCTGAATTTCATCTGTAACATACCAGTGTTTTATTCTTCTATTTCCCATTATTAGATGAAGAAGAAAATATTTTGATGATCAAAATACATAAATCGACTTTAAGCTTACAAGTAAAATAACACCTGCTGCTGACAGTATAATCATTGGTTGCTATGCCATAGCATTCTTACAAAACAGAAGTAATTAAGTTAATGTGAGAGAAAATTAATTGCTCCTGAAAAAAAAAAATGTAGATTCTCTGATGTACTACAGACCATCATTATAAAATAATTCCTTAGCAATCAACATCCAGAAGCTGTTCCCTCTACTTTTCTGTCAGAAAGAAACTTGATAGGTTTCAGGGGGAATTTCATGATCTGACAGTATAACCCATCAAAATGTAGATATTATAAAGGTTACAATAACTCTCTGATGCAAGCAGTATGATGATGCTTTCTGCTAACATCTAAGTGAACCAGGAAACAAATAAAAGAGAAGGTCAATGCTCAGGTCCCTTTCTCTCATTCCCCTCTTTTGTTCCATCCTGAACCCAGGCCATAATATTATTTACCCAGCCTTTCTGAGTATTTTTTTTTCCCCAGTTAATCTTCTGTCCCAAATTTCTCACAGATGTACCCAAAAATGTGTCACCTGGGTGATTCTAGTTTTCAGTTAAGTTGTAATTTAAAAGAAATAATCAGATTTCCATAGTATGGTCCAGGAATTTTTCACAAGAATGGAAGCTTTATTCTGTTGACAAATTGTGTAAGTTCTACAGAGGGGCTAGTGTATGGCATACACATCATATGGTAAAAGGGGCCAATATTGAAAATAAATATTATTTGCTCATTGAATGGGTAGCATGTTTCATTTTCAGGTTCTTATCCACAGTCATAAAAACCCACTTATCAACACTGACATAGGGTGCAAGTGTCAGCAGTCATTGTATTCTACAAGGGGTCATTGCATACAGCATGCCACTAACTAGAAAGCCAGTACTTTTCTGAGCATATCAAGCATTGAAAATCTAGTACAAAAGCATGCTTAGATAGATACTATAGTATATAACTAAATGATCATTGAAGAATATTTCATTAACTAAATGACCAAGGTTCATACAACTGTGTCTTGAGGTGGATCAATTTCCAATTTTATGATAAAAAACATTTACTTACAAATTAGTTGTACACGTTTCGACTACTTAGAGCAATAGAGTTGTATTCTTCTTGCTCCACATTCTTGCCACGGCATGAGTTGCCACTTGTGATTTTAATCTTAGCCATAAAACAAAGATAAATGTACAAATTTTAAGCATTTTGCATAAAAGTATATGAATACATTTTTGTCAGTGCTTTGTTTTTTTTTTTTTTAAGGTTTGATAGTGTGCATTAAGATCTTACTAGTTACAATGAGCATAATGTACATGTAAAACAGGATGTAACTGGAATTATTCTAAGTTTTCTTAGTATGCAATGATTAAGCATAATGGTTTTTTTATTTTTTTCTTTTAATTTTTTCGAACTTCATATAGTCTGTGAGTTGTTTCTGGGGTGTTCAGAGCTTTCTGGGGTTAGTATCCAATAATAGTGACTGCATATTATTTCTGTTCTTTTGTGAATGGATTATCTCACTCAGAATGATATTCTTTAGATGCATCCATTTTTTTCATAATTTCATAAAGTCATTGTTTCTGATAGCTGAGTAGTACTCCATTGTGTAAATGTACCACAATTTTTGTATCCATTCATCTACTGAAGGGCAACTGGATTCTTTCTAGCCTCTGGATCCTAGCGATTATAAATAGAACTGCTATGAACATTGTGGTGCATGTGTCTTTGTTGTATGTTGAACTTTGCAATCTCATTAAGTCCCATTTGTCGAAATTTGACCTTAGGGCACCAGCTATTGGTATTCTGTTTAGAAAATTTTCTCCTGTGCCTATGTGTTCTAAGGTTTTCACTAATTTCTCATCTAATAGTTTCAGTGTACCTGGTTTGATGTGGGGATATTTGATCCACTTGAACTTGAGCTTTGCACAAGGATATAAGAAAGGGTCTATTTTCATTTTTCTGCATGTTGGAGTTTGCATGGGGATTGCATTGAATTTATAGATTGCTTTAGGCAAAATGGCCATTTTTACAATATTGATCCTTCCAATCCATGATCATGGGATATCTTTTCCATCTTTTAAGGTCTTCTTCAATCTTCTTCTTCTGAGACTTGAAGTCCATGTTGTACAGATCTGTCACTTGCTTGGTTAAGGTCACACCAAGGTATTTTATATTCTTTGAGGCTATTGTGAAGTGTGTTGTTTCTCTAATTATTTTCTCAATCTGTTTGTCCTTTGAGTGCAGGAAAGCTACTGATTTTCTTGAATTAATTTTATATCCAGCCACTTTGCTGAAGGTGTTTATTTCGTGTAAAAATTCCCTGGTGGAATATCTAGGGTATCTTAAGTATATTATCATATCTTCTGCAAATAGAGATATTTTGACTTCTTCCTTTCAAATTTGCATCCCTTTGACCTCTTTTTGTTGTCTTATTGCTTTGGCTAGTACTGCAAGTACTATATCAAACATATAGGGAGAGAGTGGACAGACTTGTCTAGTCCCTGATCTTAGTGAGACTGCTTCAGGTTTCTCACTATTTACTTTGATTATGGCTCTTGGTTTGCTGTATACTGATTTAACTATATTTATGTATGTGAGTTGAATATATGACCTTTCCAAGACTTTAACCTGAAGGGACAACGAATTTTGTTAAATTCTTTCTCATTATCTAGAGAGATAATCATGTAATTTTTTTCTTTGAGTTTGTTTATATGGTATATTACATTGATGGATTTCCATATATTGAAATATCCTTGCATCCATGGGATTTAGCCCACCTGATTATTGAGAATGATTGGTTCGATATGTTCTTGGATTCGGTTTGCAAGAATTTTGTTGAATATTTTCACATCAGTGTTCATAGAAGGAAATTAGTCTGAAGTTCTCTTTCTTTGTAAGATCTTTGTGTGGTTAATAAATGAGTGTAATTGTGGTTTCAAATAATGTGTTGGGTAGCATTCCCACTTTTCTACATTGTGGAATAGTTTGGAGAGTGTTGGTTTTAGGTCTTCTATGAAGGTCTGATATAATTTTGCACTAAACCCATCAGGTCGTGGACATTTTTTTATTTTTTTTTTTTTGTTTGTTTTTTTTTGTTTTGTTTTGTTTTGGAGATTTCCGATTGCTGCTTATATTTTCTTAGGGGTTATGGGGCTGTTAAGATGGTTTATATGATCTTTATTTACTTTGGTACCTATTATCTGTCTATAAAATTGTCCATATCCTCTAGATTTTCTAGTTAAGTATAGGCTTTTGTAATAGGATCTGATGATTTCTTCAGTTTTCTCAGTTTCTGTTGTTATTTCTCCTTTTTCTTTTCTAATTTTGTCAGTTTGGATACTCTCTCTCTGCCCTCTGGTTAGTCTGGCTAATGGTTTATCAATACTATTGATTTTTTTCAATGAACCAACTCTTGGTTTTGTTGATTCTTTTTAGTATTTCTTTTTGTCTTTATTTGGTTGATTTCAGGTCTGAATTTTATTTTTCCTGCAGTATACTTCTCCTGGGTGTATCTGTTTCTTTTTGTTATAGAGATTTCAGTTGTGCTGTCAAGTTTGCATTGTATGTTCTCTCCAGTGACTTTTTGTATGAACTCAGTGCTATGTGTTTTCCTCTTAGCACTGCTTTCATTATATCCATAAGATTGGGTATGTTGTCTTTTCATTTTCATTAAATTCTAAGAAGTCTTTAATTTCTTTCTTTATTTCTTCCTTGACCAAGCTCTCATTGAGTGTAGCATTGTTTACCTTCCATTTTACATTGGCTTTTTGTTCTTGAAATTGTTGTTATTGAAGACCAGCCTTAGTCTATGGTGATCTGATAGAATGCCTGCCATTATTTTGATCTTCTTGTATCTGTTGATGCCTGTTACTTGACCAACTATATGGTTAGTTTTGGAGAAGGTACCATGAGGTGCTAATAAAATGGTATATTGTTTTGTTTTAGGATGATATATTCTATAGATGTCCTTTAAATCCAATTGGTTCATAACTCATGTTAGTTTCTCTGTGTCTCAGTTTAATTTCTGCAACCATGATTTGCCCATTGATGAGAGTGTGGTATTTAAGTCTCCTACTATAATATATGCTCTGAGCTTTAGTAGAGTTTCTTTTTGAATGAAGGTGCTCTTGTATTTGGATCATAGATGTTCAGTAATGAGAGTTCCTCTTGATAGATTTTTTTCCTTTGATGAGTAAAAAGTGTCTTTCATTGACTTTTTTGATGACTTGTAATTGAAATTCAGTTATATTTAATATCAAAAAGACTACTCCAGATTTCTTTTCTTTTTTTTTCTTGTTCTGTGTATATATATATATATATATTGTTTTCTTTATTTCTTGGACTTCATACAGTCTGTGAGTTGTTTCTAGGGGAGTGCAAGCCTCTGGGGTTAGCATCCAACTATCAGTGACTGCATATTATGTCTGTTCTTTTGTGACTGAGTTATCTCACTCAGGATGATATTCTCTAGATGCAGTCATTTTTTTAAGAATTTGGTTAAGTCATTGTTTCTGGTGGCTGAGTAGTATTCCATTGTGTATATGTACCACAATTTTTGTATCCATTCATCTTCTGAAGGACATCTGGGTTCCTTCCAGCTTCTGGCTATTATAAATAGAGCCGCTATGAACATTGTGGTGCATATATCTTTGTTGTGTATTAAAGTGTCTCTGGGGTATATGCCCGGAAGTGGAATAGCTGGGTCTTCAGGTAGTACTATATCCAATTTTCTGAGGTATTGCCAGACAGATTTCCAGAGTGGTTGTATTAGCTTGCAACCCCACCAACAGTGGAGAAGTGTTCCTCTTTCTCCGCAGCCTCGCCAGCATTTGCTGTCATCTGAGTTTTGGATCTTGGGCAATCTGACTGGTGTGAGGTGGAATCTCAGGGTTGTTTTGATTTGCATTTCCCTGATGGCTTAGGATGTGGAGCACTTCCTCAGATGTTTCTCGGCCATTCGGTGTTTCTCAACTGAAAACGTTTTGTTTAGCTCTGTACCCCATTTTTTAATAGGGTTATTTGATTCTCTGGTGTCTAGCTTTTGGTGTTCCTTGTACACCTTGGATATTAGGCCTCTATCTGATGTGGTGTTGGTAAAGATCTTTTCCCATTGTGTAGGTTGCGGTTTTGTTTTCTTGACGATGTCCTTAGCCTTACAGAAACTTTGCAATCTCATTGAGTCCCATTTGGTAATCTTTCACCTTAGAGCTTGAGCCATTGGTGTTTTGTTCAGGAAATTTTCTCCTGTGCCTATGTGTTCTAAGGTTTTCCTTACTTTCTCATCTAATAGTTTCAGTGTATCTGGTTTAATGTGGAGATCTTTGATCCACTTACACTTGAGCTTTGTACAAAGAGATAAGAATGGGTCTATTTTCATTCTTTTGCATGCTGAGTGCCAGTTGGACCAGCACCATTTGTTGAATAGGCTGTCCCTTTTCCATTGAATGTTTACTGCTCCTTTGTCAAAAATCAGGTGGCCATATACATAGGGCTCATTTCTGGATCTTCTATTCTATTCCATTGATCCACATGCCTATTTATGTACCAGTACCATGGAGTTTTCAGCACAATTGCCTTGTAATATAGCTTGAGGTCAGGGATAGTGATTTCCACAGATTTTTTTGTTGTTGAGGTTGGATTTCGCTATTCTAGGTCTTTTGTTATTCCATATGAAATTGCACATTGATCTTTCCAATTCCATGAAGAACTGGGTTGGAATTTTGATGGGGATTGCATTGAATCTGTAGATTGCTTTTGGTAGGATGGCCATTTCAAAGATGTTGATTTTTCCAATCCATGAGCATGGGAGATCTTTCCATTTTCTGAGATCCTCCTCAATTTTTTTCTTTAGAGGTTTGAAGTTCTTGTCATACAGGTCCTTCACTTGCTTAGTTAGAGTCACACCAAGGTATTTCATAGCTTTTTGTAATGATTGTGAAGGGTACCTTTTCCCTAATTTCTTTCTCCACATGTTTGTCCTTTGAGTATAGGAAGGTTACTGATTTATTTGAGTTAATTTTGTATCCAGCCAATTTGCTGAACTTGTTTTTCAGCTGTAGGAGTTCTCTGGTGGAATGTTTGGGGTCACTAAAGTACACTATCATGTCATCTGCAAAGAGTGATGTTTTTATCTCTTCCTTTCCGAATTGCATCCCCTTGATCTCCTTTTGCTCTCTAATTGCTCCAGCCAGAACTTCCATTACTATGTTGAATAGGTAGGGGGAGAGTGGGCAGCCTTGTGGAGTCCCTGATTTTAGTGGGATTGGTTCAAGTTTCTCGCCATTAAGTTTGATGTTGGCTGTTGGTTTGCTGTATATTGCTTTTATTATGTTTAAGTATGGGCCTTGGAATCCTGTTGTTTCCAGGACTTTTAACATGAAGGGGTGTTGGATTTTGTCAAATGCTTTCTCAGCATCTAGTGAGATGACCATGTGATTTTGAACTTTGAGTTTGTTTATATGGTGGATTACGTGGATGGATTTCCTTATGTTAAACCATCCCTGCATCCCAGGGATGAGGCCTACTTGGTCATGATGAATGATCGTTTTGATGTGTTCTTGGATTCAGTTTGCAAGGATTTTGTTGAGTATTTTTGCATCAATGTTTATAAGTGAGATTGTTCTGAAGTTCTCTTTCCTTGTAGGGTCTTTGTGTGGTTTAGGTACGAGGGTTATTGTAGCCTCAAAAAATGAGTTGGGTAATATTCCATTTGATTCTATCTTTTGGAATAGTTTGGCGAGTATTGTTGTTATATCCTCAATAAATGTCTGATAAAATTCTGCATTGAACTTGTCTGGACCTGGGCTTTATTTGGTTGGGAGGCTTTTGATGACTTCTTCTATTTCTTTAGGTGTTATAGGGTTATTTAGATGGTTTACTTGGTCCTGGTTTTCGGACCACTTGCTTGAAACGTTTCTTTCTCAACCTTTTATTCTGAGGTAGTATCTGTTTTTGTTGCTGAGCTGAGTTTCATGTATGCAGCAAAATGATGAATCCTGTTTGCATATTCAATTTTTTGATTGTCTTTTTTGTTAGAGAAATAATTCCATAATTCCATTAATGTTAAGGGCTACTAAGGAATAGTGATTGCTTTTTCCTGCTATTTTTGTTGTTACAGGTAGAGTTATGTTTCTGTGCTTTTCTTCTTTGTTGTTTGTTGCAATGGATTAGTTTCTTGATTTTCCTAGGGTGAAGTTTCCCTCTTTGTGGTAGAGTTTTCCATCCATTATCCTTTGTAGGGCTGGATGTGTGGACAGATATTGCGTAAATTTCTTTTTCTTCTGGAACAGCCTAGTTTTTGCACCTATGGTCATTGAGAGTTTTGCTGGATATAGTAACCTGGGCTGGAAATTGTTTTCTCTTAGGGTCTGTCTGATGTCAATCCAGGATCGTCTAGCTTTCATAGTCTCTGTTGAGCAATCTGGTATAATTCTGATCAGTCTTCCTTTATATGTTACCTGTCTTTTTTTTCCCTTACTGCTTTTAGTATTCTTTCTTTGTTTTGAGCATTGGTTGTTTTGACTATTATGTGTTGAGAAAAAATTCTTTTCTGGTTCAGTCTACTTGGGGTTTTATAGGCTTCTTGTATGTTCGTGGTCACCTCTTTTCAAAGGTTAGAGAATTTTTCTTTTATAATTTTGTCGAAGATATTTACTGTATCTTTCAGTTAATATTCTTTGTCCTCTTCTTTATCTATTATACTTAGGTTTGTCTTCTCATTGTATCCTGGATTTCCTTTATGTTTTGATTTAGAATCTTTGATTTTTGCATTTTTTTTCTAACTGTTGTGTCAGTGATTCTATGCTATCTTCTGCTCCTGAGATTTTCTCCTTTATCTCTTGTATTCTGTTGGTGATGCTAGCAATACCTCCTGATGTCCTTCTAGGTTTTCCAATTTCACAGTTGTCTCCTTTAGTTTTATTTTTTTCTCGTCATTGTTTCCATTTCTGTTTTTACTTTGTTTACTTGGTTGTTTGTGTTTTCCTTTAGCACTTTAAGTGATTTTTATGTTTTCTCTTTAAGGTCTTCAACTTGCTTTCTTGTATTCTCCTGGTTTTTCTGTACTTTGTTAAGTGTATTATTTATGTACTACTCAAAGATCTCTGTAACCATCGTTAAATATGATTTTAGGATTAAATCTTGTTTTTCTGGTGAGTTGGGATATCCACTATTTGCAGTGGTGGGAACTAGGTTCTGATATTTCCATGTTCTCTTGGTTTTTATTTCTTAGAGTCTTGTGCTTGCCTCTTGCCATTCTGTTATAGGTTACCTTGTTGTCTTTTGCTGGAGCTTGTCTCTCTTGTGGATCTGTGGACCCATGGTCTTCACAGGAAGATTGTTTCTGGGTGTTCCTCTCTCAGGGTAGGTTGTGAATTCTGATGGCAGAGCCCAGTCTTGATGTACCTGGGCCAGGTCTTGCCTAGGGCCAGAAGTGTGCACATCCAGACAGTATCTCTGCCTGTGCTTTAAGATTTATGACATCCTCCCCCAGGTTATAATGTGGGAAGAAGAAGCTGACTCACCCTTCTGCTTAGGATGGAAAAAATACCTGCAACTCTTTTGATATCCCAGGTACCTGTCAATCATAGACTTTTATTCACATCTATTGTTATTTGATGCATCCCTGTTTTGTACAAACATGCATATTTCTAAATATAACTTGTTGAGTTCAGAAAATGTTATCTGAGTGTAAATAATTTGTCACTGAACTAAAACTGGGGGTTTTCTATCCTGGATGAGGAAGACTACCTTTCTCACTCGCAGTTTTATACTCTGTTGATTGTTTTGCCATCTAATTTCAGATGCTCATTGGTTCAGCTTATTTTTGAACATGCATATAGATTCTGTTGGTACTAAACAATCTCAGAGCTGTCATTGTCTTCCGGTTCTTACAATTTTTGGACATCCACACCTGCAATATACTCTGAGCCATAGGTATGAAAATGTGTTGTAGATATTTTAAGAATGAGCCCTAAAACTCTGCAGTTTGATTTTTTGTGGTTTCATGTAGGTAATTATTGATTAATTAATTTAGTGTTAATGAGTTGTTTTAGAGATTATGATAGTTAAGTAAATTAATTCTTGTAGATTATCCTCTAAGAACTATGATTTCAGCAGCACTGAATAGTTTTCCTCCCACTTTCTTTATCTCTCAAATATATGTCATAGAATTATGTCTGATAGACTGTCTTTGGAAAAAAAACAATCTATTTCATTAGCAAAACAATTTGTAAATTCACTTGAATATTTGTCACATAATTATTTAGAAAATATTGCTATATGTATTGTGAAAGAATTTTTCAGAAAATATTAATCATATTTTAAAAAGAATTTATTTAGAGAGATAAGCTTGGTTTTAGATATGTCATATATAACAAAATGAATTACTATTTATTACTATTGATCATATTTATACATATATATGTAAAAATTGAGACATGACCAGGAAATTTTATATCTGAGGTAGAAAAAAGTCTATAGATGTTCCTAGACATGTAAATTAAACTCATAAAATACAAATCAAAAAACAAAATCATCTGGTATTCATATATAGCTATTCAGAGAAAATGTTATTTATGGTTATTACACTTTGAAGCTTCTTTGCCATTTGAGTAGGAGAAATGGGTGAAGTAGGAGCCATAGGAGCACTTCTCCAAGGAGGAAAATAAATTGACTTATCAAAAAAAACAATCTTATAAAACACAGATGGTTCCTAACGAAAATAAAATATGTAAAGTTTAGGGTGTATCATTGAGAGTTGTCCTGAAACTGTGATCCTGAGAATGAAATATTGTGAATTCCTCAGGTCAGGCATTATGAGAGCCACCTTTAAGGCTCTAGTGTTAAGTAAACTATTTTCAGGCACTCACATATCCTTATATTCAGGAATATGTCACTGTCATTATAAATACAGGTAGAGGGCTTGGAGGTGTGGTCCATCAGATAAGGCTTTTTTTTTTTTTTTTTTTTTTTTTTTTTTTTTTGCAAAGGAACTTGGTTAAGTTTCCAAAACCCTCTAGCAAGGAATTGTTCATAAAATAAGTTCCAGACCGTATAATTACATATTTTGAATTTTGAGAACAAGCAGACATGTAGCACACATTCATGCATGAAGGCATTTTTATTTTAATTTGAATATAGAGTTATATTCAGATTCTAAACAGATGCTAATTCTAGGTGCTTAGATTTGTTTTTACCAACAAAAGAAACAATACAGTCAGTAAGTTTTAAAGCAATTTATAAATAAATAGTATTTAAATGAGTAAAGACATAATTTATTCAGTAATAATTCAGATGTGAGGAAAGACATCAGTATGGAGCTAGGATCAACTTTGCATTCAGAAAAAGAAGTATACAAATCCAAGAATAAGGAAAGAACCCAGGGACCCTTATATTAGGAAGGGGAGAATTCTGGCTCACTAACCTATCAACATATCATTGAATTCAATCAGCTTGTATATTCCCATGACATAGAAATTGCTTAAAAGGAATACAGTTTCCTCAGTGTCAGGGATGCTTGCAAAGACAGAATGATTCTAGCTCCAATTTCCAGAGCTTGGAGAAGAAAGGACATGCAGAAAAGACAGGGTATTTTGAAGAAGAGTCTTTGTTGTCCAGGCTGTATAACCCCATTTTATTTCTCTGGTGTACCACAGGAAACCTTGACCTCCACTGGCCTGATCATATAATTCTTTCAGATGGAAGAATAAAGTTTGAGAGGTCTTACAAAAGTCTTCAGATAATCATGTTGATGAAAAATCTATGTAAAGTTTTATCTATTTTAAAACTTAGTTTTAAGTTAGAGCTTCTCTTTGGTTATAGGATTCAACACTAGGAAACCACCACACTGAACTCTGCTGAGAACATCAGCTCATTTTATGCCTATACATAGATGCTTGATGAAGACATACTGAGGTGATAAGTGGATGGAAATTTTATTAGCTGTCAAAGGATATTATCTATTAAAGCTGGGTGATGCTGCTCTCCTAAACTGAATAAGGATGATTCTTAACACAAGATGAGATAAGAAATGCAATGTGGATAATTTTATGAAGAAATGCTGACACACCTGGTTTAAAATTTGTCAAGGGAAACAACTGTGATGGTTAACTACCATTTTCAATTTTATGAGGTCTAGAATCACTTGAAAAGTTGTGCTCTGGAAATGCCTGTGGGGGTTATGTTGATTAACATACTGAGGTGGAAATATTTATTCACAAAAAATGATGTCATTACATGGCACAAGAGACCCCAGACAGTATAAAAATGGTGAGCTTATCTGAGTTGATCTGAGTAAATAATTTTATTATATTCTGCTTTTTGACCATGGATATAATGTTACCACCTGCTGCAAGCTCCTAGTTTTATCATGAGTTTTCTACCACTATTAGATTAAAACCACAAACTGTGAGCCAAAATAGAACTTCATTTCCTGTAATTTGCCTGTGCCAAGCTATTTTACTATAGCCATTGCAAAAAATAATAAAATAAAATTTTATGTCATCTGGGTTCAGGGACATGATTCTATCTAGAGCAGTTGACTATAGGATAAACTCCAAGAATTAGTAAGCTAGAAATAGATAGGCAGATATATTAGTAGAGAGAAAGATAGATGATAGATAGATGATAGATAGATAGATAGATAGATAGATAGATAGATAGATAGATAATAGATAGAATGTGTTTTTGATTATGTATGTCTTTTATCTCTCTCTTTTTTTTCTTTATTGTATGTTAACATTTGATTACACTCAGAAGTCATACGTTGGCTTGCATGTGAATACAGCTAAAGGAAATGCAGTAGACAGAAAGTGATTTCAAAATTTAAATAATTGGAAGAAATTTAGCAGCCGAGAATTCACTGCTGTGATGAGGTTAAAGCCTCTGTGGAGAACAATGTTGATCATCGAGGGAAAGTTCTGCAGCAGTGGCTCTTGAGTGGACTGAATAGCTCAGTGAGATTTTCTATTGAAAAGAAGTTGTCATATTCTTCACATTCTTCTTTCCTAATTAAGCATTTAGATTTGAGTTATAATTTTAGAAAAAATGAGGATAATGAAATTCTAGAGAGTAGAATAAAAGGATAATTTAAAAACCTTAATGAAAACAGAAAATAACAGCAATTTAAAGAGTTCATTGACATCCCTTTTACAGTTTCTAATTGGTAGGCAATTAGCATGTGATTGTTCCAGCTATGTGGCTTTACAGAAAGTTGGTTCTTTTTTTTCATATTTTGCTGCACATATTTGAATTCTCAACATGTTCCTATCCCTCCTTGCACTTATGTGATTCTTTTTTTTTAACTTGAAATTATTTTTCTCTGTTAAAGGTGTGTATGTGTATGTGTGTATGTGTGTGTGTGTGTGTGTGTGTGTGTGTGTGTGTGTGTGTGTGTATGTGTGTACATGCATGTGCACATGCATATGTTTCCTCATGAAGACCAGATGAGAGCATCAGGTTTTCTGGAAGTTTCACAGACAGTGTGAGTCTCCTATAATGGAGTTTAAGAACTGAAATCAGCATCTATAGATGTAAGATGAAAGTAGTAGGTTAAAATACTGAAAGAGTACTCTCTCACTTACTATTGCATGTATAGAAAGCCCATATGTTTTTTACAAACATTACCTCAACATAGACTATAGATCATTAAACAATGCTTTTATGATATTTTGTGGGGAAACACAACTTGATTTTCTTGTATTAGTCTAACAACAAATTTTCACACTGTCTAAATTTAAAAGAAATAAAAAAAATTGTAAGTAAATTTATTTAAATTCCTACCATTACATATTCATTTATATAGAGATTGAGATGACTCAATTGTTTAAAGCACCAGTTCTCTTGCAAGAGAACCTGAGTTTTGTTTCCAGGACCTATGAAACAGTTCACACTTGTCTACAACCCTTTTTGTAATGGTCATGGTGCCTGTATCTTGCTACGACAGTCACCAGGAATTCATGTGATGGACAAGTACATTCTATTAAAAAAAAATCTTATAGATAAAATATAAAATCTTAATGAAAACCTTTTTATTTTTATTTGTATTTTTTTAAACAACTATATTTTACAAAACAAAGATAAATGTACAGATTTTAAACATTTTTGCTTAAAATTATACATTTTTGTCAGTCCTTTTTTCAGATTTTAACATAATTTGTACATAAAACTATATGACTATATTTTAGTCAGTACTTGATTTTTTTCAAGGTTTGACAGTATGCCTTGAAAACTTAATAGTTACAATGAGCATAAATTACATGTAAAACAAAATGTAAAATGGAAATAGTTAAAGTTTTCTTGTTTTGTAAATATTTTTTGTTATGTTTTGTTTAGTTTTCTTAATTTTTGGACTTCATACATTCTGTGAGTTGTTTCTGGGGGAGTGCAAGCCTCTGGGGTTAGCATCTCACTATCAGTGACTGCATATTATATCTGTTCTTTTGTGACTGGGTTATCTCACTCAGGATGATGTTCTCTAGATGCAGCCATTTTCTTAAGACTTTGGTTAAGTCATTGTTTCTGTTGGCTGAGTAGTATTCCTTTGTGTATATATACCACAATATTTGTATCCATTCATCTACTGAAGGACATCTGGGTTCCTTCCAGCTTCTGGCTATTATACAAAGAGCCGCTATGAACATTGTGGTACATATATCTTTGTTGTGTAATAAAGTGTCTGTGGGGTATATGCCCAGAAGTAGAATAGCTGGGTCTTCAGGTAGTCCTATATCCAATTTTCTGAGGTATCACCAGACAGATTTCCAGAGTGGTTGTATTAGCTTGCAACCCCACCAACAGTGGAGAAGTGTTCCTCTTTCTCAGCAGCTTCGCCAGCATCTGCTGTCATCTGAGTTTTGGATCTTGGCCAATCTGACTGGTGTGAGGTGGAATCTCAGGGTTGTTTTGATTTGCATTTCCCTGATGGGTAAGGATGTGGAGCACTTCCTCAGATGTTTCTCGGCCATTCGGTGTTCCTCAACTGAAAATGTTTTGTTTAGCTCTGTACCCCATTTTTAATAGGGTTATTTGATTCTCTGGTGTCTAGCTTTTGGAGTTCCTCGTATACCTTGTATATTAGACCTCTATCTGATGTGGTGTTCGTAAAGATCTTTTCCCATTCTGTTGGTTGCCATTTTGTTTTCTTGATGATGTCCTTAGCTTTTCAGAAACTTTGCAATCTCATTAAGTCCCATTTGTTAATCTTTGATCTTAGAGCTTGAGCCATTGGTGTTTTGTTCAGGAAATTTTCTCCTGTGCCTATGTGTTCTAAGGTTTTCCCTACTTTCTCATCTAATAGTTTCAGTGTATTTGGTTTAATGTGGAGATCTTTAATCCACTTACACTTGAGCTTTGTACAAGGAGATAAGAACGGGTCTATTTTCATTCTTTTGCCTGCTGAGTGCCAGTTGGACCAGCACCATTTGTTGAATAGGCTGTCCTTTTTCCATTGAATGTTTACTGCTCCTTTGTCAAAAATCAGGTGACCATATACATGAGGGCTCCTTTCTGGATCTTCTATTCTATTCCATTGATCCACATGCCTATTTCTGTACCAATACCATGCAGTTTTCTGCACAATTGCCTTGTAATATAGCTTGAGGTCAGGGATAGTGATTCCCGCAGATGTGTTTTTGTTGTTGAGGATGGATTTCGCTATTCTAGGTTTTTTGTTATTCCATATGAAATTGCACATTGATCTTTCCAATTCCATGAAGAACTGGGTTGGAATTTTGATGGGGATTGCATTGAATCTGTAGATTGCTTTTGGTAGGATGGCCATTTTTAAGATGTTGATTTTTCCAATCCATGAGCATGGGAGATCTTTCCATTTTCTGAGATCCTCTTCAATTTCTTTCTTTAGAGGTTTGAAGTTCTTGTCATACAGGTCCTTCACTTGCTTAGTTAGAGTCACACCAAGATATTTCATAGTTTTTGTAACTATTGTGAAGGGTACGTTTTCCCTAATTTCTTTCTCCAAGTGTTTGTCCTTTGAGTATAGGAAGGCTACTGATTTGTTTGAGTTAATTTTGTATCCAGCCACTTTGCTGAACTTGTTTTTCAGCTGTAGGAGTTCTCTGGTGGAATTTTTGGGGTCACTCAAGTACACTATCATGTCATCTGCAAAGAGTGATGTTTTTATCTCTTCCTTTCCGATTTGCATCCCCTTGATCTCCTTTTGCTGTCTAATTGCTCCAGCCAGAACTTCCAGTACTATGTTGAATAGGTAGGGGTGAGTGGGCAGCCTTGTCAAGTCCCTGATTTTAGTGGGATTGCTTCAAGTTTCCTGCCATTAAGTTTGATGTTGGCTGTTGGTTTGCTGTATATTGCTTTCATTATGTTTATGTATGGACCTTGGATTCCTGTTCTTTCCAGGACTTTTAACATGAAGGTGTGTTGGATTTTGTCAAATGCTTTCTCAGCCTCTAGTGAGATGACCATGTGATTTTGAACTTTGAGTTGGTTTATATGGTGAATTACATTGATGGATTTCCTTATATTAATCCATCCCTGCATTTTAGGCATGAAGCCTACTTGGTCATGATGAATGATCATTTTGATGTGTTCTTGGATTCAGTTTGCAAGGATTTTGTTGAGTATTTTTGCATCAATGTTCATAAGTGAGATTGGTCTGAAGTTCTCTTTCCTCGTAGGGTCTTTGTGTGATTTAGGTACGAGGGTTATTGTAGCATCAAAAAATGAGTTGTTTAATATTCCATCTGATTCTATCTTTTGGAATTTTTTTGGAGAGTATGGTGTTATATCCCCAATAAATGTCTGATAAAATTCTGCACTGAACCTGTCTGGACCTGGGCTTTATTTGGTTGGAAGGCTTTTGATGACTTCTTCTATTTCTTTAGGTGTTATACGGTTATTTATATGATGTACTTCGTCCTGGTTTAACTTTGGGATCTTGTATCTGTCTAGGAATTCTCCATTTCCTCCAAATTTTCCAATTTTGTGGAGTATAAGTTTTTGTAGTAGGATCTGATGATTTCTTGAATTTCATCAGTTTCAGTTGTTATGTCAGCACTTTCCTTCCTGATTTTGTTAATTTGGATACTCTCTCTTTGCCCTCTAGTTAGTCTGGCTAGGGGTTTATCAATCTTGTTGCTTTTCTCAAAGAACCATGTCTTGGTTTTGTTGATTTTTCAATGGTTCTTTTTGTTTCTAATTGGTCTATATTTGCCCTAATTTTGATTATTAATTGCCTTCTACTTTTTTTGGGTATATCTGCTTCCTTTTGCTCTAGGGCTTTTAGCTGTGCTCTCAGGTTGCTGATGTAAGCTCTCTCCAGTTTCTTTTTGGAAGCACTTAGGGCTATGAGTTTTCCTCTCAATACTACTTTCAGTGCATCCCACAGGATTGGGCATGTTGTGTTTTTGTTTTCGTTGAATTTTAGAAAATCCTTAATTTCTTTTGCTATTTCTTCTTTGACCCTGCTATCGTTTAACAGAGCCTTGTGTAGTTTCTGTGTGTATGTGGGCTTTTTGTTGTCTTTGTTTTTCTTAAAGACCAGCAGTAGACCATGGTGATCTGAGAGGATGCATTGGATTATTTCAATCTTCTTATATCGATGGAGGCTCGTTCTGAGTCCAATTATGTGGTCAATTTTCGAGAAGGTGCCATTGGGTGGTGAGAAGAAGTTGTATTCTTTTACTTTAGGATAATATGTTCTGTATATATCTATTAATTCTAGTTGGTTCAAAGTCTCTGCTAGTTTTGTAGTCTCCTTGTTCAGTTTCTGTGTCTATGATTTGTACATTGGTGAGAGTGGGGTATTAACGTCTCCCTCTATTATTGTGTGGGGTGAGATATAATTTTTTGAGCATTAGTAGGGTTTCTTTTATGAATGTAGGTGATTTTTTATTTGGAGCATATATGTTAAGGATTGAGAGTTCCTCCTGACAGATTTCCCCGGTAATGAGTAAAAAGTGTCCTTCCTTAATTTTTTGATAACTTTTGGTTGGAAATTTACTTTATTCGATATTAGAATAGCCACTCCAGCTTGCTTCTTGGAGCTGTTTGCTTGGAAGTTTTTTTCCCACTCTTGTACTCTGAGATAGTGTCTGTCTCTGTCTCTGAGATGAGTTTCCTCTATGCAGCAAAAGGCTGGATTTTGTTTATGTATCCAATCTGATAGTCTATGTCTCTTTATTTGGGAGTTGAGTCCATTTATGTTAAAAGATATCAAGGAATAGTTGTTTCTGTTTCCTGCCATTATTGCTTTTTTGGGTTGAGTTGTGTCTGTGTTTTTTTCTTCTTTAAATTTCTTGTTTAGGAGTTTTCTTGTTTTTACTAGGCTGTATTATCCCTCATTGTATTGGGTTTTCAACCTATAATTCATTATAGTGCTGGGTTTGTGGTCAGATATTGTGTAAATTTTGATTTGTCTTGAAATATCTTCATCTCTCCATCGATGTTGATTGATAGTTTTGCTGGGTATAGCAGCTTCGGCTGACACTTGTGCTCTCTTAGGGTGTGCATGATGTCTGTCCATGCTTTTCTTGCTTTCATAGTCTCTGTTGAGAAATAGTTTGTGAGTCTGATTGGCCTGCCTGTATATGTTACCTGACCTTTTTTCCTTACTGCTTTTAGTATTCTTTCTTTGCTTTGGGCACTTGATGTTTTTACTATTATGTGTCGGGAGGTATTTCTTTTCTGGCCCAACCTATTTGGAGTTCTGAAGGCTTCTTTTATGCTCGTGGTCATCTCATTCTTGAGGGTAGGGAAGTTTTCTTCTATGATTTTGTTGAAGATATTTACTGTGCCTCTTGGTTGATACTCTTCTCCCTCTTCTATTCCTATTATCCTTAGGTTCGGTCTTCTCATTGTGTCTTTGATTTCCTGGACATTTTGGTTACGATCTTTTTGTTTTTTTGCATCTTCTCTGGCTGTTTTGTCTATGTTTGCAATGTTGTCTTCTGCCCCCGAGATTCTCTCTTTGATCTCTTGTAATCTATTGGAAATGCTTGCTTCTGTGACTCTTGATTTCTTTTTTTTTTTTTTTCTTTTTTTTTTTTTTTTTTTTTTTTTTTTTTTTTTTTTTTTTTTGGTGTTCTGCCTGTAGGGTTCTCTCTTTTAGCGTTTTCTTTATTGTGTCAATTTTCATTTTTATTTCCCTCTTCCATTCCTTTATTTTTTTGGTTCTGTTTTCCTCTTGTTCTTTGAGTTCTTTGAGTGTTTTTCTTGTTTCTTCTTTAAAAGCTTCTGAATCTTTTTGCTTTTCCTCCCGTTCTTGTTTAAGTATCTCTATCAGTGTCTTGAGGTATGATTTCAGGTCTGTGTCTTCTTTTGCTGGAGTGTTTGGAATTCCGATGTTTGCTGTTATGGGAGAGCTGGGTTCTGGTGTTTCTAGATTGTCTTGGTTTCCTTGGGATATACTCTTTATCTTTCCTCTTGCCATCTTGTTGTCAGTTATATGTTCTTGCCTTTCCCTTGTATCTGGTCTGTGTCCCTGGATCTCTACTGGTCCAGGTGTCAGATGGGCCGAGCCCTGTTCTATGCCTCAGAGTCGTTGGGTGGGAACAGAAGTTCCAAAGTTCTTTTCCTGGTCGCTGGCTCAGGCAGGGCAGGGCAGGGCAAGGCAGGGGGTGCACTTTCCGTGTGCACTCCGCAGAAATCTCTCTGCTTCCCAGCATCCCAGGTCTCCCACCCACCATTTGCTCAGCCTCTAGGAGCCGCCGTTCCTGATGGCAGATGGGCCAGGCTCTGCTCTGCGTCCTGAAGTTGCCGCCAGGTGGAAACATAGGTTCTGAATTTCTGTTCCTGGTCGCTGGATCAGGCATGGCAGGGAATGGCAAGGCAGGGTGTGCACTTTCCATGTGTGCTCCACAGAGATCCCTCTGCTCCCCTGCAGCCTAGGTCTCCCACTCACCAGTTGTTCAGCCTTTACGAGCTGCTGTTCTGTGTGGCAGATGGGCCGGGCTCCCTTTTCATTTTATTTATATATTTAATTATTTAAATAATGTGTGCTTAGAACATATTGTATGTGTGTGTTAATCAAAATGTGTTCCAATTTTTTTTCTCCTATAACAATATACTTGTTTTAAATAGAATTGAAATGCGGAAAGAAAAAAAAAACTTGAAAGAAGACAGACTAATGCCCCATTAATATTTCCACAAAAATCTGGATCTATCAGTAAACATGTGAAATCCTAGTACTAATTAGCCGATATTATAACGATTATCGTACAAAGTTCATTAGTAATAATAGAATAAGATAATGTAATTTTTTCTCTTTAATTTTATATAATATAGGAAAAATAGCTTTATTTCTTCTAATCTGTTTTCAAGCTTGAATTACCTTTTTTATTCAAACATTGAATATTGGGTCAAGTAACTTCATCAGAATGAATGTACCATTAGTTTATAAAGTTTCTTCATATTTTCTTCTGTAATTTCTCCTTTCACTTTCATATGACATATATTTCAACAGTATGTACTTATATTTTAGCCCGTAATGAAATACCAAATTCACCTGCATACATTATGAACTTATTAGTATAGGCAAACATAAAAGTTTTTCATCATTAGTGGAAGTCCCAAGTGGGGAAGCCACTCCACAAATTCTTGTGGAGTTGTTTATCAAAAAGGTAGAAAGAGCAATAATACTCCTGGACATGTACCCACAGAACTCTATATGGTAAAACTGAAGTAATTTTGGTGGGCATAGAGATCAGTGGAGCAAGGTAAAGACACATGAGCATGATGGAAACCTAAAAGGGGCTATCCCTCTTAACAATTTGAAGACTCTACAACTTAGTAGATAATTGTGGCACACTTCTTTAATCCCAGCACTCTGGAATCAGAGTTTGAAGACAGCCTGCATGACAGAATGTGCTCCCTGATAGCCAGGGCTACACAAAGAAATTCTGTCTTGCAAAACAAAATAGCCAGCAAACAAACAGAAAAAGTAACAAGCAAACAAAAATATCTATGTCAAAATGTCTGGCTACTTCAAATGCTCAATAGAGTTATCTGGTTGGTTCATGCTTTAAAAAATTACCTGGTCGAATCATCAAGCTACAGGCATTTAGATACTTTAAGTGGAATGAACACCCTTCAGACTATTTGTTAATCAATAGTTGAAATCTGGCAAGACAACAAAACCAAGGTTCTCTATTCCTCTAATTTTTCAAAGCTATTGTTAGCAAACATAGTTAAATTGAAGAATATTTAGAAACGAAGTATTAAGCTCTAAGGGTTTAACTGTTTTCCTATCATCCTTACAAAACTCTGGCTTCTCTAACACTGTCTTTGAGTGCTCAGGAAATGATATTTCAAAAAGGATCCTATGACAAACTCCATTGTTCTCATGAAACTTCCTTGTCTGAATAAAGAAATTTTCATGACTTAACCCTTAGTGTCAACTCAGAGACATTATGTGTTAGCAGGTGTTACTTGAATTATTCACCCTGGTAACATTTACAGGATCAGTCAAGAGTCAGTTTGTTTAAAATAGATGTCTGAGTCTAGTTAGTTAAAGCAGTGTAGAGAAAAATGGGGTTGCATTAGCTCACATAGCTGACAAAAATCGACATTCTTGTTGGCATTTCAACTCAGAAAAATCTTTCTCTATCCTATGCTCTTTATTTAATTTCCAATTCATTTGAGCTTTTCTTCTTACTTTGGTTTTTTTCTTATTTCTGGAGAGCATACCATCACTCTAGGGAATTACAGGGTTATATTACCTCATATTCATAAACAAAATTAAAGGGAGAAATTTCAAGTATTGGTAGATAATGCATTCAGTTTTGATCCATCAGCGAAAAAAAAAAAAAAAAAAAAAAAAAAAACAACAACAACAACAAAAAAAAAAAAAACAAAAACAAAAAAAAAAAACACAAGACTATGACCAGTAATAGATATTGTGGTTCATTTCCTGTTGTATGTCCAAAATACTTAAGTTTCATATTTCAAAAAACCAACAGGCACACATATTAAAACTTGCAGATATCTTTGTACTTTTTTCCACAGAAAAATTATAAAACAGGCAGCACATTGGACATTATCCTGTGTTGGAATATGTTTCCTTGAGATTCCTCCATTTGTATTTCTGTTCAGTATTCAGAGACAGTAGTGTATGATTTTTTCCTGACCAGATAAGACCTGTGGGACTCTTCCTCTCACAAGATACTCAAATAATTCTGAGTGTATAAAGAGAAGTTTACCTGTAATAAAAAGATTGATACTTTTTATTATAGGAGATAAATCAGGTATCTGCAATAAGGTAATCCAGCATGTCTTTTGCTTTACTTTATCTGTATTTTAATTTTAGGAGTGTAAGCTTCTGAACATTATTACCAGTTCAGCTCCTAGAAGGCCCTGACTGTCTTTCAAGGTAGGGAACAAGCTAGAGACAAGGTCAGCCTTGACTTGTGCTGCTTGCCCCATGTTGGAGTGAGCCTGAAACTGATGACCACCCTGGGATCAATCATTCTTGCTCCAGCAAGGTGGAAGCCAAGAGAGCCACCAGTCAAAGTCAATCGGGACTGGACAGGAAGCTGCATAAGATGACAATGAGCCTGGCACTTCAAAAATCTGGGTAGGCAGACCATGCCAGAAATGACTTCTGTCCAGTACCATGAAGCATGAATTAGACATAGCATTCCTGTGACCATTGCTGAAATAACACAAGACACTCAGAGACTACAGTTGCTAATAAGAGAATCAAGTCATTAGTGGAGAAATGGTAGAAAAATAGAAACAAAGGATGAGGCCACAATACAGAGAGGCAAGACTGGAGAATCAAGAAGAGTGAGGAATGGCCTGATATGACTATCAAGTGATTGCACCTAGGACCATGGTACGGGAAAGCTGGTGGGCAGACCAGCTCAGAAAACTTATGTCCAGATCCAAGCCCTGGAGTTGTCCCACCCTAATACATACCTCATCTGTGAACTGTTGGGTGTGTGAAGAGACAGGTCCTGCAGATTCAAAGATGGAGATTTTCCATGATAAAAGACAACATGATAATAATTCCAAGGCGTTCCAGAGAGGTTCCAGTATTGTTAACATAGCAGAAGCCAGGGGCATCTAACAAAAATGACTCATTGCAAAGAACATTTGCCAGCAAATAAGAGTGGGCCATGGTATAGTATGGAGAGACTATGACACAGTATAGCTTCCACAATAAGATACCTTTCCTTTGTTGTGGGGGAAGGTTAGAAGTGTGGAGGGAGTGTAGAAGAAGAGGGAAATTGAGGGGGACTGAGAACCTGAAATGAAATTTAGAAAGAACTAACAAATTGGATTTTTGAAGTTAACATAAAAATATTATTTATAGCTTTATATATATATATATATATATATATATATATATATATATATATATATATATACTAAAAATATTTGGAAATAAATGATCCAAGTACTTCATATTTGAGAGCAACAGATTTGTAAGATTAATGTAATAAATAATATGGGAAATTTTTTCAATGAATATTTGTAAAATATTTATTAAGGAGATTGAAGTGTACATAAGACATGTACAAAAATATACAATATTCGCAACTTGGAAGACTCAATGGAGTTAAAAATGTATGTATTTCATAAACATTCTTCTTTGTTCAAATTCATTTTTTCAATAAATAGAGAAAAGTTTAAAATTAAAACCAATAACAGAAAAATAAAATAAAAAATAAATATATAGAGCAATCTTGAGTACACAAGAACAAACAGGTACGTAGTATCTGGCAGCAAAATATAGTTTTGAGCAACTGCAACCAAAGTTATGTGGTTTACAAACATAAAATAAATACAGAGATCAACGCAACAGAATAAAGAACATCTCAGTGATATTGAAAGCAAACATCAAATATTTGCATTCTGGAAAGGGCAGCAGTTTCTTCAGTAAATACTTCTGGGGAATCAAATTTCAGTGTCTAGAAGAAGAAAAAGTGTGACAATACTCAACTCAGAACAGATCAAAGGTTTAGATATAAAGCTTGTAACTGAAACTATTCGAAGCCTGAAGGTATTATATAAAATCACTATGTAAGCACTTTTTTAAAACTCATTCTCAATGAGATACTAAATAAAGAGGCTGCATAAACAAGAGTAGATACATGGAATTATACAAATTCAACATACTTTTTTACAGAAATGCTATATAAGTCAAACATAATGAACAGATAATGGAAACAACTGGAAAGAACATATTCCAAATATTTCGCCTTGTGGAGACTTGTCCAGAAGAGTATGAATCGCAGACGACTCAACAGAAGCCAAATAAGCAAAAATATAGTTTTAACCTATTTGAACAAATATATATGATATACATACATAAATACACACACACACATACACACACACAATATATATATATATATATATGTTTTGCAAATATTGGATATGTTTTGAAAACATGTTTGATGTTATGTATTACCAGAGAAGTGAAAATTGAAGTAACAAAGAGATAAAAACCTTACTCCAATAATATATGCAGAATAAACTGAAGTTCAATTAGTACACTCATCATAATAAATAAAATCAAATGAACACAATGGGAAATGTTCTGAAAGTACTAAAAGTTGAACTGCAGTATTGTCAATATATGTCACTACTTAGCATATGAGATAACTATGTGTCAGTGACACACAAAAATCCCCATGCTTTCTGCCACACTTTCCCCCTACACTCAAGAAATCAATTTAGCAACAATGTGCAAAAGGGAAGCCTGAGTAAATTAGGATAATAAACATACTCAAAAGTTTCTTATTTAGGCATAAACATAATAATAAACACCTTAATTATGTGGCCACAAGAATGTAATTGAAAAATTGTACTATATGAATGAGCCAAAAACAGAAAAATCAGTTTCCCACTCACTTCTAAATGATGTGAAAACCAATTTGACAGACTTGAACCTGTTAGGAAAGGGAAAAATATAGGACAGAAAAAGTGGTTCAGTGATGGGTAACAAATACAGTTGAATATTCAATGTCTTCAAAAATCTTTCTTTATTTTCTTTGTCTATTTATATATTTACACTTCAAATGTTATCCTCCTTCCCTGCTTCCTCTCAGGAAAACCCATAATTTATGCCCCCTGTACCTGCTTCTGTGAGGGCGCTCCTCTTCCCAACACCCACTCATGCCTTCAGACCCTGGCATTCCCCCACACTGTGGATCAAGCGACTACAGAGCCAAGGGCCTCTCTACCCACTGATTCCCAACAAGTCCATCCTCTGTTACAAGTGATGCTGGAAGTTCCTGGGAGCTTTGGGAAGTTTGGTTGGTTGATATTGTTGTTCTTCTTACGGGGTTGCAAACCCCTTCACCTCCTTTAGTCCTTTCTCTAACTCCTGTGTTGGGGACCCCTTGCTTAGGCTAATGGTTGGCTGTTAGCATTCACCTTTGTGATTATATATGTGACATGTATGTTTGTGTGTTTTTGTCTTCATGGATGTCTAAACACTATAATAGATACCTCTAGCCATCTGTGTAGCTTATGTTTATCTTCAATTTAAGATTTTATGTAAGGGAAATTATTTGAATTTCATTATATTTTATTTACACTAAAAAAGATCAAGACCTGTTGTGAGACCAGTATGTGACCAGCTCTATGTTATACCGAACTGTAAACACACTGTGATAATAAATCAAGCTGTTCATTGACCTAGGAGACTCTACTAACCTTACTTACTAGCAAGAATTGGCTCTTTTGATTACAAGAAGAAAGATTAATGTATATCTCTTTAGACACTTGAATGATACTAATGAGGCCCAGACCGATAACTTTTTAAATAGATAAAATTATATTAATATGGTGTATGTGTGTTTGTTTGTTTGTGTATTTGGGGATATGTACATGAGTGGGAATTTCTATCTGGCTAAAAACAGGCATTTTCAAAGAGGCATTGGATCTTTTTGAAACACTAGCTACAGACAGTTGTAAAGCAAACTTTGGTCCTCTGCTGGAAATGTTCATAATATGCCTCACCAAGCCTTCTTTTTTATCATCTGATATATAATATGTGAATAAAATGAAATGTTTTCACAATAAACTAGTACTTTATAAGCACATGGCAATATTAAGAGCATGTCAAAAATCCAGATCCAAGAAACTACCACTTTACTCTCATTAAAAGGTACAAGTCTTGGCCTCTTTTAAAGGCCTTAACTGTTGGTCCTTGATTTCTATTTTTTGTACCTCTTTTCTAATTTCCACATACACATACATACCTGCATACAGATAGACAGATTCTGTGTGTTGTATTTTCTGTAATATAAAACTTAAGAAATCATTAATTTGAGCAGTTCTCAAAGGTTTAAAGACTAGTGAGTAGGGGATCTGGGCAGCCAGAGAGCAGAGAGATCTCTGCCAAGTGCGGACATAAAGTGTGCCCCTGCCCTGCCTGAACCAGGGACCAGAAACACAGCATTGGAAACTCTGTTTATACCTGGCAAATTTGGGCAACGAACAGGGCTCGGCCCATCTGCCACCTGGACCAGTGGAGACCCAGACACAGACCAGATACAAGGGAAAGGCAAGAACATATCACTGACAACAAATGGCAAGAGGAAAGCAAAAGAGGAATCAAAGGAAACCTGGCGACACTAATACCCAGATTTCCCATAACAAAAATATTGGAATGCCAAACACTCCAGAAATAGAAGACACAGACCTAAAATCATACCTCAAGACGCTGATAGGGATTCTTAAACAAGAAAGGGAGCAAAAGCAAAAGGAAAAAGAAGCTTTTAAAGAGGAAACAACAAAAACACTCAGGGAACTCAAAGAATTAGAGGAGAACAGATCCAAAGAGATGAAGGAATAGAAGAAAGAATTTAAAACGGAAATTGACACACACACACACACACACACACACACACACACACACACACACAAACACACACAAATGCTAAAAGATAATCCTAGAGGTAGAAAACCTAAAAAAATAAATCAGGAGTCACAGAAGCAAGCATTTCCAATAGACTACAAGAGATGGAAGAGAGAATCTCGGAGGCAGAAGACAACATTGTAAACCTGGACAAAAAAGCCAGAGAAGATGCAAAAACCAAAAAGCTCCTAAACCAAAATGTCCAGGAGATCCAGGACACATTGAGAAGACCAAACCTAAGAATAATAGGAATAGAAGAGGGAGTAGAATATCAACTAAGAGGCACAGTAAATATCTTCAACAAAATCGTAGAAGAAAACTTCCCTACCCTTAAGAAAGAGATTGCCACAAGCATAAAAGAAGCCTTCAGAACTCCAAATAGGTTGTACCAGAAAAGAAATACATCCCGACACATAATAGTCAAAACACCAAGTATCCAAAGCAAAGAAAGAATACTAAAAGCAGTAAGGGAAAAAGGTCAGGTAACATATACAGGCAGACCAATCAGAATCACACCCGACTTCTCAACAGAGACTATGAAAGCTAGAAGAGCCTGGGCAGACATCATTCAGAAACTAAGAGAGCACAAGTGCCATCCCAAGCTGCTATAACCAGCAAAACTATCAATCACCATAGATGGAGAGATGAAGATATTTCAAGACAAATCAAAATTTATACAATATCTGACCACAAACCCAGCACTACAACGAAGTATAGGTTGAAACACAATACAGTGAGGGGAACTACATCCTAGTAAAAACAAGAAAACTCCTAAGCAAGAAAACCAAAAGAATAAAAAGACACAGACACAACTCAACCCACAAAAGCAATAATAGCAGGAAACAGAAACCACTATTCCTTGATATCTATTAACATAAGTGGACTCAACTCCCCAATAAACAGACAAAGGCTATAAGACTGGATACATAAACAAAATCCAGCATTTTGCTTCATACATGAAACTCATCTCAGAGACAAAGACAGACACTATCTCAGAGTAAAGGGGTGGAAAATAAACTTCCAAGCAAATAGCCCCAAGAAGCAAGCTGGAGTGGCTACTCTAATATCAAGTAAAGTAAATTACCAACCAAAATTTATCAAAAAAGATAAGGAAGGACACTTTTTACTCATTAGAGAGGAAATCTGTCAAGAGGAACTCTCAATCCTTAACAAAAAGCCTTGAAATACAAAAGCACCCACATTAATAAAAGAAACTCTACTAAAGCTCAAAAAATACATTTTACCCCACACAATAATACTTGGAGACTTTAATACCATACTCTGTGCAATGGACAGATCATGGAAACAAAACTAAACAAGGAAACTGTAAAACTAGCAGAGACTATGAACCAACTGGAATTAATAGATATCTACAGAACATATCATCCTAAAGAAAAAGAATACACCTTCTTCTCAGCACCCCATGGCACCTTCTCGAAGAAGATTAAAATACTCCCATATATCCTCTCAGATCACCATGGTATACTGCTGGTCTTTAACAACAACAAAGACAACAAAAAGCCCACATACACAAGGAAACTAAACAATGCTGTGTTAAATGATAGCAGGATCAAAGAAGAAATAGCAAAAGAAATTAAGGATTTTCTAGAATTCAATGAAAACGAAAATACAAAGTACCCAAACTTATAGGATGCAATGAAAGCAGTACTGAGAGGAAAACTCATAACTCTGAGCACTTCCAAAAAGAAACTGGAGGGAGTATACATCAGCAACTTGACAGCACAGATAAAAGCCCTAGAAAAAAAAGAAGCAGATACACCCAAGAAGAGTAGACTGCAAGAAATAATAAAAATGAGGGAAGAAATAGACCAAATAGAAACAAAAAGTACCATTGAAAGAATAAAGAAAACCAAGAGCTGGTTATTTGAGAAAATCAACAAGATTGATTAACTGCTAACCAGACAAACTAGAGTGCAAAGAGAGAGTACACAAATTAACAAAAGCAGAAAGGAAAGTGCAGACATAAAACCTGAAACTGAGGAAATTCAAGAAATCATCAGATCCTACTACAAAACCTAGAGTCCACAAAGTTGGAAAATATGGAGGATATGGATGAGTTCCTAGACAGATACAAAATCCTAAAGGTAAACCAGGACCAAGTAAACCATCTAAATAATCCCATAAAACCTTAGGAAATAGAAGAAGTCATCAAAAGCCTCCCAACCAAAAAAAGCCCAGGTCCAGAGGAGTTCAGTGCAGAATTTTATCAGACATTTATTGGGGACATAATACCAGTAATCTCCAAACTATTCCACAAGATAGAATCAGATGGAATACAACCTAATTCATTTTCTGAGGCTACAATAACCCTTGTTCTTAAACCAGATAACAATCCTACAAGAAAAGAGAACTTCAGACCAATCTCACTTATGAATATTGATGCAAAAATACTCAAATAAATCCTTGCAAACCAAATCCAAGAACACATCAAAACGATCATACACCATGAACATTTAGGCTTCATCCCTGGGATGCAGGGATGGCTTAATATAAGGAAATCCATGAATGTATTCCACCATATAAGCAAACTCAAAGAACAAAATCATATGGTCATCTCACTAGATGCTGAGAAAGCATTTGACAAAATTCAACACCCCTTCATGTCAAAAGTCCTGGAAAGAACAGGAATCCAAGGTCCATACCTACACATTATAAAAGCAATATACAGCAAACCAACAGCCAACATCAAACTTAACGGTGGGAAACTTGAAGTAGCGCCACTAAAAGCAGAGACTCGACAATGCTCCTCACACTCCCCTACTTATTCAACATAGTACTGGAAGTCATGGCTGAAGCAATTAGACAGCAAAAGGAGATAACGGGGATACAAATCGGAAAGGAAGAGATAAAAACCTCACTCTTTGCAGATGACATGGCAGTGTACTTAAGTGACCCCAAAAATTCCACCAGTGAACTGCTACAGCTGATAAACAAGTTCTGCAAAGTGACTGGATCCAAAATTAACCCAATCAAATCAGTAGCCTTCCTATACTCAAAGGACAAACATGTAGAGAAAGAAATTGGGGAAAAGATACCCTTCACAATAGTCACAAAATCTATGAAATACTTTGGTGTGACTCTAAGCAAGCAAGTGAAGGACCTATATGACAAGAACTTCAAACCTTTAAAGAAGGAAATTCAGGAAGATCTCTGAAAATGAAAAAGTCTTCAATGCTCATGGGTTGGAAGGATCAACATAT
Organism: Micromys minutus; assembly: GCF_963924665.1. NCBI lineage: Eukaryota > Metazoa > Chordata > Mammalia > Rodentia > Muridae > Micromys > Micromys minutus. The sequence continues at coordinate 10,836,184 of NC_137953.1, forward strand.
TAAAAATGTCCATCCTACCAAAAGCAATCGATGTATTCAATGCAATCCCCATCAAAATTCCAACCCAGTTCTTCATTGAGTTTGAAATATCAATTTGCAATTTCATCTGGAATAACAAAAGACCTAGAATAGTGTAATCCATCCTCAACAACAGGAAAACATCTGCAGGAATCACTATCCCTGACCTCAAGCTATATTATAAGAAAATTGTGCTGAAAACTGCATAGTACTGGTACCGAAATAGGCACATGTATCAATGGAACAAAATAGAAGATCCAGAAATGAGCCCTCACGTAAATGGTCACCTGATTTTTGACAAGGGAGCTTTAAACATTCAATGGAAAAAAGACAGCCTATTCAACAAATTGTGCTGGTTCAACTGGCACTCAGCATGCAAAAAAATTAAAATAGACCCTTTCTTATTTTCTTGTATAAAGCTCAAGTGTAAGTGGATAGAAGATCTCCACATTAAAACCGATACACTGAAACTATTTTATGAGAAAGTAGAAAAAAACCTTTGAACACATAGGCACAGGAGAAAATTTTCTGAACAAAACACCAATGGCTAAAGCTCTAAGGTCAAAGATTAGCAAATGGGACTTAATGAGATTGCAAAGTTTCTGTAAGGCTAAAGATATTGTCAAGAAAACAAAATGGCAACCAACAGAATGGGAAAAGATCTTTACCAATTCCACATTAGATAGAGGCCTAATATCCAAGGTATACAAAGAACTCAAAAAGCTAGACACCAGAGAATCAAACAACCCTATTAAAAAATGGGGTACAGAGCTAAACAAAACATTCTCAATTGAGCAATATTAATGGCTGAGAAACATCTTAGGAAGTGCTTGACATCCTTAGTTATCAGGGAAATGCAAATCAAAACCACCCTGAGATGCCAGCTTACACTAGTCAGATTGGCCAAGATCCAAAACTCAGATGACAGCAGATGCTGGGTAGGTTGCGGATAAAGAGGAACACTTCTTCACTATTTGTGGGGTTGTAAACTGATACAACCACTCTGGAAATCAGTCTGGTGATTCCTCAGAAAATTGGACATAGTACTACCTGAATACCCAGCTATTCCACTTCTGGGCATATACCCCAGAGACACTTTAATATACAACAAAGATACATGCACCACAATGTTCATAGCAGCTCTATTTATTATAGCCAGAAGCTGGAAAGAACCCCGATGTCCTTCAGTAGATGAATGGATACAAAAATTGTGGTACATTTACACAATGGAATACTACTCAGCCATCAGAAACAATGACTTAACCAAATTCTTAAAAAAATGGCTGCATCTAGAGAATATCATCCTGAGTGAGATAACTCAGTCACAAAAGCACAGTCATAATATGCACTTACTGATACTGGGATGCTAACCCCAGAGGCTTGTACTACCCCAGAATCAACTCACATACTGTATGAAGTTCAAGAAAAAACAAAACAAAACAAAACAAAACAAAGCAAACAAACAAACAAAAAACTGAACCTCAGAACCAGTAAGCCAGCCAACTAAATTTTCTTCTTAATAAAAAAAAAAGAAAATAAAAGAAGTGAAATACTAAAAACTTTATATAGAAGTAATTGATCAAATGCATAGTCTAGTCTTGAATCCTTTATATGTACATTTGTGATTGTCGCAAGATACAAAACAAACTGTCTTAAGTCACAACCTGTTTTATATGTACTCTATGCCCATTTTAACTGGTAAGATCTTAATGCACACTATCAAACATTAAAAAAAAAGCACTGACAAAAATGTATTCATATGCTTTTATGCAAAAATGCTTAAAATTTGTACATTTATCTTTGCTTTTTTAAAAATAAATTTGTTAAAAAAATAAAAAAAGAAAACACCATAAAAAATAGAAATCATTAAGTTAAGAAACAAAGATTTTTTTTGTAGCATACTGAGCATCCGCTCATTAAATTATCATACATTTTGAATTTATTAATTAATGAATTTGTTCTATATATTAATTTACTGAGTAATAATAAGTGTAGACACTTTAGACTCACACAGATTGTATTTTGTGCATTTTAGAACATTAAGGTCCAGCAACATTACAAACAGAAATGTGGGTCATTTTGAGTAGGTGATACAAGAGACTTACTTTTAAAGTGGTTAAATATGCTCTTCTATGATTCAATGTGACTACTTTCTTAGTATATCTAAGGAGTAGCCTTCTTAGGTGTAAGAGAGCATTAAGAGAGCCACAATACACAAATTTATTTTATATCTCTTCATTTAATCATTTGAATATATTTTTAGAAAAAAAATTTAGCATTATATATTGTGTACATATTTTAAAATACCTTAGTAGTTATGGTTTTATTTTTAAAAGAAAATACTTAGAATTTAATATTTGCTCAGTTGTCTTTTTTATCTTATTATAAATTGTATTTGACACTTGTGAATTAAGTCATTTATTCTCTCTGAAGCTCAGTATTTAAATTTTAAATGTGCTATAATAATTTTTGTCTTTTAAAATATAAGGGTTAATGTTAATGTAAGCAGTGCATCCACTTAACTTACGTGAATGTTGAAGAAATGTTTTGTGCTTTAACATTTCTCTCTGAGATAGACATATAATCAGGACCCTTTCTGATAAAAGCAAATCCTCAAAAATAAATTCACAGAATCAGATAGATTCTCTAGACCCCTTTCTCCCAAGTTTAAATTAACAAATAAATACTGCAGAGTTGCTCTCTGTCAAGCCAAGATATAAAGAAGACTAAATGAGGAGCCAAGGAGCTGGAAAGAAGCAGAGGCCAATGTAACTAACTTCCTGTAAGTTGAACATTTCAACCAAACAGAAAATTGGGTGTTGGTGGGGGAAGTGACTGGGAGAAGAGAGATGGGAACCTGTGGTAGGGATGTAAAAATATAATAATTAAAAAGAAAGATATGGACAGACAATGACAGGGATGGAGATGGAGACAGGGACAGGAACGCCATCTGGAATGAATACTTACCAATCAGTTGAACTGTCTTTAGGTTTCCCAGCTTGTGTGAACTGTCATCCAAGTTGGGGTAAGCTTTGGTGTTGCACCTACCTTTGAATCATGTCTGCTATGGGAAGTAACTCTTCACACAAATTGTGTAAAGTAACTCTTAAAAGGGATGGGCTCACAAAGATTGGCTTTGAAGGTACTTTTGTATGTCATAGATAGCCTATCTACTATAGGTAGTTTTGTGTGAAGCATATCCCCAGGAAAATTCTTGTCATACAGAGATTTTTAGTATTTTCCAAAGTGTCTGAATGAAAAACATGCAAGGCATGATGGACAGGGTTTTTTAATTACTCTTAATGTAAGGGAAAAATGTATGTCAATACTATTTATCATAAATTTTTCAGCTAGATAGTAATGTTAAAAAATGTCATGACATTTTAGGAGAGCATGTCTTTACACAGGCTCTGAGATACATCTCAGATCCTATCTAATTGACCTGTCTTGTAACTGGAAATATTAAAAAAGAATCTTAGAAGGATAAAATAGAAATACATCTTTAAATAAAACATGTTTTAGCAGATAGAAATAGCAGTGACGTAAAGGATATTAGCAGAGCCATGCTGAATCTATCTTACTACTCTTTTCCTAATCCGTAGCTATTCTTTCATATTTCAAGGACTCTTATCCCCCTTTTATCATATTTATTAAATATTCTATGTATTTACATTTCCAATGTTACCCCCTTATCCCTCACCCCTCCTCCCCCACTTGCTTCCATAAAGATGCTTTCAGTCTCAACCACCCACTCCCAACTAATACCTTGGCATTACCCCTACACTGGAAAAACAAATCTTCACAGGACCTAAGGCCTCTCCTCCTATTGATGCCAAAATATGGCATCCTCTGCTACATATGCAGCTGGAGCCAAATGTCTCTCCATGTGTACTCATTGGTTGGTATTTTAGTTCCTGTGAGTTGTGGTAGACTTCGTGGGTTGATAATGTTGTTCTTCCCATGAGGTTGCAAACCCTTTCAGTTCCTTCAGTTCTTTCTCTAACTCCTCCATTGGGGTCCCCATTCTCAGTCCAGTGGTTAATTGCAAGCATGCTTTTCTGTTTCCATATGGCTCTGGTAGATCTTCTGAGGAAACATTCATACCAGGCTCCTACCAGTAAGCACTTCTTGGCATCAGCAATGGTGACTGGATTGGGTGGCTACATATGAGATAGATCCCCAGGTGAGACAGTGTCTGGATGATCTTTTCTTCAGTCCTTGCTCTATTTGTTCTTGTATTTCCTCCCTTGAGTAGCAGCCTTATTTATAATAGCCAGAAGCTGGAAACAACCAAAATGTCCTTCAACAGAGGAATGGATACAGAAAATGTTGTACATTTACACAATGGAGTACTATCCACCTATTAAAAAAACGACTTCATAAAATTCTTAGGCAAATGGATGGAACTAGATAATATCATCCTGAGTGAGGTAATCCAGTTACAAAAGGACACACATGCACTCATTAATAAACAAATAGTAGCCACAAAGCCTGGAATACACAAGAAAAAATCCACAGATCTTATGAAGCTCTAAAAGAAGGAAGATCAAATTGTGGATGCTTCAGTCCTATATCAAATATTCTTAGGAAGGACAATCATGACAATTCTCTCTCTTTCCTTGTTACTGAAAAAAAAAAAAAAAAAAAAAAAAAAAAAAAAAAAAAAAACGTTATCAAGACTACAGAATGTGTTACATGAAGTGGGTTATAACTGAGTCAATGTCTTCATATTGAACTTAAACCTTAACCTTATTAGCTATTTAGGAAGAAAAAGACTTATTTCAACCCCTCCCTTTTACTTTATGCAAAGAAATTTCTAGGTTTTATGATTTTTACTTAAGTGAGAAAATCCTTTAGTACACAAGATTGTAGATAGGTGAAAATTTCATAATTAGTCTGAAGTTACTTATCCTTCTTTACTGCAGAATACTCATAATAATAAATCCTGTAATATTTTGCAAAATGATAAGTTATCATTTTCTGTTAGGGATGATAATTAAGAAATCCAGAAGAAGTGCTTTAGGAAAAAAAGTTAATAGGCAGTTTTAGAACAGAAATCAAAGTATTACTTTATACGGTTTAATTTATTTTCTATTTGTGCTTGTGAGTTTGTATATTAGTGTGTGTGTGTGTGTGCATGTGTGTGTGTGTTTGTGTCTGTGTCTGTGAGTTTGTACAGAGTCTGCATATTCATGCACTGCCATAAGGAGACCAGAAGAGTTTGTTTCATGTTCTAAACACAGACACACAGGCAGTTGTGAGCGGCTAAATTTAAGTAATAGGATTACATTTTGTGCCCAGATGAAGAGTAGAAAGAACCCTCATGCACTGAGACTCTCCTGTCATAAAGATTAATTTAAAGACTCCAAGATTAGCTTTAATATCTCAGTAATTTATATTCTTGCTCTAGAAGATAAGTACGTTTTGATTTTAAAAAATGTGTAGGAGAGGCAATGTTGCTCTGCTTGCAAATTTACAAATACTCAGGGATTGGAAACAAAAAAGTTTTCTGAAACAAATATAAATTAAGAAAGCAAACAATGTTTACTAATGCATTAACTTATTTACTTATATATTAGTTAACTCAAAGATAAAATCTTCTGAGTATTTACAAAGTCAGTACTTTCATATATTCCATTAGTGATAAAATATTTCTTATTATGGCATATATTATTAAATTATAAAGTAAAAACTTTGAACAACACAGTTATGTATTTTACATAAATACTGTTTTGTTGTGTCATGTATAATTTGATACACCCAAAATATTGTTTAGTAGCTAAGTTGTTCTTAAGGCCATATTGAAAAACAGACACAGCATTTTCAGGTTTTCTTTTATCTTTCTAAGGATATCTAATTCTTCCAGTTCCCATGTTCTCTGACGTTTTATGTGTGATATCTAAGTTCCTAATAATGGATTAATATAAGTATATGTGTTTCCTGTCTATGATATTGATTTTATTTTATTTTATTTGAATAACTATATTTTAAAAAACAAATATAAATGTACAAATTTTAAGCATTTTTGTATAAAAGTATACGAATACATTTTAAAGAAATTCTGAAAAATTTAATTTCTCAAAATGTCTGTCATTATTTCCATGTTGCGTTTTGTTTTGCATGTACTTTACGCTTATTGCAACTAGTACGTTTTCAATGCATACTGTCAAGCCCTTGAACAAAATCAAGTACTGACTAAAAAACATATTCACATGGTTTTATGTAAAATTTATTTTAATGTCTGAAAAAACAGTACTGACAAAAATGTATAATTTTAAGCAAAAAATATTTAAAATCTTTACATTTATCTTTGTTTTGCAAAATAAAGTCGTTTAAAAAATAAAAAAAAAATGTCTGTCATATTGCAAGCATTAGCCTTTTGGGCTAGAATAACCATCTATATACATAGGTGACAGATATATAGGTATATATGTAACAGATACATAGACTATTAATCATAAAAATTCTGCTTACAATTATGTAGTATAAAAACATTAATTGTTGTGCTTGCAGGAAAAATTAATGCAATCAATATTTTTTTCTAGGTATTCTTAAGAATGGTTTTTCTTTGGATCAGATTATGTCTTATTAAAGGCCTGGGTTTGGGATTATTCATAATGTGCAAGTATACTCACATTCTATACCCTGTATGAACTGTGATAGTAGCAGAATCAATCTCTCTCTCTCTCTCTTTCTCTCTCTCTCTCTCTCTCTCTCTCTCTCTCTCTCTCTCTCTCTCTCTATCTATCTATCTATCTCTCTCTGTCTTGCACACACACACATACACACATAAAGAAAATAAAGGTATAAAAGAGAGGGAAGGGCAAAAGAAACAGAGAGAAGGAGAATAAAAGAGAAAAGGGAAGAGAGTGGGGGGTGGAGAATCAACAGAGGAAGGAAATTTTAAAATAAAAACCTAGTATAGGATTCTCCAAAGGAGTTATTTACACTGCTTACAGATGCCAGTGCTGCTTTTTGTTTCATTCCATGATTGGAAAAATCTAGAATTTAAAGACAACTAAAATGGGTTATGCTCACTAGTTTGCAATCAAGAACAGAGATGTGTTCTGCACTTACATGGTAGTAATAGTGAGGGGAAAAATATGTTTTTAAGTCCATGAAGCATTTCCCTGAGAACATGCAAACATATCAGGCCTATTTTAATAACGAAAATATATATTTTTGTACTTGTATATTCCCTTCATTGTGACCTTTGATAACAATTTTAGAGTGATTATAATTACAAATATGGACTTCCTGAACAAAGAGAAATGGGAATCAAATATGGGAGTAAGCATATAAATACATGGGCAAGAAGATTCCATTGTAATGAGCACAAAGCTGTAGGTTTGATGTCCAGCACAGCAAGGCAGCACAAAACTGCATGTATGTGTAGTTCTAGGGAATCTGACGCACTCCCAGCCTCTGAGGGCATGGGGCATGCAGGTGATGCTCATTATATACCTTCTTTTAAAAGGAAAGACAAGTTAATAGATCGTTTCCTCATTTTACTTCCCAGGGGATCAGTCTTAGCATTCTAGATTTATCCAAAAATTAGACTCACTTTTCCCCTTAATTTGCTTCTGTAGTTTCTGGCTATTTCTATCTGATTGGGAAACATTACACTTGCTGGGTAGTTTCCATGAGCAGATAGACAGTGGAACATTACATCCAAACCCATAAATACCAAAAGTAATAAAACTGATGTTTTTAAATAGAGGTGCTATTAAGATCCCTTAAGGTTTTAAACGAACTCTGCTTGACACTCTGATCAGTTTCTTTTCAAATAGAAAAGAAAAATGTCTGTCACTTGTAACATCCTGACTTATACAGAACAGATGGCTTCAGGATTTTTTAGAATATAAAGCATTAGGAATGAGACATACCATCTATTATTTTGCCTAGCTCTCTTTATCATTTTCAATCTAAACAGAAATTTGACGCATTACAGAAAAATGTTCCCCCTTTGTGACATTTCTGATGTGCATATGCAATTGCTGGTCCAGGGTGCTTCCTTTTCTAAGATAAATAAAATAGGCTTTAACGTTTCACAATTTAACATGTTTTGGAAGTGAATCCTGCAAGAATTCATTAAGTTACTACATAAATACTATCAGAAATTACCTTATTTAAATAATCAAAGTATACAGAGAAGCACTTTGAAATATGCACATGTGGATTATGTATGTAAAATCAGTAGACACTTCACTGACTGTAAAATGATTTTCCTTAATACATCTTGGTTCTGAGAACTATAAAAAAAAAAAAAAACCGAGTGTCTCATAGAGGACATCTTAGTGGTTGTTGATTTCAAAGACTCTATCATAATACCTTTCCAAAATTGCCTTACCCAAAAGCTTCAGTGAAAAGTACTTTTCTATGTTCAGTCCAGAAGAGCAACCACTGCAGCATGTCTTGAATTCATTAAGTAATTATCACAGCTAGGGTCTTTGGCTCACAATAATAAACCCCATTATATAGATGAGACAAAGAGAAACAAGGTAATATTTAATTTCTCAGACAGAGTATCTGGTGGCTTGGTAATCACCCAGTGTATACTTCTTGTTTTGTCCCCAGTAAGAAAATCATCACCCTTATTTACTCTCAGGCCCTGACCACAACATGGCATTGGTCTAGATACCTGGGCCATGTCCCTGAGGAATACCTGTAGACCATTGCTTCGAAAGTACACTCTGCAGTGGTTATTTGGAAAAAGGTGAACACCCAAAACTCTGATGTAACTGGATTTCTTTCTCTTTTCTTTTTTAAGATTTATTTGTGTCCTCACAGCCTACAGATTCAACTAAGCATGGATCTTAAGGGTAGCAGCAATTATGGATCCTCAACGGGGTCTGAGTTAATTGCCTTGCAAATAGTTAAATTGTGTTCTACTTTAGTGTAGAAATACATTAAGTTGATTACTACTTCACAGTGGTAGTGGGGGCATATGGTTCTCACTTTTTTGACAGTTCCTGGGACCCCTTTTCCTCTACTGTGTTACATAATCCAGTTTGATAACAGGGTTACAGCTTAGTCTTATTGCATCTTGTTAAGACATGTTTGATTGGTAATACCTAGAAGTTTTGTTTTTTTTTTTTTTTCTTTTTTTTTTTTTGAAGAGAAGCAGAGGAGTAGTGAATCTGTGGGAGGTGGTGGGAGCTAAGAGGAGTGGGGCAGGGAAACCTGAGGTAAGGATGTATTGTAGGGAAGGATGATAGATAAAAGAAATGTTATTTGTTTGTATCATCTCCTTTTAATTCTGATTAATATTTAATTGCACCATTTACATCTTTGATTCCCTTACCTCTGTCAAGTATTGCTTCTTCATATTCAGATTTCAGGTCTAACCCTGTGAGAATCAATCCTATGGAGAAGTACTTTGCCCTTTCTCAGCAGTCATTATTTATTCATAGTCCTTTGTCTCAAGGTGAGGCCCATAAGAGTACCTGCTTCCACTTAAATGTGTCTCTTGTGGTTGGCATTGTTAATCCCTTGTTTAAGCAGCCCTATTACATGGGTATCTGGGTGCAGCACCGTTTTATTTTCAGAAGACTCAATCTCACAGCAGACTTTCTGATTCTCAGGCACTTATTGTCATTGACCTCCTTACTATGCTCCACTGTTCTAATTTGAAGACCACAGACTTCTCAAGTTGGACTGGCTGTTTTGGAAAGCAATCAAATATAGATGAGCTATAAAATAGTGTGATGTTTTTATGTTACATCTTGAAGTCTTTCTGCCTGCATGCCATCAATACAGATACTAGAAATGTGAGTAGATCGTGGCATTTTATCATGAATTGAAAGGCAGTATATGGAATGCCAGGGAGATGAGATGGGAGTGGGTACGTGGGAGTGGGAGTATCCTCATAGAAGAAGGGGGAGATGAATGAGAGAGGGAGAACTGGAAAAGGGGATTATATTTGGAAGGTAAATACATAAAATATCCAATAAAACATTTTTTAAAAGAAAGGCTTTCAACAAACTATTTTGTGCATCTAATGGTCAGTCTCGGTTTACTTCATCGAAATCTGTCCTAGATGAAGTTGGAAAATCTGGATCTCTCTACTGAATCCCTATTCCTACAGTGAAAAACTTCGGGATATAATTCAGTATTCTGTGACACCAGTTGCATATTCCTATCTGCAATAAAAAGGTATTACTATATAATTAAGGCCTCCACATTACCTGATAGTATAAAACTCAATATAGAATATTTCAATATCTAGTTATTTAATTTAAATATAAAACAAATAACTGAAATATACCTTTATGAGGAAATTAACATTTCTGTGACTAACATCTTTAAAAGCTATAACCATTTGATTAAATAATGTGATTTCTCATATTCTTATTTATTTTGTTGATCCACTTATATTAATGCTATTAAACAATTATATTCAAGCTGTTATGAAGTTAAGTGCTGTTATTTAAAAAAATAGTGTTTTTCATCCAATTTTCATTTCACAATTTAACTCCGAAAGAAAACAAAAATAAGTAACCTACAGCATGTAGCTGGTTAGTCTCAGGAGAGATAAATTGTCCCTCCATCTGGCATCTAAATCATTATACCAAGCACCAGAGTGTCAGCTTAAATTGATTTTTGAAGAAGGACCTTGTTTCTAAAGCATAGGAGCATACTTGGCGCATGAACATTGAGAAAAACCAACAACAGCCAAAACAACAACAACATACTTTCATTTTATGTTTCAAGAATATAATTTACTCATGCTCTCTGAACCCTGCTCAATGTCTATTGGAAGATAAACAAGGTCTTTCTTAGGTTTTTTTGTGTCAATCTCTCATGTCAAGAACGCTAACAAGATGTAGGACACATCATTTATCTAGGTTTGCATCTATTTATTAATATTTAATTGTAAATATATCTGTTCTTGTGTGTAAGGTATGTGTACATGCACTGTATGGGCTTGTTCCTCTCTGAATGTATATTTGCATGCATATGCATATTTGTGAATATGTGTGCATATCCATATGTATATTTTCATGTGTGTATGTATATGTGTGTGTGTGTGTATGTATGTGTGTGTGTGTGCATGCACATTTTCTAATTGTACCAGGGTTTCTCGCAACAATCATTTTCCCTGGTAATACATCCCTTTTCCATTCAGCTATCTTCCTAACATGTTTGCCAGCACACATTGTATTTTTATTCTCCAGTTTGTTACATATCATGGTGTCTGCCTTGTGCTTATGTCTCATTAAAAGGTGGCGTTGCTTAATGGAATAGAAAAACTCCATTTGTAAATTATTCTAATCGGGAAAAGATGGGCCTTCAACATCTCTATTGTACAATTATTCAACTGAATGTGGAATTACAAAACATTAGTTGAATAAAACAATCAGGTGAACAAGTAATTTCATCGCTAGTCTAGAGAGATCTAAAATTGGTTCAGCACTAGCAAGCAGGATTGCTCACTAGAAGGACCTTCTGGGTATGCTATATGTTCTATGAATGATAAGTCCTGCAGTAAGAAGCATAATTTAACGTTCGGGTGCTAATGTACATCTCAGAGTCATTTATCACTGGAGTCTTTGTTGCTGGAGAGGAAAAGGCAAATGTATTCATAAGGAGAGGGAATATTCAGATGTAGCTTGTCATTTTCTATTCAGCAATTCTGCTTAGTTGAGGTTGTTAACATTCTATAGCACCATATCTCCTGAAGTTCCAAGGGAGCATTTTCTGCCACAGGGGCTTAAAAGTCACATGAAAAATGAAATATTTAGATTCTCTAGCCTCCCCTTGTTTGGGTCAGTTTGTTCTCTTTTGAAACTGCCATGACTAATGAGCTCACAATATCTTTAGATGGTTAGAATTCAAATGTATATTTGTTTGTAGATGATGTACTTTTTTCAGGAGTTTATTTTCAAAGAAGCTTGCCAATCAAGCACTGGAAGTTAGCTCAGTCTATGAAGTAACTGACACATAAGCACATTGATATGTGTTTAATTTTCATTATTCGCATAAAAATTGCCATATTTGGTGATACATCATTTTGTAACCCCAGCACTGGAAAGAGAGAGAAAAGAAGATATGGGAGTTTGTATGGTCAGCAATGGAAGCCTACTTGTCAGCATTTGGCTAAAGAAAGAATGTGGCACACTTACGAATGCCAAGGTGGAAAACAACTGAGGAAAAATATCATTTTCCCTACCTTTCTCACACTCTCTTACAGACAGGCATACAGACAAACACACACACACACACACACACACACACACACACACACACACACACACACACAAGCATAGATAATACATACTGGGTTTGGGGCCACCTTAAGAGCCTACTAACCATCAGTTCAGTTAATTGAAAATGGAAACAGTTACTTCCTCATTTCTTGACTTAGATACCTGTGAGCTGAGGTTTGAGTACAGTTGTCTGTCACACTGACTCCAGCTTAACACTCAACAAAAGCCACAGGGAATAAAGTTTGGAGGCAGCTCAACATGTTCTTTGTTCTTTTTCTGCTCACCTTCTTTGCTACTGTACTGCAAGGTGTACTTTTCCTGTACCCTCTTTCTTAAAGCTCCCTTATTATGCCTTCACGGTTTTCTTTTGTTTTTCAACTGTAAGAGCCCTAGATGAAGAAAGGAGTTTTTTTCCCCCAAATGGTAAAATCACCTTAGTGATCTTGGAGTGTGTTCCCTTTTGACAGCTCTTTAAAAGCACTCAAGTTATAGCAATTGCATGCTCTCTCTCTCTCTCTCTCTCTCTCTCTCTCTCTCTCTCTCTCTCTTTCTCTCTCTCTCTCTCTCTCTCTCTCACTCTCTCTCTCTCATTATCTTTCTCTTATTCTCTCTCTCTCATTCTCCCTCTCTTATTCTCTCATTCTCTTTCTCCCATTGTCTCTCTCTCTCATTAATCTATTTTCTCTTTAACCCTCTCTTTCTCCTTCTGTCTCCATCTTCCCTTTCTTCTTTTCTTCTTTCCTCCCTCTTTCTTTTCCATCACACTCTCTCTCCCTGTTCCTTTGACCCTCTCCCTCCTCGCACTCCCACCTCTCTGCATGTATGTGTGCATGTATGGTGCATGCACATATGTAGAGATGTCTATTCACATGCATTAAGTCAAGAAGGATGTCTGTTGCATTGTTCAATCATGCTCTATTTTTACTCCCTTGAGGCAAACTTTCTCACTTAATTGGTTGCAATGTTGGTAATCAGAATTCTAAAATAATTCTCCTGTCTCTCCTCCACATAGTGTTGGGGTTAAGAAGTCACTAGCAACTACACCTGATTTTTTACATGAGTTTTAGGAATCTGAAATAAGGTCTTTATAATATGGTTGTAAGTGCTCTTATTCACTAAACGATACCTTTAGCCACCACTGTATTTATTTTTCCATTTCCTGTCCTTTATGGGGCTTCTTAAAAATACTTATCTTGTTTTTTAAATTGAAAAATATTTGTATCATTTTTCTCTTTCCCTTTCACCCTCTATAATTTTTATCATCCTTTACTCCCACTCAAATTCATAACCTGCTTCTTATCTATTGTTACATCATATATATATATATATATATATATATATATATATATATATATATATATATATCTTAGTTTTGTATTGTTTCCTGTGTATATATGTTCTTAGGAATCACTAAATGGCTTTAAATAACAAGTTAAAAGGCTTATCCTGGAGATTAAGTCTCTCTCCCTCAGCATTTTATAGTTGCCTTTAGTTTTTTGTCTAGTGATGGGAACCATGAACATTTCCTACTTTTTGATAGCAGGATTATTAGTGATATCCTTGTTCAAGTCTTCTTAGGTTGTAATATTATCATAGCATCATGAGTAAAGCTTCCCTATTGTTTCTAGGATACATAGTCTCACAGCAGATTTCCTTGTCTTCTGGATTCCCAACCCCTCTTCTTCCACAGTGATCCTAGGTGTAAGAGCTTTAGTATAGATTCATTAAATGAGACAGAGTGCTCCACGATCAGTAGCTGTTCTCTGCATTTTCAATGATCATGTAGTTTTAAACATTTTAAATTTTTGTCTCTCAGATATTACATATTGACCAAAGTTTTCATCCCCCTACCCTTACAGACCCTCTCACCACCTAACAACTAATCATTCCTTCTCCCATTCCCTTCAGAAAATGGCAGGGCTCCCAATTATATAAACCATATATGGTATTTCAAGTTTCAATAGGACTAGACACCTCACTTTTATTAAGGCTGGGCAAGGTTGCCCAGTAAGAGGAGACAGGTTCCAAAAGCAGGAAAAGAGTTAGAGACAGCTTGTGCTCTCACTGTTAGATGTCTCCCAAGAGAACAAAGCTACACAACTATAGCATATAGGTTAAAGTCTCAGGTTAGACTCCTACAGGCTGCTTGATTGTTGTTTCTGTCTTTATAAGCCTAGGTTTGTTGATATTCTCTCTCTCTCTGTCTCTCTCTGTCACTCTCTCTGTCTCTTTTCCTTTCTCTCTCTCTCTCTCTCTCTCTCTCTCTCTCTCTCTCTCTCTCTCTGTCTCTCTCTCTCTCTCTCTCTCTCTCTCTCTTTGTGTGTGTGTGTGTGTGTGTGTGTGTGTGTGTCTGTGTGTGGTTTTGTTGATTTGTTTACTGTTTTTTGTTTTGTTTTGTTTTTCTTTTGCTATTCTTGACTTCTCAGGTTCAAACAATCATTATTCCCCATCTTCTGCAAGATTCCTCTAGTTTCACCTAAAGTTTGACTATTGGTTTATGCATCTGTTTTCTGTTTGTTTGGTTGGTTGGTTTGTTTTGTATTGTTTTCTTCTCCCAGTTGCTGGATCCCCTCTAATGTCAATTTTACTTGACTACAAGTATAGCAAATAATTATTATGGATCATTTCATTGGCTGCCTCTGTGTGTGTGTGTGTGTGTGTGTGTGTGTTTTAAATTGCTGGTATGAAATCTCTACATTATCTTTATGAAGGCAGGGAGTGCTATGAAAATTCCTCACTGTTACCAATAGTTTGGGTTTACTGTGTGTTTATTTGCACTGAATTCAATAAAGAATTTTTAAAATTTATTTATTCCACAATTACCCGGTGGTCATTCAGCAGAGAGGAGTTCAGTTTTCATGAGTTACTAGGCTTCATCCTGTTGTTGAAATTCAGCCTTAATCTATGGTGGTCTATTAAAATGTAGTTTTGTTTGTGGATTTGATTTCACTTTTTTTTTCTTTTTATCTCTTGAGACTTGCTTTGTGACTGAATATGTGGTCAATTTAAGAGAAAGTTCTGTGAATTGCTGAGAAGAAGAAAGTATATTATTTTCGGTTTGGAGAAAATGTTCTCTGCATATTCTTAGGTACATTTGAGACATAATTTCTTTTAGTTTCATTATTTTTCTATTTAGTTTCTTTCTGAATGTCCTGACTGTTAGTGAAAGTGGGGTGATAAAAATCTCATACTATTATTTTGGCTGGCTTGATATATGATATAAACTTAATAAATATGTTGTTCTAAAAATTTGTGGGCCCTTGTAGATGTTCAGAATTGAGGCTATATCTTGGTAAAATTTTTCTTTGATGTATAGGAAGTGTTCTTCCCTATCACTTTTAATTTTGGTATGGTGTAGTTAGTTTCCTTGGGGTGGGGTTTGGCCTATCCATAGTGTAACAAATTTCCTTATGTTAAGTTTAAGGAATTTTTTTAATGTAGCATTTTCTTCAATTGATGTATCATTGTTGTATAATTTTCTTCTATGTTGTTTTCTATGCCTGAGATTCTCTCTTCTATCTCTTTATTCTGTTGTTGATACTTGCATTTTTTTTAAATTTCTTTTAGCCTACCTAAATTTTTAATCTCCAAGATTCCCTGAGTTTGTGTTTTTTTTTTCACTTTCTATTTCAGTTTTCAGATCTTAAACAGTTTTATTCATTTCCTTTACCTGTTTCTTTTGTATTGACTTTATTGAAGCAATTTATTTTCTCTTACTGTTTATTTGTGTTTTACTGCATTTCCTTAAGTGATTTATTTATATCTTCTTTAACTACCTCTATCACCTTTATAGAGTTGGATTTAATATCATTTTTTTGTACTTAAGATGTGTTTTCATGTTCCAGTGTTGCTGTGGTAGGATAGTGGGGCTCTGGTGGTGCCACATTGCCTTGGCTGTTGCTGATTTCATTCTTATATTGGAGTATAGTCATTTGTGGTTAGGATATGTCTAAATTTTGGATCTAAACTCAGAGTTTATATTTGTTGAATAGACCTTTTCCCTTTAGTTTCTGTTTTCTTTGTGATCTTCTGGACTGAGTGGCTTGAGGATCCAGTGACCTGAGAGTGTCAGATCAAGTATGCTGTCACCTCTGGGTGCTGGCAGACTGAGTGACTCCAAGATTTTGGATATCTGTGTAGCCTCTGAGAATCTTGGATTCTGGTACCTGACATGGCTCTGGGGTTCCAGATATTGGAATGGCCTTTGGGATGAGGGTTCTGTAAATCTAAATAGCTAAGAGTTGCTTACAATTAAGACATGTGTTCCACAACTGAACCATTTGGAAATTTTGGCATGGTGGTCATAATGTAGTTCATTTGTGACCCAGCTGGATATTGTTGATAGCCTTGTGCTGGAATAACATCCTCCTATAATATAAAAGGTAGTCTAGAAAAGAAGAAACTTCTGTTCAGATACAATTAAGATATTCCAATTCTAAATGTCAGAAATATAGGGTATGTTCAACTTTAGAGACTTATCTGCAATCTCTGGGAGACTATTTCCAGTAACAGCAAAAGCCTACATTGTTAATAGGGATCTCTTGGAACCTGTTTAAAGACAAAATGTGAAGTATAAAAAGACTACTTAGTTAATTAGTGGTATTCTAAAATTTGAAATAACTAATAATTAAAATCAATTTATTATTAGCTCTTATACTGTATATAAAATTATAAAGAATTACCGTACTATGACAGCTGTCTATGGTATCCATATAATAGAGATTAATTACATCAAAACATGCTCAGATTATCTCACAAATATAACACAATTTTTGAAAAGTTATGCTGAGTTGTAGAATTGAACTGAGTATTTTATAGAAGAACCCCATGGATATCAAATATTTAGAGCTGAGAAAAGACTTCAGTGGTTAATCACTTGTCATGCAAGTGTAAGGGGATGATAACAAGATGTGCTGTGTCAGTATTTTATTGTTTTCACAAAGAGACCTTACATTACAGAGTTAACAAATATTTTGATGAACATATATTTATATGACCTTGCATTTGATTAGGGCACCATTAAATATAAATATTAACACATTTTTTGTTTTCCTGAATTTGTTGTGTTTCTCTTAATTTAGAAAGGCATTTTCTACAGATTTTTTTTCCAGTGTGTAATATGTAATTATTAAATTCCTTCTGGACCAAGCAGATTCTGAGTAACATTTTATTTTAGATTAAAAGAAACATACCACATTTCCAGGCTCTCTCAGAAGTCAATGGAATAAGACTATATAAAAATAAATGTGATTAAACATGAGTTCGTAATAAAAAAGATAAAATGGGAAATGCTTTTTATCATGCCATTAATTGTTTCCTTTAAAATAAACGGAACATAACCCGAGAAAACAATACAGGAATAAAATACCTCAAAGAAAGATCACATGGAAGGCTACAGAAAAAGACTAAGGAGATACCAATATGATTCATTATTGCTGGAGTTACATAGCTAACATGTATTTTAATTTTGATGCTGTCAATTTTAATATTGTTGAATCATTTTGTCCTTTCTTTTTTTCTCCTTATTGTAAAATATGCCATTTTCCTTGTTTATATTCAGATATATAGGATTTCTCATACATATGCATGTGTGTGTGTGTGTGTGTGTGTGTGTGTGTGTGTGTTTATACCCATTTTATATATGGATAATTAATATATCATGGATTGATCATATTATATCCTAATTAAAAAAAAATTTACTCAAGACTTCATTTTCGGGGATGCAGAAAAGGGCTTAGTCCATCTGCCACCCAGACCAGCTGTTCCTAAAGTTTTAAAGACAGGTGAGTAGGAGATATGGGCAGCCATGGAGCAGAGAGAGCTCTGCGGAGTGCGCACAGAAAATGCATCCCCCACTGCCTGATCCAGGGACCAGGAATTCAACATTAGAACCTCTGTTTCCACCTGGAGACTTAGGGGAAAAGAAGAGGGTTGGTCCATCTGCCTCCCGGACCAGCAGTTCCTAAAGTTTTAAAGACTGCTGAGTAAGAGATCTGGGCAGCAAGGCAGCAGAGAGAGCTCCGTGGAGTGCAAACAGAAAGCACGCCCCCACCCTATTTCCACCCAGCGGCTTTGGGGAGCAGAACAGTGCTTGAACTATCTGTCACCTGGACCAGTGGGGATCCAGGGTCATAGAACAGATACAAGGGAAAGGTAAGAACATATCACTAACAACAAGATGGCAAGAGGAACGCAAAAGAGTATATCCCAAGGAAACCAAGACAACATGGCAACACCAGAACCCAGCTCACCCGTAACAGCAAACATTGGAATGCCAAACACTTCAGAAAAAGAAGACACAGACCTGAAATCATACCTCAAGACTCTGATAGAGATACTTAAACAAGAACGGAAGGAATAGCAAAACGAATCAGAAGCTTTTAAAGAGAAAACAAGAAAAACACTCAAAGAACTCAAAGAACTAGATGAAAAAAGAACCAAAGAGTTGAAGGAATGGAAGAGGGAATTTAAAACAGACATTGACACAATAAAGAAAACACTAAAAGAGATAACTATAGAGGTAGAACAACTAAAAAAGAAATCAAGAGTCACAGAAGCAAGCATTTCCAATAGACTTCAAGAGATGGAAAAGGGAATCTCGGTGGCAGAAGGCAACTTTGTAAACATAGACAAAACAGCCAGAGAAGATGCAAAAACCAAAAATCTCCTAACCCAAAATGTCCAGGAAATCCAGGAGAAGACAGAACCTAAAGATAATAGGAATAGAAGAGAGAGAAGAGTATCAAATATAAGGCACAGTAAATATCTTCAACAAAATCGTAGAAGAAAACTTCTCTACCCTTAAGAATAAGATGAGCATGAGCATAAAAGACTCCTTCAGAACTCCAAAGGTTGGACCAGAAAAGAAATTTCTCCCGAAACATAATAGTCAAAACATCAAGTACCCAAAGCAAAGAAAGAATACTAAAAGCAGTAAGGGAAAAAGGTCAGGTAACATATAAAGGCAAACTAATCAGAATCACACCCGATTTCTCAACAGAGACTATGAAAGCTAGAAGAGCCTGGACAGATATCATGCACACCCTAAGAGAGCACATGTGCCAGCCCAAGCTGCTATACCCAGCAAAACTATCAATCAGCATAGAAGAAGAGATGAACATATTTCAAGGTAAATCAAAATTTACAAAATATCTGACCACAAACCCATCACTACAACAAACTATAGGTGGAAAAACCAATACAATGGGGTGAAAAACATCCTAGTAAAAAAAAGAAAACTCCTAAGCAAGAAAACCAAAAGAAGAAAAAAACACAGACACAACTCAACCCACTAAAGCAATAATAGCAGGAATCAGAAACAACTATTCCCTGATATCTATTAACATAAATAGACTCAACTCCCCAAAAAAGAGACATAGGCTATCAGACTGGTTACATAAACAAAATTCAGTATTTTGCTGCATACAGGAAACTCATTTCAGAGACAAAAACAGACACAATCTCAGAGTAAAAGGGTGGGAAAAAAACTTCAAAGTAAACAGCCCAAAGAAGCAAGCAGGTTTGGCTATTCTAATATTGAATAAAGTAAATTTCTAACCAACAGTTATCAAAAAAGATAAAGAAGGACACTTTTTACTCATTAGAGGGGAAATCTTTAAACAGGAACTCTCATTCCTTAACATATATGCTCCAAATAAAAAAGAACCCACATTCATAAAAGAAACCCTAATAAAGCTCAAAAAATACATTTCACCCACAGAATAATAATGGGAATTTTTTTATTCCCCACTCTCTTCAATGGACAGATCATTGATACAGAAACTGAACAAAGACACTATAAAACTAACAGAGACTATGAACCAACTGGAATTAATAGATATATACAGAACATGTTTTCCTAAAGCAAAATAATACACCTTCTTCTCATTACCCCATGGCACCTTCTCGAAAATTTACCACATAATTGGATACAGAACAAGGCTCAGTCGATATAAGAAGATAAAAATACTCTCATGCATCCTCTCAGATCACCATGGTCCACCTCTGGTCTTTATCAACAACAAAGACAACAAAAAGCCCACATAGACATGGAAACTAGACAACACTCTGTTAAACGATAGCAGGGTCAAAGAAGAAATCAAGAAAGAAAATAAGGATTTTCTAGAATTCACTGAAAATGAAAACACAAAGTATCCAAACCTATGGGATGCAATGAAAGCAGTACTGAGAGGAAAACTCATAGCCTTAAATGCTTCCAAAAAGAAACTGGAGAGAGCATACATCAGAAACTTGACAGCACAGCTAAAATCCCTAGAACAAAAGGAAGAATGCACACCCAAGTAAAGTAGATGGCAAGAAATAATCCAAATTAGGGCAGAAATAGACCAAATAGAAACAAAAAGAAACATTGAAGAAATCAACAAAACCAAGAACTGGTTCTTTGAGAAAATCAACAAGATTGATAAACCCCTAGCCATAATAACTACAGGACAAAGAGAGAGTACACAAAGTAAAAAAATCAGAAAGGAAAGTGGAGGCACATCAACTGAAACTGAGGAAATTCAAGAAATCATCAAATCCAACTACAAAAACCTATTTTCCACAAATTTGGAAAATCTTGAGGAAATGGACAAATTCCTAGACATACACAAAATCCTAAAGTTAAACCAGGACCAAGTAAACCATCTAAATAATCCCATAACACCTAAAGCAATAGAAGAAGTCATCGAAAGACTCCCAACCAAAAAAAGCCCAGGTCAAGACTGGTTCAGTGCAGAATTTTGTAAGACATTTATTCTGGACATAACACAAATACTCTCCAAATTATTCCAAAAGATAGAATCAGATGGAATACTACCTAACTCATTTTTGAGGCTACAATAACCCTCATACATAAACCACACAAAGACCCTACAAGGAAAGAGAACCAATCTCACTTATGAACATTGATGCAAAAATACTCAACAAAATCCTTGCAAACCGAATCCAAGAACACATCAAAACTATCATTCATCATGACGAAGTAGGCTTTATCCCTGGGATGCAGGAATGGTTTAATATAAGGAAATCAATCAATGTAATCCACCATATAAACAAACTCAAAAAAACAAATTCACATGGTCATCTCACTAGATGCTGAGAAAGCATTTGACAAAATTCAACACCCCTTCATGTGAAAAGTCCTGGAAAGAAAGAACAGGAATCCAAGGTCCATACCTCAACACAATAAAAGCTATATAGCAAACCAACATCTAACATCAAACTTAATGTTGGGAAACTTGAAGCAGTCCCACTAAAATCAGGGACTCGACAAGGCTGTCCACTCTCCCCCTACCTATTCAACATGGTACTGGAAGTCCTGGCTGGAGCAATTAGACAATAAAAGGAAATCAAGTGGATACAAATCAGAAAGGAAGAAGTAAAAACATCACTCTTTGCCGATGACATGATAGTGTACTTAAGTGACCCCAAAAACTCCTACAGCTGATAAACAAGTTCTGCAAAATGGCTAGACACAAAATTAACTCAAACAAATCAGTAGCCTTCCTACATTGAAAGGACAAATATGTGGGGAGAGATATAAGGGAAAAGATATAAGGGGAAAGATTCCCTTCACAATAGTCACAAAACTATGCAATACATTTGTGTTACTCTAACTAAGCATGTGAAAGAACTGTATGACAAGGACTTCAAACCTCTAAAAAAGGAAATCCAGGAAGATCTCAGAAAATAGAAAGATCTCCCATACTCTTGGATTGGAAGGATCAACATGTTAAAACTGGCCAACTTACCAAAAGCAATCTACATATTCAATGCAATCCCCATCAAAAATCCAACCCAGTTCTTCATTGAGTTGGAAAGATCAATGTGCAATTTCATTTGAAATAACAAAAGACCTAGAGTAGTGAAATCCATTCTTAACTACAAGGAAATATCTGCGGGAATCACTATCCCTGACCTCAAGCTATATTACAAGGCAATTGTGCTGAAAACTGCATGGTACTGGTACGGAAATAGGCAAGTGGATCAATGGAATAGAATAGAAGATCCAGAAATGAGCCGTCACGTATATGGTCACCTGATTTTTGACAAAGGAGCTCTAAATATTCAATGGGAAAAGGACAGCCTATTCAACAAATGGTGCTAGTCCAACTGGCACTCAGCATGCAAAGAATGAAAATAGACCCTTTCTTATCTCGTTGTATAAAGCTCAAGTGTAAGTGGATCAAAGATCTCCACATTAAACCAGATACTTTGAAACTATTAGATGAGAAAATAGGGAAAACCTTAGAACACATAGGCACAGTAAAATATTTTCTGAACAAAACACCAATGGCTCCAGCTCTAAGGTCAAAAATTAACAAATGTGACTTCATGAGATTGCAATGTTTCTGTAAGGCTAACGATATTGTCAAGAAAAAAAAAAAAGGCAGCCAACAGAATGGGAAAAGGTCTTTCCCAACTCCACATCAGATATTCAAGGTATACAAAGAACTCTAAAAGCTAGACACCAGAGAATCAAACAGCCATATTAAAAAATGGGGTACAGAGCTTAACAAAATGTTCTCAATTGAGGAATATTGAATGGCTGAAAAACATCTAAGGAAGTGCTTGACATCCTTATCCAACAGAAAAATGCAAATGAAAACAACCCTGAGATTCCACCTCACACTTGTCATATTGGCCAAGATCCAAAATTCAGATGACAGCAGATGCTGGGGAGGTTGCAAAGAAAGAGCAACACTTCTCTACTCTTGTTCGGGTTGCAAACTGATACAACCACTCTGGAAATCTGTCTGGCGATTCCTTAGAAAATTGGACATAGTACTACCTGAAGATCCAGCTATTCCACTCCTGGGCATATACCCCAGTCACACTCCAATATACAACAAAGATACATGCACCACAATGTTCATAGCGGCTCTATTTATAATAGCCAGAAGCTGGAAAGAACCCAAATGTCCTTCAGTAGATGGTGGATACAAAATTGTGGTACATTTACACCATGGAGTACTACTCAGCTATCAGAAACAATGACTTAACCAAATTCTTAAGAAAATGGCTGCATCTAGAGAATATCATCCTGAGTGAGATAACCTAGTCACAAAAGAATAGACATAATATGCAGTCACTGATTGTGGGATGCTAACCCCAGAGGCTGGAACTGCTCCAGAAACAACTCACAGACTGTGTGAAGTTCAAGAAAAAAAAAAAAAAAAAAAAAAAAAAAAAAAAACAACCCAAACAATACAAAAGAAAAAAAAAAAAAAAAAAAAAAAGTCATGCTTAATTCTTACACACCAAGAAAACATTGACTAATTCCAGGTTACATTCTGTTATACATGTACTTTTTGCTCATTGTAACTAGTAAGACCTTAATGCAGAGTATCAAACTTTAAAAAAAGAAAAAAAAGTCAAGCACTGACACAATTGCATTTGTATACATTTATGCAAATATGGTTAATTTTTTTTTATTTTGGTTTTTAAAATAAAGTTAAATAAAAAGAAACTGCAAGATTTGTTGAAAATTCTGTCTTTTAACCACTGGATGTTTTATCAAAGATCACATAACCATAGGTGTGTGGGTTTATTTCTGGGTTTCAAATATCTTTCTAATTGAAAAATTTATTTTGAAAAACAAAGATAAATGTACAGACTTTAAGCATTTTGCATAAATGAATCCAAATACATTTTGACAGTACTTGATTTTTTTAAAGGTTTGATAGTATGCATTAAAATTTTAATAGTTACAATGAGCATAAAGTACATGTAAAACAAGATGTAACCTGGAAATAGTCAAAGTTTTCTTGGTGTGTAAAGATTAAGCATTATGGTTTATCATTTTATTTTCTTTTATTTTCTTTTCTTTCTTTTTTTTTTTTTTTTTTTTTTTTGGTCTTCATTTTTTCTTGAATTTCATATAGTCTAAGTTGTTTCTGTGTTGTTCAGAGTTTTCTGGGGTTAGTATCAAATTAACAGTGACTGCATATTATGTCTGTTCTTTTCTGATTGGTTTACCTCTCTCATGATGATAATCTATTAATGCATCCATTTTCTTAAGAATTTCATAAAATCATTGTTTCTATTGTGTAAATATACCATATTTTTTTGTATTCATTCATCTATTGAAGGACATCAGGATACTTTCCAGCTTCTGGCTTCTATAAATAGGTCTGCTATGAATATTGTGGTGCATGTATCTTTGTTTTATATTGGAGCTTTTCTGAGGTATATGCCCAGAAGTGGAACAATTGGGTTTTTAGGTAGTGCTATGTCCAGTTTTCTGAGGTATCGCCAGACTGTTTTCCAGAGTGGTTGTATCAGTTTACAACCCCAACAGCAGTGGGGAAGTGTTCTTCTTTCTCCAAATCCTTACCAGCATCTGCTGTCTTGTGAATTTTTGATCTTATCCATTCTGGTTGGGGTGAGGAGAAATCTCAGGTTTGTTTTGATTTGCATTTCCCTGATCGCTAATGATGTTGAGCACTTAGATGCTTCTCAGCCATTCAATATTCTTCAACTGAGAACTTTTGTTTAGCTCTGTACCCCATTTTTTAATATGGTTGTTTAATTCCCTGGTGTCTAGCTTTTTGAGTTCTTTGTACACCTTGGATATTAGGACTCTATCTGATGTGGGGTTTGTAAAGATCTTTTCCCACTCTGTTGGTTGCTGTTTGGTTTTTTTGACAGTGTCCTTAAACTTACAGAAACTTTGTAATCTCATTAAGTCCTGCTTGTCATTATTTGACTATGGGGATTCAGCTATTGGTGTTCCTTTCAGGAAATTTTCTCCTGTGCATATGTGTTCTATGGCTATCCCTATTTTCCCTTCTGAAAATTTCAGTGTGCCTGGTTTATGTGGAGATGCTTGAAAGATTTGCACTTGAGCTTTGTACAAGGAGTTAAGAAAGGGTCTATTTTCATTGTTCTGTATGCTGAGTACCAGTTGGGTCAACACCATTTGTTGAATAGGCTGTCCTTTCTCCATTGAATGTTTTCTGCTACTTTGTGACAAATAAATTGACCATATGTGTGAGGGCTGATTTCCCGATTGTCTATTCTATTCTATTGATCCACGTGCCTATGTCTGTACAAGTACCATGCAGTTTTTAGCACAATTGCCTTGTAGTATAGCTAGAAGTCAGGGATAGTGAATCTTGCAGATGTTTTCTTGTTGTTGAGGTTGGATTTCACTATTCTAGATCTTTTGTTATTCCACATGAAACTGCACATTGCTCTTTCCAACTCTATGAAGATTTAGCATTGGAATTTTGATGGGGATTGTGTTGAATATGTAGATTGATTTTGGTAAGATGGCCGATTTTACAGTGTTGATCCTTCCACTCCATGAGCATGGGAGATCTTTTCATTTTCTGAGATCTTCCTTGATTTCCTTTTTTAGTGATTTGAAGCTCTTGTCATACAGGTCCTTCACTTGTTTAGTTAGAGTCACAACAAGGTATTTCATAGTGCTTGTGACTATTGTGAAGGGTATCTTTTCCCTAATTCCTTTTTCCTCATGTTTGCCCTTTGAGTAGATGAAGGATACTGATTTTTTTGAGTTAATTTTATATCCAGCCACTTTGATGAACTTGTTTATCAGCAGTAGGAGTTCTCTGGTGGAATTTGTGGGGTCACTTATGTACACTATCATGTCATCTACAAACAGTGATATTTTACATCTTCCTTTCTAATTTTTATCCCTTTCATTTCCTTTTGCTGTCTAATTACTCTGACCAGGATATCAAGTACTACATTGAATACGTAGGGCTAGAGTGGGCAGCCTTGTTGAGTCCCTGATTTTACAGGGATTGTTTCAAGTTTACCACCATTAAGTTTGATGTTTGCTATTGGTTTGCTGTATATTGCTTTTATTATGTTTAGGTATGGGACTTGGATTCCTGTTCTTTCCAAGACTTTTAACATGAAGTGGTGTTGAATTTTGTCAAATGCTTTCTCAGCATCTAGTTTGATAACCATGTGATTGTTTTCTTTGAGTTTGTTTATATGGTGGACTACGTTGATGAATTTCCATATATTAAATTATCCCTGCATCCCAGGGATGAAGCTACTTGATCATGGTGAATGATAGTTTTGATATGTTCTTGGATTCGGTTTGCAAGGATTTTTTGTTGAGTATTTTTGCATCAATATTCATAAGTGAGATTGGTCTGAAGTTCTTTTTCTTCGTAGGGTCTTTGTGTGGTTTAGAAATGAGGGTTATTTTAGCCTCGAACAATAAGCTAGTAGTGTTCCATCTGACTCTATTTTGTGGAATTGTTTAGAGAGTGTTAGTATTAGGCTGTCAATAAATGTCTGATAAAATTCTGCACTGAACCCCTCTTAACCTGGGCTCTTTTTTGCTTGGGAGGCTTTTGATGATTGCTTCTATTTCTTTAGGTGTTATGGGATTATTTAGATGGTTTACCTGGTCCTGATTTAACTTCAGTATCTGGTGTCTGTCTAGGAATTCAACCATTTTTTCTAGATATTCCAGTTTTGCTGAACATAGGCTTTTGTAGTAGATTCTGATGATTTCATCAATTTCCTCAGTTTCAGATATTATGTCTCCACTTTCATTTCTGATTTTGTTAATTCAGATACTCTCTCTTGGCCCTCTAATTAGTCTGGGTAAATCTTAACAATCTTGTTAATTTTCTCAAAGAACCAGCTCTTGGTTTTACTGATTCTTTGAATGTTTTAATTTTTGTTTCTATTTAGTCAATTTCTGCTCTAAGTTTGAATATTTCTTGCTATCTACTCCTCTTGGGTGTATCTGCTGACTTTTGTCCTAGAGCTTTCAGCTCTGCTGTCAAATTGCTTGTGTATGCTTTCTCCAGTTTCATTTTGGAAGCACTCAGAGTTATGAGTTTTCCTCACAGTACTGCTTCCATTGCATCCCATAGGTTTTGATATATTGTGTTTTGGTTTTCATTAAATTCTAAAAAATCAGTTATTTCTTAATTATTTCTTTTTGACCATGCTCTTGTTTAATAGAGCATTGTATGTGGTTTTGACTGTCTTTTTTGTTATTGAAGTCCAACTTTAGACCATGGTGATCTGATAAGATTCATTGCAATATTTCAGTCTTCTTATATTTCTTGAGTCTTGTTTTGAGACTTATTTAGTATGGTCAATTTTGTAGAAGATACCATGAGGTGCTGAAAGAATGTGTATTCTTTTGTTTTAGGATGATATGTTCTGTAGATATCTATTAATTCCAATTGGTTCATAACCTTGGCTTATTTCACTGTGTCCTTTTTCAGTTTCTGTTTTCATGATCTGTACATTGATGGGAGTGGAGTGCTGAGGACTCCTACTAATATTGTGTGTGGGCCATGTATTTATTGAGTTTTAGTGTTTTTTTTTTTATATCAATATGAGTGCTCTTGTATTTGGAGCATATATGTTAAAGTTTGAGAGTTCTTCCTGACAAATTTCCTCTCTAATGAGTAAAAAGTGGCTTTCCTTATCTTTTTTGATAACTTTTGGTTGAATATTTATTCAATATTAGATTGGCGACTCCAGCTTGCTTATTGGGCCTGTTTATTTGTAAGTTTCTTATCCCAATTTTTTACTCGGAGATAGTGTCTATCTTTGTCTCTGAGATTGGTTTCCTGTATGCAGCAAAATGTTGAATTTTGTTTATGTATACAGTCTCATAGCCTATATCTTTTTATTGGGAATTGAGTCCATTTATGTTAACAGAAATTAAGGACTAGTAGTTGCTCTTTTCTGCTATTTTTCATTTTGGGGGTAGAATTGTGCCTGTGTGTCTTTCTTTTGGTTTTCTTTCTTAGGTATTTTCTTGTTTTACTAGGATGTAGTTTCCCTATTTGTATTGGGTTTCCACTGATAATTGGTTGTAGTGCTGGGTTTGTGGTCACATATGGTGTAAATTTGGTTTTGTCTTGGAATATCTTTGTCTCTCCATCTATGATGTTGAGAGTTTTGCTAGGTAAAGCAGCTTGGGTTGACACTTGTGTTCTCTTAGTCTCTGCATGATATCTGCCGCAGAGCTTCTAGCTTTCACAGTCTTTTTTGAGAAGCCGGGTGTGATTCTGATTGGTCTGCCTTTATATGTTACATGACCTTTTTCCCTTACTGCATTTTAGTATTCTTTCTTTGCTTTGGGCACTTGGTGTTGTGACTGCTATGTGTCTGGAGGAATTTCATTTCTGGTCCATGCTATTTGGATTTCTGTAGGCATCTTTTATGCTCGTGGTCATCTTATTTTTAAGGGTAGGGACGTTTTCTTCCAGGATTTTGTTAAAGATATTTATTGTACCTCTTAGTTGATATTTTTTGCCCTCTTCTATTCCTATTATTCTTAGGTTTGGTCTTCTCATTGTGTACTGAATCTCTTCGGCATTTTGGGTTAGTAGCTTTTTGGCTTTTGCATCTTCTCTCACTGTTTCGTCTATGTTTTTAATGTTGTCTCTGGCCCCCAAGATTCTCTATTCCATCTCTAGCAGTCTGTTGGAGATGCTTGCATCTGTGACTCCTAATTTCTTTTTTAGGTTTTCTACATCTAGGGTAGTCTCTTTAAGTGTTTTCTTTATTGTGTCCATTTATCTTTTAAATTCCTTCTTTCATTCCTTCATCTCTTTGGTTCTGTTTTCCTCTAGTTCTTTGATTTGTGTGTTTTTGTTGTTTCCTCTTTATAAGCTTCTATTTCTTTATGGTTTTTCTTCTGTTCTTCTTTAAGGATCTCTATCACCATCTTATGGTATGATTTTGGGTCTTCTTCTTCTTCTTCTGGAGTGTTTGGCATTCCGCTGTTTGATGTGTTGGCAGAGCTGGGTTCTGGTGTTGCCAGGTTGTCTTGGTTACCTTGTGGTAAGTTCTTTTGCTTTCCTCTTGCCACTTGTTGTCAGTGATTGGTTCCTGTCTCTCCTGTGTACCTGGCCTGTGCCCCTGCATCTCTGCTGTCCCTGGTGGCAGATGGCCTGAATGCCTGTTCTGCTGGCAGGGGCCATTTGGTTGGAAACCACCACATCCCTAAGGCAGAGTTCCTGCTCCTTTAAACCAATGAGGAGGGGTTCTTTCCAGGCACTGGACCCAGACTTCTCTTTGCCCCGAGTATTGGCAGCCCATTCTCCCCAGGAGTGTGTCCCTGGATCTCTGCTGTTCCTAGTGGCAGATGGCCTGAGCACCTGTTCTGCAAGCAAGGGCCTGCTGATTGCAAACCAAAACACTATGGCTGAGTTTCTGCTCCCCTTAACCAATGGGGATGGTGGTGCTTTCCGGGCACTAGACCCAGATCTCCCTGCACCCTGCTACTTGCAGCACAGTCTCAACAGGACTGTGTCTTTCTATCTCCTGGGTTTTCAGTTCTATTCCATTGATCTACCTGCCTATTGTTCTACCAATACCATATAGATTTTATCTCTGTAACTCTGTAATGCAGACTGATGTTAGGGATGGTGATTCCTCCAGTTAATTTATTGTTGAGAATAGTTTTTCCTGTTGTGGGTTTTTTGTTATTAGAAATTAATTTGCATATTAATCTTTATAACTCTACAAAGGCTTGAGTTGGAATTTTTAGGGTAATTACAGTGAATCTTTTGATTGTTTTGTGTAAGGTGGCCACTTTTCTATATTAATCCTGCCAATCCATGTGTATGTGAGGTCTCTCTATTTTCTGAGATCTTCAATTTTTGTCTTTGGAGACTTACAGATTTTTTTTTAATATGGGCCTTTCACGTACTTGTTTACAGTCACACCAAGATATTTTGTATTATTTGTTATGATTGTGAAGGGTGCTATTTCCCTAATTTCTTTCTCAGCCTGTTTAACCTTTAAGTAGAAAAAGGTTGTTGATATGTTTAAGTTCATTTTATATATAGAGAGTTTTCTGAAGTTGTTTATCAGCTGAACAAGTTCTCTGGGGGAATTTTGGTGGTCACATAAGTACATTGTCATATCATCTGCAAGTAACAAATTTTGATTTTTTCCTTTCCAATTTGTATCTCTTTAACCTTCTTTCGTTGTCTAATTGTTCTGGCTAGTATTTTGAGTACTACATTGAATAGGTCATTGGAGAATCGGTAACATTTTGTAGTCCTTGATTTTAGTGGGATTGCTTCAAGTTTCACTCCATTTAATTTGATCTTGGCTATTGGTTTGTTTCATATTGCTTTTACTATGTTTAGATATGAGCCTTGAATTCCTGTTTTGTTTTGTTTTTTTCTGGGACTTTTACCATTAAGAAGTGTTGAATTTTATCAAATACTTTCTCAGCATCTAATGAGATGCTCATTTTTTTTTTTTTTTTTGTTATCTTCCCTTTTACTTTAAGATTTTATTAATTTGGATAATGGATCTGGGCTATATGTTTAGTCTCATTAATGGTTTATTTATCTTGTTGATTTTCTCAAAGAACCAGTTCCTGGTTCTGTTGATTTTTTTTTTTTTTTTTTTGTTTCTACTTGGTTGATTTCAAACCTGAGTTTGATTATTTCCTGCTATATACATTCTTGGTTGAATCTGCTACTTTTTTTTTTGTAGAGCTTTCAGATGTGCTGTCAAGCTGCTAGTGTATGCCATCTCCACTTTCTTTTGGAGGCACTCAGAGCTATAAGTTTTCCTCTTAGCACTGTTTGTGTGTGTGTGTGTGTGAGAGAGAGAGAGAGAGAGAGAGAGAGAGAGAGAGAGAGAGAGAGAGAGAGAGAGAGAGAGAGAGAGAGAATATTCTGGAGAACAATAGTGAGTAAATGGTCTCTGCTAGTTATATGGCCATGAAAAATAAATAAATAAAAACAGATTATTCTAAAGTAATGCATTATTAAATAAGATAAGTTTAGAAAAATGCAGTTTTGACCTTTTGTATTTTCAATATATGACCAGATTTTCAGTACATAATACTACTCTCATAGTTTGTGTTTTTTTTATTTCTATTATAAAACAATCACCGAAATAACTAGAAAGAAAATAGTACACTTTGCAGCCATCAACAAGGAAAACTAGGGAGGAAACTGAAGAAATGAGTGTAGTGGTATGTTACTCTCTGGCTTCCTTATTTGGCTAATTGGCCTAAAAAGTTGAAAACTATCTTCCCTAAGATAGGCTTTCCAAGGATGAGCTAAATCCTCCACCATGAATCTAGGACTTTTCATGTAACTTGATACATCTAGGATCAAGTATACCAAAAATTACTCAATACCTACTATAATTAGCATAGCATCTGTAGGCTGTTCTGTCCTCTGAGCCTAAGGCCCCAAATTTAAGGATGGCTCAGTAGATGATCTTGCATTATTTGATATTTGGTAATACTAGAAGCCTTGATTTTAGTATGTATTAAAGATTATTATGACATTTGTTCCTTTTTTTGTTAGATACAATATCTATATGTTCAGCTCAAGAACACAGGTTAGCTTATGAACAGTAACATTGGAGGCTATTCTAAGCTGGAAAACCAAGCAGAAATGATATGTGAAACCTATTACACAATATATACTATTCAAGCCACAACAAGGAGAAAAACCACTGGGGGAGAAACATGTAAATTTGAGGTATATTTTCTGGGTAGTAAGGGCACTTAAAACATTTGATACTTTCAAAAATGCATACATGTGTGATGGAGATCTGTGAACTCAACAAATATGGGAAAAACAGTGTCCCAACTGTGTGTGTGTATGTGTGTGTCTGTTTGTGTGTGTGTGTGTGTGCATGTGTGTGTATTTAAACAGAGACAATGAAATAAGCCAGGGAAAGGTTAACTCTTTAAAAGTCTCATCCGAGAATATATAATGTGTTACTGACAAATTTTATCACCCTTCCCATACTCGTATATGATTCTAAAAGTGCCAGGGGTGTTTGAAATTTACAAATAAATTTTGGTGATTAGACAAATTCACAGATGGAGAGGCCATGGACAATGAGGACCAACTGTGAATGAAAGTCTGAAAAAGGAAACTGGGAGAAGTCATCACTATTATCCTGTCATATTAGCAATTCCTGGATGCTGCTGCTGGGCTTTCAGAATTATGAGACAAGATTCAGAGTAAGGGAAAAGCATGAGAGAAAATGTCAGCAAGGATAATTGATGGTATAGACAATTACATGGGAGTTACTCCGAGGGAAACAGCAATGTTGTTAAAGTACAAGTTGCATGAAAGGATGAAAGCATGAATTCAAGAAGGATGTTGATTGATGCGCTTCTTAAAGACTGGGTTTGGTATTTTAGAAGATGAGGCTTTTCTATGCTGATATCTCTAAAACTGAAAGAAATAAAAATCAGTATATATTACATGTGCCTTCATAACTATTTATTCTGCTCACATACATCCTCATATTTTTTCTATCACTATCAACTAGATCAAATGATATTTTTATGAGCAAAAATAGATCCTTTGCTCATAAAATATATTCCGACCACAGTTTGACATTTTCTATTTATTTGTATTTTTCATGACATTTCTAAATCTGGTAGAAGAGATCAAATGGGTTTAGCTATTCCTTCACTAAGATTATACTTAGTGAAACCTAATGTTAACAAACCCAGAAGGATTTGTTGGAATGATGAATCTATTTTTTCCTGATTGTAGTGTATTCCTCTAATGACTTGAGGCTTCTTAGCCCACTCTTCCTATCATTATTGATCTTATTTGTGAACTTGGAGAGCACTAGAATCACTTGAAATGTATACCTCTTGACATGACTGAATTTGATTGTACTGATTAGGTTAATTAATCTGAGAAAACCAATTAAAACTGTGGGAAATATCAATCCCTGAGCAAAGGTATTACATTTAATAGGACACAGAATAGGGAATTACTGAACTCTTTGGCACAGGAGATGGCTTCCTGGAGAGAACACCAAGAGCTGAGGTACTAAAATCAACAATTAATAAATGGACTTTATCAACCTGAAACTCTTCTGTGAGTCAGAAAATACTGTCAATAGGACCACATGGCAGCCTTTACGATGAGAAAGGATCTTCACCAACCCTACATTAGACAGAGGGATAATGTTTAAAATATATTAAGACCTCATAATAAGCCAGCTTAAAAATGGGGCACAGAGCTAAATAGAGAATTCTCAACTGAAGAATCACTAATGACTAAGAAAGACAGTAGAGGGCAACATATAAGAATTTTAAAAATCAGTGGAAAAATTAATGAAACTGGAACAAAGTAAATATTTCAAAGAATTATGATAATAGATGTATCTTTTGTGAGTGTGCTCCAAAATTTTTATGTTTCAATTTGTTGTAGTTTTCTGCTATTATCTCCTAATCCTGCTTTCACCTGTGTTCCATAAGGTGAATTTTTAAACTAGAAAGTAAAGAAAATGTGCATTTAGGGTTATTGTTGAGGAAGTCGCTTGTATTTTTAAATATGTTGTTTGTTTTTCTTGGGTTTCAGTATATCATGGTGTTTTCTTTTGTGCCTGTTTGTAGTATTATTTGTGTGTGTTTTCTCAATTGTTACTCTTGAACCCTTTACTTTTTCATCATTGACACCTCTACCCCCCATATCTTTAGGGCCATAATCAATTTTTTCTGCCTGCCATCCCCGATAGTCTGCTATTTTGCCTAGTTTCTTAATAATCTCATTTGTTTGTTTGTATGTTTGTTCGTTTGTTTTGGCTTGTTTTATTTTAATGACTGATCCATATTAGGACACACCAAGACCTCATGTACAGACATAAGGGTAGCTTTATCTCTTGATCTCTTTCTTTTTTCTTGGCCTGGATGTGCTCCTCTGGTGCTTTTGTGCTTCCCTGGTCTTAGACCTGCGAGCCTCAGCCTGTTCAGCCAATAGATTCTTGCTGGCCTTGTCTGCCTTCAGTTTGTGGATGTGCTCCATGAGAATCCACTTGCATTTTTAATACATTTCTTTTGACCTTCAGGTACAGGCTGGGAAACATGTGATGGTGAATATTTTCCGGTCCAGGTATATCCTGAGAAGCCTGTGCAGGATCTTCATCTTTCTCATCCAGGTCACCTTCTCCGGCATGTGAGTGTTTTGGCAGTACCCTTCTTCTTCCCTATATGATAACTTTCCAAATCATTTGCAAAATATGACTTTAGCATTAACATTTGAAATTAATTTATAAATCTCTCTATTTTAATATCCATTACTTTATATTTTTCTTTATGTGATCAGAGATATATATAGAATCCAAATTTTAGCAATTTTCCTTTACACATTATTTCAATTACTTTTTATTTCTCTTAAAATTTTATTTTTAAAAAAGCGGGATATATGTACCGATTTTAAAGGCATTTTGGCATAACACTATATGAATATATTTTTGTCAGTATTTAATTCTTTTAGAGGTTAGATAACATGCCTTGAAATCCCACTAGTTACCATAAGCATAAAGTACATGTAGGACAGAACTTAACATGGAAACAGTCAGTTTTCTTGGTGAGTATAGATTAAGCATAATGATCTTTGAATACCAAAAACTGCCACAAGGTTATATTCTTAGCTCTTGGATTATTTCAGTTACTTTTGTTCTTGTGATATAGTATGATTACATACTTTTCCTGATTACTTTTCTTGACATACCTCCTTCCATAATTCTATCCATGCTTTTATGTTCAAATTTATGGCCTTTGCAAGTCTTTAATTGTTCTTATTTAAGTGTGTGTTCCAAATACATGATTAGAGGCTGTTCTATAAATATAATATTTATATTTATATATATACATATGTATATTTCCATTATGTTCTTGAACCTCTCTCATTAAAATATAATACCCTTTTCTTTCCCAGCAATTCTGTGATACCTGATTCCTAACTATACTCATGGTATCAACCACTTTATTGATTGATTTGAAAGAATTATTCTTTTTCAGGCTTTACATGTGGCATGATTGAGATATCTGATTACTTACGATGTTTAATACTTGGTCCTCAGGATGATGTGAGAAGGAAATATTTTAAAGTTTTAGTTAAGGTTTCCTGGGACATTCTCAAACTAAACTGTACTATTCTATTGTCTTCCTTTAGGTGTTTTAATTCTTGCCTGATGCATTGGACAATTTACTGTGATATATGTACAGTCATCAAGAACCCCCAGAATGGAGCCAACACAATGGGTTTTCCTATATCTTGGACTGGAGTCTCCATATGCATGAGATAAAATAATATGTCCACCTTTAGCTTGAGTAACTCATACTCTATATTTTGGGGTTGCTTTGAAAAGAATTCTCAATATGTATCTAACATGGATTTAGCTGTGCAGTGCAACCTAACTTTGAACTTGCACACTTCTGTGAGCCTTTGTCTGTAGAATGCTGGAATTAAAGCATTTGTAATTTTACCTGACATGTATCTCATATTGTTCTTATAACAGAAAGCAGACAAACACATTTGGATAAAAAGACTATTTTGGTTGTTGTTGTAGGTTCTCAATTTACTCAGAAATGACAGCTAATTTTAGGATTTCAGCAAATATAGATTCATTATCAACACTTCAGCAGGCCAATATAGGTAAGCTACAGTGTGATTTAAGGTTTAATACACCTATTGAATACCAGAAATTAATATTTTGTAAGCCCCTAGATCCATTTACATTTTCACATTCAGACTCTTGAGCATATGCTGTGTCCTTAAAGCATTTCGAGACACATTCAAACCCATCACCTTCAAACAACAATGTCCAAAGTAATTTCTAACTTTACAGTACCTGACAAGTGATGTTTCAGAAAATGAAAGTTAAATCAAATTTTATTTTTCTAGGTCCCTTCAAATCTTGTCTTGACTTTTTTGCTGCTAAAATTTCTCATTTCTCAACAAGGTCACCAGTAATCCCCACAGGCTAGAAACATCCCGTCATAATATTCCAAAAGTAGATATTCAATATAATTGTTAATCTACATGAGAATTTCCCCCATTACTACATTCACCTGGATGCTATCATGAAACCATAGCAACTACCACTGTGGTCTTCGCCATTTTCAATAAAAGTTTTCAAACTCATATTTCAAAGTGCAGAAGTAATTAGGATAGTTTAAGATTTTATTTAGAATTTTTAGGCTTGACCATACTGAGAAAGACAACTTATTGTAAAACAGGTTCTGCAGTGTCACTAGATTTAAAAAAAAAATGAGTATTCAATATTCACTCATCTGAATTATTGGCATATCTGTAGCCAGCTACATCATGAGATATAAGAGAAGGGACTCTTTAGGAAATCTGCCTAAAACTATAACTTTTGCAAGTAGTTGTTTTATGCTGTAGGGAGGTTTGATTTGATGAATTATAACATAAAACAGCCTCATTATCACTAAGGCAATCTCATTGCTACAAGCATTTACCCCAAGTTAGAAACACTGTAGAAGAAAGCAAACACAAGAAAGTTTAGCTGAACATGAATTAAAGTGATTTTATACTCCAATAACAAATCATAGCCCAAAATTGGCTATGTGAATTAATAATTAAACTCTAATTAGACTAATCAAAAATAAAATAAAACTAAAGAATAATTGTAAATAACATCAATCATAATGATATTAATATAATTTAATAACATAAATAAATGTATGTTATATAATGTGAATACTATATGTATTCAGAGAGAGAGCACGATTTTTAGATAACCATCTCCATAATCAGGTAGGTTGAATAGAAAACTCCAAAGTTTTGATTCATGTAAAAATGAAGTTGATATTTGGCACTAATTCTTATGAGATTCCAAGGGAGTAAAAACATGGAACACTTTTGATAGCCAGGGAGCACTGCATAATACTGTGAGAAACAACAGAAAAACAACAAAAAAATCTTTTCCAGATGATACAAACATAACTTCAGAATTTATAAACAACGTTTTGAGAGACCAGATCATTTGGGTTCAGACTGCATCTAAGGTTAAACTCCAGTTAACAGGCCAGTACCAGTACCTAACACCAGATTCCAGGTTATCACCTCCACTCCCCCAAAAAATTATTTAACGCCAGTTTCCTGGTTATTCACTAGTGAATCTACACCTCCAGGTTACAAACATGCACCTGATACTGCATTTCATAGCAACCACCAATCAAGAGGAGGAAAAAGTTAAGTATATCATTTGGCTCCCAGAACCAGCCAATTTATAGTAAAGGCCATAATTGACCAACAATCATATGTGAGTAGCCAGCTATATATCAACTTCTTATATCTATAAATGCTTGCCAGACACTAGGCTCTGGGCTTCACCATCATACTGAGTCAGGGTTAGCAGGGAGCAGAAGCTCAAACTTGAATAAAATGACCTTAATAAGATTACATCAGGTAGCCCTATGTCAAACTTTTTGTGGAATCACCAGACTGATTTCCAGAGTGGTTGTACCAACTTTGAATCCCACAAACAATGGAGGGGTTTTTCTTTCCCTCCACATCATCATGATGTGAGGTGGAATATCAGGGTTGTTTTGATTTCCATTTCCGTGGTGACTATGAATGTTAAACATTTCTTTAGGTTCTTCTCAACCACTAAATTGAGATATCTTTGTTTAGCTCTGTATCCCATATTTAATATATTATTTGTTTCTCTGGAATTTAGCTTCTGGAGTTCGTTGTAAATATTGGATATTAGCCCTCAGTCAAAAATGTAGGATTAGTAAAAATTTTTTCCCAATTTTTTGGTTCCCATTTTGTCCTTTTGGCAGTCTTCTTCACCTACAGAAACTTTGTAATTTTATGAGATTTCATTTGTTGGTTCTTAATCTTAGAGCATAAGCCATTGGTATTGTGCTCAGGAAATGTTCCTCTCTTACAATGTATTCAATGCTTGTCCCCATTTTTTTGTGTTACTTTCAGTGTTTCTGCTTTTATGTGGAGGTTCTTGATCAACTTGGACTTGAGCTTTGTACAGGGAGATAAAAATGGAATGATTTGCATTATTTTACATGCTGATCACAAGTTGAACCAGCACCCTTGGTTGAAAATGCTGTTTTTTTCCCACTGGCTGATTTGTAAAAGATCAAGTGAGCATAGGTGGGTGGATTCATTTTTGGGTCTTCAATTAATTGATCTACCTACTAGACTTTGTACCATCAGCAGTCAGTTTTTATCACAATTGTTCTGTAATTCAGATTGAGATCAGAGATGTTGATCTCCCTAGAAATTTTTTTTATTGCTGATAATAGTTTTCCTCATCCTGTGATTTTTGTTATTCCAATTTAATTTGCAAATTGGTCTTTCAAACTATTTGAATTGAGTAGGAACTTTTAATGGTACATTTACACAATAGAGTACTACTCACATATAAAACAATGACTTCATAAAAATCTTAGGCAAAAGAATGAAACTTGAAAATATCTTTCTGAGTGAGGTAAACCAGTCACAAAAGAACACACATTGAATGTACTCACTGATAAGTGGATATTAGCCCAAATGCTTGAAATACCCAAGATATAATTCACAGACCATTTGAAGCTCAAGAAGGAAGACAAAACTGTGGATGCTTCAGTCCTTCTTAGAAGGGAAACAAAATACTCATGGGAACAAATACAGGAACAACGATCTGAACAGACTGAAGAATATGCCCTTCAGTGTCTGTCCAACCTAAGGATCCATCCCATATTCAGCTACCAAACTCAATCATTATTGCTGATGTCAAGAAGTATTTGCTTCTTGGATGTCTTCTGAGAGACTCTGCCATACCCTTACTAATACATATGAGTATGCTTGCCACTAACCATTGGAGTGAACATAGGGACTCTAATGGAGGAGTTAGAGAAAAAACTGAAGAAGCTGAAAGTGTTCGCAACTCCATAGAGAAAATAACAATATTAACTAACCATAGACCCAGAGCTCCCAGGGACTAAACCCCTAACCAAAGAGTACAAATGGAAAGAACCATGGCTCCAGCTTCATATATAACAGAGGATGGCAGTGTCTGGCATTATAAGAGAAAAGGCCCTTGGTTTTGTGGAGGCTCATTTCTGCAATGTAGGGAATTTCCAGGGTGCTTAGTTGGAAGCAGGTAGGTGGGTGGAGGAGGAGGGCATGGGATGGAGGAAACTGGAAAAAAGAAAACATTTAAAATGTACATACATAAAATATCCAATAAATAATGCAAAACAAACTAACAAATAAAAAAGTGATTACATAGAAATTGGCTCCTTGTTGGTCATTTGATGTTTACAAATGTTTCCTGGTATAGCAATATCTAATCTAAATCAAATATTATGTAACAAACAACTCATTAAATTAACACTTGAATTAAAAATAATCAATAAGCTGTCATTATATGTTTATGATAGTTCAATTCATTATTACAATAAGACAATACTTTTAAAACCCCATTGCTGAAGACACCATGTACTGTAGGCTTATACATGTAGAATAATATGGGTATTGACCTGAAAGCATCATTCCTACTGCCTAAGTTTCATAATGCTATAAGGTGCTATGAAACCAAGAAAAATATTTTTGTAACATTAAATGAAAAAAAAAGCCACCAATATAAACAAACTAACAAACTCAAGGTGCAAAACCACCACCAAGGAAAACCTGTTAAAGTATCACAAATAACAGATATTTGTATGGCAGTTACTCCAAGCACCTGACCAATGCAGATGTTGAAGATTTGTTCTGCCAACCAGACTGAGCTCAGGGGGATCTTGCAGAAAGAATGAAGAAGCAGATGGGGATTGCAACACCATAGGAAGGACAATGTAGGCTGGACCTACCTAGTATTCCCAGGGACAAGAAGATCAACTGAGGAGAGTACAGAGAGGACTTCAGGGCTCCAGATACACATATGGCAGAGTATAACCTTGTCTGATATCAGTGAAAGAACTTCGGACCCGTAGGTAAAGGTTTGATAACTCAGCATTCACTGGATGCTGGAGCTGGAAGCGGGGCAGAAGTAGGTGGGTAGAGGAGCATCCTACTAGAGGCAAATGGAGGAAGAGGGTGAATTTAGGATGGCTTGTGGAGAGGTAGGTGGTTATCATTTGAGATGTAAAAGAATGGAATCTAAAAATATCTAAAAAACAAATGTGGTGGCAATATCACATGGGGGGTTGCAAATTAAAATGAAAAGTCAACAAAAGTAGTTCATAGTAGGAAGAATTTAACATTTCTAAGTTGTCATTTTCTAAAATGTCATATCATAGTTGATCCATTAACAAATATCAGATAGACTCAAACTTAAGGGAGTTTTGCAATAACTAACTTGAACACATACACCTTCAAACTATCATTGGCATGAAAGATGACTAGAGATCAAGGTGTTGTGTAATTACAAGAACAAAGCAGTTTGATTCTGGACTGTGTATTTCATTTTTCTATAAAAATTATTAGAATCCTTGCTGAAATATGTATGCCCTCTGTAAATTAGATGACAACAAAGAAAATGTTCCTTGATGAAGTATTACACAAATTTTTGTATATAAAGAGAAATACCAACCATGTAGTCAGGGATTATGCTGGTTTAGTTAAGTAGAAATTCTAGATTTTCTCTAGGACTTCGTTGGACCTGGGTAGTTGGTTAGAGTAGTAAAATATTGTGTAATTTAACCTATTGCGAGGGATATAAGTCCAATTAGAGAACTGTTAGTTACCTCTGAGGTATGTTTACCACTTACTGAAATCATAACGTTTGGTGTTAAACTTGATCTTGTAGTTTATAGGAACCACATTGACTTATGACTATCAGTTGCTTCCAGTTTGGAGAATTTTTATTTTCCCTTCTGTTAACACATGGCCTGTTCCTCTGAGAAGAAGCAGTTGGATCAGTTCTAGCTCAGGGTCCTCTGGACACTCTATCTGAAATACATAGTGTTTTTAGAAATTTAAATGTACCTTCCAATTCTTGATCTTAGCCAAGAACAAAAACAATAGACTTCAGACTTCAGTGATTTGTGGTTTTGTTGGGATTCCTAATCAAAACTTTTTATGTAGCCTCTGACCTATATTAGTGTCTTTGTAGAATGTGTTCCTTTGAAACATAAAATTTGTGGTTTAAGTTTAATTTAATTAACAGTGTGTGTGTGTGTGTGTGTGTGTGTGTGTGTGTGTGTGTGTGTGTGTGCACAAGTGCAGTATTCATGTGCATACAAAGGCCAAGAACATTGCATCCCCTAGTGCTAGAGTAAAAGGTGGTTGAGATGGGAACCAAATTTGGGTTCTCTCGAATTTTAATACTGAGTGATCATTCTAGATCGCAAACAAGTTATAGATCAATAGAAAATTAATAGGCTCAGCATGTGCTCTCACTATATTATAAGATGAAATTTCAAACCAACAAGATAGTATGAATAGTCTTTATATATTTATGTACACACAATATTTTTAAATAGATAAATTGAATAAAATATCTTAATCAACAGTAAGATTATAAACGATTAATCCAATATAATACTTTGTTAGTAGAAGTAGTTGATCTCAGCTACAACTTAAGGAG